>NC_092333.1:494880000-499680000 GCF_046630445.1 Rutidosis leptorrhynchoides | reverse complement strand
TCAATCGTAACTACGTCAAAAGTTAAGACGAATCTCTATTCTTTCATTTCACTCTTTTACGATAACTTCTCTCATACGCTTCGAGTAATTGGATTATTTTATCCATATTATTCAACGGTGATAAAACTTTATTTATCGACTCATATTCATCATAAAAACATTTTTATTGTTAGCCATGACAACCTCACTCAAATTTCGGGACGAAATTTCTTTAACAGGTAGGTACTGTGATGACCCGGAAATTTTTGAACAAATTTAAACTTTAATCTTTATATTATTCCGACACGATAAGCAAAGTTTGTTAAGTTAAATCTCATGAATTTTAAACTATGTTCATACATTCATTTAACCGCGACCAAATTCCAATGATTCACGAACCATTATATGAACGGACATGATTATATATGTATATGTGTATATATTATAACTTGAAAACGTTAACAAAGTATTAGACGTATAATACTTTACACGAACGTATTTGTTTCGATATAGGTTTAATATAATTATCAACAGAATTAAAAGATAATATCAAATGATTGATTTATCAGATACATTATATGGTCGTGAGTCTCTATTGAGAGGTCCACTTTGATTTATGAAACCTTTCCTTTTTAACGATATTCGGAATAAATGGTAAAGTGACCTACAAGTAAGAACAAACATGTCAATTAACGATTACTGGACAAAGGTTAGTAGAGATTAACTTTCAACACAATGATTGTCTCGTGTCTCTTGATAAAGTTAACTATTTAGTTTTCTTAATATTGAAAACGTTTTATGACATATATGAAACCTTTTAAAGAATGATTTTGAATATAACTAATTCTGGAAAACTAAATTATATTTATTCGATTTAGTTCAAATATATGAAAGCATTCTTCGAAATAATAGATTTTTAATTATTATAACGTTTCGATAAAAAGATGTAAATGTAATTAGTTTTAGAGAACTATAGTTATTCGATTTAGTATGGACACGTTTTTCGATATAATAGAATTTTATTGTTAAAATGTTTTTATGGATTTTCAATGATATGAAAATGAAAATAAAGATAAAATAAAGGTTTTTAATGAGCACTAAAAGACTACAACATTTCATCTCAAGATTTCAAGTTAAAATGATGGAAATCACTAAACCTGCGCACTTGCACGAGAAAAATCATAACTAAATCATACTGACTCGAAAAAGGGTGATTCCGGTGTCCAGACGTCCGTAACTCAAAAATCTACAACTTTCATGAAGACACCATACGCGAACCGCGTACCTATCTACGCGAAACGCGTAATGTTTGTCGACATAAAAAGTTTGTCGACATAAAAAGTGATGGCGGCTTATTATTATATTATACATTATATTATTATATTATTATTTTACATATATATATATATATATATATATATATATATATATATATATATATATATATATATATATATATATATATATATATATATATATATATATATATATATATATATATGAACGAAGTACTTGTAATTAGTAACTTAAAAACACGCACACACTCACATAAATAAATCACTCTGTATATTTCCTAGCTTAAATTTTAAATTAGTAGTATGGTACTGTAACAAGTGATACACGGGTATTTTTATTCGGGTTACAAACCGATTATAACTAAGGAAACTATGGGTTATTGCCAAGGAGGTTATGGGTAATATTCGGGGATATATTTATGAATCAAACCTAGTGTTTATCATCTCCGTTACGTCTACGTACTTTCCTACAATATTGAATCTCAATATTGATATGTTGAGATCTACGGTTAATTTTGCATTCCGAGTTTCGGTCACTTTTTGGTGAATGACCTTATGTGCTGCTAAGGTGAGTTTCATATGATCCCTTTTACTCAATATATTTTTGGGCTGAGAATACATGCGACTGTTTATAAATACTGAAAATACCAGATTTATATGCGTGAGTTTCATTTGCTCTCTTTTTAATTGATTTTGCAATCTATATTTTTGAGCTGAGAATACATGCAAATGTTTTACTAACTGTTTTATAATATATATATGCGTGAGTTTCATTGATCCCTTTTTAATTGCTTTTGCAATATATATTTTTGGGCTGAGAATACATGCAATTTATTTTAAACGCAATGGATACAAGTACATACTAAATTCTATACCGAGTTTGAACCGAAAATCCCTTAGCTTTGGTAACTAGTAACTGCCGGTTATAAGAACTGGTGGGCGTGAGTAGTTATATATGGATCCATAGGGCTTGATATCCCCATCCGAGCTAGAGCACTAGCCTTTTAACGGACGTATGCTATTTGAGAAGCGTACACGTTGGTTTGCGTGTATTATTAAGATTAATATACAAAGGGTACAAATTATATATACGTTAAGTTTAGTTACCAGGGTGCTCAATCTTGTAGAATATTTTGATAAACGTTTCTGGATGAAACAACTGAAATCTTGTGATCCACTTTTATATACAGATTATACGAAACACTAAAACTATGAACTCACCAACCTTTGTGTTGACACTTGTTAGCATGTTTATTCTCAGGTTTCCTAGAAGTCTTCCGCTGTTTGCTTATATGATAGACAAGCTATGTGCATGGAGTCTTACATGGCATATTTTTCAAGAAAACGTTGCATTCACCAAATCATCACCATGTATCTTATTTTGACTTCATTGTCAACGGAAGTACTGTTGTAAACTATTATTTACGGTGATTGTCTATATGTAGAAATCATCAGATGTCGAAAACCTTTAATTTAAATATTCATATATGGTGTGCCTTTTCAAAAGAATGCAATGTTTACAAAACGTATCATATAGAGGTCAAATACCTCGCAATGAAATCAATGAATGACGTGTTCGTCCATATGGATTTGGAGCGATCGTCACAATAAGCATTCATCATCATCAATCTTTGTTTGTTGTTTGATTCTTGTTACAAGTTGTTGTTACTTACTTACTAACTTTCAAGAATCTAACTTTCTAGTTTTAATTCTTCTTTTATCTTGAACCTTCAAGAACATACAAGACATAAACTCTCTAGTTTATGATCTTCACTTAATACTTATTCTAAGTTTATAAAGTTCATGGTTGAAAGACATACTTGAAGTTCATGAAGTAAACTTTAAAGCTTACTTTCTAAAGATCAAACTTTGGTTTGAATCTTTAAAGTATGAACAACCATGAATAATTTACTTGTTTACTTAGTTTACTTCTTCTTGCACTTTACTTTCATGTAATTAGTTTAAATGGCCAAGTACTACAAGTTAGTCTTGATCTCATTAATCTTGAACTTAAAGTTAACTTAAAAGTTCAAGAACATGTAAATGAGTTTTCTTTAAAAATAACTTTGTATACTTATGCTTGATCTAGACTTTGAGTCTTGGATCTTCAAGATCTAACTAAAAACTATGTTCTACATCTTAAGATCTTGATTAGTTAGTTTACTTTCAAGTTTGTAACTTATTATTAGTCTTAAAGTTCATGTATGTGTTAGATCTAAGACTTTGATGTAACTTTGGTTCATCAAACTTCATACAACTCTTAAGTGAGTTGTGCTTCATGTCTTAGACTTGTACTAGTGTTATGATGGTCAAGACTTAGTTAAGATGATGTAAACACACCCATGAGTTATACACTTGAAGCTATATGCATCAAGGATGAGAACCATGATGAACATCAAGCACCAAGACCACCGGAACCCACTTAAACTTACTGTTTCTGTCCAAAACCGACTGACCTGCTGTTTCTGTAACAGACCAGCAGATCTGGGCTATTCTAACCTTGATGTTTTAGATAGAACTTTTCGAGTAGATAACTTTTCATATAGGACTCGTCTTAATCCGAGTTACGGTTTAGGATTTATGGCCCTCCGAGCGTCACTATGTCTTTTAACGTTGTGCAGAAATTTCAGACCTACTCGCACTTAAACCGTCACCACGATTAAACAAAGACGAGTTTGCTTTTGTAAATTTTACCACACTTAAGGGACTCATATACGGAGCCATGGACACTGGTCTCACCTTAATTAAGTAAGGGTAGAGGCCGTGGTGACTGATCGAAGTCAGCCTTTGTTTTAAACTACTTTCATAAACGAAACCTATTTTACGTCTTTTGTTTGATGATGAATGATGATGACCTTTATGACCTTAAATACATACTTTTAAACCTATTAAGACGATTTACTAACTTAGTACTATTTGACTTAGGTTGAGGACCTTCGGACCGATTACTTGCACACCTTTTCCGAACCGACTTTACGACTACATTATCATTGTGAGTTATAGCACTCCCTTTTTACTTTAACTTATTTTGGGAACTGAGAATACATGCGGATTTTATATTTTACATACTAGGCACGAGTACTTAAACTTATATATGTGTGGGTTATACAACGGCATAAACATTCCCTTTAGCTCGGTAACGTTTAATCATTGGTTTTTGAACCGTGAACGCGAATCTTAGATATGGATCCATAGGGTTTGACATCCCCACTCGGGCTAGTCGCGCTAGCAGTCAACGAGTGTTTAATACTTCGTAATACATACGCACTCGCCAAGTGTACTTTCAGGGGGTATTTTAAACGTTAAGTTAGTTACCAAGTGCCCACGGTTAAGCATATACTTTTACATACTTTGAAACGCTCGTTGTAGCACTGAAATCTTGTGGCCTACTTACATTACTGTTATACTCAAACTATAGCTCACCAACCTTTGTGTTGACGTTTTTAAGCATGTTTTTTTTCAGGTGTTTGAGGTTAGCTTCCGCTGTGTACTAGTCGTGCTGTAGAACCCGCTGCTTAGAGTTGTTATCATGACTACTTATCTTGCATTCAAACTTATTTACTTTTTAAACTATGTTATGTAATGACCATTGGGGTCACGTACACTTATTATTTGCTTCTACTTAGTGAAGCATGCCTTTGGATTGTAAAACATTTGACGTTGGTTATGACGTCACTTTTTTTTATGAATGCAACTCTTTTGAAATCGCATTTAGTACTTAACCTTGTAATGATCCTGTTGTTGATGGTCCGTACATGATGATTTAGTACGGGGCGTCACAAGTTTGAAGATTGTGATTCTTTTTTTCAATTGTATAAAGTTCATTGCATAACATGTACAATAATTAAATAAGACATACAAATAGTTCCTTAAATGTATTACTTCATTTACAATATAATTTCATACATAATCCCACAAATTCGTTGATTTTAAACTAGTATGTTTTTCAAATTAATGATTTTTTGAAAACGTAAATAACCAATCTTTGTAATTTTCTTACAAAGTACCACTCAAATTTGATAATGCTCTGTTTAATTTTGATTTTGAAATTGCCACCGTCGTAGACTAATGAAGGTGATACATGATACAGAGTCCTCCATACACCCCAAACTTACCGTCTCATCTTGATTTCTAAAGTCTTCTTTTTTTAACTTTGACATTAAATACTTTTATTTATGCAACATAATATTGGATGGAATTATATGAATGAATTGAATTTTAAATGTATTTTTATTTATATACTTTTCAAATAATATTATATATATTATAAACTTAAACTAAAATAATTCTACATATATTCAATTAGAAATTTATTAAACTCAAAGCTAAAAAAAACTTCAAACAGTAATATAGGAAAATTTAATTATTTTGTGACGCGTACAAGAGAAAAGGAGATATTTTTGGTGCAAGTACTTAAAAGTCAAAATAGTTGACTTAGGTTAATTTCGAAATTTCCCTGCAATAATGGAGGAAGCAGCTTCCTATAAGGCTTTATGTATATGGACCAAGGTTAAACTTCTTTGGACCAAAGTAGCAATAATTAGATAATAATTACTATAATATAACAAAAATATAATATGAAACAAAATTAAATAAATTATTATTAAAGTATTATTAAATTATTAATTTATATATTATCTAATCTATTAGAAAAAAGGTGAATAGTAATTAGGGGCATTTTAGTCAATTTACCTTTTTTATTCTAATTAAATTTCACTACACCAACAAAGACCCCCACACTTTTCTCAAATATTCAAAACGACCCCCCAAACAGGGGGTAAAGTGTCAAATAACCATTTTAATAAAAAAATCTTAAATAAACTCCACCCAATATATTCAACGTGTCATCTCTTCTCGCTCGCACCGAGTTAAATTTTTCCGACACCATCGTTAAACTCGAAATAATTTTAGAAACACATATTTGGGGTACTACACGCAAAACGGACGCTTTTTAAAAAACGCTAAATATTTGGGGTACTTTTCATACACGTTGATTTTGCGTTATATTTTTAAAAGTCGATAATTACATAGCGTGTTAATTTAAAATAACATTTAAATCTTTCACGGGTTATACCTTTTAATTCGACTCGAGTTGCGCTTCAACGACATCATTCTTTAGCCACGAAATAATTTTACATACTAAACGCAATAAAATACATTGAAAACCGAACCCCCGGCGCGAACCGAGGGTTCAACAACTAGTTGTCATTAACTATTAAAAAAAGCATATAGTGTTTCTTTCACTTCATCTCATTCATTTTCTTCCCCACTTCATCTTTTTCCCTACTCTATCTTTTTTTTTTAAGTAACCAACTATATTACATCTAGATACATTAACTATCAACTAATATACACACTAAAATACAAATATAAAGCATCATGCATCACTTAGCTACAACACCCAAAACAAACCCAGTTGATTCAACCATCGCCAACGAGCACCACCGTTACCGCCGAGCACCACTGCTTCCTCCGAGTAACACCTCTCAGATCTGAACCATATCGCCACATAGCACCACCAAACCTCCCTCTCACACTGGCAGAAATCCAATAGGTGGCCGTCGGTAGCCGTCAGAGCGTGTCAGAGGTCTGACGAGTGTGAGATTAGTCTTGATGGGTTTGTTAAAAGATTTAAAGTTTAATGGTGGTGGTGTTGACGTCTAGTTCATCCAAAATGATGGAAATCGAAATTTAAAAGTTGTGGTGGTTCGAGTTTTAAAGATAGAGAGAGAAAGAGAAGTTGATGGGGGTGGTTTTCGTGTAAAATGGAGATAGATTACACTAATCTAGGAAACACATTTACTGACTTGAGAGAAAAAAGTTGTCACAATTTTTAAAAAAGTCAAAGTTATTAGACCTCTTTGATCCAAAAGAGTGCACCCTTCCTATAATTCATTCTTACCAGTTTATCAAACATATACAGATTTGCTAACTTGATTCTAAGTTTATTTTTATTTTATCAAGAAATGGATCCATCATCATCATGTTTGGTCCTTTATTCTTCATCTAAAAGGAAAAGGGATCCAAGTTGTTCTTACGATGAACATCACCGTTGTAAAAGGCTAAAGTACGATGTGTTTCTGAATTATTCTTTTGAAGATGCCGGCAATAAGTTTGAAAGCCACCTGAAGGCAGCCCTGAAATGCAACATTTTTACCAAATCTGACCACAACACTCTTCCTATTGGCCAAGATATGAGTTGTGCGCAGTTGAAAGCTATTGAAGATTCTCATACCTATCTCATTTTAATTTCCACTAATTACTCTCGTTCAGTTAAGTCCCTTGATGAGTTGATTCTCATTATGGATTCCCTCCCAAATTTTAAGAACAGGAAAGTTATTCCAGTATCTTTGAATGTCGATCCGTCCGATGTTTGAAATATACGAGGATGTTTTGAGGAAGCCTTCCGAGCGCACAAGGCCAACATAGATCCAAATAGAGTTGGAAAATGGAAACAAGCTCTCGAAGCAGCAGGTCAAATCATCAGTATACATATAAGAAATGGGTAAGTATTAATTTAAAAAGTTACAAAACCTATAAACCAAAAGCAATTTTAACGCTAAGGCATATTGTTGATTGGGTTGCAATTTTTTGTTAGATTATAGGGTATGAATATAGATTGATTTCTAAATCCTGTAATACTTTCTTAATCAAGTAGTCCAACCTTATCGAGTGCTGGGTTCACGAAATCTTAACTAGGGTACGACAAGAATCCTATTTTGTTTCTTGGAAAAATAGATAATAAAATCTGTGTATATCAGAGAGTGTTTGGATGTTTCTGTATGTAAGATTATGAAAACAAAACCGAAGTATTAATGAGTTCATTACTTTTTTTGGTGATTAGGAATGAAAGGGCTTAAGCATAACTAGATAACATTTTCTTTTAAGTAAATCATAACTAACTAAAATATTTGTGAGATAGCACTAAAGTCACCAAAACAATTTAATGTGTTTCACAACTTGATCTTCAGTAGGTGACTATAAAGAGAGCACTTGCAGCTTTTAATGATTACAGAAAATTTTGATACTGAATTTTACCAGCTGTGGATTTTTGGCAGGGATGACGAGGCAGCCTTCATACAGAATATCATTCAAGATCTCAAAAAGAATAAAATTCCATTGGAGCTATTTGATGCTCAACACGCTGTTGGGATTGAACCACGAGCTCAAGCTATAATTTCAGCATTAAGGTTAGGTGACAATGATTTTCACAATATTGTGGCGGTTTTTGGAATCAGTGGGTCGGGTAAAACAACTATTGTCGAAGCTGTGTTTGATAGAATTGATGCAGAATTCGACTACTATTTTTTTATTAAGAACATCCATTTTTACAAGAACAAGGGTCCATATTGGGAGGTTGAATGCAGCGGGAGGTCCTTCGTGGATTAACTGGAAATGATCCGACTCACGGAAATGTTGGACAGTTTTATTCGTGCGGTGTCGTTGGGCCGCAGGACGTCTGGTTCGGTGGAACAAAGTAGCACACAGTGGTTTTTGTTTATTTATATTGTGCGATGCCTAAATTTACTTTTACTTTCTAAGGTGTAAGTTAACCTAGTGTCGTGTTTTTGATGGATTAACGAATTGAAGATCAAGTGGATAATTGTCTTTTAGTTAAATTACCTAGATAAAGGATAGTAGTTGGTTTTAAGCTAAAAGTCCTAAATGCGGAAAAGTAAATAAGTGGAAGGATATCCGGAGTATGCAGATCAGGGAAATGTTGACCAAGATATCAGTGTTGGGTTAGGGAAAGGTAATTATGCTTATGTTAAGACTGTGCTTGGAATGATGTAGATCTGGTTGGATGAGCCAATTACATAGACCTACTTGTCTCTGAACTCTCGGAGTTCTCTTTGAACAGTGAGAAGTATGTCACTTGGTTGTATAATTGAAAGGTAGCTATACCTTAGAGGTTATCCTCAGTAAAGTACTAGGTTTATTAGTGAGTTGAGCTCTAATCCTAACCCTCGTTATTAGTTTGGTCAACTGAATAACAATGTGCCGTGTTGATTGAACATTGATCACAAACGGAAGGAATCCGTCGGTTTAAGTTGGCAAAACCTTAAGTGAAAACTAACAACCATTCCATCATACTAATGAGATCATATCAATTCAAAGATTATACGACATTACGGTTGATATACTGGTAGTAAAGCAGATAGAAACCTAATAAGTACCTGGTATCACTCAAATTATACATATTTATTATCGCGATATTGGTTCATTATTGATAGTTATCCGGTAAAATGTGAAGACTTGTTATTTAGTGAGCTAAAATGATAAATATAGCTCCAGAGGTCTTCTGGTTAGTGTTTTGGTGATTTCTTGCTAAGTTTTGATTATATTTGAGCTTAAAGTGCGTTTGGATGCAAGAAAATAAAGATTTGCTGAGTCTGGAGTGGATCACGGCCATAATAGGGGGCATCCCATTCGTAATAAGTTGACAGAGATTTCCAGAATTCGAAAAGAGGTTGATCGCGTTCGCGATATATGCATCGCGGTCTCGATGGTGATGTTTGATCCCGGTCGCGATTGGCCCATCGCGGTTACGATGCGGGCCCGAACTGGTGACTTTTTGCTCCACTATAAATATTCGAGGTTTTTAACCCTAAAAAAAGATGCAGTTTTCCAGCCACGAATTGAAAGGGTTTTTGAAGGTCTACACTCTCCCATTGAAGGCTTGTTATTCCTTTGCTTTTATCTAGTTAATTATTGCAAATGATACTCGTTTCTATCATCCGTTTATCTTGTAATCATGAATTCTATTGATTTCAATTGTTTGATTATTCTTAGTTATTTCAATATGCTAGGCTAAATCAGTATAGTGTTTGCTTAAATGTAAAACTACAAATGTTGGATTGTTCTATCTTAATGATTTAATGTTTTGATGATTGAAATTGATTGTGCTTGATTAAAGATCCATTCTTGTGCACGTTCTTAGTTCTTAATTCAATTACATAGGTTGTTAATTGTTTAATGTGAGTTAGATTTGAGATGCAATCTATGCTTCAACACTTAGGTGATCTAGACTATTAAAGAGGTGATTTCAAGTGATTGTGTCATTGATTTAGTTGGTAATTGAAAGACTAGTGAATTGCATGATAGTGTGATTGTTACAAGTGATTGTGATAATTAGGACTTTACGTGAGTTCAGTCCAAATCAAGTCTCATTAATTTCTATCAAATATAGCTTAATCTATTGAAGTAGGCTTATGTGAGTTTACCAACTTTGATTGATTAGTACTTTGTGAAAAGTTAATACAACTATATTTAAACATAATAATCGTAATAATTGCAAGAACAATCCGCATTAGTAGATAATCATTCAAGTGAACACTGTTTTATCTTTATTGTTAATTCATTTCATTTTACTTCGTGTTGATTGCGTGATTTGGAATACAAACCAAAACTCTTAAACTGAATTCTAGAATAATTATTAGTGTTAAAATCTTGATTAAACTGCTCTCTGTGGAACGAACTGGTCTATTACTTATAGACTATTGCATGATCGGGTTATAGTTGCCTGTAAGTGTGTGATAATTGTTAAGTTTTTAGTTAGTTATTTTAAGGTACGATTTCACATATCAGTACCTAAACAGTTGAAATGACTAAGTCCTAAGGCAACAATCAAACAAGAACATACAATAGGCTTGGGTCACACCATGAAGGCACTAAATAGATCTTAACAGCTCCTAAGAAGTCTCTTCGGAACAGTGAATAATCATACTAGGTCATTCATGTCTCAATTCCTAAGTTCCGTGTCTTAAAAGAGCATTAAATGCCTCTCGGGAACTCCGGCCATACCGAGTTCATAGAATCTTTAGATACAGTATAACCAGGGGTCTTAATCCTATGAAGTTGCTAATTTCATATATGTAGACAAGTCTTGATCATAACCTAGATTGTCCAATCCTTAAGATGCTAGAATATAAATCTATGAGACTTCCTAGTTCAGTATTACAACAGTAATCGTACTAAATTAACATAATTACGCTATCCCAACCTTCTATCATGGCAACATACAGATTAATTAAGCTATCATGGTAATATTGGAACGCATTATTAAACATAAAAAGTAAGAACACATGTTTAATACAAAAGTCAAGGGTTTCGGATAAAAACCTGAAAAGGCCGAAGAAATCTGCCCGAGATCGCAGGGACTCGCCAGGATATCCTCCGAAAAATAAAAGCTAAGCTAACTACTACTAAAAACTAACTAAAAGCTTGAAAATATAAAGTGAATTACAATTTGAGTGTGTGTTGAAATGGATGGAGAAAGCCCTTTAAATAGACTTGGATTTTGCCTGCAAACGGCTGGCATGCCGTTTGGCAGGCCGTTTGCAGGGGCCATTTGCCAGGCCAGCCCGTTTGCAGGAGCTGTTTGTCTGACCCATTTGGCAGGCCGTTTTTTAGCCAGGCAAGCTGTTTAGCAGGCCGTTTGTCTTGCCTGGTCAGCTGAATTTCCTGGATCGTAACTTGATTTCTTGTCTTTCACCATTTTCGCTCTAGAATCTTCGTTTTAGCTCCGTTTTACTTGATTCTTTTTGCATCAGCTTCGTAATTACTTGATCTACAAAATAAACTAAAAAAGTGATAATTTTGCCGACAAAGTTTGAATCTTTATTGTTCTAGGGCTTAATATTGGGGGTAAAAATGTGACTTTTTGGCCGATATCAGTAATATCAATAAATCAAAAAGGCGATATATGGGACCCAAAATTTTCCTTTTAAGATCTTGATAATCGAAAAAATCAGGAATCTTATCCACAATATCTTTATCTTATGTCGTCAAACACGCACCACACACGTAATCAAATGCACTGCGCGTATTGTTCGATGCGTGTACATCTTGTTTCGTAGAATACCTCATTTTGCTAGTATGATCTTGTCCATGCACCATGCATGAACATCCGTGCATAATGCGTGGTGCGTGATGCATGAATAGTGACATATGTTTCATTTTCTATTTTTTGAGGGCATATTGTTAAAAACATCCGAAAATGGGGTCATTTTGACCAATTTTCCTTGAATTATTTATGAGGTGATATTTCTGATAAAATTTTGTGTAGTCGGGTGAATAAAAGGATGATGATGATAATTTTTTGTATTGGATTTTTTTGTCTTTGAAGGATGAAAAAAGTCATGGTTGGTTATTTAGTAATGGAGAATGATGTGAAGAAAATAGTATGAGGTAGGTGAGGAAGAAGATAAAAATGTAAAAGTACCCTCATTTGTAAAGCATGTGTCATGATTTAACGAATTTATTTAACGTCTATCAGCGTGAGTGATAAAACGTGTAATATTTTGAAACCAGCATGACTATTCTTGCAAAAACAAAACCATAATGACTAAAACTAGAAAGTTTTAACAAGCCACAGTGACCATTCGTATAATTAAGTCTTTTCTAGGCATATGTATTATATAAATAGTGACTCATGTAATAATAATGTTCACGGATTTTATTAGGGCACATGGCCCAAAAAAAGTAACGTAAAGTGTTCCAAATTGTCACTCAAAGTAATATGACTTTTTTTTTATTAGCCTGGGTTTCCTCCTCGCTATGCGAGTCGACTATATTCCAGGGCGACTACCCGCTTTGCGGGCAGACCGGAGTCATCGCGGGTGAACCTCCGAAAGTAATATGACTTTTCCTTATGCCTTAGAAGGATCTTATGTTTCAATTCATTCCAAAAATGGATTATTAGCTAAAAAGTGTGAAATTAAGGTATATTGTCAATTTAGTAACGAATATCAGTCAAATTTGGTTAAGTGCCCAAATTTCGTCAAATTTCGTTACATATTTGGTCCTTAAAGTAAAACAAATAAATAGTGAGTAACGTAATCCATAATATTCATGGGTTTTATTATCTTACATATTACGTACTATTCCCTCCGTCCCAAATAGGGATGACAATGGATGTCCGATCCATTAGATATCCACCTGATCCGATCCATTAGAATGGATATGAATGATCTAAATGAATGATAAGCGGATATTGATATTTTTTTCTTTGAAAAGCAAGGTGAATTATATTACCAACCAAACAAATGAATAATTACACAAAGTGCGTTCGGAGCTAACCGAAACAAAAGGAAATACAACTCGAAAATACAAGTAGGGAGCTAAGAATGCGCCCCTCACCACTTAGCTAAACTAAATATAATGAAGGGTTTGTGAGGCAATTGAGCCATTCGATACTTATGCCTTTTGATCGATTCGCGATCCATTCAAAAGTTCTCACTTGAATTTCATTTAGCACAACCGGGGGCTCCAAGCTTTGTTTTGAAAAACCGCCAAATTACGGCTCTTCCAAAGGTAATACGCGCAAGTCCACACCACGGCTTGCCAAATCTTCAAACCATGAGGAGACATACCACTTTTTGATTTCCCGAGTAAAATATCATTTAGACTTTGGTTGGGGAGAGAAGCGAGATTCCACAATTTGAAGAGTTTAAACCAAACATCCATCTAGTATTTACATGAGACTAACGAGTGATCAGCCGATTCAAGACCACTATCGCAAACGGGGCATCGAATACTATGTAAATCCATGCCCCTTTTATCGAGTTCTACCCGAACCGGAATCCTTTTTTCATTAGCCTCCACACAAAAATTTCCACTTTTTTGGGAACGAGATTGTTACGTAGTGTTTGTTGAGTTGAGACAATGGGGTTTATGAGAATCTTTTGATCAATGAGATAAGCGAGTTTTTTTAACCGTGAACACACCGTTGCTAGCGAGATTCAATGAACAATATTCACCTGCGCAAAAATCCAAAGAAATAGACCGGAGCAGGTTTGACAGTTCTTCCAGCTCATCTGTTGTTCGGCCTGTCGGAACCCGTGACCGGCACCATCAAAAAGAAGCTGAGTTGTTCATGCTTACTGTTTCTATAGCACCATCGACACTACCACCAGGCATACCTCTGTTGCTGCTGTTGTGTCCACCATCAGACCGTGGGCTGCTGTTGCTACTTGAACTCAAGCAAAATCTGTCTCTGACCACCACATCATTGTTGCAATCGAGCATAAAAAGTCTGGGGAACAAATCCTTAAAACACATTGAACTGCACCATACGTCCTTCGAAAATAGAGTTGATCTTTCGTCACCAACTGACTTTTTAAATGACTGTGTGAATGGTACATGAGCTTCGTTAATTTTGATACCTGCAAGAATAATATTGCACCAAGTGCCTGAGGTCGAGAGGTGAGCAATCTCATCTCCCGACCTCAAGCTTCCGTTAATTCCATAAATGCTCCGAATAATTTTGACCCAAAAGCTATTGGTTTCGGTTTTAAAATTCCACCACCATTTGCCCAAAAGAGCTAGGTTTCTGCATTTGAGGGACCCAATATTTAGCCCCCCAACCCATAAGGTAAAAAAGTAGAATCCCATTTTACCCAAGATATTTTAGAATGTAGTGACCCGAGCTTTTCCATGATTATATATTATATGAGATCTATATTTACATGATTAAATGTTTTAAACATGTTAAGAAATCAAACTTGTTAAGACTTGATTAATTGAAATGAGTTTATGTAGATAATTGACCACCCAAATTGACCGGCGATTCACGAACGATTGAAACTTGTAAAAACAACATGATATATATATATATATATATATATATATATATATATATATATATATATATATATATATATATATATATATATATATATATATATATATATATATATATGTATGTATGTTTAACATGATGTTATGATAAGTAAGTACCTCACTAAGTATATTAACAATGAGTTATATATATAAAATGAGACTACTGAATTAAGAAACTCGAAATGATATATATAACGATTATCGTTATAACAACGTTTTAATTAAAACAAATACATATGTATTGTATTAAGATATTAACACACTATGTTTAACATGATAAAATGATAATTAAATATATCATTAAGTGTATTAACAATGAACTACACGAGTAAAATGAGACTACTAACTTAAGGATTTCAAAACTATATATATATATATGTAACGATTATCGTTGTAATAGCATTTTAACATGTATTAATACACTTTTGGGCTCTAGTTATTGAGTCAACAGCAAGCGTCGATTTATTGGCGACTTGACTGACTCTTAGAGCCTAAATTAAATTTCAGGTAGGTTTTAAACCCATGGAAATTTGATTTTACCATTTTCATGGCGTCTCAATTTTATTTTTTTAAAAACTTTTTCCTACTTATTTGCCGGAGGTCCACTCGGAAGCATTCTCTCTATCTATCGAATAGAGAGAGGGATGATTTTCTCTACTTTTCAGAGTATTTTCACTCTAGGTAGAGAAATGACTTGACTTTATTATCGGATAAGGGAAGGATTTTCTACATCTCACCTCCCCCATACACCACTTATGTGGTATTGGCTTTTGTTATTGTGTGTGTATATATATATATATATATATATATATATATATATATATATATATATATATATATATATATATATGTGTGTGTGTGTGTGTGTGTGTGTGTGTGTGTGTGTGATATTAAGATATATTAATACACCATGTTAACATAACAATTTAACATCTCATTAAGTATAATAACAATGGATTAATTACATTTAACAAGATCGTTAACTTAAAGGTTTCGAAACAACACTTACATGTAACGACTAATGATGACTTAACGACTTAGTTAAAATGTATATACATATAGTGTATTAAGATGTATTAATACACTTTTGGAAGACTTCAAGACACATATCAAAACACTCATACTTATCAAAATTGGTTGCAATTGCATTCTCATTCATTTTTATCAAGAATTCTACTCGTATTCATTCGGCATTCGTACTCGTATTATACCGAGCTTTTAGATGTACATACTATTGGTATATACACTTCAATGATCAACTCTTAGCAGCCTTAATGAGTCACCTAAACATGTGGGAACCATCATTTAACATCTAGCATGAAATATCTAACAAAAATACAAACTTATGGAGACTATATCTTGACTTCCATTTCACGTGAACCTTCACCAACCATAAACACATTTTGATTCCAACTTTCATGCATCAAACACATCTCTCTCAAGTTCTCTCTTGGTGTTCTAAGTGTTCTTCATCATCTTCATCAAAATCTACATCAATCTAGCTCAAAAATCCCAACATAAATCAACCTAGAAAACAACTACTCAAGAACACTTCAATAACACTTTCAAGTTTGCTAGCTCACTTCCAATCTTGCAAATCCATTTCAAGTGATCATCCAACCTCAAGAAATCTTTGTTATTTACAGTAGGATATCCTTCTAATTCAAGGTAATACTCATATTCAAACTTTGATTCGATTTCTACAACTATAAGTATCTTAATTCAAGTAGTAATCTTACTTGAACTTTTTTCGTGTCATGATTCTACTTCAAGAACTTCCAAGCCATCAAAGATCCTTTGAAGCTCAAGTTATTTTCTCATCATTTCTAGTATGTTTACCTAACATACTTGAGGTAGTAATGATGTTCATAACATCATTCAATTCATATATATATATATATATATATATATATATATATATATATATATATATATATATATATATATATATATATATATAACTATATTATTCGAAGATTATAACTTGTAATCACTAGAACATAGTTTAGTTAATTCTAAACTTGTTCGCAAACAAAGTTAATCCTTCTAACTTAACTTTTAAAATCAACTAAAAACATGTTTTATATCTTTATGATATGCTAACTTAATGATTTAAAACTTGGAAACGCGAAGAACACCGTAAAACTGGACATACGCCGTCGTAGTTAAACCGGGGGCTGTTTTGGGTTGAATAATTAAAAACTATGATAACCTTTGATTTAAAAGTTGTTCTTCTGGGAAAATAATATTTCTTATGAACATGAAACTATATCCAAAAATCATGGTTAAACTCAAAGTGGAAGTATGTTTTTCAAAATGGTCATCATGATGCCGTTCTTTCGATGAAAATGACTATCTCTTTTAAAAACAACTTGTAACCAATAAACCTATACTTTTTTTGCTTAGATTAATAAATTATGATTCGATACGAAACCATAGCCTTTTGATTCACTCAAAACAGATTTATAACGAAATAATTATGGGTAAAACAAAATTGGATAGAATTACTAGTTTTAGCTACAGAAATTTTTATAACAAATCTATACTAACTATATCTTAGCTAAATTTCTTGTATTTTACATGTCTTCATAGACCATATACACGTATACAATGTTTTGACATATCATATTGACATCATCTATATATATTATTTTGGAATAACTGTAAAACACTATATGCGGTAATGCTCGAGTTAGCATATAATGGGTCGAGGTTGATTCTAAAATAATACATATACCATGGGTTGTGATCGGGTATGAGACATGTATACACTGGGTCGTGGATTAATTCGAGATAATATGCATAATATGATATATTGATTTATTTATGTACTACTAACTGTGGACTACTAATTGTGGACTACTAATATTGAACTGCTAACTTAACAACTTAAATCGTCAACACGTAATAAAATATTATATGAATATATTTCTATCATACTTTGATATATGTATATATTTGTTATAGGTTCGTGAATCGACCCGTGGCTAAGTCTTATTTCCGACGAATTGAAAATCTGTGAAAGTGAGTTATAGTCCCATTTTTACTATCTAATATTTTAGGATGAGAATACATGCAGTTTTGAAAGTATTTTACAAAATAGACACAAGTACTTGAACTACATTCTATGATTGATTTATTACCGCGCATCCCTTTTTGTTTAGCTTGGTAACCTAAGAATTAGTGAACCAGTCCACTAATTAACGCGAATCCTAAAGATAGATCTATGGGCCTTGATAAGCCCCAGTCAGAAAATTTGAACTGCTTTAGTACTTCGAGGTTTATATGTTTGGGGATATGCTAGATGCATTTTTGTTAATGTCGGTTACCAGGTGATCATCATATGAATGAATTTTACAGCAGTGAGCAGACCTGCACTTTATTATGAAAAATGAAATCTTGTGGTCTATTATTATAATTTGATATATATATATATATATATATATATATATATATATATATATATATATATATATATATATATATATATAACTCACCAACATTTTTTGTTGAAGTATTAATCATGTTTATTCTCAGGTGATTATTAAGAGCTTCCGCTATTACGAGCTAAATTAAGGACAAGATTTGGAGTCAGCATGCTTGTTTAATATTGTTTAAAAACATATTATTATTTGTAAACCATTATGTAATGGTCGTGTGTGAGCGTTATATTTTAGATTATCATTACTTGATAATCTAGGTTATGTCCTTTAAACCTTTATCGATAAAATAAAGGTTATGGTTTGTTTTAAAAACGAATACAGTCTTTGAAAACGTCTCATATAGAGGTCAAAACCTCGCAACGAAAGAAATTAATATGAAACGTTTATAATCAATATGAACAGGACATTTCAGTTGGTATCCGAGCGTTGGTCTTAGAGAACCATAAATTTGCATTAGTGTGTCTTATCGAGTTTATTAGGATACATTAGTGAGTCTGGACTTCGACCGTGTTTACTTTAAAAATGATTGCTTAACACTTTTGTTGGAAACTATATATTTTTACATGTAAATATTATGTGGTATATTACTAATGTGTTAGTTAATGTGTGATAGATGTCTACTTTTAGTACCAATCCCATCGACTCACCTAATAACAATGAAGAGTCAAATGTATTTTGGGAAGATTCACAAATTCCGAAAGAAGAAGAAGAACCGGAAGAAGAAGAACCGGAAGAAGAGGAACCGGAAGAAGAGGAGGAACAGGAAGAAGAAGAAGTTCTGGAGGAGGAAATGTTAAATACCACAGAAAAACAATTAAATAAAAGAAAATCATCAACCAACGGACCAAGGTTAAAAATGGTTTGTGGTGTCTCCGCTGAGGAGGAAAAATATTGGGAAGATTACCAATTTTCAGATGAATCGGATCCCGATAAGGATTCCGATGAAGTAATGTGACGACCCGGAAATTTTCGACTAAATTTAAACTTTATCTTTATATTATTCTGACACGATAAGGAATGTTTGTTAAGTTAAATCTGAAGGATTTTAAACTATGTTTATACATTCATTTAAACCTCGACCAAATTCCAATGATTCACGAACCATTAAATGAACATATATGAATATGTATGTATATGTGTATATGTTATAAATTGAAAATGTTAACAAAGTATTTAAATGTATAATGCTTTATATGAATGTATTTGTTTCAATATGATTATCGACAAAATTAAAAAAAATATATATATTAAATGATTGAATTATCAAAAATATTGAATTATGATTACAAGTCTCTGTTGAGAGGTCTACTATGATTTGAGAAAATCTATTCCTCTTAACGATATTCGGAATAATTTGTAAAGCTATTTATAAATAAAAATAAAAAGTGTCATTTACGAAAGTTAGACAAAAGCTAGTGGAGAATTGGTTTCCATAATATTCTATTAATCTATTTTCAAACGTACAAAAACGTTTTCAGTTTAAAAAGAACTTTATTATTAAAACGTATATAACTTTTATAAATATCTAGAATCACTTTTGACAACTCATTACTTAACCAGTATAATAAATATAACGATATTTATATTTTATTTCATTAAATATATATAACGATTTAAATTAATATTATATATATTTATACGCGTATTATACATACATAATTTTTATACTTTACTATACTTTAACTTTACCTTTACTTTACTTTTACTTTACTTTAACTTTAATAATTCATACTTTAATAATTCACTTTAATAATTCATACTTTAATAATTCACTTTAATAATTCATACTTTAATAATTCACTTTAATAATTCACTTTAATAATTCACTTTAATAATTCACTTTAATAATTCATACTTTAATAATTCACTTTAATAATTCATACTTTAATAATTCACTTTAATAATTCACTTTAATAATTTATACTTTAATAATTCACTTTATTCACTTTAATAATTCACTTTAATAATTCATACTTTAATAATTCACTTTAATAATTCATACTTTAATAATTCACTTTAATAATTCACTTTAATAATTCATACTTTAATAATTCACTTTAATAATTCACTTTAATAATTCATACTTTAATAATTCACTTTAATAATTCACTTTAATAATTCATACTTTAATAATTCACTTTAATAATTCAAAAATATATTATAAATAGAATTCAATAGGTTTCATTATTTCATAGAAACTTGAAAATATATTTCTCTAAACTCTCTCAATCGAATTACATATATATATTTTCTTTGTATTATTTCAAGATATTATTAGTATACATAAAATACTACGACGGAGTTATACTCAGACGATTTCAAACTAAGTTTTCAAACGGGATAGAGCTAAGGAAATTATGAGTTATAGCTATGGAGGTTATGGGTATTGATCGAGGGTATTGCTCGTGAGGTCAACCTAACGTTTATCATTTTCGTTGCGTCTACGTACTTTCCTGCAATATTGAATCACAATATTGATACGTTCGTGAATCCGAGACAAACCCTGCACTTGTTCAGTGCCGTCATATACATAATTGCTACGAAATACAGTATTGTGAGTTTCATTTGCTCCCTTTTATATATATTTTTGGGACTGAGAATACATGCGCTGTTTTTATAAATGTTTTACGAAATAGGCACAAGTACTAAAACTAATTCTACGTGGGTTTAAACCAGAAATATACCCTTAGCTTGGTAACATTAAACTACTTGTCTATGTACGGTAGGCGCGAATCCTAAAGATAGATCTATTGGGCCTGACAAACCCCATCCTGACTATGGGATGCTTTAGTACTTCGAGGTTATTTTAAACACACCTGATCTGGTGTACTTCAGAGGGTAAAACATGAACGTTAAGGCTTGTTACCGGGTGTCTACAACTTATAGAATACTTTTATACACTTGCGAGTGTACATATATTTATAAACGGAAATCTTGTGGTCTATTAATATATTGAAATGATTGTTATGATAAACCTATGAACTCACCAACCTTTTGGTTGACACTTTAAAGCATGTTTATTCTCAGGTATTAAAGAAATCTTCCGCTGTGCATTAGCTCATTTTAAGGATATTACTTGGAGTCATTCATGGCATATTTTGAAAGACGTTGCATTCGAGTCATTGAGTTCATCAAGATTATTATTATGTCAATTATAGTTGGATGTATTATGAAATGGTGTGCATGCCGTCAACTTTCGTTGTAAAGAAAGTTTGTCTTTTAAAAACGAATGCAATGTTTGTAAAATGTATCATATAGAGGTCAAATACCTCGCGATGTAATCAACTATTGTGAATCGTTTATAATGTATATGAACGGGTCCTTTCAAGTAATAGAAATTACTCGGCCCAATTTAATAAAGCAAAAGAAAACAATAAGGGAAAAGCTATCAAAATAGAGAAACCTGACCCCAAACCCAATGAACTATATGTTAACATGAAATTCCCTGACGGAATATACCTTAAACACCCATATTTCTTAAACTTAAACTATATCCCGGGAACATCTAAGCAACCGTATTTTTCGAGGCCATTTGTGAAAAGAACTGCTCGTATTAGTATGAGTCCTCCATTTATCCCTAGGAAATTAGCAAAACGAACCAAGTTCGAGGAGGAAGAAACAAGTGAGTCTGAATAAAGAGTTGTAATCCTTTACTTTTACCATATCATGTAATATATGTATTTTAGTGTGCTTGTACTTTTATGTTATATGTAAAAATTGCTTGTATTGTTTGATAATTATCTGTTACGAACCTAATCTTCGTCTATTTTACAGTATAAAAACACAAAATGGATGTTAAGCATAGATAACCGAATATTTTAGAAGACCTACCACGGGATATGATTGATGAAATCTTGTCTAGAGTTGGTCAGAATTCATCGACTCAGTTGTTTATGGCAAAATTAGTTTGTAGGACATTTGAAAGACGTTCCAAGCATCCCTTGATTTATAGCAGGCTTTCCTTCGATAGGTGGTGTATCTCACACTGGGGACACCCTAAGTTGACTCGTGTTTTCTTTGAGGCTATGTGTGCGGGAAACCCTAATGCACATTTCCGCTTCAGGTTGAGGGCCTATTTTGACTCCCTATATCCCGATATAGGACTTCGTTCTTTAGAAAGGACTTCAAACATGCAATTCAGAGAAGCATGTTACGTTTACGGTTTAGTGATGTTCGCCTCTCATCAAATTGAGAAAAAGAACACCGGGTTGCAAGTACTAAATAAAAAATTTCCACGGGTGACGGATTCAGTAGTTGAGGTGAGGAATAAGGTTTTTAAGTTGTTACGGAGTTGTTGGGTATTTCGTAACCCCCGTTCTTTTGACGACGTTACAACGTGCTGCCTTATCAACGGCCACAACTGTTATTTTCCACATGACCAAGGATGGGAAATAGTATTAGTAACACCCGAATGCACGACTTGTTTCTGGTCCTATATTTACGTGTCTTTATTGCTTTTACTGGACAATTTGCGTTTAACTAGTATTGTCTTCACAGCTGCTTTGTATCAAAGTTATTATGTGCTATATTTCAAGCTGTATGTAAAATAGCGGTATTGTACGTTTGTAAAATATTGTATTAAAATTTTAACGCGAAATATTATTATCAGTTTTTCATGATAGAATTGTAGTAGTTGATTTGTATATTAGCTACTAAGTATGAACTTAACGGGTAGGTACTACCCGAATTTGAATTATAAAACGCTAATATGAAGAAAAAGCTTTTATAAATAAGTTCATATTATGCTACAAAATACTATTGACTACTCCTAATATTCTATATGATTAGCTGAATTCTTTTGGCTATTTTTGAAGGAAATGGCACCGATTACTCGACATAGCATGAACATGAGCGAGGAAGACTTCCGTATTTTCCTTGCAGCAAACATAGCTGTAGTACAGGCTGCGATGCAAAACAACAATAACTCCGAATCTAGCAATGGAACTAACTCCACAAGAAATCATGTAGGATGTTCCTACAGAGAATTAGCTGCCTGTAAACCTCTGGAATTCGATGGAACCGAAGGACCAATCGGACTAAAACGGTGGACTGAGAAGGTCGAATTGGTGTTTCCTATAAGTAAATGTGTTGAAGCAGACATAGTAAAGTACGCTACGCATACCTTCACGGGTACTGCGTTAACATGGTGGAACACCTATCTTGAGCAGGTAGGACAAGATATTGCTTAAGCATTACCATGATCATCATTCAAACACATGATGAATGAGCAGTACCATCCCAGAATCGAGGTCAATAAGCTCAAGGCAAAGCTTAGAGAATTATGAACACAAGGATTTGATATTACCACATACGAACGGCGATTCACAGAGTTGTGCCTATTGTGTCCAAGAGTGTTCGAAGATGAAGAAGAGCAGATCGACGCATTTGTAAAAGGATTACCAGAAAGGATTCAGAAGGATGTGAGTTCGAACGAGCCAACCTCCATACAAAAGGCAAGTCGAATGGCTCACAAACTCATAAATCAGATTGAGGGAAGAATTAAAGAGCAGGCGGCTGAAGAGGCCAACATGAAACAAGTTAAGATAAAGTGGGAAGAAAACAGTGATAAGAGTCACCAATACAACAACAACAACAACAACAACCACAATCGCAATAACTATCATAACAACCGCAACATCAATCACAATAACAACAATCGCAATCCCAACAATAATTACAACAAACGTCCCACCAACAACAATAGCTACAACAACCGTCCCGACAATAATAACAACCACAACAACAACAACAATTCCAACAACAATCTCAATAACAACAATGGCAACAACAATCAGAAAATTCCATGCAATAGGTGTGAAGGATACCATCCGAGTAGATTCTGTACGGTAATATGTACCAATTGTACAAGAAGTGCGAAGTCTATGGACCAGTAGCCAATAGGAGGAACAAAACAAATAATTCTATTATTTGTTACGGATGCAGAAAGCCGGGTCATTTCAGTAGAGAATGCCCAAACCAAGGGAATAATAATGGGCAAGGTCGTGGAAGAGTCTTCAACGTCAATACAACAGAAGTGCGGGAAGACCTGGAGCTTGTTACGGGTACGTTTTTTATTGATGAAAAACCTGCTTATGTTTTATTTGATTCGGGTGCGGATAGAAGCTATATGAGTAGAGATTTTTGTACCAAATTAAGTTGCCCTTTAACACCTTTGGATAATAAGTTTTTACTCGAATTAGCAGACAGCAAATTAATTAAAGCCGATAAAATATGTCAGAACCGAAAAATTAAACTGGTTGACGAAATGTTTAAGATTAACTTGATACCAGTAGAGTTAGGAAGTTTTGATGTGATAATTGGCATGGACTGATTGAAAAAGGAGAGAGCAGAAGTCGTTTGTTATAAAAATGCAATTCGCATTATGCGCGAAAAGGGAAAACCCTTAATGGTGTACGGAGAAAAGAGCAACGTGAAGTTAAATCTTATTAGCAACCTGAAGGCGTAAAAGCTAATAAGAAAAGGTTGTTATGAAGTTCTAGCACACGTCGAGAAAATCAATCCCGAAGAAAAGAACATCAATGATGTTCCCGTCGCAAAAGAATTCCCCGATGTATTTTTGAAAGAATTACCGGGACTACCTCCACACCGATCTGTTTAATTTCAAATAGATCTTGTACTAGGTGCTGCACCAATAGCTCGTGCTCCTTACAGACTCGCACCTAGCGAAATGAAGGAATTACAAAGCCAATTACAAGAACTTTTAGAGCGTAGTTTCATTCGACCAAGTATATCACCGTGGGGAGCTCTTGTTTTGTTTGTCAAAAAGAAAGATGGTACATTCAGGTTGTGTATCGACTACAGAGATTTGAACAAACTTACAATCAAGAACCGTTATCCACTACCAAGAATCGATGACTTATTTGATCAACTACAAGGCTCGTCGGTTTATTCGAAGATTGATTTACGTTCCGGGTATCATCAAATGCGGGGGAAGGAGGATGATATTCCAAAGACTGCTTTTAGAACGCGTTACGGTCATTACGAGTTTATGGTTATACCGTTTGGAATGACTAATGCATCAGCCGTGTTCATGGACCTCATGAACCGAGTGTGGGGACCATATCTTGACAAGTTTGTCATTGTTTTCATCGATGACATACTTATTTACTCAAAAAATGATCAAGAGCACGATGACCATTTGAGAAAAGTGCTAGAATTGTTGAGGAAAGAAAAATTGTACGCTAAGTTTTCAAAGTGTGCATTTTGGTTGAAAGAAGTTCAATTCCTCGGACACGTAGTGAACAAATAAGGTATTCAGGTTGATTCGTCAAAGATTGAAACCGTTGAAAACTGGGAAACCCCAAAAACTCCAAAGCATATACGCCAATTTTTAGGATTGGCTGGTTACTACAGAGGATTCATTCAAGATTTTTCCAAAATAGCAAAACCCTTGACTGCACTAACGCATAAAGGGAGGAAATTTGAATGGAAGGGTGAGCAAGAAAAATCATTTCAATTGTTGAAGAAAAAGTTAACTACGGCACCTATATTGTCATTTCCTGACGGGAATGATGATTTTGTGATTTATTGTGACGCTTTGAAGCAAGGTCTTGGTTGTGTATTAATGCAATGAAAGAAGGTAATTGCCTATGTGTCCAGACAATTGAAGATTCATGAGAAGAATTATACGACTCGTGATTAGGAATTGGGCGCTGTTGTTTTTGCATTAAAAATATAGAGGCACTACCTATATGGGGTCAAATGTACCATATATACCGACCACAAAAGTCTCCAACATATATTTGATCAAAAACAACTAAATATGAGACAACGTAGGTGGATTGAGTTGTTAAATGATTACGACTTTGAGATTCGTTACCACCCAAGAAAGGCAAATGTGGTAGCCGATGCCTTGAGTAGAAAGGACAGGGAACCTATTCGAGTAAAAGCTATGAATATAATTATTCATACCAACCTTACTACTCGAATAAAAGAAGCACAACAGGGGGTTTTAAAAGAAGGAAATTTGAAGAATGAAATACCCAAAGGATCAGAAAAACATCTTAATATTCGAGAAGACAGAACCCGGTATAGGGATGAAAGAATTTGGGTACCAAAGTTTGGAGATGTGAGAGAAATGGTACTTAGGGAGGCACATAAAACCAGATATTCAATACATCCTGGAGCTAGAAAGATGTATCAAGATCTCAAGAAACACTTCTGGTGGCCGGGTATGAAAGCTGATATCGCTACATACGTAGGAGAATGTTTGACTTGTTCTGAAGTCAAAACTGAATATCAGAAACCATCAGGTCTACTTCAACAACCATAAATCCCAAAATGGAAATGGGAAAACATTACCATGGATTTCATTACTAAATTGCCAAGGACTACAAGTGGTTATGATACAATTTGGGTAATAGTCGATCGTCTTACCAAGTCAGCACACTTTTTGCCAATGAGAGAAGATGATAAAATGGGGAAATTAGCACGACTATATTTAAAGGAAGTCGTCTCCAGAAATGGAATACCAATCTCTATTATCTCTGATAGGGATGGCAGATTTGTTTCAAGGTTTTGGCAGACGTTACAAAAAGCATTGGGGACTCGTTTAGATATGAGTACTGCCTATCATCCATAAACTGATGGGTATAGTGAAAGGACGATACAAACCCTTGAAAACATGCTACGAGCATGTGTTATTGATTTTGGAAATAGTTGGGATCGACATCTACCATTAGCAGAATTTTCCTACAACAACAGTTACCAATCGAGTATTGAGGCAGCACCGTTCGAGGCACTTTACGGTAGAAAGTGCAGGTCTCTGATTTGTTGGAGAGAGGTAGGGGATAGACGAATTACGGGTCCAGAAATTATCCAAGAAACTACTGAGAAAATCATTCAAATTCAACAACGGTTGAAAACTGCCCAAAATCGACAAAAGAGCTACGCGGATATTAGAAGAAAAGATTTAGAAATTGAAATCGGTGACATGGTCATGCTTAAGGTATCACCTTGGAAAGGTGTTGTTCGTTTTGGAAAATGGAGGAAACTAAACCCGAGATACATTAGGCCATTCAAGATTATTGACCGTGTTGGACCAGTAGCTTATCAACTTGAATTACCTCAACAACTCGCTAGTGTATATAACACTTTCCACATCTCAAATTTGAAGAAATGCTTAGCAAAAGAAGATCTCACATTTCCTTTAGATGAAATTAAGATCAACGAAAAGCTACAATTTGTTGAAGAACCCATCGAAATAATGGATCGTGAGGTTAAAGGACTCAAGCAAAACAAAATACCAATCATTAAAGTCCGATGGAAAGCTCGTAGAGGACCAGAGTTCACCTGGGAACGTGAAGTATTAAATGTTAAAGAATCTTGCTGTGCAGCTTGTTCATAGTAGCATCCAAGGATTAATCTTAGTTGCATGTTTGTGCTCGGATGTAATGTATGAATGTTTTTCTTGTCCATTTTGGTGGGCCTTATGAAGTGGACTAGTAGGATATAAACCCAGGTTTGTATTTATTTATAACTTTCAATGTAATATATTGAATAAACTAATCGGGTATATATAATGACCCGTCCTAATCCATCTGGACGAATACATTATATTTGGTTACATCGCGAGGTACTTGACCTCTATTTGATACATTTTACAAACATTGAATTCGTTTTAAAAGACAAACTCTCATTACATCGACAGTTGACAGACATGCCTACCCTTTCATAATATATCCAAACTATAAATGACTTAATAGTATTCTTTTTGAACTCAACGACTCGAATGCAACGTCTTTTGAAATATGTCATGAATGACTCCAAGTAATATCTCTAAAATGAGCAAATGCACAGCGGAAGATTTCTTTCATACCTGAGAATAAACATGCTTTCAAGTGTCAACCAAAAGGTTGGTGAGTTCATTAGTTTAACATAAATAATCATTTCCATCATTTTAACAGACCACAAGAATTTCATTTCCAGTTCTCATAAATATACGTCCCATGCATAGAGACAAAAATCATTCATATGGTGAATACCTGGTAACCGACATTAACAATATGCATATAAGAATATCCCCTATCATTCCGGGAAATCCTTCGAACATGATAAAAACGAATTTGAAGTACTAAAGCATCCGCAACCATGGATAGGGTTCGTTAGGCCCAATAGATCTATCTTTAGGATTCACGTCAATTAGTAGATCAGTTTACTAATTCTTAGGTTACCATGCAAAAGGGGCATATTGGGCTTCGATCATTCACCCATATAATGTAGTTTAAATTACTTGTGTGTATTTCGTAAAACATTTATAAAAATTGCGCAAGTATTCTCAGCCCAAAAATATAAAGGGTAAAAAATTAAATGAAACTCACCATACTGTATTTTGTAGTAAAAATACATATGACGACATTGAATAAGTGTAAGGTTGGCCTCGGATTCACGAACCTATATCAGTTATATATATTAAAGCATATAATAACATATAAACAAGTTGATATTATTGATATACTAGTTTTATTAATGACTCATATGTTACCCTAAATAAATATATTAATTATATCTACTTTATATATTTTAATTACACAGTTAACATTTATATATATCGGATTCTTATTAGAGTATTTTATGTAAAACATATATGATATATTAAAATTTATATAAGGTTATATTAAAATATATTTATATCTTATATGTAATTTAATTAATAATAAATAATAATATTTTATTTTGAAAACAAAATAACATAGGTATTATATATGTGTTAGATAAATTTTTGTAAGTAATATATGTTGTATTAATAATGATAATAATAATAATAAAATGAGTAACTACCTCTAAGCTTTTTCCTAAAAAAAATGTCTCAGGCAGGGCTCGAACTCAAGACCCCTCGCTTAATCTGAAACACACCCAACCACTGCACTATATACGCTTTTCAGATTTACTTCCTAATTTAAATCTTATTAACCATCTCTCGGCCCAACATGAATTATCATGCTTAATGGATCTGCTAGCCCAACAACAGAAGTAATCGGCCCAACTAGTATAAACAGATTCATTTAAACCTCAAGGATCGATCCAAAAAAAAAATATATATATATATATATATAGCACTCGTAATTTGGTAGTAGCAGTCGAAGGGTAACATTAGGGTTTCGTTCATCATCATCTTCAAAACATCTCCATCAATATTCACATTTCATTACTATCATCAGGTTCGTGTTTCATATTCATAATCATCATCAAATCATTATCATCGGTGCACATCATAATGATCATTCCCGTTACCATCATCAAGTATTACATCATCCTTATTTTGTAACATCATTATCATCAATCATCATTTTATCTTAATTATTACTATCAATTTAGCATATCATCATCATTCATAATCTTAATTGGAACATCATCATCTCGGATCATAATCTAATCCAACCATCATCATCTTCGCTATTATCGTTATGATCACAATCATGATCATTCCCTCCGCTTAACCTCACATCCTAATATTCGTTAGTCACCTAGCATCGACATTCATGATCATCATCGTTTTCAAGTTATCGTTATCATCACTTAACATCATCTTCATCATTCCACAATCCTAAATACTATCATTATATTGTATTTCAGTCCTCATCTAGCAGACATCGTAAAAAAATAACAAAAGGAAAATGACTGCAGCCTAGTAGTCGAGCTAAGTGTTTTGAACATGGCTCAATCAACATAAACATATCGGCCCAGATTATATCAAAAAAATTTATGGCCCATCACTTAATTCAAGCCCGATAATCAACTAAGCCCAAGTACAAAGTGAAATTCTTTTTGTGGTCTATGTTGGGTGGCAGTTTTTTAAAAAAAAAAAAGAAACAGATACACAAGATATAATCGACATATAATAATTCCCATACGTACCCTACAAATTGACATCTATTTAATTCCTTCCTTGTCACTTACAAGTCGACAGGTTGTAAACAAGTGGACTTTGGATCCCTTTTTAAAATTATCAACTTTATCATCTCATCCTTCATTCATTATCTAAGACAGCTCGCTAGAATTTAAATATTAATACTTTGTATGGATAAACAATAATTATGAATGATCATATGTATCATCTTTTTGGCGACTCTCCTTATTCGTACTATAAAATAACAGGATGTAGTAGCAGCAAGTAGTAATGGTGAGTGATAATTAGGGTTGTGAACTAGTGAACGAAAACAGAAATTTAGAGTAGAAGTAGCAGTACTCAATGGTGGGTGTTCCGGGTTGTTGATGGTGTCTTTTCGTGGGTTAACACTGAAACGGAAACAGAAATTAACTAAATGTATCGTAGCAACTTCTATGGGTTTGCAGTGGTGGAGAATAGATGGTATTCAAGGCGGTGATTAAGTGATGACGATTTGAAGGTGAGGTTGAATAGTGATTGTCTTGGTGTGTTGTGGTTCACCCCTCGTGTATTTAATAAAGGTGGTTTAGGTAATGGAAATCGATGGTGATTCACAAGCATGGTGATGCTGGTTAGTGATGTGGGTTTGTGTAATGTTGGTCATCGATGGTGATGATCTCAAACAAGAAGGTAATCGGTTGTGGGTTTTTGAAGGTGAAGTGGGTGATGATATTCTTGATGGGTATTAGCAAACAATGATCTAAGAATGATGGTGAGAGTTGATTTGTTCGATTAACAAACATAAAGAAGTAGCTGCAGTCTTTTTGAAGCAGTATAGTAACAAGCAATCAAGGTTGGTTCGATTATAGTGATGATGGAACATGATGACAACAGTGATCGATTGCTTTTTGGTTGTATAGCTCTCGTTTAGCAGTAGCTTCAAACAGAAACATGTACACAGCAACAAAAGATGGTTTGGTGATGTAGTGGTGGCGAATTTGGTTGCTCACGGTGGTTATGGCTATGGTGGTGTTTCAACGAAAGTGATAGTGTTCGGTTGTAAAAGGTGGTGTTTGGGTTGATCACGATAATGAGGCAGAAAAAGAAACAGAAACCGAAGGTGAAACATTCAACGAGAAGGTTAGTTCATGGTTGGTAGTTTATGGTGATGTTTGATAATGGTTTGTTGTAAAACCATGATGTGATGGTCGATGGTGGACAACAGTAGCAAGAATGGGCTGTAGGTGGTGATAGAGAAGAAAGAAAGAGAATGAGAGATGATTGATCTTCGTATATGCAGATTCTTATGTATCATGTGTACATATATAATATTTAAATGATGAAATCAATCAATATTCAACACAGTAGCATCCCCGTGACATATAATTGAAAGTACACTGCCGACAGTTTACACGGGTACTATATCGGGTCCATTGCTAAATAGTTAGAATATAAAAGTGTTCCTAAAAATCCCAAAATTTTAAATTATGTCCATTTATTCATTTTGGTCATTATGGTATAAAATTCGATCCTTAATTTGTTAAATAAAAAAAATTACATCAACTGTCCCTCTCATTTATGGGTAAAATATAAAAAGTGTTAAAACTTAACAAATAGTTCCTAAATACATTTTTAATAAGCTTAAAATTTATAGAACTCATTTTCGGATCACCGTTTATTTTAAAATCACATAAAATCCCTTTTAACTCGTTTACTAACAATTGAATGACAAACGAGCATTTCCGTTGTTTACTAAATAACTTCAAAATTACTTATATATATATAACATACTTTATATCATCACTTTTATAATAAATTTTATTATATCTTATATTAATTTACATATTTATTTATAAAAAATTGTATATAGTAGTTTATTAATATTCTTATGCATAATTATTTATATTTGCTTATTTATATATATTTATCTATTTACAAATAATGGTTCGTGAATAGTCAGAGATAGTCAAAGGTATAAATGAATCTATTTAAATAGTTCAACAATTTGTAGACTCAGTTTAACAGACTTTGATTATCGAATCGAAATCATATAAAGATTAAGTTTAAATTTGGTCTGAAATTTCCGGGTCATCACAGTATATGGGTCGGGCATGCGGGTTGGGTATATGAGTTTTTATTTAAAACCAAACCCAAACCCGAACCTGCAAAAAAAGTAAACCTATACCCATACCCGACCCTAAACCCGTATACTCGAACCAAACCCGGACCAATAATATCGGGTTTCGAGTTTACCCATCTAGTACGGGTATTTTTACCACCCCTATTTATGATATGCTAACTAATGATTTAAAACTTGGAAACACGAAGAACACCGTAAAACCGGACATACGCCGTCGTAGTTAAACCAGGGGCTGTTTTGGGTTGGATAATTAAAAACTATGATAACCTTTGATTTAAAAGTTGTTCTTCTGGGAAAATGATATTTCTAATGAACATGAAACTATATCCAAAAATCATGGTTAAACTCAAAGTGGAAGTATGTTTTTCAAAATGGTCATCAAGATGTCGTTCTTTCGACGGAAATGACTATCACTTTCAAAAATGACTTGTAACCTGTATTTATGACTATAAACCTATACTTTTTCTATTTATATTAATAAATTATGATTCGATACAAAACCATAGCCTTTTGATTAACTCAAAACGGATTTATAACGAAGAAATTATGGGTAAAACAAAATTAGATAGAATTACTAGTTTTAGCTACGGAAATTTTTATAACAAAGCTATACTAACTATATCTTAGCTTACTTTCTTGTATTTTATATGTCTTGATAGACCATAGACACGTATACAATGTTTTGACATATCATATTGACATCATCTATATATATTATTTTGGAATAACCGTAAGACACTATATGCGGTAATGCTCGAGTTAGTATATAATGGGTCGAGGTTGATTCTAAAATAATACATATACCATGGGTTGTGATCGAGTCTGAGATATTTATACACTGGGTTGTGGATTGATTCGAGATAATATGCATAATATGATATATTGATTTATTTATGTACTACTAACTGTGGACTACTAATTGTGGGCTACTAACGTTGGACTGCTAACTTAACAACTTAAATCGTCAACACGTAATAAAATATGATATGAATATATTTCTATCATACTTTTATATATGTATATATTTGTTATAGGTTCGTGAATCGACCCGTGGCCAAGTCTTATTTCCGACAAATTGAAAATCTGTGAAAGTGAGTTATAGTTCCATTTTTACTATCTAATATTTTGGGATGAGAATACATGTAGTTTTGAAAGTATTTTACAAAATAGACACAAGTACTTGAACTACATTCGATGATTGATTTATTACCGCGTATCCCTTTTTGTTTAGCTTGGTAACCTAAGAATTAGTGAACCAGTCTACTAATTGACGCGAATCCTAAAGATAGATTTATGGGCCTTGACAAGCCCTAGTCAGAGAATTTGAACTGCTTTAGTACTTCAAGATTTATATGTTTGGGGATATGCTAGATGCATTTTTGTTAATGTCGGTTACCAGGTGATCATCATATGAATGGATTTTACAGCAGTGAGCAGACCTGCACTTTATTATGAAAAATGAAATCCTGTGGTCTATTATTACAATTTGATATATATATATATATATATATATATATATATATATATATATATATATATATATATATATATATATATATATATATATATATATATAGGTTAAACCTATAACTAACCAACATTTTTTGTTGACGTTTTAAGAATGTTTATTCTCAGGTGATTATTAAGAGCTTCCGCTGTTGCATGCTAAATTAAGGACAAGATTTGGAGTCAGCATGCTTGTTTAATATTGTTTAGAAACTGCATTCGAGAACTTACTTGTTGTAACATATTATTATTTGTAAACCATTATGTAATGGTCTTGTGTGAGCGTTATATTTTAGATTATTATTACTTGATAATCTAGGTTATGTCCTTTAAACCTTTGTCGATAAAATAAAGGTTATGGTTTGTTTTAATAACGAATGCAGTCTTTGAAAACGTATCATATAAAGGTCAAAACCTCGCAACGAAACCAATTAATATGAAACGTTTATAATCGATATGAACGGGACATTTCATAGAACCCGAGAGATCCCCACCCCAAAAAAGTTGTGTCTCACACTCTCTAAACACGTAAGCACACAAGGCGGAGCCCCGGAAGAGCGAGAAGTAATACAAGGGAAGACTACTTAGAATCGATTTTAAAAGAACCAACCTTCCACCATAGGACAACGTTTTCATTTTCCACTCCGAAATTTTTTTCTTGAATTTATCAATTACCGGTGCCCAATCACACAACTTCTTCATTTTGGCACCGATAGGGAGGCCGACGTATATAAAGGGGAATTTACCGGCTTGACATCCCATACGTCTCGCAAGATCTTCAACCTCAATCGAATTGACACCAACACCATAAAGGCAACTCTTTTGGAGGTTTACCTTTAACCCCGAGGCTAATTCAAAACACTTTAGAATATTAAGGAGATTTTGTGCATTTAGCCTAGACCATTCACCGAAGAAAATGGTATCGTCAGCATATTGCAAATGACATACCAATACTTTGTCCCTCCCAATTTAAACTCCTTTGAAAAGTCCTCGATCCACCGCTGCTTTTGTCAGGATGTTAAGTCCTTCCGCTGCAAGGATAAACAAAAAAGGGGACAAAGGATCACCTTGACGAACACCCCTACCCATTGAGAACTCACGAGTAGGGGAACCATTTACCAAGATAGAAATGCTAGCCGAACTTAAGCAAGACATGATCCACTTCCTCCATTTAACCCCAAAACCCATAGATATCATGACCTCAATGAGGAAATCCCAATTTAATCTATCGAAAGCCTTTTCAAAATCGACCTTAAAAATAATACCTTTTTTCTTGTGGGCCTTCATATACTCAAGAGATTCATTAGCTATAAGAACGACGTCCAAAATGAAGCCTTCCTTTAAGAAAGCACTTTGTTCCGAACCAACGAGCCTATGCATAACCTTCCGTAACCTATTTGAGAGAATTTTAGCAATGATTTTATAGAAACTTCCAATGAGACTAATGGGATGGTAGTCACTAAGGTTGATGGGATCAATTTTTTTTTGGAATTAGTGTAACAAAAGAAGCGTTGCATCCCTTCGAAAATTCCCCATTACTCCAAAATCAAGAAATAGCATTAACAACATCACTTTTGATGACGTCTCAATATTTTTTTAAAAACCTCAAATTAAAGCTGTCCGGCCCGGGGGTTTTGTTATTCCCACACCCACTTATTGTCTCCAGAATCTCCTCGTCACCAATTGGAATTTCCAGATGCTCCGTTTCATCCACCGTCAAAGAAGGGTAAGATAAGCCACTGAGACTAGGTCTAGAAGTTGTGTGATCCTCAAAAAGTTCCTTATAATGATTAAAAACTGCCTCTTTAATTTCAGAGGGATCCTCACTCCACACTCCATTAATAGCAAGGCCCCGGATATTGTTTCTGTTATGCCCTCTTCTAATCATAGCGTGAAAAAATTTGGAATTCTCGTCCCCTTCTAGTATCCAACGTACCCGCGCTTTTTGTTTCAACATATTAGCTTTTATCTTTTCCTATTGTAGCCATTCCTTCCTATTGCTTAACCATTGAATCCTTTCTTTGTCATTTATTACCCCCGATTCTGCCTTCAATTCAAGGGCGTTGGCAATTCCCTTAAAAGCATCAATTTCCCCATCCAAATTGCTGAATTTTTCTTGACTTTTCTCATTTAAAGCAAACTTAGTTTTTTTCATTTTGTTCCTTAGTCGACAATCCAACCGCGGACCATTCCCACCATCAGATTCCCATGCCTCTTTTATCACTTGATCCACACCCTCAACATCAAGCCAATCAGCAAAAACTTTGATGGGTTTAGAACCGAAATTTTTAACGTCATCCTTTAAGACAATGGGACAGTGGTAAGATTGTTTTCAGTCTAGTGCTACAACCGAAAGACAAGCCCATTTAGAGTGAAAAACATCGTTAACTAGAAAACGATCCAATTTTCTGAACTTGAGACCATCATCACTGATTCGGGTATACTTCCTACCACCAAGTGGGATATCAATCAATTTAGCTTTATAAATGAGCTCGTTAAATTTTTTTGCCCTTCTTTCGATAAAATTACAATTCAACCTTTCGTCCTCCACCCTTACTTCATTGAAATCACCACATATGACCCAAGCATCATTGGCATTTGACATAACAGAAACATGAAGGAAGTCCCACATCCTTTGTTTGTTTACATCATCATGGGGCCCACAGACATTTACGATGTTAAAATTATCACCACTCCATACCATGCTACCTCGAATACCAGTACAGAAATCAGAAACATACGAGTTAGTTACGTCAAGTTCATTTTTATCCCAGATAAAAATTTGACCACCCAACTTCTCCACCATCTGTTTCTGAATAAAATTGCAGTCCCTATTCCCCCAAATCCCACAAATCCAATCTAAATTGACAGAGTGTAACTTGGTTTCCTGGAGGGCAACCAAGTTTGGTTTTTCAAAGCGACACAAGTTTTTAACCAACCGATTTTACATTCCTTTCCCGACCCGAAACCCCTTATGTTGAGAGAAAGCATCTTCATAAAAAAAAAAAAAGGTAACGAAAACAATAGGAAAGACATAGAGGACTAGAGGATGGGTTTTTCCATCCACTTCAATCCCAATTGTCTACCAAATTTCTGAATTCCTTCCTCATTTATCGAAAATGAGTTGTTACTAGAATCAGATACTTGCCTAGATACACTCGAGTTAGATGAGGTGGACGGTTTGGAATTGGCTCCAATTGCACACGAGGTGCAGGTCGAACTGATTGGACCTTTGCTTGAGGGATCCTTTCTTTCAACTTGTTTGAAGTTTAAGATTCTGGATGAAGCTTTCCAGTTGTGGAGTTTGGACAAACAACAATCTCTCTTTATCTGACCCCTGCCATTTTTCCCTTTGCTAATTTAGTGGATCGGATATGGATGACAATTTATCTTCCACGGATATATTCATTTATCACTCGAAATACATATAAATATAAATATACACGTTTACTACAATTTATGCAAATACATTTAGATATCCTTATACATACGTACTATAAACTATTAAATGTAATTAAAATTGTAACAACCCAACCCGTTATCCAAACGAAACACGCTTTATTTATTTATTTTTAAAAACAGTCCTGTTCAGCAATCGGAGCAGCGCGCCCCAGGGTGGAGCGGCGCTCCAAAGTGGTATGTCCACTTTTTCCTTTTTTGGAAAAAAGATCTCCTACTTCCCCACACTTTTAGACGAAACGGTTTTCACAACACATTACAATAAGTAAAACTAAGAGATTCCCAAAATAAAAACGAGTTTTACAACACCGACCCACATCGTCCCGAATTATGAATTTCGTACAAAATACAAGTTTCGACCACCAAAGTTTAATTTCCAAACGACACTTAGAGCACGGTGTTTGGGGTTTAAACTACCCATATATTGGTCGAACTTCCAAAAGCTAATCCCCCGAGAGCCACTAATCCAAACAAATACCTTTGCCCTTATCCACGCTGGAGCCTAAAAGGTAGACAACAAGAGGGAAAGCAAAACACTTAGTGAGTGCAATAAGTATACACATGCATATATAATATACCAACTTACAACCACCTACTCACATACCACATACATGCTAGCAATATAATTAGCATACGAACTCCAAGTATAAAGCTAATAATCTCCATTACCGCAACCAGCATAAACAATAGCATATACTCCAAAATATAATATGCTACACTACAATACATACACAAACTATATGGTTAACCATACACGCGTCATGGTGCTACCGGCTCTGTGGTTCACACCATACGTAATGCTATGATGCTACCGGCTCCTTGGTTCACGCCAATACGCATTTGAGTCATACTCTTTTATAGTGCTACTGGCTCCTTGGTTCACACTTTGGTGTTATCGACTCCATGGTTCACACCTCATTTTATAGTGCTACCGGCTCCTTGGTTCACACTTTGATGTTACCGGCTCCGTGGATCACATCACAATACACGTACCATGATGCCACCGGCTCTGTAGTTCACATCATAGCACACTCACACACACTATGGCACTGCCGGCTCCGTGGATCATGCCATAGCATACAAATAAATATACTATATACATACATGCATAAATATCCCACTCACCTTAACGCCTTTTGTGAATGATAATTGAGCTTGCTACCTTCAATGTAATGTACCTATTACATTATGCATATAATCAATCACACAATCAAGTTGGTCAACCAACTCACTCACCATCCTAGTGTCATTTTACCTCATAGTGCAAATGTGACCCATTTGCACCCTTAACCCTACACTACGTCGAGATTATGCCAAACCTCTAACATTAATTGATTATGGTCTTAATACACTTATTATCTTAAGTTTAGTGCATTTTCATACTCACTAAACAATTTAGGTCACCCAAGACTCCTTTGACCTATTTCAAGGTTAGCATACCCATTTTGGGTCATCTACTAACCTAAATAACACCCATTCACTTAACAACCAAGTGTGTTAGTGATTAACTAATCATATAAGACTCATAATCACCAATTATCACTTTAAAACCCTAGGTTAGGTCTTCTTAAGTCCCCATAACTCAATCTTACCCAAAAAACCCCCAAAATCACCAACAATGGGTTTTATGTTCATCGTTTACCCCAAACCATAACCCTTAAATAGATCAAAGTAAGGAAAATCAAGGTTAGGACATATCACCACTATCAAAACGTAGCTAGTGACTAGATGAACAACTTTAATACACAAGCTTTGACCCGAATCAAGCTTCTTCCTCCTTGATTTGAGCTTTCTCTCTCTCAAAGTGTTTCTCACTCTAAAATTAAAGTGAGGTAGAAGATGATGTTGGTGGTTGTGTTGAATATGTTTCAACCACCAAAAATCTGGCCATAAATGACCTAAACCCGGCTCCAAGCAAAAAGACTCAATTGCCCTTCATTTAAATTTAATTAAAAGTAGGAATCTGTCACAGGAAAGGTGCGCGGCGCGTACCCTCAACTTTGCGCTGCGCGCAAACTGGTCAGATCAGTTTTTGGGCTTTTCATTTACACTACACTTCACACACTTTATGTACATCATATTTACTCTTATGTACAATACATATTCGGGTCTTACAACTCTCCCCACTTGAATTAGAGCGCGTCCTCACGATCCAAGCCGCATGACAAGCGGGAAGATACACTAACACAAACTCTTCGGGTTCCCACGTAAACTAGGAACCTTTACTACGACGCCATTGAACTTTAAAAGTTCTCACTTCTTTATTTCTCAACATTTTCACTTTTTCATCAAGTATAGCTATCGGCTCTTCGATATACTCTAACTTGTTGTTTAGCTAAATCTCGTCTAATGACACCCATGATGAATCATCCGCAATGCACTTACGGAGATGGGAAACATGACATGTATTATGGATCCCCGCAAGCTCTTCGGGTAATTCAAACGATACGCAACTTCACCAACACGAGCTAAAATTTTAAATGGCCCAATAAACCAAGGAGCTAACTTTCCCCGTTTTCGAAAACGAATAATACCCTTCCATGGTGAAACCTTAAGCATCACCATGTCACATTATTGGAACTCAATTGGTCATCTACGTTTATTGGCATAAGATTTTTTCCTATCTTGTGTCGCCTTTAATCGAGCCCAAATCATCTCAATCTTGCTAATCGTCTCTAAGACCAAATCGGTACTCCCGATTTCCTTTTGACCCACTTCACCCCAACAAATCGGAGTTCGAAACCTACGCTCATAAAGTATCTCATAAGGTGGCATCCTGATACTAATATGATAACAATTATTGTACGAGAATTCCACCAAAGGTAAGTGTTCATCCCAACTACCACCGAAATCAATAGCACATGCCCGTAACATATCCTCCAACGTTTGGTTCGTACGCTCGATTTAACCATCTATTTGAGGATGATACGCTGTGCTCATCTTCAATTGAGTACCCATATCTTCATGAAGCTTATTCTAAAACCGTGATGTGAAACAAGTATCTCGATCCGAAACAATAGATATAGGAACCCCATGCCTTAATATCACCTCTTTAATAAACAATCTGACGATATCGTTTCCTGAATAGGGAGAAAGAATGCGCTTTTCGTCAACCGATCAACTATCACTCAAATCGTATCAAATTGGGTTCTCGCCGTCTTTGGTAACTTTGTAATGAAATCCATGGTAATGTGCTCCCATTTCCACTTCGGGATTTCTAGCGGTTGTAACATACCATACGGATTTTTGTGTTCAGTCTTAACTTGCAAACACGTGACGCATTGTTCAACATACTTAACAACATCACGTTTCATGCCGGGCCACCAATACTCTTTCTTTAAATCAAGATACATCTTTGTCGCACCCGGATGAATGGAATACTTTGACTTATGTGCTTCATCAAGTAGCACCTGTCAGAAATCTCCCATTCTAGGCACCCACACTCTTCCTTGAAAGGACAACAAACCATGCGGGCCTAAGGTAATAGACTCCGTTTGCCCCATGATTCGTTCTTCATGTTTGTTATTAACAAAAGCTTCAATTTGAATCTCACCAAGCTTTACAAGAAAATCGTTAGTAATAATCATGCGTAACGATCCCATTTGTATCGCCGGGTGTTGACTCTTTCGACTCAACGCATCCACGACCACATTCGCCTTACCGGATGGTAAAGTATCTCACAATCATAATCCTTTACCACATCCATCCATCTACGTTGACGATAATAAAGGGACCCATTCATATACATTATAAACGAATCACAATTGTTGATTACAACGCGAGGTATTTGACCTCTATATGATACATTTTACAAATATTGCATTCGTTTTTAAAAGAAAAACTTTCTTTACATCGAAAATTGACAGGCATGCATACCATTTCATAATATACACTATCCAACTATAAATTGACTTAATAATAATAATCTTTGATGAACTCAATGACTCGAATGCAATGTTCTTCAAAATATGCCATGAAAGACTCCAAGTAATATATTTAAAATGAGCAAATGCACATCGGAAGATTTCTTTAACACCTGAGAATAAACATGCTTTAAAGTATCAATCAAAAGGTTGGTGAGTTCATTAGTTTATCATAATCATTCATTTTCATCATTTTAATAGACCACAAGAATTTCATTTCCAGTTCTCATAAATATACGTCCCATGCATAGAGACAAAAATCATTCATATGGATTGAACACCTGGTAACCGACATTAACAATATGCATATAGAATATCCCCATCATTCCGGGACACCCATCGAACATGATAAAATCAAAGTACTAAAGCATTCCAAATTCCAGAATGGGGCTTGTTGGGCCCGATAGATCTATCTTTAGGATTCGCGTCAATTTGGGGGTCTATTCCCAAATTCTTAGGCTACCAAGCTAAAAAGGGGCATATTCAGCTTCGATCATTCAACCATATAATGTAGTTTCGATTACTTGTGTCTATTTCGTAAAACATTTATAAAAATTTCGCATGTATTCTCAGCCCAAAAATATAAAGGGTAAAAAGGTAAATGAAACTCACCATACTGTATTTCGTAGTAAAAATACATATAACATCATTGAACAAGTGCAAGGTTGGCCTCAGATTCACGAACCTAAATTAAATATATATATTTGTATGTTGATCAATATTTGTCTAATAAATTAGGTCAGGTCATAGTGTACCACAATCCTAATGCTCGAGACTAATATGCAAAAATCAACAAAAAATCAATTTGACTCAAAATGATTTCCAAAATTTATACATGATTATAATATATTTTAAATATCATCGTTTTATATTTTTAAATATTTTTAAAAGATTTATTAGAGTAAATAATATAATTCATTTATTAATAAATAAAATTTTATATTAAAATTTATATAATAAAATATACTTTTATATATATTAAGTAATAAAATTTATAGAGTTCATTTAAAATCATAAAGATAATATGATAGGTATTATTAAAGTAATTTATTACACGTAGTAAAATATGTTTGTATCACATATTTATTTGATAAAATAATATCCATAATAATAGTATGTAAAAGTTGTATTATTTTGTAATAATAATTATTATTATAAAAATATCAATATTTATAATTACTAAGATGACATTATGATAAAACGATAATTCTAATTATGATAACTTTAATATTTACAATACTTTTTAATATTATTTTTAAAATAATAATTCTATTTAAAATGATAATAATAATAATGATATTTTATAGTAACAATGACATTTTTATTAAAATGATAATTTTTGTTAAACTGATAGTTTTAATACTAACGATACTTTTAATAATAATAATAATAGTAATAATAAACATAATAAGAACGATAATTTTATCTAAATCAATATCTTATAATATTTTAATTTCGTCATGATACTCTTACTCATTATTTACTAATCTTTTCGTTTAATAGCTTTTAATCGTCTTTTATATCGTGTTCATAATAATGATAATAATAGTAATCAAAATAATTAGGTGTTACTAATATTAGTTTTAATTACAATAATACGAATAATGATAATTACTATGACATTATTAACGATATTACTAATAATTATTTTAATGATAATATAATAATAATAATAACAATAACAATAACCATTTTTAAATAATGATATATATATATTTAATAATGATAATAATAATGATAATAATAATAATAATGATAATAATAATAATAATAATAATAATAATAATAATAATAATAATAATAATAATAATAATAATAATAATAATAATAATAATAATAATAATAATAATAATAATAAAAATAATAATAATAATAATAAGAATAATTAGATAATAATAATAATACTAATTATAACTTTAACGATAGTAATAATAATAACAATAACAATTTTTAATGATAAATCCTTTTATTGATAAAGATAATAATAATAATAATAATAATAATAATAATAATAATAATAATAATAATAATAATAATAATAATAATAATAATAATAAGATAAAACTAGAACGACGATAATAACGACGATAATAATAATCATTTTTAATAATAATATAAAAATTCGATTGACTATAACTTCAAATCCGTTCATCGAAACCATTCGATATCTAAAGGAAAAGTTCTTAATTTTTCGCTAGATTTCCAACGACATGCATATCTTATACCTTATCTCAACCGCATATATAACTAATTCAGGATTTAACATAACTTAACTAAAGGCAATATCAAAAGTACAAGCATGCATAATCCTAAATACTCGAGCACTAGTCAGGGAAACACTATTAATAAATAAAAGTTAAGTTATGAGTGCTCACGTATCAATATTGAGATTCAATATTGCAGGAAAGGTATGTCGACGAAACGGAGATGATAAACACTAGATTGACCTCACAAGCAAACCCATGAACATTACCCATCACGTCCATAGCTATAACCCATAATTTCCTTAGCCTTATCCTACTCGAACACCAGTTTTAAAATTACTCGCTCATGACCTCATCGTAGTATTTTATGTAATAATACTAATAATATCGCTCCTAATGCTACTAATACTAATAATATTAATAATAATATTAATCTTAATAATAATAATAATAATAATAATAATAATAATAATAATAATAATAATAATAATAATAATAAATTAAATAAATATTACGGAGTAGAGAGATCAGAGAGAGAGAAGGATATGTTTTATGTGTATGTGCGAAAACAGAATTCGTTTGACCTTTTAAAGACTTTACCATACTTACCTAGCGATGCGATCGCATGGGTGGCGAGGGGTAGGGCCATGCTATCGCATGGTCCCTGTATCCAGCTCATATTCTTTCAATCAAAGCTACCGACACTCGAATATATTAATTATAAATAATTATTTAATCTATATAATTAATTATATATTATATTATATTTACGCTCATGGTAAAAGTTTAATTTTTACTCAAATGACACGGACGTTGTCACTCGACTCATGTACCACTTTCGGTTTTTTGAACGCACTTTTGTACGTTTAGAAAACTAGCCCTTTACGTTACGCGACGTGTACCCTTAATAATAATTTGACTTATTTATCAGTAAATTACCTTATGATAAATGTAACTTATAAAATTCAGTGTTGTGGTCATTTTCTTCTATAAATCAGAGTCTCGTAGTTTATCAAAATGTATCATTTTAAATCATCTATTAAAATATTATATTTTGTTACTTGTATAATATATATATATATATATATAATATATATATATATTTAAAATATATATTTGTTCATATTGAAATATGTAATAATACAATATTTAGTTTTTCTCAAAACTAATTATATTTTTAAAGTTATTTTGGAATCGTTTAGATAGTAGAAAAAATATTATATCAATCACGTTTACATTTTTTTGAAACGCTTTATTTACTAGTAATTTATAATATAAACTTTATTTAAATTCTTCCAAATTAAAATACAAATTATCTTATAAAACGTCCTCATTAATAAAGTTCTTTTTAAATTGAAACGTTTTTATACTTTTAAATCAAATATGATAACTTTATTTTTCTAAAACTAAATATATAAAATAATCATTTTATTAAAAGGTTAAAATAGAAGAAGTTGTTATATCGTAAAAATGTTTTAGAAAAGTAAGATTAAATATACTTTTAATAGATTTCAAGTTTTTAACGTTTGCTGGTGCAACATGATATAAAATCTAAAGGTTAGGTAAACGTATAAAATCATTTTAATGTAAAACGTTAATTTACTTAACTTGTCGATGTCCATCTTCTAAGTTATCTATTTTCTACAATTTTACATCCACATTAATTAATATACAAGCTTAATAGTTTATCTGATCAAAAGTCACGAGACAATTATTGTAAAGCATAAATTGAAAATCAAACGGAACTCTCCACTAACCCTTGTCTAGTTCCCGTTAATTGACACTTTTGTTCCTTCTAAAAAAATCATTTTACCAATTATTCTGAATACCGTTAAAAAGAATAGATTTCTCAAATCATAGTGGACCTCTTAACAGAGACTCGTAATTATAATTCAATATATCTAAAAATTCAATCATTTGATACATCTTCTAATTCCACCGATAATATATTTTGAAACAAATACGTTCACGAAAAGTATTATACGTCTAATATTTTATTAACGTTTTCAAGTTATAATATAAACATATATACATACATAATTTTATACGTTCATTTAATGGTTCGTGAATCGTTGGAATTTGATATAGGTTAAATGAATGTATGAACACAGTTTAAAATTCTTGAGATTCAACTTACAAACTTTGCTTATCGTGTCGGGAATATATAAAGATTAAAGTTTAAATTTGGTCGGAAATTTCCGGGTTGTCACAGTACCTACCCGTTAAAGAAATTTCGTCCTGAAATTTGATTGGGATGGTCATGGCTGACAATAAATATGTTTTCATGACGCATGTAAGCTGAAGATTAGGGATTTATGATCATTGAGTAATATGGATAAAACCATTTGATTTTGTGAAGTGTACGAGTGAATCTATTACCAAAAGAGTGAAATGAGTAGGTATAGATTCGTCATATCTTTTGATGTAGATAGGATTTATTTTCAATTTCAAGTGATTTGGAGAAAATCTTCGTAATAAGATTTGATTCTCCGGTAACCAAGGGAATTAGGATCCGCTTTAAATGTGATCGTCCATTTTGATTGCTCTGTCGGATATTTTGTTATAAATCCACCCTCTTCGTTTCTTTACAACTCACACCTTCTAGTCTTTCTCCATCATCTCATATTTTAAAGCATTCGTCAATATGCTCCATCCAGTTCTGATTCTTGATATACTCCTAACCTTCATCTCTGTCATTCTTCTCTTTCATCTGCCACTGGAAGAATCTATTTACTTTTACTATACTCTTAGTTTTATAGTGTTTTTAGTTCTCCCGTGTCTTTATATTGCTATCTGTATCGATATCTACGGTTTATAGTTTCTGGGTGGTTGTTGGGTTTTATATCTTCTCTTATATTTTGATGTCCCTGCTTCTGTCTCCCATAATCATTATCGTCCTTAGTTAATGCTTTCTTTTATTTGCTGTGATTTATACCTCAATTTCTGTTTCGGAGCTTTGTCCTTTCGTTTCTTCTTCTTGAGAGTAAGTTTCACTTATAATGGTCCATAATTCGCAAATATGAATTTTGGAATGAACATTGTTAATATTCTAAGAAGGAAATTGTAATGGCACGATCTTGACTTGTCAAATTACTAGAATACCTCGGAAAAGGCCGAATCATCAAGAAATATTTTCTTGATATTTTAGAGGTTAAAGAGGATACAAGAGTCTTGTAACATGGCACATGATGATGTTATGATCTGTGAATCATCACATTCCATTTAGAAACTCAGCATGACTTACTGTAATATAATCACGTTGATCAAGTGTCATTATATTATACTAACTGATGCTTCAGCTCCCAACACTACTTCAAAAATATTCCTATTTTAAACTCGAATGTTTCAGAATTTAGAAACTAAAATAGTTTCTTTTATGATGTAATACAGATATCGCAAAGAGGTAAATGATTTCAGATAAGAATAATTATGAAAAAATTTTCAGAAATATGGAGGATATTTATAATGAAAGATATGATAATATCTTAGAATTTCTAATATCAGATGATGATGAAGAATATTGTCCGCAGGGGTTTATGATCAGGAGCAAGGTATTTGTTAATGACTTCAGCAGACACTAAATCATTTGGATTCTTTGAAGGCAGGTTCAGTCTTTGTGATTTGTCCACAGCCTCCTTCATACTTTGCTCAATCCGTTTTTCAGTTCTAAAACTTCTTTTTTCCTGGGCTTTACCAATACACTAATCTTTATCATCAAGATTTTTACTGTTAAGATCGTTTACAGTTGTTCCTGCTTCGTCAGCATTTCAAGAACTAGTTCGCAATTCAAGGTGTTTTTTAGAAAACTTCACATTTGAAGTATGTAAGCCTTGGAGATAGACGTTATATGTATAACTGTTGGCGTCAACATGCTGCGAGATTTCAAAATACTGATTGCTAATTCCCAATAATTCGTATGATAATTCTCGTTATAAGAGGCAGATGAGTAAATGATGGGGTTTTGATAAATATAATGACCTTTCGAAAAAATCACAGATCATTACGGTTGCTGATAAGTTTACTACTAATATGGCGAGATATGAAAGGTTCCCCGGTAACAATGGCGAAAGGGCAACCTATATATCAAGATTATGATAAGGCTACTCTGAATGAAAAATCGAAGTTGTCTTGCTGGAGCTGTGATAGAATTTGCTACTTTGAAAAGAAATTACAAAGTTATTTTTGCTAATAAATGCCAAAGGATCTGACACAGATATGTGTTGAACTATGACTTTGGTTTCGAGAGCTTTTTAAGTACATAACTGTGGGTAATATGTGGTTGGATCATCATCTCGATTGCTCATTAATTGAAGTGTCTTCAGAAATTTTCAAAGGGTTTGAACACAGATTGTAATCGTTAATATACATTTGATGTTCTAACACAGTTTTGAAGTCAAAATATAGCTTCGAAAGATGTAGGAATCAAAAAGTGATGGTACCGGTTATATCTCGAATTGAATTCTGAGGTTTCAAAATCAGAATATGTAATTGAGTTTGAATGAGTATGGTTGTTTTGATTTCTATGAACGAATGTATATTATTGTGAAAGTAGGGAGTATAGTTGATAATTTGCTTAATCAGATTCGAAGAATGTAACATATTAATTATGAATATATATATATATATCTCTCGAGTATTACCTACCCATTAAAAAAAATTTCACAATTAATATTTCGTACAAAAGAATTTTATTACAGTCTTTATGAAGATATATATGTGTATATTCTCTTCAGATGTAACATAGATTTTAATGAGTTAATACTAAATTAAACTCATTCGATTTAAAGTTGGAACTAGAATTGAATAATCCCTTGAAGGCTTTAGAGATTACATAAGTATTTCTTCAATAATATTGAAATTATGAATCAATACTTCGTTATTTGTTGAGGCGTGATGTTGGTTTTTGTTAAATACTTGTGAACTTCGCAAAGTACGAATGATGGTATCTGAAAACTTTTGGTTACATCGATGATGAAGGTGTAAAATCAAATATATCCTTGATTTATTATGAATTGAAATTTGTTGAATTGAGATAGAGATTGTAGTTAACGATGGTTAAGTTGAGGGCGAAGGACTGGGAAGATTTGTAATATGAATTAACCGAGTAGTTAAGATTCACACACAATAGCTTAGCACGGAAAGATTTATTTTTATTTCAAAATATATATATATATATAAAATATACATATAATTTCTTCAGAGAGAATGAGTTAATTCTTCATAACTCGTCGATACAATATATGCGTCATTGATTCGTAATGATGTCCACAGTGATTCTTGAACTGACGGATATAGGTGTTGTTGATTCTGATGTTGACTGTACTGACGATGCTGGTGACGCTGACGGTACTGTTGATGCTGTTGGTAAAACAAGTTTAGCTTGTTAATTACACACCATTTTTGTCAGGGTTTCTACTCTTCCTTCTATCATTTTGGTTCGCTTAACTAGTTTATGGTTAGGGCTACATTAGATAATCTCTAAGACTTTAGAGATTACATAATCGCCGCGGAATGTTTATCCAATGAAGTTATGAATTAATACTTCATCATTTATTGTTATTGGTACTCCTTGGTATCTATGGCGTGTATGATGTAGATGCTCGTGGGACAGATTGTGAAGTTGAGGTTTACGACGCGATTTTGGTTGGGGTTGGTAATGGTACTGTTGGCGTTGATGATGGTGGTACTGGTTATGCTGATGTTGCTGCTGCTGGTGTTTGTAACCATTGCACCATGTTCTCTAAAGACACTACCCGAGCGCGAAGCTCGTTGACTTCTTCTATTACACTGGGGTGATTGTCAGTTCGGACGAGCGGATATATAAAATCTAGAATTTGATGTTGTATATAATCGTGATGAGATACTCTGGAAATGAGAGAGAAAATGGTGTTTCAGACAGGTTCGCCGGTAAGTGCTTCAGGTTCTTCGCCAAAAGGGCAATGTGGTGGATGGAAGGGATCACCTTCTTCTTGTCTCCAATGATTGAGAAGGGTAGGAACCCATCCCCAATTCATCCAAAATAGATGATGACTGATTAGTTGATCTATTCCGGTCACACTGCTTTCGGAGCTTGAATGGGATTCCATTTCCGAATCCGAGTGACTTGAACTGATGACGAATTCCATTTTGTACGATAGGATAAAGGATTTTTCGATATGAAATGATTTTGGCTAACGGGTGGTATTCTAATTACATAGAATATCCATATATATAGAACAAAAGATTTCGTAAATTATGGAGGAATTTATGGAATATATCAGGCAACGTTTACAGTAATAGATACGATAAGATATCATTTATCAGATATGCTAAGATATGAATTTTTGTCTATACACTATTCATGTAATCAATGTAGCAAGACGTGTCTAGACTAAGCAGGAAATTTTCTAAGGGTGATAAGCAGATGATTTCCGGCTAGACATGATAAGCAAAACTTTTGACATGTAGACACGGTAGAAGTCCAGACTCACTAATGCATCCTAATGACTTATCAATTAGACACACGAATGCATACCTGGTTCGCTAAGACCACCACTCTGATACCAATTGAAGGGACCCATTCATATACGTTATAAACGAATCACAATAGTTTATTACATCGCGAGGTATTTGACCTCTATATGATACATTTTACAAACATTGCATTCGTTTTTAAAAGACAAACTTTCTTTACATCAAAAATTGACAGGCATGCATATCATTTCATAATATCCACTATCCAACTATAAATTAACTTAATAATAATCTTTGATGAACTCAATGACTCGAATGCAACGTTCTTCAAAATATGCCATGAAAGACTCCAAGTAATATCTTTAAAATGAGCAAATGCACATCGGAAGATTTCTTTAACACCTGAGAATAAACATGCTTTAAAGTGTCAACCAAAAGGTTGGTGAGTTCATTAGTTTATCATAATCATTCATTTTCATCATTTTAATAGACCACAAGAATTTCATTTCCAGTTCTCATAAATATACGTCCCATGCATAGAGACAAAAATCATTCATATGGATTGAACACCTGGTAACCGACATTAACAAGATGCATATAGAATATCCCCATCATTATGGGACACCCATCGGACATGATAAAAACGAAGTATTAAAGCATTCCAAATTCCAGAATGGGGCTTGTTGGGCCCGATAGATCTATCTTTAGGATTCGCGTTAATTTGGGGGTTTGTTCCCAAATTCTTAGGCTACCAAGCTAAAAAGGGGCATATTCGACTTCGATCATTCAACCATATAATGTAGTTTCGATTACTTGTGTCTATTTCGTAAAACATTTATAAAAATTTCGCATGTATTCTCAGCCCAAAAATATAAAGGGTAAAAAGGCAAATGAAACTCACCATACTGTATTTTGTAGTAAAAATACATATAACATCATTGAACAAGTGCAAGGTTGGCCTTAGATTCACGAACCTAAATTAAATATATATATTTGTATGTTGATCAATATTTGTCTAATAAATTAGGTCAGGTCATAGTGTACCACAATCCTAACACTCGAGACTAATATGCAAAAATCAACAAAAAATCAATTTGACTCAAAATGATTTTCAAAATTTATACATGATTATAATATGTTTTAAATATCGTCGTTTGATATATTTAAATATTTTTAAAAGATTTATTAGAGTAAATAATATAATTCATTTATTAATAAATAAAATTTTATATTAAAATTTATATAATAAAATATACTTTTATATATATTAAGTAATAAAATTTATAGAATTCATTTAATATCATAAAGATAATATGATAGGTATTATTAAAATAATTTATTACACGTAGTAAAATATGTTTGTATCACATATTTATTTGATAAAATAATATCTATAATAATAGTAAGTAAAAGTTGTATTATTTTGTAATAATAATTATTATTATAAAAATATCAATATTTATAATTATTAAGATGACATTATAATAAAACGATAATTCTAATTATGATAACTTTAATATTTACAATACTTTTTAATATTTTTTTTAAAATAATAATTCTATTTAAAATGATAATAATAATGATATTTTATAGTAACAATGACATTTTTATTAAAATGATAATTTTTGTTAAAATGATAGTTTTAATACTAACGATACTTTTAATAATAATAGTAATAATAAACATAATAAGAACGATAATTTTATCTAAATCAATATCTTATAATATTTTAATTTCATTATGATACTCTTAATCATTATTTCCTAATCGTTTCGTTTAATAGCTTTTAATCGTCTTTTATATCGTGTTCATAATAATGATAATAATAGTAATCAAAATAATTAGGTGTTACTAATATTAATTTTAATTACAATAATACGAATAATGATAATTACTATGACATTATTAACGATAATACTAATAATTATTTTAATGATAATATAATAATAATAATAACCATAACAATAACCATTTTTAAATAATGATATATATATTTAATAATGATAATAATAATAATAATGATAATAATAATTAGATAAAAATTAGATAATAATAATAATAATACTAATTATAACTTTAACGATAATAACGATAGTAATAATAATAACAATAATAATTTTTAATGATAAATCCTTTTATTGATTAAGATAATAATAATAATAATAATAATAATAATAATAATAATAATAATAATAATAATAATAATAATAATAATAATAATAATAATAATAATAATAAAAATAATCATAATAATAATCATAATAATAATAATAATAATAATAATAATAATAATAATAATAATAATAATAATAATAATAATAATAATAATAATAATAATAATAATAATAATAATAATAATAAGATAAAACTAGAACGACGATAATAACGACGATAATAATACAAAAATTCGATTGACTATAACTTCAAATCCGTTCATCGAAACCATTCGATATCTAAAGGAAAAGTTCTTAATTTTTCGCTAGCTTTCCAACGACATGCATATCTTATACCTTATCTCTACCGCATATACAACTAATTCAGGATTTAACATAACCAAACTAAAGGCAATATCAAAAGTACAAGCATGCATAATCCTAAATACTCGAGCACTAGTCAGGGATATACTATTAATAAATAAAAGTAAAGTTATGAGCGCTCACGTATCAATATTGAGATTTAATATTGCAGGAAAGGTACGTCGATGCAACGGAGATGATAAACACTAGATTGACCTCACGAGCAAAACCCATGAACATTACCCATCACCTCCATAGCTATAACCCATAATTTCCTTAGCCCTATCCTACTCGAACACCAGTTTTGAAATTGCTCACTTATGACATCGTCGTAGTATTTTATGTAATAATAATAATAATATCGCTCCTAATGCTACTAATACTAATAAGATAAATAATAATATTAATCTTAATAATAATAATAATAATAATAATAATAATAATAATAATAATAATAATAATAATAATAATAAAAAATTAAACAAATATTACGGAGTAGTGAGATCAGAGAGAGAGATGGATATGTTTTATGTGTATGTGCGAAAACAGAATTCGTTCGACCTTTTAAAGACTTTACCATACTTACCTAGCCATGCGATCGAATGGGTGGCAAGGGGAAGGGCCATGCGATCGCATGGTCCCTGTATCCAGCTCATATTCGTTCAATCAAAGCTGCCGACACTCGAATATATTAATTATAAATAATTATTTAAACTATATAATTAATTATATATTATATTATATTTACGTTCATGGTAAATGTGTAATTTTTACTCAAATGACACGGACGTTGTCACTCGACTCATGTACCACTTTCGGTTTTTCGAACGCACTTTCGTACGTTTAGAAAACTAGCCCTTTACGTTACGCGACGTGTACCCTTAATAATAATTTGACTTATTTATCAATAAATTACCTTATGATAAATGTAACTTATAAAATTGAGTGTTGTGGTCATTTACTTCTATAAATCAGAGTCTCGTAGTTTATTAAAATGTATCATTTTAAATCATTTGTTAAAATATTATATTTTGTTACTTGTATAATATATATATATATATATATATATATATATATATATATATAGATATATATATATATATATATATCTTTATTTAAAATATATATTTGTTCATATTGAAATATGTAATAATACAATATTTAGTTTTTCTCAAAACTAATTATATTTTTAAAGTTATTTTGGAATCGTTTAGATAGTAGAAAAAATATTATATCAATCACGTTTACATTTTTTTTGAAAGCTTTATTTACTAGTAATTTATAATATAAACTTTATTTAAATTCTTCAAAAGTAAAATACAAATTATCTTATAAAACGTCCTAATTAATAAAGTTCTTTTTAAATTGAAACGTTTTTATACATTTAAATCAAATATGATAACTTTGTTTTTCTAAAACTAAATATATAAAATAATCATTTTATTAAAAGGTTAAAATAGAAGAAGTTGTTATATCGTAAAAATGTTTTAGAAAAGTAAGATTAAATATACTTTTAATAGATTTCAAGTTTTTAACGTTTGTTGGTGCAACGTGATATAAAGTCTAAAGGTTAGGTAAACGTATAAAATCATTTTAATGTAAAACGTTAATTTACTTGACTTGTCGATATCCATCTTCTAAGTTATCTATTTTCTACAATTTTATATCCACGTTAATTAATATACAAGTTTAATAGTTTATCTAATCAAAAGTCACGAGACAATTATTGTAAAGCATAAATAGAAAATCAAACGGAAATCTCCACTAACCCTTGTCTAGTTCCCGTTAATTGCCACTTTTGTTCCTTCTAAAAAATCATTTTACCAATTATTCCGAATACCGTTAAAAAGAATAGATTTCTCAAATCATAGTGGACCTCTTAACAGAGACTCGTAATTATAATTCAATATATCTAAAAATTCAATCATTTGATACATCTTCTAATTCCACCGATAATATATTTTGAAACAAATACGTTCACGAAAAGTATTATACGTCTAATATTTTATTAACGTTTTCAAGTTATAATATAAACATATATACATACATAATTATATACGTTCATTTAATGGTTCGTGAATCGTTGGAATTTGGTCGAGGTTAAATGATTGTATGAACACAGTTTAAAATTCTTGAGATTCAACTTACAAACTTTGTTTATCGTGTCGGGAATATATAAAGATTAAAGTTTAAATTTGGTCGGAAATTTCCGGGTTGTCACAGTTAATTCAAATCCCGTTGGTTAAAGAGATGTTTCAAACTCTTATGATCCGAATAAATTGTACACTTGACACCATACAAGTAGTTGCGCCAAATTTTCAACGCATAAACCACCTCCACCAATTCAAGATCATGAGTCGGGTATCTCTTTTCGTGTTCCTTTAATTGTCGAGAGGCGTAAGCGATGATGTAGTGACCCGAACTTTTCCATGTTTATATATATTAATTGAGATTGATATTTACATGATTAAATGTTTCCAACATGTTAAGCAATCAAACTTGTTAAGACTTGATTAATTGAAATATGTTTCATATAGACAATTGACCACCCAAGTTGACCGGTGATTCACGAACGTTAAAACTTGTAAAAGCTATATGATGACATATATATGGATATATATATAGTTAACATGATACTATGATAAGTAAACATATCATTAAGTATATTAACAATGAACTACATATGTAAAAACAAGACTACTAACTTAATGATTTTTAAACGAGACATATATGTAACGATTATCGTTGTAAAGACATTTAATGTATATATATCATATTAAGAGATATTCATACATGATAATATCATGATAATATAATAATTTAAAATCTCATTTGATATTATAAACATTGGGTTAACAACATTTAACAAGATCGTTAACCTAAAGGTTTCAAAACAACAATTACATGTAACGACTAACGATGACTTAACGACTCAGTTAAAATGTATATACATGTAGTGTTTTAATATGTATTTATACACTTTTGAAAGACTTCAATACAATTATCAAAATACTTCTACTTAACAAAAATTCTTACAATTACATCCTCGTTCAGTTTCATCAACAATTCTACTCGTATGCACCCGTATTCGTACTCGTACAATACACAGCTTTTAGATGTATGAACTATTGGTATATACACTCCAATGATCAGCTCTTAGCAGCCCATGTGAGTTACCTAAAACATGTGGGAACCATCATTTGGCAACTAGCATGAAATATCTCATAAAATTACAAAAATATGAGTAATCATTCATGACTTTTTTACATGAAAACAAAATTACATATCCTTTATATCTAATCCATACACCAACGACCAAAAACACCTACAAACACTTTCATTCTTCAATTTTCTTCATCTAATTGATCTCTCTCAAGTTCTATCTTCAAGTTCTAAGTGTTCTTCATATATTCTACAAATTCTAGTTACATAAAATCAAGAATACTTTCAAGTTTGCTAGCTCACTTCCAATCTTGTAAGGTGATCATCCAACCTCAAGAAATCTTTGTTTCTTACAGCAGGTTATTATTCTAATACAAGGTAATAATCATATTCAAACTTTGGTTCAATTTCTATAACTATAACAATCTTATTTCAAGTGATGATCTTACTTGAACTTGTTTTCGTGTCATGATTCTGCTTCAAGAACTTCGAGCCATCCAAGGATCCGTTAAAGCTAGATCCATTTTTCTCTTTTCTAGTAGGTTTATCCAAGGAACTTAAGGTAGTAATGATGTTCATAACATCATTCGATTCGAAGGTTTAAACTTGTAATCACTAGAACATAGTTTAGTTAATTCTAAACTTGTTCGCAAACAAAAGTTAATCCTTCTAACTTGACTTTTAAAATCAACTAAACACATGTTCTATATCTATATGATATGCTAACTTAATGATTTAAAACCTGGAAACACGAAAAACACCGTAAAACTGGATTTACGCCGTCGTAGTAACACCGCGGGCTGTTTTGGGTTAGTTAATTAAAAACTATGATAAACTTTGATTTAAAAGTTGTTATTCTGAGAAAATGATTTTTATTATGAACATGAAACTATATCCAAAAATTATGGTTAAACTCAAAGTGAAAGTATGTTTTCTAAAATGGTCATCTAGACGTCGTTCTTTCGACTGAAATGACTACCTTTACAAAAATGACTTGTAACTTATTTTTACGACTATAAACGTATACTTTTTCTGTTTAAATTCATAAAATAGAGTTCAATATGAAACCATAGCAATTTGATTCACTCAAAACGGATTTAAAATGAAGAAGTTATGGGTAAAACAAGATTGGATAATTTTTATCATTTTAGCTACGTGAAAATTGGTAACAAATCTATTCCAACCATAACTTAATCAACTTGTATTGTATATTATGTAATCTTGAGATACCATAGACACGTATACAATGTTTCGACCTATCATGTCGACACATCTATATATATTTCGGAACAACCATAGACACTCTATATGTGAATGTTGGAGTTAGCTATACAGGGTTGAGGTTGATTCCAAAATATATATAGTTTGAGTTGTGATCAATACTGAGATACGTATACACTGGGTCGTGGATTGATTCAAGATAATATTTATCGATTTATTTCTGTACATCTAACTGTGGACAACTAGTTGTAGGTTACTAATAAGGACAGCTGACTTAATAAACTTAAAACATCAAAATATATTAAAAGTGTTGTAAATATATTTTGAACATACTTTGATATATATGTATATATTGTTATAGGTTCGTGAATCAACCAGTGGCCAAGCCTTACTTCCCGACGAAGTAAAAATCTGTGAAAGTGAGTTATAGTCCCACTTTTAAAATCTAATATTTTTGGGATGAGAATACATGCAGGTTTTATAAATGATTTACAAAATAGACACAAGTACGTGAAACTACATTCTATGGTTGAATTATCGAAATCGAATATGCCCCTTTTTATTAAGTCTGGTAATCTAAGAATTAGGGAACAGACACCCTAATTGACCCGAATCCTAAAGATAGATCTATTGGGCCTAACAAACCCTATCCAAAGTACCGGATGCTTTAGTACTTCGAAATTTATATCATATCCGAAGGGTGTCCCGGAATGATGGGGATATTCTTATATATGCATCTTGTTAATGTCGGTTACCAGGTGTTCACCATATGAATGATTTTTATCTCTATGTATGGGATGTGTATTGAAATATGAAATCTTGTGGTCTATTGTTACGATTTGATATATATAGGTTAAACCTATAACTCACCAACATTTTTGTTGACGTTTTAAGCATGTTTATTCTTAGGTGATTATTAAGAGCTTCCGCTGTCGCATACTTAAATAAGGACGAGATTTGGAGTCCATGCTTGTATGATATTGTGTAAAAACTGCATTCAAGAAACTTATTTTGTTGTAACATATTTGTATTGTAAACCATTATGTAATGGTCGTGTGTAAACAGGATATTTTAGATTATCATTATTTGATAATCTACGTAAAGCTTTTTAAACATTTATTGATGAAATAAAGGTTATGGTTTGTTTTAAAATGAATGCAGTCTTTGAAAAACGTCTCATATAGAGGTCAAAACCTCGCAACGAAATCAATTAATATGGAACGTTTTTAATCAATAAGAACGGGACATTTCAGTTGGTATCAGAGCGTTGATCTTAGAGAACCAGAATTTTACATTAGTGTGTCTTATCGAGTTTGTTAGGATGCATTAGTGAGTCTGGACTTCGACCGTGTTTACTTGAAAAATGATTGCTTAACAAATTTTGTTGGAAACTATATATTTTTAACATGTGAATATTATGTGATATATTAATCTCTTAACGCGTTTGATATTATGTGATAGATGTCTACCTCTAGAACAAGTCCCATTGACTCACCTAATAATAATGAAGAGTCAAATGTAAATTGGAATGATTCGTGGACTGATTCACAAGTTCCCGAAGAGGAACCGGAAGAAGAATCGGAACCGGAAGAAGAATCGGAACCGGATGAAGAAATAGAACCGGTGGGGGAAATAATAAAACGGTTAAGTAAAAGAAAATCCTCAACCAACCGACCAAGGTTAATTATGGTCAATGGTGTTTCTGCCAAGGAAGAAAAATATTGGGAGGATTACCAATTCTCCGATGAATCGGATTCCGACGAGAATTCCGATGATGTTATAGAAATTACCCCAACTGAATTTAAAAAGGCAAAAGAAAATAATAAGGGAAAGGGCATAAAAATAGACAAATCTAATTCCAACCCCGATGAACGTTATATGTATCGTCAACCCCCGAAGTCCTTAAGTTGTAACAATGACCCGGGAACCTCTAAACCACCAGGTTTTTCTAAACCAATGTGGAAAACGATGGCTCGTATTAGGGGAACATCATATATCCCTAGAAACTTGGCAAAACGAACCAAAACCGAAGAAGAAGAAACAAGCGAGTCGGAATAAGATATTTGTATTCGTGTGGTGTAATATATGTAATATAGTGTGCTTATGCTTTATGATATATGTAAAAATTGCTTGTATTAATAAGTATTTTTTTTTTATGAATCTAACTCTTGTCTATTTTACAGTATAAAAACACCAAATGGATAGACAACCAAATATTTTAAGAGACCTACCCGGAGACATGATTGATGAAATCTTGTCTAGAGTCGGTCAGAATTCTTCGGCCCAACTATTTAAGGCGAGATCAGTTTGTAAGACATTCGAAGAACGTTCCAAAAATGCCTTGGTTTATAAAAGGCTTTCGTTCGAAAGATGGGGGATATCACATTGGGAAATCCATAAGTTACGATGTGTTTACTTTGACGCATATATTGCGGGGAACCCAAATGCTATTTTACGCAATGGGTTAAGAAATTATTTTGACTCAATATATCCGAATATTGGACTTCGTGATTTAGAAAAAGCGGCTAACATGCAACATAAAGAAGCATGTTATGCTTACGGATTAGTAATGTTCGCTTCTCACCAAAGTGAGAACAAGAACATCGGGCTACAACTATTAAACAAAACGTTTCCACAAGTGACGGAGTCGGTAATTGGGGTAAGAAATGAGGTTTTTAGATTGTTACGGGACTGTTGGACATTACGTAACCCTCGTCCCTTTGACGACGTTACAACACGCTATCTTATCAACGGCCATAACGGTTATGTTCCACAAGACCAAGGATGGGAAGTAATCCTAGTAAAACCAGAATGCATGACTTGTTTCTGGACGTATGAATTACGTGTCTTTATTGCCTTTGCTGAACGACTTGTGTACTAGCTAGAATCATCTTCACAACCATCTTGTATCAAATTTATTGTGTGCTATATTTCATGCTATATGTAAAATAAGCGGTATTGTAAGTTTGTAAAATATTGTGTAAAAATTTGAACGCGAAATATTATTATAATCAGTTTTTCATATAGAATTGTAGTAGTTGAATTGTATATTAGCTACTAAGTATGAACTTAACGGGTAGGTACTACCCGAATTTAAACTTATAAACGCTAATATGAAGAAAAAACTTTTATAAATGAGTTCATATTATGCTACGAAATACTATTAACTACTCTTAATATTCTGTATGATTAACTTGTTCCATTTGACTATTTTGAAGGAAATGGCACCGACTACTCGACACACCGTGAATATGAATGAAGAGGAATTCCGTACTTTTCTAGCTTCAAACATAGCCGCAGTACAGGCTGCGCTACATACCAACAATAACCTTGGATCTAGCAGTACAGGAAATCGTGTAGGATGCACCTACAAAGAATTCACTGCCTGCAAACCTTTGGAATTTGATGGAACCGAAGGACCGATCGGATTGAAACGGTGGACCGAGAAGGTCGAATCGGTGTTTGCCATAAGTAAGTGTACTGAAGAGGACAAAGTGAAGTACGCTACGCATACCTTCACAGGTTCTGCGTTAACATGGTGGAATACCTATCTAGAGCAAGTGGGACAATACGATGCGTACGTACTACCGTGGTCAGCATTCAAGCACTTGATGAACGAGAAGTACCGTCCTAGAACCGAGGTCAATAAGCTCAAGACAGAACTTAGAGGGTTACGAACCCAAGGATTTGATATTACCACGTACGAAAGACGATTCACATAATTGTGCCTATTGTGTCCGGGAGCATTCGAAGATGAGGAAGAGAAGATCGACGCATTTGTGAAAGGATTACCGGAAAGAATCCAAGAAGATATAAGTTCACACGAGCCCGCCTCCATACAACAAGCATGTAGAATGGCTCACAAACTAGTGAACCAGGTTGAAGAAAGAATTAAAGAACAGACTGCTGAAGAGGCCAATGTGAAGCAAGTCAAAAGAAAGTGGGAGGAAAACGGTGATAAGAATCACCAATACAACAACAACAGCAATTACAACAATAATCGCAACAATTATCCCAACAATTGCAACATCAATCGCAACTACAACAAACGGCCCAACAACAACAACAACAACAACAACAACAGCAACTACAACAATCATCCCAACAACAATAATAACTGCAACAACAACAACAACAATCAGAAGCAGCTATGCCAAAGGTGTGAAAAGTATCACTCGGGGTTCTGCACCAAATTTTGCAACAAGTGTAAAAGAAATGGTCATAGCGCGGCGAAGTGTAAGGTCTACGGACCAGGGGTTAATAGAACGAAAGGAACAAATGGTGTCGGAACGAGTAATGGTGGAGCAAGTAGTGTCGGAGCAAGTTATGCCAATGTAGTTTGTTATAAATGTGAAAAACCGGGCCACATTATTAGAAATTGCCCGAACCAGGAGAACAAGAATGGATAAGGCCGCGAAAGAGTTTTCAATATTAATGCGGCAGAGGCACAGGAAGACCCGGAGCTTGTTATGGGTACGTTTCTTATTGACAATAAATCTGCTTACGTTTTATTTGATTCGGGTGCGGATAGAAGCTATATGAGTAGAGATTTTTGTGCTAAATTAAGTTGTCCATTGACGCCTTTGGATAGTAAATTTTTACTCGAATTAGCAAATGGTAAATTAATTTCAGCAGATAATATATGTCGGAATCGAGAAATTAAACTGGTTAGCGAAACATTTAAGATTGATTTGATACCAGTAGAGTTAGGGAGTTTTGATGTGATAATCGGTATGGACTGGTTGAAAGAAGTGAAAGCAGAGATCGTTTGTTACAAAAATGCAATTCGCATTATACGAGAAAAAGGAAAACCCTTAATGGTGTACGGAGAAAAGGGCAACACGAAGCTACATCTTATTAGTAATTTGAAGGCACAAAAACTAATAAGAAAAGGTTGCTATGATGTTCTAGCACACGTCGAGAAAGTACAAACTGAAGAAAAGAGCATCAATGATGTTCCCATTGCAAAAGAATTTCCCGATGTATTTCCGAAAGAATTACCGGGATTACCCCCACATCGATCCGTTGAATTTCAAATAGATCTTGTACCAGGAGCTGCACCAATAGCTCGTGCTCCTTACAGACTCGCACCCAGCGAGATGAAAGAACTACAAAGCCAATTACAAGAACTTTTAGAGCGTGGTTTCATTCGACCAAGCACATCACCGTGGGGAGCTCCTGTTTTGTTTGTCAAGAAGAAAGATGGTACATTCAGGTTGTGTATCGACTACCGAGAGTTGAACAAACTTACCATCAAGAACCGCTACCCACTACCGAGAATCGATGACTTATTTGATCAACTACAAGGCTCGTCTGTTTATTCAAAGATTGACTTACGTTCCGGGTATCATCAAATGCGGGTGAAAGAAGATGATATTCCAAAGACTGCTTTCAGAACACGTTACGGTCATTATGAGTTTATGGTCATGCCGTTTGGTTTAACTAATGCACCAGCTGTGTTCATGGACCTTATGAACCGAGTGTGTGGACCATACCTTGACAAGTTTGTCATTGTTTTCATTGATGACATACTTATTTACTCAAAGAATGACCAAGAACACGGTGAACATTTGAGAAAGGTGTTAGAAGTATTGAGGAAGGAAGAATTGTACGCTAAGTTTTCAAAGTGTGCATTTTGGGTGGAAGAAGTTCAATTCCTCGGTCACATAGTGAACAAAGAAGGTATTAAGGTGGATCCGGCAAAGATAGAAACTGTTGAAAAGTGGAAAACCCCGAAAACTCCGAAACACATACGCCAGTTTTTAGGACTAGCTGGTTACTACAGAAGGTTCATCCAAGACTTTTCCAGAATAGCAAAACCCTTGACTGCATTAACGCATAAAGGGAAGAAATTTGAATGGAATGATGAACAAGAGAAAGCACTTCAGTTATTGAAGAAAAAGCTAACTACGGCACCTATATTGTCATTTCCTGAAGGGAATGATGATTTTGTGATTTATTGTGATGCATCAAAGCAAGGTCTCGGTTGTGTATTAATGCAACGAACGAAGGTGATTGCTTATGCGTCTAGACAATTGAAGATTCACGAACAAAATTATACGACGCATGATTTGGAATTAGGCGCGGTTGTTTTTGCATTAAAGACTTGGAGGCACTACTTATATGGGGTCAAAAGTATTATATATACCGACCACAAAAGTCTTCAACACATATTTAATCAGAAACAACTGAATATGAGGCAGCGTAGGTGGATTGAATTATTGAATGATTACGATTTTGAGATTCGTTACCACCCGGGGAAGGCAAACGTGGTAGCCGATGCCTTGAGCAGGAAGGACAGAGAACCCATTCGAGTAAAATCTATGAATATAATGATTCATAATAATATTACTACTCAAATAAAGGATGCACAACAAGGAGTTTTAAAAGAGGGAAATTTAAAGGATGAAATACCCAAAGGATCGGAGAAGCATCTTAATATTCGGGAAGACGGAACCCGGTATAGGGCTGAAAGGATTTGGGTACCAAAATTTAGAGATATGAGAGAAATGGTACTTAGAGAAGCTCATAAAACCGGATACTCAATACATCCTGGAACGGGGAAGATGTACAAGGATCTCAAGAAACATTTTTGGTGGCCGGGTATGAAAGCCGATGTTGCTAAATACGTAAGAGAATGTTTGACGTGTTCTAAGGTCAAAGCTGAGCATCAGAAACCATCAGGTCTACTTCAACAACCCAAAATCCCGGAATGGAAATGGGAAAACATTACCATGGATTTCATCACTAAATTGCCAAGGACTGCAAGTGGTTTTGATACTATTTGGGTAATAGTTGATCGTCTCACCAAATCAGCACACTTCCTACCAATAAGAGAAGATGACAAGATGGAGAAGTTAGCACGACTGTATTTGAAGGAAGTCGTCTCCAGACATGGAATACCAATCTCTATTATCTCTGACAGGGATGGCAGATTTATTTCAAGATTCTGGCAGACATTACAGCAAGCATTAGGAACTCGTCTAGACATGAGTACTGCCTACCATCCACAAACTGATGGGCAGAGCGAAAGGACGATACAAACGCTTGAAGACATGCTACGAGCATGTGTTATTGATTTCGGAAACAGTTGGGATCGACATCTACCGTTAGCAGAATTTTCCTACAACAACAGCTACCATTCAAGCATTGAGATGGCGCCGTTTGAAGCACTTTATGGTAGAAAGTGTAGGTCTCCGATTTGTTGGAGTGAAGTGGGGGATAGACAGATTACGGGTCCGGAGATTATACAAGAAACTACCGAGAATATCATCCAAATTCAACAACGGCTGAAAACCGCCCAAAGTCGACAAAAGGGCTACGCTGACATTAAAAGAAAAGATATAGAATTTGAAATTGGAGAGATGGTCATGCTTAAAGTTGCACCTTGGAAAGGCGTTGTTCGATTTGGTAAACGAGGGAAATTAAATCCAAGGTATATTGGACCATTCAAAATTATTGATCGTGTCGGACCAGTAGGTTACCGACTTGAGTTACCTCAACAACTCGCGGCTGTACATAACACTTTCCACGTCTCGAATTTGAAGAAATGTTTTGCTAAAAAAGATCTCACCATTCCGTTAGATGAAATCCAAATCAATGAAAAACTTCAATTCATCGAAGAACCCGTCGAAATAATGGATCGTGAGGTTAAAAGACTTAAGCAAAACAAGATACCAATTGTTAAGGTTCGATGGAATGCTCGTAGAGGACCCGAGTTCACCTGGGAGTGTGAAGATCAGATGAAGAAGAAATACCCGCATCTATTTCCAGAAGATTCGTCAACACCTTCAACAGCTTAAAATTTCGGGACGAAATTTATTTAACGGGTAGGTACTGTAGTGACCCAAACTTTTCCATGTTTATATATATTAATTGAGATTGATATTTACATGATTAAATGTTTCCAACATGTTAAGCAATCAAACTTTTTAAGACTTGATTAATTGAAATATGTTTCATATAGACAATTGACCACCCAAGTTGACCGGCGATTCACGAACGTTAAAACTTGTAATACTAATCCATACACCAACGACCAAAAACACCTACAAACACTTTCATTCTTCAATTTTCTTCATCTAATTGATCTCTCTCAAGTTCTATCTTCAAGTTCTAAGTGTTCTTCATATATTCTACAAGTTCTAGTTACATAAAATCAAGAATACTTTCAAGTTTGCTAGCTCACTTCCAATCTTGTAAGGTGATCATCCAACCTCAAGAAATCTTTGTTTCTTACAGTAGGTTATCATTCTAATACAAGGTAATAATCATATTCAAACTTTGGTTCAATTTCTATAACTATAACAATCAAATTTCAAGTGATGATCTTACTTGAACTTGTTTTCGTGTCATGATTCTGCTTCAAGAACTTCGAGCCATCCAAGGATCCGTTAAAGCTAGATACATTTTTCTCTTTTCCAGTAGGTTCATCCAAGGAACTTAAGGTAGTAATGATGTTCATAACATCATTCGATTCATACATATAAAGCTATCTTATTCGAAGGTTTAAACTTGTAATCACTAGAACATAGTTTAGTTAATTCTAAACTTGTTTGCAAACAAAAGTTAATCCTTCTAACTTGACTTTTAAAATCAACTAAACACATGTTCTATATCTATATGATATGCTAACTTAATGATTTAAAACCTGGAAACACGAAAAACACCGTAAAACCGGATTTACGCCGTCGTAGTAACACTGCGGGCTGTTTTGGGTTAGTTAATTAAAAACTATGATAAACTTTGATTTAAAAGTTGTTATTCTGAGAAAATGATTTTTATTATGAACATGAAACTATATCCAAAAATTATGGTTAAACTCAAAGTGGAAGTATGTTTTCTAAAATGGTCATCTAGACGTCGTTTTTTCGACTGAAATGACTACCTTTACAAAAATAACTTGTAACTTATTTTTCCGACTATAAACCTATACTTTTTCTATTTATATTCATAAAATAGAGTTCAATATGAAACCATAGCAATTTTATTCACTCAAAACGGATTTAAAATGAAGAAGTTATGGGTAAAACAAGATTGGATAATTTTTCTCATTTTAGCTACGTGAAAATTGGTAACAAATCTATTCCAACCATAACTTAATCAACTTGTATTGTATATTATGTAATCTTGAGATACCATAGACACGTATACAATGTTTTGACCTATCATGTCGACACATCTATATATATTTCGGAACGACCATAGACACTCTATATGTGAATGTTGGAGATAGCTATACAGGGTTGAGGTTGATTCCAAAATATATATAGTTTGAGTTGTGATCAATACTGAGATACGTATACACTGGGTCGTGGATTGATTCAAGATAATATTTATCGATTTATTTATGTACATCTAACTGTGGACAACTAGTTGTAGGTTACTAACAAGGACAGCTGACTTAATAAACTTAAAACATCAAAATATATTAAAAGTGTTGTAAATATATTTTGAACATACTTTGATATATATGTATATATTGTTATAGGTTCGTGAATCAACCAGTGGCCAAGCCTTACTTCCCGACGAAGTAAAAATCTGTAAAAGTGAGTTATAGTTCCACTTTTAAAATCTAATATTTTTGGGATGAGAATACATGCAGGTTTTATAAATGATTTACAAAATAGACACAAGTACGTGAAACTACATTCTATGGTTGAATTATCGAAATCGAATATGCCCTTTTTTATTAAGTCTGGTAATCTAAGAATTAGGGAACAGACACCCTAATTGACGCGAATCCTAAAGATAGATCTATTGGGCCTAACAAACCCCATCCAAAGTACCGGATGCTTTAGTACTTCGAAATTTATATCATATCCGAAGGGTGTCCCGGAATGATGGGGATATTCTTATATATGCATCTTGTTAATGTCGGTTACCAGGTGTTCACCATATGAATGATTTTTATCTCTATGTATGGGATGTGTATTGAAATATGAAATCTTGTGGTCTATTGTTACGATTTGATATATATAGGTTAAACCTATAACTCACCAACATTTTTGTTGACGTTTTAAGCATGTTTATTCTCAGGTGATTATTAAGAGCTTCCGCTGTCGCATACTTAAATAAGGACGAGATTTGGAGTCCATGCTTGTATGATATTGTGTAAAAACTGCATTCAAGAAACTTATTTTGTTGTAACATATTTGTATTGTAAACCATTATGTAATGGTCGTGTGTAAACAGGATATTTTAGATTATCATTATTTGATAATCTACGTAAAGCTTTTTAAACATTTATTGATGAAATAAAGGTTATGGTTTGTTTTAAAATGAATGCAGTCTTTGAAAAACGTCTCATATAGAGGTCAAAACCTCGCAACGAAATCAATTAATATGGAACGTTTTTAATCAATAAGAACGGGACATTTCAGATGACTTTACCTCTTTGCATTAGAACACACCCGAGCCCATTTAATGAGGCATTACAATAAACCGTCATATCTTCTACACCTTCCGGTAACACCAAAACCGGAGCTTGACACAACTTCTCTTTTAACAATTGAAAAACAATTTCTTGCTCATTTTCCCAATTAAATCTCGCATTCTTCCTTGTCAACTTCGTTAACGGAGAAGCGATCTTAGAAAAGTCTTAGATAAACCGACGATAATAACCGGCCAATCCGAGAAAACTTCGAATTTCTGTAGGTGTAGTCGGTTGTCCCCAAACCTTCACCGTCTGTATCTTCCCGGATCTACTTGAATGCCTTCTTTATTCACAATGTGGCCAAGGAATTGCACTTCCCTTAGCCAAAATTCGCACTTTGAGAATTTAGCCTACAACTTCTCCTTCCGCAACGTATTCAATACTTCGCGCAAATGACGTTCATGTTCCTTCATATGTTTCGAATAGACAAGTATGTCATCAATGAAGACAATTACCGACTTTTCCAACATAGGTTGGCACACTCAGTTCATAAGATCCATGAATGTCGCCGGTGCATTCGTAAGATCAAAAGGCATAACTACAAATTCAAAATGCCTGTAACGCGTTCGAAAGGCTGTTTTTTCGATATCTTCCTCATGGACCCGCATTTGGTGATAGCCGGACCGTAAGTCAATCTTATAAAAATACGTTGCTCCTTGGAGTTGGTCAAATAAATCGTCAATCCAAGGCAATGGATAACGATTCTTAATCGTCACTTTATTCAACTCCCGATAATCAATGCACATCCGCATACTACCATCCTTCTTCTTCACGAATAAAACCGAACCACTCCATGGCGAGGCACTCGGTCGAATGAAACCCTTTTCAAGCAACTCTTGGGTTTGATTTACCAACTCTTGCATTTCCATCGCTGCTAAATGATAAGGAGTTTTAGCAATGGGGTAGCATCCGGAACCAACTCAATGCGAAATTCAACTTGTCTTTCCGCTGGAACACCCGGTAACTCATTCGAAAAAACGTCTTCGAATTCATTAACATTTTTTTATTTTACCTGGGATCAAGCGCGGATAGTTGATTTAATTTTTTTAATAATTTTAAATAATTAATGACCCTAATTATACAATAATGACTAAAATAAATAAATATAATTAATATAGAAATTTAGGATTTTCTGTGTACTTTTATCCGCCACTGATTATCAACGGAGTATGAAATAATATCCTAACAAAACTATCGGTAGACTTTCACTGGTGGCTGCTAATTGAATCATCACATGTTTCTTTATTATTATTAAATTATTGTTATTAATTATTATTAAATTGTTACCTGTCAATTTGGGTATATATATATATATATATATATATATATATATATATATATATATATATATATATATATATATATATATATATATATATATACTAATATATATAGTACGGAATATATGGAGATATACATAAAAGATAGGCAAATTGAGATTACACTATAGATGATTGAATTTGGTGATTACTGTTTTTGTTGTTTATTCATAATTGAAGTAATATAAAAAGAATTACTTTAGACTTTTAGTTTCATATCATTTCATTCATTGTTCCATTTCAATCTAAATTTGAGATTACTATTCAAACACTGTATATGCACGATTCAATGCCCTAATATCAATTATTTTTTTTTTATTATTATGAATTAATAGATTACTATATTTACATATATATCTATGTTTATGATACACGATATCACACAATCACTTCTAAGTTTACTACTACCATATAATATTTCATTCTCTCTTCCTATTAAGAAAAACCACCACATCAAACCCAGTTACTACTCATATATACTGCTACTATATATGTTCCCTTCTTCAATTAGTTCAAACCTCAAACCCATTTGTATTGTTTGCTCGATTAAACCCAACAACACATAAACCGTTAACTGCTACATTTGATTTATACTTCATGATCATTGTGTGAATTACCATTTTGTACTAACTCTACCATCATCTATCACCAACCGAGAACCCATCTTCCTACTATAGTACTTTGGTTGTTTCCATGATCAGTTGAACACCATCATCACTCGTATTTTTCTCTTTTGTTTTCTATTGTATGAAATGAGCAAGACAACCATCTACCACCTTTAAACAATCACTTCACCACCGTCTTCCATCACCTCACCACTTTTAGACAGCCATAAACTCTCACCAAAGACAATCTCCATCGACTAATGACTGCTACGGTACAAACTGTTTTCTGTTTTGTAGTTTAATCATCACGAATTCACCATTAAAAGCTGCGCCTGTTTACTGTTACTGCTGTTACCCTCTTCTGTTTATGTCAAGCAAAAACAAACCCCAACTGCCACCATGTTCACCTTCCAGTCTACTGCTACATCAACTATTTTTTATTTTTTTTCATCGACTGCTACAGCTGCCCATTTTTCCTGTTCCTGCTTTCTTTTACAACAAACCTTTCGATAGTAACTTAATGATAATGTTATGATAGCATGTTCCTTTTCTTCATTATGGCCGACAAAAATTACCAACTAAAGTAACCCACTTAAATCATCCTAACCCCACCCTCTTCTCTCTCCCTTTCAAGTTGTATTTTGTTTTCTGGTTTGAAAATGGCAACAGCCCAAGGCTGCTGTTGCATATTACGTTCTGTCTCTAATTGCAGCTACTATATGCTTTCTTTTCAATTCATAAACAGCCATCAACAAAACCTGCAACTCCTCTTTTATATTCGATGGTCACTGTTTCTGTCTTCGAATGCCAATAATCAAAAATCTTATACGACTTTAAATTTACAGCTGCAATTGTTTTTGTTCCGATTTCCTGCAGACGTAATCCACTATTGTGGTAGCCTGGACAGGCCATCCTCCCCATCATAAATCCACTATCACAGCTCCACTGTTTGGTTCATCATCTTCAAGAACCACCTACCATTAATAAACCACAAAACCATCAACATCGATTTATATTATTTGTGTTATTTTTTTCCTCTGATGAGCAAGATTCGGAACCAGAAAACCAACTTATTTTTATTGCTTTTGTTGACTGACGAGTTTAAGAACCCCGCTTGTTAAAGACGATTAAATTTTATTGAAATTTCATTTTGGGTCGTGTAACAAAACAAAATTCTAGCAGGCTTATTTATTGGATTTTTATTGGACTTTCTAATTGGGCCATGAATATGTTTGGGCCGTTTACGATTTGATTGGACTTTCAATAGGAGAATTGAGTATTGGGCCGAAATACATGTTTTCGTTTGGGCGGAATAATATGATAAAATTTGGTAACGTTAATATGATATTATGATGATGATGGTGTTAAGGTGATGATGAGTAGAAGGTGAGCCAATAACGATTAGATCATGATCATGATGATCATGATGAGGTATCAGTTATGATATAATGATGTTAAAATGATAGATGATGATGACGGGAAATATTATGCATGATGATAGATGATAATGTTATGGGTTATGATGATGAGAAAACAGCAAATATACGAGTTACATGAATTAAACGCCAAGATTAAATCAAAAATGAACTAGTGAAGCAATGGTTGAGCGTGTTGTCTGTAGTGACCCGAACTTTTCCATGTTTATATAAATTAATTAAGATTGATATTTACATGATTAAATGTTTCCAACATGTTAAGCAATCAAACTTGTTAAGACTTGATTAATTGAAATAGGTTTCATATAGACAATTGACCACCCAAGTTGACCGGTGATTCACGAACGTTAAAACTTGTAAAAACTATATGATGACATATATATGGTTATATATATAGTTAACATGATATTATGATAAGTAAACATATCATTAAGTATATTAACAATGAACTACATATGTAAAAACAAGACTACTAACTTAATGGTTTTGAAACGAGACATATATGTAACGATTATCGTTGTAACGACATTTAATGTATATATATCATATTAAGAGATATTCGTACATCATAATATCATGATAATATAATAATTTAAAATCTCTTTTGATACTATAAACATTGGGTTAACAACATTTAACAAGATCGTTAACCTAAAGGTTTCAAAACAACATTTACATGTAACGACTAACGATGACTTAACGACTCAGTTAAAATGTATATACATGTAGTGTTTTAATATGTATTCATACACTTTTGAAAGACTTCAAGACACTTATCAAAATACTTCTACTTAACAAAAATGCATACAATTACATCCTCGTTCAGTTTCATCAACAATTCTACTCGTATGCACCCGTATTCGTACTCGTACAATACACAGCTTTTAGATGTATGTACTATTGGTATATACACTCCAGTGATTAGTTCTTAGCAGCCCATGTGAGTCACCTAACACATGTGGGAACCATCATTTGGCAACTAGCATGAAATATCTCATAAAATTACAAAAATATGAGTAATCATTCATGACTTATTTACATGAAAACAAAATTACATATCCTTTATATCTAATCCATACACCAACGACCAAAAACACCTACAAACACTTTCATTCTTCAATTTTCTTCATCTAATTGATCTCTCTCAAGTTCTATCTTCAAGTTCTAAGTGTTCTTCATAAATTCCAAAAGTTCTAGTTTCATAAAATCAAGAATACTTTCAAGTTTGCTAGCTCACTTCCAATCTTGTAAGGTGATCATCCAACCTCAAGAAATCTTTGTTTCTTACAGTAGGTTATCATTCTAATACAAGGTAATAATCATATTCAAACTTTGGTTCAATTTCTATAACTATAACAATCTTATTTCAAGTGATGATCTTACTTGAACTTGTTTTCGTGTCATGATTCTGCTTCAAGAAGTTCGAGCCATCCAAGGATCCATTGAAGCTAGATCCATTTTTCGCTTTTCCATTAGGTTTATCCAAGGAACTTAAGGTAGTAATGATGTTCATAACATCATTCGATTCATACATATAAAGCTATCTTATTCGAAGGTTTAAACTTGTAATCACTAGAACATAGTTTAGTTAATTCTAAACTTGTTCGCAAACAAAAGTTAATCCTTCTAACTTGACTTTTAAAATCAACTAAACACATGTTCTATATCTATATCATATGCTAACTTAATGATTTAAAACCTGGAAACACGAAAAACACCGTAAAACCGGATTTACGCTGCCGTAGTAACACCGCGGGCTGTTTTGGGTTAGTTAATTAAAAACTATGATAAACTTTGATTTAAAAGGTGTTATTCTGAGAAAATGATTTTTATTATGAACATGGAACTATATCCAAAAATTATGGTTAAACTCAAAGTGGAAGTATGTTTTCTAAAATGGTCATCTAGACGTCGTTCTTTCGACTGAAATGACTACCTTTACAAAAACGACTTGTAACTTATTTTTCCGACTATAAACCTATACTTTTTCTGTTTAGATTCATAAAATAGAGTTCAATATGAAACCATAGCAATTTGATTCACTCAAAACGGATTTAAAATGAAGAAGTTATGGGTAAAACAAGATTGGATAATTTTTCTCATTTTAGCTACGTGAAAATTGGTAACAAATCTATTCCAACCATAACTTAATCAACTTGTATTGTATATTATGTAATCTTGAGATACCATAGACACGTATACAATGTTTCAACCTATCATGTCGACACATCTATATATATTTCGGAACAACCATAGACACTCTATATGTGAATGTTGGAGTTAGCTATACAGGGTTGAGGTTGATTCCAAAATATATATAGTTTGAGTTGTGATCAATACTGAGATACGTATACACTGGGTCGTGGATTGATTCAAGATAATATTTATCGATTTATTTCTGTACATCTAACTGTGGACAACTAGTTGTAGGTTACTAACGAGGACAGCTGACTTAATAAACGTAAAACATCAAAATATATTAAAAGTGTTGTAAATATATTTTGAACATACTTTGATATATATGTATATATTGTTATAGGTTCGTGAATCAACCAGTGGCCAAGTCTTACTTCCCGACGAAGTAAAAAAAAATCTATGAAAGTGAGTTATAGTCCCACTTTTAAAATCTAATATTTTTGGGATGAGAATACATGCAGGTTTTATAAATGATTTACAAAATAGACACAAGTACGTGAAACTACATTCTATGGTTGAATTATCGAAATTGAATATGCCCCTTTTTATTAAGTCTGGTAATCTAAGAATTAGGGAACAGACACCCTAATTGACGCGAATCCTAAAGATAGATCTATCGGGCCCAACAAGCCCCATCCAAAGTACCGGATGTTTTAGTACTTCGAAATTTATATCATATCCGAAGGGTGTCCCGGAATGATGGGGATATTCTTATATATGCATCTTGTTAATGTCGGTTACCAGGTGTTCACCATATGAATGATTTTTATCTCTATGTATGGGATGTGTATTGAAATATGAAATCTTGTGGTCTATTATTATGATTTGATATATATAGGTTAAACCTATAACTCACCAACATTTTTGTTGACGTTTTAAGCATGTTTATTCTCAGGTGATTATTAAGAGCTTCCGCTGTTGTATACTAAAATAAGGACAAGATTTGGAGTCCATGCTTGTATGATATTGTGTAAAAACTGCATTCAAGAAACTTATTTTGTTGTAACATATTTGTATTGTAAACCATTATGTAATGGTCGTGTGTAAACAGGATATTTTAGATTATCATTATTTGATAATCTACGTAAAGCTTTTTAAACCTTTATTGATGAAATAAAGGTTATGGTTTGTTTTAAAATGAATGCAGTCTTTGAAAAACGTCTCATATAGAGTTCAAAACCTCGCAACGAAATCAATTAATATGGAACGTTTTTAATCAATAAGAACGGGACATTTCAGTTGGTATCCGAGCGTTGGTCTTAGAGAACCAGAATTTTGCATTAGTGTGTCTTATCGAGTTTGTTAGGATGCATTAGTGAGTCTGGACTTCGACCGTGTTTACTTGAAAAAAATGATTGCTTAACAAATTTTGTTGGAAACTATATATTTTTAACATGTGAATATTATGTGATATATTAATCTCTTAACGCGTTTGATATTATGTGATAGATGTCTACCTCTAGAACAAGTCCCATTGACTCACCTAATAATAATGAAGAGTCAAATGTAAATTGGAATGATTCATGGACTGATTCACAAGTTCCCGAAGAGGAACCGGAAGAAGAGTCGGAACCAGAAGAAGAATCGGAACCGGAAGAAGAATCGGAACCGGATGAAGAAATAGAACCGGTGGGGGAAATAATAAAACGGTTAAGTAAAAGAAAATCCTCAACCAACCGACCAAGGCTAATTATGGTCAATGGTGTTTCCGCCAAGGAAGCAAAATATTGGGAGGATTATCAATTCTCCGATGAATCGGATTCCGACGAGAATTCCGATGATGTTATAGAAATTACCCCAACTGAATTTAAAAAGGCAAAAGAAAATAATAAGGGAAAGGGCATAAAAATAGAGAAATCTAATTCCAACCCCGATGAACTTTATATGTATCGTCAACCCCCGAAGTCCTTAAGTTGTAACAATGACCCGGGAACCTCTAAACCACCGGGTTTTTCTAAACCAATGTGGAAAATAACGGCTCGTATTAGGGGAACATCATATATCCCTAGCAACTTGGCAAAACGAACCAAAACCGAAGAAGAAGAAACAAGCGAGTCGGAATAAGATAGTTGTATTCGTGTGGTGTAATATATGTAATATAGTGTGCTTATGCTTTATGATATATGTAAAAATTGCTTGTATTAATAAGTATCTTTTTTTATGAATCTAACTCTTGTCTATTTTACAGTATAAAAACACAAAATGGATAGACAACCCAATATTTTAAGAGACCTACCCGGAGACATGATTGATGAAATCTTGTCTAGAGTTGGTCAGAATTCTTCGGCACAACTATTTAAGGCGAGATCAGTTTGTAAGACATTCGAAGAACGTTCCAAGAATGCCTTGGTTTATAAAAGGCTTTCGTTCGAAAGATGGGGTATATCACATTGGGAAATCCATAAGTTACGATGTGTTTACTTTGACGCATATATTGCGGGGAACCCAAATGCTATTTTACGCAATGGGTTAAGAAATTATTTTGACTCAATATATCCGAATATTGGACTTCGTGATTTAGAAAAAGCGGCTAACATGCAACATAAAGAAGCATGTTATGCTTACGAATTAGTAATGTTCGCTTCTCACCAAAGTGAGAACAAGAACATCGGGCTACAACTATTAAACAAAACGTTTCCACAAGTGACGGAGTCGGTAATTGGGGTAAGAAATGAGGTTTTTAGATTATTACGGGACTGTTGGACATTACGTAACCCTCGTCCCTTTGACGACGTTACAACATGCTGTCTTATCAATGGCCATAACGGTTATGTTACACAAGACCAAGGATGGGAAGTAGTCCTAGTAAAACCAGAATGCATGACTTGTTTCTGGACGTATGAATTACGTGTCTTTATTGCCTTTGCTGAACGACTTGTGTACTAGCTAGAATTATCTTCACAACTATCTTGTATCAAAGTTATTGTGTGCTATATTTCATGCTTTATGTAAAATAAGCGGTATTGTAAGTTTGTAAAATATTGTATAAAAGTTTGAACGCGAAATATTATTATAATCAGTTTTTCATATAGAATTGTAGTAGTTGAATTGTATATTAGCTACTAAGTATGAACTTAACGGGTAGGTACTACCCGAATTTAAACTTATAAAACGCTAATATGAAGAAAAAGCTTTTATAAATGAGTTCATATTATGCTACGAAATACTATTAACTACTCTTAATATTCTGTATGATTAACTTGTTCCATTTAACTATTTTGAAGGAAATGGCACCGACTACTCGACACACCGTGAATATGAATGAAGAGGAATTCCGTACTTTTCTAGCTTCAAACATAGCCGCAGTACAGGCTGCGCTACATACCAACAATAACCTTGGATCTAGCAGTACAGGAAATCGTGTAGGATGCACCTACAAAGAATTTACTGCCTGCAAACCTTTGGAATTTGATGGAACCGAAGGACCGATCGGATTGAAATGGTGGACCGAGAAGGTTGAATCGGTGTTTGCCATAAGTAAGTGTACTGAAGAGGACAAAGTGAAGTACGCTACACATACCTTCACAGGTTCTGCGTTAACATGGTGGAATACCTATCTAGAGCAAGTGGGACAAGATGATGCGTACGCACTACCGTGGTCAGCATTCAAGCACTTGATGAACGAGAAATACCGTCCCAGAACCGAGGTCAATAAGCTCAAGACAGAACTTAGAGGGTTACGAACCCAAGGATTTGATATTACCACGTACGAAAGACGATTCACAGAATTGTGCCTATTGTGTCCTGGAGCATTCGAAGATGAGGAAGAGAAGATCGACGCATTTGTGAAAGGATTACCGGAAAGAATCCAAGAAGATATAAGTTCACACGAGCCCGCCTCCATACAACAGGCATGTAGAATGGCTCACAAACTAGTGAACCAGATTGAAGAAAGAATTAAAGAACAGACTGCTGAAGAGGCCAATGTGAAGCAAGTCAAAAGAAAGTGGGAGGAAAACGGTGATAAGAATCACCAATACAACAACAACAACAACAACAATTACAACAATAATCGCAACAATTATCCCAACAATCGCAACATCAATCGCAACTACAACAAACGGCCCAACAGCAACAACAACAACAACAACAGCAGCAACTACAACAATCATCCTAACAACAATAATAACCGCAACAACAACAACAATCGGAAGCAGCTATGCCAAAGGTGTGAAAAGTATCACTCGGGGTTCTGCACCAAATTTTGCAACAAGTGTAAAATAAATGGTCATAGCGCGGTGAAGTGTGAGGTCTACGGACCAGGGGTTAATAGAACGAAAGGAACAAATGGTGTCGGAACGAGTAATGGCGGAGCAAGTAGTGTCGGAGCAAGTTATGCCAATGTAGTTTGTTATAAATGTGGAAAACCGGGCCACATTATTAGAAATTGCCCGAACCAGGAGAACACGAATGGACAAGGCCGCGGAAGAGTTTTCAATATTAATGCGGCAGAGGCACAGGAAGACCCGGAGCTTGTTACGGGTACGTTTCTTATTGACAATAAATCTGCTTACGTTTTATTTGATTCGGGTGCGGATAGAAGCTATATGAGTAGAGATTTTTGTGCTAAATTAAGTTGTCCATTGACGCCTTTGGATAGTAAATTTTTACTCGAATTAGCAAATGGTAAATTAATTTCAGCAGATAATATATGTCGGAATCGAGAAATTAAACTGGTTAGCGAAACATTTAAGATTGATTTGATACCAGTAGAGTTAGGGAGTTTTGATGTGATAATCGGTATGGACTGGTTGAAAGAAGTGAAAGCAGAGATCGTTTGTTACAAAAATGCAATTCGCATTATACGAGAAAAAGGAAAACCCTTAATGGTGTACGGAGAAAAGGGCAACACGAAGCTACATCTTATTAGTAATTTGAAGGCACAAAAACTAATAAGAAAAGGTTGCTATGCTGTTCTAGCACACGTCGAGAAAGTACAAACTGAAGAAAAGAGCATCAATGATGTTCCCATTGCAAAAGAATTTCCCGATGTATTTCCGAAAGAATTACCGGGATTACCCCCACATCGATCCGTTGAATTTCAAATAGATCTTGTACCAGGAGCTGCACCAATAGCTCGTGCTCCTTACAGACTCGCACCCAGCGAGATGAAAGAACTACAAAGCCAATTACAAGAACTTTTAGAGCGTGGTTTCATTCGACCAAGCACATCACCGTGGGGAGCTCCTGTTTTGTTTGTCAAGAAGAAAGATGGTACATTCAGGTTGTGTATCGACTACCGAGAGTTGAACAAACTTACCATCAAGAACCGCTACCCACTACCGAGAATCGATGACTTATTTGATCAACTACAAGGCTCGTCTGTTTATTCAAAGATTGACTTATGTTCCGGGTATCATCAAATGCGGGTGAAAGAAGATGATATTCCAAAGACTGCTTTCAGAACACGTTACGGTCATTACGAGTTTATGGTCATGCCGTTTGGTTTAACTAATGCACCAGCTGTGTTCATGGACCTTATGAACCGAGTGTGTGGACCATACCTTGACAAGTTTGTCATTGTTTTCATTGATGACATACTTATTTACTCAAAGAATGACCAAGAACACGGTGAACATTTGAGAAAGGTGTTAGAAGTATTGAGGAAGGAAGAATTGTACGCTAAGTTTTCAAAGTGTGCATTTTGGTTGGAAGAAGTTCAATTCCTCGGTCACATAGTGAACAAAGAAGGTATTAAGGTAGATCCGGCAAAGATAGAAACTGTTGAAAAGTGGGAAACCCCGAAAACTCCGAAACACATACGCCAGTTTTTAGGACTAGCTGGTTACTACAGAAGGTTCATCCAAGACTTTTCCAAAATAGCAAAACCCTTGACTGCATTAACGCATAAAGGGAAGAAATTTGAATGGAAGGATGAACAAGAGAAAGCGTTTCAGTTATTGAAGAAAAAGCTAACTACGGCACCTATATTGTCATTGCCTGAAGGGAATGATGATTTTGTGATTTATTGTGACGCATCAAAGCAAGGTCTCGGTTGTGTATTAATGCAACGAACGAAGGTGATTGCTTATGCATCTAGACAATTGAAGATTCACAAGCAAAATTATACGACGCATGATTTGGAATTAGGCGCGGTTGTTTTTGCATTAAAGACTTGGAGGCACTACTTATATGGGGTCAAAAGTATTATATATACTGACCACAAAAGTCTTCAACACATATTTAATCAGAAACAACTGAATATGAGGCAGCGTAGGTGGATTGAATTGTTGAATGATTACGACTTTGAGATTCGTTACCCACCGGGGAAGGCAAATGTGGTAGCTGATGCCTTGAGCAGGAAGGACAGAGAACCCATTCGAGTAAAATCTATGAATATAATGATTCATAATAACCTTACTACTCAAATAAAGAAGGCGCAACAAGGATTTTTAAAAGAGGGAAATTTAAAGGATGAAATACCCAAAGGATCGGAGAAGCATCTTAATATTCGGGAAGACGGAACCCGGTATAGGGCTGAAAGGATTTGGGTACCAAAATTTGGAGATATGAGAGAAATGGTACTTAGAGAAGCTCATAAAACCAGATACTCAATACATCCTGGAACGGGGAAGATGTACAAGGATTTCAAGAAACATTTTTGGTGGCCGGGTATGAAAGCCGATGTTGCTAAATACGTAGGAGAATGTTTGACGTGTTCTAAGGTCAAAGCTGAGCATCAGAAACCATCAGGTCTACTTCAACAACCCGAAATCCCGGAATGGAAATGGGAAAACATTACCATGGATTTCATCACTAAATTGCCAAGGACTGCAAGTGGTTTTGATACTATTTGGGTAATAGTTGATCGTCTCACCAAATCAGCACACTTCCTGCCAATAAGAGAAGATGACAAGATGGAGAAGTTAGCACGACTGTATTTGAAGGAAGTCGTCTCCAGACATGGAATACCAATCTCTATTATCTCTGATAGGGATGGCAGATTTATTTCAAGATTCTGGCAGACATTACAGCAAGCATTAGGAACTCGTCTAGACATGAGTACTGCCTATCATCCACAAACTGATGGGCAGATCGAAAGGACGATACAAACGCTTGAAGACATGCTACGAGCATGTGTTATTGATTTCGGAAACAGTTGGGATCGACATCTACCGTTAGCAGAATTTTCCTACAACAACAGCTACCATTCAAGCATTGAGATGGCGCCGTTTGAAGCACTTTATGGTAGAAAGTGCAGGTCTCCGATTTGTTGGAGTGAAGTGGGGGATAGACAGATTACGGGTCCGGAGATTATACAAGAAACTACCGAGAAGATCATCCAAATTCAACAACGGTTGAAAACCGCCCAAAGTCGACAAAAGAGCTACGCTGACATTAAAAGAAAAGATATAGAATTTGAAATTGGAGAGATGGTCATGCTTAAAGTTGCACCTTGGAAAGGCGTTGTTCGATTTGGTAAACGAAGGAAATTAAATCCAAGGTATATTGGACCATTCAAGATTATTGATCGTGTCGGACCAGTAGCTTACCGACTTGAGTTACCTCAACAACTCGCGGCTGTACATAACACTTTCCACGTCTCGAATTTGAAGAAATGTTTTGCTAAAGAAGATCTCACTATTCCGTTAGATGAAATCCAAATCAACGAAAAACTTCAATTCATCGAAGAACCCGTCGAAATAATGGATCGTGAGGTTAAAAGACTTAAGCAAAACAAGATACCAATTGTTAAGGTTCGATGGAATGCTCGTAGAGGACCCGAGTTCACCTGGGAGCGTGAAGATCAGATGAAGAAGAAATACCCGCATCTATTTCCAGAAGATTCGTCAACACCTTCAACAGCTTAAAATTTCGGGACGAAATTTATTTAACGGGTAGGTACTGTAGTGACCCGAACTTTTCCATGTTTATATAAATTAATTAAGATTGATATTTACATGATTAAATGTTTCCAACATGTTAAGCAATCAAACTTGTTAAGACTTGATTAATTGAAATAGGTTTCATATAGACAATTGACCACCCAAGTTGACCGGTGATTCACGAACGTTAAAACTTGTAAAAACTATATGATGACATATATATGGTTATATATATAGTTAACATGATATTATGATAAGTAAACATATCATTAAGTATATTAACAATGAACTACATATGTAAAAACAAGACTACTAACTTAATGGTTTTGAAACGAGACATATATGTAACGATTATCGTTGTAACGACATTTAATGTATATATATCATATTAAGAGATATTCGTACATCATAATATCATGATAATATAATAATTTAAAATCTCTTTTGATACTATAAACATTGGGTTAACAACATTTAACAAGATCGTTAACCTAAAGGTTTCAAAACAACATTTACATGTAACGACTAACGATGACTTAACGACTCAGTTAAAATGTATATACATGTAGTGTTTTAATATGTATTCATACACTTTTGAAAGACTTCAAGACACTTATCAAAATACTTCTACTTAACAAAAATGCATACAATTACATCCTCGTTCAGTTTCATCAACAATTCTACTCGTATGCACCCGTATTCGTACTCGTACAATACACAGCTTTTAGATGTATGTACTATTGGTATATACACTCCAATGATCAGTTCTTAGCAGCCCATGTGAGTCACCTAACACATGTGGGAACCATCATTTGGCAACTAGCATGAAATATCTCATAAAATTACAAAAATATGAGTAATCATTCATGACTTATTTACATGAAAACAAAATTACATATCCTTTATATCTAATCCATACACCAACGACCAAAAACACCTACAAACACTTTCATTCTTCAATTTTCTTCATCTAATTGATCTCTCTCAAGTTCTATCTTCAAGTTCTAAGTGTTCTTCATAAATTCTAAAAGTTCTAGTTTCATAAAATCAAGAATACTTTCAAGTTTGCTAGCTCACTTCCAATCTTGTAAGGTGATCATCCAACCTCAAGAAATCTTTGTTTCTTACAGTAGGTTATCATTCTAATACAAGGTAATAATCATATTCAAACTTTGGTTCAATTTCTATAACTATAACAATCTTATTTCAAGTGATGATCTTACTTGAACTTGTTTTCGTGTCATGATTCTGCTTCAAGAACTTCGAGCCATCCAAGGATCCATTGAAGCTAGATCCATTCTTCTCTTTTCCAGTAGGTTTATCCAAGGAACTTAAGGTAGTAATGATGTTCATAACATCATTCGATTCATACATATAAAGCTATCTTATTCGAAGGTTTAAACTTGTAATCACTAGAACATAGTTTAGTTAATTCTAAACTTGTTCGCAAACAAAAGTTAATCCTTCTAACTTGACTTTTAAAATCAACTAAACACATGTTCTATATCTATATGATATGCTAACTTAATGATTTAAAACCTGGAAACACGAAAAACACCGTAAAACCGGATTTACGCCGCCGTAGTAACACCGCGGGCTGTTTTGGGTTAGTTAATTAAAAACTATGATAAACTTTGATTTAAAAGGTGTTATTCTGAGAAAATGATTTTTATTATGAACATGGAACTATATCCAAAAATTATGGTTAAACTCAAAGTGGAAGTATGTTTTCTAAAATGGTCATCTAGACGTCGTTCTTTCGACTGAAATGACTACCTTTACAAAAACGACTTGTAACTTATTTTTCCGACTATAAACCTATACTTTTTCTGTTTAGATTCATAAAATAGAGTTCAATATGAAACCATAGCAATTTGATTCACTCAAAACGGATTTAAAATGAAGAAGTTATGGGTAAAACAAGATTGGATAATTTTTCTCATTTTAGCTACGTGAAAATTGGTAACAAATCTATTCCAACCATAACTTAATCAACTTGTATTGTATATTATGTAATCTTGAGATACCATAGACACGTATACAATGTTTCGACCTATCATGTCGACACATCTATATATATTTCGGAACAACCATAGACACTCTATATGTGAATGTTGGAGTTAGCTATACAGGGTTGAGGTTGATTCCAAAATATATATAGTTTGAGTTGTGATCAATACTGAGATACGTATACACTGGGTCGTGGATTGATTCAAGATAATATTTATCGATTTATTTCTGTACATCTAACTGTGGATAACTAGTTGTAGGTTACTAACGAGGACAGCTGACTTAATAAACGTAAAACATCAAAATATATTAAAAGTGTTGTAAATATATTTTGAACATACTTTGATATATATGTATATATTGTTATAGGTTCGTGAATCAACCAGTGGCCAAGTCTTACTTCCCGACGAAGTAAAAAAAAAATCTGTGAAAGTGAGTTATAGTCCCACTTTTAAAATCTAATATTTTTGGGATGAGAATACATGTAGGTTTTATAAATGATTTACAAAATAGACACAAGTACGTGAAACTACATTCTATGGTTGAATTATCGAAATCGAATATGCCCCTTTTTATTAAGTCTGGTAATCTAAGAATTATGGAACAGACACCCTAATTGACGCGAATCCTAAAGATAGATCTATCGGGCCCAACAAGCCCCATCCAAAGTACCGGATGTTTTAGTACTTCGAAATTTATATCATATCCGAAGGGTGTCCCGGAATGATGGGGATATTCTTATATATGCATCTTGTTAATGTCGTTTACCAGGTGTTCACCATATGAATGATTTTTATCTCTATGTATGGGATGTGTATTGAAATATGAAATCTTGTGGTCTATTATTATGATTTGATATATATAGGTTAAACCTATAACTCACCAACATTTTTGTTGACGTTTTAAGCATGTTTATTCTCAGGTGATTATTAAGAGCTTCCGCTGTTGCATACTAAAATAAGGACAAGATTTGGAGTCCATGCTTGTATGATATTGTGTAAAAACTGCATTCAAGAAACTTATTTTGTTGTAACATATTTGTATTGTAAACCATTATGTAATGGTCGTGTGTAAACAGGATATTTTAGATTATCATTATTTGATAATCTACGTAAAGCTTTTTAAACCTTTATTGATGAAATAAAGGTTATGGTTTGTTTTAAAATGAATGCAGTCTTTGAAAAACGTCTCATATAGAGGTCAAAACCTCGCAACGAAATCAATTAATATGGAACATTTTTAATCAATAAGAACGGGACATTTCATTGTCTGTTTAAGCGAAAGGTCTCAGGTTCGAGCCCGGGCAGGGGCGTATTTTTTTGAAGCTTGTTTCTTCAAAGGTTGTATTCCAAAATCATTATTATTTTTATTTATTATTATTGCTATTATTATTATTATTATTATTATTATTATTATTATTATTATTATTATTATTATTATTATTATTATTATTATTATTATTATTATTATTATTATTATTACTATTAGTCTTATTTTTATTAATATTTTTATTATCAATATTAACAAATATCATTACTATTATTATTTTTATTCTCATTATTATTATTATTTTAAAATTAATATTTTTATTTTTACATTATTATTATTATTATTATTATTATTATCATTTTTTATTATTACTAGTATCATTATTATTGTCATAATAACCATATTATTATTATAATTATTATCAACATTACTACTAATATCATTATCATTATTTCAATAGAAATTAGTCATATAAAACTATACTTAACAAAACTATATTAATATTTTTATTTATATAAATTATATAAAATAACTACATTTAATTAGGTTATTAATGAAACACATAATTTATTAAGATAACATTCATGATATATAAATTTGTGTGATTGCAATTATGTGTGTTAATATACATATAAATGATATAGGTTCGTGAATCCGAGGCCAACCCTGCATTGTTCAGTTCCATCGTATGCATATTTTTACTACAAAATATCGTATCGTGAGTTTCATTTGCTCCCTTTTTAAATGCTTTTGCAATAAATATTTTTGTGACTGAGAATACATGCGCTAATTTTATAAATGTTTGACGAAATAGACACAAGTAATTGAAACTACATTCTATGGTTAAATGTGTGGCGACCCAGAAATTTTCGCCCAAATTTAAACTTAATATTCATATGAATTCGACACGATAAGCAAAGTCTGTAATGTTGAGTCTCAAAATTTTTGAACTGTTTTCATATATTAGATTGACCTTTGACTATTTCCGACGATTCATGAACAATGGTGTAAATAAATATGTAGATATATGTACATATATATATACGCATATAAACATAAATATAAGTGTATTTTTAATTTTAATTAATATTATACCATTTAATCATTTGAATTAAATAGGTAGAGTAACCTACAAAATAACTAAGACGTTATTAAAAATAAATGTATGTATGTATGTATGTATATATATATATATATATATATATATATATATATATATATATATATATATATATATATATATATTCTTTACACAATTAATATTATATGTATATAGTAATATACAATATGTATAGATAATAAATATTCAAAATATGTTATAATATATATAAACATATTATCTAATTTGACAAAATTAATAGTATATATATAATATTAATATACTAGATTTAATTACAAGCTTAAATACATGGTCACGTCAATATTATTATTACATTCATTATTATTGTTAATAGTAATAGTAATATTAATATTTTTATTATTAATATTATATAACATAGATAAAATTTGAAACATATAACTTGTTATTACAAGTATCATATTTAGATATTATCATCACTATTATTATTATTATTATTATTATTATTATTATTATTATTATTATTATTATTATTATTATTATTATTATTATTATTATTATTATTATTATTATTATTATTATTATTATTATTATTATTATTATTATTTCGATTATAAGTAGTATATATTTATTAATAGTATTATTAATATTATTAATATATATTTATTAATTTTTAATAATAATTAAAAATAAAATAAAATAAAAAGACAAGGATGCGGTTATAAATCAGAATCATCTTTTTAATTCCTGCATACCCGTGATCTCATATGTCCATTCTTCCTTCTCCTTTATAATTCGATCAACACAAATTTTTTTCAGAACAATCATTTAACCTTCCATCATAGTTATCAATTATATATATTACTTCAGGTATATTTTTGGAAAATATAATAGAAATTAAGAAAAACAGGTTTGTTTTTCCCCTGCTCACGATAGATTTTTATCAATCAATCAGTTTGAATCAATCATCAAATCTAAAAATACAGTCTTGTTAGGAATCATTCAAGCAATCTTTCAGCAAATTTACAGGCTTTAATTCTTCCGATTAAACCCGAATTTTTAAAGTCAAAGCTTTTATATCAAAAAGTCAAACGATTTGTCTTGGCAAAATTCGAAGTCATATTAATGTTTTGAGTTAAATTGATAACCCAGAAAGTTTCTAGGAGCAAATTGCAATATAGTTCATGTTGTAATCTCCATCTAAAACAGTCTTAAATTCAAAATCAATAATCGAGTTCTTGTTCTTGTTCTTCAAAAAACCGCTGTTGTTGCTTATTTTATTTTATTTCTTTTCTGTTAAATCCAAACATCCAACCTATGAATCGTTTATGCTTTTCTATTAATCCTAATACTAACTCAATACCTTATTGTTTTGATTAAAAATCAATTTTTGCAATATGAGTATATAACGGGTTATTTTTTTTTTTTACAGTTGTTCTTGCCAAATTTTTTTTTATTTATTCTGTTAATGCAAGACAATCATAATTAGTTGTTTTGGTTCATTTTCATAACATGATTTAAACCTTGAATTAACTATCATGATTAGGAATCAAACTTTTGGTTGATTTAATTTAAGAAGAAGTAGGGAGAAAGAGGAACAGAAAATATTAGAATATAAGTAAAATTTTGTATCAAGATAATCAGGAAAAATAGAAAACAGAAGGATGGTTGGGGTTGTTTGGTACGAACGAGAGGTCTCGAGTTCGAGTCCCATCTGGAGCATTTCTTTTTATACAAAGCTTTTAAGGGTATACACTTTTAATTTTATTTGCATTATTATTATTATTAATTATTATGATTAAAATTATTATTGTTATTATTTGTATTATAATTATTATTATTATTATACCTATAAGTATTATAGGAATTATCATCATTAGTATTAGTATAAGTATTATTTATATAAGTATTATTATTAATTTTATCATGTTAAGTATTATTATCATTTTTATGAATATGATTATTATTATTATTACTATCAATGATATAATTAATATTAATATCATTATAGTTATTACTAAGTATGTTTATAAAGTATTATTATTATTATTATTATGCAACTTGTTATTAGTACCATTAATATTATCATTATTATCATATGTATAGTTATTATTATCATTAATATCATTAGGTATTATTATTATTGATATTAGTATTAGAAGTACCATTTAACATTAATTTTAGTATTATTGATTATATGACTATTAAAATTTCTATTAAAACGATAATTATTAATAAACTTACCATTACTACTAAAAATACTATTTTTGCTAAAACTATTATTTTACTTTATCATTATTAGTAAAATTACCACTTGTATTAGAGGTACTACTATCAGTATTATTATTCTTAAACTAGTATTACTACAAATAATAATTTTACATATATATATATATATATATATATATATATATATATATATATATATATATATATATATATATAAAGTATACTAAAACTACATAAAAATTTCGCTTTAACTAATAACCCTAATTAAATATCAAATAAGTATCATAATGTAATATAAGTATTAATAAAATTATATATACAAGAATATTAATCTTAATACATAAAATAATATGTGTACACTTGTTTGATTACGATTATGTGTATTAATAAATATACAAATGATATAGATTCGTGAATCCGAAGCCAACCCTGCATTGTTCAGTTTCGTAGTATGAATATTTTTACTACAAAATATTCGATTGTGAGTTTCATTTGTTCCCCTTTTAAATGCTTTTTCAATATATATTTTTGGGACTGAGAATACATGCATTGTTTTATAAATGTTTGACGAAATAGACATAAGTACTCGAAAATTACATTCTATGGTTAGATTATCGAAATCGAATATCACCCTTCAAGTCTGGTAATCTAAGAATTAGGGAAATGGCCCCTAATTGACACGAATCCTAAAGATAGATCTATTGGACCTAACAACCCCCATTCATGTCTATGGATGGCTTTAGTACTTCGAGATTATTTTTATACAGACGTCGATGTCTGTGGGGATATTCTATGCATTATGGTTAATGTCGGTTACCAAGTGTTCAATCCATATGAATGATTTTTATGCAGATGACTATATGCATGCATGATGTTTATGAGAAATGAAAATATGAAATCTTGTGGTCTATTAAAAATGATGGAAATGAATATTGATGATAAACTAATGAACTCACCAACCTTTTGGTTGACACTTTAAAGCATGTTTATTCTCAGGTATGAAAGAAATATTCCACTGTGCATTTGCTCATTTTAGAGATATTACTTGGAGTCATTCATGACATATTTCAAAAGACGTTGCATTTGAGTCGTTGAGTTCATCAAGATTATTATTAAGTCATTGATACTTTGATATATTATGAAATGGTATGCATGCCTGTCAACTTTCGATGTAATGAAAGTTTGTCTTTTAAAAACGAATGCAATGTTTGTAAAATGTATCATATAGAGGTCAAATACCTCACAATATAATCATATGTTATTGTATTCATCCTTATGGATTAGGACGGGTCATCTCATGTGGTATCAGAGCGGTGGTCTTAGCGAACCAGGTCTTGTATTAGTATGTCTAACTGATAGTTGCTTCGATGCATTAGTGAGTCTGAACTTCGACCGTGTCTGCATGTCAAAAGTTTTGCTTATCATTTCGTGTCAAAAATTACCTACTTATCATCCTTAGGAAATTAGATGCTTATCATTCTTAGTCTAGACACATCTTACCGCATTAATTGCATGAATAGTGTATAGACAAAATTCGTATCTTAGCGTATTTGTTACTGTAAACTTTGCCTAACATATTCCGTAAATTCCTCTGTAATCTACGAAATCTTTTGTGCTATATATATAGATATTCTACGTAATTAGAATACAATCCGATAACTGGAAATCATGTCATATCGAAAAATCCTTTATTTAATTTTACGAAATGGAACTCACACCTAGTTCAAATTCCTTAGATTCCAACAGCTATTCCATTATGGATTTCGACTCGAGCTCCGAAAACAGTGTAACCAGAATGGATCAACCAATTAGCCATCATCTATTCTGGATGAATTGGGGATGGGTTCGTAGTCAACTTAATCAATGGAGACGCGAAGAAGGCGATCCATTCCATCCACCACATTTCCCTTTTGGCGAAGAACCTGAAACACTTATCGGCGAACATGTTCGAAACACCATTTTCTCTCTCAGAGTATCTCACCATGACTATATCATAACTCAGATTCTAAACCTTATTCATTCGATCGTTCCTATCGACAATCAACCCGGAATAATAGAAGAATTCAACGAACTTCGCGCTTGAGTAATCAATTTGGAAAATATGGTGCAAAACGTACCAGCTTCAGCAACATCAACGGCACCAACAGTACCACCAACAACCCAAGTTTCAACATCACACGTCTCAACATCACAATCCATACCTCGAACTTAATCATCATTCTACGAATCGTTCTACATCATTTGTCTTCGTTCTGCATGACGATTATGTAATTTCTAAAGTTTTAGAGATTATTCATTCTAATTCCAACCGAAAACCAAATGAGATTAATAACATATTAACTCATTAAATCCATGATTACATCTGAAGAAAATATATAGGTATATATGTTTTCATAAAGATTGTAATTAAAAATTCTTTTGTACAAACTGTTAATGGTGAATATATTTAACGGGTAGGTAATACCCGAGGAATATTTAGATTTCACATTAATAAGTTACACTGTACATTCTTCGAATCTGATTCAACAGTCATTTACTATCCTACTTACATCCACAAGATATACGAATCCGTTCACCACAAAATAACCATTTTCATTCGATTTCATATTTGGATTTTGACTTACCAGAATCCAACAAATGGCATAACGAAGAAAACATTGGACAAAAATAAAATTTGTTAGAAACAAACGAATTAACTATGAGAAATTTTGTTAAGAAACCACGCTAACAAAATCCTAGCTAACTGTTCCTAGCTAACTGTTAATTCCTTATTATATTTAATTATCGCAATTTATTTATCGCAATTTTAATTCTCGCAATTTTATTTATCGTCATTTAATTTTTGTTATTTATTTTACGTACTTTATTTATCGTCATTTAAATACTGTTATTTACGCATTTAAATATCGGGACACGTATACAATGTTTTGACATATCATATCGACGCATCTATATATATTATTTGGAATAACCGTAAGTCACTCTATATCGCGGTAATGATCGAGTTAGCATATAAAGGGTCGAGGTTGATTCTAAAATAATATATATACTTTAAGTTGTGATCGAGTCTGAGACATGTATACAATGGGTCACGATACATATTAATAAATTCGAATATTATATATTAAACTATATATGAATTATTGACTTACTAACTGTAGACTACTAACTGTGAACTACTAACATTGGACAATTAAAATGAATTAAAATATTGATTATAACATATGAAACTAAACATTTCTTCAAGTTTGCCACTTAATTTCATCTTAAACCTCATTTGTATCTTGACGAATACAATCCGCGTTCAAAGCTTTCATGATTCTTGAAAACACCTCAATCGAGATGATGATCCAACCACATGTTATCCACAGTCATGCACCTGGGAGAACTTTGGGAACCCAAGTAGAAGTTTAACACGAATCTATGATCCATTGGCTTGTTATTACCAAAAATAACTATACAATACCTCTCCAAAGTTGAAATGTCCCGTTCATATTGATTATAAACATTCCATATTAATTGATTTTGTTGCGAGGTTTTGACCTCTATATGAGACGTTTTTCAAAGACTGCATTCGTTTTTAAAACAAACCATAACCTTTATTTTATCGACAAGGTTAAAAAGACACCACAATAATTATCCAGAAATGATAATCTAAAAAATATCACACTTACACACTACCAATACATATTGGTTTACAATATTAATATGTTACAACAAAAATAAATCCGAATGCAGTTTTAAACAATATTATACAAGCATGCTGACACCAAATCTTGTCCATATATTAGCATGCAACAGCGGAAGCTCTTAATAATCACCTGAGAATAAACATGCTTTAAACGTCAACAAAAATGTTGGTGAGTTATAGGTTTAACCTATATATTTATCAAATCGTAATAATAGACCACAAGATTTTATATTTCAATATACATCCCATACATAGAGATAAAAATCATTCATATGGTGAACACCTGGTAACCGACCTTAACAAGATGCATATAGAATATCCCCTATCATTCCGGGACTCCGTTCGGACATGATGAACTCGAAGTACTAAAGCATCCGGTACTTTGGATGAGGCTCGTTGGGCCCAATAGATCTATCTTTAGGATTCGCGTCAATTAGAGTGTCTGTTCCCTAATTCTTAGATTACCAGACTAATAAGGGGCATATTCGGTTTAATAATCTAGCCATAGAATGTAGTTTCATTTACTTGTGTCTATTTTGTAAAACATTTATAAAACTGCATGTATTCTCATCCCAAAATATTAGATTTTAAAAGTGGGACTATAACTTACTTTCACAGATTTTTACTTCATCGGGAAGTAAGACTTGACCATTGGTCGATTAACGAACCTATAACAAATATATACATATATATCAAAGTATGTTTAAAATATATTTACAACATTTTTAATACGTTTTACTGTTTTAAGTTTATTAAGTCAGCTGTCCTCGTTAGTAACCTACAACTAGTTGTCCACAGTTAGATGTACAGAAATAAATCGATATATATTATCGTGAATCAATCCACGACCCAGTGTATACACGTCTCAGGCTAGATCACAACTCAAAGTATATATATTTTTGGAATCAACCTCAACCCTGTATAGCTAACTCCAACATTACTGCATATAGAGTGTGTATGGTTGTTCCAAAAAATATATATATATAGGTCGATAGGATATGTCAAAACATTTTGCATACGTGTCTATGGTATCCCAAGATTACATAATATATTAGAATACATGTATAATACAATATAAGTTAGCTAGGATATGATTAATATAGATTTGTTACCAATTTTCACGTAGCTACAACAAGTAAAAATATCCAATCTTGTTTTACCCATAACTTCTTCGTTTTAAATCCGTTTTGAGTGATTCAAGTTGCTATGGTTTCATATTGAACTTAAGTTTATGAATCTAAATAGAAAAATTATAAGTTTATAGACGTAAATATAGGTTACAAGTCGTTTTTGTAAAGGTAGTCATTTCAGTCGAAAGGACGACGTCTAGATGACCATTTTGGAAAACATACTTCCACTTTGAGTTTAACCATGATTTTTGGATATAGTTTCATGTTCATAAGAGAAATCATTTTTCCAGAAGAACAACTTTTAAATCAAAGTTTGTTATAGTTTTTGATTAACTAACCCAAAACAGCCCGCGGTGTTACTACGACGGCGTATATCCGGTTTTACGGTGTTTTTCGATTTTAAATCATTAAGTTAGCATATCATATAGATATAGAACATGTGTTTAGTTGATTTTAAAAGTCAAGTTAGAAGGATTAACTTTTGTTTGCGAATATGTTTAGAATTAACTAAACTATGTTCTATTGATTACAAGTTTAAACCTTCGAATAAGGTAGTTTTATATATGTGAATTGAATGATGTTATGAACATCATTACTACCTCAGGTTTTGTGGATAAACCTACTGGAAATGAGAAAAATAGATCTAGCTTTAAAAGATCCTTGGATGGCTTGAAAATTCTTGAAGCAAAATCATGACACGAAAACAAGTTTAAGTAAGATTTCCACTCGAAATAAGATTGTTAAAGTTATAGAAATTGAATCAAAGTTTGAATATGAGTATTACCTTATATTAGAAAGATATCTTACTATAAATAAGAAAGATTTCTTGAGGTTGGATGATCACTCAAAGTGGATTTGCAAGATTGGAAGTAAGATAGCAAACTTGGAAGTATTGTTGGTGTGTTCTTGAGTAGTTGTTTTATAACTTAGTTTATGTATGGATTTATGAACTAGATTGAGCTAGATTTTGTTGAAGATGATAAAGAAAACTTAGAACATTGGAAGAACACTTGAGAGAGAGTAGTTTGATGCATGTAAGTTGCAAAATGAAAGTGTTTGTGGACACCTTCATTCACGTGAATATGCATGCATCATATAGGCTCCATTCGTTTGTTATTTTGTGAGATATTTCATTCTAGATGTTAAATGATGGTTCCCACATGGTTAGGTGACTCACATGGGCTGCTAAGAGCTGATTATTGGAGTGTATATACCAATAGTAAATACATTTAGAAGCTGTGTATTGTACGAGTATGAATACGGGTGTATACGAGTAAAATTATTGATGAAAATGAATGAGGATGTAATTGTAAGCTGATAATGCTAAAAACGAATATATATTTTATAGAATTATTCCTCAAGAAAGACAAGCTTTTAGTTATAATTGTTCTATTTACAAGTAATTTTCGTTTAAATAATAAAAGGTGAAGACAAAAGACAGATTCGAAGAATTGAAGACGCAAACGACCAAAAAGCTCAAAAGTACAAAATACAATCAAAGAGGTTCGAATTATTGATAAGAAACGTCTCAAAATTACAAGAGTACAAGATTCAAAATGCAAAGTACAAGATATTAAATTTTACGCAAGGACGTTCGAAAATCCGGAACCGGGACCAGAGTCAACTCTCAACGCTCGACGCAACGGACTAAAAATTACAAGTTAACTATGTATATAAATATAATATAATATATAATTAATTATATAAATTATATATACATTATATTTATATAATAAACCGTCGGTAAACAAAGAACCAAAGCTGGGTGAGCTGTAATTACAAACTCCGCGACTCGCGGAGTTTGAAGAGCAAAAAGGGCGCGAGTCGCGGAGTCCCCCTGGACGAAAATTCCTATAAAAGCCAGCGAATTCTGATCGTAAAAATATCCATAAAATCTCTCTTTCTCTATATGTAAACGTAATATATATATATATATATATATATATATATATATATATATATATATATATATATATATATATATATATATATATATATATATATATATATATATATATAAATTTTAATTTTAATTTTAATTATAATTATAATAATAAGGGTATGTTAGTGAATGTTGTAAGGGTGTAAGTCGAAATTTTGTCCATGTAACGCTACGCTATTTTTAATCATTATAAGTTATGTTCAATCTTTTTAATTTAATGTCTCGTAGCTAAGTTATTATTATGCTTATTTAAAACGAGGTAATCATGATGTTGGACTAATTACTAAAATTGGGTAATTGGGCTTTGTACCATAATTGGGGTTTGGACAAAAGAACGACACTTGTGGAAATTAGACTATGGGCTATTAATGGGCTTTATATCTGTTTAACTAAATGATAGTTTGTTAATTTTAATATAAAGATTTACAATTGGACGTCCCTATAAATAACCATATACACTCAATCGGACACGATGGGCGGGATATTTATATGTACGAATAATCGTTCATTTAACCGGACACGGGAATGGATTAATAGCCACTAGAATTATTAAAATAGGGGTGAAATTATGTACAAGGACACTTGGCATAATTGTTAACAAAGTATTAAAACCTTGGGTTACACGTAGTCGATAACCTGGTGTAATTATTAAACAAAGTATTAAAATCTTGTTACAGTTTAAGTCCCCAATTAGTTGGAATATTTAACTTCGGGTATAAGGATAATTTGACGAGGACACTCGCACTTTATATTTATGACTGATGAACTATTATGGACAAAACCAGACGGACATATTAAATAATCCAGGACAAAGGACAATTAACCCATGGGCATAAAACTAAAATCAACACGTCAAACATCATGATTACGGAAGTTTAAATAAGCATAATTCTTTTATTTCATATTTAATTTCCTTTATTTTATATTTAATTACACTTCTAATTATCGCACTTTTATTTATTGTTATTGTATTTAATTGCACTTTTAATTATCGTACTTTTTAATTATCGCAAGTTTATTTTATCGCACTTTTATTTATCACAATTTCATTATCGTTATTTACTTTACATTAAGTCTTGTATTTATTTTTAATTTTGGTTTTAACTGCGACTAAAGTTTTAAAATCGACAAACCGGTCATTAAACGGTAAAAACCCCCCTTTATAATAATAATATTACTTATATATATTTATATTTTTATAAAATAAAACTAATATAGCGTTAAGCTTTGTTTAAAGATTTTCCCTGTGGAACGAACCGGACTTACTAAAAACTACACTACTGTATGATTAGGTACACTGCCTATAAGTGTTGTAGCAAGGTTTAAGTATATCCATTCTATAAATAAATAAATATCTTGTATAAAATTGTATCGTATTTAATAGTATTTCCTAGTAAAATATAAGCTATTTCATATACACCTCGCATAAACATCAAGTATTTTTGTCGCCGCTGCCGGGGACAATCTAGCTTAAAAGCCGGAAGCGCAACGCTAATAAATATATTAAAAAAAAAGATTTTTTTTAGTTTACTTTTATAAAAAATACGCTTTTGTAAAAATACGTTTTAAATATTCGAAAACATAAAAAGAAAACAAAAATATAAATATTTTTAAGAGTTTGTTAAATATTTAAGTTTTATAAAGTTTCTTTATTTTTATTTTATAAAAATATAAGTTTTATTTAAATATTTTGTTTTTATTTAAAACATAAAATCAAAGAAATATATATATATATATATATATATATATATATATATATATATATATATATATATATATATATATAAATCTATTTTTAAGATTTTTATAAAATTATAGAGTATTTCTATTTTTTTTAGTTTTTAAAACATAAGTTTTTATTTAGTTTTTATAAATATTTTATTTAATTATTAAAACAGAAAATATAATTTTAAAAAAAATATAATTACGTAAAAACGCGTCGAATTTGAAACAGCCTGTCATCTGGAATCTCGAACCCCGCGACTCGCGGAGATTTTTGCCAGGTGGAACCGCGACTCGCGGAGGAACCCTGACACGGGTACACAGAACCCTAATCAGGCATTAATTACGGGTTTTTATTTTTATTATTTAAATTTAACCCTAATTAGGTTTAATTATTTTAATTAATTTAGTTTAGTTTATTTATTATTTTGTATTTTTAGTTAAATTAGTTTATTTAAAATTTAAAATTAATAGTTTTATAAAATAAATAATATAAAAATAATATTTTTATAAAAATTGTAATTTTTACAACTTTTAGTATATTTTTATATTTTGTCCCTTTTTAATTGTTTTAGCGTAATATTTGTGTTTTTCGCTCATATTTAGTTTTAAACATAGTTTTTGCCATAGTTATTTTTACTTCTAGATTTTTAGGCTTTACCGTAAAATCCCTTAAGTCCTTTTCTTTAGACTAAGATTTAGGTACTTTAGAATTTTGCGACGCCTTTTTAAGTTTTAATACCTTTTAAGATATTGCCATTTGGGATATAGTTTTACTTGTAAGCTTTAATATATTTAGACGCCTTTTACTATGTATCAATTATCATTCCAATTAGTAATCTCAATTTGCGATTATAATTTTAGGTTAGTAATAGTAATAAGGTTGGGTTAGTCAAGTGTTTTTAAGTTTTATAGTCACTCTTTTTCAATCTTTTTCTTTTTCGACCTTTTTCGACGCGCTCTTTTTCTTTCTTATTTCTCGCTATTCTAGTTTTAGGACATAGATTTTTATTCTACTTCTTATCTAAATTTCTTAAAATTACGAAAATTTAGTTTAAATGGTTAAATTGATAGAAATCAAAATTTTCTGGTTCGTAGTAATAGTTGGATTTGTACGTGGACCGGGTTATTGGAGCCAAACAGTCCTCAATTATATTGAGACCAAACGAATCCTGCCCCTCTGCTGCATCTTTTGGCTATTCGAAACGTGGGCAAAATCAGAAAAGTCTATTGATTGGATAACTTATATAATTTTTCTTTCCTTTTTAAAAACTAATAGGATATTCAGTGAATGCACCGAGCAAGACGTTCACCACCTTTTGTACGTTCACCACCTGTAACTAGATCAAGACATCTAGCTAATATTGTCGCCGTCGATAATCCATTTTTTGAATCCGACCTCACAATTGAGAATCCGGAGAATATTCAGGGATGATTCGTAGATCCTAAACCATTAATTTTTCCTCCGGAACCACCAATCATTCAAACAGAGATTGTTGAGGAACGAACCATTAAATCAGAATCCTCTAGTGATTCCGATTCAACAAATTCAATTATGGAGAATCTGGAACCTTTAAGTATGGAAGACCGAATGAGAGCTAAACGCACTGGCCAAGGTCACGCAATTACTCATCCTGACATTAATGCACCAGATTATGAAATCAAAGGACAAATTCTACATATGGTGACTAATCAATGCTAATTTAGTGGTGCGCCGAAGGAAGATCCAAATGAACATCTTTGTACCTTTAATAGGATCTGCACACTATTTAAAATCCGAGAAGTGGAAGATGAACAGATATATCTCATGTTATTTCCCTGGACTTTAAAGGGAGAAGCCAAAGATTGGTTGGAATCGTTACCTGAAGGGGCGATTGATACATGGGACGTTTTAGTTGAAAAATTTCTTAGACAATTCTTTCCGGCATCTAAAGCCGTAAGACTTCAAGGACAAATTGTTACGTTCACACAGAAGCCAAATGAAACTCTATATGAGGCGTGGACAAGATTTGGAAAATTATTAAGAGGATGTCCGCAACATGGTTTAGACACCAGTCAAATAGTACAAATATTCTACTAAGGATGCGACATCACTACAAGGAAAGACATCGATATAGCAGCTGGTGGTTCTATTATGAAGAAAACCGAAACTGATGCTTACAAAATTATTGATAACACTGCTTCCCACTCACATGAGTGGCACCAAGAAAAAGATATCGTTAGATCATCTAAAGCAGCTAGAGCCGATTCTAGCCATGACTTAGATTCCATTTTTGCAAAGATAGATGCTGTCGAGAGACGAATGGAAAAGATGACTAAAGATATCCACTCAATACGAATTAGTTGTGAGCAGTGTGGAGGACCACATTTGACAAAAGATTGTCTTAGTATTGAACTAACAATGGAACAAAGAGAGAATGTTTCATACATAAACCAAAGGCCTGGAAATAATTATCAGAATAATTATCAACCTCCAAGACCGATTTACAATCAAAATCAGAATTATAACCGAAATATTCCATACAACAACCAACAAGGTCCTAGCAATCAACAAGTATCCAACAATACTTACAACCAGCAAAGACCTAATTTTCAAAACAAACCACAACCCGATGATAAAAAGCCGAATTTAGAAGATATGATGACGAAGCTAGTTGAAACTCAAACGCAGTTTTTCACATCTCAGAAACAAACGAATGAACAAAATGCTCAAGTATTTAGAAATCAACAAGCTTCTATTCAAAATTTGGAACAAGAAGTAAGTAACCTTGCAAGGTTAATAGGTGAAAGAAAACCGGGAAGTTTACCTAGTGATACAAATGCAAACCCCGGGAATGAAACAGCTAAAGCCATTACCACAAGAAGTGGTACAACACTTAAACCACCTGAAATACCTGTAACTTCTGATGAAGCTATTCCTACTCCACAAGAACCACAACCTAATCAAGATAAGGAAAAAGAACCGGTAGTTGAAAAGGTTAATGAAGATAACATAGTTAAGGCTAAACCTTATGTTAAACTATACCAACCACCACTTCCTTACCCGAGTAAAATGAAAAAAGAGAAACTTGAAGCCGAGCAATCCAAATTCTTGGATATGTTTAAACAGATAAATGTAAATCTTCCTTTCATTGATGTGATTTCAGGAATGCCTAGATATGCTAAATTCTTGAAAGATCTAATCACAAATAGAAAGAAAATGGAAGAACTCTCGGCTGTTACTATGAATGCTAATTGTTCTGCAGTGTTGTTGAATAAGATACCAGAAAAATTATCTGATCCAGGAAGTTTCACAATTCCATGTTTTCTGGATAGTCTTAGTTCAATAGAAGCATTGGCAGACTTAGGTGCTAGTATAAATTTAATGCCGTATTCACTATACGCTAAACTAGACCTTGGAGAATTGAAACCAACAAGAATAAGCATATAACTAGCCGATAGATCAATAAAATATCCTAGAGGGATAATGGAAAACATGCTAGTTAAAGTTAGTACTTTAGTATTTCCAGTAGATTTTGTTGTTCTGGACATGGAAGAAGATTCTCAAGTTCCTCTCATATTAGGAAGACCATTCTTAAACACGGCTAAAGCAATGATAGACGTGTTTGGTAAGAAACTGACCCTAAGTATAGAGGATAAGAGTGTTGCCTTTTCAGTTGATAGAGCAATGCAACAACCGCAATCTGCAGATGATACATGTTATTATATTCAAACTATAGATTCACATGCAGAATTGTTAGAAGAATTTCCAGAATTACAAGGAACAGGAGAATGTTCTTTAGGAGAAAGAACTGAACCAATTGATGAAGCTGAAATGTTAGCTACACTAATAGCTAATGGATATGAACCAACAACAGAAGAAATTCAAATGCTAAAAGAAGAAGACATATATCGATATAAATCATCGATAGAAGAACCTCCGAAACTAGAGTTAAAGCCACTTCCAAACCATTTGGAATACGCTTATTTACATGGTGAATCTGAATTACCTGTAATAATATCATCTTCTCTTACTGAAAATGAGAAATCACAACTCATTTCTGTGTTGAAAGCTCATAAACCAGCTATTGCATGGAAGATTCATGATATAAAAGGAATAAGTCCTTCGTATTGCACACATAAAATCCTTATGGAAGAAGGTCATAAAACGTATGTGCAACGCCAACGAAGACTAAATCCGAATATGCAAGATGTAGTTAAAAAGAAATTATTAAACTGCTAGATGCAGGTTTAATTTATCCAATTTCTGATAGTCCATGGGTAAGCCCAGTTCAATGCGTGCCTAAGAAGGGTGGCATGACTGTCATTACAAATGAGAAAAATGAGCTTATTCCTACTAGGACTGTAACAGGATGGCGTGTATGTATTGATTATAGAAAATTAAATGACGCCACCAGAAAAGATCACTTCCCCTTACCTTTTATTGATCAAATGTTGGAAAGATTAGCCGGAAACAGTTACTATTGTTTTCTTGATGGTTTTTCCGGATATTTTCAAATTCCAATAGCACCCGAAGACTAAGAGAAAACCACATTCACATGCCCTTATGGTACTTTTGCTTACAAACGCATGCCATTTGGACTTTGCAATGCCCCTGCAACCTTTCAAAGGTGCATGATGGCAATTTTTCACGACATGATAGAAGAATGCATGGAAGTTTTCATGGATGACTTTTCAGTCTTCGGTGATACATTTGAAACATGTCTAGCTAATCTGGAACGAATGCTTATTAGATGCGAACAATCAAATCTAGTACTTAATTGGGAGAAATGCCATTTCATGGTTAAAGAAGGCATCGTTCTTGGTCATAAAATTTCAAAAGAAGGAATTGAAGTGGATAGAGCTAAAGTAGATGTAATTGCTAAACTTCCACATCCCACCAATGTTAGAGGAGTTAGGAGTTTTCTAGGGCATGCCGGTTTTTACCGACGTTTCATAAAAGATTTTCCTAAAATTGCCACTCCTATGAATAAACTCCTAGAAAAGGATGCTCCATTCATCTTTTCAGATGAATGCATCAAATCTTTTAATATTCTTAAAGAGAAACTCACTAATGCGCCGATCATGATAACACCAAATTGGAATCTACCATTTGAACTAATGTGCGATGCAAGTGATTTTGCAATGGGAGCCGTTTTAGGACAAAGAATTGAAAAATGATTTCAACCTATATATTATGCTAGTAAGACTTTACAAGGAGCACAAACAAATTACACAACTACTGAAAAAGAACTCCTTTCTATTGTCTTTGCTTTTGACAAATTTCGTTCATATCTCGTTCTAGCAAAAACGGTGGTCTATACCGACCATTCTGCTCTTAGATACCTATTTTCAAAACAAGATGCCATAGAAGAGGAGCAGAAAATCTCGCCGCTGATCATCTTTCTCGTCTTGAAAATCCCGAATTAGAAGTTCTAAATGAATTGGCCATAGAAGACAACTTTCCTGATGAATATCTATTGAAGATAGATTATAATGAAATTCAATGGTTTGCAGACTATGCAAACTACTTAGTATGTAGATACCTTGAAAAAGGATTATCGTACTAAAAATGAAAGAAATTTTTAGTGATATAAAACACTATTTCTGGGAAGATCCACATTTGTTTAAAAGTTGTCCAGATGGAATAATACGCCGATGTGTATTCGGAGATGAAGCTAGTAAAATTTTAAACCATTGTCACACAGGACCAACAGGAGGGCATTATGGGCCTCAACTAACAGCAAGAAAAATTTATGATGCTGGATTCTATTGGCCTATAATTTACAAAGACGCACACCTTCTTTGCAAATCCTGTGATGCTTGTCAAAGGGCCGAAAAAATAAGTCAACGTGATGAAATGCCACAAAATGTCATTCAAGTATGTGAAGTATTTGACATTTGGGGTATTGACTTTATGGGTCCATTTCCAAAATCTCATAATAATCTCTATATTCTCGTAGCCATTGATTATGTATCTAAATGGGCGGAAGCACAAGCTCTCCCACCTAACGATGCGCGAGTTGTAGTCAATTTTTTAAAACGTCTTTTTGCAAGGTTTGGAACACCGAAAGCTTTAATAAGTGATCGGGGAACTCATTTCTGTAACAATCAACTTGAGAAAGTTCTCAAAAGATATGGAGTAACTCATAAAATCTCCACCGCATATCATCCACAAACAAGTGGACAAGTTGAAAATACCAACCGAGCTTTAAAACGTATTCTAGAAAAAACCGTAGGATCAAATCCGAAGGAATGGTCCATTAAATTGGAGGATGCACTCTGGGCTTTTAGAACAGCCTACAAAACTCCAATTGGAACCACACCTTTTAGACTCGTTTATGGAAAAGCATGTCATCTTCCAGTAGAAATTGAACACAAAGCATTTTGGGCTTTGAAAACATGTAATCTTGATTTACATGAAGCTGGACGTCTATAGTTAAGTCAACTAAACGAATTAGAAGAATTAAGACATGAAGCATATGAAAATTCGTTAATCTATAAGGAAAGAACGAAGAAATGGCATGATAAAAGAATCAGAAGTTCAAAAGAATTCAAAGAAGGAGACAGAGTTCTTCTTTTCAATTCACGATTCAAGCTATTTCCTGGAAAATTGAAATCAAGATGGTCTGGACCATTCATAGTCAAAAGAGTTTTCCCATACGGAATGATAGAATTAATAAATTCAAATGGGATTGAATTTAAGGTTAATGGTCACAGAGTTAAACATTACATAGATAGTCCAATGGAAGTTGACAATGAAGTTAATCACAATTTCGATACCACAGCTAACTAAGTGTGGGGAGAATCAAGTCTTTTAAAGGATAATATGTATTTCTGTTAGAGTTAGATTTTATGTTTTCGTGTAGTTCTAGAAAATGGAACCCGAATGGACTTTCCCTAGCAGACCCTAAAGAACTAGTCTTCTCCCCCCATTCTGAATTTTTATTTTTTTAGGTTTTTACGAAATGAAGACTTTCTGTGAACTAAACCATGGTCTAATGCTACACGCTTTGATTACTAAACGTAATAATGACACACTTCCGAGTGATCTAGTATCAGTAATCAGAGAAAGATTGGACGGAGTAAGAAAAGAATCCAGATGCGAAGATAATAAGTTACAATTTGGTAAAGGAAAATCAAAATCCGCAGCGAAAAGAAGAGCACGACACCTTGAAAGATGTCACAAATGCGGAAAATGGTCACATGGAGGTAAATGTTCAAATAATCAAACCTATTCAAACACCGAATTTGTTACTTTATGCAGAGACGGACCGTTCATATGTTTAGAAGAAAAAACACTGAATGCTCGAGGTTACGCCTATGTAGCTATGGAAAACCAATTAAACCGACTATCTTATGAGTAGGATAGATCGTATCACTAAGAATACTATCTCACAGGTAAGTCTGTACAGTTTTTATTTTTTTTATTTTTATTTTTAACCTTTTGATAATAAACGCTAATTTGTTCGCTATAAAGTATTAAATTGGTATTAAATAAAATTAGGTTTGGCGACCGAAATTATTGATATCATTCAAAAATTTATTACATCTCGACGAAATTTAACGTTTATTCTTAAGGTATAAATATCTTTCATCAATCAACCCAAAATATTTCAAAAATTCGTCATGAGTTAAATTAGGTCATGGAACCGAAATTACTTTACCGAAAAGAGGGGCGTATGTTTTTGATAATATTTGATTGATTAAAGTGGGATAAAAGCCAAAAAGATTTTTAATTTTATTTTTACCATGTTTTTTTAAAATTAATATATAGTTATTAATTTAATATTGTAAACTTTTTAAATCAATATATTTAAAATTGTAAATATTTGAAAAATTAATATTTTTAAGTTTGTATGTATAACAACAAAAATATAATATAAGTTTGGTGTGAATTTATAATATGAATTTTTAATTTAAGTTTGGTGTGAATTTATAATATGAATTTTTAAATTAAGTTTGGTGTGAATTTTTAATTTTTAAAATATGAATTTTTAATTTTATGCATTTTTAATTTAAGTTTGGTGTGAATTTAAAAACAAAAATTTACTTTATTTCGCTAAGTTAAAAATATGATTTTTAAAATTCGTCGTAAGTTGAAGACTAGGTCTTTGAACCGAAATTGCTTTACCCGAGGGAGGGACGAGAACTTTTATTATCATTATTTTTAATCTTATTGAATTAAAGTATGCCAAAAACATTAAAAAACCCAAAAATCTTAGCTTTTAAAACAATCACTACAAATAGACAAATTTTAAAATTTTGCCGAAGGACGGACTAGGACATCGTTCCGAAACGACCTCGTCCTAAAACAAAGGAAAACAAAATTTTAAATTTATTTTATATTTGTTTTATAAGTTAAAGATTTTATTTAAAAAAAACAAACAAAACAAACACCGCGACTCGCGGTATTTGAAACTGCCAAACACCGCGACTCGCGGAGGACCAAAAACCCAGAAAAAAATAAAACGGCCAGAAACAGATCAGTTGCTCACCCACACCCACATAAACTGCGAAAAATACCAAAAATACTCCCAAAATCGAATTTTTTCACCGAAAATCATCAAATCTTTTACTAAAATCATGTTGAGAAGGATGCTATCAAGGAATTACTCAAGAAAAACGGTAAATTTCTACACCTAAACACCATTTAATTCGAAAATTAGTGTTCTTGAGCAATTTTTTCCCCAATTCGATTTTAATGCTTTTTAGTGTAATTATGCTTAAATTGCTTTTGTATTATGCTTGTATAACCTAGATTGATGCTAATTAACATGATTAGAAGCCTTAAACTTCAAATTTTGAGTAATCTAGGGTTTGTGTTCTTGAGCAATTTGGGGCTTTTTGATATAAACAGGTTATGGCCGATTTTTGTCATGAATTGTTGCTAAATTAAGTAGTGTAACATGTTTAGGTAGTTAAATCATCCAAACTTTTAGCCTAAATATGATTTTGAGAATTAAAGTGGACTTTTTCAAATCTAAAATTCATGAACTTGATTTTTGAGAAATAATGCCATTTGAAACTTGTTTAAATGCTAGTAATGATTATTTTGACATGTTATTTGAGTTGAATGCTTATGAACTTGGCGAACATTTTCGTATATGCTTATTTGAAAAAGTGTAGATTTGATAAAAATATGAAAATGAGATTAAGTTTGATATAAATTGAACATGTCATTGTAATTATTTTGATTGATGATTTTGCTGACACTAATGCATATTTGGATGCACAAAAATTGTGTTTGATGTGTTTTGCAGACTGAAAGGGGTGAATCTTCATCCCAAGCTCGCAATGCTCCTGCTGAGAATGCGGAACAACAGGACGTGGATAACTACTACAAACAAGATATACCTCATCCAGTTATGACATTTTCTGATATGCACTTGGAAGATTTGCACCCGAACTTGAGATTTGACAGACGTTGGATAGATTATCCAAAATACCAAAGGGGTTTGCATACTCTTCATTCTAAAGCTGTTGAAGTACCTAAGGTAATAGAATGGGCACCATTAGAAGCTGTAGAATTGGCCGGGCCAATTAGAGAATTACTTACACAGAGGTATGGTAATTCTACTTTTAACGATTGGGTACGATTATTCAGCATGCGTAGACCTGTATATAAAGTATGGTGTGAAGAATTATTGTGTAGTATAGAAATAAATGATCGGGTAGTTAGTTTAACCGATCGATCTTTTATTAGATTTTTGTTAGGAGGTTCGATGCGCCACATGTCTTTACTAGACATGGCTCAGGCCTTACGTATATATACGCCTGAGGAGTTAGCATCTGCCGATTGTAGAGGGTTGATATTAAATGGTAGAAAGATTGATGAAAATTTTGATACGCATAGTGTATGGAGTCAAATGACTAGCCATCACCGATTTAAAGGGGGAAATTACTCTTATTTGGATATAGATAGAGCAGAGTTAAGAGTAATTCATAGGTTTTTAGCTAATTCGATTACACAACGAGGTAAAAATAAGGAAAAGGTAAATGAACATGATTTGTTTTACCACATGTGTATTCGAGACCCACAAAGCGCTGTAAGTATACCTTATTGTGTGGGTTATTATTTATCAGCAATGGTTAGGGGCATGAGACCGCACAGTATATTAGGAGGTGGTATATTTATTACTTTGATTGCTGAATATCTCGGTGTGGATATAAGTCGGGGGAATTATTAATCGAAGAACCAGAACCCTACGATACAATTGGTTTAAATGTATACCATGGTGCTAAAGTTTTGAAGAGGCGAAATAACGCTGCAGTACGATATAATGGTAGACATCCATAGGTTGAGAGAAACCAACAGCCAGGTAATGTGGGAGGGGGAAATGAAATGACAGAAATGCAAAGGTTTATAGCTTCACAAGAGTACGAAAATGCTAGACATCGAGCATTTGAAGATTGGCAAGTTCATCAAAACCAAATCATAGCTCATTGCCAACATGTAGGTAGAAACTATATTCCTACTCCATCGCCCGTATTTCCTCCCTGGTCTATAGAGATCCAACCACCGTATCCTACGTATAACCCAGCCAAAGCATTCTATAACACATACGGTTATGCATGGTGTAGTGACCCGAACTTTTCCATGTTTATATATATTAATTGAGATTGATATTTACATGATTAAATGTTTCCAACATGTTAAGCAATCAAACTTGTTAAGACTTGATTAATTGAAATATGTTTCATATAGACAATTGACCACCCAAGTTGACCGGCGATTCACGAACGTTAAAACTTGTAAAAACGACATGACGATATATATATGGATATACATATGGTTAACATGAGATTATGATAAGTAAGTATCTCCATAAGTATATTAACAATGAGTTATATACATATAAACAAGACTACTAACTTAAGGATTTCGAAACGAGACATATATGTAACGATTATCGTTGTAACGACATTTAAATGTATATATATCATATTAAGATATATTAATATATCATAATATCATGATAATATAATAATTTAACATCTCATTAGATATAATAAACAATGGGTTAACAACATTAATTGAGATCGTTAACTTAAAGGTTTCAAAACAACACTTACATGTAACGACTAACGATGACTTAACGACTCAGTTCAAATGTATATACATGTAGTGTATTTAGATGTATTAAAATACTTTTGGAAGACTTCAAGACATATATCAAAACACTCATACTTAACGAAAATGGTTACAGTTACTTTCCCATTCTTTTCTTTCATCAAGAATTCTAGTCGTATTCTTACCCGTATTATACACAGCTTCAAAACGTACTTACTATGGGTATATACCAATAGGAACTAGCATGGGATTCCACTCTTGATTATGGCATGTATGACTAATCAATTTTAACTTCTACCATGAGCTAGTCAACTAACTAGAACTCCTTTTAACCCCACTCACCACTCACCAATTACCACTCATCATTCACTCCATTTCACTTCCAATTCTCTTTCTAATTCCCTCTCAACACACACACACTATTATGAACGTATTTTTCCAGTAGTTAATCATCATCTTCATCAAAATCAATTCAAGAATCAAGCTATAATCATCATAGGAAGAACACTTCAAGAACACTTCAAAAATCCCTTCAAGTTTACTAATTTACTTCCAAGCTTTCTAATCCATTCCAAGTAATCATCTAAGATCAAGAAACCTTTGTTATATACAGTAGGTTATCTTTCTTATTCAAGGTAATATTCATATTCAAACTTTGATTCAATTTCTATAACTATAAACTATCTTAATTCGAGTAAAAATCTTACTTGAACTTGTTTTTGTGTCATGATCCTACTTCAAGAACTTTCAAGCCATCCAAGATCCTTTGAAGCTAGATCATTTCTTGTCACTTCCAGTAGGTTTACCTACTAAACTTGAGGTAGTAATGATGTTCATAACATCATTCGATTCATATATATAAAACTATCTTATTCGAAGGTTTAAACTCGTAATCACTAGAACATAGTTTAGTTAATTCTAAACTTATTCGCAAACAAAAGTTAATCCTTCTAACTTGATTTTAAAATTAACTAAACACATGTTCTATATCTATATGATATGCTAACTTAATGATTTAAAACCTGGAAACACGAAAAACACCGTAAAACCGGATTTACGCCGTCGTAGTAACACCGCGGGCTGTTTTGGGTTAGTTAATTAAAAACTATGATAAACTTTGATTTAAAAGTTGTTATTCTGAGAAAATGATTTTTATTATGAACATGAAACTATATCCAAAAATTATGGTTAAACTCAAAGTGGAAGTATGTTTTCTAAAATGGTCATCTAGACGTCGTTCTTTCGACTGAAATGACTACCTTTACAAAAACGACTTGTAACTTATTTTTCGGACTATAAACCTATACTTTTTCTGTTTAGATTCATAAAATAGAGTTCAATATGAAACCATAGCAATTTGATTCACTCAAAACGGATTTAAAACGAAGAAGTTATGGGTAAAACAAGATTGGATAATTTTTCTCATTTTAGCTACGTGAAAATTGGTAACAAATCTATTCCAACCATAACTTAATCAACTTGTATTGTATATTATGTAATCTTAAGATACCATAGACACGTATACAATGTTTCGACCTATCATGTCGACACATCTATATACATTTCGGAACAACCATAGACACTCTATATGTGAATGTTGGAGTTAGCTATACAGGGTTGAGGTTGATTCCAAAATATATATAGTTTGAGTTGTGATCAATACTGAGATACGTATACACTGGGTCGTGGATTGATTCAAGATAATATTTATCGATTTATTTCTGTACATCTAACTGTGGACAACTAGTTGTAGGTTACTAACGAGGACAGCTGACTTAATAAACTTAAAACATCAAAATATATTAAAAGTGTTGTAAATATATTTTGAACATACTTTAATATATATGTATATATTGTTATAGGTTCGTGAATCAGCAGTGACCAAGTCTTACTTCTCAACGAAGTAAAAATCTGTGAAAGAGAGTTATAGTCCCACTTTTAAAATCTAATATTTTTGGGATGAGAATACATGCAGGTTTTATAAATGATTTACAAAATAGACACAAGTACGTGAAACTACATTCTTTGGTTGAATTATCGAAATCGAATATGCCCCTTTTTATTAAGTCTGGTAATCTAAGAATTAGGGAACATACACCCTAATTGACGCGAATCCTAAAGATAGATCTATTGGGCCTAACAAACCCCATCCAAAGTACCAGATGCTTTAGTACTTCGAAATTTATATCATATCCGAAGGGTGTCCTGGAATGATGGGGATATTCTTATATATGCATCTTGTTAATGTCGGTTACCAGGTGTTCACCATATGAATGAATTTTTATCTCTATGTATGGGATGTGTATTGAAATATGAAATCTTGTGGTATATTGTTACGATTTGATATATATAGGTTAAACCTATAACTCACCAACATTTTTGTTGACGTTTAAAGCATGTTTATTCTCAGGTGAATATTAAGAGCTTCCGCTATTGCATACTAAAATAAGGACAAGATTTGGAGTCCATGTTTGTATGATATTGTGTAAAAACTGCATTCAAGAAACTGATTTCGATGTAACATATTTGTATTGTAAACCATTATGTAATGGTCGTGTGTAAACAGGATATTTTAGATTATCATTATTTGATAATCTACGTAAAGCTTTTTAAACCTTTATTTATGAAATAAAGGTTATGGTTTGTTTTAAAAATGAATGCAGTCTTTGAAAAACGTCTCATATAGAGGTCAAAATCTCGCAACGAAATCAATTAATATGGAACGTTTTTAATCAATAAGAACGGGACATTTCAGTTGGTATTCGAGCGTTGGTCTTAGAGAACCAAAATTTTGCATTAGTGTGTCTTATTGAGTTTGTTAGGATGCATTAGTGAGTCTGGACTTCGACCGTGTTTACTTGAAAAATGATTGCTTAACAAATTTTGTTGGAAACTATATATTTTCAACATGTGAATATTATGTGATATATTAATCTCTTAACGCGTTTGATATTATGTGATAGATGTCTACCTCTAGAACAAGTCCCATTGACTCACCTAATAATAATAAAGAGTCAAATGTAAATTGGAATGATTCGTGGACTGATTCACAAGTTCCCGAAGAGGAACCGGAAGAAGAGTCGGAACCGGAAGAAGAATCGGAACCGGAAGAAGAATCGGAACCGGAAGAAGAAATAGAACCGGTGGGGGAAATAATAAAACGGTTAAGTAAAAGAGAATCCTCAACCAACCGACCAAGGTTAATTATGGTCAATGGTGTTTCCGCCAAGGAAGCAAAATATTGGGAGGATTACCAATTCTCCGATGAATCGGATTCCGACGAGAATTCCGATGATGTTATAGAAATTACCCCAACTGAATTTAAAAAGGCAAAAGAAAATAATAAGGGAAAGGGCATAAAAATAGAGAAATCTAATTCCAACCCCGATGAACTTTATATGTATCGTCAACCCCCGAAGTCCTTAAGTTGTAACAATGACCCGGGAACCTCTAAACCACCAGGTTTTTCTAAACCAATGTGGACAACGACGGCTCGTATTAGGGGAACATCATATATCCCTAGAAACTTGGCAAAATGAACCAAAATCGAACAAGAAGAAACGAGCGAGTCGGAATAAGATAGTTGTATTCGTGTGGTGTAATATATGTAATATAGTGTGCTTATGCTTTATGATATATGTAAAAATTGCTTGTATTAATAAGTATTTTTTTTTATGAATCTAACTCTTGTCTATTTTACAGTATAAAAACACAAAATGGATAGACAACCCAATATTTTAAGAGACCTACCCGGAGACATGATTGATGAAATCTTGTCTAGAGTCGGTCAGAATTCCTCGGCACAACTATTTAAGGCGAGATCAGTTTGTAAGACATTCGAAGAACGTTCCAAGAATGCCTTGGTTTATAAAAGGCTTTCGTTCGAAAGATGGGGGATATCACATTGGGAAATCCATAAGTTACGATGTGTTTACTTTGACGCATATATTGCGGGGAACCCAAATGCTATTTTACGCAACGGGTTAAGAAATTATTTTGACTCAGTATATCCGAATATAGGACTTCGTGATTTAGAAAAAGCGGCTAACATGCAACATAAAGAAGCATGTTATGCTTACGGGTTAGTAATGTTTGCTTCTCACCAAAGTGAGAACAAGAACATCGGCCTACAACTATTAAACAAAACGTTCCCACAAGTGACGGAGTCGGTAATTGGGGTAAGAAATGAGGTTTTTAGATTGTTACGGGACTGTTGGACATTACGTAACCCTCGTCCCTTTGACGACGTTACAACATGCTGTCTTATCAACGGCCATAACGGTTATGTTCCACAAGACCAAGGATGGGAAGTAGTCCTAGTAAAACCAGAATGCATGACTTGTTTCTGGACGTATGAATTACGTGTCTTTATTGCCTTTGCTGAATGACTTGTGTACTAGCCAGAATTATCTTCACAACTATCTTGTATCAAAGTTATTTGTGTGCTATATTTCATGCTTTATGTAAAATAAGCGGTATTGTAAGTTTGTAAAATATTGTATAAAAGTTTGAACGCGAAATATTATTATAATCAGTTTTTCATATAGAATTGTAGTAGTTGAATTGTATATTAGCTACTAAGTATGAACTTAACGGGTAGGTACTACCCGGATTTAAACTTATAAAACGCTAATATGAAGAAAAAGCTTTTATAAATGAGTTCATATTATGCTACGAAATACTATTAACTACTCTTGATATTCTGTATGATTAACTTGTTCCATTTGACTATTTTGAAGGAAATGGCACCGACTACTCGACACACCGTGAATATGAATGAAGAGGAATTCGGTACTTTTCTAGCTTCAAACATAGCCGCAGTACAGGCTGCGCTACATACCAATAATAACCTTGGATCTAGCAGTACAAGAAATCGTGTAGGATGCACCTACAAAGAATTCACTGCCTGCAAACCTTTAGAATTTGATGGAACCGAAGGACCGATCGGATTGAAACGGTGGACCGAGAAGGTCGAATCGGTGTTTGCCATAAGTAAGTGTACTAAAGAGGACAAAGTAAAGTACACTACGCATACCTTCACAGGTTCTGCGTTAACATGGTGGAATACCTATCTAGAGCAAGTGGGACAAGACAATGCGTACGCACTACCGTGGTCAGCATTCAAGCACTTGATGAACGAGAAGTACCATCCCAGAACTGAGGTCAATAAGCTCAAGACAGAACTTATAGGGTTACGAACCCAAGGATTTGATATTACCACGTACGAAAGACAATTCACAGAATTGTGCCTATTGTGTCCGGGAGCATTCGAAGATGAGGAAGAGAAGATCGACGCGTTTGTGAAAGGATTACCGGAAAGAATCCAAGAAGATATAAGTTCACACGAGCCCGCCTCCATACAACAGGCATGTAGAATGGCTCACAAGTGAACCAGATTGAAGAAAGAATTAAAGAACAGACTGCTGAAGAGGCCAATGTGAAGCAAGTCAAAAGAAAGTGGGAGGAAAACGGTGATAAGAATCACCAATACAACAACAACAGCAATTACAACAATAATCGCAACAATTATCCCAACAATCGCAACATCAATCGCAACTACAACAAACGGCCCAACAACAACAACAACAACAACAGCAACTACAACAATCATCCCAACAACAATAATAACCGCAACAACAACAAAAATCAGAAGCAGCTATGCCAAAGGTGTGAAAAGTATCACTCGGGATTATGCACCAAATTTTGCAACAAGTGTAAAAGAAATGGTCATAGCGCGGTGAAGTGTGAGGTCTACGGACCAGGGGTTAATAGAACGAAAGGAACAAATGGTGTCGGAACGAGTAATGGCGGAGCAAGTAGTGTCGGAGCAAGTTATGCCAATGTAGTTTGTTATAAATGTGGAAAACCGGGCCACATTATTAGAAATTGCCCGAACTAGGAGAACACGAATGGACAAGGCCGCGGAAGAGTTTTCAATATTAATGCGGCAGAGGCACAGGAAGACCCGGAGCTTGTTACTGGTACGTTTCTTATTGACAATAAATCTGCTTACGTTTTATTTGATTCGGGTGCAGATAGAAGCTATATGAGTAGAGATTTTTGTGCTAAATTAAGTTGTCCATTGACGCCTTTGGATAGTAAATTTTTACTCGAATTAGCAAATGGTAAATTAATTTTAGCAGATAATATATGTCGGAATCGAGAAATTAAACTGGTTAGCGAAACATTTAAGATTGACTTGATACCAGTAGAGTTAGGGAGTTTTGATGTGATAATCGATATAGACTGGTTGAAAGAAGTGAAAGCAGAGATCGTTTGTTACAAAAATGCAATTCGCATTATACGAGAAAAAGGAAAACCCTTAATGGTGTACGGAGAAAAGGGCAACACGAAGCTACATCTTATTAGTAATTTGAAGGCACAAAAACTAATAAGAAAAGGTTGCTATGCTGTTCTAGCACACGTCGAGAAAGTACAAACTGAAGAAAAGAGCATCAATGATGTTCCCGTCGCAAAAGAATTTCCTGATGTATTTTCGAAAGAATTACCGGGATTACCCCCACATCGATCCGTTGAATTTCAAATAGATCTTGTACCAGGAGCTGCACCAATAGCTCGTGCTCCTTACAGACTCGCACCCAGCGATATGAAAGAACTGCAAAGCCAATTACAAGAACTTTTAGAGCGTGGTTTCATTCGACCAAGCACATCACTGTGGGGAGCTCCTGTTTTGTTTGTCAAGAAGAAAGATGGTACATTCAGGTTGTGTATCGACTACCGAGAGTTGAACAAACTTACCATCAAGAACCGCTACCCACTACCGAGAATCGACGACTTATTTGATCAACTACAAGGCTCGTCTGTTTATTCAAAGATTGACTTACGTTCCGGGTATCATCAAATGCGGGTGAAAGAAGATGATATTCCAAAGACTGCTTTCAGAACACGTTACGGTCATTACGAGTTTATGGTCATGCAGTTTGGTTTAACTAATGCACCAGCTGTGTTCATGGACCTTATGAACCGAGTGTGTGGACCATACCTTGACAAGTTTGTCATTGTTTTCATTGATGACATACTTATTTACTCAAAGAATGACCAAGAACATGGTGAACATTTAAGAAAGGTGTTAGAAGTATTGAGGAAAGAAGAATTGTACGCTAAGTTTTCAAAGTGTGCATTTTGGTTGGAAGAAGTTCAATTCCTCGGTCACATAGTGAACAAAGAAGGTATTAAGGTGGATCCGGCAAAGATAGAAACTGTTGAAAAGTGAGAAACCCCAAAAACTCCGAAACACATACGCCAGTTTTTAGGACTAGCTAGTTACTACAGAAGGTTTATCCAAGACTTTTCCAGAATAGCAAAACCCTTGACTGCTTTAACGCATAAAGGGAAGAAATTTGAATGGAATGATGAACAAGAGAAAGCGTTTCAGTTATTGAAGAAAAAGCTAACTACGACACCTATATTGTCATTGCCTGAAGGGAATGATGATTTTGTGATTTATTGTGATGCATCAAAGCAAGGTCTCGGTTGTGTATTAATGCAACGAACGAAGGTGATTGCTTATGCGTCTAGACAATTGAAGATTCACGAGCAAAATTATACGACGCATGATTTGGAATTAGGCGCGGTTGTTTTTGCATTAAAGACTTGGAAGCACTACTTATATGGGGTCAAAAGTATTATATATACCGACCACAAAAGTATTCAACACATATTTAATCAGAAACAACTGAATATGAGGCAGCGTAGGTGGATTGAATTGTTGAATGATTACGACTTTGAGATTCGTTACCACCCGGGGAAGGCAAATGTGGTAGGCGATGCCTTGAGCAGGAAGGACAGAGAACCCATTCGAGTAAAATCTATGAATATAATGATTCATAATAATCTTACTACTCAAATAAAGGAGGAGCAACAAGGAGTTTTAAAAGAGGGAAATTTAAAGGATGAAATACCCAAAGGATCGGAGAAGCATCTTAATATTCGGGAAGACGGAACCCGGTATAGGGCTGAAAGGATTTGGGTACCAAAATTTGGAGATATGAGAGAAATGGTACTTAGAGAAGCTCATAAAACCAGATACTCAATACATCCTGGAACGGGGAAGATGTACAAGGATCTCAAGAAACATTTTTGGTGGCCGGGTATGAAAGCCGATGTTGCTAAATATGTAGGAGAATGTTTGATGTGTTCTAAGGTCAAAGCTGAGCATCAGAAACCATCAGGTCTACTTCAACAACCCGAAATCCCAGAATGGAAATGGGAAAACATTACCACGGATTTCATCACTAAATTGCCAAGGACTGCAAGTGGTTTTGATACTATTTGGGTAATAGTTGATCGTCTCACCAAATCAGCACACTTCCTGCCAATAAGAGAAGATGACAAGATGGAGAAGTTAGCACGACTGTATTTGAAGGAAGTCGTCTCCAGACATGGAATACCAATCTCTATTATCTCTGATAGGGATGGCAGATTTATTTCAAGATTCTGGCAGACATTACAGCAAGCATTAGGAACTCGTCTAGACATGAGTATTGCCTATCATCTACAAACTGATGGGCAGAGTGAAAGGACGATACAAACGCTTGAAGACATGCTATGAGCATGTGTTATTGATTTCGGAAACAGTTGGGATCGACATCTACCGTTAGCAGAATTTTCCTACAACAACAGCTACCATTCAAGCATTGAGATGGCGCCGTTTGAAGCACTTTATGGTAGAAAGTCCAGGTCTCCGATTTGTTGGAGTGAAGTGGGGGATAGACAGATTACGGGTCCGGAGATTATACAAGAAACTTCCGAGAAGATCATCCAAATTCAACAACGGTTGAAAACCGCCCAAAGTCGACAAAAGAGCTACGCTGACATTAAAAGAAAAGATATAGAATTTGAAATTGGAGAGATGGTCATGCTTAAAGTTGCACCTTGGAAAGGCGTTGTTCGATTTGGTAAACGAGGGAAATTAAATCCAAGGTATATTGGACCATTCAAGATTATTGATCGTGTCGGACCAGTAGCTTACCGACTTGAGTTACCTCAACAACTCGCGGCTGTACATAACACTTTCCACGTCTCGAATTTGAAGAAATGTTTTGCTAAAGAAGATCTCACTATTCCGTTAGATGAAATCCAAATCAACGAAAAACTCCAATTCATCGAAGAACCCGTCGAAATAATGGATCGTGAGGTTAAAAGACTTAAGCAAAACAAGATACCAATTGTTAAGGTTCGATGGAATGCTCGTAGAGGACCCAAGTTCACCTGGGAGCGTGAAGATCAGATGAAGAAGAAATACCCGCATCTATTTCCAGAAGATTCGTCAACACCTTCAACAGCTTAAAATTTCGGGACGAAATTTATTTAACGGGTAGGTACTGTAGTGACCCGAACTTTTCCATGTTTATATATATTAATTGAGATTGATATTTACATGATTAAATGTTTCCAACATGTTAAGCAATCAAACTTGTTAAGACTTGATTAATTGAAATATGTTTCATATAGACAATTAACCACCCAAGTTGACCGGCGATTCACGAACGTTAAAACTTGTAAAAACGAAATGACGATATATATATATGGATATACATATGGTTAACATGAGATTATGATAAGTAAGTATCTCCATAAGTATATTAACAATGAGTTATATACATATAAACAAGACTACTAACTTAAGGATTTCGAAACGAGACATATATGTAACGATTATCGTTGTAACGACATTTAAATGTATATATATCATATTAATATATCATAATATCATGATAATATAATAATTTAACATCTCATTAGATATAATAAACAATGGGTTAACAACATTAATTGAGATCGTTAACTTAAAGGTTTCAAAACAACACTTACATGTAACGACTAACGATGACTTAACGACTCAGTTCAAATGTATATACATGTAGTGTATTTAGATGTATTAAAATACTTTTGGAAGACTTCAATACATATATCAAAACACTCATACTTAACGAAAATGGTTACAGTTACTTTCCCATTCTTTTCTTTCATCAAGAATTCTAGTCGTATTCTTACCTGTATTATACACAGCTTCAAAACGTACTTACTATGGGTATATACCAATAGGAACTAGCATGGGATTCCACTCTTGATTATGGCATGTATGACTAATCAATTTTAACTTCTACCATGAGCTAGTCAACTAACTAGAACTCCTTTTAACCCCACTCACCACTCACCAATTACCACTCATCATTCACTCCATTTCACTTCCAATTCTCTTTCTAATTCCCTCTCAACACACACACACTATTATGAACGTATTTTTCCAGTAGTTAATCATCATCTTCATCAAAATCAATTCAAGAATCAAGCTATAATCATCATAGGAAGAACACTTCAAGAACACTTCAAAAATCCCTTCAAGTTTACTAATTTACTTCCAAGCTTTCTAATCCATTCCAAGTAATCATCTAAGATCAAGAAACCTTTGTTATATACAGTAGGTTATCTTTCTTATTCAAGGTAATATTCATATTCAAACTTTGATTCAATTTCTATAACTATAAACTATCTTAATTCGAGTAAAAATCTTACTTGAACTTGTTTTTGTGTCATGATCCTACTTCAAGAACTTTCAAGCCATCCAAGATCCTTTGAAGCTAGATCATTTCTTGTCACTTCCAGTAGGTTTACCTACTAAACTTGAGGTATTAATGATGTTCATAACATCATTCGATTCATATATATAAAACTATCTTATTCGAAGGTTTAAACTCGTAATCACTAGAACATAGTTTAGTTAATTCTAAACTTGTTCGCAAACAAAAGTTAATCCTTCTAACTTGACTTTTAAAATTAACTAAACACATGTTCTATATCTATATGATATGCTAACTTAATGATTTAAAACCTGGAAACACGAAAAACACCGTAAAACCGGATTTACGCCGTCGTAGTAACACCGCGGGCTGTTTTGGGTTAGTTAATTAATAACTATGATAAACTTTGATTTAAAAGTTGTTATTCTGAGAAAATGATTTTTATTATGAACATGAAACTATATCCAAAAATTATGGTTAAACTCAAAGTGGAAGTATGTTTTCTAAAATGGTCATCTAGACGTCGTTCTTTCGACTGAAATGACTACCTTTACAAAAATGACTTGTAACTTATTTTTCCGACAATAAACCTATACTTTTTCTGTTTAGATTCATAAAATAGAGTTCAATATGAAACCATAGCAATTTGATTCACTCAAAACGGATTTAAAACGAAGAAGTTACGGGTAAAACAAGATTGGATAATTTTTCTCATTTTAGCTACGTGAAAATTGGTAACAAATCTATTCCAACCATAACTTAATCAACTTGTATTGTATATTATGTAATCTTGAGATACCATAGACACGTATACAATGTTTCGACCTATCATGTCGACACATCTATATATATTTCGGAACAACCATAGACACTCTATATGTGAATGTTGGAGTTAGCTATACAGGGTTGAGGTTGATTCCAAAATATATATAGTTTGAGTTGTGATCAATACTGAGATACGTATACACTGGGTCGTGGATTGATTCAAGATAATATTTATCGATTTATTTCTGTACATCTAACTGTGGACAACTAGTTGTAGGTTACTAACGACGACAGCTGACTTAATAAACTTAAAACATCAAAATATATTAAAAGTGTTGTAAATATATTTTGAACATACTTTAATATATATGTATATATTGTTATAGGTTCGTGAATCAGCAGTTGCCAAGTCTTACTTCTCGACCAAGTAAAAATCTGTGAAAGTGAGTTATAGTCCCACTTTTAAAATCTAATATTTTTGGGATGAGAATACATGCAGGTTTTATAAATGATTTACAAAATAGACACAAGTACGTGAAACTACATTCTATGGTTGAATTATCGAAATCGAATATGCCCCTTTTTATTAAGTCTGGTAATCTAAGAATTAGGGAACATACACCCTAATTGACGCGAATCCTAAAGATAGATCTATTGGGCCTAACAAACCCCATCCAAAGTACCGGATGCTTTAGTACTTCGAAATTTATATCATATCCGAAGGGTGTCCCGGAATGATGGGGATATTCTTATATATGCATCTTGTTAATGTCGGTTACCAGGTGTTCACCATATGAATGAATTTTTATCTCTATGTATGGGATGTGTAGTGAAATATGAAATCTTGTGGTCTATTGTTACGATTTGATATATATAGGTTAAACCTATAACTCACCAACATTTTTGTTGACGTTTAAAGCATGTTTATTCTCAGGTGAATATTAAGAGCTTCCGCTATTGCATACTAAAATAAGGACAAGATTTGGAGTCCATGTTTGTTTGATATTGTGTAAAAACTGCATTCAAGAAACTGATTTCGATGTAACATATTTGTATTGTAAACCATTATGTAATGGTCGTGTGTAAACAGGATATTTTAGATTATCATTATTTGATAATCTACGTAAAGCTTTTTAAACCTTTATTTATGAAATAAAGGTTATGGTTTGTTTTAAAAATGAATGCAGTCTTTGAAAAACGTCTCATATAGAGGTCAAAACCTCGCAACGAAATCAATTAATATGGAACGTTTTTAATCAATAAGAACGGGACATTTCAGTTGAAACCCCTACTGGTATCAGTATCATCCCTAGTCTACTTAGTTTTATTTATTTTATTATTTGTAATGTTGATACATTTAATACTTATGTTAATATTGTAATAGTTTTTATAATTTTCTAACTTTTATTATTAGATTTTAATAATTTTTGAATGTGGGGTAATATACCAAACTTCAAAAATATGTATATATGTTTGCAGTTTATCTTATGTACACAACAGAGTAAAACAACGCATTTTCAAAGACTGACATTAAGTTCAGCAAAAGCAACTAATTTTGACGACAAGATGCAAAATATATGTGAAATAACAACAAGACGGAATGAACAAATGATGTGCACCATTTATCATTCAACATAAACAACAATATGTTTGGAAACTTTGGTAAAATTTAATCATTTCTACGCTAATCACCCTCAATAATTTAAATTGTTACTGATTTCTTGCAAATGAGGGCATTGCAAGATCTTAAGTGTGGGAAGGGGTTAAATTCTTTCGAATTTTTAAACTTTTTTATCTTAAACACTTGGTTACCATTAAAAATACTAGTAAAGTAGTAGTTGTATTAGAATCTAGTGCTCTCTGATAATAAAGAACAGCCCTAGTCTTATATACTGACTACCCAATTCTAGTAAAATTTTTCAAAATTTTCAATTAAATGAATTCAAAATCATGTTTATACATATTTATGAATGATAAAACTAGGTTTTAACACCGAAATTATTGTTACCTCGGAAAGGACATAAATTGAGAAACAAACCAAATGTTAAAATTCATTTAAAATGGAATAGAGGACAATAAAAAGGAAAATAAAAGCCAAGTGTGGGAAAAATTACCAAGTTATCTTAAACATATGTCACATATTTCTGTAACAAACAATTGAAGATACTTTTGCTTTGGACTAAACTAAACTGTTTTACCCGATGAAAGAAAAGAAAAGATGGATCTACACGATAAATCAATTTCATCATTAAAAGGAAGTAAAGTCTTCCGAAAAAGACACGCGCTTCTTGATTTAGGTCATGAAGTTGTCGTCCAGACCAGCTGTAGGTTGACGAAAAACCTAGAAAAGTCATCACTAAAATCAGCAGGAAATCAACGGACCTCAGCATCAAACAGGGTCGCCAAGTGGTCAGATTTATCCTAACCATGAGAAGGATTTATCTCGTACAATGGGGGGCACCGTGCAAATTAGCTTGATAAGACTAATGAATCAGATCTCCGGAAAGGATAATCTCCTTAAAAGATCAAAAATCAGCTTTTAAGACTGATATTATTCAATCCTAGACATTGACCTTAAAGATTGAGAATTACAAACTCATGGAATTCAATGATATCTAAACTCGAGCTTGAACGAGAAAATATTTTTATCAAATTATAAACCGATTTGTTTTCTAAAAACCCATTTTCAATGCGTTCATTACCATTGAACGTAAAATCCTAGGAATTCACCTGGAATTCATTAGGTCACCTGAACCAAATTGGGTGTCAACCGTAAGAACGGTGGTTGCATAGCATGGTCAAACACAGGACCTTGTGCCAGACCGGAAAATTATAAGGGTGAGTTTCACTATTGCTCCTACAAAGGATAGTAATTGCGTCCGACACGTTATATACCATAATTAAAAGCATGTCAGGGGACATTACCTTAACAGTTGCTTGTTCAACGCTTTCCTTTACAGCCGGACGGTAGTTTACCGAAAGGTAATATACGGAGCAAGTATACTGGACGTGTTGCTTTCCTAATACAAGGTTAGCAAGTGGGTGACACAAAACCACAAGTTTTGAGCAAAATTTTCAAATCTAAAACCCACCAAACCCACAAAAAGAATTTGCAAACACCGGTGAAGGGTTATTTCGGAAAACTTATCTAGGGTAAAAGCTAGATTTAATTTTCAAAAGATCAAATGTTTTCATAAAGATCCAATTTCCTTAAAGGATCTAAATTTTTATAGTCATGTGGGACTGTAAACCATATCGTTACTACCATTGTTTATACCGCCGTATAGAAATCACTGATGTACAAAGTGTGAAGAAATAAAGAAGTGATTCTAGTATATCAAGACTATATTGCTTGAGGACAAGTAACGCTCAAGTTTGGGAATATTTGATAATGCTAAAAACAAACATATATTTCATAGCATTATTCCTCAAGAAAGACAAGCTTTTAGTTGCAATTGTTCTATTTACAAGTAATATTCGTTTAAATAATAAAAGGTGAAGACAAAAGACAGATTCGACGAATTGAAGATGCAAACGACCAAAAAGCTCAAAAGTACAAAATACAATCAAAGAGGTTTCAATTATTGATAAGAAATGTCTCAAAATTACAAGAGTACAAGAATCAAAACGCAAAGTACAAGATATTAAATTGTACGCAAGGACGTTCGAAAATCCGGAACCGGGACCAGAGTCAACTCTCAACGCTCGACGCAACGGACTAAAAATTACAAGTTAACTATGTATATAAATATAATATAATATATAATTAATTATATAAATTATATATATATTATATTTATATAATAAACCGTCGGTAAACAAAGAGCCAAAGTTGGGTGAGCTGTAATTACAAACTCCGCGACTCGCGGAGTTTGAAGAGCAAAAAGGGCGCGAGTCGCGGAGTCCCCCTGGACGAAAATTCCTATAAAAGCCAGCGAATTCTGATCGTAAAAATATCCATAAAATCTCTCTTTCTCTATATGTAAACATAATATATATATATATATATATATATATATATATATATATATATATATATATATATATATATATATATATATATATATATATATATTTTAATTTTAATTTTAATTTTAATTTTAATTCTAATAATAAGGGTATGTTAGCGAATGTTGTAAGGGTGTAAGTTGAAATTCTGTCCATGTAACGCTACGCTATTTTTAATCATTGTAAGTTATGTTCAACCTTTTTAATTTAATGTCTCGTAGCTAAGTTATTATTATGCTTATTTAAAACGAGGTAATCATGATGTTGGACTAATTACTAAAATTGGGTAATTGGGCTTTGTACCATAATTGGGGTTTGGACAAAAGAACGACACTTGTGGAAATTAGACTATGGGCTATTAATGGGCTTTATATTTGTTTAACTAAATGATAGTTTGTTAATTTTAATATAAAGATTTACAATTGGACGTCCCTATAAATAACCATATACACTCAATCAGACACGATGGGCGGGATATTTATATGTACGAATAATCGTTCATTTAACCGGACACGGGAATGGATTAATAGCCACTAGAATTATTAAAACAGGAGTGAAATTATGTACAACGACACTTGGCATAATTGTTAACAAAGTATTAAAACCTTGGGTTACACGCAGTCGATAACCTGGTGTAATTATTAAACAAAGTATTAAAATCTTGTTACAGTTTAAGTCCCCAATTAGTTGGAATATTTAACTTCGGGTATAAGGATAATTTGACGAGGACACTCGCACTTTATATTTATGACTGATGGACTGTTATGGATAAAAACCAGACGGACATATTAAATAATCCAGGACAAAGGACAATTAACCCATGGGCATAAAACTAAAATCAACACGTCAAACATCATGATTACGAAAGTTTAAATAAGCATAATTCTTTTATTTCATATTTAATTTCTTTTATTTTATATTTAATTGCACTTCTAATTATCGCACTTTTATTTCTTGTTATTGTATTTAATTGCACTTTTAATTATCGTACTTTTTAATTATCGCAAGTTTATTTTATCGCACTTTTATTTATCACAATTTCATTATCGTTATTTACTTTACATTAAGTCTTGTATTTATTTTTAATTTTGGTTTTAACTGCTGCTAAAGTTTTAAAATCGACAAACCGGTCATTAAACGGTAAAAACCCCCCTTTATAATAATAATATTACTTATATATATATTTATATTTTTATAAAATAAAACTAATATAGCGTTAAGCTTTGTTTAAAGATTTTCCCTGTGGAACGAACCGGACTTACTAAAAACTACACTACTGTACGATTAGGTACACTGCCTATAAGTGTTGTAGCAAGGTTTAAGTATATCCATTCTATAAATAAATAAATATCTTGTGTAAAATTGTATCGTATTTAATAGTATTTCCTAGTAAAATATAAGCTATTTCATATACACCTCGCATAAACATCATAAGCATTTTTGTTAAGTAAAAGTACTTTGATAAGTGTCTTGAAGTCTTTCAAAAGTATATGAATACATATTAAAACACTACATGTAAATACATTTTAACTGAGTCGTTAAGTCATCGTTAGTCGTTACATGTAAATGTTGATTTGAAATCATTAAGTTAACGATCTTGTTAAATGTTGTTAACCCAATGTTTATTATATCTAATGAGATGTTAAATTATTATATTATCATGATATTATGATATATTAATATATCTTAGTATGATATATATATAGTTAAATGTCGTTACAACGATAATCGTTACATATATGTCTCGTTTCGAAATCCTTAAGTTAGTAGTCTTGTTTTTACATATGTAGTTCATTGTTAATATACTTAATGATATGTTTACTTAACATTTATCATGTTTATATATAGTGTAACAATATATTTAAAATTATTCCTAGGTAATTAGTAAGACGTTGTTATAACGATAATCGTTATATATATCGTTTTCGAGTTTCTTAATTCAATAGTATCATCTTTTATGTATATAATTCATTGTTAAAATACTTAATGAGGTACATACTTATCATAATATCATGTTAACTATATATATATATATATATATATATATATATATATATATATATATATATATATATATATATATATATATATATATATATATATATATATATATATATATATATATATATCGTCATATAGTTTTTATACGTGTTAACGTTCGTGAATCACCAGTCAACTTGGGTGGTCAATTGTCTATATGAAACCTATTTCAATTAATCAAGTCATAACAAGTTTGATTGCTTAATATGTTGGAAACACTTAATTATGTAAATATCAATTTCATTTAATATATATAAACATGGAAAACTTCGGGTCACTACAGTACCTACCCGTTAAATAAATTTCGTCCTGAAATTTTAAGCAATTGGAGGTGTTGACGTATCTTCTGGAAATAGGTGCGGGTATTTCTTCTTCATCTGATCTTCTCATTCCCAAGTGAACTCAGGTCCTCTACGAGCATTCCATCGAACCTTAACAATTCGTATCTTGTTTTGCTTAAGTCTTTTAACCTCACGATCCATTATTTCGACGGGTTCTTCGATGAATTGAAGTTTTTCGTTGATTTGGATTTCGTCTAACGGAATAGTGAGATCTTCTTTAGCAAAACATTTCTTCAAATTCGAGACTTGGAAAGTGTTATGTACAGCCTCGAGTTGTTGAGGTAACTCAAGTCGGTAAGCTACTGGTCCGACACGATCAATAATCTTGAATAGTCCAATATACCTTGGATTTAACTTCCCTCATTTGCCAAATCGAACAACGCCTTTCCAAGGTGCAACTTTAAGCATGACCATCTCTCCAATTTCAAATTCTATATCTTTTCTTTTAATGTCAGTGTAGCTCTTTTGTCGACTTTGGGCGGTTTTCAACCGTTGTTGAATTTGGATGATTTTCTAGGTAGTTTCTTGTATTATCTCCGGACCCGTAATCTGTCTATTCCCTACTTCACTCCAACAAATCGGAGACCTGCACTTTCTACCATAAAGTGCTTCAAACAGCGCCATCTCAATGCTTGAATGGTAGATGTTGTTGTAGGAAAATTCTGCTAACAGAAGGTGTCGATCCCAACTGTTTCCGAAATCAATAACACATGCTCGTAGCATGTCTTCAAGCGCTTGTATCGTCCTTTCGCTCTGCCTATCAGTTTGTGGATGATAGCCAGTACTCATGTCTAGACGTGTTCCTAATGCTTGATGTAATGCCTGCCAGAATCTTGAAATAAATGTGCCATCCCTATCAGAGATAATAGAGATTGGTATTCCATGTCTGGACACGACTTCCTTGCTAACTTCTCCATCTTATCATCTTCTCTTATTGGCAAGAAGTGTGCTGATTTGGTAAGACGATCAACTGTTACCCATATAGTATCAAAACCACTTGCAGTCCTTGGCAATTTAGTGATGAAATCCATGGTAATGTTTTCCCATTTTCATTCCGGGATTTCGGGTTGTTGAAGTAGACCTGATGGTTTCTGATGCTTCGCTTTGACCTTAGAACACGTTAAACATTCTCCTACGTATTTAGCAACATCGGCTTTCATACCCGGCCACCAAAAATGTTTCTTGAGATCCTTGTACATCTTCCCCATTCCAGGATGTATTGAGTATCTGGTTTTATGAGCTTCTCTAAGTACCATTTCTCTCATATCTCCAAATTTTGATACCCAAATCCTTTCAGCCCTATACAGGGTTCCGTCTTCCTAAATATTAAGATGCTTCTCCGATCCTTTGGGTATTTCATCCTTTAAATTTCCCTCTTTTAAAACACCTTATTGCGCCTCCTTTATTTGAGTAGTAAGGTTAGTGTGAATCATTATATTTATAGCTTTTACTTGAATGGGTTCTCTATCCTTTCTGCTCAAGGCGTCGGCTACCACATTTGCCTTCCCCGGGTGGTAACGAATCTCGAAGTCGTAATCATTCAACAATTCAATCCACCTGCGCTGCCTCATGTTCAGTTGTTTCTGATTAAATATGTGTTGAAGGCTTTTGTGGTCGGTATATATAATACTTTTGACCCCATATAAGTAGTGCCTCCAAGTCTTTAATGCAAAAACAACCACGCCTAATTCCAAATCATGTGTTGTATAATTCTGCTCGTGAATCTTCAATTGTCTAGACGCATAAGCAATTACTTTCGTTCGTTGCATTAATACACAACTGAGACCTTGCTTTGAGGCATCACAATATATCACAAAATCAACATTCCCTTCAGGTAATGACAATATAGGTGTCGTAGTTAACTTTTTCTTTAACAATTGAAACTCTTTCTCTTGTTCGTCTTTCCATTCAAATTTCTTCCCTTTATGCGTTAATGCAGTCAAGGGTTTTGCTATTCTGGAAAAGTCTTGGATGAACCTTTTGTAGTAACCAGCTAGTCCTAAAAATTGGCGTATATGCTTTGGAGTTTTCGGGGTTTCTCACTTTTTAACGGTTTCAATCTTTGCTGGATCCACCTGAATACCTTCTTTGTTCACTATATGACCGAGGAATTGAACTTCTTCCAACCAAAATGCACACTTTGAAAACTTAGCGTATAGTTTTTCTTTCCTTAACAACTCTAGCACTTTTCTCAAATGTTCTTCGTGCTCTTGGTCATTCTTTGAGTAGATAAGTATGTCATATATGAAAACAATGACAAACTTGTCAAGGTATGGTCCACACACTCGATTCATGAGGTCCATGAATACATCTGGTGCGTTAGTCAACCTAAATGGCATAACCATAAACTCGTAATGACTGTAACGCGTCCTAAAAGCAGTCTTCGGAATGTCATCCTCCTTCACCCGCATTTGATGATATCCAGAACGTAAATCAATCTTCGAATAAATCGACGAGCCTTGTAGTTGATCAAATAAGTCGTTGATTCTTGGTAGTGACTAGCGGTTCTTCATGGTAAGTTTGTTCAACTCTCGGTAGTCGATACAAAACCTAAATGTACCATCCTTCTTCTTAACAAACAAAACAGGAGCTCCCCACGGTGATGTGCTTGGTCAAATGAAACCACGCTCTAAAATTTCCTATAACTGACTTTGTAATTCTTTCTTTTCGCTAGGTGCGAGTCTATATGGAGCACGAGCTATTGGTGCAGCTCCTGGTACAAGGTCTATTTGAAATTCAACGGATCGATGTAGGGGTAATCCCGGTAATTCTTTCGAAAATACATCGGGAAATTCTTTTACGACGGGAACATCACTGATGTTCTTTTCTTCAGGTTTAACTTCCTTGATGTGTGCTAGAATGACGTAACAACCTTTTCTTATTAGTTTTTACGCCTTCAAACTACTAATAAGATTTAATTTTGCGTTGTTATTTTCTCCGTACACCATTAAAGGTTTTCCTTTTTCACGCATAACGCGAATCCCATTTTTGTAACAAACGACCTCTGCTCTTACCTTTTTCAACCAGTCCATGCCAATTATTACATCAAAACTCCCTAACTCGACTGGTATTAAATCAATTTTAAACATTTCATCCCCCAGTTTAATTTCTCTATCCCGACATATATTATCTGCTGAAATTAATTTGTCATTTTCTAATTCGAGTAAAAATTTATTATCCAAAGGCGTCAGTGAACAACTTAATTTAGCACAAAAATCTCTACTCATATAGCTTCTATCCGCACCCGAATCAAATAAAACATAAGCAGATGTATTGTCAATAAGAAACGTACCCGTAACAAGCTCCGGGTCTTCCTGCGCTTCTGACGTATTAATATTGAAAACTCTTCCGTGGCCTTGCCCATTAGTATTCCCTTGGTTTGGGTAATTTCTAATAATGTGGCCCGGTTTTCCACATTTATAACAAATCACGTCGGCATTATTTGTTCTGACATTATTTGTTTCTTTATTTTTGTTGTTCTTTGGTCCGTAAATCTCACATTTTGCCGCGCCATGATCACCTCTCTTACACTGGGTGCAAAATGTTGTGCAAAACGCATTCGGATGGTACTCTGCACACCTGAAGCATGGTTGTTTCTGTTGTTTGTTGTTATTGAGGTTGTTGTTGGGATTGTTATTGTTGTTGAAACGGTTGTTGTAGTTGTTGCTGTTGTTGGGACGTTTGTTGTAGTTATTGTTAGGATTGCAGTTATTGTTGCGATTGTTGTTGCGGTTGTTATGATTGTTATTGTGATTATGGTTGTGATTGTTGTTGTTGTTGTATTGGTGACCCTTGTCACTGATTTCTTCCCACTTTCTCTTGAGTAGCTTCGTGTTGGCTTCTTCGGCCACCTGCTCTTTAATTCTTCCCTCAATCTGATTTATGAGTTTATGAGCCATTCGACTTGCCTTCTGTATGGAAGCGGGCTCGTGTGAACTCACATCTTCTTGAATCCTTACTGGTAACCCTTTTATAAACGAGTTAATCTTCTCTTCTTCATCTTCGAACGCTCCCGGACACAATAGGCACAACTCTGTGAATCGTCGTTCATATGTGGTAATGTGGAACCCTTGTGTTCGTAACTATCTAAGTTCTACCTTGAGCTTATTGACTTCATTTCTAGGAAGGTACTGCTCGTTCATCAATTGCTTGAATGCCGACCATGGTAGTGCGTAAGCAGCATTTTGTCCTACCTATTCAAGATAGGTGTTCCACCACGTTAACGTAGTACCTATGAAGGTATGCGTAGCGTACTTAACTTTGTCCTTTTCAGTACACTTACTTATGGCAAACACTGATTCGACCTTCTCGGTCCACCGTTTCAATCCAATTGGTCCTTCGGTTCCATCAAATTCCAAAGGTTTGCAGGCAGTGAATTCTTTGTAGGAGCATCCTACACGATTTCTTGTGGAATTAATTCCACTGCTAGATCCAGAGTTATTGTTATTTTGCATCGCAGCCTGTACTGCGGCTATGTTTGCCGCAAGGAAAACACGGAAGTCTTCCTCGCTCATGTTCAAATTCTGACGAGTCGCCGGTGCCATTTCCTTCAAAAATAGCCTAAAAGAATTAAGTTAATCATATAGAATTTTAAGAGTAGTCAATAGTACTTCGTAGCATAGTATGAACTCATTTATAAAAGCTTTTTCTTCATATTAGCATTTTATAGTTTTAATTCGGGTAGTACCTACCCGTTAAGTTCATACTTAGTAGCTAATATACAATTCAACTACTACAATTCTATATGAAAAAACTGATTATAATAAAATTTCACGTTCAAATTTTATACAATATTTTACAAACTTACAATACCGCTATTATACATTTAGGATGAAATATAGCACATAATAACTTTGCTACTCGGCAGCTATAAAGGCAATTCTAGTTAATACGCAAGTTGTTCAGTAAAAGAAATAAAGACATGTAATTCATAAGTCCAGAAACAAGTCATGCATTCTGGTTTTACTAAGACGACTTCCCATCCTTGGTCTTGTGGAAAGTAACCGTTATGACCATTGGCTAGGCAGCATGCTGTAATGTCGTCAAAGGGACGAGGGTTTCGTAATGTCCAACAGCCCCGTAATAATCTAAAAACGTTGTTTCTCACCACAACTACTGAATCCGTCACTTGTGGAAAGGTTTTATTTAAAAGTTATAATCCAATGTTCTTTTTCTCACTTTGGTAAGAAGCGAACATCACTAACCCGTAAGCATAACATGTTTCTTTATGTTGCATGTTAGAAGCTCTTTCTAACTCACGAAATCCTATGTTGGAATATGTTGAGTCAAAGTCGGTTCTTAACCCGTAGCGTAAAATTGCATTTGGGTTCCCCGCATTTAACGCTTTAAAGAAAACACGATGTAACTTACGGTCTCCCCAATGTGATATACCCCACCTATCAAAGGAAAGCCTTTTATAAACTAAGGCATTTCTGGAAATTCTTTCAAATGTTTGACAAATTAATTTCACCATAACTAATTGTGCTGATGAATTCTGACTGACTCTAGACAAAATTTTCTCAATCATATCCTCTGGCAGGTCTTCTAAAATATTCGGTTGTCTACCCTTAATGTCCATTTTGTTTTTATACTGTAAAATAGACAAGGATTAGATTCGTAAAAGATAATTAACAAACAATACAAGCAACTTTTACATAGAACATAAAAGTACAAGCACATTACAATACATATAATACACAACATGATTACAACCCTCTAATCTGAATCACTGGTTTCTTCTTCGAACTTGGTTCGTTTTCCTAATTTTCTAGGGATATATGGTGCTCCTCTAATACGAGCCGTCGTTTTCCACAATGGTTTAGAAAAACCTGGTGGTTTAGAGGTTCCCGGGTTATTGTTACAATTTGGGAGATACGGATGTTGCCGATACATATAAAGTTCATCGGGGTTGGAATCAGGTTTCTCTATTTTTACACCTTTTCCCTTATTATTTTCTTTTGATATATTAAATTGGGTCGAGCTATTTTCTATAACATCATCGGAATCCTCATCGGGATCCGATTCAAATTGGTAATCTTCCCAATATTTTGCTTCCTCGGCGGAAATACCATTGACCATTTTTAACTTTGGTCCGTTGGTTGATGATTTTCTTTTATTTAATCAATTTACTGTAGGTATCAATATTTCTTCCTCCGGAACCTCTTCTTCTTCCGGTTCTCCCTCTTCCGGTTCCTCTTCTTCCGGTTCCTCCTCTTCCGGTTCCTCGTCTTCCGGTTCCTCCTCTTCTGGTTCGTCCTCTTCCGGTTCTTCTTCGGGAATTTGTGAATCTTCCCAAATTATATTCGACTCTTCATTATTATTAGGTGAGTCGATGGGATTTGTACTAGTGGTAGACATCTATCACACAATATCAAACACATTAAGAGGTTAATATATCACATAATATTTACATGTTAATAATATATAGTTTCCAACAAAAGTGTTAAGCAATCGTTTTTAAAGAAAACACGGTCGAAGTCCAGATTCACTAATGCATCCTAACAAATTCGGTAAGACACACTAATGCAAAAATTCTAGTTCTCTAAGACCAACGCTCGGATACCAACTGAAATGTCCCGTTCATATTGATTATAAACGTTCCATATTAATTGATTTCGTTTCAAGGTTTTGACCTCTATATGAGACGTTTTTCAAAGACTGCATTCATTTTTTAAACAAACCATAACCTTTATTTTATCGACAAGGTTAAAAAGACAACACATATATTATCCAGAAATGATAATCTAAAAAATATCACACTTACACACTACCAATACATATTGGTTTACAATATTAATATGTTACAACAAAAATAAATCCGAATGCAGTTTTAAACAATATTATACAAGCATGTTAACACCAAATCTTGCCCATATATTAGCATACAACAGCGGAAGCTCTTAATAATCACCTGAGAATAAACATGCTTTAAACGTCAACAAAATGGTTGGTAAGTTATAGGTTTAACCTATATATTTATCAAATCGTAATAATATACCACAAGATTTCATATTTCAATATACATCCCATACATAGAGATAAAAATCATTCATATGGTGAACACCTGGTAACCGACCTTAACAAGATGCATATAGAATATCCCCTATCATTCCGGGACTCCCTTCGGACATGATGAATTCGAAGTACTAAAGCATCCAGTACTTTGGATGGGGCTCGTTGGGCCCAATAGATCTATCTTTAGGATTCGCGTCAATTAGGGTGTCTGTTCCCTAATTCTTAGATTACCAGACTAATAAGGGGCATATTCGGTTTAATAATCCAGCCATAGAATGTAGTTTCATTTACTTATGTCTATTTTGTAAAACATTTATAAAATTGCATGTATTCTCATCCCAAAATATTAGATTTTAAAAGTGGGACTATAACTCACTATAACTCACTTTCACAAATATATACATATATATCAAAGTATGTTCAAAATATATTTACAACATTTTTAATACGTTTTACTGTTTTAAGTTTATTAAGTCAGCTGTCCTCGTTAGTAACCTACAACTAGTTGTCCACAGTTAGATGTACAGAAATAAATTGATATATATTATCTTGAATCAATCTACGACCCAGTGTATACACGTCTCAGGCTAGATCACAACTCAAAGTATATATATTTTTGGAATCAACCTCAACCCTGTATAGCTAACTCCAACATTACTGCATATAGAGTGTCTATGGTTGTTCCAAATAATATATATATATATGGGTCGATATGATATGTCAAAACATTTGCATACGTGTCTATGGTATCCCAAGATTACATAATATATTAGAATACAGGTATAATACAATATAAGTTAGCTAGGATATGATTAATATAGATTTGTTACCAATTTTCACATAGCTACAACAAGTAAAAATATCCAATCTTGTTTTACCCATAACTTCTTCGTTTTAAATCCGTTTTGAGTGATTCAAGTTGCTATGGTTTCATATTGAACTTAAGTTTATGAATCCAAACAGAAAAAGTATAAGTTTATAGTCAGAAATACAGGTTACAAGTCATTTTTGTAAAGGTAGTCATTTCAGTCGAAAGGACGACGTCTAGATGACCATTTTGGAAAACATACTTCCACTTTGAGTATAACCATGATTTTTGGATATAGTTTCATGTTCATAAGAAAAATTATTTTCCCAGAAGAACAACTTTTAATTCAAAGTTTATCATATTTTTTAATTAACTAACCCAAAACAGCCTGCGGTGTTACTACGACGGCGTATATCCGGTTTTACGGTGTTTTTCGTGTTTTTCTATTTTAAATCATTAAGTTAGAATATCATATAGATATTGAACATGTGTTAGTTGATTTTAAAAAGTTAAGTTAGAAGGATTAACTTTTGTTTGCGAACAAGTTTAGAATTAACTAAACTATGTTCTATTGATTACAAGTTTAAACCTTCGAATAAGGTAGTTTTATATATATGAATCGAATGATGTTATGAACATCATTACTACCTCAGGTTTTGTGGATAAACCTACTGGAAATGAGAAAAATAGATCTAGCTTCAAAGGATCCTTGGATGGCTTGAAAATTCTTGAAGCAAAATCATGACACGAAAACAAGTTCAGGTAAGATTTCCACTCGAAATAAGATTGTTAAAGTTATAGAAATTGAATCAAAGTTTGAGTATTACCTTATATTAGAAAGATATCTTACTATAAATAAGAAAGATTTCTTGAGGTTGGATGATCACTCAAAGTGGATTTGCAAGATTGGAAGTAGGCTAGCAAACTTGGAAGTGTTGTTGGTGTGTTCTTGAGTAGTTGTTTTATAACTTGGTTTATATATGGATTTATGAACTAGATTGAGCTAGATTTTGTTGAAGATGTTGAAGAACACTTAGAACAATGGAAGAACACTTGAGATAGAGAGTAGTTTGATGCATGTAAGTTGCAAAATGAAAGTGTTTGTGGACACCTTCATTCACGTGAATATGCATGCATCATATAGGCTCCATTAGTTTGTTATTTTGTGAGATATTTCATACTAGATGTTAAATGATGGTTCCCACATGGTTAGGTGACTCACATGGGCTGCTAAGAGCTGATCATTGGAGTGTATATACCAATAGTACATACATCTAAAAGCTGTGTATTGTACGAGTACGAATACGGGTGCATACGAGTAGAATTGTTGATGAAACTGAACGAGGATGTAATTGTAAGCATTTTTGTTAAGTAGAAGTATTTTGATAAGTGTATTGAAGTCTTTCAAAAGTGTATAAATACATATTAAAACACTACATGTATATACATTTTAACTGAGTCGTTAAGTCATCGTTAGTCGTTACATGTAAGTGTTGTTTTGAAACCTTTAGGTTAACGATCTTGTTAAATGTTGTTAACCCAATGTTTATAATATCAAATGAGATTTTAAATTATTATATTATCATGATATTATGATATATTAATATATCTTAGTATGATATATATATATACAGTTAAATGTCGTTACAACGATAATCGTTACATATATGTCTCGTTTCGAAATCCTTAAGTTAGTAGTCTTGTTTTTACATATGTAGTTCATTGTTAATATACTTAATGATATGTTTAATTAACATTTATCATGTTTATATATAGTGTAACAATATTTAAAATGATTCCTAGGTAATTAGTAAGACGTTGTTATAACGATAATCGTTATATATATCGTTTTCGAGTTTCTTAATTCAATAGTCTCATTTTTTATGTATATAACTCATTGTTAAAATACTTAATGAGGTACATACTTATCATAATATCATGTTAACTATATATATATATATATATATATATATATATATATATATATATATATATATATATATATATATATATATAGTGGTAGGATCAAGAGGGAAGTAACCAATCGGGGGGAAGCGGGGGAAGCAAAAACTTTTTTTTTTCGTTTTTTGAAAAAACTTTGTTCACGAACATTATAGATGACATGAAAATAAGAACATTTAGTAGAGACACTTTGTGATAAATATTTTTATTTTGGCAGGAAAACGCTCGAAGAAGTAATATATAACAATTATCGTGTTTTTCGAGCGTATGTTGAGGTTTTAGCCATTGGGGTTTAGATATTAGAGTTTAGATATTAGGGTTTATAGGGTTTAGATATTAGGGTTTAGAAATTTAGGGTTTAGGGTTTAGATTTAGGGTTTAGATTTAGGATTTAGATTGAGTTTTTAACACGAACGGTTTAGAGTTTAGGGTTTAGGGTTTAGGGTTTAGGGATTAGGGTTTGGTGTTTGGTGTTTTGGGTTTATGGAATAAACCCAAAACACCAAACCCTAAACCCTAAACCCTAAACCCTAAACTCTAAATCGGGCTAAATTTTACTTCACAAAACATGAAAAAAAACGTTCATATTCTTCACGAACAATATTATCTTGAATGTTATTTTTGTCGATCGTTTTTCCGCCTAAATAATAACATTCATCACGAAGTGTCTCTTCTAAATGTTCATATTTTCGTGTGATCTTGATGCCAGAAAAAAAAATTCCAAAAAAAAAAACGAAATAAAAAAAAAAATTTGCTTCCCCCCGCTTCCCCCCGATTGGTTACTTCCCCATTGATCCTGCCCCTATATATATATATATATATATATATATATATATATATATATATATATATATATATATATATATATATATATATATATATATATCATATAGTTTTTATAAGTGTTAACGTTTGTGAATCACCGGTCAACTTGGGTGGTCAATTGTCTATATGAAACCTATTTCAATTAATCAAGTCATAACAAGTTTGATTACTTAACATGTTGGAAACACTTAATTATGTAAATATCAATTTCATTTAATATATATATAAACATGGAAAAGTTCGGGTCACTACAAAAGTAGCCAATTTTGTCACAGTTCCAGCAAGTCAACTTCGACTTTTCGTTCGAAACAACCTTATTATAACCTTGATATATATATGCGTGCTATTTTATTGTTACCGGAGAACCGTTTATATTCCACCATATTAGCAGTAAACTTATCAGCAACTTCATTGATCTCTGACTTTCCGAAGAATCATTATATTCATTGAAACCTTATCATATACTCGTCCACACCTTATAACGAGAATGACCATACCAATTACCCAGAATTAGCAATCAGTATTTTGAATCTCGCAGCATTACTACATCAACAGTTATATGTATACATATAACATTTATCTTTTAGAATCATGATCTTCCATTCTGAAATTCTGAAAAGCACCTAGTCTACGAATCAATACTCTGAATGTTGAAAAAGCTGAATGAAGCAGCAAAAATTGTAAATGACCTTAACAGCCAAAAGTTTAATGATAACGAATAGTATGTTGGCAAAACTCAGAAAATTTGGAACTGGAAAACGGATTGAGCAAATCATGTAGGAGACTGTGGAAAAATCACAAAGACTAAACCTACCTTCAAAGAATCCAAATGATTCAGTGTCTGCTGAAGTCATTAACGAATACCTTGCTCCTAACTCTAAACCTTTGCGGATAAATCTTTTTCATCATCCTTCGATATTAGAAATTCATAGATATCATCGTATCTTTCATTATAAATATCTTTGATATTTCTGAAGATATATTCATAACTATTTTTATCTGAAATCATTTATCTCTCCACGATATCAGTGTACATCAGAAAGGAAACTATTTTAGCTTCTAAATTCTGAAAAGTTCGAATTTAAAATATGAATGTTATTGAAGTAGTTTGGGAAGTGAAGCGTGAGTTAGTATAATATAATGATACTTGATCAACGTGATTATATTACAGTAAGTCATGCTGAGTTTCTAATGAAACATGATGATTCACAGACTATAACGTCATCATGTGCCATGTTACATAACTCTTTCATTCTGCTTAACTTCTAAACATCTAAAAAAAAGTATATTCTTGATACTTCTATTCTCAGTGATTCTGGTAATTTGACAAATCAAATTGTGCTATTACTTTCTTTCTTGTTTAGAACATTAAGTTCATTCGAAACTCCATACTTACAAATTCTGGACCATTACTCGCTTTACTAGAGGTCGAGAAGAGAATAAAAAGGCAAAGAGCTCCAAAATATAAGAGAAAATATAAAGCCCAATAACAACATAGAGGTTACAAACCATGGATATTAATACGAATAGCAATATAAAGACACGGTAGAATTAAGAATAGTATCATTCCAAGGTAATAGTAGAAGTAAACAGATTTTTCTGAAAGAAGATTGAAAAGAAGGATGACAGAAATGATAATTAGGAAAATATCAAGGATTAGAACTGGATTAAGCATTTTCACAATCTTTTGGATATATGAACTAAGAAATAAAGTATAGGAATGATGAGAATAATGGAACGGAAGAGTTTAATTTATAATGGACATATCAGACAGAGTAATCAAGGTAGATCACCGTATTTAATTATAGAGATCATAATTTCCCTACTCGCTGAATAATCAAATCTTTTAGATTTTGAAGATTATCTTTAAATCCCTTGAATTCCGGAAATCAACCATGACTACGTCACTAGTTAAGACAAACTTGCATTTACTCATTTCACTCTTCTGTGATAGCTTCACTCGGACTCTTCACAAGAATCAAATTGTTTTATCCATATTACCTAATGATGATAAAACTCTAGTTATCAACTCATAATCGTCATGAAAACATATTTATTGTTAACTATGATGACCTCGATCAAATTTCGGGACGAAATTTCTTTAACGGGTAGGTACTGTGATGACCCGGAAATTTCCGACCAAATTTAAACTTAATATTCATATGAATTCGACACGATAAGCAAAGCCTGTAATGTTGAGTCTCAAAATATTTGAACTGTTTTCATATATTAGATTGACCTTTGACTATTTCCGACGATTCATGAACAATAGTGTTAATAAATATGTAGATATATGTACATATATATACGCATATATAAACATAAATATAAGTGTATATATTTATTTGAATTAATATTATACTACCATTTAATCATTTGAATTAAATAGGTAGAGTGACCTACAAAATAAATAAGACGTTATTAAAATTAAATGTGTATATATATAAATTCTGTACACAATTAATATTATATTTATATAGTAATATACAATATGTATAGATAATAAATATTCAAAATATGTTATTATATATATAAACATATTATCTAATTTGACAAAATTAATAGTATATATATGATATTAATATACTAGATTTAATTACAAGCTTAAATACATGGTTACATCAATATTATTATTACATTCATTATTATTGTTAATAGTAATATTAATATTAATATTTTTATTATTAATATTATATAACATAGATAAAATTTGAAACATATAACTTATTATTACAAGTATCATATTTAGATATTATTATTATTATTATTATTATTATTATTATTATTATTATTATTATTATTATTATTATTATTATTATTATTATTATTATTATTATTATTATTATTATTATTATTATTATTATTTTTATTATTATTATTATTATTATTAATATCATTAATATTATTTGTATATTTTGATATTATTATTATTATTATTATTATTATTATTATTATTATTATTATTATTATTATTATTATTTCTATTATAAGTAGTATATATTTATTAATAGTATTATTAATATTATTAATTAATGATACGCATATCCGCACGACTGTGCGGATTGCGCATCCAAATCCCTAAACCACACACAAACTGCCATGAAAGGCGTATGACACGGGTATAGCAGCACCTTGTGCGTCTATACCATCTGATGCGAGTTTCGTATACTTGCATAAGGGTCCGGTACATTCTAGAAGAATGTACGGTATAATCAATTCGGATTCTCTTCCTTAAATAACGAAAGCTAGTTAAGGATAAGATGGCATTTAATTAGGGAAGATATTCTACCGAAACCCTAATACGTGAGCCTATAAATACATAGCTCATAAACCCTAACGAATATATACGTTCACTTGTTTACTCATACGTAAACTACAGTATACAAATCTCTATCGTACGAACAAAGCTTCATACGATCTCTAAAGACTTTCAGGTATGTATTGAACTATAAAACCTTCATGTCTTTGGGCCACTGAACCTCGTATGCTAGGTTGTTGGTGGACTCTCAGATTGGCCACCCTGTCGGAATCGAAACGATACCGATGTGGGTTATCCACGACTAAGCGTCGGAGGTTCGAATGTTGTTAGTCCTTAAACCCCTTTATGCACTCAAGTGTAGGTTCACCTTGACCCCGTGAAAATATGCTTGATCATTTGGCGCCATCCATGGGACCGGTTACATGAGCAAATAACAAAGAAATTCATAATGAATCTAATTCGTTTTTACGTTTTCAATAAAATATTTTTTGTTCGTACTAATCGGTCGATTTCAGGTTGTTTATCTAATTCAGATCAATGGCGGGCAACAAAGGTCTGAAGCTAACTTTTCAGACATTTCCAGGTCAACGAACACCTGCACAAACATCAAAACATGCATCTGTGACGGAAGGGAAAAAGGTGTCAAAACCCCCTTCGACAGAAAATATCCAAACAGGGCCGACAAGCGCCGAGATGGAAAAAACTGTTCCTCCGACCATAGTAGGGACAGAAAGTAAGCGGCTACAGAGTGGCGGAGATGCGCCCCCAGTAGTAGAAACTGGCTATGTCCGCTTCAAAGAAACGGAAACAGGACGAATGAAGTCTCCGAAAAAAAATAAGTTTTGGATCTCCAGATAACATGAGCTATATACACTCTAAGGAAACGGACGACGAGTATGACTCTTCGCCAAGTGGCACTAAGCTAATGGCAAAAACCACGTATGTAGTAACGATCCCAATTATCACAACGGTAGAGCCGCTTCAAGAAGAAATAAGATGATTGGGTTTGAGAAACCAAGATGGTTCGTATATTACAGTAGCACCGCTTCAAGCGAAGATGACTTATGCACCAGCCCAACCAAGTGTAGATGGGTCAATGCGAACTCAACACCAGGGTGATGAGGGAAGTGCACCTTATAATCCGCTGGAGCCAAGCAGCTCAAATAATTTTATTTCACAATTGCAGCAAGTTGCACCCCCACATTTAGCGCAACCGCTCAATGAGCAAGCGCGATTTCAGGAGTTTATGCAAAACTGGTTTGCAGAAATGCAAGGGCATAAAGCAAGACAATCTTTAGAGGTGGCTCCCACTACAGAAAAATTCGCTGCACATATAGCGAATCACCCGTTCCCTCAAGCACCTGTAATACCGCTAACATTAGGAAGCTACGATGGGTTATCTGACCCTGATGACTTCCTACAAAGATTTGAGGGAACAGCAAGAACCCACAATTGGGGAGACGAGGTAGCATGTCACATGCTACCAATCGTATTGCAAGGAGTGGCGCGGGAGTGGTTCAATAATTTAACTCCCAGAAGCATAACAGGGTATGCAGACTTAAGATCCCGGTTTTTACTTAATTTTCATAGTCTGCGTGCACGCAGAAGAACGCATGTGGAATGCCATGACATAAAGCAAAAACCCAAAGAATCCTTGGGTGAGATCATTGATAGGTACACTAAAGAAGTGGCTAAAATACCAGATCTACCAGAAAGCCAAAAGGTGTCAGGGTTTATACACTGCCTTGATACAGAAAGGCACCTATCTTTGTGGCAGAGGTTGAGAAGGAAGGTTCCGCAAACATTAGCGGAAGCAATAAAGGAGGCGCATGATTACAAGCGGGCGCAAGAAGATATAACACAGAATTGAGGAAAAGCTACCTGGGCAAAGGCAATAATAATGATGATCACCATCGTGATCAGAGCAAGAGTTCTGGATCTGCGACGAGGTATAATAATAATAACCCTCTCAAAGGCGGAAGTTATCATAATAACAATAAGTATCGACGGTACAACAACAGTAGAGGAGGTGGTAGTTACCGAAACAATAGTGTTCATGATGATAATTATACAATCATAAAAGATCTCAGCAAAACGCCAAAGGAGATATTGGCAACTGAGTCAGTATGTAAAATGTTCGAAGCACCGACACCACTACCCTATTATGCAAAAAAGGACAAAACAAAATTTTGTGATTTTCATGATGATTTTGGTCACGAAACTAATAAGTGCAGGCAGTTAATCGAGAGGGTGGTTGCAGAACTAAAAAGGGAAGGTAGCAGCATTTGAAGAAATCGGCTAAAGCAGAAGGCCACAAGTCAAGAAAGGAAAAAGAATTTCCGTGGCAAAAGAAAAGCGAACTAAAAGCAGGGGAAGCAGAAAACCATAAATATGTTAATAAGTGAGAACGTGATAGCAAAAGTAAGAAAGGTTAGAGATTGGAGAAAAGCAGGAATCTCATTTGAAGCAAGTAAAAGGACTGGTTGAAAAAACCCGTGATAGTTAAAGGATACATCAGAAGCTGCAATCAGGAACTTAAGGGATTATACGTAGACACTGGCTGTGGTACAGATGTAATGTATGAACATTGCTACATGTCGCGGCCTATGTCAGTTAAGTAGCAGTTAAAAAAGAAAGCAGTTACTTTGTTTGGTTTTGCTGGTGAAATGGTCCCATCGTTAGGAACGATTAAAATTGGGTTAGAGCTACGAGACGACATTAATGATAAAAAGAAAAGTGATGTTGAAATTGAATTCGCTGTAGTCCAATCAAAAGCTGAGAACAATGCACTGTTAAGCAGGAGCACCTTGCAAAAGTTAGGTGCCATATCATCGACAATACATGGCATGCTAAAATTCCCAACAAAACGGGGAATTGCAACCATAAAATCAGAAGTGGATGAGAAGAACATAACGAGGCTAGAGGGTATGAGGCAGAAAGAAAAGGATGTAGAGTCAAGTGAGCAGCGGATGACCCAAGAAGCGCTACACTCACAGGTACATAAATATTTCAAATCGATATTTAATATTGCAGTGTCACAATTTTAGAAAAAGGTACAAGCACCAATTTGTATTTGAAACAAAATCGCTCACATTAAAGTTAGCAACAATTAAGATAAATGCTTAATTATGTAATTAGGGTGCGTAAAAACTGTGTTGTGACTACCTGTTTTAAAAATATTATACGTTATTATAAGATGCAGGGTTCGAGAAATCTTAGAAAAAGTGTTAAGACGAACCAAGGAGTCAAAAGAAACTGAGGAAAAAAGATCCACACTCACATGACTGGTTTAGCGAGACAGCGCCAACCAAGGAATAAGAAAGAAGTCGCACATGCAAAGTTTGAAAAATTGCCTAACGGCAACTTGTGATGCAAAAGCAAAATGCAAGGATGAGCGCACAGATAAAGCCTAAAAACAGCTTGCGTGCAGCATCAAAAATCAGCATAATTGTAAAAAATGATGCGCCTGATGAGACGACCCGTCCTAATCCATAAGGACGAATACAATAACATACGATTACATCTCGAGGTATTTGACCTCTATATGATACATTTTACAAGCATTGCATTCATTTTTAAAAGAAAAACTTTCATTACATCGAAAGTTGACAGGCATGCATTCCATTTCATAATATATCAAACTATCAACGACTTAATAATAATCGTGATAAACTCAACGACTCGAATGCAACGTCTTTTGAAATATGTCATGAATGACTCCAAGTAATATCTCTAGAGTGAGTTAATGCACAGCGGAAGATTTCTTTCATACCTGAGAATAAACATGCTTTAAAGTGTCAACCAAAAGGTTGGTGAGTTCATTAGTTTATCATAAATAATCATTTCAGATAGTATAATAGACCACAAGATTTCATTTTCATAAACATCATTCTCGTATCAGGAATTTCGCAAACTACATAGAGGTAAAAATCATTCATATGGATTGAACACCTGGTAACCGACGTTAACTTTGTGATGACCCGAGAATTTCCGACCAAATTTAAACTTGAATCTTATATGGTTTCGACACGATAAGCAAAGTCTGTAATATTGAGTCTCAAAATAATTGAACTGTTTACATGAATTCAATTACCGTTTGACCATTCCCGACGATTCACGAACAATTGTTTGTAATTAAATATGTATATATATATAGATGTATGTATATATGATAATTGAACATAATAAAAATATAATTTAAAACACAAGAATTTAATAAGTAAAATAGGATATAAATAATTAAGTTGCAATTTAAAATGAATCTATATATATATATATATATATATATATATATATATATATATATATATATATATATATATATATATATATATATATATATATATATATATATAAATATGATTCTATATATAATTATTATTATATGTATATCCTAATATGTGTTAAAATATGTAAAACTTAATACTTACATTAACTTATTATGTAATGTATAGATGTATTACCAAAACAATAATATGTAATATTAAAATATAAGATCTTATTATAGATAAAGTTATTATAATAATGTTATTATTACTTTCAATATTAAGATTAATACTAGTGTTATTAATATTATAAAAATATATGAATTCTATAAATATAAGTTATTATAGTATTATTATTCGTAATATTATTATCAATAACTAGTATTATTGTTAAAAATATCATTAATAATTTTATCATTGACAACTTCACCAAAATTATTTTTATGGTTTATTATTATTACTTTTATCATTAAGTATCATTTGATGTTATTATTAACACTATTATTATTTATTAGTATCTTCATAGCATTATCAATATTATTATTGGTATCATTAATAGTTCTATTATTAGTATTATATTATCATTATAAGTATTAGTATTACTTTTATGGATATTATTAATTGTTTTATCATTTATATTATTATTAATTCTGTATTTATTATTATTAGTATTTTATTTTTAATAGTAATATTATATTATCAGTATTATTATTTATTAATACACTTCATTTATAATTATTATTTATTAATATTTAATATTTAATAAAACATATAAAGAACTATAATTACGCGAATTGGAGACAGCTCCTCATCAGTTTCTTTTTCTATTTTTATTTTTTTTTTGTTTCTTTGTTACTTCCTATCCCTATCAATTTTTATTTTTCTGTTCTTTTTCTCTCTACCCGTGAGAGTTGGTCGATTTAATCAACACTATAATACAAACTGCAATCAAATCTCGTTATTACTTCAATCATTCAGAATCATCTCTAAAACTACTACAGCATTTCGAATTTAATTATAGATGAAGAACAAAGAGAAACCATACCCTCTGTTATTAAGCTCGAACCGACATGTCTCGAAATCGAAGCAATCCTCACAATCTAATAATACAGACGTGTTAGGAATCCTTCCCTTAACCTATCTGCAAACTTACAAGGATCAATTTTTCAAAACGAAACCGAATTTGCTAGTCAAAGTTTTGGTTTCTAAAAGTCAAACTTCGTTCAAAAATCAAATTGAAGGTTTTGAGGTAATTTCAGTTACAATTGATATTTTCAGAAGTTTCTATGAATGATTTATGATCGATTTCATGTTGTAACAATTGTTTAAAACGTTCTAAAAATCAAAATCAAAAATAGATTTTTTTTTAAACCACGAACAGCAACAAGCTGTTTTATTTTTTTTTCGTTTGCAAGAAATCCAAAAACCCATGTAATTCGACTATAATTAGTATTAAAGTCCTAAAGCCAACATATAAAAAGATGGTTGATAGATTTAAAATCTGGTTGTTTTGTTTGCGAAGAAGAAGAAGATGAACACGAATTAATATGGGTTATATTTATACAAAGTGATTATAAAACAGAAAAGTGATAGACAGCTTGATGGTTAGTAGTGCAATTATTATACGAGAGGTTCTGGGTTCGAGACTATGCCAAGGCGTCTGATTATGTTTTTTTTTAGCTGGGCTATTGTGAATTCATGAGCTTGATGGGCCGTGTTTGTCTGTTGGGCCGAGTTTAAGTTGGGCCAAGTGTTGTTCTCTATTGGACCGAAATCTTGGACGAAGAATGAAATTTGATTACATAGATTCGGGTTATAAACAATTCAAGGGGGTTCATATCAGAAAAATAAACATGGAAGGATGGTTAAGGAGTGTTGGTAGGGAACGAGAGGTCTCGGGTTCGAACCCTGCTCGAGATATTTATTTTTAGAAAAGGCTTATATTATGAGGTAGTTATTTTTAATTTATCATTTTATTATTATTATTATTATATTTTTTCTTTTGCAAATATGTAACGTCCTCCCAATAGGGTCTGGAAGGAACATCACTAATATCAAAACATACCAACATATTATAATAAACGAGAACAATACTAAATGATGAATTTAACTTTAATGAGTACGCAGCGAAAAATGAAATATCGTTACAATGACAGGAATAACAATATCGTAAATGTTCACATGCAGAAGTAATAAATGCGATATCTCTTGATCCTATGTCCAAGTAGCATCACATAAGCAGTAAGTATAAGAGCTTGAATCAAACAGTACCTGAGACAAAACATGCTAAAGTGTCAACTAAAAAGGTTGAGTGAAGTTCATAGGTTTAACAAAAAGTTTGTCGTTGTTTTAGACCACAAGATTTAGTTTGTAAAGTTGATCTCCCGCAGGATCAAAAAGTTATGCCAATGCGTGATATTTAGACTAAACGTTCAAGATTGCCCCATGACAAGTTGTGTCTGTCCTTGTCGGTTTAATTTCATTATTAAGTAATACAATGACTTGGTCAAATGTATCGTGGACGTTACTCCCGATAGGCCTACCCCCAATAATTAAGCATGCCGCAGCAATTAAAAATATCATTGTAGGGACTTAGTCGGACATAGCCGGGTATAGCATAGTTTAACAGTTTGTTACTTGTGTCTAAAGTGTAATAAGTAAAAATAGCATGTGTCTCACCCCAAGTAAAAGTAAGTAAGTTTGCTAGCAATTAAAGAGGGGCTATGAATTCACCTTAGTAAGTACAGAGAGTGTTATTCCTCGGAATAAAGAGTTGAACGAGTGAGCAGGAAAGTCAACCTATTGACATTTAAGAGTAGTTAAATGTTTTGCCATGTTTAAGTTTAAGTATGTGTTTAAGTATAGTTTGTTTTACTAAGTTTCTATTCCTAGTAAGTTACTATTTTTATAAAGTTTCCATTTTTAGAAAGTTTCTTATTTTACTAAGTTTCTATGACTAGAGAGTTTCTACTTTTATCAGTGTTTTCTATTTTAGGATACTTGTCGTATTAGATAAGCTTCCAATCACCCCTTTCCCTTCGAATGGCTAATTTAGATCTAGGGGCTGAGCCATAGGACCCTTTAAATCGGAAATCCAAACCCTCTGCCTAGAATCTCATAGAAACCATTCGTCAAGAAAGTTCGAAGATCTATACATCTCTAATACATATCCCAAAATGTTTTTATGTTACAATATAAGTAGTAGGTTATAGGTGCTAGTAATAGTAATAGTGTATACATGTTATTTATTTTATTTTTTATTGCGTATAATTTATAACATTATTTACATATTTTGGTAAAAATAATAACCGAAGTAAAAAGTAAAAAGTAAAAAGTAAAAAGTAAAAAGTAAAAAGTAAAAAGTAAAAAGTAAAAAGTAAAAAGTGAAAAGTAAAAAAATAAAAAGTAAGAAAAGAATACTTACTAGTAGTAATTCTTCAAAGAGAGAATGAGAGAAATTTTGGTGTGAGTTTGAATGAGAAATGAGGGGTATTTATACTTGAAAAAATTAGGTAAAAAGAATAAAATAATTAAAAGAAAAATAAATGTTTAATTCTTAATGGGATTTTAAATTTAAAAAGTATTAAATGTTAGGTCATGGGATAATGCACAAAATAAAATAATAAAAGTAGTTTTTCCATTAAAATTTTTAATTAAAAAGTAATTTATTTATTTATTTATTTATTTTTTATTTATTTTAAGGATTTTTTTTTATGTAAATAAACAAATTTATTTAATGTTTTTCCAAGAATATTTGTCAATAATATTTTTTTTATTTTTTTTATTTTTGTTTTATTTAATTAATAAATACAAATTTTGCATAAAAATAATAAATAATTCGGTATTTTGTATTTTTAATAATAATTATGATTTTAATTATTAAACTATAGTTTTAGTAAGTTTGTAAATATTATTACATTTATATATAATTGGATTTATTATATAGTTAAATATATAATACATTAACTAAATAATAAAAGTGATACAAAGTTTATATACTTAGTTAAATTATGTCAAATTATATAAATTAATAATATATTATTTATTTAAGCGTACATTGTTGACTAAAAATTACTATTCGGTCAATATTTAATTGTATATAACAACCCTTAATACATATAGTCAGACATATAACCCTAGGGTTAATTCAGTAATTTAGAAGTCAAAAAGTGAGGGTTGTTACAGTACCTCCCCGTTAATAAAAACTTCGTCCCGAAGTTTTAGGTAGACATCTCGGATGCATCAGCTGTTGAGAAGAGATGGGGATATTTCTGTTTCATTTGGTCTTCACATTCCCAGGTATGTTCGGGGCCTTGCGTGTTTTCCAAAGGATAGAATATTGTTTTGTTTCAAGCGTTTAAGTCATACAAACCATAATCTCTATAGGTTCTTCTACGAAGTGTATTTTATCATTAATGCAAAGATCATTCAAAATGATGATGTTATGCAAGTCATTTCAGTAAATTGGATACATGAAATGTGTTATGAATAATATTGAGCTCATTTAAAACCTTGAGCGTTTATGCTGCAATATTAGGCAGACAAAACAGAGAGGAGTTCATGAAAATCATAGTCATGAAATTTGATAGAGATCGTCATTCTTTATAACAAGAATGATGAATTAGAGTTTTATCGACATTAAATAATATGGATAAAGTAATTCGATTATAGAAAGAGTATAAACGAAGCTATCGTAAAAGAGTAAATGAGAAAATTAAATGTTTGCCTTAACTTTTGACGTAGTTACGATTGATTTTCGGATTTCAAGGAAATAAAGAAATTTTCGAAATCTTTATAAGATTTGATTTTCCGGTAATTACAGAAATTAGGATTTTTTTTAATTAAAGGCGGTGAATTGCCTCGATTGCTGTGTCTGGAATTTTTGCTATAAATTAGCTTCTTCCGTTTCATTATCTTCACCACTTATATACTTTCTCTCTCAATTCATACTTCCAAAAGTTTTGTTAATATGCTCAATCCAGTTCTTATCTTTGACATTATATTGGTTATCGTCACAATCATCATTCTTTTCCAACTCCCACCAGAGGAGTCTGTTTACTTCTACTATGCTCTAGAATTTATTGTGTTTTTAGTTCTCCCGTGTCTTTATATTGCTATACACATTGATATACACGGTTTGTAATTTCAGTGTTGTTATCGGGATTTATATTTTCCCTTATATGTCAAAGCTTCATGCTTTTGTAAAGCAAGTAATGGTCCAGAATTCGTAGGCATGAAGTTTCGAATGATCATGATATTCAAAGCAGAAGGAAAGGTAATAGCACGATTTGATTTGTCATATTACCAGAATATCCGGAAAAGACCGAATTATCAAGAAAAATATTTTCTTGATATGTTTAGAGTTTAAATAGATAAGAGTCGTGTAACATGGAAAATGATGATTATAAAGTCTATGAATCATCATCTTCCATTAAAAATTTAGCATGACTTACTGTAATTTAATCACGTTGGCCTGACGTCATTATATTATACTAACTCATGCTTCAATTCCCAACACTACTTCAAATCATTCATAATTTAAACTTGAACTTTACAGAATATAGAAACTAAAACAGTTTCCTTTATGATGTGATAAAGATATCGCAAAGAGATAATTAATTGCTGAAAAGAATCGTTATAAAGATATCTTCAGAAATATAGAGGATATTTATAACGAAAGATACAGTGATATCTCAGAATTTCTAAGTTCCAATGACGAGGAAAATTCTTTTGTTTCCTCTGCATTTAATGCTACCATATCTGAATCATTGGTTATCAATCCGAGATGGTTTCAAGAAATTTTATTTTTTTAGATGATTAAACGCTGATTGTAATCGTCAACGGATCTAATGGTTAACGAATAGGCGTTGTTGATGATAATTTCGGTGGTTTGATGTGATAATTCATCATAGAATATGAATGAATATAATTCATGAATGTAGTGATCTTTAGGAAGATAACACCTGCTAAAGCTTTACTTGAATTCTGGTATGTTAATTTCAGAATGTGTAATTAAATTTGTATGAAAATGATTGTGTATCACAGTGAAGGCAGTGAGTATAATTAATGATTTATGAATCGAAATTGAAGAATGTACAGTGTATTTATGTGAGATGTAAATATTTCTCGGGTATTACCTACCCATTAAAATATTTTCACAATTAACAGTTTTTACAATCTTTATGAAGATATACGTTCATATATGTATTCTTCAGATATAATCATGGATTTAATGAGTTAATATATATTAAACTCATTTGATTTGCGGTTTGGAACTAGAGTAAATAATCTCCAAAATCTTAGAGATTTCATAATTGTTGCGAAATATTTCGCTAATGAAGTTATGAATCAATACATTCATCGTTATACTTGATTTATTATGAAATGGAGTTTATTGTGCTGAAGCAGTGATTAACAATTGTTAAGTCATTAGCGAAGGGTGTACATCATAGCATATTAGTGATATGAATTAACCAAGTAGTACATACTAGTTGAGATTCTCACGTAATTGCTTAGTATGACAAGATTTATTATTGTTCCAAATCATATATATATAAGGTATACATATATAATTCTTCACGAAGAATGAGTCAATACATCTTAACTCTTTATTGCTAATATTCCTTGGTATCTATGGGGCGTATCATGTTGATGTTTGAGGTACTGGGTGTGTTGTTGAGGCGGGGGATGCGAATGTTGTTGTTGATGAAGCTGATGCTGTTAGTGGTGATGTTGATGGTACTGGTGGTGATGCTGGTTATGCTGCTGGTGCTGCTGCTGGTATTCGTAGGTTTCGCACCAGATTTTCCAGAGCCACTACTCGAGCGCGAAGCTCGTTGACTTCTTCTATTATTCCGGGATGATTGGTGGTTGGAACAAGGGGGTGAATAAGATCTAGAATCTTCGATATTATATATTCGTGACGGGATACCCTGGAAAGAAGAGAGAAAATGGTGTTTCGGACTGGTTCGCCGGTAAGCGCTTCAGGTTCTTTGCCAAGAGGTGAATTCGGTTGGTGGAAGGGATCACCTTCTTCTTGTCTCCATTGATTGAGTCGGCTATGAACCCATCCCCAATTCATCCAGAATAGATGATGGCTGATTGGTTCGTTTGTTCCGGTTACGATGCCGTGGGAGCTTGAAGAGTTTGAGAAATTCATATTATATGTTTGGAATAGGGTTTGATATGAAATGGGTATTGAATACCGAATGATATATTCGTCTCCTTGAATACGTATTTATAGCAAAAAGATTTCCGTAATTTATGGAGGAAATTTAGGATAAGTGGTAGACAAAGTTTATAAACATGATAATATATGATAAGATATGATGTGTCATCCATTTATGTAATAATGGTGGTATGACGTGTTGAGATTTGTAACTAGATATTGATTAAAGAATTTCAATTCGTATACTGTGATAACCCAATAATATTTTTCGGTTCGCAAACCGATGCATAAAGGCATAAGATACGTGAGTGTTTGAAGTAGTAGCAGGAGCTTGTGGATGAACCGTTATCTTCAATAACATATAGAAGTTTGATAAACTTGATAGGTCATAAGTTTGAAAAAAAATATTAAGTGGAATAAAGATGAATATGATATAAACGAAACACTTTATTTTATTAAGAACAAGGCTTTAAACAAGCCTTCTTATTACACGATTCGGGGATAGAAATAGTTTAAGGCCTAGCCTTTGCATTGATAGAAAATAACTAGGAAATATTAAGATTGAAGTAGTCTTCATATTTCTTCTTCTCGTCCTCAACCTCCTTCATAAACTTCTCAAACTTGTCGTTCTTCTCCTTTTGTTCCTCATAAAGATACTCGATGTTATCATAAAGATTGGAAACATCATTGTTGATTACATGGTACTTGTGGTCCCTCATAGAAAGTTGATTATTCACGCGGTTTTCCTCCATCTTCAATCTAAAGTCAACATCTTCTCTTAGGTAGGAGAGATATTGCTTCCCCCATCGGGAATTTCTTGTAAGGGTGCAAACCAAAGTCCCACATCGGTCATGGGATAAAACAAATGTATGTATATAATCTCTTTCTTTAGCTCAGCATTTTCCTTCTAGAGCTTCTTGATCGCTAGGTCTTTTTCCTTCATTTGAGCATCGATCCTTGCAATATGGTGAATTAGGCCTTCGGTAGTTCTTCGCAGATTCATGATCTCGTACTTGACATCAACTTCATCGTAGGAAGAAGATCGGGATCTTTTCTTTGACGGGCCAGTTTCTTCAAGACGTTTCCTCTTGTCTTTATTTCTTGGGGTTGGATAGTATTGAGGAGACCCATGTGAATCAAGATTAGTATTTGGGCTATAATTTGGTGATGGAGGACCACCAAAGCCATAAGGTGGGCTTTGGACTGGTCTTTCAGTGGAAGATCTTTCAGTATCTTTTTCGGTTGGCTCGAAAAGATTCATTTTGTTCGCTTGATGAGAATTAGACATCCTAATATTAGGAAAGTGATTTTGATTAGAATCTTTAAGTCAAGTATATTAAAGCATAATCGTTAAGATTATGGAGCAATCCTAAGTTCTTTAATTCTAAGGCAGGAAAGGTTATAGTTTCCTAGATTGCTAAGGCACCCTAGCTAACAAGTAAGGCACTCCTGGTTCTCTATAACAGCCTGGTTACACTCTGATACCAATCTGTAACGTCCTCCTAATAGGGTCTGGAAGGAACGTCACTAATATCAAAACATACCAACATATTATAATAAACGAGAACAATACCAAATGATGAATTTAACTTTAATGAGTACGCAATGGAAAATGAAATATCGTTACAATGACAGGAATAACAATATCGTAAATGTTCACATGCAGAAGTAATAAATGCGATATCTCTTGATCCTATGTCCAAGTAGCATCACATAAGCAGTAAGTATAAGAGCTTGAATCAAACAGTACCTGAGACAAAACATGCTAAAGTGTCAACCAAAAAGGTTGAGTGAAGTTCATAGGTTTAACAAAAAGTTTGTCGTTGTTTTAGACCACAAGATTTAGTTTGTAAAGTTGATCTCCCGCAGGATCAAAAAGTTATGCCAATGCGTGATATTTAGACTAAACGTTCAAGTTTGCCCCATGACAAGTTGTGTCTGTCCTTGTCGGTTTAATTTCATTATTAAGTAATACAATGACTTGGTCAAATGTATCGGGGACGTTACTCCCGATAGGCCTACCCCCAATAATTAAGCATGCCGCAGCAATTAAAAATATCACTGTAGGGACTTAGTCGGACATAGCCGGGTATAGCATAGTTTAACAGTTTGGTACTTGTGTCTAAAGTGTAATAAGTAAAAACAGCATGTGTCTCACCCTAAGTAAAAGTAAGTAAGTTTGCTAGCAATTAAAGAGGGGCTATGAATTCACCTTAGTAAGTAGAGAGAGTGTTATTCTTCGGAATAAAGAGTTGAACGAGTGAGCAGGAAAGTCAACCTATTGACATTTAAGAGTAGTTAAATGTTTTGCCCATGTTTAAGTTTAAGTATGTGTTTAAGTATAGTTTGTTTTACTAAGTTTCTATTCCTAGTAAGTTACTATTTTTATAAAGTTTCCATTTTTAGAAAGTTTCTTATTTTACTAAGTTTCTATGACTAGAGAGTTTCTACTTTTATCAGTGTTTTCCATTTTAGGATACTTGTCGTATTAGATAAGCTTCCAATCACCCCTTTCCCTTCGAATGGCTAATTTAGATCTAGGGGCTTGAGCCATAGGACCCTTTAAATCGGAAATCCAAACCCTCTGCCTAGAATCTCATAGAAACCATTCGTCAAGAAAGTTCGAAGATCTATACATCTCTAATACATATCCCAAAATGTTTTTATGTTACAATATAAGTAGTAGGTTATAGGTGCTAGTAATAGTAATAGTGTATACATGTTATTTATTTTATTTTTAATTGCATATAATTTATAACATTATTTACATATTTCGGTAAAAATAATAACCGAAGTAAAAAGTAAAAAGTAAAAAGTAAAAAGTGAAAAGTAAAAAAATAAAAAGTAAGAAAAGAATACTTACTAGTAGTAATTCTTCAAAGAGAGAATGAGAGAAATTTTGGTGTGAGTTTGAATGAGAAATGAGGGGTATTTATACTTGAAAAAATTAGGTAAAAAGAATAAAATAATTAAAAGAAAAAGAAATGTTTAATTCTTAATGGGATTTTAAAATTAAAAAGTATTAAATGTTAGGTCATGGGATAATGCACAAAATAAAATAATAAAAGTAGTTTTTCCATTAAAATTTTTAATTAAAAAGTAATTTATTTATTTATTTATTTTTTATTTATTTTTTATTTATTTTATATATATATATTTGTTCGATTACGTGCTTTAATATATATACTTAATATTGGTTCGTGAATCCGAGGCCAACCTTACACTTGTTCAATGAGGTTATATGTATTTTTACTACGAAATACATTATGGTGAGTTTCATTTGCTCCCTTTTTACTCTTTACATTTTTGGGCTGAGAATACATGCAAATGCTTTACTAACTGTTTTACAATATATATATATATATATGCGTGAGTTTCATTTGAATCCCTTTTACTCTTTACATTTTTGGGCTGAGAATACATGCAAATGCTTTACTAACTGTTTTACAATATATATATGCGTGAGTTTCATTTGCCTTTTTACCCTTTATATTTTTGGGCTGAGAACACATGCGCAACTTTTATAACTGTTTTACGAAATAGACACAAGTAATCGAAACTACATTCTATGGTTGAATTATTAAACCGAATATGCCCCTTTTTAGTCTGGTAATCTAAGAATTAGGGAACAGACACCCTAATTGACGCGAATCCTAAAGATAGATCTATCGGGCCCAACAAGCCCCATCCAAGGTACCGGATGCTTTAGTACTTCGAAATTTATATCATGTCTGAAGGAGGATCCCGGAATGATGGGGATATTCTTATATGCATATTGTGAATGTCGGTTACCAGGTGTTCAATCCATATGAATGATATTTTTGTCTCTATGCATGGGACGAATGTAGTGACCCGAACTTTTCCATGTTTATATATATTAATTGAGATTGATATTTACATGATTAAATGTTTCCAACATGTTAAGCAATCAAACTTATTAAGACTTGATTAATTGAAATATGTTTCATATAGACAATTGACCACCCAAGTTGATCGGTGATTCACGAATGTTAAAACTTGTAAAAACTATATGATGACATATATATGGATATATATATATATATATAGTTAACATGATACTATGATAAGAAAACATATCATAAAGTATATTAACAATGAACTACATATGTAAAAACAAGACTACTAACTTAATGATTTTTAAACGAGACATATATGTAACGATTATCGTTGTAAAGATATTTAATGTATATATATCATATTAAGAGATATTCATACATGATAATATCATGATAATATAATAATTTAAAATCTCATTTGATATTATAAACATTGGGTTAACAACATTTAACAAGATCGTTAACCTAAAGGTTTCAAAACAACACTTACATGTAACGACTAACGATGACTTAACGACTCAGTTAAAATGTATATACATGTAGTGTTTTAATATGTATTTATACACTTTTGAAAGACTTCAATACACTTATCAAAATACTTCTACTTAACAAAAATGCTTACAATTACATCCTCGTTCAGTTTCATCAACAATTCTACTCGTATGCACCCGTATTCGTACTCGTACAATACACAGCTTTTAGATGTATGTACTATTGGTATATACACTCCAATGATCAGCTCTTAGCAGCCCATGTGAGTCACCTAACACATGTGGGAACCATCATTTGGCAACTAGCATGAAATATCTCATAAAATTACAAAAATATGAGTAATCATTCATGACTTATTTACATGAAAACAAAATTACATATCCTTTATATCTAATCCATACACCAACGACCAAAAACACCTACAAACACTTTCATTCTTCAATTTTCTTCATCTAATTGATCTCTCTCAAGTTCTATCTTCAAGTTCTAAGTGTTCTTCATAAATTCCAAAAGTTCTAGTTTCATAAAATCAAGAATACTTTCAAGTTTGCTAGCTCACTTCCAATCTTGTAAGGTGATCATCCAACCTCAAGAAATCTTTGTTTCTTACATTAGGTTATCATTCTAATACAAGGTAATAATCATATTCAAACTTTGGTTCAATTTCTATAACTATAACAATCTTATTTCAAGTGATGATCTTACTTGAACTTGTTTTCGTGTCATGATTCTGCTTCAAGAACTTCGAGCCATCCAAGGATCCATTGAAGCTAGATCCATTTTTCTCTTTTCCAGTAGGTTTATCCAAGGAAATTAAGGTAGTAATGATGTTCATAACATCATTCGATTCATACATATAAAGCTATCTTATTCGAAGGTTTAAACTTGTAATCACTAGAACATAGTTTAGTTAATTCTAAACTTGTTCGCAAACAAAAGTTAATCCTTCTAACTTGACTTTTAAAATCAACTAAACACATGTTCTATATCTATATGATATGCTAACTTAATGATTTAAAACCTGGAAACACGAAAAACACCGTAAAACCGGATTTACGCCGTCGTAGTAACACCGCGGGCTGTTTTGGGCTAGTTAATTAAAAACTATGATAAACTTTGATTTAAAAGTTGTTATTCTGAGAAAATGATTTTTATTATGAACATGAAACTATATTCAAAAATTATGGTTAAACTCAAAGTGGAAGTATGTTTTCTAAAATGGTCATCTAGACGTCGTTCTTTCGACTGAAATGACTACCTTTACAAAAACGACTTGTAACTTATTTTTCTGACTATAAACCTATACTTTTTCTGTTTAGATTCATAAAATAGAGTTCAATATGAAACCATAGCAATTTGATTCACTCAAAACGGATTTAAAATGAAGAAGTTATGGGTAAAACAAGATTGGATAATTTTTCTCATTTTAGCTACGTGAAAATTGGTAACAAATCTATTCCAACCATAACTTAATCAACTTGTATTGTATATTATGTAATCTTGAGATACCATAGACACGTATACAATGTTTCGACCTATCATGTCGACACATCTATATATATTTCGGAACAACCATAGACACTCTATATGTGAATGTTGGAGTTAGCTATACAGGGTTGAGGTTGATTCCAAAATATATATAGTTTGAGTTGTGATCAATACTGAGATACGTATACACTGGGTCGTGGATTGATTCAAGATAATATTTATCGATTTATTTCTGTACATCTAACTGTGGACAACTAGTTGTAGGTTACTAACGAGGACAGCTGACTTAATAAACTTAAAACATCAAAATATATTAAAAGTGTTGTAAATATATTTTGAACATACTTTGATATATATGTATATATTGTTATAGGTTCGTGAATCAACCAGTGGCCAAGTCTTACTTCCCGACGAAGTAAAAATCAGTGAAAGTGAGTTATAGTCCCACTTTTAAAATCTAATATTTTTGGGATGAGAATACATGCAGGTTTTATAAATGATTTACAAAATAGACACAAGTACGTGAAACTACATTCTATGGTTGAATTATCGAAATCGAATATGCCCCTTTTTATTAAGTCTGGTAATCTAAGAATTAGGGAACAGACACCCTAATTGACGCGAATCCTAAAGATAGATCTATTGGGCCTAACAAACCCCATCCAAAGTACCGGATGCTTTAGTACTTCGAAATTTATATCATATCCGAAGGGTGTCCCGGAATGATGGGGATATTCTTATATATGCATCTTGTTATTGTCGGTTACCAGGTGTTCACCATATGAATGATTTTTATCTCTATGTATGGGATGTGTATTGAAATATGAAATCTTGTGGTCTATTGTTACGATTTGATATATATAGGTTAAACCTATAACTCACCAACATTTTTGTTGACGTTTAAAGCATGTTTATTCTCAGGTGAATATTAAGAGCTTCCGCTGTTGCATACTAAAATAAGGACAAGATTTGGAGTCCATGTTTGTATGATATTGTGTAAAAACTGCATTCAAGAAACTGATTTCGATGTAACATATTTGTATTGTAAACCATTATGTAATGGTCGTGTGTAAACAGGATATTTTAGATTATCATTATTTGATAATCTACGTAAAGCTTTTTAAACCTTTATTTATGAAATAAAGGTTATGGTTTGTTTTAAAAATGAATGCAGTCTTTGAAAAACGTCTCATATAGAGGTCAAAACCTCGCAACGAAATCAATTAATATGGAACGTTTTTAATCAATAAGAACGGGACATTTCAGTTGGTATCCGAGCGTTGGTCTTAGAGAACCAGAAAATTTGCATTAGTGTGTCTTATCGAGTTTGTTAGGATGCATTAGTGAGTCTGGACTTCGACCGTGTTTTCTTTAAAAATGATTGCTTAACATTTTTGTTGGAAACTATATATTTTTAACATATGAATATTATGTGATATATTAATCTCTTAACGTGTTTGATATTATGTGATAGATGTCTACCTCTAGAACAAGTCCCATTGACTCACCTAATAATAATGAAGAGTCAAATGTAAATTGGAATGATTTGTGGACTGATTCACAAGTTCCCGAAGAGGAACCGGAAGAAGTGTCGAAACCGGAAGAAGAATCGGAACCGGAAGAAGAATCGGAACCGGATGAAGAAATAGAACCGGTGGGGGAAATAATAAAACGGTTAAGTAAAAGAAAATCCTCAACCAACCGACCAAAGTTAATTATGGTCAATGGTGTTTCCGCCAAGGAAGCAAAATATTGGGAGGATTACCAATTCTCCGATGAATCGGATTCCGACGAGAATTCCGATGATGTTATAGAAATTACCCCAACTGAATTTAAAAAGGCAAAAGAAAATAATAAGGGAAAGGGCATAAAAATAGAGAAATCTAATTCCAACCCCGATGAACTTTATATGTATCGTCAACCCCCGAAGTCCTTAAGTTGTAACAATGACCCGGGAACCTCTAAACCACCAGGTTTTTCTAAACCAATGTGGACAACGACGGCTCGTATTAGGGGAACATCATATATCCCTAGAAACTTGGAAAAACGAACCAAAACCGAAAAAGAAGAAACGAGCGAGTCGGAATAAGATAGTTGTATTCGTGTGGTGTAATATATGTAATATAGTGTTCTTATGCTTTATGATATATGTAAAAATTGCTTGTATTAATAAGTATTTTTTTATGAATCTAACTCTTGTCTATTTTACAGTTTAAAAACACAAAATGGATAGACAACCCAATATTTTAAGAGACCTACCCGGAGACATGATTGATGAAATCTTGTCTAGAGTCGGCCAGAATTCTTCGGCACAACTATTTAAGGCGAGATCAGTTTGTAAGACATTCGAAGAACGTTCCAAGAATGTCTTGGTTTATAAGAGACTTTCGTTTGAAAGATGGGGGATATCACATTGGGAAACCCATAAGTTACGATGTGTTTACTTTGACGCATATATTGCGGGGAACCCAAATGCTATTTTACGCAACGGGTTAAGAAATTATTTTGACTCAATATATCCGAATATTGGACTTCGTGATTTAGAAAAAGCGGCTAACATGCAACATAAAGAAGCATGTTATGCTTACGGATTAGTAATGTTCGCTTCTCACCAAAGTGAGAACAAGAACATCGGGCTACAACTATTAAACAAAACGTTTCCACAAGTAACGGAGTCGGTAATTGGGGTAAGAAATGAGGTTTTTAGATTATTACGGGACTGTTGGACATTACGTAACCCTCGTCCCTTTGATGACGTTACAACACGCTGTCTTATCAACGGCCATAACGGTTATGTTGCACAAGACCAAGGATGGGAAGTAGTCCTAGTAAAACCAGAATGCATGACTTGTTTCTGGACGTATGAATTACGTGTCTTTATTGCCTTTGCCGAACGACTTGTGTACTAGCTAGAATTGTCTTCACAACTATCTTGTATCAAAGTTATTGTGTGCTATATTTCATGCTTTATGTAAAATAAGCGGTATTGTAAGTTTGTAAAATATTGTATAAAAGTTTGAACGCGAAATATTATTACAATCAGTTTTTCATATAGAATTGTAGTAGTTGAATTGTATATTAGCTACTAAGTATGAACTTAACGGGTAGGTACTACCCGAATTTAAACTTATAAAACGCTAATATGAAGAAAAAGCTTTTATAAATGAGTTCATATTATGCTACGAAATACTATTAACTACTCTTAATATTCTGTATGATTAACTTGTTCCATTTAACTATTTTGAAGGAAATGGCACCGACTACTCGACACACCGTGAATATGAATGAAGAGGAATTCCGTACTTTTCTAGCTTCAAACATAGCCGCAGTACAGGCTGCGCTACATACCAACAATAACCTTGGATCTAGCAGTACAGGAAATCGTGTAGGATGCACCTACAAAGAATTCACTGCCTGCAAACCTTTGGAATTTGATGGAACCGAAGGACCGATCGGATTGAAACGGTGGACCGAGAAGGTTGAATCGGTGTTTGCCATAAGTAAGTGTACTGAAGAGGACAAAGTGAAGTACGCTACGCATACCTTCACAGGTTCTGCGTTAACATGGTGGAATACCTATCTAGAGCAAGTGGGACAAGATGATGCGTACGCACTACCGTGGTCAGCATTCAAGCACTTGATGAACGAGAAGTACCGTCCCAGAACCGAGGTCAATAAGCTCAAGACAGAACTTAGAGGGTTACGAACCCAAGGATTTGATATTACCACGTACGAAAGACGATTCACAGAATTGTGCCTATTGTGTCCGGGAGCATTCGAAGATGAGGAAGAGAAGATCGACGCGTTTGTGAAAGGATTACCGGAAAGAATCCAAGAAGATATAAGTTCACACGAGCCCGCCTCCATACAACAGGCATGTAGAATGGCTCACAAACTAGTGAACCAGATTGAAGAAAGAATTAAAGAACAGACTGCTGAAGAGGCCAATGTGAAGCAAGTCAAAAGAAAGTGGGAGGAAAACGGTGATAAGAATCACCAATACAACAACAACAGCAATTACAACAATAATCGCAACAATTATCCCAACAATCGCAACATCAATCGCAACTACAACAAACGGCCCAACAACAACAACAACAACAACAACAGCAACTACAACAATCATCCCAACAACAATAATAACCGCAACAACAACAACAATCAGAAGCAGCTATGCCAAAGGTGTGAAAAGAATCACTCGGGGTTCTGCACCAAATTTTGCAACAAGTGTAAAAGAAATGGTCATAGCGCGGCGAAGTGTGAGGTCTACGGACCAGGGGTTAATAGAACGAAAGGAACAAATGGTGTCGGAACGAGTAATGGCGGAGCAAGTAGTGTCGGAGCAAGTTATGCCAATGTAGTTTGTTATAAATGTGGAAAACCAGGCCACATTATTAGAAATTGCCCGAACCAGGAGAACACGAATGGACAAGGCCGTGGAAGAGTTTTCAATATTAATGCGGTAGAGGCACAGGAAGACCCGGAGCTTGTTACGGGTACGTTTCTTATTGACAATAAATCTGCTTACGTTTTATTTGATTCGGGTGCGGATAGAAGCTATATGAGTAGAGATTTTTGTGCTAAATTAAGTTGTCCATTGACGCCTTTGGATAGTAAATTTTTACTCGAATTAGCAAATGGTAAATTAATTTCAGCAGATAATATATGTCGGAATCGGGAAATTAAACTGGTTAGCGAAACATTTAAGATTGATTTGATACCAGTAGAGTTAGGGAGTTTTGATGTGATAATCGGTATGGACTGGTTGAAAGAAGTGAAAGCGGAGATCGTTTGTTACAAAAATGCAATTCGCATTATACGAGAAAAAGGAAAACCCTTAATGGTGTACGGAGAAAAGGGCAACACGAAGCTACATCTTATTAGTAATTTGAAGGCATAAAAACTAATAAGAAAAGGTTGATATGCTGTTCTAGCACACGTCGAGAAAGTACAAACTGAAGAAAAGAGCATCAATGATGTTCCCATTGCAAAAGAATTTCCCGATGTATTTCCGAAAGAATTACCGGGATTACCCCCACATCGATCCGTTGAATTTCAAATAGATCTTGTACCAGGAGCTGCACCAATAGCTCGTGCTCCTTACAGACTCGCACCCAGCGAGATGAAAGAACTGCAAAGCCAATTACAAGAACTTTTAGAGCGTGGTTTCATTCGACCAAGCACATCACCGTGGGGAGCTCCTGTTTTGTTTGTCAAGAAGAAAGATGGTACATTCAGGTTGTGTATCGACTACCGAGAGTTGAACAAACTTACCATCAAGAACCGCTACCCACTACCGAGAATCGACGACTTATTTGATCAACTACAAGGCTCGTCTGTTTATTCAAAGATTGACTTACGTTTCGGGTATCATCAAATGCGGGTGAAAGAAGATGATATTCCAAAGACTGCTTTCAGAACACGTTACGGTCATTACGAGTTTATGGTCATGCCGTTTGGTTTAACTAATGCACCAGCTGTGTTCATGGACCTTATGAACCGAGTGTGTGGACCATACCTTGACAAGTTTGTCATTGTTTTCATTGATGACATACTTATTTACTCAAAGAATGACCAAGAACACGGTGAACATTTGAGAAAGGTGTAGAAGTATTGAGGAAGGAAGAATTGTACGCTAAGTTTTCAAAGTGTGCATTTTGGTTGGAAGAAGTTCAATTCCTCGGTCACATAGTGAACAAAGAAGGTATTAAGGTGGATCCGGCAAAGATAGAAACTGTTGAAAAGTGGGAAACCCCGAAAACTCCGAAACACATACGCCAGTTTTTAGGACTAGCTGGTTACTACAGAAGGTTCATCCAAGACTTTTCCAGAATAGCAAAACCCTTGACTTCATTAACGCATAAAGGGAAGAAATTTGAATGGAATGATGAACAAGAGAAAGCGTTTCAGTTATTGAAGAAAAAGCTAACTACGGCACCTATATTGTCATTGCCTGAAGGGAATGATGATTTTGTGATTTATTGTGATGCATCAAAGCAAGGTCTCGGTTGGGTATTAATGCAACGAACGAAGGTGATTGCTTATGCGTCTAGACAATTGAAGATTCACGAACAAAATTATACGACGCATGATTTGGAATTAGGCGCGGTTGTTTTTGCATTAAAGACTTGGAGGCACTACTTATATGGGGTCAAAAGTATTATATATACCGACCACAAAAGTCTTCAACACATATTTAATCAGAAACAACTGAATATGAGGCAGCGTAGGTGGATTGAATTATTGAATGATTACGACTTTGAGATTCGTTACCACCCGGGGAAGGCAAATGTGGTAGCCGATGCCTTGAGCAGGAAGGACAGAGAACCCATTCGAGTAAAATCTATGAATATAATGATTCATAATAACATTACTACTCAAATAAAGGAGGCGCAACAAGGAGTTTTAAAAGAGGGAAATTTAAAGGATGAAATACCCAAAGGATCGGAGAAGCATCTTAATATTCGGGAAGACGGAACCCGGTATAGGGCTGAAAGGATTTGGGTACCAAAATTTGGAGATATGAGAGAAATGGTACTTAGAGAAGCTCATAAAACCAGATACTCAATACATCCTGGAATGGGGAAGATGTACAAGGATCTCAAGAAACATTTTTGGTGGCCGGGTATGAAAGCCGATGTTGCTAAATACGTAGGAGAATGTTTGACGTGTTCTAAGGTCAAAGCTGAGCATCAGAAACCATCAGGTCTACTTCAACAACCCGAAATCCCGGAATGGAAATGGGAAAACATTACCATGGATTTCATCACTAAATTGCCAAGGACTGCAAGTGGTTTTGATACTATTTGGGTAATAGTTGATCGTCTCACCAAATCAGCACACTTCCTACCAATAAGAGAAGATGACAAGATGGAGAAGTTAGCACGACTGTATTTGAAGGAAGTCGTCTCCAGACATGGAATACCAATCTCTATTATCTCTGATAGGGATGGCAGATTTATTTCAAGATTCTGGCAGACATTACAGCAAGCATTAGGAACTCGTCTAGACATGAGTACTGCCTATCATCCACAAACTGATGGGCAGAGCGAAAGGACGATACAAACGCTTGAAGACATGCTACGAGCATGTGTTATTGATTTCAGAAACAGTTGGGATCGACATCTACCGTTAGCAGAATTTTCCTACAATAACAGCTACCATTCAAGCATTGAGATGGCGCCATTTGAAGCACTTTATGGTAGAAAGTGCAGGTCTCCGATTTGTTGGAGTGAAGTGGGGGATAGACAGATTACGGGTCCGGAGATTATACAAGAAACTACCGAGAAGATCATCCAAATTCAACAACGGTTGAAAACCGCCCAAAGTCGACAAAAGAGCTACGCTGACATTAAAAGAAAAGATATAGAATTTGAAATTGGAGAGATGGTCATGCTTAAAGTTGCACCTTGGAAAGGCGTTGTTCGATTTGGTAAACGAGGGAAATTAAATCCAAGGTATATTGGACCATTCAAGATTATTGATCGTGTCGGACCAGTAGCTTACCGACTAGAGTTACCTCAACAACTCGCGGCTGTACATAACACTTTCCACGTCTCGAATTTAAAGAAATGTTTTGCTAAAGAAGATCTCACTATTCCGTTAGATGAAATCCAAATCAACGAAAAACTTCAATTCATCGAAGAACCCGTCGAAATAATGGATCGTGAGGTTAAAAGACTTAAGCAAAACAAGATACCAATTGTTAAGGTTCGATGGAATGCTCGTAGAGGACCCGAGTTCACCTGGGAGCGTGAAGATCAGATGAAGAAGAAATACCCGCATCTATTTCCAGAAGATTCGTCAACACCTTCAACAGCTTAAAATTTCGGGACGAAATTTATTTAACGGGTAGGTACTGTAGTGACCCGAACTTTTCCATGTTTATATATATTAATTGAGATTGATATTTACATGATTAAATTTTTCCAACATGTTAAGCAATCAAACTTGTTAAGACTTGATTAATTGAAATATGTTTCATATAGACAATTGACCACCCAAGTTGATCGGTGATTCACGAACGTTAAAACTTGTAAAAACTATATGATGACATATATATGGATATATATATATATATATATAGTTAACATGATACTATGATAAGAAAACATATCATAAAGTATATTAACAATGAACTACATATGTAAAAACAAGACTACTAACTTAATGATTTTTAAACGAGACATATATGTAACGATTATCGTTGTAAAGATATTTAATGTATATATATCATATTAAGAGATATTCATACATGATAATATCATGATAATATAATAATTTAAAATCTCATTTGATATTATAAACATTGGGTTAACAACATTTAATAAGATCGTTAACCTAAAGGTTTCAAAACAACACTTACATGTAACGACTAACGATGACTTAACGACTCAGTTAAAATGTATATACATGTAGTGTTTTAATATGTATTTATACACTTTTGAAAGACTTCAATACACTTATAAAAATACTTCTACTTAACAAAAATGCTTACAATTACATCCTCGTTCAGTTTCATCAACAATTCTACTCGTATGCACCCGTATTCGTACTCGTACAATACACAGCTTTTAGATGTATGTACTATTGGTATATACACTCCAATGATCAGCTCTTAGCAGCCCATGTGAGTCACCTAACACATGTGGGAACCATCATTTGGCAACTAGCATGAAATATCTCATAAAATTACAAAAATATGAGTAATCATTCATGACTTATTTACATGAAAACAAAATTACATATCCTTTATATCTAATCCATACACCAACGACCAAAAACACCTACAAACACTTTCATTCTTCAATTTTCTTCATCTAATTGATCTCTCTCAAGTTCTATCTTCAAGTTCTAAGTGTTCTTCATAAATTCCAAAAGTTCTAGTTTCATAAAATCAAGAATACTTTCAAGTTTGCTAGCTCACTTCCAATCTTGTAAGGTGATCATCCAACCTCAAGAAATCTTTGTTTCTTACAGTAGGTTATCATTCTAATACAAGGTAATAATCATATTCAAACTTTGGTTCAATTTCTATAACTATAACAATCTTATTTCAAGTGATGATCTTACTTGAACTTGTTTTCGTGTCATGATTCTGCTTCAAGAACTTCGAGCCATCCAAGGATCCATTGAAGCTAGATCCATTTTTCTCTTTTCCAGTAGGTTTATCCAAGGAAATTAAGGTAGTAATGATGTTCATAACATCATTCGATTCATACATATAAAGCTATCTTATTCGAAGGTTTAAACTTGTAATCACTAGAACATAGTTTAGTTAATTCTAAACTTGTTCGCAAACAAAAGTTAATCCTTCTAACTTGACTTTTAAAATCAACTAAACACATGTTCTATATCTATATGATATGCTAACTTAATGATTTAAAACCTGGAAACACGAAAAACACCGTAAAACCGGATTTACGCCGTCGTAGTAACACCGCGGGCTGTTTTGGGCTAGTTAATTAAAAACTATGATAAACTTTGATTTAAAAGTTGTTATTCTGAGAAAATGATTTTTATTATGAACATGAAACTATATTCAAAAATTATGGTTAAACTCAAAGTGGAAGTATGTTTTCTAAAATGGTCATCTAGACGTCGTTCTTTCGACTGAAATGACTACCTTTACAAAAATGACTTGTAACTTATTTTTCCGACTATAAACCTATACTTCTTCTGTTTAGATTCATAAAATAGAGTTCAATATGAAACCATAGCAATTTGATTCACTCAAAACGGATTTAAAATGAAGAAGTTATGGGTAAAACAAGATTGGATAATTTTTCTCATTTTAGCTACGTGAAAATTGGTAACAAATCTATTCCAACCATAACTTAATCAACTTGTATTGTATATTATGTAATCTTGAGATACCATAGACACGTATACAATGTTTCGACCTATCATGTCGACACATCTATATATATTTCGGAACAACCATAGACACTCTATATGTGAATGTTGGAGTTAGCTATACAGGGTTGAGGTTGATTCCAAAATATATATAGTTTGAGTTGTGATCAATACTGAGATACGTATACAATGGGTCGTGGATTGATTCAAGATAATATTTATCGATTTATTTCTGTACATCTAACTGTGGACAACTAGTTGTAGGTTACTAACGAGGACAGCTGACTTAATAAACTTAAAACATCAAAATATATTAAAAGTGTTGTAAATATATTTTGAACATACTTTGATATTTATGTATATATTGTTATAGGTTCGTGAATCAACCAGTGGCCAAGTCTTACTTCCCGACGAAGTAAAAATCAGTGAAAGTGAGTTATAGTCCCACTTTTAAAATCTAATATTTTTGGGATGAGAATACATGCAGGTTTTATAAATGATTTACAAAATAGACACAAGTACGTGAAACTACATTCTATGGTTGAATTATCGAAATCGAATATGCCCCTTTTTATTAAGTCTGGTAATCTAAGAATTAGGGAACAGACACCCTAATTGACGCGAATCCTAAAGATAGATCTATTGGGCCTAACAAACCCCATCCAAAGTACCGGATGCTTTAGTACTTCGAAATTTATATCATATCCGAAGGGTGTCCCGGAATGATGGGGATATTCTTATATATGCATCTTATTATTGTCGGTTACCAGGTGTTCACCATATGAATGATTTTTATCTCTATGTATGGGATGTGTATTGAAATATGAAATCTTGTGGTCTATTGTTACGATTTGATATATATAGGTTAAACCTATAACTCACCAACATTTTTGTTGACGTTTAAAGCATGTTTATTCTCAGGTGAATATTAAGAGCTTCCGCTGTTGCATACTAAAATAAGGACAAGATTTGGAGTCCATGTTTGTATGATATTGTGTAAAAACTGCATTCAAGAAACTGATTTCGATGTAACATGTTTGTATTGTAAACCATTATGTAATGGTCGTGTGTAAACAGGATATTTTAGATTATCATTATTTGATAATCTACGTAAAGCTTTTTAAACCTTTATTTATGAAATAAAGGTTATGGTTTGTTTTAAAAATGAATGCAGTCTTTGAAAAACGTCTCATATAGAGGTCAAAACCTCGCAACGAAATCAATTAATATGGAACGTTTTTAATCAATAAGAACGGGACATTTCAACGAATGTTTATGAGAAATGGAAATATGAAATCTTGTGGTCTATTAAAATTATGAAATGATTATTTATGTTAAACTAATGAACTCACCAACCTTTTGGTTGACACTTTAAAGCTTGTTTATTCTCAGGTACGAAAGAAATCTTCCGATGTGCATTTGTTCATATTAGAGACATTACTTGAAGTCATTCATGACATATTTCAAAAGACGTTGCATTCGAGTCGTTGAGTTCATCAAGATTATTTAAAGTCAATTATAGTTACATATATTATGAAATAGTATGCCTGCCTTCAACTTTCGATGAAATGAAAGATTGTCTTTTCAAAAACGAATGCAATGTTTGTAAAATGTATCATATAGAGGTCAAGTACCTCGCGATGTAATCAACTATTGTGAATCATTTATAATCAATATGGACTTCGTCCAGATGGATTAGGACGGGTCCTTTCAGTTTGTATCAGAGCGGTGGTCTTAGTGAACCAGGTCTTGCATTAGTATGTCTAACTGATAGTTGTTAGGATGCATTAGTGAGTCTGGACTTCGACCGTGTCTGCATGTCAAAAGTTTTGCATATCATTTTTGTCGAAAATCATCTGCTTATCATCCTTAGGAAATCACTTACTCATTATTCTTAGTCTAGACGCGTTTTACTGCATTGACTGCATGACTAGTGTATAGACAAAATTCATACCTTAGCGTATCTAACAATTCATATCTTAGAGTATCTGTTACTGTAGACCTTGCCGGATATCTCTCGTAAATTTCTCCTTAATTTAAGGGATCCTGGTACTATATATATCTATGCAAATTATGCGTTGAGAATGCCATCCAACTATCAATTGCTGTCACTAAACTCTTCACGCCAAAAATCTTTCCCGAGATCGCGTAAGATGGCCTCTACGAATCGACCAAGTTCCTCTGACTCCGAAGACAGCGTGACAGGAGCACACCAACCAATCAACTACCGTGATTACTGGAGAAAATGGGGGTGGGTTCGCGACATACTCACCCTATGGAAAAGGGAAGAAGGTACTCCATATCATGAACCGAATCTACCACCTAACCTTGGAGTACTCGACCCCCTCACCGGCGAACCTGTTCGCAACACCGTTTATACCCTTTTTGCCAGAATTTTTCGTCTTGAGACTACCATTAACGGAACTAGAGAAGATATCCGATCTCTACCTCACACTGATAACCAACCAGGGTTAGTAGAAGAAGTTAAAGAACTCCGAGCTCGAGTGTTAACTTTAGAGAGCACGGTACACAATTTGCAAGCACCAGCAGTATCACCAACACCAGTAACATCACCAACCTTAGCACCAACAGCATTAGTACCACCAACAACAACATCCGCATCACCAGCTTCGACATCTCATTCTGTACCTCGAGTATAATCATCGTTCTACGTATCGTTCTATCTATTTTATTTTCGTTCTACATGGCGATTATGTAATCTATAATGTTTTAGAGATTATATATTCTTGTTCTAATAGTAAATCAAATGAGATTAATATCACATTAACTCATTAAATTCATGATTATATCTGAAGAAAATATATATGTATATATATTTTCATAAAGATTATAATTAAAAATTCTTTCGTACAAACTGTTAATGGTGAAAATATTTTTAACGGGTAGGTAATACTCGAGGAATATTTAGATTTCACTTTAATAAGTTACACTGTACAGTCGACGAAGCTGATTCAACAGTCATTTACTATCCTATTTACATTCATCGATATACGAATCCGTTCACCACAGAATAACGATTTTTATTCAATTTCATATTTGGATTTTGACTTCTCAGAATCCAACAAGTGGCATAATGAAGAAAACATTGAACAAAATAAAATTTGCTAGAAACAAACGAATTAACTAATTGAAATATTGTTAAGAATCCACGCTAACTGTTCCTAGCTAACTGGTTACATTTTATTTTCCGCAATTTAATTATCGCAATTTATATTCTCGCAATTTTATTCATCGTCATTTAATTTCTGTATTTATTTTACGCACTTTAAATATCGGGACATGTATACAAGGTTTTGACATATCATGTCGATGCATATATATATATATTTTTTGGAATAACCATAGACACTCTATATACAGTAATGATCTAGTTCTCTATACATGGTTGAGGTTGATTCTATAATAATATATATAATTTGAGTTGTGATCGAGTCTGAGACATGTACACGGGTCACGATACGTATTAATTAATTCGAATATTATATATTAAATTATATATTAATTATTGGACTGTCAGCTGTGGACTATCAAATGAGGACTACCAACATTGGACAATTAAAATGAATTAAAATATTAATTATAACATATGAAACAAAACAATTCTTCAAGTTTGCCACTTGATTTCATCTTAAACCTCATTTGTATCTTGACGATTACAATCTGCGTTCAAACCTTTCATGATTCTTGAAAACACCTCAATCGAGGAGATGAACCAACCACACGATACCTATGAAAGAAAGAACTTATGCATATAGTTATGCACCTGAAAAACTCTCGAAAACTGAGTAAACGTTTAACACGTAGTTGTGCTAATTCTTTAGTGTTATTATCACCCAAAATAACATTGCAATTCTTTTTCACAATTAGCCAATTTTGTCACAGCTCCAACAAATCCACTTCAATTTTTCATTAGAATAAACTTTATTATAAAGATTACCCCTTCATCATCGTTACCGGAGAACCGTTTATATACCACCACATTAGCAGTAAACTTACTAGCAAATTCATTATTCATTAACTTAAGTTTATCTCCAAAAAACCATTATAATTGTTCATTAAAGTCCTATCATATACCCATTCGCATCTTGTAAAGAGAACTGCCATACTGATAATGCTAAAAACAAACATATATTTCATAGCATTATTCCTCAAGAAAGACAAGCTTTTAGTTGCAATTGTTCTATTTACAAGTGATATTCGTTTAAATATTAAAAGGTGAAGACAAAAGACAGATTCGACAAATTGAAGACACAAAGGTCCAAAAAGCTCAAAAGTACAAAATACAATCAAAGAGGTTCCAATTATTGATAAGAAACGTCTCGAAATTACAAGAGTACAAGATTTAAAACGCAAAGTACAAGATATTAAATTGTACGCAAGGACGTTCGAAAATCCGGAACCGGGACATGAGTCAACTCTCAACGCTCGACGCAACGGACCGAAAGTTACAAATTAATTATGTATATAAATATAATATACTATATAATTAATTATATAAATTATATATTTATATTATATTTATATTATTAAAATCCGTCGGCAAGTAAAGATCCAAAATGGATGAGCTGTAAAATCAAACTCCGCGACTCGCGGAGTTTGAAGGAGAAAAGGGTCGCGACTCGCGGAGCCCTAAATTTCAGTGTGGGCCTATTAAAGGCAACGCATTTTTCTGAATTCAATACATCTTTTTCTTCATTCATCAACGTAGTATATGTATATATATTTATATTTTAATTTTAATTTTAATTTTAAATCCTAATAATAAGGTTATGTTAGCGAATGTTGTAAGGGTGTAAGTCGAAATTCTGTCCGTGTAACGCTACGCTATTTTTAATCATTGTAAGTTATGTTCAACCTTTTTAATTTAATGTCTCGTAGCTAAGTTATTATTATGCTTATTTAATCCGAAGTAATCATGATGTTGGGCTAAATATTAAAATTGGGTAATTGAGCTTTGTACCATAATTGGGGTTTGGACAAAAGAACGACACTTGTGGAAATTAGACTATAGGCTATTAATGGGCTTTATATTTGTTTAACTAAATGATAGTTTGTTAATTTTAATATAAAGATTTACAATTGGACGTACCTATAAATAACCATATACACTCGATCGGACACGATGGGCGGGGTATTTATATGTACGAATAATCGTTCATTTAACCGGACACGGGAATGGATTAATAGTCTATGGAATTATTAAAATAGGGGTGAAATTATGTACAAGGACACTTGGCATAATTGATAACAAAGTATTAAAATCTTGTTACAGTTTAAGTCCCCAATTAGTTGGAATATTTGACTTCGGGTATAAGGATAATTTGACGAGGATACTCGCACTTTATATTTATGACTGATGGACTGTTATGGACAAAAACCAGACGGACATATTAAATAATCCAGGACAAAGGACAATTAACCCATGGGCATAAAACTAAAATCAATACGTCAAACATCATGATTATGGAAGTTTAAATAAGCATAATTCTTTTATTTCATATTTAATTTTCTTTATTTTATTTTTAATTGCACTTTTAATTATCGCACTTTTATTTATTGTTATTGTATTTAATTGCACTTTTAATTATCGTACTTTTTAATTATCGCAAGTTTATTTTTTCGCACTTTTATGTATCGCAATTTCATTATCGTTATTTACTTTACGCTTTAAATTAAGTTTTTTATTTATTTAATATTTTACATTAGGTTTTAACTGCGACTAAAGTTTTAAAAATCGACAAACCGGTCATTAAATGGTAAAAACCCCCATTATAATAATAATATTACTTATATATATTTGTATTTTTATAAATTAAAACTAATATAGCGTTAAGCTTTGTTTCAAAGATTCCCTGTGGAGAACCGGACTTACTAAAAACTACACTACTGTACGATTAGGTACACTGCCTATAAGTGTTGTAGCAAGGTTTAAGTATATCCATTCTATAAATAAATAAATATCTTGTGTAAAATTGTATCGTATTTAATAGTTTTTTCTAGTAAAAATAAAGTTATTTCATATACACCTAGCATAACATCAAGTATTTTTGGCGCCGCTGCCGGGGAGCGCCGAAGCGAAACGCCACACACGAAAAGAAAAAAAATATTTTATTAAGTTTTAATTAGTTTTTGTAAAATATATACTTTTTAAATATAAAAAAATATATAAAAAATTAAAAACCGAAAAAAAAAATATATATAAATTTATTTTTAAGATTTTTATTTATAAAATTATAAAGTATTTCTATTTTTTTTTAGTTTTTAAAATATAAGTTTTTATTTATTATATTTTATATAATTATTAAAAACAGAAAAATATATAAAATATAATTTAAAAAAACTACAGAACCTGTCGAACGAAACTTGTGCATTTAAAATTTTAACCTCCGTGACTCGCGGGGTCTTCTGGTACGTGGCACTGCAACTCGCGGAGCCGCCCTGACGCGTATGACCAGAACCCTAATCTACATTAATTACAGAGTATTATTTATTATTATTAATTAATTTGTATTTTGGGTTAAATATTTAATTAATTTAGTATTTAATTTAAGTTTTAATTTAATTAGTATAATTAATTATAATTAGTTTTAATATATATAAAAATTAATGCTTTTATAAAATAAATATAAAAATAATATTTCTATAAAAATTGTAATCTTATCATTTTTAGCTTCTTTTTATTTTTGTAACTTTTTAATCGTTTATTCGTAATATTTATATTTTTTGCTCGTATCTAATTTTAAGTTCTAGTATTTGCCGTAGCTTATTTTTATTTCTAGATTTTTAGGCCTTGCCGTAAATTCCCTTAAGTGCTTATTCCTTAGACTAAGATTTAGGTGCTTTAGAATTTTGTGACGCCGTTTTTAAATTTTAGTACCTTTTTAAGATATTGCCATTTGGGATATAGTTTTACTTGTAAGCTTTAATATTTTTAGACGCAACTTTTAATTCTTATTTTTTTAGTTCCTTTTTAAGTTTAGACGTGCTACTTTCTTATTTTTATTTTTCGACGCCTTTTACCTATGTATCAATTATCACTCCAATTAGTAATCTCAATTTGGAATTTTAATTTTAAGTTAGTGATAATAATAAGGTTGGGTTAGTCGAGTGTTTTTAAGTTTTATAAGTCATTTTTTTTTCTTTCTTATTTTTTGACGCCTTTTATTTTTCAACCCTTTTCTTTTTCGACCTTTTTCGACGCGCTTTTTTTCCTTCTTATTTCTCGCTATTCTAGTTTTTAGGACTTAGAATTTTCTCTATTTCTTATCTAAATTTCTTTAAATTACGAAAATTTATTTTAAGTGGTTAAATTGATAGACATCAAAATTTTCTGGTTCGTAGTAATAGTTGAATTTGTACGTGGACCAGGTTATTGGAGCCAAATAGTACTCAATTATATTGAGACCAAACGAATCATGCCCCTCTGCTGCATCTTTTGGCTATTCGAAACGTGGGCAAAATCAGAAAAGTCTATTAATTGGATAACTTATATAATTTTTCTTTCCTTTTAAAAACTAATAGGATATTCAATAAATGCACCGAGCAAGACGTTCACCACCTTTTGTACGTTCACCACCTGTAACTCGATCAAGATATCTAGCAAATATTGTCGCCGTTGATTTTCCTTTAAAATCGTCATCCAGTCAACCAAGTACTCCAATTCAAATTTCCGATAATCCATTTTTTGAACCCGACCTCACAATTGAGAATCCGGAGAATATTCAGGGACGATTCATAGATCCTGAACCATTAATATTTCCTCCGGAACCACCAATCATTCAAATAGAGATTGTTGAGGAACGAACCATTAAATCAGAATCCTCTAGTGATTCCGATTCAACAAATTCAATCATGGAGAATCTAGAACCTTTAAGTATGGAAGACCGAATGAGAGCTAAACGCACTGGCCAAGGTCACGCAATTACTCATCCAGACATTAATGCGCCAGATTATGAAATCAAAGGACAAATTCTACATATGGTGACTAATCAATGCCAATTTAGTGGTGCGCTGAAGGAAGATCCAAATGAACATCTTCGTACCTTTAATAGGATCTGCACTCTATTTAAAATCCGAGAAGTTGAGGATGAACGGATATATCTCATGTTATTTCCCTGGACTTTAAAGGGAGAAGCCAAAGATTGGTTAGAATCATTACCTGAAGGGGCGATCGATACATGGGACATTTTAGTTGAAAATTTTCTTAAACAATTCTTTCCGGCATCTAAAGCCGTAAGACTTCAAGGAGAAATTGTTACATTCACACAGAAACCAAATGAAACTCTATATGAGGCGTGGACAAGATTTGGAAAGTTATTGAGAGGATGTCCGCAACATGGTTTATTTAACGCCCCGTCCTAATCCATCCGGACGAAGTCCATATCGATCATAAACGGTTCATAATAGTTGATTACATCGCGAGGTACTTGACCTCTAAATGATAAATTTTACAAACATTGCATTCGTTTTTAAAAGACAAACTTTCATTACATCGAAATTTGACAGGTATGCATACCATTTCATAATATCCAAACTATAAATGACCTAATCTGTCATTTACTTAATAATAATCTCTAATGAACTTCACGACTCGAATGCAATGTCTTTTGAAATATGTCATGAATGACTCCAAATAATATCCTTAAAATGAGCTAATGCACAGCGGAAGATTTCTTTCAAACCTGAGAATAAACATGCTTTCAAGTGTCAACCAAAAGGTTGGTGAGTTCATTAGTTTATCATAAACAATCATTTCATAATTTTAATAGACCACAAGATTTCATATTTCCATTTCTCATAAATATACGTCCCATGCATAGAGACAAAAATATCATTCATATGGATTGAACACCTGGTAACCGACATTCACAATATGCATATAAGAATATCCCCATCATTCCGGGATCCTCCTTCGGACATTATATAAATTTCGAACTACTAAAGCATCCGGTACTTTGGATGGGGCTTGTTGGGCCCGATAGATCTATCTTTAGAGTTCGCGTCAATTAGGGTGTCTGTTCCCTAATTCTTAGATTACCAGACTTAATAAAAGGGGCATATTCGATTTCGATAATTCAACCATAGAGTGTAGTTTCGATTACTTGTGTGTATTTCGTAAAACAGTTATAAAAACATCGCATGTATTCTCAGTCCCAAAAATATATATTGCAAAAGCATTTAAAAAGAGATTAATGAAACTCACCATACTGTATTTTGTAGTAAAAATACATATAACAGCATTGAACAAGTATATGGTTGGCCTCAGATTCACGAACCTATATCAATTGTATATCTATTAAAACATATAATGGAAATCGCATAATTTCCTTTATTAATTATATATTATTTATGTGTTTGTAGTTTATATAATGTATATTAAATTCCATTTAAAAATATATACTTATATTATATCTTAAAGTATACGTTATATATATTTATTGTATATATATTTAAAATGATTAGAATCTATACATTTAGTTATATTAATATATCCATGTATATATTTAGTATTATATTAAAAATATCGAATTTGTTGTATGTCGGTATTTATATAAGAAATGTTAATATGTCTTGTATATAGTTATATAGATTATTAATATAGTTGTAGTATATATAATAAGTAGGTTTTATGTACCAAATATCTATTTGTTAAAAATGATAGTTTTGATATTAATGATTTTACTAATAATAGTCTACTAATAATAACTTTATTAATGATGATAATACTAATAATAAGAATGATAATGATAATAATGATAGTACATATGTTAATAATGATTCTAATAATACTAATAAGTACATAATGATACTAATACTAATATTAATAATAATAATAATAGTTTGTGTTATTTTGATAATAATAATAATCCTAATCATAATAATAGTAATAATACATATATTAGTTATAATGATAATGATAAAGATTATAATTTTAGTAACAATAACAATACTAATAATAATAATAATTTTAGTAATGAAATCTACCTTTAAAAGCCTTTCTAAAAAAAATATATCTCAAACCGAATTTGAACCCGAGACCTCTTGCTCACCCACAAACACCCTTAACCATTCTACCATTCATGTCTTTCTTATTTATTATGCAACCCAAATATATATATCTAATATCTATTTCAACTTGAATCATCTTCTTCATCTTCTACCTTAAATCAATTCAACCATGGAACTTCAAAAAATCAAAATAACGCATTCGGGTTTTCATTTATGATTTGTAAACAACATGAAACAAAAAAAATAAAAGTATGTTCATGATATAAAAAAAAATGCGAAAAAAAAAACAAAAAAAATCCTACTGCTTGCATATAGCCAAGAAAAAAAAAATTTGTTTTCAATTTTGAGTTCGTTTTGGACAATCTTTACAACATGAAACATGTTTCAAATCATTCCTAAAATCTATCTAAATCATCAATTGAATTTAAAACATCAAAACAAGCTCTAATTTCTCCAAGAACAAAATAGTTGACTTTTGACAATTTAACTTTGACTCGTAAATTCGAATTCGTTATTAAGAATTGGAACTTTAGATTTTGCAGGAAGTTTAAGTAAATAATTCCTAACAACTCTGCATTTTTAGTTTTTGAAATTTGTTTCGAATTTACGTTAGTGTATATTACTGTAAAGAACTCAAGAACTCAAAAATTGATTTTTAGATTAAGAGTGTTATAGGTTATGATTACAACATGAATTGTGTTGCAAATCATTCCTATAATCTTTATGGATCATCAAATTAACTGGATATATCAAAACAAACACGAATTTGATTCAAGAACACTTAGTTGACTTTTAAAACCCAAAACTTTGACTCTCAAATTAGAGATTAATAGAAAGAATTGAGGATTGAAAACTTACAGATAGTTTAGATAGACGATTCCTAACAAGACTACATTATTACATTTTGGAAATTCATTCGAAATCAAAATATGGTGAAAAAGATGAATGTACAGAGTGTCGAGCTTCATCTTCTTTTTATTTCTGTTTTCAAATCCTGATTTGCAGTGTAAACTAGTATTATATATAATGTGTTAGTACATAATTTAACAGTTAAACTAGATTCTAATTGATTTATGAATTTGACCGGGATCGATTTATAGACAAGGAGTACTCACAATTCAATCAAAGAATAAAAAAAAGAAACAGACATATACAATCAAACAAAAATTTGTTACCTGTCCTTGTTATATGCTTATATATAATTAATTTTAATTTTATTAATTAATATAAATACATTAATAATAATAATACTAATTAATAATATTTATATCAAAATAATAATAATAATAATAATAATAATAATAATAATAATAATAATAATAATAATAATAATAATAATAATAATAATAATAATAATAATAATAATAATAATAATAATAATAATAATAATAATAATAATAATAATAATAATAGAAATACTAACATTATTTATGATAATAATAATAGATTGTATTCTTTGTAATAATAATAATAACTATATAAATGATAATTTTATCAAAAAAATATACTAATAATAATAATAAGAATTATATTAGTGATGATACCATTAATTACAATTATATTAGAAATAATATAACGATGTATTTATATATACATATTTTTATATTACTATTACATATATATATATATTTTTAATATTGAGAGTGATTATTATATTACTACAACAATATAATTTATAATAAAACTTGTTATATTAATTGTTAATATTAAATAAAGTTATAACTTTACTACTAGTTATAGTGATAATGATATTAACAATGATATCAATAACATTAATAAGTATAACAAATCAGATATATTAAATTCAATATTATAATTTTAGTAATTCTGATATTAATATTAATAGTAGCAATGAATGTATTAATAATATAATGATTACGATTAAACTTGTAATTACATTTAAACATTAATATTATATATTATACGATAACATATGTTGAATATTTATTATTTATACATTGTATATATATTACCATATACTCTTAATTATTAATAAGAATCATATCTATATTTATTCATTTTTAAATTACACTTACTTATTTTTGTAGCTCATTTTACATATTTAGTTCAAATGTTTAAATTTTATTTTATAATTTTAAATTATTATATATATACTTACATCTATATATACTTATATATATACATATTTATTTTCAAACTATGATTCGTGAATTGTCGGGCATAATCAAAGGTCAACTGAATCCATATAAATAGTTCAAAGGTTAAATGTATGCACGAACACAGTTCAAGGTTTATGAGACTTCAACATTACAAACTTTGCTTATCATGTCGGAACATATGAAGATTAAGTTTAAATTTGGTCGGAAATTCCCGGGTCGTCACAGTTTAGACACCTGTCAAATAGTACAAATATTCTACCAAGGATGCGACATCACTACAAGGAAAGACATCGATATAGCAGCTGGTGGTTCTATTATGAAGAAAACCGAAACTGATGCTTATAAAATTATTGATAACACTGCTTCCCACTCACATGAGTGGCACCAAGAAAAAGATATCGTTAGATCATCTAAAGCAGCTAGAGCCGATTCTAGCCATGACTTAGATTCTATTTCCGCAAAGATAGATGCTGTGGAGAGACGAATGGAAAAGATGACTAAGGATATACACTCAATACGAATTAGTTGTGAGCAGTGTGGAGGACCACATTTGACAAAAGATTGTCTCAGTATTGAACTAACAATGGAACAAAGAGAGAATGTTTCATACATAAACCAAAGGCCTGGAAATAATTATCAGAATAATTATCAACCGCCAAGACCGATTTACAATCAAAACCAGAATTATAACCGAAATGTTCCATACAACAATCAACAAGGTCCTAGCAATCAACAAGTATCCAATAATACTTACAACCAGCAAAGACCTAATTTTCAAAACAAACCACCACAAACTGATGATAAAAAGCCGAATTTAGAAGATATGATGTCGAAGCTAGTTGAATCTCAAACACAGTTTTTCACATCTCAGAAACAAATCAATGAACAAAATGCTCAAGCATTTAGAAATCAACAAGCTTCTATTCAAAATTTGGAACAAGAAGTAAGTAACCTAGCAAGGTTAATAGGTGAAAGAAAACCGGGAAGTTTACCTAGTGATACAAATGCTAACCCCCGAAATGAAACAGCTAAAGCTATTACCACAAGAAGTGGTATTACACTTAAACCACCTGAAATACCTGTAATTTCTGATGAAGCTATTCCTACTCCACAAGAACCACAACCTGAACAAGATAAGGAAAAAGAACCGGTAGTTGAAAAGGTTAATGAAGATAACACAGTTAAGGATAAACCTTATGTTAAACCATACCAACCACCACTTCCTTACCAGAGTAAAATGAAAAAAGAGAGACTTGAAGCCGAGCAATCCAAATTCTTGGATATGTTTAAACAGATAAATGTAAATCTTCCTTTCATTGATGTGATTTCAGGAATGCCTAGATATGCTAAATTTCTGAAAGATCTAATCTCAAATAGAAAGAAAATATAAGAACTCTCAGCTGTTACTATGAATGCTAATTGTTCAGCAGTGCTGTTGAATAAGATACCAGAAAAATTATCTGATCCAGGAAGTTTCACAATTCCATGTTTTCTGGGTAGTCTTAGTTCAATAGAAGCATTGGCAGATTTAGGTGCTAGTATAAATTTAATGCCGTATTCACTATACACTAAACTAGACCTTGGAGAATTGAAACCAACAAGAATAAGCATACAACTAGCCGATCGATCAATAAAATATCCTAGAGGGATAATGGAGAACATGCTAGTTAAAGTTGGTACTTTAGTATTTCCAGTAGATTTTGTTATTCTGGACATGGAAGAAGATTCTCAAGTTCCTCTCATATTAGGAAGACCATTCTTAAACACGGCTAAAGCAATGATAGACGTGTTTGGTAAGAAACTGACCCTAAGTATAGAGGATGAGAGTGTTACCTTTTCAGTTGATAGAGTAATGCAACAACTGCAATCTGCAGATGATACATGTTATTATATTCAAACTACAGATTCACATGCATAATTGTTAGAAGAATTTCCAGAATTAAAAGGAACAGGAGAATGTTCTTTAGGAGAAGGTACTGAACCAATTGATGAAACTGAAATGTTAGCTACACTAATGGCTAATGGATATGAACCAACAACAGAAGAAATTCAAATGCTAAAAGAAGAAGACACATATCGATATAAATCATCGATAGAAAAACCTCCGACATTAGAGTTAAAGCCACTTCCAAACCATTTGGAATACGCTTATTTACATGGTGAATCTGAATTACCTGTAATAATATCGTCTTCTCTTACTGAAAATGAGAAATCACAACTCATTTCTGTATTGAAAGCTCATAAACCAGCCATTGCATGGAAGATTCATGATATAAAAGGAATAATTCCTTCGTATTGCACACATAAAATCCTTATGGAAGAAGGTCATAAAACGTATGTGCAACGCCAACGAAGACTAAATCCTAATATGCAAGATGTTGTTAAGAAAGAAATTATTAAACTGCTAGATGCAGGTTTAATTTATCCAATTTCTGATAGTCCATGGGTAAGCCCAGTTCAATGCGTACCTAAGAAAGGTGGCATGACTGTCATCACAAATGAGAAAAATGAGCTTATTCCTACTAGGACTGTAACAGGATGGCGTGTATGTATTGATTATAGAAAATTAAATGACGCCACCAGAAAAGATCACTTTCCCTTACCTTTCATTGATCAAATGTTGGAAAGATTAGCCGGAAACAGTTACTATTGTTTTCTTGATGGATTTTCTGGATATTTTCAAATTCTAATAGCACCCAAAGACCAAGAGAAAACCACCTTCACGTGCCCTTATGGTACTTTTTCTTACAAACACATGCCATTTGGACTTTGCAATTCCCCTGCAATGTTTCAAAGGTGCATAATAGCGATTTTTCACAACATGATAGAAGAATGCATGGAAGTTTTCATGGATGACTTTTCAGTCTTCGGTGATACATTTGAAACATGTCTAGTTAATCTTGAACGAATGCTTATTAGATGCGAACAATCAAATCTAGTACTTAATTGGGAGAAATGCCATTTCATGGTTAAAGAAGGCATCGTTCTTGGTCATAAAATTTCAAAGGAAGGAATTGAAGTGGACAGAGCTAAAGTAGATGTAATTGCTAAACTTCCACATCCCACCAATGTTAGAGGAGTTAGAATTTTTCTAGGGCATGCCGGTTTTTACCGACGTTTCATAAAAGATTTTTCTAAAATTGCCACTCCTATGAAAAAACTCCTAGAAAAGGATGCTCCATTCATCTTTTCAGATGAATGTATCAAATCTTTTAATATTCTTAAAGAGAAACTCACTAATGCACCGATCATGATAACACCAAATTGGAATCTACCGTTTGAACTAATGTGCGATGCAAGTGATTTTGCAATGGGAGCCGTTTTAGGACAAAGGATTGAAAAACGATTTCAACCTATATATTATGCTAGTAAGACGTTACAAGGAGCACAAATGAACTACACAACTACTGAAAAAGAACTCCTTGCTATTGTCTTTGCTTTTGACAAATTTCGTTCATATCTTGTTCTAGCTAGAACGGTGGTCTATACCGACCATTCTGCTCTTAGATACCTATTTTTGAAACAAGATGCCAAACCAAGATTAATCCGTTGGATCTTACTCTTACAAGAGTTCGATATTGAAATCCGAGATAAAAGAGGAGCAGAAAATCTCGCCGCTGATCATCTTTCTCGTTTTGAAAATCCTGAATTAGAAGTTCTAAATGAATCGACCATACAAGACAACTTTCCTGATGAATATCTATTGAAGATAGATTATAATGAAATTCCATGGTTTGCAGACTATGCAAACTACTTAGTATGTGGATTCCTTGAAAAAGGATTATCATACCAAAAACGAAAGAAATTCTTTAGTGATATAAAACACTATTTCTGGGAAGATCCACATTTGTTTAAAAGTTGTCCCGATGGAATAATACGCCGATGTGTATTCGGAGATGAAGCTAGTAAAATTTTAAACCATTGTCACACAGGACCAACAGGAGGGCATTATGGGCCTCAACTCACAGCAAGAAAAGTTTATGATGCTGGATTCTATTGGCCTACAATTTACAAAGACGCACACCTTCTTTGCAAATCCTGTGATGCATGTCAAAGGGCCGGAAAAATAAGTCAACGCGATGAAATGCCACAAAATGTTATTCAAGTATGTGAAGTATTTGACATTTGGGGTATTGACTTTATGGGTCCATTTCCAAAATCTCATAATAATCTCTATATTCTCGTAGCCATTGATTATGTATCTAAATGGGCGGAAGCACAAGCTCTCCCAACTAACGAAGCACGAGTTGTAGTCAACTTTTTAAAACGTCTTTTTGCAAGGTTTGGAACACCGAAAGCTTTAATAAGTGATCGGGGTACTCATTTCTGTAATAATCAACTTGAGAAAGTTCTTAAAAGATATGGAGAAACTCATAAAATCTCCACCGCATATCATCCACAAACAAGTGGACAAGTTGAAAATACCAACCGAGCTTTGAAACGTATTCTAGAGAAAATCGTAGGATCAAATCCGAAGGAATGGTCCATTAAATTGGAGGATGCACTCTGGACTTTTAGAACAGCCTACAAAACTCCAATTGAAACCACACCTTTTAAACTCGTTTACGGAAAAGCATGTCATCTTCCAGTAGAAATTGAACACAAAGCATTTTGGGCTTTGAAGACATGTAATCTTGATTTACATGAAGCTGGACGTCTACGGTTAAGTCAATTAAACGAATTAGAAGAATTAAGACATGAAGCATATGAAAATTCGATAATCTATAAAGAAAGAACGAAGAAATGGCATGATAAAAGAATCAGAAGTTCAAAAGAATTTAAAGAAGGAGACAGAGTTCTTCTTTTCAATTCACGATTCAAGCTATTTCCTGGAAAATTGAAATCAAGATGGTCTGGACCATTCATAGTCAAAAGAGTTTTCCCATACGGAACAGTAGAATTAATAAATTCAAATGGGATTGAATTTAAGGTTAATGGTCACAGAGTTAAACATTACATAGATAGTCCGATGGAAATTGACAATGAAGTTAATCACAATTTCGATACCACAGCTAATTAAGTGTGGGGAGAATCAAGTCTTTAAAGGATAATATGTATTTCTGTTAGAGTTAGATTTTCTGTTTTCGTGTAGTTCTCGAAAATGGAACCCGAATGGTTTTTCCCTAGCAGACCCTAAAGAACTAGTCTTCTCCCCCCATTCTGAATTTTTTTTTTTTTTTTTAGGTTTTTACAAAATGAAGACTTCCTGTGAACTAAACCATGGTCGAATGCTACACGCTTTGATCACTAAACGAAATAATGACACACTTCCGAGTGAACTAGTATCATTAATCAGAAGTAAATTGGACGGAGTAAGAAAAGAATCCAGTTGCGAAGATAATAAGTTACAATTTGGTAAAGGAAAATCAAAATCCGCAAAGAAAAGAAGAGCACGACACCTTGAAAAATGTCACAAATGCGGAAAATGGTCACACGAAGGTAAATGTTCAAATCATCAAACTTATTCAAACACCGAATTTGTTACTTTATGAAGAGACGGACCGTTCATATGTTTAGAAGAAAAAACACTGATTGCTCGAGGTTACGCCTATATAGCCATGGAAAATCAATTAGTACGACTATCTTATGAGTGGGCTAGAGTATATCACTAAGAATACTATCTCACAGGTAAGTCTGTACAGTTTTTATTTTTATTTTTATTTTTAACCTTTTGATAATAAACGCTAATTTATTCGCAATAAAATATTAAATTGGTATTCGATGAAATTAGGTCTTGCAACCGAAATTGTTGATATCATTCAAAAATTTATTACATCACTGCGAAATTTAACGTTTATTCTTAAGGTATAAATATCTTTAATCAATCAACCCAAAATATTTCAAAAATTCGTCATGAGTTAAATTAGGTTATGGAACCGAAATTACTTTATCGAAAAGAGGGGCGTATATTTTTGATAATATTTGATTGATTAAAGTGGGATAAAAGCCAAAAAGATTTTTAATTTAATTTTTACCATGTTTTTAAAATTAATATATAAATATTAAATTAATATTGTGCAATTTTTAAAATTAATATATTTAAAATTGTAAATATTTGAAAAATTGATATTTTTAATATATGTTTGTATGTATAAAAATAAAATTAAATTTAAGTTTGGTGTGAATTTTTAATATTAATTTTGAATTTTATGCATTTTAAATTTAAGTTGTGTGAATTTAAAAACAAAAATTTACTTTATCTCATTAAGTTAAAAATACGATTTTTAAAATTCGTCGTAAGTTGAAGACTAGGTCGTTGAGCCGAAATTGCTTTACCCGAGGGAGGGACGAGAACTTTTATTATCATTATTTTTAATCTTATTGAATTAAAGTATGCCAAAAACATTAAAAAGAAACCCAAAAATCTTTGCTTTTAAAACCGTGCTTTAAATTGACAAATTTTAAAATTTTGTCTAGGGACGGACTAGGACATCGTTCCGAAACAACCTCGTCCTAAATAACAAGGGAAACAAAATTTTAAAATTAATTTATTAATATTGTTTTTATAAGTTAAGATTTTTATTTAAAAAAAAAAGAACACCGCGACTCGCGGAGTTTGTAATGGGTAAACACCGCGACTCGCGGAGTTTGTAAAATACAGAAAAAAAATAAAACGCAAGAACAGATCAGTTTACTCACTCCACACCCACAAAACTGCGAAAACAAACACGAAAAACACACATAAAATCGAATTTTTTCACCATTTTTCATCAAATCTTTCACAAAAACATGTTGAGAAGGATGCTATCAAGGAATTACTCAAGGAAAACGGTAAATTTCTACATCAAAACACCCTTTAATCCGAAAAATTAGTGTTCTTGAACAAATTTATACCCAATTCGATTTTGATGCTTTTTAGTGTAATTATGCTTAAATTGCTTATGTATTATGCTTGTATAACCTAGATTGATGCTATTTAACATGATTAGAAGCCTTAAACTTCAAATTTTGAGTAATCTAGGGTTTGTGTTCTTGAGCAATTTGGGACTTTTTGATATAAACAGGTTATGGCCGATTTTTGTCATGAATTATTGCTAAATTAAGTAGTGTAACATGTTTAGGTAGTTAAATGATTCAAACTTTAAGCCTAAACATGATTTTTGAAAATTAAAGTGGACTTTTTCAAGTCTAAAATTCATGAACTTGATTTTTGAGAGATAATGCCATTTGAAACTTGTTTAATTACTAATAATGATTATTTTGACATGTTATTTGAGGTGAATGCTTATGAACTTGGTGTTTCATTTTCGTATATGCTTATTTGAAAAAGTGTAGATTTGATAAAAATATGAAAATGAGCATAAGTTTGATATAAATTGAACATGTCATTGTAATTATTTTGATTGATGATTTTGCTGACACTAATGCATATTTGGATGCACAAAAATTGTGTTTGATGTGTTTTGCAGACTGAAAGGGGTGAATCTTCATCCCAAGCTCGCATTGCTCCTCCTAAGAATGCGGAACAACGGGATGTTGATAACTATTACAAACAAGATATACCTCATCCAGTTATGACATTTTCAGATATGCACGTGGAAGATTTGCACCCGAACTTGAGATTAGACAGACGTTGGATAGATTATCCAAAATACCAAAGGTGCTTGCACACTCTTCATTCTAAAGCTGTTGAAGTACCTAGGGTAATAGAATGGGAACCATTAGAAGCTGTAGAATTGGGCGAATGGATTAGAGAATTACTTACACAGAGGTATGGTAATTCTACTTTTAACGATTGGGTACGATTATTCAACATGCGTAGACCTGTATATAAAGTATGGTGTGAAGAATTATTGTGTAGTATAGAAATAAATGATCGGGTAGCTACTTTAACCGATCAAACTCTTATTAGCTTTTTGTTAGGAGGTTTGATGCGCCACATGTCTCTACTAGACATGGCTCAGGCCTTACGTATATATACGCCTGAGGAGCTAGCATCTGCCGATTGTCAAGGGTTGATATTAAATGGTAGGAAGATTGATGAAAATTTTGATACGCATGGTGTATGGAGTCAAATGACTAGCCATCACCGATTTAAAGGGGGAAATTACTCTTATACGGATATAGATATAGCTGAGTTAAGAGTAATTCACAGGTTTCTAGCGAACTCGATTACACAGCGAGGTAAAAATAAGGAAAAGGTAAATGAGCAAGATTTATTTTACCACATGTGTATTCGAGACCCACAAAGCGCTGTAAGTATACCTTATTGTGTGGGTTATTATTTATCGGCTATGGTTAGGGGGATGAGACCACACAGTATAATAGGAGGTGGTATATTTATTACATTAATTGCTGAGTATCTCGATGTGGATATAAGTCGGGGGGATTATTAATCGAAGAACCAGAACCCCACGATACAATTGGTTTAAATGTATATCATGGTGGTAAGGTTTTGAAGAGGCGAAATAACGCCGCAGTACAATATAATGGAAGACATCCACAGGTTGAAAGAAATCAACAGCCAGGTAATGTGGGAGGGGGAAATGAAATGACAGAAATGCAAAGGTTTATAGCTTCACAAGAGTATGAAAATGCTAGACATCGAGCATTTGAAGATTGTCAAGTTCATCAAAACCACATCATAGCTCATTGCCAACATGTAGGTAGAAACTATATTCCTACTCCAAAGCCCATATTTCCTCCCTGGTCTATAGAAATCCAACCACTGTATCCTACTTATAACCCAGCTGAAGCATTTTATAACACATACGGTTATGCATGGAACCCCTACTGGTATCAGTAACAACCCTAGTTTATTTAGTTATATTTATTTTATTTTTGTAATGTTACTACATTTAACACTTATGTTGATATTGTAATAGTTTTTATAATTTTCTAACTTTTATTATTATATTTTAATAATTTTTGAATGTGGGGTAATATACCAAACTTCAAAAATATGTATATATGTTTGCAGTTTATCTTATGTACACAACATGGTAAAACAACGCCCTCAAAGACTGGCATTAAGTTCAGCAAAAGTAACTAATTTTGACGACAAGATGCAAAATATATGTGAAATAACAACAAGACGGAATGAACAAATGATGTGCACCATTTATCATTCAGCAAACAAACAACAATATGTTTGGAAACTTTGGTAAAATTTAATCATTTTTCTACGCTAATCACCCTCAATAATTTAAATTGTTATTGATTTCTTGCAAATGAGGGCATTGCAAGATCTTAAGTGTGGGAAGGGGTTAAATTCTTTCGGATTTTAAAAATTTTTATTTAAACACTTGGTTACCATTAAAAATACTAGTAACGCAGTAGTTGTATTAGAATCTAGTGCTCTCTGATAACAAAGAACAGCCCTAGTCTTATATACTGACTACCCAATTCTAGCACAATTTTTCAAAATTTTCAACTAAATGAATTTAAAATCATGTTTATACATATTTATGAACGATGAAAATTAGGTGTTAATACCGAAATTGTCGTTACCTCGGAAAGGACATAAATTGAGAAACAACCCAAAATGTTAGAATTCATTTAAGAATGGAATAGAGGAAAATAAAAAGGCAAAGAAAAGAAAATAAAAGCCAAGTGTGGGAAATTTTTACCAAGTTATTCAAAATATATATCACATATTTTTGTACAAATAATTGAAAATACTTTTGTTTTGGACGATAATTAACTGTTTTACCAAATGAAAGAAAAGAAGGGATGGATCTACACGATGAATCAATTCCATCATTAAAAGGAAGTAAAGTCTTCCGAAAAAGAAACGCGCTTCTTGATTTAGGTCATGAAGTTGTCGTTTAGACCAGCTGTAGGTTGACGAAAAATCTAGAAAAGTCATCTCTAAAATCAGCAGGAAATCCACGGACCTCAGCATCAAACAGGGTCGCCAAGTGGTCAGACGTATCCTAACCATGAGAGGATCTGTCTTGTAAAATGGGGAGGACACCGTGCAAATTAGCTGGATAAGACTAATGAATCAGATCTCCAGAAAGGATAATCTCCTTAAAAGATTAAAAATCAGCTTTTAAGACTGATATTACTCAATCCTTGAGATTGACCTTAAAGATTGAGAATTCAAACTCATGGAATTCAATGATATCTAAACTCGAGCTTGAACGAGAAAATATTTTGATCAAAATTACAAACCGATTTGTTTTCTGAAAACCTATTTTCAATGCATTCATTACCATTGAACGTAAAATCATAAGAATTCACCTGGAATTCATTAGGTCACCTGAACCAAATCGGGTGTCAACCGTAAGAACGGTGGTTGCATAGCATGGTCAAAGACAGGACCTTGTGCCAGACCAAAAAATTATAAGGGTGAGCTTTACTATTGCTCCTACCAAGGATAGTAATTGCATCCGACACGTTATAGACCATAATTAAAAGCATGTCAGGGGACATTGCCTTAACAGTTGCTTGTTCAACGCTTTCCTTTACAACCGGACGGTAGTTTACCGAAAGGTAATATACGGAGCAAGTATACTGGACGTGTTGCTTTCCCAATACAAGGTTAGCAAGTGGGTGACACAAAACCACAAGTTTTGAGCTAAAAATTTCAAATATGAAACCCACTAAACCCACAAAAACAATTTGCAAACACCGGTGAAGGGTTATTCCGGAAAACTTATCTAGGGTAAAAGCTAGATTTAATTTTCAAAAGATCAAATGTTTTCATAAAGATCCAATTTCCTTAATGGATCTAAATTTTCATAAGTCATGTGAGACTGTAAACCACATCGTTACTATCATTGTTCATACCGCCGTAAAGAAATCACTGATGTACAAAGTGTGAAGAATAAAGAAGTGATTCTAGTATTTCAAGACTATATTGCTTGAGGACAAGCAACGCTCAAGTGTGGGAATATTTGATAATGCTAAAAACGAAAATATATTTCATAGCATTATTCCTCAAGAAAGACAAGCTTTTAGTTGCAATTGTTCTATTTACAAGTGATATTCGTTTAAATATTAAAAGGTGAAGATAAAAGACAGATTCGATAAATTGAAGACAAAAAGGTCCAAAAAGCTCAAAAGTACAAAATACAATCAAAGAGGTTCCAATTATTGATAAGAAACGTCTCGAAATTACAAGAGTACAAGATTCAAAACGCAAAGTACAAGATATCAAATTGTACGCAAGGACGTTCGAAAATCCGGAACCGGGACATGAGTCAACTCTCAACGCTCGACGCAACGGACCGAAAGTTACAAATTAATTATGTATATAAATATAATATAATATATAATTAATTATATAAATTATATATTTATATTATATTTATATTATTAAAATCCGTCGGCAAGTAAAGATCCAAAATAGATGAGCTATAAAATCAAACTCCGCGACTCGCGGAGTTTGAAGGGGAAAAGGGCCGCGACTCGCGGAGCCCTAAATTTCAGTGTGGGCCTATAAAAGGCAACGCATTTTTCTGAATTCAACACATCTTTTTCTTCATTCATCAACGTAGTATATGTTTATATATTTATATTTTAATTTTAATTTTAATTTTAAATCCTAATAATAAGGGTATGTTAGCGAATGTTGTAAGGGTGTAAGTTGAAATTCTGTCCGTGTAACGCTACGCTATTTTTAATCATTGTAAGTTATGTTCAACCTTTTTAATTTAATATCTCGTAGCTAAGTTATTATTATGCTTATTTAATTCGAAGTAATCATGATGTTGGGCTAAATATTAAAATTGGGTAATTGAGCTTTGTACCATAATTGGGGTTTGGACAAAAGAACGACACTTGTGGAAATTAGACTATAGGCTATTAATGGGCTTTATATTTGTTTAACTAAATGATAGTTTGTTAATTTTAATATAAAGATTTATAATTGGATGTACCTATAAATTACCATATACACTCGATCGAACACGATGGGCGGGGTATTTATATGTACGAATAATCGTTCATTTAACCGGACACGGGAATGGATTAATAGTCTATGAAGTTATTAAAACAGGGGTGAAATTATGTACAAGGACACTTGGCATAATTGATAACAAACTATTAAAATCTTGTTACAGTTTAAGTCCTCAATTAGTTGGAATATTTGACTTCAGGTATAAGGATAATTTGACGAGGATACTCGCACTTTATATTTATGACTGATGGACTGTTATGGACAAAAACCAGACGGACATATTAAATAATCCAGGACAAAGGACAATTAACCCATGGGCATAAAACTAAAATCAACACGTCAAACATCATGATTACGGAAGTTTAAATAAGCATAATTCTTTTATTTCATATTTAATTTCCTTTATTTTATATTTAATTGCACTTTTAATTATCGCATTTTATTTATTGTTATTGTATTTAATTGCACTTTTAATTATCGTACTTTTTAATTATCGCAAGTTTATTTTTTCGCACTTTTATTTATCGCAATTTCATTATCGTTATTTACTTTACGCTTTAAATTAAGTCTTTTATTTATTTAATATTTTACATTAGGTTTTAACTGCGACTAAAGTTTTAAAAATTGACAAACTGATCATTAAACGGTAAAAACCCCACTTTATAATAATAATATTACTTATATATATTTGTATTTTTATAAATTAAAACAAATATAGCGTTAAGCTTTGTTTAAAAGATTCCCTGTGGACGAACCGGACTTACTAAAAACTACACTACTGTATGATTAGGTACACTGCCTATAAGTGTTGTAGCAAGGTTTAAGTATATCCATTCTATAAATAAATAAATATCTTGTGTAAAATTGTATCGTACTTAATAGTTTTTCCTAGTAAAAATAAAGCTATTTCATATACACCTCGCATAACATCACATACCAAATACCGGGAAATCAGCAATCAGTACTTTGAAAACTCACACCATTACTACATCAACAGTTATATGTATACATATAACACTTATCTCTTAGAATCATGATCTTCCATTATGGAATTTTGAAAAGCACCCAGTCTGCGAATCAATACTCTGAATGTTGAAAAAGCTGAATGAAGCAGCAGAAACCATAGACAACCGTAAACGACGTTAATCATCGAAAGTTTGATGATAAAGAATAGTATGTTGGAAAAGCTCAGAAAAGTTGGAACTGGAAAACAGATTGAGCTAACCACGAAGGAGACCAAGGACAAATACAAGGATCATACCATATATTCAAAGAACCCAAGTAATTCTGGATCCGATGAAACCTTCAACGAATATCTTACTTCGTATCCATGTTAAAATCTTGCGTAAAATCTTTCTTCATCAACCATCGAACTTAGAAATTCCAAAATATTATCATAAATATCTTCGATATTTCTGAAGATATTTTTATAAATATTCTCGTCTGAAATTTTATACCTCTTCGTGCTTCCTGTGTATCATTATATTGGAAACATTCAATAGAAAATTTAGTACCAAAAAACAGATTATGCGAAACTATGAAGAAAGCCGTGGACAAATCAATGTCTGCTAAAGTCTTTAGTAAATATCTTGCTCCTTACTCTAAACCCTTGCAGACAATAGTTTCTATCATCCTCTGATCTTAGATATTTCGAGATATTATCGTATCTTTCATTATAAATATCCTCCATATTTCTGGAGATATTTTTATAACTATTCTTATCTAAAATCATTAATCTCTTCGTGCTATCAGTATTACATCATATAGAAACTGTTAGTTTCTATATTCTGTAAAATTTCGAGCTTAAAATATGAATGTTATTGAAGTAATGTTGGGAACTGATGCATGAGTTAGTGTAATATAATGACACTTGATCAACGTGATTATATTATAGTAAGTCATGCTGAGCTTCTAATGGAATGTGATGATTCACAGTACCATCATTATGTGCCATGTTACAAGATTCTTACATTCTACTTAACCTCTAAACATATCAAGAAAATATTTTCTTGATGGTTCTGTCTTTTCCGTAACTTCTGGTAATTTAACAAATTAAATCGTGCTATTACCTTTACTTTCCGCTTAGAACATTAAGTTATGTTCATTCGAAATTTTATATGTACGAATTTGAGACGTCTTAATCGCTTTACTTCAGGTCGGGGAGAAAACAAAAACATGGAGCCTAGAAATACAAATTGGAGTATAAATCGCAGCAAACAAGAAAGATCATAAACCGTGTATGTCTATGCGAATAGCAAGATAAAGACACGAGAGGATCAGGAATATAATAATCTCTAGAGCGTAATAGAAGTAAACAGATTCTTCTGGTGGCAAATTAAAAAGAAGAATTATTGTTGCAATGACCAGAATAATATTCAGAATTAGAACTGGACTAAGCATTTTCACAATCTTTTGGGATGTAAGAACTAAGAAAGAAAGTATAGGAATGGTGAGAATAATGGAACGGAGAAGTTTAATTTATAATAGAAATATCAAACAGAGTAAACGATGCAGATCACCGTATTTAATTATAGAGATCTTAATTTCCTTACTCGCCGAAGAGTCAAATCTTTTAGATTTCGAAGATTTTCTTTAAATCCCTTGAATTCCGGAATTCAACCAAAGCAACGTCAAAAGTTAAAACGAAACTTCATTCATTCATTTCATTTTTTTTTGTGATAGCTTCATTCGTGCTCTTCGAATAATCGAATTATTTTATCTGTATTATTCAATAATGATAAAACTCTATTTATCAGCTCATATTCGTCAGGAAAACATATTTATTGTTAGCCATGAAGACCTCACTCAAATTTCGAGACAAAATTTCTTTAACGGGTAGGTACTGTGATGACCCGGGAATTTCCGACCAAATTTAAACTTGAATCTTATATGGTTTCGACACGATAAGCAAAGTCTGTAATATTGAGTCTCAAAATAATTGAACTGTTTACATGAATTCAATTACCCTTTGACCATTCCCGATGATTCACGAACAATTATTTGTAATTAAATATGTATATATATATATATATATATATATAGATGTATGTATATATGATAATTGAACATAATAAAAATATAATTTAAAACACAAGAATTTAATAAGTAAAATAGGATATAAATAATTAAGTTGCAATTTAAAATGAATCTATATATATATAAATATGATTCTATATATAATTATTATTATATGTATATCTTAATATATGTTAAAATATGTAAAACTTAATACTTATGTTAACTTATTATGTAATGTATAGATGTATTACCAAAACAATAATATGTAATATTAAAATATAAGATCTTATTATAGATAAAGTTATTATAATAATGTTATTATTACTTTCAATATTAAGATTAATACTAGTGTTATTAATATTATAAAAATATATGAATTCTATAAATATAAGTTATTATAGTATTATTATTCGTAATATTATTATCAATAACTAGTATTATTGTTAAAAATATCATTAATAATTTTATCATTGACAACTTCACCAAAATTATTTTTATGGTTTATTATTATTACTTTTATCATTAAGTATCATTTGATGTTATTATTATTAACACTATTATTATTTATTAGTATCTTCATAGCATTATCAATATTATTATTAGTATCATTAATAGTTCTATTATTAGTATTATATTATCATTATAAGTATTAGTATTACTTTTATGGATATTATTAATTGTTTTATCATTTATATTATTATTAATTCTGTATTTATTATTATTAGTATTTTATTTTTAATAGTAATATTATATTATCAGTATTATTATTTATTAATACACTTCATTTATAATTATTATTTATTAATATTTAATATTTAATAAAACATAGAAAGAACTATAATTACGCGAATCATTTTCTTTTTCTATTTTTTTTTTTGTTTCTTTGTTACTTCCTATCCCTATCAATTTTTATTTTTCTGTTCTTTTTCTTTCTACCCGTGAGAGTTGGTCGATTTAATCAACACTATAATACAAACTGCAATCAAATCTCGTTATTACTACAATTATTTAGAATCATCTCTAAAACCACTACAGCATTTCGAATTTAATTATAGATGAAGAACAAAGAGAAACCATACCCTCTGTTATTAAGATCGAACTGACATGTCTCGAAATCGAAGCAATCCTCACAATCTAATAATACAGAAGTGTTAGGAATCCTTCCCTTAACCTATCTGCAAACTTACAAGGATCAATTTTTCAAAACGAAACCGAATTCGCGAGTCAAAGTTTTGGTTTCTAAAAGTCAAACTTTGTTCAAAAATCAAATTGAAGGTTTTGAGGTAATTTCAGTTACAATTGATATTTTCAGAAGTTTCTATGAATGATTTATGATCGATTTCATGTTGTAACAATTGTTTGAAACGTTCTAAAAATCAAAATCAAAAATAGATTTTTTTTAAAACCACGAACAGCAACAAGCTGTTCTATTTTTTATTTTTTTTTTCATTTGCAAGAAATCCAAAAACCCCTGTAATTTGACTATAATTAGTATTAAAGTCCTAAAGCCAACATATAAAAACATGGTTGATAGATTTAAACTCTGGTTATTTTGTTTGCGAAGAAGAAGAAGATGAACACGAATTAATATGGGTTATATTTATACAAAGTGATTATAAAACAGAAAAGTGATAGACAGCTTGATGGTTAGTAGTGCAATTGTTGTACGAGAGGTTCTGGGTTCGAGACTATGCCAAGGTGTCTGATTATGTTTTTTTTAGCTGGGCTGTTGTGAATTCATGAGCTTGATGGGCCGTGTTTGTCTGTTGGGCTGAGTTGGGCCAAGTGTTGTTCTCTATTGGACCGAAATCTTGGAGGAAGAATGAAATTTGATTACATAGATTCGGGTTATAAACAATTCAAGGGGGTTCATATCAGAAAAATAAACATGGAAGGATGGTTAAGGAGTGTTGGTAGGGAACGAGAGGTCTCGAGTTCGAACCCTGCTCGAGATATTTATTTTTAGAAAAGGCTTATATTATGAGGTAGCCATTTTTAATTTATCATTTTATTATTATTATTATATTTTTTCTTTTACAAATACTACTAATTATTATTATTATTATTAGCATTAGAATTGTAATTGCTATCATATTTGTACTTGTAAGTATTATAATTATTATTATCACTATTATTAATAAGTATCACTAATATTATTATTATTAATTTTATCATCTTTAGTATTATTATCATTATTACGATTATGATTATTATTATTATAAATATGAAAATAGTAAAATTTAATAATTAGTAGCATTTTATAATTATTAGTATTATTAATATTAAATTTATTATCATTAGTAACATTAGTAATAAAAGTGTTATTTTTAGAATTATTATTATCATTACTATTATTAGTATCAATTTAGGAACATTATTATATTTTATCACTATTATTATTACTACCATTGTTATTATTATCAATATCACTATTAACATTATCATAATTGCTACAACAAATATTATTTAGAAAAGAATACATTATCTAGTATTACATTCTAAAATATTAAATAATACTAATTATATAATATTATGCATATAAATATTTTTATGAGAAACTTATTATATTAATAAACTTAATTATAATAACAAATGTAAGTACTTAAAACGTATGAAACAAATATATATAAGCATATAAAGTATTTAAAATTATAACATTAGTAATAATATATATTTGTTAGATTACGTGCTTTAATATATATACTTAATATAGGTTCGTGAATCCGAGGCCAACCTTACACTTGTTCAATGAGGTTATATGTATTTTTACTACGAAATACATTATGGTGAGTTTCATTTGCTTCCTTTTTACTCTTTACATTTTTGGGCTGAGAATACATGCAAATACTTTACTAACTGTTTTACAATATATATATGCGTGAGTTTCATTTGAATCCCTTTTACTCTTTACATTTTTGGGCTGAGAATACATGCAAATGCTTTACTAACTGTTTTACAATATATATATATGCGTGAGTTTCATTTGCCTTTTTACCCTTTATATTTTTGGGCTGAGAACACATGCGCAACTTTTATAACTGTTTTACGAAATAGACACAAGTAATCGAAACTACATTCTATGGTTGAATTATTAAACCGAATATGCCCCTTTTTAGTCTGGTAATCTAAGAATTAGGGAACATACACCCTAATTGACGCGAATCCTAAAGATAGATCTATCAGGCCCAACAAGCCCCATCCAAGGTACCGGATGCTTTAGTACTTTGAAATTTATATCATGTCCGAAGGAGGATCCCGGAATGATGGGGATATTCTTATATGCATATTGTGAATGTCGGTTACCAGGTGTTCAATCCATATGAATGATATTTTTGTCTCTATGCATGGGACGAATGTTTATGAGAAATGGAAATATGAAATCTTGTGGTCTATTAAAATTATGAAATGATTATTTATGTTAAACTAATGAACTCACCAACCTTTTGGTTGACACTTTAAAGCATGTTTATTCTCAGGTACGAAAGAAATCTTCCGCTGTACATTTGTTCATATTAGAGACATTACTTGAAGTCATTCATGGCATATTTCAAAAGACGTTGCATTCGAGTCGTTGAGTTCATCAAGATTATTTAAAGTCAATTATAGTTACATATATTATGAAATAGTATGTCTGCCGTCAACTTTCGATGTAATGAAAGATTGTCTTTTCAAAAACGAATGCAATGTTTGTAAAATGTATCATATAGAGGTTAAGTACCTCACGATGTAATCAACTGTTGTGAATCGTTTATAATCGATATGGACTTCGTCCGGATGGATTAGGACGGATCCTTTCAAACTTAATGCATAGAATATCCCCAAAACAGAACCTCTCATCTGTATAATAATCTCGAAGTACTAAAGCATTCGTACCCCGAATGGGACTTGTCAAGGTCCATATATCTATCTTTAGGATTCGCGTCAATCAGGGGCCATTTCCCTAAATTCTTAGGTTACCAGACTTGAAGGGCGATATTCGGTTAATAATCCAACCATAGAATGTAATTTTAAGTACTTGTGTCTATTTCGTAAAACATTTATAAAAGCAGCGCATGTATTCTCAGTCCCAAAAATATATATTGTAAAAGCATTTAAAAAGAGAGCAAATGAAACTCACAATACTGTATTTTGTAGTAAAAATACATATGACGAAACTGAACAATGCAGGGTTGGCCTCGGATTCACGAACCTATATCAATTATATATTATTTATGTGTTTGTAGTTTATATAATTTATATTAAATTCCATTTAAAAATATATACTTATATTATATTTTAAAGTATATGTTATATATATTTATTTTAAATATATTTAAAATGATTAGAATCTATACATTTAGTTATATTAATATATCCATATATATATATATATATATATATATATATATATATATATATATATATATATATATATATATATATATATATATATATATATATATATATATATATATATATATATATATATATATATATATATATATATATATAGTATTATATTAAAAATATCAAAATTTGTTGTATGTCGGTATTTATATAAGAAATGTTAATATGTCTTGTATATAGTTATATAGATTATTAATATAGTTGTACTATATATATAATAAGTAGGTTTTATGTACCAAATATCTATTTGCTAAAAATGATAGTTTTGATATTAATGATTTTACTAATAATATTCCTACTAATAATAACTTTATTAATAATGATAATACTAATAATAAAAATGATAATGATAATAATGATAATACATATGTTAATAATGATTCTAATAATACTAATAAGTACATAATGATATTAATACTAATATGAATAATAATAATAACAGTTTGTGTTATTTTGATAATAATAATAATAATAATCCTAATCATAATAATAGTAATAATACACATATTAGTAATAATAATAATGATAAAAATTATAATTTTAGTAACAATAACAACAACAACAATAATAATAATAATAATAATTTTGGTAATGAAATCTACCTTCCAAAGCTTTTCTAAAAAAAACATGTCCCGAACAGGGCTCGAACCCGAGACCTCTCGCTCACTCACAAACACTCTTAACCATTCCCTCTCTCTTGTTTATCTGATTTGTAATACAACCCAAAGTATTTATCTAGTACATGTTTCAACCCACTTCATCTTCTTCACCAAATCCAAACGATCATACAACTTCATTCTTAATAGTCAATCATCAATATGATTTTAGGACTTTTAAACAAACATGAAACAAAAAATAAAAGTGTTCTTGTAATTAAGAAAAATAAAAAAAAACTGAAAAACAACCTACTGCTGAAGCTCGTAGCTTCCTTAAAAAAATTGTTTTCAATTTTAAGTTCGTTTTGGACAATCTTTACAACATGAAATATGTTTCAAATCATTCCTAAAAACTATTGGAATCGTCAATTGAACTTAAAACATCAAAACAAGCTCTAATTTCTCGATGAACAAATTAGTTGACTTTTAACAAAATAACTTTGACTCACAAATTCGAATTCGTTATTAAGAATTGGAACTTGAGATTTTACAGAAAGTTTAAGTAAATGATTCCTAACAACTCTGCATTTTTAGTTTTTGAAATTTGTTTCGAATTCAAGTTTGTGTATCTCACTGTCAAGAACACATGAGCTCAAAATTTGGTTTTGAGATTAAGAATGTTATAGGTTATGATTACACGATGAATTGTGTTGCAAATCATTCCTATAATCTTTATGGATCATCAAATTAACTGGAAACATCAAAACAAATTCGAATTTGATTCAAGAACACTCAGTTGACTTTTAAAACCAAAACTTTGACTCCAAAATTAGAATTTGATAGAAAGAATTGAGGATTGAAAACTTACAGATAGTTTAGATAGGCGATTCCTAACAAGACTGTATTATTACATTTTGGAAATTTGTTCGAATTTGAAATACGGTAAAAATTACCAAGAACAGAGGTGTCGAGCTTATTTTGTGATTTTTCTATTTTGTTTTGCAAATAGCAGTGGATAACTCAATGAATTGATTGTGGTACTTATAATCAATTGAGTTTGTTGTGTTGTGATTATTTGAAATCGACGTCTAATGGATTACAGACAATCTCTGACAGGAATAAAAATTGAGAAGAAAAAAAAAGAAAAAGGAATACAGTTTGATTGCTACTTGCAATTGATTCCAATTATTTATATATATTTAGTACTAATAAATAAATAAATAGAATTAATAATAATAATATTAATAATTATTATTATTATATAAATAATAATAATAATAATAATAATAATAATTAATAATAATATTAAAAACTATGATAATAATAATAATCAAAAATGATATTATTAATGATATTTATGATAATTTGTATTATCTTTATAATAATATTAATAATGATTTTAATAATAATGGTAATTATAATTATAAAAGTAATAATAATAATAATAATAATAATAGTATTAATCATAATAACTAATAATATTCAAATTACAACTAAATAATAAATTTAATAATTCTTGTAATAATTTTTATATTTAAAATCTTTTATTTTGCTAATCATAATCTTAAAGTTATTAAAATTTTATAACCCTAATGATAATAATAATAATAATAATATTAATAATACTAATATTGATAATAGTATTAATGAAAGTAGTAATAATATTTAATAATAGTATTAGTAATAATAAAGATATAACATGTTACATGTATCAAATTTTACATCTATGTATCATATATTGAAAACAATAACATTACTAATACTGATATTAATATTAACATTAATTTTAATTTTAATATCAACAATAATAATGGAAATAATAATATTGATATAATAATTATATTTTAACTTGTAATTTAATATACTAATATTACATATTATTGATTATGTAATATTTAGTAATTATATTATGTATATTATATAATAATCTATATTGAGTATTAAATTCTTATATATTTTAATATATATTACAATATACATAAAATAATAAATATGTATAGAAATTATATAGATTTACTTAATAACAACATTATTATCTTGCATATTATTTTACATACTTGATCCAAATGTTTCAGTTATATTTTATTATTTCTAAATATTATATATACTTACATATTTAATTACAAACAATTGTACGTGAATCGCCAGGAATAGTCAAAGGTCAATTGAATATATGAAACAGTTCAAAATTTTTGAGACTCAACATTACAGACTTTGCTTATCGTGTCGAAACTATATAAAGATTAAGTTTAAATTTGGTCGGAAATTTCTGGGTCGTCACAGTACCTACCCGTTAAAGAAATTTCGTCCAGAAATTTGAGTGAGGTTGTCCTGGCTAATCCATATAAATGTTTTCCTGACGAATATGAGTCGATAAATAGAGTTTTATCATTATTGATTAATATAGATAAAACTATTTGATTTTTGTGAAGCGTACGAGTGAAGCTATCACAAAAGATTGAGAAAGAGATTTAACTTTTGACGTAGTCACGGTGGATTTTTGGAATTCAAGGGATTAAAAAGAATCTTCGAAATCTAAAAGATTTGATTCTTTGGCGAATAAGGAAATTAAGATCTCTATAATTAAATACGGTGATCTGCCTCGATTACTCTGTCTGATATTCCCATTAAAATTTAAACTCTTCTGTTCCTTTATTCTCACCATTCCTATACTTTCTTTCTTAGTTGATACATTCAAAAGATTGTGAAAATGCTTAATCCATTTCTAATTCTTGATATTTTCTTAATTATCATTTCTGTCATCCTTCTTTTCAATCTTCCACCAGAAAAATCTGTTTACTTCTACTATTACCTTGGGATGATACTATTCTTAATTATACCGTGTCTTTATTTTTTCTATTCGTATTAATATCCACGGTTTGTAACCTCCGTGTTGTTATTGGGATTTATATTTTCTCTTATATTTTAGGAGCTTTTTGCCTTTTTATTATCTTCTCGGCCTTTAGTAAAGCGAGTAACGGTCCAGAATTCGTAAGTATGGAGTTTCGAATGAACTTAATGTTCTAAGCAAGAAAGAACGTAATAGCACGATTTGATTTGTCAAATTACCAGAATCACTGAGAATAGAACTATCAAGAATATATTTTCTTGATATGTTCAGAAGTTAATCAGAATGAAAGAGTTATGTAATGAAATGTCCCGTTCTTATTGATTAAAAACGTTCCATATTAATTGATTTCGTTGCGAGGTTTTGACCTCTATATGAGACGTTTTTCAAAGACTGCATTCATTTTAAAACAAATCATAACCTTTATTTCATCAATAAAGGTTTAAAAAGCTTTACGTAGATTATCAAATAATGATAATCTAAAATATCCTGTTTACACACGACTATTACATAATGGTTTACAATACAAATATGTTACAAGGAAATAAGTTTCTTGAATGCAGTTTTTACACAATATCATACAAGCATGGACTCCAAATCTTGTCCTTATCTAAGTATGCGATAGCGGAAGCTCTTAATAATCACCTGAGAATAAACATGCTTAAAACGTCAACAAAAATGTTGGTGAGTTATAGGTTTAACCTACATATATCAAATCGTAACAATAGACCACAAGATTTCATATTTCAATATACATCCCATACATAGAGATAAAAATCATTCATATGGTGAACACCTGGTAACCGACATTAACAAGATGCATATATAAAAATATCCCCATCATTCCGGGACACCCTTCGGATATGATATAAATTTCGATGTACTAAAGCATCCGGTACTTTGGATGGGGTTTGTTAGGCCCAATAGATCTATCTTTAGGATTCGCGTCAATTAGGGTGTCTGTTCCCTAATTCTTAGATTACCAGACTTAATAAAAAGGGGCATATTCGATTTAGATAATTCAACCATAGAATGTAGTTTCACGTACTTGTGTCTATTTTGTAAATCATTTATAAAACCTGCATGTATTCTCATCCTAAAAATATTAGATTTTAAAAGTGGGACTATAACTCACTTTCACAGATTTTTACTTCGTCGGGAAGTAAGACTTGGCTACTGGTCGATTCACGAACCTATAACAAATATGTACATATATATTAAAGTATGTTCAAAATATATTTACAACACTTTTAATACATTTTGATGTTTTAAGTTCATTAAGTCAGTTGTCCTCGTTAGTAACCTACAACTAGTTGTCCAAAGTTAGATGTACAGAAAAAAAATTGATATATATTATCTTTAATCAATCCACGACCCAGTGTATACGTATCTCAGTATTGATCACAACTCAAACTATATATATATATTGGAATCAACCTCAACCCTGTATAGCTAACTCAAACATTCACATATAGAGTGTCTATGGTTGTTCCGCAATATATATATAGATGGGTCGACATGATAGGTTGAAACATTGTATACGTGTCTATGGTATCTCAAGATTACATAATATACAATACAAATTGATTAAGTTATGGTTGGAATAGATTTGTTACCAATTTTCACGTAGCTAAAATGAGAAAAATTATCCAATCTTGTTTTACCCATAACTTCTTCATTTTAAATCCGTTTTGAGTGAATCAAATTGCTATGGTTTCATATTGAACTCTATTTTATGAATTTAAACAGAAAAAGTATAGGTTTATAGTCGAAAATACAAGTTACAAGTCGTTTTTGAAAGAGGTAGTCATTTCCGTCGAAAGAACGACATCTTGATGACCATTTTGAAAAACTTACTTTCACTTTGAGTTTAACCATGATTTTTGGATATAGTTTCATGTTCATAAGAAAATCATTTTTCCAGAAGTATAGCTTTTAAATCAAAGTTCTTCTTAGCTTTTAATTATCCCAACCAAAACAGCCCCCGGTTTTACTACGACGGCGTATATCCAGTTTTATGGTGTTTTTCGTGTTTCCAGGTTTTAAATAATTAAGTTAGCATATCATATAGATATAGAACATGTGTTTAGTTGATTTTAAAAGTCAAGTTAGAAGGATTAACTTTTGTTTGCGAACAAGTTTAGAATTAACTAAACTATGTTCTAGTGATTACAAGTTTAAACCTTCGAATAAGATAGCTTTATATGTATGAATCGAATGATGTTATGAACATCATTACTACCTCAAGTTTTCTGGATAAAGCTACTAGAAATGAGAAAAATGGATCTAGCTTCAAAGGATCCTTGGATGGCTTGAAAGTTCTTGAAGCAGAATCATGACACGAAAATAGTTCAAGTAAGATTTTCACTCGAAATAAGATTGTTATAGTTATAGAAATTGAATTAAAGTTTGAATATGATTATTACCTTGTATTAGAAAGATAACCTACTGTAAGTAACAAAGGTTTCTTGATCTTGGATGATTACTTGGAATGGATTTAGAAAACTTGGAAGTAAACTTGCAATCTTGGAAGTATTCTTGATTTTATGAAACTAGAACTTTTAGAATTTATGAAGAACACTTAGAACATGAAGATAGAACTTGAGAGAGATCAATTAGATAAAGAAAATTTAAGAATGAAAGTGTTTGTAGGTATTTTTGGTCGTTGGTGTATGGATTAGATATAAAGGATATGTAATTTTGTTTTCATGTAAATAAGTCATGAATGATTACTCATATTTTTGTAATTTTATGAGATATTTCATGCTAGTTGCCAAATGATGGTTCCCACATGTGTTAGGTGACTCACATGGGCTGCTAAGAGCTGATTATTGGAGTGTATATACCAATAGTACATACATCTAAAAGCTGTGTATTGTACGAGTACGAATACGGGTACATACGAGTAGAATTGTTGATGAAACTGAACGAGGATGTAATTGTAAGCATTTTTGTTAAGTAGAAGTATTTTGATAAGTGTCTTGAAGTCTTTAAAAAGTGTATGAATACATATTAAAACACTACATGTATATACATTTTAACTGAGTCGTTAAGTGTGACGATCGCTCCAAATCCATATGGACAATACGTCATTCATTGATTTCATTGCGAGGTATTTGACCTCTATATGATATGTTTTGTAAACATTGAATTCTTTTGAAAAGGCACACCATAAATGAATATTTAAATCAAAGGTTTTCGACATCTGATGATTTCTACATATAGACAATCATCGTAAATAATAGTTTACAATAGTACTTCCGTTGACAATGCAGTCAAAATAAGATACATGGTGATGATTTGGTGAATGCAACGTTTCCTTGAAAAATATGCCATGTACGACTCCATGCACATAGCTTGTCTAACATATAAGCAAACAGCGGAAGACTTCTAGGGAACCTGAGAATAAACATGCTAACAAGTGTCAACACAAAGGTTGGTGAGTTCATAGTTTTAGTGTTTCGCGTAATCTGTATATAAAAGTGGATCACAAGATTTCAGTTGTTTCATCCAGAAACGTTTATCAATAGATTCTACGTAACAGAGCACCCTGGTAACTAAGCTTTAATGTTATAATGATAAATACCCCATTCGTTTTAATACACGCAAACCAACGTGTCCTAAACTCAAATAACACACGTCCGTTAAAAGGCTAGCGCTCTAGTTCGGACGGGGATGTCAAGCCCTATGGATCCATATACTGTTATTCGCGCCCACCAGTCCATATCCTATGTACTGGCAGCTACTAGTTACCAAAGCTAAGGGATTTTCGGTTCAAACTCAGTGTAGAATTAAGTATGTACTTGTATCCATTGCGTTTAAAATAAATTGCATGTATTCTCAGCCCAAAAATATATATTGCAAAAGCAATTAAAAAGGGAGCAATGAAACTCACACTTTATAATTATTGTAAAACAGTTATTAAAGCATTTGCATGTATTCTCAGCCCAAAAATGTAAAGGGTAAAAGGGATCATATGAAACTCACCTTAGCAGCATATAAAGTCGTTCACCAAAATGTGATCGAAACACGGATTACCAAATAACCGTAGATCTCAACCTAGAGAACATATGTTGGTCAATAAATGTCTATCAAGCTAGGTCAGGTCATAGTGTATCACAATCCTAATGCTCAATATCGACATACAAAAGTTATCCAATGTTGTTTCAAAAAGTCAATTTTGACAATAGTTCAACAAACGAGACGTACCTTATATAAGGATTCATTTACTCGGTTGGTAATATTTAAAAGTTCACTTTATCAATCTCGTAAACAAGTTGTTTAAATCTTAATTGCAGATTCAAAATCAATTTCGATTAACGTCAATCATAATTCAGTTGATCATATCTTTTAATCCGTTCATCGAAACTATTCGATATCTAAATGAAAAGTTATTGATTTTTCGCCAGCTTTCCAAAAACATGTATATCATATACCTTTTACCAGTAGTATATGTATTTAATTAGTGATTCATTATAAACTGTTTAACGACGAAATTTAGTATACAAGCATGCATAAACATATATACTCGAGCACTAGACATGGATACACTATTAATTTATAAAAGATAAAATATAAATGCTTACGTATCAATATTGTGATTCAATATTTCAGAAAAGTACGTAGACGCAACGAAGATGATAAACACTAGGTTTGACCTGAGAACAATACCCTTGAACATTATCCATAATGTCCATAGCTATAACCCATAGTTTTCTTATCTCTATCCCGCTCGAAAACCCGTTTTGAAAGTGACACGCCCATAACCTCGTCGTAATATTTTATGTAATAATATTACTAATAATAATAATAATAATAATAATAATAATAATAATAATAATAATAATAATAATAATAATAATAATAATAATAATAATAATAATAATAATAATAATAATAATAATAATAATAATAATAATAATAATAATAATAATAATAATAATAATAATAATAATAATAAGATTAATAATAATATTAATCTTAATAATAATAATAATAATAATATATAAATATAATACGAGAGAGATAGATAAGAGTTGGAGTGCATCAGAAATCAGAAAAACGCTCGAATTTATAGATGTGGCCAGATACAGACTGCCATGCGATCGCATGGCCTTCAAGCACATTTCCCATGCGATTGCATGGGAAGGATTTACAGCTCACAAATTTTTGTCTCGTTGTTTGTCGACATATTATTTAATTATAAATATAATATAATTAATTTATATAATTAATTATATATTATATTAAATTCACGTGCATAGTGGACTTGTAATTTTTGTTCCGATAAGTCGTACATTGTCACTCGACTTATGTCCCGGTTCCGATTTCTCGAATGCATTTTCGTACGCTTAGAAAAATAATACTTTATGTTTCGTGACACGTACCTTTGTCAAAATATAGCCTTAAATTACCCATAAACTGTACCACTCAAAGTATATCTTAAACTTTTGAGTGTTTTGGTCATTTACTTCTATAAATCATCATCCCACTATTTGTTAAAATACATTTTAAAATAGTGTTTACTGTAGCAAATTCAATTTCACTGTAGCAAGTAGTGATTTTCGAAAACACTGTAGCATTTTGGGTACTGTAGCAATTTGAAAATGCTGTAGCATACTGGTTCATCTTAAATGCTTTAGTTAACTTATCTGAATATCAATCGAATCAATAAACGAATGTTAGTATCGTTTACTAAATAACTTGAAATTATATATATGTATATATCTTTTTAATATACATAAATCAGTTTTTAAATACACATTAGAAGTTATTTATAAATAAATTTTAATAATAAGTATTTCAACTTATCATATATATTCAAATAGATATTTAAACCAATAAGTTTAATGTACGGTATCAAACAATTAATACATTGTTAACTTTTCAAGTTATAGTATATATGTATCTATTTACATATAATTGTTCGCGAATCGTCGAAAACAACCGAAGGGTATTTAAATATATAAAAGTAGTTCAAAAATTTTGAGATTCAGTTTTACAGACTTTGCTTATCGTGTCGAAAATATTAATCATACAAAGATTAAGTTTAAATTTGGTCAGAAATTTCCGGGTCATCACATTAAGTCATCGTTAGTCGTTACATGTAAGTGTTGTTTTGAAACCTTTAGGTTAACGATCTTGTTAAATGTTGTTAACCCAATGTTTATAATATCAAATGAGATTTTAAATTATTATATTATCATGATAATATGATGTATGAATATCTCTTAATATGATATATATATATATATATATATATATATATATATATATATATATATATATATATATATATATATATATATATATATATATATATATATATATATATATATATATATATTAAATGTCGTTACAGCGATAATCGTTACATATATGTCTCGTTTTAAAATCATTAAGTTAGTAGTCTTGCTTTTACATATGTAGTTCATTGTTAATATACTTAATGATATGTTTACTTATCATAATATCATGTTAACTATATATATATCCATATATATGTCATCATATAGTTTTTACAAGTTTTAACGTTCGTGAATCACCGGTCCACTTGGGTGGTCAATTGTCTATATGAAACCTATTTCAATTAATCAAGTCTTAACAAGTTTGATTGCTTAACATGTTGGAAACAATTAATCATGTAAATAACAATTTCATTTAATATATATATAAACATGGAAAAGTTCGGGTCACTACATGTAACATGACACATGATGACGTTATGATCTGTGAATCATCACGTTTTATTAGAAACTCAGCATGACTTACTGTAATATAATCAGGTTGATCAAGTGTCATTATATTATACTAATTCATGCTTCACTTCCCAACACTACTTCAAAACATTCATATTTTAAATTCGAAGGTTTACAGAATATAGAAACTAACAGTTTCTATATGATGTAACACTGATAGCACAAAGAGATTAATGATTTCAGATAAGAATAGTTATGAAAATATCTTCAGAAATATGGAGGATATTTATAATGAAAGATACGATGATATCTTGGAATTTCTAATATCGAAGGATGGTGAAGAAAATTTGTCCGCAAGAGTTTGGAGTCAGAAGCAAGGTATTCGCTAAAGATTTCATCGGAAACAGAATCATCAGGATTCTTAATGTACAAGTTAATCCTTGTGATTTGTTCAGAGACCCCTTCGTAGTTTGCTCAATCAGTTTTTCAGTTTCAAACTTTTTCTGAGATTTGCCAACATACAATTCTCTATCATTAACTTTTGGTTGTTGAGGTCGTTTACAGTTTTTGTTGCTTCATTCAACTTTTCAAAATTTAGAGTATTGATTCGTAGACTGGGTGCTTTTCAGAATTTTAGAATGGAATATCATGATTCTAAGAGATAAATGTTATATGTATACATTTAACTGTTGATGTAGAAATGCTGCGAAATTTGAAATACTGATTGCTGATTCTCGATAATTGGTATGGCAATTCTTGTTATAGAATACGAATGAGTATATGATAGGGTTTTAATGAACAAATATAATGATTCTTCAGAGAGGCTTAAGTCAACGAGTAATGAAATTGCTGGTAAGTTTACTGCTAAAATGATGGGATATAAACGGTCCTCCGGTAATGATGATGAAGGGGCAAACGTATATATCAATGTTATAATAAGACTTATTTGAATGAAAGATCGATGTTGATTTGCTGGAGCTGTGACAAAATTGGCTAATTTGAAAAGGAATTGCAAAGTTATTTTCGGTAATAGCAACGCCAAAGGAGCTAATACAGATACGTGTTAAACGTTTACTCAGGTTCCGAGTGTTTTCAGGTGCATAACTATATACATCAATCTTTTCTTCTGTAGATGAAGTGTGGTTGGTTCATCCTCTCGATTGAGGTGTTTTCAAGAATCATGAAAGGTTTGAACACAGATTGTAATCATCATGATACAAATGAGGTTTAAGATGAAATCAAGTGGCAAACTTGAAGAAATGTTTAGTTTCATATGTTATAATCAATATTTTAATTCAATTTAATTGTCCAATGTTATTAGTCCATAGTCGATAGTCCACAGTTAACAGTCCAATAATTCATATATAGTTTAATATATAATATTCGAATTAATTAATACGCATCGTGACCCGTGTACATGTCTCAGACTCGATCACAACTCAAAGTATATATATTATTTAAGAATCAACCTCAACCCCGTATAGCTAACGATATCATTACTGCATATAGAGTGTCTATGGTCATTCCAAATAATATATATAGATGCATCGATATGATATGTCAAAACCTTGTATACGTGTCCCGATATTTAAAGTGCGTAAATTAAATAACAGAAATTAAATGACGATAAATAAAATTGCGAGAATATAAATTGCGATAAATAAAATGTAATCAGTTAGATAGGAACAGTTAGCGTGGATTCTTAACAAAATTTTTCTCATGGTTAATTTGTTTGTTTCTAACAAATTTTATTTTGTCCAATGTTTTCTTCATTATGCCACTTGTTGGATTCTGATAGGTAAAAATCCAATATATGAAATTGAATGAAAATGGTTATTCGGCGATGAACGAATTCGCATCTCTGTGGATGTAGGTAGAATAGTAAATGACTGTTGAATCAGATTCGAAGGATGTACAGTGTAACTTATTAATGTGAAATCTAAATATTTCTCGGGTATTACCTACCCGTTAAAATATTTTCACCATTAACAGTTTGTACAAAAGAATTTTTTTTTATTACAATCGTTATGAAAATATATATACATATATATTTTCTTTAGATGTAATCATGGATTTAATGAGTTAATATGATATTAAACTCATTTGATTTACGGTTACAACTAGAGTACATAATCTCTAAAACATTAGAAATTATATAATCGTCATGTAGAACGAAGATAAATGATGTAGAACGATTCGTAGAACGATGATTATGCTTGAGGTACAAAATGAGATGTTGAGTCTTGTGATATGGAAACTTGGGTTGTTGGTGGTACTGGTGTTGCCGGTGCTGTTGTTGAAGCTGGTAGGTTTTGCACCATGTTTTCCAAATTGATTACTCGAGCGCGAAGCTCGTTGACTTCTTCTATTATTTCGGGATGATTGTCGGTCGGAACGAGTGGATGAATAAGGTTTAGAATTGTGGATAGAATATAATCGTGTCGAGATACCCTGGAAATGAGATAGAAAGTGGTGTTTCAGATAGGTTCGCCGGTAAGTGCTTCAGATTCTTCGCCAAGAGGGCAATGTGGTGGATGGAAGGGATCACCTTCTTCTTGTCTCCAATGACTAAGTATACTACGAGCCCATCTCCAATTCATCCAGAATAGATGATGGCTAATTGGTTGATCCATTCCGGTTACACTGCTTTCGGAGCTCGAGTGAGAATCCATATCGGAATAGCTGTCGGAAGCCGAGAAACTTGAACTAGTTGCGAGTTCCATCTTGTACGGTTAGATAAAGGGTTTTCGATATGAAATGATTTTCGGATATCAGATGATATTCTAATTACATAGAATACATATACATAGTACAGAAAATCACGTAACTTACGGAGGGAATTAGGGAGACGTGTCAGATAAAGTCTACAGTAACAGATACGCTAAGATATGGATTAGCAGATACGCTAAAATATTAATTTGTCTCTACACTATTCATGCAATCAATGCAATAAGAAGTGTCTAGACTAAGAATGATAAGCAAGTGAATCCCTAAGAATGATAAGTAGGTAATTTTTGACACGAAATGATAAGCAAAACTTTTGACATGCAGACACGGTCGAAGTCCAGACCCACTAATGCATCTAAACAACTATCAGTTAGACACACTAATGCAAGACCTGGTTCACTAAGACCACCGCTCTGATACCCCACGAGACGACCCGTCCTAATCCATAAGGACGAATACAATAACATATGATTACATCGCGAGGTATTTAACCTCTATATGATACATATTACAAACATTGCATTCATTTTTAAAAGACAAACTTTCATTACATCAAAAGTTGACAGGCATGCATTCCATTTCATAATATATCAAACTATCAACGACTTAATAATAATCTTGATAAACTCAACGACTCGAATGCAACGTCTTTTGAAATATGTCATGAATGACTCCAAGTAATATCTCTAGAATGAGCTAATGCACAGCGGAAGATTTCTTTCATACCTGAGAATAAACATGCTTTAAAGTGTCAACCAAAAGGTTGGTGAGTTCATTAGTTTATCATAAATAATCATTTCAGATTGTATAATAGACCACAAGATTTCATTTTCATAAACATCATTCTCGTATCAGGCATTTCGCAAACTGCATAGAGATAAAAATCATTCATATGTATTGAACACCTGGTAACCGACGTTAACTTAATGCATAGAATATCTCCAAAACAGAACCTCTCTTCTGTATAATAATCTCGAAGTACTAAAGCATTCGTACCCCGAATGGGACTTTTCAAGGTCCATAGATCTATCTTTAGGATTCGCGTCAATCAGGGGCCATTTTCTGAAATTCTTAGGTTACCAGACTTGAAGGGCGATATTCGGTTAATAATCCAACCATAGAATGTAATTTTAAGTACTTGTGTCTATTTCGTAAAACATTTATAAAAGCAGTGCATATATTCTCAGTCCCAAAAATATATATTGCAAAAGCATTTAAAAAGGGAGCAAATGAAACTCACAATACTGTATTTTGTAGTAAAAATACATATGACGAAACTGAACAATGCAGGGTTGGCCTCGGATTCACGAACCTATATCAATTGTATATCTATTAAAACATATAATGGAAATCACATAATTTCCTTTATTAATTATATATTATTTATGTGTTTGTAGTTTATATAATTTATATTAAATTCCATTTAAAAATATATACTTATATTATATTTTAAAGTATATGTTATATATATTTATTTTATATATATTTAAAATGATTAGAATCTATACATTTAGTTATATTAATATATCCATATATATATATATATATTTAGTATTATATTAAAAATATCGAAATTTGTTGTATGTCGGTATTTATATAAGAAATGTTAATATGTCTTGTATATAGTTATATAGATTATTAATATAGTTGTAGTATATATATAATAAGTAGGTTTTATGTACCAAATATCTATTTGTTAAAAATGATAGTTTTGATATTAATGATTTTACTAATAATAGTCCTACTAATAATAACTTTATTAATAATGATAATACTAATAATAAAAATGATAATGATAATAATGATAATACATATGTTAATAATGATTCTAATAATACTAATAAGTACATAATGATACTAATACTAATATGAATAATAATAATAACAGTTTGTGTTATTTTGATAATAATAATAATCCTAATCATAATAATAGTAATAATACACATATTAGTAATAATAATAATGATAAAAATTATAATTTTGTAACAATAATAATAATAATAATAATAATTTTGGTAATGAAATCTACCTTCCAAAGCTTTTCTAAAAAAAACATGTCCCGAACAGGGCTCGAACCCGAGACCTCTCGCTCACTCGCAAACACTCTTAACCATTCCCTCTGTATCGTTTATCTGAGTTATAATACAACCCAAAGTATTTATCTAGTACATGTTTCAACCCACTTCATCTTCTTCACCAAATCCAAATGATCATACAACTTTATTCTTAATAGTCAATCATCAATATGGTTTTAGGACTTTTAAACAAACATGAAACAAAAAATAAAAGTGTTCTTGTAATTAAGAAAATTCAAAAAAAAATTGAAAAAATAACCTACTGCTGAAGCTCGTAGCTTCCTTAAAAAAATGGTTTTCAATTTTGAGTTCGTTTTGGACAATCTTTACAACATGAAATATGTTTCAAATCATTCCTAAAAACAATTGGAATCGTCAATTGAACTTAAAACATCAAAACAAGCTCTAATTTCTTGATGAACAAATTAGTTGACTTTTGACAAAATAACTTTGACTCGCAAATTCGAATTCGTTATTAAGAATTGGAACTTGAGATTTTACAGAAAGTTTAAGTAAATGATTCCTAACAACTCTGCATTTTTAGTTTTTGAAATTTGTTTCGAATTCAAGTTTGTGTATCTCACTGTCAAGAACACATGAGCTCAAAATTTAGTTTTGAGATTAAGAATGTTATAGGTTATGATTACAACATGAATTGTGTTGCAAATCATTCCTATATTCTTTATGGATCATCAAATTAACTGGAACATCAAAACAAATTCGAATTTGATTCAAGAACACTCAGTTGACTTTTAAAACTAAAACTTTGACTCCAAAATTAGAATTCGATAGAAAGAATTGAGGATTGAAAACTTACAGATAGTTTAGATAGGCGATTCCTAATAAGACTTTATTATTACATTTTGGAAATTTGTTCGAATTTGAAATATGGTAAAAATTACCAAGAACAGAGGTGTCGAGCTTATTTTGTGATTTTTCTATTTTGTTTTGCAAATAGCAGTGGATAACTCAATGAATTGATTGTGGTACTTATAATCAATTGAGTTTGTTGTGTTGTGATTATTTGAAATCGACGTCTAACGGATTACAGACAATCTCTGACAGGAATAAAAATGGAAAAGAAAAAAAAAGAAAAAGGAATACAGTTTGATTGCTACTTGCAACTGATTCCAATTATTTATATATATTCAGTACTAATAAATAAATAAATAGAATTAATAATAATAATATTAATAATAATTATTATTATATAAATAATAATAATAATAATAATAATAATAATAATAATAATAATAATAATAATAATAATAATAATAATAATAATAATAATAATATTAACAACTATGATAATAATAATAATCAAAAATGATATTATTATTGATATTTATGATAATTTGTATTATCTTTATAATAATATTAATAATGATTTTAATAATAATGGTGATTATAATTATAAAAGTAATAATATTAATAATAATAATAATAATAATAGTATTAATCATAATAACCAATAATATTCAAATTACAACTAAATAATAATTTTAATCATTCTTGTAATAATTTTTATATTTAAAATCTTTTATTTTGCTAATCATAATCTTAAAGTTATTAAAATTTTATAACCCTAATGATAATAATAATAATATTAATAATAATATTAATAATACTAATATTGATAATAGTATTAATGAAAGTAGTAATAATATTTAATAATAGTATTAGTAATAATAAAGATATAACATGTTACATGTATCAAATTTTACATCTATGTATCATATATTGAAAACAATAACATTACTAATACTGATATTAATATTAACATTAATTTTAATATCAACAATAATAATGGAAATAATAATATTGATATAACAATTATATTTTAACTTGTAATTTAATATACTAATATTACATATTATTGATTATGTAATATTTAGTAATTATATTATGTATATTATATAATAATCTATATTGAGTATTAAATTCTTATATATTTTAATATATATTACAATATACATAAAATAATAAATATGTATAGAAATTATATAGATTTACTTAATAACAACATTATTATCTTGCATATTATTTTACATACTTGATCCAAATGTTTCAGTTATATTTTATTATTTCCAAATATTATATATACTTACATATTTAATTACAAACAATTGTTCGTGAATCGCCAGGAACAGTCAAAGGTCAATTGAATATATGAAACAGTTCAAAATTTTTGAGACTCAACATTACAGACTTTGCTTATCGTGTCGAAACTATATAAAGATTAAGTTTAAATTTGGTCAGAAATTTTCGGGTCGTCACACCTGAATAGCTCGATATAAAGCAAAGCGCGTGCACCCGAATATCTACTGACATCATTCAAACATGGTCATCAGGAAGAGGTAGGTTGCATAAAATAGCAGCAAAATTAAATATTTTACCCTAATTGAAGTTGAAATTTATTCTCGGACATTATATCAACAGGAATTTTATGGCGTTTAAAACAACGACAGTCGAATGAATGTTGGGATAAACACCATACAAGCAAAAAACTCATGAAGGTAGTCTGTGAAAAGATAAAGGGAGGTGAAAGAGAGTCAAAAGGAAAAAGGCCACGATAGCAACATCGGGTTAAAGTACATGATGGCACTGCCACATTAAAAGTGGTAAGGAAAAATAAAAACACAAGAAGTGATTGCGTGGTGAATAACCCAGATAATACGGTTGTTGGGGAATGCAATAAGAAGGGGCACAAAGGCTAGAAACAAAATTGACATGATGCGCCTTGCATGCGTAAAAATAAACGGCGTAAAAGAGCAAAAGATAGCAACAGTAGGATTGATCACCCAGACATCTGTTGAAATTTTGTTATGTTTTTATTTCTGTCATTTGAATTACTTTTTATAAATTGAATCATGCAATTTAAGCCCTTAATTTGTGCATTTTTGTTACTTATATGCCCCTAAAGCTGCACAGGGATAAACTCCGAATCCCAAGTGGCATAGTTTAGTTTGGTTACTAATACTATCTCTAATGGTAACAGTAGTAAAACATTGGTTTGTTTCAAACGCTCGTATACCACGCAAGACGGAGACTTGCAAAGTCATGACTATAAAATACAAGTTTGGTTACTTGTTCATTCCACGGACATTGGATTGTCCGGAAGACTCTTGAAATAAGCATTGGGTTGCTTATATAGACGGATTCGATATTGGTTTATCAATGTGTACAAATAATTTAAAACTCAAGAGTATAATATATATAAGCATTGGTTTGCTTTGATAATATGAAAGAATAAAAAGATCATGCGCATATAGAAGGGTCGCCCCCGTCATATGTGAATGACATTTATTCCTATGCTGTAATGCGCATGCAAATACACCAATTACAAATTTGCAAACAAATATGAAATGCATATAGCAAAATATATTCAAACGTTCATACACGATAAGTAGAGCAATATTTATATTAAAATTCCTTTAGCAAACATAAAATCTCTTATACTCCAACATCGTATAAGAAAAGGCAGATAAAATTCTACTCTTCCGCATATCGTTTAAAATAATTATTACCTACTAATATACTAAGGGTGGCTTAATTGGAACGATGCCCTACACTAAGGAGAATATACAATCCTCGTCCGCAGCGATCAGAAGTATATCCCGCTTTGAAGACAAAAATAACATAAATATAGATATAGGGATGCGAAACCCTTAAACTACCGGGCCCATCCCTTGCTGGTGAAAAATAGCACAGTGGGAAGTGGACAATCACTGTCCCTCCAACCCACCACCTACCAAATCATCGTCAACCACTTGACGGGAGGAAAAGTTCTGATTCTTAGCCAATTCCTCCAGACGGGGAATCCTTAAACTTGGTAAAGCCGCACAGGCTTCTATACACTTCCCATCAGCATCCTCCACAAGTTCATCTGAAATTGGTGTCGGAATAATATCCGGCACAGAAAGGTTTGACTTCACAACATCCCAGAAGCGCGATCGCTCAAGAGCACGTGCAGAAACTATAGCCTTGCCAAACGAAATGCGAATACTCGGACAAGCCATAATATGCTTTACAACTTAAGGTCGAGTATTCTGATTTCAGGCTCGAGTATTCAGCTTTGAGGCTTGAGCATTCAGTTTGGAGGCCTGCGCACTTGGCCTTTAGATCATCACGCTCGTTAACAACTGTTTGGCACTCCGCATTCAACTCCTCAAGCTGTTTTTTAAACTGGCAGTTTTTTGATGATGCAGTACCAAGTTGTAGGGATAGATGATTCACTTGAGACTCAAGATCAGCACGAACAGTTTCAGAGCACTTGATTTCATTTAATAAACGCTGGCACTCACCCTCTAGATGAGTATTCCTACCTTCCACTTTTAAACGGGCAGCAACCTCCTGATGAAGCTGTTCAGAAATTTGTTGTTTCTCCGTATCAAGCTTGTCAAACTCCCTTTGCTCACGCGATAGATGTTTATGACCAAGAATTATGGAGTTGGACTTTTGTTTCAGACGGCTAATATCTTTGGCAAGATTGAACATCGTGGCCTGCGTATCAACAAAAAGATCTTGCTCAGGAGAAAGATGCTCAAACTTCGCAGCAAGACTGGAAGGAGCGCATGCACCAAGATGCGTGAACTGCTGAGTAAAAGTGGGTACAGATATCTTAAAAAAACTCCTCAAAATAATCCAGATCCATGTCAGGGGATAAAGAAAAGTTGGTCGGAATGTTGAGTCGAGCACGCTTATTGCGGCTAGTATCAAGTGAAGAGGCATCCGAATACAAGTTGGTGCGCCTTTGGAATGGTGGAAGCTCGCAGGAAACATTTGGATCAACAGTTGATTGATGGAGAACGGGAGAATTTGGAACAGTTTGGGACACGTGGGCTTCTGAAGCAGGTGCACGGTTGTCAGATTGCACTTCTTGGTCGATTTCAATCGGATTGCTAGTATCTACAAAATAAGGAATTACGATAAAAATATATGAATAAATAAGTAATATAAATGTTCTAAAACAGAGCATACAAGGCGTTTACCTATGATTGGCCTTTTTCCGGCCGTTTTCGAAATTTCAACAACATGGGATCACTGAATATCAACAAAGGAAGACACGTCGGTTTCTCTCTCTTGACGTAGACTGGTTGTCCTGCGCTTCGAAGTAGCAGGAGCAACTGGATTAGTTGGAGCCTAGATAATTTCTGGGTGCACATCAGAGTCAGTATCATGCAAATCTTTCTGTCCATAAGCAACGCCATCGGACGTCTTCAGCAGCATGAACTCGTTCAAATCCATTTCTGCAAATACATGAATACATACAAATATGAGAAGAAGGGAATTAAACATACACCCTATGTAATGCAATCAAAAAAGGGATATACCCTTCTTGTTCTTAATTATAACAGGACGCTTATCAGAACGCGCCCAGTGGTTTGAAATGCAGCCGATAACTAAGGGGACATTGGGATAAACGCGAGATGGAAGCTGAAGATTAAGGCAAGACTTATAAAATTTGTCTTCCACAGTAGGAATCGGCAGAGGTTTATTTTTCTCCCCCTTCTTGCCAGAATACCAGACGAGAATGCTATTAAACTCTTCAGAAATGAAAGTAGCTTTAACAAAGAAAATGATTTTTTCCACGCCCCCTTCACACCCTGTTTTGGAGTAACATAAAATTTGGCAACATTATCAAAAGAATACCAACTCTCATCACTCATCGAGGCACGAAATAGGTTGGTAAAAATGGACAAAGAAGGTTTGCGACCATTGGCACGACACCACATTTCAAAAATGGAAATACAATTGGCACCATAAGGGTGCAATTGACTAATATCAATTGAGTAATGATGGAGAACCTCCATGAAAAAAGGGGTAGGAGGAATACGGGTGTTTCCAAGCTCCAACACTTTGTCATAAACAGCAATCGTATGCTCTGGCGGTTGGTTCGCCCGTTGGTCGCTGGCAGGGGCAATCGGAGAATATTTTTCAATTGAGGGGTATTGTTCGATGATACGGCAAATTTCTTCTTCGGTAATAGAAGATTCTATATCCTTCACTTTCTTATCAGAAGACATGATGAATGGATGCAAGATTTAAAGCTTAAAAAAGGAAAATGAAGAAAAGAACTCACGGACCTTTGGGTAAATATGAACGAAAAAGCAAATGGCTGCCGGAAAAAGAGCAAAATTTGAAATAAGGGAGGAGCGTGCAAAACCCAAAAAAAGGGTGAATTATCTATTTATAGGTAAAGCAAATTTGAAAATAGCACGGTCAAATTTTGAGCGTACACGTGTATCAATCTGCAATAAAGATGATTGACAAAATCGGCGTACGATAGCAACTCCAGGCGGTTATATATGTTTTCATCATTATGTCTAGGATGAATAGTGACAGCTGTCACCTCGGGTGCAGGAATTACAGTCGAAAGGACGATTTTTCAACTAAACGAATATTTAGCATTTAATGCAAACGACGGTTGATTACATATACACGCATATAATGTCTTGTGTGTATCGCCAATACGTTTAGATACACAGTCCTAAGATCCAAGGTAATGATTGGGCATCATTCGGTTCTTTCATTTTATATTAAATTAGTTCGACGCTATACACTTATTGGCATTGTATATGACATCGAACTGGGGGGACTTAATGATACGCATATCCGCAAGACTGTGCAGATTGCGCATCCAAATCCCTAAACTGCACACAAACTTCCATGAAAGGCGTATGGCATGGGTATAGCCGTACCTTGTGCGCCTATACCATCTGATGCGAGTTTCGTATACTTGCATAAGGGTCCGGTACATTCTAGAAGAATGTACGATATAATCAATTCGGATTCTCTTCCTTAAATAACGAAAGTTAGTTAAGGATAAGATGGAATTTAATTAGGGAAGATATTCTACCGAAACCCTAATTCGTGAGCCTATAAATACATAGCTCATAAACCCTAACGAATATATACGTTCACTTGTTTACTCATACGTAAACTACAGCATACAAATCTCTATCGTACGAACAAAGCTTCATACGATCTCTAAAGACTTTCAGGTATGTATTGAACTATAAAACCTTCATGTCTTTGGGCATCTCAACCTCGTATGCTAGGTTGTTGGTGGACTCTCAGATCGGCCACCCTGTCGGAATCGAAATGATACTGATGTGGGTTATCCACGACTAAGCGTCGGAGGTTCGAATGTTGTTAGTCCTTAAACCCCTTTATGCACTCAAGCGTAGGTTCACCTTGACCCCGTAAAAATATGCTTGATCATTAATATATATTTATTAATTATTAATAATAATTAAAAATAAAATAAAATAAAAAGACAAGGATGCGGTTATAAATCAGAATCATCTTTTTAATTCCTGCATACCCGTGATCTCAAATGTCCATTCTTCCTTCTCCTTTATAATTCGATCAACACAAATTTTTTTCAGAGCAATCATTTAACCTTCCATCATAGTTATCAATTATATATATTACTTCAGGTATATTTTTGGCAAATATAATAGAAATTAAGAAAAACAAGTTAGTTTTTCCCCTGCTCACGATAGATTTTTATCAAACGATCAAGTTTGAATCAATCATCAAATCTAAAAATACAGTCTTGTTAGGAATCATTCAAGTAATATTTTTGCAAATTTACAGGCTTTAATTCTTCCGATTAAACCTGAATTTTGAAGTCAAAGCTTTTATATCAAAAAGTCAAACAATTTGTCTTGGCAAAATTCGAAGTCATATTAATGTTTTGAGTTAAATTAATAACCCAGAAAGTTTCTAGAAGCGAATTGCAATATATTTCATGTTGTAATTTCCGTCTAAAACAGTCTTAAATTCAAAATCAATAATCGAGTTCTTGTTCTTGAAAAACCGCTGATGTTGCTTATTTTATCTTATTTCTTTTCTGTTAAATTCAAACGTCCAACCTATGAATCGTTTATGCTTTACTATTAATCCTATAACTAACTCAACACCTTATTGTTATGATTAAAAATTGATTTTTGTAATATGACTATATAACGGGTTATTTATTTATTTTTACAACTGTTCTTGCAAAAAAAAAAATTATTTATTCTGTTAATGCAAGACAATCATAATTAGTTGTTTTGGTTCGTTTTCGTAACATGATTTAAAACTTGAATTAACTATCATGATTTGGAATCAAACTTTTAGTTGATTTAATTTAAGAAGAAGTAGTGAGAAAGGGGAACAGAAAATATTAGAATATAACTAAAATTTCGTATCAATATAATCAGGAAAAATAGAAAACAGAAGGATGGTTGGGGTTGTTTGGTATGAAGGAGAGGTCTCGGGTTCGAGTCCCATCTGAAGCATTTCTTTTTATACAAAGCTTTTAAGGGTATACACTTTTAATTTTATTTCCATTATTATTATTATTAATTATTATGATTAAAATTATTATTCTTATTATTTGTATTATAATTATTATTATTATTATTATTATTATACCTATAAGTATTATAGGAATTATTATCATTAGTATTACTATAAGTATTATTTATATAACTATTATTATTAATTTTATCATGTTAAGTATTATTATCATTTTTATGAATATGATTATTATTATTATTTCTATCAATAATGTAATTAATATTAATATCATTATAGTTATTACTAAGTATGTTTATAAATTATTATTAGTATTATTACGCAAATTGTTATTAGTATCATTAATATTATCATTATTATCATATGTATAGTTATTATTATCATTAATATCATTAGGTATCATTATTATTGATATTAGTATTAGAAGTACCATTTAACATTAATTTTAGTATTATTAATTATATGAATATTAAAATTTCTATTAAAATGATAATTATTAATAAACTTACCATTACTACTAAAAATACTATTTTTGCTAAAACTATTATTTTACTTTATCATTATTAGTAAAATTACCACTTGTATTAGAGGTACTACTAATTATTATTATTCTTAAACTATTATTACTACAAATAATAATTTTACAAAACAAAAGATATATATATATATATATATATATATATATATATATATATATATATATATATATATATATATATATATATATATATATATATATATATATATATATATATATATAAAGTATACTAAAACTACATAAAAATTTCGCTTTAACTAATAACCCTAACTAAATATCAAATAAGTATCATAATGTTATATAAGTATTAATAGAATTATATATACAAGAATATTAATCTTAATACATAAAATAATATGTATACACTTGTTTGATTACGATTATGTGTATTAATAAATATACAAATGATATAGGTTCGTGAATCCGAGGTTAACCCTGCATTGTTCAGTTTCGTAGTATGAATATTTTTACTACAAAATATTCGATTGTGAGTTTCATTTGCTCCCTTTTAAATGCTTTTTTAATATATATTTTTGAGACTGAGAATACATGCGCTGTTTTATAAATGTTTGACGAAATAGACAAAAGTACTCGAAAGTTACATTCTATGGTTGGATTATTAAAATCGAATATCGCCCTTCAAGTATGGTAACCTAAGAATTTGGGAAATGGCCCCTAATTAACGCGAATCCTAAAGATAGATCTATTGGGCCTAACAACCCCCATTCATGTCTATGGATGGCTTTAGTTGAAAGGACCCGTTCATATACATTATAAACGATTCACAATAGTTGATTACATTGCGAGGTATTTGACCTCTATATGATACATTTTACAAACATTGCATTCGTTTTTAAAAGACAATCTTTCTTTACATCGAAAATTGACAGGCATGCATACCATTTAATAATATCCACTATCCAACTATAAATTGATTTAATAATAATCTTTGATGAACTCAATGACTCGAATGCAACGTTCTTCGAAATATGCTATGAAAGACTCCAAGTAATATCTTTAAAATGAGCAAATGCACAGCGGAAGATTTCTTTAACACCTGAGAATAAACATGCTTTAAAGTGTCAACCAAAAGGTTGGTGAGTTCATTAGTTTATCATAATCATTTATTTCCATCATTTTAATAGACCACAAGAATTTCATTTCCAGTTCTCATAAATATACGTCCCATGCATAGAGACAAAAATAATCATTCATATGGTGAACACCTGGTAACCGACATTAACTAGATACATATAAGAATATCCCCTATCATTCCGGGATCCTCCTTCGGACATGATATAAATTTCGAAGTACTAAAGCATCCGGTACTTTGGATGGGGTTTGTTAGGCCCAATAGATTGATCTTTAGGATTCGCGTCAATTAGGGTGTCTGTTCCCTAATTCTTAGATTACCAGACTTTAATAAAAAGGGGCATATTCAATTTCGATAATTCAATCATAGAATGTAGTTTCAATTACTTGTGTCTATTTCGTCAAACATTTATAAAAGCGCATGTATTCTCAGTCCCAAAAATATAAAGGGTAAAAAGGCAAATGAAACTCACCATACTGTATTTCGTATTAAAAATACATATAACGTCATTAAACAAGTGCAAAGTTGGCCTCAGATTCACGAACCTAAATTAATTATATATATTTATGTATTGGTCAATATTTGTCTAACAAATTAGGTCAAGTCATAGTGTACCACAATCCTAATGCTCGAGACTAATATGCAAAAGTCAACAAAAGTAAATTTGACTCAAAATAATTTCCAAAAAACTATACATGATTAATATATAGTTTAAATATCGTCATTTTATATTTTTAAATATTTTTAAAAGATTTATTAGAGTAAATAATATAATTTATTTATTAATAAATAAAATTTTATATTAAATTTATATAATAAAATAAACTTTTATATATATTAAGTAATAAAATTTATAGGGTTCATTTAATATCATAAAGATAATATAATAGGTATTATTAAAGTAAGTTATTACACGTAGTAAAATATGTTTGTATCACATATTTATTTGATAAAATAATATCTATAATGATAGTAAGTAAAAGTTATATTATTTTGTAATAATAATTATTATTATAAAAATATCAATATTTATAATTACTAAGATGACATTATGATAAAACGATAATTCTAATTATGATAACTTTAATATTTACGATAATTTTTAATATTATCTTTAAAATAATAATTCTATTTAAAATAATAATAATAATGATATTTTATAGTAACAATGACATTTCTATTAAAATGATAATTTTTGTTAAAATGATAGTTTTAATACTAACGATACTTTTAATAATAATAGTAATGATAAAAATAATAAGAACGATAATTTTATCTAAATCAATATCTTATAATATTTTAATTTCATCATGATACTCTTACCCATTATTTCCTAATCGTTTCGTTTAATAGCTTTTAATCGTCTTTTATAACGTGTTCATAATAATGATAATAATAGTAATTAAAATAATTAGGTGTTACAAATATTTGTTTTAATTATACTAATATTAATAATGATAGTTACTATAACACTATTTACGATAATACTAATAATTATCTTAATGATAATATAGTAATAATATAATAACAATAACAATAACCATTTTTAAATAATGATATATATATTAATAATGATAATAATAATAATAATACCAATAATAATAATAATAATAATTGGATAATAATAATAATACTAATTATAACTTTAACGATAATAATGATAGTAATAATAAAAAAAATAACAATTTTTAATGATAAATCCCTTTTATTGATAAAGATAATAATAATGATAGTAATAAGATAAAACTAGAACGATGATAAAAACGACGATAATAATAATCATTTTTAATAAAAATATCGAAAATTCAATTGATTATAACTTCTAATCCGTTCATCGAAACCATTCGATATCTAAAGGAAAAGTTCTTAATTTTTCGCTAGCTTTCCAAGGACATGCATATCTTATACCTTATCTCAACCGTAAGTGTAACTAATTCAAGATTCAACCTAACTTGTCTAAGGGCAATATCAAAAGTACAAGCATGCATAATCCTAAATACTTGAGCACTAGTCAGGGATACACTATTAGTATGTAAAAGTTAAATTATGAGTACTCACGTATCAATATTGAGATTCAATATTGCAGGAAAGGTACGTAGACGCAACGGAAATGATAAACACTATATTGACCTCACGAGCATACCCATGAACCATACTCAATCACCTCCATAGCTAAAACCCATAATTTCCTTAATCCTATCCCACTCGAAAAACAATTTCGAAATCACTCGGACAGCACTCTGTCAAAATATTTTAAGTATACTAATAATATCTTGAAATAATACGGAGTAAATATATATATGTAAATCGATTGAGAGAGTTTAGAGAAAAATATTTTCAAGTTTCTATGAAATAATGAAACCTATTGAATTCTATTTATAATAGATTTTTGAATTATTAAAGTGAATTATTAAAGTATGAATTATTAAAGTGAATTATTAAAGTATGAATTATTAAAGTGAATTATTAAAGTGAATTATTAAAGTATGAATTATTAAAGTGAATTATTAAAGTTAAAGTAAAGTAAAAATAAAGTAAAGGTAAAGTTTAAGTATAGTAAAAGTATAAAACTATGTACGTATAATACGCGTATAAATATATATAATATTAATTTAAATCGTTATATATATTTAATAAAATAAAATATAAATATCGTTATCTTTATCATACTAGTTAAGTAATGAGTTGTGAAAAGTGGTTCTAGATATTTATAAAAGTTATATACGTTTTAATAATAAAGTTCTTTTTAAACTGAAAACGTTTTTGTACGTTTGAAATTAAATAGATCAATCGAGTCTTTATGAGATTCAATATTCCACTATCCTTTGTCTAGTTCTCAATGATTGACAATTTGTTCTTATTTATAAATCACTTTACCATTTTCCGAATATTGTTAAAATGAAAAGACTTCTCAAATCAACGTGGGCCTTTCAACAGAGACTTGTAATCATAATTCAATATATCTGATAATTCAATCATTTGATCTTATCTTCTAATTCCATTGATAAACATTTTGAAACAGATACAATCATATAAAGTATTTAATCTAATATTTTGTTTACGTTTCAAGTTATAATATATATACACATATACATATATAATCATATTCGTTTAATGGTTCGTGAATCGTTGGAACTTGGTCGAGGTTGAATGAATGTATGAACATAGTTTAAAATTCTTGAAATTTAACTTAACAAATATTGCTTATCGTTTCGGAAACATATAAAGATTAAAGTTTAAATTTGGTTGGAAATTTTCGGGTTGTCACAGTACCTACCCGTTAAAGAAATTTCGTCCCGAAATTTGAGTGGAAAGGTCGTGAATGATAATAAGTATGTTTTCATGATGCATACGGGCTGAAAATTAAAGTTTTATCATCAGCGAATAATTTGGATAAACAATTCATTTATATGAAGAGTACGAATGAAGCTAACATAGAAGAGTGAAATGAGTAAGTGTAGATTCATCTTATCATTTGACGTAGATATGATTGATTCCCAGATTTCAAGGGATTTGAAGAAAATCTTCTTAATAAGATTTGACTCTCCGGTAATCAAGGGAATTAGGATCCGCTTTAAATGCGATTGTCCATTTTAATTGTTTTGTCGGAGATTTTCTTATAAATTCACCTCCTTCGTTTCCTTACAACTCACACCTTCTGTTGATGCATTTTATGCAAGTCCCTAGATATTTACCCACGTCCATTGCAGGTACAACAGTTTACAGGCCACCATGATTACTCTTTATTATCCTATCCGTGTTTGTATGTGGTTACATGAACTGCAGGAACGAGATTTAGATGTTTGACTATGTTAGACTTAGTCAGACATACGAGTGAAGCCTCACTAGTACGGCTGACAGGCTCATACGCACGGTTGATGCTGAGCTAAGTCACAATTACAACCTAAATGAGAAGACACGAGTGAGTGATCACCCGTATGGCTGATGAAGCCAACTCGTACGTGTGATGAATGAATCGTATGGGTGATTCAACAGCAGGGGTATATAAAGTCTTATGTTCTTCATTTTAGGTTAAGCCTCTCATTTGTTACACACACTCAGATCTAGTGAGCTCCTTCGATTCTCTCTCAGTCCAAATCACTCAGGTGGTGAATAATAGCTCTAGGTGTTGATCTAATCACACTTGATTTAGTTGTGGTTTGACTAAATTAATCAAAAAAAAAAAACTTAACCTATTCACTAGAGGGTTTGATTCACTTATTCCGCCATTGTGTGAGTTAAATCTGTTGATTTCTAAGTTCCTAGTCATGTTTCATCACCTTCTATTCTTTCCCCCTCAACTCATATATTAAAGTATTTATCAATATGCTCCATCCAGTTCTGATTCTCGATATACTTCTAACTTTCATATCGGTCATTCTTATTTTTCATCTACCGCCGGAAGAATCTATTTACTTCTACTATACTCTTGGGTTTATAGTGTTTCTAGTTCTCCCGTGTCTTTATATTGCTATATGCATCGATATATATGGTTTATAAATTCTGGTTTATCGTTGAGCTTTATATGTTCCCTTATATTTCAAAGTCTCTGCTTCTCTCTTCTATAATCATTATCATTCACAGTTAATGCTCTCTTTTATTTGCTGCAATTTATACCCCAATTTCTATTTCAGAGTTTTGTCCTTTTGTTTCTTCTTCTTGCGATTAAGCACCGCTTGTAATGGTCCAGAATTCACAGATATGAATTTCGGAATGAACATTGTTAATGTTCTAGGAAGAAAATTGTGATGGCACGATCTTGACTTGTCAAATTACTAGAATACCTTGGAAAAGGCCGAATCATCAAGAAATATTTTCTTGATATTTTAGAGGTTAAATAGAATACAAGAGTCGTATAACATGGCACATGATGATGTTATGATCTGTGAATCATCACGTTCCTTTTAGAAACTTAGCATGACTTACTGTAATATAATCACGTTGATCAAGTGTCATTATATTATACTAATTCATGCTTCAGTTCCCAACACTACTTCAAAATATTCCTATTTTAAACTTGAATGTTTCAGAATTTAGAAACTCAAAATAGTTTCTTTTATGATGTAATACAGATAGTGCGAAGAGGTAAATGATTTCAAATAAGAAAAATTAAGAAAATATCTTCAGAAATATGGAGGATATTTATAATAAAAGATATGATGATATTTTAGAATTTCTAATATCAGAGGATGATGAAGAATATTGTCCGCAGGGGTTTAGAGTCAGGAGCAAGGTATTCGTTAATGACTTTAGCAGGTACTGAATCATTTGGATCCTTTGAAGTCAGGTTCAGTCTTTGTAATTTGTCCACAGCCTCCTTCCTACTCTGCTCAATCCGTTTTCCAGTTCCAAAACTTCTCTTTTTCTGCGCTTTGCTAGCACACTTCATCATTATCATCCAGCTTTTACCGTTTAAAGTCGTTTTTAGTTTTTGCTGCTTCATCAGCATTTGTTCCATTTTCGGAGAACCAATTCTTAGTTCGGAGTGTTTTTCAGAAACTTCACATTCAAATTAAGTCCAGAAGATAGATGTTATATATACACATATAACTGTTGGCGTAGACATGCCGCGAGATTTCAAAATACTGATTGTTAATTCCCGATGATTCGTATGGCAATTCTCATTACAAGATGCAAATGAGTAAATGATGGGGTTTCAATAAATAATTATAATGACTTTTTGGAGAGGCTAAAGTCAAAGGGTAATGAAGTTGTTGGTACATCTGCTAATAATGTGGTGGAATGTAAAAGGTTCCCTGGTAACGATGGTGTATATCTCAAAGTTATAATAAGGTTAGTCTAACTGAAAAGTCAAAGTTGACTTGCTGGAGCTGTGACAAAACTGGCTACTTTGAATAGGAGTCGCAAAGTTATTTTTGCTAATAAATGCCAAAGAATCTGACGCGGATACGTTGTTTAAACTTTTACTTTGGTTGCAAGAGTTTTTCGGGTACATAACTGTGGGTAACATGTGGTTGGATCATCATCTCGATTGCTCATCATTCGAAGTGTCTTCAGAAATTTTCGAAGGGTTTGAACACAGATTGTAATCGTTAACATACATTTGATGTTCTAACACAGTTTTGAAGTCAAAATATGGCTTGTGAAAGATGTAAGGATCTAAGAGTGATGATTTTGGTCATATCTCGAGTTGAATTTTGAGATTTCAAAATCAGAATATGTAATTAAATTTTGAATGAGTATGGTTGTTTTGATTTCTATAAAAGAATGTATATTGTTGTGAAAGTAGGGAGTATAATGGATGATTTGCTGAATCAGATTCGAAGAATGTAACATATTATTTGTGAATTTATATATCTCTCGGGTATTACCTACCCGTTAAAAAAATCACAATTAATATTTTGTACAAAAGAATTTTATTACAGTCTTTATGAAAATATATATATGTATATTTTCTTCAGATGTAACATAGATTTAATGAGTTAATGTTAAATTAAACTCATTTGATTTACGGATGAAACTAGAATTGAATAATCCCTAAAGGCTTTAAAAAGTACATAACTTTTACGCAGTATTTCTTTAATGACATTGAAATTATCAATCAATACTTCGTTATTTGTTGATGTATGATGTTCGGTTCGTGGAATTCTTGTGAATTTCGCAAAGTACGAATGATGTTATCTGAAAAGTTTCGGGTACATCGATGATGAAAGTGTAAAATCAAATATATACTTGATTTATTATGAATTGGAATTTGTTGAATTGCGACAGAGATTGTAGTTAACGCTGGTTAAGTTGCGGCCGAAGGACATACATTATTGCATATTTGTAGTATGAATTAACCGAGTAGTTAAGATTCACACACAATAGCTTAGCACGGAACGATTTATTTCAAAATATATATATATATATATATATATATATATATATATATATATATATATATATATATATATATATATATATATATATATATATATATATATATATATATATATATATATATATATATATATAATATACATATAATTTCTTCAGAGGGAATGAGTTAATTCTTCATAACTCGTTGATACAATATACACGTTATTGATTCGTAATGATGTCCACAGTGATTCTTGAACTGACGGAGTTTGTGATGTTATCGGTGTTGTTGATTCGGATGTTGACTCTACTGACGATGTTGGTAGCGCTGACGGTACTGTTGATGCTGTTGGTAAAGCAAGTTTAGCTTGTTAATCACACACCATTTTTGTCAGGGTTTCTACTCTTCCTTCTATCATTTTGGTTCGTTTAACTGATTTATAGTTAGGGCTAGATTAGATAATCTCTAACACTTTAGCGATTACATAATCTTCGCGGAATGTTTCTCCAATGAAGTTATGAATTAATACTTCGTCAGTTATTGTTGTTGGTACTCCTTGGTATCTATGGTGCGTATGACGTTGATGCTCGTGGGACAGATTGTGAAGTTGAGGTTTACGACGCAGTTGTGGTTGGAAGTGGTAATGGTACTGTTGGCGTTGATGATGGTGGTACTGGTTATGCTGCTGAAGCTGCTGCTGGTGTTTGTAATCTCTGCACCATATTCTCCAAAGCCACTACCCGAGCGCGAAGCTCGTTGACTTCTTCTATTACACCGGGGCGATTGTCGGTTCGGACGAGCGGATAAATAAAATCTAAAATTTGATGTAATATATAATCGTGACGAGATACTCTGGAAATGAGCGAGAACATGGTGTTTCGAACAGGTTTGCTGGTAAGTGCTTCAGGTTTTTCGTCAAGAGGGCAATGTGGTGGATGGAAGGGATCACCTTCTTCTTGTCTCCAATGATTGAGGATGCTACGAACCCATCCCCAATTCATCCAGAATAGGTGATGACTGATTTGTTGATCTATTTCGGTCACACTGCTTTCGGAGCTTGAATGGGATTCCATTTCGGAATCTGAGTGACTTGAACTGATGACGAATTCCATTTCGTACGATTGGATAAAGGATTTTTTTTTTTTTTTTTTTTGATATGAAATGTTTTTGGCTAACGGATTATATTCTAATTACATAGAATATATATATATATATATATATATATATATAGATCAAAAGATTTCATAGATTACGGAGGACTTTGCGGGATATGTCAGGCAAAGTTTAAAGTAACAGATACGATAAGATATGATTTAGCAGATATGCTAAGATATGAATTTTTGTCTATACACTATTCATGCAATCAATGCAGCAAGACGTGTCTTAGACTAAAAATAATAAGCAGGTAATTTCCTGAGGATGATAAGTAGTTAATTTTCGACACAAAATGATAAGCAAAACTTTTGACATGCAGACACGGTCGAAGTCCAGACTCACTAATGCATCCTATCGACTTATCAGTTAGACACACTAATGCAGACCTGGTTCGCTAAGACCACCGCTCTGATACCAACTGAAAGGACCCGTTCATATACATTATAAACGATTCACAATAGTTGATTACATTGGGAGGTATTTGACCTCTATATGATACATTTTACAAACATTGCATTCGTTTTTAAAAGACAATCTTTCTTTACATCGAAAATTGACAGGCATGCATACCATTTCATAATATCCACTATCCAACTATAAATTGATTTAATAATAATCTTTGATGAACTCAATGACTCGAATGCAACGTTCTTCGAAATATGCTATGAAAGACTCCAAGTAATATCTTTAAAATGAGCAAATGCACAGCGGAAGATTTCTTTAACACCTGAGAATAAACATGCTTTAAAGTGTCAACCAAAAGGTTGGTGAGTTCATTAATTTATCATAATCATTTATTTCCATCATTTTAATAGACCACAAGAATTTCATTTCCAGTTCTCATAAATATACGTCCCATGCATAGAGACACAAATAATCATTCATATGGTGAACACCTAGTAACCGACATTAACTAGATACATATAAGAATATCCCCTATCATTCCGGGATCCTCCTTCGGACATGATATAAATTTCGAAGTACTAAAGCATCCGGTACTTTGGATGGGGTTTGTTAGGCCCAATAGATCGATCTTTAGGATTCGCGTCAATTAGGGTGTCTGTTCCCTAATTCTTAGATTACCAGACTTTAATAAAAAGGGGCATATTCAATTTCGATAATTCAACCATAGAATGTAGTTTCAATTACTTGTGTCTATTTCGTCAAACATTTATAAAAGCGCATGTATTCTCAGTCCCAAAAATATAAAGGGTAAAAAGGCAAATGAAACTCACCATATTGTATTTCGTATTAAAAATACATATAACATCATTAAACAAGTGCAAAGTTGGCCTCGGATTCACGAACCTAAATTAATTATATATATTTATGTATTGGTCAATATTTGTCTAACAAATTAGGTCAAGTCATAGTGTACCACAATCCTAATGCTCGAGACTAATATGCAAAAGTCAACAAAAGTAAATTTGACTCAAAATAATTTCCAAAAATCTATACATGATTAATATATAGTTTAAATATCGTCATTTTATATTTTTAAATATTTTTAAAAGATTTATTATAGTAAATAATATAATTTATTTATTAATAAATAAAATTTTATATTAAATTTATATAATAAAATATACTTTTATATATATTAAGTAATAAAATTTATAGGGTTCATTTAATATCATAAAGATAATATGATAGGTATTATTAAAGTAAGTTATTACACGTAGTAAAATATGTTTGTATCACATATTTATTTGATAAAATAATATCTATAATGATAGTAAGTAAAAGTTATATTATTTTGTAATAATAATAATTATTATAAAAATATCAATATTTATAATTACTAAGATGACATTATGATAAAACGATAATTCTAATTATGATAACTTTAATATTTACGATAATTTTTAATATTATCTTTAAAATAATAATTCTATTTAAAATAATAATAATAATGATATTTTATAGTAACAATGACATTTCTATTAAAATGATAATTTTTTGTTAAAATGATAGTTTTAATACTAACGATACTTTTAATAATAATAGTAATGATAAAAATAATAAGAACGATAATTTTATCTAAATCAATATCTTATAATATTTTAATTTCATCATGATACTCTTACCCATTATTTCCTAATCGTTTCGTTTAATAGCTTTTAATCGTCTTTTATAACGTGTTCATAATAATGATAATAATAGTAATTAAAATAATTAGGTGTTACAAATATTTGTTTTAATTATACTAATATTAATAATGATAGTTACTATAACACTATTTACGATAATACTAATAATTATCTTAATGATAATATAGTAAGAATATAATAACAATAACAATAACCATTTTTAAATAATGATATATATATTAATAATGATAATAATAATAATAATACCAATAATAATAATAATAATAATTGGATAATAATAATAATACTAATTATAACTTTAACGATAATAACGATAGTAATAATAAAAAAAATAACAATTTTTAATGATAAATCCCTTTTATTGATAAAGATAATAATAATGATAGTAATAAGATAAAACTAGAACGACGATAAAAACGACGATAATAATAATCATTTTTAATAAAAATATCGAAAATTCAATTGATTATAACTTCTAATCCGTTCATCGAAACCATTCGATATCTAAAGGAAAAGTTCTTAATTTTTCGCTAGCTTTCCAAGGACATGCATATCTTATACCTTATCTCAACCGCAAGTGTAACTAATTCAAGATTCAACCTAACTTGTCTAAGGGCAATATCAAAAGTACAAGCATGCATAATCCTAAATACTCGAGCACTAGTCAGGGATACACTATTATTATGTAAAAGTTAAATTATGAGTACTCACGTATCAATATTGAGATTCAATATTGCAGGAAAGGTACGTAGACGCAACGGAAATGATAAACACTATATTGACCTCACGAGCATACCCATGAACCATACTCAATCACCTCCATAGCTATAACCCATAATTTCCTTAATCCTATCCCACTCGAAAAACAATTTCGAAATCACTCGGACAGCACTCTGTCAAAATATTTTAAGTATACTAATAATATCTTGAAATAATACGGAGTAAATATATATATATGTAAATCGATTGAGAGAGTTTAGAGAAAAATATTTTCAAGTTTCTATGAAATAATGAAACCTATTGAATTCTATTTATAATAGATTTTTGAATTATTAAAGTGAATTATTAAAGTATGAATTATTAAAGTGAATTATTAAAGTATGAATTATTAAAGTGAATTATTAAAGTGAATTATTAAAGTATGAATTATTAAAGTGAATTATTAAAGTTAAAGTAAAGTAAAAATAAAGTAAAGGTAAAGTTTAAGTATAGTAAAAGTATAAAACTATGTACGTATAATACGCGTATAAATATATATAATATTAATTTAAATCGTTATATATATTTAATAAAATAAAATATAAATATCGTTATCTTTATCATACTAGTTAAGTAATGAGTTGTGAAAAGTGGTTCTAGATATTTATAAAAGTTATATACGTTTTAATAATAAAGTTCTTTTTAAACTGAAAACGTTTTTATACATTTGAAATTAAATAGATCAATCGAGTCTTTATGAGATTCAATCTTCCACTATCCTTTGTCTAGTTCTCAATGATTGACAATTTGTTCTTATTTATAAATCACTTTACCATTTTCCGAATATTGTTAAAATGAAAAGACTTCCCAAATCAACGTGGGCCTTTCAACAGAGACTTGTAATCATAATTCAATATATCTGATAATTCAATCATTTGATCTTATCTTCTAATTCCATTGATAAACATTTTAAAACAGATACAATCATATAAAGTATTTAATCTAATATTTTGTTTACGTTTCAAGTTATAATATATATACACATATACATATATAATCATATTCGTTTAATGGTTCGTGAATCGTTGGAACTTGGTCGAGGTTGAATGAATGTATGAACATAGTTTAAAATTCTTGAAATTTAACTTAACAAATATTGCTTATCGTGTCGGAAACATATAAAGATTAAAGTTTAAATTTGGTTAGAAATTTCCGGGTTGTCACATTAGTACATCAAGATTATTATTATACAGACGTCGATGTCTCTGGGGATATTCTATGCATTATGGTTAATGTCGGTTACCAGGTGTTCAATCCATATGAATGATTTTTATGCAGATGGCTATATGCATGCATGATGTTTATGAGAAATGAAAATATGAAATCTTGTGGTATATTAAAAATGATGGAGATGAATATTGATGATAAACTAATGAACTCACCAACCTTTTGGCTGACACTTTAAAGCATGTTTATTCTCAGGTATGAAAGAAATCTTCCGCTGTGTATTTGCTCATTTTAGAGAGATTACTTGAATTCATTCATAACATATTTCAAAAGACGTTGTATTCGAGTTATTGAGTTCATCAAGATTATTACTAAGTCATTGATAGTTTGATATATTATGAAATGGTATGCATGCCTGTCAACTTTCGATGTAATGAAAGTTTGTCTTTTAAAAACGAATGCAATGTTTGTAAAATGTATCATATAGAGGTCAAATACCTCGTAATGTAATCATATGTTATTGTATTCGTCCTTATGGATTAGGACGGGTTGTCTCAGAATGATCGAAATCGAATATGCCCCTTTTAGTCTGGTAATCTAAGAATTAGGAAACTGACCCCTAATTGACGTGAATCCTAAAGATAGATCTATCGGGCCCAACAAGCCCCATCCATGTCACGGATGCTTTAGTACTTCGAATTTATCATGTTCGAAGGATGTCCCAGAATGATGGGGATATTCTATATGCATATTGTTAAGGTCGATTACCAGGTGTTCAATCCATATGAATGATTTTTATGCATAATTGCTATATGATGATTATGAAAAATGGAAATGAAAATCTTGTGGTCTATTAAAATTATGGAAATGATTGATTATGATAAACTAATGAACTCACCAACCTTTTGGTTGACACTTTTAAGCATGTTTATTCTCAGGTATTAAAGAAATCTTCCGCTGTGCATTTGCTCATTTTAGAGACATTACTTAGAGTCATTCATGGCATATATTTCAAAAGACGTTGCATTCGAGTCGTTGAGTTTAAAAAGATTATTATTAAGTAAATGCACAGATTAAGTCATTTATAGTTTGGATATATTATAAAATGGTATGCATACCTGTCAACTTTCATTGTAATGAAAGTTTGTCTTTTAAAAACGAATGCAATGTTTATAAAACGTATCATATAGAGGTCAGTACCTCACAATGGTACCAGATGTTATTGTATTCGTCTAGGTAGATTTATATGGGTTATGACATGTGGTATCAGAGCGGTGGTCTTAGCGAACCAGGTCTTGCATTAGTGTGTCTAACTAATAGTTGTTAGGATGTATTAGTGAGTCTGGACTTCAACCTTAGCTGCATATTATAAGTTTTGTTTATCATTCCTAGTGAAAAATTACCTGCTTATCATTCCTAAGTCTAGACACGTCTTACTGAATTTATTGCATAGATAGTGTATAGACAGATTCATATCTTAGCATATCTGTTATTATAAACTTTATCTGACAGCTTCCGAAGATTCCTCCGTGACTTATGAGATTTTGGTATGGTATATACATATGTAAGTTATGTATTGAAGCATACCAAACTAAATCCTATAATCTATTTCCTATCGAAAATACTTTATCTGACTGTGCAAGATGAAACTCGCAACTAGTTCAAATTCCTCGGATTTCGATAGCTATTCCGATATGGATTTCCACTCGAGCTCCGAAGGCAGTGTAACCGGAATGGATCAACCAATTAGCCATCATCAATTCTGGATGAATTGGGTATGGGTTTGTAGTCAACTTAATCAATGGAGACGAGAAGAAGGCGGTCCCTTCCACCAACCGAATTTACCTCTTGGCGATGAACCTGAAGTGCTTACCGGCGAACAAGTCCGAAACACCATTTTCACCATCATTTCCAGAATATCTCGCCATGATTATATACTATCTCAAATTCGAAACCTTATTCATCTGCTCATTCCAACCGTCAACCATCATGGGGTAATGAAAGAAGTCAACGAGCTTCGCGCTCGAGTAGTAGCTTTGGAGAATATGGTGCAAAGATTATAAGCACCAGCAACAACACCAGTACCACCAACAACATCCGCGTCACAAGCCTTAACACTACACGTCTCAACCTCACAATCGGTACCTCGAGCATAATCATCGTTCTACATGACGTTCTACATCATTTATATTCGTTCGACATGATGATTATGTAATCTCTAATGTTTTAGAGATTATATACTCTAGTTCAAACCATAAATCAGATGAGTTTAATATCATATTAACTCATTAAATCCCTGATTACATCTGAAGAAAATATATATGTAAGTATATTTTCATAAAGATTGTAATTAAAAATTCTCTTGTACAAACTGTTAATCGTGAAAATATTTTAACGGGTAGGTAATACCCTAAGAAATATTTAGATCTCACATTAACATGATGCACTGTACATTCTTCAATTCAGATTCAGCAGTCATTAACAATACTGTTCAAATCCACACATATACGTATTCGTTCACCAAAGAGCAACTATTTTCATTCAAACTCAATTTCATATTCGGATTTTGACCGATCAGAATCCAATTCAAGATTTGACAAGTGGCATAATGAAGAAAATAATGGACAAAATAAAATTTATTAGTAACCAATTAATTAATCACGTAAAACTTTAAACCTATGCTAACCAAATCCTAGCTAACTGTTCCTATAATCGTATGACTATTTCCTTATTACATTTTATTTATTGTCATTTTAATTATCGTAATTTATTTATCGCAATTTTAATTATCGTAATTTATTTATCGAAATTTTAATTATCGCAATTTTAATTATCGCAATTTATTTATCGCAATTTTAATACTCGCAATTTTATTTATCGTCATTTATTTTACGTACTTTATTTATCGTCATTTAATTACTGTTATTTATTTTACGCACTTTAAATATCGTCGGATAAATCGGGACACATGTACACAATACGTGTAACTACAATAGCGGTACAATGGGTCACGTTACGTCTTGATTAACCAGATTATATATCTAACTATTGGACTATTGGACTACTAACATCGGACTACTAACCTTGGATAGTTAAAAAAAGTATTAAAAGAGTAGGAAATATTAATTATAACATTTTGATTTAAAATATCGTTAATAAATTACAACTCCTACATTAAACATTCTTTCAAGTTTGCCACTTGATTTCATCCTAAACAATCATTCGTATCTTGACGATTACAATATGCGTTCAAACCTTTCGAAATTCTTGAAAACACCTCGAATTGATAACCAATGATTCAAATATGGTGACATTGAAGGCTGATGAAGTAGCAAAAGTTGTAGATGGTCTTAATGGCCAAAAAGTTTGATGATAAAGAATGGAGTGTTGGAAACACTCAAAAGAAATTGGTACTGGAAAACGGATTGAGCAAACAATGAAGAAGACTGTGGACAAATCACAAAGACTAAACTTGTACTTAACGAATCCATATGATTCAGTATCTGCTGAAACCTTTAAACGAATATCTTGCTCCTACTTATTCTAAATTCTGGCGGACAAATTTCTGCATCATCTTCTAATCTTAATTATTTTAAATTTTAAGATATCATCGTATCTTTCGTTATAAATATCTTCGATTTTTCTGAAGATATCTTCATAAATATCTTTGTCTGAAATTATTTATCTCTTCATACTATCTGTATTACTTTAAAAAGGAAATGATTTTAGTTTTTAAATTTCTTTAAAATTCGAGTTTGAATTATGAATGATTTCTGGAGAAGTGTAGGGAATTGAAGCATGAGTTAGTATAATATAATGACACTTGGCCAACATGGTTATATTATAGTAAGTCGTACTGAATTTCTAATAGAACGTGATGATGGTTCACAGACCTTACCCTCATCATGTGTCATGTTACATAACTCTTTCATTCTACTTAACCTCTAAACATATCAAGAAAGTAATATCTTGATACTCCTACCTTTTCCGCGAATTCTCGTAATTTACCAAATCAAATCGTGCTATTAAAATTCCTTTCTACTTAGAACATTAGTTATGTTCATTCGAAATTTCATACCTACGAACTCTGGACGATTACTTGCCTTACTTAAAGTCGAGAAGAGAAAACAAAAGCATGAGGCTTCAAAATACAAATTGTAAGACCCTAATATTTATTGTACAGAGAAGTAAATAGAGTACATGAAGTGTGGGTGAAAATGTGTAAATAAACAGAAGTCAGAAACTGTCCAGGCATAGGTGCGCTCAGCGCACACTTAACGGTGCACGTGGCGCACTTACACTGTAGCCGGGTTTCTTCTTCTTTTAAACAGAAATTTTGATGGGCTTTTTGGTAATTTCACTTGGGGATGAGTTAAAGGCTACCAGATTTGTTTGAGAGGAGTCATAACTCCAATATCAACTACCTTATCCATTCCACTTAAATTCTAGTGAGAGAGAAGAGTTCTTGTGTGAGAAAGCTTAAATCCTAGAGGAAGAAGTTGTTTTCGGGCCAAAGCGCGTGTGTTAAAGTTATTCATCTAATCACTAGCTACGTTGTGATTGTGGTGGTAAGATCTAACTTTGATTTCCTTATTTTAATTAATTTAAGGGTTAGTGTTTGGGATAGTGATGAACATAAAACCCATATTTAATGATTTTGGGTGTTCTTGGGTAAGATGGAGTCATGAAGACTCAATGGTAACTAACCTAGGGTTTCAAAGTGTTAATTGATGTTTATGAGTCCTAATTGGTTAGTTAATCACTAGCACACCTAGTTAATTAGTAAATGGGTGTTAGGTGGGTTAGTGGATGACCCGAAATGGGTGTGTTGACTTTAAATTAGTCAAAGGGCTAATGATTGACCTAGTTGGGAAATATGGGTATGAAATACCCTAATTGTGTAATAGTTAGTGTTGTTGGACCTTAATCACTAGCTTTTAAGTGATTAACGATGGTCTTGACCCTTAAGGGGCGGTTTTGGTGAAAATGGGGCATTTAATGCATTTAAGTCATTAAATGCACATGAGTGAAGTGTCGGTATTTAGTCCAACAAGTTTGTTTATTGATCCAGTACTTATTGCATTAGGTACTTGGCTTTGAAGCTTGCGGAAGGATAAAACCATCACCAAATCTTTAAGGTGAGTGGAATAATTATGCGTACATGTATATGGTGTGTTTATTTGTGAATGTTATGGTATGAACCACATGCTGGTAGTACCATAACATGTATGTGACGAGTATTATGAAGTGAACCACATGCCGGTAGCATCAAGTGTGAACCACGTGCCGGTAGCACTATAAAATTTGGATGTGAACCACGTGCCGGTAGCATCAAGTGTGAACCACGTACCAGTAGCACTATAAAATGAGGCGTAAATCACGTGCCGGTAGTGCCAAAGTGTGAACCACGAGCCGGTAGCACTATAAAAGAGTGAGACTTAAATGCGTATGGTGTAAACCACATGCCGGTAGCACCATAACATTATGGTTAACCATATTATGTTGATGGATATTTTTTAGCATGCTATATATATATATTGTGTTGAGTATATGCTAATGTGATGTTGTGATAGTGTACGAGTTGTTAGCATTATGAGTAAGACGGCATGCTATTTAAGTATTATCCTCGTATGAGGTATTTGGTGGGTGCGAATGCAAATAGATGGGTTATATATGTGTATGTATAATTGTTGCACTCACTAAGCTTTGCTTACCCTCTCGTTGTTTATCTTTTTATAGGCTCCGGCGGAGACAAGGGTAACGGCATTCGTATGGATTAGAGATCCCGCTTTGTTTGTAGAGGATGCTTTTGGATGTTATAGCTTTTGGAGTTTGACCGAGATTTGGGTAGTTTAACCCCCAAACACCATGCTCATAGTGTCGTTTGGAATTTAAACTCTTATGGTCGAACTTGTATGTTTTGAACGAAACTCGTAAAACGGCCGATGTGGGCCCCGTTTTGTAAAACGCATTTTATGATTGAATCGTATGAGTTCTTCATATTAGAACATGTTGTGAAAAGTGTTTCGTCTAATTATGTCAGGAAGTGGGAGATCTTTATTTGAAAATGGACAAAACCGGACAGAACTGGAATTGTCCTGTGCGCGCCGCGCACCCTGAGGTGGTGCGCGTGGCGCACTATTCTGAATATAAAAAAAATTCTTTCGCGTGTTCGGTTGGTTATTGGTTTGGGTTGTTACAAGTGGTATCAGAGCATGGTCTAAGGGATTTAGGCGACTTGAGATAGGTGCCTAGACTTAGATTTTATTGTGTATGCGCGTTATGCGGGACTTGTAGGAGACGGGTCGGACCGGGGATTGGTTAGTGCCTAGTTTTAGGTGAACTAACTATGCGCTAATTGTTTTGTGTTATGTTTATGCAATCATTAAGCGAGATGGACGTTGTACTAGCAAGTTAATGCGACGTGCTCGCGTAACAATGATTAGCTACCATTGTTACGAGTTTAAATCGTGTCGAACAAGCGATGTACGACGATTGTTTAGCAAGATGGGGCGGTGAAGTGTTCATGTATATTGTGTTAAGTCCTTTCATTTCGTTATTTAATTTACTTCGTTTTATAGAATGAAGATGAGAAATGGACATGATACCAATGAAGGAGGAATGAGCGAGGACGTTGAACTCACGGCCAAGGTTGAGGCCATCTTTAAAAGGCTAAAAACGGAATTTCTTGATGATGTTCGAAAGGTTTTCCAAGAATCGGTTGATGGGCAAGTAACCGAAATGATAAATGAGCGAATGAATGCCGCGATCGAGGAGGCATTAGAAGCTAGAAACATTCATCCTCGTGGCGAAGGGGGTGATGGTAACGGTGGGAATGGAAGGCGGGACTTCCATTACAAAAATTTCAAGGATGCTCAACCCCCGATGTTTAATGGGGTACGAGATCCGTTAAAAAGCACATGTTAGATTTCCGGTATTGAGGGAGCTTTTCGTACCGCGGAATGTCCTCCCGAGAAGAAGGCGAGGTATGGTTCTAGCATGTTACGAGAAGAGGCGAAGTTGTGGTGGGATGATAAAATCCAATTATATGGTGAAGAGCAATGCATGAGCTTGACGTGGGAGGAGTTTAAGAAAGAATTCTTCAAAGAATACCAAACTTCTTCCGACCTTGATAGAATCCGGGACGAGTTGCACAATTTGCGACAAGTTTCAATGGACTTGGTTACTCTCAAGTCTACCTTCTTGGCAAAGACTCGTTTTTGTCCAGAATATGTTGACGACGATCACAAGTTGATGAAGGATTTCTACCATACCATGAATGATGAGTTTAAGGGTAAGATTAGGCGAGGAGCGGCTAAGTCTTTTGAAGAGTTATTTGAATTGGCTCGGGGTTTTGAGCCGGAGGTTCCAAGAAAAAGCGATTTCACTTTTCTAAAAGAAAGTTTGAAGGATCAAGTCATTCGAACATTTCAAACAAGAAGTCAAAGAAGGGTTTTGAAGGTACAAATAGCGTGAAGAAGGGTGATACTCCAGGTTACGGGCCCACGTACTTCAATTGTAAACAAAGAGGACACATGGCTCGTGATTGTACCAATGCGCCGAACAAAGTTACTTGTTATAATTATGGTAAAGAAGGGCACAAGAGGCCGGAGTATCCCGGTTTGAACACCGATCATGTTAAACGGTTGGAGAAAGCAGCGGGCACGGCTAGGGGTCGCAGCTATTTGATGACAAATGAGGAGGCCAAGCAATCCAACGAAGTTATTTCAGGTACTTTCATGGTTAACTCTAATCCGGCACGGATACTTTTTGATAGTGGAGCTAATTTGTCATTTGTGTCTCCAAGATTTGTGCCTAAGTTAAATAAACCGCTAGTTAAGTTAAGTCGTCCAGTAGAAGTTGAAATAGCGGATGGCAAGACGGCGCTAGTGGTTGATGTGTGTAAAAATTGTAATGTTGTGTTTGGTGCCGAAAGTTTTAAAATCGATCTCATTCCGATGACTTTGGGCGATTTTGATATCGTTGTTGGTATGGATTGGATCGATCATAATAGGGCCTATATCGCATGCCATGAAAAATCTATTCGGGTGAAGACCCCAAGTGGGAGAGAGTTAATTATTCACGGCGATAAACGAAGAAGACTTCTGCCGATATGCACTTTTGCACGGGCACGTCGTTTTCTTTTTAGTGGTGGCATGGCTTTTCTTGCCCATGTTGTTGATACTCGTGATGATCCACCACCCATTCATGAAATTCCGGTGGTAAGTGAATTTGAAGACGTTTTTCCGGATGAGTTACCGGGTGTTCCGGCCGAAAGACAAGTTGAATTTCGCATTGAGTTGGTTCCGGGAGCTACTCCCATTGCTAAAACTCCTTATCGTTTAGCACCGACGGAAATGCAAGAGTTGTTTAATCAAACCCAAGAGTTTCTTGAAAAGGGTTTTATTCGACCGAGTGCTTCGCCGTGGGGCGCTCCTGTTTTATTCGTAAAGAAGAAAGATGGTAGTATGCGGATGTGCATCAATTATCGGGAGTTGAATAAAGTGACGATCAAGAATCGCTATCCATTGCCTCGGATTGACGATTTGTTTAATCAACTCCAAGGCGCGACTTACTTTTCTAAAATCGACCTACTGTCCGGCTATCACCAAATGCGGGTCCGTGAGGAAGATATAGAGAAAACGGCCTTTCGAACATGTTATGGGCATTTTGAGTTTGTAGTTATACCTTTTGGTCTTACGAATGCACCGGCGGCGTTCATGGATCTTTTGAACCGAGTGTGCCAACCTATGTTGGACAAGTCGGTAACTGTGTTCATCGACGACATACTTGTCTATTCGAAGAGTATGAAGGAACATGAACATCATTTACGGGGTGTGTTGAAGACGTTGCGGAAGGAGAAGTTGTACGCTAAATTCTCCAAATGTGAATTTTGGCTAAGGGAAGTTCAATTCCTTAGTCATATTGTGAACAAAGACGGTATTCAAGTAGACCCGGGGAAGATAGAAACGGTGAAGAGTTGGGGATGACCGACTACGCCTACGGAAATTCGAAGTTTTCTCGGATTGGTCTGTTATTATCGTCGGTTTATCCAAGACTTTTCTAAGATTGCTTCTCCATTGACGAAATTGACGAGAAAGAACGCAAGATTTAATTGGGAGAACGAGCAAGAAATTGCTTTTCAATTGTTAAAAGAGAAGTTATGTCAAGCTCCGGTGTTAGTGTTGCCAGAAGGTGTAGAAGACATGACGGTTTATTGTGATGCATCTTTAAATGGGATTGGTTGTGTTCTAATGCAAAGAGGTAAAGTCATCGCTTATGCCTCCCGACAATTAAAGGAACACGAAACGAGATATCCGACTCATGATCTTGAGTTGGCGGCGATTGTTCATGCGTTGAAAATTTGGCGCCATTACTTGTATGGTGTCAAGTGTACGATTTATTCAGATCACAAGAGTTTGAAACACCTTTTCGATCAATGAGATTTGAATTATCGTCAACGTAGATGGATGGATGTGGTGAAAGACTATGATTGTGAAATACTTTATCATCCGGGTAAGGCGAATGTGGTCGCGGATGGGTTAAGTCGAAAGAGTCAACATCCGCTGATACGAGTAGGATCGTTACGCATGATTATTACCAACGATTTTCTTGTAAAGCTTGGCGAGACTCAAATCGAAGCTTTTGTTAACAATAAGCATGAGGAATGAATCGTGGGACAAACGAAGTTTATTACCTTAGGTCTGCATGGTTTGTTATCTTTTCAAGGAAGAGTGTGGGTGCCTAAAATGGGTGATCATCGACGAGTGCTACTTGATGAAGCACATAAGTCAAAGTATTCTATTCATCCGGGCGCGACGAAAATGTATCTTGATTTGAAGAAAGAGTATTAGTGGCCGGTCATGAAACGTGATGTTGTAAAGTATGTTGAATAATGTGTCACGTGTTTGCAAGTAAAGGCCGAGCACCAAAATCCGTATGGTAAGTTACAACCGTTAGAGATCCTGAAATGGAAATGGGAACACATTACCATGGATTTCATCACAAAGTTACCAAAGACGGCGAGAACCCAATTTGACTCGATTTGGGTAATAGTTGATCGATTGGTGAAGAGTGACTTGTTTCTTCCCATTTGGGAAGCGATATCATCAGAAACTCTGGCTAAATTTTTTATCAAGGAGGTGATAGCGAGATATGGGGTTCCTATATCTATTATTTCGGATCGAGATACTCGTTTCACATCTCGGTTTTGGGAAAAGTTTCATGAAGATATGGGCATGCAATTGAAATTGAGCAAGCCTAATCATCCTCAAACGGACAGTCAAACCGAACGTACGAATCAAACTTTGGAAGATATGTTACGGGCGTGTATTATTGATTTTGGTGGTAGTTGGGATGAGCACTTACCTTTGGTGGAATTCTCGTACAATAATAGTTATCATACTAGTATCGGGATGCCACCTTACGAGATGCTTTATGGGCGGAGGTGCCGAACTCCAATTTGTTAGGGTGAAGTGGGTCAAAGAGAAATCGGGAGTACCGATTTGGTTTTGGAGATGAATAGCAAGATTGTTATGATTCGGGATCATTTAAAAAAGGCTCAAGATAGACAAAAGTTGTATGCCGACAAACGTAGACGAATGATCGAATTCCAAGAAGGTGACGTGGTGATGCTTAAGGTTTCGCCATGGAAAGGTATTATTCGGTTTCGAAAACGGGGAAAGTTAGCTCCTCGGTTTATTGGGCCATTTAAGGTTTTAGCTCGTGTTGGTGAAGTTGCGTATCGTTTGGAATTACCCGAAGATCTTGCGGGGATCCATAATACATTTCATGTTTCCCATCTCCGTAAGTGTCTTGATGATTTGTCTTGGGTGCCATTAGACGAGATCGAGCTAAACAATAAGTTAGAGTATATTGAGGAGCCGATTGCTATACTCGATGAGAAAGTCAAAATGTTGAGAAATAAAGAGGTGAGAACTTTTAAGGTTCAATGGTGTCGTAGTAAAGGTTCCGAGTTTACTTGGGAGCCCTAAGAGTTTGTGGTAGTTTATCTTCCCTCTTGTCATGCGGCTTGGATCGCGAGGACGCGCTCCGATTCAAGTGGAGGAGAGTTGTAAGACCCTAATATTTATTGTACAGAGAAGTAAATAGAGTACATGAAGTGTGGGTGAAAATGTGTAAATAAACAGAAGTCAGAAACTGTCCAGGCATAGGTGCGCTCAGCGCACACTTAACGGTGCGCGTGGCGCACTTACACTGTAGCCGGGTTTCTGCTTCTTTTAAATAGATATTTTGATGGGCTTTTTGGTAATTTCACTTGGGGACGAGTTAAAGGCTACCAGATCTGTTTGAGAGGAGTCATAACTCCAATATCAAATACCTTATCGATTCCACTTAAATTCTAGTGAGAGAGGAGAGTTCTTGTGTGAGAAAGCTTAAATCCTAGAGGAAGAAGTTGTTTTCGGGCCAAAGCGCGTGTGTTAAAGTTGTTCATCTAATCACTAGCTACGTTGTGATTGTGGTGGTAAGCTCTAACTTTGATTTTCTTATTTTAATTAATTTAAGGGTTAGGGTTTGGGATAGTGATGAACATAAAACCCATATTTAATGATTTTGGGTGTTCTTGGGTAAGATGGAGTCATGAAGACTCAATGGTAACTAACCTAGGGTTTCAAAGTGTTAATTGATGTTTATGAGTCCTAATTGGTTAGTTAATCACTAGCACACCTCGTTAATTAGTAAATGGGTGTTAGATGGGTTAGTGGATGGCCCGAAATGGGTGTGTTGACTTTAAATTAGTCAAAGGGCTAATGATTGACCTAGTTGAGAAATATGGGTATGAAATACCCTAATTGTGTAATAGTTAGTGTTGTTGGACCTTAATCACTAGCTTTTAAGTGATTAACGATGGTCTTGACCCTTAAGGGGCGGTTTTGGTGAAAATGGGGCATTTAATGCATTTAAGTCATTAAATGCACATGAGTGAAGTGTTGGTATTTAGTCCAACAAGTTTGTTTGTTGATCCAGTACTTATTGCATTAGGTACTTGGCTTTGAAGCTTGCGGAAGGATAAAACCATCACCAAATCTTTAAGGTGAGTGGAATAATTATGCGTACATGTATATGGCGTGTTTATTTATGAATGTTATGGTATGAACCACGTACCGGTAGTACCATAACATGTATGTGACGAGTATTATGATGTGCACCACGTGCCGGTAGCATCAAGTGTGAACCACGTGCCGGTAGCACTATAAAATTTGGATGTGAACCACGTGCCGGTAGCATCAAGTGTGAACCACGTGCCGGTAGCACTATAAAATGAGGCGTGAACCACGTGTCGGTAGCGCCAAAGTGTGAACCACGAGCCGTTAGCACTATAAAAGACTGAGACTCAAATGCGTATGGTGTGAACCACGTGCCGGTAGCACCATAACGTTATGGTTAACCATATTATGTTGATGGATATTGTTTAGCATGCTATATATATATATATATATATATATATATATATATATATATATATATATATATATATATATATATATATATATATATATTGTATTGAGTATATGCTAATGTGATGTTGTGATAGTGTACGAGTTGTTAGCATTATGAGTAAGACGGCATGCTATTTAAGTATTATTCTTGTATGAGGTATTTGGTGGGTGCGAATGTAAATAGATGGGTTATATATGTGTATGTATAATTGTTGCACTCACTAAGCTTTGCTTACCCTCTCGTTGTTTATCTTTCTATAGGCTCCGGCGGAGACAAGGGTAAGGGCATTCGTATGGATTAGAGATCCCGCTTTGTTTGTAGGGGACGCTTTTGGATGTTATAGCTTTTGGAGTTTGACCGAGATTTGGGTAGTTTAACCCCCAAACACCATGCTCATAGTGTCGTTTGGAATTTAAACTCTTATGGTCGAACTTGAATGTTTTGAACGAAACTCGTAAAACGGCCGATGTGGGCCCCGTTTTGTAAAACTCATTTTATGATTGAATCGTATGAGTTCTTCATATTAGAACATGTTGTGAAAAGCGTTTCGTCTAATTATGTCGGGAAGTGGGAGATCTTTATTTGAAAATGGACAATACCGGACAGAACTGAAATTGTCCTGTGCGCGCCGCGCACCCTGAGGTGGTGCGCGTGGCGCACTATTCTGAATATAAAAAAAAAATCTTTCGCGTGTTCGGTTGGTTATTGGTTTGGGTTGTTACACAAATAGAGTATAAATCACAGCAAATAGAAGAGATCATTAACCGTAGATGTCAATAATTATGGAAAGACAGATGCAAGTAAGAATTATGAAAACCACTACCCTAAGAGCGAAGTAGATGTAAACAGATTCCTCCAGTGGGAGTTGAAATAGAAGGATGATTGTTGCGATAGTCAGAATGAGGTTAATGATCAGAACTGGATTAAGCATTTTCACAATATTTTGGAAGTATGAAGTGAGGAAGAAAGTATATGAGTGATGAAAATAATGGAACGGAAGAGATGAATGTATAGCGAAATATCAGGCATAGCAATCAAGACAGATTACCACGTTTAATCAAAGAGAATCTTAATTTCCTTAATTACCGAAGAATCAAATCTCTTATAGATTACGAAGATTTTCTTTAAATCCCTTGAATTCCGGAATTCAACCATGACTACGTCAAAAGTTAAGACAAAACTTTTCACTCTTTTGTGATAGCTTCACCCGTACGCTTCGAGTAATCAAATCGTTTTATCCTTATTACTCAATGGTGATAAAACTCTATTTTTCAACTCATATTCGTCATGAAAACATTTTCATTGTTAGCCATGACGACCTCAATCAAATTTCGGGACGAAATTTTTTTAACGGGTAGGTTCTGTCACGACCCGGAAAATTTTGACTAATTTTAAACCAAACTCACGATACGATTTCATAATTCTGACATAATAAGTAAAGTCCGTTATGTTGCGTCTCAAAATTTATGAACTATTTTCGTACATTCATTTGACTTCGACCATTTCCAACGATTCACGAACAATTACTTGTAAATAGATACGTATATATTTAAATACATATAAATAATAATTTGAAATGTATTTAGGATCTAATTATTAAATTTTAACATTTTTATATTTTACCTGGGATCAAGCGCGGATAGTTGATTTAATTTTTATTTAATAATTTTAAATAATTAATGACCCAAATTATACAATAATGACTTAAATAAATAAATATAATTAATGTAAAAATTTAGGATTTTCTGTGTACTTTTATCCGCCACTGATTATCAACGGAGTATGAAATAATATCCTAATAAAACTGTCGGTAGACTTTCACTGGTGGCTGCTAATTGAATCATCACATGTTTCTTTATTATTATTAAATTATTTTTATTAATTATTATTAAATTGTTACCTGTCAATTTGGTTATATATATAGTACGGAATATATGGAGATATACATAAAAGATAGGCAAATTGAGATTACACTATAGATGATTGAATTTGATGATTACTGTTTTTGTTGTTTATTCATAATTTAAGTAATATAAAAAGAATTACTTTACACTTTCAGTTTCATATCATTTCATTCATTGTTCCATTTCAATCTAAATCTGACATTACTATTCGAACACTGTATATGCATGATTCAATGCCCTAATATCAATTATTATTATTTTATTATTATGAATTAATAGATTACTATATTTACATATATATCTATGTTTATGATACACGATATTACACAATCACTTCTAAGTTTACTACTACCATCTAATATTTCATTCTCTCTTCCTATTAAGAAAAACCACCACATCAAACCCAGTTACTACTCATCTATACTGCTACTATATCCGTTCCCTGCTTCGATTAGTTCAAACCTCAAACCCATTTGTATTGTTTGATCGATTAAACCCAACAACACATAAACCGTTAACTGCTACATTTGATTTATACTTCATGATCATTGTGTGAATTACCATTTTCTACTAACTCTACCATCATCTATCACCAACCGAGAACCCATCTTCCTACTGCAGTACTTCGGTTGTTGCCATGATCAGTTGAACACCATCATCACTCGTATTTTTCTCTTTCGTTTTCTATTGTATGAAACGAGAAAGACAACCATCTACCACCTTTGAACAATCACTTCACCACCGTATTCCATCACCTCACCACTTTTAGACAGCCATAAACTCTCACCAAAGACAATCTCCATCGACTAATGACTGCTATGGTACACACTGTTTTCTGTTTTGTAGTTTAATCATCACGAATTCACCATTAAAAGCTGCTCCTGTTTACTGTTACTGCTGTTACCCTCTTTTGTTTATGTCGAGCAAAAATGAACCCCAACTGCCACCATGTTCACCTTCAAATCTACTGCTACAGCAACTATTTTTTTTTTGTTTCAACGACTGCTACAGCTGCCCATTTTTCCTGTTTCTGCTTTCTTTTACAACAAACCTTTAGCTAGTAACTTAATGATAATGTTATGATAGCATGTTCCTTTTCTTCATTATGGCCGAAAAAATTACCAACTAAAGTAACCCACTTAAATCATCCTAACCCCACCCTCTTCTCTCTCCCTTTCAAGTTGTATTTTGTTTTCTTGTTCGAAAATGGCAACAGCCCAAGGTTGTTGTTGCAGATTACGTTCTATCTCTAATTGCAGCTGCTATATACTTTCTTTTCAGTTCATAAACAGCCATCAACAAAACCTGCAACTCCTCTTTTATATTCGATGGTCACTATTTCTGTCTTCGAACGCCAACAATCAAAAATCTTATACGATTGTAAATTTACAGCTACAATTGTTTTTGTTCCGATTTCCTGCAGACGTAAACCACTATTGTGGTAGCTTGTACAGGCCATCCTCACCATCATAAACCCACTATCACAGCTCCATTGTTTGGTTCATCATCTTCAAGAACCACCTACCATTAATAAACCACAAAACCATCAACATCGATTTATATTATTTGTGTTATTTTTTTTCTCTGATGAGCAAGATTCGGAACCAGAAAACCAACTTGTTTTGATTGCTTTTGTTGAGTGACGCGTTTAAGAACCCCACTTGTTAAAGACGATTGAATTTTATTGAAATTTCGTTTTGGGTCGTGTAACAAAACACAATTCTAGCATTCTTATTTATTGGATTTTTATTGGACTTTCTAATTGGGCCGTGAATATTTTTGGGCCGTTTACGATTTGATTGGACTTTTAATAGGAGAATTGAGTGTTGGGCCGAAATACATGTTTTCATTTGGGCGGAATAATATAATAAAATTTGGTAACGTTAATATGATATTATGATGATGATGGTGTTAAGGTGATGATGAGTAGAGGGTTAGCCAATAACGATTAGATCATGATCATGATGATCATGATGAGGTATCGGTTATGATATAATGATGTTAAAATGATAGATGATGATGACGGGAAATATTATGCATGATGATAGATGATAATGTTATGGGTTGATGATGATGAGAAAACAGCAAATATAAGAGTTAAATAAATTAAACGCCAAGATTAAATCAAAAACGAACTAGTGGAGCAATGGTTGAGCGTGTTGTCTGTTTAAGCGAAAGGTCTCAGGTTCGAGCCAGGGTAGGGGCGTATTATTTTTAAGCTTGTTTCTTCAAAGGTTGTATTCCAAAATCATTATTATTTTTATTTATTATTATTATTATTATTATTATTATTATTATTATTATTATTATTATTATCATTATTATTATTATTATTATTATTATTATTATTATTATTATTATTATTATTATTATTATTATTATTAGTCTTATTTTTATTAATATTTTTATTATCAATATTAACAATATTATTATTTTTATTATCATTATTATTATTATTTTAACATTAATATTATTATTTTTACATTATTATTATTATTATTATCATTTTTTATTATTACTAGTATCATTATTATTGTCATAATAACCATATTATTATTATTATTATCAACATTACTACTAATATCATTATCATTATTTCAATCGAAATTTGTCATATAAAACTATACTTAACAAAACTATATTAATATTTTTATTTATATAAAGTATATAAAATAACTACATTTAATTACGTTATTAATGAAACACATAATTTATTAAGATAACATTCATAATATATAAATTTGTGTGATTACAATTATGTGTGTTAATATACATATAAATGATATAGGTTCGTGAATCCGAGGCCAACCCTGCATTGTTCAGTTCCGTCGTATGCATATTTTTACTACAAAATATCGTATCGTGAGTTTCATTTGCTCTCTTTTTAAATGCTTTTGCAATATATATTTTTGGGACTGAGAATACATGCGCTGATTTTATAAATGTTTGACGAAATAGACACAAGTAATTGAAACTACATTCTATGGTTGAATGATCGAAATTGAATATGCCCCTTTTAGTCTGGTAATCTAAGAATTAGGGAACTGGCCCCTATTTGACATGAATCCTAAAGATAGATCTATGGGGCCCAATAAGCCCCATCCATGTCGCGGATGCTTTAGTACTTCGAATTTATCATGTCCGAAGGATGTCCTGGAATGATGGGGATATTCTATATGCATCTTGTTAAGTTCGATTACGAGGTGTTCAATCCATATGAATGATTTTTATGCAGAATTGCTATATGATGATTATGAAAAATGGAAATGAAAATCTTGTGGTCTATTAAAATTATGGAAATGATTAATTATGATAAACTAATGAACTCAACAACCTTTTGGTTGATACTTTTAAGCATGTTTATTCTCAGGTATTAAAGAAATCTTCCGCTGTGCATTTGCTCATTTTAGAGACATTACTTGGAGTCATTCATGGCATATATTTTAAAAGACATTGCATTCGAGTCGTTGAGTTCAAAAAGATTATTATTAAGTAAATGACAGATTAAGTCATTTATAGTTTGGATATATTATGAAATAGTATGCATACCTATCAACTTTCGTTGTAATGAAAGTTTGTCTTTTAAAAACGAATGCAATGTTTGTAAAACGTATCATATAGAGGTCAGTACCTCGCAATGGTACCAGATGTTATTGTATTTGTCTAGGTGAATTTGGATGGGTTATGACATCTCCTTCGCTTATCGCCATGAATGATCAACTCTCCCCCACTTGGGGTCTTTACACGAATGAACCTTTCGTGGCATGCAATATCGGCTCTATAACGATCGAGCCAATCTATGCCAACAACGATATCAAACTCACCCACAGTCATCAGAATGAGATCGATTTTAAACATTTCGGTACCAAACACAACATTAGAATCTTTACAAACATCAACCCCTAGCACCGTCTTAACATCCGCTATTTCGACCTCTACCGGATGACTTGTAACGACCCGGAAAAATTTCGACTAATTTTGAACCAAACTCTCGATACGATTTAATATTTTTGAAACAATAAGCAAAGTCTGTAATGTTGAGTCTCAAAAATTTTGAACTGTTTCATATATTCAATTGACCTTCGACTGTTCCCGACGATTCACGAACTATTCATAAAAAGATGTATATATATTTAGATATAAAAATAAATGTGTATATATATATATATATATATATATATATATATAATAAATTGAAATATAAATAATATATAAATATGATGTATGATACATTTAATTTGTTATATTATTATTGTTATAAATTTTATAGTTATTATTACCATTAATAATATTATTATTATTATTACTATTATATTATTATAATTTTTTATTATTATTATTTACGATATTAAGAGTATTATTATTATAATTATATTTATTCACTAATAAGATTAATTATGACATATAAATGCAGATATATATTTAGATATATATACATATATATACTAATATTTACAAATATATTATATGAATCGGTATTATTGTATTAATAATATAATTATTAATTTAGAGTAATTAAATAAGAAATAAAGCATACACAGAATCAAAATCTGTTTCACGTTACCATCATACAGTATGTAATTTGTTTTTCTGGCTCTAAATTAGTACCAATCAAGATCCATTCCCAGAAACAAAACAAAATTCATTGAAATCAATGATAGATAATTGGTACGAATCAGTTTCATGTATCTATCATAGTGTGTTCTTCTTGTCTCTAAAATTGTACAAATCAGAATTTAATAATAAGAAATCAAACAGATAGTATTGAAAGTGTAAATTTACTTTTCTATTTTCCTCCTGACAGAAGATATGTTGTCGAACGAATCAAGCTTTACAGAGTTTGATTCCTGACTAATTTGTTAAATATCTGTACCATATATTGTACAATTCTGTTTTTAATACCAATCTTCTTTTAAATTCTTGTTTTCTTCTTCCTGGATTGATTCTTCTGTCGATTCAATCAAAGCTACGAAACAATCGGTAATCGAATCTTGTGCTGTATATATCGTACGAATCTGTTACACTTCACTATCTACTTTATTTTTTTTTTCTTGTTTAATCCTTCTAACTCGATTCTTCCTGCCATTATATATAACATGCATATCATTTTTTTTATCAACACCCTACACCACATTAAAAACAAACACCATTACATTTACTTCTTCTTCGGTGAACTCGACAACCCATGCCATCACCACCTTAATAATCTCACCATTGAAACAACCATCTTTGCTTTTCTTGTGCTAACCATTAAGCACTACAACAACCCAACTTTACACGCCCACCAAGATAATCACCATCTCCAATTATCTAAAGCCATCACCACGATATTCACCTGTCATACAATTGTTTCGATCAAACGTCGCCAAACCACTAAACCACCTTGTGTTTTTCTATCTTTGCAACCGAGACCCAAACACCATGGTTACATTTTTACTATTACTTCACTGTTTCTGCTTCCAAGCCGAATTAGACACCACAACAAACCGTCACCAATTTCTTTTTCTCTCTCTACTCTCTCTAGATATATTTTTCGTAAACACCCGGGAACAATCACCACCAAACCCACAACCCGTCTCCTACACCACCATGAATCCCACTTGTTACTGCTATCTTCTGTTTTCTGGATTCATTCAGAACAACCAAAGTAATCTCCATGTCTTAAACTCTTTTAAATCACGAACCACCAATATACTTTCCTCTCATGACATAAAGGCTGCTACAACAGCCGTTTTTTTTTTTGGTTTCCTATTGATCACCCACCCTCCTGCTAATTCATTTTCCTTCTCTGAGCAAACTAACGAATGGGAGTTTTATAAAACATTTGTTTGATAACTTAGATATAGGATATTTATAGAGCTATATCAAAGTATCAATTGGGACCAGGTGAACATTCATGGCCGACAAATTGATTGATTAATCAAGAACGTGCCAATTTTCTTTTCCCTTTTACTTTGTAACGTGGATTCCATTGAAGGAATGTTACACCGACACACTCTAACAATGATAACCCACGTATGCAAGATGTTAATTAAATATTTGGCAAGTTGATAAAGTTGTATAAATTATTACGGTTATTATTGCTTGATCCGATTCCTGTTACCAAAAGAATACCACAGACAGATCTCCTTCCAAACGAGCTGGGTTGTTTCAATATGTAGGCTTGGACTTGTTAACAGACTACTTGTAATGGGCCAATGAAAGTGGCTTTGAGTCGTGAACTGTTTACTAAATTGGGCTGAGATAAACCCACCTGTCGTATGGTGGTTGCTAGCCAACATGTTTCTACTCCCTTCGTAAATTCACAAACACAATCACCACATTTGTTGCTGTTTACTATCCCCTACAACTACCGTTTAATCCTAATTATTTCCTTTATTCGAATCTTCTTTCCGTTACTATAGTTGATATGATAACATGGTAACGGCAATGATGAATCCTGATGATTATGGAAGATGATAATGATATCGAGCTGGGACGTTTAATGATGGCCATGGGATTATAGTCGAGGTCAGAAGATAACAATTAAGTTAGATAGATAAAGATGTTTGTTAAGGTAATAATGATATCGATTAATTGATAAATGAAAACAAAAGAAAAAGGTGGAAACAGAAAAAGAGACAAAATAAATTAAAATCAATGATATAACAGAAAGACACAAGGTAAACGTATGGCTAAATGTGTTTGTGGCTGAGCGAGAGGTTGCGGGTTCGAACCTGGGATGAGGCATTATATTTTTTTACAGGCTTTTACTTTGAGGTAGTCTCATTTTATCATTTATATCATTATTATTATAATTATTATTACTATTACTACTAATATCATTATAAGTATTATTGTTAATATCATTAAGATTATTAGAATTATTAATAAAACTATTATTATTATTATTATTATTATTATTATTATTATTATTATTATTATTATTATTATTATTATTATTATTATTATTATTATTATTATTATTACAATAAAAGTTAGTTACATAAAATATACATAATAAAATTATATTTTATAAATTAACTATTTAAAGTATCTAAAATAAATATATTTACACATGAGTTATTAAAATAATAGTTATATTAATAATATACATAAATTATTCGACTTCAATTATATGTGTTAATATATACATAAATGATATAGGTTCGTGAATCCAAGGTCAACCTTACATTGTTCAGTTTCGTCGTATGCATATTTTACTACAAAATATCGTACGGTGAGTTCATTTGATTCCCTTTTACTCTTTACATTTTTGGGACTGAGAATACATGATCTACTTTTACAACTGTTTTATTAAATGCTTTTGAAATACATTTTGAACTGCGAATACATGAAATGCTCTTATAAATGTTTGACGAGATAGACACAAGCAAAACATTCCTCGAATGAATTATGTGGAAGTGATAATTGCCACCATTGAATTATGTGGCCGTGATAATTGCCACAATTGATATAAATATTCTTCCCATGATTATTATTGCTTGGTAACCTAAGAATTAGGGAACATCACTAATTTTGAGAATTAGTGCACGCCTAATTGACGCGAATCCTAAAGGTAGCTACCGGGTTTAACACCCCCACCCAGAATGTTCACTAGACGGAAGGGCTAGTAGTCGTAGTGTTTAGTACTTCGAAGTTTATATGATTATTATACAGACGAGATGTTCTGCTTTGGGGATATTATTATTCGCATTATATGTTAAGGTCGGTTACCAAGCCAAGCTATGAAAGAAATGAAAAGTGAATGTTATGTAACGAGAGAATGATTTTATACACAGGTTATGTGTATGTTATTTTTGTGCACGAGATATGTGTACGGTTACTAATATTTATGAAAGATGATTTCGTACACGAGAAAGGTGTACTGTATTTAAAAGATATCGCATGTACATTACAGGTGGGTATAGGATTCGGGCCCATTTGTACCATGCAGCATTTAAATCTTGTGGTCTATTAAAATGATGAATTTTATTATTTTATGATAAACCTATGAACTCACCAACTGAAATGTCCCGTTCTTATTGATTAAAAACGTTCCATATTAATTGATTTCGTTGCGAGGTTTTGACCTCTATATGAGACGTTTTTCAAAGACTGCATTCATTTTTAAAACAAACCATAACCTTTATTTCATAGATAAAGGTTTTAAAAAGCTTTACGTAGATTATCAAATAATGATAATCTAAAATATCCTGTTTACACACGACCATTACATAATGGTTTACAATACAAATATGTTACAACAAAATAAGTTTCTTGAATGCAGTTTTTACACAATATCATACAAGTATGGACTCCAAATCTCGTCCTTATTTAAGTATGCGACAGCGGAAGCTCTTAATAATCACCTGAGAATAAACATGCTTAAAACGTCAACAAAAATGTTGGTGAGTTATAGGTTTAACCTATATATATCAAATCATAATAATAGACCACAAGATTTCATATTTCAATACACATCCCATACATAGAGATAAAAATCATTCATATGGTGAACACCTGGTAACCGACATTAACAAGATGCATATATAAGAATATCCCCATCATTCCGGGACACCCTTCGGATATGATATAAATTTCGAAGTACTAAAGCATCCGGTTCTTTGGATGGGGTTTGTTAGGCCCAATAGATCTATCTTTAGGATTCGCGTCAATTAGGGTGTCTGTTCCCTAATTCATAGATTACCAGACTTAATAAAAAGGGGCATATTCGATTTCGATAATTCAACCATAGAATGTAGTTTCAAGTACTTGTGTCTATTTTGTAAATCATTTATAAAACCTGCATGTATTCTCATCCCAAAAATATTAGATTTTAAAAGTGGGACTATAACTCACTTTCACAGATTTTTACTTCGTCGGGAAGTAAGACTTGACCACTGGTTGATTCACGAACCTATAACAATATATACATATATATCAAAGTATGTTCAAAATATATTTACAACACTTTTAATATATTTTGATGTTTTAAGTTTATTAAGTCAGCTGTCCTCGTTAGTAACCTACAACTAGTTGTCCACAGTTAGATGTACAGAAATAAATCGATAAATATTGTCTTGAATCAATCCACGACCCAGTGTATACGTATCTCAGTATTGATCACAACTCAAACTATATATATTTTGGAATCAACCTCAACCCTGTATAGCTAACTCCAACATTCACATATAGAGTGTCTATGGTTGTTCCGAAATATATATAGATGTGTCGACATGATAGGTCGAAACATTGTATACGTGTCTATGGTATCTCAAGATTACATAATATACAATACAAGTTGATTAAGTTATGGTTGGAATAGATTTGTTACCAATTTTCACGTAGCTAAAATGAGAAAAATTATCCAATCTTGTTTTACCCATAACTTCTTCATTTTAAATCCGTTTTGAGTGAATCAAATTGCTATGGTTTCATATTGAACTCTATTTTATGAATCTAAACAGAAAAGTATAGGTTTATAGTCGGAAAAATAAGTTACAAGTCGTTTTTGTAAAGGTAGTCATTTCAGTCGAAAGAACGACGTCTAGATGACCATTTTAGAAAACATACTTCCACTTTGAGTTTAATCATAATTTTTGGATATAGTTTCATGTTCATAATAAAAATCATTTTCTCAGAATAACAACTTTAAAATCAAAGTTTATCATAGTTTTTAATTAACTAACCCAAAACAGCCCGCGGTGTTACTATGACGGCGTAAATCCGGTTTTACGGTGTTTTTCGTGTTTCCAGGTTTTAAATCATTAAGTTAGCATATAATATAGATATAGAACATGTGTTTAGTTGATTTTAAAAGTCAAGTTAGAAGGATTAACTTTTGTTTGCGAACAAGTTTAGAATTAACTAAACTATGTTCTAGTGATTACAAGTTTAAACCTTCGAATAAGATAGCTTTATATGTATGAATCGAATGATGTTATGAACATCATTACTACCTTAAGTTCCTTGGATAAACCTACTGGAAAAGAAAAAAATGGATCTAGCTTCAATGGATCCTTGGATGGCTCGAAGTTCTTGAAGCAGAATCATGACACGAAAACAAGTTCAAGTAAGATCATCACTTGAAATAAGATTGTTATAGTTATAGAAATTGAACCAAAGTTTGAATATGATTATTACCTTGTATTAGAATGATAACCTACTGTAATAAACAAAGATTTCTTGAGGTTGGATGATCACCTTACAAGATTGGAAGTGAGCTAGCAAACTTGAAAGTATTCTTGATTTTATGAAACTAGAACTTTTGGAATTTATGAAGAACACTTAGAACTTGAAGATAGAACTTGAGAGAGATCAATTAGATGAAGAAAATTGAAGAATGAAAGTGTTTGTAGGTGTTTTTGGTCGTTGGTGTATGGATTAGATATAAAGGATATGTAATTTTGTTTTCATGTAAATAAGTCATGAATGATTACTCATATTTTTGTAATTTTATGAGAAATTTCATGCTAGTTGCCAAATGATGGTTCCCACATGTGTTAGGTGACTCACATGGGCTGCTAAGAGCTGATCATTGGAGTGTATATACCAATAGTACATACATCTAAAAGCTGTGTATTGTACGAGTACGAATACGGGTGCATACGAGTAGAATTGTTGATGAAACTGAACGAGAATGTAATTGTAAGCATTTTTGTTAAGTAGAAGTATTTTGATAAGTGTATTGAAGTCTTTCAAAAGTGTATAAATACATATTAAAACACTACATGTATATACATTTTAACTGAGTCGTTAAGTCATCGTTAGTCGTTACATGTAACTGTTGTTTTGAAACCTTTAGGTTAACGATCTTGTTAAATGTTGTTAACCCAATGTTTATAATATCAAATGAGATTTTAAATTATTATATTATCATGATATTATCATGTATGAATATCTCTTAATTTGATATATATACATTAAATGTCTTTACAACGATAATCGTTACATATATGTCTCGTTTAAAAATCATTAAGTTAGTAGTCTTGTTTTTACATATGTAGTTCATTGTTAATATACTTAATGATATGTTTACTTATCATAGTATCATGTTAACTATATATATATCCATATATATATCATCATATAGTTTTTACAAGTTTTAACGTTCGTGAATCACCGGTCAACTTGGGTGGTCAATTGTCTATATGAAACATATTTCAATTAATCAAGTCTTAACAAGTTTGATTGCTTAACATGTTGGAAACATTTAATCATGTAAATATCAATCTCAATTAATATATATAAACATGGAAAAGTTCGGGTCACTACAGTACCTACCCGTTAAATAAATTTCGTCCCGAAATTTTAAGCTGATGAAGGTGTTGACGAATCTTCTGGAAATAGATGCGGGTATTTCTTCTTCATTTGATCTTCATGCTCCCAGGTGAACTCGGGTCCTCTACGAGCATTCCATCGAACCTTAACAATTGGTATCTTGTTTTGCTTAAGTCTTTTAACCTCACGATCCATTATTTCGACGGGTTCTTCGATGAATTGAAGTTTTTCGTTGATTTGGATTTCATCTAATGGAATAGTGAGATCTTCTTTAGCAAAACATTTCTTTAAATTCGAGACGTGGAAAGTGTTATGTACAGCCGCGAGTTGTTGAGGTAACTCTAGTCGGTAAGCTACTGGTCCTATACGATCAATAATCTTGAATGGTCCAATATACCTTGGATTTAATTTCCCTCGTTTACCAAATCGAACAACGCCTTTCCAAGGTGCAACTTTAAGCATGACCATCTCTCCAATTTCAAATTCTATATCTTTTCTTTTAATGTCAGCGTAGCTCTTTTGTCGACTTTGGGCGGTTTTCAACCGTTGTTGAATTTGGATGATCTTCTCGGTAGTTTCTTGTATAATCTCCGGACCCGTAATCTGTCTATCCCCCACTTCACTCCAACAAATCGGAGACCTGCACTTTCTACCATAAAGTGCTTCAAATGGCGCCATCTCAATGCTTGAATGGTAGCTGTTGTTGTAGGAAAATTCTGCTAACGGTAGATGTCGATCCCAACTGTTTCCGAAATCAATAACACATGCTCGTAGCATGTCTTCAAGCGTTTGTATCGTCCTTTCACTCTGCCCATCAGTTTGTGGATGATAGGCAGTACTCATGTCTAGACGAGTTCCTAATACTTGCTGTAATGTCTGCCAGAATCTTGAAATAAATCTACCATCCCTATCAGAGATAATAGAGATTGGTATTCCATGTCTGGAGACGACTTCCTTCAAATACAGTCGTGCTAACTTCTCCATCTTGTCATCTTCTCTTATTGGCAGGAAGTGTGCTGATTTGGTGAGACGATCAACTATTACCCAAATAGTATCAAAACCACTTGCAGTCCTTGGCAATTTAGTGATGAAATCCATGGTAATGTTTTCCCATTTCCATTCCGAGATTTCGGGTTGTTGAAGTAGACCTGATGGTTTCTGATGCTCAGCTTTGACCTTAGAACACGTCAAACATTCTCCTACGTATTTAGCAACATCAGCTTTCATACCCAGCCACCAAAAATGTTTCTTGAGATCCTTGTACATCTTCCCCGTTCCAGGATGTATTGAGTATCTGGTTTTATGAGCTTCTCTAAGTACCATTTCTCTCATATCTCCAAATTTTGGTACCCAAATCCTTTCAGCCCTATACCGGGTTCCGTCTTCCCGAATATTAAGATGCTTCTCCGATCCTTTGGGTATTTCATCCTTTAAATTTCCCTCTTTTAAAACTCCTTGTTGCGCCTCCTTTATTTGAGTAGTAATGTTATTATGAATCATTATATTCATAGATTTTACTCGAATGGGTTCTCTGTCCTTCCTGCTCAAGGCATCGGCTACCACATTTGCCTTCCCCGGGTGGTAACGAATCTCAAAGTCGTAATCATTCAATAATTCAATCCACCTACGCTGCCTCATATTCAGTTGTTTCTGATTAAATATATGTTGAAGACTTTTGTGGTCGGTATATATAATACTTTTGACCCCATATAAGTAGTGCCTCCAAGTCTTTAATGCAAAAACAACCGCGCCTAATTCCAAATCATGCGTCGTATAATTTTGTTCGTGAATCTTCAATTGTCTAGACGCATAAGCAATCACCTTCGTTCGTTGCATTAATACACAACCGAGACCTTGCTTTGATGCATCACAATAAATCACAAAATCATCATTCCCTTCAGGCAATGACAATATAGGTGCCGTAGTTAGCTTTTTCTTCAATAACTGAAACGCTTTCTCTTGTTCATCATTCCATTCAAATTTCTTCCCTTTATGCGTTTATGCAGTCAAGGGTTTTGCTATTCTGGAAAAGTCTTGGATGAACCTTCTGTAGTAACCAGCTAGTCCTAAAAACTGGCGTATGTGTTTCGGAGTTTTCGGGGTTTCCCACTTTTCAACAGTTTCTATCTTTGCCGGATCCACCTTAATACCTTCTTTGTTCACTATGTGACCGAGGAATTGAACTTCTTCCAACCAAAATGCACACTTTGAAAACTTAGCGTACAATTCTTCCTTCCTCAATACTTCTAACACCTTTCTCAAATGTTCACCGTGTTATTGGTCATTCTTTGAGTAAATAAGTATGTCATCAATGAAAATAATGACAAACTTGTCAAGGTATGGTCCACACACTCGGTTCATAAGGTCCATGAACACAGCTGGTGCATTAGTTAAACCAAACGGCATGACCATAAACTCATAATGACCGTAACGTGTTCTGAAAGCAGTCTTTGGAATATCATCTTCTTTCACCCGCATTTGATGATACCCGGAACGTAAGTCAATCTTTGAATAAACAGACGAGCCTTGTAGTTGATCAAATAAGTCATCGATTCTCGGTAGTGGGTAGTGGTTCTTGATGGTAAGTTTGTTTAACTCTCGGTAGTCAATACACAACCTAAATGTACCATCTTTCTTCTTGACAAACAAAACAGGAGCTCCCCACGGTGATGTGCTTGGTCGAATGAAACCACGCTCTAAAAGTTCTTGTAATTGGCTTTATAGTTCTTTCATCTCGCTGGGTGCGAGTCTGTAAGGAGCACGAGCTATTGGTGCAGCTCCTGGTACAAGATCTATTTGAAATTCAACGGATCGATGTGGGGGTAATCCCGGTAATTCTTTCGGAAATACATCAGGAAATTCTTTTGCGACGGGAACATCATTGATGCTCTTTTCTTCAGTTTGTACTTTCTCGACGTGTGCTAGAACAGCATAGCAACCTTTTCTTATTAGTTTTTGTGCCTTCAAATTACTAATAAGATGTAGCTTCGTGTTGCCCTTTTCTCCGTACACCATTAAGGGTTTTCCTTTTTCTCGTATAATGCGAATTGCATTTTTGTAACAAACGATCTCCGCTTTCACTTCTTTCAACCAGTCCATACCGATTATCACATCAAAACTCCCTAACTCTACTGGTATCAAATCAATCTTAAATGTTTCGCTAACCAGTTTAATTTCTCGATTCCGACATATATTATCTGCTGAAATTAATTTACCATTTGCTAATTCGAGTAAAAATTTACTATCCAAAGGCGTCAATGGACAACTTAATTTAGCACAAAAATCTCTACTCATATAGCTTCTATCCGCACCCGAATCAAATAAAACGTAAGCAGATTTATTATCAATAAGAAACGTACCCGTAACAAGCTCCGGGTCTTCCTGTGCCTCTGCTGCATTAATATTGAAAACTCTTCCACGGCCTTGTCCATTCGTGTTCTCCTGGTTCGGGCAATTTCTAATAATGTGGCCCGGTTTTCCACATTTATAACAAACTACATTGGCATAACTTGCTCCGACACTACTTGCTCCGCCATTACTCGTTCCGACACCATTTGTTCCTTTCGTTCTATTAACCCCTGGTCCGTAGACCTCAAACTTCGCCGCGCTATGACCATTTCTTTTACACTTGTTGCAAAATTTGGTGCAGAACCCCGAGTGATTCTTTTCACACCTTTGGCATAGCTGCTTCTGATTGTTGTTGTTGCGGTTATTATTGTTGTTGGGATGATTGTTGTAGTTGCTGTTGTTGTTGTTGTTGTTGTTGGGCCGTTTGTTGTAGTTGCGATTGATGTTGCGATTGTTGGGATAATTGTTGCGATTATTGTTGTAATTGCTGTTGTTGTTGTATTGGTGATTCTTATCACCGTTTTCCTCCCACTTTCTTTTGACTTGCTTCACATTGGCCTCTTCAGCAGTCTGTTCTTTAATTCTTTCTTCAATTTGGTTCACGAGTTTGTGAGCCATTCTACATGCCTGTTGTATGGAGGCGGGCTCGTGTGAACTTATATCTTCTTGGATTCTTTCCGGTAATCCTTTCACAAACGCGTCAATCTTCTCTTCCTCATCATCGAATGCTCCCGGACACAATAGGCACAATTCTGTGAATCGTCTTTCGTACGTGGTAATATCAAATCCTTGGGTTCGTAACCCTCTAAGTTCTGTCTTGAGCTTATTGACCTCGGTTCTGGGACGGTACTTCTCGTTCATCAAGTGCTTGAATGCTGACCACGGTAGTGCGTACGCATCGTCTTGTCCCACTTGCTCTAGATAGGTATTCCACCATGTTAACGCAGAACCTGTGAAGGTATGCGTAGCATACTTTACTTTGTCCTCTTCAGTACACTTACTTATGGCAAACACCGATTCGACCTTCTCGGTCCACCGTTTCAATCCGATCGGTCCTTCGGTTCCATCAAATTCCAAAGGTTTGCAGGCAGTGAATTCTTTGTAGGTGCATCCTACACGATTTTCTGTACTGCTAGATCCAAGGTTATTGTTGGTATGTAGCGCAGCCTGTACTGCGGCTATGTTTGAAGCTAGAAAAGTACGGAATTCCTCTTCATTCATATTCACGGTGTGTCGAGTAGTCGGTGCCATTTCCTTCAAAATAGTCAAATAGAACAAGTTAATCATACAGAATATTAAGAGTAGTTAATAGTATTTCGTAGCATAATATGAACTCATTTATAAAAGCTTTTTCTTCATATTAGCGTTTTATAAGTTTAAATTCGGGTAGTACCTACCCGTTAAGTTCATACTTAGTAGCTAATATACAATTCAACTACTACAATTCTATATGAAAAACTAATTATAATAATATTTCACGTTCAAACTTTTATACAATATTTTACAAACTTACAATACCGCTTATTTTACATAAAGCATGAAATATAGCACACAATAACTTTGATACAAGATAGTTGTGAAGATAATTCTAGCTAGTACACAAGTCGTTCAGCAAAGGCAATAAAGACACGTAATTCATACGTCCAGAAACAAGTCATGCATTCTGGTTTTACTAGGACTACTTCCCATCCTTGGTCTTGTGCAACATAACCGTTATGGCCGTTGATAAGACAGCGTGTTGTAACGTCGTCAAAGGGATGAGGGTTACGTAATGTCCAACAGTCCCGTAATAATCTAAAAACCTCATTTCTTACCCCAATTACCGACTCCGTCACTTGTGGGAACATTTTGTTTAATAGCTGTAGCCCGATATTCTTTTTCTCACTTTGGTGAGAAGCGAACATTACTAACCCGTAAGCATAACATGCTTCTTTATGTTGCATGCTAGCAGCTTTTTCTAAATCACGAAGTCCAATATTCGGATATATTGAGTCAAAATAATTTCTTAACCCGTTGCGTAAAATAGCATTTGGGTTCCCCGCAATATATGCGTCAAAGTAAACACATCGTAACTTATGGGTTTCCCAATGTGATATCCCCCATCTTTCAAACGAAAGTCTCTTATAAACCAAGACATTCTTGGAACGTTCTTCGAATGTCTTACAAACTGATCTCGCCTTAAATAGTTGTGCCGAGGAATTCTGACCGACTCTAGACAAGATTTCATCAATCATGTCTCCGGGTAGGTCTCTTAAAATATTGGGTTGTCTATCCATTTTGTGTTTTTAAACTGTAAAATAGACAAGAGTTAGATTCATAAAAAAAATACTTATTAATACAAGCAATTTTTACATATATCATAAAGCATAAGAACACTATATTACATATATTACACCACACGAATACAACTATCTTATTCCGACTCGCTCATTTCTTCTTCTTCGGTTTTGGTTCGTTTTGCCAAGTTTCTAGGGATATATGATGTTCCCCTAATACGAGCCGTAATTTTCCACATTGGTTTAGAAAAACCCGGTGGTTTAGAGGTTCCCGGGTCATTGTTACAACTTAAGAACTTCGGGGGTTGACGATACATATAAAGTTCATCGGGGTTGGAATTAGATTTCTCTATTTTTATGCCCTTTCCCTTATTATTTTCTTTTGCCTTTTTAAATTCAGTTGGGGTAATTTCTATAACATCATTGGAATTCTCGTCGGAATCCGATTCATCGGAGAATTGGTAATCCTCCCAATATTTTGCTTCCTTGGTGGAAACACCATTGACCATAATTAACCTTGGTCGGTTGGTTGAGGATTCTCTTTTACTTAACCGTTTTATTATTTCCCCCACCGGTTCCGATTCTTCTTCCGGTTTCGATTCTTCATCCGGTTCCGATTCTTCTTCCGGTTCCGACTCTTCTTCCGGTTCCTCTTCGGGAACTTGTGAATCAGTCCATGAATCATTCCAATTTACATTTGACTCTTCATTATTATTAGGTGAGTCAATGGGACTTGTTCTAGAGGTAGACATCTTTCACATAATATCAAACACGTTAAGAGATTAATATATCACATAATATTCATATGTTAAAAATATATAGTTTCCAACAAAAATGTTAAGCAATCATTTTTAAAGAAAACACGGTCGAAGTCCAGAATCACTAATGCATCCTAACAAACTCGATAAGACACACTAATGCAAATTTTCTGGTTCTCTAAGACCAACGCTCGGATACCAACTGAAATGTCCCGTTCTTATTGATTAAAAACGTTCCATATTAATTGATTTCGTTGCGAGGTTTTGACCTCTATATGAGACGTTTTTCAAAGACTGCATTCATTTTTAAAACAAACCATAACCTTTATTTCATAGATAAAGGTTTTAAAAAGCTTTACGTAGATTATCAAATAATGATAATCTAAAATATCCTGTTTACACACGACCATTACATAATGGTTTACAATACAAATATGTTACAACAAAATAAGTTTCTTGAATGCAGTTTTTACACAATATCATACAAGTATGGACTCCAAATCTCGTCCTTATTTAAGTATGCGACAGCGGAAGCTCTTAATAATCACCTGAGAATAAACATGCTTAAAACGTCAACAAAAATGTTGGTGAGTTATAGGTTTAACCTATATATATCAAATCATAATAATAGACCACAAGATTTCATATTTCAATACACATCCCATACATAGAGATAAAAATCATTCATATGGTGAACACCTGGTAACCGACATTAACAAGATGCATATATAAGAATATCCCCATCATTCCGGGACACCCTTCGGATATGATATAAATTTCGAAGTACTAAAGCATCCGGTTCTTTGGATGGGATTTGTTAGGCCCAATAGATCTATCTTTAGGATTCGCGTCAATTAGGGTGTCTGTTCCCTAATTCATAGATTACCAGACTTAATAAAAAGGGGCATATTCGATTTCGATAATTCAACCATAGAATGTAGTTTCAAGTACTTGTGTCTATTTTGTAAATCATTTATAAAACCTGCATGTATTCTCATCCCAAAAATATTAGATTTTAAAAGTGGGACTATAACTCACTTTCACAGATTTTTACTTCGTCGGGAAGTAAGACTTGGCCACTGGTTGATTCACGAACCTATAACAATATATACATATATATCAAAGTATGTTCAAAATATATTTACAACACTTTTAATATATTTTGATGTTTTAAGTTTATTAAGTCAGCTGTCCTCGTTAGTAACCTACAACTAGTTGTCCACAGTTAGATGTACAGAAATAAATCGATAAATATTATCTTGAATCAATCCACGACCCGGTGTATACGTATCTCAGTATTGATCACAACTCAAACTATATATATTTTGGAATCAACCTCAACCCTGTATAGCTAACTCCAACATTCACATATAGAGTGTCTATGGTTGTTCCGAAATATATATAGATGTGTCGACATGATAGGTCGAAACATTGTATACGTGTCTATGGTATCTCAAGATTACATAATATACAATACAAGTTGATTAAGTTATGGTTGGAATAGATTTGTTACCAATTTTCACGTAGCTAAAATGAGAAAAATTATCCAATCTTGTTTTACCCATAACTTCTTCATTTTAAATCCGTTTTGAGTGAATCAAATTGCTATGGTTTCATATTGAACTCTATTTTATGAATCTAAACAGAAAAGTATAGGTTTATAGTCGGAAAAATAAGTTACAAGTCATTTTTGTAAAGGTAGTCATTTCAGTCGAAAGAACGACGTCTAGATGACCATTTTAGAAAACATACTTCCACTTTGAGTTTAATAATAATTTTTGGATATAGTTTCATGTTCATAATAAAAATCATTTTCTCAGAATAACAACTTTAAAATCAAAGTTTATCATAGTTTTTAATTAACTAACCCAAAACAGCCCGCGGTGTTACTATGACGGCGTAAATCCGGTTTTACGGTGTTTTTCGTGTTTCCAGGTTTTAAATCATTAAGTTAGCATATAATATAGATATAGAACATGTGTTTAGTTGATTTTAAAAGTCAAGTTAGAAGGATTAACTTTTGTTTGCGAACAAGTTTAGAATTAACTAAACTATGTTCTAGTGATTACAAGTTTAAACCTTCGAATAAGATAGCTTTATATGTATGAATCGAATGATGTTATGAACATCATAACTACCTTAAGTTCCTTGGATAAACCTACTGGAAAAGAGAAAAATGGATCTAGCTTCAATGGATCCTTGGATGGCTCAAAGTTCTTGAAGCAGAATCATGACACGAAAACAAGTTCAAGTAAGATCATCACTTGAAATAAGATTGTTATAGTTATAGAAATTGAACCAAAGTTTGAATATGATTATTACCTTGTATTAGAATGATAACCTACTGTAAGAAACAAAGATTTCTTGAGGTTGGATGATCACCTTACAAGATTGGAAGTGAGCTAGCAAACTTGAAAGTATTCTTGATTTTATGAAACTAGAACTTTTGGAATTTATGAAGAACACTTAGAACTTGAAGATAGAACTTGAGAGAGATAAATTAGATGAATAAAATTGAAGAATGAAAGTGTTTATAGGTGTTTTTGGTCGTTGGTGTATGGATTAGATATAAAGGATATGTAATTTTGTTTTCATGTAAATAAGTCATGAATGATTACTCATATTTTTGTAATTTTATGAGATATTTCATGCTAGTTGTCAAATGATGGTTCCCACATGTGTTAAGTGACTCACATGGGCTGCTAAGAGCTGATCATTGGAGTGTATATACCAATAGTACATACATCTAAAAGCTGTGTATTGTACGAGTACGAATACGGGTGCATACGAGTAGAATTGTTGATGAAACTGAACGAGGATGTAATTGTAAGCATTTTTGTTAAGTAGAAGTATTTTGATAAGTGTATTGAAGTCTTTCAAAAGTGTATAAATACATATTAAAACACTACATGTATATACATTTTAACTGAGTCGTTAAGTCATCGTTAGTCGTTACATGTAAGTGTTGTTTTGAAACCTTTAGGTTAATGATCTTGTTAAATGTTGTTAACCCAATGTTTATAATATCAAATGAGATTTTAAATTATTATATTATCATGATATTATCATGTATGAATATCTCTTAATATGATATATATACATTAAATGTCTTTACAACGTTAATCGTTACATATATGTCTCGTTTAAAAATCATTAAGTTAGTAGTCTTGTTTTTACATATGTAGTTCATTGTTAATATACTTAATGATATGTTTACTTATCATAGTATCATGTTAACTATTTATATATCCATATATATGTCATCATATAGTTTTTACAAGTTTTAACGTTCGTGAATCACCGGTCAACTTGGGTGGTCAATTGTCTATATGAAACATATTTCAATTAATCAAGTCTTAACAAGTTTGATTGCTTAACATGTTGGAAACATTTAATCATGTAAATATCAATCTCAATTAATATATATAAACATGGAAAAGTTCGGGTCACTACACCAACCTTTTGGTTGACACTTGAAAGCATGTTTATTCTCAGGTATGAAAGAAATCTTCCGATGTGCATTAGCTCATATTAGAGACATTACTTGGAGTCATTCATGACATATTTCAAAAGATGTTGCATTTGAGTCGTCGAGTTCATCAAGATTATTATTAAGTCAATTATAGATGGATATATTATGAAAGGGTATGCATGCCGTCAACTTTCGATGTAAATGAAAGTTTGTCTTTTAAAAACGAATGCAATGTTTGTAAAATGTATCATATAGAGGTCAAGTACCTCGCAATGAAATCAACTATTGTGAATCGTTTATAATGTATATGAACGGGTCCTTTCAGGACTTAACTTAGCTAGCGGTTTATTAAGTTTAGGCACAAATCTCGGAGACACAAACGAAAAATTAGCACCACTATCAAAAAGAATCCTTGCCAGATTAGAGTTAACCATGAAAGTACCTGAGGCAACTTCATTGGATTGTTTGGCTTCATCATTGGTCATCAAATAATTTCGTCCCCTTGCCGTACCCCCTGCCTTCTCCAACTTCTTAACTTGATCACCCCGCAACTCGGGACATTCCGTCCTTCGGTGCCCTTCCTTCTGACAATTGTAACAAGTGAGTTTGGGTGTTGAGGAGGAGTTTATACAATCACGAGCCATGTGTCCATGTCGTCCACAATTATAACATTTGGGTCCATAACCCCCGGACGCACCCTTCTTCACACTACTGACACTCTCACTCGCACCCTTACTTTTCTTGTTGGAATGACTAGTAGCTTCAAATTTTCTTTTGCTAAAAGTAAAGTCACTCTTTTTTGAAACGAGCGACTCAAAACCCTCAGCTATATCGAACAAACCATCAAAAGTTTTCACCGAGTTCCTACTAATCTTTTCTTGGTTGTTGTCGTTCAAGGTTCGATAGAAATCTTCTTTCAACATATGATCATTCCAGACGTACTCCGGGCAAAATTGGGTCTTTGACAAGAAAACGGATTTGAGAGTGTTCAAATCCATCGACCCTTACCTCAAGGCACGCAACTCGTCCTTAAGCCTAGAGAGATCGGCCGAAGTTCGGTACTCCTTGAAAAATTCTGCCTTGAACTCGTCCCACCTAAAATCCATACATTGTTCTTCACCATAAAGTTGGATTTTCGCGTCCCACCACAACTTAGCATCACCCTTTAGCATACCGCTCTTGTGCCTTGTCTGCTTATCGAGAGGGCATTCACTAGTACAGAAGGCCCCCTCTATATCAGAGATCCAACGGTTGCTCTTTAGTAGGTCTCGCTCACCATCAAATGTGGGAGGTTGAGCATCCTTGAAGTTCTTGTAGTGGAAGTCTCGCCTTCCCACATTATCACCGTGAATAATAGCATTAATTTGTACCTTGATTAGATCGGTCACTTGCTCGTCAACCGACTCTAGAAACATCTTCTTAACGTTCACTAGAAAGGACGCATGATGCCTTTGCAAGATGGCCTCAACCTTGGCCGTAAACTCGGAGTCCTTGCTTGTAACTCTGTTATCGGTGTCGTGTCCGTTTCTCATCTTCATTCTATAAAACGGAATAGATTAAAAAACGAAACGAAAAGGCATGACATATATATATATATATATATATATATATATATATATATATATATATATATATATATATATATATATATATATATATATATATATATATATATGTATATATATATACCTCACCACCCCATCTTGCTCAACAATTGTCGTACATCGCTTGTTTGACACGATTTGCACCCGTAACAATGGTAGCTAGTCATTATTACGTGAGCACCTCGCATTAACTTGCTAGTATAACGTCTATTTCGCTCGATGATTACAAATACAACATAAACAAGTAGTGCAGGGTTAGTTCACCTAAACCTAGGCACTAACCAAACCCGGTCCGACCCGTCTCCTACAAGTCCCGCATAAAACGCATACACAATAAAGTCTAAGTCTAGGCACCTATCTCAAGTCGCCTAAATCCCTTAGACCATGCTCTGATATCACTTGTAACAACCCAACCCGTTATCCAACCGAAACACACTTTATTTATTTATTTTTTTAAAAACAGTCCTGTTCAGCAATTGGAGCGGCCGCCCCAGGGTGGAGCGGCGCTCCAAAGTGGTCTGTCCACTTTTTCCTTTTTTGGCAAAAAGATCTCCCACTTCCTGACACTTTTAGACGAAACGGTTTTCACAACATGATCATATACATAGCATTGTATATGTATACTTTGTTTGCTACAGGCCAAAAGCAGAATTGCGCGGACTTTAAAGTCAAGATATGCAATATTCGCTGAAAATAAGAATAGCAGCTATATATCCGCACAAATAAAGGACTGCGGTTATGTATTCGCTGAAATGCCAAACTGCGGTTTGATCCGCTGACTTTCCGCGAAGAGCCGAGCATCTCGCAGACCGCGGATATCACGGATACTATAAATAGGGAGCTTGGCCTCTCATTTATGGGTTGTTGATTCTCTGCCATTTGCCTAAGCCTTTGTAGATTTCACTTGTGACTTTGCCCAAGGACTTCTTACATTGAGTTCAGGTGAATCATGCTAATCGATAACGAAGACCGGGTCGGGGTGGTTGATCACTTGATAGTTAAAGTGAAAAACGATCATAGGGGCCCAAAATAATCATCGAACATCCCATCCTCCATTATAATCTTATTGCACTCAATCCGTAATTAAGCAACATCATTAATTAAGGATTGATCAATTGGCGCCATTCGTGGGACACGTTTTACAAATTAAACTGAAAATTTTTTGTTTTACGCCGATTAAACAATTAATTCAACGGTTTAATTTCAAATGGTGTTCTTGTTGTGATGATTTGCAGGTGTTTTTTCCAATACGCAAATTGTTAATCTGCTTAACAATCATGACGTCGAATGCAAAACAAACTGGCATCTCTGCGAATGTTGATGCATTGCCTGGCGATTCGCAGAACGCTATCGTATTTCCAATGCAAACAGATGCAAGTGTTACTGCGGGAAAATCGGTTCAGGAAACGAATGCTAAAAAATCTAATGCAAACAATGCTAACGATTTGCAGCCTGAAGCTGCCGCTGAAAAAATGATCGCACGCAGAACGTTATTGCAAAATTGCGAAGAATCAATCGCTGAAGGAAAGCGAGCGAAAATCTTATCGGGAAAATCCAGTTTACGCACTGAGAAAATTGTTAATACTGCTATTGAGCAAGCCAAAAGAGACGCTAAGCATAATTGTGAATCTTGCATACCGCGTACATACTTATGGCCATTAAGTGGTTCAGGATCATAAAGTGATCGGTTGGTTCTTGAGTACAATGACAGCGATAGTGATAACGCGGATGATCAAATCCACGCGCGCTCCGCACATAAGTCCAGATTAGCGAAAGCGCCAAGGCAGGAAGATGAATTTTCTGATGACTCAGACAGCGCAGAAAAGTTTGTTTAAAATCCATACGTCAAGCGAAAGTGACCACCAACACCTTTCCCTCGCTATGGGAAGGAAGGTGAAGCGTCTGAAGCAGCGCGCAGAGAAAACGCCCAAAAATTTTTAGTGGATGCTTTCAGAAGCATTGCGCCGAAATCAATGCAGCATAAGTTCGATCAGCCAAATTTTCTGCAAGATATGCTTACCAAATTCTGTGCGGATAACACAGACATTCGCGCAAAAAAGGCAACAGAAATTACCACTGCTGCAGATAAATTTGTCCAGCATATTTCTGACTATCCAATTGTTTCTCCGCCGATTGTGCCGGCGACGTTGGGAGTTTATTCAGGCCTCACTGATCCCTTGGATTTTCTACAGCGCTTTGAGGGCATCGTAAGCACTTACAACTGAGATGAACCAGTCGCATGTAGAGTGTTTCCTATGGCCTTGCAGGCGTCAGCAAGGGAATGGTTTCACAGCTTGCCATCTCGCAGTATCATTGGCTTTGTGGATCGGCGAGAAAAGTTTTTGCTGCAGTTTTAAAATTTATTACCGCAGAAAAAGACACATATAGAGTGTCACGATATTAAACAAGGCAACAAGGAGACTCTAAGTGCGCTACTTACGCGGTATATTTATGAGTGCCAGAAAATTCCGCGATTGAATGAAGATCAGAAAATTTTTGGTTTCTTGCATGCTATCAACCCACAGCGACACCCTACGCTTGTGCGGTGATTAAGAAGAGATGTCCCGCAAACATTCGCAAAAGTGCAACAGGAAACTTATGATTATATCCGCGAAGGAGAAGATAGCAGTATTACCCCTGCATGTGGTTGGGGTAGAGATAAAAGTTGGCTAGATGACAATGACTCTTTCAGAGATGGTAACAGCGATAGCTATTGCGGTCCAGGCTTTTCGCGAAAAAATGGTGGCGGCGGATATCAGCGTAATGACAGGTTTCAAGGTCAGAACGATAACAATTCATATGGACGTAATAACCGCTATTCTACGAGCAAGTGGTATAATGAGTCATTCAATATCACTCAGATGCTAACAAAAACGCCCAAAGAAATCTTACTGCAAGAGCGAGTTGCTAAGTTTTTCCCTGATCTACAGCCATTGGGAGAAAACAGCAGGCGTGACAGATCAAAGTTTTGTGTCTTTCACGACGATTACGGTCATGACACCAATCGGTGCAGAGATTTAGCGGAATTTATTGCGGAAGCGTATGAACAGGGTAAGTTGGACCATTTGTTGGCGCAGAACTCATCTGAAAGGACCCGTTCATATACATTATAAACGATTCACAATAGTTGATTACATCGCGAGGTATTTGACCTCTATATGATACGTTTTACAAACATTGCATTCGTTTTTAAAAGACAAACTTTCTTTACATCAAAAATTGACGGCATGCATACCATTTCATATTACATCCAACTATAATTGACTTAATATTAATCTTGATGAACTCAACGACTCGAATGCAATGTCTTTCAAAGTATGTCTTGAATGACTCCAAGTAATATCCTTAAAATGAGCTAATACACAGCGGAAGAATTCTTTAATACCTGAGAATAAACATGCTTTAAAGTGTCAACCAAAAGGTTGGTGAGTTCATTAGTTTATCATAATCCATCATTTCCGTAATAGTAATAGACCACAAGATTTCAGTTTCTATAAATATCCGTACACTAGCAAGTGTATAAAAGTATTCTATAAGTTGTAGGCACCCGGTAACAAGCCTTAACATTCATGTTTTACCCTCTGAAGTACACCAGATCAGGTGTGTTTAAAATAACCTCGAAGTACTAAAGCATCCCATAGTCAGGATGGGGTTTGTCATGCCCAATAGATCTATCTTTAGGATTCGCGCCTACCGTACATAGACAAGTAGTTTAATGTTACCAAGCTAAGGGTATATTTCTGGTTTAAACCCACATAGAATTAGTTTTAGTACTTGTGCCTACTTCGTAAAACATTTATAAAACAGCGCATGTATTCTCAGCCCAAAAATATATATTGCAAAAGCAATTAAAAAGGGAGCAAATGAAACTCACAATACTGTATTTCGTAGCAATTATGTATATGACAGCACTGAACAAGTGCAGTGTTTGTCTCGGATTCACGAACCTATATTAAGTATATATATTTATATGTTGGTCAATATCTGTCTAACAATTTAGGTCAAGTCGTAGTGTATCACAATCCTAATGCTCGAGACCGACATGCAAAAGTCAACAAAAGTCAACTTGACCCAAAATGACTTCCAAAATCTATACATGTTTATTATATAACTTATATATAGTAGTTTTATATATTTAAATATATTTATCAGATCTTATTATACTAAATAATACAAGTCATTTATTAATAAATAAAAATTTATATTAAAATTCATATATGATAAAAATATACTTTTATATATCTCAAATAATAAAATTTATAAAATTCACTTAATATCATAAAAATATAGTGGTATGTATTATTAATGTAATTACCTTACGTGTGGTAAAAATATCTTTGTACGCATATTTATTTGATAAAATAATATTGATAATAATAATAATGATAAAAATAATAAAATGATAGTTTCAATAAAAATATTAATTTTTAATAATAAAGATAATTTTAGTAATAACATCAACTGATAACAGTTATAATAATCGTTTTAATAATAATATTAAAATTAATGATAATTCAGTTGACCATATCTTTTAATCCGTTCATCGAAACCACACGATTTCTAAATGAAAAGTTATTAATTGTTTTCTTCAGATTTTCAACGACATGCATATCATATAACTTATCTCAGTAGCATATGTATCAAATTCGTGATTTATCATAAACTATTTAACGACGAAACTAAGCATACAAACATGCATAATCATATATACTCGAGCACAAGTCAGGGATACACTATTAATATATAAAAGATAAGATATGAATGCTCACGTATCAATATTGTGATTCAATATTGCAGGAACGTACGTAGACGCAACGAAAATGATAAATGTTAGGTTGACCTCACGAGCAATACCCTCGATCAATACCCATAACCTTCATAGCTATAACCCATAATTTCCTTAGCTCTATTCCATTTGAAAACTTATTTTGAAATCGTCTGAATATAACTCCGTCGTAGTATTTTATGTATACTAATAATATCTTGAAATAATACTAAGTAAATATATATATATATATATATATATATATATATATATATATATATATATATATATATAATTCGATTGAGAGAGTTTAGAGAAATATATTTTTAAGTTTCTATGAAATAATGAAACCTATTGAATTCTATTTATAATAGATTTTTGAATTATTAAAGTGAATTATTAAAGTATGAATTATTAAAGTGAATTATTAAAGTATGAATTATTAAAGTGAATTATTAAAGTATGAATTATGAAAGTGAATTATTAAAGTATGAATTATTAAAGTGAATTATTAAAGTATGAATTATTAAAGTGAATTATTAAAATATGAATTATTAAAGTGAATTATTAAAGTATGAATTATTAAAGTGAAAGTAAAGTAAAAGTAAAGTAAAGGTAAAGTAAAAGTATAGTTAAAGTATAAAACTATGTACGTATAATACGCGTATAAAAATATATATACTATTAATTTAAATCGTTATATATATATATATATATATATATATATATATATATATATATATATATATATATATATATATATATATATATATATATATATTAATAAAATAAAATATAAATATCGTTATCTTTATCATACTCGTTAAGTAATGAGTTGTCAAAAAAATAGATTTCTTAAATCACAGTGGACCTCATAACATAGGCCCGTAATCATATCATAATGTATCTGATAATTCAATCATCTGATATTATCTCTTAATTCTGTCGATAAATATATCGAAACAAATATGTTTATGTAAAGTATCATATATCTAATACTTTTTTAATGTTTTTAGTTAATATTATATATTATATATACATATCTATATACACATAATTGTTCGTGAATCGTCGAACACGGTCAAAGGGTAATTGATTACATGAATGTAGTTCCAAACTTTTTGAGATTCAACATTACAAATTCTGCTTATCGTGTCAGAAACATATAAAGGTTAAGTTTAAATTTGGTCGGAAATTTTCGGGTCGTCACATTACCTACCCGTTAAAGAAATTTCGTCCCGAAATTTGATCGAGGTCGTCATGGCTAACTATAAAAATGTTTTCATGATGAATATGAGTTGATAAATAGAGTTTTATCATCATTGAGTAATATAGATAAAACAATTTGATTACGCGAAGAGTATAAGTGAAGCTATCGCAAGAGAGTGAAATGAGTAAACGTATATTCGTTTTAACCGATGACGTAGTTATGATTGATTTTCGGAATTCATGGGATTTAAAGAAAATCTTTGCAATAAGATTTGGTTCTTCGGCGATTAAGGAAATCAGGATCTTCTTTGATTAAATGCGATAATCTGTCTCGATTTCTCTGTCTGATATTTTACTATAATTCCACCCCCTTCGTTTCTTTATTTCCACAGCTCACACCTTCTAGTCTTTCTCCCCAATTCATACTTTAAAGCATTCGTTAATATGCTTCATCCAGTATTGATTCTTGATTTACTTTTAACTTTCATATCTGTCATTCTTCTTTTTCATCTACCACCGGAGGAAGTTATTTTCTTCTACCATTACCTTGGGGTTATTGTATTTTTCATTCTCCCGTGTCTTTATATTGCTATACGCATTTATATACACGGTTTGTAATTTCGGGGTTGTTATCGGGCTTTATATTCTCCATTATATTTCGGAGCTTCATGCTTTCGTTTTCTCTTCCCGATCTTAAGTCAAGCGGATAATAGTCCAGAATTTGTAGATATGAATTTTTGGATGAACATAGTTAATGTTCCAAGAAGAAAATCGTAATGGCACGATCTTGATTTGGCAAATTACCAGAATATCTGAAAATATAGAGCTATCAAGATGATATGTTCTTAATATGTTTGAAAATTGGGTAGAATGTAAGAGTCGTGTAAACAGTACATGATTACGGTATGTTCTGTGAATCATCACGTTCCATTAGAAACTCAGCATGACTTACTGTAATAAAATCACGTTTATCAAGTGTCATTATATTATACTAACTCATGCTTCAGTTCCCGACACTACTTCAAAAACATTCCTATTTTAAATTCAAATTTTTTTTTTAAATTTAGAAACTAACACAGTTTCTTTTTATGTTGTAACGCAGATATTGCGAAGAGATAAAAGATATCGGATAAGAATAGTTGTGAAAATATCTTCAGGAATATCGAAAATATTATAATAAAAGATACGATAATATAGATGATGAAGAAGATTTGTCTGTGAAGGTTTAGAATAAGAAGTAAGGTGTTTGCTAACGATTTTAGTAGACACTGAATCATTTGGATCCTTTGAAGGCAGGTTTAGTCTTTGTGATTTGTCCACAGCCTCCTTCATGGTCTGCTCAATCCGTTTTCCAGTTTCAAACCTTCTCTTTTTCTCAGCTTTACCACCATACTATTCTTTATCATCAAACTTTTAACTGTTAAAGTCGTTTACAGTTTTTGCTGCTTCATCAGCATTTTTCCAATTTCGGAGAACTAGTTCATAATTTGGGATGTTTTTCAGAAAATTCACATTCGAAGTATGTAAGTCTAGGATATAAACGTTATATGTATAACTTTTGACATAAAATTGTCGCGAAATTCAAAATACTGATTGCTAATTCCCAGTAGTTGGTGTGACAATTATTGTTACAGGATGTAGGTGAGTACATGATGGGGTTTTAATGAATAAGTATAGTGGCTTTTCGGAGAGGCTTAAGTCGAAGGTTAATGAAGTTGTTGATAAGTTTACTGCTAATGTGGCGAGATATGAAAGGTTCCCCGGTAATAATGATGAAGGGGTAATTGTTATAATAAGGTTTATTCGTATAAACAAATGAAGGTGATTTGCTGGAGCTGTGACAAAACTGTCTATTTTGGAAAGAGATTGAAAAATTATATTTGGTAATAAATATCAAAGGATCTGATACGGATACATGTTAAACTATAACTTTGGTTTCGAGAGCTTTTCAGATGCATGACAGTGGGTAATATGTGGTTGGATCATCATCTCGCATGTCTTTAGGAATTTCGAAGTGTTTGAACTCATATTGTAATTGTTAATATACATATGATGTTCTAAGATTTTGAATGATACAAATATTTTTGTGAGTTCCATGAATAGAAATGAGGTTCTAGGACAGTTTTGAAGTCAAAGTATAGTTTTGAAAGATGTAGGAATCTAAGAGTGACGATTTCGGTTATATCTTGAATCGAATTCTGAGATTTCAAAATCAGAATATGTAATTAGATTTTGAATGAGTATGGTTGTTTTGATTTCTATAAAAGAATGTATATTGTTGTGAAAGTAGGGAGTATAATGGATTATTTGCTAAATCAGATTCGAAGAATGTAATATATTAATTGTGAATTTATATATCTCTCGGGTATTACCTACCCGTTAAAAAAAAATTCACAATTAATATTTTGTACAAAAGAATTTTATTACAGTCTTTATGGAAATATATATGTGTATATTTCTTCAGATGTAATATTGATTTAATGAGTTAATATTAAATTAAACTCATTTGATTTATGGTTAAGGCTAGGATAGATAATTTCTAAACTTTAGAAATTACATAATCGCCGTAGAATGTTTCCCCAATGAAGTTATGAATCAATACTTCATCGTTGTGGTATTCCTTGGTATCTACATGGCGTATGACGTCGATGCTCGTGGGACAGATTGTGAAGTTGAGGTTTGCGATGCGGTTGTTGTTGGTGGTGGTAATGGTACTGTTGATGTTGTTGATGGTGGTACTGGTTATGCTGTTGGTGCTACTGCTGGTGTTTGTAACCTTTGCACCATATTCTCCAAAGCCACTACCCGAGCGCGAAGCTCGTTGACTTCTTCTATTACACCGGGGTGATTGACGGTTCGGACGAGCGGATAAATAAGATCTAGAATTTAGTGTAGTATATAATCATGACGAGATACTCTGGAAATGAGAGAGAAAATGGTGTTTCGGACAGGTTCGCCGGTAAGTGCTTCAGGTTCATTGCCAAGAGGGCAATGTGGTGGATGAAAGGGATCGCCTTCTAATGGTTAAGTAGATTACGAACCCATCCCCAATTCATCCATAATAGATGATGGCTAATTGGTTGATCCATTCCGGTCACGCTGCTTTCGGAGCTCATGTGGAAATCCATATCGGCATAGCTGTCGAAATCAGAGGAACTTGAACTGGTTGAGGGATCCATCTTGTATGATCAGGGAAAGAATTTTTTGGTATGAAATAGATTGTAGAATTTAGATTTGGTATTCTTCAATATATAATTTACATATGTATATATAATACCAAAATCTCATAAATTACGGAGGAATCTTTGAAAGATGTCAGTCAAAGTTCACAGTAACAGATATGCTAAGATAAGAATTCGTCTATACACTATTATGCAATAAATGTAGGAAAACGCGTCTAGACTTAAGAATGATAAGCAGGTAATTTCCTAAGGATGGTAAGTAGATGATTTTCGACTAAAAATGATAAGCAAAACTTTTGACATGCAGACACGGTCGAAGTCCAGACTCACTAATGCATCTTAACAACTATCAGTTACACACACTAATGCAAGACCTGGTTCACTAAGACCACCGCTCTGATACCAACTGAAAGGACCCGTTCATATACATTATAAACGATTCACAATAGTTGATTACATCGCGAGGTATTTGACCTCTATATGATACGTTTTACAAACATTACATTCGTTTTTAAAAGACAAACTTTCTTTACATCAAAAATTGACGGCATGCATACCATTTCATATTACATCCAACTATAATTGACTTAATATTAATCTTGATGAACTCAACGACTCGAATGCAACGTCTTTCAAAGTATGTCTTGAATGACTCCAAGTAATATCCTTAAAATGAGCTAATGCACAGCGGAAGAATTCTTTAATACCTGAGAATAAACATGCTTTAAAGTGTCAACCAAAAGGTTGGTGAGTTCATTAGTTTATCATAATCCATCATTTCCATAATAGTAATAGACCACAAGATTTCAGTTTCTATAAATATCCGTACACTAGCAAGTGTATAAAAGTATTCTATAAGTTGTAGGCACCCGGTAACAAGCCTTAACGTTCATGTTTTACCCTCTGAAGTACACCAGATCAGGTGTGTTTAAAATAACCTCAAAGTACTAAAGCATCCCATAGTCAGGATGGGGTTTGTCATGCCCAATAGATCTATCTTTAGGATTCGCGCCTATCGTACATAGACAAGTAGTTTAATGTTACCAAGCTAAGGGTATATTTCTGGTTTAAACCCACATAGAATTAGTTTTAGTACTTGTGCCTACTTCGTAAAACATTTATAAAACAGCGCATGTATTCTCAGCCCAAAAATATATATTGCAAAAGCAATTAAAAAGGGAGCAAATGAAACTCACAATACTGTATTTTGTAGCAATTATGTATATGACGGCACTGAACAAGTGCAGTGTTTGTCTCGGATTCACGAACCTATATTAAGTATATATATTTATATGTTGGTCAATATCTGTCTAACAATTTAGGTCAAGTCGTAGTGTATCACAATCCTAATGCTCGAGACCGACATGCAAAAGTCAACTTGACCCAAAATGACTTCCAAAATCTATACATGTTTATTATATAACTTATATATAGTAGTTTTATATATTTAAATATATTTATCAGATCTTATTATACTAAATAATACAAGTCATTTATTAATAAATAAAAATTTATATTAAAATTCATATATGATAAAAATATACTTTTATATATCTCAAATAATAAAATTTATAAAATTCACTTAATATCATAAAAATATAGTGGTATGTATTATTAATGTAATTACCTTACGTGTGGTAAAAATATCTTTGTAAGCATATTTATTTGATAAAATAATATTGATAATAATAATAATGATAAAAATAATAAAATGATAGTTTCAATAAAAATATTAATTTTTAGTAATAAAGATAATTTTAGTAATAACATCAACTGATAACAGTTATAATAATCGTTTTAATAATAATATTAAAATTAATGATAATTCAGTTGACCATATCTTTTAATCCGTTCATCGAAACCACACGATTTCTAAATGAAAAGTTATTAATTGTTTTCTTCAGATTTTCAACGACATGCATATCATATAACTTATCTCAATAGCATATGTATCAAATTCGTGATTTATCATAAACTATTTAACGACGAAACTAAGCATACAAACATGCATAATCATATATACTCGAGCACTAGTCTGGGATACACTATTAATATATAAAAGATAAGATATGAATGCTCACGTATCAATATTGTGATTCAATATTGCAGGAAAGTACGTAGACGCAACGAAAATGATAAACGTTAGGTTGACCTCACGAGCAATACCCTCGATCAATACCCATAACCTTCATAGCTATAACCCATAATTTCCTTAGCTCTATCCCATTTGAAAACATATTTTGAAATCGTCTGAATATAACTCCGTCGTAGTATTTTATGTATACTAATAATATCTTGAAATAATACTAAGTATATATATATATATATATATATATATATATATATATATGTAATTCGATTGAGAGAGTTTAGAGAAATATATTTTTAAGTTTCTATGAAATAATGAAACCTATTGAATTCTATTTATAATAGATTTTTGAATTATTAAAGTGAATTATTAAAGTATGAATTATTAAAGTGAATTATTAAAGTATAAATTATTAAAGTGAATTATTAAAGTATGAATTATTAAAGTGAATTATTAAAGTATGAATTATTAAAGTAAATTATTAAAGTATGAATTATTAAAGTGAATTATTAAAGTATGAATTATTAAAGTGAATTATTAAAGTATGAATTATTAAAGTGAATTATTAAAGTATAAATTATTAAAGTGAAAGTAAAGTAAAAGTAAAGTAAAGGTAAAGTTAAAGTATAGTAAAAGTATAAAACTATGTACGTATAATACGTGTATAAAAATATATATAATATTAATTTAAATCGTTATATATATATATATATATATATATATATATATATATATATATATATATATATATATATATATATATATATATATATATATTTAATAAAATAAAATATAAATATCGTTATCTTTATCATACTCGTTAAGTAATGAGTTGTCAAAAAAATAGATTTCTTAAATCACAGTGGACCTCATAACATAGGCCCGTAATCATATCATAATGTATCTGATAATTCAATCATTTGATATTATCTCTTAATTCTGTCGATAAATATATCGAAACAAATATGTTTATGTAAAGTATCATATATCTAATACTTTGTTAATGTTTTTAGTTAATATTATATATTATATATACATATCTATATACACATAATTGTTCGTGAATCGTCGAACACGGTCAAAGGGTAATTGATTACATGAATGTAGTTCCAAACTTTTTGAGATTCAACATTACAAATTCTGCTTATCGTGTCAGAAACATATAAAGGTTAAGTTTAAATTTGGTCAGAAATTTTCGGGTCGTCACAGTACCTACTCGTTAAAGAAATTTCGTCCCGAAATTTGATCGAGGTCGTCATGGCTAACTATAAAAATGTTTTCATGATGAATATGAGTTGATAAATAGAGTTTTATCATCATTGAGTAATATAGATAAAACAATTTGATTACGCGAAGAGTATAAGTGAAGCTATCGCAAGAGAGTGAAATGAGTAAACGTATATTCGTTTTAACCGATGACGTAGTTATGATTGATTTCCGGAATTCATGGGATTTAAAGAAAATCTTTGCAATAAGATTTGGTTCTTCGGCGATTAAGGAAATCAGGATCTTCTTTGATTAAATGCGATAATCTGTCTCGATTTCTCTGTCTGATATTTTACTATAATTCCACCCCCTTCGTTTCTTTATTTCTACAGCTCACACCTTCTAGTCTTTCTCCCCAATTCATACTTTAAAGCATTCGTTAATATGCTTCATCCAGTATTGATTCTTGATATACTTTTAACTTTCATATCTGTCATTCTTCTTTTTCATCTACCACCGGAGGAAGTTATTTTCTTCTACCATTACCTTGGGGTTATTGTGTTTTTCATTCTCCCCTGTCTTTATATTGCTATACGCATTTATATACACGGTTTGTAATTTCGGGGTTGTTATCGGGCTTTATAATCTCCATTATATTTCGGAGCTTCATGCTTTCGTTTTCTCTTCCCGATCTTAAGTCAAGCGGATAATAGTCCAGAATTCGTAGATATGAATTTTTGGATGAACATAGTTAATGTTCCAAGAAGAAAATCGTAATGGCACGATCTTGATTTGGCAAATTACCAGAATATCTGAAAATATAGAGCTATCAAGATGATATGTTCTTAATATGTTTGAAAATTGGGTAGAATGTAAGAGTCGTGTAAATAGTACATGATGACGGTATGTTCTGTGAATCATCACGTTCCATTAGAAACTCAGCATGACTTACTGTAATATAATCACGTTGATCAAGTGTCATTATATTATACTAACTCATGCTTCAGTTCCCGACACTACTTAAAAAACATTCCTATTTTAAATTCAAATTTTTTTTTTTAAATTTAGAAACTAACACAGTTTCTTTTTATGTTGTAATGCAGATATTGCGAAGAGATAAAAGATATCGGATAAGAATAGTTGTGAAAATATCTTCAGGAATATCGAAAATATTATAATAAAAGATACGATAATATGGATGATGAAGAAGATTTGTCTGTGAAGGTTTAGAATAAGAAGTAAGGTGTTTGCTAACGATTTCAGTAGACACTGAATCATTTGGATCCTTTTAAGGCAATTTTAGTCTTTGTGATTTGTCCACAGCCTCCTTCATGGTCTGCTCAATCCGTTTTCCAGTTTCAAACCTTCTCTTTTTCTCAGCTTTACCACCATACTATTCTTTATCATCAAACTTTTAACTGTTAAAGTCGTTTACAGTTTTTGCTGCTTCATCAGCATTTTTCCAATTTCGGAGAACTAGTTCATAGTTTGGGATGTTTTTCAGAAAATTCACATTCGAAGTATGTAAGTCTAGATGATAGACGTTATATATATAACTTTTGACATAAAATTGTCTCGAAATTCAAAATACTGATTGCTAATTCCCAGTAGTTGGTGTGACAATTATTGTTACAGGATGTAGGTGAGTACATGATGGGGTTTTAATGAATAAGTATAGTGGCTTTTCGGAGAGGCTTAAGTCGAAGGTTAATGAAGTTGTTGATAAGTTTACTGCTAATGTGGCGAGATATGAAAGGTTCCCCGATAATAATGATGAAGGGGTAATTGTTATAATAAGGTTTATTCGTATAAACAAATGAAGGTGATTTGCTGGAGCTGTGACAAAACTGTCTATTTTGGAAAGAGATTGAAAAATTATATTTGGTAATAAATATCAAAGGATCTGACACGAATACGTGTTAAACTATAACTTTGGTTTCGAGAGCTTTTCAGATGCATGACTGTAATATGTGGTTGGATCATCATCTCGCATGTCTTTAGGAATTTCAAAGTGTTTGAACACATATTGTAATTGTTAATATACATATGATGTTCTAAGATTTTGAATGATACAAATATTTTTGTGAGTTCCATGAATAGAAATGAGGTTCTAGGACAGTTTTGAAGTCAAAATATGGTTTTGAAAGATGTAGGAATCTAAGAGTGATGATTTCGGTTATATCTTGAATCGAATTCTGAGATTTCAAAATCAGAATATGTAATTAGATTTTGAATGAGTATGGTTGTTTTGATTTCTATAAAAGAATGTATATTGTTGTGAAAGTAGGGATTATAATGGATGATTTGCTAAATCAGATTCGAAGAATGTAACATATTAATTGTGAATTTATATATCTCTCGGGTATTACCTACCCGTTAAAAAAATTTCACAATTAATATTTTGTACAAAAGAATTTTATTACAGTCTTTATGGAAATATATATGTGTATATTTCTTCAGATGTAATATTGATTTAATGAGTTAATATTAAATTAAACTCATTTGATTTATGGTTAAGGCTAGGATAGATAATTTCTAAACTTTAGAAATTACATAATCACCGTAGAATGTTTTCCCAATGAAGTTATGAATCAATACTTCATCGTTGTGGTATTCCTTGGTATCTACATGGCGTATGACGTCGATGCTCGTGGGACAGATTGTGAAGTTGAGGTTTGCGATGCGGTTGTTGTTGGTGGTGGTAATGGTACTGTTGATGTTGTTGATGGTGGTACTGGTTATGCTGCTGTTGCTACTGCTGGTGTTTGTAACCTTTGCACCATATTCTCCAAAGCCACTACCTGAGCGCGAAGCTCGTTGACTTCTTCTATTACACCGGGGTGATTGTCGGTTCGGAAGAGCGGATAAATAAGATCTAGAATTTGGTGTAGTATATAATCATGACGAGATACTCTGGAAATGAGAGAGAAAATGGTGTTTCGGACAGGTTCGCCGGTAAGTGCTTCAGGTTCATTGCCAAGAGGGCAATGTGGTGGATGAAAGGGATCGCCTTCTTCTTGTCTCCAATGGTTAAGTAGATTACAAACCTATCCCCAATTTATCCAGAATAGATGATGGCTAATTGGTTGATCCATTCCGGTCACGCTGCTTTCGGAGCTCATGTGGAAATCCATATCGACATAGCTGTTGGAATCCGAGGAACTCGAACTGGTTGAGGGATCCATCTTGTATGATCAGGGAAAGAATTTTTTGGTATGAAATAGATTGTAGAATTTAGATTTGGTATTCTTCAATATATAATTTACATATGTATATATAATACCAAAATCCCATAAATTACAGAGGAATCTTTGAAAGATGTCAGTCAAAGTTCATAGTAACAGATATGCTAAGATAAAAATTCGTCTATAAACTATTATGCAATAAATGTAGGAAAACGCGTCTAGACTTAAGAATGATAAGAAGGTAATTTCCTAAGGTTGGTAAGTAGATGATTTCTGACTAAAAATGATAAGCAAAACTTTTGACATGCAGACACGGTCGAAGTCCAGACTCACTAATGCATCTTAACAACTATCAGTTAGACACACTAATGCAAGACCTGGTTCGCTAAGACCACCGCTCTGATACCAAGTGAAAGGACCCGTTCATATACATTATAAACAATTCACAATAGTTGATTACATCGCGAGGTATTTGACCTCTATATGATACGTTTTACAAACATTGCATTCGTTTTTAAAAGACAAACTTTCTTTACATCAAAAATTGACGGCATGCATACCATTTCATATTACATCCAACTATAATTGACTTAATATTAATCTTGATGAACTCAACGACTCGAATGCAACGTCTTTCAAAGTATGTCTTGAATGACTCCAAGTAATATCCTTAAAATGAGCTAATGCACAGCGGAAGAATTCTTTAATACCTGAGAATAAACATGCTTTAAAGTGTCAACCAAAAGGTTGGTGAGTTCATTAGTTTATCATAATTCATCATTTCCGTAATAGTAATAGACCACAAGATTTCAGTTTCTATAAATATCCGTACACTAGCAAGTGTATAAAAGTATTCTATAAGTTGTAGGCACCCGGTAACAAGCCTTAACGTTCATGTTTTACCCTCTAAAGTACACCAGATCAGGTGTGTTTAAAATAACCTCGAAGTACTAAAGCATCCCATAGTCAGGATGGGGTTTGTCATGCCCAATAGATCTATCTTTAGGATTCGCGCCTACCGTACATAGACAAGTAGTTTAATGTTACCAAGCTAAGGGTATATTTCTGGTTTAAACCCACATAGAATTAGTTTTAGTACTTGTGCCTACTTCGTAAAACATTTATAAAACAGCGCATGTATTCTCAGCCCAAAAATATATATTGCAAAAGCAATTAAAAAGGGAGCAAATGAAACTCACAATACTGTATTTCGTAGCAATTATGTATATGACGGTACTGAACAAGTGCAGTGTTTGTCTCGGATTCACGAACCTATATTAAGTATATATATTTATATGTTGGTCAATATCTGTCTAACAATTTAGGTCAAGTCGTAGTGTATCACAATCCTAATGCTCGAGACCGACATGCAAAAGTCAACAAAAGTCAACTTGACCCAAAATGACTTCTAAAATCTATACATGTTTATTATATAACTTATATATAGTAGTTTTATATATTTAAATATATTTATCAGATCTTATTATACTAAATAATACAAGTCATTTATTAATAAATAAAAATTTATATTAAAATTCATATATGATAAAAATATACTTTTATATATCTCAAATAATAAAATTTATAAAATTCACTTAATATCATAAAAATATAGTGGTATGTATTATTAATGTAATTACCTTACGTGTGGTAAAAATATCTTTGTACGCATATTTATTTGATAAAATAATATTGATAATAATAATAATGATAAAAATAATAAAATGATAGTTTCAATAAAAATAATAATTTTTAGTAATAAAGATAATTTTAGTAATAACATCAACTGATAACAGTTATAATAATCGTTTTAATAATAATATTAAAATTAATGATAATTCAGTTGACCATATCTTTTAATCCGTTCATCGAAACCACACGATTTCTAAATGAAAAGTTATTAATTGTTTTCTTCAGATTTTCAACGACATGCATATCATATAACTTATCTCAGTAGCATATGTATCAAATTCATGATTTATCATAAACTATTTAACGACGAAACTAAGCATACAAACATGCATAATCATATATACTCGAGCACTAGTCAGGGATACACTATTAATATATAAAAGATAAGATATGAATGCTCACGTATCAATATTGTGATTCAATATTGCAGGAAAGTACGTAGACGCAACGAAAATGATAAACGTTAGGTTGACCTCACGAGCAATACCCTCGATCAATACCTATAACCTTCATAGCTATAACCCATAATTTCCTTAGCTCTATCCCATTTGAAAACATATTTTGAAATCGTCTGAATATAACTCCGTCGTAGTATTTTATGTATACTAATAATATCTTGAAATAATACTAAGTATATATATATATATATGTAATTCGATTGAGAGAGTTTAGAGAAATATATTTTCAAGTTTCTATGAAATAATGAAACCTATTGAATTCTATTTATAATAGATTTTTGAATTATTAAAGTGAATTATTAAAGTATGAATTATTAAAGTGAATTATTAAAGTGAATTATTAAAGTATGAATTATTAAAGTGATTTATTAAAGTATGAATTATTAAAGTGAATTATTAAAGTATGAATTATTAAAGTGAATTATTAAAGTATGAATTATTAAAGTGAATTATTAAAGTATGAATTATTAAAGTGAATTATTAAAGTGAATTATTAAAGTAAAAGTAAAGTAAAGGTAAAGTTAAAGTATAGTAAAAGTATAAAACTATGTACGTATAATACGCGTATAAAAATATATATAATATTAATTTAAATCGTTATATATATATATATATATATTTAATTAAATAAAATATAAATATCGTTATCTTTATCATACTGGTTAAGTAATGAGTTGTCAAAAAATAGATTTCTTAAATCACAGTGGACCTCATAACATAGGCCCGTAATCATATCATAATGTATCTGATAATTCAATCATTTGATATTATCTCTTAATTCTGTCGATAAATATATCGAAACAAATATGTTTATGTAAAGTATCATATATCTAATACTTTTTAATGTTTTTAGTTAATATTATATATTATATATACATATCTATATACACATAATTGTTCGTGAATCGTCGAACACGGTCAAAGGGTAATTGATTACATTAATGTAGTTCCAAACTTTTTGAGATTCAACATTACAAATTCTGCTTATCGTGTCAGAAACATATAAAGGTTAAGTTTAAATTTGGTTGGAAATTTCCGGGTCGTCACATCATCCAGCACTGCGAATGCGATCATTATGCCAGCTGAAGCTAATGGTTCGAGTGCCCCAAACGCGGTTGAGCGAAAAGCTCCTGCGGTGAAAAATTTGGGAGTACGGATGGTAAATAAGAAAGAAAATCAGCGCGGGGTACAAGTGATTAATGTGGTGGAAGTGTACGGTGAAATATCAGTGCTGCAAATTTCGGCGCAAATTGTTAGCTGGAAATGTCCCTCTATTACATTTCCCTCAGCGCGTTTGAATGCGGATGTTGATAAGCCCGTGGTTATTTCATGTCGTGTTGCTAATACCGACATTATAATCATGAAGGTACATGTTGACACTGGTAGCAGTGTAGATATCATGTACGAGCAATGTTTTCTCAAGCTGCCCGCACAAATTCAGGCTTTGATGAAACCTACTGCGGTTTCATTGGCTGGTTTTTCGAGAGAATCATCATGGCCTGTTGGCCAATTGGAATTACAAATGGAATTGGTTGATGATAGCGATGAGTCGCTAAGGCATCAAGCCTTATTGAATTTGTACATTATGCGGAATCAATCGCGGTTCAATATGATACTTGGTCGCACAGCTTTGCGCATGTTTGGCACTATACCATCTATAATACATGGTATGCTAAAGTTTTCTGCTAATAAGGGAATTGGCACGCTGATTTCTACGGAAATGGAGCCTTCATGTGCTATGGTTATGACAAGTGCGGATATGTGTGTTGAAGGACATTCAGTTAACCCTGCTTAGTGCGAAAATGATTAACAAAATATTGTATTGAAATTCCATTAATGCGAGACATGTTATGTTCATGATTTGAATAATGTAATGCGAATTAATAAAGAATAAAGTGAAGTTAATTTCAGTGTTAGTACTTGTTTCTTTAAACAGCGAAAACACTGTGTGTGGCCACGCGTAGTGTTTATTTCGCAGAATACAAATACTTATCTTTTTGAAACACTAAGTTAATGTTTGCTCTGCGGATGCTTTAAGTAAGGTGGCATTGTTTTCACTAAACATGACCTGCTTAAAATAATATATCAATACATAACTGTATTGCGAAATATTTTGCAGAAAAGCCAAGTGATGAAATTGCCCACTTATGTTAATAAAAATTACGAAAGGATAAATTTTCCTAAGTGTTTGATTTTGCCAACACTTAGATGCTTTGCAATGCTAGATTTTACCTAAGGATCGTTTTGTCGGACTTAGAAGATTCATAATGTTAAAAGATTGTTTCGCACAAAGTACGCTTTGTTATGTGCACAATAACGAATGTGGAAATTGCAATGGACAAGTCTGAATTATGAATAATTAAAGTAAAAGTGCTATAAAAATAAAAAAGTTGCAACTGCGAACTGCGAAAAAGTAATTAATATTAAACGCGTATGCAACGCGGAATCTTACAACAGACGAAAGTTGTTATTGCGAAAATACATTCAATAAGCAAATTAGTTAAGGCAAAGCTAAAATTCTAATGCTTTGATATCTGCAAATGTAACGCCTTCCCACTGACTGAGTTCCTCAAGAATAGGTATGTTGATTTTCTCAACCTCTTTCTTTGCCCTCTCAAGTATTTCGCGAGCATCATCGGTGGCGATAATTTCTTTTGCCATGTCAGAGGGAAGAGGTTGCGAAAGATCGCCAAGTTGGCATAATAAATCGTGCCACTCGCAGCGAGTGGCGAGCTTTGATGCTTGGGCATATGTTTGAAATTTTTCAGTGACTGGCTCGGAGTCCATCACTTTATCCGCAAATGTCGGTAGATATTTGACTAGCTGTGCGAACTCGTGTTTCGCGACCTCTGCCCTTCTTTTAAGACGGGCGTTCTCTTCCATCACCTTTTCAAGCCGCGATTCAGCCTTTCGCGCCCTTCTCTCTTGGGCGTTGGCAGCCTTAGTTGCTTTCTCATACTCGTCTGACATCTCAGTAAAACGCTCCATGCTATCGACTGTTAGATAAATTGAATTATAGAAATTATGCAGTCGTTGCCTGGCCACTGCGGGATAAGACAGTTTGCGGTATTGCTCCCTTGTTTCTGCAGGAACAAATTTATAAAGCTTTTGGTACAGCTTAAACGCCCGATCTGCTGCGGCAGTTTCTTCCGTAGTGGTTTCTCTTTCTTCTTCCTCGTTGGACGCTTCTGCATCAGATGGAAGAGATAAATCTTCATTCCTGGGTTCATTAAGAACATCTGTAGGGATTCTCCCTCTGATGTTATAAAGCGGTGTAGCTTCAGCGGATGATCCTGGAAGAATAGCTATAAACAGATCAGCAAATATAGCAAGTTCATGCCAATATAAACAATGCGTAATCAAATAAATACTGCAAAATAGCATTTGCTTACTTGCTTCTTGTTCAGAGTGAGTGCGCAGGCGTTTCCTGCATGGAGTGGGAGTCGTATCCGCAACCTTGCGCTTACCGCAGTCCTCACCTCCAATAATAAAGCATGTATTGATGATCGGTTCATCAATAAGAATAATGTTGCCGTCGCCATTTTTTAGGCGACGGGCAGGGCTAATCCTGCTTATATCAGTGGACCTCATGACAAGGTCAAGTGCAACAGCTAAAAAAATAAAAGCGCGTAAAGTTATGCAAAGCAAAAATATTGCGAAAAATGAAAGTACGATTGATACATTGCGATAAAGTTAAGCGGCATACTGTTTTTTGATTGGTCAACTAAAAGCGCATTATAGTCGCTCCACGGCCATTAAATCGACACTCTGCCAATGTACAGTGGTACATTCGAGTAAGGTCGCAGAAATATACCCGCGTTTTTAAGTATCTTGAGAGTGTCATTCTTAAGATCATCGAGTACAGGCCTCTCATTGACGTCGGGATTAAGCTCTGTACACCACGTTTTCGGTATTTTGCTATTCACATATGCGGTATCGTTAATATAGAAGAAGGAACTGCGCCAATTCCCAATTGAATCTTTTGGTGAAGTCATTACGCCAAGTTTACTGCGGAAAGAAAACCACCCAACGTCATATAGCACCAGGCTATTGCACATCCGAAAAACGTTTAGCAGCGGTGGTTGGCTAATGGCGTTGCAATACATCTCAAATAGCACAATCTTGTTAATTGCGTTAGGATGCAACTGCGCCATAGTGATGTTATAATATTCGCAAACGCTGCGAAAAAAACGGGAAAGGGGAAATCGAAGGTTGCCTTGAGAAATGGCAACCTCGTACACGGATATCATCCCTTTAGGGGGAGTATCAGCTCGCTGCTCTGCCGCAGGCACGGTAGGAACGAATTGGGCAAGTGGTGGGTACCATTCTTGCAAAGTTTGCAGTTTTGCTTCCGTCATGTAGAAAACATATCCTCCGGGAGTGTGCATTGAAGAAGACGATGCCATTTGCAAATAAATTGGATGATGAAATTGAAGAAATTAAAGATTGAAATTGATTAATTGCACGGTACGATTATGATTCAACGAATTTGAATGCGAAATTGGGAAAGGAAAGCGTAAAGTTTTTGTGCGGCGTTGTCTGCTATTTATAATTGGGATTAGGGCGAGCAAGTTGAAAAGGTAATCATTGAATTTTAACGGCTGTAATTACTGTGACGCGTAAAACGGTAAAAATCTAGCCGTTAAAATAAGCTGATTTGACAGAATAGCGAAAGTTACCGTTGTAATTACGCGTTGAGCTTAATTAAAATAACGGTAATAAATGGGCGGTAAGAAATATTAAAATATTGTTTGCGAAATATTTTAAGAAAGACTTCTTTATTTTTAGAGTTTATCATGATGCATTGGCTTCGCGAAAATGTATCATAATAAACTGGTGGGACTTGATCATATACATAGCATTGTATATGTATACTTTCTTTGCTACAGGCCAAAAGCAGAATTGCGCGGACTTTAAAGTCAAGATATGCAATATTCGCTGAAAATAAGAATAGCAGCTATATATCCGCACAAATAAAGGACTGCGGTTATGTATTCACTGAAATGCCAAACTGCGGTTTGATTCGCTGACTTTCCGCGGAGAGCCGAGCATCTCGCAGACCGCGGATATCACGGATACTATAAATAGGGAGCTTGGCCTCTCATTTATGGGTTGTTGATTCTCTGCCATTTGCCTAAGCCTTTGTAGATTTCACTTGTGACTTTGCCCAAGGACTTCTTACATTGAGTTAAGGTGAATCATGCTAATCGATAACGAAGACCGGGTCGGGGTGGTTGATCACTTGATAGTTAAAGTGAAAAACGATCATCGGGGCCCAAAATAATCATCGAACATCCCATCCTCCATTATAATCTTATTGCACTCAATCCGTAATTAAGCAACATCATTAATTAAGGATTGATCACAACACATTACAATAAGTAAAACTAAGAGATTCCCAAAATAAAAACGAGTTTTACAACACCGGGCCCACATCGTCCCGAATTACGAATTTCGTACAAAATACAAGTTTCTACCACAAAAGTTTAATTTCCAAACGACACTTAGAGCATGGCGTTTAGGGTTTAAACTACCCATATATTGGTCGAACTTCCAAAAGCTAGTCCCCCGAGAGCCACTAATCCAAACAAATACCTTTGCCCTTATCCACGCTGGAGCCTAAAAGGTAAACAACGAGAGGGTAAGCAAAACGCTTAGTGAGTGCAATAAGTATACACATGCATATATAATATACCTACTTGCTATAGTGACCCGAACTTTTCCATGTTTATATATATTAATTGAGATTGATATTTACATGATTAAATGTTTCCAACATGTTAAGCAATCAAACTTGTTAAGACTTGATTAATGGAAATATGTTTCATATAGACAATTGACCACCCAAGTTGACCGGCGATTCACGAACGTTAAAACTTGTAAAAATGACATGACTATATATATATGGATATACATATGGTTAACATGAGATTATGATAAGTAAGTATCTCCATAAGTATATTAACAATGAGTTATATACATATAAACAAGACTACTAACTTAAGGATTTCGAAACGAGACATATATGTAACGATTATCGTTGTAACGACATTTAAATGTATATATATCATATTAAGATATATTAATATATCATAATATCATGATAATATAATAATTTAACATCTCATTAGATATAATAAACAATGGGTTAACAACATTAATTGAGATCGTTAACTTAAAGGTTTCAAAACAACACTTACATGTAACGACTAACGATGACTTAACGACTCAGTTAAAATGTATATACATGTAGTGTATTTAGATGTATTAAAATACTTTTGGAATACTTCAAGACATATATCAAAACACTCATACTTAATGAAAATGGTTACAGTTACTTTCCCATTCTTTTCTTTCATCAAGAATTCTAGTCGTATTCTTACCCGTATTATACACAGCTTCAAAACGTACTTACTATGGGTATATACCAATAGTAACTAGCATGGGATTCCACTCTTGATTGAGTCATGTATGACTAATCAATTTTAACTTCTACCATGAGCTAGTCAACTAACTAGAACTCCTTTTAACCCCACTCACCACTCACCAATTACCACTCATCATTCACTCCATTTCACTTCTAATTCTCTTTCTAATTCTCTCTCAACACACACACACTATTATGAACGTATTTTTCCAGTAGTTAATCATCATCTTCATCAAAAATCACTTCAAGAATCAAGCTATAATCATCATAGGAAGAACACTTCAAGAACACTTCAAAAATCCCTTCAAGTTTACTAATTTACTTCCAAGCTTTCTAATCCATTCCAAGTAATCATCTAAGATCAAGAAACCTTTGTTATATACAGTAGGTTATCTTTCTTATTCAAGGTAATATTCATATTCAAACTTTGATTCAATTTCTATAACTATAAACTATCTTAGTTCGAGTAAAAATCTTACTTGAACTTGTTTTTGTGTCATGATCCTACTTCAAGAACTTTCAAGCCATCCAAGATCCTTTGAAGCTAGATCATTTCTTGTCACTTCCAGTAGGTTTACCTACTAAACTTGAGGTAGTAATGATGTTCATAACATCATTCGATTCATATATATAAAACTATCTTATTCGAAGGTTTAAACTCGTAATCACTAGAACATAGTTTAGTTAATTCTAAACTTGTTCGCAAACAAAAGTTAATCCTTCTAAATTAACTTTTAAAATTAACTAAACACATGTTCTATATCTATATAATATGCTAACTTAATGATTTAAAACCTGGAAACACGAAAAACACCGTAAAACCGGATTTATGCCGTCGTAGTAACACCGCGGGCTGTTTTGGGTTAGTTAATTAAAAACTATGATAAACTTTGATTTAAAAGTTGTTATTTTGAGAAAAAGATTTTTATTATGAACATGAAACTATATCCAAAAATTATGGTTAAACTCAAAGTGGAAGTATGTTTTCTAAAATGGTCATCTAGACGTCGTTCTTTCGACTGAAATGACTACCTTTACAAAAACGACTTGTAACTTATTTTTCCGACTATAAACCTATACTTTTTCTGTTTAGATTCATAAAATAGAGTTCAATATAAAACCATAGCAATTTTATTCACTCAAAACGGATTTAAAATGAAGAAGTTATGGGTAAAACAAGATTGGATAATTTTTCTCATTTTAGCTACGTGAAAATTGGTAACAAATCTATTCCAATCATAACTTAATCAACTTGTATTGTATATTATGTAATCTTGAGATACCATAGACACGTATACAATGTTTTGACCTATCATGTCGACACATCTATATATATTTCGGAACAACCATAGACACTCTATATGTGAATGTTGGAGTTAGCTATACAGGGTTGAGGTTGATTCCAAAATATATATAGTTTGAGTTGTGATCAATACTGAGATACGTATACACTGGGTCGTGGATTGATTCAAGATAATATTTATCGATTTATTTCTGTACATCTAACTGTGGACAACTAGTTGTAGGTTACTAACGAGGACAGCTGACTTAATAAACTTAAAATATCAAAATATATTAAAAGTGTTGTAAATATATTTTGAACATACTTTAATATATATGTATATATTGTTATAGGTTCGTGAATTAACAGTGGCCAAGTCTTACTTCTCGACGAAGTAAAAATCTGTGAAAGTGAGTTATAGTCCCACTTTTAAAATCTAATATTTTTGGGATGAGAATACATGCAGGTTTTATAAATGATTTACAAAATAGACACAAGTACGTGAAACTACATTCTATGGTTGAATTATCGAAATCGAATATGCCCCTTTTTATTAAGTCTGGTAATCTAAGAATTAGGGAACAGACACCCTAATTGACGCGAATCCTAAAGATAGATCTATTGGGCCTAACAAACCCCATCCAAAGTACCGGATGCTTTAGTACTTCGAAATTTATATCATATCCGAAGGGTGTCCCGGAATGATGGGGATATTCTTATATATGCATCTTGTTAATGTCGGTTACCAGGTGGTCACCATATGAATGATTTTTATCTCTATGTATGGGATGTGTATTGAAATATGAAATCTTGTGGTCTATTGTTACGATTTGATATATATAGCTTAAACCTATAACTCACCAACATTTTTGTTGACGTTTAAAGCATGTTTATTCTCAGGTGAATATTAAGAGCTTCCGCTGTTGCATACTAAAATAAGGACAAGATTTGGAGTCCATGTTTGTATGATATTGTGTAAAAACTACATTCAAGAAACTGATTTCGATGTAACATATTTGTATTGTAAACCATTATGTAATGGTCGTGTGTAAACAGGATATTTTAGATTATCATTATTTTATAATCTACGTAAAGTTTTTTTAAACCTTTATTTATGAAATAAAGGTTATGGTTTGTTTTAAAAATGAATGCAGTCTTTGAAAAACGTCTCATATAGAGGTCAAAAACTCGCAACGAAATCAATTAATATGGAACGTTTTTAATCAATAAGAACGGGACATTTCACTTGCAACCACCTACTCACATACCACATACATGCTAGCAATATAATTAGCATACGAACTCCAAGTATAAAGCTAATAATCTCCATTACCGCAACCAGCATAAACAATAGCATATACTCCAAAATATAATATGCTACACTACAATACATACACAAACTATATGGTTAACCATACACGCCTCATGGTGCTACCGGCTCCGTGGTTCACACCATACGTAATGCTATGACGCTACCGGCTCCTTGGTTCACGCCACTACACATTTGAGTCATACTCTTTTATAGTGCTACTGGCTCCTTGGTTCACACTTTGGTGTTACCGGCTCTGTGGTTCATGTAGTGACCCGAATTTTTCCATGTTTATATATATTAATTGAGATTGATATTTACATGATTAAATGTTTCCAATATGTTAAGCAATCAAACTTGTTAAGACTTGATTAATTGAAATATGTTTCATATAGACAATTGACCACCCAAGTTGACCGGTGATTCACGAACGTTAAAACTTGTAAAAACTATATGATGACATATATATGGATATATATATATAGTTAACATGATACTATGATAAGTAAACATATCATTAAGTATATTAACAATGAACTACATATGTAAAAACAAGACTACTAACTTAATGATTTTTAAACGAGACATATATGTAACGATTATCGTTGTAAAGACATTTAATGTATATATATCATATTAAGAGATATTCATACATGATAATATCATGATAATATAATAATTTAAAATCTCATTTGATATTATAAACATTGGGTTAACAACATTTAACAAGATCGTTAACCTAAAGGTTTCAAAACAACACTTACATGTAACGACTAACGATGACTTAACGACTCATTTAAAATGTATATACATGTAGTGTTTTAATATGTATTTATACACTTTTGAAAGACTTCAATACACTTATCAAAATACTTCTACTTAACAAAAATGCTTACAATTACATCCTCGTTCAGTTTCATCAACAATTCTACTCGTATGCACCCGTATTCGTACTCGTACAATACACAGCTTTTAGATGTATGTACTATTGGTATATACACTCCAATGATTAGCTCTTAGCAGCCCATGTGAGTCACCTAACACATGTGGGAACCATCATTTGGCAACTAGCATGAAATATCTCATAAAATTACAAAAATATGAGTAATCATTCATGACTTATTTACATGAAAACAAAATTACATATCCTTTATATCTAATCCATACACCAACGACCAAAAATACCTATAAACACTTTCATTCTTCAATTTTCTTCATCTAATTGATCTCTCTCAAGTTCTATCTTCAAGTTCTAAGTGTTCTTCATATATTCTACAAGTTCTAGTTACATAAAATCAAGAATACTTTCAAGTTTGCTAGCTCACTTCCAATCTTGTAAGGTGATCATCCAACCTCAAGAAATCTTTTTTTCTTACAGTAGGTTATCATTCTAATACAAGGTAATAATCATATTCAAACTTTGGTTCAATTTCTATAACTATAACAATCTTATTTCAAGTGATGATCTTACTTGAACTTGTTTTCGTGTCATGATTCTGCTTCAAGAACTTCGAGCCATCCAAGGATCCGTTGAAGCTAGATCCATTTTTCTATTTTCCAGTAGGTTTATCCAAGGAACTTAAGGTAGTAATGATGTTCATAACATCATTCGATTCATACATATAAAGCTATCTTATTCGAAGGTTTAAACTTGTAATCACTAGAACATAGTTTAGTTAATTCTAAACTTGTTCACAAACAAAAGTTAATCCTTCTAACTTGACTTTTAAAATCAACTAAACACATGTTCTATATCTATATGATATGCCAACTTAATGATTTAAAACCTGGAAACACGAAAAATACCGTAAAACCGGATTTACGCCGTCGTAGTAACACCGCGGGCTGTTTTGGGTTAGTTAATTAAAAACTATGATAAACTTTGATTTAAAAGTTGTTATTCTGAGAAAATAATTTTTATTATGAACATGAAACTATATCCAAAAATTATGGTTAAACTCAAAGTGGAAGTATGTTTTCTAAAATGGTCATCTAGACGTCGTTCTTTCGACTAAAATGACTACCTTTACAAAAATGACTTGTAACTTATTTTTCTGACTATAAACCTATACTTTTTCTGTTTAGATTCATAAAATAGAGTTCAATATGAAACCATTGCAATTTGATTCACTCAAAACGGATTTAAAATGAAGAAGTTATGGGTAAAACAAGATTGGATAATTTTTCTCATTTTAGCTACGTGAAAATTGGTAACAAATCTATTCCAACCATAACTTAATCAATTTGTATTGTATATTATGTAATCTTGAGATACCATAGACACGTATACAATATTTCGACCTATCATGTCGACACATCTATATATATTTCGGAACAACCATAGACACTCTATATGTGAATGTTGGAGTTAGCTATACAGGGTTGAGGTTGATTCCAAAATATATATAGTTTGAGTTGTGATCAATACTGAGATACGTATACACTGGGTCGTGGATTGATTCAAGATAATATTTATCGATTTATTTCCGTACATCTAACTGTGGACAACTAGTTGTAGGTTACTAACGAGGACAGCTGACTTAATAAACTTAAAACATCAAAATATATTAAAAGTGTTGTAAATATATTTTGAACATACTTTGATATATATGTATATATTGTTATAGGTTCGTGAATCAACCAGTGGTCAAGTCTTACTTCCCGACGAAGTAAAAATCTGTGAAAGTGAGTTATAGTCCCACTTTTAAAATCTAATATTTTTGGGATGAGAATACATGCAGGTTTTATAAATGATTTACAAAATAGACACAAGTACGTGAAACTACATTCTATGGTTGAATTATCGAAATCGAATATGCCCCTTTTTATTAAGTCTGGTAATCTAAGAATTAGGGAACAGACACCCTAATTGACGCGAATCCTAAAGATAGATCTATTGGGCCTAACAAACCCCATCCAAAGTACCGAATGCTTTAGTACTTCGAAATTTATATCATATCCGAAGGGTGTCCCGGAATGATGGGGATATTCTTATATATGCATCTTGTTAATGTCGGTTACCAGGTGTTCACCATATGAATGATTTTTATCTCTATGTATGGGATGTGTATTAAAATATGAAATCTTGTGGTCTATTATTATGATTTGATATATATAGGTTAAACCTATAACTCACCAACATTTTTGTTGACGTTTTAAGCATGTTTATTCTCAGGTGATTATTAAGAGCTTCCGCTGTCGCATACTTAAATAAGGACGAGATTTGGAGTCCATGCTTGTATGATATTGTGTAAAAACTGCATTCAAGAAACTTATTTTGTTGTAACATATTTGTATTGTAAACCATTATGTAATGGTCGTGTGTAAACAGGATATTTTAGATTATCATTATTTGATAATCTACGTAAAGCTTTTTAAACCTTTATTGATGAAATAAAGGTTATGGTTTGTTTTAAAATGAATTCAGTCTTTGAAAAACGTCTCATATAGAGGTCAAAACCTCGTAACGAAATCAATTAATATGGAACGTTTTTTAATCAATAAGAACGGGACATTTCAGTTGGTATCCGAGCGTTGGTCTTAGAGAACCAGAATTTTGCATTAGTGTGTCTTATCGAGTTTGTTAGGATGCATTAGTGAGTCTGGACTTCGACCGTGTTTACTTGAAAAATGATTGCTTAACAAATTTTGTTGGAAACTATATATTTTTAACATGTGAATATTATGTGATATATTCATCTCTTAACGCGTTTGATATTATGTGATAGATGTCTACCTCTAGAACAAGTCCCATTGACTCATCTAATAATAATGAAGAGTCAAATGTAAATTGGAATGATTCGTGGACTGATTCACAAGTTCCCGAAGATGAACCGGAAGAAGAGTCGGAACCGGAAGAAGAATCGGAACCGGAAGAAGAATCGGAACCGGATGAAGAAATAGAACCGGTGGGGGAAATAATAAAACGGTTAAGTAAAAGAAAATCCTCAACCAACCGACCAAGGTTAATTATGGTCAATGGTGTTTCCGCCAAGGAAGCAAAATATTGGGAGGATTACCAATTCTCCGATGAATAGGATTCCGACGAGAATTCCGATGATGTTATAGAAATTACCCCAACTGAATTTAAAAAGGCAAAAGAAAATAATAAGAGAAAGGGCATAAAAATAGAGAAATCTAATTCCAACCCCGATGAACTTTATATGTATCATCAACCCCCGAAGTCCTTAAGTTGTAACAATGACCCGGGAACCTCTAAACCACCAGGTTTTTCTAAACTAATGTGGAAAACGACGGCTCGTATTAGGGGAACATCATATATCCCTAGAAACTTGGCAAAATGAACCAAAACTGAAGAAGAAGAAACAAGCGAGTCGGAATAAGATAGTTGTATTCGTGTGGTGTAATATATGTAATATAGTGTGCTTATGCTTTATGATATATGTAAAAATTGCTTGTATTAATAAGTATTTTTTTTATGAATCTAACTCTTGTCTATTTTACAGTATAAAAACACAAAATGGATAGACAACCCAATATTTTAAGAGACCTACCCAGAGACATGATTGATGAAATCTTGTCTAGAGTCGGTCAGAATTCTTCGGCACAACTATTTAAGGCGAGATCAGTTTGTAAGACATTCGAAGAACGTTCCAAGAATGCCTTGGTTTATAAAAGGCTTTCGTTCGAAAGATGGGGGATATCACATTGGGAAATCCATAAGTTACGATGTGTTTACTTTGACGCATATATTGCGGGGAACCCAAATGCTATTTTACGCAATGGATTAAGAAATTATTTTGAATCAATATATCCGAATATTGGACTTCGTGATTTAGAAAAAGCGGCTAACATGCAACATAAAGAAGCATGTTATGCTTATGGATTAGTAATGTTCGCTTCTCACCAAAGTGAGAACAAGAACATCGGGCTACAACTATTAAACAAAACGTTCCCACAAGTGACGGAGTCGGTAATTGGGGTAAGAAATGAGGTTTTTAGATTGTTACGGGACTGTTGGACATTACGTAACCCTCTTCCCTTTGACGACGTTACAACACGCTGTCTTATCAACGGCCATAACGGTTATGTTCCACAAGACCAAGGATGGGAAGTAATCCTAGTAAAACCAGAATGCATGACTTGTTTCTGGACGTATGAATTACGTGTCTTTATTGCCTTTGCTGAACGACTTGTGTACTAGCTAGAATTATCTTCACAACCATCTTGTATCAAATTTATTGTGTGCTATATTTCATGCTATATGTAAAATAAGCGGTATTGTAAGTTTGTAAAATATTGTGTAAAAGTTTGAACACGAAATATTATTATAATCAGTTTTTCATATAGAATTGTAGTAGTTGAATTGTATATTAGCTACTAAGTATGAACTTAACGGGTAGGTACTACCCGAATTTAAACTTATAAAACGCTAATATGAAGAAAAAGCTTTTATAAATGAGTTCATATTATGCTACGAAAAACTATTAACTACTCTTAATATTCTGTATGATTAACTTGTTCCATTTGACTATTTTGAAGGAAATGGCACCGACTACTCGACACACCGTGAATATGAATGAAGAGGAATTCCGTACTTTTCTAGCTTCAAACATAGCCGCAGTACAGGCTGCGCTACATACCAACAATAACCTTGGATCTAGCAGTACAGGAAATCATGTAGGATGCACCTACAAAGAATTCACTGCCTGCAAACCTTTGGAATTTGATGGAACCGAAGGACCGATCGGATTGAAACGGTGGACCGAGAAGGTCGAATCGGTGTTTGCCATAAGTAAGTGTACTGAAGAGGACAAAGTGAAGTACGCTACGCATACCTTCACAGGTTCTGCGTTAACATGGTGGAATACCTATCTAGAGCAAGTGGGACAAGACGATGCGTACGCACTACCATGGTCAGCATTCAAGCACTTGATGAACGAGAAGTACCGTCCCAGAACCGAGGTCAATAAGCTCAAGACAGAACTTAGAGGGTTACGAACCCAAGGATTTGATATTACCACGTACGAAAGACGATTCGCAGAATTGTGCCTATTGTGTCCGGGAGCATTCGAAGATGAGGAAGAGAAGATCGACGCATTTGTGAAAGGATTACCGGAAAGAATCCAAGAAGATATAAGTTCACACGAGCCCGCTTCCATACAACAGGCATGCAGAATGGCTCACAAACTAGTGAACCAGATTGAAGAAAGAATTAAAGAAAGTGGGAGGAAAACGGTGATAAGAATCACCAATACAACAACAACAGCAATTACAACAATAATCGCAACAATTATCCCAACAATCGCAACATCAATCGCAACTACAACAAACGGCCTAACAACAACAACAACAACAACAACAACAACAACAATAACAGCAACTACAACAATCATCCCAACAACAATAATAACCGCAGCAACAATAACAACAATCAGAAGCAGCTATGCCAAAGGTGTGAAAAGTATCACTCGGGGTTTTGCACCAAATTTTGCAACAAGTGTAAAAGAAATGGTCATAGCGCAGCGAAGTGTGAGGTCTACGGACCAGGGGTTAATAGAACGAAAGGAACAAATGGTGTCGGAACGAGTAATGGCGGAGCAAGTAGTGTCGGAGCAAGTTATGCCAATGTAGTTTGTTATAAATGTGGAAAACCGGGCCACATTATTAGAAATTGCCCGAACCAGGAGAACAAGAATGGACAAGGCTGCGGAAGAGTTTTCAATATTAATGCGGCAGAGGCACAGGAAGACCCGGAGCTTGTTACAGGTACGTTTCTTATTGACAATAAATCTGCTTACGTTTTATTTGATTCAGGTGCGGATAGAAGCTATATGAGTAGAGATTTTTGTGCTAAATTAAGTTGTCCATTGACGCCTTTGGATAGTAAATTTTTACTCGAATTAGCAAATGGTAAATTAATTTCAGCAGATAATATATGTCGGAATCGAGAAATTAAACTGGTTAGCGAAACATTTAAGATTGATTTGATACCAGTAGAGTTAGGGAGTTTTGATGTGATAATCGGTATGGACTGGTTGAAAGAAGTGAAAGCAGAGATCATTTGTTACAAAAATGCAATTCGCATTATACGAGAAAAAGGAAAACCCTTAATGGTGTACGGAGAAAAGGGCAACACGAAGCTACATCTTATTAGTAATTTGAAGGCACAAAAACTAATAAGAAAAGGTTGCTACGCTGTTCTAGCACACGTCGAGAAAGTACAAACTGAAGAAAAGAGCATCAATGATGTTCCCATTGCAAAAGAATTTCCCGATGTATTTCCGAAAGAATTACCGGGATTACCCCCACATCGATCCGTTGAATTTCAAATAGATCTTGTACCAGGAGCTGCACCAATAGCTCGTGCTCCTTACAGACTCGCACCCAGCGAGATGAAATAACTGCAAAGCCAATTACAAGAACTTTTAGAGCGTGGTTTCATTCGACCAAGCACATCACCGTGGGGAGCTCCTATTTTGTTTGTCAAGAAGAAAGATGGTACATTCAGGTTGTGTATCGACTACCGAGAGTTGAACAAACTTACCATCAAGAACCGCTACCCACTACCTAGAATCGACGACTTATTTGATCAACTACAAGGCTCGTCTGTTTATTCAAAGATTGACTTACGTTCCGGGTATCATCAAATGCGGGTGAAAGAAGATGATATTCCAAAGACTGCTTTCAGAACACGTTACGGTCATTACGAGTTTATGGTCATGCCGTTTGGTTTAACTAATGCACCAGCTATGTTCATGGACCTTATGAACCGAGTGTGTGGACCATACCTTGACAAGTTTGTCATTGTTTTCATTGATGACATACTTATTTACTCAAAGAATGACCAAGAACACGGTGAACATTTGAGAAAGGTGTTAGAAGTATTGAGGAAGGAAGAATTGTACGCTAAGTTTTCAAAGTGTGCATTTTGGTTGGAAGAAGTTCAATTCCTCGGTCACATAGTGAACAAAGAAGGTATTAAGGTGGATCCGGCAAAGATAGAAACTGTTGAAAAGTGGGAAACCCCAAAAACTCCAAAACACATACGCCAGTTTTTAGGACTAGCTGGTTACTACAGAAGGTTCATCCAAGACTTTTCCAGAATAGCAAAAACCTTGACTGCATTAACGCATAAAGGGAAGAAATTTGACTGGAATGATGAACAAGAGAAAGCGTTTCAGTTATTGAAGAAAAAGCTAACTACGGCACCTATATTGTCATTGCCTGAAGGGAATGATGATTTTGTGATTTATTGTGACGCATCAAAGCAAGGTCTCGGATGTGTATTAATGCAACGAATGAAGGTGATTGCTTATGCGTCTAGACAACTGAAGATTCACGAACAAAATTATACGACGCATGATTTGGAATTAGGCGCGCTTGTTTTTGCATTAAAGACTTGGAGGCACTACTTATATGGGGTCAAAAGTATTATATATACCGACCACAAAAGTCTTCAACACATATTTAATCAGAAACAACTGAATATGAGGCAGCGTAGGTGGATTGAATTATTGAATGATTACGACTTTGAGATTCGTTACCACCCAGGGAAGGCAAATGTGGTAGTCGATGCCTTGAGTAGGAAGGACAGAGAACCCATTCGAGTAAAATCTATGAATATAATGATTCATAATAACCTTACTACTCAAATAAAGGAGGCGCAATAAGGAGTTTTAAAAGAGGGAAATTTAAAGGATGAAATACCCAAAGGATCGGAGAAGCATCTTAATATTCGGGAAGACGGAACCCGGTATAGGGCTGAAAGGATTTGGGTACCAAAATTTGGAGATATGAGAGAAATGGTACTTAGAGAAGCTCATAAAACCAGATACTCAATACATCCTGGAACGGGGAAGATGTACAAGGATCTCAAGAAACATTTTTGGTGATCGGGTATGAAAGCCGATGTTGCTAAATACGTAGGAGAATATTTGACGTGTTCTAAGGTCAAAGCTGAGAATCAGAAACCATCAGGTCTACTTCAACAACCCAAAATCCCAGAATGGAAATGGGAAAACATTACCATGGATTTCATCACTAAATTGCCAAGGACTGCAAGTGGTTTTGATACTATTTGGGTAATAGTTGATCGTCTCACCAAATCAGCACACTTCCTGCCAATAAGAGAAGATGACAAGATGAAGAAGTTAGCACGACTGTATTTGAAGGAAGTCATCTCCAGACATGAAATACCAATCTCTATTATCTCTGATAGGGATGGCAGATTTATTTCAAGATTCTGGCAGACATTACAGCAAGCATTGGGAACTCGTCTAGACATGAGTACTGCCTATCATCCACAAACTGATGGGTAGAGCGAAAGGACGATACAAACGCTTGAAGACATGCTACGAGCATGTGTTATTGATTTCGAAAACAGTTGGGATCGACATCTACCGTTAGCAGAATTTTCTTACAACAACAGCTACCATTCAAGCATTGAGATGGCGCCGTTTGAAGCACTTTATGGTAGAAAGTGCAGGTCTCCGATTTGTTGGAGTGAAGTGGGGGATAGACAGATTACGGGTCCGGAGATTATACAAGAAACTACCGAGAAGATCATCCAAATTCAACAACGGTTGAAAACCGCCCAAAGTCGACAAAAGAGCTACGCTGACATTAAAAGAAAAGATATAGAATTTGAAATTGGAGAGATGGTCATGCTTAAAGTTGCACCTTGGAAAGGCGTTGTTCGATTTGGTAAACGAGGGAAATTAAATCCAAGGTATATTGGACCATTCAAGATTTTTGATCGTGTCGGACCAGTAGCTTACCGACTTGAGTTACCTCAACAACTCGCGGCTGTACATAACACTTTCCACGTCTCGAATTTGAAGAAATGTTTTGCTAAAGAAGATCTCACTATTCCGTTAGATGAAATCCAAATCAGCGAAAAACTTCAATTCATCGAAGAACCCGTCGAAATAATGGATCGTGAGGTTAAAAGACTTAAGCAAAACAAGATACCAATTGTTAAGGTTCGATGGAATGCTCGTAGAGGACCCGAGTTCACCTGGGAGCGTCAAGATCAGATGAAGAAGAAATACCCGCATCTATTTCCAGAAGATTCGTCAACACCTTCAACAGCTTAAAATTTCGGGACGAAATTTATTTAACGGGTAGGTACTGTAGTGACCCGAATTTTTCCATGTTTATATATATTAATTGAGATTGATATTTACATGATTAAATGTTTCCAATATGTTAAGCAATCAAACTTGTTAAGACTTGATTAATTGAAATATGTTTCATATAGACAATTGACCACCCAAGTTGACCGGTGATTCACGAACGTTAAAACTTGTAAAAACTATATGATGACATATATATGGATATATATATAGTTAACATGATACTATGATAAGTAAACATATCATTAAGTATATTAACAATGAACTACATATGTAAAAACAAGACTACTAACTTAATGATTTTTAAACGAGACATATATGTAACGATTATCGTTGTAAAGACATTTAATGTATATATATCATATTAAGAGATATTCATACATGATAATATCATGATAATATAATAATTTAAAATCTCATTTGATATTATAAACATTGGGTTAACAACATTTAACAAGATCGTTAACCTAAAGGTTTCAAAACAACACTTACATGTAACGACTAACGATGACTTAACGACTCAGTTAAAATGTATATACATGTAGTGTTTTAATATGTATTTATACACTTTTGAAAGACTTCAATACACTTATCAAAATACTTATACTTAACAAAAATGCTTACAATTACATCCTCGTTCAGTTTCATCAACAATTCTACTCGTATGCACCCGTATTCGTACTCGTACAATACACAGCTTTTAGATGTATGTACTATTGGTATATACACTCCAATGATTAGCTCTTAGTAGCCCATGTGAGTCACCTAAAACATGTGGGAACCATCATTTGGCAACTAGCATGAAATATCTCATAAAATTACAAAAATATGAGTAATCATTCATGACTTATTTACATGAAAACAAAATTACATATCCTTTATATCTAATCCATACACCAATGACCAAAAACACCTATAAACACTTTCATTCTTCAATTTTCTTCATCTAATTGATCTCTCTCAAGTTCTATCTTCAAGTTCTAAGTGTTCTTCATATATTCTACAAGTTCTAGTTACATAAAATCAAGAATACTTTCAAGTTTGCTAGCTCACTTCCAATCTTGTAAGGTGATCATCCAACCTCAAGAAATCTTTGTTTCTTACAGTAGGTTATCATTCTAATACAAGGTAATAATCATATTCAAACTTTGGTTCAATTTCTATAACTATAACAATCTTATTTCAAGTGATGATCTTACTTGAACTTGTTTTCGTGTCATGATTCTGCTTCAAGAACTTCGAGCCATCCAAGGATCCGTTGAAGCTAGATCCATTTTTCTCTTTTCTAGTAGGTTTATCCAAGGAACTTAAGGTAGTAATGATGTTCATAACATCATTCGATTCATACATATAAAGCTATCTTATTCGAAGGTTTAAACTTGTAATCACTAGAACATAGTTTAGTTAATTCTAAACTTGTTCGCAAACAAAAGTTAATCCTTCTAACTTGACTTTTAAAATCAACTAAACACATGTTCTATATCTATATGATATGCCAACTTAATGATTTAAAACCTGGAAACACGAAAAACACCGTAAAACCGGATTTACGCCGTCGTAGTAACACCGCGGGCTGTTTTGGGTTAGTTAATTAAAAACTATGATAAACTTTGATTTAAAAGTTGTTATTCTGAGAAAATAATTTTTATTATGAACATGAAACTATATCCAAAAATTATGGTTAAACTCAAAGTGGAAGTATGTTTTCTAAAATGGTCATCTAGACGTCGTTCTTTCGACTGAAATGACTACCTTTACAAAAACGACTTGTAACTTATTTTTCTGACTATAAACCTATAATTTTTCTGTTTAGATTCATAAAATAGAGTTCAATATGAAACCATAGCAATTTGATTCACTCAAAACGGATTTAAAATGAAGAAGTTATGGGTAAAACAAGATTGGATAATTTTTCTCATTTTAGCTACGTGAAAATTGGTAACAAATCTATTCCAACCATAACTTAATCAATTTGTATTGTATATTATGTAATCTTGAGATACCATAGACACGTATACAATGTTTCGACCTATCATGTCGACACATCTATATATATTTCGGAACAACCATAGACACTCTATATGTGAATGTTGGAGTTAGCTATACAGGGTTGAGGTTGATTCCAAAATATATATAGTTTGAGTTGTGATCAATACTGAGATACGTATACACTGGGTCTTGGATTGATTCAAGATAATATTTATCGATTTATTTCTGTACATCTAACTGTGGACAACTAGTTGTAGGTTACTAACGAGGACAGCTGACTTAATAAACTTAAAACATCAAAATATATTAAAAGTGTTGTAAATATATTTTGAACATACTTTGATATATATGTATATATTGTTATAGGTTCGTGAATTAACCAGTGGCCAAGTCTTACTTCCCGACGAAGTAAAAATCTGTGAAAGTGAGTTATAGTCCCACTTTTAAAATCTAATATTTTTGGGATGAGAATACATGCAGGTTTTATAAATGATTTACAAAATAGACACAAGTACGTGAAACTACATTCTATGGTTGAATTATCGAAATCGAATATGCCCCTTTTTATTAAGTCTGGTAATCTAAGAATTAGGGAACAGACACCCTAATTGACGCGAATCCTAAAGATAGATCTATTGGGCCTAACAAACCCCATCCAAAGTACCGGATGCTTTAGTACTTCGAAATTTATATCATATCCGAAGGGTGTCCCGGAATGATGGGATATTCTTATATATGCATCTTGTTAATGTCGGTTACCAGGTGTTCACCATATGAATGATTTTTATCTCTATGTATGGGATGTGTATTAAAATATGAAATCTTGTGGTCTATTATTATGATTTGATATATATAGGTTAAACCTATAACTCACCAACATTTTTGTTGACGTTTTAAGCATGTTTATTCTCAGGTGATTATTAAGAGCTTCCGCTGTCGCATACTTAAATAAGGATGAGATTTGGAGTCCATGCTTGTATGATATTGTGTAAAAACTGCATTCAAGAAACTTATTTTGTTGAAACATATTTGTATTGTAAACCATTATGTAATGGTCGTGTGTAAACAGGATATTTTAGATTATCATTATTTGATAATCTACGTAAAGCTTTTTAAACCTTTATTGATGAAATAAAGGTTATGGTTTGTTTTAAAATGAATGCAGTCTTTGAAAAACGTCTCATATAGAGGTCAAAACCTCGTAACGAAATCAATTAATATGGAACGTTTTTTAATCAATAAGAACGGGACATTTCAGTTCACACCTCATTTTATAGTGCTACCGGCTCCTTGGTTCACACTTTGATGTTACCGGCTCCGTGGTTCACATCACAATACACGTACCATGATGTCACCGGCTCCGTGGTTCACATCATAGCACACTCGCACACACTATGGCACTTCTGGCTCTGTGGATCATGTCATAGCATACAAATAAATATACTATATACATACATGCATAAATATCCCCTCACCTTAACGCCTTTTGTGAATGATAACCGAGCTTGCAACCTTCAATGTAACGTACCTATTACATTATGCATATAATCATCACACAATCAAGTTGGTCAACCAACTCACTCACCATCCTAGTGTCATTTTAATTCATAGTGCAAATGTGACCCATTTGCACCCTTAACCCTACACTAGGTCAAGATTACGCTAAACCTCTAACATTAATTGATTATGGTCTTAATACACTTATTATCACAAGTTTAGTGTATTTTCATACTCACTAGACAATTTAGGTCACCCAAGACTCCTTTGACCCATTTCAAGGTTAGCATACCCCTTTTGGGTCATCCACTAACCCAAATAATACCCATTCACTTAACAACCAAGTGTGCTAGTGATTAACTAACCATTTAAGACTCATAATCACCAATTATCACTTTAAAACCCTAGGTTAGTTCTTCTTGAGTCCCCATGACTCAATCTTACCCAAAAAACCCCAAAATCACCAACAATGGGTTTTATGTTCATCATTTACCCCAAACCATAACCCTTAAATAAATTAAAGTAAGGAAAATCAAGGTTAGGACATACCACCACTATCAAAACGTAGCTAGTAACTAGATGAACAACTTTAATACATGAGCTTTGACCCGAATCAAGCTTCTTCCTCCTTGATTTGCGCTTTCTCTCTCTCAAAGTGTTTCTCACTCTAAAATTGAAGTGAGGTAGAAGATGATGTTGGTGGTTGTGTTGAATGTGTTTCAACCACCAAAAATCTGGCCATAAATGACCTAAACCCGGCTCCAAGCAAAAAGACTCAATTGCCCTTCATTTAAATTTAATTAAAAGTAGGAATCTGTCACATGAAAGGTGCGCGGCGATCGCCCTCAACCTTGCGAGGCGCGCAAACTGGTCAGATCAGTTTTTGGGCTTTTCATTTACACTACACTTCACACACTTTATGTACATCATATTTACTCTTATGTACAATACATATTCGGGTCTTACAAAAATTGTCTCTTTTACAAATATAATGTTATTAAAATGTTATATATTACTCTATGAAAGTGTACTACTCTTAGAAATCTTGGTTTCGAGAGTAGTGCTTCATTGTTGTATAAGTGCGAGTAATTATTTGTGTTTAATAATATGTTTTACTTAAAAAAAAAATATGTTGTTCTGTAAATATATTTGTGGTTATGAATAATATCCATTAACTCGCTTCATTCATGGATATGGATATGAACGGATGAAAATATAATTAAATGAATATGGATGTAGATATAAAAAATTAAATGAATATGGATGTGGATATGCCTTTCCATTGCCATTCCTAGTCCAAAATCTATTGTCTCTAGATAAACACACATAGTATAATAAAAAGTGACACATGTACTTTTTTGTTAGTAAAATCTTGCATCTTACTTTTTACCTTTTTTTGTCTTCCATGTTTAAAATAGAGGTTAAAAAGAACTTTGTTACATTATTTTTTTATTTATAAAAGTAGACAATTAAATTGAAATATTATAAAAAATAATGAAAAATAAAATTGTAACGTAAGAAGTACCGTAGTATTTATGATGCGTAAGTCGATACGAGTAATACCCGATCAATACAGCCACTTGAATTAAGTTTTCTTTGAAAATTCCACGTCCATTTGGTTATCCACAATTCCACACCATTTAATATATCCATATGGTTGAAAACTTGAAAATAAGACCCAATCAATATCTTGTCAATTACGTACTGCGGACCAAGTAAAATTACAAGAATATGTGGTGCTGATTCATTTCATTTCATTTCATTTCATTTTTATGGATAAACCTGAATAATATCGTAGTATCTTCTATTTCCAGGTCGTTTCCCACAGGGACGGACCTACAGTGTCCTCAGTGGTAGCACAGGACACCAGTAAAATACGCGATCTAGTGAAAAAAATTTTGGGGTTTTAACTAGTTACATTAGTGGATAGTGTAAATTTTCTTTGGGTGAGACCACTAAAATCAGAGAATTAAGGTCAGATCTAGCTTGAGGCAACCGGAATTTTTTTTTTATGGAATTATAAGTATTTCTATGAAAAAATGGTTGAAGATAAGTTGTTTGAAGTTACAGAGAAGATGGTATACAAGCGAGGAAGAAAAAGAGAGTCATGAAAGAGAAAGATAAACTGAGTGGTTGACAATGATGTAAAATGAGTTGTTTAATATTTATTTATTTTAGTTGTACGATTTATAAGAGAGACCTCACATCTAACTAGATGCCCGGTGAAATTGGCTTGGCTTCTATTGGTTTGACTGCGCGTTTGGTACTGTTTGGTTGTCGTTACTTTAGTGTGTTCATACTTTTCCAGTAGCCGAGTCTGTTCTGGTGGATTCGGTGTTGTTGCCGGCGTGTGTTGATTTATTTGACCTCGGAAAATAGGCCTCGGGTTTGGTGCTGCTGGAGTGCCCGGCGTTCATATTAGTGTGCGGCTGTTGAGTAGTGGTGTTTGCGGGGTTGAATACGAGCTCGGTTTTATGTTGTATTTAGATTTAGGTTTGGTGGTTATACGTTGTGTTGCCATTTCACTTTCAATGTGCTCGCTCTCTTTCAATTGTACTCGTCATGTGTGTTGGACGATAAGAGCGAGCCCTTTCAATTTCAATCATTGTCATTTGTATGTACCACCGGATCTTTACGATCTTTATATATATATATATATATATATATATATATATATATATATATATATATATATATATATATATATATATATATATATATATATATATATATATTAATATTAATATTTTCGCCGAAAAAAAAAATCTAACTAGATGCCCATATGAGTATATGACCAATTGACAATTTTTTTACTACTCCGTATATATATCAAATCAAAATAATTAATATTTTAATTCATTTCATAGAGAAAAACGGTCGTGATATCAAGAGTATGATAATTCATATATTTATATTTTATACAGTATTATATTTAATTAATAAGATGTAGTCTCAAGTTTATAGAATTAAATTTTTAGATTTTCATATGAGAAAATTTATTAAAATTTTTATTATTTATCTATTATGTAATGTCTTAACATTGTGTTATGTAATTTATCAAATCTTAATTTTTAGTAAAAAAATTTTACCCGTGTACAAAAATATTTCTGGATCCGACACTAATTGAAATAACCATTTTAATAGAAAAAAAATTAAATTTTTAACCAATGACATCACTAACTATCATTCCTAGATCCGTCACTTGTTTTCCACCTTTCTATATTTTAGAAAAGTTTCAAGTACATTTCCTCTCACTCTCCTCTGTCCTCTTACTTAAATTGTATGGAGTAACTAAAGCCTAAAATTAAAACAGAACTCAAGTTTAACGGAACCAGTTAGCTAGTTTTATTTTCATTTTCGGAGAGAAAATCAGAACAACATTTGCTACATCCGCCAAATTCGTCGGAATCGGCAACTGTCAATTACGATGATGATGAATCGTCGAAGCTTCTCCGATCGTACAATACTTGGAAAAGAAGTAATGTATGTTTTATTCACTTTATTTTTCCCATTATTTAAGGTTCTTTTCTAATTTGCTTTCGATAATTCTAAATTTATGTTATCATCATCATCATGTTTGGTCCCTTGTTCTTCTTCTAAAAGGAAAAGGGATCTTAGTTCTTCTTACGATGACGTTCACCTCTGTAAAAGGCCAAAGTATGATGTGTATGTGAATTATTCGTTTGAAGATACCGGCAATAAGTTTGTAAGCCACCTGAAGGCAGCCTTGAAACGTGACTGTTTTACCATATGTGACCACAACACTCTTCCTATTGGCCAAGATGTTTGTTGGGCGCAGTTGAAAGCTATTGAAGTGTCTCATACATATCTCGTTGTATTTTCCCCTGAATACGCGTTTTCAATTGAGTCTCTTGATGAGCTGGTTCTCATTATGGATTCACTCCCCAAGTTTAAGAAAAGGAAAGTTATTCCCGTATTTTTGAACGTTGATCCGTCCGATGTTCGAAATCTACGAAATTGCTTTGAGGAAGCTTTCAGAACGCACAAGGAGGCCAACGTGGATTCAGAGACATTTAACAAATGGAAACAAGCCGTCAAATATGTAGGTGGATTGTCCGGTCAAGTTTTAGGAAAAGGGTAAGTTGTTATTATCTGTAAAAGTTATTATAATGAGAGAGCACTTGCAGCTTTTAAAGATTACAAAAAGATTTGGTACTAAATTTTTTATGTGGATTTTGGCAGGGATGATGAGGCCAACTTCATAAAGAAAATTATTCAAGATCTGAAAGAGATTAAGATTCCATTGGAGCTATTTGATGCTCAACACGCTGTTGGGATTGAACCACGAGCACAAGCTATAATTTCAGCATTAAGGTTAGGTGACCTTGATTTTCACAATATTGTGGCGGTTTTTGGAATCAGCGGGTCTGGTAAAACAACTATTGTCCAAGCTGTGTTTGATACAATTGTTGCAGATTTCGATTACTATTGTTTTATTAAGAACATCCATTTTTACAAAAACAAGGGTCAATTTTGGGAGGTTAAATTGCAGCGAGATGTCCTTCGTGGTTTTACGGGACATGTACCGACTCACGGAAATGATGGAGCCCCTGAGATAAGAAGATTCATAGACAGTGAAAAGACTCTTTTGGTGCTTGATGATGTTGATAAGTTGGATGACTTGAAAGCAGTAGGTTTACATTCTGACTCATTAAGTTCAGGATCTGGAAGCAGCAGAGTAATTGTGACAACAAGAAATAAAGGGTCTCTCGGAAACCTACCATACACTTGTTATGATATAGAATTGTTGGATTGGGAGGAATCTTTTGAACTCTTTGTTGGATACGCATATGCTGAAGACGACTATGTTGATGAGACGTTCGTGGATGAGATAGTCTATCATGCTGGAGGGCTTCCGTTAGTTCTTGAGGTATGGGGTCTCCATTTTAAAGCTCATGAAAGGGGAGAATGGCCAAACCTATTGAAGATACTGAAAAGAATCCCTCTTGAGGATATTCAACAGAAGCTTCGAATGAGCTATGACTCACTTTCTGATGAAAGCAAGAGTTTTTTTCTGGATATCGTTTGTTTCTTTGATGGATGGAACTGGGATTATTTGAAGTCATGTAAAAATATTAAGAACACATATGTGGAAATGCTTAAGAATCATTATATGCATCAGCATCCAATGTGCAGAGTATTGAACGACGAAGATGAATTATTTTTCCCGGAGATTGAAATCAAACCTCTTGTTGATAGAGGTCTGGTTAAATTACAGTATGAACCTTACAAAGATGAAGATATATTAAGAGTGGTGATACATGAAGTGATTAGGGGAATGGGGAAAGAAGTGGTGCGCCAAGAAAATAAAAAAGAGCCTGGAAAACGTACACGATTGGTGGATCGTAAGGACGTGCTTCATGTATTGGAAAATAATACGGTACATACATACACTTTCTCTCTCTCGATCTCTGCCATGATAAATTGTTTCCACCTAAACTTTTACTTGTTAATAATTTACCAGGGAACAAATTTTGTTGAAAGCATCATGTTGAATTTAGGAAATGAAGAACGATCTATTAACGTACTAGATGCATTTAAAAAGATGAATAATTTGAGGTTCATCAAGTTAGCTGGAAACCTATCATATCCCTTGGAGACGTATCAACCTTGTTCCGAAGATGAAACATCTTTGTGTTTCAAACAATTGAAATACTTGGAATGGGAAGGTTTCCCGTGGAGAAGTATCAACAACCACCTTGATATGCCTAATGTGACGACTATTATGCACCACTACAGCAAATTGGAAATACTGTGGGAAGGATTTAAGGTATGATCATGTACGTTTTTATATTTATCATCATGAGGTTTTCAATTGTGTTATAAGACACAATTATGCAGATAGTCTATGCGATTTACCTTTTTCCACGCGTAGTCCCTAAACAAGAATTTACCAGCAACTCCGATCCTTTTATTTTTCAAACCCCTGTTTATCTTATTGTATATATTACACAATGTTATAATTTGATAATAACATATTTATTTATTTTTGTGTTTCTAGAATCTTAAGAAGCTTAGGATTCTGGACGTTTCTGGTTCAGAGTCATTAACCAGGACCGGAAATTTCATTGGACTCGGGAACCTTGAGGAACTTTACTTTTGTGAATGCCGGAATTTGAAAGAGGTGGATAGCTCTATTATCTGTCTCAAGAAACTTCATACACTGAATATTTCCAATTGCGGAAACATAAAGTCAATTCCAAATCTTCCGCCAGGTATCAAACTAATTCTAGCGGATAGTTGTGATAACCTAGTGAATCTTCCTTCAGACATGTCCGAGTTACAATCTCTAAGGGCACTCAGTCTCAGTTCTTGCGTGAATCTTAGATCTGAAGGTCTCATGAGGGTTACAAGACTCAGGAAGCTACAACATTTAAACATGGAATGTTGCAAAGTGTCTCAAGTGACCAGTGAAATTGGTAACTTTGAGTCACTACAAAAGTTATACCTTGGGAGTAACAACTTCTCTAGCCTACCAGACAGCCTAAGCAAACTCTCGCAACTGGTTCACCTTGATATAAGTCTTTGTCGTAAATTACGGTCTCTTCCACTTCTTCCATCAAAGTTGACATTTATTGACGCATTTGGTTGTTCTTCGCTGGATGTTATGCCATTTGATCCGATTCAAAAGGCTAACGTTTTTCGTTCTAAATTGTTCGAGGTTAGTAATTAAGTGCTACCGCCCTTATTTTTCGTTCTAAATTGTCGGAGGATAATAATAATATGTTGTGAATAATGTGGGCCCTTTCATGCAAGTATTTAACACCCTGCTTATAAAACATGCATGAACTCTACAGGAATCATTGGTCGTTAAACCATTGTGGATCCTGTTTGAGAAGATGCTTCCTGAAGTCTTTCAATATAAAGGAGATAGAGGACAAGTTTTATCTTTTGTTGCACCCGAAAGGAAAATCTATGGTGCCATTTTATATGCAGCAATTGAATATAAAATTTTATTTTCTTTAACACTGTGTAACAGAACGAAAGAAACAAGTTATCAATTTGAGATTCCTAAAGAAGATACTTCACTTAGCCAGAAAATCATATCTATCTGCTTACTTAATGAGACAACACTTGTGGTGGAAGCCGGTGATACTGTGGAAGTTATAGGTGATGATGATAAAAGTTATGGGTTCAGATTTATTTTTGAAGGTGATGTAGTAGATTCAACAACATTAGCTATTCAAAATACAATTAATGTTATTTTTGAAGGTGATGTAGTAGACAGTGAAAAGACTCTTTTGGTGCTTGTTGATAAGGTGGATGACTTGAAAGCAGTAGGTTTAAATTCTGACTCATTAAGTTGTGGATCTGAAAGCAGCAGAGTAATTGTGGCAACAAGAAATAAAGGGTCTCTTGTTAACCTGCCACACACTCTTTATGATATGGAATTGTTGGATAACGAGGAATCTTTCCAACTCTTTGTTGAATATGCATATCCAGGTGAAGATGACCATGTTGATGAGGAGTTTGTATACGAAATAGTTGATCACGCTGGAGGGCTTCCGTTGGTTCTTGAGGTGTGGGGTCTCCATTTTAAAGCTCATAAAAAGGAAGAATGGCCAAACCTATTGAAGACGATGAGAAGAATTCCTCATGAAGATATTCAACAGAAGCTTCAAGTGAGCTATGATTCACTTCCTGATGAAACCAAGAGTTTCTTTCTGGATATCGTTTGTTTCTTTGATGAATGGAAATGGGATTCGATGTGCATAATATTGCACGACGAAGATGAATTATTTTCCCCGGAGATTGAAATCAAACCCCTTGTTAATAGAGGTCTGGTTAAAATAGAATATGATGATAAAGTATCAAGAGTGGTGATGCATGAAGTGATTAGGGAAATGGGGAAAGAAGTGGTTCGCCAAGTATATAAGAAAGAGCCTGGAAAACGTACACGATTGGTGGATGAAAGAGACATGCTTCATGTACTGAAAAATAATTCGGTACGTACCCTATATCTCTCTATCGATCGATCTCTGCCTTCGTAAATTGCTTCCACCCAAACTTTAATAGGAAATAGAAATAGAAATTAACTTAGTTTTCTACTTCTTTATTATTTACCAGGGAACAAGTTCTGTTGAATGCATCAGCTTGGAAATTGACTACAACACGAGTGAAGAACAACAATCTATAAAAAACATAGTAGGTGCATTAAAAAAGATGAATAATTTGAGGTTCATTAAGTTAGTTGGTGTCGAGGAATGCTTTTATTCTTCTTCAAATGATGACGTGTCTTTATGTTTCAAACAATTGAAATGCTTGGAATGGGAAGGTTTCCCATGGAGAAGTATCAACAACCTTGATATGCCTAATGTGGTGGTTATCGTGCTGAAGTACAGCAAATTGGAAATACTGTGGGATGGAATTAAGGTATGAACATGTACTTTTTTAGTTTTATTATCATCATATTATAATTTGAGTTTGATTTAATACTTGATAATAATATATATGTTTTTGTGTATCTAGAATCTTAATCTTAAGAAGCTTAGGATTCTGGACGTTTGTTGTTCAGAGACATTAACCATGACAGGAAGTTTCATTGGACTCGAGAACCTTGAGGAACTTCACCTGGATAGTTGCTCGAATTTGAAAGAGGTGGATAGCTCTATTATCTGTCTCGAGAAACTTCATACATTGAATATTTCCAGTTGCGAAAACATAAAGTCAATTCCAAATCTTCCGCCAAGTATCAAAATTATTTGGGCGGGTGGTTGTGAAAACCTAATGAATCTTCCTTCAAACGTGTCTCAAGTGTCCAGTGAAATTGGCAACTTTGAGTCACTACAAAAGTTGTACCTTTGGGGTAATAACTTCTCTAGCCTACCAGACAGCCTAAGCAAACTCTCGCAACTGGTTCACCTTAATATACGTTTTTGTGAGGAATTACGGTATCTTCCACTTCTTCCATCAAAGTTGACATATATTGACGCAAGTTACTGTTCGTCACTGGATGTTATGCCATTTGATCCAATTCGAAAGGCTAACGTTTTTCGTTCTAAATTTTTCGAGGTAAGTAATTAAGTACTCCTGCCCTTATTTTTAATTATAAATATTTGATGGATAATGATAATATATTGTGAATTATGCGGGCCCTTTCATGTAAGTATTTAACCATGCTTATAAAACCCACATGAACTCTACAGGAATCATTCATCGCTAAACCATTGTTGATCGATTTGACTGATACGATGGTTCCTGAAGTCTTTCAATATGAAGGAGACAGAGGACAAGTTTTATCTTTTGTTGCACCCGAAAGGAAAATATATGGTGCGATTTTATATGTAAGAAGCTTTAAATATAAAAAATCTTTAGGACTGCGTAACAGAACGAAAGAAACAAGTTATCAACTTGAGATTCCCGAAGAATATTACTTTGCCGGGATAATGATCTGCTCACTTAATGAGACAACACTTGTGGTGGAAGCCGGTGATACTGTGGAAGTTATAGGTGATGATGATAAAAGTTATGGGTTCAGATTTATTTATGAAGGTGATGTAGTAGATTCAACAACATTAGCTATTCAAAATACAATTAATGTTACTCATGAAAACATATCCCCTGTCCCTGTCCCTGTCCCTGTCCCTGTCCCTGTCCCAGTCCCAGTCCCAGGCCCATCGGAGATGAATGAAGCTGATAGTCGTATTGCTCAGGTGATTGACGAATTTGGTTTTTTGTCTATCCTACCCACAAATTATGAAGACATATCGCCTGTCCATTATGAGTTTTTCTCATAGAATATCAGCAAGAAAGCATCGATTGGATCAAAGCGTTTTTGTCTTGAACTTTTGGATTGTAACAGATTATATATTACTTTGTTTAACATGTCTTTTGTATTAAAGGCGTGGTTTGGTGTACCAAAGTAGTTATTATTTGTAAATAATGTGTAGCTGCAAACTTGTGGTTTGTTAAACATTATAATTAAAAGCCCAAACTAAATATAATTAAAATGTGTGTGATAGGTTTTTACAGTTATAAAGCCAAAAATCCCCATTATTAAACTTTCTTCATACATCTAACAATGCTATCAACTAAGAGGACAAACTCTGAGCTGAGGCGGTTACAAGTGATATGATTTTACCTGCTAATATATAATCGATATGCTCTAAATCTCTAATGCATGTGTGCCTGATCTCGAATGTTGACAAGGTGTACATGTATGCCTTGTACCTTTTCATTCTATCCAACTCCATATCATCTTCTTTTTCATTGTTGGGCATAACTGATCATTTGTATATCGTTTGTGGACTGCACTGCACATATATGTGCAGTTAGATAAGGATGTTCTAATATGCTGGTAAATCATCTTTATGATCTTCATTCTCTAAAGTTGACTTCACATAGAATTATGTTACGCCTCCACTTTGCACTTCATTGAGTTCATTCTCTATCTATAACTAGATATTAAGGTTCCCCGCCGATCTAACCTTTTTCATCTCAAATAACTAGATATTAGACCTATAGAATTGAATGTAAATTTAAGTGGTCCGGTAAATTTGAAAGCTATTGAAATACATCCTGTGTTGGCAGGTCTATAACTAATATGCTAGTAGTCTGTACCATCTTTCTTTATCCATTTAAATAATAAATACAATAAATAAAATAATAATTGAAGTTGGTGAAATGGGCAGCGTGGGTAACAGGTCAGAAGCCAAACCTGGTTCTTACCGAAGAAACAACTTTTAACAGTCGTCAAAGTCCAATCAAATTGGGTTGACCTATCAAAGTATTTATATTTCTTATATTTAAAATGACTACTATTTAAAAATGATTAAATAGCTTGAATTTTTAAAATTATGTTAATAAACATAAAAAAAAAATAGATGTATCTGGGTTTACATTGACACTATTCGACCCATTTCATCTTATATAATTTTCTAAATTTTGCTTGTTTGGCCTATTATCTATTAAATATAGCTCGAATCAATTCATTTTTAAAATTATGTGGGTCAAAATTGTCTTTGTAGAAAAGAGTAGCCTCAAAGAAAAAAGATTTTATGAAGAAAAAAAGAACTAAAGTTGTTCACCCCAAACGTCATATTGGAATGACCAAGTATGAAAAATAACTTTTAAGCTTACTCTCAAAGCATTGACAATATTTCAACCTATACAACCTATAAAACGTCACACATCAGCTTCGGTTTCCACCTAAGCGTCTGTTCTAGCATCACATGGGTGTGGAAGATTCGTCCATTTGTCTGTTCCACTTGCTTGATACACATAGCCCTTACCAATCTCATCTCCTTGTACCTCATCAGTAACCACAACTGATTGCCCTGCCTCGTGCTTTACAGCTGTACAACTAATTCCCCGGGTTGCCAATTACTCCATCAAAAGTCCCGATCGATTACTCCCAGAATAGTATTTTTTTGCAACCTTGAACTTAGGGAACGATGTATGTGCATATACACATCAATATAGGGTAGAGGTGGCGATTCAATCCCTTTACTTACAATAAAAAGTAACTAGAGAAATAAGTAAAACAGAAAGAAATTATTAAAAAGTGCAACTTAAATCAACTGAAGAACTAAATAAGTGTTTAAAACGTTAAGCCCTATATATACTTTCTATAATCATCATATTTTACATTAATTATATAATTATACAGATAAATATCCATTTTGACCCGTTACACAGCTGGCCAATTCTGTGAAAAGAACACACTTTCTTTAGTTCTTACGAATTCTTCAGTTGTGAGTGAGAAATTTCTGACCCCTGCATAATTGATATTAAAAACTTAAGCTATTAAAAAAAAAAAAAATGTGAATAACGCTCTCCTTAAGGTAACAAATCCAATTCTTACATGCATACATGAAGACTAATTCTTTCCGCCCATGATTGTAGTAACGTAGCTTTTCGCTGCACCTCAGACTCATTCTGTAAAGCCTGTTCCATCATGCGTATTTGCACATGATTCATTATGTTGTGCTTCCTTTACTTTACCTGCTTTTCCTCACTGCACATTTATAAAACTCCAATGTCATCATTATTGGCTATTTGAAGTTATTAAAAATCCAAATTTATTTTTCACCTTATTCCTAAAAAGGTGCTTAGCGCTTGATCTTCCCACAAGATATATAAGCACATCTTTAACTGATGGAAAACCTTGTTCCTAACGAGCCGCTCACGAAAGAGCCTTTGTTGGCTAAGTGATTGAAGAAACTGTTGTGCTGCCACAGACATTTGACTTCAGCAAGATTTGACTGCACATCGCTATCATTATATTGAGCTGACAGCCTCACTTGAACAAATTGAACGTCTATAAGCAAAGCTGTGAATTTATACATAATTTTCTGTGAATAATACAACAAACAAACAAACAAATTAAAGCTAAATTTAGAAGAATAAACTGCTCAAATACCTGCAAACTACACAGCTCGAACGAATATTAAACAAAATTTGAGCAAATTCACGAATGCTGGGCTGTCAGGTGTAAACATGAATTATGTATTGTCATTCATATCTCATCCACTAAACATACATATTTATATTCATATCCAATCAATTTAGTTCAACCATATACATTACTGGTGAATCGTATCGGATGAAAATTGTTGTCATGCCTATGAAAAAATAAACAAAGCTTAAAGAGATATATGTCGTGGACTGAAAATGTGGAAACTTTACAAATATATATGAAGCTGTATAGGTAACTGGCATACTTCCTCTATGTGCACATTTATTATATTTTTGTCATTTCACAATTAGCATCAATTTATTTTAATGCTTTATTCAACTGATTTATGATCAAAATTTACAGACAGTTAACAAACATCAATCATTTTGAAGACTTGCGCATAAGAGTTTTCAATGCCCATTCCCAATGTTGTACACCTTGATGTTTACTCATCTCCCGAGCCAAATGTTTTAGAACTCCCGGTCTCCCTGCCCCCGATTTCACTGCTTCCCTCGACACCTCCTCATACCCTTCCTTTGGGTTGTCCTGCCCAAATGCATTCAAACAAAACAATTTCATCGACTCTGTTTCATCCAACAGCCGAGGCTCATACATATCATCCGGCTCAAGCCGACCAACTACAGAGTCATCTCTTGTTGTCACAATTATTCTACTTCCAGGGCCAAATAATTCACGACCTATAGCTTGTCCTGTTTGCAACTTTGTGGTTGAATCTAGAGATCATCTCATGTTCTCTTGTGATATTGCCGCTGATATATGGAGGCTTCTTCGTCTATGGATTGATAAAGGGCTTCCAGTTTTCAACATCTGGAACGATTGGAATCAGTGGTTCGATACGTGGAATGGTTCGAACCTTCAAAAGGATCGATTGTATGTCATATTCGCGGCTGCTTTTTGGTCTTTATGGAGATACCGGAGCAGCGTGACTTTTGGCTCTAATCCTATGAAGAAAAGTTATATTTTCGATATTATTCGTTTTATGTCTTTTAGTTGGATTAGAAATCGTAGTAGACGAGATTTAAATTGGAACAATTGGCTTTTATTGCCTTTGTAATCTTCCTCTAGCTTCTTGCTAGAGGTTTTGTTTTTCAATATTATAGCCGTTCGGAAAGAAAAAAAAAAGAACCTTTACATTCTTAATCATCCTTTTTATCATTCTAATCCCCTGATGAGTGCTATCTATGCATATTTGACTCTCTTCATTATGCATTAGACACGATAGAAGCTTCTTCTGCAAATTAACCTTCCCATTTGACGCTTCAAATATGTTCTTCACATCAATAAGAAAACAGCAGTACTCTGCTTTGAAATCTAGTAAAAGGCGGTCAAATGTAGCTTTTGCAATTGTGGTCTTACCTATCCCCGCAGGCCCATAAATTACAATAACACGAACATCAACATCATCACTAAAAACCGGGTTTAGCAATGAACTCACCTCTTGTACCCGAGACACTATTCCAACAACAGGGTTTCCTGGATCTGCCACATTTAAATCTGCTTGTTGTTTATGTATAATGTCTAATACGTTCAACAATTTGGTCAACCAATGACCTTTCATTCCTGCAAATTATAAATAATTCAATTCCTAATATTCCCTTGCAGTAAATTTCTATAAAATAAATAAAGATCAATGTAAAATGTAAATTTACCCATTGGCATCATCTTGGAGGTGCAATCCAGGAAATTTTACCGCCTCTTTTAGAGCGTCCCTCCATTTCCGAACTGTATATTTATCAAATTTCTTTTCATGACTAGCGAACGGTTCATCATAAGAAACTTGCAGGGTAGCAACATCAGATTGGTTGACATCTAGATATATAGGAAGAAGGATGTGGTGAGTATTAGTGTCATGTATGCAAGGCATCATCTGGGAAAGTTCATTAAGACACCATTTGGAATCTGCATAGTTGGTGGAGAATACAACTATGAAGATTTCAGATTCATTGATGGCTGACAAAAGCTGTGGAGCGATAGATTCACCTCTTGGGAGGGAAGTATCATGGAATATACCGAATTTGTTGCGTCTAAGAGCTTCGTAAAGGTGGCTTGTGAAAGTTTTCCGAGTATCCTCACCTCTGAAACTAAGGAACGCGTCATAACGAAATGTTTGCTGTATGGGCACCATGAAATTAAAAGAAAGAATATAGCAATCGGTCTATTTTTTTTAAGTTTGTGAAGGATTTGATAATGAGAAGGTAAGAGTTCATTCTAAATAGTGCTAATTTTAGAACTACTTTAATGGACGAAAGTGAGAGGAAATTGTCAGTTGGTGTTTTTCTGAAATTTACGCCCCGTTTGGCTCGTGGAATGTTTTTGGATGGAATGGAATGTGTTAAAGAAATTGGAATCCGAAGGAATTGGAATTGATAAATTCCATGGAATGTGAAAAATGTGTTCTATTTTAGCAAGTGGGTGACACAAAATCATAAGTTTTGAGCTAAAATTTGAAAATATGAAACTCACAAAACCCACAAAAATATTTTGCAGAAACCGGTGAAGGGTTATTCCGGAAAACTTATCTAGGGTAAAATCTAGAATGAATTTTCAAAAGATCAAATGTTTTCATAAAGATCCAATTTCCTTAAAGGATCTAAATTTTCATAGTCATGTGGGACTGTAAACCACATCGTTACTATCATTGTTCATGCCACCGTACCAAAATCACTGATGTATAAAGTGTGAAAATAAAAAAGTGATTCAAGTGAAGTGTGATTTAATTTCAAATTCTGTATTGCTTGAGGACAAGCAACGTTCAAGTGTGGGGATATTTGATAGTGCTCCAAATGAACATATATTCAGGTACAATATCCTTCCAATATGTAAAGCTTTTAGTTGCAATTGTTCTATTTTTATGTAATATTCGTTTAAATAAATAAGTGTGAAGACAAAAGAAGAAAAATGACGATTTGAAGGCACAAATGACCAAAAAGCTAAAAAGTACAAAGTACAATCCAAGTGGTTCAAATTATTGATGAGAAACGTCTAAAAATGACAAGAGTACGAGTCGCGGAACGCAAAGTACAAAATATCTCAGCATCCGAAAGGACGTTCGAAAATCCGGAACCGGGACATAAACCGAGAAGAAACGTACGAGTCAACGCAACTAAAATTACGAGTCAACTATGCACAAGAATATAATATAATATATATAAAATTATATATATTATATTATATAATAAATAAATCAAGAGCCGCCCACGTTTTTGGCAAGTATATGAGCTGGATCAGGAGGCCATGCGATCGCATGGCCAGAAGGCACAAAAACCATGCGATCGCATGGGATGCTGTAGCTGGCCAAGTCTATAAATTGAGCAATTTTCGGACGAGTTATGTGTAGTGACCCGAACTTTTCCATGTTTATATATATTAATTGAGATTTATATTTACATGATTAAATGTTTCCAACATGTTAAGCAATTAAACTTGTTAAGACTTGATTAATTGAAATATGTTTCATATAGACAATTGACCACCCAAGTTGACCGGTGATTCACGAACGTTAAAACTTGTAAAAACTATATGATGACATATATATGGATATATATATAGTTAACATGATACTATGATAAGTAAACATATCATTAAGTATATTAACAATGAACTACATATGTAAAAACAAGACTACTAACTTAATGATTTTTAAACGAGACATATATGTAACGATTATCGTTGTAAAGACATTTAATGTATATATATCATATTAAGAGATATTCATACATGATAATATCATGATAATATAATAATTTAAAATCTCATTTGATATTATAAACATTGGGTTAACAACATTTAACAAGATCGTTAACCTAAAGGTTTCAAAACAACACTTACATGTAACGACTAACGATGACTTAACGACTCAGTTAAAATGTATATACATGTAGTGTTTTAATATGTATTTATACACTTTTGAAAGACTTCAATACACTTATCAAAATACTTCTACTTAACAAAAATGCTTACAATTACATCCTCGTTCAGTTTCATCAACAATTCTACTCGTATGCACCCGTATTCGTACTCGTACAATACATAGCTTTTAGATGTATGTACTATTGGTATATACACTCCAATGATCAGCTCTTAGCAGCCCATGTGAGTCACCTAACACATGTGGGAACCATCATTTGGCAACTAGCATGAAATATCTCATAAAATTACAAAAATATGAGTAATCATTCATGACTTATTTACATGAAAACAAAATTACATATCCTTTATATCTAATCCATACACCAACGACCAAAAACACCTACAAACACTTTCATTCTTCAATTTTCTTCATCTAATTGATCTCTCTCAAGTTCTATCTTCAAGTTCTAAGTGTTCTTCATATATTCTACAAGTTCTAGTTACATAAAATCAAGAATACTTTCAAGTTTGCTAGCTCACTTCCAATCTTGTAAGGTGATCATCCAACCTCAAGAAATCTTTGTTTCTTACAGTAGGTTATCATTCTAATACAAGGTAATAATCATATTCAAACTTTGGTTCAATTTCTATAACTATAACAATCTTATTTCAAGTGATGATCTTACTTGAACTTGTTTTCGTGTCATGATTCTGCTTCAAGAACTTCGAGCCATCCAAGGATCCGTTGAAGCTAGATCCATTTTTCTCTTTTCCAGTAGGTTTATTCAAGGAACTTAAGGTAGTAATGATGTTCATAACATCATTCAATTCATACATATAAAGCTATCTTATTCGAAGGTTTAAACTTGTAATCACTAGAACATAGTTTAGTTAATTCTAAACTTGTTCGTAAACAAAAGTTAATCCTTCTAACTTGACTTTTAAAATCAACTAAACACATGTTCTATATCTATATGATATGCTAACTTAATGATTTAAAACCTGGAAACACGAAAAACACCGTAAAACCGGATTTACGCCGTCGTAGTAACACCGCGGGCTGTTTTGGGTTAGTTAATTAAAAACTATGATAAACTTTGATTTAAAAGTTTTTATTCAGAAAAAAATTATTTTTATTATGAACATGAAACTATATCCAAAAATTATGGTTAAACTCAAAGTGGAAGTATGTTTTCTAAAATGGTCATCTAGACGTCGTTCTTTCGACTGAAATGACTACCTTTACAAAAACGACTTGTAACTTATTTTTCCGACTATAAACCTATACTTTTTCTGTTTAGATTCATAAAATAGAGTTCAATATGAAACCATAGCAATTTGATTCACTCAAAACGGATTTAAAATGAAGAAGTTATGGGTAAAACAACATTGGATAATTTTTCTCATTTTAGCTACGTGAAAATTGGTAACAAATCTATTCCAACCATAACTTAATCAACTTGTATTGTATATTATGTAATCTTGAGATACCATAGACACGTATACAATGTTTCGACCTATCATGTCGACACATCTATATATATTTTGGAACAACCATAGACACTCTATATGTGAATGTTGGAGTTAGCTATACAGGGTTGAGGTTGATTCCAAAATATATATAGTTTGAGTTGTGATCAATACTGAGATACGTATACACTGGGTCGTGGATTGATTCAAGATAATATTTATTGATTTATTTCTGTACATCTAACTGTGGACAACTAGTTGTAGGTTACTAACGAGGACAGCTGACTTAATAAACTTAAAACATCAAAATATATTAAAAGTGTTGTAAATATATTTTGAACATACTTTGATATATATGTATATATTGTTATAGGTTCGTGAATCAACCAGTGGTCAAGTCTTACTTCCCGACGAAGTAAAAATCTGTGAAAGTGAGTTATAGTCCCACTTTTAAAATCTAATATTTTTGGAATGAGAATACATGCATGTTTTATAAATGATTTACAAAATAGACACAAGTACGTGAAACTACATTCTATGGTTGAATTATCGAAATCGAATATGCCCCTTTTTATTAAGTCTGGTAATCTAAGAATTAGGGAACAGACACCCTAATTGACGCGAATCCTAAAGATAGATCTATTGGGCCTAACAAACCCCATCCAAAGTACCGGATGCTTTAGTACTTCGAAATTTATATCATATCCGAAGGGTGTCCCGGAATGATGGGGATATTCTTATATATGCATCTTGTTAATGTCGGTTACCAGGTGTTCACCATATGAATGATTTTTATCTCTATGTATGGGATGTGTATTGAAATATGAAATCTTGTGGTCTATTATTATGATTTGATATATATAGGTTAAACCTATAACTCACCAACATTTTTGTTGACGTTTTAAGCATGTTTATTCTCAGGTGATTATTAAGAGCTTCCGCTGTCGCATACTTAAATAAGGACGAGATTTGGAGTCCATGCTTGTATGATATTGTGTAAAAACTGCATTCAAGAAACTTATTTTGTTGTAACATATTTGTATTGAAAACCATTATGTAATGGTCGTGTGTAAACAGGATATTTTAGATTATCATTATTTGATAATCTACGTAAAGCTTTTTAAACCTTTATTGATGAAATAAAGGTTATGGTTTGTTTTAAAATGAATGCAGTCTTTGAAAAACATCTCATATAGAGGTCAAAACCTCGCAACGAAATCAATTAATATGGAACGTTTTTAATCAATAAGAACGGGACATTTCAGTTGGTATCCGAGCGTTGGTCTTAGAGAACCAGAATTTTGCATTAGTGTGTCTTATCGAGTTTGTTAGGATGCATTAGTGAGTCTGGACTTCGACCGTGTTTACTTGAAAAATGATTGCTTAACAAATTTTGTTGGAAACTATATATTTTTAACATGTGAATATTATGTGATATATTAATCTCTTAATGCGTTTGATATTATGTGATAGATGTCTACCTCTAGAACAAGTCCCATTGACTCACCTAATAATAATGAAGAGTCAAATGTAAATTGGAATGATTCGTGGACTGATTCACAAGTTCCCGAAGAGGAACCGGAAGAAGAGTCGGAACCGGAAGAAGAATCGGAACCGGAAGAAGAATCGGAACCGGATGAAGAAATAGAACCGGTGGGGGAAATAATAAAACGGTTAAGTAAAAGAAAATCCTCAACCAACCGACCAAGGTTAATTATGGTCAATGGTGTTTCCGCCAAGGAAGCAAAATATTGGGAGGATTACCAATTCTCCGATGAATCGGATTCCGACGAGAATTCCGATGATGTTATAGAAATTACCCCAACTGAATTTAAAAAGGCAAAAGAAAATAATAAGGGAAAGGGCATAAAAATAGAGAAATCTAATTCCAACCCCGATGAACTTTATATGTATCGTCAACCCCCGAAGTCCTTAAGTTGTAACAATGACCCGGGAACCTCTAAACCACCAGGTTTTTCTAAACCAATGTGGAAAACGACGGCTCGTATTAGGGGAACATCATATATCCCTAGAAACTTGGCAAAACGAACCAAAACCGAAGAAGAAGAAACAAGCAAGTCGGAATAAGATAGTTGTATTCGTGTGGTGTGATATATGTAATATAGTGTGCTTATGCTTTATGATATATGTAAAAATTGCTTGTATTAATAAGTATTTTTTTTTATGAATCTAACTCTTGTCTATTTTACAGTATAAAAACACAAAATGGATAGACAACCCAGTATTTTAAGAGACCTACCCGGAGACATGATTGATGAAATCTTGTCTAGAGTCGGTCAGAATTCTTCGGCACAACTATTTAAGGCGAGATCAGTTTGTAAGACATTCGAAGAATGTTCCAAGAATGCCTTGGTTTATAAAAGGCTTTCGTTCGAAAGATGGGGGATATCACATTGGGAAATCCATAAGTTACGATGTGTTTACTTTGACGCATATATTGCGGGGAACCCAAATGCTATTTTACGCAATGGGTTAAGAAATTATTTTGACTCAATATATCCGAATATTGGACTTCGTGATTTAGAAAAAGCGGCTAACATGCAACATAAAGAAGCATGTTATGCTTACGGATTAGTAATGTTCCCTTCTCACCAAAGTGAGAACAAGAACATCGGGCTACAACTATTAAACAAAACGTTCCCACAAGTGACGGAGTCGGTAATTGGGGTAAGAAATGAGGTTTTTAGATTGTTACGGGACTGTTGGACATTACGTAACCCTCGTCCCTTTGACAACGTTACAACACGCTGTCTTATCAACGGCCATAACGGTTATGTTCCACAAGACTAAGGATGGGAAGTAATCCTAGTAAAACCAGAATGCATGACTTGTTTCTGGACGTATGAATTACGTGTCTTTATTGCCTTTGCTGAACGGCTTGTGTACTAGCTAGAATTATCTTCACAACCATCTTGTATCAAATTTATTGTGTGCTATATTTCATGCTATATGTAAAATAAGCGGTATTGTAAGTTTGTAAAATATTGTGTAAAAGTTTGAACGCTAAATATTATTATAATCAGTTTTTCATATAGAATTGTAGTAGTTGAATTGTATATTAGCTACTAAGTATGAACTTAACGGGTAGGTACTACCCGAATTTAAACTTATAAAACGCTAATATGAAGAAAAAGCTTTTATAAATGAGTTCATATTATGCTACGAAATACTATTAACTACTCTTAATATTCTGTATGATTAACTTGTTCCATTTGACTATTTTGAAGGAAATGGCACCGACTACTCGACACACCGTGAATATGAATGAAGAGGAATTCCGTACTTTTCTAGCTTCAAACATAGCCGCAGTACAGGCTGCGCTACATACCAACAATAACATTGGATCTAGCAGTACAGGAAATCGTGTAGGATGCACCTACAAAGAATTCACTGCCTGCAAACCTTTGGAATTTGATGGAACCGAAGGACCGATCGGATTGAAACGGTGGACCGAGAAGGTCGAATCGGTGTTTGCCATAAGTAAGTGTACTGAAGAGGACAAAGTGAAGTACGCTACGCATACCTTCACAGGTTCTGCGTTAACATGGTGGAATACCTATCTAGAGCAAGTGGGACAAGACGATGCGTACGCACTACCGTGGTCAGCATTCAAGCACTTGATGAACGAGAAGTACCGTCCCAGAACCGAGGTCAATAAGCTCAAGACAGAACTTAGAGGGTTACGAACCCAAGGATTTGATATTACCACATACGAAAGACGATTCACAGAATTGTGCCTATTGTGTCCGGGAGCGTTCGAAGATGAGGAAGAGAAGATCGACGCATTTGTGAAAGGATTACCGGAAAGAATCCAAGAAGATATAAGTTCACACGAGCCCGCCTCCATACAACAGGCATGTAGAATGGCTCACAAACTAGTGAACCAGATTGAAGAAAGAATTAAAGAACAGACTGCTGAAGAGGCCAATGTGAAGCAAGTCAAAAGAAAGTGGGAGGAAAACAGTGATAAGAATCACCAATACAACAATTACAACAATAATCGCAACAATTATCCCAACAATCGCAACATCAATCGCAACTACAACAAACGGCCCAACAACAACAACAACAACAACAACAGCAACTACAACAATCATCCCAACAACAATAATAACCGCAACAACAACAACAATCAGAAGCAGCTATGCCAAAGGTGTGAAAAGTATCACTCGGGGTTCTGCACCAAATTTTGCAACAAGTGTAAAAGAAATGGTCATAGCGCAGCGAAGTGTGAGGTCTACGGACCAGGGGTTAATAGAACGAAAGGAACAAATGGTGTCGGAACGAGTAATGTCGGAGCAAGTAGTGTCGGAGCAAGTTATGCCAATGTAGTTTGTTATAAATGTGGAAAACCGGGCCACATTATTAGAAATTGCCCGAACCAGGAGAACACGAATGGACAAGGCCGCGGAAGAGTTTTCAATATCAATGCGGCAGAGGCACAGGAAGACCCGGAGCTTGTTACGGGTACGTTTCTTATTGACAATAAATCTGCTTACGTTTTATTTGATTCGGGTGCGGATAGAAGCTATATGAGTAGAGATTTTTGTGCTAAATTAAGTTGTCCATTGACGCCTTTGGATAGTAAATTTTTACTCGAATTAGCAAATGGTAAATTAATTTCAGCAGATAATATATGTCGGAATCGAGAAATTAAACTGGTTAGCGAAACATTTAAGATTGATTTGATACCAGTAGAGTTAGGGAGTTTTGATGTGATAATCGGTATGGACTGGTTGAAAGAAGTGAAAGCAGAGATCGTTTGTTACAAAAATGCAATTCGCATTATACGAGAAAAAGGAAAACCCTTAATGGTGTACGGAGAAAAGGGCAACACGAAGCTACATCTTATTAGTAATTTGAAGGCACAAAAACTAATAAGAAAAGGTTGCTATGCTGTTCTAGCACACGTCGAGAAAGTACAAACTGAAGAAAAGAGCATCAATGATGTTCCCATTGCAAAAGAATTTCCCGATGTATTTCCGAAAGAATTACCGAGATTACCCCCACATCGATCCGTTGAATTTCAAATAGATCTTGTACCAGGAGCTGCACCAATAGCTCGTGCTCCTTACAGACTCGCACCCAGCGAGATGAAAGAACTGCAAAGCCAATTACAAGAACTTTTAGAGCGTGGTTTCATTCGACCAAGCACATCACCGTGGGGAGCTCCTGTTTTGTTTGTCAAGAAGAAAGATGGTACATTCAGGTTGTGTATCGACTACCGAGAGTTGAACAAACTTACCATCAAGAACCGCTACCCACTACCGAGAATCGATGACTTATTTGATCAACTACAAGGCTCGTCTGTTTATTCAAAGATTGACTTACGTTCCGGGTATCATCAAATGCGGGTGAAAGAAGATGATATTCCAAAGACTGCTTTCAGAACACGTTACGGTCATTACGAGTTTATGGTCATGCCGTTTGGTTTAACTAATGCACCAGCTGTGTTCATGGACCTTATGAACCGAGTGTGTGGACCATACCTTGACAAGTTTGTCATTGTTTTCATTGATGACATACTTATTTACTCAAAGAATGACCAAGAACACGGTGAACATTTGAGAAAGGTGTTAGAAGTATTGAGGAAGGAAGAATTGTACGCTAAGTTTTCAAAGTGTGCATTTTGGTTGGAAGAAGTTCAATTCCTCGGTCACATAGTGAACAAAGAAGGTATTAAGGTGGATCCGGCAAAGATAGAAACTGTTGAAAAGTGGGAAATCCCGAAAACTCCAAAACACATACGCCAGTTTTTAGGACTAGCTGGTTACTACAGAAGGTTCATCCAAGACTTTTCCAGAATAGCAAAACCCTTGAATGCATTAACGCATAAAGGGAAGAAATTTGAATGGAATGATGAACAAGAGAAAGCGTTTCAGTTATTGAAGAAAAAGCTAACTACAGCACCTATATTGTCATTGCCTGAAGGGAATGATGATTTTGTGATTTATTGTGACGCATCAAAGCAAGGTCTCAGTTGTGTATTAATGCAACGAACGAAGGTGATTGCTTATGCGTCTAGACAATTGAAGATTCACGAACAAAATTATACGACGCATGATTTGGAATTAGGCACGGTTGTTTTTGCATTAAAGACTTGGAGGCACTACTTATATGGGGTCAAAAGTATTATATATACCGACCACAAAAGTCTTCAACACATATTTAATCAGAAACAACTGAATATGAGGCAGCGTAGGTGGATTGAATTATTGAATGATTACGACTTTGAGATTCATTACCACCCGGGGAAGGCAAATGTGGTAGCCGATGCCTTGAGCAGGAAGGACAGAGAACCCATTCGAGTAAAATCTATGAATATAATGATTCATAATAACCTTACTACTCAAATAAAGGAGGCGCAACAAGGAGTTTTAAAAGAGGGAAATTTAAAGGATGAAATACCCAAAGGATCGGAGAAGCATCTTAATATTCGGGAAGATGGAACCCGGTATAGGGCTGAAAGGATTTGGGTACCAAAATTTGGAGATATGAGAGAAATGGTACTTAGAGAAGCTCATAAAACCAGATACTCAATACATCCTGGAACGAGGAAGATGTACAAGGATCTCAAGAAACATTTTTGGTGGCCGGGTATGAAAGCCGATGTTGCTAAATACGTAGGAGAATGTTTGACGTGTTCTAAGGTCAAAGCTGAGCATCAGAAACCATCAGGTCTACTTCAACAACTCGAAATCCCGGAATGGAAATGGAAAAACATTACCATGGATTTCATCACTAAATTGCATTGAGATGGTGCCGTTTGAAGCACTTTATGGTAGAAAGTGCAGGTCTCCGATTTGTTGGAGTGAAGTGGGGGATAGACAGATTACGGGTCCGGAGATTATACAAGAAACTACCGAGAAGATCATCCAAATTCAACAACGGTTGAAAACCGCCCAAAGTCGACAAAAGAGCTACGCTGACATTAAAAGAAAAGATATAGAATTTAAAATTGGAGAGATGGTCATGCTTAAAGTTGCACCTTGGAAAGGTGTTGTTCGATTTGGTAAACGAGGGAAATTAAATCCAAGGTATATTGGACCATTCAAGATTATTGATCGTGTCGGACCAGTAGCTTACCGACTTGAGTTACCTCAACAACTCGCGGCTGTACATAACACTTTCCACGTCTCGAATTTGAAGAAATGTTTTGCTAAAGAAGATCTCACTATTCCATTAGATGAAATCTAAATCAACGAAAAACTTCAATTCATCGAAGAACCCGTCGAAATAATGGATCGTGAGGTTAAAAGACTTAAGCAAAACAAGATACCAATTGTTAAGGTTCGATGGAATGCTCGTAGAGGACCCGAGTTCACCTGGGAGCGTGAAGATCAGATGAAGAAGAAATACCCTCATCTATTTCCAGAAGATTCGTCAACACCTTCAACAGCTTAAAATTTCGGGACGAAATTTATTTAACGGGTAGGTACTGTAGTGACCCGAACTTTTCCATGTTTATATATATTAATTGAGATTTATATTTACATGATTAAATGTTTCCAACATGTTAAGCAATTAAACTTGTTAAGACTTGATTAATTGAAATATGTTTCATATAGACAATTGACCACCCAAGTTGACCGGTGATTCACGAACGTTAAAACTTGTAAAAACTATATGATGACATATATATGGATATATATATAGTTAACATGATACTATGATAAGTAAACATATCATTAAGTATATTAACAATGAACTACATATGTAAAAACAAGACTACTAACTTAATGATTTTTAAACGAGACATATATGTAACGATTATCGTTGTAAAGACATTTAATATATATATATATATCATATTAAGAGATATTCATACATGATAATATCATGATAATATAATAATTTAAAATCTCATTTGATATTATAAACATTGGGTTAACAACATTTAACAAGATCGTTAACCTAAAGGTTTCAAAACAACACTTACATGTAACGACTAACGATGACTTAACGACTCAGTTAAAATGTATATACATGTAGTGTTTTAATATGTATTTATACACTTTTGAAAGACTTCAATACACTTATCAAAATACTTCTACTTAACAAAAATGCTTACAATTACATCCTCGTTCAGTTTCATCAACAATTCTACTCGTATGCACCCGTATTCGTACTCGTACAATGCATAGCTTTTAGATGTATGTACTATTGGTATATACACTCTAATGATCAGCTCTTAGCAGCCCATGTGAGTCACCTAACACATGTGGGAACCATCATTTGGCAACTAGCATGAAATATCTCATAAAATTACAAAAATATGAGTAATCATTCATGACTTATTTACATGAAAACAAAATTACATATCCTTTATATCTAATCCATACACCAACGACCAAAAACACCTACAAACACTTTCATTCTTCAATTTTTTTCATCTAATTGATCTCTCTCAAGTTCTATCTTCAAGTTCTAAGTGTTCTTCATATATTCTACAAGTTCTAGTTACATAAAATCAAGAATACTTTCAAGTTTGCTAGCTCACTTCCAATCTTGTAAGGTGATCATCCAACCTCAAGAAATCTTTGTTTCTTACAGTAGGTTATCATTCTAATACAAGGTAATAATCATATTCAAACTTTGGTTCAATTTCTATAACTATAACAATCTTATTTCAAGTGATGATCTTACTTGAACTTGTTTTCGTGTCATGATTCTGCTTCAAGAACTTCGAGCCATCCAAGGATCCGTTGAAGCTAGATCCATTTTTCTCTTTTCCAGTAGGTTTATTCAAGGAACTTAAGGTAGTAATGATGTTCATAACATCATTCAATTCATACATATAAAGCTATCTTATTCGAAGGTTTAAACTTGTAATCACTAGAACATAGTTTAGTTAATTCTAAACTTGTTCGCAAACAAAAGTTAATCCTTCTAACTTGACTTTTAAAATCAACTAAACACATGTTCTATATCTATATGATATGCTAACTTAATGATTTAAAACCTGGAAACACGAAAAACACCGTAAAACCGGATTTACGCCGTCGTAGTAACACCGCGGGCTGTTTTGGGTTAGTTAATTAAAAACTATGATAAACTTTGATTTAAAAGTTGTTATTCTGAAAAAAATTATTTTTATTATGAACATGAAACTATATCCAAAAATTATGGTTAAACTCAAAGTGGAAGTATGTTTTCTAAAATGGTCATCTAGACGTCGTTCTTTCGACTGAAATGACTACCTTTACAAAAACGACTTGTAACTTATTTTTCCGACTATAAACCTATACTTTTTCTGTTTAGATTCATAAAATAGAGTTCAATATGAAACCATAGCAATTTGATTCACTCAAAACGGATTTAAAATGAAGAAGTTATGGGTAAAACAACATTGGATAATTTTTCTCATTTTAGCTACGTGAAAATTGGTAACAAATCTATTCCAACCATAACTTAATCAACTTGTATTGTATATTATGTAATCTTGCGATACCATAGACACGTATACAATGTTTCGACCTATCATGTCGACACATCTATATATATTTCGGAACAACCATAGACACTCTATATGTGAATGTTGGAGTTAGCTATACAGGGTTGAGGTTGATTCCAAAATATATATAGTTTGAGTTGTGATCAATACTGAGATACGTATACACTGGGTCGTGGATTGATTCAAGATAATATTTATTGATTTATTTCTGTACATCTAACTGTGGACAACTAGTTGTAGGTTACTAACGAGGACAGCTGACTTAATAAACTTAAAACATCAAAATATATTAAAAGTGTTGTAAATATATTTTGAACATACTTTGATATATATGTATATATTGTTATAGGTTCGTGAATCAACCAGTGGCCAAGTCTTACTTCCCGACGAAGTAAAAATCTGTGAAAGTGAGTTATAGTCCCACTTTTAAAATCTAATATTTTTGGGATGAGAATACATGCAGGTTTTATAAATGATTTACAAAATAGACACAAGTACGTGAAACTACATTCTATGGTTGAATTATCGAAATCGAATATGCCCCTTTTTATTAAGTCTGGTAATCTAAGAATTAGGGAACAGACACCCTAATTGACGCGAATCCTAAAGATAGATCTATTGGGCCTAACAAACCCCATCCAAAGTACCGGATGCTTTAGTACTTCGAAATTTATATCATATCCGAAGGGTGTCCCGGAATGATGGGGATATTCTTATATATGCATCTTGTTAATGTCGGTTACCAGGTGTTCACCATATGAATGATTTTTATCTCTATGTATGGGATGTGTATTGAAATATGAAATCTTGTGGTCTATTATTATGATTTGATATATATAGGTTAAACCTATAACTCACCAACATTTTTGTTGACGTTTTAAGCATGTTTATTCTCAGGTGATTATTAAGAGCTTCCGCTGTCGCATACTTAAATAAGGACGAGATTTGGAGTCCATGCTTGTATGATATTGTGTAAAAACTGCATTCAAGAAACTTATTTTGTTGTAACATATTTGTATTGAAAACCATTATGTAATGGTCGTGTGTAAACAGGATATTTTAGATTATCATTATTTGATAATCTACGTAAAGCTTTTTAAACCTTTATTGATGAAATAAAGGTTATGGTTTGTTTTAAAATGAATGCAGTCTTTGAAAAACATCTCATATAGAGGTCAAAACCTCGCAACGAAATCAATTAATATGGAACGTTTTTAATCAATAAGAACGGGACATTTCATTATGTACACCTTTTCTTTTTTCTTTCTCTTTACATGTAATATATATATTTATAATTTTAATTTTAATTTTAATTTAAGTTAATAATAATAAGGTTATTCTAAGAATGTTTTACGGGTTTTAAGTCGGAACTCTGCCCGTGTAACGCTACGCGATAAATAATCACTGTAAGCTATGTTCTTCCTTTTTAAATTAATGTCTTGTAACTAAGTTATTATTATACTTATTTAAGCCGAAGTAATCGTGATGTTGGACTAAAAATTAAGATTGGGTTATTGAATTTTGTACCATAATTAAGGTTTGGACAAAAGACCGACACTTGTGGACATTGGACTATTGACTATTAATAGATAGGGGGTATTGTCTAATCGAATGACAACTCATTAGAATCTGTCGAACCTATCTTCAAATTAGTTAATCTAATAATTATTAAAATGATTATATATGTTCTATTTAGTGACGTTTATACGACATCTTTTACGATCATTTAATTAATTATTCGGGTTGGGTAATTGATTATTCATTCTGATCAAGTGAGTAAATTAATATTCATATCTCATTAAAACAGGGGTGGATTACATACAAGGATTATTGGTGTAATTGTTAACAAAGTATTAAAACCTTGGATTACACGCAGTCGATAACCTGTTGTAATTATTAACAAAGTATTAAAACCTTGTTACAGTTCGAATCCCTAATTAGTTGGAATATTTGACTTCGGAAATAAGGTTAATTTGACGAGCATTTTATAATTATGACCGATGGACTATTATGGACAAAAACCAGATAGGTATCAAATAAACCAGGACAAAGGGCAATTAACCCGGGTAACAATTAATTAAAATCAAAACGTCAAACATCATGATTACGGAAGTTTAAATAAGCATAATACTTTTATTTTATATTTCATTTTACCTTTATTTACTGTCATTTTAATTACTGCAATTTACTTTATCACAATTTAAATTCTGTCATTTATATTATCGTCATTTATCTTTACGCTTTATTTAAAATCGACAAACCGGTCATTAAACGGTAAAACCCCCTTTTTATAATAATAATAATACTACTATATTACTAATATATATATATATATATATATATATATATATATATATATATATATATATATATATATATACACACACAAATATAGTTGTTAAAAATATAGTACGTATCACTAGCTCTCTGTGGAACAAACCGGACTTACTAAAAACTACACTACTCTACGATTAGGTACACTGCCTATAAGTGTTGTAGCAAGGTTTAGGTATATCCTATTCAACAAATAAATAAATAACTTGTGTAAAATTGTATCATATTTAATAGTATTTCGCAATAAAAATATAACTATTCCATATACACCTCGCATAACATCAAGTTTTTGGCGCCGCTGCCGGAGACTCGGTGAAAAATGCTATATTTTTGTAAAAATATATTATTTCTTATTTCGTAAATATATATATATATATATATATATATATATATATATATATATATATATATATATATATATATATATATATATATATATATATATATATAAATATTAAGATTGGGCCGAGTCAGTTTAGCAGTCCCAAACATTTCTAGATTACTGGGCCATGCGACCGCATGAGCCTGAAGGTATAAACGCATGCGATCGCATGAGATAGGCTGGCAGGAAACCTTGTACGCATTTATTACACGTAGGATTTTTATTAATTATTATTATTATTAAACCTAATTAGGGTTTTAGTTAATTAATATATTTACTTTAGTTTTAATATTATTTGTAATATTAAGTGTAATTATTATTATTAAATATATAGATTAATACTTTTATAAAATATAATATAAATATAATATTTTTATAAAATTTGTATTTTTATCATTTTATTTTATATTTTGTATCTTTTTATCGTTTATTCGTAGTTTTTAATATTTGTCGTTCGTAATATTAATTTCGTAGTTATAGATTTGCCGTAGATTTTTAACTTTTTAGGCTTTGCCGTAAAATCCCTTAAGTGCTTTTTCTTTAGAATTAAGATTTAGGTGCTTTAGAATTTTGCGACACAGTTTATAAATTTTAGTGCCTATCAAGTTATTGCCGTTTTGGATATAGAATTCCTTTTAAGCTTTAATTCCTTTAGGCGCAACTTTTTAGATTTAGTTTTTAAAATTTTAAGTTTTGACGTTTTTCTTTCTTATTTTTATTTTTCGACGTTTTTCGACGCACTCTTTTTCTTTCTTATTTCTCGACGCTCTAGTTTTTAGGACATAGAATTTTCTTTATTTTCTTTAAAACTTCGACGAAAAATTATTTTAAGTGGTTAAATTGATAGACATCAAAATTTTCTGGTTCGTAGTAATAGTTGAATTTGTTAGTGGCGAGTTGTGGGCTTCCGATTTAAAGGGCCTGGCTACCTGCTACATCTATTGGCTATTCGAAACGTGGGCAAAATCAGAAAAGTCTATTAATTTGATAACTTATATAATTTTTATATTTATAACTAATAGGATATTCAGTGAATGCACCGAGCAAAACGTTCACCACCTTTCATACGTTCACCACCTGTAACCCGATCAAGATATCTAGCCAATATTATCGCCGTTGATTTTTCTTTAGAATCATCATCTAGTCAAACAAGTACTCCAACTCAAATTTTCGATAGTCCATTTTTTGAACCCGACCTCACAATTAAGAACCCGGAGGATATTCAAGGACAATTCCAAGATCCGGAACCACTAATCATTCCTCCTGAACCACAAACCGTTAAATCAGAATCCTCTAGTGATTCGTATTCAACAAATTCAATAATGGAAGTAACTGAACCTCTAAGTATGGAAGATCGAATGAGAGCCACATACACGGGCCAAGGACACGCCATTATTAAACCAGATGTTAATGCGCCAGATTATGAAATCAAAGGACAAATCCTACACATGGTAACTAATCAATGCCAATATAGTGGTACGCCAAAAGAAGATCCAAACAAACATCTTCGAACCTTTAATAGGATCTGTACTCTATTCAAAATCAGAGAAGTTGAGGATGAACAGATCTATCTCATGTTGTTTCCCTGGACTTTAAAGGAAGAAGCCAAAGATTGGTTAGAATCGTTACCTGAAGGGCGATTGACACATGGGATGTTTTAGTTGAGAAATTTCTTAAAAGATTCTTTCCGGCATCTAAAGCAGTAAGACTTCAAGGAGAAATTGTTACGTTCGCGCAAAAGCAAAATGAAACATTATATGAGCCGTGGACAAGATTCGGAAAGTTGTTGAGAGGATGTCCTCAGCACGGTTTAGACATTTATCAACTAGTACAAATATTCTACCAAGGATGCGACGTTGCTACACGAAAAGACATCGACATAACAGCTGGTGGTTCCATTATGAAGAAACCGCAACCGAAGCTCACAAAATTATTGATAGCACAGCCTCCCACTCACATGAGTGGTACCAGGAAAAAGATATTTTTCGTTCATCTAAAGTGGCTAGAGCCGATTCTAGCCATGACTTTGGTTCCATTTTCGCAAAAATAGATGCTTTCGAGAGACGAATGGAAAAGATGAATAAAGATATTCACGCAATACGAATCAGTTGTGAGAAATGCGGTAGACCACACGTAATGAAAGATTGTCACATCGAGCAAACGATGGAACAACGTGAGAATGTTTCCTACATGAACCAAAGGTCGAAAAATAATTATCAAAATAAATATCAACCGCCAAGGCCAAACTTCAATCGAAATCAAAACATTCTGTACAATCCAAATGGACCCAACAATAACTCGTACAACCAATAAGGTCTGAATAACCAACCAACTCAAAACAACACTTTCAATCAACAAAGACCTAGCTTGTATAAACCACCACAACAAACAGAAGAGAAAAAGCCAAATCTGGAAGAAATGATGGCAAAGCTAATGGAATCTCAAACACAATTTATTACATCTCAAACCCAAACAAATGAGAGGTTTGATCAGTCATTAAGAACTCAACAAGCTTCCATTTTGAATCTAGAAAAACACGTAGGTACTCTTGCTAGCATGATGAGTGAGAGGGAACAAGGAAAGCTACCGAGTAATACTGAAGTAAATCCTCGGAATGAGAATATAAATATGGTTTCAATAAATTCTGAAAAACTAGCATCAGAAGATGGGAAGGTTTTTGATGTGAGTAACAATGAAGAAGTTACAACACCACCACCACCCGAGTATGTAAAGCCAATGGTGGCACCATACAGACCACCCATCCCGTTTCCAAGAAAAGGAGTTGAGTATGAGCAAGTAATAGGTAATAAAGTTTGTGATACCTCTGGAAAGAAGAAGAAGAAGAAGAAGAATAAGAAAGTACAAGAAACAAAAACCGTAAAGATAAACCCGGTGAAGACAGTTCCACCAAAACCTCCACCCAGGGTGGGTGATCCGGGTGAATTTATTGTTCCTTGTCTACTTAGTGATTGTGTCATGTATGATGCACTAGCAGATTTAGGTGCGAGTGTGAGTGTTATGCCTCTTTCATTATATAAGAGATTAGGAGTAGGTGAGTTAAGTCCAACGAAAATGAGTGTTCGACTCTTTGATCAAACCATTAGGCACCTAGTTGGAATTGCTGACAACCTACCCGTTCAAGTGGGTAATTTAACCTTTCTAGTCGAATTTATTGTCATTGACATAGAAGAGGACCCAAACATTCCTCTAATTTTAGGTCGACCATTCTTAGCATCCACCGGGGCGTTATTTGATGTAAGAGAGGGTAGAATGACACTTAGTAATGATGAAAAATTGATCACCTTTGTGAGTCGAAAGTCTAAATCTCCACTAACCAAAACCGTTGAACCAACAAAAACGATTGATGAGAAGCATATTATTTTACCAACTCCAACGGTAGTGCTTAACAATAATAAAATGCCTAAGTGTGGGGAAGATTAAGCAACACCTAATGATGACCTGATAACAAAGAACCCCGTTGTTGATACAAAATTAAATGACCCCGTTATTAATAGGTCAATGAAGAAACTTATTAAACGGATTCGCGATGCTAGAACCAAGGGGAACTTTAAGTTATGTAACCGGTTAGTATCCAATCTATCGCCTAAAGAAAAGGCGAAACTAGTTGAATTTGTGGATGTTACACAGGAATCCGACCAATGGCTTAAAGCAAAAGTCACAGATATGTAAATTGATTATGGTCCAAGAGAAATTGATAATGAAGTTAATCACAATTTCGACACCACAACTACCTAAGTGTGGGGAGATTCAAATGTTCTAAAAAGAAAATACTGTCTAGAGTTAGTTGTTCTGTTCTCGTGTAGTTCCGAGAATGGAATCCGATTGGTCTTTTTCACTAGCAGACACTAAAGAACTAGTTTTCTTCCCCCCATTCTAAATTTTATTTTGTTTTGTAGATTTTGTATGAAATTAATATGCATTTTTAAATTTAAATTTTGTGTGAATTTAAAAACAAAAATTACTTTATTTCATTAAGTTTAAAAAAATGATTTCTAAAATTCATCGTAAGTTGAAGACTAGGTCATGGAACCGAAATTGCTTTACCCGAGGGCGGGGCGAAAAATTTTGTTATCATTATTTTTAATATTATTGATCTAAAGTATACCAAAAAAAAATTAAAAATCCAAAAATCTTTGCTTTTAAAACAATCGCTTTAAAAACGACAAATTTTAAATTTTGTCGAGGGACGGACTAGGTAAACATACCGAAACTACCTAAAGTAAAAGGAAAAAAGAAATTAAAAAATTATTCATTTAAATTGTTTTATTAAATAAAGGTTTTATAAAAAAAATTAAATAAATAAAATATATATATATATGTATATATATATATGTATATATATATATATATATGTATATATATATGTATATATATATATGTATATATATATATATATATATATATATATATATATATATATATATATATATATATATATATATATGTTTATAGTTTATGTACAAAATAGGGTAAAACAGCGCACTTTCAAAGAATGGCATTAAAGTTCAGCAAAAGCTACTAATTCTGACGACAAGACGCAAAATATCAAATGTGATATAAAATAATATGTTTGCAAACTCGGTATTTTTAATCACTTTTCTACACTAATCACCCTCATGAATTTATAATTATAGTCTGATTTTATGCAAATGAGGGCATTGCATGATCTCAAGTGTGGGGAAGGGTTATAAATTCTCTCGGGTTTACACTTAGTTTAATTGCCAAATTTTGTGAAAATTTTAAAAATTTTCAAATAAATGAATTCAAAATCTTGTTTATACATATTTATGAACAATAAAACTAGGTATTAACACCGAAATTATTGTTACCTCGGAGAGAACATAAATGGAGAAACAACCCAAAACGCTTGAATTCATTTAAAATGGAATAGAAGAGAATAAAAAGGCAAAGAAAGAAACAAAATAAAAGCTAAGTGTGGGAAGAATTTACCAAGTTCTGGTAAAACACATATCACATATTTGGTACAGATTATTGCAGTTACTTTTACTTTGGACTAAACTAATCAGTTTTACCCGATTTATTGTAATATATTTGAAAGAAAAATGGATCTACACAATGAATCAATTCCATCATTAAAAGGAAGTAAAGTCTTCTGAAAAAGACATGCGCTTCTTGATTTAGGTCAAGAAGTTGTCGTCCAGACCAGCTGTAGGTTGACGAAAAATCTAGAAAAGTCATCTCTAAAATCAGCAGGAAATCCACGGACCTCAGCATCAAACAGGGTCGCCAAGTGGTCAGACTTATCCTAACCATGAGAGAATCTGTCTCGTAAAATGGGGAGGGCGCCGTGCAAATTAGCTTGATAAGACTAATGAATCAGACCCCCAGAAAGGATAATCTCCTTAAAGATTAAAAATCAGCATTTAAGTCTGATATTACTCAATCCTTGAGATTGGTCTTAAAGATTGATCATGGAATTCAATGATATCTAAACTCGAGCTTGAACGAGAAAATATTTTGATCAAATTAAAATCGATTTGTTTTCTGAAAACCTATTTTCAATGCGTTCATTACCATTGAACGTAAAATCCTAAGAATTCACCTAGAATTCATTAGGTCACCTGAACCAAATCGGGTGTCAACCGTAAGAACGGTGGTTGCATAGTATGGTCGAAGACAGGACCTTGTGCCAGACCAAAAAATTATACGGTGATCTTTACTATTTCTCCTACAAAGGATAGTAATTGCAACCGACACGTTGTGGACCATGAACAAACGCATGTCATTAGACATTGCCTTAACAGTTGCTTGTTCATCACTTTCCTTTACAACCGGACGGTAGTTTACCGAAAGGTAATATACGGAGCAAGTATACTGGACGTGTGCTTTCCTAATACAAAGATTAGCAAGTGGGTGACACAAAACCATAAGTTTTGAGCTAAAATTTGAAAATATGAAACCCACAAAACCCACAAAAATATTTTGCAGACACCGGTGAAGGGTTATTCCGGAAAAATTATCTAGGGTAAAATCTAGAATGAATTTTCAAAAGATCAAATGTTTTCATAAAGATCCAATTTTCTTAAAGGATCTAAATTTTCATAGTCATGTGGGACTGTAAACCACATCGTTACTATCATTGTTCATGCCACCGTACCAAAATCACTGATGTATAAAGTGTGAAAATAAAAAAGTGATTCGAGTGAAGTGTGATTTAATTTCAAATTCTGTATTGCTTGATGACAAGCAACGTTCAAGTGTGGGGATATTTGATAGTGCTCCAAATGAACATATATTCAGGCACAATATCCTTCCAATATGTAAAGCTTTTAGTTGCAATTGTTCTATTTTTATGTAATATTCGTTTAAATAAATAAGTGCAAAGACAAAAGAAGAAAATAACGATTTGAAGACACAAATGACCAAAAAGCTAAAAAGTACAAAGTACAATCCAAGTGGTTCGAATTATTGATGAGAAACGTCTAAAAATGACAAGAGTACGAGTCACGGAACGCAAAGTACAAAATATCTCAGCATCCGAAAGGACGTTCGAAAATCCGAAACTGGGACATAGACCGAGAAGAAACGTACGAGTCAACGGAACTAAAATTACGAGTCAACTATGCACAAGAATATAATATAATATATATAAAATTATATAAAATTATATATATTATATTATATAATAAATAAATCAAGAGCCGCCCACGTTTTTGGCAAGTATATGAGCTGGATCAGGAGGCCATGCGATCGCATGGCCAGAAGGCACAAAAACCATGCGATCGCATGGGATGCTGTAGCTGGCCAAGTCTATAAATTGAGCAATTTTCGGACGAGTTATGTACACCGTTTCTTCTTTCTTTCTCTTTACATGTAATATATATATTTATAATTTTAATTTAAGTTAATAATAATAAGGTTATTGTAAGAATGTTTTACGGGTTTTAAGTCGGAACTCTGCCTGTGTAACGCTACGCGATAAATAATCACTGTAAGCTATGTTCTTCCTTTTTAAATTAATGTCTTGTAACTAAGTTATTATTATGCTTATTTAAGCCGAAGTAATCGTGATGTTGGACTAAAAATTAAGATTGGGTTATTGAATTTTGTACCATAATTAAGGTTTGGACAAAAGACCGACACTTGTGGACATTGGACTATTGACTATTAATAGATAGGGGGTATTGTCTAATCGAATGACAACTCATTAGAATCTGTCGAACCTATCTTCAAATTAGTTAATCTAATAATTATTAAAATGATTATGTATGTTCTATTTAGTGACGTTTATACGACATCTTTTACGATCGTTTAATTAATTATTCGGGTTGGGTAATTGATTATTTATTCTGATCAAGTGGGTAAATTAATATTCATATCTCATTAAAACAGGTGTGGATTACATACAAGGATTACTGGTGTAGTTGTTAACAAAGTATTAAAACCATGGATTACACGCAGTCGATAACCTGGTGTAATTATTAACAAAGTATTAAAACCTTGTTACAGTTCGAATCCCTAATTAGTTAAAATATTTGACTTCGGAAATAAGGTTAATTTGACGAGCATTTTATAATTATGACCGATGGACTATTATGAACAAAAACCAGATAGGTATCAAATAAACCAGGACAAAGGACAATTAACCCGGGTAACAATTAATTAAAATCAAAATGTCAAACATCATGATTACGGAAGTTTAAATAAGCATAATACTTTTATTTTATATTTCATCGTACCTTTATTTACTGTCATTTTAATTACTGCAATTTACTTTATCACAATTTAAATTCTGTCATTTATATTATCGTCATTTATCTTTACGCTTTATTTAAAATCGACAAACCGGTCATTAAACGGTAAAACCCCTTTTTTATAATAATAATAATAATAATACTATATTACTAATATATATATATATATATGTATATATATTTATACAAATATAATTGTTAAAAATATAGTACGTATCACTAGCTCCATGGTTTTAAAAAATGGTTGAAGCGTACGCCTCGAGGCGCGCCTCGGTGCGATTTTCATTTTTTGCGTTTTGGAACGGGCGCCTCACAGCTCAGATAAAACGTACGCCTCAAAATTGAAAGGCGGTTCGATTTTGGAAAGAGGCGGTTCGATGGCAGAGGCGTGCGCCTCACAGTGTTTACCAAAAAAGTAGCGGCAAAATTGTGTTTAGCAAAAAAGTAGCGGCAAAAATGATTTGGCGGCAAAATTAGGCCCGCTAAAATTAGGGCGGCAAAATTGATACTAGCTTGTTTCTGATTGTATACAAAATTGCATATAATTTCAAATTACCTTGACCTTCATTAGTGTATGTTCTTGGTAGTCGGCCTTCATGTTCGATGTCGGAAGATGCTAGTCTAAATTCGTCACTTGCATTCGCTATTCTTAAATCCTCAAAATTCTTTTATTTGTTTTGCAAAATCATTACTAGTATATGTTTGTTTTGAAAATGAGAATGGTTCTCTAACCAGTTATATATAGTATATAGTATCTTGTAGATGTAGATGACCAAGATATATATTGTGGGTAGTTTTTTTTTTTTTTTTTTTTTGTTTTTTTTTTGTTTTTTTTTTAAAAAAAAAATATTGTGGGTAGTTGACACGTGTGATTAAGAGTTCTATCAATTTAGAGAAGTTGCTTGCACGTGGCACCTAACTTTTATATTTCTATTTAATTGATATTTAATTTCAAATTTAATAACTAACAACTACATGCCAAATAATTATTGATTGTTACTAGCCATCATTTTCCATTAATTGAATTAAACGACAAAAGTTTAATTTTGTTAATTTTGATTAATAAGTAAAATAGAATAATATAAACAATCATTTTAAAGTGAGTTAATTAGTTGTTAGTGTGTAATAAAAATAAGTAATTTACAGATATTTTGAAACGGTTGAAACTTGTAATGAACTTATAATTTTCTATGTATTTTTTTAACTCCGCCTCGAACGAACGCCTCGGTTCGCCTCGAGGCATACACCTCGCCTCACAAAGGGAAAACGCCTCAAGGCGCGTTTCCGTTTTTTAAAACCTTGACTAGCTCCCTGTGGAACTAACCGGACTTACTAAAAACTACACTACTCTACGATTAGGTACACTGCCTATAAGTGTTGTAGCAAGGTTTAGGTATATCTCATTCAATAAATAAATAAATAACTTGTGTAAAATTGTATCATATTTAATAGTATTTCACAATAAAAATATAACTATTTCATATACACCTCGCATAACATCACCGTGAAATAAGAAGATTAATAGATAGTCAAATGGCTCTAATCCCCAAAAGCACCTGCAACAAGCAAGCTAATCACCAAGCTTACCTTTACCTTTTCCTGTACTCGAATCTATAAAATGAATCAACAATAATAATAGAGTAAGCTAACGCCTAATGAGAATAATAATCATATATATACACATAAATCATACATATACCACTTAAAACACCAAGCACGCTATCTAATAGTCATGTAATGCCACCACGAACATGGATGACGTTAAAAGCAAACAACACCACTTAATTGAAAGTTAGTTCAACCACGACACCTATGGTTAACCATAATTACCGAATACCCGTCGACAAACGGCTCTTTGTGAACCAACACACGGTCACTTCTAGGGATGGCATCGGGCCGGGTTTGGGCCGGGTTTGAGTAATCCTGGACCCGGACCCGATAAGGAAAACTAGTCCCAAACCCGGACCAAATACCCGACAGGTAAGCGGGTTTACTAACTAGCGGGTAAACGGGTTTACCCGCGGGTAAATGGGTACCTGTTTACCTTTTATTTTTTTTAGCAAATAAATACATTACCAAAAGCATATACAATCTATCTCTGTAAATTATATGCTTTATTTATATGTGTATATTTGTACAGTATATATTATTTTCTATTTCCAATTATTATCACTATCAATTTTTAAATATTTTTATAAATCAGATTCTTGATTTGAATGCAGATGAAAATGTGAAGTTGATAGATGATAAATAAATATATAAATTCATATTGACCTTGTAATCAACATATTTTTAATTTTAATTTTTGTTATTATTCATTTTTAATTATTATTGTTATTATTTTTATTATTATGCGGGTATACGGGCCGGGTATACAGGCCGGGTAGACGGGTCTTTATTTAAACCCAAACCCGAATATTTTTTGAAAATTAATCCCATACCCGGCCCGAGACCCGTAGACCTGAACCAGACCCGGCCCAATTATGTCAGGTTTCGGTTTTTCCCGTCGGGTTTAGGCTTTTTTGCCATCCCTAGTCACTTCACCTTGTGGACAAATATTCGCCGGTTTGTCCCCACATTACACATACAATTTATGCATACATACAATTATTTCACTCACCTTGTATCCTCTAGCGATACAATCCACTAATCCCGCAAGCCTTCAATGTAATTCACCTATTACATTAATTCAATAATAATCTAAATCTACCAATTTAGCTAGAAAACCAACACTCACATACAATAACCCTTACAAGTGCATATTTGACCAATTTGCAAATAAGACCCATATAACCAACCTAGGGTTTAACTCATAGACCCTAAAAATTTTAAGATTTTGGCTAAACATGACACTTACAAGTGCCTTTCATCAACATCAATTCATTACACAAGAAACTCACTAAGTCTAGGTTATTAAACATCTCCTAGACCTAACACATCACATTTTAACAAACATTCAAGTTCCAGTAAGCACCAAATATAGCAAATTACTAGTTTATAACATTTCACTTAATCATTTAGCCAAAATCCAATTTCTAGCCAAAACCTCTTTCAAGAGGTTGCATACACCCAAACTAGACAACATAAACCCCAATGCTCAAGATAAAGGAGTTCATTGACTCCATCAAACCCAAAATCCTAACACAAAATTCAAGAATCAAACAAGAAATTCGAATTAAGGTTTACCTAAAGTATCAAAGTAAATCCTAGTAGCTGGAGTCACAAGGATGAACACCAAAATGGGTTGTCACACCTTTTTCAATCCAAGCTTTCTCTCACTACAAAATCTCTCTCCAGGTTGAATAAGTTCTCAAAATATGTTCTAGACCTAAAATGCATGTTCCAGATCTGATCTGATATGGGGCTAAAAACCCGTCTTTTGTATTTTTTAAACCTTAAGTCCCTAAATTAACAAAAGCCCAAACTTCAGACTTGTTGCGCGGCGCGCAACTAAGTGCGCAGCGGTGTACAACGGTGCTGCCAGAAGTGGGATGTCACAACTCTCCCCAAGTTGAACTGGATTGCGTTCTCGTGATCCAAGCTTGGTGGCAAGAAGGAAGATATTTCATCATAAAGTCCTCCGATTCCCAAGTAAACTATGAACCCTTTTGGCGTCATCATTGCACCTTATAGTTTCTTATTTGCTTATTCCTTATCTCCTTCACTTTTTCATCCAAGATCGCCATTGGTTCTTCCACATACTCCAACTTATTATTAAGAGTAATTTCCTCCAATGTCACTCACATCGAGTCATCCGCAAGACACTTGCGAAGATGGAAAACATGAAATGTGTTATGGATCCCCGCAAGCTCCTCGGGTAACTCTAACCGATACGCCACCTCACCAACTCGAACTAGATTTTTAGATGGCCCGATGAATCGAGGACCAAGCTTTCCTCTTTTCCGGAACCGTATTACACCCTTCCATGGTGAGACTTTAAGCATCACAATATCACCTTCTTGAAACTCAATTGGTCTGCTTCGCTTATCCACATACGACTTTTGCCAATCTTGGGTTGGGCTGCATTTAATCATGCACGGATCGCAAATTTATTCAGTTTTATAAGGATTGGCACGTGACCGCAAGTAGTCACAATTCATTTAATCGTGCACGGATCTCAAATATCACTTCAGTTTTAAGCTACAACGTCTAAACATGAGCGAAATTGGCAACTTTGAGTTTTCTAGCCTGCCAGGAGCAACCTCTCACCACTGGTTTACCTTGACATAAATGGTTGTCATCAATTACTGTCTCTTCCACTTTTTCCATCAACGTATACATGGATTAACGCATGTGATTGTTCGTCGCTGGATGTTATGCCATTTTATTCGATGCAAGAGGCTAACATTTTTTATTCTAAATCGTTCGAGGTAAGTAATTAGGTACTTCCACCCTTATTTTTCGTTCTAAATTGTTGGAGAATAAATATTTTGTGAATAACGCGGCCCCTTTAATGTAAGAATTTAACCCTGCTTGTACAAAATCCATGAAATCTACAAGAATCATTCTTCGTTTGGGAAGATGTAGTTTCAAAAGTCTTTCAGGGTCATGTTGTTTAATTCATTCGATATGGTTCTCTCAAGCGCCCTAGATATATCTTGTATGGAAGAGAAGACATATCTTTTGTTGCACCGGAAACGAATATCTAAGGTGCGATTTTATATGCAAGAGACTGTACACTAGGTACAATAGCTGACTACAAAAACACGTGTACAGATCGCAAGGTTGGGTTCGAGAGCCATGAAGAATGGATAGAGTTAGGGACCAAATTCAGGAAACTAGTTGAGCCGCTAGACATTGCTGACTACTATCGACAACTCAAACAATGAGTACATTGGAACATATTAAGAGATGGTGGTAGACCAAAACGATACAGGTACACTCAAAGATGGCAACAGCTGGAAAATCTAAAGTTGAACGAAGGATCGAATTCTGAGACCTTTTTCTGGGCGAAAGTAGAGGAAACGAGGATGAAACCGTTTGGGACAACGAAGGACCAAATTGTTGAGACAATGGTGGAAAACACTCCGAGAGAAGCATTAAACAGAATCTTGCTTGTTTAAGTTATAGTATTTCAGATGGTCGAAAGTTATGGCCTATGGGATAATAGTTTTTCCAATGAAAGGGGAATGTTAATTTAATACTCCGTATTAGATTTAAATATTACGTGTTTTGTTTAATTGAATAAGTCATTTGCAGATTTTATGGCATTAGTAGTCAAGTTAGCTGAAATTTTAATTTAAGACTCGTGCCTTTTACTTTTAGTTGTATTTTGTAGCTTATATATAAGCAATAACTTATTAGTTTTGTATCAATATTCTATGTTTGTTCTTTATTACTCGTATTTTATAGAAGTTTTAATAGCTGTTAGTGTTTTAATTGTCTACTTGAATTGAACAAGGGATCGATTGATAATTTTTTTACAAAGCTACTATTACTCGATTAAGTAATGATGTTGTGTAATGTTGGTGTTATGTACCTTATGGTAAAGTTGGACCTACAAAGTTGTGTAATGTTGGTATTAGCTTGAAAACCAAAGTATACAAGTGGGTGTTGTCACATTCGTTGTCTTTTTCTTATTTGTTGTTTAGTATCTGCGATTTTCCTCTAACATGTTGACCGTGGAATCGGTCGGTGTAGGGCCACCAGAGGGTCGGTTTTACCCTTGTTGTTTAGTATCTAAGATCACACATTAGAGGGAATAATCACCGAATGTTGATTAAATCTTTATTAGAAAAGAATGCGAAAGAAACAAATTAATAGAGATGGCTCATCTTATTACCGGTTTATGATCGTTCAATATCAAAGATCGAGTACAGCCGAGTCAGTTTGATACTTTATTCCGGGAGTAGACATTTGCCGTCTACCTGATCTTGCAAGTGCCAAAAGTCAAAGGAGTTCGGGCTCTTCTGATGCACATCTCGTTAATCCATAGGCGAATCTAGTAGCATGCTCGTGGGGTCACGGGACACCACTAGTTTGAAATTTTTTAGTAAAAAGTTCTCTTAAAATTATATAGGACACCACTAAATTTAACTGTAGGACTCCATATATTTTTCAGATTTATAGGTTTTGTTTTAATTTGTATTGGACACCACTAATTTTAACTACTCGAATCCCATACATTTTTCGAATTTGTAGTTTTTTTTAAGTAAACTATCACTAAAATAATAATCAAATATAAGTGGTACCGAAAAAAAGAATACGGGACCCCATTTACCTATAATTTAGAATCGCCACTGCATTAATTGGAGCACCTCGTTAATCGTTGGAGGAAGATTTATCTTTCACATAAATTTATTGAAGAAGGAAAATTAAGATTTATAATCCGTGTAACCTAAAAGGAAAATTAAGATTGTTTAATTGAAGAAGGAACGGATCTCATTAGTTAACAAAATGAGAAATACTAGCAGCTGCATTCATCTCCAATGGGACAAATCACTTATTAATTTCATCAATCAATTATCCAATCCAAATTCAATAGTTTTAGTGGGGCTTATTAGTTAAGTCACAAATCATTTCACCAATTATCATCTATTAACAACAATCCCCTCCCCACCCCAAAACTTGAAACTACGTTTAAGATCATCTATTGTGTTGTGTGAACCCTAAAATTGAAATTAGGTTTAAGATCATTACCTTAGCTTTCTGAATTTGTAGGTGATGCAAAATTGTATGTTTCTTTTTATCTGATTCTTCCGCTGTTTCTTTTTGTCGATAAACGAAAATTAGCGTGTGTTTATATTCTACCAGAAGAAATAGCAGCTTCGAATTTATACCTCTAGTCCGTCAATTATTTACAATTTTACATTTTACCCTAATATTTTTTCATCATTTCACTGCTTCGCTCAGCACCACCCCATACACATCCTTTGGGTGATTCTGCCCAAATGCATTCAAACAAAACATATTCATTGACTGTTTCATCCAACAGCCGAGACTCATACATATCATCAGGTTCAAGCCGCTGAACCGCTCAACTAGAGTCATCTCATGCTGTCACTAGTGGCGGAAGCAGGAATTTTTTTCATCGGGGGCGATTTTTTTTTAAAACCTAGCAACTTTTTTTGGGTAAAATATGGATGTTTTATGGTAACATTTGGGTGTTTTGAGCAAACTATAGAGGTTTTGGTGTAAAATATTGAGATTTAGTGCAAAATATAGAGATTTTAGTGTAAAATATATAGACTTAGGAAAAAAAAATTCACCGGGGGCAAATTCAAATAATCCCAAATTTTTGCACTAAAAATTGCAAATCCATTGAGAGCGGCTGCCCCCCTCTGCCCCTTCTAATTTTCGCCCTTGGCTGTCACAGTTATTCTACTTCCACGACCAAATAATTCACGACTCATGCCATTATGCCAATTGCCAAATACCTTCAACTGCTCATCACTGTCAACATCATCAAGAACCAAAAGAGCCTTTTCATTCTTTATCATCCTTTTATCATTCTAATTAGGGATGGCATCGGGCCGGGTTTGGGCCGGGTTTGAGTAATCCCGGACCCGATAAGGAAAACTAGTCCCAAACCTGGACCAAATACCCGACGGGTAAACGGGTTTACTAAATAGCGGGTAAACGGGTTTACCCGCGGGTAAACGGGTACCCGTTTACTTTTTTTTTGTTTTTTTTTTGTTTTAGCATATAAATACACTACCAAAAGCATATACAATCTATAACTCTGTAAATTATATGCTTTATTTATATGTGTATATTTGTACAGTATATATTATTTCCTATTTTCAATTATTATCACTATCAATTTTTAAATATTTTTATAAATCAGATTCTTAATTTGAATGCAGATGAAAATGTGAAGTTGATAGATGATAAATAAATATATAAATTTCATATTAACCTTGTAATCAACATATTTTTTAATTTGATTTTTGTTATTATTCATTTTTAATTATTATTGTTATTATTATTATTATGCGGGTATACGGGCCGGGTAAACGGGTCTTTATTTAAACCCAGACCCGAACCCGAACCCGAATATTTTTTGAAAATCAATCCCATACCCGGCCCGAGACCCGTAGACCCGGACCAGACCCGACCCAATTATGTCGGGTTTCGGTTTTCCCCGTCAGGTTCGGGCTATTTTGCCATCCCTAATTCTAATACCCTAATGATTGTTGTCAACACATTTTGACACGACAGAAGCTTCTTTTGCAAATGAACCTTTCCATATGTGTAAGACCCTAATCAGTTTGTACAGCAGTGTAATTATGTTACATAGAGTGTGGGTGATGTTGTGCAGTTAAACAGAAGTCACTGAGTGAGCTGAGCCTAGTGCGCGCCGCGCATACTAAAGGGAGCGCGCCGCGCACCCCTTACTGTAGCCGGGTTCCAGCTTTTTAAATCGGATATTTTGATGGGCATTTTGGTAAATTCACTTATGGACGAATTAAAGGCCCTAGATCAGTTTGGTTGAGCCTCATTACTCCATTTCTAACCACCAAACTTCATCCACTTAAATCCTAGTGAGAGAGTGTGATTCAAATGTGAGAAAGCTCAAATCGGAGAAGAAGAAGCGTGTTTCGGGTTTTAGCTCGAGCATTAAAGTTGTTCATCTCCTCGTTAGCTTCGTTTTGATTGTGGTGGTAAGCCCTAAACTTGATTACCTTAGTTTAATGTGTTTAAGGGTTAGGGTTTGGGTTAGTGTTGCACATAAAACCCATTTGTAAGTAATTTGGGGGTTTTTGGTAAGTTTGGGTCATGAAGACCCAAATGGTGACTAACTTAGGGTTTTGAAATGTTGAAATGTGTAAATGGGTCTTAAAGGCCTAATAGATCACTAGTACACCTATAGTTAGTGTTAGTGGGAGTCATTTGGGTTGTGGGTGACCCAAATGGGTATGTTGACCTTGAAATGGGTCAAATGGGTCTTTGATGACCTAGGTTGTCTTGCATGCGTGAAAATGAGTCAACTTGGTGTTTAAATGCGTGTTAAGACCTTAAATGGCTAGAATTAGGGTTTTTGGTGAAGTTAACCCATTATTAGGGTTAAAGGTGCAAAATGGGTCGGGATTGCACTTAGGGTCAAAAGATTCTAGATTGTTGAGTGAGTTGCTTGACTGACTTGAGTTGTGAATTGATTATGTGCTAAAATATAATAGGTACGTTACATTGACGTTGCAAGTTCGGTTATCTTACACGAAGACTTTGAGGTGAGTGGAATAATTATATGTGTATGTATATAATGTATCTATTTGTTGTAGCGTGAAAGGTGTAGTGTCGAGGTGTTAAGACACCACGTTTCACGTGAAGGGTGTAGCATCGAGGTGTTAAGATGCCACTCGGGTGTAGCATCGAGGTGTTAAGATGCCACCTAGGAGTGTAGTGTCGAGGTGTTAAGACACCACTCCGTAAAATAATAAGTGTTGCATCGAGGTGTTAAGATGCCACTCGGGGTGATGTGCCGAGGTGTTAAGGTGCCACCCTAGGGGTTAGTGGTGCGAGGTGTTAAGTGCCCTAATGGATGTTATGAACACCGATGGCGTTTTCGCGAGCGCCGTTCCCTTGTACTATTGGTCGACCATGGTTACTTGTGTTGTAAGCATATTATATCATTTCGAGTTATATTATTATGCGGTTGTTGCTAGCTTGTGGTATTGGAGATTATAGCTTGTTAATGTGACGATAAGCAAATTGTGTTGCTAGCACGTTTGCGGTTTGTATAAGTGTATGCAAGTAGGTATAATTATATATGTATTCGTATAACTATTGCATTCACTAAGCTTTGCTTACCCTCTCGTTGTTTACCATTTTATAGGTTCGGTTTAGGACAAGGGTAAGGGCATCGTATTGGACTAGAGATCCCGCTTGATACTAGGGGACGCTTTTGGCTTTAGTAGCTGTAACGACCCGGCTTTTTCGACTTGCTTTTGTGCCTTGTGTTTTTGCGAAACTGCGTATTTGTGCGTACTGTGTTACTTTATACTCTGGAAACTTGATTTACGTGGTTTACTTCCATTTATATGTTAAAACGTGCCTTAGAGTACGTAGGATACATAACTTGATCATTGGAAGCCTTTATAACCGTTAGTGTTATTTGACGTTTCGAATAAACCGCGAACTTGCGCGCACGTTTAACTTTTGTCATAATCGGAATATTATGACTGCGAAATATTAATTATTATTTTATAATAATAATTACCTGGGTTTTTGGATGCTTAATTAAGCGTAGTAATTTAATTATGCACAATAGTTAGTCTTGTTGGACTTTCTACCTTGTTGGGCTCAAGCCCACCCTACTCTAGCTAGTGACCCAATTAATTAGCCCTTGTCCATATCATCAATCCTTGTCAAATTCCTTGCTTATAAATACTAGCCCTTGTCCATGTCATCAATCCTTGTCAAATTCCTTGCTTATAAATACTAGCCCTTGTCCATGTCATCAATCCTTGACAAATTCCTTGATTATAAATACTAGCCCTTGTCTATGTCATCAATCCTTGTCAAATTCCTTGCTTATAAATACTAGCCCTTGTCCATGTCATCAATCCTTGTCAAATTCCTTGCTTATAAATACTAGCCCTTGTCCATGTCATCAATCCTTGTCAAATTCCTTGCTTATAAATACTAGCCATTTACCTCTCATTCAAATCACTTGCTCATTTGGTTTTCACACACACTTGTTCTTTCTTTCTTCCCTTTCTAGTATTGCTTGTAAGTCTTCTTTTTCTTTTTCTTTTCCTTTCATTTTCGTGGTCATCATCATCATATTATGGAGATCAAAGTTCCTTTTAGCTTTGATCTTGCTTATATCTTGTTGATTCAAGCATGAATCTTTCAAGAACATGGAAGATTCAAGCTTTCTAGCTTTGAATCTTCACCAACTTTGTAGATTCATCTTTCTTTTACTTTAATCTTGTTATTTTGTTATAAAGATTCAAACTTTTGTTTGTTATCTTCATATATCTTAAAGATCCAAGCTTTATGCTTCAAGATCTTCAAGAACACTAAAGGTTCAAGCTTTCTAGCTTTGTGACCTTATAAATTGTGTGAAAGGGATTCAAGCTCTCTAGCTTAGGGTTCCATCACCTCTTTTGACTTGGATCATGTTCATACTTGTTTGATTGATGTAAAGTTTGTAACTTTGTTTGTAAATATGACTTGTAATTGTGTTAAGACTAAGGATATGATGTAACCTTGGTTCATCATCCATCTAAGACTCTTAAATGAGTTGTGTTACCACTTGGTCTTAACATATTGTGTATTGATGGTAGAATCTTGGTCAAAAGTGATGCTAAACCATCAACGAGTTATACACTTGAAGCTACAAGCATCAAGGATGAGAACCGTGATGAGCATCAAGCACCAAGAACCTCACCGGAGCACTTGTCCACTGATTTTCGTATCTTATCAGACCACCTGGGCTACTGTAAAGTTGATTTTCAGTTAGTTCGGTTCGATTAGATGATTTTCCGTTTAGGCCTCGTCTTAATCCGAGTTACGGTTTAGGATTTATGGCCCTCCGAGAGTCACTACACCCTATTAACGTTGTGCTGAAATTTCTGACCTACTCGCACTTAAACCGTCTCCACGGTCAAACGAAGACGAGTTAGGTTCTGAAAATTGGTCAGCGGTTAGGGGACTCACATACGGAGCCATAGCCACTGACTATGCATCTTTTTGATTTACGTAGAGGTCGCAGCAGCTGACCGAAGTCAGCCTATTGTTTCGATCTCTATTCTTGTCGAACTTACTTAGCTTTTATGATGATGAATGATGATGATGATGACACTTAAACTTATTTTATGCACTATTAGAATTTATAAAAACAACCTACTGACCTAGTAACCCTTGATTTAGGTTGACGACCTTTCGGACCGACTTACTACTTGCGTACTTTCATTACCGACTTTACCGCTTTTATCACTGTGAGTTATAGCATTCCCTTTTTACTTTAACTTATTTGGGAACTGAGAATACATGCGGATTTTATGTTTTACATACTAGGCACGAGTACTTAAACTTATATATGTGTGGGTTATACAACGGCATAAACATTCCCTTTAGCTCGGTAACGTTTAATCATTGGTTTTTGAACCGTGAACGCGAATCTTAGATATGGATCCATAGGGTTTGACATCCCCACTCGGGCTAGTCGCGCTAGCATTTAACGAGTGTTTAATACTTCGTAGACATACGCACTTGCCAAGTGTACTTTCAGGGGGTATAAACGTTAAGTTAGTTACCGAGTGCCCACGGTTATACATATACTTTATCATACTGATTTGATTTACTGATTTGAAACACTTGTTTGAAGCACTGAAATCTCGTGGCCTACATTACATTACTGAATACAAACAAACTATAGCTCACCAACATTCGTGTTGACTTTTTAAGCATGTATTTCTCAGGTGTTTAGACGTTGTGCTTCTGCTGTTAGCCTTGCTGTTCTAGTCTCGGTGTATAGACTTGCTGTTACAGACTTGCTGTGTTAGACTTCCGCTGCATTACTTAGAGATGTCTCAAGCATGAAACTTTTACTTTGCATTCCTAACTTATGTTATTTTCAAAACAATAGCTTTGTAATGACCTTAGTATCATGTACTCATGTTAATGTTTCCTATTCATCTTTTGTAAAACGTTATCTGTTCATGAATGCAAAACTGGTTTTCAAACAGCATATAGTGTTTGACCTTGTAATGATCCTGTTGTTGATGTACCGTACATGATGATTTTGTACGGGGCGTCACAGTTGGTATCAGAGCATTGGTTGTAGGGAATTAGGTTGCATTAGTGAGTCTAGGACCGACCCAAGTAGGATTCACTAATAGGACTAATCTACAACTTGCTAGTTTACTTGTTTCTGCGGAACCTGCTGCATGCTACTATGTTATATTACTACATGTTACTGCTTACTACTACTGCATGCCACTGCTTACTTTTACTACCGTATGAACTTGCTGCATGCTACCGTTTCCTTTTACTGCTATGTAAACTCGCTGCATGCTTTTGCTTATTCTAGCTACTGCATGCTACTACCTGCTTTCGATTGCATGTTACTTCTGTTTAGTACTGTTAATATTGCCATGCTATATACTGCTGTAAACGAGCTAGGTTGTTGTAGTGCCTGATTACGTGCTTGCTTCATGCCTGCTATTCGCTGCACCGACTTGGAAAAACTTACCTTTCCTAGTTCAGATGTTCTTCTGAACCCATTTTCCACACGTCTAACCCTAAGGATTAGTATTGTAATCCACCTGTTACTACTGTTCCACCGTTCCAGGGATCGAAACGATTCTTCACGCAATCTAGGAGGAGTACCCCTCGGATTACACGCCCACTAAAGTCGATCCTCGGAGGAGGAGATATTGGAGGATTTGTCGAAGTAACCGCACCCCGAGCTCACTCTAAATAGCCACGTACGACGTGTGAACATTCGAAGGTTGTTGAGTTCCTACAAGATGGCTTGTATCTCGTACGCTTTCATGACCGTCACTTATCTCTTTCATTCTTCACCACTGCTAGACGATCTGACGACATTTCTGGATTTAGTACCCTAACACTCTTAGGCATTGGGGAAGTCGGGAGGACATCTCCTTTCACAAGGTCAGAGTGCCTTCTACTGATGCTCAACCATACCCAAAGACTTGGGAGTCACCTCAAGACATATCGTACTACTACTTGCTACACATACAACTCGACGCGAGACCCAGATTGAATTTCTAGAAAGGAACCTAACGATGTTACCTGAACCTGAACATTTTGAAGAAATTTCAGGACATTTAGGCATTGGTGCATGACCTACGGAACTTACGCACCCACACCGAGAAACCGTGAGATTAATTATGTAGATTTTGTTTTGAGATAGCATAGATAAAGCACCGTTGGATGAAATTGAGTAGAACTAAAAGTGATCACGTTACATTGACCATATGGAGTGATATTGGAATGAACGTACGATTTAGTACAATATAATGACGCCAGGCCAGCGTAATTATATTGAAGTGAATTATGCAGAAGTCCCAATGTTACTAGATAAGGAATATGAAGCGATTCAAAGGAAATTTTGGTAGGAACCACTTGAGTATACGCATTATGGTCTGATAAAGGCAGGAATAACCACTTAGTCTAGATATTGTACGAGAAGGGCCTGGACTGCAGAATTGATAACCCGAAAATTTGTTATAGATATAGACACCCTGGATACTTAAGGAAAAAGTTCTCAAATAGGAAAAAAAAAAAACTTTGGACTCACATACGATAGAGCAATCGTTATCTCAGCTATGGAGACTCGCATGGATCCTGATTTTAGTTAGGGTACGTTTCTTCACAACAATTTATCGTCTCGGAATTATTTAATACTAGAGTGATAGAAACCTTATATCTAAGAATCCTAGTGTGATGACTAATAACCCATTAACAATCATGAGAGTTAAGTATTCTATAGGACAAGCTAATGGTAAGTTGGCAGAGATAGAGGAGTAATTTAAGATAGTACCTTAAAAATTAACAGGTGGGTCATTTGGAGATGACCTCATGCCAACAAAACTTAAAAATTTTATAGTAGTAGTTGGAAAGGATTAGTTACCTGCGCACAAGCAGATGTTATTTGAGAAGGTTGATAAAAATTTTCACGGCAGTATAATAAGATTTGGTTGGAATGGACCTTAAAATTAACCTAATACTCATCGAGTTAGAAAGCTTTGAGGAAATAGTTGGAACGGACTGACTTTCAAGGACGAAAGTGAAAGTTATTTATAGTAAGAAGATTATTCTTATACCTCGCGAAAATGGTGAGCCAAAAGCCATCCAGATTACTTCAACAACCCGAGATCCCACAATGGAAATGGGAAGGGATGACGATGGATTTCATTCTGAAACTACCGAAAACAGTCGGCAGTTATGACACTATCGGGGTTATCGTTGATCGCCTCACCAAATCTGCTCACTTTCTAGCCATGAAAGAAACCGATACAATGGACAACGATACATAAAGGAAATTGTATCCCGTCACTTCAGCAATTCAATACTATACTACCCAAGAATCGTATTTGATACTCATTCTTATGCGACACTGAATCCTAACTTATTCTGAGAAAATTCTTAATCAATGATAATCACACCATCACCCTTCTTACATCGATATTAGTCATACCAGTTCGGAATTTCCAAAATCAATGGGTAGTTAATCCCCGTCCTCATACTCTCCCTTTCGTTTCTCACTTATAAGCAACAACTTTATACTTAAGCATTTTTGGTCGAAAGGACTTATGCCCTACTAATAGTCATCAACCACATTAAAATTCAACAGTTTTCATTACCTCGTAACATTTTTCCTCAAATATCACCCGAGATTTTCAAAAGTCTTTTACTCGATTCTCATCAATCTTTTTTCAACTTGTAACCTCCGAAATATGAAAATTTTGTTTGCCAAAATTTTACTTACACTATTTTACTGTGCGATCCTCTCAAAACTTAATAAAAATAAATTTATTTTATTTGCCATTCGTACAAATTTTTGAAATCGTATACGTTATATAAAATAAAGTAAATAATTACTTCTTTTTGACAAATACATATGAAATTTTACTTTCACTTTTACAAATCAAATCTTTTATTCAAAGGATATTTTACCTTGAATGGTACGTGTTGTACATAACCCTAGTTTGCTAAGAACTTAATTTCTTTTCTTACATCGTCACCTTAAATGAATTCTATAAAATTTACGTTGCTTGTCAATATAAAATTTTTCGTTGCTTATTCGTATCCAAGTCATCATGAAGACAGACAACTGTCGAAACTAAGAGATTCATGTGTGTGTATGTGATGAAGTTACTACCACGTCATGCAGAGCCTTCGGGCATCCACAAACACTTAAATCATTCAAAATTACTGCGTTACCCCAGGGATCTTATTCTTCACATCTGTCGGAGCGATGCTCTATCTTACATAACTCAAAGTCCTGACCTATTCCAAGGAAATTCTCATCTAGCGATATTAACATCATTAGTATTCCGACTTTAATATTAGCCATAACCTGTGTGGCATTCTGCAAAGTTAAGAAGCGATTAACTTCTCATCCTCATGCTCTATTCTTCATACCTCACTTTTTAGCAACGGCTTCGGACGTAAACATTTTTGGGCCAAAGACTTAAGTTCGGATAATCATCAAAACTACATTTAATTCATTAGTTTTCATTACCTAGTAACATGTCAACCGATGATTCAAAGATTTTTCACTCGACCTTTTTCAACTCGTAACCTCTGAAATACGAAAAACTATGTTTATCAAAATTTTTACACGTTGATTTACACGTTGATTATTTGTGCGGTCCTCACGAGATTTATGGACAAATGAAAGTACTAAAAACTTTTCTATCACTTACGCGATTTATAAAACCATATATGTATAAATTTACCCTTACTTATTTTGGGTTAGTACATACTAAGTTATACCTTCAAGATGATTAAAAATCGCTCCTTTATTGAGTTGTTTTAAGTCAAATAATTTTGTGCAAATGGTACTCGTTATACATACTTCTAAATTTACTAAGAACTTCGTTCCATTTATGTTGTCGCATCAAACGTTTAAAGGTTTTTCAAAACTTCCGAGGTTGATTTTATTAAAGGTCTCCGTATTTGACTACACCATGTAGGGATCACACTTCTTCTCTCCCTCCGTTAGGGATGAAGCTTACTATTAAAATCCTTGTTAAAAATGCTTGAGCCACTTTGGGTGGCAGATTTATAAAAAAAAATTTGTTAGGAAGTCTTTGTACTCGAAAAATGTTCCTTTTAAGGTTAAATATGGCAAAATCGTGGGCCGATAAATCAGTTTTCTGAGGTACACTCAATGGTCACCTCATTGTAGGAAGAGCACTAGGTGGGTTTCTATTCTCAATATTTCACGGCTAATCGCAACATCCTCGTAAAAATCATCTCTATGAATTAGTAGGTTGAGGTACAAGGAATCATTTTGAGATTCTTTTCACTTAGAGTAAATCGTTCTTTACGACCAAGGGTCCACGTATCTTCTTGTCCTTGCATCTCCTTAAGTATAAGGATAAATTCAGAACAAACCGCTCGAAGAGTTCACCCTGGTTCAAAGATCACACCTTTCGTGCGATTCTCTTTCGGAAATGTAAAGTAACATACTTTAGGAATCTATGAATCTTGTTATCCTCTTGGAAGGGACTGCTTAAAACATCTGTAATACGAATATGGTTACTCTACACATTCCTTTCTTCGTTGGTTGCAACTATATATTGTTCTAGTTAATGTTAACCCTAACTTCAACATGTAACTGAAAGGATAAAGTTACATTATGGAACTGTTCTTTCATTTCATCTAAGGATAAGTTCACCTGCAGTATGGTAAACTGGGTGATATCCTTCATTGTTCGTTCAGACCGTCCTGAAGGCACTATAGATAATTATGGCTTGCATTGCATATAAGTCCGATTATTCACTTTCAGCAAAAGTTTCAATTCATATAGTCAAATGAAACGTTCTTAAATATCGAGTTCTTTATGCCTATGGTCTCTTTCCGAAATCAAGGAGTTAGTAAAATCCGTGGCTAACACTATCCAGACATCAAATCGCATGGTTATGATCACCATGTTTTCCATCCTACCTGTCAGCTTTGTATTGCGACATAAGCGCTCAATGTTTTAGATGAGTTTAGTAACATTCATGATGTATTTCATGCATCCAGCTTACTAAAGATGCCTGTAAGGCTAAAAACATCATCTTTTCTTTTGTGGATATATTCAGACAACATACTCATGTTAACCAGAAACGAAATCAATTTATTGATCTCCTAAGAGACTTAATTAATAGCATATACCTATTCTTACTTTTATACGCCAGAGTACCTTTCAAGGTAAATAGCTCACTTTTTAGCCCACGAATCTTTCGGAACTTTGATACGCTACTTCTTATTTAAATACGGTACCATTTTTTTTGTCACACCTCAAATTTCGGGATGAAATTTCCATTAACAGGTGGGTAATGTAACGACCCGGCTTTTTCGACTTGCTTTTGTGCCTTGTGTTTTTGCGAAACTGCGTATTTGTGCGTACTGTGTTACTTTATACTCTGGAAACTTGATTTACGTGGTTTACTTCTATTTATATGTTAAAACGTGCCTTAGAGTATGTAGGATACATAACTTGATCATTGGAAGCCTTTATAACCGTTAGTGTTATTTGACGTTTCGAATAAACCGCGAACTTGCGCGCACGTTTAACTTTTGTCATAATCGGAATATTATGACTGCGAAATATTAATTATTATTTTATAATAATAATTACCTGGGTTTTTGGATGCTTAATTACGCGTAGTAATTTAATTATGCACAATAGTTAGTCTTGTTGGACTTTCTACCTTGTTGGGCTCAAGCCCACCCTACTCTAGCTAGTGACCCAATTAATTAGCCCTTGTCCATGTCATCAATCCTTGTCAAATTCCTTGCTTATAAATACTAGCCCTTGTCCATGTCATCAATCCTTGTCAAATTCCTTGCTTATAAATACTAGCCCTTGTCCATGTCATCAATCCTTGTCAAATTTCTTGCTTATAAATACTAGCCCTTGTCCATGTCATCAATCCTTGTCAAATTCCTTGCTTATAAATACTAGCCCTTGTCCATGTCATCAATCCTTGTCAAATTCCTTGCTTATAAATACTAGCCCTTGTCCATGTCATCAATCCTTGTCAAATTCCTTGCTTATAAATACTAGCCCTTGTCCATGTCATCAATCCTTGTCAAATTCCTTGCTTATAAATACTAGACCTTGTCCATGTCATCAATCCTTGTCAAATTCCTTGCTTATAAATACTAGCCATTTTCCTCTCATTCAAATCACTTGCTCATTTGGTTTTCACACACACTTGTTCTTTCTTTCTTCCCTTTCTAGTATTGCTTGTAAGTCTTCTTTTTCTTTTTCTTTTCCTTTCATTTTCGTGGCCATCATCATCATATTATGGAGATCAAAGTTCCTTTTAGCTTTGATCTTGCTTATATCTTGTTGATTCAAGCATGAATCTTTCAAGAACATGGAAGATTCAAGCTTTCTAGCTTTGAATCTTCACCAACTTTGTAGATTCATCTTTCTTTTACTTTAATCTTGTTATTTTGTTATAAAGATTCAAACTTTTGTTTGTTATCTTCATATATCTTAAAGATCCAAGCTTTATGCTTCAAGATCTTCAAGAACACTAAAGGTTCAAGCTTTCTAGCTTTGTGACCTTATAAATTGTGTGAAAGGGATTCAAGCTCTCTAGCTTAGGGTTCCATCACCTCTTTTGACTTGGATCATGTTCATACTTGTTTGATTGATGTAAAGTTTGTAACTTTGTTTGTAAATAGGACTTGTAATTGTGTTAAGACTAAGGATATGATGTAACCTTGGTTCATCATCCATCTAAGACTCTTAAATGAGTTGTGTTACCACTTGGTCTTAACATATTGTGTATTGATGGTAGAATCTTGGTCAAAAGTGATGCTAAACCATCAACGAGTTATACACTTGAAGCTACAAGCATCAAGGATGAGAACCGTGATGAGCATCAAGCACCAAGAACCTCACCGGAGCACTTGTCCACAGATTTTCGTATCTTATCAGACCACCTGGGCTACTGGAAAGTTGATTTTCAGTTAGTTCGGTTTGATTAGATGATTTTCCGTTTAGGCCTCGTCTTAATCCGAGTTACGGTTTAGGATTTATGGCCCTTCGAGAGTCACTACACCCTATTAACGTTGTGCTGAAATTTCTGACCTACTCGCACTTAAACCATCTCCACGGTCAAACGAAGACGAGTTAGGTTCTGAAAATAGTTCAGCGGTTAGGGGACTCACATACGGAGCCATAGCCACTGGCTATGCATCTTTTCGATTTACGTAGAGGTCGCAGCAGCTGACCGAAGTCAGCCTATTGTTTCGATCTCTATTCTTGTCGAACTTACTTAGCTTTTATGATGATGAATGATGATGATGATGACACTTAAACTTATTTTATGCACTATTAGAATTTATAAAAACAACCTACTGACCTAGTAACCCTTGATTTAGGTTGACGACCTTTCGGACCGACTTACTACTTGCGTACTTTCATTACCGACTTTACCGCTTTTATCACTGTGAGTTATAGCATTCCCTTTTTACTTTAACTTATTTTGGGAACTGAGAATACATGCGGATTTTATGTTTTACATACTAGGCACGAGTACTTAAACTTATATATGTGTGGGTTATACAACGGCATAAACATTCCCTTTAGCTCGGTAACGTTTAATCATTGGTTTTTGAACCGTGAACGCGAATCTTAGATATGGATCCATAGGGTTTGACATCCCCACTCGGGCTAGTCGTGCTAGCATTTAACGAGTGTTTAATACTTCGTAGACATACGCACTTGCCAAGTATACTTTCAGGGGTATAAACGTTAAGTTAGTTACCGAGTGCCCACGGTTATACATATACTTTATCATACTGATTTGAATTACTGATTTGAAACGCTTGTTTGAAGCATTGAAATCTCGTGGCCTACATTACATTACTGAATACAAACAAACTATAGCTCACCAACATTCGTGTTGACTTTTTAAGCATGTATTTCTCAGGTGTTTAGACGTTGTTGCTTCTGCTGTTAGCCTTGCTGTTCTAGTCTCGGTGTATAGACTTGCTATTACAGACTTGCTGTGTTAGACTTCCGCTGCATTACTTAGAGATGTCTCAAGCATGAAACTTTTACTTTGCATTCCTAACTTATGTTATTTTCAAAACAATAGCTTTGTAATGACCTTAGTATCATGTACTCATGTTAATGTTTCCTATTCATCTTTTGTAAAACATTATCTGTTCATGAATGCAAAACTGGTTTTCAAACAGCATATAGTGTTTGACCTTGTAATGATCCTGTTGTTGATGTACCGTACACGATGATTTTGTACGGGGCGTCACAGTAGCTCTTGGAGTTTGACCGGTAGTTGGGTAGTTTAATCCCAAATGTCATGCTCATTGTGTAGTTTGGAACTTAACTTTTTGGTGGTCGAAACTCTAAACTTGTATTAAACTTGTATTTTGGGTCGTGTGGGCCCCGCTTGTAAAACATCATTTTTATGTTCGATTCGTGTTAGTTTTACATATATAAGTTTGTTGTGAAAAGCGTTCGGTCTAAAAGTGTCGGGAAGTCGAAGATCTTTTCGCGAAAAATGGACATTTTGATCAGAACTGTCTCAGGCCTTGTGCGCGCCGCGCACAGGCAGTGGTGCGCGCCGCGCACTCTCCAGATCAGTTTTAAATTTTTTTTTATTCCGCGTTTTTGGTTGGTTAACGGGTTGGGTTGTTACAAGTGGTATCAGAGCATGGTCTAAGGGATTTAGGTGACATGAGATAGGCGCCTAGACTTAGACTTTTGTGTGCGCGTGTATGCGGGACTTGTAGGACTTTGGGTCGGATCGGGATTGGTTTGTGCATAGGTTTATGTAAACTAATCATGCGCTATTTGTTATGTATGTTTAGCGGGCATCGAGCGAGATGGACGTTGTACTACCAAGTTAATGCGACGTGCTCGCATAACAATGATTAGCTACCATTGTTACGGGCGCAAATCGTGTTAAACAAGCAATGTACGACGATTGTTAAGCGAGATGGAGTAGTGTGGCATATATGTATATATACATGTAATTGTCCTTTCGTTTTGTGGTTTGACCTATTTCGTTTTATAGAATGAAGATGAGAAACGGTCCCGATCATGATAACGGAAGTACAAGTGAGGACGCCGAGTTTTCGGCCAAGGTTGAGGCCGTCTTTAAAAAGTTAAAAGCGGATTTTCTTACGGACTTCCGAAAGGTCTTTCAAGATTCGGTCGATGGGCAGGTGACCGATTTGATAAATGAATGAATGAAAGCCACTATCGAAGAGGCCCTTGACGCTAGGAATATCTATCCTCGCGGTGAAGGAGGCGAAGGAAGGCGGGACTTCCACTACAAGAACTTCAAGGATGCTCAACCCCCGATGTTTAATGCGGGATCCTTTAAAAAGTACATGTTGGATCTCCGATATTGAGGGAGCTTTCCGTACCGCGGAATGTCCTCCCGAAAAGAAGACGAGGTATGGTTCTAGCATATTACACGAAGAAGCTAAGTTGTGGTGGGATGATAAAATCAACTTGTATGGTGAAGAACAATGTATGGGTTTGACTTGGGAAGACTTCAAGAAAGAGTTTTTCAAAGAATACCGAACTTCTTCCGACCTCGATAGAATTCGGGACGAGTTGCACTATTTGCAACAATGTTCCATGGATTTGGTTACCCTCAAGTCCACATTCTTGGCAAAGACTCGTTTTTGCCAGGAATATGTTGGTGATGATCATAAGCTCATGAAGGATTTCTACCGTACCTTGAATGATGAGTACAAGGGGAAGATTAGTCGGGGTATGGCTAAGACTTTTGATGAATTGTTTGAGTTGGCTCGGGGTTTTGAGCCGGAGGTTCCAAGAAAGAGTGATTTCATGTTTTCCAAAAGAAAGTTTGAAGGTTTTAGTTACTCTAACGCCTCAAGCAAGAAGAGCAAGAGCAAGAGGGGGGCCGAAAGTGTCAATAGTGCAAAGAAGGGCACTACCGGTGGGTTTTCTTATACGTGCTACAATTGTGGGCAACCGGGTCATATGGCTCGTGAGTGTCCGAAACCATCTTCCGGAAACAAAGTCACTTGTTTTAATTGCGGCAAAGAAGGGCATAAGAAGCCGGAGTGTCCCGACTTGCGAAATGACAATGTGAAGCGGTTAGAGAAGGCGGCGGGTACGGTTAGGGGTCGCAACTACTTGATGACTAATGATGAAGCCAAACAATCGAACGAAGTTGTCTCAGGTACTTTCATGGTTAATTCTAATCCGGCGAGGATTCTTTTCGATAGCGGTGCAAATTTGTCGTTTGTGTCTCCTAAATTTGTGACTAAACTTAATAGACCGTTAGCTAAGTTAAGTCGTTCGATAGAAGTCGAAATAGCGGACGGCAAGACGGTGCTAGTGGTTGATGTGTGTGAAAATTGTGATGTTGTTTTTGGTGCCGAAACCTTTAAAATTGATCTTATTCTAATGACCTTGGGCGACTTTGATATTGTCATTGGTATGGATTGGCTCGATCGTTATAGAGCCGATATTGCATGCCATGATAAGTTTATTCGTGTGAAGACCCTAAGTGGGGGAGAGTTAATTATTCATGGTGATAAGCGAAGGAGACCGGTGCCGATATGCACTTTTGCACGGGCACGTCGTTTTGTTGTTACCGGTGGCATGGCTTTCCTTGCTCATGTTGTTGATACTCGCAATGAGCCACCACCTATTCGTGAAATTCTAGTTGTTAGTGAATTCGAAGACGTTTTTCCGGACGAATTACCGGGTGTTCCGGCGGAAAGACAAGTTGAGTTTCGTATTGAGTTGGTTCCGGGAGCTACTCCCATTGCTAAAACTCCTTATCGTTTAGCACCAACGGAAATGCAAGAGTTGTTAAATCAAACCCAAGAGTTGCTCGAGAAGGGTTTTATTCGACCGAGTGCTTCGCCATGGGGCGCTCCGGTGTTATTTGTGAAGAAGAAAGATGGTAGTATGCGTATGTACATTGATTACCGTGAGTTGAATAAAGTGACGATCAAGAATCGTTATCCATTACCTAGGATTGACGATTTATTGGATCAACTTCAAGGTGCAACGTATTTCTCTAAGATCGACCTACGGTCCGGCTATCACCAAATGCGGGTCCGTGAGGAAGACATAGAGAAAACGGCTTTTCGAACGCGTTACGGGCATTATGAGTTTGTAGTTATGCCCTTTGGTTTTACGAATGCACCGGCGGCATTCATGGATCTTATGAACCGAGTGTGCCAACCTATGTTGGATAAGTCGGTAATAGTGTTCATTGACGACATACTAGTCTACTCGAAAAGTATGAACGAACATGAACATCAATTGCGTGAAGTATTGAAGACGCTACGAAAGGAGAAGTTGTATGCAAAGTTCTCCAAATGTGAATTTTGGCTAAGGGAAGTTCAATTCCTTGGTCATATTGTGAATGAAAACGGTATTCAAGTAGATCCGGGGAAGATCGAGACGGTGAAGAGTTGGGGACGACCGACTACGCCTACGGAAATCCGAAGTTTTCTCGGATTGGCCGGTTATTATCGTCGGTTTATCCAAGATTTTTCTAAGATCGCTTCTTCGTTGACGAAATTGACAAGGAAGAATGCGAGGTTTGTTTGGGAGAACGAGCAAGAAATTGCTTTTCAATTGTTAAAAGAGAAGTTGTGTCAAGCTCCGGTGTTAGTATTACCGGAAGGTGTTGAAGACATGGTGGTTTATTGTGATGCTTCCTTAAATGGTCTCGGGTGTGTTCTAATGCAAAGAGGTAAAGTCATCGCTTTTGCCTCTCGACAATTAAAGGAACATGAAACGAGGTATCCGACTCATGATCTTGAGTCGGCGGCGGTTGTGCATGCGTTGAAAATTTGGCGCCATTACTTGTATGGTGTCAAGTGTACGATTTATTCGGATCATAAGAGTTTGAAACATCTCTTTAATCAACGAGATTTGAATTATCGCCAACGTAGGTGGATGGATGTGGTGAAAGACTACGATTGTGAGATACTTTATCATCCGGGTAAGGCGAACGTTGTCGCGGATGAGTTGAGTCGAAAGAGTCAACATCCGGCGATACGAGTTGGATCGTTACGTTTGATTATTACCAACGATTTTCTTGAAAAGCTTGGTGAGATTCAGATATAGGCATATGTTCACAACAAGCATACGGAGCGAATCGTGGGCCAATCGGAGTTTATTACTATGGGTCCGCGTGGTTTGTTGTCTTTCCAAGGAAGGGTGTGGGTGCCTAAGATGGGTGATTACCGATGAGTGCTACTTGATGAAGCACATAAGTTAAAATATTCCATTCATCCGGGCGCGACGAAAATGTATCTTGACTTGAAGAAAGATTATTGGTGGCCGGGCATGAAGCGTGATGTTGTGAAGTATGTTGAGCAATGCGTCACGTGTTTGCAAGTAAAAGCCGAACACCAAAAGCCGTATGGTAAATTGCAACCGTTAGAAATTCCGAAATGGAAATGGGAGCACATTACCATGGATTTCATAACAAAGTTACCTAAGACGGCGAGAACCCAATTTGATACGATTTGGGTGATAGTTGACCGGTTGACGAAAAGTGCTTTGTTTCTTCCCATTAAAGAAGCGATATCGTCGGAGACCTTGGCTAAGTTGTTTATCAAGGAAGTGGTCGCTCGACATGGGGTTCCTATATCTATTATTTCGGATCGAGATACCCGTTTTACATCTCGATTTTGGGAAAAGTTTCATGAGGATATGGGTACACAATTGAAGTTGAGCACGACGTATCATCCTCAAACGGACGGTCAAACCGAACGTACGAACCAAACTTTGGAAGATAGGTTACGGGCGTGCATTATTGATTTCGGTGGTAGTTGGGACGAGCATTTGCCTTTGGTGGAATTCTCATACAATGATAGTTATCACACTAGTATCGGGATGCCACCTTATGAGATGCTTTACGGGCGAAGGTGTCGAACTCCAATTTGTTGGGGTGAAGTGGGTCAAAGGGAAATCGGGAGTACCGATTTGGTTTTGGAGACGAATAACAAGATTGATATTATTCGGGAACATTTGAAGAAGGCTCAAGATAGACAAAAGTCGTATGCCGATAAGCGTAGACGAACGATCGAATTTCAAAAAGGTGATATGGTGATGCTTAAGGTTTTGCCTTAGAAGGGTATTATTCGATTTCGAAAACGGGGAAAGTTAGCTCCTCGATTTATTGGGCCATTCAAAGTTTTAGCTCGTGTTGGCGAAGTTGCTTATCGTTTGGAATTACCCGAAGAACTTGCGGGGATCCATAATACATTTCATGTTTCCCATCTCCGTAAGTGTCTTACGGATGATTCATCATGGGTGCCGTTAGACGAAATTGAGCTAAACAATAAGTTAGAGTATATTGAGGAGCCGATTGCTATACTCGATGAAAAGGTTAAGAAATTGAGAAATAAAGAGGTGAGGACTTTTAAAGTCCAATGGCGTCGAAGTATAGGTTCCGAGTTTACTTGGGAGCCCGAAGAGTTCGTGTTGGTATATCTTCCCTCTTGTCATGCGGCTTGGATTGCGAGGACGCAATCCGAATAAGTGAGGGAGAGTTGTAAGACCCTAATCAGTTTGTACAGCAGTGTAATTATGTTACATAGAGTGTGGGTGATGTTGTGCAGTTAAACAGAAGTCACTGAGTGAGCTGAGCCTAGTGCGTGCCGCGCACACTAAAGAGAGCGCGCTGCGCACCCCTTACTGTAGCCGGGTTCCAGCTTTTTAAATCAGATATTTTGATGGGCATTTTGGTAAATTCACTTATGGACGAATTAAAGGCCCTAGATCAGTTTGGTTGAGCCTCATTACTCCATTTCTAACCACCAAACTTCATCCACTTAAATCCTAGTGAGAGAGTGTGATTCAAGTGTGAGAAAGCTCAAATCGGAGAAGAAGAAGCGTGTTTCAGGTTTTAGCTCGAGCATTAAAGTTGTTCATCTCCTCGTTAGCTTCGTTTTGATTGTGGTGGTAAGCCCTAAACTTGATTACCTTAGTTTAATGTGTTTAAGGGTTAGGGTTTGGGTTAGTGTTGCACATAAAACCCATTTGTAAGTAATTTGGGGGTTTTGGGTAAGTTTGGGTCATGAAGACCCAAATGGTGACTAACTTAGGGTTTTGAAATGTTGAAATGTGTAAATGTGTCTTAAAAGCCTAATAGATCACTAGTACGCCTATAGTTAGTGTTAGTGGGAGTCATTTGGGTTGTGGGTGACCCAAATGGGTATGTTGACCTTGAAATGGGTCAAATGGGTCTTTGATGACCTAGGTTGTCTTGCATGCGTGAAAATGAGTCAACTTGGTGTTTAAATGCGTGTTAAGACCTTAAATGGCTAGAATTAGGGTTTTTGGTGAAGTTAACCCATTATTAGGGTTAAAGGTGCAAAATGGGTCGGGATTGCACTTAGGGTCAAAAGACTCTAGATTGTTGAGTGAGTTGCTTGACCGACTTGAGTTGTGAATTGATTATGTGCTAAAATGTAATATGTAACGACCCGTCAAAATCGCTATTGACGCGGCACGTTAATCATTGATTCCACAGTGAGGTTTTGACCTCTATATGATACGTTTTGATAAAATATTGCATTCATTAAAATAAGTGACTTTCTAAACATAGAAAGTTATAAACATGTGGGCGAGTGCTTAGGTATAAGCAAAACCCCGAAATACATAAGTCTTTAATTTACAGGTTGACATCACAGTCCAATTATTTATTACACAACGCAGTTTTATTTTGAATGCAATAAACTTTGTACAAAGCATGAGAGACTCCATGCAGGCAACAAGCACATCACAGCGGAAGCATTCTAAGGACCTGAGAATAAAACATGCTAAAAAGTCAACACGAATGTTGGTGAGTTATAGGTTTAATTGCTCGAGTCATAAACATATATAAAGATAGTCCACAAGATTTCATCAAAAGTTTATCAATAGATTCTACGTAACAGAGCACCCTGGTAACTAAACTTAACGCTATAGTGATAATTACCCCATTCATTTTAATACACGCAAACCAACGTGTCTTAAACTCAAATAACATACGTCCGTTAAAAGGCTAGTGCTCTAGCTCGGACGGGGATGTCAAGCCCTATGGATCCATATACAATTATTCGCGCCCACCAGTCCATATCCTATGTACTGGCAGCTACTAGTTACCAAAGCTAAGGGATTTTCGGTTTAACTCAGTGTAGAATTTAGTATGTACTTGTGTCTTATCGCGTTTAAAATAAATTGCATATATTCTCAGCCCAAAAATATTTAAAGTATTTAAAAAGGGAGACTATAAACTCACAGTTCAATATTGAGACTCAATATTGTAGGCAAATTGCGTAGACGTAATGATGGTAGACGACTGTATGGTTGGCCTTGGATTCAAGAACAATACCCCGAACAATACCCAATATTTCCTTAGCTTAAAGTGGTTTAAAACCCGAATTAAAATACCCTCGAATATACCTTATTATTATTAAACTTAAATTTAAAATTATAATTATAATTTAAATATAAATTTTTATTACTGAAGAAAAAATATGTGATAATTCGTCGAGCAAAACAGGCGTATTTATATTACTTTTCCGTTTACTGTAGCTCATGCGATCGCATGAGTTTTCAGTGTTTTTGCCATGCGATCGCATGGCCGCCTTTTCTGTTTTTGTTTGCTAGTTCGTCGACATCAAATAGTGTACTGTAGCAAATAGTGGGGTACTGTAGCAAATAGGGTTTACTGTAGCAAATAATGTTTACTGTAGCAAATCACTGTAGTAAAGTCGTTTTCACTGTAGCACTGTAGCAAAATACGGTTTCACTGTAGCAAATAGTGTTTTACTGTAGCAAATAGTGTTTTACTGTAGCAAATAGGGTTTTACTGTAGGAAAGTCGTTTTTACTTGTACATATATATATACATACATATAATTGTTCATGAATCGTCGAGAGTAATCAAAGGTAATTGTATATATGAAACAGTTCTAAAATTTTGAGACTCAATCTAACAGACTTTGTTTAGCGTGTTAAAATAATAAATCGTATAGAGAATTGGTTTAAATAAGTCAAAAATTTTCGGGTCATCACAGTACCTCCCCCTTAAAGAAAATTTCGTCCCGAAATTTTGAGTAGTACCTGTTTCATGAGCGATATCAGTGAACAAATGTGGATACTTTTGCTTCATCTGATCTTCACGTTCCCAAGTAAACTCGGGTCCTCGTCTTGCGTTCCAACGAACCCTAACTATCGGTATTTTGCTTTGTTTTAATTGTTTGACCTCACGGTCCATGATTTCAACAGGTTCTTCGATAAAATGGAGTTTATCATTGATTCGTATTTCGTCAAGAGGAAGTACGACATCCTCTTCAACTAAACATTTCTTCAAATTTGACACGTGAAATGTGTTGTGAACACTACTAAGTTCTTGCGGTAGCTTTAATCGATAAGCAACTGTTCCAATTCTTTCGGTGATTTCAAAGGGTCCTACGTACCTAGGACTTAGCTTTCCTCGTTTACCGAATCGTACAACGCCTTTCCAGGGTGACACTTTCAACATGACTTTGTCGCCCACTTGAAATTCTAGCGGTTTTCTTCTTACATCAGCATAACTCTTTTGGCGACTCATGGCCGTTTTCAATCGCTGTTGTATTTGAATGATCTTTTCGGTGGTTTCGTGAATAATTTCTGGTCCAGTAAGTTGTCTTTCTCCTACTTCACTCCCACATATAGGAGATCTGCACTTTCTACCGTAAAGTGCTTCAAATGGCGCTGCGTTGATGCTCGTATGATAGCTGTTATTGTATGAAAATTCTGCCAATGGTAAGTGTCGATCCCAACTGGTTCCAAAGTCAATCACGCATGCCCGTAACATGTCTTCCAATGTTTGTATTGTTCTTTCACTTTGACCATCTGTCTGTGGGTGATAAGCGGTGCTCATATCTAATCGAGTTCCCAAAGCTTTTTGTAATGACTGCCAGAAACGTGATGTGAATCGGGTGTCACGATCAGATATGATAGAGATGGGTACACCATGCCTGGAAACTACTTCCTTCAAATATAGGCGTGCTAATTTCTCCATACTGTCTGTCTCCTTTATTGGTAGAAAGTGAGCTGATTTAGTTAGACGATCAACTATCACCCAAATAGTATCATGACTACTTGCAGTCCTTGGCAATTTCGTAATGAAATCCATAGTTATTCTTTCCCATTTCCACTGTGGAATTTCTGGTTGTTGCAGTAATCCTGACGGCTTTTGGTGCTCAGCTTTGACCTTTGCACACGTCAAACATTTGCTTACATAAGTAGCAATTTCTGTCTTCATATTAGGCCACCAATAAAACTTCTTGAGATCGTGGTACATTTTCCCGTTTCCTGGGTGAATTGAGTACCTCGTTTTGTGTGCTTCATCTAGTACTAGTTGCCTTAGATTACCATATTTTGGTACCCATATCCTATCAGCAAAATACAGGGTTCCATCGGCTTTTACCTCAAGCTGTTTTTCTAACCCTCTGCTCATTTCGCCTTTTTCATTTTCTTCTTTTAAAGCTTCTAACTGTGCTGCTTGAATTTGCTTTGTGAGATCGGTACGAATTGTAATATTCAAAGCTCGGACCCTAAGAGGTTTTACTCTTTCTTTTCGACTTAGGGCATCAGCTACAACATTAGCCTTTCCGGGGTGGTAACGGATTTCACAATCGTAATCATTTAACAACTCTTCCCAGCGACGTTGTCTCATATTGAGTTGTTTTTGATCAAAAATATGCTGAAGACTCTTATGGTCAGTGTACACTGTACACTTGGTGCCATATAGATAGTGTCTCCATATTTTGAGTGCAAAAACTACAGCTCCAAGTTCCAAATCGTGTGTTGTATAGTTCTTTTCATGAATTTTTAGTTGTCGTGAGGCATATGCGATAACTTTTGTGCGTTGCATTAATACACATCCTAAACCTTGGCGCGAAGCGTCACAATAGATCACGAAATCATCATTTCCTTCTGGTAATGACAAAATGGGTGCAGACGTTAACTTCTTCTTTAACAACTGGAATGAGGATTCCTGTTCCGTGGACCAATCATACTTCTTTCCCTTTTGAGTCAATGAAGTTAAGGGTTTGGCGATTCTAGAGAAATCTTGAATGAATCTTCGGTAGTAACCAGCAAGACCTAAGAATTGGCGGATTTGTGTTGGAGTCTTCGGTGTTTCCCATTTACTAATGGCTTCGATCTTGGCAGGGTCAACTTTAATTCCATGTTTACTGACAACATGTCCCAAAAATTGTACTTCTTGTAACCAGAAATCACACTTCGAATATTTTGCGTACAATTCTTCTTTCTTGAGTATCTCTAGTACCAGTCTTAAGTGTTGCTCATGTTCTTCCTTGTTCTTCGAGTAAATCAATATGTCGTCGATAAAAACAATGACAAATTTATCTAAATACGGTCTTCAGATGCGATTCATTAGATCCATGAATACTGCTGGAGCATTAGTCAATCCAAAAGGCATGACTAGAAATTCATAGTGACCGTAACGGGTTCTGAACGCGGTTTTAGGAACATCTTCTTCCTTCACTCTCAGCTGATGATATCCGGAGCGTAGATCAATCTTGGAATAAACGCTTGATCCTTGCAATTGATCAAACAAATCATCAATCCTCGGTAATGGGTACCGATTCTTGATCGTTAATTTGTTTAATTCTCGGTAATCTATGCACATTCTCATAGATCCATCCTTCTTCTTGACGAACAGAATAGGAGCACCCCAAGGTGAAAAACTAGGACGAATAAATCCACGGTCCGATAATTCTTGCAACTGGTCTTGTAATTCTTGCATTTCTGAAGGTGCAAGTCTATATGGAGATCGGGCTACAGGTGCAGCTCCTGGTATGAGATCAATCTGGAATTCTACACATCTGTGTGGAGGTAGCCCCGGTAATTCTTCTGGAAATACTCCGGGATATTCTCTTACAACCGGCATGTCATTAATGCTTCTTTCTTCAGTATCGATCTTCTTTACATGTGCCAAAATAACATAACAACCTTTTCTTATAAGTTTCTGGGCCTTCATACAGCTGATAAAGTTCAACTTTGAGTTGCTCTTCTCCCCATAAATCATTAATGACGTTTCATCCTTACGAGGGATGCGAATTGCTTTCTCAGCGCAAATAACTTCCGCTCTTGTTTTGGACATCCAGTCCATGCCAACGATTACGTCAAAACTTCCTAATTCTACGGGTATCAAATCGATTTTGAAGGTTTCACCAGCGAGATTCATTTCGCAACCATGGCAAATTTTATCGGCTTTTATCAGTTTACCATTAGCTAATTCAATAGTATATTTATCGTCTAGAGGTAATGATGCACATTTTAGTTTAAAACTAAAGTCTTTACACATATAACTTCTATCAGCACCCGTATCAAACATAATAGAAGCTAGTTGATTATTAACGGTAAACGTACCCGTGACAAGATTAGGATCCTCACGTGCTTTACTGGCACTAACATTAAATGCCCTCCCACGTGCGGGTTCTTTGTTCTTCTCCTTATCAGGGCATTGATTTATAAAGTGACCAGACTTCCCGCATCCAAAACATTTCTTGACATCGGTCAGTTTTGTCTTTACTTCAGAAACGGTGGCATAACAATCTTTCGCCACATGTCCTTTCTTGTTGCACTTATCACAGACCACTTGACAATAACCTGCATGATGTGTGTAACATCTTTTGCAGAATGGATGGGGTCCCTTATAGTTTGGACTTGCAGTTGCCCCATCTTGTTTACCTTTAAAAGTTTCTTGTTTCTTCAGGTGAGTACTTTTGCCCTTATAGTCTTCCCATTTCCTCTTTCCTTCAGTTGTCTTGACTTCGGTAATTGGTGCCTTAATCGAACTCTCTGTGATCTGGTCCATGAGTTGGTGTGCCATTGTCATGGCTTCCTGCATCGTATTTGGTTTGGACGATGTAACATTTCCTTTGATATTGATCGATAAACCGTCAATATACATTTCTATCTTTCGTTTCTCGTTTGGCACCAATTCGGGACACAACAAGGCTAGTTCCATGAAACGCTTTTCATAGTTATTGAGATTCGCGCCGATAACCTTCAGATTACGTAACTCAGATTCCATTTTTCTGATCTCGTTTCGAGGACAGTACTCCTCGATTAGCATCTTTTTCAGTTCTTCCCAAGAGATATCATATGCCGTATCTATTCCTTCTGCTTTAGCATAATTGTTCCACCAAGTAAGTGCACCATCTTGCAACGTGCACGAAGCATACTTTGACTTGTCTCCGTTCGCACAATTACTGATTTTGAAAACGGACTCCATCTTTTCAAACCATCGGGTTAGACCGACTGGTCCCTCGGTTCCACTAAACGTCTGTGGTTTGCATCCTTGAAAAGTTTTGTATGAGCATCCGTTTCGTGAGTTTGTGTTTACGGCTGCTGCTTCGGCTGCTGCTTCGGCTGTTGCTTTTGCTGCTTCGGTTGTAGCAATTCTTTCATTCACACGTTTCTCGACTAGTTGCTCAAACTCAGCATCCGACATTTGAGACATGTTTCTTTAATAAACACAACAGATATAATTTAATCATATAGAATATTATAGGTAAAATGAGTTGTCAATAGTTAATCGTAGCATATTAATAATATGAACCAATTATTATAAAAGCCTTTTCTTCTTATTAGCATCTTATAATTATTTCTAGGGTATTACCTACCCGTTAAGTTCATACATAATAGCTAGTACAAGGAATTAACTACTAAAATCCTAATAATATTCCACTATAAAAAATTATAGCGAGTTACTACATTATTATGTAATAATAATAATAATAATAAGAAGTAGTAATAATACAAATAATCATTCCATGCATTTATTATTAATAAACCAAAATAATACAATACCATACAATACTGATATTTTACATATGCTTATTTTACATAACAAGATAGAGTAGCACACATAAGCAATAAAATAGCGCATGGAAGATTTATGGTTGCGAGGTCGTTCATTCAGAACTATCAGAAACTTCTTCCCATTTGGTTCTCTCTGCCAATTGTTTGTGTGCACATGGTCCGACAGACATTCTGGCAGTGTATTTTATTTTTAGTTGGGGTTTTGAGGTACCCGTTGCCTCAGTGGGTTTAATACAATAAGGGTGGTTACGGATAGAATGGTCCTGTTCTTTTTTAATAATTAAGGACATTTTATTATTGTGGTTGTTTTTATTATCTATAGCAAGTTGGAATTTCTCCTTAGTGATCTCTTTTATTTCATTAGCGAAATCCTCCTCCTTACTGATCTCGTCTGATGACGAACTGTCTGAGTCATGTGTAGGAGAATATGATGACGAACTGCAAGAATATGTACCGGTGGTCATGAACCGAAATCTGCCAGGCGTAATCGGCACAACCCGCCCGTCGGCGGTATATCTGGACCAATGTCCATATTTGTTTAGAAATGGACGATCCTCTTTTACTCCAGGGATCATGGGTCCATGCCAACGATACTGTGGCTCCGGAAAACTAAAGCTGGGTGGAGCTGGAACCTCCTCTGGGTTTACCGGGAGTTGAGATTCCCCGGCTAACACAATTTCTTCTTTAATAGGTATTGGAACGCCCTTTTCAGTTGTGGATAGAATAGATTCAGTGTCCGATTCCGAGTCGTACAATATGATAGGATTAGAAGAAGTCATCTATCACATAATTGAAACAACAATTACGTTAGCATATAAATATATCACATATAATGTTTTTGACCAAATAATAAGCAAAAATCAGGAAAAACAGATATGGTCATAGTCCAGACTCACTAATGCATCCTAACAATTACCAGTTAAACACAATAATGTAATTTCTGGTTCCCTATGACCTCAAGCTCGGATACCAACTGTAACGACCCGTCAAAATCGCTATTGACGCGGCACGTTAATCATTGATTCCACAGTGAGGTTTTGACCTCTATATGATACGTTTTGATAAAATATTGCATTCATTAAAATAAGTGACTTTCTAAACATAGAAAGTTATAAACATGTGGGCGAGTGCTTAGGTATAAGCAAAACCCCGAAATACATAAGTCTTTAATTTACAGGTTGACATCACAGTCCAATTATTTATTACACAACGCAGTTTTATTTTGAATGCAATAAACTTTGTACAAAGCATGAGAGACTCCATGCAGGTAACAAGCACATCACAGCGGAAGCATTCTAAGGACCTGAATAAAACATGCTAAAAAGTCAACACGAATGTTGGTGAGTTATAGGTTTAATTGCTCGAGTCATAAACATATATAAAGATAGACCACAAGATTTCATCAAAAGTTTATCAATAGATTCTACGTAACAGAGCACCCTGGTAACTAAACTTAACGCTATAGTGATAATTACCCCATTCGTTTTAATACACGCAAACCAACGTGTCTTAAACTCAAATAACATACGTCCGTTAAAAGGCTAGTGCTCTAGCTCGGACGGGGATGTCAAGCCCTATGGATCCATATACAATTATTCGCGCCCACCAGTCCATATCCTATGTACTGGCAGCTACTAGTTACCAAAGCTAAGGGATTTTCGGTTTAACTCAGTGTAGAATTTAGTATGTACTTGTGTCTTATCGCGTTTAAAATAAATTGCATATATTCTCAGCCCAAAAATATTTAAAGTATTTAAAAAGGGAGACTATAAACTCACAGTTCAATATTGAGACTCAATATTGTAGGCAAATTGCGTAGACGTAATGATGGTAGACGACTGTATGGTTGGCCTTGGATTCAAGAACAATACCCCGAACAATACCCAATATTTCCTTAGCTTAAAGTGGTTTAAAACCCGAATTAAAATACCCTCGAATATACCTTATTATTATTAAACTTAAATTTAAAATTATAATTATAATTTAAATATAAATTTTTATTACTGAAGAAAAAATATGTGATAATTCGTCGAGCAAAACAGGCGTATTTATATTACTTTTCCGTTTACTGTAGCTCATGCGATCGCATGAGTTTTCAGTGTTTTTGCCATGCGATCGCATGGCCGCCTTTTCTGTTTTTGTTTGCTAGTTCGTCGACATCAAATAGTGTTACTGTAGCAAATAGTAGGTTACTGTAGCAAATAGGGTTTACTGTAGCAAATAGTGTTTACTGTAGCAAATCACTGTAGCAAATTCGTTTTCACTGTAGCACTGTAGCAAAATACGGTTCCACTGTAGCAAATAGTGTTTTACTGTAGCAAATAGTGTTTTACTGTAGCAAATAGGGTTTTACTGTAGGAAAGTCGTTTTTACTTGTACATATATGTAACGACCCCGACAAATCGTCAAGTGACGGCGTCGTCTACATGGGTCCCATCACCTGGTCATAAGTCTTTATGATAACGTTTGACCAAAATATGTCGCCTTCATTTCAAAATAAAGATTGTTTCCAAAGTTTACAAGAATTGTTCAACCAATAGTTAAGTTACAAGGTTATAAGTACAAATGAAATCTAGACGACACGGTTTAAAGTAAAGTCAAAAGACGCTCCATGAAATGCATGTATACTCGACATCCAATGCAAGTATCAAATAGTAAGCGGAAGCATGTTTCACATATCGTGCAAGCCCTGAGAAAAACATAGAAATCTGTCAACGAAAACGTTGGTGAAATCATAGGTTTAAGTAAGTAAGTGAGTAAAAGTAAGTAAGTCGAACCACAAGGTTTGAAAAGTTGAAATAATAGTAATACATTCTAAAAGTTAATATTCACGAGCACCCAATTATCAAAGCTTAACATTCCATCCATTGTATACCCCATCCATAGTGCTAGAACAAACACTGATTCTCGAAAATATATTTCATCTGTAGACGGTAGCGAACCGTCAAAGATGAGGGTTGTCAACCCATATGGCCATATAACATAAGTTCTCGCTTACACCCGTCAAGTGTAACTAATGATAATCGAATTGAGGATTTTTGTTCTAAACTCGTATGTAGAATGTTTGTTTTCCCGTTCTTGTGTTCACTTAGTTCAAAAGAATCGTTTATGTTTTCTCATCCCAAATATAAGTTCAAAAAGAGTAAAAGTGGGACTATGATCTCACCTTGCGTGCAAGAGTTAATAAAGTACTTCAACAAGTAAACGCGTGCAAAGACAAAGCTAGTCTTGACCTAAACATATAGGTTATATCAATAACGGTAAACACAAACGGTCAAAGATGTTCAATTAGTCCTATGGCTCGTTACGACTCGATTATGTAGCATGTGAATCAATTAGTCAAGTTTCATGCACGATACAAGTAATTAAGCATGTTAGAACGATCGTATAATTGTTTGGTTAAGTTTGACCAAAAGTCAAACTTGGTCAAAGTCGAGGTCAACGGGGTCGGGTCGGGTATCCGACAATTTTCCCATGATGAGAAATCATTTATGAGCAGAATGGCCAAGTTTCATGTTAATCGGAGTTACGGTTAAGCGGGAAACATTTTGTGAAAGGAAAAATAAAAACAAAAATGAGCTGGGCATATGCGCGGCGCGCTATGGGTTGCGCGGCGCGCACCCTAGTGTAAATCCGGGTCAGAACTCAACTAAAGGGGGCAAATATCTGGGATTTCTGTTTTGCGCGGCGCGCTGAGGTTGCACGGCGCGCATACCTGGAATTTTTGCTGTTTGCAGAAAAATAGACCAAGTCACGAACCAAAACTCAAATTAACATATTTTATGAACCGAAAACATCCAAAATGCATACTATATATCGTTGGAAAGGTAATTTGACAAGGAAAACAACTAAACACGTTTCATCAAACAAAAACATCAATTTCAATAACCGATTTTCCGTCAAGTGATCATTAAGAATCCATTTTCAAAGTTTCAAGTTCATCAAATGCATTTTAAGTTTCGGGAATCCAATTCACACATGTGATATGCCGTTTTGAAGGTAATGAAGCATACATTACTACTAAACACTAACAATTAACATTTCATGGCATTCAAGCATCCAAAAATTCATGTCAAGAACTATCAAACCCTAGTCAAACATCTCAACATCAATAATCATGTTTTTGAAGTTTTCTTAATCAACCTACACATCAAATTGAAGCTAATGATGCTAGTAACACATTTAATACATGAACTTTAACAATTAAACAACATATGATCATCCAAAATCAAAGATTAAGCATGCATTTTTCATTTTCAAGCTAGTTACACCAAAAACAACAAATCGAGCATACAAATTACATACATAACATCACAATGAGCCATAGACACTAATTAACACACTTTTAAGTCAAGAACATGAATTTAAAGAAATCTAGTGATTTAGAAATGTTACCCAAATGTGATGAAATTGGTACCAAATCGAAGAGGATGAAGAGAGGATCACGAATATATAATTTGTTTTGATGTTTGATTGCTTGAATGGAAATAGATGATGAATTTAGTGAATGGGTGTTTTGAGTTCAAAAATGGTGGAGAGAAAAGAAAAAAAGAAAGTGGGAGGTGAAATGAGTGGATAAGAGGAGGTGTTGACCATTTGACCTAGTCAAATGTTTGGCACCTTGGCAAAACTAGTCCCTCAAGTTTGTTGTCGGGTGCGGGAATTAACCAAACGAAATATTTTAAAACGTTAGAGTAAACGAGTGATGTTATAATTAAATAACGAGAATATTATGAACGTTCGTCAACGGAGTCGATGAATTTAAATACGAAAGATATTATTATATAAAAAAAACGGTGTTAAAAATAAATTTAACGGAAAAACGCTGGATGTTACATTATCCACACCTCAAAAGAAATTTCGTCCCGAAATTTAGTTGGAAGTAATAGTCGATGTCTCTTGCTCGAGACCTTTCGTTGTTAATGCTATAAGTAAGTGAGGATACGTCCTTGGACATTTTCACGATTTCGGATAGTCGGGATTTTACGTTGTATTAAGGTTTGGTTTTTACGATCCCTGGTTTCAACTGGTTTTCCTATGAAGAGTAGTTTGTCATCGATAGTTGATGTATCTAGCAGGATTGCACGTTCCTGTTCCGCAGGACACGTTTCTAAGTTTGTTACACGAAAAGTAGGGTAAACGGAAACTTAATTGCATCGGAAGTTCTAAACGGTAGGAAGCGGTTCCAATACGCCCCAAGGTTTCAAAAGGTTCAATATTGCAGATATAGCCTTTCTCGATTTCCTAAAATGGATTTCACCTTTCCAAGGTGCGGTTTCTCAATATTACGCGATTACACACTGGGATTTGTGAGGTTTTCATCTAAGTTTGGTATAACTCTTCTGGCGACCATGGGTTGTCTCTAGCCCTCCTCGGACTTGAACGATCTCAATTGTTGTTTCTTGATGGAGTTCAGATTCGGCGATTTGCTTGCCGCATGCTTTGGTTAAATGAACAGGGGTATGACATTAGCGGTCATATAGGGTTTCGGAAAGTGCGTGTGAACACACGAGTGGTATCTACTGTTGTAAGAGTGATCTACTAAAGGTGACAATACGAGTTTGTGACATGTCTTTCCAAGACGTAAATCGTTCGTTTGCTCGGTTCGTCGGTTTGTGGGTGGTACGCGGTACTCATGTCTAAGCGGGTCTCCAAGGTTTCTTGCAAAACTAGAAGTGAAACGAGTATTTCGATACGTGATAATTGACAAAGATGCACCGTGTTGGAATAGAATCTCTTAATATACGTTTGAACAAGTTAGTTAGGGTTCGAAAATGTTCGTTAGAACTATTCACCCTCGTGGCGAATACTATTGTAATATGAAGAGTTTCTCTATCCATGGAGAAATGTTACAAGGAGTTTCCTTAAACGGAAATGCGAGCGATAAAGATAGGAGTGAAATGAGGACTTAGAATAGGATAAGCTTACATCTCGAGGTTGCCATAACGTGCCTCTAGTTGTCAAAAAAAAGAAAATGAAGTCTGAAAGAGAAACGAGATAGTACACGTAATTGTATAGTTCGGGGTTGAATAATGGTTGGACGATTATCAGCAACGCAAGGGCGTTAAGTCAAAGAAGAGTGAAGTATCGTTGGATTGTGTGTTATCTTAAATTCCAGTAATATCAGACGGTAACGGTGAAATAACATAGGTATGTAGTGTGGTACGTGATGACGAGAAAGTTGATCGGATCCACAATTTAGTATTCGAATTCTTCGCGCAAAATAACGAATTTTAGTTATGTTGATTTTTGAGACGAGAGAGTATGCCTTTCGGCGTTCAAGTAGAAATATTTCCATGTTTGAGTTCCATCTGTTGCTATACGATTTTAACTAGAATTGTTGGTGTGAAGAATCACGCTCAAGGTTCGAACACGGAGAGGTTTAAAGTTTTCCTTAGTGAGTTAACGAGTTTAAAAGTCGTGTAACACGAGAAAAGTCAGAAATGAATCTTCGGTAAAAATAGACGAGATCTAAGATTTTACGAATACAAGTCTGAGTTGGGAGAGTTTCCTGATTACATGTGGCTTGATTTTGAGATTGATTGTAATGCCTTGACCATTAACATCATGGTCTAGAAAATTGGACTTCGTTCAACAGAAATTCTCACTCGGAGAATTTGGTATAAAGTTGCTCTTTTCTCAAAAGTTCGAGCGTAAGATGGTGATGTTGTTCGTTTTCCTTCTTTACTTAAATAAGTTAAGATGTCATCTATAAATACGATAACAGATTTGTCTAGATAAGTTGCATACGTGGTTTAGGAGGTTCATGAATACGGACGGAGTCCTAAATAAATCAAACGGTACTAAGAGAGATTTACAACTAACGTTGCGAGTTCGGAAATAGCTTAGGAGACATCGTCTCCCTTAACCCCCAATTGATGATAACCGGAACGGAGGTCGTTTTGGAATGCACACGGGATTCATGCAAGTAATCAGGTGGTCATGGATACGAGGAAGAGGGTATCGGTTTTCAACCGAAAATTATTTAGTTCACAATAATCTATACCTAGTTGTAGGGAAACAATTTCTCCTTAACGAATAGGTTCTGAGCTCCCTAGTTCTATAGGTGTCAAGTCAATATTCTTAACGTATATCCTCCGATAGAATTTATAGACACACAATATCTTTCCGTTGGTCGCTTAAATTGCCTAAGTAGTATCTAAGGGAAAAAGGTGGAATGTAATGAGTACAAGTCAAAGTCTTGGTTGTAAAACGTCTAGCGGTAATGGAATCGAATAAGTATGAAGTATACGGTTTGTTGTGATTAAACGTACCCGTTACTAGTCCATCGTCGTTCCGGGCATCCTAGGTGTCGATGTTGAAGGTTCAACGGCGTGCGTTGGGGTTGATTTTCTTATTTGGGCACACATTCCTAAAATGACCCAGTTGGCCACATTCGAAGCAAGCACCCGTTCTGTGTGCGTTGGGCATCTTTCGAGCGACGGGTCCTTGGCGCCGGTGGCGAAACCTGCCACATCCTTCAAAGTGATGCTTGTGGCATTCGTTACAAAAAGGTAGTTTTCCGGTATAGCCTTTCTTGTCGTTGGAGGCGAAAGGCTTCTTGGAGAGGTTGTTGTGGTTGTGGTTGCTTGATTGAGAGGCTTCCCATGTTCTTTTATTGCCGCTCGATTGGTTCTCGACCATTGGTGCCGGCGTTTCCATTTCATTCGCCGTGTCTAAAGTATGGCGGGCCATTGTTAAAGCCTTTTGTAGGTTAGTGGGTCGAGGTGTCATTACCCTGTGTTGAATGCTCTTAGGGAGGCCATCCATGTAAAGTTCGACTCTTAGGGATTCGGGAGTCATGATATTTGGACACATTGTGACTAGTTCGGCAAACCGTTGATTATAAGCTTCGAGGTCATTTCCGACCGTTTTTAAATTCCTTAGACCCTGTTCGAGCCTTCGAGTCTCGTCGCGCGGGAAGTATTCGGTGATCATTCTTTCTCTTAATTCGGTCCAAGAGAGTGTGTGGGCTTCATCGCTTCCCACTAATTGTACATACGTGTTCCACCATGAGAGAGCAATACCGGTGAAAGTGAGGGTGGAAAACTTGACCTTATCTTGGTCTCGACAACCGCTTGTGTTAAAAACGGTCTCCATTTGTTCAAACCATCGGGTGAGAGTAACCGGTCCTCCGGTTCCATCGAAAGTGGAAGGATTGTACTTCATGAAGTTCTTGTAGGAGCAACCTTCGTTTGAATTACCGGTTCCATGATTGTTGTTGTTAGAAAAGTGATCGGCCACGGCCGTACCCACGGCGGTGGTTATCATTCGTTGAAGAGCTTGTTCTAGGGTTTCGAGAGGAGTATTGTGTTGACCTTGGTGAGCCATTGTTCCTTCATGACACAAGAATATCGTTGGTTAGTATTTTCAACAATACTAACCGGAGTATGGAATAAGGATAGAGAGGAAATTTTTCCTTGACTCGCCTTAAATTCTTTACGTCATAATGTCGGAACGTCCATGTGAATCACCGTAATATAATCCCGGAAATTATATTACCCTGATTTACATGTGCATTTAACATTACTTTATAAAGTCAAGGTGGCGCGTCAACAAAATTTATCAACGTAAGATCAAGATCGAATACGAGTTAGATATGATAGAAGAGTTCGAGTATAAATGCACAAATAGTCAAGTAATTCCTACTTCAGTCTATATGCCGGTTGTAGTCTAGATTCACCTATGTACCCTATGACTCGGGGTGGACACAAATGAACTCTAAATCCCTACAACCAAGGCTCTGATACCACTTGTAACGACCCCGACAAATCGTCAAGTGACGGCGTCGTCTACATGGGTCCCATCACCTGGTCATAAGTCTTTATGACAACGTTTGACCAAAATATGTCGCCTTCATTTCAAAATAAAGATTGTTTCCAAAGTTTACAAGAATTGTTCAACCAAAAGTTAAGTTACAAGGTTATAAGTACAAATGAAATCTAGACGACACGGTTTAAAGTAAAGTCAAAAGACGCTCCATGAAATGCATGTATACTCGACATCCAATGCAAGTATCAAATAGTAAGCGGAAGCATGTTTCACATATCGTGCAAGCCCTGAGAAAAACATAGAAATCTGTCAACGAAAACGTTGGTGAAATCATAGGTTTAAGTAAGTAAGTGAGTAAAAGTAAGTAAGTCGAACCACAAGGTTTGAAAAGTTGAAATAATAGTAATACATTCTAAAAGTTAATATTCACGAGCACCCAATTATCAAAGCTTAACATTCCATCCATTGTATACCCCATCCATAGTGCTAGAACAAACACTGATTCTCGAAAATATATTTCATCTGTAGACGGTAGCGAACCGTCAAAGATGAGGGTTGTCAACCCATATGGCCATATAACATAAGTTCTCGCTTACACCCGTCAAGTGTAACTAATGATAATCGAATTGAGGATTTTTGTTCTAAACTCGTATGTAGAATGTTTGTTTTCCCGTTCTTGTGTTCACTTAGTTCAAAAGAATCGTTTATGTTTTCTCATCCCAAATATAAGTTCAAAAAGAGTAAAAGTGGGACTATGATCTCACCTTGCGTGCAAGAGTTAATAAAGTACTTCAACAAGTAAACGCGTGCAAAGACAAAGCTAGTCTTGACCTAAACATATAGGTTATATCAATAACGGTAAACACAAACGGTCAAAGATGTTCAATTAGTCCTATGGCTCGTTACGACTCGATTATGTAGCATGTGAATCAATTAGTCAAGTTTCATGCACGATACAAGTAATTAAGCATGTTAGAACGATCGTATAATTGTTTGGTTAAGTTTGACTAAAAGTCAAACTTGGTCAAAGTCAAGGTCAACGGGGTCGGGTCGGGTATCCGACAATTTTCCCATGATGAGAAATCATTTATGAGCAGAATGGCCAAGTTTCATGTTAATCGGAGTTACGGTTAAGCGGGAAACATTTTGTGAAAGGAAAAATAAAAACAAAAATGAGCTGGGCATATGCGCGGCGCGCTATGGGTTGCGCGGCGCGCACCCTAGTGTAAATCCGGGTCAGAACTCAACTAAAGGGGGCAAATATCTGGGATTTATGTTTTGCGCGGCGCGCTGAGGTTGCACGGCGCGCATACCTGGAATTTTTGCTGTTTGCAGAAAAATAGACCAAGTCACGAACCAAAACTCAAATTAACATATTTTATGAACCGAAAACATCCAAAATGCATACTATATATCGTTGGAAAGGTAATTTGACAAGGAAAACAACTAAACACGTTTTATCAAACAAAAACATCAATTTCAATAACCGATTTTCCGTCAAGTGATCATTAAGAATCCATTTTCAAAGTTTCAAGTTCATCAAATGCATTTTAAGTTTCGGGAATCCAATTCACACATGTGATATGCCGTTTTGAAGGTAATGAAGCATACATTACTACTAAACACTAACAATTAACATTTCATGGCATTCAAGCATCCAAAAATTCATGTCAAGAACTATCAAACCCTAGTCAAACATCTCAACATCAATAATCATGTTTTTGAAGTTTTCTTAATCAACCTACACATCAAATTGAAGCTAATGATGCTAGTAACACATTTAATACATGAACTTTAACAATTAAACAACATATGATCATCCAAAATCAAAGATTAAGCATGCATTTTTCATTTTCAAGCTAGTTACACCAAAAACAACAAATCGAGCATACAAATTACATACACAACATCACAATGAGCCATAGACACTAATTAACACACTTTTAAGTCAAGAACATGAATTTAAAGAAATCTAGTGATTTAGAAATGTTACCCAAATGTGATGAAATTGGTACCAAATCGAAGAGGATGAAGAGAGGATCACGAATATATAATTTGTTTTGATGTTTGATTGCTTGAATGGAAATAGATGATGAATTTAGTGAATGGGTGTTTTGAGTTCAAAAATGGTGGAGAGAAAAGAAAAAAAGAAAGTGGGAGGTGAAATGAGTGGATAAGAGGAGGTGTTGACCATTTGACCTAGTCAAATGTTTGGCACCTTGGCGAAACTAGTCCCTCAAGTTTGTTGTCGGGTGAGGGAATTAACCAAACGAAATATTTTAAAACGTTAGAGTAAACGAGTGATGTTATAATTAAATAACGAGAATATTATGAACGTTCGTCAACGGAGTCGACGAATTTAAATACGAAAGATATTATTATATAAAAAAAAACGGTGTTAAAAATAAATTTAACGGAAAAACGCGGGATGTTACAATATATATATACATACATATAATTGTTCATGAATCGTCGAGAGTAATCAAAGGTAATTGTATATATGAAACAGTTCTAAAATTTTGAGACTCAATCTAACAGACTTTGTTTAGCGTGTTAAAATAATAAATCGTATAGAGAATTGGTTTAAATAAGTCAAAAATTTTCGGGTCATCACACCGCGCACCCTCCAGATCAGTTTTAAATTATTTTTTTTATTCCGCGTTTTTGGTTGGTTAACGGGTTGGGTTGTTACAATATGACACTTCAAAAATAGTCTTAACATCAAAAGGGAAACATCATGAAATACCGTAATTATATCTTTAAATACCGCACATTTACTTCATTACGAATCAATTAACCACAGTGACCGCATCTAAACCTCGACAGTTGAATTAACATCAAATAAAAATGCAGCTTGGCGCATTCTAAAAAAATGCGACGCATTTTGACCTTGACACGATTTCAACCCATTTTGACACTTTCTCAAAACACAAGTTAAACCACATATCTAATACTCAACTTTCCTGACCTTTTTCATACACAAAAAAAAACTTTACCAAAACAAGTTTTGGCGTATCATTCCCTCATTTCATTTCATACAAACTTCCTCAACATAAACTTGGCCAACACGACCATTAGTACCCCAAAGATAATCGTACCATTTAATTTAACAATTTTTTTCATACATAACACTTCACCTTTTTGTTTGGACATCAGTTTGGGATCGCCCAGGGGACTTAAACACACACACGTTCACTTCCCGTAATTGCATAACCCGCCCCCAACTACTGCCCTGGAGGAAACCGGAACAATCCGAGGGCATGCCCGGACAAATCCGTAATTGCATAACCCGCCCCCAACTACTGCACTGGGTGGATACTTCAGGTCAGGGATAACACTTAACTTAGACTCATATCTTCGAAACACAACTAGATCATGAACCAACAAATAAGTAGAATACAAAAGACAAGTTTGTGGGCAAATACATTCAACTTGAATACAAATTGAAACCGAATTTAAAGGAGAACTTCACTTACTAAGCTTGCAATCCCTTCTAATCCTTGGTGGCCTCTTTACCTTCTCTTCTACCTTCTGGATCAAAGAGCCTAAAATCCCATACACTTGCAATCCTCAATATGATATTTAATTGGTTTGGTTTCTCAATCAGTTTTTTTAAGTGAAAGAAAATTTTATATTCACTAAAAACTCATCACTTATAGAATTGTGTATTATTGTTTTTTTATTTTTAATCTATTACTCCTTCCGTCCCGGATTGAATATCCATCAACAAAATTTTTTCAATTCTTGATAGTTAAGTGAAATGTATACTTCACCATTTATCTAATAATCCATTGTAACTAATTAACTTTTAAAATAAAGTAAGAGAGAGATGAAACAGTAGAAAAGGTTTGTTGACTTCTAGATATCAAAAGAGTAAAACTTTGGCGATTTTTTAGTAGTATTTTAAGTAAGTAGCATTTATTTTTGGACATATATAAATAGTAATGTTCGAGGGTAGGGATAATCATCCAGATCTTATTGTGAAAGAAAAAAGCCGCCCCACGGAGCAGGCGGGTTGCTTCCTCCGATGGGCTGGTTAAGATATTCACAACTTTTTAATAGATATAATCCTTACTTTTTTGGGGATTGAGGGGTATTAAAATATAATTTGTCTTTTTAATTTTTAAATCCTTCAATAAATATTTTTAGGTTTTATACTTTGATATGTAGCCTCTATTACATTAGTTATTGATTACTCTGAGATTTTAATGAATTTGCAACTTCATGTGAGCAGATTTACTAAGCCAACAACAAGGGAAATTATAGAGATAAACCAAAATGCTATAATAATAAGTTTGAAGATTCTGATTCTTTTTTTCAATTGTATAAAAGTTCATTGCATAACATATACATATACAATAATAATTAAATAAGACATACAAATAGCTCCTTAAATGTATTACTTCATTTAGAATATAATTTTATACATAATCCTACAAATTCGCTAGTTTTAAACTAGTACTACCTCCGTCCCTAAATTATTGTCCAGTATTCCATTTTGGGATGTCCCAAATTAATTGTCTACTTCCATAAATAGAAAGGAAATGAGATATTTCATTGGTGGATCTGGAGAGAGAAGATATTTCATTGGTGGAGAAATAAAGTTAGTGGGATTTCCTAAAACTGTGTGTTTTTTGTCTGGGGACAATTAATCTGGGACGGAGGGAGTATGTTTTTCAATTTTTTTTTTTTTTGAATGGCTATTGGGATCACCCGAGGGGGACTAAACCACCCGTTGCGATCATCTCCCGTTTCGACTATGTCGATGCAGCGATAATAACCCCGCCCCCATCGCTGCCCGGGAGGAAACCTTGAAACCGATCCAAGGGCACGACCAAATAAAACCCCCTCCTCGTTACCCCCCAAACGATATGGGAAATGTGCCATAGGTGAATACTTTATGGCATAGATGAAATTGTGTTTTTAATATGTAGCCAACGGGGGTCGAACTCCTGACCTCCCCTAAAGGAGGCAGACCACCAACCGCTGGACCACATCACAACTTCAAATTTGTTTCAAATTAATGATTTTTTGAAAACGTAAACAACCAATCTTTGTGATTTGCTTACAAAGTACCACTCAAATTTGATAATGCTTTGTTTAATTTTGATTTTGAAATTGCCACCGTCGTAGGGTGATACATAATACAGAGTCCTCCATACACCCCAAACTTACCGTCTCATCTTGATTTCTGAAGTCTTCTTTTTTTAACTTTGACATTAAATACTTACACTGGATGGAATTATATGAATGAATTGAGTTTTAAATGTATTTTTATTTGTATACTTTTCAAATAATATTATATATTGAGAAAATTGGATAAATGATCCCCGTGATTTACATGAAAAGGGAATGGTCCCTGATGTTCATTTTCGGGTTCGTGGTCCTTGTGGTTTACTAAACGCATGTGGGTGGTCCCTGCATCAAACGGACGTTAAATTGATCCGTCAAATTTAGTCACATGCCTAACATGTGAGGGTAAAATCGTCTTTTTAGCCAACACGCTCGTTATTTCTTTTATCATACCAAACACCCCTTTTCTTCGTTCTTTGTCCTTCACCTTCTGCACATCTTCTTTTGACTTCATATTCAACTTCATCCTTTCACCTTGTTCTTAAATCTTCATCTTCAACATCTTTATCCATTTAAAGTTAACCCTCTTTCATTCCAAACACAAACCCACACACAAACTCTAGTTCATTAATCATTACCCACACACAAACTCAAAATATATAAGAACTTAAACTTAAAAAACCCTAATCGTTCTAACTCTCTTTTATTCCAAATACAAACCCACACACAAAAATCAAAAACAAATAAACCAAATTACAGAAACCTTTCACTAAAACAAAATCAGATGCACCTCACATCGATTCAAAAAATATGAAAATCAGCGAAAGGAGCAGAGCTTGAATCAGAGGTTAGACAGAGCTTGAATCAGAGGTTAGACAGAGCTTGAATCATCGTCAGTTGAAAATTGTACACCCTCGCTTTCAGTTGCAAATCGTACACCCACACTTTCAGTTGCAAATCATCGTACACCCACGATTTCAGTACAACAATCTTCGATTTGGTATTGGTAGATCTGATTCTCAATTTGGGTTTATGGGTCGGGATGAAATCGACGGTGGCGGCACGCTGTAAAAGGCTGCTAAATTGGGGGAAATGGAATATTTTGATTATTCTACTAGTAAGATCTAAACAATTATATTTATATTCAATGTATACAGGAACTGGTCGTGGACAAGGCAGAATATTGGATCACGAAACCTTCTTTTGCTAGAAAATATGCTGGACGAAATTGAAAATATCACGTTTCTCAATCGCCTGATATTTGGTGTTGGAAATATTACTAAATCCATTCATATTAAAAAACGGTTTAGTTTGATTCTTGATGTAAAGGTAAATTTTCTTTGTTTCATTTAATTTTTTAGAACTCATTCATGAAATAAAATAGAGATTGTTGTTAACTGTTCCACAAAGGAATCGTGTAAGTGATTATGAATTAATTATATGTATATAATCTTGATTCGTTTCACTGCGTTTTAGCTTTGTGGAATGTGCAGGTATGTGTTTTCATTTAAAGGTATTTTGTTAAAGGAATGAAGAATGGGAAGAAGAAGATAAAATAAGAAATGAAAATATTATTAAATAATGTAAACGGACGATTTTACCCATCACGTGTTTGGCACGTGATTACACTTGACGGACGAAATAAATGTCCGTCAGAAATTGGGACCATTTACACCGGCTGTGTAAACTACAAGTACTACGAACCTCGAAAATGAACATCAGGGACCATTTACCCCTTTTCATGTAAACCACAGGTACCATTTATCCAATTTTCTTTATATATTATATTATAAACTTAAACTAAAATAATTCTACATATATTCAATTCAATTAGAAATTTATTAAACTCACAGCTAAAAAAAACTTCAAACAGTAATATAGGAAAATTTAATTATTTTGTGACGCGTACAAGAGAAAAGGAGATACTTTCGGTGCAAGTACTTAAAAGTCAAAATAGTTGACTTAGGTTAATTTCGAAATTTCCCTGCAATAATGGAGGAAGCAGCTTCCTATAATTCATTCTTACCAGTTTATCAAACATATACAGATTTGCTAACTTGATTCTAAGTTTATTTTTATTTTATCAAGAAATGGATCCATCATCATCGTGTTTGGTCCCTTATTCTTCATCTAAAAGGAAAAGGGATCCAAGTTGTTCTTACGATGAACATCACCGTTGTAAAAGGCCAAAGTACGATGTGTTTCTGAATTATTCTTTTGAGGATACCGGCAATAAGTTTGTAAGCCACCTAAGGCAGCCCTGAAACGCAACATTTTTACCATATCTGACCACAACACTCTTCCAATAGGCCAAGATACGAGTTCTGAGTTTTTGAAAGCTATTGAAGAGTCTCATACCTATCTCGTTGTAATTTCCACTAATTACTCTCGTTCAGTTGAGTCCCTTGATGAGTTGGTTCTCATTATGGATTCCCTCCCTAAGTTTAAGAACAGGAAGGTTATTCCAGTATTTTTGAATGTCGATCCGTCTGATGTTCGAAATCTACGAGGATGTTTTGAGGAAGCCTTTCGAATGCACGAGGCCAACATAGATCCAAATAGAGTTCGCAAATGGAGAAAGGCCCTCAAAGAAGCAGGTCAAAGGTCCGGTCAACCTTTAAAAAATGGGTAAGCTAGCTAGCTAGTATTCATTTAATTTAATTTCTACAAGTATAAACAAAAAACAATATAATTGCAGTTTAAATGCATACTGTTGTTTTTGTTAAGCTTTAATGTACTATCTGTTAATTTTGGCAGGGATGATGAGGCAGCCTTTTTACACAACATCATTCAAGATCTCAAAAAGATTAAAATTCCATTGGAGCTATTTGATGCTCAACACCCTGTTGGGATTGAACCACGGGCACAAGCTATAATTTCAGCATTAAGGTTAGGTGACCTTGATTTTCACAATATTGTGGCGGTTTTTGGAATCAGCGGTTCCGGTAAAACAACTATTGTCCAAGCTGTGTATGATAGAATTGTTGCAGATTTCGACTACTATTGTTTTATTAAGAACATCCATTTTTACAAGAACAAGGGTCCATTTTGGGAGGTTGAATTGCAGCGGGAGGTCCTTCGTGGTCTAACCGGAAATGATCCGACTCACGGAAATGTTGGAGCCCCTGAGATAAGAAGATTAATAGACAGTGAAAAGACTCTTTTGGTGCTTGATGATGTTGAGAAGGTGGATGACTTGAAAGCACTAGGTTTACATTCTGCCTCATTAAGTTCAGGATCTGGAAGCAGCAGAGTAATTGTGACAACAAGAAATAAAGGGTCTCTTGGTAACCTACCATACACTTGTTATGATATAGAATTGTTGGATTGGGAGGAATCTTTTGAACTCTTTGTCAGATACGCATATGGTGAAGACGAACCTGTCGATGCAATGTTCGTACACGAAATAGTCTGTCACGCTGGAGGGCTTCCATTGATTCTGAACGTGTGGGGTCTCCATTTTAAAGCTCATAAAAAGGAAGAATGGCCAAACCTGTTGAAGACGATGAGAAGAATTCCTCATGAAGATATTCAACAGAAGCTTCAAGTGAGCTATGATTCACTTCCTGATGAAACCAAGAGTTTCTTTCTGGATATCGTTTTTTTCTTTGATGGATGGAGCTGGGATTATACAAAGTCATATGAGGACACATATATGGAAATGACTGATTATATGTATATGTATCAGCATTCAATGTGCAGATTATTGCACGACGAAGATGAATTGTTTTTCCGAGAGATTAAAATCAAACCCCTTGTTGATAGAGGTCTAGTTAAAATAGAAAATGAAAAAGTAAGATTGGTGATACATGAAGTGATTAGGGAAATGGGGAAAGAAGTGGTCCGCCAACAAAATACGAAAGAGCCTGGAAAACGTACACGATTGGTGGATGAAAGAGACGTGCTTCATGTAGTGAAAAATAATTCGGTACGTACCCTATATCTCTCTATCGATCGATCTCTGCCTTCGTAAATTGCTTCCACCCAAACTTTAATAGGAAATAGAAATAGAAATAGAAGTTAGCTTAGTTTCTTACTTACTTTATTATTTACCAGGGAACAAGTTCTGTTGAAAGCATCATCTTGGAAATTGACTACGAAAAGAGTGAAGAACAACAATCTATAAAAAACGTAATAGGTGCATTTAAAAAGATGAATAATTTGAGGTTCATTAAGTTTGTTGGAAACCTATCATTTCCATTGGAGACGTATCAACCTTGTTCCGATGATGACAAACCTATCATTTCAATGCCTTTGTCTTTCAAACAATTGAAATACTTGGAATGGCAAAGTTTCCCATGGAGAAGTATCAACAACCTTGATATGCCTAATGTGGTGGTTATCGTGCTGAGGTACAGCAAATTGGAAATACTGTGGGATGGAATTAAGGTATGAACATGTACTTTTTTAGATTTATCATCGTCATATTATAATTTGTATTTGATTTAATACTTGAAAATAATATATATGTTTTTGTGTATCTAGAATCTTAATCTTAAGAAGCTTAGGATTCTGGACGTTTATGAGTCAGAGTCATTAACCATGACTGGAAGTTTCATTGGACTCCAGAACCTTGAGGAACTTTACTTCAATAGTTGCCTGAATTTGAAAGAGGTGGATAGCTCTATTATCTGTCTCGACAAACTTCATACATTGAATATTTCCAATTGCGAAAACATAAAGTCAATTCCAAATCTTCCGCCAAGTATCAAACTACTTCTAGCGGGTGGTTGTGAAAACCTAGTGAATCTTCCTAAAAACATGTCCGAATTACAATCTCTAAGGATACTCGATCTCGATCGTTGCTCGAATCTTGTATCTGAAGGTCTCATCAGGGTTACAAGACTCAGGAAGCTACAACATCTATACACGATAAACTCCAACGTGTCTCAAGTGTCTAGTGAAACTGGTAACTTTGAGTCATTACAAAAGTTGTACCTTAGGGGTAACAATTTTTCTAGCCTACCGGACAGCCTGAGCAACCTCTCGCAACTGGTACTCCTTGATATAAGTTGTTGTGATGAATTACGGTATCTTCCACTTCTTCCATCAAAGTTGACATTGATTGAGGCAACTGGCTGTTCGTCACTGGATGTTATGCCATTTGATCCGAGTCAAAAGGCTAACGTTTTTCGTTCTAAATTGTTCGAGGTAAGTAATTAAGTACTCCTGCCCTTATTTTTCATTCTAAATATTTGAAGGATAATATTAATCTATTGTGAATAATGCGGCCCCAAAAATGTAAGTATTTAACCCTACTTATAAAACCCACATGAACTCTACCAGGAATCATTCATCGCTAAAGCATTGTGGATCGATCTGACTCATACGATGGTTCCCGAAGTCTTTCAATATAAAGGAGATAGAGGACAAGTTTTATCTTTTGTTGCACCCGAAAAGAAAATCTATGGTGCCATTTTATATGTAAGCAGATTTTCCTATTTGAAATCTTTAGGACTGCGTAACAGAACGAAAGAAAAAAGTTATGAATTTGAGAATCCCAAGAAACAAGAATATAACTTTGCCAGGGAAGTCATAATAATCTGCCCACTTAATGAGACAACACTTGTGGTGGAAGCCGGTGATACTGTGGAAGTTATATGTGATGATGATCAAAGTTATGGGTTCAGATTTATTTATGAAGGTGATGTTGTAGTAGATTCAACAACATTAGCTATTCAAAATACAATTATTGATGTTAATGCTACTCATGAAAACACATCCTCTGTCCCATCGGAGATGAATTAAGCTGCAAGTATTCCTCAATTAACTGACGACGTTAGTTGTTAAAATACAATGCAAATTTGGAATAATATGGAATTTGTAAATATGTATGGAAAAATATCTAGATATTAATATGTATAAGAAAATATCTAGATATTAATATGTAAAAGAAATATCTAGATATTTATATGTAGAAAAATCTAGATAATATAGATATTTGTAGGTGAGAAATATCTAGATATTTATCCATGGAAATATCTAATGTGTAGAAACTTTCATGGACAAGTATAAATATGGGTGATGAGTTTCATTTGTAATCATGTTGTGAAAAGAGTGAGTTGAGAAGTAGAGAAAAAAGAGTGAGTTGAGAAGTAGAGAAGAAGTAAGAAGTGAGAAGAGTGTGAGTAGAGAAGAAAAGCTTGTAAGTAAGTAATATTGTAATTGTATTTTGTATTAATAAAAGTGTTCTTTGTTAAGTTTCCCGGTTAAGCCTTGGTTTGTGTTTAAGTTCTTAGTGCACTTGTGTTGTTCTTATTATATGGTCGGCTCTGCCGCCTAAGTGATACATGGTCGGTTATACCGCCTAAATGATATATGGTCGACACTGTCGCCTAAGTACTATTGTGCACTAAGAATTCATAAAATTAAAGGCTAATCAACGTCAAAGTGTTGGTGTAGTGAGTGTAGTATAATCTAGGTCCTCTGTAGTGGGTGTGTTGGGCTCGTCGAAGCTTCCAACAATTGGTATCAGAGCGGGTCGTTCGGGACCATTTCTAGTGGAGGAAATCAGTAAACGTTGGACGTTTACATCGACTTGTTTTCACCAAGGCTCTAAGGGAGATTCTGTCGGAGCACAGTTAGGAACTGTGAAAGCTTTGTGAAAGCTCATCGGTCAGGGACCAAGCTTATTGGACGTTGGACGTCATGATGGCAGATCTTGCAAGTACGAGCAGTGGAATCAAGAGTCTCAATAACCACAACTATGGTTATTGGCGGACCTGTATAGAATCCTACCTACAAGGACAGGATTTATGGGAAATAGTTGCTGGCAGTGACACAACGCCTCCACCGAAAGAAAATGCTGAAGCCTTAAGAAAATGGAACATCAAGGCCGGGAAGGCTTTATTTATATTGAAGACTACAATCGAGGAGGATCTATTGGAGCACATCCGTGACGAGAAAACACCAAAGGCAGCTTGAGAAACTTTTGAAAAATTATTTTCAAAGAAGAATGAAGCACGCCTCCAGCTCTTGGAAATGAGCTCGCGGGTATCTCACAAGGAAGTCTGTCTATTTCTCAGTATTTCACCAAGATGAAATCTATCTGCCGTGAGATATCTCAACTTGCTCCTGAAGAGAAAGTGAGTGAAGCAAGGATGAAGAGAATTATCATCCACGGCCTAAGATCCGAGTATAATGGATTTATAGCCGCTGTGAGAGGATGGCCTACTCAACCATCATTAATAGAGCTGGAGAATTTATTGGCTAACTAAGAGGCATTAGCCAAGCAGATGAATGAAGTAAGCATAAAAGGCGAAGAAGAAGCACTCTTCACTAATAAGAAGAAAACTATGTCTCGAAGACAAGAAGTGACGAAAGAAAGACATACATATGGAGGCAAAAGTCATCTAAAACCAAAAAGCAATGCTTCAGGGGGAGCTCAACAAGGAAGAAGAGATCATTGCCAACAATACGGGGAAAATGATAAGAGAAAGAATGGTGAATGCTTCAATTGTGGCAAGAAGGGTCATTTTGCTCGAGATTGTAGATTCCCCAGAAGGCGAACTTTCGAAGGAAATGTGTCCGCCACAAGAGATGAGAAGAAAGAGGTCACATTCGAAGCAACCATTAATGAGAAAACATGGGATGCAGAAGTTGGACTCTCTGTTGAAGCTGACATAGATGATCAAGCTCTTACAACAACTTTAAAGTCAAAAATAAACTACAAAGATGATTGGATCATTGATTCTGGGTGCTCAAATCATATGACCAACGATGGGACAAAGCTGCAAGAAATGGAGGATTACAAAGGAAAGAGAGTCGTGTTGACAGCCAACAATTCAAGGTTGTCTATTTCTCACATTGGAAAGACAATAATTCCAAATGAAGGCGACTCTTAAAAGCTCCAACTCGAGAAGGTGTATCTTGTCCCTGGCCTAAAGAAGAATTTACCGTCAGTACCACAATTGACAGCAGAAGGGAACTATGTGCTCTTTGGACCAGAAGATGTGTCCGTATTCAAGAGAGTAAAGGTGGTTGGCAATCCAGTTATGCATGGAAGAAGAATAGAGTCGGTCTATGTACTATCTGCTGAAACAGCATATGTGGATAAGACTCGAAAGAATGAGACGGCTGATCTTTGGCATGAACGTCTTGGGCATGTGGGCTACAACAAGTTAAAGGAGATGATGGTGAAACACATAGTAAATGGGCTTCCTCAAATTGATATCCGAACATATACAATATGTGCTGGATGTCAATTTGGAAAAGCTCACCAATTGCCATTCAAGGAGTCACAACATCAGTCCAAGACACCACTAGAGCTCATACACTCAGACGTCTTTGGCCCAGTGAAACAAACATCACTTGGAGGTATGAAGTATATGGTGACATTCATTGATGACTTCTCAAGATATGTGTGGGTTTACTTCATGAAGGAGAAGTCGGAGACTTTTCTGAAGTTTAAAGAGTTCAAGAAGAAGGTAGAAAGTGAGCTTAATACTAAGATCAGGTGCTTACGCACAGATAATGGAGGAGAATATTTATCGACTGAGTTCAATATCTATCTTGAGAAGCACAAGATTAGAAGACAATTGACTTGCCCCAATACTCTACAACAGAATGGAGTGGCGGAATGCAAGAATCGTCACCTTGCCGAAACTTGTCGAAGTATGCTTCATGGTAAGAATGTACCAGGCAGATTTTGGGCCGAATGTATGAGGACGGCATCGTACGTGATTAACAGACTCCCACAAACAAAGTTGGGATATATTTCACCATATGAAAGATTATGGAAGATCAAGCCAACCGTCAACCATCTCAAAGTTTTTGGATGTGTATGCTACGTCTTCGTGCCAGATCATCTACGAAGCAAATTTGAGAAGAAGGCAATTCGGTGCATTTTTGTCAGTTATGATGAATCAAGAAAAGGATGGAGATGTTGTGATCCAAATACCGGAAAGTGTCATACTTCAAGAAATGTGGTATTTGATGAAGCTTCTTCATGGTGGTCACCTCAAAAGATAGAGCTTCCAGAATCTCATGGATTAGAAGAAGGTCCAGAAGAAAAAGAAGAGCCTAAAGAGCAGATATTGGATCCAATAAAAGAAGGAGAAGGGTCGTACTCTAAGGAAAAGAGTCCATGGAAAACTGGTGTACATCAATCTATATCCGAGGAGGTTCGTCCAAGCCAAAAGGAAGTCGAGGGGCATGCACAAGAATTAAGGAGATCAACAAGGCCGAGACAACCTAATCCAAGGTATGCCAATGCTGCTCATGTGGATGAATCAATACCTATTGAGCCTTCTACTTATGAAGAAGCAGCGCAAAGTCGAAAATGGCAGAAAGCGATGGAAGAAGAAATTAATGCACTAAAAGAAAACCAGACATGGAGTTTAGTTCCAAAGCCAAAAGATTAAAACCAATATCTTATAAATGGGTTTACAAGGTGAAGACTCGATCAGATGGCTCCATTGAAAGGTATAAAGCTCGACTTGTTGCTAGAGGTTTTACTCAACAATATGGGCTGGATTATGAAGAAACGTTTAGTCCAGTGGCGAAGATCACAACAATTCGAGCTTTACCAGCTTTAGCCGCTAGCAAATCTTGGAAGTTGTGGCAGATGAATGTCAAGAACGCTTTCTTACATGGAGAACTTGACAAAGACATTTATATGGAGCAACCAAGAGGCTTTGAGAACAAGTTCCATCCTGACCATGTCTGCAAATTAAAGAAAGCACTATACGGCTTGAAGCAGGCTCCAAGAGCTTGGTACGGGAAGATTGGCGAGTTCTTGGTACAAAGTGGTTTCACAGTTGCTCCTTCAGATTCTAGTTTATTTGTGAAACAAGATCAAGGAAAACTAGCCATAGTGCTAGTATATGTGGATGACTTAATTATCACAGGAGATCATTATGAGGAGATTCAAAGAACAAGGGAGAATCTTTCTATCAGATTTCATATCAAGGAGCTTGGAGAACTCAAACATTTTCTTGGACTCGAAATAGAGCAGCAAAGAGAAGGATTATTTCTGGGACAACAGAAGTATGCGCGAGATCTTTTACAAAAGTATGGAATGCTTAATTGCAAACCTATCTCAACTCCGATGGATCCGAATACAAAACTACGAGCAGATGAAGGAAAAAGTCTTCAAGATGTTACCATGTATCGAAAGATGGTCGGAAGTCTTATTTATCTCACACTAAGCCGGCCAGACATATCTTATGCAGTTGGAGTGGTTAGTCGATACATGAGCAATCCGAAGAAGCCTCACCTTGATGTTGTATGACGTATCTTAAGGTATGTTAAAGGCACTATCAACTTTGGTATTTTATACAAGAAAACAAAAGAATGTCATGTGACTGGATATTGTGACGCCGATTACGCTGGAGACTATGATACACGACGGTCAACAACTGGATACATGTTTAGTCTTGGATCAGGAGTAATATCATGGTGCAGCAAGAGATAACCAACAGTATCCTTGTCAAGCACTGAAGCAGAATATCGATCGGCATCATCAGCAACACAAGAAATTACATGGTTGAAACAACTAATGGAAGATCTTCATCAATCAACAGACTATCAAGTAGAGCTTTTCTGCGATAACCTTCAGCTATACGTCTAGCAGAGAATCCAGTCTTTCACGCAAGAACAAAACATATAGAAGTACACTATCACTATGTTCGCGAGAAGGTCCTTGAAGGGGAGATCAAGATGGTGCCAACAAAGACAGATGAACAAGTTGCAGATATATTCACCAAGAGCCTAAGTAAACCAAAGTTTACAAAATTCAGAGAAGCACTTGGAATGGTCTGCAAGTCATCGTTGGAAGAAAATTTGCATTGAAGAGGAGTGTTAAAATACAATACAAATTTGGAATAATATGGAATTTGTAAATATGTATGGAAAAATATCTAGATATTAATATGTATAAGAAAATATCTAGATATTAATATGTAAAAGAAATATCTAGATATTTATATGTAGAAAAATCTAGATAATATAGATATTTGTAGGTAAGAAATATCTAGATATTTATCCATGGAAATATCTAATGTGTAGAAACTTCCATGGACAAGTATAAATATGGGTGATGAGTTTCATTTGTAATCAAGTTGTGAAAAAAGTGAGTTGAGAAGAAGTAAGAAGTGAGAAGAGTGTGAGTAGAGAAGAAAAGTTTGTAAGTAAGTAATATTGTAATTGTATTTTGTATTAATAAAAGTGTTCTTTGTTAAGTTTCCCGGTTAAGCCTTAGTTTGTGTTTAAGTTCTTAGTGCATTTGTGTTGTTCTTATTATATGGTCGGCTCTGCCGCCTAAGTGATACATGGTCGGTTATACCGCCTAAATGATATATGGTCGACACTGTCGCCTAAGTACTATTGTGCACTAAGAATTCATAAAATTAAAGGCTAATCAACGTCAACGTGTTGGTGTAGTGAGTGTAGTATAATCTAGGTCCTCTGTAGTGGGTGTGTTGGGCTCGTCGAAGCTTCCAACATTAGTTCCTTCTCCATCCTTAATTATGATTTTTTCTCATTTGATGAATACGGAGGTGGAGGGACGTTAGAAGGACTGGTGGCACGGGCCACCAATCAAGCCCATATGCTTTCTACATTGTGAAGGTCCATGTAATGTCAATTTGGATATTTAAATTTAAATATATACTAAAGCTGGAAATCATATCTATCTGCTCGCTTAATGAGACAACACTCTCATATTATAATAATATATTTGTTTTTGTGTATCTAGATTTGCTAACTTGATTCTAAGTTTATTTTTATTTTATCAAGAAATGGATCCATCATCATCATCTTCATGTTTGGTCCCTTATTCTTCATCTAAAAGGAAAAGGGATCCAAGTTGTTCTTACGATGAACATCTCCGTTGTAAAAGGCCAAAGTACGATGTGTTTCTGAATTATTTTTTTGAAGATACCGGCAATAAGTTTGTAAGCCACCTGAAGGCAGCCCTGAAACACAACATTTTTACCATATCTGACCACAACACTCTTCCTATTGGCCAAGATATGAGTTGTGCCCAGTTGAAAGCTATTGAAGAGTCTCATACCTATCTTCTTGTAATTTCCACTAATTACTCTCGTTCAGTTGAGTCCCTTGATGAGTTGGTTTTCATTATGGATTCCCTACCCAATTTTAAGAACAGGAAAGTTATTCCAGTATTTTTGAATGTCGATCCGTCTGATGTTCGAAATATACGAGGATGTTTTGAGGAAGCCTTTCGAATGCACGAGGCCATGGAAACAAGCCCTCCAAGCTGCGGGTCAAATCATCGGTATACATATAAGAAATGGGCAAGTATATTGATTTGTAGAAGTTACAAAACGTATAAACCAAAAGCAATTTTAACTCTAATGCATATTGTTGGTTGGGTTGCAATTTTTTGTTAGTCCGACCTTATCGAGCTTTGGGTTCACGAAATCTTAACTAGGGTAATTAGACAAGAATCCTATTTTGTTTCTAGGGAAATTTGATAATAAAATCTGTATATTAGAGTGTTTGGATGTTTTTGTATGTTAGATTATGAAAACAAAACCGAAGTATAAATGAATTCATTACTTTTTTGGTGATTAGGAATGAATTCATTGCTTTTAAGTAAATTACATCTAACTAAAATATTTGTGAGATGGCACTAAAGTCACCAACACAATTTAATGTCCTACACAACTTGATCTTCAGTAGGTGACTATAAAGAGAGCACTTGCAGCTTTTAAAGATTACAGAAAATTTTGATACTGAATTTTACCAGCTGTGGATTTTTGGCAGGGATGACGAGGCAGCCTTCATACAGAACATCATTCAAGATCTCAAAAAGATTAAAATTCCATTGGAGCTATTTGATGCTCAACATGCTGTTGGGATTGAACCACGGGCACAACCTATAATTTCAGCACTAAGGTTAGGTGACCTTGATTTTCACAATATTGTGGCGGTTTTTGGAATCAGCGGGTCAGGTAAAACAACTATTGTCCAAGCTGTGTATGATAGAATTGTTGCAGAATTCGACTGTAGTTGTTTTATTAAGAATATTCAATTTTACAAAAACAAGGGTCCATATTGGGAGGTTAAATTGCAGAGAGATGTCCTTCGTGGTCTAACAGGAAATGATCCGACTCACGGAAACGTTGGAGCCCCAGAGATAAGAAGATTAATGGACAGTCGAAAGGCTCTTTTGGTGCTTGATGATGTTGATAAGGTGGATGACTTGAAAGCAGTAGGTTTAAATTCTGCCTCATTAAGTTGTGGATCTGAAAGCAGAGTAATTGTGACCACAAGAAATAAAGGGTCTCTTGTTAACGTGCCACACACTCTTTATGATATGGAATTGTTGGATGAGGAGGAATCTTTCCAACTCTTTGTTGGATATGCATATCCAGGTGAAGATAGCCATGTTGATGATGAGTTTGTATACAAAATAGTCGACCACGCTGGAGGGCTTCCATTAGTTCTTGAGGTGTGGGGTCTGCATTTTAAAGCTCATAAAATTGAAGAATGGCCAAACCTATTGAAGACACTGAAAAGAATCCCTCTTGAAGATGTTCAACAGAAGCTTCGAATGAGCTATGATTCATTTCTGGATATCGTTTGTTTCTTTGATGGATGGAAATGGGATTCAAAGTCATATGAGGACACATATATGGAAACGACTGATGATTTGTATAGGTATCAGCATTCATTGTGCAGTATATTGCACGATAAAGATGAATTATTTTACCCGGAGATTGAAATCAAACCCCTTGTTGATAGAGGTCTGGTTAAAATAGAATATGAACCTTACGATGATGGGAGAATAGAATCAAGTGTGTTGATACATGAAGTGATTAGGGAAATGGGGAAAGAAGTGGTCCGCCAACAAAATAAGAAAGAGCCTGGAAAACGTACACGATTGGTGGATGAAAGAGACGTGCTTCATGTACTGAAAAATAATTCGGTACGTACCCTATATCTCTCTATCGATCGATCTCTGCCTTCGTAAATTGCTTCCACCCAAACTTTAATAGGAAATAGAAATAGAAATTAGCTTAGTTTTTTACTTCTTTATTATTTACCAGGGAACAAGTTCTGTTGAATGCATCCGCTTGGAAATTGACTACAACAAGAGTGAAGAACAACAATCTATAAAAAAACATAGTAGGTGCATTAAAAAAGACGAATAATTTGAGGTTCATTAAGTTAGTTGGTGTCGAGGAATGCTTTTATTCTTCTTCAAATGATGACATGTCTTTATGTTTCAAACAATTGAAATGCTTGGAATGGGAAGGTTTCCCTTTGAGAAATATCAACAACCTTGATATGCCTAATGTGGTGGTTATCGTGCTGAGGTACAGCAAATTGGAAATACTGTGGGATGGAATTAAGGTATGAACATGCACTTTTTTCGATTTATCATCATCATATTATAATTTGAATTTGATTTGATACTTGATAATAATATATTTGTTTTTGTGTATCTAGAATCTTAAGAAGCTTAGGATTCTGGACGTTTGTCATTCACGGTCATTAACCATGACCGGAAGTTTCAATGGACTCGAGAACCTTGAGGAACTTCACTTCAAAAGATGCTCGAATTTGAAAGAGGTGGATAGCTCTATTATCTGTCTCGAGAAACTTCATACATTGAACGTTTTCTGTTGCTATAACATAAAGTCAATTCCAAATCTTCCGCCAAATATTAAACTAATTGTAGCGGGTGGTTGTGATAACCTAGTCAATCTTCCTTCAAACATGTCCGAGTTACAATCTCTAAGGGCACTCATTCTCAGTTATTGCATAAATCTTAGATCTGAAGGTCTCATGAGGGTTACAAGACTCAGGAAGCTACAACGTCTATACATGATAGAGTCCAACTTGTCTCAAGTGTCCAGTGAAATTGGCAACTTTGAGTCACTACAAAAGTTGTACCTTGGGTATAACAACTTCTGTAGCCTACCAGACAGCCTAAGCAACTGGTTCACCTTGATATAAGTCATTGTCATGAATTACGGTCTCTTCCACTTCTTCCATCAAAGTTGACATGGATTAACGCAAATTACTGTTCGTCGCTGGATGTTATGCTATTTGATCCGATGCGAAAGGCTAACGTTTTTCGTTCTAAATTGTTCGAGGTAAGTAATTTAGTACTCCTGCCCTTATTTTTAATTCTAAATAATGCGGGCCCTTTCATGTAAGTATTTAACCCTGCTTTATAAAACCCACATGAACTCTACAGGAATCAATCATTGCTAAACCTTTGTGGATCGATCTGACTGATACGATGGTTCCTGAAGTCTTTCAATATAAAGGACTTTGTGGATCGATCTAACTGATACGATGGTTCCCCAAATGTCGAAGACAAAATCCGTGAGTGGAGATGGTAGCCAATCGATTACCAATGTTGAACTAAAAGAATTTGGGGAACAAATTGGTTTGAGGTGGTCACACCTCAATCCTTTGTAAGTTTTCTTGGGTCCTGCTTCGTTTTATTTTTTTTATTTATGAAGGTTCTATCTTTAAATTTTCGCGGGTTCGGTGTCAAGGGCAAATTCAGGTGGGTCAAAGAGTTATGTTATAAGGAAAGGCCAGACATTGCGGTTTTTCAAGAAACGAAGTGTAAAAATTTGGTCGATGGGTGGATTAATGCTTTGTGGGGTAATAGTAACTGTGGTTATGTTCAAAGGGATGCAATCGGGAACTCGGGTGGGTTGCTTGTTGTGTGGGATGGTAGTAGGTTCGTTGCGGATAGTGTCACTAGTAAGGAGTATTTTTTAGCTATTCGAGGTAAATGGGTTGGTTCCGGACATGAAACTATAATTGTTAATGTCTATGGTCCACATAACGACACCAAAAAAATTGAGATGTGGAATGCTTTAGATAGTCTTTTAAGATCAAATGATTCGGCTTGGGAGATTTTAATGAGGTGAGAACTCAATCGGATAGGTTAAATTGTACGTTTCACCAATATAGGGCTACTCGTTTCAATGATTTCATTACAAGAAATAATCTGATAGAGGTTCCAATTAACGGGAAAAGGTTTACGCGTATTAGTGATGATGGTACTAAGTTTAGTAAAATTGACCGATTCCTTGTAAATGACAACTTCATTAGACTTTGGAAGGATTTTTCGGTTATTGCTTTAGAGCGGAGAGAATCGGACCATTGCCCGTTGTTACTTAGAGATAAAACAATTGATTTTGGGCCTATACCTTTCAAGATCTTCGATGAATGGCTCAAAAAGGATGGGGTGGAAAAGGTGGTTCAAGATGCATGGGAAAAGTCGGTGTGTGGTGTGAAGAAAGATTGTTTATTTAGGGATAGGCTTAAGAATGTGAAACATGATCTAAGGTGTTGGAGTAGAAAAGAATTTGGGTCTTTAGATAGTGAAATTAATGTTTTGAAGGATAAGGTGAGTAGGTTAGAGCTTTTAGCGGAATCGGGTATAATTAGCGATGTGGATCGAGCATGTTGGTTGGAGACACGAAAATCTTGGATTGAAAAAGAAAGGATAAAAACGGGTATGATGAAGCAAAAGGCGCGGATCCGGTGGATTTTAGAAGGAGACGAGAACTCTAAATATTTTCACTCCACCATCCGTCGAAAATATAACAAGTGTAATATTCGAGGTTTAACAATTAATGGGGTGTGGAATGAGGATCCTTCAGATGTAAAAGCCACGATTCTAGCTCACTTTCGTAATATTTTTGGGGCAAAAAACATTAATAGACCCACCTTACTAAACTGTGCCATGGATTTTAGTGGGCCTATCAGTGGGGGTAGTAGCGGGCTAAGAAGTAACAATGGGGGGGTCAATTGTGGGTTGGACAGTGGATCTAGTAGTATTAGGCTGGGAAGCGGGCTGAAGTACATCAGTAAGGGCGGATCGAACTGCAGCAACAGTGGGTCACACTTCGGTAGCTGTAATGGTACTAACATGATGGTTCATAACTATGTTAATATTTTGTCAAATACAGAAGCTAATGATCTAGAAGTGGCGTTTAGTGAGTCCGAAATCTGGGAGGCGGTTAAAGATTGTGGAAGTTCGAAGGCTCCGGGACCGGATGGTTTTAATTTGAGATTTTACAAGAGATTCTGGAACATACTTAAAGGTGATCTTATCGAGGCTATTAACATGTTTTGGGAAAAAAGGTGGGATATCAAAGGGGTGTAATGCCCCGTTCATAACCCTAGTTCCGAAAAAAACGGATCCCGTAAGTTTGAATGATTACCGCCCGATTAGTTTAATCGGTAGCTTCTACAAAGTGATTGCTAAACTTCTCGCTAATCGACTAAAAAGGATCATACCAAATCTTGTCGGGTTTGAACAAAGTGCTTTTATTAAAGGGAGGAATATTTTAGATGGGGCTCTTGTTGCAAACGAAACCCTCTCTTTTTTAAAAAACAAACGACTTAAAAGTGTAATCTTCAAAGTTGATTTCGAGAAAGCCTTCGATTGTCTTAGTTGGGATTTTCTAATTGAGATAATGGAAATCATGGGATTCGGGGTTAAATGGAGAAAATGAATTTTGGCATGCTTAAAGTCGGCGTCTATCTCGATACTTGTAAATGGGTCACCAACAAGTGAATTCAATTTAGAACGGGGGGTTAGGCAAGGCGATCCACTTTCTCCGTTTCTTTTCATCTTGGCGGCGGAAGGGTTGAATATCTTAACGAAAATGGCCGTGAGAAGCAACTCTTTTTCGGGGGTGGAAATAGGTCGGGATAAAATCCCTATATCGCACCTTCAATACGCGGACGATACTATCTTCTTCGGATCATGGAGTGAAGGAAATATTAGGAATCTTATGAAATTCCTGAAATGCTTCGAACTAACATCGGGACTTAAGGTTAACTTCCACAAAAGTAACCTTATTGGAATTGGGGTTGAAAAGATTGAAGTTGAGAATATGGCTCGTTTATTTAATTGCAAAGTTGGTACTACCCCTTTTATTTATCTTGGGCTTCCGGTCGGTGGTAACATGAAAAAAGAAGAGAGTTGGAAACCGGTTATTGACAAGTTTGAAAAGAGACTTTCGGATTGGAGGGCTAGATCGATTTCTTTTGGTGGACGTTTGACTCTTGTTAAATCAGTGTTGAATAGTCTTCCGTTGTACTACTTCTCGCTCTTCCGTGCCCCGCCATGTGTGCTTAAAAAACTTGAGTGTGTAAGACGTTCTTTCTTTTGGGGCGGGTCGGGTAACAAATCTAAAATCTCTTGGGTTAAATGGGAAGATACTATCTTACCGTATCGGGAGGGGGGGTTAAATTTGGGTTCCCTAAAAACAAAAAATATGGCTTTGATTGGCAAACGGTGGAGGAGGTTTAAGACCGAAACCACTTCTTTGTGGGTCAAGGTTATATCTAGTATTTACGGGGCCTCGGGTGGACTCTCATGTGATGACTCTTTTCAAAATGACTCGTTTAAATCAATTTGGAAGGGAATTATTAATGCGGGGGTTAACATTGAACAAACCGGTCTTCCTTTTAGAAACTTTTTTGTGAAGGAAATAGGTGATGGTGCTTCTACTTCATTTTGGAAGGAGGAGTGGACTGGTAATGAAAAGCTTAAAAACAAGTTCAAGAGACTTTCAAGGCTAGAGACGAATTTAGACGCTACGGTTCAAGAAAGACTTTCATGGGACGGAGCAAAAAGTGAGGGTACATGGGCATGGGCAAGAGAACCAAGCGGGCGGGCAAGCGATGAACTACAAAGGTTGAATGAAATGTTATTAAATGTGAGGTTTAATCCGCAAGCAAAAGACAAATGGAAATGGAAAGCGGGTGGTGGCGATCAATTTACGACAAAAGAACTAACAACTTTGATCAATTCGAGGGTACTAACTACAAACGATTCATTAAGTGAGACCTTGAGTAATAAGTTGGTACCGAAAAAAATTGAAGTCTTTATATGGAGGGCAAGGAAAAAGCGGCTACCGGTGTTGGTGGAACTTGACAAAAGAGGTGTTGATCTACATTCGGTTAGATGCCCATTGTGCAATGAGGATATCGAGACGGTTGATCACTCCATTATCGTGTGTAAACACGCCTTTGATGTATGGTGGTGGGGTCGCGGTAGTGTACCATATGTTAATGTTGAGGACCTTGTTCTAGACTCGGGTCAAGCTAGTTCGTATGTGGGTAAAATTCTTTGGCAAGCGGTTACTTGGTCGTGTAGTTATCTCATTTGGAAAAACCGAAACCAAAAGGTCTTTACAAATAAAAGCTGGAATGGACCGACGGCTTTGAACGAGATACAAGTTAAGACATTCGAGTGGGTCGTGAAAAGGTTTTAAAAAGAAGACTATCGATTGGCATACGTGGCTACACAATCCTCAAGCTTTCCTCTCATAATTTGTTCCTTGTATGGTGCTAACTTAGCATCAATGTATATAATATAGTTTTAGTAGATAATAGTTGTGTAGTTGTGTTCTGTAGCCAAGTGACAGACACAAAGCATGTGAGGATTGTGCTCTATCGCAACTGGTAGGCACACTATTTGTAATGTGGGACTTCATTTTAATAATATTTTCCTTTCAAAAAAAAAAACGTTTTATCTTTTGTTGCAGCCAAAAGGAAAATTTATGGTGCGATTTTATATGCAGAATCTGACATTTTATTCTCTTTAGGACTGTGTAACATAACGAAAGAAACAAGTTATCAATTTGAGATTCCTAGAGAAGTACATTCGCGTGGCCCAAAAATCATAATTATCTGCTCACTTAATGAGACAACAGTTGTGGTGGAAGCCGGTGATACTGTGGAAGTTATAGGTGACGATAAACGAAGTTGTGGGTTCAGATTTATTTATGAAGGTGATGTAGTAGATTCAACAACATTAGTTATTCAAAATACAAATTAATGTTAATGTTACTCATGAAAACATATCCCCATTCCCAGTCCCATCTGAGATGAATGAAGAAGCTGATACTATTGCTCAGTTAACTGATGAGTTTGGTTTCTTCTCGATGCTGCCCACAAATCAAGAAAAGTCATCTCCTGTCTATCATGTTTTTTTGTCCTAGAATATCAGCAAGCATCGATTGGATCTAAGAGGATATTTCATGTATATGTATTTTATAGTTTTAAAGAAGTGGCCAGTGTAATATAGTACAGAGTAGTAGTTAATATTTGTAACCAATGTGTGCAGCTTAAGTTTTTAGTGGGTAATAAACTAGTTATTGTACGTTGATCGATAGTAATTCTATATTTTATTTATAAATAAGTTTGTTACTCCGTATATTATTAAGGAACTGTTTTGGTGGCTCAAACCTACGACTTTATAGAACCTGAAACTAACTTATGTTTCGTGCATTCAACTGATCAGCAAAAAAATCATCACGCACAAGCTTCAGTTGTCACCTAACCTAACTACCTAAGCGTCTGATGTAGCGTAAGTATGGTAGAATCCCAACAGCACACGTTTCACACTAATAATTTGTGAAAAAAACACGCGCACTTTCTTACCAATTCTTAAGAAAAAAATTAGAATAATGTTCTCATTAAAGTCACAACACCAATTCTTACATATATATACATGAAGACTTATTTTATCAGCCAATAATTGTAGTAACGCAGCTTTTCCCTGCATCTCAGGCTCATTCTGTAAAGCCTGTTTCAATTCTTAACCTTCGCCATTATTTTCCCATCACAATCACATCCAACATACTACATTCACGATCAGACTTAGACGTGACAGGTTTCGAGGTAACAAAATGGGTACGTTGTGTAGCAAATCAAAACGGGTAATTTTTGGTATTGGTCAGGTTGACCAGAAAAACATATATATTGGGTAGTTTCTATTTGTTAATGGACACGAAATTCAAACTGTTTTCTTTTTACTTATATGTTTCAACATGACCCATTTGACCCGTTAGAGGTCAAACATCACACGAATCAACCACATGAGTAAAAAAATTCCACCAACACTAACGAAGGATATGCATATAAATTTAACTAAAAAAAAAAAACAAAGGTAAGGGATTTAAATTTTATTGTAGATTGGTCGATATTGATTTCCTGCTAGTTAGTATTTCCAAATATCCTACAAGATGTGGGTTTGCTATTGAAGTTCAAGTAACCACTTCATACAGCGAAAGTGTGTTCTCGTAATTCGGTTAGTAAGTCTAGATATATACTTGTTAACTTGTCAGGAAACTTAACCCTATTAGAGACACTCAATTGTTTACTCCACATTTGGTTGCAAAAATAGTGTGGTCAGAACTTCAGTCTGCATGCAAAAGGTACAACATTGTTCACCCAATAAACAGGTCATAAATTATCATTCAAGGAAAAAACTAACCAATAAAATCATTATAAAGAAATTGAATACTCACAGCGATGGAAAACCTTGTTTCTAACGAGCTGCTTACGAAAGAGCCTTCATTGGCTAAGTGACTGAAAAACCTGTAGAGAAGCCTCACATTGCTGGCAGAGATGGTTGACTTCAGCAAGATTTGACTGCACACAGGTATATATTGAGATGACAGCCTTGCTTGAACAAATTGAATGTCTCTGTGAACAACATACCTGGCAAACGGGTCAAGTTGGGTCGGTTTCGGTAAAAGGTCCAAATGGTGGTTGAAATGGGTCACGGGTCAAACTGGTCCAAATGGGTCAGGTTGCGTAACGGGCCGAAATGGGTCATGGGTCCAAACGGGTCATATACTTTTACATTTATAATTACGTTTATTATTATGTATATATGATATAACCATGAGTGCTTTCATATATTTTTCATGGATGATACTTGTTTTGATCTTTATACTCAACCCATTTGACTCATTCACAAGACCCATTAGACCTGAATCTATTTATAGAGCTTTAGGAATTGATACACATTTGACCCGTTTTTTTATTTTGTATACGACCCAATAGGTTGGGGGTAACCTATTCGACATATTTTTTAAAATTTTTGATTTACATTGCCAACCTATTTTTCTGATGACCCACTTGACCCGAAAGCTTGACCCAATTGACCCAAATTTGAGTATTTGATTTCAATTCACCTTTTTAACCTTTCATACATGACACAATGTTTTTGATAAATTTACTGTTGCAATATTACTTGATGTTAGGTTTAACATGTCACCATAGGGTGTGCAAGCAGAACTTACGAAAGCTCGTGCCATTGTGAAGAAACAAATGTTGTTAACAGATATAGACTGCAGGCCAACAGTGCTGAATACAGCATAAACAGTTGACCATCCCTGGTCCAACAAAACTATGCATCAACACAACAGAATGAAGGTAAAGTTAGAGTAAAAACTTATGTGAAAGATAGAACTGTTAGTTGTATTAACCTGTCTAAAGTTACAAAGAACCACCATCATGAAAAAGCTCAAATCAAACATATGTTCATGTACTTTCAAATCATCAATTAGAACATGTATTGCAGAAATAGTAATGCAAGGACCTAATAACCGAACACTGGACTGCACAAGAACAGGAATACAAATGAAACACACACAAAGGCAATCGGCAATTCAATTCGAGCAAGCAATTCAACAAGTACTTCCAAGCAAGAAGTCACCTAATCATAATACAAGCATACATACATCACAATCTATTCATACTTAGTCTATCAAGACCAACTACACTTTGTGTTCATCCTTAAACCCTACAAAACCTATTTTGACACTTATTTGACTAGTTCAAGACTTATGTCTTCAAGTCTTCCAAATCCAAAATCCAAAATACCAATTTCTTTAACTTACACATACAAGTTTTCTTAGCCAAAAATCATATTTTAAGACTTGAACATACAAGTCATTTACTTACAAGATTCACTTTTAACCTTACCCAATTTGACTCTATCAATCCTTTTGACCCATTTGGCTTTCACTAGCTCAAACCACACCCAACCACTTGTAATCCATTAATTGAAATCTATTTAAGCCACTCTTATCCTTGTCTTATCAAAAACATTATTTTAACGCTTTACACACATTTTGCTCAATTGTTAATTTGTGGACAGCCCACACAACCCGCACATTACAGCTTATCAGACCAACTTAAACTTACTTTTAGACTTCAAGGACATATTCATTAGAAAGGTGACTCAAATACCTTTCCAAAAAGTGTTTACACGCCAAAATGGAGCAATGGTTTATTCTATACAACTGTTTTTACAAAACATAATTTTTAACGCAACTTACAAATTTTCAGCTTTTTAACAAAAACTTAAACCAACAAACTTCATCTCTTTAAGTCATAACTCACTAGTTAATGGCATACATTTATAAAAATCATAACTTTATCAACAAATAACTCAATTCATACTTTCAGGGCCTTTACAAGCATTACTAACCCCATTTCACCCAAAAATCACTACTAATCAAAACCCCACATACAGAAATCATAAAAATTAGGGTTCTTACCAAATGGGACTATGGGAGTAACAAATGGAGATGAAATAGACACTCTTTTGCTGTAATTTCGCCTCCTTTGAGCTTCCTTACACTTCAATTGCACATGCCCTTGATTTCAAGCCCTATTTCTTCAAACACAATCACAACCCACTTTCTTCCTTCTTCCCCACTCTCGCCATTTCTCTCTATCTTTGTTTTTTTTTATTGGAAAAAAAAAAATTAGAAAAGAAGTCTAGATGCCAGCCATTTAATTAAGTTTTCAAACTTATAATGCAAGACCTTACACTTTCTAGAATTCCTAAAACAGCCCTCAAACTTCCAGGAATTTAATTCTTTAGCCCCTCAATTATTTTGAGTCTTACGAGTAAAGTTCTTTTATGCCTCTAATTTATACATATAAGACAAAATGATAGAAAAAAAAAGTAAGGGATAAAGTTAGATATTAAACAAAAAAATACATGTGTCAGTCATTTTTTTTAAACTATGTTTTTTGTTAATAGATATGGGACGAGGGAGTATGGTGCTTCTCTTTCACTAAACACCTTTTTATAAGGGTTATATTTAATATTTATATTTATTTATTATTACTACTAAATTATTATTAACTATTATTTTATTAAAAATAATTATATCAAATGGATTTAATACATATAATATAATACGAAGTACTATTTTACTTTGAAGAAAAAATCAAATAAGTTTACCTACGCATTATATTGGAAAACTTGAATAATAATTGTTAGTCTATAGCAATTTCCTATTAAAGTTGGAAATTGGATATTACAAGGGGAAAAGAGACATTTTTGGTGTAATAAGTTAAAAGTCAAAATAGTTGACTTAAGTTATTTATGATATTTCCCTACAATAATGAAGGAAGCATAAGCCCATATCATACATGACACAATGTCTCCAGTGGTTTGTACACAAATACATAAGTTATACCGAGTACTCAATATAACTTATAGACCACTTGTTTTTGATAGACTTATTGCTAACAGACCACACATGCAAAGTTTAACATGTCACCTAAGGATAGCATCGGGTCGGGTTTGGTCCAGGTCTAGGTAATCCCGAACCCGATTAAGAAACTTTGTCCCAAACCCGGGTTTGGGCATCACTCGAACAACCTTTTCCATCACTATATATATAAGTATCAATATATTGATCTAGCTGTCATGTGTAGCTTTCGCAATTATGGACTTCCCTATTCCTGTAGGCCAAAAAATTACAATAACACGAACATCAACATCATCTCTAGAACCCGGGTTTAGCAATGAACTCACTTCTTGTATCCGAGAAAGTATTCCAACAACAGGGTTCATTGGGTCTGCTACATATACATGTGGTTGTTGTTCATGTATCATACTCATATGTTCAACAATTTGGTCAATCAACGACCTTTCTTTCCTGCAAATTTCAACTAATTAAGTTCCTCATATTCCCTTTTTCATCTAACCTGTTTTATAGCAATTAAGAATATGAGTAACTCAGGGACCTATGTATGTGCATATACAGATCAATATAGGGTAGAGGTGGCACCAAATGCTTATTTGAAGAACTAAATAATTGTTTAACATGTTGAAACCCTATATATACTTTCTGTAATCACATTTCACATTAATATACAGATACAAAAAAATATCCATTTTAACCCGTTACTCAACTGACCAATTATGTGAAAAGGACACACTTTCTTACCAATTCTTCAGATGCGAGGAAGAAATTTCTGACCCCTGCATAATTAATATATACTCCGTAAAACTTAAGCCATTGCTTCAACAAAATGTGAATAATGTTCTCATTAAAGTAACAAATCCAATTCTTACATACATGAAAACTAATTTTTCATGCTCATGATTACATCTCAGGCTCATTATGTAAAGCATGTTCCATCATACGTATTTGATTTGATTTATTATGTAACGACCCAACCCGTTATCCTTCCAAAAATGTGCCATAAAAAAAAAATTCTGGGACAGCACATCTGGACGGCGTCCAGATTTTTGGACGGCGTCCAGCTCTGAAGGACTGGACGGCGTCCAAGCCTTTTGGACGGCGTCCAAATGGTCTGCCAGATTCTGATCAGTTTTACAATTACACGAGGGCGAAAAACCCGCTTCCCGACACTTTTAAACCAAAACACTTTCACAATATGTTATAATAGTTAAACCTAAGAGTTTTCCACAATAAAACCGAGTTTTACAACACCGGGCCCACATCGACCCAAATTACCACAAAGTGACCATTTCGACCCAATTTAATTTATACAAAACATAGACCGAGCATGGGATTGGGGATACGCTACCCAATCCTAATCAAATTCAAAAGCAAGTCTTCTAAAGCAAACTACGCAAGTACACTAGTTTCCGCGCTTACCCGAGCCACCGCATCCAAGCAAATCTATAAAAATGTAAACAACGAGAGGGTAAGCTAATGCTTAGTGAGTGAGAATATACTACATACATATATATGCATAAAATGGACACGCCACACAAATAATCAAAATACCGCATACCGGAGCATCCAAGCATAAAGGCAACCTAGTCTAAGCATACCGTAAAATCACTAAGCAATGAGCTAATGAAAGGACCCGTTCATATACATTATAAACGATTCACAATAGTTGATTACATCGCGAGGTATTTGACCTCTATATGATACATTTTACAAACATTGCATTCGTTTTTAAAAGACAAACTTTCTTTACAACGAAAATTGACGGTATGCACACCATTTCATAATACATCCAACTATAATTGACTTAATAATAATCTTGATGAACTCAATGACTTGAATGCAACGTCTTTCAAAATATGCCATGAATGACTTCAAGTAATATCCTTAAAATGAGCTAATGCACAGCGGAAGATTTCTTTAATATCTGAGAATAAACATGCTTTAAAGTGTCAACCAAAAGGTTGGTGAGTTCATAGGTTTATCATAACAATCATTTCAATATATTAATAGACCACAAGATTTCCGTTTATAAATATATGTACACTCGCAAGTGTATAAAAGTATTCTATAAGTTGTAGGCACCCGGTAACAAGCCTTAACGTTCATGTTTTACCCTCTGAAGTACACCAGATCAGGTGTGTTTAAAATAACCTCGAAGCACTAAAGCATCCCATAGTCAGGATGGGGTTTGTCAGGCCCAATAGATCTATCTTTAGGATTCGCGCCTACCGTACATAGACAAGTAGTTTAATGTTACCAAGCTAAGGGTATATTTCTGGTTTAAACCCACGTAGAATTAGTTTTAGTACTTGTGCCTATTTCGTAAAATATTTATAAAAACAGCGCATGTATTCTCAGTCCCAAAAATATATATAAAAGGGAGCAAATGAAACTCACAATACAGTATTTTGTAGTAAAAATACATATGACGTCATTGAACAAGTGCAATGTTGGCCTTGGATTCACGAACGTATCAATGTTGAGACTCAATATTGCAGAAAAAGTATGTAGATGCAATGGAGATGATAAACACTAGTTTGACTCACGAGCAATACTCCCGAACCATACCCATAACCTCCATAGCTTTAACCCATAATTTCTTTAGTTCTATCCCGCTCGAAAAACAATTTCGAAATCACTCTGACAGCACTCCGTCGTAATATTTTATGTATACTAATAATATCTTGAAATAATACGGAGTAAATATATATATGTAAATTGATTGAGGGAGTTTAGAGAAAATATTTTCAAGTTTCTATCAAATAATGAAACCTATTGAATTCTATTTATAGCAGATTTTCGAATTATTAAAGTATGAATTATTAAAGTGAATTATTAAAGTATGAATTATTAAAGTGAATTATTAAAGTGAATTATTAAAGTATGAATTATTAAAGTATGAATTATTAAACTGAATTATTAAAGTATGAATTATTAAAGTGAATTATTAAAGTATGAATTATTAAAGTATGAATTATTAAAGTTAAGGTAAAGTAAAAATAAAGTAAAGGTAAAGTTTAAGTATAGTAAAAGTATAAAACTATGTACGTATAATACGCGTATAAATATATATAATATTAATTTAAATTGTTATATATATTTAATAAAATAAAATATAAATATCATTATCTTTATCATACTGGTTAAGTAATGAGTTGTTAAAAGTGGTTCTAGATATTTATAAAAGTTATATACGTTTTAATAATAAAGTTCTTTTTAAACTGAAAACGTTTTTGTACGTTTGAAACTAAATCAAATAAATATGATAATTTTGTTTTCCAAAACCAAATATATTTAAGAAGCATTTTGTTTAAAGGTTAAAATAATGGAAATCGTTATATCATAAAACGTTTTAGAAAAGTAAAATCATATATTTTCATAATAGGTTTCAAGTTTTTAAATTACAGTCTGTTGGTGAAGCATGCGATAAAGTTCAAAGGTTAAATAAACGTATGAAATAATCTTAATGAAAAATGTCGAGTTACTTAACTTGTCGATATCCAACATCTAAGTTATTTACACTCCACGTTCTTACTTATAAATCACTTTACCATTTTCCGAATGTCGTCAAAAAGAATAGATTTCTTAAATCACAGTGGACCTTATAACATAGACCCGTAATCATATCACAATGTATCTGATAAATCAATCATTTGATATTATCTTCTAATTCCATCGATAAACATATTGAAACAAATACGTTCATGTAAAGTATTATACGTTTAATACTTTATTAATATTTTTAAGTTATAATATATATATATATACATATATATACATATTTATTTATATATAACGGTTCGTGAATCGTCGGAATTTGGTCGAGGTTATAATGAATGTATGAACACAATTTAAAATTCTTGAGATTTAACTTAACAAACTTTGCTTATCGTGTCGGAATAATATAAAGATAAAGTTTAAATTTGATCGGAAATTTCCGGATCGTCACAGTACCTACCCGTTAAAGAAATTTCGTCCCGAAATTTGAGTAAGGTCGTCATGGTTAACCATAAAACTGTTTTTATGACGAATATGAGTGGATAAATAGAGTTTCATCATTACTGAGTAATGTAGAAAAAACGATTCGATTATGTGAAGCGTACGAGGGTAGCTGTCACAACAGTTTGAGATAGAAATTTAACTTTTGACGTAGTCACGGTGGATTTCTGGAATTCAAGGGATTTAAAGAAATCTTTAAAATCTGAATAAAATTTGATTCTTCGGAGATTAAGGAATAGGACCGTCTTTGGTTAACTGCGATAATCTGTTTTGATTGCTCTGTCGGATATTATAAATTCACCCTCTTTATTTCCTTTATATTTTGGAGTTTCATCCTTTTGTTTTCTCTTCTCGACTTTAAGTCAGCGAATAATGGTTCAGAATTCGTAAGTATGGAGTTTCGAACGAACATGACTAATGTTCTAAGGAAGAAATTGTAATAGCATGATCTTGATTAGTTAAATTACCAGAATTCAAGAGAAAAGACAGAATTATCAAGAAATTATGTTCTTGATATGTTTAGAGATTAGATAGAATGTAAGAGTCGCGTAACATGACACATGATGACGTTATGGTCTGTGAATCATCATGTTTCATTAGAAACTCAGCATGACTTACTGTAATATAATCACGTTGATCAAGTGTCATTATATTATACTAACTCATGCTTCAGTTCCCAACACTACTTCGAAAACATTCATACTTCAAACTTGAAGATTTCAGATTTTAGAAACTAAACAGTTTCCTTTATGATATAACACTGATATCGCGAAGAGATAAATGATTTCGGACAAGAATACTTATGAAAATATCCTCAGAAATATCGAAGATATTTATGATGTTATTTTTGGAATTTCTAAGATCGAAGGTTGATGAAGAAAGATTTTCCGTAAGATTTTAACATGACTTCGAAGCAGGATATTCTCTAAAGATTTCATCGGATCCAGAATTACCTGGATTCTTTGAATATAGGGTTTGGTCCTTGTATTTGTCCTTGGTCTCCTTCATGGTTAGCTCAATCTGTTTTTCAGTACCAAATTTTCTATCGAGCGTTCCCAACATTCCATTCTTTATTATCAAACTTTTGGCCGTTTAGACCATCTACGATTTTGTTGTTTTCTCTGCATTTAATGCTACCATATCTGGGTCATCAGTTATCAATCCGAGGTGGTTTCAAGAGAATTGTGTTTTTAGATGATTAAACGTTGATGGTAATATGGTGGAATATAAAAGGTTCCCCGGTAACAATAAAGAGCACGCATATATATCAAAATTATGATAAGGTTGTTTCGAACGAAAAGTCGAAGTTGATTTGCTGGAGCTGTGACAAAATTTGCTACTTTGAAAAGGAATTGCAAAGTGATTTTCGGTAATAACAACGCCCAGGGAGCTAGCACAGATACGTGTTAAATGTTTACTCAGGTTCCGAGTGTTTTCAGGTGCATAACTATATGCATCGATCTTTTCTTCCGTAGATGAAGTGCGGTTGGTTTATCCTCTCGATTGAGGTGTTTTCAAGAATTATGAAAGATTTGAATGCAGATTGTAATCGTCAAGATACAAATGAAGTTTAGGATGAAATCAAGTGGCAAACTTGAAGAATTGTTTAGTTTCATATGTTATAATCAATATTTTAATTCATTATAATTGTCCAATGTTATTAGTCCACAGTCGATAGTTCACAATTAACAGTCCAATAATTCATATATAGTTTAATATATAATATTCGAATTAATTAATACGTATCGTGACCCGTATACATGTCTCAGACTCGATCACAACTCAAAGTATATATATTATTGTAGAATCAACCTCAACCCTGTATAGCTAACTCCAGCATTACTGCATATAGAGTGTCTATGGTTATTCCAAATAATATATATATATATATATATATATATATATATATATATATATATATATATATATGCGTCGATATGATATGTCAAAACCTTGTATATGTGTCTCGATATTTAAAATGTGTAAAAATAAATAACAGAAATTAAATGACGATAAATAAAATTGCAAGAATATATATTGCGATAAATAAATTGTGATAAATAAAATGTAATCAGTTAGCTAGGAACAGTTAGCTAGGAACAGTTAGCGTGAATTCTTAACAAAATTTCTCATAGTTAATTTGTTTGTTTCTAACAAATTTTATTTTGTCCAATGTTTTCTTCATTATGCCACTTGTTGGATTCTGATAGGTCAAAATCCAAATATAAAATAAAATGATTATTCTGCGGTGAACGGATACGTATATCGGTGGTTGTAAGTAGGATAGTAAATGACTGTTGAATCAGATTCAAAAAATGTACAATGTAACTTATTAATGTGAAATCTAAATATTCCTCAGGTATTACCTACCCGTTAAAATATTTTCACCATTAACAGTTTGTACGAAAGAATTTTTAATTATAATCTTTATGAAAAAAATATATATATATATATACCTATATATTTTCTTCGGATGTAATCATGGATTTAATGAGTCAATATGATATTAAACTCATTTGATTTACCGTTAGAACAAGAATATATAATCTCTAAAACATTAGAGATTACATAATCGCTATGTCGAATGAAAATAAATGATGTAGAACGTCATGTAGAACAATGATTATACTCGAGGTACAGAATGAGATGTCGAAGCTGGTGACGCGGATGTTGTTGTTGGTGGTACTAGTGCTGTTGGTGCTGAGGCTGGTGATGTTACTGGTGTTGGTGATACTGCAGGTGCTTGCAAATTGTGTACCATGCTCTCTAAAGTTAACACTCGAGCTCCGAGTTCTTTAACTTCTTCTACTAACCCTGGTTGGTTATCGGTGTGAGGTAAAGGTCAGATATCTTCTCTAGTTCCGTTAATGGTAGTCTCAAGATGAAAAATTCTTGCAAAAAGGGTATAAACGGTGTTGCGAACGGGTTCGCCGGTTAGCGGGTCAAGTACTCCAAGGTTAGGTGGTAGATTTGGTTCATGATATGGAGTACCTTCTTCCCTTCTCCATAGGGTGAGTATGTCGCGAACCCACCCCCATTTTCTCCAGTAATCACTGTAGTTGATTGGTTGGTATGCTCTTGTCACGCTGTCTTCGGAGTCAGAGGAACTTGGTCGATTCGTAGAGGCCATCTTAAGCGATCACAGAAAAGATTTTTGGTATGAAGAGTTTAGGGATAGAAATTGATAGTTGGATGGTATTCTCAATGCATAATGTGCATAGATATATGTAGTACCAGGATCCCTTAAATTACGGAGAAATTTACGAGAGATATCAGGCAAGGTCTGCAGTAACAGATACGCTAAGATATGAATTTTGTCTATACACTTATTCATGCAATCAATGCAGTAAAAGGTGTCTAGACTAAGAATAATGAGCAGGTAATTTCCTAAAGATGATAAGCAGATGATTTCCGACAAAAACGATAAGCGAAACTTTTGACATGCAGACCCAGTCAAAGTCCAGACTCACTAATGCATCCTAACGACTATCAGTTAGACACACTAATGCAGACCTGGTACACTAATGCAGACCTGGTTCGCTAAGACCACCGCTCTGATACCAACTGAAAGTTGGGGACGCATCCCACCCAGTGCCTTCTCAGCTAACCGCCTGTGACCACTGAGCGTACCTCAGACACTGATTTTACGGCCCACCTCTCGGCAGTACAGCCAACCCTAATAGGGACCGCGAGGAGTAAGAGTCAATGCTTCGTCACAGGTAACACTGTGAGAACCCCCTGTACGATTAACCCGCTAATAAACGGCATTAAACCAGCTCTGATACCAACTGAAAGGACCCGTTCATATACATTATAAATGATTCACAATAGTTGATTACATCGCGAGGTATTTGACCTCTATATGATACATTTTACAAACATTGCATTCATTTTTAAAAGACAAACTTTCTTTACAACGAAAATTGACGGTATGCACACCATTTCATAATACATCCAACTATAATTGACTTAATAATAATCTTGATGAACTCAATGACTTGAATGCAACGTCTTTCAAAATATGCCATGAATGACTTCAAGTAATATCCTTAAAATGAGCTAATGCACAGCGAAAGATTTCTTTAATACCTGAGAATAAACATGCTTTAAAGTGTCAACCAAAAGGTTGGTGAGTTCATAGGTTTATCATAACAATCATTTCAATATATTAATAGACCACAAGATTTCCGTTTATAAATATATGTACACTCGCAAGTGTATAAAAGTATTCTATAAGTTGTAGGCACCCGGTAACAAGCCTTAACGTTCATGTTTTACCCTCTGAAGTACACCAGATCAGGTGTGTTTAAAATAACCTCGAAGTACTAAAGCATCCCATAGTCAGGATGGGGTTTGTCAGGCCCAATAGATCTATCTTTAGGATTCGCACCTACCGTACATAGACAAGTAGTTTAATGTTACCAAGCTAAGGGTATATTTCTGGTTTAAACCCACGTAGAATTAGTTTTAGTACTTGTGCCTATTTCGTAAAACATTTATAAAAACAGCGCATGTATTCTCAGTCCCAAAAATATATATAAAAGGGAGCAAATGAAACTCACAATACTGTATTTTGTAGTAAAAATACATATGACGTCATTGAACAAGTGCAATATTGGCCTTGGATTCACGAACGTATCAATGTTGAGACTCAATATTGCAGAAAAAGTATGTAGACGCAACGGAGATGATAAACACTAGTTTGACTCACGAGCAATACTCCCGAACCATACCCATATCCTCCATAGCTTTAACCCATAATTTCCTTAGTTCTATCCCGCTCGAAAAACAATTTCGAAATCACTCTGACAGCACTCCGTCGTAATATTTTATGTATACTAATAATATCTTGAAATAATACGGAGTAAATATATATATGTAAATTGATTGAGGGAGTTTAGAGAAAATATTTTCAAGTTTCTATCAAATAATGAAACCTATTGAATTCTATTTATAACAGATTTTTGAATTATTAAAGTATGAATTATTAAAGTGAATTATTAAAGTGAATTATTAAAGTATGAATTATTAAAGTGAATTATTAAAGTATGAATTATTAAAGTAAATTATTAAAGTATGAATTATTAAAGTGAATTATTAAAGTATGAATTATTAAAGTGAATTATTAAAGTATGAATTATTAAAGTGAATTATTAAAGTATGAATTATTAAAGTGAATTATTAAAGTATGAATTATTAAAGTGAATTATTAAAATATGAATTATTAAAGTATGAATTATTAAAGTTAAGGTAAAGTAAAAATAAAGTAAAGGTAAAGTTTAAGTATAGTAAAAGTATAAAACTATGTACGTATAATACGCGTATAAATATATATAATATTAATTTAAATTATTACATATATTTAATAAAATAAAATATAAATATCGTTATCTTTATCATACTGGTTAAGTAATGAGTTGTTAAAAGTGGTTCTAGATATTTATAAAAGTTATATACGTTTTAATAATAAAGTTCTTTTTAAACTGAAAACGTTTTTGTACGTTTGAAACTAAATCAAATAAATATGAAAATTTTGTTTTCCAAAACCAAATATATTTAAGAAGTATTTTGTTTAAAGGTTAAAATTCGCAGTCCATTAGGTATACTATGTACTAACCACGTGTTCGCAAACATACCCGTAGCAATGCGTTTGTTTTCTGTATATATGTAACGCTACATTAAATAGGAATATGCAATCTGAAAGACCCCGTCGCATCGCGCGGACCATTATTTTTCTTGTTAATTACTAAAGTTCTAGATTATATAATTGGGATCAAGAGTATCGTCACCTCTGAAACTAAGGAACACATCATAATGCAACATTTGACTATTGTCTTCCTTGAATTCACCATAACGGAAATTGACACGTTATTTGGTTTATGCGAAGAGCCATGACTCGGAACAGGAAATTTCTTGACTCTTTGGAGGCAATTTCTAGGAATGTCTCTTATGTTGAACAAAGTTGGTGATGTGGGCGGGTTGTAGGTATTTTCTAAGAATATCTCTTGTGTTGAAATTGTAAGATGTTACAAAAAGATTAAAATTGTATTTTTCCATCTACATCTACATACACATTATTTTATATTCGAATAGAAAATATCGGGGCAAAGTAAGAAGAGAAAAACTGGTTTAACTTGCAAAGCAATTTGTAAGTTTATCTTCTTTTATGCGTTTGTCTAAAAGTATATTTATATTTATTGAAATATTATATTGAAAAACTTGCCGTTCCAAAAAATTTTATATTGAAAAACTTGAATAAATGATTTTTGGTCTCCAATAATAATATAATAATAATAATAATAATAATAACAATAACACTAATATAATAATATAATAATAATAATAATAATAATAATAATAATAATAATAATAAATAATAATATCCTTTTAAAGCTTAGAAATTACAGGGGAAAAAGGAGATATTTTTGGTGCAATTGCTTAAAAGTCAAAATAGTTGACTCAGGTTATTCATGAAATTTCACTTACATAATGAAGGAAGCAGGCCGTATAATTCATTCTTACCAGTTTTTTAAAACATCTACAGATTTGCTAATTTGATTCAAGTTTTTGGTATCCAGAAATGGATCCGTCATCATCATCATCATTATGTTTGGTCCCTTATTATTCTTCTTACGATGACGTTCACCTCTGTAAAAGGCCAAAGTATGATGTGTTTGTGAATTATTCGTTGGAAGATACCGGCAATAAGTTTGTAAGCCACCTGAAGGCAGCCCTGAAACGCAACATTTTTTACCATATCTGACCACAACACTCTTCCTATTGGCCAAGATATGAGTTGTGCGCAGTTGAAATATGTTTTGTAGTTACCGTTACCAATATTTTAAAAGTTGTATTTGAGATTGAAATACGTGTTTCGATTGATGGACTTCGTGATTGTTTAATAGGTGTAATTTGTAATTATGTATCAATCACACGTATTTGCGGGTTATAATCTATAAAATTATTTTTTGACGAAGGGACGAGCCTAGGGATGGCAAAAATACTCGTACTCGATGGGTAAACCCGAAACCCGATATTATTGGTCCGGGTTTGGTTCGGGTATACGGGTTAAGGGTCGGGTATGGGTATAGGTTTACTTTTTTTCGCGGGTTCGGGTTCGGGTTTGGTTTTAAATAAAAACTCATATACCCGACCCGTATGCCCGACCCATATACCCGATTAGTTTATTCAATATATTATATTGAAAGTTACAAACAAATACATACCAACCTGGACTTATATTCTACTAGCCCACTTCATAAGGCCCACCAAAATGGACAAGAAAAACATGCATACATTACATCCGAGTACAAACATGTAACTGAGATTAATCCTAGGATGCTACTATGAACAAGCTGCATCTCAAAATTCTTTAACATTTAATTCTTTAACATTTTATTCTCAGTTAGTAATGTAGTTTGTAAATTCTTTAACATTTAATTTAATTTGATTTGAATTAAATGTTTACCCGATTATCCGTGGGGAAATCCGTTACCCGACGGTTAATTAGTTAATGGTTACCCGCCGGGTATGGTACCGGGTTTGGGAGTGAGTTTCTTAATCGGGTTTGGGTTTGGTATTGCCTATACCCGACCAAACCCGACCCGATGACATCCCTAGACGAGCCAAGCAAAAAAAATATGACGAGCGAAATTTTGGTACAAGTTGAGGGATGACCGGCGTAATTATGTCAATTTGTAATTATGTTTCAATCACGCGTATTTGCGGGTTATAATTTATGAAATTATTAAGAAAATCCTTTATATAACATTAACAGTTATCAGTCTACGTATATTAAAGTGGGTTGCTCATAAATAAATAACTTACAATAAATTTTGGTAATTTTGTTACCATGAGTTTAACTGACATGGCAGTTTCCTTTTCTTTGGTAGGTAATTACGAAGAAAGTTATTCGTGTTATATGTATGGCCGACACTTTTTCATAAAGTGAATTTTGTGGATCAAAGTTAGTTCACGGATATTATTATTCTACCTAACTGCACAGTAAATTATTGTATTATAAATACCAAAGGATGTGATTTGCATAAGATACACACATAGAATATATTTCATATATCATCATTCTTTTACTCTCTCTTATTTTAAGTAGCCTATAGTCAAGAACAAACCACTAAAGGTAGTTATAAGCCTACTGAATTATAACACGAACCAAACCACTAAAGGTAGTTATAAGCCTATTGAATTATAACACGTTATCAGCACGAAGTGCTCCGTATAATCCAGGTTTATCTAAGCAAGCACAAGTCACTAATCAAGGTAATAAAAAAAAAAATTTTTTTAACGATATCTTATATTATTTATTAGTAAGGTAAATATTATTATCATCATAACTAACATTTATATTTATGTTATTTAAGTTATATATGGTCGGTTATACCGCCTGAATTATATTTCTGTAATCTAACAATTATTAACTTTACTAACATTTATATTTATGTTATATATGGTCGGTTATACCGCCTGAATTATATTTCTGTAATCTAACTTTTATTAACTTTACTAACATTTATATTTATGTTATATATGGTCGGTTATACCGCATGAATTATATTTCTTTAATCTAACTCTTATTAACTTCACTAACATTAATATTTATGTTATCTAACATTTATGATTACTTATGCAATTAATCATTATTTATTTCATGCATACTAATGTTTATTCTTAAATTTATTATTTATGCATAATATGTTTATTCTCTTAATCTTTCGTATTTATACTAAACGTATTTATACTAAATGTATTTTATAGTAATCATATTTATACTAATAAAATTCTTTTATTAAAATGATTATTAATATAACGAGTACATAACATTCGTTAACGTCAACTAACGACGTTACAACGGTCATATATACATAACTGTTGTTAACGTCAACTGACGACGTTACAACGACTATATTTTTCAAATATAAAATAAACATCTCTGTTTTTCACATTTTCACAAATCAATCTTCATTTTCTCAGATTATCACTCTCAAAAAGTTTTTGTAAAGATGATTCACACAAGGATGATTTTTCCTATTGTATTGGTCATATTAACTATTATCATTGTTGCTAATATACCACCGAGTGAACCTATATTCTATCCTGCCCTTGTGATTTTATTATTTGTAATCATACCATTATTCTGTTGTTTGCTACTTATGAATTTAAAATGATTCTAATTTCATGTTGTTAGAAATTGATTATGATTATAATTTATGTTGTTCATCTTTCTGAAAATAGAAAATGTCAAACTTATCAAAGCTTGAGTTTGATGCCCTAGACGTATCGGGAACAAACTACACATCATGGGTCATGGATGTAGAAATAAATCTTGGATCATTGGGTATTCTAGAAACTTTAAAAGAAAACAATACTTGTTCTGATCAAGATAAATTAAAATCAATTGCTTTTATTCGCAAACATATTGATATCACCTTAAAACATATGTATCTCACTATCAAAGATCCACATGTTTTATGGGAAAGTATCAAGAGTAGATTCGATAATCAAAAGGAAATATTACTCCCAGCTGCGAGGGAAGAATGGAGAAATCTAAGGTTCCAAGACTTTAAAAAGGTAAGTGAATACAACTCGGCCATGTTCAAGATCCGTTCAAAGCTTCAATTCTGTGGTCAAGAAATAAGTGATGCTGATATGATGGAGAAAACTTTCTCCACAATGCATTCTGCAAACATTACTATACAAGAAAATTTAAGATTACAGAATTTCAAAACTTTTTCCAAACTTCAAACTTATCTCTTAGTTGCAGAAGTGAATAAAGAATTACTGATGAAGAATCAAGAATCTCGTCCTACGGGTGCGCTAGCATTCCCTGAAGCTAATGCTATTAACAATAATAATAATAAAAAAATAAATGCACCTGGACGAGGACGTGGGCGAGGTCGTGGTCATATTGGTCAAAACCATCATCATGGAAATTACCATAACAATAATAAAAATCATAACTATGTTCGAAATCATCCTTATGGTACTGATCATGGTGGTGGTCGTGGTCGTAATGGTTACAGTGGTCGTGGTCGTGGACAAAGAAATAATAATCCACAAAATTATAAATTTCAACCACCGTACAATCCCACAAATCATAATGTTGAAGGAAGCTCTTTAAAGAATATTGAAGATTCTTGTTATCGATGTGGTAAAATTGGCCATTGGTCTAAAAACTATCGAACAAATCAATATTCTGTTAATCAATATCAAGAATCCCTAAAGGAAAAAGGAAAAGAGGCAAACCTTGTGGATGACCTTGATACAAAAATCACTGAGCCAACAAGTGACTACTTTAATGAATAAATTTCCTATTATATGTCCATATCAAATAAATGGATGTAGATTTACCATCTATACCATATCTACTTTACTATATGTTTCCTTATTATGTATTTTCGTTTATAACATATTTTGAATGTAATATATTGATGAATTATGTACTCATTATTTGTTTCTCATATTTTAAAGTTCATGATGTACACTACTGGAATGCAAAATCAGTCAAATGGTGGGGATCTTTGTATTGCAGACAGTGGTACCACACATACTATACTCAAATCTAAAAAATATTTCACTGATTTTAAAGCAACAGAAGGAACGGTACATACTATATCAGGTACTGCGGATTTAATAAAAGGAATGGGAAAGGCAAAATTCATGTTACCAAATGGTACAAATTTTCTGATAAAAAATGCCTTATTTTCTCCCATGTCAAAAAGAAATTTGTTAAGCTTCTCTGACATTTACCAAAATGGATATGATTATCAGTCAGTGACTACAGAAAATGATAAATATTTAAGTATCACTGAGAAGAATCATGTGATTGAAAAACTACCAAGACTTAACTCTGGTTTACATTATACATATATACATGTACCAGAAGCGCACATGGTAGTAAATGAAAAGGTATGTGATCCTGTAATGATCAATCTATGGCATGAAAGATTAGGCCACCCAGGATCAACAATGATAAAAAGAATAATTCAAAATACACATGGACATCCATTGATGAATCAAAAGATCCCTCATGATGCACTTATCCCATGTACATCATGCTCAATTGGAAAATTGATAATAAGACCATCACCTCTTAAGGTTGAAAAAGAATCACCAATGTTTCTTGAAAGAATTCAAGGTGATATATGTGGACCAATTCATCCACCATGTGGACCATTTAGATATTTCATGGTCCTAATAGACGCATCTAGTAGATGGTCTCATGTTTGTCTATTATCAAGTCGAAATGTTGCATTTGCAAAATTTCTTGCTCAAATTATTAAATTGAGAGCACATTTCCCTGATTATACTATTAAAAGGGTGAGATTGGATAATGCTGGTGAGTTTACATCTCAAGCATTTAATGATTTTTGCATGTCTATTGGGATTGTTGTTGAACATCCTGTTGCCCATGTGCATACACAAAATGGTTTAGCCGAATCACTAATCAAACGATTGCAGTTAATAGCTAGACCATTGATAATGAGAACAAAACTACCAGTATCTGTATGGGGTCATGCAATTTTACATGCTGCATCATTAATTCGCATTAGACCAAGTGCAAGTCATACATATTCTCCTTTGCAACTTGTTTTTGGTCATCAGCCAAATATTTCCCACCTTAGAACATTTGGTTGTGCGGTTTATGTTCCTATCGCACCACCACAACGCACTAAAATGGGTCCTCAAAGAAGGATGGGAATATATGTTGGATATGAAACATCTTCAATCATAAGATATATTGAACCCATGACGGGTGATGTTTTTACAGCACGTTTTGCTGATTGTCACTTTAATGAAACATTGTTCCCTAGATTAGGGGGAGAAATAAAAAATAAAGAAAATGATGTTTCATGGTGTGAACCTCAATTAATGTATCTTGATCCTCGTACAAAAGAATGCGAGACCGAAGTTCAAAAAATAATGCATATGCAAGAACTTGCGAATAAATTGCCTGATGCATTTACAGATACAAAAAGAGTGACTAAATCATATATACCAGCAGCAAATGCTCCAGCTCGAATTGAAATTCCAAAAGCTGGCAATAATGTCGCTCTTGAGTCTTTGCCACGCCAGAAACGTGGGAGACCAATTGGTTCCAAAGATAAAAATCCTCGAAAAAGAAAATCAGCTGATAATGAGGTAAAAGAAAGTGTTCAAGAAGAACCACAAATCAATACTCCTTCTGCAGAGGAGATTGATGATGTCAATACGGAATTTTCAATCAATTATGCACATTCAAAAATATTATGGAACCGAAATGAAATGAAAAATCTTGATGAGATATTTTCATATAATGTTGCATATGACATCATGAATGATGATGATGATCCAGAACCAAAATCTGTCATGGAATGTCAAAATAGACATGATTGGGATCATTGGAAAGGAGCAATACGAGCTGAATTTGAATCACTCAATAAAAGAAAAGTTTTCGGATCTATCATTCTCACACCAAAAGATGTGAAACCTGTGGGATATAGATGGGTTTTTGTGCGAAAAAGAAATGAGAAAAATGAAGTTACAAGGTGAAAGGACCCGTCCTAATCCATCCGGACGATGTCCATATCGATTACAAATGATTCACAACAGTTGATTACATCGCGAGGTAATTGACCTCTATATGATAAATTTTACAAACATTGCATTCGTTTTTAAAGACAAATTTTCGTTACATCGACAGTTGACAGGCATGTAAAGCATTTCATAATATATCTAACTATATTTGACTTAATATTAATCTTGATGAACTCACTGACTCGAATGCAACGTCTTTTTGAAATATGCCATGAATGACTCCAAGTAATGTCTCTAATATGAGCTAATGCACAGCGGAAGATTTCTTTCATACCTGAGAATAAACATGCTTTAAAGTATCAACCAAAAGGTTGGTGAGTTCATTAATTTAACATAAATAATCATTTCATAATTTTAATAGACCACAAGATTTCATAATCAGTTCTCATAAATATACGTCCCATGCATAGAGACAAAAATATCATTCATATGGATTGAACACCTGGTAACCGACATTCACAATATACATATAAGAATATCCCCATCATTCCGGGATCCTCCTTCAGACATGATATAAATTTCGAAGTACTAAAGCATTCGGTACTTTGGATGGGGCTTGTTGGGCCCGATAGATCTATCTTTAGGATTCGCGTCAATTAGGGTGTCTGTTCCCTAATTCTTAGATTACCAGACTTAATAAAAAGGGGCATATTCGATTTCGATAATTCAACCATATAATGTAGTTTCAATTACTTGTGTCTATTTCGTAAAACATTTATAAAAATTGCGCATGTATTCTCAGCCCAAAAATATAAAGGGTAAAAAGGTAAATGAAACTCACGCATATAAATATTGTAAAACAGTTAATAAAGCATTTGCATGTATTCTCAGCCCAAAAATGTAATGAGTAAAAAGGGAGCAAATGAACTCACCTTACTGTATTTTATAGTAAAAATACATATGACGAAATTGAACAATGCAGGGTTGGCCTCGGATTCACGAACCTATATCATTTTTATATATATATATATATATATATATATATATATATATATATATATATATATATATATATATATATATTATCACACATAATGGTAATCGAACAAATTTATATATTATTAGTGATTTAATTGTTATATTAATTATGTGTTTCATTAATAATTTAATTAACTATATTTATTTTATATACTTTAGAAAAATACTAAAAAAATATTAATATAGTTATGTTATATGTAATAATTATATTTTACATAAATAATATTTATTGTAATAGTAATAATAATACTAATGGTAATATTAGTAATACAAATAATGATAGTGGTAATAATAATGTTAAAAATAATAATTTTAATGTTAAATGTAATAATGATGATAATGATAATAGTAATGATAATAATAGTAATAACAATAATATTTATAATACTTAGAACTAATAATACTACTAATAATAATAATACTAATAATAAAAATGATAAAAGTAATAATGATACTTATTTTATTAATTCATAAAATGATAATATTAATAATAATAATACTTATGTTAATACTAAAAAATGATACGATAATAATAATAATAGTAATGGTAATAGAAATACTACCTCAAAGGAGTAGCTCTTAAAAAAATGCCCAAGTCCGGGTTTGAACCCGCGATGTCCCGCTAACCCAAAAACACTACAAACCACTTCTCTATTCCTTTTTTTTTTCGGATAATGACCACACTTGATTTTGTTTAATCTATTAATTGTTCCTTCTTCTTCTTTTTCCATAAAAAAAATGCTACAACTTAGGCTCGAACCCGAGACCTCTCGATTACCCAGACACACCTAAACCAATGAACCATCGAATTCTTTCTTATAATAATCTATACGCTTAAGGTATTATCCTGTACGAATCTGTCATTTATAAATTCAATATCGTTCCTATCATGATCTTCATCATTCATTATTATCAATTATCATTATCATGTATCGTTTCATCATTCATCTTAACATCCTAATCAATACACGATCATCATCATTAATTATTATGTATCCCGTATATCAGATTCGACTCAATTATTAGTTTTCTATCTCCACCTTTTTGGCTCAAAATTTGTATCTCGGTTTAATGGAAATGTGACCTGTCAAAGTTCAATAGCATATCATGGCCCAAGACAAATTTATAGACATTGTGGCCCAACCAACCTCTTGTAACAAAACGATTTCCATCTGTAACTCTTCTATTCCTTATCTTTTAATAATAAAAAGGGTTTATCAATTTAATGATTTCCGGCCACTTAAGAAAAGAAAAGAACGCGTGCCATCTGATAATAAAAAAAATGAGCGTGCAGCATCTTTAATGTCAATTGCAACTTGTAATTTCAAATGGTGAGGTTTTTGTGTTTGGGTTTAATCTTTGTTGACATCGAACAAAAGAATTACAGGTAGCAGTAGCATAAAGATAATGTATTGCTGATGGTTTGTTCAGGGAGCAGAAACAACTTATATAACAACTGTAGTTGCAGTTTTCAAATGGGTTGTAGCTGCACAAAGGCAGATGGTTTCGTGACAGTTTGAAAAAGAACAGAAGAGAAAATACAAGAATTGTGATTTTGGTGGTTAGTGGTGTTTATCTTTAATTGTTGTGGTGTTGGTGTTGTTTTCGATTATAGGTTACTCGTAAAAGAAATAAGATTAAGTGGAAGTAATAACCAAATACCAAAAATCTTCTGGTCGAATAATAGTGGTGTCGTCTTAACCCAGCAACATGCACGTAAACAATAGTAATTATCATCATGCAAGAGTGGGTTGAAGGAATACAAACCGTAGCTAATTTGATGGGTTTTGCTTGTATTTGAATGATACTGCACGTAACGGTAGTAACAAGTTAGATATAGCAGTCGGATTGATAGTCTATGGTGGTTTGTTTCCGGCCACTATTAGAAAATCCAATAGTTGCAGCGTGGTGGTGACGGGTGACATGGTGGTGGTTAATGGTGATCTCTCGGTGGTTAGAGGTGACATGTTTTATGAGACTACCGAAAACAAAGGTGAAAGAGAGAGAAGAGAGTGGATGTCGTGAGGGTGGCCGTAGATGGTCATGGGTGATCGGCGGTGTTTGTATGAGGGAGACGGTGGTTGTGGTATGGTGAGGTTGTAATGGTTCTCGAACAATAAACAAGATTAACAACAACTAGGTTTGTAATTGTAGCAAAATACAAGATAATGATTTTTGGGTTGGTTTTATGGAGTAAAAGAAAAATATAAGCATCTTGTGTGTGTTTTTAATATATGTATGTGGGTATATGCGTAGATGCAAAAATGATGATAATATATTGTTTTGGTCGACATTAGCAACATGTAGTTTTAGTTCGTTTGAGCAGTCACAAGGAAAGGAGGAGAAGTATTGGGTGGTTGATAAAGGAAATAGAAAACACAATGATGCTAAGATATTGTGATGGTGTGATATTTCTCCACTTACATGTATACATATAATAGATATCTTAATTATTATATAATATACTAATATACTAATAGTTATAGGTAATCAAACACAAACACGGGTGAAAGATTTTTAAATGGTAAAGCAGCTATTTAGTTGTCATGAGTGCTTAAAAGTTGTAAAATGACATAAATAAATATCTATATCTATATTAAAGTTAAAGTAATAATAATTTAATAAATATTGAATATAATAATAAAAACACATATCATTGTTGAAAGAACGTGCACAACAGAAATTCAATAGTATAGCAGCCATAATTATTAATTATTCTACCGACAGTTTTCACGGATTGTGTAACATGCGAAAATTAGTGACGGATAAATGTGTTCAGAAAAATCCCATATTTTTAAATTAATTATATTTATTTATTTTGATCATTATGGTATAAAATTCAATCATTAATTTAATAAATAAAAATTACATCAACTGTCCCTCTCATTTATGGATAAAATATAAAAAGTGTTAAAATTAAATAATTAGATCCTAAATATACTTTTAATAAGTCTATAACTTATATAACTCATTTTCGTATCACTGATTATTTTAAAATCATATAAGTTCCTTTTTAACTCGTTTACTATTAATCGAATTACAATTGAGCGTTACCGTTGTTTACTAAATAACTTCGAAATCACAAAATATATTTAATATACTTTTTATGTATATATATAGATTTATTTTATGTAATAAATTTTATTATCTCTTATATTATTTTATAACTTAAATCATATATTAAATCAAACTATATTTCAAAGTATTATATATATTTATATATTTAAATATATATGTATTTATTTATTTATACGTAATAGTTCGTGAGTCGTCGGAAATTGTCATAAGGGCAAATGCATTCATGTAACGGTTCCAAAGTTTTCGAGACTCAACATTACAGACTTTGCTTATCGTGCCGGAAACAAATAAAGATTAAGTTAAAATTTTGATCGGAAATTTCCGGGTCGTCACAGTACCTACCCGTTAAAGAAATTTCGTCCCGAAATTTGAGTGAGATCGTCATGGTTAACCATAAAAATGTTTTCATGACAAATACGAGCTGATAACTAGAGTTTTATTACTGTTGCGTATTATGAATAAGATAATTTGATTACTCGAAGAGTACGAGTGAAGCTAACACAAAAGATTGAAATGAGTAAAGGTAGATTCGTTTTAACTTTTGACGTAGTCAGGATTGAATTCCGGAATTCAAGGAATTTAAAGAAAATCTAGGAAATCTATAAGATTTGAATCTTCGGTGAGTAAGGAAATTAAGATCTCTATAATTAAATACGGTGATCTGCCTTGATTGCTACGTCGGATTTTTCACTATAAATTCACCTTCTTTGTCTCCTTTTTTTTTGACACCACTCTCATCCTACTTCAAGTCAAACGAATAATGGTCCAGAGTTTGTAGGTATAGAGTTTTGAATGACTATAATATTCTAAGCAGAGAGGAACGTATTAGCACGATTTGATTTGTCGAGTCATTAGAATATTCGAGAAAGATAGAATTATCAAGTAATTATGTTCTTGATATGTTTAGAGGTTAAATAGAATGAAAGATTTATGTAACATGACACATGATGACATTATGATCTGTGAATCATCACGTCCCGTTAGAAACTCAGCATGACTTACTGTAATATAATCACGTTGATCAAGTGTCATTATATTATACTAACTCATGCATCAGTTCCCAACACTACTTCAAAAACATTCATATTTTAAATTCGAAAGCTTACAGAATATAGAAACTGACAGTTTCTATATGATGTAACACTGATAGTACGAGGAGATTAATGATTTCAAATAAGATTAGTTATGAAAATATATTCAGAAATATCGAGGATATTTATAGTGAAAGATACGATAATATCTCGGAATATCTAAGATCAGAGGATGATAGAAACTATTGTCCGCAAGGGTTTAGAGTAAGGAGCAAGATATTCGCTAAAGACCTTAGGAAACATTGAATCATTTAGATTCTTTGAAGTCAAACTTATTCTTTGTGATTTGTCCATGGCTTCCTTCATAGTCTCGCATAATCCGCTTTTCGGTACTAAATTTTCTATTGAATGTTTCCAATACAATGATACACAGGAAGCACGAAGAGGTATATAATTTCGGACGAGAATATTTATGAAAATGTCCTCAGAAATATCGAAGATATTGATGATGATATTTTGGAATTTCTAAGTTCGATGGTTGATGGAGAAAGATTTTTCCGCAAGATTTTAACATGACTTCGGAGCAATATATTCTCTAAAGATTTCAACGAATCCAGAATTACCTGAATCCCTTGAATATAGGGTTTGGTCCTTGTATTTGTCCTTGGTCTCCCTCATGGGTAGCTTAATCTGTTTTCCAGTTCCAGCTTTTCTGAGCTTTTCCAACATTTTATTCTTTATCATCAAACTTCTGATGATTAGGGTCGTTTACAGTTTTTGTTGCTTCATTTAACTTTTCAAAATTCAGAGTATTGGTTTGCAGACTGGGTGCTTTTCAGAATTTCAGAATGGAAGATCATTATTCTAAGAGATAAATGTTATACATATAACTGTTGATGTAGATATGCTTTGAGTTTTCAAAGTACTGCTTGCCGATTCTTCTACATTTACTGCTACCATATCTGAATCATTGGTTATTGATCTGAGGTGATTTCAAGAGAATTGTGTTTTTAGATGATTAAACGCTGACGAAAATATGGTGGAATATAAAAGGTTCCCCGATAACAATAAAAGAGCATACATATAAATCAAGGTGATAATAAGGTTGTTTTGAACGAAAATTCGAAGTTGATTTGCTGGAGCTGTGACAAAATTTGCTACTTTGAAAGGAATTACCAAGTTATTTTGGGTAATAATAACACTAAAGGAATTAGCACAACTATGTGTTAATCGTTTACTCAGTTTCCGAGAGTTTTTCAGATGCATAACTAAATGCATCAATCTTTTCTCCCATAGATGAAGTGCGGTTGATTCATCCTATCGATTGAGGTGTTTTCAAGAATCATGAAAGGTTTGAACGCAGATTGTAATTGTGATGATACGAATGAGGTTTAAAATGAAATCAAGTGACAAACTTGAAGAATTGTTTAGTTTCATATGTTATAAACAATATTTTAATTCATTTTAATTGTCCAGTGTTGGTAATCCACAGTTGATAGTCCACAGTAACAGTCCAGTAATTCATATATAGTTTAATATATAATATTCGAATTAATTAATACGTATCGTGACCCGTATACGTCTCAGACTCGATCACAACTCAAACTATATATATATATATATATATATATATATATATATATATATATATATATATATATATATATATATAGATGGGTCGATATGATATGTCAAAACATTGTATACGTGTCCCGATATTTATAATGTGTAAATAACAGAATGACGATAAATAAAGTGCGTAATATAAATAATAGAAATTAAATGACGATAAATAAAATTGCGAGAATGTAAATTGCGATAATTAAATTGTGATAAATAAAATGTAACCAGTTAGCTAGGAGCAGTTAGCTAGGATCTTGTTAGCGTGGTTTCTTAACAAAATTTCATATTGTTAATTAGTCTGTTTCTAATCAATTTTTATTGTGTCCATTATTTCTTCATTATGCCACTTGTTGGATTCTGATAGGTTAAAATCCAAATTTAAAATTGAATGAAAATGGTTATTATGCGGTGACGGATACAGATACCGGTGGATGTAAGTAGGATAGTGAATGACTGTTGAATCAGATTCGAAGAATGTACAGTGTAACTTATTAATGCGAAATCTAAATATTCCTCGGGTATTACCTACCCGTTAAAATATTTTCACAATTAACACTTTGTACGAAAGAATTTTTAATTACAATCTTTATGAAAAATATATATACATATACATTTTCTTCAGATGTAATCATGGATTCATTGAGTTAATATGATATTAAACTCATTTAGTTTTCGGTTGGAACTAGAATAAAAAATCTCTAAAACTTTAGAGATTACATATTCGCCATGTCAAACGAAGATAAATTAGGTAGAACGATACGTAGAACGAAGATCATACTCGAAGTACAGATATTGATATTGAAGCATGGATTGTTGATGGTACTGGTGCTGTTACTGATGGTACTGTTGGTGCCGGTGATGTTGCTGAAGCTGGTACATTTTGCACCATATTCTCCAAATTGATTTTTCGATCGCGAAGTTCATTGACTTATTACTCCAGGATGATTGTCGGTCGGAACGAGCGGATGAATAAGGTTTAGAATTGTGGATAGAATATAATCTTGTCGAGTTACCCTGGAAATGAGACTGAAAATGGTGTCTCGAACAGGTTCGCCAGTAAACGCTTCAAGTTCATTGTCAAGAGGTGAATTCGGTTGGTGGAAGGGATCGCCTTCTTCGCGTCTCCGTTGATTGAGCCAACTACGAACTCATCAGATGAATTGGGGATGGCTGGTTGATTGAGTCATTCTGGTGACGCTGCTTTCGGAGCTGGAGTGGGACTCCATTTCGGAATTCGAGGGACTTGAACTAGTTGTAGGATTTATCTTGTACGATCAGATGAAGGATTTTCGATGAGAAATAGATTATAGGATGTAGATTAGTATCCTGCAATACATAATTTACATATGTATATATAATACTAAAATCCCATAAGTTACGGAGGAATCTACGGAAGCTGTCAGGCAAAGGTAACAATAACAGAAATGCTAAGATATGAATTTATCTATACACTGTCTATGCAATAGAGGCAGTAAGACGTGTCTAGCCTAATAATGATAAGCAGGTAATTTCCTAAGGATGATAAGCGGATGATTTCCGACTAGAAATGATAGGCAAAACTTTTGACATGCAGACACGGTCGAAGTCCAGACTCACTAATGCATTCTAACGACTACTAGTTAGACACACTAATGCAGACATGGTTCGCTAAGACCACCGCTCTGATACCAACTGAAAGGACCCGTCCTAATCCATCCGGACGATGTCCATATCGATTACAAACGATTCACAACAGTTGATTACATCGCGAGGTAATTGACCTCTATATGATAAATTTTACAAACATTGCATTCGTTTTTAAAAGACAAACTTTCGTTACATCGACAGTTGACAGGCATGTAAAGCATTTCATAATATATCTAACTATATTTGACTTAATATTAATCTTGATGAACTCACTGACTCGAATGCAACGTCTTTTTGAAATATGCCATGAATGACTCCAAGTAATGTCTCTAATATGAGCTAATGCACAGCGGAAGATTTCTTTCATACCTGAGAATAAATATGCTTTAAAGTATCAACCAAAAGGTTGGTGAGTTCATTAATTTAACATAAATAATCATTTCATAATTTTAATAGACCACAAGATTTCATAATCAGTTCTCATAAATATACGTCCCATGCATAGAGACAAAAATATCATTCATATGGATTGAACACCTGGTAACCGACATTCACAATATACATATAAGAATATCCCCATCATTCCGGGATCCTCCTTCGGACATGATATAAATTTCGAAGTACTAAAGCATTCGGTACTTTGGATGGGGCTTGTTGGGCCCGATAGATCTATCTTTAGGATTCGCGTCAATTAGGGTGTCTGTTCCCTAATTCTTAGATTACCAGACTTAATAAAAAGGGGCATATTCGATTTCGATAATTCAACCATATAATGTAGTTTCAATTACTTGTGTCTATTTCGTAAAACATTTATAAAAATTGCGCATGTATTCTCAGCCCAAAAATCTAAAGGGTAAAAAGGCAAATGAAACTCACGCATATAAATATTGTAAAACAGTTAATAAAGCATTTGCATGTATTCTCAGCCCAAAAATGTAATGAGTAAAAAGGGAGCAAATGAACTCACCTTACTGTATTTTATAGTAAAAATACATATGACGAAATTGAACAATGCAGGGTTGGCCTCGGATTCACGAACCTATATCATTTATATATATATTATCACACATAATGGTAATCGAACAAATTTATATATTATTAGTGATTTAATTGTTATATTAATTATGTGTTTCATTAATAATTTAATTAACTATATTTATTTTATATACTTTAGAAAAATACTAAAAAAATATTAATATAGTTATGTTATATGTAATAATTATATTTTACATAAATAATATTTGTTGTAATAGTAATAATAATACTAATGGTAATATTAGTAATACAAATAATGATAGTAGTAATAATAATGTTAAAAATAATAATTTTAATGTTAAATGTAATAATGATGATAATGATAATAGTAATGATAATAATAGTAATAACAATAATATTTATAATACTTAGAACTAATAATACTACTAATAATAATAATACTAATAATAAAAATGATAAAAGTAATAATGATACTTATTTTATTAATTCATAAAATGATAATATTAATAATAATAATACTTATGTTAATACTAAAAAATGATACGATAATAATAATAGTAATGGTAATAGAAATACTACCTCAAAGGAGTAGCTCTTAAAAAAATGCCCAAGTCCGGGTTTGAACCCGCGATGTCCCGCTAACCCAAAAACACTACAAACCACTTCTCTATTCCTTTTTTTTTCTTTCTGATAATGACCACACTTGATTTTGTTTAATCTATTAATTGTTCATTCTTCTTCTTTTTCCATAAAAAAAATGCTACAACTTAGGCTCGAACCCGAGACCTCTCGATTACCCAGACACACCTAAACCAATGAACCATCGAATTCTTTCTTATAATAATCTATACGCTTAAGGTATTATCCTGTACGAATCTGTCATTTATAAATTCAATATCGTTCCTATCATGATCTTCATCATTCATTATTATCAATTATCATTATCATGTATCGTTTCATCATTCATCTTAACATCCTAATCAATACACGATCATCATCATTAATTATTATGTATCCCATATATCAGATTCGACTCAATTATTAGTTTTCTATCTCCACCTTTTTGGCTCAAAATTTGTATCTCGGTTTAATGGAAATGTGACCTGTCAAAGTTCAATAGCATATCATGGCCCAAGACAAATTTATAGACATTGTGGCCCAACCAACCTCTTGTAACAAAACGATTTCCATCTGTAACTCTTCTATTCCTTATCTTTTAATAATAAAAAGGGTTTATCAATTTAATGATTTCCGGCCACTTAAGAAAAGAAAAGAACGCGTGCCATCTGATAATAAAAAAAAATGAGCGTGCAGCATCTTTAATGTCAATTGCAACTTGTAATTTCAAATGGTGAGGTTTTTGTGTTTGGGTTTAATCTTTGTTGACATCGAACAAAAGAATTACAGGTAGCAGCAGCATAAAGATAATGTATTGCTGATGGTTTGTTCAGGGAGCAGAAACAACTTATATAACAACTGTAGTTGCAGTTTTCAAATGGGTTGTAGCTGCACAAAGGCAGATGGTTTCGTGACAGTTTGAAAAAGAACAGAAGAGAAAATACAAGAATTGTGATTGTGGTGGTTAGTGGTGTTTATCTTTAATTGTTGTGGTGTTGGTGTTGTTTTCGATTATAGGTTACTCGTAAAAGAAATAAGATTAAGTGGAAGTAATAACCAAATACCAAAAATCTTCTGGTAGAATAATAGTGGTGTCGTCTTGACCCAGCAACATGCACGTAAACAATAGTAATTATCATCATGCAAGAGTGGGTTGAAGGAATACAAACCGTAGCTAATTTGATGGGTTTTGCTTGTATTTGAATGATACTGCACGTAACGGTAGTAACAAGTTAGATATAGCAGTCGGATTGATAGTCTATGGTGGTTTGTTTCCGGCCACTATTAGAAAATCCAATAGTTGCAGCGTGGTGGTGACGGGTGACATGGTGGTGGTTAATGGTGATCTCTCGGTGGTTAGAGGTGACATGTTTTATGAGACTACCGAAAACAAAGGTGAAAGAGAGAGAAGAGAGTGGATGTCGTGAGGGTGGCCGTAGATGGTCATGGGTGATCGGCGGTGTTTGTATGAGGGAGACGGTGGTTGTGGTATGGTGAGGTTGTAATGGTTCTCGAACAATAAACAAGATTAACAACAACTAGGTTTGTAATTGTAGCAAAATACAAGATAATGATTTTTGGGTTGGTTTTATGGAGTAAAAGAAAAATATAAGCATCTTGTGTGTGTTTTTAATATATGTATGTGGGTATATGCGTAGATGCAAAAATGATGATACTATATTGTTTTGGTCGACATTAGCAACATGTAGTTTTAGTTCGTTTGAGCAGTCACAAGGAAAGGAGGAGAAGTATTGGGTGGTTGATAAAGGAAATAGAAAACACAATGATGCTAAGATATTGTGATGGTGTGATATTTCTCCACTTACATGTATACATATAATAGATATCTTAATTATTATATAATATAATAATATACTAATAGTTATAGGTAATCAAACACAAACACGGGTGAAAGATTTTTAAATGGTAAAGCAGCTATTTAGTTGTCATGAGTGCTTAAAAGTTGTAAAATGACATAAATAAATATCTATATCTATATTAAAGTTAAAGTAATAATAATTATAATAAATATTGAATATAATAATAAAAACACATATCATTGTTGAAAGAACGTGCACAACAGAAATTCAATAGTATAGCAGCCATAATTATTAATTATTCTACCGACAGTTTTCACGGATTGTGTAACATGCGAAAATTAGTGACGGATAAATGTGTTCAGAAAAATCCCATATTTTTAAATTAATTATATTTATTTATTTTGATCATTATGGTATAAAATTCAATCATTAATTTAATAAATAAAAATTACATCAACTGTCCCTCTCATTTATGGGTAAAATATAAAAAGTGTTAAAATTAAATAATTAGATCCTAAATATACTTTTAATAAGTCTATAACTTATATAACTCATTTTCGTATCACTGTTTATTTTAAAATCACATAAGTTCCTTTTTAACTCGTTTACTATTAATCGAATTACAATTGAGCGTTACCATTGTTTACTAAATAACTTCGAAATCACAAAATATATTTAATATACTTTTTATGTATATATATAGATTTATTTTATGTAATAAATTTTATTATTTCTTATATTATTTTATAACTTAAATCATATATTAAATCAAACTATATTTCAAAGTATTATATATATTTATATATTTAAATATATATGTATTTATTTATTTATACGTAATAGTTCGTGAGTCGTCGGAAATTGTCATAAGGGCAAATGCATTCATGTAACGGTTCCAAAGTTTTCGAGACTCAACATTACAGACTTTGCTTATCGTGTCGGAAACATATAAAGATTAAGTTTAAATTTTGATCGGAAATTTCTGGGTCGTCACACAAGGTATAAAGCTAGACTTGTAGCTCAAGGTTTTTCTCAAAGACCAGGAATTGATTATGAGGAAACTTATTCTCCTGTTATGGATGCAATTACTTTTAGATACTTAATCAGTCTGGCAGTTTCTAAAAATTTAGAAATGCATCTCATGGATGTTGTGACTGCTTATCTATATGGATCACTTGATAGTGATATATATATGAAGATACCCGAAGGATTTAAGGTATCAGAAGCAACCAATGCAAAACCCAAAGAAATGTACTCAATCAAGTTACAAAGGTCTTTATATGGGTTGAAACAATCGGGTCGCATGTGGTATAAACGATTAAGTGATTACTTGATAAGCAAAGGGTATACCAATAATCTTATTTGCCCATGTGTATTCATTAAGAAAACAACATCCGGATATGTGATCATAGCCGTTTATGTCGATGATCTTAACATCATAGGTACAAATAAAGAGATCCATGAAACCATTCAACTTCTAAAGAAAGAATTTGAAATGAAAGATCTCGGAAAAACCAAATATTGCCTTGGTTTGCAGATTGAACATATGCCTAATGGTTTACTTGTACATCAAACAACTTATACGGAAAAGATTTTGAAACGTTTCAATATGGACAAGGCAAAACCATTAAGTACTCCTATGGTTGTTAGATCACTTAATGTTGACACTGATCCATTTCGTCCCTGTGAAGATCATGAAGATATCCTGGGACCTGAAATACCATATCTTAGTGCAATTGGAGCTCTTATGTATCTTACAAATTGTATAAGACCTGACATTTCTTTTGCAGTTAATTTGTTGGCAAGGTTCAGCTCAGCTCCTACCAAAAGACACTGGAATGGGATCAAACATATATTTCGATACCTTCGAGGAACTGATGATTTGGGATTATTTTATTCTAACGATTCAAAACAAGATTTAGTTGGTTATGCAGATGCAGGTTATTTATCCGATCCACATAAAGCTAAATCTCAAACTGGATATGTATTTCTAAATGGAGGTACTGCAATATCATGACGTTCTCAGAAACAAACACTTGTTGCAACATCATCAAATCATGCCGAAGTGATTGCATTACATGAAGCTACTCGGGAATGTTTTTGGTTGAGATCAATGACACAACTCATTACTGATTCTTGTGGACTAGAACGCGATAAAAGTCCAACAACTATCTATGAAGATAATGCAGCTTGCATAACACAGATGAAAGAAGGGTATATCAAAAGTGACCGAACAAAACACATACCTCCTAGATTCTTCTCATATACTCAAAATCTCATCAAAGACAACCAGATTGAAATGCGATATGTTCAATCCAGCAAAAACTCTGCCGATCTTTTCACCAAAGCACTTCCAACTGCTATTTTCAGAACGCATGTTCACAATATTGGCATGAGGCATGTTCAAAAGATGTGACGACTCAACAATGTCTATTTGAGGGGGAGTCAACTCTATGCTGCACTCTTTTTTCCTTGGCTAAAGTTTTTATCCCACTGGGTTTTTCTTTAGCAAGGTTTTTAATGAGGCAGTAACTTGTAGTTGACCTTAATAAAACAAAATTGTCGTCCAAGGGGGAGTGTTATATGTATGGCCGACACTTTTTCATAAAGTGAATTTTGTGGACCAAAGTTAGTTCACGGATATTATTATTCTACCTAACTGCACAGTAAATTATTGTATTATAAATACCAAAGGATGTGATTTGCATAAGATACACACATAGAATATATTTCATATATCATCATTCTTTTACTCTCTCTTATTTTAAGTAGCCTATAGTCAAGAACAAACCACTAAAGATAGTTATAAGCCTACTGAATTATAACACGAACTAAACCACTAAAGGTAGTTATAAGCCTACTGAATTATAACAATTCGTGATTTTTCCACATAAAAATAAAAGAAATAGTGCCGTGTAATCCTAGCTAAACAACAGACAAATACGGATTTGTTAGATTCAAGTTTACTTTTTGTTTATCAAGAAATGGATCCATCATCATCATCATCATCATCATCATCATCATCATCATCATCATCATCATGTTTGGTCCCTTGTTCTTCTTCTAAAAGGAAAAGGGATCCAAGTTCTTCTTTCGATGAACATAACCGCTGTAAAAGGCCAAATTATGATGTGCTTCTGAATTATTCGGTTGAAGATACCGGCAATAAGTTTGTAAGCCACCTCAAGGCAGCCCTGGAAAGCAAATGTTTTAACATATCTGACCACACCACTCATCCTATAGGCCAAGATGTTTGTTCTGCGCAGTTGAAAGCTATTGAAGAGTCTCATACATATCTTGTTGTATTTTCCCCTAAATACGCTCTTTCAGTTGAGTTTTTTGAGAAGTTGGTTCTCATTATGGATTCCGTCTCCAAGTTTAACGATAGGAAAGTTATTCCGGTATTTTTAAACGTCGATCTGTCCGATGTTCGAAAGCTTCAAGGATGTTTTGAGGAAGACTTCCGAAAGCACGAGGTGGCCAACGTGGATTCGCAGACACTTAACAAATGGATACAAGCCGTCAAATATGTCGGTGGATTGTCCGGTCTATTTTTAAAAAAAGGGTAAGTTGTTATTATCTGTAATGGTAATTATAATGAGAGCACTTGCAGCTTTTTTAAAAATTACAGAAAGATTTGATACTGATATATTGATGTGGATTTTGGCAGGGATGATGAGTCAGACTTCATAAAGAAAATTGTTCAACATCTCATGAAGATTAAGATTCCAGAGGAGCAATTTGATGCTAAGTACCCTGTTGGGATTGAACCGCAGAAACAAGCTATAATTTCAAAATTAAGGTTAGGTGACAAAGAATTTTCCAATACTGTGGCCGTTCTCGGAATCAGCGGGTCGGGTAAAACAACTATTGTGAAAGCTGTGTATGATACAATTGTTGCAGACTTCGACTGTAGTTGTTTTATTGAGAATATTCCTTACAAAAATAGTGGTAGAAAATGGAAGGTTAAATTGCAGCGGGAGGTACTTCGTAGCCTAACGGGAGATGATTCTTTTCATAATAATGCTAGTACAGCAAAGATAAAAAGAGTTGTAGAAAATAACAAGGCTCTTGTAGTACTTGATGGTGTTGAAAAGCCTGATGAGTTGGAAGTATTAGGTATTCCTTCTGCCTCTTTAAGTTGTTCTGGAAGCAGAGTAGTTGTAGCAACAGGAAATAAAGAGTCCCTTCGTGACCTAAGTTACACCCGTCATGATATGGAATTGTTGAATAAAGAGGACTCTTTCACACTCTTTGTTGCACACGCATATGGAGAAGATGTTGACGATGTCGATGAGGAGTTCGTGTATGAGATAGTTGATCACGCTGGAGGGCTTCCTTTGGTTCTTGTAGTCTGGGGTAAACATTTTAAAGCTCATGAAAAGGAACAATGGCAAACCTATTAAAGATATTGAAAAGAATTCCTCATGAAGATATTCAAGAGAAGCTTAGAATGAGCTATGATTCACTTCCTGATGAAACCAAGAGTTTTTTTCTTGATATCGTTTGTTTCTTTGATGGATGGAAATGGGATTCAAAGTCATATAAGGGAATTACTAATAATATGTATTATGAGCATTCAATGTGTAGAATATTGCACGACGAAGATGAATTATTTTTCCCAGAGATTAAAATCAAACCCCTTGTGTAGTGACCCGAACTTTTCCATGTTTATATATATTAATTGAGATTGATGTTTACATGATTAAATGTTTCCAACATGTTAAGCAATCAAACTTGTTAAGACTTGATTAATTGAAATAGGTTTCATATAGACAATTGACCACCCAAGTTGACCGGTGATTCACGAACGTTAAAACTTGTAAAAAACTATATGATGACATATATATGGTTATATATATAGTTAACATGATATTATGATAAGTAAACATATCATTAATTATATTAACAATGAACTACATATGTAAAAACAAGACTACTAACTTAATGATTTTGAAACGAGACATATATGTAACGTTTATCGTTGTAACGACATTTAATGTATATATATCATATTAAGAGATATTCGTACATCATAATATCATGATAATATAATAATTTAAAATCTCTTTTTTTATTATAAACATTGGGTTAACAACATTTAACAAGATCGTTAACCTAAAGGTTTCAAAACAACACTTACATGTAACGACTAACGATGACTTAACGACTCAGTTAAAATGTATATACATGTAGTGTTTTAATATGTATTTATACACTTTTGAAAGACTTCAATACACTTATCAAAATACTTCTACTTAACAAAAATGCTTACAATTACATTCTCGTTCAGTTTCATCAACAATTCTACTCGTATGCACCCGTATTCGTACTCGTACAATACACAGCTTTTAGATGTATGTACTATTGGTATATACACTCCAATGATCAGCTCTTAGCAGCCCATGTGAGTCACCTAACACATGTGGGAACCATCATTTGGCAACTAGCATGAAATATCTCATAAGATTACAAAAATATGAGTAATCATTCATGACTTATTTACATGAAAACAAAATTACATATCCTTTATATCTAATCCATACACCAACGACCAAAAACACCTACAAACACTTTCATTCTTCAATTTTCTTCATCTAATTGAACTCTCTCAAGTTCTATCTTCAAGTTCTAAGTGTTCTTCATAAATTCCAAAAGTTCTAGTTTCATAAAATCAAGAATACTTTCAAGTTTGCTAGCTCACTTCCAATCTTGTAAGGTGATCATCCAACCTCAAGAAATCTTTGTTTCTTACAGTAGGTTATCATTCTAATACAAGGTAATAATCATATTCAAACTTTGGTTCAATTTCTATAACTATAACAATCTTATTTCAAGTGATGATCTTACTTGAACTTGTTTTCGTGTCATGATTTTGCTTCAAGAACTTTGAGCCATCCAAGGATCCATTGAAGCTAGATCCATTTTTCTCTTTTCCAGTAGGTTCATCCAAGGAACTTAAGGTAGTAATGATGTTCATAACATCATTCGATTCATACATATAAAGCTATCTTATTCGAAGGTTTAAACTTGTAATCACTAGAACATAGTTTAGTTAATTCTAAACTTGTTCGCAAACAAAAGTTAATCCTTCTAACTTGACTTTTAAAATCAACTAAACACATGTTCTATATCTATATGATATTCTAACTTAATGATTTAAAACCTGGAAACACGAAAAACACCGTAAAACCGGATTTACGCCGTCGTAGTAACACCGCGGGCTGTTTTGGGTTAGTTAATTAAAAACTATGATAAACTTTGATTTAAAAGTTGTTATTCTGAGAAAATGATTTTTATTATGAACATGAAACTATATCCAAAAATTATGGTTAAACTCAAAGTGGAAGTATGTTTTCTAAAATGGTCATCTAGACGTCGTTCTTTCGACTGAAATGACTACCTTTACAAAAACGACTTGTAACTTATTTTTCCGACTAGAAACCTATACTTTTTTTGTTTAGATTCATAAAATATAGTTCAATATGAAACCATAGCAATTTGATTCACTCAAAACGGATTTAAAATGAAGAAGTTATGGGTAAAACAAGATTGGATAATTTTTCTCATTTTAGCTACGTGAAAATTGGTAACAAATCTATTCCAACCATAACTTAATCAACTTGTATTATATATTATGTAATCTTGAGATACCATAGACACGTATACAATGTTTCGACCTATCATGTCGACACATCTATATATATTTCGGAACAACCATAGACACTCTATATGTGAATGTTGGAGTTAGCTATACAGGGTTGAGGTTGATTCCAAAATATATATAGTTTGAGTTGTGATCAATACTGAGATACGTATACACTGGGTCGTGGATTGATTCAAGATAATATTTATTGATTTATTTCTGTACATCTAACTGTGGACAACTAGTTGTAGGTTACTAACGAGGACAGCTGACTTAATAAACTTAAAACATCAAAATATATTAAAAGTGTTGTAAATATATTTTGAACATACTTTGATATATATGTATATATTGTTATAGGTTCGTGAATCAACCAGTGGCCAAGTCTTACTTCCCGACGAAGTAAAAATCTGTGAAAGTGAGTTATAGTCCCACTTTTAAAATCTAATATTTTTGGGATGAGAATACATGCAGGTTTTATAAATGATTTACAAAATAGACACAAGTACGTGAAACTACATTCTATGGTTGAATTATCGAAATCGAATATGCCCCTTTTTATTAAGTCTGGTAATCTAAGAATTAGGGAACAGACACCCTAATTGACGCGAATCCTAAAGATAGATCTATTGGGCCTAACAAACCCCATCCAAAGTACCGGATGCTTTAGTACTTCGAAATTTATATCATATCCGAAGGGTGTCCCGGAATGATGGGGATATTCTTATATATGCATCTTGTTAATGTCGGTTACCAGGTGTTCACCATATGAATGATTTTTATCTCTATGTATGGGATGTGTATTTAAATATGAAATCTTGTGGTCTATTCTTACGATTTGATATATATAGGTTAAACCTATAACTCACCAACATTTTTGTTGACGTTTAAAGCATGTTTATTCTCAGGTGAATATTAAGAGCTTCCGCTGTTGCATACTAAAATAAGGACAAGATTTGGAGTCCATATTTGTATGATATTGTGTAAAAACTGCATTCAAGAAACTGATTTCGATGTAACATATTTGTATTGTAAACCATTATGTAATGGTCGTGTGTAAACAGGATATTTTAGATTATCATTATTTGATAATCTACGTAAAGCTTTTTAAACCTTTATTTATGAAATAAAGGTTATGGTTTGTTTTAAAAATGAATGCAGTCTTTGAAAAACGTCTCATATAGAGGTCAAAACCTCGCAACGAAATCAATTAATATGGAACGTTTTTAATCAATAAGAACGGGACATTTCAGTTGGTATCCGAGCGTTGGTCTTAGAGAACCAGAAAATTTGCATTAGTGTGTCTTATCGAGTTTGTTAGGATGCATTAGTGAGTCTGGACTTCGACCGTGTTTTCTTTAAAAATGATTGCTTAACATTTTTGTTGGAAACTATATATTTTTAACATATGAATATTATGTGATATATTAATCTCTTAACGTGTTTGATATTATGTGATAGATGTCTACCTCTAGAACAAGTCCCATTGACTCACCTAATAATAATGAAGAGTCAAATGTAAATTGGAATGATTTGTGGACTGATTCACAAGTTCCCGAAGAGGAACCGGAAGAAGAGTCGGAACCGGAAGAAGAATCGGAACCGGAAGAAGAATCGGAACCGGATGAAGAAATAGAACCGGTGGGGGAAATAATAAAACGGTTAAGTAAAAGAAAATCCTCAACCAACCGACCAAGGTTAATTATGGTCAATGGTGTTTCCGCCAAGGAAGCAAAATATTGGGAGGATTACCAATTCTCCGATGAATCGGATTCCGACGAGAATTCCGATGATGTTATAGAAATTACCCCAACTGAATTTAAAAAGGCAAAAGAAAATAATAAGGGAAAGGGCATAAAAATAGAGAAATCTAATTCCAACCCCGATGAACTTTATATGTATCGTCAACGCCCGAAGTCCTTAAGTTGTAACAATGACCCGGGAACCTCTAAACCACCAGGTTTTTCTAAACCAATGTGGACAACGACGGCTCGTATTAGGGGAACATCATATATCCCTAGAAACTTGGCAAAACGAACCAAAACCGAAGAAGAAGAAACGAGCGAGTCGGAATAAGATAGTTGTATTCGTGTGGTGTAATATATGTAATATAGTGTTCTTATGCTTTATGATATATGTAAAAATTGCTTGTATTAATAAGTATTTTTTTATGAATCTAACTCTTGTCTATTTTACAGTTTAAAAACACAAAATGGATAGACAACCCAATATTTTAAGAGACCTACCCGGAGACATGATTGATGAAATCTTGTCTAGAGTCGGCCAGAATTCTTCGGCACAACTATTTAAGGCGAGATCAGTTTGTAAGACATTCGAAGAACGTTCCAAGAATGTCTTGGTTTATAAGAGACTTTCGTTTGAAAGATGGGGGATATCACATTGGGAAACCCATAAGTTACGATGTGTTTACTTTGACGCATATATTGCGGGGAACCCAAATGCTATTTTACGCAACGGGTTAAGAAATTATTTTGACTCAATATATCCGAATATTGGACTTCGTGATTTAGAAAAAGCGGCTAACATGCAACATAAAGAAGCATGTTATGCTTACGGATTAGTAACGTTCGCTTCTCACCAAAGTGAGAACAAGAACATCGGGCTACAACTATTAAACAAAACGTTTCCACAAGTGACGGAGTCGGTAATTGGGGTAAGAAATGAGGTTTTTAGATTATTACGGGACTGTTGGACATTACGTAACCCTCATCCCTTTGATGACGTTACAACACGCTGTCTTATCAACGGCCATAACGGTTATGTTGCACAAGACCAAGGATGGGAAGTAGTCCTAGTAAAACCAGAATGCATGACTTGTTTCTGGACGTATGAATTACGTGTCTTTATTGCCTTTGCTGAACGACTTGTGTACTAGCTAGAATTGTCTTCACAACTATCTTGTATCAAAGTTATTGTGTGCTATATTTCATGCTTTATGTAAAATAAGCGGTATTGTAAGTTTGTAAAATATTGTATAAAAGTTTGAACGCGAAATATTATTATAATTAGTTTTTCATATAGAATTGTAGTAGTTGAATTGTATATTAGCTACTAAGTATGAACTTAACGGGTAGGTACTACCCGAATTTAAACTTATAAAACGCTAATATGAAGAAAAAGCTTTTATAAATGAGTTCATATTATGCTACGAAATACTATTAACTACTCTTAATATTCTGTATGATTAACTTGTTCCATTTAACTATTTTGAAGGAAATGGCACCGACTACTCGACACACCGTGAATATGAATGAAGAGGAATTCCGTACTTTTCTAGCTTCAAACATAGCCGCAGTACAGGCTGCGCTACATACCAACAATAACCTTGGATCTAGCAGTACAGGAAATCGTGTAGGATGCACCTACAAAGAATTCACTGCCTGCAAACCTTTGGAATTTGATGGAACCGAAGGACCGATCGGATTGAAACGGTGGACCGAGAAGGTTGAATCGGTGTTCGCCATAAGTAAGTGTACTGAAGAGGACAAAGTGAAGTACGCTACGCATACCTTCACAGGTTCTGCGTTAACATGGTGGAATACCTATCTAGAGCAAGTGGGACAAGATGATGCGTACGCACTACCGTGGTCAGCATTCAAGCACTTGATGAACGAGAAGTACCGTCCCAGAACCGAGGTCAATAAGCTCAAGACAGAACTTAGAGGGTTACGAACCCAAGGATTTGATATTACCACGTACGAAAGACGATTCACAGAATTGTGCCTATTGTGTCCGGGAGCATTCGAAGATGAGGAAGAGAAGATCGACGCGTTTGTGAAAGGATTACCGGAAAGAATCCAAGAAGATATAAGTTCACACGAGCCCGCCTCCATACAACAGGCATGTAGAATGGCTCACAAACTAGTGAACCAGATTGAAGAAAGAATTAAAGAACAGACTGCTGAAGAGGCCAATGTGAAGCAAGTCAAAAGAAAGTGGGAGGAAAACGGTGATAAGAATCACCAATACAACAACAACAGCAATTACAACAATAATCGCAACAATTATCCCAACAATCGCAACATCAATCGCAACTACAACAAACGGCCCAACAACAACAACAACAACAACAACAACAACAACAGCAACTACAACAATCATCCCAACAACAATAATAACCGCAACAACAACAACAATCAGAAGCAACTATGCCAAAGGTGTGAAAAGAATCACTCGGGGTTCTGCACCAAATTTTGCAACAAGTGTAAAAGAAATGGTCATAGCGCGGTGAAGTGTGAGGTCTACGGACCAGGGGTTAATAGAACGAAAGGAACAAATGGTGTCGGAACGAGTAATGGCGGAGCAAGTAGTGTCGGAGCAAGTTATGCCAATGTAGTTTGTTATAAATGTGGAAAACCAGGCCACATTATTAGAAATTGCCCGAACCAGGAGAACACGAATGGACAAGGCCGTGGAAGAGTTTTCAATATTAATGCGGTAGAGGCACAGGAAGACCCGGAGCTTGTTACGGGTACGTTTCTTATTGACAATAAATCTGCTTACGTTTTATTTGATTCGGGTGCGGATAGAAGCTATATGAGTAGAGATTTTTGTGCTAAATTAAGTTGTCCATTGACGCCTTTGGATAGTAAATTTTTACTCGAATTAGCAAATGGTAAATTAATTTCAGCAGATAATATATGTCGGAATCGAGAAATTAAACTGGTTAGCGAAACATTTAAGATTGATTTGATACCAGTAGAGTTAGGGAGTTTTGATGTGATAATCGGTATGGACTGGTTGAAAGAAGTGAAAGCGGAGATCGTTTGTTACAAAAATGCAATTCGCATTATACGAGAAAAAGGAAAACCCTTAATGGTGTACGGAGAAAAGGGCAACACGAAGCTACATCTTATTAGTAATTTGAAGGCACAAAAACTAATAAGAAAAGGTTGCTATGCTGTTCTAGCACACGTCGAGAAAGTACAAACTGAAGAAAAGAGCATCAATGATGTTCCCATTGCAAAAGAATTTCCCGATGTATTTCCGAAAGAATTACCGGGATTACCCCCACATCGATCCGTTGAATTTCAAATAGATCTTGTACCAGGAGCTGCACCAATAGCTCGTGCTCCTTACAGACTCGCACCCAGCGAGATGAAAGAACTGCAAAGCCAATTACAAGAACTTTTAGAGCGTGGTTTCATTCGACCAAGCACATCACCGTGGGGAGCTCCTGTTTTGTTTGTCAAGAAGAAAGATGGTACATTCAGGTTGTGTATCGACTACCGAGAGTTGAACAAACTTACCATCAAGAACCGCTACCCACTACCGAGAATCGACGACTTATTTGATCAACTACAAGGCTCGTCTGTTTATTCAAAGATTGACTTACGTTCCGGGTATCATCAAATGCGGGTGAAAGAAGATGATATTCCAAAGACTGCTTTCAGAACACGTTACGGTCATTACGAGTTTATGGTCATGCCGTTTGGTTTAACTAATGCACCAGCTGTGTTCATGGACCTTATGAACCGAGTGTGTGGACCATACCTTGACAAGTTTGTCATTGTTTTCATTGATGACATACTTATTTACTCAAAGAATGACCAAGAACACGGTGAACATTTGAGAAAGGTGTTAGAAGTATTGAGGAAGGAAGAATTGTACGCTAAGTTTTCAAAGTGTGCATTTTGGTTGGAAGAAGTTCAATTCCTCGGTCACATAGTGAACAAAGAAGGTATTAAGGTGGATCCGGCAAAGATAGAAACTGTTGACAAGTGGGAAACCCCGAAAACTCCGAAACACATACGCCAGTTTTTAGGACTAGCTGGTTACTACAGAAGGTTCATCCAAGACTTTTCCGGAATAGCAAAACCCTTGACTGCATTAACGCATAAAGGGAAGAAATTTGAATGGAATGATGAACAAGAGAAAGCGTTTCAGTTATTGAAGAAAAAGCTAACTACGGCACCTATATTGTCATTGCCTGAAGGGAATGATGATTTTGTGATTTATTGTGACGCATCAAAGCAAGGTCTCGGTTGTGTATTAATGCAACGAACGAAGGTGATTGCTTATGCGTCTAGACAATTGAAGATTCACGAACAAAATTATACGACGCATGATTTGGAATTAGGCGCGGTTGTTTTTGCATTAAAGACTTGGAGGCACTACTTATATGGGGTCAAAAGTATTATATATACCGACCACAAAAGTCTTCAACACATATTTAATCAGAAACAACTGAATATGAGGCAGCGTAGGTGGATTGAATTATTGAATGATTACGATTTTGAGATTCGTTACCACCCGGGGAAGGCAAATGTGGTAGCCGATGCCTTGAGCAGGAAGGATAGAGAACCCATTCGAGTAAAATCTATGAATATAATGATTCATAATAACATTACTACTCAAATAAAGGAGGCGCAACAAGGAGTTTTAAAAGAGGGAAATTTAAAGGATGAAATACCCAAAGGATCGGAGAAGCATCTTAATATTCGGGAAGACGGAACCCGGTATAGGGCTGAAAGGATTTGGGTACCAAAATTTGGAGATATGAGAGAAATGGTACTTAGAGAAGCTCATAAAACCAGATACTCAATACATCCTGGAACGGGGAAGATGTACAAGGATCTCAAGAAACATTTTTGGTGGCCGGGTATGAAAGCCGATGTTGCTAAATACGTAGGAGAATGTTTGACGTGTTCTAAGGTCAAAGCTGAGCATCAGAAACCATCAGGTCTACTTCAACAACCCGAAATCCCGGAATGGAAATGGGAAAACATTACCATGGATTTCATCACTAAATTGCCAAGGACTGCAAGTGGTTTTGATACTATTTGGGTAATAGTTGATCGTCTCACCAAATCAGCACACTTCCTACCAATAAGAGAAGATGACAAGATGGAGAAGTTAGCACGACTGTATTTGAAGGAAGTCGTCTCCAGACATGGAATACCGATCTCTATTATCTCTGATAGGGATGGCAGATTTATTTCAAGATTCTGGCAGACATTACAGCAAGCATTAGGAACTCGTCTAGACATGAGTACTGCCTATCATCCACAAACTGATGGGCAGAGCGAAAGGACGATACAAACGCTTGAAGACATGCTACGAGCATGTGTTATTGATTTCGGAAACAGTTGGGATCGACATCTACCGTTAGCAGAATTTTCCTACAACAACAGCTACCATTCAAGCATTGAGATGGCGCCGTTTGAAGCACTTTATGGTAGAAAGTGCAGGTCTCCGATTTGTTGGAGTGAGGTGGGGGATAGACAGATTACGGGTCCGGAGATTATACAAGAAACTACCGAGAAGATCATCCAAATTCAACAACGGTTGAAAACCGCCCAAAGTCGACAAAAGAGCTACGCTGACATTAAAAGAAAAGATATAGAATTTGAAATTGGAGAGATGGTCATGCTTAAAGTTTCACCTTGGAAAGGCGTTGTTCGATTTGGTAAACGAGGGAAATTAAATCCAAGGTATATTGGACCATTCAAGATTATTGATCGTGTCGGACCAGTAGCTTACCGACTTGAGTTACCTCAACAACTCACGGCTGTACATAACACTTTCCACGTCTCGAATTTGAAGAAATGTTTTGCTAAAGAAGATCTCACTATTCCGTTAGATGAAATCCAAATCAACGAAAAACTCCAATTCATCGAAGAACCCGTCGAAATAATGGATCGTGAGGTTAAAAGACTTAAGCAAAACAAGATACCAATTGTTAAGGTTCGATGGAATGCTCGTAGAGGACCCGAGTTCACCTGGGAGCGTGAAGATCAGATGAAGAAGAAATACCCGCATCTATTTCCAGAAGATTCGTCAACACCTTCAACAGCTTAAAATTTCGGGACGAAATTTATTTAACGGGTAGGTACTGTAGTGACCCGAACTTTTCCATGTTTATATATATTAATTGAGATTGATGTTTACATGATTAAATGTTTCCAACATGTTAAGCAATCAAACTTGTTAAGACTTGATTAATTGAAATAGGTTTCATATAGACAATTGACCACCCAAGTTGACCGGTGATTCACGAACGTTAAAACTTGTAAAAAACTATATGATGACATATATATGGTTATATATATAGTTAACATGATATTATGATAAGTAAACATATCATTAATTATATTAACAATGAACTACATATGTAAAAACAAGACTACTAACTTAATGATTTTGAAACGAGACATATATGTAACGTTTATCGTTGTAACGACATTTAATGTATATATATCATATTAAGAGATATTCGTACATCATAATATCATGATAATATAATAATTTAAAATCTCTTTTGTTATTATAAACATTGGGTTAACAACATTTAACAAGATCGTTAACCTAAAGGTTTCAAAACAACACTTACATGTAACGACTAACGATGACTTAACGACTCAGTTAAAATGTATATACATGTAGTGTTTTAATATGTATTTATACACTTTTGAAAGACTTCAATACACTTATCAAAATACTTCTACTTAACAAAAATGCTTACAATTACATTCTCGTTCAGTTTCATCAACAATTCTACTCGTATGCACCCGTATTCGTACTCGTACAATACACAGCTTTTAGATGTATGTACTATTGGTATATACACTCCAATGATCAGCTCTTAGCAGCCCATGTGAGTCACCTAACACATGTGGGAACCATCATTTGGCAACTAGCATGAAATATCTCATAAGATTACAAAAATATGAGTAATCATTCATGACTTATTTACATGAAAACAAAATTACATATCCTTTATATCTAATCCATACACCAACGACCAAAAACACCTACAAACACTTTCATTCTTCAATTTTCTTCATCTAATTGAACTCTCTCAAGTTCTATCTTCAAGTTCTAAGTGTTCTTCATAAATTCCAAAAGTTCTAGTTTCATAAAATCAAGAATACTTTCAAGTTTGCTAGCTCACTTCCAATCTTGTAAGGTGATCATCCAACCTCAAGAAATCTTTGTTTCTTACAGTAGGTTATCATTCTAATACAAGGTAATAATCATATTCAAACTTTGGTTCAATTTCTATAACTATAACAATCTTATTTCAAGTGATGATCTTACTTGAACTTGTTTTCGTGTCATGATTTTGCTTCAAGAACTTTGAGCCATCCAAGGATCCATTGAAGCTAGATCCATTTTTCTCTTTTCCAGTAGGTTCATCCAAGGAACTTAAGGTAGTAATGATGTTCATAACATCATTCGATTCATACATATAAAGCTATCTTATTCGAAGGTTTAAACTTGTAATCACTAGAACATAGTTTAGTTAATTCTAAACTTGTTCGCAAACAAAAGTTAATCCTTCTAACTTGACTTTTAAAATCAACTAAACACATGTTCTATATCTATATGATATGCTAACTTAATGATTTAAAACCTGGAAACACGAAAAACACCGTAAAACCGGATTTACGCCGTCGTAGTAACACCGCGGGCTGTTTTGGGTTAGTTAATTAAAAACTATGATAAACTTTGATTTAAAAGTTGTTATTCTGAGAAAATGATTTTTATTATGAACATGAAACTATATCCAAAAATTATGGTTAAACTCAAAGTGGAAGTATGTTTTCTAAAATGGTCATCTAGACGTCGTTCTTTCGACTGAAATGACTACCTTTACAAAAACGACTTGTAACTTATTTTTCCGACTAGAAACCTATACTTTTTTTGTTTAGATTCATAAAATAGAGTTCAATATGAAACCATAGCAATTTTATTCACTCAAAACGGATTTAAAATGAAGAAGTTATGGGTAAAACAAGATTGGATAATTTTTCTCATTTTAGCTACGTGAAAATTGGTAACAAATCTATTCCAACCATAACTTAATCAACTTGTATTATATATTATGTAATCTTGAGATACCATAGACACGTATACAATGTTTCGACCTATCATGTCGACACATCTATATATATTTCGGAACAACCATAGACACTCTATATGTGAATGTTGGAGTTAGCTATACAGGGTTGAGGTTGATTCCAAAATATATATAGTTTGAGTTGTGATCAATACTGAGATACGTATACACTGGGTCGTGGATTGATTCAAGATAATATTTATTGATTTATTTCTGTACATCTAACTGTGGACAACTAGTTGTAGGTTACTAACGAGGACAGCTGACTTAATAAACTTAAAACATCAAAATATATTAAAAGTGTTGTAAATATATTTTGAACATACTTTGATATATATGTATATATTGTTATAGGTTCGTGAATCAACCAGTGGCCAAGTCTTACTTCCCGACGAAGTAAAAATCTGTGAAAGTGAGTTATAGTCCCACTTTTAAAATCTAATATTTTTGGGATGAGAATACATGCAGGTTTTATAAATGATTTACAAAATAGACACAAGTACGTGAAACTACATTCTATGGTTGAATTATCGAAATCGAATATGCCCCTTTTTATTAAGTCTGGTAATCTAAGAATTAGGGAACAGACACCCTAATTGACGCGAATCCTAAAGATAGATCTATTGGGCCTAACAAACCCCATCCAAAGTACCGGATGCTTTAGTACTTCGAAATTTATATCATATCCGAAGGGTGTCCCGGAATGATGGGGATATTCTTATATATGCATCTTGTTAATGTCGGTTACCAGGTGTTCACCATATGAATGATTTTTATCTCTATGTATGGGATGTGTATTTAAATATGAAATCTTGTGGTCTATTCTTACGATTTGATATATATAGGTTAAACCTATAACTCACCAACATTTTTGTTGACGTTTAAAGCATGTTTATTCTCAGGTGAATATTAAGAGCTTCCGCTGTTGCATACTAAAATAAGGACAAGATTTGGAGTCCATATTTGTATGATATTGTGTAAAAACTGCATTCAAGAAACTGATTTCGATGTAACATATTTGTATTGTAAACCATTATGTAATGGTCGTGTGTAAACAGGATATTTTAGATTATCATTATTTGATAATCTACGTAAAGCTTTTTAAACCTTTATTTATGAAATAAAGGTTATGGTTTGTTTTAAAAATGAATGCAGTCTTTGAAAAACGTCTCATATAGAGGTCAAAACCTCGCAACGAAATCAATTAATATGGAACGTTTTTAATCAATAAGAACGGGACATTTCACCTTGTTGATAGAGGTCTGGTTAAAATAGATTATGATCCTTACTATGGGAATGAAGGAATATTAAGAGTGGTTATACATGAAGTGATTAGGGAAATGGGGAAAGAAGTGGTGCGCCAAGAAAACAAGAAAGAGCCTGGAAAACGTACACGATTGGTGGATGAAAGAGACGTGCTTCATGTACTGAAAAATAATTCGGTACGTACCCTATCTCTCTCTATCAATCGATCTATGCCTTCATAAATTGCGTCCACCCAAATTTAAGGAGGAAATAGAAATAGATATTAGCTTAGTTTTTTACTTCATTATTATTTACCAGGGAACAAGTTCTGTTGAAAGCATCAGCTTGATAATTGAATCCTACACGAGTGAAGAACAATCTATGAATAACGTAGTAGGTGCATTAAAAAAGATGAATAATTTGAGGTTCCTTAAGTTAGATGGTGTTGAAAGATGCTTTTATTCTTCTTTCACTGATGACGTGTCTTTGTGTTTCAAACAATTGAAATACTTGGAATGGAGACGTTTCCCTTTGAGAAATGTAAGAGGCTGTTTTGAGGAAGCTTTCCGTACGCATGATGCCAACATGGATCCAGAGAGGGTTTGCAATTGGAAACAAGCCCTCAAAGATGCTGGTCAAAGGTCCCATCAACCTTTAATAAATGGGTAGGCTAGTATTCATTTTATATAATTTGTACAAGTAGAAACAAAGAACAATTAAATTGCCGATCAATTGCATATTGTTTTGTACATGCCCCTTATCTAACTAGCTCATTCCTCCCTTGTAATTCACTCTTAGCATCTAGAGTATAAATACCTAAGCTAGCTTAACCTCTAAGCAACCCTCATAAGTCATAACCTCACTTACCAAAACACCTTGAAAACACACACTTAGTCATTTTTCTCTCAACCTATTGTATCCTCACCATTGTAATTGTGGCACTTTGTTATTATACTTATTACAATTGAGCAAATTTTAAGCACTGTTCCACAACAGTAGCTCTCCAACACGTTAGATATTTATCACATGAGGTTCAAGAAGCTTCTGCCACTCATCTTTTAACCCTCACAAATTTAATCTCAGTTTTTTCTTTCTTTTCCAGATGCTTCTTCTATCAAATATCCAGCTTCACCTTCTTCCTCTCCAGAAGCTTCGCCGCCTACTTCTTCACATCTCTATCAAAATCCATCCACCACTCCCGCTAGCAGGAAGCCCACCACCACCGCAGATGCACCCGCCACCACTGCAGTCCCCGATGATGCTTTCATTAGATTCGAATGAGTGTAGGCAACTATTAGGGTTTTGGCACCGTCGTTATCGCAGCCACCATCGCGGACGTATTTTCTATCTCCGTTTTTCCAATCCGATGATGGTATGTTTTCTGTAACTGATAATCAATTTGATCAATCAATTTGATGATTGTTGTAATTATTACTGTTCCGACCCGATTTTAACGATTTGAAAACATATTCAGTTTTGTTTGCTATTTACCAAATTACATCATTTTCAACAGTGAATATGCTTTCATTATGTACTAAATATGATTTCAAGTACTGAAAATACTTACACGTTTACTTACCGAATTCACATTCTGTATTTTCTAATTTATTTATTTATATGTTGTTTGTAAAAATCATGATCACTATATTTATATATGCATTTGTTCGTTATGTAGTTACTGGAATTCGATTGCAACAGATGTGGACGATGATGCCCATGTTACTGGAATTTGGATGTTTGTGGATGTGTTTTGTGATTTTTTTTTATGGTTTCAACAAAAATTCAGTTTTGCTGTTTTATTTCTTTATGTTGGCAAGCCTTATTTAGAAAGGTATTATGGTGACTGTTATGAAATGATATTGGGCTCATTTGCTTTTGCTATATAGTAATCCATGAAAGGAATTAGTCTGTGTTATGTAATTTTTGCCTTCCATTTGTGCAGGCTACTCTCTCTTATATTAGTGTTAAGTTTTAGTTAATTAACTAATACTAACATTACACTATACATTATCAGATGAGGACATCCTTGCAATCGCCAACCATTTTGCCCTCATTTTATTTAAAAAATTATTGTCTTTTTTTTTGTTGTTGTACTAACTACACAGATGGTGTGACGCTGCCCAAAGGTTCGGTTGGGTGATGGTATGACTGGTACATTTTTCGTCGAATTTTTTCATTATATGTTAATTTCTACTTCTATTATTGATTGCTAACCAAGTTTAATAACAATTACGTAATCAAGATGATATAGGTTCTTATAATAACATATGCACGTTATAATAACATCCTTGCGTTTTTCCTGATCAATTTTATCATTTATTCAAATTCTTGCAGTTTGTGTTTTCAGCTTCTAAAGGCCAGTCATGGAGTGCAGATTGTTGTAGGAGTTTAGTTGTGGGTTGAAGGTTTATTCTCTTTTACGGAAATATGGAGGTTTGTTTTCTGTTGTCACAGATTCTTGCCTTCAGTTTCTTTAGTGCATTCATACAGTATAGTTAAAAAAAGGTTTATGTATTTTTGAAACTTAGTGCATTAAAGATTAATTTGATAAAATGATTAATCTTATACCATCCGATTCAATTTCAGGTTATTCAAAGTCAATGTCGACAAACACAGCATACAAGTGATGGTTTATGATGGTTTGAGTGGTGGTTATATGGCGGACAGCAGCAGCCCAGAAAACGCAGCAGCAGAGTGACTTAACGGGCGGGTCTTGGGGTGTTTTAGACATGCAGAAACGGCAAAAAGGAGCAGCAACAAAGGCGTCTTTGGGGCTGTTTTTGGGGCGGTTTTGGGTGGGTTTTGTTACGCAGAATAGCAGCAGGAGAGGGGTGTTGGTGGCGGTTCACAGAAGTAGCAAAAAGGCTGCTGTTCGGGCTCGAAAACAGCAGCAGAAGGGTTGCTGTTGGTGGCGGTTTGGCTGCAGAAAATGGCAGCGGGTAGCGGTGGTGATGATGTCTGTTGGCCGAAACAAAAAGGTAGGTTATTTTTTTCTATATTTATTATACTTTATGTTCTATGTTCTATTTATGCTCTCTAAGCTTTTATTTCAGCAGATGTAACTTGAATGCTACTATGTTTTACAAGCAATGTTTGTTGTTGACATCTATATGTGTCAAATTCGCCAATTTCAATTGAAACACTTTTTCATTAGCATCTACTATAAAGTACTGGTATTTCAAATACAGTTATAAATCTTTTATGGTATTGATAGAAGATAAACTTTCGCGCAGCGAAGCGCGCTAACCTATATGCTTGTTCAATCTATTTATTCTAATCTGCTACTACTGTTTGTTATCTTCATAAGATTTAGGTGTATACACACAGATACACACACAACACACATATACGTATAGATATACATACGGCATATATATTACTGTTATATTGTTCAAGTTTAACATGAATTAGATCAAAATCATTACTCTACATGTGGTATCAGAGCAGAAGAGCTCAATCTCATCGATATAAGGATCAAGTTCATGTTAAATTGATCAAATCTGCTATGTGCTCTGTTTACCTGTTTATCAATGATTGTAATTGAAGTTGAAAAATTAGGAAATGTTGATAAAATCCGTATATACAGCATGTTTTTACATCTTATAGTGATTGTTCGTTCTTAATTTCAGGTGTTTATTCGTTCATTTGAGTGTTTAATCTGTCAATTTTGTTCGAAAAAAGTTTTTGATCAAAATTTCTTTAAAATTACAGTTAAATGACATGTTTGCATCTATTAGTGATTAGAAACTGCTAATCGTTAATCTAGCAAGCAATAGGAGTAAATCTTACATGATTACCTGGAATGTATGTGATTTTTGTATGTTGACCTTGTTGAGCCACCGTAAACCGTCACAGAACCACCAGCAGCAATATTCATACTCTCTAGAACAACATCGAACGAGGGTCTAGTGTCCATCGAACACCATCGACCGTGAATCAAACACCAACGCCCGAGGGTCTGTTTTACCAAATCGAATAGTAGAAACGTTATGCTGCCCAATTTTGGTCAGACTCACTCTTCATAACAAAGAACTGAGACAGTGGCAACAATTAATTGGAGTTTGTGGAACTAATTCGAACAACTTACAAAGTTAGGGTTCATCTTCAATTTGTGAAAAAGAAAACGAATTGGGAAGAAAAAGAAGAATTCTAATTCAAAAGAGAAAGATAGATTTTAAGATTTTTTGAAGGAGTACAATTTCAGTAGGGTTTATCTGGTGTTATGATTTGCTTCAAAGGGATTTTTTTTTTATTTTACAAATTAGAGACAAGAGATGAAGACACTGCTCATTTGGTTTTAAAATTTTAGAAAAAAGGATAACTGAAGCAAGGTTTTAATGCATATAAATTAGCCTTTTTTGTTTTAACAAAGGACAGAGTAGTGGTTTGTTGAGGGTTTATTGAAGAAAACAAGTGATCAAGGGTTCGAATCCAGGCTAAGTTATTTCAATTTTTTTATTATTGCAACAGCCCATTAATATTACAAGCCCAAGAACAGAGCCCAATTGTTATAACTCTTGTTTACAAGCCCAACAGTATATCAAGCCAAGGAAAAGCACAACAAGCCCAATTCAGATTAATTGGTAAGGGCCCATTTAGAAAAGTTCAATTTGACCAAGTATTTGATTGAACGGTTACAGGTTGATTGAAAGTGGGGAGAACTGAATCAAAGGTTGTTATTGGTATTCTACAAACCGTTTATTCAATTTCATATAAGAAAATATAATTCTCATCGCGATTGTAGGATCGTGTAAACAGGATTAAACGATCTTATCTTCAATATCGAGTGCGGAATAACTCGATATTGGGTTTTATATAAAAACTCAATATCAAGTGCGGAATAACTCGATATTTGGTGCTTCGCATCGTTCGGTGCATCTTGGGGCTATTATGGCTGAGGACGACCCTCTTTGCTCTTGAGCTTGGTTGGTTTTCTTTAGTTGTGTGGCTTCGGGGATGTCTACCGTAAAGGTGCATGAGTGGTGTTTGGTTTGTTACGGGTGGTTGACTCTTTGCTTTTGGAACAACTTCCACCTGGCACGCCTTTCGAGTTTCTGTCCACTAGGTTTTTTGGCTCTATTTATTGAGGCAACAACAAGCGTCGATCTAGTGGCGTCTTGACTGCCGCTTAGAGCCTAAATTAATTTTTAGGCAGCCTTTAAAACTCATGGAAATTTGATTAAACCATTTTCATGGAGTCTCTTTTTCTTTTCAGTTTATTTATTTAAACTTTTTTTTTGGCCGGAGGTCCTCACAGAAGCAATCTCTCTACCCTTCAGTAGAGAGGGGGATGACTTTCTCTTCCTATGGGTCTCGACTCATGGTTAAAGAAACGACTTCTCTCTTACTCTACGGTAGAGGAAGGATTGTCTACATCTCACCTCCCCCATACCTCGCATGTGCGGGATTGGGTATTGTTGTTGTTGTTGTTGTTGTTGTTGTTGTAATTAATCAAAACAATAATCTTAGCGATATAATAGACTTTAGGATGATTAAGATCGACCCACAAGAGTGCTAGTCGACTAGGCAATCGGATACACGGCTTAGAAGGGTTTAGAGTTCGTAACCGTAACAATAAACCCGACTTGGACATTAGATACTAACAGTGCGTACAACCGTGCGGTTGCAGGATGCAACCGTGCGGTTGCCCATTGGACCCGAACGGATGCATTCTGCATCCGTGCGGTTGCACTCCAAGTGTGTAAATTAAACATTAACGTAAATTAACTCGTAAACTATTATACACCGCATACTATAATGTACTTGGGACTAACGTTATGCACCAACAACGATGATATTTCAACAAGTACCCGCTAAACCAACTTTGAACCAAGAAAATGAACATCAACATCGCAGGTGTAAATGCTTCTTCACGATAAGAGAACAGATCCTACACTCTCCAATGAACCTCCATGTCAAGTGAAGATGTATGAGACTTACCAGCTTCAATTGATGAATGCACGTTCTATCGAATTGGACTTGAAAGAACATATTTCTAAACTTGAAGTTGAGCTCTGAACTTATAAAACGTCTTCTATTGACATTGACAAGTTGAATGCTTAACTCAAAGAATTAGATTTGCATCTTTCGATCAGCAAATCAGAGAATGAGCAACTACGAGGAAAATTGACTACTCTTCAAAGTGACTTACAATCTCAAGCAAGGACTTACAAAGAAGTACAACTTAAAAACCAAGATGAGATTGTTGCATCAAAATCCAATCTTCAAACGGAATCAAACGAACTATAGTTTAAAATGCAAAATTCAAAGGTAGAGAGTGAGTTGAAAGAACTAAAGAGTGCAAATCCTCATGTTGGAAAGTTGTATGATCAAATCAAAACCCTTGAAGACAAAATGAAAGAACAACTTTCTAAACATAAAGCATACGCGGAACGACAAAGCGATTCTTTTAAAGAAGAGCGCATTCGACTTTAGAATATGTATATTCATTTCAACACTAAATATGAGGTACTCACTAAAATCAATCACTCTTTAGATGTTGAATTTTTCAAACTTCGAGCTAACCCACCATCAGATTCAACCATTCTTGCTTTAAATCATAAAATCATAAACCTTGAATCTGATCTTGTGAAACAAGCAACAAGTTTTGAAAAGAATAAACTTGACTTCATTTCTCAAACCAAAACTCGAATAATTATGCTTGAGAATGAACTGAATTCCAAAACATAATCTTTTGAAAAAGAAACGCCCAGTTTTACAAAAACCATTCAAGATTTAAATGACAAATGTTTTCAACTTCATTCATCCGAATTATGTTTTAAGGCAACCATTTCTAAACTTGAGGGTGAGTTGAAAACTAACTCGAAGGATCAAAATGAACACCATTTAAAATCCAAAATGGTTTCCATTGGTATAAATGAATCTATTCCTGAGTCCAAATCATCAAAAACCTCCGTAGGAATCCAGACCCTGACTTTAACTCCAACAGTTAATAGCATACCGATATCTTCAGAAGAGTGGTGATACATGAAGTGATTAGGGAACTTAAATATGGCGGCGTATTAAGAGTGGTGATACATGAAGTGATTAGGGACATACTTCAATAAAGGAAAGTGTTTAGTCCCCAAAATAATTAAGGATTTAATTATGACAAAACTGTAATTTATTTGCACTAAAATGTTACGTGCAGCCAGCACAAGTTTGTTCATGTATAGACAGCAGATATTGTTGTGTCAAGTGTTTAGTTTGCTGCTTAGTCTACCAGCACAAGGTAGACAGTATTCTTTAATCAGCACAGGATGTGTACCCAGCAATTCAAGAATATCAAGTGTCTCAGCAATGAAGAACCAGCACAGCTGGAATATAGCTCACTACACAAGACAGCTATGCTCTATTACAAGCATAGTAGTTTCCTGAGTGGTCTACATCAATCGTACTATTCAACAGAAGTCAAAGACAAAGTTGAACAGAAAAGGACACGCGTCGGCGGCTGACAAGTGACCTTACAAAACCACGTGGGAATACAGAAGTTTAACGCATGTGCAGACATGTGTTATACTTTGTCAATGCCTAGGGAACACAACATTCTATTTGTTTAAACAAATATTGGTGCCAAACCGAATTGGGGTGTTCCTGCAAATAGCTACCAAAGAGGAAAGAGGAGAGCACGCTCTCTGATGCAGTTGTCCCACAAGTACATACATCATATGTACCAGTGGACAATGGAACAATTACATGGATAATAGGACTACTATAAATTGTTGTATCCACTATTGTAACAACTAGTGGTGTGGGTTTTATTATTTAGAGTCCAAAATGTGTAATAGCTTTAAGTTTATCCTCATAGCTATAATCAAGGTAAATCTGTATCAACCAACTATCATTCCACCAAGGATAGTTGTAATTCTTTGTGATTTAATCAATAAAGAATAACCGTTGAAAAATTACCTTTGACTCTATTTAATTTACTTGCTTGAATACTAAATTGTGTTTAACTATTAAAGTTAATTAAAGAGAATTGTATTCACCCCCCTACAATACTCCCGTTGTTTATCAAGGGACTAACAACTGGTATCAGAGCTTCAGTCTTGATAATTTAATATCTTGGATCTGAATTTTCTCATGGCTGCATACTCAAATACAGCTTACCTTGAAAATGGCTCATCCAATAGACCACCCAAATTTGATGAAGATGAGTATGAAACTTGGAAGGCAAGGTTCATGCTTCACCTGGAGTCTATTGACCCACTCATGCCTGGTATTGCCACAGATGGTCCATTTGTCCCAACTGAGACTATTGATAGCATTACAGCCACTGCTTGAAATGTCCCGTTCTTTTTGATTAAAAACGTTCCATATTAATTGATTTCGTTGCGAGGTTTTGACCTCTATATGAGACATTTTTCAAAGACTGCATTCATTTTTAAAACAAACCATAACCTTTATTTCATAAATAAAGGTTTAAAAAGCTTTACGTAGATTATCAAATAATGATAATCTAAAATATCCTGTTTACACACGACCATTACATAATGGTTTACAATACAAATATGATACATCGAAATCAGTTTCTTGAATGCAGTTTTTACACAATATCTTACAAACATGGACTCCAAATCTTGTCCTTATTTTAGTATGCAACAGCGGAAGCTCTTAATATTCACCTGAGAATAAACATGCTTTAAACGTCAACAAAAATGTTGGTGAGTTATAGGTTTAACCTATATATATCAAATCGTAACAATAGACCACAAGATTTCATATTTCAATACACATCCCATACATAGAGATAAAAATCATTCATATGGTGAACACCTGGTAACCGACATTAACAAGATGCATATATAAGAATATCCCCATCATTCCGGGACACCCTTCGGATATGATATAAATTTCGAAGTACTAAAGCATCCGGTACTTTGGATGGGGTTTGTTAGGCCCAATAGATCTATCTTTAGGATTCGCATCAATTAGGGTGTCTGTTCCCTAATTCTTAGATTACCAGACTTAATAAAAAGGGGCATATTCGATTTCGATAATTCAACCATAGAATGTAGTTTCACGTACTTGTGTCTATTTTATAAATCATTTATAAAACCTGCATGTATTCTCATCCCAAAAATATTAGATTTTAAAAGTGGGACTATAACTCACTTTCACAGATTTTTACTTCGTCGAGAAGTAAGACTTGGCCACTGTTGATTCACGAACCTATAACAATATATACATATATATTAAAGTATGTTCAAAATATATTTACAACACTTTTAATATATTTTGATGTTTTAAGTTTATTAAGTCAGCTGTCCTCGTTAGTAACCTACAACTAGTTGTCCACAGTTAGATGTACAGAAATAAATCGATAAATATTATCTTGAATCAATCCACGACCCAGTGTATACGTATCTCAGTATTGATCACAACTCAAACTATATATATTTTGGAATCAACCTCAACCCTGTATAGCTAACTCCAACATTCACATATAGAGTGTCTATGGTTGTTCCGAAATATATATAGATGTGTCGACATGATAGGTCGAAACATTGTATACGTGTCTATGGTATCTCAAGATTACATAATATACAATACAAGTTGATTAAGTTATGGTTGGAATAGATTTGTTACCAATTTTCACGTAGCTAAAATGAGAAAAATTATCCAATCTTGTTTTACCCATAACTTCTTCATTTTAAATCCGTTTTGAGTGAATCAAATTGCTATGGTTTCATATTGAACTCTATTTTATGAATCTAAACAGAAAAAGTATAGGTTTATAGTCGGAAAAATAAGTTACAAGTCGTTTTTGTAAAGGTAGTCATTTCAGTCGAAAGAACGACGTCTAGATGACCATTTTAGAAAACATACTTCCACTTTGAGTTTAACCATAATTTTTGGATATAGTTTCATGTTCATAATAAAAATCATTTTCTCAGAATAACAACTTTTAAATCAAAGTTTATCATAGTTTTTAATTAACTAACCCAAAACAGCCCGCGGTGTTACTACGACGGCGTAAATCCGGTTTTACGGTGTTTTTCGTGTTTCCAGGTTTTAAATCATTAAGTTAGCATATCATATAGATATAGAACATGTGTTTAGTTAATTTTAAAAGTCAAGTTAGAAGGATTAACTTTTGTTTGCGAACAAGTTTAGAATTAACTAAACTATGTTCTAGTGATTACGAGTTTAAACCTTCGAATAAGATAGTTTTATATATATGAATCGAATGATGTTATGAACATCATTACTACCTAAAGTTTAGTAGGTAAACCTACTAGAAGTGACAAGAAATGATCTAGCTTCAAAGGATCTTGGATGGCTTGAAAGTTCTTGAAGTAGGATCATGACACAAAAACAAGTTCAAGTAAGATTTTTACTCGAATTAAGATAGTTTATAGTTATAGAAATTGAATCAAAGTTTGAATATGAATATTACCTTGAATAAGAAAGATAACCTACTGTATATAACAAAGGTTTCTTGATCTTAGATGATTACTTGGAATGGATTAGAAAGCTTGGAAGTAAATTAGTAAACTTGAAGGGATTTTTGAAGTGTTCTTGAAGTGTTCTTCCTATGATGATTATAGCTTGATTCTTGAAGTGATTTTTGATGAAGATGATGATTAACTACTGGAAAAATACGTTCATAATAGTGTGTGTGTGTTGAGAGAGAATTAGAAAGAGAATTGGAAGTGAAATGGAGTGAATGATGAGTGGTAATTGGTGAGTGGTGAGTGGGGTTAAAAGGAGTTCTAGTTAGTTGACTAGCTCATGGTAGAAGTTAAAATTGATTAGTCATACATGACATAATCAAGAGTGGAATCCCATGCTAGTTCCTATTGGTATATACCCATAGTAAGTACGTTTTGAAGCTGTGTATAATACGGGTAAGAATACGACTAGAATTCTTGATGAAAGAAAAGAATGGGAAAGTAACTGTAACCATTTTCGTTAAGTATGAGTGTTTTGATATATGTCTTGAAGTCTTCCAAAAGTATTTTAATACATCTAAATACACTACATGTATATACATTTTAACTGAGTCGTTAAGTCATCGTTAGTCGTTACATGTAAGTGTTGTTTTGAAACCTTTAAGTTAACGATCTCAATTAATGTTGTTAACCCATTATTTATTATATCTAATGAGATGTTAAATTATTATATTATCATGATATTATGATATATTAATATATCTTAATATGATATATATACATTTAAATGTCGTTACAACGATAATCGTTACATATATGTCTCGTTTCGAAATCCTTAAGTTAGTAGTCTTGTTTATATGTATATAACTCATTGTTAATATACTTATGGAGATACTTACTTATCATAATCTCATGTTAACCATATGTATATCCATATATATATCGTCATGTCGTTTTTACAAGTTTTAACGTTCGTGAATCGCCGGTCAACTTGGGTGGTCAATTGTCTATATGAAACATATTTCAATTAATCAAGTCTTAACAAGTTTGATTGCTTAACATGTTGGAAACATTTAATCATGTAAATATCAATCTCAATTAATATATATAAACATGGAAAAGTTCGGGTCACTACAGTACCTACCCGTTAAATAAATTTCGTCCCGAAATTTTAAGCTGTTGAAGGTGTTGACGAATCTTCTGGAAATAGATGCGGGTATTTCTTCTTCATCTGATCTTCACGCTCCCAGGTGAACTCGGGTCCTCTACGAGCATTCCATCGAACCTTAACAATTGGTATCTTGTTTTGCTTAAGTCTTTTAACCTCACGATCCATTATTTCGACGGGTTCTTCGATGAATTGGAGTTTTTCGTTGATTTGGATTTCATCTAACGGAATAGTGAGATCTTCTTTAGCAAAACATTTCTTCAAATTCGAGACGTGGAGAGTGTTATGTACAGCCGCGAGTTGTTGAGGTAACTCAAGTCGGTAAGCTACTGGTCCGACACGATCAATAATCTTGAATGGTCCAATATACCTTGGATTTAATTTCCCTCGTTTACCAAATCGAACAACGCCTTTCCAAGGTGCAACATTAAGCATGAACATCTCTCCAATTTCAAATTCTATATCTTTTCTTTTAATGTCAGCGTAGCTCTTTTGTCGACTTTGGGCGGTTTTCAACCGTTGTTGAATTTGGATGATCTTCTCGGTAGTTTCTTGTATAATCTCCGGACCCGTAATCTGTCTATCCCCCACTTCACTCCAACAAATCGGAGACCTGCACTTTCTACCATAAAGTGCTTCAAACGGCTCCATCTCAATGCTTGAATGGTAGCTGTTGTTGTAGGAAAATTCTGCTAATGGTAGATGTCGATCCCAACTGTTTCCGAAATCAATAACACATGCTCGTAGCATGTCTTCAAGCGTTTGTATCGTCCTTTCGCTCTGCCCATCAGTTTGTGGATGATAGGCAGTACTTATGTCTAGACGAGTTCCTAATGCTTGCTGTAATGTCTGCCAGAATCTTGAAATAAATCTGCCATCCCTATCAGAGATAATAGAGATTGGTATTCCATGTCTGGAGACGACTTCCTTCAAATACAGTTGTGCTAACTTCTCCATCTTGTCATCTTCTCTTATTGGCAGGAAGTGTGCTGATTTGGTGAGAAAATCAACTATTACCCAAATAGTATCAAAACCACTTGCAGTCCTTGACAATTTAGTGATGAAATCCATGGTAACGTTTTCCCATTTCCATTCCGGGATTTCGGGTTGTTGAAGTAGACCTGATGGTTTCTGATGCTCAGCTTTGACCTTAGAACACGTCAAACATTCTCCTACGTATTTAGCAACATCGGCTTTCATACCCGGCCACCAAAGATGTTTCTTGAGATCCTTGTACATCTTCCCAGTTCTAGGATGTATTGAGTATCTGGTTTTATGAGCTTCTCTAAGTACCATTTCTCTCATATCTCCAAATTTTGGTACCCAAATCCTTTCAGCCCTATACCGGGTTCCGTCTTCCCGAATATTAAGATGCTGCTCCGATCCTTTGGGTATTTCATCCTTTAAATTTCCTTCTTTTAAAACTCCTTGTTGTGCCTCCTTTATTTGAGTAGTAAGGTTATTATGAATCATTATATTCATAGATTTTACTCGAATGGGTTCTCTGTCCTTCCTGCTCAAGGCATCGGCTACCACATTTGCCTTCCCCGGGTGGTAACGAATCTCAAACTCGTAATCATTCAACAATTCAATCCACCTACGCTGCCTCATATTCAGTTGTTTCTGATTAAATATGTGTTGAAGACTTTTGTGGTCGGTATATATAATACTTTTGACCCCATATAAGTAGTGCCTCCAAGTCTTTAATGCAAAAACAACCGCGCCTAATTCCAAATCATGCGTCGTATAATTTTGCTCGTGAATCTTCAATTGTCTAGACACATAAGCAATCATCTTCGTTCGTTGCATTAATACACAACTGAGACCTTGCTTTGATGCGTCACAATAAATCACAAAATCATCATTCCCTTCAGGCACTGACAATATAGGTGCCGTAGTTAGCTTTTTCTTCAATAACTGAAACACTTTCTCTTGTTCATCCTTCCATTCAAATTTCTTCCCTTTATGCGTTAATGCAGTCAAGGGTTTTGCTATTCTGGAAAAGTCTTGGATGAACCTTCTGTAGTAACCAGCTAGTCCTAAAAACTGGCGTATGTGTTTCGGAGTTTTCGGGGTTTCCCACTTTTCAACAGTTTCTATCTTTGCCGGATCCACCTTAATATCTTTTTTGTTCACTATGTGACCGAGGAATTGAACTTCTTCCAACCAAAATGCACACTTTGAAAATTTAGCGTACAATTCTTCCTTCCTCAATACTTCTAACACCTTTCTCAAATGTTCACCGTGTTCTTGGTCATTCTTTGAGTAAATAAGTATGTCATCAATGAAAACAATGACAAACTTGTCAAGGTATGGTCCACACACTCGGTTCATAAGGTCCATGAACACAGCTGGTGCATTAGTTAAACCAAATGGCATGACCATAAACTCGTAATGACCGTAACGTGTTCTAAAAGCAGTCTTTGGAATATCATCTTCTTTCACCCGCATTTGATGATACCCGGAACGTAAGTCAATCTTTGAATAAACAGACGAGCCTTGTAGTTGATCAAATAAGTCATCGATTCTCGGTAGTGGGTAGCGGTTCTTGATGGTAAGTTTGTTCAACTCTCGGTAGTCGATACACAACCTGAATGTACCATCTTTCTTCTTGACAAACAAAACAGGAGCTCCCCACGGTGATGTGCTTGGTCGAATGAAACCATGCTCTAAAAGTTCTTGTAATTGGCTTTGCAGTTCTTTCATCTCGCTGGGTGCGAGTCTGTAAGGAGCACGAGCTATTGGTGCAGCTCCTGGTACAAGATCTATTTGAAATTCAACGGATCGATGTGGGGGTAATCCCGATAATTCTTTCAGAAATACATCGGGAAATTCTTTTGCGACGGGAACATCATTGATGCTCTTTTCTTCAGTTTGTACTTTCTCGACGTGTGCTAGAACAGCATAGCAACCTTTTCTTATTAGTTTTTGTGCCTTCAAATCACTAATAAGATGTAGCTTCGTGTTGCCCTTTTCTCCGTACACCATTAAGGGTTTTCCTTTTTCTCGTATAATGCGAATTGCATTTTTGTAACAAACGATCTCTGCTTTCACTTCTTTCAACCAGTCCATACCGATTATCACATCAAAACTCCCTAACTCTACTGGTATCAAGTCAATCTTAAATGTTTCGCTAACCAGTTTAATTTCTCGATTCCGACATATATTATCTGCTGAAATTAATTTACCATTTGCTAATTCGAGTAAAAATTTACTATCCAAAGGCGTCAATGGACAACTTAATTTAGCACAAAAATCTCTACTCATATAGCTTCTATCCGCACCCGAATCAAATAAAACGTAAGCAGATTTATTGTCAATAAGAAACGTACCCGTAACAAGCTCCGGGTCTTCCTGTGCCTCTGCCGCATTAATATTGAAAACTCATCCGCAGCCTTGTCCATTCATGTTCTCCTGGTTCGTCAATTTCTAATAATGTGGCCCGGTTTTCCACATTTATAACAAACTACATTGGCATAACCTGCTCCGACACTACTTGCTCCGCCATTACTCGTTCCGACACCATTTGTTCCTTTCGTTCTATTAACCCCTGGTCCGTAGACCTCACACTTCGCCGCGCTATGACCATTTCTTTTACACTTGTTGCAAAATTTGGTGCAGAACCCAGAGTGATACTTTTCACACCTTTGGCATAGCTGCTTCTGATTGTTGTTGTTGTTGTTGCGGTTATTATTGTTGTTGGGATGATTGTTGTAGTTGCTGTTGTTGTTGTTGTTGTTGTTGGGCCGTTTGTTGTAGTTGCGATTGATGTTGCGATTGTTGGGATAATTGTTGTGATTATTGTTGTAATTGCTGTTGTTGTTGTATTGGTGATTCTTATCACCGTTTTCCTCCCACTTTCTTTTGACTTGCTTCACATTGGCCTCTTCAGCAGTCTGTTCTTTAATTCTTTCTTCAATCTGGTTCACTAGTTTGTGAGCCATTCTACATGCCTGTTGTATGGAGGCGGGCTCGCGTGAACTTATATCTTCTTGGATTCTTTCCGGTAATCCTTTCACAAACGCGTCGATCTTCTCTTCCTCATCTTCGAATGCTCCCGGACACAATAGGCACAATTCTGTGAATCGTCTTTCGTACGTGGTAATATCAAATCCTTGGGTTCGTAACCCTCTAAGTTCTGTCTTGAGCTTATTGACCTCGGTTCTGGGCCGGTACTTCTCGTTCATCAAGTGCTTGAATGCTGACCACGGTAGTGCGTACGCATCGTCTTGTCCCACTTGCTCTAGATAGGTATTCCACCATGTTAACGCAGAACCTGTGAAGGTATGCGTAGCGTACTTTACTTTGTCCTCTTCAGTACACTTACTTATGGCAAACACCGATTCGACCTTCTCGGTCCACCATTTCAATCCGATCGGTCCTTCGGTTCCATTAAATTCCAAAGGTTTGCAGGCAGTGAATTCTTTGTAGGTGCATCCTACACGATTTCGTGTACTGCTAGATCCAAGGTTATTGTTGGTATGTAGCGCAGCCTGTACTGCTGCTATGTTTGAAGCTAGAAAAGTACGGAATTCCTCTTCATTCATATTCACGGTGTGTCGAGTAGTCGGTGCCATTTCCTTCAAAATAGTCAAATGGAACAAGTTAATCATACAGAATATTAAGAGTAGTTAATAGTATTTCGTAGCATAATATGAACTCATTTATAAAAGCTTTTTCTTCATATTAGCGTTTTATAAGTTTAAATTTGGGTAGTACCTACCCGTTAAGTTCATACTTAGTAGCTAATATACAATTCAACTATTACAATTCTATATGAAAAACTGATTATAATAATATTTCGCGTTCAAACTTTTATACAATATTTTACAAACTTACAATACCGCTTATTTTAAATAAAGCATGAAATATAGCACACAATAACTTTGATACAAGATAGTTGTGAAGATAATTCTAGCTAGTACACAAGTCGTTCAGCAAAGGCAATAAAGACACGTAATTCATACGTCCAGAAACAAGTCATGCATTCTGGTTTTACTAGGACTACTTCCCATCCTTGGTCTTGTGGAACATAACCGTTATGGCCGTTGATAAGACAGCGTGTTGTAACGTTGTCAAAGGGACGAGGGTTACGTAATGTCCAACAGTCCCGTAACAATCTAAAAACCTCATTTCTTACCCCAATTACCGACTCCGTCACTTGTGGGAACGTTTTGTTTAATAGTTGTAGGCCGATGTTCTTGTTCTCACTTTGGTGAGAAGCGAACATTACTAATCCGTAGGCATAACATGCTTCTTTATGTTGCATGTTAGCCACTTTTTCTAAATCACGAAGTCCAATATTCGGATATATTGAGTCAAAATAATTTCTTAACCCATTGCGTAAAATAGCATTTGGGTTCCCCGCAATATATGCGTCAAAGTAAACACATCGTAACTTATGAATTTCCCAATGTGATATCTCCCATCTTGTAACATCCCGCCTTTTTCCAATTACTTTTCCGTTACACTAATTTAAGCTCCGTTATATGTTTATAACATCTCCCGTTAATACGTGTTTTAAATTATCTCGTTTAGGTAATTCATGCACCCGATTCAAATTAGAGGGACTAAACTTGCCAAGAGGCCAAAGAATTGACTAGGTCAACTAGTCAAACCTTCAACCTCCTCCTCTCATTTCAACATCTCCATCTCTCTCTCTTTCTCTCTAGCAAGAACACACACACATTTACCAAATTCATTCAATCATCATCTAAATTCGATCTAAGAGGCTTACAACAAAATAAATTACATATTCGTGATCCTCTCTTCATCCTCTTCATTTTGGTACCAACTTTATCTCGTTTGGGTAACATTTCTAAAACTCTAGATTTCTCTAAATTCGTGTTTTTGACTTGAAATGGTGTTAGTTAGTGTCTATGGCTCAAGTCTAACATGATTATATGATTTATATGCTCGATCTCGTTGTTTTAGTGTAACTAGCATGAACTTGAATTTTGGTGTATTGTTCTTGAATTTTGGATGATCATATGTTGTTAGATGTTAAAAGTTCATGTCCTAATTGTGTTCCTAGTATCACTAGCTTCAATTTGATGTGTAGGTTGCTTTAGAAAAGTTCATGAACTTGATTTATGATTTTGGTGAATTTGGGTTAAGGTTTGATGAACTTGAAATGGACTTTTGATGCATTGAATGCCATGGATTATTGTTGGTAAGTGTTTAGTTGGATTGTATGCTTGATTACCTTCGAAACGGCATATCATTCATGTAAATTGGTTACCCAAATCATTGAATTGCACTTATGAACTTGTATGCGATTAATGTTGAGCATTAGATGCGGTTTTGGTTGTTATAATAGGTAGATTGATTGGTGAAATGTGTTTAGTTGTCTTCCTCGTCAAATTACCTTCCCAACGGTATAAAATACTTGACTTGATTGTTTGTGGATCATAAATTGTGTTTATTTGGTTTTTGGTTCGTGTACTTAGAAGCTTACTGCATCAGACTGGAATACCAATCTGGATGCCGTCCAGACCCTTGGACACCGTCCCAGCCTTCAAAGCTGGACGCCGTCCAGCTATTTGGACGCCGTCCCAACCTTCAAAGATGGACGCCGTCCAGACAATCTGGACGCCGTCCAGATACACTGGCAGCTTCTGTCTTCGTTGGTCATTTTACGAAAAATGTTTGCTATGCTATGGACCTCCGATTCACATGTAACTTGTTCTAACATGCTCATATATGATTAAAAACCTCAGAAAAATAGTTCGGGACCCGACCCGAACGTGTTGACTTTTTCGTTGACTTTGACCCGACCAAGTTGACTTTTAATCAAACTTAACCAATTGTTTGTGCAATCGTTCTAACATGCTTTTATACTTGTACCTTGCATGAAACATGACAATTTGATTCACATGCTATTATGATCGAGTCTTAACGAGCCATAGGACTAATTGAACATCTTTGACCTATCGTGTTTACCGTTATTGATACGACCTATTTGTTTAGGTCAAGACTAGCATTGTTCTTTGCACACGTTACTTGTCGAAGTACTTATTTACTCTTCCGCTCAAGGTGAGATCATAGTCCCACTTTTACTCTTTTGAAACTTACATTTGGGATGAGAAAACATAAATGTTCCTTTTTAACTAAGTGAACACAAGTACAGGAAAACAAACATTCTACATACGAGTTTGAACAAAAATCCTCAATTCGATTATCATTAGTTACACTTGCCGGGTGTAAGCGAGAACTTATGTTATATGGCCATATGGGTTTGACAAACCCTCATTCAAACGGTTCGCTACCGTTTACGAATGAAATGTATTTTCGAGAAACAGTGTATGTTCTAACACTATTGTGATGGGGTTCTATGGAAGGAATGTTAAGCATTGATAATTGGGTGCTCGTGAAACAAACTTTTGGAATGTATTACTATTATCTCATTGTTGCAAATCTTGTGGTTCACTTGTACTTACTTACTCACACCTATGATTTCACCAACGTTTTCGTTGACAGATTTCTATGTTTTTCTCAGGTCCTTGAATGATACATGATACATGCTTCCGCTCATTATTTTGATACTTGCATTGGATGTCGAGTATATATGCATACATGGAGCGTCTTTTGGCTAATTTTAAATTGTGTAGCATAAGTTTCATTTGTACTTATAACTTTGTAACGTTACTTGAGGTGGAACTATTCTTGTAAACTTTGAACAATCTTTACATTTGAAATGAATGCAACATATCTTTTGGTCAAACGTTGTTTTAAAGACTTATGACCACGTAACGGGACCTAAGTAGACGGCGCCGTCAATGACGATTTTGTCGGGTCGCTACAGATGGTATCAGAGCTGGTTTAACCTTAGCCGTAAAGGTAGTCACGCGCGCCGGCTGTCAGGCCGGGTACTCATACGGACTATGCTTTTTGGCGGGTTAATCTTAGAGGGGGTTCTCACAGTGTTACCTGTGACGAAGCATTGGCTCTTACCCCTTGCGATCCCTTGGAATTTGAGGGTTGGCAGTTTGGCAGAAATGCGGGCCGTAAAATCAGTGTCTGAGGTACACTCAGTGGTCACCAAGCGGTTAGCTGGAAAGGCACTGGGTGGGTTTCTACCCCATCTGTCGCTACAGATGGTATCAGAGCGTTGGTTGTAGGGATTTAGAGTTTCATTGGTGTCGACCCCGAGTCATAGGGTACATTAGTGAATCTAGACTACAACCGGCATATAGACTGAAGTAGGAACTACTTGACTATTTGTGCATTATACTCGAACTCTCCTATCATATGTAACTCTTATTCGATCTTGATATCACGTTGTTTAATTTGATTGACACGCCACCTTGACTATATGAAATGATGTCGAATCCACATATGAATCAGGGTAATATAATTTCCGGGATTATATTACGGTGACTCATATGAACGTTCCGACATTGTGGCATAAAGAATTTAAGGCGAGTCAAGGAAAACTTTCTCTTTATCTTTATTCCATATCACGGTTAGTATTATTTAGAATACTAACCAACGGTATTCTTTTGTTTTGAAGAAACAATGCCTCTTCGCCATGCGCCACGCCGTGAAACTCCCGAACAAGCTCTACAACGAATGATAGCCACCGCTGTGGATGCGGCCATGGCCGGTCACTCTTCCAACAACAATAATAATAACAATCACAACAATCACAACAATAACAATGGAGCCGGTAACTCAAACGAAGGGTGCTCCTACAAATCCTTCATGGGGTGCAAGCCTCACACTTTTGATGGAACCGGGGGACCGGTCGTGCTCACCCGATGGTTTGAGCAAACGGAAGCCGTCTTTAGCATAAGCGATTGTCGGGACCAAGACAAAGTCAAATACTCCACTCACACCTTCGCCGGTGTCGCTCTTACATGGTGGAATACTTATGTACAATCGGTGGGTACCGATGAAGCTCACACCCTCTCTTGGGCCGACTTGAGGGAAAATATGATTGTCGAATATTTCCCTCGTGAAGAAACCCGAAGGCTCGAACAAGAGCTAAGAACTTTAAAGGCGATCGGAAATGATCTCAAGGCTTATAATCAACGATTTTCCGAACTAGCCTTGATGTGCCCAAATCTTGTGAACCCCGAAGCTTTAAGGGTTGAACTTTACATGGATGGTCTTCCAAAGAGTATCAAACACGGAGTAATGTCATCCAAACCCACTAATCATCAAGAAGCTTTGAACATGGCCCGCAAATTGATAGAAACGGTTGATGAAATTGTAGTTCCAGCACCTAAGGCCGAGGATAAATCGGGCGGCAACAAAAGAAAGTGGGAACCCTCCCAATCAAGCAACAACAACTTTGCTAAGAAGCCTTACACCTCCGACGGCAAGAAGGGTTATGCCGGGAACCTACCTCTTTGCAACAAATGCAACAAACATCACTTTGGTGAATGTGGAAAGTTAATTTACCACCGGTGCCAAGGAGTTGGTCATAAGGCCAATGAGTGTAAAAGTGTTACCCCCATCGCTCGAAAGGGGCCCAATGCACCAAATACGGGCACTTGTTACGAATGTGGCCAAACGGGTCATTATAGAAATGCATGCCCGAAGAGGAAAGATAACCCCAATACGCGCGGCCGAGCTTTCAACATCAACACCGAGGAAGCCCGGGATGATAATGAATTAGTCACGGGTACGTTTCTTCTTAACAATTCTTATGTCCCTTGCTTATTCGATTCGAGTGCCAATAAATGCTTTGTATCCAAGACTTTGACTCATTCTTTTAGCACTCCACCTCTTCCATTAGATACCACTTATACCATTGAAGTGGCTAACGGGAAACTATTAAGTGCTGACACATATTACCGGGGGTGTACGTTAAACATTTTGGGTAAGGAATTTGAAATCGACTTGATACCCATGGAACTAGGTAGCTTCGATGTAATAATCGGTATGAATTGGCTAGCCAAAACGAAATCTCACATCCTTTGTGATCTTAACGCAATCCGAATTCCTATCGAGAATGGTGAACCTTTGATTGTTTATGGCGATAAGAGTTGCACCAGACTCAACCTCGTTTCGTGTATTAAAGTTAGAAAACTACTCCGTAAGGGTTGTTTTGCGATCCTTGCTCACGTTAGGAAAATCGAGTCCGATGAGAAGCACATCGATGATGTGCCAATTGTTAGTGACTATTCCGATGTATTTCCCGATGAATTGCCGGGTCTTCCACCTCATCGACCGGTTGAATTCCAAATCGATCTTATTCCGGGAGCCGCACCCGTAGCACGTGCACCATATAGACTCCCTCCATCCGAAATACAAGAATTGCAAAGTCAAATCCAAGAACTACTTGATCGTGGTTTTATCCAACCTATCCATTCACCTTGGGGCGCTCCGATTTTGTTTGTTAAAAAGAAAGACGGATCCCTACGAATGTGCATTGACTATCGTGAACTAAAAAAATTGACGGTTAAGAACCGATATCCTCTTCCTCGCATCGATGACCTCTTTGATCAATTACAAGGGTCTTGTGTATATTCAAAAATCGATCTCCGCTCGGGTTATCATCAATTGAGGGTTAAGGGGGAAGATGTCTCCAAAACCGCTTTCCGAACTCGTTATGGTAGTTATGAATTTCTTGTAATGCCATTTGGTCTCACTAACGCACCGACGGTGTTCATGGATCTTATGAACCGCGTGTGCAAACCGTATCTTGACAAATTCGTTATCATGTTCATCGATGATATTTTAGTCTATTCGAAAAGCGAAGAAGAACACGAGGAACACCTCCGACTTGTGCTTGAACTTTTAAGACAAGAACAACTCTATGCCAAATTCTCCAAGTGTGAATTTTGGTTAAAGGAAGTTCAATTTCTTGGTCATGTTGTAAGTGACCAAGGTATTAAAGTCGATCCAACAAAGATCGAAGCCATTAGTAAATGGGAGACTCCTACTACTCCTACTCACATCCATCAATTCTTGGGTCTCGCCGGATACTACCGTAGATTCATCAAGGATTTTTCTTTGGTTGCTCGTCCTCTAACCGCTTTAACTCACAAGGGAAAGAAATTCATTTGGGCGGCCGAGCAAGAATCCGCGTTTCAAATCTTGAAGACAAAGCTAACCACCGCTCCTATCTTGTCACTTCTCGAAGGCAATGATGATTTTGTTGTATATTGCGATGCCTCGAAACATGGTTTTGGGTGTGTATTGATGCAACGGAAGAAAGTCATTGCTTATGCCTCTCGACAACTAAAAATTCATGAACGGAATTACACGACTCATGATCTCGAACTCGGAGCCGTTGTCTTTGCACTTAAAATGTGGAGACACTATCTTTATGGAACCAAGAGTACTATCTTCACCGATCACAAAAGCCTTCAACACATCTTCGATCAAAAGCAACTAAACATGAGACAACGACGGTGGATTGAAACTTTGAACGATTACAATTTCGAGCTTCGTTACCATCCCGGGAAGGCAAACGTAGTAGCCGATGCCTTAAGTCGAAAAGAAAGAGCGGTGCCTCTTCGTGTCCGAGCCTTAAACATCACCATCCACACAAACCTTAATAGCCAAATTCGGGTAGCCCAAGATGAGGCTCTCAAGGATGAAAACCTTTCACACGAGCTCTTGAACATTCTCGTCTCTCGATTCGAAATTAGGGAGACCGGACTCCGATATTACGCCGGAAGGATTTGGGTGCCTAGTTATGGGGACCTACGAGGCCTTATTTTAGATGAAGCCCATAAGTCACGATACTCGATTCACCCCGGTGCCAATAAGATGTACCACGACCTTAAACAACTATATTGGTGGCCGAACATCAAAAGGGACGTAGCTACTTATGTTTCCAAGTGTTTGACATGTTCCAAAGTCAAATCCGAACACCAAAGACCGTCCGGACTACTTCAACAACCCGAGATCCCCCAATGGAAGTGGGAAAGGATAACGATGGATTTTATCACCAAGCTACCAAAAACGACGGGCGGTTATGATACCATTTGGGTTATTGTTGACCATCTCACCAAATCCGCACACTTCCTTGCCATGAAAGAAACGGACAAAATGGAGAAACTTGCACAACTTTACATTAAGGAGATCGTAGCCTGACACGGTGTACCTTTATCGATTATCTCCGACCGAGATGGCTGTTTCGTTTCTAGATTTTGGCGTACTTTGCAAGAAGCGTTGGGAACGCGTTTAGACATGAGCACCGCATATCATCCACAAACCGACGGACAAAGCGAACGCACAATTCAAACCTTGGAAGACATGCTACGAACTTGCGTTGTCGACTTTGGAAAAGCTTGGGATAAGCACTTGCCTCTCGCCGAATTCTCCTACAACAATAGTTATCACGCGAGTATTAACGCCGCACCATTCGAAGCATTATATGGCCGAAAATGTTGTTCTCCTCTTTGTTGGGCCAAAGTAGGCGACAAACAAATCACCGGTTCCAAACTTATTCATGAAAAAACCGAGAAGATCGTTCAAATCCGAGATAGGATTCGGACGGCCCGGAGTCGTCAAAAGTGCTATACCGACAAAAGACGCAACGACCTTGAATTTCAAGTCGGTGACCGCGTCATGTTAAAAGTCGCACCTTGGAAGGGTGTAATCCGTTTTGGGAAATGCGGGAAGCTAAATCCGCGGTATATTGGTCCTTTTGAAATCTTGGAGCGTGTTGGAACCGTTGCTTATCGTTTAGATCTTCCGCCTCAACTGAGTTCCGTTCATCCTACTTTCCATGTATCTAACTTGAAAAAGTGTTTAGCCGAACCCGAACTCGTCATCCCTCTCGAGGAGCTTACTATCGATGACAAACTTCATTTTGTGGAGGAACCGGTTGAAATTGTGGACACCTCCGTCAAAACGTTAAAACAAAGCCGAATTCCAATTGTTAAGGTCCATTGGAATGCCAAAAGGGGACCCGAGTTTACTTGGGAAAGGCAAGATCAAATGCAAAAGAAATACCCTCACTTATTCCCGATTCCGGAAACGCAAGATCTCGAGGAAGAAACAACGACTACTACGCCTACTTAAATTTCGGGACGAAATTTCTTTTAAGGAGTAGGTAATGTAACATCCCGTCTTTTTCCAATTACTTTTCCGTTACACTAATTTAAACTCCGTTATATGTTTATAACATCTCCCGTTAATACGCGTTTTAAATTATCTCGTTTAGGTAATTCACGCACCCGATTCAAATTAGAGGGACTAAACTTGCCAAGAGGCCAAAGAATTGACTAGGTCAACTAGTCAAACCTTCAACCTCCTCCTCTCATTTCAACATCTCCATCTCTCTCTCTTTTTCTCTAGCAAGAACACACACACATTTACCAAATTCATTCAATCATCATCTAAATTCGATCTAAGAGGCTTACAACAAAATAAATTACATATTCGTGATCCTCTCTTCATCCTCTTCATTTTGGTACCAACTTCATCTCGTTTGGGTAACATTTCTAAAACTCTAGATTTCTCTAAATTCGTGTTTTTGACTTGAAATGGTGTTAGTTAGTGTCTATGGCTCAAGTCTAACATGATTATATGATTTATATGCTCGATCTCGTTGTTTTAGTGTAACTAGAATGAACTTGAATTTTGGTGTATTGTTCTTGAATTTTGGATGATCATATGTTGTTAGATGTTAAAAGTTCATGTTCTAATTGTGTTCCTAGTATCACTAGCTTCAATTTGATGTGTAGGTTGCTTTAGAAAAGTTCATGAACTTGATTTATGATTTTGGTGAATTTGGGTTAGGGTTTGATGAACTTGAAATGGACTTTTGATGCATTGAATGCCATGGATTATTGTTGGTAAGTGTTTAGTTGGATTGTATGCTTGATTACCTTCGAAACGGCATATCATTCATGTAAATTGGTTACCCGAATCATTGAATTGCACTTATGAACTTGTATGCGATTAATGTTGAGCATTAGATGCGGTTTTGGTTGTTATAATAGGTAGATTGATTGGTGAAATGTGTTTAGTTGTCTTCCTCGTCAAATTACCTTCCCAACGGTATAAAATACTTGACTTGATTGTTTGCGGATCATAAATTGTGTTTATTTGGTTTTTGGTTCGTGTACTTAGAAGCTTACTGCATCAGACTGGAATACCAATCTGGACGCCGTCCAGACCCTTGGACGCCGTCCCAGCCTTCAAATCTGGACGCCGTCCAGCTATTTGGACGCCGTCCCAACCTTCAAAGCTGGACGCCGTCCAGACAATCTGGACGCCGTCCAGATACACTGGCAGCTTCTGTCTTCGTTGGTCATTTTACGAAAAATGTTTGCTATGCTATGGACCTCCGATTCACATGTAACTTGTTCTAACATGCTCATATATGATTAAAAACCTCAGAAAAATAGTTCGGGACCCGACCCGAACGTGTTGACTTTTTCGTTGACTTTGACCCGACCAAGTTGACTTTTAATCAAACTTAACCAATTGTTTGTGCAATCGTTCTAACATGCTTTTATACTTGTACCTTGCATGAAACATGACAATTTGATTCACATGCTATTTTCTGATCGAGTCTTAACGAGCCATAGGACTAATTGAACATCTTTGACCTATCGTGTTTACCGTTATTGATACGACCTATTTGTTTAGGTCAAGACTAGCATTGTTCTTTGCACACGTTACTTGTCGAAGTACTTATTTAATCTTCCGCTCAAGGTGAGATCATAGACCCACTTTTACTCTTTTGAAACTTACATTTGGGATGAGAAAACATAAACGTTCATTTTTAACTAAGTGAACACAAGTACAGGAAAACAAACATTCTACATACGAGTTTGAACAAAAATCCTCAATTCGATTATCATTAGTTACGCTTGCCGGGTGTAAGCGAGAACTTATGTTATATGGCCATATGGGTTTGACAAACCCTCATTCAAACGGTTCGCTACCGTTTACGAATGAAATGTATTTTCGAGAAACAGTGTATGTTCTAACACTATTGTGATGGGGTTCTATGGAAGGAATGTTAAGCATTGATAATTGGGTGCTCGTGAAACAAACTTTTGGAATGTATTACTATTATCTCATTGTTGCAAATCTTGTGGTTAACTTGTACTTACTTACTCAAACCTATGATTTCACCAACGTTTTCGTTGACAGATTTCTATGTTTTTCTCAGGTCCTTGAACGATACATGATACATGCTTCCGCTCATTATTTTGATACTTGCATTGGATGTCGAGTATATATGCATACATGGAGCGTCTTTTGGCTACTTTTAAATTGTGTCGCCTAAGTTTCATTTGTACTTATAACTTTGTAACGTAACTTGAGGTGGAACTATTCTTGTAAACTTTGAACAATCTTTACATTTGAAATGAATGCGACATATCTTTTGGTCAAACGTTGTTTTAAAGACTTATGACCACGTAACGGGACCTAAGTAGACGGCGCCGTCAATGACGATTTTGTCGGGTCGCTACACATCTTTCGAACGAAAGCCTTTTATAAACCAAGGCATTCTTAGAACGTTCTTCGAATGTCTTACAAACTGATCTCGCCTTAAATAGTTGTGCCGAAGAATTCTGACCGACTCTAGACAAGATTTCATCAATCATGTCTCTGGGTAGGTCTCTTAAAATATTGGGTTGTCTATCCATTTTGTGTTTTTATACTGTAAAATAGACAAGAGTTAGATTCATAAAAAAAATACTTATTAATACAAGAAATTTTTACATATATCATAAAGCATAAGCACACTATATTACATATATTACACCACACGAATACAACTATCTTATTCCGACTCGCTTATTTCTTCTTCTTCGGTTTTGGTTCGTTTTGCCAAGTTTCTAGGGATATATGATGTTCCCCTAATACGAGCCGTCGTTTTCCACATTGGTTTAGAAAAACCTGGTGGTTTAGAGGTTCCCGGGTCATTGTTACAACTTAAGGACTTCGGGGGTTGACGATACATATAAAGTTCATCGGGGTTGGAATTAGATTTCTCTATTTTTATGCCCTTTCCCTTACTATTTTCTTTTGCCTTTTTAAATTCAGTTGGGGTAATTTCTATAACATCATCGGAATTCTCGTCAGAATCCGATTCATCGGAGAATTGGTAATCCTCCCAATATTTTGCTTCCTTAGCGGAAACACCATTGAACAAAATTAACCTTGGTCGGTTGGTTGAGGATTTTCTTTTACTTAACCGTTTTATTATTTCCCCCACCGGTTCTATTTCTTCATCCGGTTCCGATTATTCTTCTGGTTCCGATTCTTCTTCTGGTTCCGACTCTTCTTCCGGTTCCTCTTCGGGAACTTGTGAATCAGTCCACGAATCATTCCAATTTACATTTGACTCTTCATTATTATTAGGTGAGTCAATGGGACTTGTTCTAGAGGTAGACATCTATCACATAATATCAAACGCGTTAAGAGATTAATATATCACATAATATTCACATGTTAAAAATATATAGTTTCCAACAAAATTTGTTAAGCAATCATTTTTCAAGTAAACACGGTCGAAGTCCAGACTCACTAATGCATCCTAACAAACTCGATAAGACACACTAATGAAAAATTCTGGTTCTCTAAGACCAACGCTCGGATACCAACTGAAATGTCCCGTTCTTATTGATTAAAAACGTTCCATATTAATTGATTTCGTTGCGAGGTTTTGACCTCTATATGAGACGTTTTTCAAAGACTGCATTCATTTTTAAAACAAACCATAACCTTTATTTCATAAATAAAGGTTTAAAAAGCTTTACGTAGATTATCAAATAATGATAATCTAAAATATCCTGTTTACACACGACCATTACATAATGGTTTACAATACAAATATGATACATCGAAATCAGTTTCTTGAATGCAGTTTTTACACAATATCTTACAAACATGGACTCCAAATCTTGTCCTTATTTTAGTATGCAACAGCGGAAGCTCTTAATATTCACCTGAGAATAAACATGCTCTAAACGTCAACAAAAATGTTGGTGAGTTATAGGTTTAACCTATATATATTAAATCGTAACAATAGACCACAAGTTTTCATATTTCAATACACATCCCATATATAGAGATAAAAATCATTCATATGGTGAACACCTGGTAACCGAAATTAACAAGATGCATATATAAGAATATCCCCATCATTCCGGGACACCCTTCGGATATGATATAAATTTCGAAGTACTAAAGCATCCGGTACTTTGGATGGGGTTTGTTAGGCCCAATAGATCTATCTTTAGGATTCGCGTCAATTAGGGTGTCTGTTCCCTAATTCTTAGATTACCAGACTTAATAAAAAGGGGCATATTCGATTTCGATAATTCAACCATAGAATGTAGTTTCACGTACTTGTGTCTATTTTATAAATCATTTATAAAACCTGCATGTATTCTCATCCCAAAAATATTAGATTTTAAAAGTGGGACTATAACTCACTTTTACAGATTTTTACTTCGTCGAGAAGTAAGACTTGGCCACTGTTGATTCACGAACCTATAACAATATATACATATATATTAAAGTATGTTCAAAATATATTTACAACACTTTTAATATATTTTGATGTTTTAAGTTTATTAAGTCAGCTGTCCTCGTTAGTAACCTACAACTAGTTGTCCACAGTTAGATGTACAGAAATAAATCGATAAATATTATCTTGAATCAATCCACGACCCAGTGTATACGTATCTCAGTATTGATCACAACTCAAACTATATATATTTTGGAATCAACCTCAACCCTGTATAGCTAACTCCAACATTCACATATAGAGTGTCTATGGTTGTTCCGAAATATATATAGATGTGTCGACATGATAGGTCGAAACATTGTATACGTGTCTATGGTATCTCAAAATTACATAATATACAATACAAGTTGATTTAGTTATGGTTGGAATAGATTTGTTACCAATTTTCACGTAGCTAAAATGAGAAAAATTATCCAATCTTGTTTTACCCATAACTTCTTCATTTTAAATCTGTTTTGAGTGAATCAAATTGCTATGGTTTCATATTGAACTCTATTTTATGAATCTAAACATAAAAAGTATAGGCTTATAGTCGGAAAAATAAGTTATAAGTCGTTTTTGTAAAGGTAGTCATTTCAGTCGAAAGAACGACGTCTAGATGACCATTTTAGAAAACATACTTCCACTTTGAGTTTAACCATAATTTTTGGATATAGTTTCATGTTCATAATAAAAATCATTTTCTCAGAATAACAACTTTTAAATCAAAGTTTATCATAGTTTTTAATTAACTAACCCAAAACAGCCCGCGGTGTTACTACGACGGCGTAAATCCGGTTTTACGGTGTTTTTCGTGTTTCCAGGTTTTAAATCATTAAGTTAGCATATCATATAGATATAGAACATGTGTTTAGTTAATTTTAAAAGTCAAGTTAGAAGGATTAACTTTTTTTTTGCGAACAAGTTTAGAATTAACTAAACTATGTTCTAGTGATTACGAGTTTAAACCTTCGAATAAGATAGTTTTATATATATGAATCGAATGATGTTATGAACATTATTACTACCTCAAGTTTAGTAGGTAAACCTACTGGAAGTGACAAGAAATGATCTAGCTTCAAAGGATCTTGGATGGCTTGAAAGTTCTTGAAGTAGGATCATGACACAAAAACAAGTTCAAGTAAGATTTTTACTCGAATTAAGATAGTTTATAGTTATAGAAATTGAATCAAAGTTTGAATATGAATATTACCTTGAATAAGAAAGATAACCTACTGTATATAACAAAGGTTTCTTGATCTTAGATGATTACTTGGAATGGATTAGAAAGCTTGGAAGTAAATTAGTAAACTTGAAGGGATTTTTGAAGTGTTCTTGAAGTGTTCTTCCTATGATGATTATAGCTTGATTCTTAAAGTGATTTTTGATGAAGATGATGATTAACTACTGGAAAAATATGTTCATAATAGTGTGTGTGTGTTGAGAGAGAATTAGAAAGAGAATTGGAAGTGAAATGGAGTGAATGATGAGTGGTAATTGGTGAGTGGTGAGTGGGGTTAAAAGGAGTTCTAGTTAGTTGACTAGCTCATGGTAGAAGTTAAAATTGATTAGTCATACATGACATAATCAAGAGTGGAATCCCATGCTAGTTCCTATTGGTATATACCCATAGTAAGTACGTTTTGAAGCTGTGTATAATACGGGTAAGAATACGACTAGAATTCTTGATGAAAGAAAAGAATGGGAAAGTAACTGTAACCATTTTCGTTAAGTATGAGTGTTTTGATATATGTCTTGAAGTCTTCCAAAAGTATTTTAATACATCTAAATACACTACATGTATATACATTTTAACTGAGTCGTTAAGTCATCGTTAGTCGTTACATGTAAGTGTTGTTTTGAAACCTTTAAGTTAACGATCTCAATTAATGTTGTTAACCCATTATTTATTATATCTAATGAGATGTTAAATTATTATATTATCATGATATTATGATATATTAATATATCTTAATATGATATATATACATTTAAATGTCGTTACAACGATAATCGTTACATATATGTCTCGTTTCGAAATCCTTAAGTTAGTAGTCTTGTTTATATGTATATAACTCATTGTTAATATACTTATGGAGATACTTACTTATCATAATCTCATGTTAACCATATGTATATCCATATATATATATATCATCATGTCGTTTTTACAAGTTTTAACGTTCGTGAATCGCCGGTCAACTTGGGTGGTCAATTGTCTATATGAAACATATTTCAATTAATCAAGTCTTAACAAGTTTGATTGCTTAACATGTTGGAAACATTTAATCATGTAAATATCAATCTCAATTAATATATATAAACATGGAAAAGTTCGGGTCACTACACTGCTGACACTCCTGCCATTCCTGGCAGAGAGGTTGTTCTCACTCCAGCCAAATGGAATGCTGAGGACAAATGTCGTGTTGGACTTGACCCTAAGATCAGAACTCTGTTAGCTATAACTTTACCTAATCACATGTTCAAACTGATTAAGGGAAAACTGAATGCTAAGCTTATGTTAGACTATCTAGATATTACTTATGAAGGCATGGATGAGGTTAGGCAGAACAAGATTATTGCTTTAAAAAGAGAGTATGAAATGTTCTTTGCCTATAAGAATGAGACCCTTAAGCAAACCTTCATTAGGTTTAACTCCTTAGTTTCTGACCTGCTTACTTTGAAAATCACATTTACTGATTTTGAACAAGTAAACAAATTCATTGACTCATTGTCTGCTAAATGGAAACCAGTGACTAACCCTCTAAGAACCACCCAGACTTTAAAGAACTTTAACATGTCTTTTCTCTATGGTACACTTTGGAACCATGAGAAGGCAGAAGCTAAACTTGAACTAAACTTGAAAGAAAACTTTAAGTCTGCCCCCACCACTTCAAAATCTTCTAAAACAGATGATACTGCTCTTATTGCTGCTGCTAAAAAGAAAGCTCAAAAGGCTTTACTGGTTCAAAAGTTGACAGCAGAAGAAGAGTCAGCTGAAGATGATGTGAAGAGTGGTACTGGGTCTGAAGAGAGCAGTGATGATGAAGATGATGTGGAAGGGTTTGCTGAAGGTATGGCTTTGCTGGCTAGGCAGTTCAAAAAGTTTAATCGTAATAGAACCAGCAAGTCATACAAAGGGAGTAATAAACCAAGTGCTAGATATAGCAGCAAATCAGTCAAGGGTCCTAAATCCGAGTGTTACAATTGTAGGAAGGTTGGACATTTTGCTGCTGAATGCATGTCTAGGAAACCTTCAATCTCACATGCTAACTCATTCTTAAAAGCTGATAAGTACAAGAACAAGTACAAAGCTATGAAAGCTCAGATGAAGGAAAAGCAAAGACTGATAAGAAGGGAAAGAAGCCAGAAAAGGTTCTAGTTGCTGAGCATCATGACTGGGATGAAACCAACTCTTCTTCATCCTCTGACAGTGATACTGATGATGATGATGCTGGTTATGCTTCTCGTAAAAAGCTATGTTTGATGGCCAAGGAGGTCAAGGAGTCTGATGAGGATGATAATGGTAGTACATTTGTGTCTGATATGAGGGAAGCTGACCTGAAAAAGGATTCACCTCAATGGAAAACTAAAATGCTGTATAAGGTTGATAATTTTCGAACTTATACTGATGATGAAAAAGCTGAAATGTTTGACTACCTAAGAGTAGAACTATGCAGAGGCAGTAAACTTGAAGAAGTTTTGAAAAATGATAACAAATCTTTAAATGATAAACTTAAAAGTAAAACTGATGAAATTAAGATCTTGAAGGATGAGATTTCAAAACTTGAAAAACAAAATTTTGCTTTAAAGTCCCTTCACGTTGAGGCAGCAGATGTTAAGAACCAGCTAAACGACCTCAAGAAGGTTTGTTGCTTCATGGTGTACATCTGCTCAACGCACAGCTAAGTGTGTAAATGAGCAGGTGCCTGCCCAAGTTGAAGCCTTCTTTGCTGGTGACTATGCTGCTGTTGCTGCTCTTGCAGAAGTTACTTACATGGACCCCATTCCTGAAACTGATCCTGAAGCTGTCTTGCCAAATACTTTTGCCAAGATAGTTAAGGGTAAAAAGGTCTTAACAAATAAGTTTGTCAGACCTACAGAGACCCCACCACCGTCCATGAAAGAAATTTTGGAGGATGAAGTAAAAGCCAAGAAAACCAGTACTTCAATTGTTGAAACTACTGATCCCTCAAACATTTACTACATGACTCCAAAGGAAAGACCCATTAAAAGGGAAATCACTAAAAACGACCAAAGAAATTCAAAAACAATTGATTCCCCTTCATGTTCAAATTCCACCAATGCTGAGCCAGCTGATGAAAATTGTACTGGTCAACCGGTAGCTGCTGACAAGCCAGCAAAATGCAATACTGGCAAGTCAAAGGTAGCAATCAAGATTCACACGAATCGTCCGGTATCAGCTGACGGGTCAGTAACTTCCCACACTGGCTCGTCGAACAACAAAGGTAAAGCAGTATACCATGATTATGGTACTGGTTCTAAAAGGAAAGCTGCCCTTAAGGGAAAAGCTAAAGTGAACTAAATTGTGAAATCATGTGCTGAGTCATCTATCACTGAGATAATGACTGTCAAGCTTGACCAGCTCATAGCTGCCATATCTGAAAGTAGACCCGATCTTACTGCACCCATTTACTCAATGTATGACCAGTCACTGATACCAAATGTGAGAAAATGCTAAAAGTGTGGCAGCAAGTTTCACTTAGCCAACTGGTGTACTCTAACCCTAACCCCATCTGCTGCTGCCTCTTCAAGCAAACCAGCAGACAGGAAGAGATCATCAAATATGACCCTTCCAGAACCCATCCTTGGATGGGTTCCCAAAAAGAACTAATCTCTTAGCTACTATGCAGGGCATTCAAAACAAGCAAATATGGTATCTCGATAGTGGTTGTTCGAGGCATATGACCGGAAGTAAGTCCCTGCTAATGGACTATCAAGAAAAGGATGGTCCAGTTATTTCATATGGAGATAATTCGTTGGGTTACACAAAGGGTTTTGGTACTTTAACAAATGGGAATGTTACATTCTCAAATGTAGCATATGTCGTTGGCCTTAAACACAACTTACTCAGCATAAGCCAACTGACAAGCAAAAATAAGATAGTTCAATTCAGAAGGAAAATTGGCACTATTTTTGATAAGACAGGGAAGCCACTGCTGACAGCTAAAAGACATGAGAACATGTATCAAATTGGCATGAACACAGCAGTCACAACAACTGATACTTGTTTTTATTCAAAGGCAGCAGACAATCTCAAATGGTTATGGCACAAGAGACTCTCACATCTCAACTTTAAGGATATTCACAAATTATCTAGTAAAAGTTTGGTGTCTGGGCTACCCACAATGTCTTATGTGAAAGACAGATTGTGTCCTGGATGTGAAAAAGGGAAGCATCACCATGCCCCATTCAAGTCGAAGCAGCTTTCATCTGTTGAGAAACCATTTCACCTACTTCATATGGATCTTTTTGGTCCTGTTAATATAGCCAGCTGTAGTGGGAAGAAGTATACACTGGTGATTGTTGATGAATATTCCAGATACACTTGGGTATTCTTTTTGAAGCAAAAGAGTGAAGCTGCTGATGAAATTATCAATTTTATCAAAAGAATGGAACTACTGAATGGGCAACTGGTGAAGTAGCTTAGAAGTGATCATGGTACAGAATTCAGAAATGCTACATTGGAAGAATTCTGTGCTGACAAAGGTATTTTACAGAACTTTTCTGCTGTGAGAACACCTCAACAGAATGTTGTTGCAGAAAGAAGAAATAGAACTCTCATTGAAGCAGCAAGATCTATGTTGGCTGAGTCTGGGCTGAAAAATTCATACTGGGCAGAAGCTGTGAACACTTCTTATTTTACTCAGAATAGATCTTTAATAGTGAAAAGACATTTGAAAACTGCTTATGAAGTTCTCAAAGGCAGAAGACCCTCAATTTCATTTCTTCATGTATTTGGCACTCCCTGTTTCATTCTAAACAATAGGGATCAGCTAGGCAAGTTTGATGCTAAGGCTGATGAAGGTATATTTCTTGGATATTCCAACATGTCAAAGGCATATAGGGTTTTCAAATAAAGAAGGGGTTGTTTTGAAGAATCTATTAATGTTACATTTGATGAAACTGCCCCTACTTCATCTTCTGGTCAAGAGGATGAGGAGTTACTGTTTGAAGAGCCAACTCAGCAAGCTCTAAATGATGAAGAAGAACCAGTAGCAAATCCCTCACCAATCCATGTTACTGGGTTCTCTGATGATGAGATGGAACACTCTGTTCCATCTGTGTCTAAACCAGGTGGACCTTCTGGATCTACTAAAGTGTTACAACTTGAGCATAGGTCTACTGGTTCTGAAGGATCTCAAGCTGGTACTGGTTGTACTCATAATATACAGCTATCTCTCATTGCTGCTCATTCCTCTGAGCCAGCTGATGATCAAGATGTTGTGTGTTCCACAACAAGTTCACCCGTTCATAACACTAGATGGAAAAAGGAGCATCCAATTGAACAAGTTATTTTTGTATGCCAGTGGTGTTAAAACAAGAAGACATGCAACCAGCAATTTTTGTATGCATGTAAATTTTGTATCTACCATTGAACCTACATGTCCTGAAGAAGCAATCAAAGATCCAAGCTGGGCAGGAGCTATGCAAGAAGAGATCTCCCAGTTTGATAGGAATAAGGTTTGGACTTTGGTACCTCAACCTGAAGATGAAACTAAAAAGATCATTGGTACCAAGTGGGTTTTCAAAAATAAGATGGATGAAGATGGGATTGTGATCAGAAACAGAGCTAGATTGGTAGCTCAAGGTTTCAAACAGGAAGAAGGATTGGATTATGGAGAGACATATGCTCCAGTGGCTAGGATGGAAGCTATCATATTATTCTTGGCATATGCTGCTAAGATGAACTTTAGGGTATTCCAGATGGATGTTAAATCTGCATTTCTTAATGAGAAGCTGCAAGAAGAAGTTTATGTCAAACATCCTCCTGGTTTTGTAAGCAGTAAATATCCAGACCATGTCTACAAACTAGACAAAGCTCTTTATGGCCTCAAACAGGCACCAAGAGCATGGTATGAGACACTTCATGTGTATCTCACTGGTATAGGTTTTAAAGTTGGAACAATCGATACCACTCTATTCTCAAAAGAGATAGATGGTGATCTCTTGCCGGTACAGATATATGTGGATGATATTATTTATGGTTCTAAAAATGAAACACATTGTCAAAATTTTTAAAACTTATGTCAAAGACATATGAAATGAGTTTACAAAGAGATCTGCAATACTTTCTTGGGTTGTAGATTAAACAACTTGATGATGGAATTTTTATAAGTCAAGATAAATATATCAAAGATATGTTAAAGAAATTTGGTCTGACCTGTTTAAAAGATATAGGGACCCCAATGGCAGCATCCATTAAAATAGATGCTGATCCCAATGGTGAACCAGTCAATATCAGTGAATATAGAGGTATTATTGGATCCCTACTTTATCTCACAGCCAGCAGACCAGATATTATGTTTTTCACATGTCTCTGTACCGGATATCAAGTTGATCCTAAAGAGTCACACTTGTTAGCAGTAAAGAGGATATTTAGGTATCTGAAAGGTACTGCTAAACGTGGTCTTTGGTATCCCAAAGACCAGGATTTCGAGCTAATTGGGTATTCAGATGCTGACTTTGCAGGGTGTAAGATAGACAGGAAAAGTACTACTGGTGGTTGCCAGTTACTGGGTGGTAGGCTAGTCAGCTGGACGAGCAAAAAGCAAAATACTGTGTCCACATCCACTGCTGAGGCAGGATATGTTTCTGCTGGTAGTTATACTGCTCAAGTACTATGGATGCAAAGCCAGCTGAAGGACTATGGTGTTCATGTTACAAAAACTCCAATCTACCATGACAACACAAGTGCAATTGCTATCACCAACAATCCTGTGATGCATTCTAGGACGAAGCACGTTGACGTTCGATATCGCTTCATAAGGGATCATGTTCAGAAAGGAGATGTGGAGCTACATTTTATTTCAACAGACCAGCAGTTAGCAGATCTCTTCACAAAGCCCTTAGATGAGAAACGTTTTAACTATCTCATCTCTGAGCTGGGTATGCTTGAACTCTAAAATAAAAGACAACTTTGTTGGCGTGCTGGTTCTACAACATGTAGGGTAAACCAGTAAGTCACAAATTCTTTCCGTACTGCCTACATGTCAAACAATCAGCACAACAAGGTCTTTTATGTCATGGTTATTCAAATGTTTTAAATGAAATAATAAATAGCTCATAACACTTAAATGATACCTTAAAACTGAAACTCATTTACTCCCAATGATTTAAAATTAAATTCATGACATATTAAATGTAACAAAGAATTTTTGTATTAAATACAAAATTTATTTTGTGGTTTTTAGCTTCATTTTAAATTGAAAACTGCTGCATTTAATGATTAATGGGAGGTATGAGTGTTCAAGCCGATTAAACGTCATGTCAATAGTCTGTGTCCCCTCGAAAATGTGCCAGTCTGTCACATCTGCCCACGCGCCTGCAGATGACAGTTGCCATTTTCTCTCTCCTGCACTTTTTCCACCAATCCGAAAGGTTAAATAAGGTAATCCATTTCACATAATAACCTTCGGTTATTAACTCTTTGATTTACCTTTCCAAAACACACTCTTCTCTCTAAATTCATAAATTTTCAAATTTTTCATACATTCATCTTCAACAATTTCATCAATGGCAGACCAAGAACAACAACACGAACAATCACCACCCATGGAGAACCAACCAGAGGAACAACAACAACAACAGCAACAATAACCAGAATAGTAACCTCCACCAGTCATAGAGGAACAGATTGTGCAAGGTCCACTATTCAATCTCCATCCAAGCCTTGCCAAGGCTGCTAATACACCAGACCATGCACTCATTCGCCTATCCAGAGGCAATGCAGCATACACTCTCTCTATTCCCAAGTCTAAAGCCAACATTGGCTATGAGGCTTTGATTGACTACATCAGGCGATGCCCCTTGGCGAGATCCATCACCGGAGTTCCTTCTCGTCTCTATCTGGCCTATTTAGCGAGATTCTGGTATACTGCTACCATGGCCACCACTCAACAGAATGCTCCATGTATTCGTGACATGGTGACTGAAACCCTAAACTGCTCGATCACTGTTGATGCCATCCGTCGTGCCCTTCAATTACCCGGTGGTCCATTTGTTAATTCACCGACGAGCAATGATTTCAGGAGGGAAGTGCTGGAGACAATTGGATATGCTGGTCCAATTGCTCATACACTGCTAAGGAAGAACATGCCACCGCTGTGGTATTACTTTTTCGGACTGCTGACCCAGTGTATCAGCCAAAATTCCAGTAGTTTCAATCAATGCTCAGATTTTGAGCTCAAAATTGGTCATAGTTTGCTGTTCAACAGGAACATTGACTACGCAGCTGAGATCTACCTCAGGTTAAGGGAAATGGTGCTAGCACCAAAACGAACACACTTGATCCCCTTTCCAAGGTTCTTAAGCCTGGTTTTTGAAAATGAGCTGGGTGAAGCTTACCAGCAGATTGCTGATGAATCATTTGACCTGCCTCTAAAGAAAGGGGGGATGCCAAAGGATAAACCAACTGCTCCATATGTGAAATGTCCCGTTCATATCGATTATAAATGTTTCATATTAATTGATCTCTTTGCGAGGTTTTGACCTTTATATGAGACGTTTTTCAAAGAATGCATTCGTTTTTAAAACAAACCATAACCTTTATTTTATCGACAAGGTTAAAAAGACACCACCTAGATTATTAAGAAATGATAATCTAAAAATATCACACTTACACACTACCAATACATATTGGTTTACAATATAAATATGTTACAACAAAGTAAATCTCGAATGCAGTTTTAAACAATATTATACAATCATGCTGACACCGAATCTTGTCCATATTTTAGCATGCAATAGCGGAAGCTCTTAATAATCACCTGAGAATAAACATGCTTTAAACGTCAACAAAAATATTGGTGAGTTATAGGTTTAACCTATATATTTATCAAATCGTAATAATAGACCACAAGATTTCATATTTCAATATACATCCCATACATAGAGATAAAAATCATTCATATGGTGAACACCTGGTAACCGACATTAACAAGATGCATATAAGAATATCCCCTATCATTCCGGGAAATCCATCGGACATGATAAAAAACGAATTCTAAGTACTAAAGCATCCGGTACTTTGGATGGGGTTCGTTAGGCCCAATAGATCTATCTTTAGGATTCGCATCAATTAGTAGATCGGTTTACTAATTCTTAGGCTACCAAGCAAAAGGGGCATATTCAGCTTCGATCATTCACCCATATAATGTAGTTTCAATTACTTGTGTCTATTTCGTAAAACATTTATAAAACTGCATGTATTCTCATCCCAAAAATATTAGATTTTAAAAGTGGGACTATAATTCACTTTCACAGATTTTTACTTCATCGGCAAGTAAGACTTGGCCACTGGTCGATTCACGAACCTATAACAAATATGTACATATATATCAAAGTATGTTCAAAATATATTTATAACATTTTTATTATGTTTTAATGATTTGAGTTTATTAAGTCAGCTGTCCTCGTTAGTAACCTACAACTAGTTGTCCACAGTTAGATGTACAGAAATAAATCGATATATATTATCTTGAATCAATCCACGACCTAGTGTATACACGTCTCAGGCTAGATTACAACACAAAGTATATATATTTTTGGAATCAACCTCAACCCTGTATAGGTAACTCAAACATTACTGCATATAGAGTGTCTATGGTTGTTTCAACTAATATATATACATGGGTCGATATGATATGTCAAAACATTTGTATACATGTCTATGGTATCCCAAGATTACATAATATATTAGAATATATGTATTATACAATATAAGTTAGCTAGGATATGATTAATATAGATTTGTTACCAATTTTCACGTAGCTACAACAAGCAAAATTATCCAATCTTGTTTTACCCATAACTTCTTCGTTTTAAATCCGTTTTAAGTGATTCAAGTTGCTATGGTTTCATATTGAACTTAAGTTTATAAATCTAAATAGAAAAAGTATAAGTTTATAGTCGGAAATACAGGTTACAATTCAATATTATAAGAGGTAGTCATTTTAGTCGAAAGAACGACGTCTTGATGACCATTTTGAAAAACATGATTCCACTTTGAGTTTAACCATGATTTTTGGATATAGTTTCATGTTCATAAGAAAAATAATTTTCCCAGAAGAACAACTTTTAAATCAAAGTTTATCATAGTTTTTAATTAACTAACCCAAAACAGCCCGCGGTGTTACTACGACGGCGTATATCCGGTTTTACGGTGTTTTTCGTGTTTTCAGGTTTTAAATCATTAAGTTAGCATATCATATAGATATAGAACATGTTTCTAGTTGATTTTAAAAGTCAAGTTAGAAGGATTAACTTTTGTTTGCGAACAAGTTTAGAATTAACTAAACTATGTTCTAGTGATTACAAGTTTAAACCTTCGAATAAGTTAGTTTTATATATATGATTCGAATGATGTTAAGAACATCATTACTACCTCAAGTTTTGTGGATAAACCTACTGGAAATGAGAAAAATAGATCTAGCTTCAAAGGATCCTTGGATGGCTTGAAAGTTCTTGAAGCAAAATCATGACACGAAAACAAGTTCAAGTAAGATTTCCACTCAAAATAAGATTGTTATAGTTATAGAAATTGAATCAAAGTTTGAGTATGAGTATTACCTTGAATTAGAAAGATATATTACTGTAAATAAGAAAGATTTCTTGAGATTGGATGATCACTTTAAATGGATTTGCAAGATTGAAAGTAAGCTAGCAAACTTGGAAGTGTTGTTGGTATGTTCTTGAGTAGTTGTTTTGTAACTTGGTTTATGTATGGATTTATGAACTAGATTGAGCTAGATTTTGATGAAGACGATGAAAAACACTTAGAACAATGGAAGAACACTTGAGAGAGTTTAGTTTGATGCATAAAAATTGAAAAATGAAAGTGTTTATGGTGATGATTGAAAATGTGATGTAGGTACTCCATATAAGGTCACATTAGTTTGTAATTTTGTGTAATCATTCATGCTAGTTGCCAAATGATGGTTCCCACATGGTTAGGTGACTCACATGGGCTGATAAGAGCTGATAATTGGAGTGTATATACTAATAGTACATACATTTAGAAGCTGGGTATTGTACGAGTACGAATACGGGTGCATACGAGTAGAATTGTTGATGAAAATGAACGAGGATGTAATTGTAAGCATTTTTGTTAAGTAGAAGTACTTTGATAAGTGTCTTGAAGTCTTTCAAAAGTGTATGAATACATATTAAAACACTACATGTATATACATTTTAACTGAGTCGTTAAGTCATCGTTAGTCGTTACATGTAAGTGTTGTTTTGAAACCTTTAAGTTAACGATCTTGTTAAATGTTGTTAAACCATTGTTTATTATATCTAATGAGATGTTAAATTATTACATTATCATGATATTATGATGTATTAATATATCTTAATATGATATATATACATTTAAATGTCGTTACAACGATAATCGTTACATATATGTCTCGTTTCGAAATCCTTAAGTTAGTAGTCTTGTTTTTACATATGTAGTTCATTGTTAATACACTTAATGATATGTTTACTTATCATTTATCATGTTTAAATATAGTGTATCAATATCTTAATATGATTCATATGTATTTAATAAGACGTTGTTATAACGATAATCGTTATATATATATCGTTTTCGAGTTTTTTAATTCAATAGTCTCATTTTTATGTATATAACTCATTGTTAAAATACCTAATGAGATACTTACTTATCATAATATCATGTTAACTATATATATCCATATATATGTCATCATATAGTTTTTACAAGTTTTAACGTTCGTGAATCGCTGGTCAACTTGGGTGGTCAATTGTCTATATGAAACCTATTTCATTTAATCAAGTCTTAACAAGTTTGATTGCTTAACATGTTGGAAACACTTAATCATGTAAATATAAATTTCATTTAATATATATAAATATGGAAAAGTTTGGGTCACTACAGTACCTACCCGTTAAATAAATTTTGTCCCGAAATTTTAAGCAGTTGGAGGTGTTGACGTATCTTCTGGAAATAAGTGCGGGTATTTCTTCTTCATCTGATCTTCTCGTTCCCAGGTGAACTCGGGTCCTCTACGAGCATTCCATTGAACCTTAACAATTGGTATCTTGTTTTGCTTAAGTCTTTTAACCTCACGATCCATTATTTCGACGGGTTCTTCGATGAATTAAAGTTTTTCGTTGATTTGGATTTCGTCTAACGGAATAGTGAGATCTTCTTTAGCAAAACATTTCTTCAAATTCGAGACGTGGAAAGTGTTATGTACAGCCGCGAGTTGTTGACGTAACTCAAGTCGGTAAGCTACTGGTCCGACACGATCAATAATCTTGAATGGTCCAATATACCTTGGATTTAATTTCCCTCATTTACCAAATCGAACAACGCCTTTCCAAGGTGCAACTTTAAGCATGACCATCTCTCCAATTTTAAATTCTATATCTTTTCTTTTAATGTCAGCGTAGCTCTTTTGTCGACTTTGGGCGGTTTTCAACCGTTGTTGAATTTGGATGATCTTCTCGGTAGTTTCTTGTATTATCTCCAGACCCGTAATCTGTCTATCCCCCACTTCACTCCAACAAATTGGAGACCTGCACTTTCTACCATAAAGTGCTTCAAATGGCACCATCTCAATGCTTGAATGGTAGCTGTTGTTGTAGGAAAATTCTGCTAACGGTAGGTGTCGATCCCAACTGTTTCCGAAATCAATAACACATGCTCGTAGCATGTCTTCAAGCGTTTGTATCGTCCTTTCGATCTGCCCATCAGTTTGTGGATGATTGGAAGTACTCATGTCTAGACGAGTTCCTAATGCTTGCTGTAATGTCTGCCAGAATCTTGAAATAAATCTGCCATCCCTATCAGAGATAATAGAGATTGGTATTCCATGTCTGGAGACGACTTCCTTCAAATACAGTCGTGCTAACTTCTCCATCTTGTCATCTTCTCTTATTGGCAGAAAATGTGCTGATTTGGTGAGTCGATCAACTATTACCCAAATAGTATCAAAATCACTTGCAGTCCTTGGCAATTTAGTGATGAAATCCATGGTAATGTTTTCCCATTTCCATTCTGGGATTTCAGGTTGTTGAAGTAGACCTGATGGTTTCTAATGCTCAGCTTTGACCTTAGAACACGTCAAACATTCTCCTACGTATTTAGCAACATCAGCTTTCATACCCGGCCACCAAAAATGTTTCTTGAGATCGGTGTACATCTTCCCTGCTCCAGGATGTATTGAGTATCTGGTTTTATGAGCTTCTCTAAGTACCATTTCCCTCTTTTAAAACTCCTTGTTGCGCCTCCTTTATTTGAGTAGTAAGGTTAATGTGAATCATTATATTCATAGCTTTTACTCGAATGGGTTCTCTGTCTTTTCTGCTCAAGGCGTCGGCTACCACATTTTCCTTCCGCGGGTGGTAACGAATCTCAAAGTCGTAATTATTCAACAATTCAATCCACCTACGCTGCCTCATGTTCAGTTGTTTCTGATTAAATATGTGTTGAAGACTTTTGTGGTCAGTATATATAATACTTTTGACCCCATATAAGTAGTGCCTCCAAGTCTTTAATGCAAAAACAACTGCGCCTAATTCTAAATCATGCGTCGTATAATTCTGCTTGTGAATCTTCAATTGTCTAGACGCATAAGCAATTACCTTCGTTCGTTGCATTAATACACAACCGAGACCTTGCTTTGAGGCGTCACAATATATCACAAAATCATCATTCCCTTCAGGTAACGACAATATAGGTGCTGTAGTTAACTTTTTCTTTAACAATTGAAACGCTTTCTCTTGTTCATCCTTCCATTCAAATTTCTTCCCTTTATGCGTTAATGCAGTCAAGGGTTTTGCTATTTTGGAAAAATCTTGGATGAATCTCCTGTATTAACCAGCCAGCCCTAAAAATTGGCGTACGTGTTTCGGAGTTTTCGGGGTTTCCCACTTTTCAACGGTTTCAATCTTTGCTGGATCCACCTGAATACCTTCTTTGTTCACTATGTGACCGGAGAATTGAACTTCTTCCAACCAAAATGCACACTTTGAAAACTTAGCATACAGTTTTTCTTTTCTCAGCAACTTTAGCACTTTTCTCAAATGTTCTTCGTGCTCTTGATCATTCTTCGAGTAAATAAGTATGTCATCGATGAAAACAATGACAAACTTGTCAAGATATGGCCCACACACTCGGTTCATGAGGTCCATGAACACAGCTGGTGCTTTAGTCAATCCAAACGGCATAATCATAAACTCGTAATGATCGTAACGCGTCCTAAAAGCAGTCTTCAGAATGTCATCCTCCTTCACCCGCATTTGGTGATATCCAGAACGTAAATCGATCTTCGAATAAACCGACGAGCCTTGTAGTTGATCAAATAAGTCGTCGATTCTCGGTAATGGGTAACGGTTCTTGATGGTAAGTTTGTTTAACTCTCGGTAGTCGATACACAACCTGAATGTACCATCTTTTTTCTTGACAAACAGAACAGGAGCTCCCCATGGTGATGTACTTGGTCGAATGAAACCACGCTCTAAAAGTTCATGTAACTGACTTTGTAATTCTTTCATTTCGCTGGGTGCGAGTCTGTATGGAGCACGAGCTATTGGTGTAGCTCCTGGTACAAGGTCTATTTGAAATTCAACGAATCTATGTGGGGGTAATCCCGGTAATTCTTTCGGAAATACATCGGGAAATTCTTTTGCGACGGGAACATCACTGACGTTCTTTTCTTCAGGTTTAACTTCCTCGATGTGTGCTAGAATGACGTAACAACCTTTTCTTATTAGTTTTTGCGCCTTCAAACTACTAATAAGATTTAATTTCGCGTTGTTCTTTTCTCCGTACACCATTAAAGGTTTTCCTTTTTCACGCATAATGCGAATCGCATTTTTGTAACAAATGACCTCTGCTCTCACCTTTTTCAACCAGTCCATGCCAATTATTACATCAAAACTCCCTAACTCGACTGGTATTAAATCAATCTTAAATGTTTCATCCCCCAGTTTAATTTCTCTATCCCGACATATATTATCTGCTGAAATTAATTTACCGTTTGCTAATTCGAGTAAAAATTTATTATCCAAAGGCTTCAATGGGCAATTTAATTTGGCACAAAAATATCTACTCATATAGCTTCTATCCGCACCCGAATCAAATAAAACATAAGCAGATTTATCGTCAATAAAAATGTACCCGTAACAAGCTCCGGGTCTTCCTGTGCTTCTGCCGCATTAATATTGAAAACTCATCCACGGCCCTGCCCATTAGTATTCCCCTGATTCGGGCAATTTCTAATAATGTGGCCCGGTTTTCCACATTTATAACAAACAGCGTTGGTATTACTTGCTCCGACACTATTCATTCCGGCATTACTTGTTCCGACACTATTTGTTCCTTTAGTTCTGTTAAACCTTGGTCCGTCGACCTCACACTTTGTAGCGCTATGACCATTTCTTTTACACCTGTTGCAAAATGTCGTGCAAAACCCCGGGTGATTTTCTTCACACCTATGACATGGCTGATTTTGGTTTTTGTTGCCGTTGTTGTTATTGAGGTTGTTGTTGGGATTGTTATTGTTGTTGAAATGGTTGTTGTAGTTGTTGTTGTTGTTGGGATGTTTGTTGTAGTTATTGTTAGGATTGCAGTTATTGTTGTGATTGTTGTTGCGGTTGTTGGGATAGTTGTTGCGATTGTGGTTGTAATTGTTATTGTTGTTGTACTGGTGACTCTTGTCACTGTTTTCCTCCCACTTCATCTTGAGTTGTTTCGTGTTGGCTTCTTCTGCAGCCTGCTCTTTAATTCTTCCCTCAATCTAATTTATGAGTTTATGAGCCATTCGACTTGCCTTTTGTATGGAAGCGGGCTCGTGTGAACTCACATCTTATTGAATCCTTACTGGTAACCCTTTTACAAATGCATCGATCTTCTCTTCTTCATCTTCGAACGCTCCCGAACACAATAGGCACAACTCTGTGAATCTTCGTTCATACGTGATAATGTCGAACCCTTGTGTTCGTAACTCTCTAAGCTCTACCTTGAGCTTATTGACCTCATTTCTAGGATGGTATTGCTCGTTCATCAATTGCTTGAATGCCGACCACGGTAGTGCGTAAGCAGCATTTTGTCCTACCTGTTCCAGATAGGTGTTCCACCACGTTAACGCAGTACCTGTGAAGGTATGCGTAGCGTACTTAACTTTGTCCTCTTCAGTACACTTACTTATGGCAAACACTGATTCGACCTTCTCGGTCCACCGTTTCAATCCAATTGGTCCTTCGGTTCCATCAAATTCCAAAGGTTTGCAGGCAGTGAATTCTTTGTAGGAGCATCCTACACGATTTCTTGCGCCGTTAGCTGCATTGCTAGATTCAGAGTTATTGTTGGTATGTAGTGCAGCCTGTACTGCGGCTATATTTGCAGCAAGAAAGGTACGAAATTCCTCTTCGCTCATATTCATGGTATGTCGAGTAGTCGGTGCCATTTCCTTCAAAATAGCCAACTGAATCGAGTTAATCATACAGAATATTAAGAGTAGTCAATAGTATTTCGTAGCATAATATGAACTCATTTATAAAAGATTTTTCTTCATATTAGCGTTTTATAAGTTTAAATTCGGGTACTACCTACCCGTTAAGTTCATGCTTAGTAGCTAATATACAATTCAACTACTACAATTCCATATAAAAAACTGATTATAATAATATATCACATTCAAATATTCTTCAAACTTACAATTCCGCTATATTACATATAACATGAAATATAGCACACTTTGATACAAGACAGTTTTGAAGATAAATCTAGTTAATACGCAAGTCGTTCAGCAAAGGTAATAAAAACACGCAATTCATAAGTCCAGAAACAAGTCATGCATTCTGGTTTTACTAAGACGACTTCCCATCCTTGGTCTTGTGGGAAGTAACCGTTATGATCGTTGGCTAGACAACATGTTGTAATGTCGTCAAAAGGACGAGGGTTACGTAATGCCCAACAGCCTCGTAACAATCTAAAAACCTTGTTTCTCACCCCAACTACTGAGTCCGTCACTTGTGGGAATGTTTCATTTAATAGTTGTAATCCGTTGTTCTTTTTCTCACTTTGGTGAGAAGCGAACATCACTAACCCGTAAGCATAACATGCTTCTTTATGTTGCATGTTAGAAGCTCTTTCTAATTCACGAAATCCTATGTTGGGATATGTTGAGTCAAAATAGGTTCTTAACCCGTAGCGTAAAATTGCATTTGGGTTCCCCGCATTTAACGCTTTAAAGAAAACACGGCGTAACTTACGGTCTCCCCAATGTGATATACCCCACCTATCAAAGGAAAGCCTTTTATAAACTAAGGTATTTCTGGAAAGTCTTTCAAATGTTTGACAAGTTAATTTTGCCATAACTAATTGTGCTGATGAATTCTGACTGACTCTAGATAAGATTTCATCAATCATATCCCCTGGTAGGTCTTCTAAAATATTTGGTCGTCTATCCTTAACGTCCATTTTGTGTTTTTATACTGTAAAAATAGACGAGGGTTAGATTCATAAAAGATAATTAACAAACAATACAAGCAATTTTTACATTTATCATAAAAGCACAAGCACACTATATTACATCTATTACACAACATGATTACAACTCTTTAATCCGACTCACTCGTTTCTTCTTCTTTGGACTTGGTTCGTTTTGCTAATTTCCTAGGGATATATGGTGCTCCCCTAATACGAGCTGTCGTTTTCTACAATGGTTTAGAAAAACCTGGTGGTTTAGAGGTTCTCGGGTTATTGTTACAATTTAGGAAATACGGATGTTGCCGATACATATAAAGTTCATCGGGGTTGGAATCAGGTTTCTCTATTTTTACACCTTTTCCCTTATTATTTTCTTTTGCTTTATTAAATTGGGTCGAGGTAATTTCTATAACATCATCGTAATCCTCATCGGGATCCGATTCATCGGAAAATTGGTAATCTTCCCAATATTTTGCTTCCTCAGCGGAAACACCATTGACCATTATTAACTTTGGTCCGTTGGTTGAGGATTTTCTTTTATTTAATCGATTTACTATAGGTATCAATATTTCTTCCTCCGGAACCTCTTCTTCTTCCGGTTCCTCCTCTTCCGGTTCCTCCTCTTCCGGTTCCTCTTTTTCCGGTTCCTCCTCTTCCGGTTCCTCTTCGGGAATTTGTGAATCTTCCCAAAATATATTCGACTCTTTATTATTATTAGGTGAGTCGATGAGATTTGTACTAGAGGTAGACATCTATCACACAATATCAAACACGTTAAGAGATTAATATATCACATAATATTTACATGTTACAATTCGTAGTTTCCAACAAAAAATATTAAGCAATCATTTTTAAAGAAAACACGGTCGAAGTCCAGACTCACTAATGCATCCTAACAAACTCGATAAGACACACTAATGCAAATTTTCTGGTTCTCTAAGACCAATGCTCGGATACCAACTAAAATGTCCCGTTCATATCGATTATAAACGTTTCATATTAATTGATCTCTTTGCGAGGTTTTGACCTCTATATGAGACGTTTTTCAAAGACTGCATTCGTTTTTAAAACAAACCATAACCTTTATTTTATCGACAAGGTTAAAAAGACACCACCTAGATTATCAAGAAATGATAATCTAAAAATATCACACTTACACACTACCAATACATATTGGTTTACAATATTAATATGTTACAACAAAGTAAATCTCGAATGCAGTTTTAAACAATATTATAGAATCATGCTGACACCGAATCTTGTCCATATTTTAGCATGCAACAGCGGAAGCTCTTAATAATCACCTGAGAATAAACATGCTTTAAACGTCAACAAAAATGTTGGTGAGTTATAGGTTTAACCTATATATTTATCAAATCGTAATAATAGACCACAAGATTTCATATTTCAATATACATCCCATACATAGAGATAAAAATCATTCATATGGTGAACACCTGGTAACCGACATTAACAAGATGCATATAAGAATATCCCCTATCATTCCGGGAAATCCATCGGACATGATAAAAAATGAATTCGAAGTACTAAAGCATCCGGTACTTTGGATGGGGTTCGTTAGGCCCAATAGATCTATCTTTAGGATTCGCGTCAATTAGTAGATCGGTTTACTAATTCTTAGGCTATCAAGCAAAAGGGGCATATTCGGCTTTGATCATTCACCCATATAACGTAGTTTCAATTACTTGTGTCTATTTCGTAAAACATTTATAAAACTGCATGTATTCTCATCCCAAAAATATTAGATTTTAAAAGTGGGACTATAACTCACTTTCACAGATTTTTACTTCGTCGGGAAGTAAGACTTGGCCACTGGTCGATTCACGAACCTATAACAAATATGTACATATATATCAAAGTATGTTCAAAATATATTTACAACATTTTTATTACGTTTTAATGATTTGAGTTTATTAAGTCAGCTGTCCTCGTTAGTAACCTACAACTAGTTGTCCACATTTAGATGTACAGAAATAAATCGATATATATTATCTTGAATCAATCCACAACCCAGTGTATACATATCTCAGGCTAGATCACAACTCAAAGTATATATATTTTTGGAATCAACCTCAACCCTGTATAGGTAACTCAAACATTACTGCATATAGAGTGTCTATGGTTGTTTCAAATAATATATATACATGGGTCGATATGATATGTCAAAACATTTGTATACGTGTCTATGGTATCCCAAGATTACATAATATATTAGAATATATGTATTATACAATATAAGTTAGCTAGGATATGATTAATATAGATTTGTTACCAATTTTCACGTAGTTACAACAAGAAAAATTATCCAATCTTGTTTTACCCATAACTTCTTCGTTTTAAATCCGTTTTGAGTGATTCAAGTTGCTATGGTTTCATATTGAACTTAAGTTTATGAATCTAAACATAAAAAGTATAAGTTTATAGTCGGAAATATAGGTTACAATTCAATATTATAAGAGGTAGTCATTTCAGTCGAAAGAACGACGTCTTGATGACCATTTTGAAAAACATACTTTCACTTTGAGTTTAACCATGATTTTTGGATATAGTTTCATGTTCATAAGAAAAATCATTTTCCCATAAGAACAACTCTTAAATCAAAGTTTATCATAGTTTTTAATTAACTAACCCAAAACAGCCCGCGGTGTTACTACGACGGCGTATATCCGGTTTTACGGTGTTTTTCATGTTTTCAGGTTTTAAATCATTAAGTTAGCATATCATATAGATATATAACATGTGTATAGTTGATTTTAAAAGTCAAGTTAGAAGGATTAACTTTTGTTTGCGAACAAGTTTAGAATTAACTAAACTATGTTCTAGTGATTACAAGTTTAAACCTTCGAATAAGATAGTTTTATATATATGATTCGAATGATGTTATGAACATCATTACTACCTCAAGTTTTGTGGATAAACCAACCGGAAATGAGAAAAATAGATCAAGCTTCAAAGGATCCTTGGATGGCTTGAAAGTTCTTGAAGCAAAATCATGACACGAAAACAAGTTCAAGTAAGATTTCCACTCGAAATAAGATTGTTATAGTTATAGAAATTGAATCAAAGTTTGAGTATGAGTATTACCTTGAATTAGAAAGATATCTTACTGTAAATAAGAAAGATTTCTTGAGATTGGATGATCACTTGCAATGGATTTGCAAGATTGAAAGTAAGCTAGCAAACTTGGAAGTGTTGTTGGTGTGTTCTTGAGTAGTTGTTTTGTAACTTGGTTTATGTATGGATTTATGAACTAGATTGAGCTAGATTTTGATGAAGATGATGAAGAAAACTTATAATAATGGAAGAACACTTGAGAGAGTTTAGTTTGATGCATAAAAATTGAAAAATGAAAGTGTTTATGGTGGTGATTGAAAATGTGATGTAGGTACTCCATATAAGGTCACATTAGTTTTTAATTTTGTGTAATCATTCATGCTAGTTGCCAAATGATGGTTCCCACATGGTTAGGTGACTCACATGGGCTGCTAAGAGCTGATCATTGGAGTGTATATACCAATAGTACATACATTTAGAAGCTGGGTATTGTACGAGTACGAATACGGGTGCATACGAGTAGAATTGTTGATGAAAATGAACGAGGATGTAATTGTAAGCATTTTTGTTAAGTAGAAGTACTTTGATAAGTGTCTTGAAGTCTTTCAAAAGTGTATGAATACATATTAAAACACTACATGTATATACATTTTAACTGAGTCATTAAGTCATCGTTAGTCGTTACATGTAAGTATTGTTTTGAAACCTTTAAGTTAACGATCTTGTTAAATGTTGTTAACCCATTGTTTATTATATCTAATGAGATGTTAAATTATTACATTATCATGATATTATGATGTATTAATATATCTTAATATGATATATATACATTTAAATGTCGTTACAACGATAATCGTTACATATATGTCTCGTTTCGAAATCCTTAAGTTAGTAGTCTTGTTTTTACATATGTAGTTCATTGTTAATACACTTAATGATATATTTACTTATCATTTATCATGTTTAAATATAGTGTATCAATATCTTAATATGATTCATATGTATTTAATAAGACGTTGTTATAACGATAATCGTTATATATATCGTTTTCGAGTTTCTTAATTCAATAGTCTCATTTTTATGTATATTACTCATTGTTAAAATACCTAATGAGATACTTACTTATCATAATATCATGTTAACTATATATATATATATATATATATATATATATATATATATATATATATATATTGTAGTGACCCGAACTTTTCCATTTTTATATATATTAATTCAGATTGATATTTACATGATTTAATGTTTCCAACATGTTAAGCAATCAAACTTGTTAAGACTTGATTAATTGAAATATGTTTCATATAGACAATTGACCACCCAAGTTGACCGGCGATTCACGAACGTTAAAACTTGTAAAAATGACATGACGATATATATATGGATATACATATGGTTAATATGAGATTATGATAAGTAAGTATCTCCATAAGTATATTAACAATGAGTTATATACATATAAACAAGACTACTAACTTAAGGATTTCGAAACGAGACATATATGTAACGATTATCGTTGTAACGACATTTAAATGTATATATATCATATTAAGATATATTAATATATCATAATATCATGATAATATAATAATTTAACATCTCATTAGATATAATAAACAATGGGTTAACAACATTAATTGAGATCGTTAACTTAAAGGTTTCAAAACAACACTTACATGTAACGACTAACGATGACTTAACGACTCAGTTAAAATGTATATACATGTAGTGTATTTAGATGTATTAAAATACTTTTGGAAGACTTCAAGACATATATCAAAACACTCATACTTAACGAAAATGGTTACAGTTACTTTCCCATTCTTTTCTTTCATCAAGAATTCTAGTCGTATTCTTACCCGTATTATACACAGCTTCAAAACGTACTTACTATGGGTATATACCAATAGGAACTAGCATGGGATTCCACTCTTGATTATGTCATGTATGACTAATCAATTTTAACTTCTCCCATGAGCTGGTCAACTAACTAGAACTCCTTTTAACCCCACTCACCACTCACCAATTACCACTCATCGTTCACTCCATTTCACTTCCAATTCTCTTTCTAATTCTCTCTCAACACACAAACACTATTATGAATGTATTTTTCCAGTAGTTAATCATCATCTTCATCAAAAATCACTTCAAGAATCAAGCTATAATCATCATAGGAAGAACACTTCAAGAACACTTCAAAAATCCCTTCAAGTTTACTAATTTACTTCCAAGCTTTCTAATCCATTCCAAGTAATCATCTAAGATCAAGAAACCTTTGTTATATACAGTAGGTTATCTTTCTTATTCAAGGTAATATTCATATTCAAACTTTGATTCAATTTCTATAACTATAAACTATCTTAATTCGAGTAAAAATCTTACTTGAACTTGTTTTTGTGTCATGATTCTACTTCAAGAACTTTCAAGCCATCCAAGATCCTTTGAAGCTAGATCATTTCTTGTCACTTCCAGTAGGCTTACCTACTAAACTTGAGGTAGTAATGATGTTCATAACATCATTCGATTCATATATATAAAACTATCTTATTCGAAGGTTTAAACTCGTAATCACTAGAACATAGTTTAGTTAATTCTAAACTTGTTCGCAAACAAAAGTTAATCCTTCTAACTTGACTTTTAAAATTAACTAAACACATGTTCTATATCTATATGATATGCTAACTTAATGATTTAAAACCTGGAAACACGAAAAACACCGCAAAACCGGATTTACGCCGTCGTAGTAACACCGCGGGCTGTTTTGGGTTAGTTAATTAAAAACTATGATAAACTTTGATTTAAAAGTTGTTATTCTGAGAAAATGATTTTTATTATGAACATGAAACTATATCCAAAAATTATGGTTAAACTCAAAGTGGAAGTATGTTTTCTAAAATGGTCATCTAGACGTCGTTCTTTCGACTGAAATGACTACCTTTACAAAAATGACTTGTAACTTATTTTTCCGACTATAAACCTATACATTTCTGTTTATATTCATAAAATAGAGTTCAATATGAAACCATAGCAATTTGATTCACTCAAAACGGATTTAAAATGAAGAAGTTATGGGTAAAACAAGATTGGATAATTTTTCTCATTTTAGCTACGTGAAAATTGGTAACAAATCTATTCCAACCATAACTTAATCAACTTGTATTGTATATTATGTAATCTTGAGATACCATAGACACGTATACAATGTTTCGACCTATCATGTCGACACATCTATATATATTTCGGAACAACCATAGACACTCTATATGTGAATGTTGGAGTTAGCTATACAGGGTTGAGGTTGATTCCAAAATATATATAGTTTGAGTTGTGATCAATACTGAGATACGTATACACTGGGTCGTGGATTGATTCAAGATAATATTTATCGATTTATTTCTGTACATCTAACTGTGGACAACTAGTTGTAGGTTACTAACGAGGACAGCTGACTTAATAAACTTAAAACATCAAAATATATTAAAAGTGTTGTAAATATATTTTGAACATACTTTAATATATATGTATATATTGTTATAGGTTCGTGAATCAACAGTGGCCAAGTCTTACTTCTCGACGAAGTAAAAATCTGTGAAAGTGAGTTATAGTCCCACTTTTAAAATCTAATATTTTTGGGATGAGAATACATGCAGGTTTTATAATTGATTTACAAAATAGACACAAGTACGTGAAACTACATTCTATGGTTGAATTATCGAAATCGAATATGCCCCTTTTTATTAAGTCTGGTAATCTAAGAATTAGGGAACAGACACCCTAATTGACGCGAATCCTAAAGATAGATCTATTGGGCCTAACAAACCCCATCCAAAGTACCGGATGCTTTAGTACTTCGAAATTTATATCATATCCGAAGGGTGTCCCGGAATGATGGGGATATTCTTATATATGCATCTTGTTAATGTCGGTTACCAGGTGTTCACCATATGAATGATTTTTATCTCTATGTATGGGATGTGTATTGAAATATGAAATCTTGTGGTCTATTGTTACGATTTGATATATATAGGTTAAACCTATAACTCACCAACATTTTTGTTGACGTTTAAAGCATGTTTATTCTCAGGTGAATATTAAGAGCTTCCGCTGTTGCATACTAAAATAAGGACAAGATTTGGAGTCCATGTTTGTATGATATTGTGTAAAAACTGCATTCAAGAAACTGATTTCGATGTAACATATTTGTATTGTAAACCATTATGTAATGGATGTGTGTAAACAGGATATTTTAGATTATCATTATTTGATAATCTACGTATAGCTTTTTAAACCTTTATTTATGAAATAAAGGTTATGGTTTGTTTTAAAAATGAATGCAGTCTTTGAAAAACGTCTCATATAGAGGTCAAAACCTCGCAACGAAATCAATTAATATGGAACGTTTTTAATCAATAAGAACGGGACATTTCAGTTGGTATCCGAGCGTTGGTCTTAGAGAACCAGAATTTTGCATTAGTGTGTCTTATCGGGTTTGTTAGGATGCATTAGTGAGTCTGGACTTCGACCGTGTTTACTTGAAAAATGATTGCTTAACAAATTTTGTTGGAAACTATATATTTTTAACATGTGAATATTATGTGATATATTAATCTCTTAACGCGTTTGATATTATGTGATAGATATCTACCTCTAGAACAAGTCCCATTGACTCACCTAATAATAATGAAGAGTCAAATGTAAATTGGAATGATTCGTGGACTGATTCACAAGTTCCCGAAGAGGAACCGGAAGAAGAGTCGGAACCGGAAGAAGAATCGGAACCGGATGAAGAAATAGAACTGGTGGGGGAAATAATAAAACGGTTAAGTAAAAGAAAATCCTCAATCAACCGACCAAGGTTAAGTATGGTCAATGGTGTTTCCGCCAAGGAAGCAAAATATTGGGAGGATTACCAATTCTCCGATGAATCGGATTCCGACGAGAATTCCGATGATGTTATAGAAATTACCCCAACTGAATTTAAAAAGGCAAAAGAAAATAATAAGGGAAAGGGCATAAAAATAGAGAAATCTAATTCCAACCCCGATGAACTTTATATGTATCGTCAACCCCCGAAGTCCTTAAGTTGTAACAATGACCCGGGAACCTCTAAACCACCAGGTTTTTCTAAACCATTGTGGAAAACGACAGTTAGTATTAGGGGAACATCATATATCCCTAGAAACTTCGCAAAACGAACCAAAACCGAAGAAGAAGAAACGAGCAAGTCGGAATAAGATAGTTGTATTCGTGTGGTGTAATATATGTAATATAGTGTGCTTATGCTTTATGATATATGTAAAAATTGCTTGTATTAATAAGTATTTTTTTATGAATCTAACTCTTGTCTATTTTACAGTTTAAAAACACAAAATGGATAGACAACCCAATATTTTAAGAGACCTACCCGGAGACATGATTGATGAAATCTTGTCTAGAGTCGGTCAGAATTCCTCGGCACAACTATTTAAGGCGAGATCAGTTTGTAAGACATTCGAAGAACGTTCCAAGAATGTCATGGTTTATAAGAGACTTTCGTTTGAAAGATGGGGGATATCACATTGGGAAACCCATAAGTTACGATGTGTTTACTTTGACGCATATATTACGGGGAACCCAAATGCTATTTTACGCAACGGGTTAAGAAATTATTTTGACTCAATATATCCGAATATTGGACTTCGTGATTTAGAAAAAGCGGATAACATGTAACATAAAGAAGCATGTTATGCTTACGGATTAGTAATGTTCACTTCTCACCAAAGTGAGAACAAGAACATCGGGCTACAACTATTAAACAAAACGTTCCCACAAGTGACGGAGTCGGTAATTGGGGTAAGAAATGAGGTTTTTAGATTGTTACGGGACTGTTGGACATTACGTAACCCTCGTCCCTTTGATGACGTTACAACACGCTGTCTTATCAACGGCCATAACGGTTATGTTCCACAAGAACAAGGATGGGAAGTAGTCCTAGTAAAACCAGAATGCATGACTTGTTTCTGGACGTATGAATTACGTGTCTTTATTGCCTTTGCTGAACGACTTGTGTACTAGCTAGAATTATCTTCACAACTATCTTGTATCAAAGTTATTGTGTGCTATATTTCATGCTTTATGTAAAATAAGCGGTATTGTAAGTTTGTAAAATATTGTATAAAAGTTTAAACGCGAAATATTATTATAATCAGTTTTTCATATAGAATTGTAGTAGTTGAATTGTATATTAGCTACTAAGTATGAACTTAACGGGTAGGTACTACCCGAATTTAAACTTATAAAACGCTAATATGAAGAAAAAGCTTTTATAAATGAGTTCATATTATGCTACGAAATACTATCAACTACTCTTAATATTCTGTATGATTAACTTGTTCCATTTGACTATTTTGAAGGAAATGGCACCGACTACTCGACACACCGTGAATATGAATGAAGAGGAATTCTGTACTTTTCTAGCTTCAAACATAGCCGCAGTACAGGCTGCGCTACATACCAACAATAACCTTGGATCTAGCAGTACAGGAAATTGTGTAGGATGCACCTACAAAGAATTCACTGCCTGCAAACCTTTGGAATTTGATGGAACCGAAGGACCGATCGGATTGAAACGGTGGACCGAGAAGGTCGAATCGGTGTTTGCCATAAGTAAGTGTACTGAAGAGGACAAAGTAAAGTACGCTACGCATACCTTCACAGGTTCTGCGTTAACATGGTGGAATACCTATCTAGAGCAAGTGGGACAAGACGATACGTACGCACTACCGTGGTCAGCATTCAAGCACTTGATGAACGAGAAGTACCGTCCCAGAACCGAGGTCAATAAGCTCAAGACAGAACTTAGAGGGTTACGAACTCAAGGATTTGATATTACCACGTACGAAAGACGATTCACAGAATTGTGCCTATTGTGTCCGGGAGCGTTCGAAGATGAGGAAGAGAAGATCGACGCGTTTGTGAAAGGATTACCGGAAAGAATCCAAGAAGATATAAGTTCACATGAGCCCGCCTCCATACAACAGGCATGTAGAATGGCTCACAAACTAGTGAACCAGATTGAAGAAAGAATTAAAGAACAGACTGCTGAAGAGGCCAATGTGAAGCAAGTCAAAAGAAAGTGGGAGGAAAACGATGATAAGAATCACCAATACAACAACAACAGCAACTACAACAATAATCGCAACAATTATCCCAACAATCGCAACATCAATCGCAACTACAACAAACGGCCCAACAACAACAACAACAACAACAACTACAACAATCATCCCAACAACAATAATAACCGCAACAACAACAACAACAATCAGAAGCAGCTATGCCAGAGGTGTGAAAAGTATCACTCGGGGTTCTGCACCAAATTTTGCAACAAGTGTAAAAGAAATGGTCATAGCATGGCGAAGTGTGAGGTCTACGGACCAGGGGTTAATAGAACGAAAGGAACAAATGGTGTCGGAACGAGTAATGGTGGAGCAAGTAGTGTCGGAGCAAGTTATGCCAATGTAGTTTGTTATAAATGTGGAAAACCGGGCCACATTATTAGAAATTGCCCGAACCAGGAGAACACGAATGGACAAGGCCGCGGAAGAGTTTTCAATATTAATGCGGCAGAGGCACAGGAAGACCCGGAGCTTGTTACGGGTACGTTTCTTATTGACAATAAATCTACTTACGTTTTATTTGATTCGGGTGCGGATAGAAGCTATATGAGTAGAGATTTTTGTGCTAAATTAAGTTGTCCATTGACGCCTTTGGATAGTAAATTTTTACTCGAATTAGCAAATGGTAAATTAATTTCAGCAGATAATATATGTCGGAATCGAGAAATTAAACTGGTTAGCGAAATATTTAAGATTGACTTGATACCAGTAGAGTTAGGGAGTTTTGATGTGATAATCGGTATGGACTGGTTGAAAGAAGTGAAAGCAGAGATTGTTTGTTACAAAAATGCAATTCGCATTATACGAGAAAAAGGAAAACCCTTAATGGTGTACGGAGAAAAGGGCAACACGAAGCTACATCTTATTAGTAATTTGAAGGCACAAAAACTAATAAGAAAAGGTTGCTATGCTGTTCTAGCACACGTCGAAAAAGTACAAACTGAAGAAAAGAGCATCAATGATGTTCCCATTGCAAAAGAATTTCCCGATGTATTTCCGAAAGAATTACCGGGATTACCCCCACATCGATCCGTTGAATTTCAAATAGATCTTGTACCAGGAGCTGCACCAATAGCTCGTGCTCCTTACAGACTCGCACCCATCGAGATGAAAGAACTACAAAGCCAATTACAAGAACTTTTAGAGCGTGGTTTCATTCGACCAAGCACATCACCGTGGGGAGCTCCTGTTTTGTTTGTCAAGAAGAAAGATGGTACATTCAGGTTGTGTATCGACTACCGAGAGTTGAACAAACTTACCATCAAGAACCGCTACCAACTACCGAGAATCGACGACTTATTTGATCAACTACAAGGCTCGTCTGTTTATTCAAAGATTGACTTACGTTCCGGGTATCATCAAATGCGGGTGAAAGAAGATGATATTCCAAAGACTGCTTTCAGAACACGTTACGGTCATTACGAGTTTATGGTCATGCCATTTGGTTTAACTAATGCACCAGCTGTGTTCATGGACCTTATGAACCTAGTGTGTGGACCATACCTTGACAAGTTTGTCATTGTTTTCATTGATGACATACTTATTTACTCAAAGAATGACCAAGAACACGGTGAACATTTGAGAAAGGTGTTAGAAGTATTGAGGAAGGAAGAATTGTACGCTAAGTTTTCAAAGTGTGCATTTTGGTTGGAAGAAGTTCAATTCCTCGGTCACATAGTGAACAAAGAAGGTATTAAGGTGGATCCGGCAAAGATAGAAACTGTTGAAAAGTGGGAAACCCCGAAAACTCCGAAATACATACGCCAGTTTTTAGGACTAGCTGGTTACTACAGAAGATTCATCCAAGACTTTTACAGAATAGCAAAACCCTTGACTGCATTAATGCATAAAGGGAAGAAATTTGAATGGAAGGATGAACAAGAGAAAGCGTTTCAGTTATTGAAGAAAAAGCTAACTACGGCACCTATATTGTCATTGCTTGAAGGGAATGATGATTTTGTGATTTATTGTGACGCATCAAAGCAAGGTCTCGGTTGTGTATTAATGCAACGAACGAAGGTGATTGCTTATGCGTCTAGACAATTGAAGATTCACGAGCAAAATTATACGACGCACGATTTGGAATTAGGCGCGGTTGTTTTTGCATTAAAGACTTAGAGGCACTACTTATATGGGGACAAAAGTATTATATATACCGACCACAAAAGTCTTCAACACATATTTAATCAGAAACAACTGAATATGAGGCAGCGTAGGTGGATTGAATTGTTGAATGATTACGACTTTGAGATTCGTTACCACCCGGGGAAGGCAAATGTGGTAGCCGATGCCTTGAGCAGGAAGGACAGAGAACCCATTCGAGTAAAATCTATGAATATAATGATTCATAATAACCTTACTACTCAAATAAAGGAGGCGCAACAAGGATTTTTAAAAGAAGGAAATTTAAAGGATGAAATACCCAAAGAATCGGAGCAGCATCTTAATATTCGGGAAGACGGAACCCGGTATAGGGCTGAAAGGATTTGGGTACCAAAATTTGGAGATATGAGAGAAATGGTACTTAGAGAAGCTCATAAAACCAGATACTCAATACATCCTGGAACGGGGAAGATGTACAAGGATCTCAAGAAACATTTTTGGTGGCCGGGTATGAAAGCCGATGTTGCTAAATACGTAGGAGAATGTTTGACGTGTTCTAAGGTCAAAGCTGAGCATCAGAAACCATCAGGTCTACTTCAACAACCCGAAATCCCAGAATGGAAATGGGAAAACATTACCATGGATTTCATCACTAAATTGCCAAGGACTGCAAGTGGTTTTGATACTATTTGGGTAATAGTTGATCGTCTCACCAAATCAGCACACTTCCTGCCAATAAGAGAAGATGACAAGATGGAGAAGTTAGCACGACTGTATTTGAAGGAAGTCGTCTCCAGACATGGAATACCAATCTCTATTATCTCTGATAGGGATGGCAGATTTATTTCAAGATTCTGGCAAACATTACAACAAGCATTAGGAACTCGTCTAGACATGAGTACTGCCTATCATCCACAAACTGATGGGCAGAGCGAAAGGACGATACAAACGCTTGAAGACATGCTACGAGCATGTGTTATTGATTTCGGAAACAGTTGGGATCGACATCTACCGTTAGCATAATTTTCCTACAACAACAGCTACCATTCAAGCATTGAGATGGCGCCGTTTGAAGCACTTTATGGTAGAAAGTGCAGGTCTTTGATTTGTTGGAGTGAAGTGGGGGATAGACAGATTACGGGTCCGGAGATAATACAAGAAACTACCGAGAAGATCATCCAAATTCAACAACGGTTGAAAACCGCCCAAAGTCGACAAAAGAGCTACGCTGACATTAAAAGAAAAGATATAGAATTTGAAATTGGAGAGATGGTCATGCTTAAAGTTGCACCTTGGAAAGGCGTTGTTCGATTTGGTAAACGAGGGAAATTAAATCCAAGGTATATTGGACCATTCAAGATTATTGATCGTGTCGGACCAGTAGCTTACCGACTTGAGTTACCTCAACAACTCGCTGCTGTACATAACACTTTCCACGTCTCGAATTTGAAGAAATGTTTTGCTAAAGAAGATCTCACTATTCCGTAAGATGAAATCCAAATCAACGAAAAACTTCAATTCATCGAAGAACCCGTCGAAATAATGGATCGTGAGGTTAAAAGACTTAAGCAAAACAAGATACCAATTGTTAAGGTTCGATGGAATGCTCGTAGAGGACCCGAGTTCACCTGGGAGCGTGAAGATCAGATGAAGAAGAAATACCCGCATCTATTTCCAGAAGATTCATCAACACCTTCAACAGCTTAAAATTTCGGGACGAAATTTATTTAACGGGTAGGTACTGTAGTGACCCGAACTTTTCTATGTTTATATATATTAATTGAGATTGATATTTACATGATTAAATGTTTCCAACATGTTAAGCAATCAAACTTGTTAAGACTTGATTAATTGAAATATGTTTCATATAGACAATTGACCACCCAAGTTGACCGGCGATTCACGAACGTTAAAACTTGTAAAAACGACATGACGATATATATATGGATATACATATGGTTAACATGAGATTATGATAATTAAGTATCTCCATAAGTATATTAACAATGAGTTATATACATATAAACAAGACTACTAACTTAAGGATTTCGAAACGAGACATATATGTAACGATTATCGTTGTAACAACATTTAAATGTATATATATCATATTAAGATATATTAATATATCATAATATCATGATAATATAATAATTTAACATCTCATTAGATATAATAAACAATGGGTTAACAACATTAATTGAGATCGTTAACTTAAAGGTTTCAAAACAACACTTACATGTAACGACTAACGATGACTTAACGACTCAGTTAAAATGTATATACATGTAGTGTATTTAGATGTATTAAAATACTTTTGGAAGACTTCAAGACATATATCAAAACACTCATACTTAACGAAAATGGTTACAGTTACTTTCCCATTCTTTTCTTTCATCAAGAATTCTAGTCGTATTCTTACCCGTATTATACACAGCTTCAAAACGTACTTACTATGGGTATATACCAATAGGAACTAGCATGGGATTCCACTCTTGATTATGTCATGTATGACTAATCAATTTTAACTTCTCCCATGAGATAGTCAACTAACTAGAACTCCTTTTAACCCCACTCACCACTCACCAATTACCACTCATCATTCACTTCATTTCACTTCCAATTCTCTTTCTAATTCTCTCTCAACACACACACACACACACACACTATTATGAATGTATTTTTCCAGTAGTTAATCATCATCTTCATCAAAAATCACTTCAAGAATCAAGCTATAATCATCATAGGAAGAACACTTCAAGAACACTTCAAAAATCCCTTCAAGTTTACTAATTTACTTCCAAGCTTTCTAATCCATTCCAAGTAATCATCTAAGATCAAGAAACCTTTGTTATATACAGTAGGTTATCTTTCTTATTCAAGGTAATATCCATATTCAAACTTTGATTCAATTTCTATAACTATAAACTATCTTAATTCGAGTAAAAATCTTACTTGAACTTATTTTTGTGTCATGATCCTACTTCAAGAACTTTCAAGCCATCCAAGATCCTTTAAAGCTAGATCATTTCTTGTCACTTCCAGTAGGCTTACCTACTAAACTTGAGGTAGTAATGATGTTCATAACATCATTCGATTCATATATATAAAACTATCTTATTCGAAGGTTTAAACTCGTAATCACTAGAACATAGTTTAGTTAATTCTAAACTTGTTCGCAAACAAAAGTTAATCCTTCTAACTTGACTTTTAAAATTAACTAAACACATGTTCTATATCTATATGATATGCTAACTTAATGATTTAAAACCTGGAAACACGAAAAACACCGCAAAACCGGATTTACGCCGTCGTAGTAACACCGCGGGCTGTTTTGGGTTAGTTAATTAAAAACTATGATAAACTTTGATTTAAAAGTTGTTATTCTGAGAAAATGATTTTTATTATGAACATGAAACTATATCCAAAAATTATGGTTAAACTCAAAGTGGAAGTATGTTTTCTAAAATGGTCATCTAGACGTCGTTCTTTCGACTAAAATGACTACCTTTACAAAAACGACTTTTAACTTATTTTTCCGACTATAAACCTATACATTTCTATTTATATTCATAAAATAGAGTTCAATATGAAACCATAGCAATTTGATTCACTCAAAACGGATTTAAAATGAAGAAGTTATGGGTAAAACAAGATTGGATAATTTTTCTCATTTTAGCTACGTGAAAATTGGTAACAAATCTATTCCAACCATAACTTAATCAACTTGTATTGTATATTATGTAATCTTGAGATACCATAGACACGTATACAATATTTCAACCTATCATGTCGACACATCTATATATATTTCGGAACAACCATAGACACTCTATATGTGAATGTTGGAGTTAGCTATACAGGGTTGAGGTTGATTCCAAAATATATATAGTTTGAGTTGTGATCAATACTGAGATACGTATACACTGGGTCATGGATTGATTCAAGATAATATTTATCGATTTATTTCTGTACATCTAACTGTGGACAACTAGTTGTAGGTTACTAACGAGGACAGCTGACTTAATAAACTTAAAACATCAAAATATATTAAAAGTGTTGTAAATATATTTTGAACATACTTTAATATATATGTATATATTGTTATAGGTTCGTGAATCAACAGTGGCCAAGTCTTACTTCTCGACGAAGTAAAAATATGTGAAAGTGAGTTATAGTCCCACTTTTAAAATCTAATATTTTTGGGATGAGAATACATGCAGGTTTTATAAATAATTTACAAAATAGACACAAGTACGTGAAACTACATTCAATGGTTGAATTATCAAAATCGAATATGCCCCTTTTTATTAAGTCTGGTAATCTAAGAATTAGGGAACAGACACCCTAATTGACGCGAATCCTAAAGATAGATCTATTGGGCCTAACAAACCCCATCCAAAGTACCAGATACTTTAGTACTTCGAAATTTATATCATATCCGAAGGGTGTCCCGGAATGATGGGGATATTCTTATATATGCATCTTGTTAATGTCGGTTACCAGGTGTTCACCATATGAATGATTTTTATCTCTATGTATGGGATGTGTATTGAAATACGAAATCTTGTGGTCTATTGTTACGATTTGATATATATAGGTTAAACCTATAACTCACCAACATTTTTGTTGACGTTTAAAGCATGTTTATTCTCAGGTGAATATTAAGAGCTTCCGCTGTTGCATACTAAAATAAGGACAAGATTTGGAGTCCATGTTTGTATGATATTGTGTAAAAACTGCATTCAAGAAACTGATTTCGATGTAACATATTTGTATTGTAAACCATTATGTAATGGTCGTGTGCAAACAGGATATTTTAGATTATCATTATTTGATAATCTACGTAAAGCTTTTTAAACCTTTATTTATGAAATAAAGGTTATGGTTTGTTTTAAAAATGAATGCAGTCTTTGAAAAACGTCTCATATAGAGGTCAAAACCTCGCAACGAAATCAATTAATATGGAACGTTTTTAATCAATAAGAACGGGACATTTCATATATATATATATATATCCATATATATATATGTCATCATATAGTTTTTACAAGTTTTAACGTTCGTGAATCGCTGGTCAACTTGGGTGGTCAATTGTCTATATGAAACCTATTTCAATTAATCAAGTCTTAACAAGTTTGATTGCTTAACATGTTGGAAACACTTAATCATGTAAATATCAATTTCATTTAATATATATAAACATGGAAAAGCTTGGGTCACTACAATATGCTGTCTTGACGCCAGCAATGCTTGAGTATCTAGCTGCTTAAGGTGGAGTTGCCCAATCGACTGCCTCTGGTGTTGCACCAGCTGAGGGGGAGGGACCTCAACGCAAGCCAGCTATTAAAAGGAAGAAGCCAGCTACCTCAACTAGTACAGCCACCGTCTCACATACTGGTAAAGCAGTAGTTATATTAGAATCTAGTGCTCTCTGATAATAAAGAACAACCCTAGTCTTATATACTGACTACCCACTTCTAGTATTGGAATTCATTGCTTATCTATTTCTTGATGACAGGCAAATCCAAATGAGCTAAAGCTGGCTCCAAGCAAACCACAGGGGAGATTGCCCCAGTCTCAACTGCTACTTCTGAAAAGAAGGCTGCTATGGAACCTGGTGCATCTCTAGACCAAACAGCAGAAATCCCTAACTTAATTCAAAATCTTTTAACTGCTGACTTGAAAAATGAAAGTGGAGTTAAAGGTATAACCTTGGCTCCCAAGCTGACTGGTTTTAAAACTAGTGTTAAGAAGAGTAGCAGCCCATACTCTTCTAACCAGGCACTTCCACATTTTTCTAAATTGAACATCATGCAATATCCTCTGCTGACAGTACAACCAGCAGAGAACTTAACTGACCCCCAAAGCAGACTTGAGCTGGCTCCTCATCGTGTTGAACCAGCTCAGGCTGCTGCACAACCTAAATGTTACTTGGATTATGATAAGAGTCACACTCCTACATCCTTACCAGCCAGATCTCTTACACTATCTGGGTTAACATGTGTTTCCAATGAGTCAGCAGAGTCACAGCTGCACTTACAGACACCTTATTCTGTCTCATTCAAAGGGCTGACCAAATCACCAGTCTGTCTCCAGAGACCAACACCAGATGCAATTGTTGAGTCAAATTTATTTGGTTCTACAGTTGTTAACATAAAATGTTCTTTTCTTTCAGTTCTTAGCAGGGTAGATGAACATGCAGAGGGGGAGCAAGAAAAAGATGTTATTGTTTCTACTGATGCTTCTGCTACTGATATTGGTGCTACTGATTCTCACACTGGTGTTGCTGATACTGGTACTGTTGCTTCTGCTGTTGCTGGTGATACTGAGGATTTAGTTGATGCTAGTTCAACTATTCCTACTGAGGAGATGGTTACTGATGTTACTGCTACTGCTTTTCCTCCTCCAATTCCCAGTATTACTGCCTCCACTACTGTCCCAGAAGTGGAAGATGAAATCATGGTTGATCCTCCTGTGCTTGAAAAAGTTATCGATAATATTGTCAAGGAGGTTCTACTTGATGAACCTGTCATTGAACCCAAGGGTGACATTGTGCTCAAATCTGACAAAGCTGCTGATGCTACTGATTCTTCTGATGTGGAATTTCAAACCATTCCACCTAATGCAGCTAATGTTATTGTCATCCCTGGTTCAGATTCTGGTGAACAGGGTGTTGTTTTGGATGCTGGTACCTCTGCCACTGCAACAACTAATTTTACTCAGGCTTCTGTCTCTGCTGAGAAGAAACCTTATGTGTGCCAGGTACCAGATCCTTTACAGGGGAGCCACTATCACTCCCAAGATTGCCTTGCTGGTGGATCAGCTGACTATTGATCCTCAAAGTGCTTTAATCTCAGCCAGTAAGATACCACAGGAAGAGCTGGTTGAACTACTGTCTCAGCTTGATCGACCAGCAAGAGAAGAGGTATATTGTCAAAGCCCGTCCTAATCCTCCTGGACGAACGCATCAACATTTAGTCCCATTGCGAGGTACTAACCTAAATATGCCATGAACGACTCCATGTAATATCTTTAAAATGAACAAATGCACAGCAGAAGATTTCTTTCATACATGAGAATAAACATGCTTAAAAGTGTCAACCAAAAGGTTGGTGAGTTCTTAGGTTTATCATAATAATCATTTCAATATTTTAATAGAGCGCAAGATTTCATTTTCATTTTCATAAACATAAACCTCATACAGGCATTTCACAAACTGCATAGAGATAAAATCATTCATATGGTGAACACCTAGTAACCGACCTTAACAAGATGCATATAGAATATACCCATCATTCCGGGACTCTCATCGGACATGACAAATTCGAAGTACTAAAGCATCCGTAACCCGGATGGGGCTCGTTGGGCCCGATAGATCTATCTTTAGGATTCGCGTCAATTAGGGTTTCTGTTCCCTAATTTTTAGATTACCAGACTAAAAAGGGACATATTTAGTTTAATAATCCAGCCATAGAATGTAGTTTCAATTACTTGTGTCTAATTCGTCAAACATTTATAAAAACAGCGCATGTATTCTCAGTCCTAAAAATATACATTGCAAAAGCATTTAAAAAGGGAGCAAATGAAACTCACGATACAATATTTTGTAGTAAAAATATGCATACGACGGAACTGAACAATGTAGGGTTGGCCTCGGATTCACAAACCTATATCAGTTATATATATTAAAACATATAGTAACAAGTAAACAAGTATATATATTAATATTAATTACTATACTTTTTATAATAATAATAATTTATATTTTATATTAATTAATTGTAACTATTTTATATATTTTAAATAAATAACTAATATTTATTATAACAATATTAATATAGTTTTGTTAGATAAATTCTCATATAACTAATTTTTATTGTAATAATAATAATAATAATATTTATAGTAATATAATAATAACAATAATATAGTTATTATAATAACAATAACGATACCAGTAATAAAAATGATAATAATAATATTATTATTATTATTAAAAATAATAATATTAATGGTAAAAATAATAATAATGATAATAATAATAATAATAATAATCATAAAACTAATAATAGTAGTAATATTCATAAAAATGATAATAAAATAATAATGATAAAAATAATGATAATAATAATAATAATAATAATAATAATAATAATAATAATAATAACAATGATAATAATAATATTAATAATACTTATATAATAATAATATTAATAATAATAATAATAATAATATTAATAATAATAATAATAATAATAATAATAATAATAATAATAATAATAATAATAATAATAATAATAATAATAATAATTAAAATAATACTACCTTAGAAGAAAAAGCTTTTCAAAATAAAAATGTCACTGCCCGGGTTCGAACACGCGACCTCTCGCTCCCCGACATCTCCCCTAACCATCTGCTATGCTTCAATTTTCTGATTTAATTACTTCCTTAAATCTATTTAACCCTAAACCAATTCTATTTGTAACAGGCCCAAATATCCACCATTAATTAAGTCCACGAACAATTTACTCAAGCCCAAAACCATTTTAATGTCCAGTACAGATTCGTGTTAGGGTAATACGTGAATAGGAATAATCAGATGGGTCTTCTGTCCTTCATCATTCATCATTAATCTTTAAACATAATCGTCTATCTTCACCGCCACTTACATCATCAAGTTAACACAGACTCATCATCACTCATGATATATACGTATCATTATCATATTCATCATCATGTAACGTGTATTTATCATCATCATAACTACATCGACATCGTTATCATTCATCTATTCGTTATAATATCACCATAACTTTTAGTGAATCATCATCATTAACACAGTTTCATCAACTTTATTATCATTATCAATTATCATCGTTAATCGATTAACAGTAGTAGTAGTAACTGTACAAATATATATGTGATAGGTTTGTGTTTTGGGTCTTGATCAAACTCACACAGGATGTATAACGAATACTATGGCAGGTCTAGTTGGGTGGGTTTAAATGGGTTTTGTAGGTTGTGATGGTAATAAAGGTGATGGTGCGTGGTTATTGTGGTATTGTAGTTTGTGGGTTCATAAAGGAAAAGGAGGACGAAAAAGGTTCGGCTGTAAATTCGATGATGTGTTTTTGTGGGTTTTGAACAATTAAATAAGTAATAGTGTAAAGGTTGGTCGAGAAAAAATGTTGCAGCAACAGTTAACGAGTGGAATAGCAACAGTTGATCGTGGTAGTAGTGGTGTGATTATTCATCGCGAAACAGAAATATAAAGAAGCAATATTTGCAGCGGTTTGATGGTGTCAACGGTGTTCTTGTTTGTAGCTAATTGTAGCCGTAGTAACAACATAGTAGCAGCAGGTTTTTAATGGGTTATCTGTTGGGAAATTACGGTCTCACTAATTCCCACCACCCAGCCCAACAATAATAGTAAAGAAATAAGAACAATACACAACACAAGATTTAACGTGGAAACTCCAAAACTGGAGAAAAACCACCGGCCCCCAAAGAGAAAAATACACTATATCACAAATTGTTACAATGATATAGATGACTCTCTTAAGCCAACTACACTCTCCAAAATATTTAACTAATATAACTCTCAAACAAGGGTAAGAAAGAAAGAAATAATCAAATACTTAAAGTGTATTGATTGGTGCAATTTGGAAGTGAGGCTTAATACTCCTTTTATAACCAAGTCACCCCCTCCCACTTCTTCCTCCCACCTATGTGGGATAACATCCATTCACAAATACAAAGCAACCATATCCATTTCTTCTAACCAAAACTATAGCCAACAAATCTCCACCTTTTGGATAGAAGAAGATAACCATGCTTCCACTTTGCAAAAGAAACCAACGTAGATGCTTCCTCGACGACAACTTCAAGATCCTCATCTTCATGCCGCTGACATTACTTCTAACCCAAGAAAAAAATTTGCATCTTCATCGAACATTGTCAAGACCCGACAATCATTGTCATAACAGACAATCATAACTCTAAACAGAATTATCATACTCCACCATAAAGAGTATAGCACTTAGAATATCACATTCCAAGCATTTTATATTGGCACATGTTGTATACTTAGCTGAACTGTTATGGTGCAACTTCCTGTTTGGCTTTCCCGAAAGTTCCATCTGCTACAACATCAGTTTCCACCACACACCTTGCATCAACGCCAAACCAATGCCCATGTGCAATTTGTGGAACTGTTAACAAACATCCCTTTTCATGGTGGCGCGGACACACCATGAGGATGACGTGACTTCAGAGGAATTCGTCACTCTCCGTAACAACGGAGACATCATTAGCGCCTTTGGAGCCATTTGCCGAATTAGCTCCACCTGGACAATTAACCCTTACATGCCCAGTTTTCCCGCACTTCCAGCATACCAGATTCTTTCCGGAGTTTCTCTTCCGCCTATCCGAACACAACAGTACCGTACTTTCTGATGACGAGACCCCGTTACCTTCCAGTCTTTTCTCCTCTGATAGGAGCTTGCTAGTAACGTCTTCAAACTTCAGAGTTTTCTTCCCATATATCAAAATAGGTTTCATGTGTTCATAAGACGATGACAAAGATAATATCAACCTCAAATCTTTATCTTCATCATCCACTTTAACTCCAATAGCTTCAAGTTCCGAAACAATACCATTCAAAATGCTCAGATGATCTGAAATCTTTGAACCCCCATCCATACGCAAAGTATGAAATTGTTCTTTAAGACACAACCGATTTGAGATACCCTTGCCCTGCTCTAGTTTAACCCAAAGCTCCTTTGCCGTTGATAACCCGTGCACATTTGCAAGCACGTTCTTTGCAAGACACAAACGAATCGCACTTGCTGCCCTCAAATCCATATCATCCCATTCTTCTTCATCGAACTTACTGCCAGAATCACTGCCGGGAACAAATGTGGGTTTACCTTTCAATGCCTTATGTAACCCGGACTGAATCAACACATCCTTGACTTGAACCTGCCATAATCCAAAATTGATCCTCCCATCAAATTTCTCAACATCAAACCTCATTGGACTGAACTTCGACATCGTATCCGTATCCTATAAGCAACACTTTCTCTGATTTTGCTCACGTTTCGACTGGCCGACAGATGTAGTGGAGTGGAGCACAGTGTAATGGCCCGTCCAAATCCATATGGACGAATACAATAACATTTGGTCCCATTGCGAGGTTTTGACCTCTATATGATACGTTTTACAAACATTGCATTCGTTTTTAAAAGACAACTTTCATTACAACGATAGTTGACAAGTATGCATACCATTTTACAATATAACCAAACTTTAAATGACTTAATCTGTCATTTACTTAATAATATAATCTTTTTGAACTCAACGACTCGAATGCAACGTCTTTAGAAATATGCCAAGAATGACTCCACGTAATATCTTTAATTTGAGCAAATGCACAGCGGAAGATTTCTTTCATACCTGAGAATAAACATGCTTAAAAGTGTCAACCAAAAGGTTAGTGAGTTCATTAGTTTATCATAAATATTCATTTCCAACAATTTAATAGACCACAAGATTTCCATTTTTCATTTTCATTTCCATAATCATTATACAGGCATTTCGCAATCTGCATAAAGATAAAATCATTCATATGGTGAACACTTGGTAACCGAACTAACAGGATGCATATAGAATATCCCCCGCATACAGGCATTTCGCAATCTGCATACTATATACCGGCCGTCGCAATCAGTATATATCAATCGAAGTACTAAAGCATTCGTAACCCGAATGGGACGTGTCAAGGTCCATAGATCTATCTTTAGGATTCGCGTCAATTAGGGGCCATTTCCCTAATTCTTAGGCTACCAAGCTAACAAAGGGCGATATTCGGTATTCGTAATCCAACCATAGAATATAGTTTAAGTACTTGTGTCCATTTCGTAAAACAGTTTATAAAACAGCGCATGTATTCTCAGCCCAAAAATATAATAAAAGGGAATAATGAAACTCACTTTCACAAATTTTCAATTCGTCGAAAATCAGACTTAACCACGGATCGATTCACGAACCTATAACAAATATATACATTTATATCAAAGTATGATAAATATATTCAAATCATATTTTTATTTACGTGTTGATGATTTAAGTTGTCAAGTTAGCAGTCCAACGTTAGTAGTCCAATGTTAGTAGTCCAATGTTAGTAGTCCAATGTTAGCAGTCCAACGTTAGTAGTCCATATATATAGTTCAATACATCACCCTGGAATAATCAAGATGTATTGTAAATATAATGTCTAAGACTCAATCACAACCTATTGTACAACTATTGTCTTTGAAGTTATCTCGACGTGTTGTGTACATGTGTCTTACGATTTATCTAACGTATTATAAATATACTGTCTAAGACTAAATCACGACCCATTGTAAAACTATTGTCTTTGAAGTTATCTCGACTTGTTGTGTACATGTGTCTTACGATTTATCTGACGTATTGTAAATATACTGTCTAAGGTTTAATCACGACCCACTGTACAAACTGTTGTCTTTGAAGTTATCTCGACGTATTGTGTACATGTGTCTTACAATTAACCAAGACTAGTATAGTATAAGGAAATATGTATAAATACATGTATAATACAAGAAAAGTTAGCTAGGACATGGTTAGTATAGATTTTTGCAAAATAATCCCGTAGCTATTTTGATGATTTCTAACCAATCTTGTTTTGCCCATATCTTCTTCGTTATAAATCGGTTTTGAGTGATTCAAATTGCTGTGGTTTCGTAACGAACTGTAGTATTTAGAACTAAACTGAAAAAGTAGTGGTTTATAGTCGGAGTTACAGGTTACAAGTCCATATTTGAAAGAGGTAGTCATTTCCGTCGAAAGAACGACATCTTGATGACCATTTTGAAAAAAAACATACTTCTACTTTGAGTTTAACCATAATTTTTGGATATGTTATCATGTTTATATGAAATATTATTTTCCCAAAATACAAATATTTAAATCAAAGTCTAAGATAGTTTTTTTTTTATTATCCAACCCGAAACAGCCCCCGATTTTACTACGACGGCGTTTGTCCGGTTTTACGGTGTTCTTCGTGTTTCCAAGTTTTAAATTATTGAGTTAGCATATCATATTAATATAAAACACGTGTTTAGTTATTTTTAAAAGTCTAGTTAGAAGGATTAACTTTGTTTGTTAACAAGTTTAGAATTAACTAAACTATGTTCTAGTGATTACAAGTTATTTTCTTCGAATAAGATAGTTATATAAGTAAGAATCGAACGATATTATGAATATCATTACTACCTCAAGTTTAGTAGGTAAACCTACTGGAAGTGACAAGAAATGATCTAGCTTCAAAGGATCTTGGATGGCTTGAAAGTTCTTGAAGTAGAATCATGATACGAAAACAAGTTCAAGTAAGATTATCACTCGAATTAAGATAGTTATAGTTATAGGAATTGAATCAAAGTTTGTATATGAGTATTACCTTGATTTAGAATGATATCTTACTGTAAACAACAAGGATTTCTTGAGGTTGGATGATCACTTTACAAGATTGGAAGTGAGCTACTAAACTTGGAAGTATTCTTGATTTTATGAAACTAGAACTTGTAGAATTTATGAAGAACACTTAGAACTTGAAGATGGAACTTGAGAGAGATCAATTAGATGAAGAAAATTGAAGAATGAAAGTGTTTGTAGGTATTTTTGGTCGTTGGTATATGGATTAGATATAAAGGATGTGTAATTTTGTTTTCATGTAAATAATTCATGAATGATTTATAATATTTTTGTAATTTTATGTAATCATTCATGCTATTTGCCAAAAGATGGTTCCAACATTTTTAATGACTCACATGGGCTACTAAGGAGCTGATGATTGAGTGTATATACCAATAGTATATACATCTAGAAGCTGTGTATTGTACAAGTACGAATACGGGTGCATACGAGTAAAATTGTTGATGAAAATGAACGAGAATGTAATTGTAAGCATTTTTGTTAAGTATAAGTATTTTGATATATGTTCTTAAAGTTTTCAAAAGTGTATTAATACATATTAATACTATACATATATATACATTTTAATTAAGTCGTTATTTCGTCATTAATCGTTACATGTATATATTGTTTCGAAACCCTTAAGTTAGTAGTCTCGTTTTTATGTATATAGTTCATTGTTAATACACTTAATGATATACTTAATTATAATTATATCATGTTAAACATAATGTATTAATATATCTTAATACAATACATATGTATTTATTTTAATTAAGACGTTATTACGTCGATAACCGTTACATATATATCTTGTTTCAAATTCCTTAATTTAGTAGTCTCATTTTATGTATATAACCCATTGTTAAAATACTTAATGAGATACTTACTTATCATAATACCATGTTAAATATATATATATATATGTCCCTATATATATATCATCATGTCGTTTTTACAAGTTTTAACGTTCGTGAATCGTCGGACAAACTGGGTGGTCAAACGTTTATGTAAAATTCGTTTCAATTAATCAAGTCTTAACAAGTTAGATTGCTTAACATGTTGGAAACATTTAATCATGTAAATATCAATCTAAAATATATACATATATTTATATACATATCTTATTTACAAATAGTGGTTCGTGAATCGTCCGGAAAAGTCGAAGGTTACATGAACACAGTTCCAAATTTTTGAATTTCAACTTAACAGACTTTGCTTATCGTGTCGGAAACATTAATTCATTTAAAGATTAAGTTTAAATTTGGTCGAAAATTTTCGAGTTGTCACAGTACCTACCCGTTAAAGAAATTTCGTCCCGAAATTTGGTTAAGGAAAGTTTGATAATGGAAGTAAGATTATTCTTGTATTAAGAACTATAACTTGAATTCTTATCATGAATTTGATCATTCATATAATCATTAGCAATAAAATAGATTAATGGAGTATTTTGAATACTTTGAATGAGTCGAGTTCTGTTTATGAATAGCACGAGTTCAATAAATATAGAGTTTTTCATCTTTGCGAAAATATGGATAGAACAATTCGATTATGCGAAGAGTATGAATGAAGCTATCGTAAAAGATGGAATTGAGGAAATAAATTTTTGTCTTAATTTTTGACGTAGTCACAGTTGATTTTCGGATTTCAAGGAGTGTAAAGAAAATCTTCGAAATCTATAAAAGATTTGATTTTTCAGGATTTAAGGAAATCAGGATCCTCTTTAATTAAATGCGATAATCTGCCTCGATTGCTCTGTCTGATATTACCCCTATAAATTGACCTTTTTCGTCTCATTATTTTCACCATCCTTACTTTCTTCCCCAATTCATATATTCAAAAGATTGTGAAAATGCTCAATCCAGTTCTGGTTCTTGACCTCATATTGACGTTCGCCACCATTATCCTTCTTTTCCAGCTCCCTCCGGAGGAATCTGTTTATTTCTATTATGCTCTAGGGATTGTTGTATTTATCATTCTCCCGTGTCTTTATATTGCTATACGCATTGATATACATGGCTTGTAATTTCTGATTTGTTATCGGGCTTTACATCTTCCATTATATTTCGGAGCTCCATGCTTTTGTTTTCTCTTCTCAACTTTAAGTAAAGCGATCAAGACGTCTCGATTTTGTAGGTACGAAATTTCAAATGAACATAACTAATGTTTTAAGCAGAAAGGAATTATAATAGCACGATTTAATTTGGTAAATTACCGGTATCACGGAAAAGATAGAACTATCAAGAAAATATGTTCTTGATATTTTTAGTGGTTAAATAGAATGAAAGAATCGTGTAACATGGCACACAATGATGATATAATCTGTGAATCATCATGTTCCATTAGAAACTCAGCATGACTTACTGTAATATATAACCACGTTGATCAGGTGCCATTATATTATACTAACTCATGCTTCGATTCCCAACACTACTTCAAAAACATTCATAATCTAAACTCGAAGTTCATAGAAATTTAGAAACTAAAACAGTTTCCTTTAAGATGTAACACAGATAGCACGAAGAGATAAGTAATTTAGGACAAGAATATTTATGAAAATATCCTCAGAAATATCGAGGATATTTATGATGATATTTTTGGAATTTCTAAGATCGAAGGTTGATGAGGAAAATTCTTCCGCAAGTATATAGAATAAGTAAGGAGCAAGATATTCGCTAAAGATTTCATCGGATACAGAATCATCTGGATTCTTTATGTATAAGTTTAGTCCTTATGATTTGTTCACCGTCTCCTTCATAGTTTTGCTTAATCCGCTTTCTAGTATCAATTTTCTGTTGAGCGTTTCCAACACTCTATTCTTTATCGTCAAACTTTTGACTGTTAAGGTCGTTTACAGTTTTTGATGCTTCTTCAGCATTTTCAAAACTCAAAGAACTAATTTGCAGGTTGGGGTGCTTTTCAGAATTCCAGAATTGGAGTACGTAAGTCCAGGAGATAGACGTCATATGTAAGTATATAACAGTTAACGTAGAAACGTTGCGAAATTCGAAATAATGATTGATGCTTCCCGGTATGTGGTATGACAGTTATCGTTACAAGACGTTGATGAGTATATGATGGATTTCAATGAATAATGATAGTGATATTATGGAGTGATTTAAGTTGAAAAGTAACGGAGTCGCTGGTACGTTTACTGCTAATATGGTGGAACATAAACGGTTCCCTGGTAACAATGATAGAAAGGCAATCGTATATATATATATCAAGGTTTAATTAAGGTTTCTCCAAATGAAACGTCGAAGTTGTCTTGCTGAAGGTGTGACAAAACTGGATACTTGAAAAGGAATTGCAAAGTTATTTTCAGTAATAATAATGCCGAAGGATTTATCACGGATACGTGTTAAAGTCTTACTTAGGTTTAGAGAGCTTTCCAGGTGTATGACTAAAAGTATAACTCTTTCTTTCTATTGATAATGTGTGGTTGGTTCATCTTCTCGATTGATCAGTAGTTGGGGGTATTTTCAAAAATCATAAAGGGTTTGAACGCAGGTTGTAATCGTTAATATACATATGATGTTCAAGATGAAATCATTCAGGATTTTGAATGAATATATTTATGAGTTTTATGAATAAGAGTGATGTTCTAGCACAGTTTTGAATTCAAAGTATGTTTTTAAAAGATGTAAGGATCTAAGAGTGATGCTATCTGTTATATCTTGACTTGGATTCTGATCTGTCAAAATCAGAATATGTAATTGAATCTGAATGAAAATGGTTGTTTTGATTTCTATGAAAGAATATATATCGTTGTGAAAGTAGTGAGTATAGATAATGAATATCGAATAATTGAAGAGTGTACAGTGTAACATATTAATTGTGAACTTAAATATTTCTCGGTGGAAGATGTTGGTGTTCGTGGAATTCTTGTGAATTTCGCAAGGTACGAATGATATTTTCTAGAAGGTTTCAGGTACATCTAAAATGAAAGTGTAAAATCAAACATAATTGAATAATACACTTGGTTTATTAGGGGACAGGATTATTTGAGGTGATGTAGAGATTTAGGTTGTTAACGAAGGATGTATATCATGGCATTTTAGTAATGTGAATTAATCGAGTAATATTTACCCTTCAAAATTCACACGTAAGAGTTTAGTATGAAAAGATATAATATGGTTTTAAAATTCATATATATATAAAATATATATATATATATAAACTCTTTGGAAATAATGAGTTAATATTTCATAACTTGATAGTATAATATTCTTATTGGTGATTGATGTGTTGATATCTGTGGTGGTTATGGAACTTGTGGAGCTTGTGGTACTGCCGGTGTTGATGATGATGGTGAGACTGCTGGTGATACAGGTGCTGTTGATGGGGGTACTGGTGATGCTGGTGGTGTTGCTGGTGCTTGTAAGTTGTGCACCATATTCTCCAGATTGATTACTCGATCGCGAAGTTCGTTGACTTCTTCTATTACTCCGGGATGATGGGCGGTCGGAATGAGCGGATGAATAAGGTTTAGAATAGTAGATATGACATAATCATTGCGAGCTATTCTGGAAATGAGGGTGAAGATGGTGTTCCGGACAGGTTCGCCGGTAAGTGCTTCAGGTTCTTCGCCAAGAGGGAAATTTGGTGGATGGAAGGGATCACCTTCTTCTTGTCTCCACTGATTAATTCGACTACGAACCCATCCCCAATTCATCCAGAATTGGTGATGGCTGATTGGTTGATCCATTCCGGTTACACTGCTTTCGGAGCTCAGGTAGAAATCCATATCGGAATAGCTGTCAGATTCTGAGGAACTCGAACTAGTTGCAGGATTCATCTTGCACGGTTAGATAAAGGATTTTCAGTATGAAATGATTTTTAGATATCGGATGATATTCTATTTGCATAGAATACCTATATAGAGTATAAAGGATTCCCCAAATTACGGAGGAATTTTCGGAAGCTGTCAGACAAAGTTTATAGTAACAGATACGCTAAGATATGAATTTTGTCTATACACTAATCATGCAATCAATGCAGTAAGATGTGTCTAGACTAAGAATGTTAAGCAGGTAATTTCCGACAAGAGATGATAAGCAAAACTTTTGACATGCAGACACGGTCGAAGTCCAGACTCATTAATGAATCATAACAACTTATCAATTAGACACACTAATGCAAGACCTGGTTCGCTAAGACCAACACTCTGATACCAACTGTAATGGTCCGTCCAAATCCATATGGACGAATACAATAACATTTGGTCCCATTGCGAGGTTTTGACCTCTATATGATACGTTTTACAAACATTGCATTCGTTTTTAAAAGACAACTTTCATTACAACGATAGTTGACAAGTATGCATACCATTTTACAATATAACCAAACTTTAAATGACTTAATCTGTAATTTACTTAATAATATAATCTTTTTGAACTCAACGACTCGAATGCAACGTCTTTAGAAATATGCCAAGAATGACTCCACGTAATATCTTTAATTTGAGCAAATGCACAGCAAAAGATTTCTTTCATACCTGAGAATAAACATGCTTAAAAGTGTCAACTAAAAGGTTGGTGAGTTCATTAGTTTATCATAAATATTCATTTTCAACAATTTAATAGACCAAAAGATTTCCATTTTTCATTTTCATTTCCATAATCATTATACAGGCATTTCGCAATCTGCATAAAGTTAAAATCATTCATATGGTGAACACTTGGTAACCGAACTAACAGGATGCATATAGAATATCCCCCGCATACAAGCATTTCGCAATCTGCATGCTATATACCAGCCGTCGCAATCAGTATATATCAATCGAAGTACTAAAGCATTCGTAACCCGAATGGGACGTGTCAAGGTCCATAGATCTATCTTTAGGATTCACGTCAATTAGGGGCCATTTCCCTAATTCTTAGGCTACCAAGCTAACAAAGGGCGATATTCGGTATTCGTAATCCAACCATAGAATATAGTTTAAGTACTTGTGTCCATTTCGTAAAATAGTTTATAAAACAGCGCATGTATTCTCAGCCCAAAAATATAATAAAAGGGAATAATGAAACTCACTTTTACAAATTTTCAATTCGTCGAAAATCAGACTTAACCACGGATCGATTCACGAACCTATATCAAATATATACATATATATCAAAGTATGATAAATATATTCAAATCATATTTTTATTTACGTGTTGATGATTTAAGTTGTCAAGTTAGCAGTCCAACGTTAGTAGTTCAATGTTAGTAGTCCAATGTTAGCAGTCCAATATTAGCAGTCCAACGTTAGTAGTCCATATATATAGTTCAATACATCACCCTGGAATAATCAAGACGTATTGTAAATATAATGTCTAAGACTCAATCACAACCCATTGTACAACTATTGTCTTTGAAGTTATCTCGACGTGTTGTGTACATGTGTCTTACGATTTATCTAACGTATTATAAATATATTGTTTAAGACTAAATCACGACCCATTGTACAACTATTGTCTTTGAAGTTATCTCGACGTGTTGTGTACATGTGTCTTACGATTTATCTGAAGTATTGTAAATATACTGTCTAAGGTTTAATCACGACCCACTGTACAAACTGTTGTCTTTGAAGTTATCTCGACGTATTGTGTACATGTGTCTTACAATTAACCAAGACTAGTATAGTATAAGGAAATATGTATAAATACATGTATAATACAAGAAAAGTTAGCTAGGACATGGTTAGTATAGATTTTTGCAAAATAATACCGTAGCTATTTTGATGATTTCTAACCAATCTTGTTTTGCCCATATCTTCTTCGTTATAAATCGGTTTTGAGTGATTCAAATTGCTATGGTTTCGTAACGAACTGTAGTATTTAGAACTAAACTGAAAAAGTAGTGGTTTATAGTCGGAGTTACAGGTTACATGTCCATATTTGAAAGAGGTAGTCATTTCTGTCGAAAGAACGACATCTTGATGACCATTTTGAAAAAAAACATACTTCTACTTTGAGTTTAACCATAATTTTTGGATATGTTATCATGTTTATATGAAATACTCCCTCCGTCCCACCAGAAGTGTCCACTTGACTTTTTACAGTCTTCCATATTCAACTTTGACTTTAGATATTTTTGTTGGTGTTATATAATATTTTATGAAAGTTATATCAATGAAAACACAATTAAAACTCAATCCATTCACATAATTTTCATCAAATATTATATATGACGAACAAAAATATTTATAGTCAAAGTTGACAAATAAAGACTGTCAAAAGTCAAAGTGGACACTTCTGGTGGGACGGAGGTAGTATTATTTTCCCAAAATACAAATATTTAAATCAAAGTCTAAGATAGTTTTTTTTTATTATCCAACCCGAAACAGCCCCCGATTTTACTACGACGGCGTATGTCCAATTTTACGGTGTTCTTCGTGTTTCCAAGTTTTAAATTATTGAGTTAGCATATCATATAGATATAAAACATGTGTTTAGTTATTTTTAAAAGTCTAGTTAGAAGGATTAACTTTGTTTGCGAACAAGTTTAGAATTAACTAAACTATGTTCTAGTGATTACAAGTTATTTTCTTCGAATAAGATAGTTATATAAGTAAGAATCGAACGATGTTATGAACATCATTACTACCTCAAGTTTAGTAGGTAAACCTACTGGAAGTGACAAGAAATGATCTAGCTTCAAAGGATCTTGGATGGCTTGAAAGTTCTTGAAGTAGAATCATGACACGAAAACAAGTTCAAGTAAGATTATCACTCGAATTAAGATAGTTATAGTTATAGGAATTGAATCAAAGTTTGTATATGAGTATTACCTTGATTTAGAATGATATCTTACTGTAAACAATAAGGATTTCTTGAGGTTGGATGATCACTTTACAAGATTGGAAGTGAGCTACTAAACTTGGAAGTATTCTTGATTTAATGAAACTAGAACTTGTAGAATTTATGAAGAACACTTAGAACTTGAAGATGGAACTTGAGAGAGATCAATTAGATGAAGAAAATTGAAGAATGAAAGTGTTTATAGGAGTTTTTGGTCATTGGTATATGGATTAGATATAAAGGATGTGTAATTTTGTTTTCATGTAAATAATTCATGAATGATTTATAATATTTTTGTAATTTTGTGTAATCATTCATGCTAGTTGCCAAAAGATGGTTCCCACATGTTTAATGACTCACATGGGCTACTAAGGAGCTGATGATTGAGTGTATATACCAATAGTATATACATCTAAAAGCTGTGTATTGTACAAGTACGAATACGGGTGCATACGAGTAAAATTGTTGATGAAAATGAACGAGAATGTAATTGTAAGCATTTTTGTTAAGTATAAGTATTTTGATATATGTTCTTAAAGTTTTCAAAAGTGTATTAATACATATTAATACAATACATATATATACATTTTAATTAAGTCGTTATTTCGTCGTTAATCGTTACATGTATATATTGTTTCGAAACCCTTAAGTTAGTAGTCTCGTTTTTATGTATATAGTTCATTGTTAATACACTTAATGATATACTTAATTATAATTATATCATGTTAAACATAATGTATTAATATATCTTAATACAATACATATGTATTTATTTTAATTAAGACGTTATTAAGTCGATAACCGTTACATATATATCTTGTTTCAAATTCCTTAATTTAGTAGTCTCATTTTATGTATATAACCCATTGTTAAAATACTTAATGAGATACTTACTTATCATAATACCATGTTAAATATATATATGTCCATATATATATATCATCATGTCGTTTTTACAAGTTTTAGCGTTCGTGAATCGTCGGACAAACTGGGTGGTCAAACGTTTATGTAAAATCCGTTTCAATTAATCAAGTCTTAACAAGTTAGATTGCTTAACATGTTGGAAACATTTAATCATGTAAATATCAATCTAAAATATATACATATCTTATTTACAAATAGTGGTTCGTGAATCGTCCAGAAAAGTCGAAGGTTACATGAACATAGTTCCAAATTTTTGAATTTCAACTTAACAGACTTTGCTTATCGTGTCGGAAACATTAATTCATTTAAAGATTAAGTTTAAATTTGGTCGAAAATTTCCGGGTTGTCATACACAGGATCCGTTAAATTGGAAAATCCAACACCCGGTCCACTACAAATTCTAGACACCACTTACTCCGAACCAGAAAAAATATTGTTTAACCAGATACCCTATACAATCAATAGAACTCGTTTCTGATGTGGACGATCCACTCCCGTGGCAACCACAGAGCATACTCCGACTCCTATAACCGAGACCCCCGTCAAACCTGACGCTCTGATACCAGTTGTTGGGAAATTATGGTCTCACTAATTCCCACCACCCAGCCCAACAATAATAGTAAAGAAATAAGAACAATACACAACACAAGATTTAACGTGGAAACTCCAAAACAGGAGAAAAACCACCGGCCCCCAAAGAGAGAAATACACTATATCACAAATTGTTACAATGATATAGACGACTCTCTTAAGCCAACTACACTCTCCAAAATATTTAACTAATACAACTCTCAAACAAGGGTAAGAAAGAAAGAAATAATCAAATACTTAAAATGTATAGATTGGTGCAATTTGGAAGTGAGGCTTAACACTCCTTTTATAACCAAGTCACCCCCTCCCACTTCTTCCTCCCACCTATGTGGGATAACATCCATTCATAAATACAAAGTAACCATATCCATTTCTTCTAACCAAAACTATAACCAACATTATCGACTTGAATGTTTTCAAGTGGTGGTGGTGAAGCTACAGTTTAAAGATGATGGTGAGGGTGAGGTTCACTGCTGCAAACAATCAACACAAATTGATGGGTTGATTGAGCATTAGTCGAGTAGTAGTAAAGAAGCAGAGAAAAGAAAAAAAAGACTTAAGGTGTTTGATGATGAGAAGTGGGTGGTGATAGATTTGAAGATGGTGGGTCTGTGGTTTTGGGGTGTCGGATGGTGGTGGAACCATGGTGATGGTTCGATGGTGGGGTGGTGAAAGGTGGCGATTGTTTATGGCAGCGGTGGTCCGGTTGGATTGAAGAAAAAAAAAAATAGGAGAAGAAGAAGATGAGAATGAGTTTCATCTTAGATGTATTGTATAAGTGTTAATATATGTGTCTTGGATGCTATGAATGTATAATATATATATATATAACTCAAGTTTATGAAGAAGCATAAAGTGGCCATAGTAATTCTTCAATTATATTTCAATTATCACGGAGATGTTATTGTTAGTCATGTGGTTTGTTGAATGAGTGGTGAAGTTGACAGAAAGAAAGTGATAGATAACAAAAAAATAAGGCAGTGGATTTTGGGTTCTTTGATGATGAGGATGGTGATTGTATCAATCAAAGGTTTTATGTAATACTCCTTAATTAATATTCACCAAGTGGATCTCTTTCTGCCCGTTTCAGTTAACACTCGGGAGTCAATACCTTACAAACCAATAAATCAACTTACTTTTCCTTTTGTTAAAGTTATCACCATTATGATTATAATTTGACCCAAAATTTTAATCACGTACCTTTTGAAAGAACAAGTTATCTTCACTTTTTGATACCATATTGAATATGCATGTTTGTATATATAATATAAAATGCATATAGCAACAATTAGTAATCAATTTGCAACAATATTGATTTAAATTGTAGTGGTGGGTGGATAACAAGAAGGAATTCAATTTGATTGATTCCTTATCTCTGTATGCATGTATCCTATATAAATATCTATATGAAAAGTAGTAATACAAACATAGTAACATATGCAATAATATAGATGACTTCAATCACGGATCAATTTAGGACAGATTTATATATAATAACTAGTTTTTTGAGCCCGTGTGTTGCACGGGTGTATAAAAAACCGTGGAAAAAATGTAATTTGTAATTCATATTGGTATGTAAATAACGATACTAAAAAATAGAAAAAGTATAAGAATTATTTAAGAGTTCGTGGTGTTGACAAATTTTAAAAATTCTTTTGAGTTAAGAGCCCGTGGTGTTGACAAATTTAAAAATTCCTTTTGGATTTAATAGCCCGTGGTGTTAATGAATTTTAAAAGTTCTTTTGCGTTTAAGATCACGTAGTGTTGACAAATTTTAAAACTGATTTTGGATGATGTTATTGACTTAATGTCTACAATTTTTTTTCACACCATTAATATTAATATATACATTATATACTACGTAATATTCAGAGTACAATGAAAATTTATCATTGAACGTAATATTAATAAAGTATAAGTTATATTATTTTAGAATTATTATATACAATTATTTTATGAATAAAAGTGTAACTTGCGAGTTTAATACAAAATTCTAACTCATTAATCGTATTTATATTTGTGTTCATAACTACGGAGTATTTTTTTTATTTTTTTTTAAAGCAAGCTTTTTATTAACAAAACCAAATATAGAGTTGTTACAAGGAGTTGTGACCAAATGAAGATCACATACTACTACTATACTTGATACATTTACATCAATTACACGAATATTGTTTGTGAGTTTGCAAACAACGGAACACGAAACTATATTATACGAATTATGCTATGGATAGGTATACTTTGGGATTACTTAACCACGTGAGCCAATCGATTTTCTTCCCGACGATTCTTTGAGAGATCCACTCAAATGACTTAATTTGAATTTCGTTTAAAGCCATCGGAATGTTCCACGATTTTCCACGAAATACCTTATTGTTGTGATTTTTCCACATAAAATACACACTAATCCATTCAATTGCTTGCCATATTTTTTTACCGAGTGGGGACATGTGACCCGAAGCATTACCTATAAGAATTTCATAACTACAGAGTATAAAAGTCAATATTAATTGAAAATTATGTTTGTACTCGACGTTGATATTGATTTATATGTTTATCATGAATTTTATGATTGTGAATCAATTAGTATGTACAATATGCATTTACACATTTACTTGTAGAACTTTTACGGCAACATATGTATTGTGAAAAAAGTAATTTACGCATATCAATAGAATATTTTTATATAGAATGTATGAAATTTAGATTTTATTAATAATTAATTTTAATTTAGTTTAATAATAGAATGTCTTTATCTTTTAAAAAAGGTAACAATTGGCCAGATTTTGTTAATAATTATTAATAAAAAAAATTGGTTTAATAATAGAATGACACGTATGACAATTTAATTTAGATTAATTGAGGAGATGACACATAAGCATAATGGCACGCGCTTTATAATAATGTATAGATAGATAGATAGATGTATAGATATAGATAGATATTACTAATATAATAATAATAATAAACGTGTTAAAATAACTTAGCAGCCGGATCATTTGAATTTTATTACCAACCGTTTTAACATGGAGAGTGTATCGTGGTCCGTTGGTAATTAGTGGCGGATAAAAGTCTCCCAAAAAATCCCAAATTTTTATATTAATTATTTTTATTTACTATAATCATTATTTAAAAAAAATCATTAATTGTTTAAAATTATTAAATATAAATTAAGTCAACTGTTCCCGCTCAATCCTAGGTAAAATATAAAAAGTGTTAAAATTTAATAATTAGATCCTAAATATACTTTTAGTAAGCCTATAATTTATATAACTCATTTTCGGATTACCGTTTATTTTTAAAATCATATAAGTTCGTATTTAGACTTATCTAAATATTAATCGAATGATAAACGAGGGTTACAATCATTTAATAGTTATATTTAATATACATTATATATATATAGATTCATTTTAATAACAACTTAACTATATCGTATATTATTTTACATTTTTAGTTCTAACGATTAAATCGTATATTATTATTTCAAGTTATAATATATACATATATTTATATTTATATTTATATATATACACAATTAATTACAATTAACTGTTCGTGAATCGTTGGGAATAGTCGAAGGGTAATTGAATACATGAACACGGTTCAAAATTTTTGAGACTCAACCTAAAAGACTTTGCTTATCGTGTCAAAAATATAATATCGTATCGAGAGTTTGATTTAAAATTAGTCGAAATTTTTCGGGTCGTGACATATATGAGAGGCTGGCCACTCTACAACCAGTCAATGAGCAGCCATACTATCATTACTTTGGTATGGCTCCAGCTGCTTCTCCATGGCCTGGTACATGGAGACCTCTCAAGTTCATCATCGATCCTACTACTGGTAAATATGTCATGCAAAATGTTCCTGATTTGCCAGTACCTTCTGATTCATCAGCTTCTTCCTCATCATCTTCTTCATCTGATGATGATGCTGATAAAGGTACTGGTAAGGGCGAACCAGTCACTCATGATAATGTGACTGGTTCCAAAGACACACCAGTGGATCTCACTGATGATGCTGACAAGGATACCAGTGGTTCTAAACCTTCGAGTGAAGGTAAAACTGATGGTGATCATGGTGATGAGTCAGATTATGACCTTTCACCTCTACCACCCCACGGAGGTACTCCTGTGTTAGCTGATACTGATCGCCCCTCAACCAGTAGCTTTGATCCTACTGAGGTGGCTGCCATTTCCAGACTGGCTGTTTACCGTACAGTATCCAGAATCACACCAGATCTACAAAGAACCATTCGCACTACTCTTGTTGATCGAATGACTGAAGTCATACGCAGAGCTGGGGATGTTACAACTTCCACTATTGAAGCCCAGCTCAAACAAGTATGTGCTTTTGCTGTTCTTGCGGTGGATGCCATTGTCCAACACCATGAAGAAGAGGAGGACCTAAAAAGGCGAATCATCTCTCACAATGAGTATACTGATCATATTGCCCATCTTCAAGCTGATCTTGATGCTGCTAATAGAAGGATTCTCTTTCTAAACGAGGAGAATAGGGTCTTAGAAGAGAGATTGGATTCGCAGGAACAGCAAATGGCCACAATGGTTCCTGCCTCTGCTTATGTTCAAATGGTGGAGACTATGCAACGAATGGCTGCCCTACAAGCTGATGTTAGGGCTACAGTTGATCAGATGGCCATGGGTGTTGCAAGGAATGAAGTCAGAACTTCAAACCTATGTCTCAGGCAATATGGCGTAGCTCCTGGTGCCCATCTATCTCATGCTGATGCTGACTGGAACAACTTTGCTTATTCAGTTCCTGAGTCAGACAATGACTTTGATCCACATGTTTCCCTTGATCATCCTTCTGCCCCTGCCGATGACAAAAAGGGCGGAGAAGAAGTCTAAAAAGAAGTCTAAAAAGAGAAAATAATCTGAGGGGGAGCATGAGCATGAAAAGGCTCCAAAACAGCAAAGGAGGGATGGTGATGATGGTGGTGATGGCACTGGTCAAGGTTCTGGCACTAAGCCCAGCAACGCTCATACTGAAGCAGGTGTCCAGGCAGCTGGTGAATCTCAACCCAGTGTGTCTGCCACATCTGTGGATGATATTGGTTCTGGCAGTAAGCCCAGTGATGTTTCTGAACTGGCTGTTGCTGAATCTTTTGTTGTTTCTCAAACTATCGAAAGGAAAATGAAAAGAAAACTAGAGAGACATCAGAGGAGACAGCAGGATTTGAATGATGCCTTCAATGCTAAATGGGAGGCCTATGCTGCTCGTAAATGACATAGAATTGAGCATAGAAGAAGCCTAGACCCTGAGAAGATGGATATTCAAGATGAACTGATTAGCATAAAAAATTACAAAAGAGATGCTCGAAAATGAAATGCTAAGTTCATGGTGAAATATGACAAGAAGAAGGCAAAGTTGTATGCTGAGCGAGCAAACAGAATTAAGAAGATGACACCTAAAGAGAAGCAAGATTACTTGGCTTCAACTGAGTCAGGAGGAGTTAGAGCTGATGTATTCATGAAGTGGCTGGATGCTATATTAGAAACCAGCCAATCTTCTCGATCTGCATCTACTGCTCAGCCAGCTACACAATCACAGCCAGCAGAAACCATCAACTTTGATGATGATGATGATGATGATGTTCAGGGGGAGTATCTTGCTATTACTCCCTATCTACCTCCACAAGAACCAGTATCAACACGAGAACCATCAGCTGAACCCATACCAATTGATAAACAAAAGGGTAAAATCTGCCCCTAGGGACAATCAGCCCCTAAGGAAAGAGTCCTTATTTAAGGCAGCTGATGAAGATACTATGGCAGTTGTGCCAGCTGATACTAATCAGTCAGCTGGTACTGAAGACACAGCAAGGAGTGCTGTGAGTGAAGACCCAGCCAGAAGTGTGCGGCTGGGTGTAACAAGTGACGAAGACCCAACAAAGGTGGATGAGCTGGGTGCTAACAAAGATACTGATTCTGTTGATACTGCTGATTTCACAGTCTGGGGCAGAGGGAGTTCAACATTTATTCAATCACCTATTCATGCCCGGACTCTTGCTTACTTTGACAGGACACTGGATGAACGTATTAACTTTTATTCAGTGGGTTCTTCTGGCATAGCAGAATCATGTATGTATCCTCCATCTTGCCCAAAACATCATGATAAATACTTTACTTGGGAAGATGATCCAGCTGCACAGGGTGAGCCAGATATAAGAAAGATGAATCGAGACGAAAGAGAGGCTTACAGGCTGGAGATCACTGTTCCAGAACTGCTTGAACAACGAGCATCAGCTATACCTGAAAGGATACGCCACATCAGATTGCTGTACCATCCACTTGATCAGCAATTCTACATCAATGCTTTGGAATTCGGCATTGAAGTTGGTGTGTATCTATACGACAATGGTCAAAGGCTACATACTGATGCAGAGAAAGCTCTATTTTATGAGGCTCTACAGCTGGACATGGATCTAAAGCAATACTGTGATGCCATGACTACTGATGAAGGCAGACAGTTGATTGCTACAGCAAAATCCCTCAACATTACTGCTAATGATTATCTTTTGAGTGTTCAACTTGAAAAGCAAAGAAGGGAGGATGCTGATGCTGAATATGCTGAGAGGCTAAGGCTTCAGGAAGAAGAAGCTAAGTTGGCTGCTGAGGAAACAAGAGGCTGAGTCTCTCAAGTTAGCTAAAGCCATTATTAAGGAACAGGACAAATCATTCGATGAACTGGAAGCTGCTGAGAAAGCACCTGCTGCTGCCCCTATAGAAACTGAACGAACAATAGAATTATCTGACCATTACTATAGGAGCAAATATAGTGATGTGCTAACCAGAAGATCAAATCTAAGCAAGATCATCAAGGTGCACAAAGGCACAAAAAGGGCTTTCTCTGTCAGCAGGGAAGGTAATGTTCAGGAAAGAATTGACTACACTGAACTGAGAACCTTAGGGTTCAGTGAATGGATGGAGATACTACAGTACTTTATTGGCAAAGGTAAAAGTGGTATCAAAGATACACTAAAACCTGAACTTCAAGAGCTCTTCAACAAAGCTGTAAAGTATGGGAATGCACCAGTAGTGAATATAGAAGAAGTTCTTTCTCAAAAGCCTAAAGGTAAGAAAACTACTGATGAAGGCCCACACAGAAGAGATCCCATCATTCTACCTCATCAGATTCCAGTATTTGACCCTGCTGAAGTGCCTTACTTGTTTCCTGAAGCCTGGGCAGCCCTCAAAGTGAAAGAAGAAGAGCTGTCTAAAGATGAAAAAGATAAAGATAAAGACAGATAGCCTTCTAGTGATATAATTGTATCTTTTGTTATTTCATTTTTCATTATACTATTTTGTAAATGTCTGTATATACTCTCCTGTAATGAAAATGAAATGAGTTTATCTTCAAAATCATATCAATTTATAAGATATAGATAACTCAGTAAAAGATCCCAAAACAAACCAAAAAGGGACAAACTTACTGCCTATTTTTCATTAAGTCCCTTAGTGCTGGCTTTAGTGTTTTCTCTTAATGTCATAGGTTTTGTCATCATCAAATAGGGGGAGATTGTTGAGTCCCCAAAATAATTAAGGATTTAATTATGACAAAACTGTAATTTATTTGCACTAAAATGTTACGTGCAGCCAGCACAAGTTTGTTCATGTATAGACAGCAGATATTGCTGTGTCGAGTGTTTAGTTTGCTGCTTAGTCTACCAGCACAAGGTAGATGTAGTGACCCGAACTTTTCCATGCTTATATATATTAAATGAGATTGATATTTACATGATTAAATGTTTCCAACATGTTAAGCAATCAAACTTGTTAAGACTTGATTAATTGAAATATGTTTCATATAGACAATTGACCACCCAAGTTGACCGGTGATTCACGAACGTTAAAACTTGTAAAAACTATATGATGACATATATATGGATATATATATAGTTAACATTATACTATGATAAGTAAACATATCATTAAGTATATTAACAATGAACTACATATGTAAAAACAAGACTACTAACTTAATGATTTTTAAACGAGACATATATGTAACGATTATCGTTGTAAAGACATTTAATGTGTATATATCATATTAAGAGATATTCATACATGATAATATCATGATAATATAATAATTTAAAATCTCATTTGATGTTATAAACATTGGGTTAACAACATTTAACAAGATCGTTAACCTAAAGGTTTCAAAACAACACTTACATGTAACGACTAACGATGACTTAACGACTCAGTTAAAATGTATATACATGTAATGTTTTAATATGTATTTATACACTTTTGAAAGACTTCAATACACTTATCAAAATACTTCTACTTAACAAAAATGCTTACAATTACATCCTCGTTCAGTTTCATCAACAATTCTACTCGTATGCACCCGTATTCATACTCGTAAAATACACAGCTTTTAGATGTATGTAATATTGGTATATACACTCCAATGATCAGCTCTTAGCAGCCCATGTGAGTCACCTAACACATGTGGGAACCATCATTTGGCAACTAGCATGAAATATCTCATAAAATTACAAAAATATGAGTAATCATTCATGACTTATTTACATGAAAACAAAATTACATATCCTTTATATCTAATCCATATACCAACGACCAAAAACACTTACAAACACTTTCATTCTTCAATTTTCTTCATCTAATTGATCTCTCTCAAGTTCTATCTTCAAGTTCTAAGTGTTCTTCATAAATTCCAAAAGTTCTAGTTTCATAAAATCAAGAATACTTTCAAGTTTGCTAGCTCACTTCCAATCTTGTAAGGTGATCATCCAACCTCAAGAAATCTTTGTTTCTTACAGTAGGTTATCATTCTAATACAAGGTAATAATCATATTCAAACTTTGGTTCAATTTCTATAACTATAATAATCTTATTTCAAGTGATGATCTTACTTGAACTTGTTTTCGTGTCATGATTCTGCTTCAAGAACTTCGAGCCATCCAAGGATCCATTAAAGCTAGATCCACTTTTCTCTTTTCCAGTAGGTTTATCCAAGGAACTTAAGTTAGTAATGATGTTCATAACATCATTCAATTCATACATATAAAGCTATCTTATTCGAAGGTTTAAACTTGTAATCACTAGAACATAGTTTAGTTAATTCTAAACTTGTTCGCAAATAAAAGTTAATCCTTCTAACTTGACTTTTAAAATCAACTAAACTCATGTTCTATATCTATATGATATGCTAACTTAATGATTTAAAACCTGGAAACACGAAAAACACCGTAAAACCGGATTTACGCCGTCGTAGTAACACCGCGGGCTGTTTTGGGTTAGTTAATTAAAAACTATGATAAACTTTGATTTAAAAGTTTTTATTCTGAGAAAATGATTTTTATTATGAACATGAAACTATATCCAAAAATTATGGTTAAACTCAAAGTGGAAGTATGTTTTCTAAAATGGTCATCTAGACGTCGTTCTTTCGACTGAAATGACTACCTTTACAAAAACGACTTGTAACTTATTTTTCCGACTATAAACCTATACTTTTTCTGTTTAGATTCATAAAATAGAGTTCAATATGAAACCATAGCAATTTGATTCACTCAAAACGGATTTAAAATGAAGAAGTTATGGGTAAAACAAGATTGGATAATTTTTCTCATTTTAGCTACGTGAAAATTGGTAACAAATCTATTCCAACCATAACTTAATCAACTTGTATTGTATATTATGTAATCTTGAGATACCATAGACACGTATACAATGTTTCAACCTATCATGTCGACATATCTATATATATTTCGGAACAACCATAGACACTCTATATGTGAATGTTGGAGTTAGCTATACAGGGTTGAGGTTGATTCCAAAATATATATAGTTTGAGTTGTGATCAATACTGAGATACGTATACACTGGGTCGTGAATTGATTCAAGATAATATTTATCGATTTATTTCTGTACATCTAACTGTGGACAACTAGTTGTAGGTTACTAACGAGGACTGCTGACTTAATAAACTTAAAACATCAAAATATATTAAAAGTGTTGTAAATATATTTTGAACATACTTTGATATATATGTATATATTGTTATAGGTTCGTGAATCAACCAGTGGCCAAGTCTTACTTCTCGACGAAGTAAAAATCTGTGAAAGTGAGTTATAGTCCCACTTTTAAAATCTAATATTTTTGGGATGAGAATACATGCAGGTTTTATAAATGATTTACAAAATAGACACAAGTACGTGAAACTACATTCTATGGTTGAATTATCGAAATCGAATATGCCCGTTTTTTATTAAGTCTGGTAATCTAAGAATTAGGGAACAGACACCCTAATTGACGCGAATCCTAAAGATAGATCTATTGGGCCTAACAAACCCCATCCAAAGTACCGGATGCTTTAGTACTTCGAAATTTATATCATATCCGAAGGGTGTCCCGGAATGATGGGGATATTCTTATATATGCATCTTGTTATTGTCGGTTACCAGGTGTTCACCATATGAATGATTTTTATCTCTATGTATGGGATGTGTATTGAAATATGAAATCTTGTGGTCTATTATTATGATTTGATATATATAGGTTAAACCTATAACTCACCAACATTTTTGTTGACGTTTTAAGCATGTTTATTCTCAGGTGATTATTAAGAGCTTCCGCTGTCGCATACTTAAATAAGGACGAGATTTGGAGTCCATGCTTGTATGATATTGTGTAAAAACTGCATTCAAGAAACATATTTTGTTGTAACATATTTGTATTGTAAACCATTATGAAATGGTCGTGTGTAAACAGGATATTTTAGATTATCATTATTTGATAATCTACGTAAAGCTTTTTAAACCTTTATTGATGAAATAAAGGTTATGGTTTGTTTTAAAATGAATGCAGTCTTTGAAAAACGTCTCATATAGAGGTCAAAACCTCGCAACGAAATCAATTAATATGGAACGTTTTTAATCAATAAGAACGGGACATTTCAGTTGGTATCAGAGCGTTGGTCTTAGAGAACCAGAATTTTGCATTAGTGTGTCTTATCGAGTTTGTTAGGATGCATTAGTGAGTCTGGACTTCGACCGTGTTTACTTGAAAAATGATTGCTTAACAAATTTTGTTGGAAACTATATATTTTTAACATGTGAATATTATGTGATATATTAATCTCTTAACGTGTTTGATATTATGTGATAGATGTCTACCTCTAGAACAAGTCCCATTGACTCACCTAATAATAATGAAGAGTCAAATGTAAATTGGAATGATTCGTGGACTGATTCACAAGTTCCCGAAGAGGAACTGGAAGAAGAGTCGGAACCGGAAGAAGAATAGGAACCGGAAGAAGAATCGGAACCGGATGAAGAAATAGAACCGGTGGGGGAAATAATAAAACGGTTAAGTAAAAGAAAATCCTCAACCAACCGACCAAGGTTAATTATGGTCAATGGTGTTTCCGCCAAGGAAGCAAAATATTGGGAGGATTACCAATTCTCCGATTAATCGGATTCCGACGAGAATTCCGATGATGTTATAGAAATTACCCCAACTGAATTTAAAAAGGCAAAAGAAAATAATAAGGGAAAGGGTATAAAAATAAAGAAATCTAATTCCAACCCCGATGAACTTTATATGTATCGTCAACCCCCGAAGTCCTTAAGTTGTAACAATGACCCGGGAACCTCTAAACCACCAGGTTTTTCTAAACCGTTGTGGAAAATAACAGCTAGTATTAGGGGAACATCATATATCCCTAGAAACTTGGCAAAACGAACCAAAACCGAAGAAGAAGAAACAAGCGAGTCGGAATAAGATAGTTGTATTCGTGTGGTGTAATATATGTAATATAGTGTGCTTATGCTTTATGATATATGTAAAAATTGCTTGTATTAATAAGTATTTTTTTTTATGAATCTAACTCTTGTCTATTTTACAGTATAAAAACACAAAATGGATAGACAACCCAATATTTTAAGAGACCTACCCGGAGACATGATTGATGAAATCTTGTCTAGAGTCGGTCAGAATTCTTCGACACAACTATTTAAGGCGAGATCAGTTTGTAAGACATTCGAAGAACGTTCCAAGAATGCCTTGGTTTATAAAAGGCTTTCGTTCGAAAGATGGGGGATATCACATTGGGAAATCCATAAGTTACGATGTGTTTACTTTGACGCATATATTGCGGGGAACCCAAATGCTATTTTACGCAATGGGTTAAGAAATTATTTTGACTCAATATATCCGAATATTGGACTTCGTGATTTAGAAAAAGCGGCTAACATGCAATATAAAGAAGCATGTTATGCTTACGGATTAGTAATGTTCGCTTCTCACCAAAGTGAGAACAAGAACATCGGGCTACAACTATTAAACAAAACGTTCCCACAAGTGACGGAGTCGGTAATTGGGGTAAGAAATGAGGTTTTTAGATTGTTACGGGACTGTTGGACATTACGTAACCCTCGTCCCTTTGACGACGTTACAACAAGCTGTCTTATTAACGGCCATAACGGTTATGTTCCACAAGACCAAGGATGGGAAGTAATCCTAGTAAAATCAGAATGCATAACTTGTTTCTGGACGTATGAATTACGTGTCTTTATTGCCTTTGCTGAACGACTTGTGTACTAGATAGAATTATCTTCACAACCATCTTGTATCAAATTTATTGTGTGCTATATTTCATGCTATATGTAAAATAAGCGGTATTGTAAGTTTGTAAAATATTGTGTAAAAGTTTGAACTTGAAATATTATTATAATCAGTTTTTCATATAGAATTGTAGTAGTTGAATTGTATATTAGCTACTAAGTATGAACTTAACGGGTAGGTACTACCCGAATTTAAACTTATAAAACGCTAATATGAAGAAAAAGCTTTTATAAATGAGTTCATATTATGCTACGAAATACTATTAACTACTCTTAATATTCTGTATGATTAACTTGTTCCATTTGACTATTTTGAAGGAAATGGCACCGACTACTCGACACACCGTGAATATGAATGAAGAGGAATTCCGTACTTTTCTAGCTTCAAACATAGCCGCAGTACAAGCTGCGCTACATACCAACAATAACCTTGGATCTAGCAGTACAGGAAATCGTGTAGGATGCACCTACAAAGAATTCACTGCCTGCAAACCTTTGGAATTTGATGGAACCGAAGGACTGATCGGATTGAAACGGTGGACCGAGAAGGTCGAATCGGTGTTTGCCATAAGTAAGTGTACTGAAGAGGACAAAACGAAGTGCGCTACGCATACCTTCACAGGTTCTGCGTTAACATGGTGGAATACCTATCTAGAGCAAGTGGGACAAGACGATGCGTACGCACTACCGTGGTCAGCATTCAAGCACTTGATGAACGAGAAGTACCGTCCCAGAACCGAGGTCAATAAGCTCAAGACAGAACTTAGAGGGTTACGAACCCAAGGATTTGATATTACCACGTATGAAAGACGATTAACAGAATTGTGCCTATTGTGTCCGGGAGCATTCGAAGATGAGGAAGAGAAGATCGACGCATTTGTGAAAGGATTACCGGAAAGAATCCAAGAAGATATAAGTTCACATGAGCCCGCCTCCATACAACAGGCATGTAGAATGGCTCACAAACTAGTGAACCAGATTGAAGAAAGAATTAAAGAACAGACTGCTGAAGAGGCCAATGTAAAGCAAGTCAAAAGAAAGTGGGAGGAAAACAGTGATAAGAATCACCAATACAACAACAACAACAATTACAACAATAATCGCAACAATTATCCCAACAATCGCAACATCAATCGCAACTACAACAAACGGCCTAACAACAACAACAACAACAACAACAACAGCAACTACAACAATCATCCCAACAATAATAATAACCGCAACAACAACAACAATCAGAAGCAGCTATGCCAAAGGTGTGAAAAGTATCACTCGGGGTTCTGCACCAAATTTTGCAACAAGTGTAAAAGAAATGGTCATAGCGCGGCGAAGTGTGAGGTCTACGGACCAGGGGTTAATAGAACGAAAGGAACAAATGGTGTCGGAATGAGTAATGGCGGAGCAAGTAGTGTCAGAGCAAGTTATGCCAATGTAGTTTGTTATAAATGTGGAAAACCGGGCCACATTATTAGAAATTGCCCGAACCAGGAGAACATGAATGGACAAGGCCGCGGAAGAGTTTTCAATATTAATGCGGCAGAGGCACTGGAAGACCCGGAGCTTGTTACGAGTACGTTTCTTATTGACAATAAATCTGCTTACGTTTTATTTGATTCGGGTGCGGATAGAAGCTATATGAGTAGAGATTTTTGTGCTAAATTAAGTTGCCCATTGACGCCTTTGGATAGTAAATTTTTACTCGAATTAGCAAATGGTAAATTAATTTCAGCAGATAATATATGTCGGAATCGAGAAATTAAACTGGTTAGCGAAATATTTAAGATTGACTTGATACCAGTAGAGTTAAGGAGTTTTGATGTGATAATCGGTATGGACTGGTTGAAAGAAGTGAAAGCAGAGATCGTTTGTTACAAAAATGCAATTCGCATTATACGAGAAAAAGGAAAACCCTTAATGGTGTACGGAGAAAAGGGCAACACGAAGCTACATCTTATTAGTAATTTGAAGGCACAAAAACTAATAAGATAAGGTTGCTACGCTGTTCTAGCACACTTCCTGCCAATAAGAGAAGATGACAAGATGGAGAAGTTAGCACGACTGTATTTGAAGGAAGTCGTCTCCAGACATGGAATACCAATCTCTATTATCTCTGATAGGGATGGCAGATTTATTTCAAGATTCTGGCAGACATTACAGCAAGCATTAGGAACTCGTCTAGACATGAGTACTACCTATCATCCACAAACTGATGGGCAGAGTGAAAGGACGATACAAAGGCTTGAAGACATGCTACGAGCATGTGTTATTGATTTCGGAAACAGTTGGGATCGACATCTACCGTTAGCAGAATTTTCCTACAACAACAGCTACCATTCAAGCATTGAGATGGCACTGTTTGAAGCACTTTATGGTAGAAAGTGCAGGTCTCCGATTTGTTGGAGTGAAGTGGGGGATAGACAGATCACGGGTCCGGAGATTATACAAGAAACTACCGAGAAGATCATCCAAATTCAACAACGGTTGAAAACCGCCCAAAGTCGACAAAAGAGCTACGCTGACATTAAAAGAAAAGATATAGAATTTGAAATTGGAGAGATGGTCATGCTTAAAGTTGCACCTTGGAAAGGCGTTGTTCGATTTGGTAAACGAGGGAAATTAAATCCAAGGTATATTGGACCATTCAAGATTATTGATCGTGTCGGACCAGTAGCTTACCAACTTGAGTTACCTCAACAACTCGCGACTGTACATAACACTTTCCACGTCTCGAATTTGAAGAAATGTTTTGCTAAAGAAGATCTCACTATTCCGTTAGATGAAATCCAAATCAACGAAAAACTCCAATTCATCGAAGAACCCGTCGAAATAATGGATCGTGAGGTTAAAAGACTTAAGCAAAACAAGATACCAATTGTTAAAGTTCGATGGAATGCTCGTAGAGGACCCGAGTTCACCTGGGAGCGTGAAGATCAGATGAAGAAGAAATACCCGCATCTATTTCCAGAAGATTCGTCAACACCTTCAACAGCTTAAAATTTCGGGACGAAATTTATTTAACGGGTAGGTACTGTAGTGACCCGAACTTTTCCATGCTTATATATATTAAATGAGATTGATATTTACATGATTAAATGTTTCCAACATGTTAAGCAATCAAACTTGTTAAGACTTGATTAATTGAAATATGTTTCATATAGACAATTGACCACCCAAGTTGACCGGTGATTCACGAACGTTAAAACTTGTAAAAACTATATGATGACATATATATGGATATATATATAGTTAACATGATACTATGATAAGTAAACATATCATTAAGTATATTAACAATGAACTACATATGTAAAAACAAGACTACTAACTTAATGATTTTTAAATGAGACATATATGTAACGATTATCGTTGTAAAGACATTTAATGTGTATATATCATATTAAGAGATATTCATACATGATAATATCATGATAATATAATAATTTAAAATCTCATTTGATATTATAAACATTGGGTTAACAACATTTAACAAGATCGTTAACCTAAAGGTTTCAAAACAACACTTACGTGTAACGACTAACGATGACTTAACGACTCAGTTAAAATGTATATACATGTAATGTTTTAATATGTATTTATACACTTTTGAAAGACTTCAATACACTTATCAAAATACTTCTGCTTAACAAAAATGCTTACAATTACATCCTCGTTCAGTTTCATCAACAATTCTACTCGTATGCACCCGTATTCATACTCGTAAAATACACAGCTTTTAGATGTATGTACTATTGGTATATACACTCCAATGATCAGCTCTTAGCAGCCCATGTGAGTCACCTAACACATGTGGGAACCATCATTTGGCAACTAGCATGAAATATCTCATAAAATTACAAAAATATGAGTAATCATTCATGACTTATTTACATGAAAACAAAATTACATATCCTTTATATCTAATCCATACACCAACGACCAAAAACACTTACAAATACTTTCATTATTCAATTTTCTTCATCTAATTGATCTCTCTCAAGTTCTATCTTCAAGTTCTAAGTGTTCTTCATAAATTCCAAAAGTTCTAGTTTCATAAAATCAAGAATACTTTCAAGTTTGCTAGCTCACTTCCAATCTTGTAAGGTGATCATCCAACCTCAAGAAATCTTTGTTTCTTACAGTAGGTTATCATTCTAATACAAGGTAATAATCATATTCAAACTTTGGTTCAATTTCTATAACTATAACAATCTTATTTCAAGTGATGCTCTTACTTGAACTTGTTTTCGTGTCATGATTCTGCTTCAAGAACTTCGAGCCATCCAAGGATCCATTAAAGCTAGATCCACTTTTCTCTTTTCCAGTAGGTTTATCCAAGGAACTTAAGGTAGTAATGATGTTCATAACATCATTCAATTCATACATATAAAGCTATCTTATTCGAAGGTTTAAACTTGTAATCACTAGAACATAGTTTAGTTAATTCTAAACTTGTTCGCAAATAAAAGTTAATCCTTCTAACTTGACTTTTAAAATCAACTAAACACATGTTATATATCTATATGATATGCTAACTTAATGATTTAAAACCTGGAAACACGAAAAACACCGTAAAACCGGATTTACGCCGTCGTAGTAACACCGCGGGCTGTTTTGGGTTAGTTAATTAAAAACTATGATAAACTTTGATTTAAAAGTTGTTATTCTGAGAAAATGATTTTTATTATGAACATGAAACTATATCCAAAAATTATGGTTAAACTCAAAGTGGAAGTATGTTTTCTAAAATGGTCATCTAGACGTCGTTCTTTCGACTGAAATGACTACCTTTACAAAAACAACTTGTAACTTATTTTTCCGACTATAAACCTATACTTTTTCTGTTTAGATTCATAAAATAGAGTTCAATATGAAACCATAGCAATTTGATTCACTCAAAACGGATTTAAAATGAAGAAGTTATGGGTAAAACAAGATTGGATAATTTTTCTCATTTTAGCTACGTGAAAATTGGTAACAAATCTATTCCAACCATAACTTAATCAACTTGTATTGTATATTATGTAATCTTGAGATACCATAGACACGTATACAATGTTTCAACCTATCATGTCGACATATCTATATATATTTCGGAACAACCATAGACACTCTATATGTGAATGTTGGAGTTAGCTATACAGGGTTGAGGTTGATTCCAAAATATATATAGTTTGAGTTGTGATCAATACTGAGATACGTATACACTGGGTCGTGGATTGATTCAAGATAATATTTATCGATTTATTTCTGTACATCTAACTGTGGACAACTAGTTGTAGGTTACTAACGAGGACAGCTGACTTAATAAACTTAAAACATCAAAATATATTAAAAGTGTTGTAAATATATTTTGAACATACTTTGATATATATGTATATATTGTTATAGGTTCGTGAATCAACCAGTGGCCATGTCTTACTTCTCGACGAAGTAAAAATCTGTGAAAGTGAGTTATAGTCCCACTTTTAAAATCTAATATTATTGAGATGAGAATACATGCAGGTTTTATAAATGATTTACAAAATAGACACAAGTACGTGAAACTACAATCTATGGTTGAATTATCGAAATCGAATATGCCCCTTTTTTATTAAGTCTGGTAATCTAAGAATTAGGGAACAGACACCCTAATTGACGCGAATCCTAAAGATAGATCTATTGGGCCTAATAAACCCCATCCAAAGTACCGGATGCTTTAGTACTTCGAAATTTATATCATATCCGAAGGGTGTCCCGGAATGATGGGGATATTCTTATATATGCATCTTGTTATTATCGGTTACCAGGTGTTCACCATATGAATGATTTTTATCTCTATGTATGGGATGTGTATTGAAATATGAAATCTTGTGGTCTATTATTATGATTTGATATATATAGGTTAAACCTATAACTCACCAACATTTTTGTTGACGTTTTAAGCATGTTTATTCTCAGGTGATTATTAAGAGCTTCCGCTGAAGCATACTTAAATAAGGACGAGATTTGGAGTTCATGCTTGTATGATATTGTGTAAAAACTGCATTCAAGAAACATATTTTGTTGTAACATATTTGTATTGTAAACCATTATGAAATGGTCATGTGTAAACAGGATATTTTAGATTATCATTATTTGATAATCTACGTAAAGCTTTTTAAACCTTCATTGATGAAATAAAGGTTATGGTTTGTTTTAAAATGAATGCAGTCTTTGAAAAACGTCTCATATAGAGGTCAAAATCTCGCAACGAAATCAATTAATATGGAACGTTTTTAATTAATAAGAACGGGATATTTCAGTTGGTATCAGAGCGTTGGTCTTAGAGAACCAGAATTTTGCATTAGTGTGTCTTATCGAGTTTGTTAGGATGCATTAGTGAGTCTGGACTTCGACCGTGTTTACTTGAAAAATGATTGCTTAACAAATTTTGTTGGAAACTATATATTTTTAACATGTGAATATTATGTGATATATTAATCTCTTAACGTGTTTGATATTATGTGATAGATGTCTACCTCTAGAACAAGTCCCATTGACTCACCTAATAATAATGAAGAGTCAAATGTAAATTGGAATGATTCGTGGACTGATTCACAAGTTCCCGAAGAGGAACTGGAAGAAGAGTCAGAACCGGAAGAAGAATCGGAACCGGAAGAAGAATCGGAACCGGATGAAGAAATAGAACCGGTGGGGGAAATAATAAAACGGTTAAGTAAAAGAAAATCCTCAACCAACCGACCAAGGTTAATTATGGTCAATGGTGTTTCCGCCAAGGAATCAAAATATTGGGAGGATTACCAATTCTCCGATTAATCGGATTCCGACGAGAATTCCGATGATGTTATAGAAATTACCCCAACTGAATTTAAAAAGGCAAAAGAAAATAATAAGGGAAAGGGCATAAAAATAAAGAAATCTAATTCCAACCCCGATGAACTTTATATGTATCGTCAACCCCCGAAGTCCTTAAGTTGTAACAATGACCCGGGAACCTCTAAACCACCAGGATTTTCTAAACCGTTGTGGAAAATAACAGCTAGTATTAGGGGAACATCATATATCTCTAGAAACTTGGCAAAATGAACCAAAACCGAAGAAGAAGAAACAAGCGAGTCAGAATAAGATAGTTGTATTCGTGTGGTGTAATATATGTAATATAGTGTGCTTATGCTTTATGATATATGTAAAAATTGCTTGTATTAATAAGTATTTTTTTTTATGAATCTAACTCTTGTCTATTTTACAGTATAAAAACACAAAATGGATAGACAACCCAATATTTTAAGAGACCTACCCGGAGACATGATTGATGAAATCTTGTCTAGAGTCGGTCAGAATTCTTCGACACAACTATTTAAGGCGAGATCAGTTTGTAAGACATTCGAAGAACGTTCCAAGAATGCCTTGGTTTATAAAAGGCTTTCGTTCGAAAGATGGGGGATATCACATTGGGAAATCCATAAGTTACGATGTGTTTACTTTGACGCATATATTGCGGGGAACCCAAATGCTATTTTACGCAATGGGTTAAGAAATTATTTTGACTCAATATATCCGAATATTGGACTTCGTGATATAGAAAAAGCGGCTAACATGCAACATAAAGAAGCATGTTATGCTTACGGATTAGTAATGTTCGCTTCTCACCAAAGTGAGAACAAGAACATCGGGCTACAACTATTAAACAAAACGTTCCCACAAGTGACGGAGTCGGTAATTGGGGTAAGAAATGAGGTTTTTAGATTGTTACGGGACTGTTGGACATTACGTAACCCTCGTCCCTTTGACGACGTTACAACACGCTGTCTTATCAACGGCCATAACGGTTATGTTCCACAAGACCAAGGATGGGAAGTAATCCTAGTAAAACCAGAATGCATAACTTGTTTCTGGACGTATGAATTACGTGTCTTTATTGCCTTTGCTGAACGACTTGTGTACTAGATAGAATTATCTTCACAACCATCTTGTATCAAATTTATTGTGTGCTATATTTCATGCTATATGTAAAATAAGCGGTATTGTAAGTTTGTAAAATATTGTGTAAAAGTTTGAACTTGAAATATTATTATAATCAGTTTTTCATATAGAATTGTAGTAGTTGAATTGTATATTAGCTACTAAGTATGAACTTAACGGGTAGGTACTACCCGAATTTAAACTTATAAAACGCTAATATGAAGAAAAAGCTTTTATAAATGAGTTCATATTATGCTACGAAATACTATTAACTACTCTTAATATTCGGTATGATTAACTTGTTCCATTTGACTATTTTGAAGGAAATGGCACCGACTACTCGACACACCGTGAATATGAATGAAGAGGAATTCCGTACTTTTCTAGCTTCAAACATAGCCGCAGTACAGGCTGCGCTACATACCAACAATAACCTTGGATCTAGCAGTACAGGAAATCGTGTAGGATGCACCTACAAAGAATTCACTGCCTGTAAACCTTTGGAATTTGATGGAACCGAAGGACCGATCGGATTGAAACGGTGGACCGAGAAGGTCGAATCGGTGTTTGCCATAAGTAAGTGTACTGAAGAGGACAAAGTGAAGTACGCTACGCATACCTTCACAGGTTCTGCGTTAACATGGTGGAATACCTATCTAGAGCAAGTGGGACAAGACGATGCGTACGCACTACCGTGGTCAGCATTCAAGCACTTGATGAACGAGAAGTACCGTCCCAGAACCGAGGTCAATAAGCTCAAGACAGAACTTAGAGGGTTACGAACCCAAGGATTTGATATTACCACGTACGAAAGACGATTCACAGAATTGTGCCTATTGTGTCCGGGAGCATTCGAAGATGAGGAAGAGAAGATCGACGCATTTGTGAAAGGATTACCGGAAAGAATCCAAGAAGATATAAGTTCACATGAGCCCGCCTCCATACAACAGGCATGTAGAATGGCTCACAAACTAGTGAACCAAATTGAAGAAAGAATTAAAGAACAGACTGCTGAAGAGGCCAATGTGAAGCAAGTCAAAAGAAAGTGGGAGGAAAACAGTGATAAGAATCACCAATACAACAACAACAGCAATTACAACAATAATCGCAACAATTATCCCAACAATCGCAACATCAATCGCAACTACAACAAACGGCCCAACAACAACAACAACAACAACAACAGCAACTACAACAATCATCCCAACAACAATAATAACCGCAACAACAACAACAATCAGAAGCAGCTATGCCAAAGGTGTGAAAAGTATCACTCGGGGTTCTGCACCAAATTTTGCAACAAGTGTAAAAGAAATGGTCATAGCGCGGCGAAGTGTGAGGTCTACGGACCAGGGGTTAATAGAACGAAAGGAACAAATGGTGTCGGAACGAGAAATGGCGGAGCAAGTAGTGTCGGAGCAAGTTATGCCAATGTAGTTTGTTATAAATGTGGAAAACCGGGCCACATTATTAGAAATTGCCCGAACCAGGAGAACATGAATGGACAAGGCCGCGGAAGAGTTTTCAATATTAATGCGGCAGAGGCACTGGAAGACCCGGAGCTTGTTACGGGTACGTTTCTTATTGACAATAAATCTGCTTACGTTTTATTTGATTCGGGTGCGGATAGAAGCTATATGAGTAGAGATTTTTGTGCTAAATTAAGTTGTCCATTGACGCCTTTGGATAGTAAATTTTTACTCGAATTAGCAAATGGTAAATTAATTTCAGCAGATAATATATGTCGGAATCGAGAAATTAAACTGGTTAGCGAAACATTTAAGATTGACTTGATACCAGTAGAGTTAGGGAGTTTTGATGTGATAATCGGTATGGACTGGTTGAAAGAAGTGAAAGCAGAGATCGTTTGTTACAAAAATGCAATTCGCATTATACGAGAAAAAGGAAAACCCTTAATGGTGTACGGAGAAAAGGGCAACACGAAGCTACATCTTATTAGTAATTTGAAGGTACAAAAACTAATAAGAAAAGGTTGCTATGCTGTTCTAGCACACTTCCTGCCAATAAGAGAAGATGACAAGATGGAGAAGTTAGCACGACTGTATTTGAAGGAAGTCGTCTCCAGACATGGAATACCAATCTCTATTATCTCTGATAGGGATGGCAGATTTATTTCAAGATTCTGGCAGACATTACAGCAAGCATTAGGAACTCGTCTAGACATGAGTACTACCTATCATCCACAAACTGATGGGCAGAGCGAAAGGACGATACAAACGCTTGAAGACATGCTACGAGCATGTGTTATTGATTTCGGAAACAGTTGGGATCGACATCTACCGTTAGCAGAATTTTCCTACAACAACAGCTACCATTCAAGCATTGAGATGGCACCGTTTGAAGCACTTTATGGTAGAAAGTGCAGGTCTCCGATTTGTTGGAGTGAAGTGGGGGATAGATAGATCACGGGTCCGGAGATTATACAAGAAACTACCGAGAAGATCATCCAAATTCAACAACGGTTGAAAACCGTCCAAAGTCAACAAAAGAGCTACGCTGACATTAAAAGAAAAGATATAGAATTTGAAATTGGAGAGATGGTCATGCTTAAAGTTGCACCTTGGAAAGGCGTTGTTCGATTTGGTAAACGAGGGAAATTAAATCCAAGGTATATTGGACCATTCAAGATTATTGATCGTGTCGGACCAGTAGCTTACCGACTTGAGTTACCTCAACAACTCACAGCTGTACATAACACTTTCCACGTCTCGAATTTGAAGAAATGTTTTGCTAAAGAAGATCTCACTATTCCGTTAGATGAAATCCAAATCAACGAAAAACTCCAATTCATCGAAGAACCCGTCAAAATAATGGATCGTGAGGTTAAAAGACTTAAGCAAAACAAGATACCAATTGTTAAGGTTCGATGGAATGCTCGTAGAGGACCCGAGTTCACCTGGGAGCGTGAAGATCAGATGAAGAAGAAATACCCGCATCTATTTCCAGAAGATTCGTCAACACCTTCAACAGCTTAAAATTTCGGGACGAAATTTATTTAACGGGTAGGTACTGTAGTGACCCGAACTTTTCCATGCTTATATATATTAAATGAGATTGATATTTACATGATTAAATGTTTCCAACATGTTAAGCAATCAAACTTGTTAAGACTTGATTAATTGAAATATGTTTCATATAGACAATTGACCACCCAAGTTGACCGGTGATTCACGAACGTTAAAACTTGTAAAAACTATATGATGACATATATATGGATATATATATATATATATAGTTAACATGATACTATGATAAGTAAACATATTATTAAGTATATTAACAATGAACTACATATGTAAAAACAAGACTACTAACTTAATGATTTTTAAACGAGACATATATGTAACGATTATCGTTGTAAAGACATTTAATGTGTATATATCATATTAAGAGATATTCATACATGATAATATCATGATAATATAATAATTTAAAATCTCATTTGATATTATAAACATTGGGTTAACAACATTTAACAAGATCGTTAACCTAAAGGTTTCAAAACAACACTTACATGTAACGACTAACGATGACTTAACGACTCAGTTAAAATGTATATACATGTAATGTTTTAATATGTATTTATACACTTTTGAAAGACTTCAATACACTTATCAAAATACTTCTACTTAACAAAAATGCTTACAATTACATCCTCGTTCAGTTTCATCAACAATTCTACTCGTATGCACCCGTATTCATACTCGTAAAATACACAGCTTTTAGATGTATGTACTATTGGTATATACACTCCAATGATCAGCTCTTAGTAGCACATGTGAGTCACCTAACACATGTGGGAACCATCATTTGGCAACTAGCATGAAATATCTCATAAAATTACAAAAATATGAGTAATCATTCGTGACTTATTTACATGAAAACAAAATTACATATCCTTTATATCTAATCCATACACCAACGACCAAAAACACTTACAAACACTTTCATTATTCAATTTTCTTCATCTAATTGATCTCTCTCAAGTTCTATCTTCAAGTTCTAAGTGTTCTTCATAAATTCCAAAAGTTCTAGTTTCATAAAATCAAGAATACTTTCAAGTTTGCTAGCTCACTTCCAATCTTGTAAGGTGATCATCCAACCTCAAGAAATCTTTGTTTCTTACAGTAGGTTATAATTCTAATACAAGGTAATAATCATATTCAAACTTTGGTTCAATTTCTATAACTATAACAATCTTATTTCAAGTGATGATCTTACTTGAACTTGTTTTCGTGTCATGATCCTGCTTCAAGAACTTCGAGCCATCCAAGGATCCATTAAAGCTAGATCCACTTTTCTATTTTCCAGTAGGTTTATCCAAGGAACTTAAGGTAGTAATGATGTTCATAACATCATTCAATTCATACATATAAAGCTATCTTATTCGAAGGTTTAAACTTGTAATCACTAGAACATAGTTTAGTTAATTCTAAACTTGTTCGCAAATAAAAGTTAATCCTTCTAACTTGACTTTTAAAATCAACTAAACACATGTTCTATATCTATATGATATGCTAACTTAATGATTTAAAACCTGGAAACACGAAAAACACCGTAAAACCGGATTTACGCCGTCGTAGTAACACCGCGGGCTGTTTTGGGTTAGTTAATTAAAAACTATGATAAACTTTGATTTAAAAGTTGTTATTCTGAGAAAATGATTTTTATTATGAACATGAAACTATATCCAAAAATTATGGTTAAACTCAAAGTGGAAGTATGTTTTCTAAAATGGTCATCTAGACGTCGTTCTTTCGACTGAAATGACTACCTTTACAAAAATGAATTGTAACTTATTTTTCCGACGATAAACCTATACTTTTTCTGTTTAGATTCATAAAATAGAGTTCAATATGAAACCATAGCAATTTGATTCACTCAAAACGGATTTAAAATGAAGAAGTTATGGGTAAAACAAGATTGGATAATTTTTCTCATTTTAGCTACGTGAAAATTGGTAACAAATCTATTCCAACCATAACTTAATCAACTTTTATTGTATATTATGTAATCTTGAGATACCATAGACACGTATACAATGTTTCAACCTATCATGTCGACATATCTATATATATTTCGGAACAACCATAGACACTCTATATGTGAATGTTGGAGTTAGCTATACAGGGTTGAGGTTGATTCCAAAATATATATAGTTTGAGTTGTGATCAATACTGAGATACGTATACACTGGGTAGTGGATTGATTCAAGATAATATTTATCAATTTATTTCTGTACATCTAACTATGGACAACTAGTTGTAGGTTACTAACGAGGACAACTGACTTAATAAACTTAAAACATCAAAATATATTAAAAGTGTTGTAAATATATTTTGAACATACTTTGATATATATGTATATATTGTTATAGGTTCGTGAATCAACCAGTGGCCAAGTCTTACTTCTCGACGAAGTAAAAATCTGTGAAAGTGAGTTATAGTCCCACTTTTAAAATCTAATATTTTTGGGATGAGAATACATGCAGGTTTTATAAATGATTTACAAAATAGACACAAGTACGTGAAACTACATTCTATGGTTGAATTATCGAAATCGAATATGCCCCTTTTTTATTAAGTCTGGTAATCTAAGAATTAGGGAACAGACACCCTAATTGACGCGAATCCTAAAGATAGATCTATTGGGCCTAACAAACCCCATCCAAAGTACCGGATGCTTTAGTACTTCGAAATTTATATCATATCCGAAGGGTGTCCCAGAATGATGGGGATATTCTTATATATGCATCTTGTTATTGTCGGTTACCAGGTGTTCACCATATGAATGATTTTTATCTCTATGTATGGGATGTGTATTGAAATATGAAATCTTGTGGTCTATTATTATGATTTGATATATATAGGTTAAACCTATAACTCACCAACATTTTTGTTGACGTTTTAAGCATGTTTATTCTCAGGTGATTATTAAGAGCTTCCGCTGTCGCATACTTAAATAAGGACGAGATTTGGAGTCCATGTGTGATGACCCGAGGATTTTTGACCAAATTTAAACTTAATCTTAATATGTTGCCGACACGATAAGCAAAGTTTGTAAAGTTGAGTCTCTAGAAATTTTAAACTATTTTTATGAAATCATTTGACCTTTGACTATGCCCGATGATTCACGAACAATTATTAGTAAATAACAATTATATATATATATATATATATATATATATATATATATATATATATATATATATATATATATATGTATATATATATATATATAAACGTAAGTATCTATAATAATTTGAAATTTTAAAATTTAAAACATTTAAAATTAATTATGTAAAATAAATACTAATATCAGTATTAATATTATTATTATATAAAAAGAAATGAGAATTGATATATATTATTGTTATTAATATTATTATTAACATTAATAATATTAATACTATTATAACTAGTAGTAAAATCATATTGATTAATATTAATATTGTTATTGGGAAGAGCTATTAATAATATTATAATTAGCATTATTATTAGTATCAATATGATTAGTATCATTTTTTTTTATTATCATTAATATTACTTAAACTTGTTTTCTTACTAAAATTTCCATTATCTTTATTATTAGTATTATCATATTAATATTTTCCATCACACTTTATTATTTGATATTATATCATTAATGATATAATTAATTCTATTAATAGTATTAGTATTTTTTTTTATATATTTTATAAGTTCAAATATGATCATCCTTATTATTAGAAACTAATACATTTTTTTGTTTTGTTTAACATTATTAACATTTTTATTATTATTAGTATTAGTATTATCTTAAAGATGGTTATTATTTGATATTATTATTAATTCTATTATTAATATCATTAGTAATATTATTAATATAATTATAATTATTATTATTATTTATTAATATTAAATTATTAATATACAATATAAAGTAAATATATAGATACCCGTGATTATATACATCCCTACCATTTTTATTTTTTTCTGCCTTTTCTTCTTTTGATCAAGGAACCATTAGTCTTTTAGTAACCCCACAACCAACTTGTTCAATTATTAATTTCGTATAAACCATTCAATGAATATGAATCATCTGTCAATATATGAAATAAAAAAAAACAGAAACTTGGAAATAACATCAGACATTTTTTATTTTTATTTTATTCTTCAAACCCATTAAACCTCTGATTTGATTCAAAATGAATTGAAGGAAAGTGGAAATGCAGAAACGTTCTAATTCATTGCTTGAAACTTTCTTCAAAGTTACAAAAGCTAATTCAAAGAAACAATCAAGAATTTTCGAGTCAAAGTTCATATTTAAAAAGTCAACCAAATCGTTCATGGTAAAATTCGAACTTCTTTTTATGTTTTAAGTTTAATTAATGATCCAGAAAGTTTCCAAGTATCATTTAGAACATATTTCATGTAGGAATTATTATCTAAAACAATCTTAATTTCATAATCAAAAATTTGAGTTTATGTTCTTGAACTCAAAATTTGAAAAGCTCGAATTCAGAATAAATTTTAAAAACTAAAAATACAGTTTTGTTAGGAATCGGATGTGTAAACTATCTGCAAAATTTGAGGTTTCAATTCATGTTATTGATTGAGAATTTCGAAGTCAAAGTATTTTTTACAAAAAGTCAAACCTGTGTTTTTGAATCAAATTGAAGTTGTGGAAATCGTTTCTGTTAAAATTAAGGATTCGTAAAGTTTTCATGAACCATTTGTAACACAATTCATGTTATAACAATCCTCCAAAACGATCTAAAAATTGAAAATAAATTTTTTTTTTTAAAAAAAACTCGCGACAGCAGATAGGCTGTAATAAAAAATTTTTTTTTTATTTTTTTTATTTTCTTTTTCATTTTCAATTAAAAATAATCAAATGATATTACTCTGTTATTATTATAGTTCCAGTTATGAATTCTGATGTGTCCTTGTTTCGATTGGAAATTTCAATGAAGAAGAAAGTGAACTGAAATATATCGGGTTATATAATATAGTGTAGGACCTTAAAACAGATTAGAGGGATCAAAGGGATGGTAAAGAGTTGGTGCGGGTGAGCGAGAGGTCGCGGGTTCGAGTCCCGCCTGCGACAATTTTTTTAGAAAGGCTTACATTTGAGGTAGCTATTGTATTTTTATTATTTCCTTGTTATTATTATTATTATTATTATTATTATTATTATTATTGTTGTTGTTGTTGTTGTTGTTGTTGTTGTTGTTGTTGTTGTTATTGTTATTGATTATAGATATTAATTATTATCATTATGAACTTGATTGTTATTAGTATTAGTATTATTATTGTTACTATGAATATGATTACTATTATTTCTATGAAAACAATAAAAAGGAAAAATTAATTATTAGTTTCATTAAAAATTAACACTTGTATCATTTTGTAATTAATAATATTATTATCAGTATTATTACTATGTTAATAATTATATGAATACATGAAAATTAGGATTAGGATTACAAAATTAATGTAAAAGAAATCATAGTCATTAGTTTGTAAATTAAACACGAGGGTTATGAGTATTATGACTACCAATATACAAGTTTTAAAAATATTGTCAATATTATAAACGTAGAAATCGTGGATATAAATATTATTTTCATTAATGTTAGTATTAGTATCAAATTTAACAATATCATTATTATTATTAGTATTATCAATATTAAGAAAGTTATTATTATCAGTAAATCATTATTATCAAAACTATCATTTTGTTACAAATAACTATTTTGTATCTTAAATATACTTAATACATATATTATAATTATATTAATAGTTTATATATCTACTTAGCTAACATAATAACAATAGTTATATAAATACTTATATATAACAAACTAATGATATCTTTTTATATAATGCTAACCAATATATATATAGATATATTAATATAACTAAATATATATAATATTAAACAATCTGAATATATGCAAAAACTAATTAAGTATAATATATAATTAAAAATAAAATATAAAATTGTTCGATTATGATTTGTGTATTAATATATATACAAATGATATAGGTTCGTGAATTCGAGGCCAACCCTGCATTGTTCAGTTGTTCAAAGTCGTCATATGTATTTTTACTACAAAATACAGTATCGTGAGTTTCATTATTCCCTTTTTATATACATTTTTGGGCTGAGAATACATGCAAATGCTTTATTAACTATTTTACAATATTTATATGTGTGAGTTTCATTTGATCCATTTTACTCTTTATATTTTTGGGGCTGAGAATACATGCAAATGTTTTATTAACTATTTTACAATAATTATATGCGTGAGTTTCATTTGCTCCCTTTTTAATTGCTTTTGCAATATATATTTTTGGGCTGAGAATACATGCGCAACTTTTATAAATGTTTTACGAAATAGACACAAGTAATCGAAACTACATTCTATGGTTGGATTATCTAATCGAATATGCCCTTTTTATTAAGTCTGGTAATCTAAGAATTAGGGAACAGACACCCTAATTGACGCGAACTCTAAAGATAGATCTATCGGGCCCAACAAGCCCCATCCAAAGTACCGGATGCTTTAGTACTTCGAAATTTATATCATGTCCGAAGGAGGATCCCGGAATGATGGGGATATTCTTATATACAAATTGTGAATGTCGGTTACCAGGTGTTCAATCCATATGAATGATTTTTGTCTCTATGTATGGGACGTATGTTTATGAGAAATGGAAATATGAAATCTTGTGGTCTATTAAAATTATGAAATGATTATTTATGATAAACTAATGAACTCACCAACCTTTTGGTTGACACTTTAAAGCATGTTTATTCTCAGGTACGAAAGAAATCTTCCGCTGTGCATTTGCTCATTTTAGAGATATTACTTGAAGTCATTCATGATATATTTCAAAAGACGTTGCATTCGAGTCATTGAGTTTATCAAGATTATTATTAAGTCAATTATAGTTATATATATTACGAAATGGTATGCATGCCGTCAAATTTCGATGTAATGAAATATTGTCTTTTCAAAAACGAATACAATGTTTGTAAAATGTATCATATAGAGGTCAAGTACCTCGCGATGTAATCAACTATTGTGAATCGTTTATAATCGATACGGACTTCATCCGGATGGATTAGGACGGGTCCTTTCAGTTGGTATCAGAGCGATGGTCTTAGCGAACCATGTCTGCATTAGTGTGTCTAACTGATAAGTCGTTAGGATGCATTAGTGAGTTTGGACTTCGACCGTGTCTGCATGTCAAAAGTTTTGCTTATCATTTTGTGTCAAAAATTACCTGCTTATCATTCTTAGAAAAATCACTTGCTTATCATTCTTAGTTTAGACACGTTTTACTGCATTGACTGCATGAATAGTGTATAGACAAAATTCATATCTTAGCGTATCTGTTATTGTAAACTTTGCCTGACATTTTCTGTAGATTCCTTCGTAACTTATGGGATTTTAGTATTATATATGCATATGTAAATTATGTATTGCAGAGTACTAATCTACATCATATAATCTATTTCTTATCGAAAATCCTTCATCTGATCGTACAAGATGAATCCCTCAACCAATTCGAATTCTTAGGGTTCCGATAACTATTCCGATATGGAGTTTCAACTAAGCTCCGAAAGCAGAGTCACCAGAATGAATCAACCAAATCATTTGATGGGTTCGTAGTCTACTTAATCATTGGGGACAAGAAGAAGGTGATCCCTTCCGTCAACCGAATCCACCTCTTGACGAAGAACCTGAAACACTTACCGGCGAACCTAGTCGAAACACCATCTTCAGCCTCATTTCCAGGGTAGCTCGTCACGATTATATACTATCTAAAATTCTAAACCTTATTCATCTGCTCGTTCCGACCAACAATCATCTTGGAATAATAGGAGAAGTCAACGAACTTCGCGCTCGAGTAATCAATCTGGAGAATATGGTACAAAATGTACCAGCTTCAGCAACATCACCGGCACCAACAGTACCATCAGTAACAGCACCAGTACCATCAACAATCCATGCCTCAACATCTCATTATGTACCTCGAGTATAATCATCGTTCTAAGTATCGTTCTACATCGATTATCTTCGTTCTTCATGACGATTAAGTAATCTCTAAATGTTTTAGAGATTATATATTCTTGTTCTAACGATAAATCAAATGAGTTTAATATAATATTGACTCATTAAATCCTTGATTTCATCTGAAGAAAATATATATGTATATATGTTTTCAAAAAGATTGTAATTAAAAATTCTTTTGTACAAACTGTTAATGGTGAAAATATTTTAACGGGTAGGTAATACCCGAGGAATATTTAAATTTCACATTAATAAGTTACACTGTATATTCTTCAAATCTGATTCAATAGTTATTCACTATCCTATTTACAACCACCGAGATACGTATCCGTTCACCAAGGAATAACTATTTTCATTCAAATTCAATTTCATATTTGGATTTTGACCTATCAGAATCCAACAAGTGGCATAATGAAGAAATAATGTACACAATAAAAATTGATTAGAAACAGACTAATTAACAATATTAAATTTTATTAAGAAACCACGCTAACAAAATCCTAACTAACTGTTCCTAGCTAACTGTTAATTCCGTATTACATTTTATTTATCGCAATTTAATCATCGCAATTTATTTTATCGCAATTTATATTCTCGCAAATTTATTTATTGTCATTTAATTTCTGTTATTTAGTTTACGCACTTTATTTATCGTTATTTAATTCCTGTTATTTATTTTACACACTTTAAATGTCGGGACACGTATACAAGGTTTTGACATATCATATCGACGCATCTATATATATTATTTGGAATCACCATAGACACTCTATATGCAGTAATGATCGAGTTCTCTATACAGGGTTGAGGTTGATTCTACAATAATATATATACTTTGAGTTGTGATCGAGTCTGAGACAAATACGGGTCACGATACGTATTAATTAATTCGAATATTATATAGTAAACTATATATGAATTATTATTTGTACACTGCTAATTGTGGACTATCAACTGAGGACTATCAACATTGGACAATTAAAATGAATTAAAATATTGATTATAATATATGAAACTAAAAAAAAAAATTCTTCAAGTTTGCCACTTGATTTCATTCTAAACTTCATTAGTATCTTGACGATTACAATCTGCGTTCAAACCTTTCATGATTCTTGAAAACACCTCAATCGATAGGATGAATCAACCGCACTTCATCTACGGAAGAAAAGATTTATGCATATAGTTATGCACCTAAGAAACTCTCGGCAATTGAGTAAAAGTTTAACACGTAGCCGCGTCAGATCCTTTGGCATTTATTAACAAAAATAACTTTGCGATCCCTTTTCAAAGTAGCCAATTTTGTCACAGCTCCAGCAGGTCAACTTTGACTTTTCATTCGAAGTAGCCTTACTATAAATCTTGATATATACGATTACCCTTTTGATACCGGAGAATTCTTTTATATTCCACCATATTACCAGCAGACGTACCAGCAACCTCGTCGCTCCTTGGTTTAAATCTCTCCGACAAATTCCTATATTTATCCATTGAAGTCTCATCATACTCATCCGCATCTTGTAACAAGAATTGCCATACCAATTACCGGAAATCAGCAAATCTGTATTGTGAGTCTCGCAACGTTTTCACATCAACAGTTATATGTATCCATATAACATTTATCTCTTAGAACTATGATCTCCCATTCTAAAATTCTGAAAAGCACTCGGTCACAAATCAATACTCTGAATGTTGAAAAAGCTGAATGAAGCAGCAGAAACCATAGATAACCGTAAACGACCATAATCATCGAAAGTTTGATGATAAAGATTAGTATGTTGAAAAAGCTCAGAAAAGTTGGAACTGGAAAATGGATGAGCTAACCGTAAAGGAAACCAAGGAGAAATACAAGTAACATACCCTAAATTCATAGAACCCAGATAAATCTAGATCCGTTGAAATCTTTAGAGAATATCTTGCTCCGAAGTCATGTTAAAATCTTGCGGAAAAATCTTTCTCCATCAACCATCGAACTTAGAAATTCCAAAATATCATCATCAATATCTTCGATATTTCTGAGGATAATTTCATAAATATTCTCGTCCGAAATTATATACCTCTTCGTGCGTCCTGTGTATCATTATGTTGGAAACATTCAATGGAAAATTTAGTATCAAAAAGCGGATTATGCGAAACTATGAAGGAAGCCGTGAACAAATCACAAAGAATAAGTTTGACTTCAAAGAATCCAAATGATTCCGTTTCTGATGAAATATTTAGCGAATACCTCGCTTCCGAATCTAAACCCTTAAGGATAAATCTGCTTCATCATCCATCGATATTAGAAATTCCAAGATATCATCGTATCTTTCATTATAAATATCCTCCATATTTCTGAAGATATTTTCATAATTATTCTTATCTGAAATCAATAATCTATTCGTGCTATCAATGTTACATCATATAGAAACTGTTAGTTTCTATATTCTGTAAACTTTCGAGCTTAAAATATGAATGTTTTTGGAAGTAGTGTTGGGAACTGATGCATGAGTTAGTATAATATAATGACACTTGATCAACGTGATTATATTACAATAAGTCATGCTGAGTTCCTAATGAAACCTGATGATGGTTCACAGTAGATTATACCATCATCATGTGTCATGTTACCTAACTCTTTCATTCTACATAACCTCCGAACATATCAAGAAGAATATATTCTTGATAGTTCTATCATCTGTATTTTTGATAAATTTAAAAATCAAATCGTGCTATCACGTTCCACCCTGCTTAGAACATTATAATCATTTAGAACTCTATATCTACAAATTCTGGACCATTATTCGCTTGATTTAAAATCGGGAAGAGAAAACAAGAGCATGAAGCTCCGATATATAAGAAAAATATAAAGCCCAACAACACCACCGAAATTACAAACTGTGGATATCAGTGCGTATAGCAATATAAAGACACGGGAGAATTATAAATACAATAATCCCTAGACCATAGTAGAAATAAACAGATTCTTCCGGTGGGAGTTGGAAAAGAAGAATGATCATTGCGATAGTCAGAATAAGAACAAGGATTAGAACCGGATTAAGCATTATTATAATCTTTTAAATATATGAACTGAGAAAGAAGGTATAGAAGTGGTGGAAACTAATGGAATGAAAAAGATAAATTTATAGTGGAAATATCAGACAGAGCAATCAAGGCAGATCATCGCATTTAATTAAAGAGATCCTAACTTCCTCATTTATCGAAGAATCAAATCTTTTAGATTTCGAAGATTTTCTTTATATCCCTTGAATTCCGGAATTCAACCAAGACAACGTCAAAAATTAAAATGAAACTTCGTTTATTCATTTCACTCTTTTGTGATAGCTTCATTTGTGCTTCTCGAATAATCGAATTATTTTATCTGTATTATTCAATAATGATAAACCTCTATTTATCAGCTCATATTCGTCAGGAAAACATATTTATTATTAGCCATGACGACCTCACTCAAATTTCGGGACGAAATTTCTTTAACGGGTAGGTACTGTGATGACCCGAGGATTTTTGACCAAATTTAAACTTAATCTTAATATGTTGCCGACACGATAAGCAAAGTTTGTAAAGTTGAGTCTCTAGAAATTTTAAACTATTTTTATGAAATCATTTGACCTTTGACTATGCCCGATGATTCACGAACAATTATTAGTAAATAACAATTATATATATATATATATATATATATATATATATATATATATATATATATAAACGTAAGTATCTATAATAATTTGAAATTTTAAAATTTAAAACATTTAAAATTAATTATGTAAAATAAATACTAATATCAGTATTAATATTATTATTATATAAAAAGAAATGAGAATTGATATATATTATTGTTATTAATATTATTATTAACATTAATAATATTAATACTATTATAACTAGTAGTAAAATCATATTGATTAATATTAATATTGTTATTGGGAAGAGCTATTAATAATATTATAATTAGCATTATTATTAGTATCAATATGATTAGTATCATTTTTTTTATTATCATTAATATTACTTAAACTTGTTTTCTTACTAAAATTTCCATTATCTTTATTATTAGTATTATCATATTAATATTTTCCATCACACTTTATTATTTGATATTATATCATTAATGATATAATTAATTCTATTAATAGTATTAGTATTTTTTTTATATATTTTATAAGTTCAAATATGATCATCCTTATTATTAGAAACTAATACATTTTTTTGTTTTGTTTAACATTATTAACATTTTTATTATTATTAGTATTAGTATTATCTTAAAGATGATTATTATTTGATATTATTATTAATTCTATTATTAATATCATTAGTAATATTATTAATATAATTATAATTATTATTATTATTTATTAATATTAAATTATTAATATACAATATAAAGTAAATATATAGATACCCGTGATTATATACATCCCTACCATTTTTATTTTTTCTGCCTTTTCTTCTTTTGATCAAGGAACCATTAGTCTTTTAGTAACCCCACAACCAACTTGTTCAATTATTAATTTCGTATAAACCATTCAATGAATATGAATCATCTGTCAATATATGAAATAAAAAAAAACAGAAACTTGGAAATAACATCAGACATTTTTTTTTATTTTATTCTTCAAACCCATTAAACCTCTGATTTGATTCGAAACGAATTGAAGGAAAGTGGAAATGCAGAAACGTTCTAATTCATTGCTTGAAACTTTCTTGAAAGTTACAAAAGCTAATTCAAAGAAACAATCAAGAATTTTCGAGTCAAAGTTCATATTTAAAAAGTTAACCAAATCGTTCATGGTAAAATTCGAACTTCTTTTTATGTTTTAAGTTTAATTAATGATCCAGAAAGTTTCCAAGTATCATTTAGAACATATTTCATGTAGGAATTATTATCTAAAACAATCTTAATTTCATAATCAAAAATTTGAGTTTATGTTCTTGAACTCAAAATTTGAAAAGCTCGAATTCAGAATAAATTTTAAAAACTAAAAATACAGTTTTGTTAGGAATCGGATGTGTAAACTATCTGCAAAATTTGAGGTTTTAATTCATGTTATTGATTGAGAATTTCGAAGTCAAAGTATTTTTTACAAAAAGTCAAACCTGTGTTTTTGAATCAAATTGAAGTTGTGGAAATCGTTTCTGTTAAAATTAAGGATTCGTAAAGTTTTCATGAACCATTTGTAACACAATTCATGTTATAACAATCCTCTAAAACGATCTAAAAATTGAAAATAATTTTTTTTTTAAAAAAAAACTCGCGACAGCAGATAGGCTGTAATAAAAAATTTTTTTTTTTTATTTTTTTTATTTTCTTTTTCATTTTCAATTAAAAATAATCAAATGATATTACTCTGTTATTATTATAGTTCCAGTTATGAATTCTGATGTGTCCTTGTTTCGATTGGAAATTTCAATGAAGAAGAAAGTGAACTGAAATATATCGGGTTATATAATATAGTGTAGGACCTTAAAACAGATTAGAGGGATCAAAGGGATGGTAAAGAGTTGGTGCGGGTGAGCGAGAGGTCGCGGGTTCGAGTCCCACCTGCGACAATTTTTTTAGAAAGGCTTACATTTGAGGTAGCTATTGTATTTTTATTATTTCCTTGTTATTATTATTATTATTATTATTATTATTATTATTATTATTATTATTGTTGTTGTTGTTGTTGTTGTTGTTGTTGTTGTTGTTGTTGTTGTTGTTGTTATTGTTATTGATTATAGATATTAATTATTATCATTATGAACTTGATTGTTATTAGTATTAGTATTATTATTGTTACTATGAATATGATTACTATTATTTCTATGAAAACAATAAAAAGGAAAAATTAATTATTAGTTTCATTAAAAATTAACACTTGTATCATTTTGTAATTAATAATATTATTATCAGTATTATTACTATGTTAATAATTATATGAATACATGAAAATTAGGATTAGGATTACAAAATTAATGTAAAAGAAATCATAGTCATTAGTTTGTAAATTAAACACGAGGGTTATGAGTATTATGACTACCAATATACAAGTTTTAAAAATATTGTCAATATTATAAACGTAGAAATCGTGGATATAAATATTATTATCATTAATGTTAGTATTAGTATCAAATTTAACAATATCATTATTATTATTAGTATTATCAATATTAAGAAAGTTATTATTATCAGTAAATCATTATTATCAAAACTATCATTTTGTTACAAATAACTATTTTGTATCTTAAATATACTTAATACATATATTATAATTATATTAATAGTTTATATATCTACTTAGCTAACATAATAACAATAGTTATATAAATACTTATATATAACAAACTAATGATATCTTTTTATATAATGCTAACCAATATATATATAGATATATTAATATAACTAAATATATATAATATTAAACAATCTGAATATATGCACAAACTAATTAAGTATAATATATAATTAAAGATAAAATATAAAATTGTTCGATTATGATTTGTGTATTAATATATATACAAATGATATAGGTTCGTGAATTCGAGGCCAACCCTGCATTGTTCAGTTGTTCAAAGTCATCATATGTATTTTTACTACAAAATACAGTATCGTGAGTTTCATTATTCCCTTTTTATATACATTTTTGGGCTGAGAATACATGCAAATACTTTATTAACTATTTTACAATATTTATATGTGTGAGTTTCATTTGATCCATTTTACTCTTTATATTTTTGGGGCTAAGAATACATGCAAATGTTTTATTAACTATTTTACAATAATTATATGCGTGAGTTTCATTTGCTCCCTTTTTAATTGCTTTTGCAATATATATTTTTGGGCTGAGAATACATGCGCAACTTTTATAAATGTTTTACGAAATAGACACAAGTAATCGAAACTACATTCTATGGTTGGATTATCTAATCGAATATGCCCTTTTTATTAAGTCTGGTAATCTAAGAATTAGGGAACAGACACCCTAATTGACGCGAACTCTAAAGATAGATCTATCGGGCCCAACAAGCCCCATCCAAAGTACCGGATGCTTTAGTACTTCGAAATTTATATCATGTCCGAAGGAGGATCCCGGAATGATGGGGATATTCTTATATACAAATTGTGAATGTCGGTTACCAGGTGTTCAATCCATATGAATGATTTTTGTCTCTATGTATGGGACGTATGTTTATGAGAAATGGAAATATGAAATCTTGTGGTCTATTAAAATTATGAAATGATTATTTATGATAAACTAATGAACTCACCAACCTTTTGGTTGACACTTTAAAGCATGTTTATTCTCAGGTACGAAAGAAATCTTCCGCTGTGCATTTGCTCATTTTAGAGATATTACTTGAAGTCATTCATGATATATTTCAAAAGACGTTGCATTCGAGTCATTGAGTTTATCAAGATTATTATTAAGTCAATTATAGTTATATATATTACGAAATGGTATGCATGCCGTCAAATTTCGATGTAATGAAATATTGTCTTTTCAAAAACGAATACAATGTTTGTAAAATGTATCATATAGAGGTCAAGTACCTCGCGATGTAATCAACTATTGTGAATCGTTTATAATCGATACGGACTTCATCCGGATGGATTAGGACGGGTCCTTTCACCATGCTTGTATGATATTGTGTAAAAACTGCATTCAAGAAACTTATTTTGTTGTAACATATTTGTATTGTAAACCATTATGAAATGGTCGTGTGTAAACAGGATATTTTAGATTATCATTATTTGATAATCTACGTAAAGCTTTTTAAACCTTTATTGAGGAAATAAAGGTTATGGTTTGTTTTAAAATGAATGCAGTCTTTGAATAACGTCTCATATAGAAGTCAAAACCTCGCAACGAAATCAATTAATATGGAACGTTTTTAATCAATAAGAACGGAACATTTCAGTAGACAGTATTCTTCAATCAGCACATGATGTGTACCCAGCAATTCAAGAATATCAAGTTTCTCAGCAATGAAGAACCAACACAGCTGGAATGCAGCTCACTACACAAGACAACTATGCTCTATTACAAGCACAGTGGTTTCCTGAGTGTGACGACCTGGAAATTTCTGACAAAATTCAAACTTAATCTTTATATGATTCCGACACGATAAGCAAAGTCTGTAATGTTGAGTCTTGAAAATTTTTGGAACTATGTTCATGTATTCAATTACCCTTTGACTATTACCGATGATTCACGAACCTTATAATTGTAAACATAAATAATTATATATGTAAACAATCATATATAATAAATTAAATATATTAATGAACTGTTATATGATTCAGTTATTATGAAAGATAACCTAAAATAACTAAAACTTGTTATTTTAATATATAGGGTAAATTAAATATAAAGGATTTCGAACATAATTGGTCAACGTTAACAAAGTATTAAATGTACGATGTTATACTTTGAATCTATTTATTTTAATAATTAATATTGATCTAAGTAATACAACTTGATGTTTAAAACTTAATCATATATATAGTAATGTGAATATATATATATATATATATATATATATATATATATATATATATATATATATATATATATATATATATATATATATACATATATATATATATATATATAAATTCTATACATAATTATTACTATATATATATTGTTAAAATGTATAAATATTAAATATATAATATGTATTATGTAAACATTTAATATTATAAAATTAATAGTATATAAAATAAATATATGTAATTACAAGTTAAAATATAATTAATATATTAAAATTCTTATTATTACTTTTCTTATTATCATTAACATAAATAATAGTATTAAAATCAATATCAGTATTATTTCCTCCTGATTGAATTAACTGACAAAAATCAAAATTTGGATATATAATTGATCGAATCCAGTTGCAAAGGATGCCAACTAACTTCACATTATCAAATACCACTCACACATACCTTTATCAGATTCAATTTAGCGAACTAAAAAAAAATTACGAAGAACAGGTGAACTGCCCTGTTCGTGTTTCATTTTTCCAATGTAATAATGCATTTATGTTAGAGATTAATTACTAAAACTATCTGCAAAGTCTCAATTTCTAATTCTTCAAAACAAGATCGAATTTTCGAGTCAAACTTTATTTCAAAAAGTCAAACTTTTTGTTCATCATCAAATTCGAACCCAAGTTAATGTTTTAGATTCAATTAAGGTTACAGAAAGTTTTTAATAAGGATTTAGAATCTTTTTCATGTTTTGATCTTAGTTTAAAACGCATTTAATTTTCGACTTTGAATTTTGGTATTTTATCAAGCTTTTTATTCTGATACATCGTTTTTTTAAATATCTTGTTGTTTTATTTAATCTAATAAATCTCTATATGTTTCTGTATTATTGCAAATCTTAAAAAAATTAAAGAAAACTATTAACTAGTTATGAATTTTGAATCTGGGTCGAATGTGAAAGAGGAAGAAGAAGAAGAAGAAATATGATACATAAATAAATCAGGTTAATTAAATTTAAAATAGGATATAATCAGATAAACAGAAGGCAGTAGAGTGGTGAGGGGTGTTAGCGGGTATCCAGGAGGTTACGGGTTCGAGCCCGGTCAGGGACAATTCTTTTTACACAAAGCGTTAAAGGGTATACACAATTATTTTTATTTTTGTTATTGTTATTATTAATTATTATGATTATTATTATTATTATTGCTATGATTATTACTAGTATTATTAGTTATTAATGTTATAATTATGATTATAATCATTATTGTTATTAGTGTTATTATTATTATTGTTGTTATTATTATTATTATTATTATTATTATTATTATTATTATTATTATTATTATTATTATCATAAAAATAATTATTATTAACATTGTCATTACTAATATTATTATTATTTTTGTATTGTTCTTAAGTATTAGTATTATTATTATGATTATAACTATGATTATCATTATTATTATTTCTATATTAGATCATTAAAAATTAAGATTTGTGTTATTTTAAAAATTTTTAGTATTATAATTATCATCATAAGTATTAGTATTATATAGATATTAAAATCATTATCGTAATTATCATTAACAGTAAAAGTAATATTTTTATAAGTATTATTATCAATATATCAATATCACTATTATTATCATTAATATAGTTATTATTAACATTATTATTTTTATCAGTGATATTAATTTCTATAATTATTATCGTTTTCCCTAATATTAATATGACTTTAGTATCATAATAAGTACTATTTTTTAAACAAACAAATGATATATATATATATATATATAAAATGCATTTAATACTTATAATATAATAAAATCAATATTTTCATATACAAACAGAATATAAGAGACATATATATATATATATATATATATATATATATATATATATATATATATATATATATATATATATATATATATATATATATATATATATTAATATAAAAATGATATAATTAATAGATTAACTATATATAAACTTATTCGATTACGATAATGTGTATTAATAAATATACAAATGATATAGGTTCGTGAATCCAAGGCCAACCCTGCATTGTTCAGTTGTTCAATGTCAGCATATGTATTTTTAATACAAAATACAGTATTGTGAGTTTCATTTGCTCCCTTTTTAAATGCTTTTGCAATATATATTTTTGGGACTGAGAATACATGCACTATTTTATTATAAATGTTTGACGAAATAGACACAAGTAATTGAAACTACATTCTATGTTTGAATGATCAAAGCCGAATATGCCCCTTTTTGCTTGGTAACCTAAGAATTTGTAAACCGATCTACTAATTGACGCGAATCCTAAAGATAGATCTATTGGGCCTAACAAACCCCATCCATGGTTGCGGATGCTTTAGTACTTCGATGTTGTTTTATCATGTCCGATGGATGTCCCGGAATGATAGGGGATATTCTTATATGCATCTTGTTAATGTCAGTTACCAGGTGTTCAATCCATAGGAATGATTTTTGCATGCATGCTATTTATGAGAAATGGAAATGAAATTCTTGTGGTCTATTAAAAAGATAGAAATGAATGATTATGATAAACTAATGAACTCACCAACCTTTTGGTTGACACTTTTAAGCATGTTTATTCTCAGGTATGAAAGAAATCTTCCGCTGTGCAATTGTTCATTTTAATGATATTACTTGAAGTCATTCATGGCATATTTCGAAAGACGTTGCATTCGAGTCATTGAGTTCATTAAGATTATTATTAAGTCAATTTATAGTTGGATAGTGGATATTATGAAATGGTATGCATGCCTGTTGTGACGACCCCGAAATTTCTGACCAAATTTAAACTTAATCTTTTAATGATTTAATGTTTCCGACATGATAAGCAAATTCTGTTAAGTTGAAATTCAAAAATTTGGAACTGTGTTCATGTAACCTTCGACTTTTCCGGACGATTTACGAACCACTATTTGTAAATAAGATATGTATATAAATATATGTATATATTTGAGATTGATATTTACATGATTAAATGTTTCCAACATGTTAAGCAATCAAACTTGTTAAGACTTGATTAATTGAAACGGATTTTAAATAAACGTTTGACTACCCAGTTTGTCCGACGATTCACGAACGTTAAAACTTGTAAAAATGACATGATGATATATATATATGGACATATATATATATATGTTTAACATGGTATTATGATAAGTAAGTATCTCATTAAGTATATTAACAATGGGTTATATACATAAAATGAGACTACTAAATTAAGGAATTTGAAACAAGATATATATGTAACGGTTATCGACGTAATAACGTATTAATTAAAATAAATACATATGTATTGTATTAAGATATATTAATACATTATGTTTAACATGATATAATGATAATTAAGTATATCATTAAGTGTATTAACAATGAACTATATACATAAAAAGAGACTACTAACTTAAGGGTTTCGAAACAATGTATACATGTAACGATTAACGACGAAATAATGACTTAATTAAAATTTATATATATGTAATGTATTAAGAAGTATTAATACACATTTGAAAGAATTAATGACATATATCAAAATACTTATACTTGACAAAGATAGTTGTAATCGTATTCTCGTTCGTTTTCATCAAGAATTCTACTCGTATTCGTTCGGTATTTGTACTCGTATTATACCCAGCTTCTAGATGTATTTACTATTGGTATATACATATCAAATCATCACCTTAACAGCCCTAGATCAGCCATCAAACATGTGGGAACCATTCTTTGTAATCTAATATGAATTATTTAGCAAGATTACAAAAAATATTATTAATTATTCATGAATTATTTACAAGAAAACAAAACTTACACATCCTTTATATCTAATCCATATACCACGACCCAAAACACATACAAACACCTTCATTCTTCAATTTTATTCATCTAATTGATCTCTTTCAAGTTCTATCTTCAAGTTCTAAGTGTTCTTCATAAATTCTATAAGTTCTAGTTTCATAAAATCAAGAAGACTTCAAGATTTCTTTCAATCCTTTTAATCCAATCCAACAACTCATCAAAGATCAAGAATTTCCATCTAATCTCAGTAACTTTTCATCTCATAATCAAGGTAATAAACTTATTCAAGCTTTGGTTCAATTCTTATAAACATAACTATCTTAAATCAAGATAGAATTCTTACTTGAACTTGTTTTCGTGTCATGATTCTACTTCAAGAACTTCCAAGCCATTAAAGATCCTTTGAAGCTCAAGTTTATTTCTCATCATTTCCAGTAGGTTTACCTACTATACTTGAGGTAGTAACGATATTCATAACATCATTCGATTCTTACTTATATAACTATCTTATTCGAAGAAAATAACTTGTAATCTCTAGAACATAGTTTAGTTAATTCTAAACTTGTTCGCAAACAAAGTTAATCCTTCTAACTAGACTTTTAAAAACAACTAAACACATGTTTTATATCTATATGATATACTAACCCAATAATTTAAAACTTGGAAACACGAAGAACACCGTAAAACCGGACATACGCCGTCGTAGTAAAACCGGGGGCTGTTTCGGGTTGGATAATAATAATAAAAAACTATCTTAGACTTTGATTTAAAGATTTGTATTTTGGGAAAATAATATTTTATATAAACATGATAACATATCCAAAAATTATGGTTAAACTCAAAGTAGAAGTATGTTTTTTTCAAAATGGTCATCAAGATGTCGTTCTTTCGACGGAAATGACCACCTCTTTCAAATATGGACTTGTAACCTGTAAATCCGACTATAAACCACTACTTTTTCAGTTTAGTTCTAAATACTACAGTTCGTTACGAAACCATAGCAATTTGAATCACTCAAAATCGATTTATAACGAAGAAGATATGGGCAAAACAAGATTGGTTAGAAATCACCAAAATAGCTACGGGATTATTTTGCAAAAATCTATACTAACCATGTCCTAGCTAACTTTTCTTGTATTATACATGTATTTATACATATTTCCTTATACTATACTAGTCTTGGTTAATCGTAAGACACATGTACACAATATGTTGAGATAACTTCAAAGACAACAGTTTGTACAGTGGGTCGTGATTAAACCTTAGACAATATATATATATATATATATATATATATATATATATATATATATATATATATATATATATATATATATATATATATAAAATACGTTAGATAAATCGTAAGACACATGTACACAACACGTCGAGATAACTTCAAAGACAATAGTTGTACAATGGGTTGGGATTGAGTCTTAGACAATATATTTACAATACGTCGGATATATCGTAAGACACAATTACACAACACGTCGAGATAACTTCAAAGACAATAGTTGTACAATGGGTTGTGATTGAGTCTTAGACATTATATTTACAATACATCTTGATTATTACAGGGTGATATATTGAACTATATATATGGACTACTAACGTTGGACTGCTAACATTAGACTACTAACGTTGGACTGCTAACTTGACAAATTAAATCATCAACACGTAAATAAAAATATGATTTGAATATATTTATCATACTTTGATATATATGTATATATTTGTTATAGGTTCGTGAATCGATCCGTGGCTAAGTCTGTTTTTCGACGAATTGAAAATTTGTGAAAGTGAGTTTCATTATTCCCTTTTATTATATTTTTGGGCTGAGAATACATGCGCTGTTTTTATAACTGTTTTACGAAATGGACACAAGTACTAAACTATATTCTATGGTTGGATTACGAATACCGAATATCGCCCCTTTTTAGCTTGGTAGCCTAAGAATTAAGGAAATGGCCCCTAATTGATGCGAATCCTAAAGATAGATCTATGGACCTTGACAAGTCCCATTCGGGGTACGAATGCTTTAGTACTTCGATTGATATATACTGATTGCGAAGGCCGGTATATAGCATGCAGATTGCGAAATGTCTGTATGCGGGGGATATTCTATATGCATCATGTTAGTTCGGTTACCAAGTGTTCACCATATGAATGATTTTATCTTTATGCAGATTGCAAAAATGCCTGTATAATGATTATGGAAATGAAAATGAAAACGAAAATCTTGTGGTCTATTAAATTGTTAGAAATGAATATTTATGATAAACTAATGAACTCACCAACCTTTTGGTTGACACTTTTAAGCATGTTTATTCTCATGTATGAAAGAAATCTTCCGCTGTGCATTTGCCCAATTTAAAGATATTACTTGGAGTCATTCATGACATATTTCAAAAGACGTTGCATTCGAGTCGTTGAGTTCAACAAGATTATATTAAAGTAAATGACAGATTAAGTCATTTATAGTCTGATTATATTGTGAAATGGTATGCATATTTGTCAACTATCGTTGTAATGAAAATTGTCTTTTAAAAACGAATGCAATGTTTGTAAAACGTATCATATAGAGGTCAAAACCTCGTAATGGGACCAAATGTTATTGTATTCGTCCATATGGATTTGGATGGGCCATTTCAGTTGGTATCAGAACGTTGGTCTTAGCGAACCAGGTCTTAAATTAGTGTGTCTAACTGATAAGTTGTTATGATGCATTAATGAGTCTGGACTTCGACCATGTCTTCATGTCAAAAGTTTTGCTTATCATCTCTTGTTGGGAATTACCTGCTTAACATTCTTAGTCTAGACACGTCTTACTGCATTGATTGCATTATTAGTGTATAGACAAAATTCATATCTTAGCGTATCTATTACTATAAACTTTGTCTGACAGCTTCAGAAAATTCCTCCGTAATTTGTGGAATCCTTTATACTCTATATAGGTATTCTATGAAAATAGAATATCATCTGATATCCGAAAATCATTTCATACTTAAAATCCTTTATCTAACCATGCAAGATGAATCCTGCAACTAGTTCGAGTTCCTCAGAATCTGACAGCTATTCCAATATGGATTTCTACCTGAGCTGCGAAAGCAGTGTAACCGGAATGGATCAAACAATCAGCCATCACCAATTCTGGATGAATTGGGGATGGGTTCTTAGTCGACTTAATCAGTGGAGACAAGAAGAAAGCGATCCCTTCCATCCACCAAATTTCCCTCTTGGTGAAGAACCTGAAGCACTTACCGGCGAACCTGTCCGAAACACCATCTTCACCCTCATTTCCAGAATAGCTCACAATGATTACGTCATATCGACTATTCTAAACCTTATTCATCCGCTCATTCCAACCGCCCATCATCCCGGAGTAATAGAAGAAGTCAACGAACTTCGCGATCGAGTAATCAATCAGGAGAATATGGTGCACAACTTACAAGCACCAGCAACACCACCGGCATCACCAGTACCCCCATCAACAGCACCTGTATCACCAGCAGTCTCACCATCATCATCAACACCGGCAGTACCACAAGCTCCACAAGTTCCATAACCACCGCAGATATCAACACATCAATCACCAATAAGAATATTATACTATCGAGTTATGAAATATTAACTCATTATTTCCAAAGAGTTTATATATATATATTTTATATATGTATGAATTCTGAAACCATATTATATCTTTTCATACTAAGCTGTTACGTGTGAATTTTGAAGGGTAAATACTACTCGATTAATTCACATTACTAAAATACCATGATATACATCCTTCGTTAACAACCTAAATCTCTACATCACCTCAAATAATTCTGTCCCCTAATAAACCAAGTGTATTATTCAATTAGGTTTGATTTTACACTTTCATTTCAGATGTACCTGAAACCTTCTAGAAAATATCATTCGTACCTTGCAAAATTCACAAGAATTCCACAAACACCAATATCTTCCACCGAGAAATATTTAAGTTCACAATTAATATGTTACACTGTACACTCTTCAATTATTCAATATTCATTATCTATACTTACTACTTTCACAACGATATATATTCTTCCATAGAAATCAGAACAACCATTTTCATTCAGATTCAATTACATATTCTGATTTTGACAGATCAGAATCCAAGTTAAGATATAACAGATAGCATCACTCTTATATCCTTACATCTTTCAAAACCATACTTTGAATTCAAAACTGTGCTAGAACATCACTCTTATTCATAAAACTCATAAATATATTCTTTCAAAATCCTGAATGATTTCATCTTGAACATCATATGTATATTAATGATTACAACCTGCGTTCAAACCCTTTATGATTCTTGAAAATACCCCAACTACTTATCAATCGAGAAGATGAACCAACCACACATTATCGACAGAAAGAAAGAGTTATACTTATAGTCAGACACCTGGAAAGCTCTCTAAACCTAAGTAAGACTTTAACATGTATCCGTGATAAATCCTTCGGCATTATTATTACTGAAAATAACTTTGCAATTCCTTTTCAAGTATCCAGTTTTGTCACACCTTCAGCAAGACAACTTCGACATTTTATTTGGAGAAACCTTAATTAAACCTTGATATATATACGATTGCCTTTCTATCATTGTTACTAGGGAACCTTTTATGTTCCACCATATTAGCAGTAAATGTACCAGCGACTCCGTTACTTTGCAACTTAAATCCCTTCAAAATATCACTATCATTATTCATTGAAATCTATCATATACTCATCAACGTCTTATAACGATAACTGTCATACCAAATACCGGGAAGCAGCAATCATTATTTCAAATTTCGCAACGTTTCTACGTCAACTATTATATACCTACATATGACGTCTATCTCCTGGACTTATGTAACGGCCGGTCAAAATCCCTTTTGATGCAGCACGTTATTCACCGGTTTCATCGCGAGGTTTTGACCTCTATGTGATACGTTTTGTAACATTGCATTCGTTTGAAAAGGTATTTCATAAATGAATATATAAATTCCAGGTTTTTAACATCTGATGATTCCTACGTATAGACAATCACCATTTAAATGGTTTATAATAATACATCTGTTGACAATACAGTCAAAATAAGGTACATGGTAATGGTTTGGTGAATGCAAGTTTCTTGTATATAGCATGTATGACTCCCAGCACATAACTTGTATCACGTATAAGCAAACAGCGGAAGACTTCTAGAAACCTGAGAATAAACATGCTAACAAGTGTCAACACAAAGGTTGGTGAGTTCATAGTTTTAATATTACACATAATCCGTATATCAATGTGGATTACAAAAGTTTAGTTGTTTTATTCAAAACGTTTATCAATATGTTTTAACATAAAAGGTGGACCACAAGATTTCAGTTGTTTCATCCAAAACGTTTATCAATCGGTTCTACAAAGTTGAGCACCCTGGTAACTAAACTTTAACGTTTATATAATTTGTACCCTTTGTATAATCATCTTAATAATACATGCAAACCAACGTGTACGCTTCTCAAATAGCATACGTCCGTTAAAAGGCTAGCGCTACTAGCTCGGACGGGGATGTCAAGCCCTATGGATCCATATACAACTATTCGCGCCCACCAGTTCTTATAACCGGCAGTTACTAGTTACCAAAGCTAAGGGATTTTCAGTTTAAACTCAGTGTAGAATTTAGTATGTACTTGTGTCCATTTCGTAAAACAATTTATAAAACAGCGCATGTATTCTCAGCCCAAAAATATATGTAAAAGGGGATCAAATGAACTCACTGTTTAATATTGATATACACTATTGCAGGAAAGCACGTAGACGCATCGGAGATGATAAACAGGAGGTTTGATTCACAAAATACCCCCGAACATTACCCATAATTTTCTTGGCAATAACCCATATTTTCCTTAGCTCTAGCTCGCTTGGAAACTTGTTTTGAAAATTACTTGGACAGCACTCCGTCGTAATATTTTATGTACATTATTATTTTTGTATCGCAAAAATAATAACACTAATAATAAAAATAATAAGGTTAATAATAATCTTAATAATAATAATAATAATAATAATAATAATAATAATAATAATAATAATAATAATAATAATAATAATAATAATAATAATAATAATAATAATAAATAATATAATAAATACGGAGTAAAAATGAATTAAATCAGAAGCAGAAATTGCGAATTTATAGATGTGGCCAGCAAAAGGGTGCCATGCGATCGCATGGCTTCCCAAGCCATTTCCCATGCGATCGCATGGGAAGGTATGACAACTCACAAACTTTTGTATTTTTGTTTGTCGACATGTTTTTATAATATATATATAATATATAATTTAAATTAATTAATTATATATTATATTTTATTCCCGTGCATAGTTAATTTGTAATTTTTGTTCCGATAAGTCGTACGTTGTCACTCGACTTATGTCCCGGTTCCGGTTTCTCAAATGTCCTTTCGTACGCTGAGAAAACTTGCATTTTACGTTTCGTGTCACGTACCTTTGTCAAAATATAGACTTAAATTATCCATAACTATGTCACTTGAAGTGTTGTTTTAATTAATTAAGTGTTTTGGTCATTTGCTTCTATAAATCATCGTCTCATAGTATATACATATACATATATATATTTTCATTTTGAAATAGTGTCTTACTGTAGCAAAGTCAATTTTTACTGTAGCAAATAGTGATTTTCAAAAACACTGTAGCTTTTCGGGTACTGTAGTAATTCGAAAATACTATAGCAAATTAGTGTTTTACTGGTTCGTCTTGAACGTTTTAGTTAACTTATCTAAATATCAATCGAATCAATAATCGAATGTTACTATCATTTACTAAATAACTTGAAATTATGTATATATCCTTTAATTCAATCATTTGGCATAATCTTTTAACTCTGTAGCTAAATATATCAATCAGATAATCAAACCAATAAGTCTAATGCACAGTATCATATTCATAACACTTTGTTACATTTTCAAGTTATAGTATATATATATATATATATATATATATATATATATATATATATATATATATATATGTATCTATTTACATATAATTGTTCGCGAATCATTGAGAACAATCGAAGGTTAATTGAATAGTTCAAAATTTTGAGATTCAACTTCATAGGCTTTGCTTATCGTGTCGAAAACATTAAAGATTAAGTTTAAATTTAGTCGAAATTTCCGGGTCATCACAATACCTACCCGTTAAAGAAATTTTGTCCCGAAATTTGAGTGAGGTCGTCATGGCTAACAATAAAAATGTTTTCATGACGAATATGAATTGATAAATAGAATTTTATCACCGTTGAATAATATGGACAAAACAATCCGATTACTCGAAGCGTATGAGAGAAGTTATCGTAATAGAGTGAAATGGAGAATAGAGATTCGTCTTATCTCTTGATGTAATAACGATTGATTTTCGGAATTTAAGGAATAGAAAATCTTCATAATCTAAATAAGATTTGATTCTTTGGAATTTACGGAAATTAAGATTTTCTTTGATTAAATGTGTAATCTGCCTCGATTGCTATGTCTGATATTTCGCTATAAATTGACCTCTTCCATTTCATTTATTTTCACCACTCCTACTTTCTTTCCCAATTAATACATTCAAAAGATTATGAAAATGCTCAATCCAGTTCTGGTTCTTGACTTAATATTGACGTTTGCCACAATCATCCTTCTTTTCCAGCTCCCACCAGAAGAATCTGTTTATTTCTATTATGCTCTAGGGATTGTTGTATTTATCATTCTCCAGTGTCTTTATATTGCTATACGCATTGATATACACGGTTTGTAAATTCAGGTTTGTTATCGGGCTTTATATCTCCCCTTATATTTCAATGTCCCTACTTCTGTCTTCTATAATCATTGTCATTCACAGTTAATACTCCCTCCTATTTGCTGCGATTTATACTCCAATTTCTATTTCGGAGCTTTGTCCCTTCGTTTCTTCTTCTTGCGATTAGGCATCTCTTGTAATGGTCCAGAATTCGTAGGTATGGAGTTTTGGATGAACATAGCTAATGTTCTAAGAAAGAAATGGTAATAGCACAATCTGACTTGTCAAATTACCAGAAGTTACGGGAAAAGACCGAATCATCAAGAAAAATTATTCTCTTGATAGGTTTATAGATTAGATAGAATGTAAGAGTCGTGTAATATGACACATGATGACGTTATAATCTATGAATCATCAAGTTCCATTATAAACTCAGCATGACTTACTGTAATATAACCACGTTGATCAGGCGTCATTATATTATACTAATTCATGCATCAGTTTCCAATACTATTTCAAAATTATTCATAATTCAAACTTGAATTTTTAGAAATATCGAGGATACTTATAATGAAAGATACGATGATATCTTAGAATTTCTAAAATACCTAAAATCAGAGGATGATGAAGAATATGTTCCGCAAGAATTTGAAATAAGTAAGGAGCAAGATATTCGCTAAATATTTCATCAAAAACAGAATCATCTAGATCCTTTATGTATAAGTTTACCCCCTGTGATTTGTCCACGGTCTCCTTTATGGTTTACTCAATCCGTTTTCCAATTCCAAATTTTCTGAGCTTTTTCAGCATGCCATTCATTATTATCATACTTTTGACTGTTAACGTTGTCTTCAGTTTTCGCTGATTCATCAGCTTTCTCAAACTCGAAGAACTGATTGGTAGGTTAGGGTGCTTTTCAGAAGTTCAGGATTAAGCTCATAAGTCCAGAAGATAGACGTATATATATATATATATGTATATATATATATATATATATATGTATATGTATATATATATATATATATGTATATATATATATATGTATATATGTGTGGTATAACAATTATCGTTACAATGCGATAATGAGTACATGATCAGATTTCAAGGTATATATAGTGATTTCCGGAGAGATTCAAATTGCAGAGTGACGGAGTCGCTGGTACATTTACTGCTAATATGGTGGGATATAAAAGGTTCCTTGGTAACAACAATAGAAAGGGTAATCGTATATGTCAAGGTTTAATTAAGGCTTATCCAAATTAAGTTGACTTGCTGAAGTTGTGACAAAACTGGATACTTGAAAAGCAATTGTAAGGTTATTTTTAGTAATAATAATGCCGAAGGATTTATCACAGATACGTGTTAAAGTTTTACTTAGGTTTCGAGAGCTTTCCAGATGTATGATTATAAGTACAAATCTTTCTTCTCGTAGATATCGTGTAGTTGGTTTGTCTTCTCGTTTGTTCATTAGTTGAAGTGTTTTCAAGAATTTCGATGGGTTTGAATGCAAAATGTAATCATATGATGTTCTAGTACAGTCCTGAATTCAAAGCATGGTTTTAAAAGCATGGTTTTGAACTCGTGCTATTCATAAACGGAACTCGACTCATTCAAGGTATTCAAAATACTCCATTAATCTATTTCCTTGATAATGATTATATGAACGATCGAATTCAATACAAGAATTCAAGTTATAGTTCTTGATACAAGAATAATCTTACTTCCATTATCAAACTTTCGTTAACCAAATTTCGGGACGAAATTTCTTTAACGGGTAGGTACTGTGACGACCCGGAAATTTCTGACCAAATTTAAACTTAATCTTTTAATGATTTAATGTTTCCGACATGATAAGAAAAGTCTGTTAAGTTGAAATTCAAAAATTTGGAACTGTGTTCATGTAACCTTCGACTATTTCGGACGATTCACGAACCACTATTTGTAAATAAGATATGTATATAAATATATGTATATATTTGAGATTGATATTTACATAATTAAATGTTTCCAACATGTTAAGCAATCAAACTTGTTAAGACTTGATTAATTGAAATGGATTTTAAATAAACGTTTGACCACCCAGTTTGTCCGACGATTCACGAACGTTAAAACTTGTAAAAATGACATGATGATATATATATGGACATATATATATATGTTTAACATGGTATTATGATAAGTAAGTATCTCATTAAGTATATTAACAATGGGTTATATACATAAAATGAGACTACTAAATTAAGGAATTTGAAACAAGATATATATGTAACGGTTATCGACGTAATAACGTATTAATTAAAATAAATACATATGTATTGTATTAAGATATATTAATACATTATGTTTAACATGATATAATGATAATTAAGTATATCATTAAGTGTATTAACAATGAACTTGAACTATATACATAAAAAGAGACTACTAACTTAAGGGTTTCGAAACAATGTATACATGTAACGATTAACGACGAAATAACGACTTAATTAAAATTTATATATATGTAATGTATTAAGAAGTATTAATACACATTTGAAAGACTTAATGACATATATCAAAATACTTATACTTGACAAAGATAGTTGTAATCGTATTCTCGTTCGTTTTCATCAAGAATTCTACTCGTATTCGTTCGGTATTTGTACTCGTATTATACCCAGCTTCTAGATGTATTTACTATTGGTATATACATATCAAATCATCACCTTAGCAGCCCTAGATCAGCCATCAAACATGTGGGAACCATTCTTTGTAATCTAGTATGAATTATTTAGCAATATTATAAAAATATTATTAATTATTCATGAATTATTTACAAGAAAACAAAACTTACACATCCTTTATATCTAATCCATATACCACGACCCAAAACACATACAAACACCTTCATTCTTCAATTTTCTTCATCTAATTAATCTCTTTCAAGTTATATCTTCAAGTTCTAAGTGTTCTTCATAAATTCTATAAGTTCTAGTTTCATAAAATCAAGAAGACTTCAAGATTTCTTTCAATCCTTTTAATCCAATCCAACAACTCATCAAAGATCAAGAATTTCCATCTAATCTCAGTAACTTTTCATCTCATAATCAAGGTAATAAACTTATTCAAGCTTTGGTTCAATTCTTATAAACATAACTATCTTAAATCAAGATAGAATTCTTACTTGAACTTGTTTTCGTGTCATGATTCTACTTCAAGAACTTCCAAGCCATTAAAGATCCTTTGAAGCTCAAATTTAATTCTCATCATTTCCAGTAGGTTTACCTACTATACTTGAAGTAGTAACGATGTTCATAACATCATTCGATTCTTACTTATATAACTATCTTATTCGAAGAAAATAACTTGTAATCTCTAGAACATAGTTTAGTTAATTCTAAACTTGTTCGCAAACAAAGTTAATCCTTCTAACTAGACTTTTAAAAACAACTAAACACATGTTTTATATCTATATGATATGCTAACTCAATAATTTAAAACTTTGAAACACGAAGAACACCGTAAAACCAGACATACGCCGTCGTAGTAAAACCGGGGGCTGTTTCGGGTTGGATAATAATAAAAAAAACTATCTTAGACTTTGATTTAAAGATTTTTATTTTGGGAAAATAATATTTCATATAAACATGATAACATATCCAAAAATTATGGTTAAACTCAAAGTAGAAGTATGTTTTTTTTCAAAATGGTCATCAAGATGTCGTTCTTTCGACGGAAATGACTACCTCTTTCAAATATGGACTTGTAACCTGTAAATCCGACTATAAACCACTACTTTTTCAGTTTAGTTCTAAATACTACAGTTCATTACGAAACCATAGCAATTTGAATCACTCAAAACCGATTTATAACGAAGAAGATATGGCAAAACAAGATTGGTTAGAAATCACCAAAATAGCTACGGGATTATTTGGCAAAAATCTATACTAACCATGTCCTAGCTAACTTTTCTTGTATTATACATGTATTTATACATATTTCCTTGTACTATACTATTCTTGGTTAATCGTAAGACACATGTACACAATACGTCGAGATAACTTCAAAGACAACAGTTTGTACAGTGGGTCGTGATTAAACCTTAGACAATATATATATATATATATATATATATATATATATATATATATATATATATATATATATATATATATATATATATATATATATATATATATATATATATATAATACGTCAGATAAATCGTAAGACACATGTACACAACACGTCAAGATAACTTCAAAGACAATAGTTGTACAATGGGTTGTGATTGAGTCTTAGACAATATATTTACAATACGTCAGATATATCGTAAGACACATGTACACAACACGTCGAGATAACTTCAAAGACAATAGTTGTACAATGGGTTATGATTGAGTCTTAGACATTATATTTACAATACATCTTGATTATTACAGGGTGATATATTGAACTATATATATGGACTACTAACGTTGGACTGCTAACATTAGACTACTAACGTTGGACTGCTAACTTGACAACTTAAATCATCAACACGTAAATAAAAATATGATTTGAATATATTTATCATACTTTGATATATATATATGTATATATTTGTTATAGGTTCGTGAATCGATCCGTGGCTAAGTTTGTTTTTCGACGAATTGAAAATTTGTGAAAGTGAGTTTCATTATTCCCTTTTATTATATTTTTGGGCTGAGAATACATGCGCTGTTTTTATAACTGTTTTACAAAATGGACACAAGTACTAAACTATATTCTGCATTAGTGTGTCTAACTGATAAGTCGTTAGGATGCATTAGTGAGTCTGGACTTCGACCATGTCTGCATGTCAAAAGTTTTGCTTATCATTTCTAGTCGGAAATCATCTGCTTATCATCCTTAGGAAATTACATGCTTATCATTCTTAGTCTAGACACATCTTACTGCATTGATTGCATGAATAGTGTATAGACAAAATTCATATCTTAGCGTATCTGCCAATTCATATCTTAGCGTATCTATTACTGTAAACCTTGCCTGATATATTCCTTGATTTCCTCCGTAATCTATGGGATCTTCTGTACAATATACAGGTATTCTATGTAGTTAGAATATCATCCGATATCCGAAAATCATTTCATACCGGAAAACCCTTTACTCAATAGTATGAAATGGAACTCGTTACTAGTTCAAGTTCTTCGGAACCCCACAACTATTCCGACATGGACGTTCACCTAAGCTCCGAAAGCAGCGTCACCAGAATGAATCAACCAATTCATCTGATGGGTTCGTAGTCGACTTAATCAATGGAGACGCGAAGAAGGAGATTCCTTCCACCAACCGAATTCACCTCTTGGTGAAGAACCTGAAGCACTTACCGGCGAACCTGTCTGAAACACCATATTTACCCTCATTGGCAGGATATTTCACAACAATTATATGATATCCCAAATTCTAAACCTTATTCATCCGCTCGTTCTGACCGACAATCATCCCAGAATAATAGAAGAAGTCAACGAACTTCGCGCTCGAGTAATCAATTTGGAGAATATGGTGCAAACCGTACCAGCTTCAACAACATCACCGGCACCAACAGTACCACCAATATCAACACCAGTGCCACCAACAACCCAAGTTTCAACATCACATGTCTCAACACCACAATCCATACCTCGAACTTAATCATCGTTCTACGTATCCTTCTACGTATCGTTCTACATCAATTATCTTCGTTCGACATGGCGATTATGTAATCTCTAATGTTTTAGAGATTGTGTACACTAAGTTCTAACGGTAAAATCAAATGAGTTTAATATTATATTAACTCATTAAATCCATGATTACATCTGAAGAAAATATATATGTAAGTATATTTTCATAAAGATTGTAATTAAAAATTCTTTTGTATAAACTGTTAATGGTGAAAATATTTTAACGGGTAGGTAATACCCGAGGAATATTTAGATCTCACATTAATAAGTTACATTGTACATTCTTCGAATCTGATTCAACAATCATTTACTATCCTACTTACATCCACAGATATATGTATCCGTTCACCACAGAATAACCATTTTCATTTAATTTTATATTTGGATTTTGACCTATCAGAATCCAACAAGTGGTATAATGAAGAAAATATTGGACAAAATAAAATTTGTTAGAAACAAACAAATTAACTATGAGAAATTTTGTTAAGAATCCACGCCAACAAAATCCTAGCTAACTGTTCCTAGCTAACTGCTAATTCCTTATTACATTTTAATTATCGCAATTTATTTTATCGCAATTTAATTCTCGCAATTTTATTTATTGTCATTTAATTTCTGTTATTTACTTTACACACTTTATTTATCGTCATTTAATTTCTGTTATTTATTTTACGCACTTTAAATATCGGGACACGTATACAAGGTTTTGACATATCATATCGACGCATCTATATATATTATTTGGAATAACTATAGACACTCTATATGCAGTAATGCTTGAGTTAGCTATACAGGGTTGAGGTTGATTCTACAATAATATATATACTTTGAGTTGTGATCGAGTCTGAGACATGTAAATAATAGGTCATGACACGTATTAATTAATTCGAATATTATATATTAAACTATATATGAATTATTGAATTGCTAACTGTGGACTACTAACTATGGACTACCAACATTGGACAATTAAAATGAATTAAAATATTGATTATAACATATGAAACTAAACAATTCTTCAAGTTTGCCACTTGATTTCATCTTAAACCTCATTTGTATCTTGACGATTACAATCCGCGTTCAAACCTTTCATGATTCTTGAAGACACCTCAATCGAGAGGATGAACCAACCGCACTTCATCTACGGAAGAAAAGATTGATGCATATAGTTATGCACCTGAAAACACTCGGAACCTGAGTAAACGTTTAACACGTATCTGTGCTAGCTCCTTTGGCGTTGTTATTACCAAAAATAACAATGTAATTCTTTTTCAAAATAGGCAATTTTGTCACAGCTCCAGCAAATCAACTTCAAGTTTTCATTCGGATTAGCCTTATCATATCCTTGATATATAAGTTTGCCTTTCGTCCTCGTTACCAGGGAAACCATTTATATTCCACCACATTAGCAGTAAAACTTACCAACAACCGTGTTGATCTTTGATTTTTAGAAAAATCATTATATTCGTTGCAACCCTATCATGTACTTATCCGCATCTGATAACGAGAACTGCCATACCAAGTACCAGGAATTAGTAATCAGTATTTTGAATTTCGCAATGTTTCTACAGCAACAGTTATATGTTGATAATGCTAAAAACGAACATATATTTCATAGCATTATTCCTCAAGAAAGACAAGCTTTTAGTTGCAATTGTTCTATTTACAAGTGATATTCGTTTGTATAATAAAAGGTGAAGACAAAAGACAGATTCGACGAATTGAAGACGCAAACGACCAAAAAGCTCAAAAGTACAAAAGACAATCAAAGAGGTTCCAATTATTGATAAGAAACGTCTCGAAATTACAAGAGTACAAGATTCAAAACGCAAAGTACAAAATATAAAATTGTACGCAAGGACGTTCGAAAATCCAGAACCGGGACCAGAGTCAACTCTCAACGCTCGACGCAACAGACTAAAAATTACAAGTCTACTATGCACAAGAATATAATATAATATATAAATAATTATATTAATTATTTATATTTTATATTTATATATAAAATCCGTCGGCAAGAAAGACTCCAAAAGTTGTGAGCTGTAATTTCAATCTCCGCGACTCGCGGAGTTTGAAGGCAAAAATGCCACGAGTCGCGGAGCCCGAAAATTTCAAACTCCCTATAAAAGCAACCGAATTCTGAGCATTTTTAATCCATCTAATATCCATCTCTCTATCTATATCGTATATATTTATATTTATATTATATTTTTAATTTAAATTTAATTTTAATTCTAATAATAAGGGTATGTTAGCAAATGTTGTAAGGGTGTAAGTCGAAATTCTGTCCGTGTAACGCTACGCTATTTTTAATCATTGTAAGTTATGTTCAACCTTTTTAATTTAATGTCTCGTAGCTAAGTTATTATTATGCTTATTTAAAACGAAGTAATCATGATGTTAGGCTAATTACTAAAATTGGGTAATTGGGCTTTTGTACCATAATTGGGGTTTGGACAAAAGAACGACACTTGTGGAAATTAGACTATGGGCTATTAATGGGCTTTATATTTGTTTAACTAAATGATAGTTTGTTAATGTTAATATAAAGATTTACAATTAGGCGTCCCTATAAATTACCATATACACTCGATCGGACACGATGGGCGGGGTATTTATATGTACGAATAATCGTTCATTTAACCGGACACGGAAATGGATTAATAGCCACTAGAATAATTAAAACAGGGGTGAAATTATGTATAAGGACACTTGGTATAATTGATAACAAAATATTAAAACCTTGGGTTACACTTAGTCGACATCCTGGTGTAATTATTAAACAAAGTATTAAAATCTTGTTACAGTTTAAGTCCCCAATTGGTTGGAATATTTAACTTCGGGTATAAGGATAATTTGACGAGGATACTCGCACTTTATATTTATGACTGATTGACTGTTATGGACAAAAACCAGACGGACATATTAAATAATCCAGGACAAAGGACAATTAACCCATGGGCATAAAACTAAAATCAACACGTCAAACATCATGATTACGGAAGTTTAAATAAGCATAATTCTTTTATTTCATATTTAATTTCCTTTATTTTATATTTAATTGCACTTCTAATTATCGCATTTTTATTATTATTGTATTTAATTGCACTTTTAATTATCGTACTTTTTAATTATCGCAAGTTTATTTTATCGCACTTTTATTATTCGCAATTTCATTATTGTTATTTACTTTACGCTTTAATTTAAGTCTTGTATTTATATTTATTATTTTACATTTGGTTTTAACTGCGACTAAAGTTTTAAAATCGACAAACCGGTCATTAAACGGTAAAAAACCCCCCTTTATAATAATAATATTACTTATATATATATTTGTATTTTTATAAAAGTAAACTAATATAGCGTTAAGCTTTGTTTAAAAAGATTCCCTGTGGAACGAACCGGACTTACTAAAAACTACACTACTGTACGATTAGGTACACTGCCTATAAGTGTTGTAGCAAGGTTTAAGTATATCCATTCTCTAAATAAATAAATATCTTGTGTAAAAATGTATCGTATTTAACAGTTTTTCCTGTAAAAATATAAGCTATTTTATATACACCTCGCGAAACATCAAGTATTTTTGGCGCCGCTGCCGGGGACATCGCTTAAAAGCCGGAAGCGCAACGCTAATATATAAAAAAAAAGATTTTTAGTTTACTTTTATTAAAATTCGCTTTTGTAAAAATACGTTTTAAATATTCGAAAATATAAAAAGAAAAACAAAAATTTATACATTTTTAAGATTTTGTTAAATATTTAAGTTTTATAAAGTTTCTTTAGTTTATAAAAATATAAGTTTTATTTAATTTATTTTATAAATATAAAAAAACCGAAAAAAAATAATTATATATAAATCTATTTTTTTTAGATTGTTATTTATAAAATTATAAAGTATTTTATTTTTATCTTAGTTTTTAAGATAAGTCTTATTTAACTTATATAAATATATTAATTAAATTAAAAACAGAAAAAAAAAAACAAAAACGCGTAAAAATTAAAACTGTACAGAGTTGAATTTTGAACCCCGCGACTCGCGGAGTTTTCTTCTTCAAACACCGCGACTCGCAGAGATACCCTGACACGCGACAGAACCCTAATTCAGCATTAATTACGGGTGATTATTAATTATTATAATTATTAACCCTAATTATTATTATTATTATAATTAGTTTTATTTTAAAGTTTTACTTTTTATTTAATTTATATTTTAGTTAAATTAGTTTAATTAAATTGTAAAATTAATAGTTTTATAAAATAAATAATATAAAAATAATATTTTTATAAAAATTGTACTTTTTATAACTTTTTGTATATTTTTATATTTTGTCCCTTTTTAATTGTTTTAGCGTAATATTTGTATTTTTCGCTCATATTTAGTTTTAAACTTAGTCTTTGCCATAGTTATTTTTACTTCTAGATTTTTAGGCTTTGCCGTAGAATTCCTTAAGTGCTTTTTCTTTAGACTAAGATTTAGGTGCTCTAGAATTTTGCGACGCCTTTTTAAGTTTAGTTTCTTTTTAAGTTATTTCCATTTGGGATATAGTTTTTCTTGTAAGCTTTAATATTTTTAGACGACTTTTACCTATGTATCAATTATCATTCCAATTAGTAATCTCAATTTGCGATTATAATTTTAAGTTAGTTGTAGTAATAAGGTTAGGTTAGTCAAGTGTTTTTAAGTTTTATAAATTTCTTTTATTTTTTCGTCACCTTTTATTTTTCAATCATTTTTCTTTTTCGACCTTTTTCCGACGAACTCTTTTTCTTTCTTATTTCTCGCTATTCTAGTTTTAGGACTTAGATTTTTATTCTACTTCTTATCTAAATTTCTTAAAATTACGAAAATTTATTTTAAGTGGTTAAATTAATAGACATCAAAATTTTCTGGTTCGTAGTAATAGTTGGATTTGTACGTGGACCGGGTTATTGGAGCCAAACAGTCCTCAATTATATTGAGACCAAACGAATCCTGCCCCTCTGCTGCATCTTTTGGCTATTCGAAACGTGGGCAAAATCAGAAAAGTCTATTGATTGGATAACTTATTATAATTTTTCTTTCCTTTTAAAAACTAATAGGATATTCAGTGAATGCACCGAGCAAGACGTTCACCACCTTTTGTACATTCACCACCTGTAACTAGATCAAGACATTTAGCAAATATTATCGCCGATGATTTTTCTTTAGAATCGTCATCCAGTCGACCAAGTACTTCAGTTCAAATTTCCGATAATCCATTTTTTGAACCCGACCTCACAATTGAGAATCCGGAGAATATTCAGGAACGATTCGTAGATCCTGAACCATTAAATTTTCCTCCGGAACCACCAATCATTCAAACAGAGATTGTTGAGGAACGAACCATTAAATCAGAATCCTCTAGTGATTCCGATTCAACAAATTCAATCATGGAGAATCTGGAACCTTTAAGTATGGAAGACCGAATGAGAGCTAAACGCACTGGCCAAGGTCACGCAATTACTCATCCAGACATTAATACGCCAGATTATGAATTCAAAGGACAAATTCTACACCTGGTGACTAATCAATGCCAATTTAGTGGTGCGCCGAAGGAAGATCCAAATGAACATCTACGTACCTTTAATAGGATCTGCACACTATTTAAAATCCGAGAAGTGGAGGATGAACAGATATATCTCATGTTATTTCCCTGGACTTTAAAGGGAGAAGTCAAAGATTGGTTGGAATCGTTACCTGAAGGGGCGATCGATACATGGGACGTTTTAGTTGAAAAATTTCTTAAACAATTCTTTCCGGCATCTAAAGCCGTAAGACTTCAAGCAGAAATTGTTGCGTTCACACAGAAGCCGAATGAAACTCTATATGAGGCATGGACTAGATATGGAAAGTTGTTAAGAGGATGTCCGCAACATGGTTTAGACACCTGTCAAATAGTACAAATATTCTACCAAGGATGCGACATCACTACAAGGAAAGACATAGATATAGCAGCTGGTGGTTCTATTATGAAGAAAACCGAAACTGATGCTTACAAAATTATTGATAACACTGCTTCCCACTCACATGAGTGGCACCAAGAAAAAGATATCGTTAGATCATCTAAAGCAGCTAGAGCCAATTCTAGCCATGACTTAGATTCCATTTCCGCAAAGATAGATGCTGTCGAGAGACGAATGGAAAAGATGACTAAAGATATTCACTCAATACGAATTAGTTGTGAGCAGTGTGGAGGACCACATTTGACAAAAGATTGTCTCAGTATTGAATTAACAATGGAACAAAGAAAGAATATTTCATACATAAACCAAAGGCCTGGAAATAATTATCAGAATAATTATCAACCGCCAAGACCTATTTACAATCAAAACCAGAATTATAACCGAAATATTCCATACAACAACCAACAAGGTCCTAGCAATCAACAAGTATCCAATAATACTTACAATCAGCAAAGACCTAATTTTCAAAACAAACCACCACAACAAACCGATGATAAAAAGCCGAATTTAGAAGATATGATGACGAAGCTAGTTGAAACTCAAACGCAGTTTTTCACATCTCAGAAACAAACTAATGAACAAAATGCTCAAGCATTTAGAAATCAACAAGCTTCTATTCAAAATCTGGAACAAGAAGTAAGTAACCTAGCAAGGTTAATAGGTGGAAGAAAACCGGGAAGTCTACCTAGTGATACAAATGCTAACCCCCGGAATGAAACAGCTAAAGCTATTACCACAAGAAGTGGTACAACACTTAAACCACCTGAAATACCTGTAACTTCTGATGAAGCTATTCCTACTCCACAAGAACCACAACCTGATCAAGATAAGGAAAAATAACCGGTAGTTGAAAAGGTTAATGAAGATAACACAGTTAAGGCTATACCTTATGTTAAACCATACCAACCACCACTTCCTTACCCGAGTAAAATGAAGAAAGAGAAACTTGAAGCCGAGCAATCCAAATTCTTGGATATGTTTAAACAGATAAATGTAAATCTTCCTTTCATTGATGTGATTTCAGGAATGCCTATATATGCTAAATTCTTGAAAGATCTAATCTCAAATAGAAAGAAAATGGAAGAACTCTCGGCTGTTACCATGAATGCTAATTGTTCAGCAGTGCTGTTGAATAAGATACCAGAAAAATTATCTGATCCAGGAAGTTTCACAATTCCATGTTTTCTGGGTAGTCTTAGTTCAATAGAAGCATTGGCAGACTTAGGTGCTAGTATAAATCTAACGCCGTATTCACTATACGCTAAACTAGACATTGGAGAATTGAAACCAACCAGAATAAGCATACAACTAGCCGATAGATCAATAAAATATCCCAGAGGGATAATGGAGAACATGCTAGTTAAAGTTGGTACTTTAGTATTTCCAGTAGATTTTGTTGTTCTGGACATGGAAGAAGATTCTCAAGTTCCTCTCATATTAGGAAGACCATTCTTAAACACGGCTAAAGCAATGATAGACGTGTTCGGTAAGAAATTGACCCTAAGTATAGAGGATGAGAGTGTTACCTTTTCAGTTGATAGAGCAATGCAACAACCGCAATGTGCAGATGATACATGTTATTATATTCAAACTATAGATGCACATGCAGAATTATTAGAAGAATTTCCAGAATTACAAGGAACGGGAGAATGTTCTTTAGGAGAAAGTAATGAACCAATTGATGAAGCTGAAATGTTAGCTACACTTATAGCTAATGGATATGAACCAACAACAGAAGAAATTCAAATGCTAAAAGAAGAAGACAGATATCGATACAAATCATCGATAGAAGAACCTCCGAAATTAGAGTTAAAGCCACTTCCAAACCATTTGGAATACGCTTATTTACATGGTGAATCTGAATTACCTGTAATAATATCGTCTTCTCTTACTGAAAATGAGAAATCACAACTCATTTCTGTGTTGAAAGCTCATAAACCAGCCATTGCATGGAAGATTCATGATATTAAAGGAATAAGTCCTTCGTATTGCACACATAAAATCCTTATGGAAGAAGGTCCTAAAACGTATGTGCAACGCCAACGAAGACTAAATCCTAATATGCAAGATGTAGTTAAGAAAGAGATTATTAAACTGCTAGATGTAGGTTTGATATATCCAATTTCTGATAGTCCATGGGTAAGCCCAGTTCAATGCGTGCCTAAGAAGGGTGGCATGACTGTCATTACAAATGAGAAAAATGAGCTTATTCCTACTAGGACTGTAACAGGATGGCGTGTGTGTATTGATTATAGAAAATTAAATGACGCCACCAGAAAAGATCACTTTCCCTTACCTTTCATTGATCAAATGTTGGAAAGATTAGCCGGAAATAGTTACTATTGTTTTCTAGATGGATTTTACGGATATTTTCAAATTCCAATAGCACCCGAGGATCAAGAGAAAACCACATTCACGTGCCCTTATGGTACTTTTGCTTACAAACGCATGCCATTTGGACTTTGCAACGCCCCTGTAACCTTTCAAAGGTGTATGATGGCGATTTTTCACGACATGATAGAAGAATGTATGGAAGTTTTCATGGATGACTTTTCAGTCTTCGGTGATACATTTGAATCATGTCTAGCTAATCTGGAACGAATGCTTATTAGATGCGAACAATCAAATCTAGTACTTAATTGGGAGAAATACCATTTCATGGTTAAAGAAGGCATCGTTCTTGGTCAAAAAATTTCAAAAGAAGGAATTGAAGTGGATAGAGCTAAAGTAGATGTAATTGCTAAACTTCCACATCCCACCAATGTTAGAGGAGTTAGGAGTTTTCTAGGGCATGCCGGTTTTTACCGACATTTCATAAAAGATTTTTCTAAAATTGCCACTCCTATGAATAAACTTCTAGAAAAAGATGCTCCATTCATCTTTTCCGATGAGTGTATCAAATCTTTTAATATTCTTAAAGAAAAACTCACTAATGCGCCGATCATGATAACACCAAATTGGAATCTACCATTTGAACTAATGTGCGATGCAAGTGATTTTGCAATGGGAGCCGTTTTAGGACAAAGGATTGAAAAACGATTTCAACCTATATATTATGCTAGTAAGACGTTACAAGGAGCACAAACGAACTATACAACTACTGAAAAAGAACTCCTTGCTATTGTCTTTGCTTTTGACAAATTTCGATCATATCTCGTTCTAGCAAAAACGGTGGTCTATACCGACCATTCTACTCTTAGATACCTATTTTCAAAACAAGATGATAAACCAAGATTAATCCGTTGGATCTTACTCTTACAAGAGTTTGATATTGAAATCCGAGATAAAAGAGGAGCAGAAAATCTCGCCGCTAATCATCTTTCTCGTCTTGAAAATCCCGAATTAGAAGTTCTAAATGAATCGGCCATACAAGACAACTTTCCTGATGAATATCTATTGAAGATAGATTATAAAGAAATTCCATGGTTTGTAGACTATGCAAACTACTTAGTTTGTGGATTCCTTGAAAAAGGATTATCGTACCAAAAATGAAAGAAATTCTTCAGTGATATAAAACACTTTTTTTGGGAAGATCCACACCTGTTTAAAAGTTGTCCAGATGGAATAATACGCCGATGTGTATTTGGAGATGAAACTAGTAAAATATTAAACCATTGTCACACAGGACCAACAGGAGGGCATTATGGGCCTCAGCTAACAGCAAGAAAAGTTTATGATGCTGGATTCTATTGGCCTACAATTTACAAAGACGCACACCTTCTTTGCAAATCCTGTGATGCTTGTCAAAGGGCAGGAAAAATAAGTCAACGTGATGAAATGCCACAAAATTTCATCCAAGTATGTGAAGTATTTGACATTTGGGGTATTGACTTTATGGGTCCATTTCCAAAATCTCATAATAATCTATATATACTCGTAGCCATTGATTATGTATCTAAATGGGCGGAAGCACAAGCTCTCCCAACTAACGATGCACGAGTTGTAGTCAATTTTTTAAAACGTCTTTTTGCAAGGTTCGGAACACCGAAAGCTTTAATAAGTGATCGGGGAACTCATTTTTGTAATAATCAACTTGAGAAAGTTCTTAAAAGATATGGAGTAACTCATAAAATCTCCACCGCATATCATCCACAAACAAGTGGACAAGTTGAAAATACCAACCGAGCTTTAAAACGTATTCTAGAGAAAACCGTAGGATCAAATCCGAAGGAATGGTCCATTAAATTGGAGGATGCACTCTGGGCTTTTAGAACAGCCTACAAAACTCCAATTGGAACCACACCTTTTAGACTTGTTTATGGAAAAGCATGTCATCTTCCAGTAGAAATTGAACACAAAGCATTTTGGGCTTTGAAGACATGTAATCTTGATTTACATGAAGCCAGACGTCTACGATTAAGTCAACTAAACGAATTAGAAGAATTAAAACATGAAGCATTCGAAAATTCATTAATCTATAAAGAAAGAACGAAGAAATAGCATGATAAAAGAATCAGAAGTTCAAAAGAATTTAAGGAAGGAGACAGAGTTCTTCTTTTCAATTCACGATTCAAGCTATTTCCTGGAAAATTGAAATCAAGATGGTCTGGACCATTCATAGTCAAAAGAGTTTTCCCATACGGAACGATAGAATTAATAAATTCAAATGGGATTGAATTTAAAGTTAATGGTCACAGAGTTAAACATTACATACATGGTCTGATGGAAGTTGACAATGAAGTTAATCACAATTTCGACACCACAGCTAACTAAGTGTGGGGAGAATCAAGTCTTTAAAGGATAATATGTATTTCTGTCAGAGTTAGATTGTCTGTTTTCGTGTAGTTCTCGAAAATGGAACCCGAATGGTCTTTCCCTAGCAGACCCTAAAGAACTAGTCTTCTCCCCCCATTCTGAATTTTTATTTTTTTTAGGAAATGAAGACTGCCTGTGAACTAAACCATGGTCTAATGCTACACGCTTTGATCACTAAACGTAATAATGACACACTTCCGAGTGAAATAGTATCAGTAATCAGAGAAAGAATGGACAGAGTTAGAAAAGAATCCAGATGCGAAGATAATAAGTTACAATTTAGTAAAGGAAAATCAAAATCCGCAGCGAAAAGAAGAGCACGACACCTAGAAAGATGTCACAAATGCGGAAAATGGTCACATGGAGGTAAATGTTCAAATAATCAAACCTATTCAAACACCGAATTTGTTACTTTATGCAGAGACGGACCGTTCATATGTTTAGAAGAAAAGACACAGAATGCTCGAGGTTACGCCTATGTAGCTATGGAAAACCAATTAAACCAACTATCTTATGAATGGGATAGATCATATAACTAAGAAATCTATTTCACAGGTATGTTTGTACAGTTTTTATTTTTATTTTTAACCTTTTGATAATAAACGCTAATTTGTTCGCTATAAAGTATTAAATTGGTATTGAATAAAATTAGGTTTGGCGACCGAAATTATTGATATCATTCAAAAAATTTATTACATCACTGCGAAATTTAACGTTTATTTTTAAGGTATAAATATCTTTAATCAATCAACCCAAAATATTTTAAAAATTCGTCTTGAGTTAAATTAGGTCTTGGAACCGAAATTACTTTACCGAAAAGAGGGGCGCATATTTTTGATAATATTTGATTGATTAAAGTGGGATAAAAAGCCAAAAAGATTTTTAATTTTATTTTTACCATGTTTTTAAAATTAATATATAAATCTTAAATTAATATTGTAAACTTTGTAAAATCAATATATTTAAAATTGTAAATATTTGAAAAATTAATATAAATTTGGTGTGAATTTATAATATGAACTTTTAAAATTAAGTTTGGTGAGAATTTTTAATTTTTAAAATATGAATTTTTAATTTTATGCATTTTAAATTGTAAGTTTGGTGTGAATTTTTAATATTAATTTTGAATTTTATATTTAAATTGTGTGAATTTAAAAACAAAAATTTACTTTATCTCATTAAGTTAAAAATATGATTTTTAAAATTCGTCGTAAGTTGAAGACTAGGTCTTTGAACCGAAATTGCTTTACCCAAGGGAGGGACGAGAACTTTTATTATCATTATTTTTAATCTTATTGAATTAAAGTATGCCAAAAACATTAAAAACCCCAAAAATCTTAGCTTTTAAAACAATCACTACAAAAAGATAAATTTTAAAATTTTGTCGAAGGACGGACTAGGACATCGATCCGAAACGACCTCGTCCTAAATAACAAGGGAAACAAAATTTTAAAATTAATTACTTAATTGTTTTAATAAGTTAAAGATTATAAAAAAAAAATACCAAACTCCGCGACTCGCGGAGTTTGGAGGTTTAATCACCGCGACTCGCGGGAGGACAAAAATACAGAAAAAATAAAATCGAGCAAGAACAGCTCAGTTGCACACCACACCAAAAACACAGCGAAATACTGCGCGAAAAAACCCCAAAAACACCCCCAAAATCACAATTTTTAACCGTTAATCATCAAATCTTTTACTAAAATCATGTTGAGAAGGATGCTATCAAGGAATTACTCAAGAAAAATGGTAAATTTCTACACCTAAACACCATTTAATCCGAAAATTAGTGTTCTTGAGCAATTTTTTTCCCAATTTGATTTTGATGCTTTTTAGTGTAATTATGCTTAAATTGTTTATGTATTAGGCTTGTATAACCTAGATTGATGCTATTTAACATGATTAGAAGCCGTAAACTTCAAATTTTGAGTAATCTAGGGTTTGTGTTCTTGAGCAAATTTGGGGCTTTTTGATATAAACAGGTTATGGCCGATTTTTGTCATGAATTGTTGCTAAATTAAGTAGTGTAACATGTTTAGGTAGTTAAATGATCCAAACTTTGAGCCTAAACATGATTTTGAGAATTAAAGTGGACTTTTTCAAGTCTAAAATTCATGAACTTGATTTTTGAGAGATAATGCCATTTGAAACTTGTTTAATTGCTAGTAATGATTATTTTGACATGTTATTTGAGTTGAATGCTTATGAACTTGGCGAACATTTTCGTATATGCTTATTTGAAAAAGTGTAGATTTGATAAAAATGTGAAAATGAGCTTAAGTTTGATATAAATTGATCATGTCATTGTAATTAATTTGATTGATGATTTTGCTGACACTAATGCATATTTGGATGCACAAAAATTGTGTTTGATGTGTTTTGCAGACTGAAAGGGGTGAATCTTCATCCCAAGCTCGCAATGCTCCTGCTGAGAATGCGGAACAACAGGAGGTGGATAACTACTACAAGCAAGATATACCTCATCCAGTCATGACATTTTCTGATATGCACTTGGAAGATTTGCATCCGAACCTGAGATTTGACAGACTTTGGATAGATTATCCAAAATACCAAAGGGGTTTGCATACTCTTCATTCTAAAGTTGTTGAGGTACCTAGGGTCATAGAATGGGGACCCTTAGAAGCTGTAGAATTGGCCGGGCCAATTAGGGAATTACTTGTACAGAGGTATGGTAATTCTACTTTTAATAACTGGGTACGTTTATTCACCATGCGTAGACCTGTATATAAAGTATGGTGTGAAGAATTGTTGTGTAGTATAGAATTAAACGATCGGGTAGCTAGTTTAACCGATCGATCTTTTATTAGATTTTTGTTAGGAGGTTCGATGCGCCACATGTCTTTACTAGACATGGCTCAGGCTTTACGTATATATACGCCTGAGGAGTTAGCATCTGCCGATTGTAGAGGGTTGATACTAAATGGTAGAAAGATAGATGAAAATTTTGATACACACGGTGTATGGAGTCAAATGACAAGCCATCACCGATTCAAGGGGGGAAATTACTCTTATTTGGATATAGATAGAGCTGAATTAAGAGTGATTCATAGGATTTTAGCTAATTCGATTACACAAAGAGGTAAGAACAAGGAAAAGGTAAATGAACAGGAATTGTTTTACCATATGTGTATTCGAGACCCACAAAGCGCTGTAAGTATACCTTATTGTGTGGGTTATTATTTATCAGCTATGGTTAGGGGATGAGACCGCATAGCATAATAGGAGGTGGTATTTTTATAACTTTGATTACTGAATATCTCGGTGTGGATATAAGTCGGGGGGGATTATTAGTCGAAGAACCAGAACCCCGCGATACTATAGGTTTAAATGTATACCATGGTGCGAAAGTTTTGAAGAGGCGAAATAACGCCGCAGTATAATATCATGGTAGACATCCACAGGTTGAGAGAAACCAACAGCAAGGTAATGTAGGAGGGGGAAATGAGATGCAAGAAATGCAAAGGTTTATATCTTCACAGGAGTACGAAAATGCTAGACAGAGAGCATTTGAAGATTGGCAAGTTCATCAGAACCAAATCATAGCTCATTGCCAACATATAGGTAGAAACTATATTCCTACACCAAAAACCATATTCCCTCCCTGGTCTATAGAGATGCAGCCACCGTATCCTACGTATGACCCTGCCGAAGCATTTTATAGCACCTATGGTTATGCTTGGAACCCCTATTGGTATTAATATCATCCCTAGTCTACTTAGTTTTATTTATTTTGTAATTTGTAATGTTGATACGTTTAATACTTATGTTAATATTGTAATAGTTTTTATAATTTTCTAACTTTTATTCTTAGATTTTAATAATTTTTGAATGTGGGGTAATATACCAAACTTCAAAAATATGTATATATGTTTGCAGTTTATCTTATGTACACAACAGGGTAAAACAACGCATTTTCAAAGACTGGCATTAAGTTCAGCAAAAGCAACTAATTTTGACGACAAGATGCAAAATATATGTGAAATAACAACAAGACGGAATGAACAAATGATGTGCACCATTTATCATTCAGCAAACAAATGCCAATATATTTGGAAACTTTGGTAAAATTTAATCAATTTCACACAAATCACCCTCAATAATTTAAATTGTTACTGATTTCTTGCAAATGAGGGCATTGCAAGATCTTAAGTGTGGGAAGGGGTTAAATTCTTTCGGATTTTAAAATTTTTTACTTTATACACTTGGTTACCATTAAAAATACTAGTAAAGCAGTAGTTGTATTAGAATCTAGTGCTCTCTGATAATAAAGAACAGCCCTAGTCTTATATACTGACTACCCAATTCTAGTAAAATTTTTCAAATTTTTCAATTAAATGAACTCAAAATCATGTTTATACATATTTATGAACGATAAAACTAGGTTTTAACACCGAAATTATTGTTACCTCGGAAAGGACATAAATTGAGAAACAAACCAAAATGTTAAAATTCATTTAAAATGGAATAGAGGACGATAAAAAGGAAAATAAAAGCCAAGTGTGGGAAAATTTACCAAGTTATCTTAAACATATGTCACATATATCTGTAACAAATAACTGAAAATACTTTTGCTTTGGACTAAACTAAACTGTTTTACCCGATGAAAGAAAAGAAGAGATGGATCTGCACGATGAATCAATTCCATCATTAAAAGGAAGTAAAGTCTTCCGAAAAAGAAACGCGCTTCTTGATTTAGGTCAAGAAGTTGTCGTCCAGACCAGCTGTAGGTTGACGAAAAATCTAGAAAAGTCATCACTAAAATCAGCAGGAAATCCACGGACCTCAGCATTAAACAGGGTCGCCAAGTGGTCAGATTTATCCTAACCATGAGAAGGATTTATCTCGTAAAATGGGGGGGGGCACCATGCAAATTAGCTGGATAAGACTAATGAATCAAATCCCCAGAAAGGATAATCTCCTTAAAGATTAAAAATCAGCTTTTAAGACTGATATTACTCAATCCTTGAGATTGACCTTAAAGATTGAGAATTACAAACTCATGGAATTCAATGATATCTAAACTCGAGCTTGAACGAGAAAATATTTTGATCAAAATTACAAACCGATTTGTTTTCTGAAAACCCTATTTTCAATGCGTTCATTACCATTGAACGTAAAATCCTAGGAATTCACCTGGAATTCATTAGGTCACCTGAACCAAATCGGGTGTCAACCGTAAGAACGGTGGTTGCATAGCATGGTCAAAGACAGGACCTTGTGCCAGACCAAAAAATCATAAGGGTGAGCTTTACTATTGCTCCTACCAAGGATAGTAATTGCGTTTGACACGTTATAGACCATAATTAAAAGTATGTCAGGAGACATTGCCTTAACAGTTGCTTGTTCAACGCTTTCCTTTACAACCGGACGGTAGTTTACCGAAAGGTAATATACGGGACAAGTAAACTGGACGTGTTGCTTTCCAAATACAAGGTTAGCAAGTGGGTGAAACAAAACCATAAGTTTTGAGCTAAAATTTTCAAATCTGAAACCCACCAAACTCACAAAAATATTTTGCAAACACCGGTGAAGGGTTATTCCGGAAAACTTATCTAAGGTAAAAACTAGATTTAATTTTCAAAAGATCAAATGTTTTTATAAAGATCCAATTTCCTTAATGGATCTAAATTTTTATAGTCATGTGGGACTGTAAACCATATCGTTACTACCATTGTTCATACCGCCGTATAGAAATCACTGATGTACAAAGTGTGAAGAATAAAGAAGTGATTCTAGTATTTCAAGACGATATTGCTTGAGGACAAGCAACGCTCAAGTGTGGGAATATTTGATAATGCTAAAAACGAACATATATTTCATAGCATTATTCCTCAAGAAAGACAAGCTTTTAGTTGCAATTGTTCTATTTACAAGTGATATTCGTTTGTATAATAAAAGGTGAAGACAAAAGACAGATTCGACGAATTGAAGACGCAAACGACCAAAAAGCTCAAAAGTACAAAAGACAATCAAAGAGGTTCCAATTATTGATAAGAAACGTATCGAAATTACAAGAGTACAAGATTCAAAACGCAAAGTACAAAATATAAAATTGTACGCAAGGACGTTCGAAAATCCGGAACTGGGACCAGAGTCAACTCTCAACGCTCGACGCAACGGACTAAAAATTACAAGTCTACTATGCACAATAATATAATATAATATATAAATAATTATATTAATTATTTATATTTTATATTTATATATAAAATCCGTCGGCAAGAAAGACTCCAAAAGTTGTGAGCTGTAATTTCAATCTCAGCGACTCGCGGAGTTTGAAGGCAAAAATGCCGCGAGTCGCGGAGCCCCAAAATTTCAAAATCCCTATAAAAGCAACCGAATTCTGAGCATTTTTAATCCATCTAATATCCATCTCTCTATCTATATCGTATATATTTATATTTATATTATAATTTTAATTTTAATTTTAATTTTAATTCTAATAATAAGGGTATGTTAGCAAATGTTGTAAGGGTGTAAGTCGAAATTCTGTCCGTGTAACGCTACGCTATTTTTAATCATTGTAAGTTATGTTCAACCTTTTTAATTTAATGTCTCGTAGCTAAGTTATTATTATGCTTATTTAAAACGAAGTAATCATGATGTTAGGCTAATTACTAAAATTGGGTAATTGGGCTTTTGTACCATAATTGGGGTTTGGACAAAAGAACGACACTTGTGGAAATTAGACTATGGGCTATTAATGGGCTTTATATTTGTTTAACTAAATGATAGTTTGTTAATGTTAATATAAAGATTTACAATTGGGCGTCCCTATAAATTACCATATACACTCGATCGGACACGATGAGCGGGGTATTTATATGTACGAATAATCGTTCATTTAACCGGACACGGAAATGGATTAATAGCCACTAGAATAATTAAAACAGGGGTGAAATTATGTATAAGGACACTTGGTATAATTGATAACAAAATATTAAAACCTTGGGTTACACTCAGTCGACATCCTGGTGTAATTATTAAACAAAGTATTAAAATCTTGTTACAGTTTAAGTCCCCAATTAGTTGGAATATTTAACTTCGGGTATAAGGATAATTTGACGAGGATACTCGCACTTTATATTTATGACTGATGGACTGTTATGGACAAAAACCAGACGGACATATTAAATAATCCAGGACAAAGGACAATTAATCCATGGGCATAAAACTAAAATCAACACGTCAAACATCATGATTACGGAAGTTTAAATAAGCATAATTCTTTTATTTCATATTTAATTTCCTTTATTTTATATTTAATTGCACTTCTAATTATCGCATTTTTATTATTATTGTATTTAATTGCACTTTTAATTATCGTACTTTTTAATTATCGCAAGTTTATTTTATCGCACTTTTATTATTCGCAATTTCATTATTGTTATTTACTTTACGCTTTAATTTAAGTCTTGTATTTATATTTATTATTTTACATTTGGTTTTAACTGCGACTAAAGTTTTAAAATCGACAAACCGGTCATTAAATGGTAAAAAACCCCCCTTTATAATAATAATATTACTTATATATATTTGTATTTTTATAAAAGTAAACTAATATAGCGTTAAGCTTTGTTTAAAAAGATTCCCTGTGGAACGAACCGGACTTACTAAAAACTACACTACTGTACGATTAGGTACACTGCCTATAAGTGTTGTAGCAAGGTTTAAGTATATCCATTCTCTAAATAAATAAATATCTTGTGTAAAAATGTATCGTATTTAATAGTTTTTCCTGTAAAAATATAAGCTATTTTATATACACCTCGCGAAACATCATATGTATACATATAACATTTATCTCTTAGAATTATGATCTTCCATTCTGGAATTCTGAAAAGGCACCAGTCTACGAATCAATACTCTGAATTTTGAAAAAGCTGAATGAAGCAGCAGAAACTGTAGACAACTGTAAACGACCTTAACAGTTGAAAGTTTGACGATAAAGAATAGTATGTTGACAAAGTTCAAAAAAGTTGGAACTGGAAAACGGATTGAGCAAACTATGAAGAAAACTATGGACAAATCACAAAGAATAAACTTGCCTTCAAAGAATTCAAATGATTCAGTATCTGCTGAAGTCATTAACGAATACCTTGTTCCTGACTCTACACTTTTACGAACAATCTTCATCATCATCCACCGATATTAGAAATTCTAAAATAGCATCGAATCTCTCATTATAAATATCCTCGATATTTCTGAAGATATTTTCATCACTATTCTTATCTGAAATCGTTTATCTCTTCGCAATATCAGTGTTACATCATAAAAGAAACTATTTTTAGTTTCTAAATTCTGAAACCTTCGAGTTTAAAATATGAATGTTTTTGAAGTAGTGTTGGGAACTGATGCATGAGTTAGTATAATATAATGACACTTGATCAACGTGATTATATTACAGTAAGTCATGCTGAGTTTCTAAATGGAACGTGATGATTCACAGATCATAACGCCATGTTACATGACTCTTGTATTCTATTTAACCTCTAAAATATCAAGAAAATATTTTCTTGATGATTCGGTCTTTTCTGGGATATTCTGGTAATTTGACAAATCAAGATCGTGCCATTACGATTTCCTTCTTAGAACATTAACTATGTTCATTCCGAATTTCATATCTACAAATTCTGGATCATTATTCGCTTGACTTAGAGTTGAGAAGAGAATAAAAAAGGCAAAGAGCTCCAAAATATAAGGGAGAATATAAAGCCCGATAACAACACATAAATTACAAACCGTGTATATCAATGTTTATCGCAACATAAAGACACGGGAGAATTAAAAACACTATAACCCCAAGGGCGAAGTAGAAGAAAACAAATTCCTCCGATGGAAGTTGGAAAAGGAGAATGATTGTTGCGATAGTAAGGATAAGGATAAGGATTAGAACTAGATTAAGCATTTTTACAATCTTTTAAATTTGGGAATTGAGTATAGGAGTGATTAAAGTAATGGAATGGAAGAAGTTAATTTATAGTGAAATATCTGATAAAGAAATCAAGACAGATAATCGCATTTAATTAAAGAGATTTTATTCACCAAAGAATCAAATCTTTCAGATCTCAACGATTTTCTCTAAATCCCTTGAATTCCAGAAATCAACCGTATCTACGTCAAAAGATATGATGAAACTTTATTTACTCGTTTCACTCTTTCGTAATAGCTTCATTCGTACTCTTCGAATAATCGAATTATTTTATCTTTATTACTCAATGGTAATAAAACTCTATTTATCAGCTTATATGAGTCATGAAAACATATTTATTGTCAGCCATGATGATCCCACTCAAATTTCGGGACGAAATTTCTTTAACGGGTAGGTACTGTGACGACCCGGAAATTTCCGACAAAATTCAAACTTAATCTTTATATGATTCCGACACGATAAGCAAAGTCTGTAATGTTGAGTCTTGAAAATTTTTGGAACTATGTTCATGTATTCAATTACTCTTTGACTATTACCGATGATTCACGAACCTTATAATTGTAAACATAAATAATTATATATGTAAGCAATCATATATAATAAATTAAATATATTAATGAACTGTTATATGATTCAGTTATTATGAAAGATAACCTAAAATAACTAAAACTTGTTATTTTAATATATAGGGTAAATTGAATATAAAGGATGTCGAACATAATTGGTCAACGTTAACAAAGTATTAAATGTACGATGTTATACTTTGAATCTATTTATTTTAATAATTAATATTGATCTAAGTAATACAACTTGATGTTTAAAACTTAATCATATATATAGTAATGTGAATATATACATATATATATATATATATATATATATATATATATATATATATATATATATATATATATATATATATAAATTCTATACATAATTATTACTATATATATATTGTTAAAATGTATATATATTAAATATATAATATGTATTATGTAAACATTTAATATTATAAAATTAATAGTATATAAAATAAATATATGTAATTACAAGTTAAAATATAATTAATATATTAAAATTCTTATTATTACTTTTCTTATTATCATTAACATAAATAATAGTATTAATATCAATATCAATATTATTAATATTATCATATAATATATATATGTAAAAATTGATACATTTGATTTGTTACATTATTATTAATAATATTATTTTTAACAATATATATATATATATATAGTTAAGAAAATTGTTATATATTATTATTACTAATATTATCATTAATATCAATATAATTAGTATTACTATTATAATTGTTATAAATTTCACTAAAATTATTATTATCATGACTTATTATTATTATTATTACTCATATTATTATTAGTATTATTATTATTATTATTATTATTATTATTATTATTATTATTATTATTATTATTATTATTATTATTATTATTATTATTATTATTATTATTAGTATTATTATTAATATAATTATAATTATTAATTATTAATATTAATTATAAAATAATTATGCGTACGATTGCAGAATCATAATCTGTTTAATGTTACTATCAATCTGTAGCTGATTTATTCCCTAGTACAAATCACGACATGGTAATTACATTAACAGCCAAAATCGGTTAGCAATCACACTCCAGTTTTATTTTATTTTTTATTATTTCCTCCTGATTGAATTAACTGACAAAAATCAAAATTTGGATATATAATTGATCGAATCCAGTTGCAAAGGATGCCAACTAGCTTCACATTATCAAATACCACTCACACATACCTTTATCAGATTCAATTTAGCGAATTAAAAAAAAATAACGAAGAACAGGTGAACTGCCCTATTCGTGTTTCATTTTTCCAATACCTCGATTTCGAGTCAATCTTCAAAATGTAATAATGCAGTTATGTTAGAGATTAATTACTAAAACTATCTGAAAAGTCTCAATTTCCAATTCTTCAAAACAAGATCGAATTTTCGAGTCAAACTGTTATTTCAAAAAGTTAAACTTTTTGTTCATCATCAAATTCGAACCCAAGTTGATGTTTTAGATTCAATTAAGGTTACAGAAAGTTTTTAATAAGGATTTAGAATCTTTTTCATGTTTTGATCTTGGTCTAAAACGCATTTAATTTTCGACTTTGAATTTTGGTATTTTATCGAGCTTTTTATTCTGATACATCGTTTTTTTTAAATATCTTGTTGTTTTATTTAATCTAATAAATCTCTATATGTTTCTGTATTATTGCAAATCTTAAAAAAATTAAAGAAAACTATTAACTAGTTATGAATTTTGAATCTGGGTCGAATGTGAAAGAGGAAGAAGAAGAAGAAATATGATACATAAATAAATCGGGTTAATTAAATTTAAAATAGGATATAATCAGATAAACAGAAGGCAGTGGAGTGGTGATGGGTGTTAGCGGGTATCCAGGAGGTCACGGGTTCGAGCCCGGTCAGGGATAATTCTTTTAACACAAAGCGTTAAAGGGTATACACAATTATTTTTATTTTTTGTTAATGTTATTATTAATTATTATGATTATTATTATTATTATTGCTATGATTATTACTAGTATTATTAGTTATTAATGTTATAATTATGATTATAATCATTATTGTTATTAGTGTTATTATTATTATTGTTGTTATTATTATTATTATTATCATAAAAATAATTATTATTAACATTGTCATTACTATTATTATTATTATTTTTGTATTGTTCTTAAGTATTAGTATTATTATTATGATTATAACTATGATTATCATTATTATTATTTCTATGAAGATAATAAAGTTTAGTATTAGATCATTAAAAATTAAGATTTGTATTATTTTAAAATTTTTTAGTATTATAATTATCATCATAAGTATTAGTATTATATAGATATTAAAATCATTATCGTAATTATCATTAACATTAAAAGTAATATTTTTACAAGTATTATTATCAATATCACTATTATTATCATTAATATAGTTATTATTAACATTATTATTTTTATCAGTGATATTAATTACTATAATTATTATCGTTTTCACTAATATTAATATGACTTTAGTATCATAATAAATACTATTTTTTTAACAAACAAATGATATATATATATATATATATATATATATATATATATATATATATATATAATGCATTTAATACTTATAACATAATAAAATCAATATTTTCATATACAAACAGAATATAAGAGACATATATATATATATATATATATATATATATATATATATATATATATATATATATATATATATATATATATATATATATTAATATAAAAATGATATAATTAATAGATTAAATATATATAAACTTATTCGATTACGATAATGTGTATTAATAAATATACAAATGATATAGGTTCGTGAATCCAAGGCCAACCCTGCATTGTTCAGTTGTTCAATGTCGTCATATGTATTTTTACTACAAAATACAGTATTGTGAGTTTCATTTGCTCCCTTTTTAAATGCTTTTGCAATATATATTTTTGGCACTGAGAATACATGCGCTGTTTTTTTATAAATGTTTGACGAAATAGACACAAGTAATTGAAACTACATTCTATGGTTGAATGATCGAAGCCGAATATGCCCCTTTTTTCTTGGTAACCTAAGAATTAGTAAAACGATCTACTAATTGACGCGAATCCTAAAGATAGATCTATTGGGCCTAACAAACCCCATCCATGGTTGCGGATGCTTTAGTACTTCGATGTTGTTTTATCATGTCCGATGGATGTCCCGGAATGATAGGGAATATTCTTATATGCATCTTGTTAATGTCGGTTACCAGGTGTTCAATCCATAAGAATGATTTTTGCATGCATGCTATTTATGAGAAATGGAAATGAAATTCTTGTGGTCTATTAAAAAGATGGAAATGAATGATTATGATAAACTAATGAACTCACCAACCTTTTGGTTGACACTTTTAAGCATGTTTATTCTCAGGTATGAAAGAAATCTTTCGCTGTGCAATTGTTCATTTTAAGGATATTACTTGAAGTCATTCATGGCATATTTCGAAAGACGTTGCATTCGAGTCATTGAGTTCATCAAGATTATTATTAAGTCAATTTATAGTTGGATAGTGGATATTATGAAATGGTATGCATGCCTGTCAATTGTCGATGTAAAGAAAGTTTGTCTTTTAAAAACGAATGCAATGTTTGTAAAATGTATCATATAGAGCTCAAATACCTCGCGATGTAATCAACTATTGTGAATCGTTTATAATGTATATGACTCGGTCTTTTCACTGAGTGGTCTACATCAATTGTACTATTCAAGAGAAGTCAAAGACAAAGTTGAACAGAAAAGGACACGCGTCGGCGGCTGACAAGTGACCTTACAAGACCACGTGGGAATGCAGAAGTTTAACGCATGTGCAGACATGTGTTATACTTTGTCAATGCCTAGGGAACACAACATTCTATTTGTTTAAACAAATAGTGGTGCCAAACCGAATTGGGGTGTTCCTGCAAATTGCTACCAAAGAGGAAAGAGGAGAGCACGCTCTCTGATGTAGTTGTCCCCACAAGTACAGACATCGTATGTACCAGTGGACAATGGAACAATTACACGGATAATAGGACTACTATAAATTGTTGTATCCACTATTGTAACAACTAGTGGTGTGGGTTTTATTATTTAGAGTCCAAAACGTGTAATAGCTTTAAGTTTATCCTCATAGCTATAATCAAGGTAAATCTGTATCAACCAACTATCATTCCGCCAAGGATAGTTGTAATTCTTTGTGATTTAATCAATAAAGAATAACCGTTAAAAAATTACCTTTGACTCTATTTAATTTACTTGCTTGAATACTAAATTGTGTTTAACTGTTAAAGTTAATTAAAGAGAATTGTATTCACCCCTCTACAATACTCCCGTTGTTTATCAAGGGATCAACAGAAAGTGAGAGGAAATTGACGTTGATGTTTTTCTGAATTTTAGTTCCGTGGGAAATTACCGGGAAAGAGATAATTTTTGGTCTATAGCATATTTCTTTTATTGTTGGAAATTACAAAGAAAAAAGAGATATTTTGGTGCAATTACTTAAAAGTTAAAATAGTTGACTTTGGGTATTTATGATATTTCCCTACAATAATGAAGGAAGCAGAGCCATATAATTATTTCTTACTAGTTTTCAAACTTATACAAATTTGCTAATTTGATTCAAGTTTTTTCGTATAGAAAAATGGATTCATCATCATCATCATGTTTGGTCTCTAGTTCTTTTAAAAGGAAAAGGGATTCAAGTTCTCCATAAGATGAACATCACCTGTGTAAAAGGCCAAAGAATGATGTGTTTCTGAATTATTCATTTGAAGATACTGGTAGACACTTTCTATGCCACCTGAAGGCAGCCCTGAAAAGTAGTTGTTTTACCATATTTGACCACAACGCTCTTCCTATTGGCCAAGATGTGAGTTCTGCACAACTGAAGGCTATTGAAGAGTCTCATACCTACCTCGTTGTATTTTCCCCAAATTACGCTCTTTCAGTTAAGTCTCTTGATGAGTTGGTTCTCATTATGGATTCGCTCTCTAATTTTATCAATAGGAAACTTTTTCCTGTATTTTTGAATGTCGATCCATCTGATGTTCGAAATCTAAGAGACTGTTTTGAGGAAGCTTTCCGAATGCACGATGCCAACATGGATCCAGAGAGAGTTCGCAAATGGAAACTAGCCCTAAAAGATGCAGGTCAAAGGTCCGGTCAACCTTTAAAAAATGGGTAAGCTTGTATTCATCTTATTTAATTTGTACAAGTAAAAATAAAGAACAATTAAATTGTAGATCAAATGTATATTGTTGATTTGGTTAAGATTTAATGTATTATCTATGAATTTTGACAGGGATGAGGCAGACTTCATATAGAAAATTATTCAACAACTTACAAAGATTAAAATTCCATTGCAGATATCTGATGCTGAACACCCTGTTAGGATTAAACCACAGGCACAAGCTATAATTTCAACATTAAGGTTATCAGAATCAACGGGTCGGGTAAAATAACTATTATACAAGCTGTGTTTGATAGAATTGTTGCAGAATTCGACTACTATTGTTTTATGAAGAATATCCATCTTTACAATAACAAGGGTCCATTTTGGGAGGCTGAATTGCAGTGGGAGGTCCTTCGTGGTTTAACCGGAAATTATCCGAGTCACTGAAATGTTGGAGCCCCTGGGATAAGAAGATTTATATATAGTCAAATGGCTCTAATCCCCAAAAGCACCTACCACAAGCAAGCAAATCACCAAGCTTACCTTTACCTTTTCCCGCACTCACAACAATAATAACAAAACTTAATACCACATGAGTGGCGTATGGGGGAGGTGAGATGTAGACAATCCTTCCCCTATCCGAGAATAAAAACAAGTCATTTCTCCACCTTGAGTGCAAAGTAGAGAAACTCATCCCCCTCTCTATTCAACGGATAAAGAAATTGCTTCCGAGTGGACCTCCGGTCAAAAAGTAGATTATTTTTTTTATTTTTTTTAAAGTTAAATAAAAATTAAAATAAAATAGAGACGCCATGAAAATGATAGAATCAAATTTCCATGGGTTTTGAAAACCTTCCTGTGATTCAATTTAGGTTCTTAACGGTTTCAAGACGCCAATAAATTGACGCTTACTGTTGATACCAAAATTGAGCCAAAAAGACCTTGTAAACAGAAACACGAAAGGCATGCTAGGTGGAAGTTGTTGTGCAAGCAAAGAGCCAACCACCCGTACAAACCAAAACACCACTCATGCACCTTTATGGTAGACATCCCCGAAGCCACATGGCTAAATGAAAAACCAGCTAAGCTCAAGAGCAAAGAAGGTCGTTCTCCGCCATAATGGTCCCAAGATGCACCGAACGATGCACGACACACACACGCACACCCCCACCCCCACCCCCACCCCCACCCCCACATACCCCCAAATATATACATATAGCTATATACATACCCATGTACATACAAGATATACCTACGTACATAGATGAGACATTCCAACTTACATCCATACATAAATCTATACAAACATATAACCATACATACATACCCTACATACCTACATAAGCATACGTGCATACATATTGCATATCTACCTACGTGCATACATACATATCTACACGAACCTACATACATGCAAAAACATACATACATGCAGAAACATACATACTGTACATGCCTGCATCCGTAAATGTGGGTACATACCAAGTCGTACCTATACCTATGAATATATATATATATATATATATATATATATATATATATATATATATATATATATATATATATATATATACCTACAAATAAACAAAAACCTACTTAAGAATCAACAATAAGCTAACACCTAATGAGCTTATTGTTGATTCTTTTCCCGTACTCGAATCTATAAAAAGAATCAACAATAATAGAGTAAGCTAACACCTAGTGAAAATAATGATCATATATATATATATATATATATATATATATATATATATATATATATATATATATATATATATATATATATACACATAAATCATACATATACCACTTAAAACACCAAGCACGCTATCAAATAGTCATGTAATGCCACTACGAACATGGATGATGTTAAAAGCAAACAACACCGCATTAATTGAAAGTTAGTTCAATCACGACACCTATGGTTAACCATAATTACCGAATACCCGTCGACAAACTGTGACGACCCGGAAATTTTTGACCAAATTTAAACTTAATCTTTATATTTTTGACACGATAAGAAATGTCTGTAATGTTAAGTCTCAAAATTTTGAACTGTTTCATATATTGAATTGACCTTCGACAATTTCTGACGATTCACGAACAATAGATATGTAGATATAAATAAGTAGATATAAATAATTAATTATATATAATAATACATTAATAAATTATTAATTTTTGGAATTAAGAATATAATATAATAAACGATATAATAAAGTTCATTATTAAAATGAATCTATATATATATATATATATATATATATATATATATATATATATATATATATATAGAGTATATTAAAAATAAATGATTTCGAGCTTAAATAGTCAACGGTTGTAATACTCGGTTGGTATTTCGTTAATATTCATATAGATCTAATGCGGATTTATAAAGATTTAAAATAAGAGTTGGTCCGTAAATGGATTACGAAGATTATTGGTTTGATAGAAATACTTTCATCTTTTTAGTTTAAATTTTAGTACTCCGTATATAGTACTTGGAATTAAAAACAAATAATGGACGAACATTTTTGATTAGGTTGCAATCAGTTAATGACCAGAATAAATAAATGGACTTAATTTAAAAATTGGGGATTTTTCGGAAAACTCTTATGTGTAAACTGTTTAGCAATGAACCACGATATAACACTCCGTGATTTGATAATAAGCCAAACCTCCGGCTGCTAACTGTTTCATGATTTTAGCATTCTGTTACATGTCAATTCTTATTAGTATTATTATATAATTATTAATAATTAAAAGTTTATGTTTTTTTGTTTCCTTGCTTTGCCGTAACCCCACCCCAATTCAATTTGTTCACTGATTGTTTCATTTTGAGAGGATACACATCATATTTACATTATTTTTTTTTGTTTCTATCAGCCACTCATCATCCCTTTTATTTATATATGTACATATAGCATATAGATAGTTATACACACACATATTGCTTATTTTGAATCTTGCTCAATCAAAGCCATAAACCCAAAAATCATTTTGTTATTTTGGTACGACTGCTCGATTTTCGATAAAAAATAAACCACCACCATATCACCAACCATTGTGAACAACCATAGTCCCCAACGGTTCCCACTCCATCACCTTCAAACTCAAACCACAACACCACCATTCTTTTCTTGTTCTTTCTATTTTCTAACACAAACCGCCATTCCTTTTTCATTTTACAGCCCAACAAACTGTTACAACCAACACCACCTTGTCACTACTACTTCTATTGCTCATCATCGACAGCAATCCCTTTGTACTTGTGCTTGCTTTCTGTTTCTTTTCTTGATCGATCCCAAGCCAAAACCACCTTGTTCGTGACCATTCACCACCACTCAAGCCGCCATTATCACTAACACAAAACCCGACACCACCTGCATTTTTCCTCTTGTTCGAACCCAAAACTGTTATAGTTATTATCTGTAAGACCCTAATATTTATTGTACTATGATGTAAATAGAGTACATGAAGCATAGGGGACTTTGTGTAATTAAACAGAGGTCAGATACTGATCTAGGAATGGTGCGCTCAGCGCACACTTAAGTGTGCGCGCGGCGCACTACTACTGTGGCTGGATTCTGCTTCTTTTAATTAGATATTTTGAAGGGCTCTTTGGTAATTTCACTTGTGGACGAGTTTAGGGCCAGTAGGTCAGATCTTGGGGTGTCATTCACTCCATTTTCAACCACCTTCATCTTTCTACTTCAATTTTAGAGAGAGAAAGCTCAAGTAAAGGAAGAAGGAGCTAGTTTTGAGTCTTGGCTCGGGTTATAAAGTTGTTCATCTCCTCTCTAGCTACGTTTTGGTTGTGGTGGTATGTTCTAACTTTGATTTCCCTATTTTAATTTGTATAAGGGTTAGGATTTGGGTTAGTGATGAACATAAAACCCATATTTGGTGATTTTGGGTGTTCTTGGGTAAGATTGAGTCATGAAGACTCAATAGTAACTAACCTAGGGTTTCAAAGTGTTAATTGGGGTTTATGAGCCAAAAATGGTTAGTTAATTACTAGCACACCTAGATGTTTAGTAAATGGGTGTATGTGGGTTTGTGAATGACCTGAAATGGATGTGTTGACCTTAAAGTGGTCAAATAGGTAATAATTGACCTAATTGGGTGAAATGGGTATGAATTACCCTAAGTTTGTGTTAGTTAAGGTTAGTAGACTTTAAATCACTAGCTTTAGTGATTTAAGATGAGTCTTGGCCAATTAAGGGCGGTTTTGGCGTAATTGAGTTATTTAATGCAAATGGGTCATTAAATGCTCAAGTGTAAGTAATGTGGTTAGTTCCACAAGTTGTGTATTGAATGTGTACTTAATGTATTAGGTACTTTGCTTTGAGGCTTGCGGAAGTTAAAATCGTCACCGAATCGTTAAGGTGAGTGGAATAATTATACATGTATGTATATAACGTATTTTTTTGTAAGAACGGATATGTGTTGTCCTAGTTAGTGATATATGTGTTGTACACTAACGGTTTCTAAGAATGGATATGTGTTGTCCTAGTTAGTGATATATGCGTTGTACACTAACGGTTTCTAAGAACGGATATGTGTTGTCCTAGTTAGTGATATATGCGTTGTACACTAACGACTTTTACGAACAGATATGTGTTGTCCTAGTTAGTGATATATGTTGTTGTATACTAACGGTTCGATGAACGGATATGTGTTGTCCTAGGGTTAGTGATATATGTTGTTGTACGCTAACGGTTGTTATGAACACCGATGGGAAATTCGAGTACCATTCCTTTGTACGATTGGTTAACCATGGTTGTGTGAATTTTGTACTAGCATATTTAATTGTGAACTATATGCTTTTGGAATCGCTAGCTTATTATGATTGCGGATATAGGTATATGCATAATGTTTGCATAATTGTCGAATTGCTAGCTTGTATGTGGTATTGTGTAAGTGTTTGCAAGTAAGTAGGTTATATATATGTATGTATAATTATTGCATTCACTAAGCTTTGCTTACCCACTCGTTGTTTACCTTTTTTTAGGCTCGGGCGTTGACAAGGGTAAGGGCGTTCGATTGGATTAGGGATCCCGCTTTGTTTTGATAGGGGACGCTTTTGGATGTGTAGCTTTTGAAGTTTGGCCGAGAGTTGGGTAGTTTATCCCCCAAACATCATGCTCTAGTGTCGTTTGGAATTTAAACTAATTCGGTCGAAACTTATACTTTTGTACGAAACTCGTATTACGGCATATGTGGGCCCGGTTTCGTAAAACTTATTTTATTATCGAAACGTATGAGTTTTAACTATTATATCATGTTGTAAAAAGCGTTTCGTTTAAATATGTCGGGAAGTGGGAGATCTTTATTTGAAAAATCACAAAACCGGACAGAAGCTGAAAGGGCTTGTGCGCGCCGTGCACTGTGCTGTTTATATAAAAAAAAATTTATTCCGCGTGATTGATTGTATAATGGGTTGAGTTGTTACAAGTGGTATCAGAGCATGGTCTAAGGGATTTAGGCGACTTGAGATAGGTGCTTAGACTTAGACTTGAATTGTGTATGCTCTTTATGCGGGACTTGTAGGAGACGGGTCGGACCGGGGATTGGTTGGTGCCTAAGTTTAGGTGGACAAACTATGCGCTAATTGTTTTGTGTTGTGTTTTTGCAATCATCAAGCGAGATAGACGTTGTACTAGCGAGTTAATGCGAGGTGTTCGCGTAACAATGATTAGCTACCATTGTTACGGGTTCAAGTCGTGTCAAACAAGTGATGTACGACGAATGTTGAGCACGATGGGACGGTGTGGTATATAATTGGTGTCGTTTCTTTTCGTTCCGTTGTTTAATCTATTCCGTCTTATAGAATGAAGATGAGAAACGGGCATGATATCAACGGCGGAGGTACTAGTGAGGACTTCGAGTTCACGGCCAAGGTTGAGGCCATTTTGAAAAGGCATCATGAGGTTTTTCTCGAGGATGTTAAGAAAATGTTTCTAGATACGATTGACGAGAAATTAGTCAATGTAGTAAAGGAACAAGTCAAGGTTGTCCTTCAAGAGGATAACGTCGGAAGGCGGGACTTTTTCTACAAGAATTTTAAGGATTCTCAACCTCCCACCTTCGATGGTGAACGGCACCCACTTAAGAGTGCCCGTTGGATCTCCGATATGGAGGGGGCTTTTCGTACATGTGAATGCCCTCTCGATAAAAAGACGAGGTATGGTTGTAGCATGCTAAGAGGTGATGCTAAATTGTGGTGGGAAGCGAAGATCCAACTTTATGGCGAAGAACAATGCATGGGATTCACTTGGGATGAATTCAAGAAAGAGTTTTTCGATGAATACCGAACTTCGACCGATCTTACAAGGCTTAAGGACGAGTTACATTCCTTGAGGCAAGGGTCGATGGATTTGAACACTCTCAAATCCTTTTTCTTGTCAAAGACCCAATTTTGACCGGAGTATGTCGGGAATGATAAGATGTTGAAAGAAGATTTTTACCGAATCTTGAACGATAACTATCAAGAAAAGATTAGTGTAAGTGTGGTAAAAAGCTTTGATGAATTGTTCAACATGGCAAAGGGTTTTGAGGCGCTTATATTGAGAAAGAGTGGCTTTACTTTCGGCAAAAGAAAGTTTGAGGGTTCGAGTCATTCGAACTTTTCAAACAAGAATAGCAAGAAGGGCTCCGAAAGCGTTGGTAGTGTGAAGAAGGGAAATTCCGGTGGTCACATGGTCACTTGCTACAATTGTGGGCACAAAGGTCACATCTCTCGTGATTGCCCGAAATTAGCGTCTACACCCAAACTCACTTGTTATAATTGTGGTAAAGAAGGGCACAAGAGGCCGGAATGTCCCGATTTGAATAATGACCATGTTAAGAAGTTAGAGAAGGCGGCGGGTACGGTTAGGGGACGCAATTACTTAATGACCAATGATGAGGCCAAGCAATCCAATGAAGTTATCTCAGGTACTTTCATGGTTAACTCTAATCCGGCACGAATACTTTTTGATAGTGGTGCTAATTTGTCCTTCGTGTTGCCTCGATTTGTGCCTAAGTTGAATAAACCACTAGTTAAGTTAAGTCATCCAGTAGAAGTTGAAATAGCGGATGGCAAGACGGCGCTAGTGGTTGATGTGTGTAAAAATTGTAATGTTGTATTTGGTTCCGAAACGTTTAAGATCGATCTCATTCCGATGACTTTGGGTGATTTTGATATTGTTGTTGGTATGGATTGGCTCGATCGTAATAGAGCTGATATTGCATGCCATGATAAATTCATTCGGGTGAAGACCCCAAGTGGGGGAGAGTTAATTATTCATGGCGATAAGCGAAGAAGACTTGTGCCGATATGCACTTTTGCACGGACACGTCATTTCCTTGTTAGTGGCGGCATGGCTTTTCTTGCCCATGTTGTTGATACTCGTGATGAGCCACCATCCATTCATGAAATTCCAGTGGTTAGTGAATTTGAAGACGTTTTTCCGGATGAGTTACCGGGTGTTCCGGCGGAAAGACAAGTTGAATTTCGCATTGAGTTGGTTCCGGGGGTTACTCCCATTGCTAAAACTCCTTATCGTTTAGCACCAACGGAAATGCAAGAGTTGTTAAATCAAACCCAAGAATTACTTGAGAAGGGTTTTATTCGACCGAGCTCCTCGCCATGGGGTGCTCCGGTTTTGTTTGTGAAAAAGAAAGATGGTAGTATGCGGATGTGCATCGACTATCGGGAGTTGAACAAAGTGACGATAAAGAATCGTTATCCATTGCCTCGGATTGACGATTTGTTTGACCAACTCCAAGGTGCAACGTATTTCTCTAAGATCGACCTACGGTCCGGCTATCACCAAATGCGGGTCCGTGAGGAAGATATTGAGAAAACGGCCTTTCGAACGCGTTACGGGCATTTTGAGTTTGTGGTAATGCCTTTTGGTCTTACGAATGCACCAGCGGCATTCATGGATCTTATGAACCGAGTGTGCCAACCTATGTTGGACAAGTCGGTAATTGTGTTCATTAACGACATACTTTTCTATTCGAAGAGTATGAAAGAACATGAACATCATTTGCGTGGTGTGTTGAAGACGTTGCGGAAGGAGAAGTTGTATGCAAAATTCTCCAAATGTGAATTTTGGCTAAGGGAAGTTCAATTCCTTGGTCACATTGTGAATAAGGATGGTATTCAAGTAGATCCGGGGAAGATAGAGACGGTGAAGAGTTGGGGACGACCGCCTACGCCTACAGAAATCCGAAGTTTTCTCGGATTGACCGGTTATTATCGTCAGTTTATCCAAGATTTTTCTAAAATCGCTTCTCCATTGACGAAGTTGACAAGAAAGAACACGAGATTTAATTGGGAGAACGAGCAAGAAATTTCTTTTCAATTGTTAAAAGTGAAGTTGTGTCAAGCTCCGGTGTTAGTGTTGCCGGAAGGGGTAGAAGACATGACGGTTTATTGTGATGCCTCATTAAATGGGCTTGGGTGTGTTCTAATGGAAAGAGGTAAAGTCATCTCTTACGCCTCTCGACAATTAAAAGAACACGAAACGAGATATCCGACTCATGATCTTGAGTTGGCGGTGGTTGTGCATGCGTTGAAAATTTGGCGCCATTACTTGTATGGTGTCAAGTGTACGATATATTCGGATCATAAGAGTTTGAAACATCTTTTTGATCAATGAGATTTGAATTATCGTCAACGTAGATGGATGGATGTGGTGAAAGACTATGATTGTGAAATACTTTATCATCCAGGTAAGGCGAATGTGGTCGCGGATGCGTTAAGTCGAAAGAGTCAACATCCGGCAATACGAGTAGGATCGTTACGCATGATTATTACTAACGATTTTCTTGTAAAGCTTGGCGAGACTCAAATCGAAGCTTTTGTTAACAACAAGCATGAAGAACGAATCATGGGGCAAATGGAGTCTATTACTTTAGGTCCGCATGGTTTGTTGTCTTTTCAAGGTAGAGTGTGGGTGCCTGAGATGGGTGATTACCGGCGGGTGCTACTTGATGAAGCACATAAGTCAAAGTATTCCATTCATTCAGGCGCATCGAAAATGTATCTTGATTTGAAGAAGGAGTATTGGTGGCCGGGCATGAAACGTGATGTTGTTAAGTATGTTGAACAATGCGTCACGTGTTTGCAAGTTAAAGCCGAAAACCAAAAGCCGTATGGTATGTTACAACCGTTAGAAATCCCGAAGTGGAAATGGGAGCACATTACCATGGATTTCATCACAAAGTTACCTAAAACGGCGAGAACCCAATTTGATTCGATTTGGGTGATAGTTGATCGATTGATGAAAAGTACCTTGTTTCTTTCCATTCGGGAAGCGATATCATCGGAGACCTTGGAAAAGTTGTTCATCAAGGAAGTGATATCGAGACACGGGGTTCCTATATCTATTATTTCGGATCGAGATACCCGTTTTACATCTCGGTTTTGGGAAAAGTTTCATGAAGATATGGGTACACAATTGAAATTGAGCACGGCGTACCATCCTCAAACGGACGGTCAAACCGAACGTACGAATCAAACTTTGGAGGATATGTTACGGGCGTGCATTATTGATTTCGGTGGTAGTTGGGATGAGCATTTACCTTTGGTGAAATTCTCGTACAATAATAGTTATCATACTAGTATCGGGATGCCACCTTACGAGATGCTTTATGGGCGTAGGTGTCGAACTCCGATTTGTTGGGGTGAAGTAGGCCAAAAGGAAATCGGGAGTACCGATTTGGTTTTAGAGATGAATAGCAAGATTGATATGATTCGGGCTCATTTGAAAAAGGCGCAAGATAGACAAAGGTCGTATGCCGACAAACGTAGGTGAATGATTGAGTTCCAAGAAGGTGACATGGTGATGCTTAAAGTTTCGCCATGGAAGGGTATTATTCGGTTTCGAAAACGGGGAAAGTTAGCTCCTCAGTTTATTGGACCATTTAAGATTTTAGCTCGTGTTGGTGAAGTTGCGTATCGCTTGGAATTACCCGAAGAACTTGCGGGGATCCATAATACATTTCATTTTTCCCATCTCCGTAAGTATCTAGCGGATGATTCTTCTTGGATGCCTCTAGACGAAATCGAGTTAAACAACAAGTTCGAGTATGTTGAGGAACCGATTGCTATACTCGATGAAAAGGTCAAAAGATTGAGAAATAAAGAGGTAAGAACTTTTAAAGTTCAATGGCGACGGAGTAAAGGTTCCGAGTTTACGTGAGAGCCTGAAGAATTAGTGTTGGTTTATCTTCCCTCTTGTCATGCGGCTTGGATCGCGAGGACGCGCTCCGATTCAAGTGGGGGAGAGTTGTAAGACCCTAATATTTATTGTACTATGATGTAAATAGAGTACATGAAGCATAGGGGACTTTGTGTAATTAAACAGAGGTCAGAGACTGATCTGGGCATGTTGCGCTCAGCGCACACTTAAGTGTGCGTGCGGCGCACTACTACTGTGGACAGATTCTGCTTCTTTTAATTAGATATTTTGATGGGCTCTTTGGTAATTTCACTTGTGGACGAGTTTAGGGCCAGTAGGTCAGATCTTGGGGTGTCATTCACTCCATTTTCAACCACCTTCATCTTTCTACTTCAATTTTAGAGAGAGAAAGCTCAAGTAAAGGAAGAAGGAGCTAGTTTTGAGTCTTGGCTCAGGTTATAAAGTTGTTCATCTCCTCTCTAGCTACGTTTTGGTTGTGGTGGTATGTTCTAACTTTGATTTCCCTATTTTAATTTGTATAAGGGTTAGGGTTTGGGTTAGTGATGAACATAAAACCCATATTTGGTGATTTTGGGTGTTCTTGGGTAAGATTGAGTCATGAAGACTCAATAGTAACTAACCTAGGGTTTCAAAGTGTTAATTGGGGTTTATGAGCCTAAAATGGTTAGTTAATTACTAGCACACCTAGATGTTTAGTAAATGGGTGTATGTGGGTTTGTGAATGACCCGAAATGGATGTGTTGACCTTAAAGTGGTCAAATAGGTAATAATTGACCTAATTGGGTGAAATGGGTATGAATTACCCTAAGTTTGTGTTAGTTAAGGTTAGTAGACTTTAAATCACTAGCTTTAGTGATTTAAGATGAGTCTTGGCTAATTAAGGGCGGTTTTGGCGTAATTGAGTTATTTAATGCAAATGGGTCATTAAATGCTCAAGTGTAAGTAATGTGGTTAGTTCCACAAGTTGTGTATTGAATGTGTACTTAATGTATTAGGTACTTTGCTTTGAGGCTTGCGGAAGTTAAAATCGTCACCGAATCGTTAAGGTGAGTGGAATAAGTATACATGTATGTATATAACGTATTTATTTGTAAGAACGGATATGTGTTGTCCTAGTTAGTGATATATGTGTTGTACACTAACGGTTTCTAAGAATGGATATGTGTTGTCCTAGTTAGTGATATATGCATTGTACACTAACGGTTTCTAAGAACGGATATGTGTTGTCCTAGTTAGTGATATATGTGTTGTACACTAACGACTTTTACGAACGGATATGTGTTGTCCTAGTTAGTGATATATGTTGTTGTACACTAACGGTTCGATAAACGGATATGTGTTGTCCTAGGGTTAGTGATATATGTTGTTGTACGCTAACGGTTGTTATGAACACCGATGGGAAATTCGAATACCATTTCTTTGTACGATTGGTTAACCATGGTTGTGTGAATTTTGTACTAGCATATTTAATTGTGAACTATATGCTTTTGGAATCGCTAGCTTATTATGATTGCGGATATTGGTATATGCATAATGTTTGCATAATTGTAGAATTGCTAGCTTGTATGCGGTATTGTGTAAGTGTTTGCAAGTAAGTAGGTTATATATATGTCTGTATAATTATTGCATTCACTAAGCTTTGTTTACCCTCTCGTTGTTTACCTTTTTTTAGGCTCGGGCGTTGACAAGGGTAAGGGCGTTCGATTGGATTAGAGATCCCGCTTTGTTTTGATAGGGGACGCTTTTGGATGTGTAGCTTTTGAAGTTTGGCCGAGAGTTGGGTAGTTTAACCCCCAAACATCATGCTCTAGTGTCGTTTGGAATTTAAACTAATTCGGTCGAAACTTATACTTTTGTACGAAACTCGTATTACGGCATACGTGGGCCCGGTTTCGTAAAACTTATTTTATAATTGAAACGTATGAGTTTTAACTATTATATCATGTTGTGAAAAGCGTTTCGTCTAAATATGTCGGGAAGTGGGAGATCTTTATTTGAAAAATCACAAAACCGGACAGAAGCTGAAAGGGCTTGTGCGCGCCGCGCACCCTAAGGTGGTGCGCGCCTCGCACTGTGCGGTTTATAAAAAAAAAAATTTATTCCACGTGATTGATTGTATAATGGGTTGGGTTGTTACATTATCCTTGTTCCATTGCCATCAAAACCACAACAACCCACCAATTTGTTTCTGTTGTTACTACTACTATACCTGCAATAAAACTCAACCACAAACCATGTTACTCTTTGAATCCATTTATACTACTCGCTATTGCTATATCTATTGTGTTTTCTATTTTAATCACCACTAAATCGTTGCCTTTTTTATTTTTCTTTTGCTTTTGTTCTTCGACACTGCAACTGCCACTATATCAATTTGTTGTTCAAAAACTACTGCTGCAAACCTGCTGTACTTATTACTGTTTCAAACTCCAATTACTATGACAGCCTCCAAGCCACCTGCTATGTTCGACTGACCATATCAGTCACCATTAAACCACCACTGTAACGTCACTACTGCACGATTACTGTTTCTTTTTACAACCATTTGAACCACCACAATCTCATCATCAATCACCACCATTAACTCTCAAACAACACCCATTGATTATCAACCACTCGAAATCCAATTCATTTGTTTTCTGTTGCAGGCTAGTCGAACAAACACCAAAACCCAAACCATTAAGATTGCTGCTATTGTTTCTAATCTGCCCAAAATCGAAGACCTGCTATTTCTTGTTACCATTCGAAAAATCACAAAATCAACCTAATCCCTAAATTATGATCAATTTATTTATCCAACAAAAACAACAAAAATGTAATTATGCACATAAATTTGGCATAAACAATTCAATCAGACAATTAAGATCCCTAGTAATCGAATAAATTAAAAGTGAATCGAATTACTTACATAGATCTTTAATTGAATATCGATCGCCATGGTTTGATTATGGATTCTGAGTTGTGCCTGTTATGATTTGATGAATGATGATGATTAACACGGATGAACGATGATGTTAGATGATGATGGTGACGATAATCGCGATGAAAACGATGATGATGATGATAAATCGAAGTTGACAGGTTGCTGCTATCATGAGTGTGTGTTATCGCCTACATCGATGAATGTTGCCACTGCGTAATGTTTCTGTTAAAAACCAATATACCCGTAACCCTATATGGATTATTATTTTTTTGGGCCGTTGATGATTCAAAAAGGCATACAATTGGGCTAGCTAAATGGACTCCTTAAAACCTTAATGGATTTTGCAATAGGTATAATATTATTATTATTATTTTTATCATCATTTTTATTACTATCATTATCATCATCATTATTATTATTATTATTATTATTATTATTATTATTATTATTATTATTATTATTATTATTATTATTATTATTATTATTATTATTATTATTATTATTATTGTCATTATTATTATTATTATTATTATTAGGAATATAAGTATTATTATTAACATTATCATTATGATGATTAATAGTTATTATTAAGTATTATTATTATTATCATTAATATCATTATTATTATTAAAATAAGTATTATTAGTATTAATAACATTATTATTATCATTATTAGTAAAATTATTATTATTATAAGTTATCATAGTTATTATTATTACTACTATTATTATTATTATTATTATCATTTTTATTATTAAAAATATTAAAGTTTTCATTTTTATCAAAATTATTATTATTATTATCATTATTATTATTATTTTGACATTAATATTATTATTTTAATATTATTATTATTATTATCATTTTTATTAATACTAGTTACATTATTATTATCATAATAACTATTATTATTATAATTGTTATTATTATTATTATAAAATAAAACAACTTTCTATTTTATCATATAACTATTAATTATATAAAACTATATTTAATACAACTATAGTAATATTTTATATTAAATAGTAATTATTTATTTAAGGTATATAAAATGAATATAATTAATTAAGTTAGTAATAAAACACATAATTTAAAATAACAATTAAAATCACTAATAATATATAACTTTGTTCGATTTCCACTATATGTTTTAATATAAATACTTGATATAGGTTCGTGAATCCGAGGTCAACCTTGCATTGTTCAGTTCCGTCGTATGCATATTTTTACTACAAAATATCGTATCGTGAGTTTCATTACTCCCTTTTTAAATGATTTTGCAATATATATATTTTTGGGACTGAGAATACATGCGCTTTTATAAATGTTTGACGAAATAGACACAAGTAATTGAAACTACATCCTATGGTTGAATGATCGAAATCGAATATGCCCCTTTTTGCTTGGTAGCCTAAGAATTAGGGAACAGACCCCCTAATTGACGCGAATCCTAAAGATAGATATATGGGCACTAACAAGTCCCAGTCAGAGAATTTGAACTGCTTTAGTACTTCGATTTTATCATGTCCGAAGGGAGTCCCGGAATGATGGGGATATTCTATATGCATCTTGTTAATGTCGGTTACTAGGTGTTCAATCCATATGAATGATTTTTATCTCTATGTATGGGATGTTTATTTATGAGAAATGGAAATGAAAATCTTGTGGTCTATTAATTTGATGAAAATGAATATTGATGATAAACTAATGAACTCACCAACCGTTTGGTTGACATTTTAAAGTATGTTTATTCTCAGGTATGAAAGAAATCTTCCGCTGTGCATTTGCTCATTTTAGAGATATTACTTGGAGTCATTCATGACATATTTCAAAAGACGTTGCATTCGAGTCGTTGAGTTCATCAAGATTAATATTAAGTCAATTATAGTTGGATATATTATGAAATGGTATGCATGCCGTCAACTTTCGATGTAATGAAAGTTTGCCTTTTAAAAACGAAAGCAATGTTTGTAAAATGTATCATATAGAGGTCAAGTACCTCGCGATGTAACCAAATGTAATGTATTCGTCCAGATGGATTAGGACGGGTCGTTAAAGTTGGTATCAGAGTGGTGGTCGTAGCGAACCAGGTCCTGCATTAGTGTGTCTAACTAGTAGTTGTTAGGATGCATTAATGAGTCTGGACTTCGGCCTAGTAGTTGTTAGGATACATTAATAAGTCTGGACTTGAACCTGGTCTGCATATCAAAAAGTTTTGCTTATCATTTTTCTTGTCGGAAATTACATGCTTATCATTCTTAGTCTAGACACATCTTACTGCATTGATTGCATGAATAGTGTATAGATAAAATTCATATCTTAGCGTATCTGCTAATTCATATCTTAGAGTATCTGTTACTGTAAACTTTGCCTGATATATTGTGACGATCGCTCCAAATCCATATGGACGAACACGTCATTCATCGATTTTATTGCGAGGTATTTGACCTCTATATGATACGTTTTGTAAACATTGCATTCTTTTGAAAAGGCACACCATAAATGTATATTTAAATCAAAGGTTTTCGACATCTGATGATTTCTACATATAGACAATCACCGTAATAATAGTTTACAATAGTACTTCCGTTGACAATGTAGTCAAAATAAGATACATGGTGATGATTTGGTGAATGCAACGCTTCCTTGAAAAAAATATGCCATGTAAGACTCCATGCACATAGCTTGTATAACATATAAGCAAACAGCGGAAGACTTCTAGGGAACCTGAGAATAAACATGCTAACAAGTGTCAACACAAAGGTTGGTGAGTTCATAGTTTTAGTGTTTCGCATAATCTGTATATAAAAGTGGATCACAAGATTTCAGTTGTTTCATCCAGAAATGTTTATCAAAATATTCTACAAGATTGAGCACACTGGTAACTAAACTTAACGTATATATAATTTATACCCTTTGTATAATCATCTTAATAATACACGCAAACCAACGTGTACGCTTCTCAAATAGCATACGTCCGTTAAAAGGCTAGTGCTCTAGCTCGGACGGGGATATCAAGCCCTATGGATCCATATACCACTTTTCGCGCCCACTAGTTCTTATAACCGACAGTTACTAGTTACCAAAGCTAAGGGATTTTCGGTTCAAACTCAGTGTAGAATTAAGTATGTACTTGTATCCATTGCGTTTAAAATATATTGCATGTATTCTCAGCCAAAAAATATATATTGCAAAAGCAATTAAAAAGGAAGCAAATGAAACTCACCTTAGCAGCATATAAAGTCGTTCACCAAAATGTGACTGAAACTCGGATTACCAAATAATCGTAGATCTCAACCTAGAGAACATATGTTGGTTAATAAATGTCTATCAAGCTAGGTCAGGTCATAGTGTATCACAATCCTAATGCTCGATATTGACATACAAAAGTTATCCAAATTCGTTTCCAAAAAGTCAATTTTGACAGTTGTTTAACAAAACGAGACGTACCTTATATAAGGATTCATTTACTCGGTTGGTAATATTCAAAAATCCAATTTATAAATCTCGTAAACAAGTTGTTTAAATCTTAATTGCAGATTCAAAAGCAATTTCAATTAACGTCAATCATAATTCAGTTGATCATATCTTTTAATTCGTTCATCGAAATTATTCGATATCTAAATGAAAAATTATTGATTTTTCGCCAGCTTTCCAAAAACATGTATATCTTATACCTTTTACCAGTAATATATGTATTTAATTCGTGATTCATTATAAACTATTTAACGACGAAATTTAGCATACAAGCATATATAAATATATACTCGAGCACTAGACATGGATACATAATTAATATATAAAAGATAAGATATGAATGCTTACGTATCAATATTGTGATTTCATATTGCAGGAAAGTACGTAGACGCAACGAAGATGATAAACACTAGGTTTGACTCACAAATATACCCCCGGACATTACCCATAATCTCCTTGGCAATAAACCATAATTTCCTTAGCTCTATCCCGCTCGAAAACCATTTTGAAAGTGACACGCTCATAACCTCTTCGTAATATTTTATGTATAATATTAATTAATAATATTAATAATAATAAGATTAATAATAATATTAATCTTAATAATAATAATAATAATAATAATAATAATATTAATCTTAATAATAATAATAATAATAATAATAATAATAATAATAATAATAAAAAATAATTTAAATAATACGGAGTAAAATAAATAATGAAATAAACTGGAACCAGGTCGAGCTATTTATACTACCTGGCCTGAAACAGTACCCCATGCGATCGCATGGGGTTTAGCCTTCTTGGCCATGCGATCGCATGGCTAAGGGATCCAGCTAACATTCGTTTAACTTTTAGCTCGTCGACATAAAATTAATGTAGCAAATAGTGTTACTATAGCAAATAGTGTTTACTGTAGCACTGTAGCAAAGTCATTTTCACTGTAGTAAATAGTGATTTTCGAAAACACTGTAGCTTTTCGGGTACTGTAGCAATTCGAAAATACTGTAGCAAATTAGTGTTTTACTGGTTCATCTTAAACGTTTTAGTTAACTTATCTAAATATCAATCAGATAATCAAACCAATAAGGTTAATGCACAGTATCATTTTCATAACACTTTGCTCCGTTTTCAAGTTATAGTATATATATATCTATTTACATATAATTGTTCGCGAATCATTGAGAACAATCGAAAGGTATTTGAATAGTTTAAAATTTTTAGATTCAATTTCATAGACTTTGCTTATCGTGTCGGAAACGTTAAAGATTAAGTTTAAATTTGGTCAGAAATTTCCGGGTCATCACATATATTCTTTGATTTCCTCCATAATCCACGGAATCTTCTGTACTACAGATAAGTATTTTATGTAGTTAGAATATCATCCGACAGTCGAAAATCATTTCATATCAAAAATCCTTTATCCGACCGTACAAGATGGAACTCGCAACTAGTTTAAATTCCTTAGATTCCGACAGCTATCCCGATATGGATTTTCACTTGAGCTCCGAAAGCAGTATAACCGGAATGGATTAACCAATTAGCCATCATCAATTCTGGATGAATTGGGGATGAGTTCATAGTTTATTAAATCATTAGAGACAAGAAGAAGGCGATCCCTTTCATCCACCACTTTCCCCTCTTGGCGAAGAATCTGAAGCACTTACCGGCGAACCTGTTCGTAATACCATTTTCTCTCTCATTTCCAGAGTATCTCGTCAGGATTATATACTATCTCAAATTCTAGATCTTATTCATCCGCTCGTCCGAGCCGCCAATCATCCCGGAATAATAGATGAAGTCAACGAGCTTCGTGCTCGAGTAATAAATTTGAAGAATATGGTGCAAATGTTACAAACACCAGCAGCAGCACCGACAACAACAGTACCACCAACAGCAACATCCGCATCCCATACTTCAACATCACAATCTATACCTCGAGCATAATCATCGTTCTACGAATCGTTCTACATCATTTATCTTCGTTCTACATGGCGATTATATAATTTCTAATGTTTTAGAGATTATGTATTCTAGTTCTAACGGTAAATCAAATGAGTTTAATATCACATAAACTCATTAAATCCATGATTACATCTGAAGAAAATATATATGTATATATGTTTTCATAAAGATTGTAATTAAAAATTCTTTCGTACAAACTGTTAATGGTGAAAATATTTTAATGGGTAGGTAATACACGAGGAATATTTAGATTTCACATTAATAAGTTACACTGTACATTCTTCGAATCTGATTCAACAGTCATTTACTATCTTACTTACATCCACAGATATATGAATTCGTTCACCACAAAATAACCAGTTTCATTCAATTTCATATTTGGATTTTGACTTATCAGAATCCAACAAGTGGCATAATGAAGAAAGCACTAGACAAAATAAAATTTATTAGAAACAAAAAATTAACTACGAGAAAATTTTTGTTAAGAATCCACGCTAACTGTTCCTAGCTAACTTATTACATTTTATTTATCGCAATTTAATTATCGCAATTTATATTCTTGCAATTTTATTTATCGTCATTTAATTTCTGTTATTTATTTTACGCATTTTAAATATCGGGACACGTATACAAGGTTTTGACATATCATATCGACGCATCTATATATATTATTTGGAATAACCATAGACACTCTATATGCAGTAATGCTCGAGTTAGCTATACAGGGTTGAGGTTGATTCTAAAATAATATATATACTTTGAGTTGTGATCGAGTCTGAGACATGTATACAATGGGTCACGATACGTATTAATTAATTCGAATATTATATATTAAACTATAGATGAATTATTGAATTACTAACTGTGGACTACCAACATTGGTGATGTGAAGCGAGGTGTATATAAAATAGTTATTAAATTTTAGCAGAAAATACTATTAAATACGATACAATTTTACACAAGATATTTATTTATTTATAGAATGGATATACTTAAACCTTGCTACAACACTTATAGGCAGTGTACCTAATCGTACAGTAGTGTAGTTTTTAGTAAGTCCGGTTCGTTCCACAGGGAAATCTTTAAACAAAGCTCAACGCTATATTAGTTTACTTTTATAAAAATACAAAAATATATATAAGTAATATTATTATTATAAAGGGGGGTTTTTACCGTTTAATGACCGGTTTGTCGATTTTAAAACTTTAGTCGCAGTTAAAACCTAATGTAAAATATAAAATAAATACAAGACTTTAAATTAAAGCGTAAAGTAAATAACGATAATGAAATTGCGAATAATAAAAATGCGATAAAATAAAATTGCGATAATTAAAAAGTACGATAATTAAAAGTGCAATTAAATAAAATAACAATAAAAGTGCGATAATTAGAAGTGCAATTAAATATAAAATAAAGGAAATTAAATATGAAATAAAAGAATTATGCTTATTTAAACTTCCGTAATCATGATGTTTGACGTGTTGATTTTAGTTTTATGCCCATGGGTTAATTGTCCTTTGTCCTGGATTATTTAATATGTCCGTCTGGTTTTTGTCCATAACAGTCCATCAGTCATAAATATAAATTGCAAGTGTCCTTGTCAAATTATTATTATACCCGAAGTTAAATATTCCAACTAATTGGGGATTCGAATTGTAACAAGGTTTTAATACTTTGTTTAATGAATACACCAGGTTATCGACTGCGTGTAAACCAAGGTTTTACTACTTTGTTAACAATTACACCAATTACCCTTGAATGTAATTTCACCCCTGTTTTGATTATTCTAGTGGCTATTAATCCATTCCCGTGTCCGGTTAAATGAACGATTATTCGTACATATAAATACCCCGCCCATCGTGTCCGATCGAGTGTATATGGTAATTTATAGGGACGCCCAATTGTAAATCTTTATATTAACATTAACAAACTTTCATTTAGTTAAACAAATATAAAGCCCATTAATAGCCCATAGTCTAATTTCCACAAGTGTCGTTCTTTTGTCCAAACCCCAATTATGGTACAAAGCCCAATTACCCAATTTTAGTAATTAGCCCAACATCATGATTACTTCGTTTTAAACAAGCATAATAATAACTTAGCTACGAGACATTAATATAAAAAGGTTGAACATAACTTACAATGATTAAAAATAGCGTAGCGTTACACGGACAGAATTTCGACTTACACCCTTACAACATTCGCTAACATACCCTTATTATTAGGATTTAAAATTAAAATTAAAATTAAAATTAAAATATAAATTATATATATATTACGTATATATTGAGAGAGAGATTGAAAAATAGAATATGAAATTTGATCAGAATTCGGTTTGCTTTATAGCCAGACTTGATTTTTGGGGCTCCGCGACTCGCGGCAAAATGCCCTTCAAACTCCGCGAGTCGCGGAGATAGTAATTACAGCTCAGTCCTTGGAGTTTTCTCTGCCGACGGTTTTATATATATAAATATAATATATATATAATTAATATAATTAATTATATATTATATTATATTTATTTACATAGTTAACTTGTAATTTTTAGTCCGTTGCGTCGAGCGTTAAGAGTTGACTCTGGTCCCGGTTCCGGATTTTCGAACGTCCTTGCGTACAATTTTATATTTTGTACTTTGCGTTTTGAATCTTGTACTCTTGTGATTTCGAGACGTTTCTTATCAATAATTGGAACCTTTTTGATTGTCTTTTGTACTTTTGAGCTTTTTGGTCGTTTGCGTCTTCAATTCGTCGAATCTGTCTTTTGTCTTCACCTTTTATTATTTAAACGAATATCACTTGTAAATAGAACAATTGCAACTAAAAGCTTGTCTTTCTTGAGGAATAATGCTATGAAATATATGTTTGTTTTTAGCATTATCAAATATTCCCACACTTGAGCGTTGCTTGTCCTCAAGCAATATTGTCTTGAAATACTAGAATCACTTCTTTATTCTTCACACTTTGTACATCAGTGATTTCTATACGGCGGTATAAACAATGGTAGTAACGATATGGTTTACAGTCCCATATGACTATAAAAATTTAGATCCATTAGGGAAATTGGATCTTTATGAAAACATTTGATCTTTTGAAATCTAGTTTTTACCCTAGATAAGTTTTCCGGAATAACCCTTTACCGGTGTTTGCAAAATATTTTTGTGGGTTTGGTGGATTTCAGATTTGAAAATTTTAGCTCAAAACTTGCGGTTTTGTGTCACCCACTTGCTAACCTTGTATTAGGAAAGCAACACGTCCAGTTTACTTGTTCCGTATATTACCTTTTGGCAAACTACCGTCCGGTTGTAAAGGAAAGCGTTGAACAAGCAACTGTTAAGGCAATGTCCCGTGACATGCTTTTGATTATGGTCTATAACGTGTCGGACGCAATTACTATCCTTGGTAGGAGCAATAGTAAAGCTCACCCTTATAATTTTTCGGTATGGCACAAGGTCCTGTCTTTGACCACTATGCAACCACCGTTCTTACGGTTGACACCCGATTTAGTTCAGATGACCTAATGAATTCCAGGTGAATTCCTAGGATTTTACGTTCAATGGTAATGAACGCATTGAAAATAGGGTTTTCAGAAAACAAATCGGTTTATAATTTTGATCAAAATATTTTCTCGTTTAAGCTCGAGTTTAGATATCATCGAATTCCATGAGTTTGTAATTCTCAATCTTTAAGGTCAATCTCTAGGATTGAGTAATATCAGTCTTAAAAGCTGATTTTTAATCTTTAAGGAGATTATCCTTACTGGGGATCTGATTCATTAGTCTTATCCAGCTAATTTGCATGGTGCCCCCCCATTGTACGAGATAAATCCTTCTCATGGTTAGGATAAATCTGACCACATGGCGACCCTGTTTAATGCTGAGGTCCGTGGATTTCCTGCTGATTTTAGTGATGACTTTTCTAGATTTTTCGTCAACCTACAGCTGGTCTGAACGACAATTTCATGACCTAAATCAAGAAGCGCGTTTCTTTTTCGGAAGACTTTACTTCCTTTTAATGATGGAATTGATTCATCATGTAGATCCATCTCTTCTTTTCTTTCATTGGGTAAAACAGTTTAGTTTAGTTCAAAGCAAAAGTATTTTCAGTTATTTGTTACAGATATATGTGACATATGTTTAAAATAACTTGGTAAATTTTCCCACACTTGGCTTTTATTTTCCTTTTTATCGTCCTCTATTCCATTTTAAATGAATTTTAACATTTTAGTTTGTTTCTCAATTTATGTCCTTTCCGAGGTAACAATAATTTCGGTGTTAAAACCTAGTTTTATCGTTCATAAATATGTATAAACATGATTTGAATTCATTTAATTGAAAAATTTTACTAGAATTGGGTAGTCAGTATATAAGACTAGGGCTGTTCTTTTTTTATCAGAGAGCACTAGATTCTAATACAACTACTAGATTCTAATACAACTACTGCTTTACTAGTATTTTTAATGGTAACCAAGTGTTTAATATAAAAATTTTAAAATCCGAAAGAATTTAACCCCTTCCCACACTTAAGATCTTGCAATGCCCTCATTTGCAAGAAATCAGTAACAATTTAAATTATTGAGGGTGATTTGTGTGAAAATGATTAAATTTTTACCAAAGTTTCCAAATATATTGGCGTTTGTTTGCTGAATGATAAATGGTGCACATCATTTGTTCATTCCGTCTTGTTGTTATTTCACATATATTTTGCATCTTGTCGTCAAAATTAGTTGCTTTTGCTGAACTTAATGCCAGTCTTTGAAAATGCGTTGTTTTACCCTGTTGTGTACATAAGATAAACTGCAAACACATATACATATTTTTGAAGTTTGGTATATTACCCCACATTCAAAAATTATTAAAATCTAAGAATAAAAGTTAGACAATTATAAAAATGATTACAATATTAACAAAAGTATTAAACATATCAATAATTACATATTACAAAATAAAAAAAAATAATAATAAGTAAACTAAGGATGATATTGGTACCAATAGGGGTTCCACGCATAACCATAAGTGCTATAGAATGCTTCGGTAGGGTCATACGTAGGATATGGTGGCTGCATCTCTATCGGCCAAGGAGGGAAGACGGGTTTCGGTGTAGGAATATAGTTTCTACCTATATGTTGGCAATGCGCTATGATCTGGTTCTGATGAACTTGCCAATCTTCAAATGCTCTCTGTCTAGCATTTTCGTATTCCTGAGAAGCTATAAACCTATGCATTTCTTGCATCTCATTCCCCCCTCCTACATTACCTTGTTCCTGGTTTCTCTCCACCTGTGGATGTCTACCATGGTATCGTACTGCGGCGTTATTTCGCCGCTTCAAAACTTTCGCACCATGGTATACATTTAAACCTATAGTGTCGCGGGGTTCCGGCTCTTCTAGTAATAATCCCCCCCGACTTATATCCACACCGAGATATTCACCAATCAAAGTAATAAAAATACCACCTCCTATTATGCTATGTGGATGCATCCCCCGAACCATAGCTGATAAATAATAACCCACACAATATGGTATACTTACAGCGCTCTGTGGGTCTCGAATACACATATGGTAAAACAAATCTTGTTCATTTACCTTTTCTTTGTTTTTACCCCTTTGTGTAATCGAATTAGCTAAAAACCTATGTATTACTCTTAATTCGGCTCTATCTATATCCAAATAAGAGTAGTTTCCCCCTTTGAAACGGTGATGGCTTGTCATTTGACTCCACACACCGTGTGTATCAAAATTTTCATCTATCTTTCTACCGTTTAGTATCAATCCTCTACAATCGGCAGACGCTAATTCCTCAGGCGTATATATACGTAAAGCCTGAGCCATGTCCAGTAAAGACATGTGGCGCATCGAACCGCCTAACAAAAATTTAATAAAAGAACGATCGGTTAAACTAGCTACCCGATCATTCAACTCTATACTACATAACAACTCTTCACACCATACTTTATATACAGGTCTGCGTATGGTGAATAAACATATCCAGTCATTAAAAGAAGAATTACCATACCTCTGTACCAGTAATTCCCTAATTGGCCCGGCCAATTCTACAGCTTCCAAGGGTCCCCATTCTATGACCCTCGGTACCTCAACAACCTTGGAATGAAGAGTATGCAAACCCCGTTGATATTTTGGATAATCTATCCAAAGTCTGTCAAATCTCAGGTTCGGGTGCAACTGTTCCAAGTGCATATCTGAAAAGGTCATGACTGGATGAGGTACATCCTTCTTGTAGTAGTTATCTACCTCCTGTTGTTCCAAATTCTCAACAGGAGCATGGCGGGCTTGGGATGAAGATTCACCCCTTTCATTCTGCAAAACACATCAAACACAAATTTTGTGCATCCAAATATGCATTAGTGTCAGCAAAATCATCAATCAAAATAATTACAATGACATTATCAATTTATATCAAACTTAAGCTTATTTTCACATTTTTATCAAATCTACACTTTTTCAAATAAGCATATACGAAAATTTTCGCCAAGTTCATAAGCATTCAACTCAAATAACATGTCAAAATAATCATTACTAGCAAATAAATAAGTCTCAAATGGCATTATCTTTCAAAAATCAAGTTCATGAATTTTGGACTTGAAAAAGTCCACTTTAATTCTCAAAATCATGTTTAGGCTCAAAGTTTGGATCATTTAACTACCTAGACATGTTACACTACTCAATTTAGCAACAATTCATGACAAAAATCGGCCATAACCTGTTTATATCAAAAAGCCCCAAATTGCTCAAGAACACAAACCCTAGATTATTCAAAATTTGAAGTTTAAGGCTTCTAATCATGTTAAACAGCATCAATCTAGGTTATACAAGCATAATACATAAACAATTTAAGTCTAATTACACTAAAAAGCATCAAAATCAAATTGGGGAAAAATAGCTCAAGAACACCTAATTTCGAATTAATGGTGTTTAGGTGTAGAAATTTACCGTTTTTCTTGAGAAATTCTTAGATAACATCCTTCTCAACATGATTTTAGCAAAAAATTTGGTGATTAACGGTTAAAAATTGAGATTTTGGGGGGTTTTTTTTCGTGTTTTTGCGGAGCTTTTCGCGTGCAGTTTTGCAGTATGTTTTTGTTTTGGGGAGTAAACTGATCAGTTTTTGCGTTTTATTTTTTTCTGAGTTTTGGTCCCTCCGCGAGTCGCGGAGGTTTTGTACTTCAAACTCCGCGAGTCGCGGAGTTTGCTCTTTTTTTTTTTTTTTTTTTTTTATAATCTTTAACTTATAAAACAATTAAGAAATTAATTTTAAAATTTTGTTTCCCTTGTTATTTAGGACGAGGTCATTTCGGATCGATGTCCTAGTCCGTCCCTCGACAAAATTTTAAAATTTGTCTTTTTGTAGCGATTGTTTTAAAAGCTAAGATTTTTTTGGGTTTTTTAATGTTTTTGGCATACTTTAAATCAATAAGATTAAAAATAATGATAATAAAAGTTCTCGTCCCTCCCTCGGGTAAAGCAATTTCGGTTCAAAGACCTAGTCTTCAACTTACGACGAATTTTAAAAATCATATTCTTAACTTAATGAGATAAAGTAAATTTTTGTTTTTAAATTCACACAACTTAAATATAAAATTCAAAATTAATATTAAAAATTCACACCAAACTCAAAATTTAAAATGCATAAAATTAAAATTTCATATTTTAAAAATTAAAAATTCACACCAAACTTAATTTAAAAATTCATAAATTCATACCAAACTTATATTAATTTTTCAAATATTTACAATTTTAAATATATTGTTTTTACAAAGTTTACAATATTAATTTAAGATTTAAATATTAATTTTAAAAACATAATAAAATTAAAAATCTTTTTGTCTTTTTATCCCACTTTAATCAATCAAATATTATCAAAAATATGCGCCCCTCTTTTTGGTAAAGTAATTTCGGTTCCAAGACCTAATTTGACTCATGACGAATTTTTAAAATATTTTTGGTTGATTGATTAAAGATATTTATACCTTAAGAATAAACGTTAAATTTCGCAGTGATGTAATAAATTTTTGAATGATATCAATAATTTCGGTCGCCAAACCTAATTTTATTCAATACCAATTTAATACTTTTTAGCGAACAAATTAGCGTTTATTATCAAAAGGTTAAAAATAAATAAAAATAAAAAAAACTGTACAGACATACCTGTGAAATAGATTTCTTAGTTATATGATCTATTATATTCATAAGATAGTCGGTTTAATTGGTTTTCCATGGCTCCAAAGGCGTAACCTCGAGCATTCAGTGTCTTTTCTTCTAAACATATGAACGGTCCGTCTCTGCATAAAGTAACAAATTCGGTATTTGAATAGGTTTGATTATTTGAACATTTACCTCCATGTGACCATTTTCCGCATTTGTGACATCTTTCTAGGTGTCGTGCTCTTCTTTTCGCTGCGGATTTTGATTTTCCTTTACCAAATTGTAACTTATTATCTTCGCATCTGGATCCTTTTCTAACTCCGTCCATTCTTTCTCTGATTACTGATACTAATTCGCTCGGTAGTATGTCATTATTATGTTTAGTGATCAAAGCGTGTAGTATTAGACCATGGTTTAATTCACAGGCAGTCTTCATTTTGTAAAAACCTAAAAAAAATAAAAATTCAGAATGGGGGGAGAAGACTAGTTCTTTAGGGTCTGCTAGGGAAAGACCATACGTGTTCCATTTTCGAGAACTACACGAAAACAGACAATCTAACTCTAACAGAAATACATATTATCCTTTAAAGACTTGATTCTCCCCACACTTAGTTAGCTGTGGTATCGAAATTGTGATTAACTTCGTTGTCGACTTCCATCGGACCATGTATGTAATGTTTAACTCTGTGACCATTAACTTTAAATTCAATCCCATTTGAATTTATTAATTCTATCGTTCCGTATGGGAAAACTCTTTTGACTATGAATGGTCCAGACCATCTTGATTTCAATTTTCCAGGAAATAGCTTGAATCGTGAATTGAAAAGAAGAACTCTGTCTCCTTCTTTAAATTCTTTTGAACTTCTGATTCTTTTATCATGCCATTTCTTCGTTCTTTCTTTATAGATTAACGAATTTTCGTATGCTTCATGTCTTAATTCTTCTAATTTGTTTAGTTGACTTAATCGTAGACGTCCGGCTTCATGTAAATCAAGATTACATGTCTTCAAAGCCCAAAATGCTTTGTGTTCAATTTCTACTGGAAGATGACATGTTTTTCCATAAACAAGTCTAAAAGGTGTGGTTCCAATTGGAGTTTTGTAGGTTGTTCTAAAAGCCCAGAGTGCATCCTCCAATTTAATGGACCATTCCTTTGGATTTGTTCCTACGGTTTTCTCTAGAATACGTTTTAAAGCTCGGTTGGTATTTTCAACTTGTCCACTTGTTTGTGGATGATATGCGGTGGAGATTTTATGAGTTACTCCATATCTTTTAAGAACTTTCTCAAGTTGATTATTACAGAAATGAGTACCCCGATCACTTATTAAAGCTTTCGGTGTTCCAAACCTTGCAAAAGACGTTTTAAAAAATTGACTACAACTCGTGCATCGTTAGTTGGGAGAGCTTGTGCTTCCGCCCATTTAGATACATAATCAATGGCTACGAGTATATATAGATTATTATGAGATTTTGGAAATGGACCCATAAAGTCAATACCCCAAATGTCAAATACTTCACATACTTGGATGACATTTTGTGGCATTTCATCACGTTGACTTATTTTTCCGGCCCTTTGACATGCATCACAGGATTTGCAAAGAAGGTGTGCGTCTTTGTAAATTGTAGGCCAATAGAATCCAGCTTCATAAACTTTTCTTGCTGTTAGTTGAGGCCCATAATGCCCTCCTGTTGGTCCTGTGTGACAATGGTTTAAAATTTTACTAGCTTCATCTCGAAATACACATCGGCGTATTATTCCATCGGGACAACTTTTAAACAGATGTGGATCTTTCCAGAAATAGTGTTTTATATCACTGAAGAATTTCTTTCGTCTTTGGTACGATAATCCTTTTTCAAGGAATCCACAAACTAAGTAGTTTGCATAGTCTGCAAACCATGGGATTTCTTTATAATCTATCTTCAATAGATATTCATCAGGAAAGTTGTCTTGTATGGCCGATTCATTCAGAACTTCTAATTCGGGATTTTCAAGACGAGAAAGATGATCAGCGGCGAGATTTTCTGCTCCTCTTTTATCTCGGATTTCAATATCAAACTCTTGTAAGAGTAAGATCCAACGGATTAATCTTGGTTTAGCATCTTGTTTTGAAAATAGGTATCTAAGAGCAGAATGGTCGGTATAGACCACCGTTTTTGCTAGAACGAGATATGATCGAAATTTGTCAAAAGCAAAGACAATAGCAAGGAGTTCTTTTTCAGTAGTTGTATAGTTTGTTTGTGCTCCTTGTAACGTCTTACTAGCATAATATATAGGTTGAAATCGTTTTTCAATCCTTTGTCCTAAAACGGCTCCCATTGCAAAATCACTTGCATCGCACATTAGTTCAAATGGTAGATTCCAATTTGGTGTTATCATGATCGGCGCATTAGTGAGTTTTTCTTTAAGAATATTAAAAGATTTGATACATTCATCTGAAAAGATGAATGGCGCATCCTTTTCTAGGAGTTTATTCATAGGAGTGGCAATTTTAGAAAAATCTTTTATGAAACGTCGGTAAAAACCGGCATGCCCTAGAAAACTCCTAACTCCTCTAACATTGGTGGGATGTGGAAGTTTAGCAATTACATCTACTTTAGCTCTATCAACTTCAATTCCTTCTTTTGAAATTTTATGTCCAAGAACGATGCCTTCTTTAACCATGAAATGGCATTTCTCCCAATTAAGTACTAGATTTGATTTTTCGCATCTAATTAGCATTCGTTCCAGATTAACTAGACATGATTTAAATGTATCACCGAAGACTGAAAAGTCATCCATGAATACTTCCATGCATTCTTCTATCATGTCGTGAAAAATCGCCATCATACACCTTTGAAAGGTTGCAGGGGCGTTACAAAGTCCAAATGGCATGCGTTTGTAAGCAAAAGTACCATAAGGGCACGTGAATGTGGTTTTCTCTTGGTCCTCGGGTGCTATTGGAATTTGAAAATATCCGGAAAATCCATCTAGAAAACAATAGTAACTATTTCCGGCTAATCTTTCCAACATTTGATCTATGAAAGGTAAGGGAAAGTGATCTTTTCTGGTGGCGTCATTTAATTTTCTATAATCAATACATACACGCCATCCTGTTACATTCCTAGTAGGAATAAGCTCATTTTTCTCATTTGTAATGACAGTCATGCCACCCTTCTTAGGCACGCATTGAACTGGGCTTACCCATGGACTATCAGAGATTGGATATATCAAACCTGCATCTAGCAGTTTAATAATCTCTTTCTTAACTACATCTTGCATATTAGGATTTAGTCTTCGTTGGCGTTGCACATACGTTTTATGACCTTCTTCCATAAGGATTTTATGTGTGCAATACGAAGGACTTATTCCTTTAATATCATGAATCTTCCATGCAATGGCTGGTTTATGAGCTTTCAACATAGAAATGAGTTGTGATTTCTCATTTTCAGTAAGAGAAGACGATATTATTACAGGTAATTCAGATTCACCATGTAAATAAGCATATTCCAAATGGTTTGGAAGTGGCTTTAACTCTAATTTCGGAGGTTCTTCTATTGATGATTTATATCGATATCTGTCTTCTTCTTTTAGCATTTGAATTTCTTCTGTTGTTGGTTCATATCCATTAGCTATAAGTGTAGCTAACATTTCAGCTTCATCAATTGGTTCATTACCTTCTCCTAAAGAACATTCTCCCGTTCCTTGTAATTCTGGAAATTCTTCTAATAATTCTGCATGTGCATCTATAGTTTGAATATAATAACATGTATCATCTGCAGATTGTGGTTGTTGCATTGCTCTATCAACTGAAAAGGTAACACTCTCATCCTCTATACTTAGGGTCAGTTTCTTACCGAACACGTCTATCATTGCTTTAGCCGTGTTTAAGAATGGTCTTCCTAATATGAGAGGAACTTGAGAATCTTCTTCCATGTCCAAAACAACAAAATCTACTGGAAATACTAAAGTACCAACTTTAACTAGCATGTTTTCCATTATCCCTCTAGGATATTTTATTGATCTATCGGCTAGTTGTATGCTTATTCTGGTTGGTTTCAATTCTCCAAGGTCTAGTTTAGCGTATAGTGAATACGGCATTAAATTTATACTAGCACCTAAGTCTGCCAATGCTTCTATTGAACTAAGACTACCCAGAAAACATGGAATTGTGAAACTTCCTGGATCAGATAGTTTTTCTGGTATCTTATTCAACAGCACTGCTGAACAATTAGCATTCATAGTAACAGCCGAGAGTTCTTCCATTTTCTTTCTATTTGAGATTAGATCTTTCAAGAATTTAGCATATCTTGGCATTCCTGAAATCACATCAATGAAAGGAAGATTTACATTTATCTGTTTAAACATATCCAAGAATTTGGATTGCTCGGCTTCAAGTTTTTCTTTCTTCATTTTACTCGGGTAAGGAAGTGGTGGTTGGTATGGTTTAACATAAGGTTTATCCTTAACTGTGTTATCTTCATTAACCTTTTCAGCTACCGGTTCTTTTTCCTTATCTTGATCAGGTTGTGGTTCTTGTGGAGTAGGAATAGTTTCATCAGAAGTTACAGGTATTTCAGGTGGTTTAAGTGTTGTACCACTTCTTGTGGTAATAGCTTTAGCTGTTTCATTCCGGGGGTTAGCATTTGTATCGCTTGGTAGACTTCCCGGTTTTCTTTCACCTATTAACCTTGCTAGGTTACTCACTTCTTGTTCCAGATTTTGAATAGAAGCTTGTTGATTTCTAAATGCTTGAGCATTTTGTTCATTAGTTTGTTTTTGAGATGTGAAAAACTGCGTTTGAGTTTCAACTAGCTTCGTCATCATATCTTCTAAATTCGGCTTTTTATCATCGGTTTGTTGTGGTGGTTTGTTTTGAAAATTCGGTCTTTGCTGATTGTAAGTATTATTGGATACTTGTTGATTGCTAGGACCTTGTTGGTTGTTGTATGGAATATTTCGGTTATAATTCTGGTTTTGATTGTAAATCGGTCTTGGCGGTTGATAATTATTCTGATAATTATTTCCAGGCCTTTGGTTTATATATGAAATATTCTCTCTTTGTTCCATTGTTAATTCAATACTGAGACAATCTTTTGTCAAATGTGGTCCTCCACACTGCTCACAACTAATTCGTATAGCATGAATATCTTTAGTCATCTTTTCCATTCGTCTCTCGAAAGCATCTATCTTTGCGGAAATGGAATCTAAGTCATGGCTAGAATCGGCTCTAGCTGCTTTAGATGATCTAATGATGTCTTTTTCTTGGTGCCACTCATGTGAGTGGGAAGCAGTATTATCAATAATTTTGTAAGCATCAGTTTCGGTTTTCTTCATAATAGAACCACCATCTGCTATATCTATGTCTTTTCTTGTAGTGATGTCGCATCCTCGGTAGAATATTTGTACTATTTGACAGGTGTCTAAACCATGTTGCGGACATCCTCTTAATAACTTTCCATATCTTGTCCACGCCTCATATAGAGTTTCATTTGGCTTCTGTGTGAACGTAACAATTTCTGCTTGAAGTCTTACGGCTTTAGATGCAGGAAAGAATTGTTTAAGAAATTTGTCAATTAAAACATCCCATGTATCGATCGCCCCTTCAGGTAACGATTCCAACCAATCTTTGGCTTCTCCCTTTAAAGTCCAGGGAAATAACATGAGATATATCTGTTCATCCTCCAGGGAAATATCCTATTAAAGGTACGTAGATGTTCATTTGGATCTTCCTTCGGCGCACCACTAAATTGGCATTGATTAGTTACCATGTGTAGAATTTGTCCTTTGATTTCATAATCTGGCGCATTAATGTCTGGATGAGTAATTGCGTGACCTTGGCCAGTGCGTTTAGCTCTCATTCGGTCTTCCATACTTAAAGGTTCCAGATTCTCCATAATTGAATTTGTTGAATCGGTATCACTAGATGATTCTGATTTAATGGTTCGTTCCTCAACAATCTCTGTTTGAATGATTGGTGGTTCCGGAGGAAAGTTTAATGGTTCAGGATCTACGAACCGTTCCTGAATATTTTCTGGATTCTCAATTTTGAGGTCGGGTTCAAAAAATGGATTATCAGAAATTTGAACTGAAGTACTTGGTCTACTGGATGACGATTCTAAAGAAAAATCAACGGCGGTTATATTTGTTAAACGATGTCTTGATCGAGTTACAGGTGGTGAACGTACAAAAGGTGATGAACGTCTTGCTCGGTGCATTCACTGAATATCCTATTAGTTTTTAAAAGGAAAGAAAAATTATAATAAGTTATCCAATCAATAGACTTTTCTGATTTTGCCCACGTTTCGAATAGCCAAAAGATGCAGCAGAGGGGCAGGATTCGTTTGGTCTCAATATAATTGAGGACTGTTTGGCTCCAATAACCCGGTCCACGTACAAATCCAACTATCACTACGAACCAGAAAATTTTGATGTCTATCAATTTAACCACTTAAAATAAATTTTCGTAATTTTGAGAAATTTAGATAAGAAGTAGAAAAAATTCTAAGTCCTAAAAACTAGAATGGCGAGAAATAAGAGAGAAAAAGAGTTCGTCGAAAAAGGTTGAAAAAGAAAAAAAAATGGTTGAAAAATAAAAGGTGACGGAAAAATAAAAGAAACTTATCAAAACTTAAAAATACTTTACTAACCTAACCTTATTACTACAACTAACTTAAAATTATAATCGCAAATTGAAATTACTAATTGGAATGATAATTGATACATAGTAAAAGGTCTAAAAATATTAAAGCTTACAAGGAAAAACTAAATCCCAAATGGAAATAACTTAAAAAGAAACTAAAACTTAAAAAGGCGTCGCAAAATTCTAAAGCACCTAAATCTTTAGTCTAAAGAAAAAGCACTTAAGGAGTTTTACGGCAAAGCCTAAAAATCTAGGAGTAAAAATGACTATAGCAAATACTAAGTTTAAAATTAAATATGAGCTAAAAATACAAATATTACGCTACAACGATTAAAAAGGTACAAAATATAAAAATATTCAAAAAGTTGTAAAAAGTACAATTTTTATAAAAATATTATTTTTATATTATTATTATTTTTTTTTAAACTATTAATTTTGCAATTTTATAAAACTAATTTATACTAAATACAAATTAAATAAAACTTAAATTAAAATAAAACTTAATTATAATATTAATTAGGGTTAATAATAATAATAATAATTAAAAATCCGTAATTAATGCAGTTTTAGGGCATCTGTTCGCGTGTCAGATAGTCTCCGCGAGTTGCGGTGATTAATGAGGAAAACCCCGCGAGTCGCGGGGATCAGAAATTCAGCTGACAGGTGATAATTTTTACGCGTTTTCTTTATTTTTTTTATTTTATGTTTTCTGTTTTTTTAAATAAATAAAAGGTTTTAAAATAAAACTTATATTTTTATAAACTAAAATAGAAATAAAGAAACTTATAAAACTTAAATATTTAACAAAATCTTAAAAATACTAATATTTTTGTTTTTCTTTTTATATTTTTCAATAATTAAAACGTATTTTTACAAAAACGACTTTTAATAAAAGTAAACAAAAAATCTTTTTTTTTTTTTATATTAGCGTTGCGCTTCCGGCTTTTAAGATAGTTCCCCGGCAGCGGCGCCAAAAATACTTGATGTGAAGCGAGGTGTATATAAAATAGTTATTAAATTTTAGCAGAAAATACTATTAAATACGATACAATTTTACACAAGATATTTATTTATTTATAGAATGGATATACTTAAACCTTGCTACAACACTTATAGGCAGTGTACCTAATCGTACAGTAGTGTAGTTTTTAGTAAGTCCGGTTCGTTCCACAGGGAAATCTTTAAACAAAGCTCAACGCTATATTAGTTTACTTTTATAAAAATACAAAAATATATATAAGTAATATTATTATTATAAAGGGGGGTTTTTACCGTTTAATGACCGGTTTGTCGATTTTAAAACTTTAGTCGCAGTTAAAACCTAATGTAAAATATAAAATAAATACAAGACTTTAAATTAAAGTGTAAAGTAAATAACGATAATGAAATTGCGAATAATAAAAATGCGATAAAATAAAATTGCGATAATTAAAAAGTACGATAATTAAAAGTGCAATTAAATAAAATAACAATAAAAGTGCGATAATTAGAAGTGCAATTAAATATAAAATAAAGGAAATTAAATATGAAATAAAAGAATTATGCTTATTTAAACTTCCGTAATCATGATGTTTGACGTGTTGATTTTAGTTTTATGCCCATGGGTTAATTGTCCTTTGTCCTGGATTATTTAATATGTCCATCTGGTTTTTGTCCATAACAGTCCATCAGTCATAAATATAAATTGCAAGTGTCCTTGTCAAATTATTGTTATACCCGAAGTTAAATATTCCAACTAATTGGGGATTCGAATTGTAACAAGGTTTTAATACTTTGTTTAATGAATACACCAGGTTATCGACTGCGTGTAAACCAAGGTTTTACTACTTTGTTAACAATTACACCAATTACCCTTGAATGTAATTTCACCCCTGTTTTGATTATTCTAGTGGCTATTAATCCATTCCCGTGTCCGGTTAAATGAACGATTATTCGTACATATAAATACCCCGCCCATCGTGTCCGATCGAGTGTATATGGTAATTTATAGGGACGCCCAATTGTAAATCTTTATATTAACATTAACAAACTTTCATTTAGTTAAACAAATATAAAGCCCATTAATAGCCCATAGTCTAATTTCCACAAGTGTCGTTCTTTTGTCCAAACCCCAATTATGGTACAAAGCCCAATTACCCAATTTTAGTAATTAGCCCAACATCATGATTACTTCGTTTTAAACAAGCATAATAATAACTTAGCTACGAGACATTAATATAAAAAGGTTGAACATAACTTACAATGATTAAAAATAGCGTAGCGTTACACGGACAGAATTTCGACTTACACCCTTACAACATTCGCTAACATACCCTTATTATTAGGATTTAAAATTAAAATTAAAATTAAAATATAAATTATATATATATTACGTATATATTGAGAGAGAGATTGAAAAATAGAATATGAAATTTGATCAGAATTCGGTTTGCTTTATAGCCAGACTTGATTTTTGGGGCTCCGCGACTCGCGGCAAAATGCCCTTCAAACTCCGCGAGTCACGGAGATAGTAATTACAGCTCAGTCCTTGTAGTTTTCTCTGCCGACGGTTTTATATATATAAATATAATATATATATAATTAATATAATTAATTATATATTATATTATATTTATATACATAGTTAACTTGTAATTTTTAGTCCGTTGCGTCGAGCGTTAAGAGTTGACTCTGGTCCCGGTTCCGGATTTTCGAACGTCCTTGCGTACAATTTTATATTTTGTACTTTGCGTTTTGAATCTTGTACTCTTGTGATTTCGAGACGTTTCTTATCAATAATTGGAACCTTTTTGATTGTCTTTTGTACTTTTGAGCTTTTTGGTCGTTTGCGTCTTCAATTCGTCGAATCTGTCTTTTGTCTTCACCTTTTATTATTTAAACGAATATCACTTGTAAATAGAACAATTGCAACTAAAAGCTTGTCTTTCTTGAGGAATAATGCTATGAAATATATGTTCGTTTTTAGCATTATCAATTGGACAATTAAAATAAACTAAAATATTGATTATAACATATGAAACTAAACAATTATGCAAGTTTGCCACTTGATTTCATCTTAAACCTCATTTGTATCTTGACGATTACAATCTGCGTTCAAACCTTTCATAATTCTTGAAAACACCTCAATCGAGAGGATGATCCAACCGCACTTCATCTACGGAAGAAGAGATTGATGCATATAATTATGCACTTGAAAACACTCAGAACCCGAGTAAACGTTTAACACGTATCTGTGCTAGCTCCTTTGGCTTTGTTATTACCGAAAATAAATTTGCAATTCCTTTCCAAATTAGCCAATTTTGTCACAGCTTTAGCAAATCAATTTTGACTTTTCAATCGTACTAGTCTTATTATAACCTCGATATACACGATGCCCTTTCGCCATCGTTACCGGAGAACCGTTTATATCCTACCACATTAGCAGTAAACTTACCAGCAATTTCATTACCCTTTGACTTAAGTCTCTCCAAAAAATCACTATACTTATTCATTAAAACCTATCATGTACTCATCTGCATCTTGTAATGATAGTTGCCATACCAAAAAGCTTGAATCATTATTCTCGAATATCGCAGCAAATCTACGACAACAGTTATCTAACGTCTACCTTCAAGATTTACATACTTCGAATGTAAAGCTTCTGAAAAACACCCAAATCTACGATTGAGTTCTCAGAATTTTTTGGAAAAGCTAAATGAAGCAGCAAAAACTGTAGACAACCATAACAGTCAAAAGTGTGATGATAAAGAATAGTGTGTTGGCAAAGTTCGGAAAAAGAGAAGGTTTTGAAACTGAAAAACGGTTAAGCAAACCATGAAGGAGGCTGTGGACAAATCACAAGGACGAAATCTACCTTCAAAGGATCCAAATGATTCAGTATCTGCTGAAGTCGTTAACGAATACCTTGCTCCTGACTCTAAACCCTTGCGGACAATATTCTTCATCATCCTATAATCTTAGATATTCTAAAATATCATCATACCTTTTATTATAAATATCCTCCATATTTCTGAAGATATTTCATAACTATTCTTATCCGAAATTAGTTATCTCTTCACACTATCTGTGTTACATCATAAAAGAAACTATTTTAGTTTCTAAATTCTGAAACCTTCGAGTTTAAATTATGAATGTTTTGAAGTAGTGTTGGGAACTGAAGCATGAGTTAGTATAATATAATGACACTTGATCAACGTGATTATATTACAGTAAGTCATGCTGAGTTTCTAATGGGACGTGATGATTCACAGATCAAAACGTCATCATGTGCCATGTTACATAACTCTTTCATTCTGCTTAACTTCTGAACATATCAAGAAAATATATTCTTGATAGTTCTATTCTCAGTAATTCTGATAATTTAACCAATTAAGATCGTGCTATTACAATCTCTCTCTTAGTACATTAGTCATGTTAATTCGAAACTCCATACCTATGAATTCTGGACCATTACTTGCAGAGAGAAAACAAAAGAATGAAGCTCTGAAATAGAAAGAGGAGTATAAATCGCAGCAAATAAAAGAGGGCATTAACTGTGGATGACAATGAATATAGAAGACAGAAGATGGGACTTCGAAATATAAAGGAAAATATAAAGCCCAACAACGCCGAAATTACAAACCGTGTATATCAATGCGTATAGCAATATAAAGACTCGGGAGAACTAAAAATACTATAAACCCAAGAGCATAGTCGAAGTAGACAGATTCCTCCTGTGGAAGATGAAAAAAAAAGAGAATGATTGATATGAAAGTCGGGAATATATCCAGAATTAAAATTGGATGAAGCATATTGACTGATGATTTGGAAATATGAATTAAAGTATAGAAAATGGGAGTAGTGGAAAATAATGGAACGGAAAAAGTTTAATTTATAATGGAAATATCAGACAGAGTAATCAAGGAAGATCACCATATTTAATTATAGAGATCCTAATTTCCTGATTCGCCGAAGAATCAAATTTTTTTTAGATTTCGAAGATTTTCTTTAAATCCCTTGAATTCCGAAATTCAACCGTGACTACGTCACTGGTTAAGACGAACTTGCATTTACTCATTTCACTCTTTTGTGATAACTTCATTCGCACGCTTTACATAATCGAATCATTTTATCTATATTATTCAATGATGATAAAACTCTAATTATCAACTCATATTCGTCATGAAAACATTTTTATTGTTATCCATGACCACCTCACTCAAATTTCGGTACGAAATTTCTTTAACGGGTAGGTACTGTGATGACCCAGAAATTTTTGACCAAATTTAAACTTAATCTTTATATTTTTGACACGATAAGAAATGTCTGTAATGTTAAGTCTCAAAATTTTGAACTGTTTCATATATTGAATTGACCTTCGACAATTTCTGACGATTCACAAACAATAGATATGTAGATATAAATAATTATATTTAATAATACATTAATAAATTATTAATTTTTGGAATTAAGAATAATATAATAAACGATATAATAAAGTTCATTATTAAAATGAATATATATATATATATATATATATACATATATATATATATACATATATATATATATATATATATATACATATATATATACATACATATATATACATATATATATATATATATATATACATATATATAGTATATTAAAAATAAATGATTTCGAGCTTAAATAGTCAATGATTGTAATACTCGGTTGGTATTTCGTTAATATTCATATAGATCTAATGCGGATTTATAAAGATTTAAAATAAGAGTTGGTCCGTAAATGGATTACGAAGATTATTGGTTTGATAGAAATACTTTCATCTTTTTAGTTTAAATTTTAGTACTCCGTATATAGTACTTGGAATTAAAAACAAATAATGGACGAACATTTTTGATTAGGTTGCAATCAGTTAATGACCAGAATAAATAAATGGACTTAATTTAAAAATTGAGGATTTTTCGGAAAACTCTTATGTGTAAACTGTTTAGCAATGAACCACGATATAACACTCCGTGATTTGATAATAAGCCAAACCTCCGGCTGCTAATTGTTTCATGATTTTAGCATTCTGTTACATGTCAATTCTTATTAGTATTATTATATAATTATTAATAATTTAAAGTTTAGGTTTTTTTGTTTCCTTGCTTTGCCGTAACCCCACCCCAATTCAATTTGTTCACTGATTGTTTCATTTTGAGAGGATACACATCATATTTACATTTTTTTTTGTTTCTATCAGCCACTCATCATCCCTTTTATATATATATATGTACATATAGCATATAGATAGTTATACACACACATATTGCTTATTTTGAATCTTGCTCAATCAAAGCCATAAACCCAAAAATCATTTTGTTGTTTTGGTACGACTGCTCGATTTTCGATAAACAACAAACCACCACCATATCACCAACCATTGTGAACAACAATAGTCCCCATCGGTTCCCACTCCATCACCTTCAAACTCAAACCACAACACCACCATTCTTTTCTTGTTCTTTCTATTTTCTAACACAAACCGCCATTCCTTTTTCATTTTACAGCCCAACAAACCGTTACAACCAACACCACCTTGTCACCACTACTTCTATTGCTCATCATCGACAACAATCCCTTTGTACTTGTGCTTGCTTTCTGTTTCTTTTCTTGATCGATCCCAAGCCAAAACCAACTTGTTCGTGACCATTCACCACCACTCAAGCCGCCATTATCACTAACATAAAACCCGACACCACCTGCATTTTTCCTCTTGTTCGAACCCAAAACTGTTATAGTTATTATCCTTGTTCCATTGCCATCAAAATGACAACAACCCACCAATTTGTTTCTGTTGTTACTACTACTATACCTGCAATAAAACTCAACCACAAACCATGTTACTCTTTGAATCCATTTATACTACTCGCTATTGCTATATCTATTGTGTTTTCTATTTTAATCAGCACTAAACCGTTGCCTTTTTTATTCTTCTTTTGCTTTTGTTCTTCGACACTGCAACTGCCACTATATCAATTTGTTGTTCGAAAACTACTGCTGCAAACCTGTGGTACTTATTACTGTTTCGAACTCCAATTGCTATGATAGCCTCCAAGCCACCTGCTATGTTCGACAGACCATATCAGTCACCATTAAACCACCACTGTAACGTCACTACTGCACGATTACTGTTTCTTTTTGCAACCATTTGAACCACCACAATATCATCATCAATCACCACCATTAACTCTCAAACAACACCCATTGATTATCAACCACTCAAAATCCAATTCATTTGTTTTCTGTTGCAGGCTAGTCGAACAAACACCAAAACCCAAACCATTAAGATTGCTGCTATTGTTTCTAATCTGCCCAAAATCGAAGACCTGCTATTTCCTGTTACCATTCGAAAAATCACAAAATCAACCTAATCCCTAAATTATGATCAATTTATTTATCCAATAAAAACAATAAAAATGTAATTATGCACATAAATTTGGCATAAACAATTCAATCAGACAATTAAGATCCCTAGTAATCGAATAAATTAAAAGTGAATCGAATTACTTACATAGATCTTTAATTGAATATCGATCACCATGGTTTGATTATGGATTCTGAGTTGTGCCTGTTATGATTTGATGAATGATGATGATTAACAAGGATGAACGATGATGTTAGATGATGATGTTGATGATAATCGCGATGAAAACGATGATGATGATGATGATAAATTGAAGTCGACATGTTGTTGCTATCATGGGTGTGTGTTATCGCCTACATCGATGAATGTTGCTACTGCATAACATTTCTGTTAAAAACCAATATACCCGTAACCCTATATGGATTTTTTTTTTTGGGCTGTTGATGATTCAAAAAGGCATACAATTGGGCTAGCTAAATGGACTCCTTAAAACCTTAATGGATTTTGCAATAGGTATAATATTATTATTATTATTTTTATCATCATTTTTATTACTATCATTATCATTATCATTATTATTATTATTATTATTATTATTATTATTATTATTATTATTATTATTATTATTATTATTATTATTATTATTATTATTATTATTATTATTGTCATTATTATTATTATTATTATTATTATTATTATTATTATTATTATTATTATTATTATTATTATTATTATTAGGAATATAAGTATTATTATTAACATTATCATTATTATGATTAATAGTTATTATTAAGTATTATTATTATTATCATTAATATCATTATTATTATTAAAATAAGTATTATTAGTATTAATAACATTATTATTATCATTATTAGTAAAATTATTATTATTATAAGTTATCATAGTTATTATTATTACTACTATTATTATTATCATTTTTATTATTAAAAATATTAAAATTTTCATTTTTATCAAAATTATTATTATTATTATCATTATTATTATTATTTTGACATTAATATTATTATTTTAATATTATTATTATTATTATTATCATTTTTATTAATACTAGTTACATTATTATTATCATAATAACTATTATTATTATAATTGTTATTATTATTATTATAAAATAAAACAACTTTCTATTTTATCATATAACTATTAATTATATAAAACTATATTTAATACAACTATAGTAATATTTTATATTAAATAGTAATTATTTATTTAAGGTATATAAAATGAATATAATTAATTAAGTTAGTAATAAAACACATAATTTAAAATAACAATTAAAATCACTAATAATATATAACTTTGTTCGATTTCCACTATATGTGTTAATATAAATACTTGATATAGGTTCGTGAATCCGAGGTCAACCTTGCATTGTTCAGTTCCGTCGTATGCATATTTTTACTACAAAATATCGTATCGTGAGTTTCATTACTCCCTTTTTAAATGCTTTTGCAATATATATATTTTTGGGACTGAGAATACATGTGCTTTTATAAATGTTTGACGAAATAGACACAAGTAATTGAAACTACATCCTATGGTTGAATGATCGAAATCGAATATGCCCCTTTTTGCTTGGTAGCCTAAGAATTAGGGAACAGACCCCCTAATTGACGCGAATCCTAAAGATAGATCTATGGGCACTAATAAGTCCCATTCAGAGAATTTGAACTGCTTTAGTACTTCGATTTTATCATGTCCGAAGGGAGTCCCGGAATGATGGGGATATTCTATATGCATCTTGTTAATGTCGGTTACTAGGTGTTCAATCCATATGAATGATTTTTATCTCTATGTATGGGATGTTTATTTATGAGAAATGGAAATGAAAATCTTGTGGTCTATTAAAATGATGAAAATGAATATTGATGATAAACTAATGAACTCACCAACCTTTTGGTTGACACTTTAAAGCATGTTTATTCTCAGGTATGAAAGAAATCTTCCGCTGTGCATTTGCTCATTTTAGAGATATTACTTGGAGTCATTCATGACATATTTCAAAAGACGTTGCATTCGAGTCGTTGAGTTCATCAAGATTAATATTAAGTCAATTATAGTTGGATATATTATGAAATGGTATGCATGCCGTCAACTTTCGATGTAATGAAAGTTTGCCTTTTAAAAACGAATGCAATGTTTGTAAAATGTATCATATAGAGGTCAAGTACCTCGCGATGTAACCAAATATAATGTATTCATCCAGATGGATTAGGACGGGTCGTTAAACAAACGGCTCTTAGTAAACCGACACACGGTCACTTCACCTTGTGGACAAATATTCGCCGATTTGTCCCCACATTACACATACAATTTATGCATACATACAATTATTTCACTCACCTTGTATCCTCTAGCGATACAATCCATTAATCCTGCAAGCCTTCAATGTAATTCACCTATTACATTAATTCAATAATAATCTAAATCTACCAATTTAGCTAGCAAACCAACACTCACATACAATAACCCTTACAAGTGCATATTTGACCAATTTGCAATTGAAACCCATATAACCAACCTACGGTTTAACTCATAAACCCTCAAATTTTTAAGATTTTGTCTAAACATGACACTTACAAGTGCCATTCATCAACATCAATTCATTACACAAGAAACTCACCAAGTCTAGGTTATTAAACATCTCCTAGACCTAACACATCACATTTTAACAAATATTCAAGTTCCAGTAAGCACCAAATATAGCAATTTATTAGTTTAAGAGAAATTAGTAACCATTTCACTTAATCATTTAGCCAAAATTCAATTTCTAGCCAAAACCTCTTTCAAGAGGTTGCATACACCCAAACTAGACAATATAAACCCCAATTCTTAAGATAAAGGACTTTATTGACTCCATCAAACCAAAAATCCTAACACAAAATTCAAGAATCAAACAAGAAATTTGAATTAGGGTTTACCTAAAGTATCAAAGTAAATCCTAGTAGCTAGAGTCACAAGGATGAACACCAAAATGGGTTGAAAGTGACACCTTCTTTTTCAATCCAAGCTTTCTCTCACTAAAAAATCTCTCTCTAGGTTGAATAAGCTCTCAAAATATGTTCTAGACCTAAAATGCATGTTCCAGATCTGATATGATATGGGGCTAAAACCCCGTCTTTCGTGTTTTTTAAACCTTAAGTCCCTAAATTAACAAAAGCCCAAACTTCAAACTTGTTGCGCGGCACGCAACTAGGTGTGCGCAGTGCGCAGCATTGCTGCCAGAAGTGGAATGTCACAACTCTCCCCCAGTTGAACCGGATTGCGTTCTCGTGATCCAAGCTTGGTAGCAAGAAGGAAGATATTTCATCATAAAGTCCTCCGATTCCCAAGTAATCTCCGAACCCTTTTGGCGTCGTTATTGCACCTTATAGTTTCTTATTTGCTTATTCCTTATCTCCTTCACTTTTTCATCCAAGATTGCCATCGGTTCTTCCACATACTCCAACTTATTATTAAGAGTAATTTCCTACAATGTCACCCACATCGAGTCATCCGCAAGATACTTTCAAAGATGGAAAACATGAAATGTGTTATGGATCCCCGCAAGCTCCTCGGGTAACACCAACCGATACGCCACCTCACCAACTCGAGCTAGATTTTTAGATGGCCCGATGAACCGAGGACCAAGCTTTCCTCTTTTCCGGGACCATATTACACCCTTCCAGGGTGAGACTTTAAGCATCACCATATCACCTTCTTAAAACTCAATTGGTCTTCTTCGCTTATCCACATACGACTTTTGCCAATCTTGGCCAACACGACCATTAGTGCCCAAAGATAATCGTACCATTTAATTTAACAATTTTTTTCATACATAACACTTCACTTTTTTGTTTGGACATCTGTTTGGGATCACCCAGGGGACTTAACCACACACACGTTCATTTCCCGTAATTGCATAACTCGCCCCCAACTACTGCCCTGGAGGAAACCCAGACCAATCCGAGGGCATGCCCGGACCAATCCGTAGTTGCATAACCCGCCCCCAACAACTGCTCTAGGTGGATACTTCAGGTTAGGGATAACACTTAACTTAGACTCATATCTTCAAAACACAACTACATAATGAACCAACAAATAAGTAGAATACAAAAGACAAGTTTGTGGGCAAATACATTCAAGTTGAATACAAATTAAAACTGAATTTAAAGGAGAACTTCACTTACTAAGCTTGCAATCCCTTCTAATCCTTGGCTACCTCTTTACCTTCTCTTCTACCTTTTGGGGCAAAGAGCCTAAAATCCCATACACTTGCAATCCTCAATATGATATTTAATTGGTTTGGTTTCTCAATCAGTTTTATTAAGTGAAAGAAAATTTTATATTCACTAAAAACTCATCACTTATAGAATTGTGTATTATTGTTTTTTTATTTTTAATCTATTACTTTATCTATTACTCCTTCCATCTCAGATTAAATATCCATCAACAAAATTTTTTCAATTCTTGATAGTTAAGTGAAATGTATACTTTACCATTCATCTAATAAGCCATTGTAACTAATTAACTTTTAAAATAAAGTAAGAGAGATATGAAACAGTAGTAAAAGTTTTGTTGACTTATATATATCAAAAGAGTAAAACTTTAGCGATTTTTTAGTAGTATTTTCAGTAAGTAACATTTATTTTTGGACATATATAAATAGTAATGTTCGAGGGTAGGTATAATCATCCAGGTCTTATTGTGAAAGAAAAAAGCCGCCCCACGGAGCAGGCGGGTTGCTTCCTCCGATGGGCTGGTTAAGATATTCACAACTTTTTAATAGATATAATCCTTACTTTTTTTTGGGATTGAGGAGTATTATAATATAATTTGTCTTTTTAATTTTTGAATCCTTCAATAAATATTTTTAGGTTTTATACTTTGATATGTAGCATCTATTTCATTAGTTATCGATTTCTTTGAGATTTTAATGAATTTGCAACTTCATGTGAGCAGATTTACTAGGCCAACAACAAGGGAAATGATAGTGATAAACCAAAATGCTATAATAATAAGTTTGAAGATTGTGATTCTTTTTTTCAATTGTATAAAGTTCATTGCATAACATGTACAATATTTAAATAAGACATACAAATAGTTCCTTAAATGTATTACTTCATTTACAATATAATTTCATACATAATCCCACAAATTCGTTGGTTTTAAACTAGTATGTTTTTCAAATTAATGATTTTTTGGAAACGTAAATAACCAATCTTTGTAATTTTCTTACAAAGTACCACTCAAATTTGATAATGCTCTGTATAATTTTGATTTTGAAATTGCCACCGTCGTAGACTAATGAAGGTGATACATGATACAGAGTCCTCCATACACCCCAAACTTACCGTCTCATCTTGATTTCTAAAGTCTTTTTTTTTTTTTTTTACTTTGACATTAAATACTTTTATTTATGCAACATAATATTGGATGGAATTATATGATTGAATTGAGTTTTAAATGTATTTTTATTTATATACTTTTCAAATAATATTATATATATTATAAACTTAAACTAAAATAATTCTACATATATTCAATTAGAAATTTATTAAACTCAAAGCTAAAAAAAAACTTCAAACAGTAATATAGGAAAATTTAATTATTTTGTGACGCGTACAAGAGAAAAGGAGATATTTTCGGTGCAAGTACTTAAAAGTCAAAATAGTTGACTTAGGTTAATTTCGAAATTTCCCTGCAATAATGGAGGAAGCAGCTTCTTATAAGGCTTTATGTATATAGACCAAGGTCAAACTTCTTTGGACCAAAGTAGCAATAATTAGATAATAATTACTATAATATAATAAAAATATAATATGAAACAAAATTAAATAAATTATTATTAAATTATTATTAAATTATTAATTTATATATTATCTAATCTAATAGACAAAAAAGGTGAATAGTAATTAGGGGTATTTTTGTCCTTTCACCTTTTTTTATTCTAATTAAATTTCACTACACCAACAAAGACCCCAACACTTTTTCAAATATTCAAATCGACCCCCAAACAGGGGGTAAAGTGTCAAATAACAATTTTCATAAAAAATCTTAAATAAACTCCACCCAATATATTCAACGGGTCATATCTTCTCGCTCGCACCGAGTTAAATTTTTCCGACACCATCGTTAAACTCGAAATAATTTTTGAAACACAATGTCACTAACTATACGCAAAACGGACGTTTTTTAAAAAACGCTAAATATTTGGGGTACTTTTCATACACGTTGATTTTGCGTTATATTTTTAAAAGTCGATAATTACATAGCGTGTTAATTTAAAATAACATTTAAATCTTTCACGGGTTATACCTTTTAGTTCGACTAGAGTTACGCTTCAACGACATTATTCTTTAGCCACGAAATAATTTTACATACTAAACGCAATAAAATACATTGAAAATCGAACATCCGGTGCGAACAGAGGGTTCAACAACTAGTTGTCATTTACTATTAAAAAAAAGCCTATAGTGTTTCTTTCACTTCATCTCGTTCATTTTCTTCCCCACTTCATCTTTTTCCCTACTTTATCTTTTTTTTAAGTAACCAACAATATTACATCTAGATACATCAACTATCAACTAATATACACACTAAAATACAAATATAAAACACCATGCATCACTTAGCTACAACACCCAAAACAAACCCAGTTGATTTAACCGTCGCCAACGAGCACCACCGTTACCGCCGAGCACCACTACTGCCTTCGAGTAACACCTCTCAGATATGAACCATATCGCCACATAGCACCACCAAACCTCCCTCTCACACCGGCAGAAATCCGGTAGGTGGTTGTCGGTGGCCGTCAGAGCGCGTCAGAGGTCTGACGAGTGTGAGATTAGTCTTGATGGGTTTGTTAAAAGATTTCGAGTTTAATGGTGGTGGTGGTGACGTCTAGTTCATCCAAAAATGATGGAAATCGAAATTTAAAAGTTGTGGTGGTTTGAGTTTTAAAGAGAGAGAGAGAAAGAGAAGTTGATGGGGGTGGTTTTCGTGTAAAATGGAGATAGATTACACTAATCTAGGAAACACATTTACTGACTTGAGAGAAAAAGTTGTCACAATTTTTAAAAAAGTCAAAGTTATTAGACCTCTTTGGTCCAAAAGAGTGCACCCTTCATATAATTCATTCTTACCAGTTTATCAAACATACAGATTTGCTAATTTGATTCAAGTTTATTTTTATTTTATCAAGAAATGGAACCATCATCATCATCATCATCATGTTTGGTCCCTTATTCTTCATCTAAAAGGAAAAGGGATCCAAGTTGTTCTTACGATGAACATCACCGTTGTAAAAGGCCAAAGTGCGATGTGTTTCTAAACTATTCTTTTGAAGATACCGCCAATAAGTTTGTAAGCCACCTCAAGGCAGCCCTGAAACGCAATATTTTTACCATGTATGACCACAACACTCTTCCTATTGGCCAAGATATGAGTTGTGTGCAGTTGAAAGCTATTGAAGAGTCTCATACATATCTCGTTGTAATTTCCACTAATTACTCTCGTTCAGTTAAGTCCCTTGATGAGTTGGTTCTCATTATGGATTCCCTACCCAATTTTAAGAACAGGAAAGTTATTCCAGGAAGCCTTCTGAGCACACAAGGCCAACATAAATCCAAATAGAGTTCGAAAATGGAAACAAGCTCTCGAAACTGCATGTCAAATCATCGGTATACATATAAGAAATGGGTAAGTATTAAATCGTAAAGTTACAAAACCTATAAACCAAAAGCAATTTTAACGCTAAGGCATATTGTTGATTGGGTTGCAATTTTTTTGTTAGATTATAGGGTATGAATATAGATTGGTTTCTAAATCCTGTAATACTTTCTTAATCACGTAGTCCGACCTTATCGAGTGTTGGGTTCACGAAATCTTAACTACGGTAAGACAAGAATCCTACTTTGTTTCTTGGAAAAATAGATAATAAAATCTGTGTATATCAGAGAGTGTTTGGATGTTTCTGTATGTAAGATTATGAAAACAAAACCGAAGTATTAATGAGTTCATTACTTTTTTTGGTGATTAGGAATGAAAGGGCTTAAGCATAACTAGATAACATTTTCTTTTAAGTAAATCATAACTAACTAAAATATTTGTGAGATGGCACTAAAGTCACCAACACAATTTAATGTGTTTCACAACTTGATCTTCAGTAGGTGACTATAAAGAGAGCACTTGCAGCTTTTAAAGATTACAGAAAATTTTGATACTGAATTTTACCAACTGTGGATTTTTGGCAGGGATGACGAGGCAGCCTTCATACAGAACATCATTCAAGATCTCAAAAAGATTAAAATTCCATTGGTGCTATTTGATGCTCAACACGCTGTTGGGATTGAACCACGAGCACAAGCTATAATTTCAGCATTAAGGTTAGGCGACATTGATTTTCACAATATTGTGGCGGTTTTTGGAATCAGCGGGTAGGGTAAAACAACTATTGTCCAAGCTGTGTTTGATATAATTGTTGCAGAATTCGACTACTATTGTTTTATTAAGAACATCCATTTTTACAAGAACAAGGGTCCATATTGGGAGGTTGAATTGCAGCGGGAGGTCCTTCGTGGATTAACCGGAAATGATCCGACTCACGGAAACGTTGGACGGTTTTATTCGTGCGGTGTCGTTGGGCCGCAGGACGTCCAGTTCGGTGGAACAAAGTAGCACACAGTGGTTTTTGTTTATTTATATTGTGCGAGGCCTAAATTTACTTTTACTTTCTAAGGTGTAAGTTAACCTAGTGTCGTGTTTTTGATGGATTAACAAATTGAAGATCAAGTGGCTAATTGTCTTTTAGTTAAATTACCTAGATAAAGGATAGTAGTTGGTTTTAAGCTAAAAGTCCTAAATGCGGAAAAGTAAATAAGTGAAAGGATATCCGGAGTATGCAGATCAGGGAAATGTTGACCAAGATATCAGTGTTGGGTTAGGGAAAGGTAATTATTCTTATGTTAAGACTATGCTTGGAATGATGTAGATCTGGTTGGATGAGCCAATTACATAGACCTACTTGTCTCTGAACTCTCGGAGTTCTCTTTGAACAGTGAGAAGTATGTCACTTGGTTGTATAATTGAAAGGTAGCTATACCTTGGAGGTTATCCTCAGTAAAGTACTAGGTTTATTAGTGAGTTGAGCTCTAATCCTAACCCTCGTTATCAGTTTGGTCAACTGAATAACAATGTGCCATGTTGATTGAACACTGATCACAAACGGAAGGAATCCGTCGGTTTAAGTTGGCAAAACCTTAAGCGAAAACTAACAACCATTCCATCATACTAATGAGATCATATCAATTCAAACATTATACGGCATTACAGTTGATATACTGGTAGTAAAGCAGATAGAAACCTAATAAGTACCTGATATCGTTCAAATTATACATATATATTATCGCGATATTGGTTCATTATTGTTAGTTATCCGAGAAAATGTGAAGACTTGTTATTCAGTGAGCTAAAATGATAAATATAGCTCCAGAGGTCTTCGGGTTAGTGTTTTGGTGATTTCTTGCTAAGTTTTGATTATATTTGAGCTTAAAGTGCGTTTGGATGCAAGAAAATGAAGATTTGCTGAGTCTGGAGTGGATCACGGCCGTAATAGGGGGCATCCTGTGACACCGCTATTTTTTTTTTTAATAATACGTGGCGGAAGCATAATATTAATTAAATACGATATCCACATTAACTATTGTTAATACAACCTGTGTCACGTGACATTAGAAAATACTTGTTTATACGGAGAAGACACATTTACAATAAGTTTACAAAAGATTATTGTTTTCATAAAGCAATACAACATCAGAGTTGACTCCTGTCAAACATAACATCACCATGCCTGTCTTCTCCCAAAAAGCACTATCTACAACAGTTATCATCCTGCAGGGAGGAGATGGAGGGGAATTAGCACGAAGCTAAGTGAATACGACTAACTACAGGCCATAGCATACACAAGTGTTATACTAATCATGTCACATAGTCTAACACATAAACATCACCCAAGTGCCATCTACAGAGACTCTGGCGACTCGGCCAAACCATTAACCACCAGCTGATCGGACTGGGGCTTACCAGAAGTTCCTCCACCACCGTATGTATATATATAATCCACACGCGACAGACGCGTCATTCACATATATATACACCACGATTGTCTAGGCTACCACATGAGGAACCCAACCCGCAGGTTGATCTCTCCTACCGAGGCTACCACACAATAGGGATGCACTGGGCTCCAGCAGACAAGCATCAACTAACATGCAGTCATCACAAATACTAACTAACCACAACAATAAGTATATCTAACAAGCATGACAATCATAATATAACATGCTTCTATATACTATATTCTCCAGTTAGTCCCACTCACCAATTACCAGCAAACGAAAGGTATTCAGCTATCTAATCACTGAACCTTCTCTTTCTCCTTTTCTCCTGAGAAAAACATATACACAAATTAGATTCTGTCCGTTAACCCCAAATAACCCAATACAGAAATTTTTGTCAGAAAAAGTATCCGCTAAATTTTTTTGCTTAACACTTGTGCACTTTCAAAATTTACATCAATATCATCAAAATACACTTTCAAAATTTACATCAATATCATCAAAATACAAACGGGGGCATAACGGCTAAAACACAACACTTAGTAAAAATTTCTACTGCATAGACCATCGGTCGATCGTCAGAGACGACCGGCCGATCGTCACTACACCATCGGCCGATCGACCACACTATCGGCCGATCGTTAAAATTACAACCGTTGGTCAAAGGACTTCCACCATCGGTCGATAGTCAAGTCCATCGACCGATCGTCACACACCATCGGTCGGTGGTCAGAGACCATCGGCCGATGGTAGTTCATCTGCAGCAGCAGCTACCAAAGTGACGGGTTTCTCACCAAACTCACCAATTCTCGATCTAGAGCTCATTTTTAACCTTAAAACTTACCAAATCTGATACACTGATCATTTAGAAACACAAACCCACAAGGTTTTGACACAAACAACACTAAATCAACCCATTTTAACCCAATTTACATTTTTATGAAAAATTAACACAAAATCTCTAATTTCTCAAAGATTAATTCACGAAATGTTATGATTCTTACCTCAAAAGAATCAGTGAATCACTAGGAACACAAAGCTATGAACAATTCGAGCTCTAGATCAAAGATTAGAATTAGGGTTTTGATGTAAGTGAGAGTGAAGGTACGGTGTTTAGAGAAGAAGGGTCTAGAAATGGAAAGAAAGAACACAGACTAGTCAGTAAATTGTGGTTAATTCCCACACTGTGTGACACACGGGTATTAATCAGTTATCTGATATCTTTCGTACATCATTTGGCAACCCAAACGAAATCCAAATTAAATAAACAAACCTGTTCTGTTACCCTTGTCACAAACTGGTCCTAACCACATCATTAAATAATAACAAACATTAAATAAAAATAAAAGCATATAATAACACAATACTAACTTAAGGGCAATCTAGTAATCTTACATCTAGGCCCAATTGAGGATGTTACAAATCTACCCCTTAAGAAGATTCCATCCTCGGAATCTAGTCAAGGTCAAACAACTGGGGATAGCGCGCCCTCATTAACTCCTCGGTTTCCCACGTCAAGTTAGAACCTAAACTGTGCCGCCATTCCACTAACACCATAGAAATCTGTTTCTTTCTTAGCTTAGTGACCTTCTTGTCCATGATTCTAATCGGCTCTTCTACTAATTTCTTAGTCAAGTCAACTTTCAAATCTTTCAATGGAAGAATCTGACTTTCATCATCTACTTTGCACTTTATCAGATAGCACACATTGAATGTGTTGTGAATTCCCGCTAACTCTGAAGGAAGATCCAAAAAAAACAGTTTGATCATTCAAAATTTCTTTGATCGGAAATGGCCCAATAAACCTCGGAGCTAGTTTACCACGTTTACCAAATCTGATCACCCCTTTCCACAGTGAAACTTTCAAATATACACGATCACCTACATTAAATATCACCGGACATCTGCGCGGATCAGCATACATCTTTTGTCTATCTCTAGTTGCTTTTAACTTTTCACGTGCAATTTCGACCTTTTCTGCGGTTATCTGAACAATTTCAGGACCTGCAAATTGTTTCTCACCCGCTTCTAACCAACATGTAGGAGTTCTGCACTTGCGACCATACAACATTTCATACGGCGGCATTCCGATACTCGAATGATATGAATTGTTGTAAGCAAATTCTATCAATGGAAGATGTGAATCCCAAGAACCACCAAATTCTAAGACACATGCTCTCAACATGTCTTCTAACGTTTGAATCGTTCGTTCACTCTGACCGTCTGTTTGTGGATGATAAGCTGTACTTAGATTCACACGCGTACCCAGATTCTGTTGTAAACTGTTCCAAAAGTTAGATACAAACCTGGTAACCCTGTCGGAAACTATTGACAACGGTATACCATGTCGACTAACGATCTCTTTTAAGTACAAATCTGCCAAATCACTCAACGAAGTGGTTTCACGAGTAGCTAAGAAGTAAGCACTCTTAGTTAGACGATCCACTATCACCCAGATCATGTCGTGACCTTTCTGAGTTCGGGGTAACTTGGTTACAAAATCCATCGTTATATGATCCCATTTCCACTGAGGAATTTCTAACTGTCGTAGAGATCCATACGGTTTCTGATGTTCTGCTTTAACTTACGCACAAATATGACATTTTTCGACAAAATTTGCAACATCTGTCTTCATTGTCGGCCACCAATACAATGTTTTCAAATCTCTATACATCTTTGTACTACCCGGATGCACTGTCAATCTAGATTTATGCGCTTCAGTAAGGATTAAATCCCTCAAATCTCCAAGCATAGGCACCCAAATTCGGTCTTTATAGGTCTTTAATCCTCTAGAATCGTTGCATAGGTCAAATTTTCTTTTGGTCATTTGTTCAGTCTTTAGGTTTTCGTCATTCAAAGCTACTAACTGAACGGTTTTCAATCGATCAATCAAGTCTGAAACTATCTCAATTCTCATAAATCTAACATTTTCGACTGTTTTCTTGTGACTCAGAGCATCTGCGACCACATTTGCTTTACCCGGATGGTACTTAATCTCACAATCGTAGTCTTTAATCAATTCTAAACATCGACGTTGACTCATATTTAATTCTTTCTGCGAAAAGATATATTGAAGACTCTTATGATCTGTATAGATTTCCCAATGTGTACCATACAAATAGTGTCACCAAAGCTTCAAAGCAAACACAACTGCAGTTAACTCTAAATCATGAGTAGGGTAGTTTCGTTCATGATTCTTTAACTGTCGTGAAGCATACGCTATGACTTTATTTCTCTGCATCAAAACACAACCCAGACCTGCACGTGACACATCACAGTAGACCACAAAGTCTTATGTTCCCTCTGGTAAAGCTAAAACTGGCGCTTGACATAACAACTGTTTGAGAGTCTGAAAAGCCTTATCTTGTTCATCAGTCCATCGAAAGGCTACATCTTTTCTGGTTAACTTATTTAATGGACCTGCTATTTTAGAAAAGTCTTTGATAAATCTGCGGTGATAACCTGCTAAACCCAGAAAACTCTTAATTTCTGTCGGCATTTTCGGTGAGTTCCAATTCATTACAGCTTCTATCTTAGACTGATCTACTTTGATACCTTGTTCACAAGTCACATGACCCAGAAACTGTACTTCCCGTAGCCAAAATTCACACTTGGAGAACTTAGCGTACAACTGTTCCTGTTTCAGAAGCTCTAACACCAACCTCAGATATGTAGCATGATCTTTCTCGGTTTTCGAATATATCAAGATATCATCTATGAAGACAATCACAAACTTGTCAAGATACTGACGACACACTCTGTTCATTAAATCCATAAACACTGCTGGCGCGTTTGTTAACCCAAATGGCATAACTAAGAATTCATAATGACCATATCTAGTTCTGAACGCTGTTTTCGGTATATCATTCTTTGCAACACGTGCCTGATGATACCCTGAACGTAAATCTATCTTTGAAAAGTAGGAAGCACCCTGTAATTGATCAAATAAATCATCTATTCTCAGTAAAGGATACTTATTCTTTATTGTTCTCTTAATCAAATCACGGTAATCTATACACATACGAAGCGACCCATCTTTCTTTTTCACAAACAAAACAGGAGCACCCCACGGTGAAGAACTTGGTCGAATAAACCCCTTATCTAACAGTTCCTGAATCTGAGACATCATTTCTCAAATTTCTGACGGAGCTAATCTGTAAGAAGCTTTTGCAACTGGTGTAGCATTTGGAACCAAATCAATTTTATACTCTACTTCACGTACTGGAGGTAACCCTGGTAAATCATCTGGAAACACTTCTGGAAATTTTGACACAACAGGGATATCGGTCACCTGCTTCTTTTCTTTCTTAGCATCGATCACGTAGGCTAAGAATGATTCACACCCTTTCAATATTGCCTTCTGAGCTTTCATTAGGGAAACCACAGGGAAGTTAAATCCATTGCGCTCTCCCCTAGCTATCACTCGGGATCCGTCGGCTAAACGGAAAGAAATCATCTTCTTATCACACTTAATATTAGCCCTATTAGCTCTTAACCAATTCATACCTATGACTACATCAAAGCTAGGTATAGGCATCAACAAATAGTTTAAAGGGAAAAGATGGCCATCAATCTCGATGGTAATTCCAGACACAGATGATGTGCATGGAACCATGTTACCATCAGCTACTTCTATTCCCAAAGGTGCATCTAACGTCCTAACAGGCAACTTCAACTTATCACAGAAGCCTAAGGACATAAAAGATCGATTCGCTCCTGAATCAAACAACACACGAGCTGGCAAGGAATTAACCAAGAACATACCAGTAATGACGTCATCGGTAGCGGTTGCAGCGTCTACCGTCATCTGAAATGCCCTTGCCTCTGTTATTGGAGGATTCTTTCTCTTCTGCCCGGCAGTAGAAGCAGAAGATCCCCCAGAAGTAACTGACCTCGCCCCTGACCCTGCCCCAGAACCAGCTCTTGACGCAGATGGACAATTTGCAGATCTATGCCCCTCCTGATGGCAACTCCAACAAACATTAGACTTAAAAGAACAAGCTGTTGATTCATGACCTAGCACCCCACATTTCAGACATCTTCGGGTCATTGGAGAACATGGATCGGCATGAGTCAATTTACAAACATTACACCAACCAGACTGACTAGAACCCGATCCGCTCATATCAGATTTACTTTTCTGTTTAAACCCACCGGACTTTTTACCACGAAAACCTGATTGCTTACTCGACTGTTGAGTCGACTGTCCACCTGATCTACTTTATGAATTTCCTCCAAAAGATCCACCTTTTGAACTTTCTCTCTTTGCTGCCATAACATCTCCTTCAGTAACTTTGGCCATTTCGTGAGCCTGTGCCAATGTGGTTGCAAATCTCGCAACTGTTTTATATTCTGGCTTAATCACCCGCATAAAATGTTGAATCTTATCCTTCTCAGTCGGTACCCACGGTTGAACAAACCTCAGCTTAGATGTAAAGTCTCTGAAAACCTCATCAATCGTCATGCTTTCTGTCATCTTCATACTTAGAAATTCGGTTTTCAATCTTTCCATTTCATACTCAGAACAATACTGCTCACGCACCTTAGCAGCTAATTGTTCCCAGGTTATTTGACTGACTTTTTCTTTGGGTAAATATGCAGTGATAGAGTCCCACCATTCCATCGCATCACCTTTAAGAAGTCTACAAGCAAATAACACCCTGGATTCAGGTTCACAGAAACAGGCTTCTAATGCACGCTCTACTTCTCTTAACTAGTTAAGTGTAGTTGTAGGGTTTGGGTGGCCACTGTACTCTGGAGGTTTGCAGTCTAGAAACTGTTTGTATGTACACTTATTTCTCATCTCAGGAACTTGAAATGGGTATATCATCTGATTTGGAAACGACTGGTTAAACGGAAATGGCACTTGGAGGTTTTGATAGGTATTGTGTGGAAACTGTGATTGGGAACTGCCACCGGCTTGAGTATGGTAATTTGAAGGAAAAGTCGTGTTCAACGCAGTGGTATTAGGGTTTCATTTTGTCCGCTCTTGTTCCAATACCTTAATTCATTCTTGAGCTTCTAGTAACTGACTCTGAAGATTTATTACTTCTTGAGAGGTTTCTTCCTCTGATGACACGTGCCAATCTTCGTCAGGGGCTCTGAAGGTACCAGTTCCAGGGGCAGCAGAGCCAGTAGCGTTAGCTTCGTTATTTGTCATTGCTACACTACCACAACACTCACACCAAAGCTTAGTATAAACTCTGTTAGTACTAACAACTAACACATAACCTGTCCTAATACTCACTTAACCCATCCCCAACATGTTATGTTTGACATGACTCTACTAAGTTTAGGAACATGACAGTTAGATCACAATGCGCATGCTGCAAAACTAAGCTCTGATACCAACTTGTGACACCGCTATTTTTTTTTAATAATACGTGGCGGAAGCATAATATTAATTAAATACGATATCCACATTAACTATTGTTAATACAACCTGTGTCACGTGACATTACAAAATACTTGTTTATACAGAGAAGACATATTTACAATAAGTTTACAAAAGATTATTGTTTTCATAAAGCAATACAACATCAGAGTTGACTCCTGTCAAACATAACATCACCATGCCAGTCTTCTCCCAAAAAGCACTATCTACAACAGTTATCATCCTGCAGGGAGGAGATGGAGGGGAATTAGCACGAAGCTAAGTGAATACGACTAACTACAGGCCATAGCATACACAAGTGTTATACTAATCATGTCACATAGTCTAACACATAAACATCACCCAAGTGCCATCTACAGAGACTCTGGCGGCTCGGCCAAACCATTAACCACCAGCTGATCGGACTGGGGCTTACCAGAAGTTCCTCCACCACCGTATGTATATATATAATCCACACGCGACGGACGCGTCATTCACATATATATACACCACGATTGTCTAGGCTACCACATGAGGAACCAACCCGCAGGTTGATCTCTCCTACCGAGGCTACCACACAAAAGGGATGCACTGGGCTCCAGCAGACAAGCATCAACTAACATGTAGTCATCACAAATACTAACTAACCACAACAATAAGTATATCTAACAAGCATGGCAATCATAATATAACATGCTTCTATATACTATATTCTCCAGTTAGTCCCACTCACCAATTACCAGCAAACGAGAAGGTATTCAGCTATCTAATCACTGAACCTTCTCTTTCTCCTTTTCTCCTGAGAAAAACATATACACAAGTTAGTTTCTGTCCGTTAACCCCAAATAACCCAATACAGAAATTTTTGTCAGAAAAAGTATCCGCTAAAATTTGTTGCTTAACACTTGTGCACTTTCAAAATTTACATCAATATCATCAAAATACACTTTCAAAATTTACATCAATATCATCAAAATACAAACGGGCAGCATAACAGCTAAAACTCAACAATTAGTAAAAATTTCTACTGCATAGACCATCGGTCGATCGTCAGAGACGACCGGCCGATCGTCACTACACCATCGGTCGATCGACCACACTATCGGCCGATCATTAAAATTACAACCGTTGGTCAAAGGACTTCCACCATCGGTCGATAGTCAAGTCCATCGACCGATCGTCACACACCATCGGTCGGTGGTCAGAGACCATCAGCCGATGGTAGTTCATCTGCAGCAGCAGTTACCAAAGTGACGGGTTTCTCACCAAACTCACCAATTCTCGATCTAGAGCTCGTTTTTAACCTTAAAACTTACCAAATCTGATACACTGATCATTTAGAAACACAAACCCACAAGTTTTTGACACAAACAACACTAAATCAACCCATTTTGACCCAATTTACACTTTTATGAAAAACTAACACAAAATCTCTAATTTCTCAAAGATTAATTCACGAAATGTTATGATTCTTACCTCAAAAGAATCAGTGAATCACAAGGAACACAAAGCTATGAACAATTCGAGCTCTAGATCAAAGATTAGAATTAGGGTTTTGATGTAAGTGAGAGTGAAGGTACGGTGTTTAGAGAAGAAGGGTCTAGAAATGGAAAGAAAGAACACAGACTAGTCACTAAATTGTGGTTAATTCCCACACTGTGTGACACACGGGTATTAATCAGTTATCTGATATCTTTCGTACATCATTTGGCAACCCAAACGAAATCCAAATTAAATAAACAAACCTGTTCTGTGACCCTTGTCACAAACTGGTCCTAACCACATCATTAAATAATAACAAACATTAAATAAAAATAAAAGCATATAATAACACAATACTAACTTAAGAGCAATCTAGTAATCTTACATCTAGGCCCAATTGAGGATGTTACACATCCCGGTCGTAATAAGTTGACAGAGATTTCCAGAATTCGAAAAGAGGTTGATCGCGGTCGCGATACATGCATCGCGGTCGCGATGGTGATGTTTGATCCTGGTCGCGATTGGCCCATCGCGGTCACGATGCGGGCCCGAACTGGTGAGTTTTTGCTCCACTATAAATATTCGAGGTTTTTAACCCTAAAAAGAGATGCAGTTTTCCAGCCACGAATTGAAAGGGTTTTTGAAGGTCTACACTCTCCCATTGAAGGCTTGTTATTCCTTTACTTTTATCTAGTTAATTATTGCAATTGATACTCATTTCTATCATCCGTTTATCTTGTAATCATGAATTCTATTGATTTCTATTGTTTGATTGTTCTTAGTTATTTCAATATGCTAGGCTAAATTAGTCTAGTGTTTGCTTGAATGTAAAACTACAAATGTTAGATTGTTCTATCTTAATGATTTAATGTTTTGATGATTGAAATTGATTGTGCTTGATTAAAGATCCATTCTTGTGCATGTTCTTAGTTTTTAATTCAATTACATAGGTTGTTAATCGTTTAATGTGAGTTAGATTTGAGATGCAATCTATGCTTCAACACTTAGGTGATCTAGACTATTAAAGAGATAATTTCAAGTGATTGTGTCATTGATTTAGTTGGTAATTGAAAGACTAGTGAATTGCATGATAGTGTGATTGTTACAAGTGATTGTGATAATTAGGACTTTACGTGAGTTCAGTCCAAATCAAGTCTCATTAATTTCTATCAAATATAGCTTAATCTATGTGAGTTTACCAACTTTGATTGATTAGTACTTTGTGAAAAGTTAATACAACTATATTCAAACATAATAATCGGTAATAATTGCAAGAACAATCCGCATTAGTAGTGAATCATTCAAGTGAACACTGTTTTATCTTTATTGTTAATTCATTTCATTTTACTTCGTGTTGATTGCGTGATTTGGAATACAAACCAAAACTCTTAAACTGAATTCTAGAATAATTATTAGTGTTAAAATCTTGATTAAACTGCTCTCTGTGGAACGAACTGGTCTATTATTTATAGATTACTGCATGATCGGGTTATAGTTTCCTGTAAGTGTGTGATAATTGTTAAGTTTTTAGTTAGTTATTTTAAGGTACGATTTCACATATCAGTACCTAAACAGTTGAAATGACTAAGTCCTAAGGCAACAATCAAACAAGAACATACAATAGGTTTGGGTCACACCGTGAAGGCACTAACTAGATCTTAACAGATCCTAAGAATTCTCTTCAGAACACTCAATAAGCATACTAGGTCATTCATGTCTCAATTCCTAAGTTCCGTGTCCTAAAAGCGCATTAAATGCCTCTCGGGAACTCCGGCCATACCCGAGTTCATAGAATCTTCAGATACAATATAACCAGGGGTCTTAATCCTATGAAGTAGCTAATTTCATATAGGTGGACAAGTCCTGATCATGACCTAGGTTGGTCAATCCTTAAGATGCTAGAATACAAATCTATCAGACTTCCTAGTTCAGTATTACAACAGTAATCGTACTAAATTAACATAATTACGCTAACCCAAACTTCTATCATGGCAACATACAGATTAATTAAGCTATCATGGTAATATCGAAACGCATTATTAAACATAAAAAGTAAGAACACATGTTTAATACAAAAGACAAGGGTTTCGGATAAAAACCTGAAAAGGCCGAAGAAATCTGCCCGAGATCGCAGGGACTCGCCGGGATATCCTCCGAAAAATAAAAGCTAAGCTAACTACTACTAAAAACTAACTAAAAGCTTGAAAATATAAAGTGAATTACAATTTGAGTGTGTGTTGAAATGGATGGAGAAAGCCCTTTAAATAGACTTGGATTTTGCCTGCAAACGGCTGGCAGCCCGTTTGGCAAGCCGTTTGGCAGGCCATTTGCAGGGGCCGTTTACCAGGCCAGCCCGTTTGCAGGGGCTGTTTATCTGACCCATTTGGCAGGCCGTTTTTGAGCCAGGCAAGCCGTTTGGCAGGCCGTTTTGCTTGCCTGGTCAGCTGAATTTCCTGGATCGTAACTTGATTTCTTGTCTTTCACCGTTTTCGCTCTAGAATCTTCGTTTTAGCTCCGTTTTACTTGATTCTTTTTGCATCGCCTTCGTAATTACTTGATCTACAAAACCAACCGAAAAAGCGATAATTTTTCTGAAAAAGTTTGAATCTTTATTGTTCTAGGGCTTAATATTGGGGGTAAAAATGTGACTTTTTGACCGATATCTGTAATATCAATAAATCAAAAAGGCGATATACGGGACCCCAATTTTGCCTTTTAAGATCTTGATAATCGAAAAAATCAGGAATCTTATCCACAATATCTTTATCTTATCTCGTCAAACACGCACCACACACGTAATCAAATGCACTGTGCATGTTATTCGATGCGTGTACATCTTGTTTCGTAGAATACCTCATTTTGCTAGTATGATCGTGTCCATGCACCATGACAAACATCCGCGCATAATGCGTGGTGCGTGATTCATGAACATTGGCATATGTTTCATTTTCTATTTTTTGAGGGCATATTGTTAAAAACATCCGAAAATGGGGTCATTTTGACCAATTTTCCTTGAATTATTTATGAGGTGATATTTCTGATAAATTTTTGTGTAGTCGGTGAATAAAAGGATGATGATGATAATTTTTTGTATTGGTTTTTTTTTTGTCTTTGAAGGATGAAAAAAGTCATGGTTGGTTATTTAGTAATGGAAAATGATGTGAAGAAAATAGTATGAGGTAGGTGAGGAAGAAGATAAAAAGATAAAAGTACCCTCATTTGTAAAGCATGTGTCATGATTTAACGAATTTATTTAACGCCTATCAGCGTGAGTGACAAAACGTGTAATATTTTGAAACCAGCATGACTATTCTTGCAAAAACAAAACCATAATGACTAAAACTAGAAAGTTTTAACAAGCCACAGTGACCATTCGTATAATTAAGTCTTTTCTAGGCATATGTATTATATAAATAGTGACTCATATAATAATAATGTTCACGGATTTTATTAGGGCACATGGCCCAAAAAAAGTAACGTAAAGTGTTCCAAATTGTCAATCAAAGTAGTATGACTTTTCCTTATGCCCTAAAAGGATCTTATGTTTCAATTCATTCCAAAAATGGATTATTAGCTAAAAAGTGTGAAATTAAGGTATATTGTCAATTTAGTAACGAATATCAGTCAAATTTGGTTAAGTGCCCAAATTTCGTCAAATTTTGTTACATGGTTGGTCCTTAAAGTAAAAAAAATAAGTAGTGAGTAACGTAATCCATAATATTCATGGGTTTTATTATCTTACATATTACGTACTATTCCCTCCGTCCCAAATAGGGATGACAATGGATGTCCGATCCATTAGATATCCACCTGATCTGATCCATTAGAATGGATATGAATGATCTAAATGAATGAAAAACGGATATGGATATTTTTTTCTTTGAAAAGCAAGGTGAATTATATTACCAACCAAACAAACGAATAATTACACAAAGTGCGTTCGGAGCTAACCGAAATAAAAGGAAATACAAATCAAAAATACAAGTAGGGAGCTAAGAATGCGCCCCTCACCACTTAGCTAAACTAAATATAATGAAGGGTTTATGAGCCAATTGAGCCATTTGATACTTATGCCTTTTGATCGATTCGTGATCCATTCAAAAGTTCTCACTTGAATTTCATTTAGCACAACCGGGGGGCTCCAAGCTTTGTTTTGAAAAACCTCCAAATTACGGCTCTTCCAAAGGTAATACGAGCAAGTTAACACCACGGCTTGCCAAATCTTCAAACCATGAGGAGACATACCACTTGGTGATTTCCCGAGTAAAATATCATTTAGACTTTGGTTGGGGAGAGAAGCGAGATTCCACCATTTGAAGAGTCTAGACCAAACATCCATCGAGTATTTGCATGAGACTAACGAGTGATCAACTGATTCAAGATCACTATCGCAAACGGGGCATCAAATACTATGTAAATCCACGCCCCTTTTATCGAGTTCTACCCGAACCGGAATCCTTTTTTCATTAGCCTCCACACAAAAATTTCCACTTTTTTGGGAACGAGATTGTTACGTAGTGTTTGTTGAGTTGAGACAATTGGGTTTATGAGAATCTTTTGATCAATGAGATAAGCGAGTTTTTTAACCATGAACACACCGTTGCTAGCGAGATTTAATGACCAAGATTCACCTACGCAAAAATCCAAAGAAATAGACCAGAGCAGATTTGACAGTTCTTCCAGCTCATTTGTTGTTCGGCTTGTCGGAACCCGTAACCAGCACCATCGAAAAGAAGCTGAGTTGTTCATGCCTACTGTTTCTGTAGCACCATCGACACTGCCACCTGGCAGACCTCTGTTGCTGCTGTTGTGTCCGCCATCAAACCGTGGGCTGCTGTTGCTACTTGAACTCAAGCAAAATCTGTCTCTGACCACCACATCATTGTTGCAATCGAGCATAAAAAGTCTGGGGAACAAATCCTTAAAACACGTTGAACCGCAACTTACGTCCTTCCAAAATAGAGTTGATCTTCTGTCACCAATTGACTTTTTAAATGACTGTGTGAATGGTACATGAGCTTCGTCAATTTTGATACCTGCAAGAATAATATTGCGCCAAGTGCCCGAGGTCGAGAGGTGAGCAATCTCATCTCCCGACCTCAAGCTTCCGTCAATTCCATAAATGCTCCGAATAATTTTGACCCAAAAGCTATTGGTTTCGGTTTTAAACCTCCACCACCATTTGCCCAAAAGAGCTAGGTTTTTGCTTTTGAGCGACCCAATATTTAGCCCCCCAACCCGTAAGGTAAAAGAGTAGAATCCCATTTTACCCAAGATATTTTAGAATGTAGTGACCCGAACTTTTTCATGATTATATATTATATGAGATCTATATTTACATGATTAAATTTTTCCAACATGTTAAGCAATCAAACTTATTAAGACTTGATTAATTGAAATGAGTATATGTAGACAATTGACCACCCAAATTGACCGGCGATTCACGAACGATTGAAACTTGTAAAAAACAACATTATATATATATATATATATATATATATATATATATATATATATATATATATATATATATATATATATATATATATATATATATATATATATATGTTTAACATGATGTTATGATAAGTAAGTACCTCACTAAGTATATTAACAATGAGTTATATATATAAAATGAGACTACTAAATTAAGAAACTCGAAATGATATATATAACGATTATCGTTATAACAACGTTTTAATTAAAACAAATACATATGTATTGTATTAAGATATTAACACACTATGTTTAACATGATAAAATGATAATTAAATATATCATTAAGTGTATTAACAATGAACTACACGTGTAAAATGAGACTACTAACTTAAGGATTTCGAAACAATATATATATATATATATATGTAATGATTATCGTTGTAATAGCATTTTAAAATATATATATATATATATATATATATATATATATATATATATATATATATATATATATATATATATATATATATGATATTAAGATATATTAATACACCATGTTATCATGTTAACATAACAATTTAACATCTAATTAAGTATAATAACAATGGATTAATTACATTTAACACGATCGTTAACTTAAAGGTTTCGAAACAACACTTACATGTAACGACTAACGATGACTTAACGACTCAGTTAAAATGTATATACATGTAGTGTATTAAGATGTATTAATACACTTTTGGAAGACTTCAAGACACATATCAAAACACTCATACTTATCAAAGTTGGTTACAATTGCATTCTCATTCATTTTCATCAAGAATTCTACTCGTATTCATTCGGCATTCGTACTCGTATTATACCCAGCTTTTAGATGTACATACTATTGGTATATACACTTCAATGATCAGCTCTTAGCAGCCTTAATGAGTCACCTAAACATGTGGGAACCATCATTTAACATCTAGCATGAAATATCTAATAAAAATACAAACTTATGGAGCCTATATCTTGACTTCCATTTCACGTGAACCTTCACCAACCATAAACACATTTTGATTCCAACTTTCATGCATCAAACACATATCTCTCAAGTTCTCTCTTGGTGTTCTAAGTGTTCTTCATCATCTTCATCAAAATCTTCATCAATCTAGCTCAAAAATCCCAATATAAATCAACCTACAAAACAACTACTGAAGAACACTTCAATAACATTTTCAAGTTTGCTAGCTCACTTCCAATCTTGTAAATCCATTTCAAGTGATCATCAAACCTCAAGAAATCTTTGTTATTTATAGTAGGATATCCTTCTAATTCAAGGTAATACTCATATTCAAACTTTGATTCGATTTCTACAACTATAACTATCTTAATTCAAGTAGTAATCTTACTTGAACTTGTTTTCGTGTCATGATTCTACTTCAAGAACTTCCAAGCCATCAAAGATCCTTTGAAGCTCAAGTTATTTTCTCATCATTTCCAGTAGGTTTACCTACTATACTTGAGGTAGTAATGATGTTCATAACATCATTCGATTCATATATATATATATATATAACTATCTTATTCGAAGATTATAACTTGTAATCACTAGAACATAGTTTAGTTAATTATAAACTTGTTCGCAAACAAAGTTAATCCTTCTAACTTAACTTTTAAAATCAACTAAACAAATGTTTTATATCTTTATGATATGCTAACTTAATGATTTAAAACTTGGAAACGCGAAGAACACCGTAAAACCGGACATACGCCGTCGTAGTTAAACCGGGGGCTGTTTTGGGTTGGATAATTAAAAACTATGATAACCTTTGATTTAAAATTTGTTCTTCTGGGAAAATGATATTTCTTATGAACATGAAACTATATCCAAAAATCATGGTTAAACTCAAAGTGGAAGTATGTTTTTCAAAATGGTCATCAAGATGTCGTTCTTTCGACGGAAATGACTATCTCTTTCAAAAACGACTTGTAACCTGTATTTCTGACTATAAACCTGTACTTTTTCTGTGTAGATTAATAAATTATGATTCGATACGAAACCATAGCCTTTTGATTCACTCAAAACGGATTTATAACGAAGAAATTATGGGTAAAACAAAATTGGATAGAATTACTAGTTTTAGCTACGGAAATTTTTATAACAAATCTATACTAACTATATCTTAGCTAACTTTCTTGTATTTTACATGTCTTGATAGACCATAGACACGTATACAATGTTTTGACATATCATATTGACATCATCTATATATATTATTTTGGAATAACCGTAAGACACTATATGCGGTAATGCTCGAGTTAGCATATAATGGGTCGAGGTTGATTCTAAAATAATACATATACCATGGGTTGTGATCGAGTCTGAGACATGTATACAATGGGTCGTGGATTGATTCGAGATAATATGCATAATATGATATATTGATTTATTTATGTACTACTAACTGTGGACTATTAATTGTGGACTACTAACGTTGGACTGCTAACTTAACAACTTAAATTGTCAACACGTAACAAAATATGATATGAATATATTTCTATCATACTTTGATATATGTATATATTTTTTATAGGTTCGTGAATCGACCTGTGGCCAAGTCTTATTTTCGACGAATTGAAAATCTGTGAAAGTGAGTTATAGTCCCATTTTTACTATCTAATATGTTGGGATGAGAATACATGCAGTTTTGAAATTATTTTACAAAATAGACACAAGTACTTGAACTACATTCTATGATTGATTTATTACCGCGTATCCCTTTTTGTTTAGCTTGGTAACCTAAGAATTAGTGAACCAGTCCACTAATTGACGCGAATCCTATAGATAGATCTATGGGTCTTGACAAGCCTCAATCGGAGAATTTGAACTGCTTTAGTACTTCGAGGTTTATATGTTTGGGGATATGCTAGATGCATTTTTGTTAATGTCGGTTACCAGGTGATCATCATATGAATGGATTTTACAGCAATGAGCAGACCTGTACTTTATTATGAAAAATGAAATCTTGTGGTCTATTATTAAAATTTGATATATATATATATATATATATATATATATATATATATATATATATATATATATATATATATATATATATATATATATATATATATATATATATATATATATATATATATATATATATATATATATATATATATATATATATATATATATATATATATATATATATAGGTTAAACCTATAACTCACCAATATTTTTTGTTGACGTTTTAAGCATGTTTATTCTCAGGTGATTATTAAGAGCTTCCGCTGTTGCATGCTAAATTAAGGACAAGATTTGAAGTCAGCATGCTTGTTTAATATTGTTTAAAAACTGCATTCGAGAACTTACTTGTTGTAACATATTATTATTTGTAAACCATTATGTAATGGTCGTGTATGAGCGTTATATTTTAGATTATCATTACTTGATAATCTAGGTTATGTCCTTTAAACCTTTGTCGATAAAATAAAGGTTATGGTTTGTTTTACAAACGAATGCAGTCTTTGAAAACGTCTCATATAGAGGTCAAAACCTCGCAACGAAACCAATTAATATGAAACGTTTATAATCGATATGAACGGGACATTTCAGTTGGTATCCGAGCGTTGGTCTTAGAGAACCAGAAATTTGTATTAGTGTGTCTTATCAAGTTTATTAGGATACATTAGTGAGTCTGGACTTCGACCGTGTTTACTTTAAAAATGATTGCTTAACACTTTTGTTGGAAACTATATATTTTTACATGTAAATATTATGTGGTATATTACTAATGTGTTAGTTAATGTATGATAGATGTCTACTTCCAGTACCAATCCCATCGACTCACCTAATAACAATGAAGAGTCGAATGTATTTTGGGAAGATTCACAAATTCCGGAAGAAGAAGAAGAACCGGAAGAAGAGGAACCGGAAGAAGAGGAACCGGAAGAAGAGAAACCGGAAGAAGAAGAGGAACCGGAAGAAGAAGAAGAAGTTCCGGAGTAGGAAATGTTAAATACCACAGAAAAACAATTAAATAAAAGAAAATCGTCAACCAACGGACCAAGGTTAAAAATGGTTTTTGGTGTCTCCGCTGAGGAGGAAAAATATTGGAAAGATTACAATTTTCTGATGAATCGGATCCCGATGAGGATTCTGATGAAGTAATAGAAATTACCCCGACCCAATTTAATAAAGCAAAAGAAAACAATAAGGGAAAAGCTATCAAAATAGAGAAACCTGACCCCAAACCCAATGAACTATATGTTAACATGAAATACCCTGACGGAATATACCGTAAACACCCATATTTCTTAAACTTTAACTATAGCTCGGGAACATCTAAGCAACCGGATTTTTCTAGACCATTTGTGAAAAGGACTTGTCATAACCCGTCCTTAACCATAAGAACGCGTTAGATAACGTATGATTTCATTGCGAGGTATTGACCTCTATATGAGACATTTTTGAAAGAAAACTGCATATATTATACATTACAAACCATAACCATTATTTTTGTTACAAGCTTAAGACAATAAAAAGAAGATTAACGTTTAGCGATAATCTTCGACTTACAAACTTTACAAATGATGACAACAACACGGTTTCTAGCATATTTTACAATACAACATCTCGGATATGCAGTTTTATTTTTGACACAAACATGCGTACGCAAGATCCTGGTTAGATCCAACATGATGCAGCGGAAGCTTTAGAAATCACCTGAGAATAGACATGTTTTAAAAAGGTCAACATAAAGTTGGTGAGATATAGGTTTAATGCCGGCAGCAATATATATATAGACCACAAGATTTCGTATATAAACAGTTTAATAAAAGTATTCTAAGTGGTTGAGCACTTGATAACCATACTTAACATTTTCACGTCGCATATTCCCTTTAATATGAAATCTTACTACACCGTACCAAGTGTAGTCACAAAACGAAGTACTGTGCAACCGTTGAATACTGGTCGTCCAGTCCGGTTGGGGTTGTCAGGCCCGATAGATCTATCAACAGGATTCGCGTTTACAATACCGCTGTAAATATTAGTTACCAAGCTACAGGGAAGTATGCCAGTGGTACAACTCAACGTAGAACATATTTTTCAGTTACTTGTGTCCATATCGTAAAACATAAAATACATGTATTCTCATCCCGAAATATTTAGAGTTTAAAAGTGGGACTATATACTCACTCTTGTCTTGATGATATATATATTTTGACTCGGTCTTCCGGTTGATATCACGAACCTATCCATATATAATATATCAATATGTTTTCATTTTAAAACAAACGTTATATATATATATACTTGTTATACTTTTAATATTTTGAATATTTCCTTAGTCCGTAGTTAGCATTCCGATGTTAGTAATTCAATTTTAATGGTTCATTTTTAGATGTTTAATATACCCGCAATAAACAAAACCCCCAACGAAATAAATAAAACCCCATCGTATATGTATTGGTCGAGATTAATCTTGACCCATGGTACCGGTGTTGTCAAATGACGTGTTGCGTACATAAAGTACCGGTGTTGTCAAATGACGTGTTGCGTACAATCATGGGATCTTATGATTAATCTTCTCGTGTTGCTTACGGGTGATCCTGAACCATATGAAATTGAATTATGAGTACATATATATAAAATATCATGTTATCTTAGAAGTATGTGATTTTATGTAAATTTTTCCAATGAATCCCGAAGTTGAAAATGTCTAGAATAGCCAATTTTGTTTCGGTCATAGTTTCTTCGTTACAAGTCCGTTTTCGTTGATTCAAATTGCCATCTTCTTGGATCGAGTTCTTCTTTAAGACTATGAACTGTAAATACCTTGGTTTGTATTCAAAATCATACGGCATAAGTGAAAGTTTAGTGAAACATATGAAGTTAAACATTTTTGTTACAACAAAATCATTTAATGACCATTTTTCCAAAAATACTTATACTTTGAAAAACCAAGTTTTACCTTGTTAAATTAACATATAAATAAGTCATGTTACATGTCTTGAAGTATTTTAAAAGTTAAGTTAGAAGGATCTATTTAGTTTGCAAACAAGTTTGAAAACATTCAAACTATGTTCTTGTTGTTAAACTTTTGTACCACAAAATAAGATAGCTATATATATATGAATCGAATAAGGTTATGAACATAGATTCTACCTCAAGTTCCTTGGATGAAGTTGCTGTAAAAGAGAAGTAAGAAGCTAGAATCAAAAGGGTGATAGAAGTGGATGAAAGATTGGAAGTAAGTTGGTGTTCTTGGAAGGTTTTCTTGAAGTGTTTTTGTATGGTTTTCTTATGGTGTTTTAGTATGGTTTTTGAAGCTAGATCTTCTTGGAAACTTTGCTGAATTGATTAAGGGTTTTAAGGCTTCAAAGTATGTGTGTGTTTTGGCTAGAAAGTTGAAGTAAAATGAATGAAGATGATGATACATATAAAGGCCTTAAAAAAAACGTGGCATTAGGTGTTCATGGACAAAATTCTAGTTTGTAATCTTGCTAATTAGTCAAGTAATCATCCAAAAGTAATTACCTAGCTCTAAGGGCATGAATAATGGCTGGTTAGGTGGTGATTTTGATGTGTATTTACTATTAGTAAATACGTATAGGAGCTAGGTATGATACGAGTACAAATACTCTAGGTATACGTATAGAAATTTTGTGAAAAATGAAATGAGGATTCAAATATAGCTATCTTTTGTGAATACACTTATATGGTTTTATGTATTTAAGTTCTTTAAAAGTAATTAAATACATTACTTATACAATATATGTATAACATTATAAGTCTTAAGTATATATGTCAAATAACGTTACGTATTGTTATCGTTTTGAAAACTTAAGTTAGTAGTTTCAAAATACACATATAACTTGTTGTTATTAATATAAAATGAGGTATTAAAACATTCTTTAATCATGTTAAATATGTATATATACATATATATACACAAACGTATAATTATCATATATTGTATAGTTCGTGATATCATCGGTCAAACTAGACGGTCAAACGTTATGTAAAACTCTTTTCGGAAATATAAATCTCGACAATTTGGATTGCTTATCATGTTGGCAAGGTTTAATTTATGTAAATATTAATCTTATAAGTATAGTATGATCGAAAAAGTGCGGGTCGTTACATTACCTCCCCGTTAAATAAATTTCGTCCCGAAATTTTAAAATTGTACCTATTTTGCGTTATCGAGAAACAAGTGTGGATACTTTTGTTTCATCTGATCCTCCCGTTCCCACGTAAACTCGGGACCTCTTCGAGCATTCCAACGAACTTTAACAATCGGTATATTGCTCTGCTTGAGCTGTTTAACTTCACGATCCATGATTTCAATTGGTTCTTCGATGAATTGTAGTTTCTCGTCGACATGGATTTCTTCAAGAGGAATGGTGAGGTCTTCCTTTGCAAGACACTTCTTAAGGTTTGAGACGTGAAAGGTATTATGTACTCCGGCTAGTTGTTGCGGTAACTCGAGCCGATAAGCTACCGGTCCAATGCGTTCGATGATCTTAAACGGGCCTACGTACCTTGGGTTCAGTTTACCCCTTTTGCCGAAACGTATTACACCTTTCCAAGGTGACACCTTTAGCATAACCATGTCCCCGACCTGAAACTCTAATGGTTTCCTTCGAACATCGGCGTAGCTCTTTTGGCGACTACGGGCTGTTTTCAATCTCTCCTTGATTTGTACTATCTTCTCGGTCGTTTCATGTATGATCTCGGGACCAGTTAAATGTCGATCTCCTACTTCATTCCAACAGATAGGAGATCTACACTTCCTTCCATACAATGCTTCGAATGGCGCAGCTCCAATGCTCGCATGATAACTATTATTATACGAGAATTCTGCTAACGGTAGATATTTATCCCATCCGTTTCCAAAATCGATCACACATGCCCTGAGCATGTCTTCAAGAGTCTGAATTGTTCTTTCACTCTGCCCGTCGGTCTGCGGATGATATGCGGTACTCATATCCAAACGAGTTCCTAGTGCCTCCTGTAGTGATTGCCAAAACTTTGAGGTAAATCTACTATCACGATCGGATATAATGGAAATAGGTATTCCATGCCTTGAAACAACTTCCTTTATATATAATCGTAATAATTTCTCCATTCTATCTGTTTCCTTTATAGGCAAGAAATGTGCAGATTTGGTAAGACGATCAACAATTACCCAAATGGTGTCGTATCCCCAGGCAGTCTTTGGTAACTTCGTGATGAAATCCATGGTAATACCGTCCCATTTCCATTCTGGAATTTCTGGTTGTTGAAGTAACCCTGACGGCTTCTGGTGTTCTGCTTTGACTTTGGAACAAGTTAAACATTCCCCAACATATGTTGCAACGTCTGTCTTCAAATTAGGCCACCAATAATGCGTCTTAAGATCTTGGTACATCTTTCCAACTCCAGGATGTATCGAATATCTTGTCTTATGTGCCTCGTTCAATATCAACTTCCTTAATCCACCCAACTTCGGTACCCAAATACGATTTGCAAAATATCGAATTCCATCTTCCCGCATAACGAGTTGCTTCGCATACTTCTTCATTATTTCATTTCCTATATTTTCTTTATTGAGTGCTTCTTGTTGAACTTCTTTGATTTGTGAGTTGAGATTCATGCGAATTTTTATATTCATGGCTCGAACTCGAATTGGTTCTCGTTCCTTTCTGCTTAAAGCATCGGCCACCACGTTCGCCTTTCCGGGATGATAACGAATTTCACAATCATAGTCGTTTATTAACTCGACCCACCTACGTTGCCTCATGTTCAATTGTTTCTGATCAAAAATATGTTGAAGGCTTTTATGATCAGTAAACACAGTGAATTTAACCCCATACAAGTAGTGTCTCCACATCTTCAATGCAAACACGACTGCTCCCAATTCTAGATCATGCGTCGTATAATTCCGCTCGTGAATCTTCAATTGTCGGGATGCAAATGCAATTACTTTCTTTCGTTGCATAAGAACACAACCAAAACCTTGTCGCGAAGCGTCACAATATATTTCAAAATCATCGTTCCCTTCTGGTAACGATAAAATAGGCGCCGTAGTTAACTTCTTCTTCAGTAATTGAAATGCGTTCTCCTGCTCCGAGGTCCATTCGTATTTCTTCCCTTTTTGCGTTAATGCTGTCAACGGCTTAGCTATTCGGGAAAAATCTTGAATAAACCTTCTATAATAACCGGCTAAACCCAAAAATTGGCGTATCTGCGTTGGTGTCTTAGGAGTCTCCCATTTTTCAATAGCTTCAGTTTTTGCTGGATCAACCTGAATTCCTTCGCTATTAACAACATGGCCAAGAAATTGCACTTCTTTCAACCAAAAAGCACACTTAGAAAATTTAGCATATAGCTGTTCTTTTCTTAACAACTCCAATATCAACCTTAAATGCTCTTCATGCTCTTGCTCACTCTTGGAATAGATAAGAATATCATCAATGAAAACGATAACAAACTTATCTAAATACGGACTACAAACTCGATTCATGAGGTCCATGAATACAGCTGGCGCATTCGTCAATCCAAACGGCATGACTAAAAATTCGTAATGGCCGTAGCGTGTCCGAAAAGCAGTTTTCGGAATGTCCTCTTCTTTGACGCGTAGTTGATGATAGCCCGATCTTAAGTCGATTTTCGAATACATACATGATCCTTGCAATTGATCAAATAAGTCATCAATTCTCGGTAGTGGATACCGATTCTTGATAGTTAACTTATTTAATTCACGATAATCTATACACATCCTGAAAGATCCATCTTTCTTCTTAACAAACAAAATTGGAGCTCCCCACGGTGAAGTACTTGGTCGTATAAATCCACGGTCCAGTAATTCTTTTAACTGACTTTGAAGTTCTTTTAACTCGGACGGTGCAAGTCTATATGGAGCACGAGCCACTGGTGCAGCTCCTGGTACTAAATCTATTTGAAATTCTACCGATCTAAATGGAGGTAATCCCGGCAATTCTTCCGGAAAAACTTCAGGAAAATCTCTTGCCACAGGCACGTTGTTGATGCACTTTTCTTTCTTTTTGACTTTATTAACATGTGCTAAAATAGCGTAACATCCCTTTTCTAAACACTTCTTGGCTTTCAAACAGCTAATGAGTTTTAGCTTTGAATTACCCTTCTCTCCATAAATCATCACCGGTATTTTATCCTTACCAGGAATACGAATTGCCTTCTTGGCACAAACAACTTCCGCTCCTATTTTGGACATCCAGTCCATGCCGACTATTACATCAAAACCTCCTAATTCTACGGGTATTAAGTCGATTTTAAACGTTTCTCCGGCTAGATTTATTTCACAATCACGACAAATTTTATCGGCTTTGATTAGTTTACCATTAGCTAACTCAATCAAGTACTTAGCATCTAGAGGTAATGATGAACAATTCAATTTAGTGTAAAAATTTATACACACGTAACTTCTATCGGCGCCAGTATCAAATAAAATAGATGCTGATAAGTTATTGATGGTAAACGTACCCGTAACAAGCTCCGGGTCTTCACGTGCCTCTCTAGCATTAATAACAAACGCTCTTCCACGTGCAGGTCCGCCATTCTTTTCTGGATTCGGGCACTGACTCTTATAATGACCTTGTTTTCCATACCCAAAACAAGTAACGTTAGCCAAAGCAGTTCTATTTGCGTTGGTGGCAGGAGTCTTGTTACCATTTGCATTTGTAACGAGAGCCTTACAATCTTCAGCAAGATGTCCCTGTCGATTGCATTTGGTGCACAACACACTACAGTAACCAAAGTGATGTTTGTGACAACGGTTGCATAAAGGACTTTGTCCTTTGTAACCAAAGCCTGAACCGCTACCCGCACCTTTCGTGGTTTCTTGTTTCTTATAAGGTTGTTGTTGGTTACCTCGATCATAACCTCCATTCCACTTTTTCTTGTTCCCCAATACCTTCACCTCAGTATTGAATGCTTTCTTGTCCAAAATGACCTGATCCATTAGCTCGTTCGCCATGGTTATAGCTTCATGAATTGTTTTAGGTTTCGATGCTGTAACGTTTGCCTTGACCTTTTTGGGCAAACCACCTTTGTACATTTCAATCTTCCGTGCTTCGGTTGGAACCAATTCAGGACATAGTAAAACCAATTCCATGAATCGCTGATTGTAGTTGGTGATTTCAGTACCAACCACCTTCAAACTTCGTAACTCATCTTCTAACTTAATAACCTCATTCCTTGGACAATACTCGGTGATTATCATCGCTTTGAATTCTTCCCATGGAGTATCATAAGCTACATCTCCTCCTACCGCCTTCACATAATTCTTCCACCATGTGAGTGCACTATCTTGTAAAGTGCACGATGCAAACTTGGTCATGTCTTTTTCATCACAACCACTGATTTTAAACACCGTCTCCATCTTTTCTATCCATCGGGTTAAACCGATCGGTCCTTCCGTTCCACTGAATGATGATGGCTTGCAAGCTTGAAACGTCTTGTAGGAGCATCCTACACGAGGATTTGGATTAACTGCAGCAGCTCTTGCAGCTTCGACCCATAACATTCTATCGTTCACTCGTTGATTGATGAGTTCCTCGAGTTCTTGTTCCGTCATTCGATTCAATCGCGCCATTTCCTAATGAAAAAAATAATTATTCACATGGATTATTATAGATGTAGTGTGTATTTATAGTACATTATAGCTTGTTAATAATATGAACCAGGTATTATTATAAAAGCCTTTTCTTCTTATTAGCGTTTTATAATTATATCTTGGGTAGTACCTACCCGTTAATGTTCATACTTAATAGCTTAGTACAGAATCAATTACTACAATCTAAATAATACTTAACCATGGAAAATTATTGCATTTCATACTTCGCTATTTTACATATGCTTACATCAAACTTTAAACAAACCACACTAATAATATTATACAAAACATTATGTGATTCCATGGTTTAATACGGCAGCGCATCATTTGGTCTATTTCCCAAAACATTTATGTCCAGGGAATCCCCCAACGCGAATCCTAGCTGTCTCCCTACGTTTTGGCTGAGGTGCCGAAGAACTAGATGCGGGGATAGCACTAATAGGAATAGCGGGGATAGGGGTAGTAGTGTTTAGTGGAATTGGTGCCACTTCATTCTCATTAAACTCGGGATTTGGATTTTCTAATTCACTAGCTTTTCGTTTCTTTCCTAGTTCGAACTCGTCTTTTGTAATTTCCTGTATTTCTTCCTCGGGTTCACTTTCCTCCTCTGGTTCACTTTCCGATATTTCTATAGTTGGTTCATCCGGAAATTGTGAGTCTTCCCCAAAAATACCACTTTCGTCATCGGATATGTTAATGACTGAAACACAATCTGAAGGTTCTGATTCGGAGTCGCTGAATGTGATAATAAGTTTCGAGCCCGACATCTATCACATAACAACTAACCCATTAGTACTTACATAATATTTACATATAAATTTTTAACCAACAGTGATAAGCAATGGTTTTCAAAATCAGACCCGGTCAAAGTCCAGACTTACTAATGTATCCTAACGGCTTCTCGGTTAGACACACTAATGCAGACCTGGTTCGCTAAGACCAACGCTCTGATACCACATGTCATAACCCGTCCTTAACCATAAGAACGCGTTAGATAATGTATGATTTCATTGCGAGGTATTGACCTCTATATGAGACATTTTTGAAAGAAAACTGCATATATTATACATTACAAACCATAACCATTATTTTTGTTACAAGCTTAAGACAATAAAAAGAAGATTAACGTTTAGCGATAATCTTCGACTTACAAACTTTACAAATGATGACAACAACACGGTTTCTAGCATATTTTACAATACAACATCTCGGATATGCAGTTTTATTTTTGACACAAACATGCGTACGCAAGATCCTGGTTAGATCCAACATGATGCAGCGGAAGCTTTAGAAATCACCTGAGAATAGACATGTTTTAAAAAGGTCAACATAAAGTTGGTGAGATATAGGTTTAATGCCGGCAGCAATATATATATAGACCACAAGATTTCGTATATAAACAGTTTAATAAAAGTATTCTAAGTGGTTGAGCACTTGATAACCATACTTAACATTTTCACGTCGCATATTCCCTTTAATATGAAATCTTACTACACCGTACCAAGTGTAGTCACAAAACGAAGTACTGTGCAACCGTTGAATACTGGTCGTCCAGTCCGGTTGGGGTTGTCAGGCCCGATAGATCTATCAACAGGATTCGCGTTTACAATACCGCTGTAAATATTAGTTACCAAGCTACAGGGAAGTATGCCAGTGGTACAACTCAACGTAGAACATATTTTTCAGTTACTTGTGTCCATATCGTAAAACATAAAATACATGTATTCTCATCCCGAAATATTTAGAGTTTAAAAGTGGGACTATATACTCACTCTTGTCTTGATGATATATATATTTTGACTCGGTCTTCCGGTTGATATCACGAACCTATCCATATATAATATATCAATATGTTTTCATTTTAAAACAAACGTTATATATATATATACTTGTTATACTTTTAATATTTTGAATATTTCCTTAGTCCGTAGTTAGCATTCCGATGTTAGTAATTCAATTTTAATGGTTCATTTTTAGATGTTTAATATACCCGCAATAAACAAAACCCCCAACGAAATAAATAAAACCCCATCGTATATGTATTGGTCGAGATTAATCTTGACCCATGGTACCGGTGTTGTCAAATGACGTGTTGCGTACATAAAGTACCGGTGTTGTCAAATGACGTGTTGCGTACAATCATGGGATCTTATGATTAATCTTCTCGTGTTGCTTACGGGTGATCCTGAACCATATGAAATTGAATTATGAGTACATATATATAAAATATCATGTTATCTTAGAAGTATGTGATTTTATGTAAATTTTTCCAATGAATCCCGAAGTTGAAAATGTCTAGAATAGCCAATTTTGTTTCGGTCATAGTTTCTTCGTTACAAGTCCGTTTTCGTTGATTCAAATTGCCATCTTCTTGGATCGAGTTCTTCTTTAAGACTATGAACTGTAAATACCTTGGTTTGTATTCAAAATCATACGGCATAAGTGAAAGTTTAGTGAAACATATGAAGTTAAACATTTTTGTTACAACAAAATCATTTAATGACCATTTTTCCAAAAATACTTATACTTTGAAAAACCAAGTTTTACCTTGTTAAATTAACATATAAATAAGTCATGTTACATGTCTTGAAGTATTTTAAAAGTTAAGTTAGAAGGATCTATTTAGTTTGCAAACAAGTTTGAAAACATTCAAACTATGTTCTTGTTGTTAAACTTTTGTACCACAAAATAAGATAGCTATATATATATGAATCGAATAAGGTTATGAACATAGATTCTACCTCAAGTTCCTTGGATGAAGTTGCTGTAAAAGAGAAGTAAGAAGCTAGAATCAAAAGGGTGATAGAAGTGGATGAAAGATTGGAAGTAAGTTGGTGTTCTTGGAAAGTTTTCTTGAAGTGTTTTTGTATGGTTTTCTTATGGTGTTTTAGTATGGTTTTTGAAGCTAGATCTTCTTGGAAACTTTGCTGAATTGATTAAGGGTTTTAAGGCTTCAAAGTATGTGTGTGTTTTGGCTAGAAAGTTGAAGTAAAATGAATGAAGATGATGATACATATAAAGGCCTTAAAAAAAACGTGGCATTAGGTGTTCATGGACAAAATTCTAGTTTGTAATCTTGCTAATTAGTCAAGTAATCATCCAAAAGTAATTACCTAGCTCTAAGGGCATGAATAATGGCTGGTTAGGTGGTGATTTTGATGTGTATTTACTATTAGTAAATACGTATAGGAGCTAGGTATGATACGAGTACAAATACTCTAGGTATACGTATAGAAATTTTGTGAAAAATGAAATGAGGATTCAAATATAGCTATCTTTTGTGAATACACTTATATGGTTTTATGTATTTAAGTTCTTTAAAAGTAATTAAATACATTACTTATACAATATATGTATAACATTATAAGTCTTAAGTATATATGTCAAATAACGTTACGTATTGTTATCGTTTTGAAAACTTAAGTTAGTAGTTTCAAAATACACATATAACTTGTTGTTATTAATATAAAATGAGGTATTAAAACATTCTTTAATCATGTTAAATATGTATATATACATATATATACACAAACGTATAATTATCATATATTGTATAGTTCGTGATATCATCGGTCAAACTAGACGGTCAAACGTTATGTAAAACTCTTTTCGGAAATATAAATCTCGACAATTTGGATTGCTTATCATGTTGGCAAGGTTTAATTTATGTAAATATTAATCTTATAAGTATAGTATGATCGAAAAAGTGCGGGTCGTTACAGGACTGCTCGTATTAGTACGGGTCCTCCATTTATCCCTAGGAAATTATCAAAACGAACCGAGTCCGAGGAGGAAAAAACAAGTGAGTCTGAATAAAGAGTTGTAATCCTTTACTTTTATCATGTCATGTAATATATGTATTGTAGTGTGCTTGTACTTTTATGTTATATGTAAAAATTGCTTGTATTGTTTGATTATTATCTGTTACAAATCTAATCTTCGTCTATTTTACAGTATAAAAACACAAAATGGACGTTAACGATAGACAACCGAATATTTTAGAAGACCTACCACGGGATATGATTGATGAAATCTTGTCTAGAGTTGGTCAGAATTCATCGACTCAATTGTTTATGGCAAAATTAGTTTGTAGGACATTTGAAAGACGTTCCAGGCATCCCTTGATTTATAGAAGGCTTTCCTTCGATAGGTGGTGTATCTCACACTGGGGACACCCTAAGTTGACTCGTGTTTTCTTTGAGGCTATGTGTGCGGGAAACCCTAATGCACTTTTCTGCTTCGGGTTGAGGGCCTATTTTGACTCCCTATATCCTGATATAGGACTTTGTTCTTTAGAAAGGATCAAACATGCAATTCAGAGAAGCGTGTTACGTTTACGGGTTAGTGATGTTTGCCTCTCATCAAATTGAGAAAAAGAACACCGGGTTGCAACTACTTAATAAAACATTTTCACGGGCGACAGATTCAGTAGTTGAGGTGAGAAATAAGGTTTTTAAGTTGTTACGGAGCTGTTGGGTATTTCGTAACCCCCGTCCTTTTGACGACGTTACAACGTGCTGCCTTTTCAACGGCCACAACGGTTATTTTCGACATGACCAAGGATGGGAAATAGTATTAGTAAAACCCGAATGCACAACTTGTTTCTGGTCCTATGAATTACGTGTCTTTATTGCTTTTACTGAACAATTTGCGTTTAACTAGAATTGTCTTCACAGCTGCTTTGTATCAAAGTTATTATGAGCTATATTTCAAGCTGTATGTAAAATAGCGGTATTGTACGTTTGTAAATATTGTATTAAAATTTGAACGCGAAATATTATTATCAGTTTTTCATGATAGAATTGTAGTAGTTGATTTGTATATTAGCTACTAAGTATGAACTTAACGGGTAGGTACTACCCGAATTTGAATTATAAAATGCTAATATGAAGAAAAAGCTTTTATAAATAAGTTCATATTATGCTACGAAATACCATTGACTACTCCTAATATTCTATATGATTAACTAAATTCTTTTGGCTATTTTTGAAGGAAATGGCACCGACTACTCGACACAACATGAACATGAGCGAGGAAGACTTCCGTGTTTTCCTTGCAGCAAATATAGCTGCAGTACAGGCTACGATGCAAAACAACAATAACTCCGAATCTAGCAATGGAACTAACTCCACAAGAAATCGTGTAGGATGTTCCTACAAAGAATTCACTGCCTGTAAACCTCTGGAATTCGATGGAACTGAAGGACCAATCGGACTAAAATGGTGGACTGAGAAGGTCAAATCGGTGTTTTCTCTAAGTAAATGTGCTAAAGCAGACAGAGTAAAGTACGCTACGCATACCTTCACGGGTACTGCGTTAACATGGTGGAACACCTATCTTGAGCAGGTAAGACAAGATGCTGCTTACGCATTACCGTGATCAGCATTCAAACACATGATGAATGAGCAGTACCGTCCCAGAAACGAGGTCAATAAGCTCAAGGCAGAGCGTAGAGAATTACGAACACAAGGATTCGATATTACCACATACGAACGGCGATTCACAGAGATGTGCCTATTGTGTCCAAGAGTGTTCGAAGATGAAGAAGAGCAGATCGACGTGTTTGTAAAAGGAGTACCAGAAAGGATTGAGGAGGATGTGAGTTCGAACGAGCCCACCTCCATACAAAAGGCAAGTCGAATGGCTCACAAACTCATAAATCAGATTGAGGGAAGAATTAAAGAGCAGGCGGCCGAAGAGGCCAACATGAAACAAGTCAAGAGAAATTGGGAAGAAAACAGTGACAAGAGTCACCAATACAACAACAACAACAATCACAATCACAATCGCAATAACTATCACAACAACCGCAACATCAATCGCAACAACAGCAATCACAATCCCAACAATAATTACAACAAACGTCCCAACAACAACAACAGCTACAACAACCGTCCCAACAACAATAACAACCACAACAACAACAATTCCAACAACAATCTCAATAACAACAATGGCAACAACAATCAGAAAATTCCATGCAATAGGTGTGAAGGATACCATCCGGGTAGATTCTGTACGGTAATATGTACCAAGTGTACAAGAAGTGGGCATAGTGCAACGAAGTGCGAAGTCTATGGACCAGTGGCCAATAGGAGGAACAAAACAAATAATTCTATTATTTGTTACGGATTCGGAAAGCCGGGTCATTTCAGCAGAGCATGCCCAAACTAAGGGAATAATAATGGGCAAGGCCGTGGAAGAGTCTTCAACGTCAATGCAACAGAAGCGCATGAAGATCCAGAGCTTGTTACGGGTACGTTTCTTATTGATGAAAAATCTGCTTATGTTTTATTTGATTCGGGTGCGGATAGAAGCTATATGAGTAGAGATTTTTGTGCCAAATTAAGTTGCCTTTTAACGCCTCTGGATAATAAGTTTTTACTCTAATTAGCAGACGGCAAATTAATTAAAGCCGATAACATATGCCGGAACCGAAAAATTAAACTGGTTGACGAAATGTTTAAGATTAACTTGAAACCAATAGAGTTAGGAAGTTTTGATGTGATAATTGGCATGGACTGGTTGAAAAAGGAGAGAGCAGAAGTCGTTTGTTATAAAAATGCAACTCGCATTATGCGCGAAAAGGGAAAACCCTTAATGGTGTACGTAGAAAAGAGCAACGCGAAGTTAAATCTTATTAGCAACTTGAAGGCGCAAAAGCTAATAAGAAAAGGTTGCTATGCAGTTCTAGCACACGTCAAGAAAATCAATCCCGAAGAAAAGAACATCAATGATGTTCCCATCGCAAAAGAATTCCCTGATGTATTTCTGAAAGAATTACCGGGACTACCTCCACACCGATCTGTTGAATTTCAAATAGATCTTGTACCAGGAGCTGCACCAATAGCTCGTGCTCCTTACAAACTCGCACCCATCGAAATGAAGGAATTACAAAGCCAATTACAAGAACTTTTAGAGCGTGGTTTCATTCGACCAAGTACATCACGGTGGGGAGCTCCTGTTTTGTTTGTCAAAAAGAAAGATGGTACATTCAGGTTGTGTATCGAATACAGAGAGTTGAACAAACTTACAATCAAGAACGGTTTATTCGAAGATTGATTTACGTTCCGGGTATCATCAAATGCGGGTATTCATAAAGGTACATTTTTGTTACATTGCTGTAATTATTATTATTATACATGTAGGTTGTATTCCTGTGTTTGTCAAATTTTGTGTTTGTTGTAATGATAACATGTGACGATTAGTGTTTCTAGTTACGATTGATTGCTTTTTCCTGTAACATAGAAATAGATGACAGTTGACGAATCCAGTTACGACGATTGTCTCTGGAGCTACCCTTGCCACTAACGGGATTTTATTCCCTTAGACTGAATGCCATGTTGTGTGAGACTTTATCGATATGACCTTGTGATATTGTGTTATGCTATTGTGAATTGTTTGTTATATGGCCTGTTATGCTGTACGTGAGAATACCGTTGGCCTAGACATGAAGAATTGAGGTGAATGATTTGTTAGTAATAACCAATGCGAATATGAAGTCTTTTCTTTACCGTTAACTGATGGGACACGCATAGTGACCCATAGAGACTGATTAGAGTAGTGACCCCTTGATGATTAGTGAAAGTGCCGAACCATATTGTGTAATTATGTGAAGTGTAGTCTTCATGCTTGTCGACCGTGACTGAACCAGTAGATGACGGACCCTATGATATTATATGTAACACCCCGTCCTAATCCACCTGGACGAGGTCATCAACATTTGGTTCCATAGCGAAGTGCTGACCTCTATATGTCATGAATGACTCCAAGTAATATCTTTAAAATGAGCAAATGCACAGCGGAAGATTTCTTTCGTACCTGAGAATAAACATGCTTTAAAGTGTCAACCAAAAGGTTGGTGAGTTCATAGGTTTATCATAAACAATCATTTCCATTATTTTAATAGACCACAAGATTTTCATTTCCATTTCTCATAAACATCATCTCATATCAGGCATTTCGCACTGCATGGAGATAAAAATCATTCATATGGTGAACACCTGGTAACCGACCTTAACAAGATGCATATAGAATATCCCCATCATTCCGGGACTCCCTTCGGACATGATAAATTCGAAGTACTAAAGCATCCGGTACTTTGGATGGGGCTTGTTGGGCCCAATAGATCTATCTTTAGGATTCGCGTCAATTAGGGTGTCTGTTCCCTAATTCTTAGATTACCAGACTAAAAAGGGGCATATTCAGTTTAATAATTCAACCATAGAATGTAGTTTCATGTACTTATGTCTATTTCGTAAAACATTTATAAAAGCAGCGCATGTATTCTCAGTCCCAAAATATATATTGCAAAAGCATTTAAAAAGGGAGCAAATGAAACTCACAATACGATATTTTGTAGTAAAAATATGCATACGACGATTCTGAATAATGCAGGGTTTACCTCGGATTCACGAACCTATACCAAGTATATATATATATATATATATATATATATATATATATATATATATATATATATATATATATATATATATATATATATATATATATATATATATTAACACATATAATTAACATGTAATAATAATCAAACTAGTTTATGTATATTACTTATTTAATTTAGTAATATATTTGTTATTTCAAAGGTTATATATATATTTATTTTGTATTTTAATATTTATACATATAGTTATACTAATACATATATATCTATATAATTAGTATCATATTGTTAAATCAAAAATTTGTTATATGTAAATATTTATGTAAACAATGTTATTAGGTTTAATATATAATGTATATGTAATATTAATATAGTTATAGTATACGTAATAAGTATATTTTTTTATACCAAATATTTATTTGTTAAAATGATAGTTTTGAAAATAATGATTTACTAATAATAATAATAATAATAATAATAATAATAATAATAATAATAATAATAATAATAATAATAATAATAATAATAATAATAATAATAATAATAATAATAATAATAATAATAATGATAATAATAATAATAATAATAATAATAATAATAATAATAATAATAATAATAATAATAATAACTTTATTAATAATGATAATACTAGTAATAAAAATGATATTGTTAATAATGATACTTATGTTAATAATAATAATAATAATAATACTAATAATAATAAAAATGATACTAATACTAATATTAATGAAAATAATAATAATTTGTATTGTTTTCAAAATAATAATAATAATAATCGTAATCATAATAATGATCATAATACCTATGTTTATAATAATAATATTAATAATACTCTTAATACTTAATGATAATACTTAGTAATAACAATAATGATAATAATATTTAATTATGTTAATAATGGTAACAATAATAATTAACTTATCCCTAATAACAATAAATAATAATAATAATAATAATAACAATAATAATAATAATAATAATAATAATAATAATAATAATAATAATAATAATAATAATAATAATAATAATAATAATAATAATAATAATAATAATAATAATAATAATAATAATAATAATAATAAGGTTAGAAAGACTACCTTAATGTATAAGCCTTTAAAAAAACAAAGGCCCATGCCCGGGCTCAAACACGCGACCTCCCGTTTAACACAAACACACTACTAACCAATGAACCGTCAATTTTTTTTGGTAATACATCGCGTGATTATTTATCAAATACCAAACTATGCATCATCTTCATCATAGATCATACCCCATCATCCTCATTCGTCATCTCAGTCCACAGCAAAACACAAACCGGGTCTTGGCCCAACAACACAAATAATAACACGGCCCAAAAGTTAAATTATCTTACTCCACTTAAAACCCGATCCAAATTAAATTAAATGACCCAAGTTATATCATAACATAGTCTCGGTATCATATTTATTTATTTATTTATTTTATTTTTTTTAAAGAAGAACCCACGAAGAAGCAGCAGCAATTTAAATCGATGGGTGTGTGTGTGAGGGTTTTATTAATCGACTAAAAACAGTAGCGTGCAGTAACAATCTGTAATCTTTAATGAATCAAACATTAGCAGCAATAGTTATTCGTTGGTGTTGGGTCACGTGATTTAAACCTGAATAGAAACTCGAACAGACCAGCAAGCAGATGGATGAATCTTCGAACTGCAGCAACAAAACAGAAACAAGACTGCAGGTGGTGGCGGTTGAGGTGTATAATTGAATGATCGTTTAAGTGGGTTTCGATGTGGTGGTTAAATGGATTTCGTATAACAGCACAATAACAAAGGGTTCGGGTTTGGTTCTATTTTACACGAACAGGAAGCTGCAGGTTTATATTTACTCGAACGATATGCAACAGTGATCAAGTTATTCGAACCAGAAGGTGATGGGTCTGGGTTGCAAGTCGATTAAAGAACGAAAAACGAGTAGTTGCAGTAGCAAAGGTAGCTGCAAGTTGGTGGCGACAGGTTGCAGAAGAATAGCAACACCGGCAGCGTCTTTGAAGGTGCTTTTCTAATAGAGAAAGAGAGAATAGAGAAAAGAGATGGTGGTTTGTTGTTGTTGGGTGAACGATGGGATGATGTAGTGGTGGTTAATGGGTGTTTTGGTGATCACGAGTGGTGAGGAGGGAAGTGTGGTGGTGATCATAGGGCTTTAAGGTGGCGAGTTTGTAGGGTGGTGGAGGTCCACGATGGTTTATGATGGTTGTGGGTGTAGGTGGTTGTTCATGGAGGTGAATGGTTTAAGGTTGCAGTGGTGGTTCGATTGAAGGGATATATAAAAAAATATTGCACGTGGGGTTTTCTTTGGATTGTCATCCGTAATACATGTAATTGGTAGTTTGCAAGCATCTTGTTTAGTATTCTCACATAGATAAGATGAAGGAATGGGTTCCTAATTTTTAATGCATGGCTTCCATTATTTTAGTAGTAGTATATGGGTAGTGGGTAGTTAAGAACACATTAGCTGTACATTGTGTTTGCCTATTTATAGGTTTTTTTTTTTTATTTTTTTATGTGAATAAAGATGAGTGGAGTATGAGAAAATATAGTCTTGTGTGTCCCATTGTCTGTACCAACGAAAAATATAATCCTATAATTGTATTTTGTCAAAGAAAGATAAGGAAAGAAAGAGACTGTACGTCCCGCCATGATGGTCACGTGCAACGCATGGCCTATCAATCAGCTGGACGTTTAGCTTCAGCTCCTGGTAGAATTGCAATTAAGTCAACGCTGCAATAGTCATGATTGTCCCTACGCTACGTCACCCGTAGCGTACCGGAGAACAATGACTTAGTCTGCACAGTTACTAGTCCGTCCGACAAATCAGGAGAACGTGGAGCAGTTAGTGGGCATGATTAGAGGATTCCAGGAGTGGTAATCGTGGGTTAGTGGATTGATGGTGGTTACCTAGAATAACCGTCACCTTACTCCTATAAATACTAGCCATAATCAATCATTTACACAACAATTAACATTCACTTACCATTGCTGATCACTCTGATTAGTTCACCTTGGAGGCTCGGTAAAAGTCAATCACCACAACACCCTTCAAGCCCATCAAGTATACCGGAGGAATCCCTTCCGAAGGTTAGTCACAACAATCTTTTGCACTCAAGTCAATCTTGGCTTGATCATTTGGCGCCATCCGTGGGACGTTTGATCAACACTTTCACACAAGATGACAGGCGATTCCAATCCATCAACCGCCAACGCTGGCAAAGAACCGTACGATCCGTTGAAGCCCACTGACGACAGCGGTTACGAGACACCAGACGACTCTATCAAGCGTACTGGGTTGCAATTCGACGATGATGATGATGCCAATAAGCATGACATCGAGGGGACAGGAACCCCGGAAGCCAACTTAAGCCAGCTTAAACCCATCGGTGGCGAAGAAGCGATACGTTTTTTGGCAAAAGGAGGATTTGTTTTACCGTCGCTCATGTCCAAAGGCGGCGAAAAACCAACTGGTATGTCCAAAGTTCATCCACGAAGCTCTACACGTTCAGCGTCAGAGTCTGGTAAGAGTTCTGGCAAAACCAGAGAGGAGGCACGAAAGGACTTAATCGAGAACTTAATTCTAGCCGCACCGGAATCCATGAGCGCTCAGGTCGAGCAGCCTGGCGTGGCGGACAACATGTTGAACAATTGGTACGCTATAATGGGAGACAACGTTAAGCGAACGTTTGAAGTTTCCGCGACGTCGGAGAAGTTTACTCGAGAGATAGCCACCCATCCGTTGCCCACCGTCCTTACTACCCCTCTCACGCTAGGGATGTATGACGGCACCATGGATCCGGAAGACTTTCTGCAGCAATTCGAACATGCCGTCAAGACGCAGCATTGGGATAGCCCGACGGCGTGCCACATGTTCCCGGGACAGCTACAAGCCGTCGCAAGAGAATGGTTCGCCAAGTTACCTTCCTTGAGCATATCCAGCTACACCAACCTCAGAACTAAGTTCGTGCAACGTTTCCAGAACTTTAAACGCACCGAACTCACTCACCTGGATGCGCACAGCATCAAGATGAGGACGCGTGAATCCCTAATGAATTTCACTTCTCGCTTCATGGCGGAGTGCCAAAAGATTCCCGATCTGCCTGAATCGCAGCAGATCTCCCCGTATATCATGGCAATCTGTCAAACCCGTTATTTGTCGTTAGTAAAGTCGATGCGGCGTAAGCTGCCGAAGACGTTCGTTGAAGCCGTGAAAATGGTAAAGGATTATGTACGTTCCGAGGAGTTTGCAGATGCTACCGTTGGGGATCACAGCACAACGGACCGGCACGATAAGGATGATAAGGGAAACAGCAAAGGCAACGTAGGTAACAAGTACAAAGGAAGTGGAAGCGGCTACAGCAGGGGCTACGGGCTTTCCAGCCATAAGTCTGACCACCGTAACAGCTATCATCCTTACGAACGGTACACCCCAAAAAGGCTGTCGGCAGAAGAGGAGATTTTGGTAAAATCGTTTTCGAAAACGCCTAAGGAAATTCTGACAACGGAGGAACTAAGCAAAGATTTTCCGCCGCCGAAACCGATGCAGCCACGCTTCGCTGTGGATGAAAGTAAGTGGTGTATCTTTCATGAAGATAAGGGGCATGATGTGGATGACTGTAGGGAACTTAAAAAGGTAATAGTCGAACGATTTAAGCTTGGGGAATTTGACCATCTGAAGCCGTCACGTGTTAAAACCCCCGGGGTAAAGAAATTTTCTTGGCAAAGAGGAAAAGAAAAAGCTCCTGAAAAGCACATCCACATGATACAAATGTGGCACGCAGGTCATGTCCGAAAGGCAGAAGTTTTGGAGGAATGGGAATGTGCCCCTATCACGTTTCCTACTTTTTGGAGAGTCTGTCCTACCGATTTGCCCGTGATGATAACCGCCACGGTGGGACGGTGCAAGGTCTCCAGGATTTATGTGGATACAGGAAGCGCCGTTGACGTCTTATACGAACACTGCTTCTTGCAGTTGCCACAAGATGTGCAGGATAAGTTAAAACCACCGCTTCATCCCGTTGCGGGTTTCACGGGAGAAACCACTTGGCCTTTGGGCCGGGTAAATATTGATGTTACGCTAGAAGAAAACGAGATGCGACGAATAGTAGCCTTGAATTTCGTGGTCGTTAGAAGTCAATCGAAGTATAACATTATCATGGGACGGGAAGCGTTGTGTGAATTCGACGCTATAGTTTCTACGGTACACGGAATGATGAAATTCCCAACCCCGTTAGGCGTTGCTACCGTTCACTCTGATCGAATACTGATTGTAGGCCAGGTCGAGCAACCGCTACAGAGGACGGCACCGGTTGAGTAAGAGGGGAGTGTCATCATTAACCATTCCTTTCCCGAAAAGACGGTTCAGATTGGGCAAACGCTATCCGATGCGACGAAAAGTGCATTATGTGAACTTTTGGCAAACAACGCCGACGTATTCGCATGGCAAGAGTCTGATATGACGGGAGTACCCCGCACCGTAGCTATTCATCGATTAAACGCTAATCCAAGTATAACTCCTGTTAGGCAAAAGAAACGGGGTATGGCTCCGGAGCGTAGCGCCTTCTTAAAAAACGAGGTAGAAAAGTTAGTACAGGCAGACATACTACGTGAGGTTAAGTATCAGACATGGGTTGCTAATCCAGTATTAGTCAAGAAGGCGAACGGCTCGTGGCGAATGTGTGTCGATTTCAAAGACATCAACAAGGCTTATCCCAAGGATAATTATCCGTTGCCAGAGATAGATTGGAAGGTAGAGTCACTGGCAGGTTTTCGTTTCAAATGTTTCCTCGACGCTTACAAGGTATACCACCAGATCCAGATGGCGGAACGCGACGAAGACAAAACCGCTTTCCACACAGATCAAGGCATCTTTTGTTACAAAAAGATGCCCTTTGGTTTGAAAAATGCTAGAGCCACGTACCAGCGCGTCATTGACGCTGTGTTTAGGGAACAAATTGGTCGAAATGTGGAAGCATATGTCGACGACATATTAATCAAAAGTCACACCGAACCGGATCTTTTGACAGACATCCAAGAAACGTTCGACTCGTTGCGAAGAATCAACATGAAGCTGAATCCGGAAAAGTGTAGTTTTAGATTCGAAGAGGGTAAGTTTTTGGGGCACGTCTTCACGACGCGCGGCATACGGGCAAACCCTAAGAAAATTCAGGCCGTTGAGGAAATGGTAGCACCGAGAACGAGGAAGGAAGTACAGAGCCTGAATGGAAAGCTGGCAGCGTTGTCCAGATTCCTGTCAAAAGCAGCGGAGCGGTCACTCCCATTTTTCAAAGGGTTGAAAGAAAATGTAGGACGGAACTTTGATTGGACCCCTGAAGCGGATCGCGCTTTCCAGGAAATGAAGACCTTGATCAGGACGTTGCCGACGTTAACGGCACCGGTACCGGGTAAAATAACCGTTCCGTAATAATTTTTTACGAATTTTTATATCTCGTAACGCTAACGTGTTAAGAGTTTTCAGGCGAAACTTTGACAATTTACTTGGCGGCGGGAACCAAAGCTGTTAGCTCGATGCTCGTTGCAGAACGTGGTGGCACATAGATGCCAGTTTATTTTGTGAGCAAAGTGCTACAACATGGCGAAGTTAACTACAAACCGATTGAGAAGCTCATTTTTGCTTTAGTACACACCGCGAGATGATTGAGACGGTACTTTCAAGCGCACCCAATGCTGGTGCTAACAGATTCACCTATTAAACAGGTACTGAGCAAACCGGAGGTTTCGGGCAGACTAGCCAAGTGGGCGATCGAATTGGGCGAACACGAAATCCATTACGCCCCCCGTACCGCTGTCAAAGGCCAGATCATGGCAGATTTTATGGTTGAATTTATAGGCGCCGCGTCACCAGAGCCGGTTGTCGAAGAGCCGGTTGTTGAAGAAGTATCGAACACTGTCACGTGGGAACTATTCACTGACGGCGCGTCAAGTTCTGACGGTGCAGGTGCAGGTCTAATCCTAATTGGCCCTAACGGCGAGGAACATACCTACGCGTTACGTTTCGATTTCCCCGCCTCTAATAATGAAGCGGAGTATGAGGCATTACTCTCTGGTTTAAGAATGGCTGAAAAACTGGGAATTAAAAATCTGAAGGTGTCGGTTGATTCTCAACTCGTAGCTAACCAAATGAACGGGAGGTTTGAAGCTAAAGATCCGGCTATGCAAAACTATTTGGCATTGGCCGAGGAAATGGCCAACAAATTCGAGCGTTTTTTAATAACACAAGTGCCGCGATCCTTGAACAAAAAGGCCGACGCACTCAGCAAACTCGCATCAAGCGTGTTCAGCCACTTCGCCAAGGACGTTTGGGTGGAGGTCCTTAGTCAAAAATCCACTGACGTGGTGCAGGTATCGACTATCTTCAATAAACAATACGCTATACGCATACTGTCTAAAACAACGTACACATACTAACTTCCTTGCAAAATAATCACAGGAGGCGGCCCCCGTAGAGGAGGTCGAGACATGGATGAGTCCTAATGTCATGTTTCTAAAGACCGGGAAGTTGCCAGTCGATGGGTCAATGGCACGCAAGATTCGTATGAAAGCACCTATGTATTTGTTGAGGGACGGAGTTCTATTTAAGAAATCCTTCACGACACCACTTTTAAGGTGTGTCGGTCCAAGCGAGGCGGAAACAATCGTAAGGGAGGTGCATGAAGGGACTTGCGGCATGCATGCAGGATTCAGGACCGTTGTGGGAAAGATAATGCGGCTAGGGTATTTTTGGCAGTCCATGTATCGTGATACGAAAGAAATCATCAAAGCTTGTGCTTCTTGTCATCGTCACGCCCCGCAAATTCACATGCCAGTGCATGAGCTGATTCCCGTGACGTCTGCTTGGCCCTTTTATAAATTGGCAATCGATTTGGTAGGACCCTTCCCGGACGGAAAACACTTGGTTGTTGCAATCGACTTTTTCACCAAGTGGGTTGAAGCCAAACCCTTTAAAAGCATAACGGGTAAACAGATTGTGAACTTTGTTTGGGATGAAATCGTGTGCCGTTTCGGAATACCACACAAAATTGTAAGTGATAACGGCAAATAGTTTGCTCATGATCCGTTTGGTTCATGGTGTTACGGGTTGAATATCAAATAGACTTTTAGTTCCGTTGCCCATCCACAGGCAAATGGGCAAGTGGAAGTCACCAACAGGGACATCGTTGCCGGGATAAGGGCAAGGTTGGACACAGACCGGAAAGGTTGGGCAGATGAATTGCCACAGGTTTTATGGGCGTTCCGAACCACGCCAAAAGGAAGCAACAGAGAAACGCCGTTCAGCCTTGTCTATGGAACCGAAGCGGTGATACCCGCTGAAATTGATGTCCCAACCCAGTGGGTAATGCAGTTCAACGATGAGTCCAACATCATCAACTTGAACGAAAATCTTGACTTGTTGGAAGAAAGGCGCGACACCGCCGCCATCAGGGAAGCGTCTAATAAACAAAAGATTGCCAAGTACTACAATCAGCGTGTGAAGGAACGTACTTTCTGCCCCGGTGACTTTGTGTGGCGTAACAACAATGCCAGCCGGGTCGAGGACACTGGCAAATTGGGACCCAACTGGGAGGGCCCGTACGTGATTGCAGAAGCAATTGGCAACGGGGCGTATAACCTCAAGACGCATGATGGCAAATTTGTACCGCGTACTTGGCACGCGACCAACTTAAAGAAGTTTTATGTTTAAATTTGTTCTTTTTCGTTTTACCTAAGTTTGTGATTGATCACCACAAATGTAAGCGCGTAGCGCATTAGACTTCTTTGTTTTTTAGTTGTTTCAGTTAAATGCATCTTTCAATTTTCATTGTTAATGTATTGCGTAACTTTTATGGCAGCACTTCGGTGTTTCGTAAGAATGTAATAATGTAAGTCCATTCACAAGTTACTTATGCCATGAACAAAGACATCATCTAATCTTTGGAAGGCATTGGCGACGCCAGACGTATTGGAGGTACGCCTAGCCCTCGGAACGGGATGCCTCCGGATTTCGTATCCGTCGCATTCATCCCAGCACTAAGTAGATGAGTGCAATGTCGACAATTATCAAGTGTAACCTTGACAAATGGTACGTTACCGTGACGAAGATACGTACATATTTATATAAACATGTTTTACTACAGTTGGAATACAGTAAAATATCAAGAATCATAAGGAAATGATATTTCATTGACTTAATTACAATCATTAGGATAAAAAATGAATACAGAATTACAAACATCCCTACAACTACGGGATCATCTTCTTCACTTTAGCCAAAGTAAGATCCGGCGTTGACCCAATCTGTTCAATAAACGGCACCTTAATGGCCGCGCAAGCATTGACCGCCGCATCGTGGAGGTCGTAGGCATCCTCATCCGCCATGTTTCGGATCGCTTCCGGAATTGGTCCTGCTATTTCAACATGTTCCACAAACGTGGTATACGCGTCCAAACGCTCCACTTTCCTTGTAGCGTCAACCAAATTCTGGAACGACTCCTTCACCGCTGGCACTTTGAGTGCCTTATAAAAAATAGAGGGGATGAGGCTGCAAAGCTCTTGAAAATCGTCCGCTACCTTTCGGTTGGCAGCGGAAAACTCTTGGTTCTCGGCGGTGAGGAGATCCTTACTGGCTCTCTCCTCCGCCAGCTCTTTATGCGCCGCCTCCAGGTCCTTTAGCGCAGTTTGTTCTTTTTCGGCGCGCGAGGCCATCTCTTTTATAGCCTTTTGGGCCTCCCTTAGGGCCTGCTTCTTTTCAAGCTCCGCTACGGCAGCGGCTTACTTAGCCCATTCCAGCTCCTCTCTGATTTTGACAATTTCAACATTCAGCTCTTTACCATCAGACTCGGCGCGACGGGCACGTTGGTCCAGATCAATAGTCTGCTGTAGCTCATCCCGAGTCAACACCAACCCTTCATAAACGTGTTGAACCCTGGCGTGACGAGCGGCGCTATCGGGCATTTTCCGGATCGCCTCATACAGTACCGGAGGGAAAATCCGTTGCAGATACTCAAACTGTGACAGAGCGTCGCTGTGAGAGACGTTCCACATGGTCTCCATGTGGCTAAAGGTGGGTTGTTTCCCAAAACCAGGAGAATAAGGCTCCTCCAAAGACGTAGAATGTTGGCCGGACGCGCTGCCAGAACCGGATGCCGTCAGTATGTCTTTTTCTGACGCCTTTCCTTGGGCGTCGGATGAATCTTGGAGATGGGTGAAAGGGACTCCCATGCGTAAGCTTGGAGAAATAACAAACTTGATTAGTTTCTCCCATTGGGATTCTGGTGACGTATCGGGGTTATTATCAGGGTTTTCATAATACCCACCTTGGCTGGGAATCTCTTCAAAAGTTTTTAAGTTGCTTTCTGCAACTTCTCGTGGCGTTTTCCTCTTCTTGTGACCACCAGTTGTGACTGTCACTTTTGAGGGAGAATGGGGGCGTTTCTGTTGTTGAAGTTGTTGTTCCGGCTGAAGCGGGGGAGGAGCGACGGATATTGGATCCATATTGGTGACAGGAGTTGAGCCGGTTATAGGTTGGTTGGCAGCGTTGGTGGATGAACCGGCAGCAACACCATCTCCCTTCAATGGATGACCTTCCGAAAGGTTGGCTTTTGGGAATCTCTTGAAGGAAACACCGTCATGAGAAGGGCGGTGGAGAACTCTGTTGAAATCCATCTCTTCAAAAGAAATTGAGTTAGAAAAATTAAATGAGCAGAATACTTACAAGTTTAAAGACGTAGCGGCACGAAGAGCATACCCCTTCCGTCGCACATGATTAATGGCACTCTGTCACTCTATGGCCAATAATGCTGAACATTGCAGAGTTTCAGCATCACCTCGCCGTAAGGACGCATCTCTAGCGTAGCGTCCTTACACAAATTAAAAAGCTCCTGCTCCCCTTGGTTAAGGTCTGGAGTTTTGGAAATATCTGGAGAACGTTTGGAATGCCATTGTGCGAGGTGGGCACACCCTTCGCCCAGCAGTTCGGTCCTGGCAAAAAAGAACATCCCCCTCCAATCATGGAGGGATGGAGACTTCTGGTGGTAAAGTTGCACTTTTTATCAAAAGTGTACCACCCCTTTCCGGAAGCAGTGAGCTTGAACGTCGCTCGAAAAACGTTCAGACTCGCGAGTCTATTTTGTGCCCTAAAAAACATCTCGAAAATTGTAACACACTGCCATGCGTGAGGATGTAATTGCCAGACGCTAATGTGATAATGGTCTAGCACAGCCGCCACGAATGGGCTCAATGGAAAACGCAAGTTTCCCAATGCCACCGCTTTCCAATACAAGGTAAAGTATCCTTGTGGAGGCTCGTCGGCACGCTGGCCGGGTATCGCTACCATCGTCGGTACGCTTTGAAGTAACGGATACTCGGCTATAAATTTCTCCATCTCTTCCGTCGTAACAGTAGTATTTTCCGTAGAAATGTTAGCCTTAGACATTTTGGTTTACCTTAGAGTGAAAACGGCACGCGTATGGTGAGGAGATAAGAATTTTTTAATAATAAGGAGGCGGAGAAAGTGATGTAACAATGAGGAGGTAAAGACGCAATTTTATAGAAGAAACTTACTGTGAGCCAAGTTCATGGGCTTTGATCCTGATCGAACACGTGTCCTAGGGATGTTGAACCATAGCCGTTGGATTGGTGGCGTTTCATTTTTACAGCTGTAAATCGTAATGATTGCTGACATCACCCCTAGCACACTCTACGAGGAGACAAGATTTGACGTTTACGGCGTGTCAGTAATGATGGCTTTTTATAATATTTTATTCAATATAGTTCGGTTACAATCAAAGGCAATTTGATTACAACCAAACTGGGGGGACTTAATGACGTACGTCCCGCCATGACGTCACGTGCAACGCATGGCGTATCAATCAGCTGGACATTTAGCTTCAGCTCCTGGTAGAATTGCAATTAAGTCAACGCTGCAATAGTCATGATTGTCCCTACGCTACGTCACCCGTAGCGTACCGGAGAACAATGACTTAGTCTGCACAGTTACTAGTCCGTCCGACAAATCAGGAGAAAGTGGAGCAGTTAGTGGGCATGATTAGAGGATTCCAGGAGTGGTAATCGTGGGTTAGTGGATTGATGGTGGTTACCTAGAATAAACGTCACCTTACTCCTATAAATACTAGCCATAATCAATCATTTACACAACAATTAACATTCACTTACCATTGCTGATCACTCTGATTAGTTCACCTTGGAGGCTCGACAAAAGTCAACCACCACAACACCCTTCAAGCCCATCACGTATACCGGAGGAATCCCTTCCTTAGGTTAGTCACAACAATCTTTTACACTCAAGTCAATCTTGGCTTGATCACTACCATTTACTGTTAAATCATATCTTATGAAGTTGATTATTGAGACAGAGAGATAGATATATAATTGCATGCAATGAATCTGTATACATAAATTAGATATGGGATTTAGACAAAAACAGTGTCAATTAAAAAATAGTAAAAGAAAGAAACATGTAAACTTTCATAGCTGCCTGTAATATTGATTTAACTTTTCCTTCACAGATTGGATTTCGTGCACCATTGATAATTTGTGGCAGATAAAAGTTCTCAGAAAAATCTCAAATTTTTATATTAAGTTTCTTTAATTATTTCAGTCTTTATGGTATAAAATTCAGTCATTAACTATTAAATAAAAATTACATTAATTATTCACTCCCAACCCCAAGTAAAATATAAAAAAATTTTAAAATTCAACAAATGGTTCCTAAATACATTTTTAATAAGTCTATAATTTGTAAATCTCATTTTCGGATCATCGTTTATTTTTAAAATCACATACGTTCAAATTTAACTTATTTAATATTGATTGAATGATAAACGAGTGTAACCGTTGTTCACTAAATAAATTCGAAATCACATATATATAGTTTACTTTATATATTCATTTTAATAATAAATTTTATTATATCTTATATTAATTTACATATTATTTATAACAACAATTGCATATAACTGTTTCTTATATATAATTATTCATGTTTACCTATATATATATATATATATATATATATATATATATATATATATATATATATATATATATATATATATATACCTATCTATTTACAAATAGTTGTTCGTGAATCGTCGGAATGGTCGAATGTCAATTGAATATATGAAACAGTTCAAAATTTTTGAGACTCAACCTAACATACTTCTCTTATCGTGTCAAAAATATTAAATCGTATCGAGAGTTTGATTTAAAATTAGTCGAAATTTTTCGGGTCATTACATTATAGTATGACGGGACTTGTTGTGTTGGACTTATGTGAAATGTGATTCCTTTCCATGGATCAACGGGACACACGTAGTGGACCGTAAGGATTGGAATAGAGTAATAGTTTCCTTGTCTTCTAATAAGAGAACCCGGACCATGTTTGTTACTGTCGTATGTTGGTGGTTTGCGCGTCACGCATGATGTTGACTTTTGGTTCAGATGATTGTGACCGTAGTAAGCCTTGAGGAATTGCTTTCCCTACCATAGACTCATGTGAGTTGGTGGTGACCTTTAGGAAGTAAGTTTGAACGGAGCTTTCCATGTAGTCTTGACTAAAAATAGGAAGAAAAAAAAAACTATGTTTTGTTGTTGTGAGAGGAGTATTAATAGCTTGGCTGTACCGTTGTAGGATTTGACTAGCTATGTAGGACCCGTAGAGTTGTCCTAGAAAGTTATTGACTTTTGTGAATTGATGTGACTCATTAGATGCCAGTATAGGAGACGTTCGTTTAGTGACTTTCTTGGAAGTAGAGAAGACCTTAACAGGAATAGGGATTCAGTTCAAGCTGAATTATGATGAATCTTGACTAGGTCAGGAGACGTGATTAGAACAGTGATCATATTACTGTTAAGGTAGAATCATTGATCTGGTAGTTCAATAGTGACTGTTGTGAATATTCTGTCTTTTGAAGATTTGAATGTAAGGTCGAGGACGGATGATAATAGAATTGGCAATTAAGTTGATGTAAGTAGGTATAGTTTATTTGATGTTGGATCAGAGTTACAAATGTGGTTACTAAGGAGGACTTAGTAGAATTAAGATCGAACTAGAACCAAGTTAGGTGTTTTCTTTCAAGACTTCTTGTGGTTTTGATAGTCTTAGATTGTAAAATCTATTAGTTTGAGATAGAGTGGAGATTTATAACTACCAGTGACTTGAGAAAATAGACCGTGTTGTATTGATGAACTCGATTAAGATCTTGTTCCAAAATACTCGAAATGAAAGTGTGATTTAGAATGATGTATTACGTCTGGCCAATGGAAATACATTGTAGTAAATCATACAGTAGTTTTGAGAGTCGGAAGAGATGTAACAAGTGTTAGATCGGATGTTGTTTGACGATTGATGCGATTTTCGATGACTGTTGACCGAGAGTTGACTTTTCTGACATAGTAATACTAGTTGAACAATATCTGGACTTAGGCTATTGATGATCGAATAAGCTTTGGTTTTGGGTTCTAATGAAGTTCTAAGCAAATTAAAGACGATGTGGAGATACTTTTAGCGGTGTCAAATACGTGTATTGATGTCATTTGACGGACTTAATTATTAGATGGATGTTTATTGTTTGTGTTAGTGGATATCGTTAACTTGAAAACCATGCTCGAATGATAAATGTTGGTTTATTATTGCAATTGTAAGTGTTTCTTCTAATGATGATATGAATGAAGCCATGCTTTTAGTGATGAATTTTGGGTAAGTATCGACCTAGATGAGTGATTTATGACGAAACTCTTAAATAATGAGTTTGAACTAGGTATTTATCTGCAGATATCGGGATATTTTGTTGTGATCAGTGTTGACCTAGCATTAAATTATTTGAAGAATTAGATACTTTTCCTTGTGTTTAGAGGTTAGTGCTAGTTTTTGACTTGTGACACGAACCTGATTAATACTGAAAATTCAATGAAAATGATTTAGGAAATAACCCTAAGATGAAATTGATCGATATAAAGTGGTGAGTCGATATCGGTATTTAGTAACTCTAGTATGTGATTGATATGGCCAAAACGGACGGTTTTATTTGTGCGGTGTCGTTAGGTCGCAACACGTCAGAATTAGCTACCACAAGGATGTAATGGTTTTATTATTTATATTTAGCTGGGGTTTCCTAGCTATAACTCACCTACTTGTCTTCCTTTTAATGAGTAAGTGGTAAATTTAACTCAGGTTCGTATTTTTCTATGTTTGCTCAGTAACGTGGGACCAAAGTGCCTATATAGCTAACCTTAGTGACAAGCGGTGATAGATTAGGATTCATATATTAGTATAACTATAAAGGTAAGGGTAGATAGGTATGAAGAATAGGGTTCTGATGGGGATTTATCACAAGAGTTAACTTCCTAGAATAAACACTAAACCTCAATCAGTTGGGCTATGAACCTAACTGATTTGTCACTAAGAGTTAAGGCTTTGAAGATTCTGGCTAAGACGGATATCCCTACTCCCAACGTTAACCTGGAGGGTTTAAACGACCTTATGGATAGAATCCTATGTACATGAACAAAGTGGTATATCCCTAAAGGAATGTCTCAGCTTTTCTTAATCCTAGTTGGTTTAACTAAAGTAATATTCCACCACTTAATACTATGGTATGCCTTAACATTAACAGATGTGCAATCTTAGATATTCTAAGGTACTGCCAATTGGATTAGAGGTCTCTCCTTTTGCGATCACTTATTCAACCCTGAATCATCTTACAACATCTCAAGAACGTTGCTTCTGACGCGAATCATGCTTCTAAGTAGACCGGTGTTCACTGAACTCTATGTTGTCTACTCTAACCACAACCTAAATGGGCAGCTCTTCTTTGACGAATAAATGATTATCCATACGTAGGTACTATATCCCTATTGTGACGTTAAGTACACATAACTACTTACCCGTATCCTAGGGTTGATCAGGTCCTAATACTAGGTTATAGACACGTGAATAAGCGGAAAGGGTGATCCGTAAATTAAACTTCTAAACCGTCAAGGTTCCAGTATAACAATAGCATAAGTTTCAGATAACGTATTCAACATATAATAAACATTTGCTACAGATAGATAGTCATGCAAGATGAGATCAACTTAAGATAACAAGATAACTTTATTAAATTAAGGAAAGCGTTCACCGTTTACAGACGAGATCCGGACCATTACAAGTGCTGACATCCTCTAGACCGCTCCTATTACAATCTTCGGCGTTCACCTCCAGGTACTTAATTTCCCGCTCGGAGGTGAGAAGGCCTTGAAAGCTCTAGGTTCATGATGAGTGTCGGCAGGTGTCAGTGGGCCATCCCTGTGTGGTGGGATCATCCTCATCCCTTGGTTCCTGAGTACCTCGCCGTCTCCTACCATCTCTTGTCCTTGTATCAGGCCTAAACCCTGTTACTCTCACCCCTGGTACTGTCCGGTCTTCAGAATCCGATATTGCCGGATTAGCTGTAATGATCAACTGTTTACCCTCAATACAAATGTATTCCCAAGTGTTCAGTATCTGATACCCTATTTCTTTTGACTCGGCCCCGATTCTATACCCAAACCTCTCGATACTCCCCAAAACATGCATCCGACGGAGGAGTTTAGTAACAACTGCTCCCAAAACTGGCACAACTGTCCTTGCTGAATTCTTTTCATTAGTAAATGCCTGGGCCAGGAGGTGCACAACTTGCATATTCTGGTTGTGTATCATGGCATGCATTAGGCGCATATCGTTAATGGTAACGGCACCACTGAAAGGACCCATTCATACCGATTATAAACAATTCACAATAGTTGATTTCATTGTGAGGTATTTGACCTCTAAATGATACATTTTACAAACATTGCATTCGTTTTTAAAAGACAAACTTTCATCACATCGAAAGTTGACGGCATGCATACCGTTTCATAATATATTTAACTATAAATGACTTAATAATATTCTTGATGAACTCAATGACTCGAATGCAACGTCTTTTGAATATGTCATGAATGACTCCAAGTATTATCTCTAAATGAGCAAATGCACAGCGAAAGATTTATTTCATACCTGAGAATAAACATGCTTAAAAGTGTCAACCAAAAGGTTGGTGAGTTCATAAGTTTATCATAAACAGTAAAATTCATCATTTTGATAGACCACAAGATTTAAATACAGTACACCTATCTCGTGTACAAAACCGTTTTTTCATAATGCTTAGCAGAGTAGGTTCGTATCCTTTTCTCCCTCGTAGGTTGCCTCGCGATTTTTAAATAACCGTACACATATCTCGTGCACAAAAATAATACACATAACCTGTGTATAAAAATCATTCTCTTTATACATAACATTCATTTTGATTTTATTGCTCAACATGGTAACCGACCTTAACATATAATGTGCATAAATAATATCCCCAAAATAGAACCTCTCGTCTATATAATATATAAACCTCGAAGTACTAAACACCACGCCCACTAGCTCTTCCGTCTAGTGAACATTCTAGGTGGGGGTGTTAAACCCGGTAGCTACCTTTAGGATTCCCGTGAATTAGGGCCATACCCGATTCTAATTCTTAGGTTACCAAGCAATAATAATCAGGGGAAAAATATTCACATCAATTGGTGGCAATTATCATGTCCACATAATTCAATAATAATCCACAGAACTTCTGTCTGCATAATAATTCATTCGAGAAATGTTTTGCTTTTGTCTATCTCGTCAAACATTTATAAAAGCATTTCATGTATTAGCAGTTCAAAAATATATTTCAAAAGCATTTAATAAAGCAGTTGTAAAAACAGTTCATGTATTCTCAGTCCCAAAAATGTAAAGAGTAAAAGGGAGCAAATGAACTCACGATACGATATTTTGTAGTAAAAATATGCATACGACAATACGGAACAAATGCAGGGTTGACCTCGAATTCACGAACCTATATCATTTATATATATATATATATATATATATATATATATATATATATATATATATATATATATATATATATATATATATATATATATATATATATATATATATATATATATATAAATTGCTTATTCTCCTCCCACGATGTGCCTAGCTATTACGTTCCGACTCATGCATCTGCCGGTAAAGTAAAGCACGTCCAAAGTGATGCGCGCCCCCATAGAAAGAAGCACGCCCGCCCGAAGTAGCATCCTTAGACACGTCCTTCTCGCGGGAGGAGAAGAGATGAAAGATTCATAGTTTCGAAGACCTTTCCATTGATAAGGCATTAAGGTATTCTTTCTTGAGGTTTTATCCTTTTCATGTATAGATAGATCGTTTATTCCAAAACCCAATAAACCTGGGAAGCTACGCCGTCTTACTCAACCACATAAAAACGACAGTGATGGATGCAATTTATCAAGTATTGAATAAGGTCTTTGCTGGCATATTCTTAGAGTGTTCTCACAGGTTCAGGAAAGGAAGAGGGACTCAGACATTCTTTGCGCAGAGTTCTATTACTATTAATGGGTGGCTTCGCGATTTCTTATGGGCACAGGCATCCCAGGTAATTCAGTCTTATGGTTCTTCATTATCCGCATATGGCCTTTTTTTCCTAGGCGCTCATTTTGTATGGGCTTTTAGTTTAATGTTTTTATTCGTACCATTAGAAGAAGGGGCACCTGTGGGAACATCTCTACTAACGAACCATTTCAATATTACGGGTGCTGCCGTGCCACGAGGCACGACCATGGAAGTAATGAAAAAGAAAAAGTTATGTAGTTGCACCATCTGTTCTATCCGTTCGAGTTTTGCTTCTATAGAGAAGATGAGACGCTCAAAATGAAAGTGTTCGCAACGCATACCGAAAGGGTATATATATATATATATATATATATATATATATATATATATATATATATATATATATATATATATATATATATATATATTAACACATATAATTGTAATCGAACGAATATATTAATGATATACTTGTTAAATTTTATGTTATATGTATTAATTATAGTTTTATGTAACTAATTGTTATTTGGTAAAATAATAAATAAAGTTGTATTATCTTATAATAATAATAATAATAATAATAATAATAATAATAATAATAATAATAATAATAATAATAATAATAATAATAATAATAATAATAATAATAATAATAATAATAATAATGATAATAATAATAATAATAATAATAATAATAATAGTAATAATACTTACTAATAAAAATAATTATAGTAATAATAACCATGATAATAATAATATTATTAATGATCATCAAAATAATGATAATAATCATGTATATTTATAAATCATGATAATGATATTAATAATAATAATAATAATGTTAATAATAATAATGATAATAATATTAATGGTGATAATAATATTTATCTTTAATCATAATAATAATGTAATAATAATAATATCAATAATAATATTAATAATAATAATAATAATAAAAGTAATAATAATAATAAGTAAATAGGAATTCTACCTCAAAGAAGTAATCCTTAAAAAAATGCCCAAGTCCGAGTTTGAACCCGCGACGTCCCACTAACCCGATAACACCTTTAAACCAATGAACCAACGATTTGTTTTGGTATTAACCCGCATGATTAACTAGTTCATCAAACCCTTATCACTTCATCATCATTATCATGATCTAATATCATCATCATTCTAATATCATAATCAAATTATAATCATAATCATAATCATATCACGATCATAATCATTACATGATCATAATCATATCATAACATAATCCTAATCATATTCGGTTATCTCGATCACCATCATCATCAGATCATCGATTATCATTATCATTTTCATAAACACCATTATCATAATTCTTAACATCATCTAATCAATAAATCATATATCATCATCTAACATCGATCATTATGACTTCATGTATCATTCACCTCATAACCGTAACCATCATCATGTACATCACCATCATGAACTATCATCATCATTTTCGTTTTCCTTCTTCCTCATCGAATATCATCATTTTCACAGAATCACTATCCTAATTATTATACTTATCGTCATTATCATAATCATCTTAGCATAATAATATCCTAATCATTTTCATTTCATCCTCGTGTAATCATCTTACATCATTTTTCATAATCATTAACACCTACAATTCGATTACTATAATAATCATGATCGCACCGTTTAATCATAATCATACGGCTTAATCATAATCATTTTCATAATCATCTTCATAATCTTGATCATAATTCTAACCATAATCAACACTACTCTCGGTTTTAGCATACCATTACGATTCTGATTTTAGTTCGGCCCAATGATATTCGAAGTTGGTAGCCCAATAAGGAAATTGATCTACAAACCCACTCATTAAATAAAAAAGAACCCGGTCGTTGTTTAAACAAGGAAACAGTGAGATCGAGCTGTTAAATAACATCATGACTTAACATCATCATAAAAGTAATAAAGTGTCACCTAGGTGACCCATTTTGGGTCGGCCATAAAGGAGAAAAAGGAAGCAATTTAAAAGTGTGCAGTTTTCTTTTGGTGTTTAGCACTATCGATTTACTTCATCATTGCCATGCCTCCTTTTTCTTTTAAAAGGTAGAACCCATGAAGTATAATATATAACTAACTCAGGTTTGTTGTTTGATTATAATCGAAATGAGCAAGTATATAGTCGATGATTGTAAGTTGGTGATGTTGTTCGAACCAAAAAAAACTGGATACACTAGTTTTGTTTGATGAAGGTGACATGGTGGCGAGGGTTTAGGTGATTATTAATGAAGATGATGATCAAATGTGGTAGTGATGTAGGTGGTGAATTGTGGTGATGGTTTAAGTGGTTCATGATCATGACAAAAACGGAAGTTAGAACGCAAGGTGATGGTTAATGTAAATCTTACTCTCTCTTTATTTTTATTTTTTTATTTATGATTTGTAGTGATTGATATATATAATGGGAATGAATACATGTTTTAACAGATATTTTTGATCATAATTGATTCGAATTGATTCGTGAAGTCGACATGTAACAGAACGCACAAGGTTCTTCAAACTAGAAGAAGAAAACAAGAAAAAAAAATAAGTCAGATGGTGATGGCTAACAGAATCATTTGCATTGTACTGAGATTAGAGAAAGGAATCAATTCGTATAAGAGAAGAAACAAAAAAATGAAAAGCAGATAGAGACCTGTAACAAATTTGTACTCTTAATTGATATTGATAGGGATTTGATTTGTACGATTGATACAATTTCAAGATTTTTAAAATTTGATGAATAACCAGAGGTACGAGCTGTGTAATATTTTATTTCCCTTTTAATTTTCACAATGCAGTTGTATAATATATAGATTGAATGGAATATTTGAAATAGAACATTGATTATTCATGGATTTGTTTGTATTGAAAAATGATATGGACGTGTAACAAGAATTTAGACAGGATATTTGATCAGGTACAAAAATATATGATATTTAGAAATCTGGAGACAGAAAACAAACTTGAATAAAGTTTGATCACGATGGCTAACAGAAATTTGTTGTATCTGTGATTCCATTTACTTTGTATCAAAAGTTAAGAGACATGAAGAACATATAAAAAAAAATAAAAATTGATGTTGATAGAGAACAGATTATATTCGTATGAATCTGATTTATCTGTTTATATATAATATTCTTAATATTAATAATTAATAAATATAACTGTATAAATAATAATAATACTTTTAATAATAAACATACTAATAATTATAATAGAAATAATAATATTAATATTAAGATAAAAATGAATAATAATAATGATAACTATAATAATAGTAATAACTTTTAATGATAATAAAAATATATATATAATATTAAAATAATAATATCAGAATAATACTAATAAAAATAATGATAAAAGTAATAAGAGTAATGATGATAATAATCTAAAATAAAAATGTTATCTTTTTTATTAATATTAAGAATAATAATAATAATAACTAAAATCATAATTATAATAATGATATCAAGAATATTAGTCATAATAATATTATAACAAATTCAATGTATCAAATTTCATATATATATATATATATATATATAGATAATAACGTAATAATTTTTATTACAACGTATATAAATTTACATCTTTATCTGTAACATCAAATGCAGGTAATAGTTTATTAATATGATTAATAATTTCTATATATAGTTATTTATATATATAATTATCTATATACATATTCATTTACAGATAATTGTTCGTGAATCGTTGAAAATGGTCGAAGGTTAATTGCATATTTGAAAATAGTTCAAAATTTTTGAGACTCAACATTACAGTCTTTGCTTATCGTGACGAAATCATATAATGATCAAGTTTAAATTTGGTCAGAGATTTCCGGGTCGTCACAGTACCTACCCGTTAAAGAAATTTCGTCCCGAAATTTGATCGAGGTCGTCATGGTTAACAATAAAAATGTTCTCATGACGAATATGAGTTGTAGAATAGAGTTTTATCATTATTGATTAATATAGATAAAACGATTCGATTATGTGAAGCGTACGAGTGAAGCTGTCACAAAAGATTGAAATAAAGAAATAGAGATTCGTCTTAACTTTTGACATAGTCATTGTTGATTTTCGGAATTCAAAGAATTTAGAGAAAATCTACATAATCTATATAAGATTTGATTCTTCGATGAATAAAGAAAATAAAATCTCTTTAGTTAAATGCGATGATCTGTCCCGATTATTCTGTCTGATATTTTCATTATAAATTAAACTTTCTCTGTTCCATTATTTTCATCCCTCCCATACTTTCCTTTCTCAATTCATTCTTCCAAAAGATTTTGAAAATACTTAATCCAGTTCTGATCATGTTCTTAAGTAAAGCGATCAAGACGTCTCGGTTTGTAGGTTTGAAGTTCGAAAGGACATAACTAAGATTCTAAGCAGAAAGGTAATAGCACGATTTGATTTTTAAATTACCAGAATCACGGAAGATAGAACTATCAAGAATATATTTTCTTGATATGTTCGGAGGTTAAGTAGAATGAAAGAGTTATGTAACATGGCATATGATGGCGGTATAGTCTGTGAACCATCATCACATTCCATTAGAAATTTAGCATGACTTACTGTAATATAATCATGTTGATCGGGCATCATTATATTATATTAACTCATGCTTCAATTCCCAACACTTCTCCAGAAACCATTCATAATTCAAACTCGAATTTAAAGAAATTTAGAAACTAAAATAGTTTCCTTTATGATGTAACATGGATAGCACGAAGAGATAGATAATTTCGGACAAGAATATTTATGAAAATATCCTCAGAAATATCAAAGATATTTATGATGATATTTTCAGAATTTCTAAGATTGAAGGTCGATGAAGAAAAAAATTTCCGCAAGATTTTAACATGACTTCGGAGCAAGATATTCTCTAAAGATTTCATCGGATCCAGAATTACCTGGATTCTTTGAATTTAGGGTTTGGTCCTTGTATTTGTCCTTGATCTCCTTCATGGTTAGCTCAATCCATTTTTCGATACCAAATTTTCTATCGAGCGTTCCCAACATTCCATTCTTTATTATCAAACTTTTGGCCATTTAGACTATCTACAGTTTTGTTGTTACCTCTGCATTTAATGCTACCATAACTGAGTCATCGGTTATTAATCTGAGGTGGTTTCAAGAGAATTATGTTTTTAGATGATTAAACGCTGATGGTAATCGTCAAGATACAAAGGATGTTTAAGATGAAATCAAGTGGCAAACTTGAGAAAATATTTAACTGTAGTAGATGTAGCTTATTAACGATATTTTAAATCAAAATGTGTTATAATTAATATTTCCTACTCTTTTAATACTTTTTAATTGTCCAAAGTTAGTAGTCCAATAGTCCAAGGTTAGTATAGGTTTAAAGTTCTTTTTCGTAGTTAATTAATTGGTTACTAATCAATTTTATTTCGTCCATTATTTTCTTCATTATGCCACTTGTCAAATCTTGACTTGGATTCTGATCAGTCAAAATCCGAATATGAAATTGAATTTGAATGAAAATAGTTGTTCTTCGGTGAACAGATATATATGTGGATGTAGGTAGGATAGCTCAATGACTGCTGAATCGGATTTGAAGAATGTATAGTACAACATGTTAATGTGAAATCTAAATATTCTTCGGGTATTACCTACCCGTTAAAATATTTTTACCATTAACAGTTTGTACACACGAATCTTTGATGTAGAATGATACATAGAACGAATATGTTTGATGTAGAACGAATATGTAGAACAAAGCTAAATGGTGTAGAATGTCATGTAGAACAAGATTTTTCTTGAGGTACAGATTGTGGGGTTGAGGCTTATGATGCGGATGTTGAGGCTTGTGTTATTGGTGGTATTGGTGCTGATGTTGATGGTACTGTTGGTGCCGGTGATGTTGCTGAAGCTGGTACATTTTGCACCATATTTTCTAAGGCTACAACTCGGGCGCGAAGCTCGTTGACTTCTGCTATTACTCTGGGATGATTGTCGGTAGGAACGAGCGAATGAATAAGGTTTAGAATCTGAGTTATGATATAGTCGTGGCGATATACTCTGGAAATGAGAGAGAAAATGGTGTTTCGAACAGGTTCGCCGGTAAGTGCTTCAGGTTCTTCACCAAGAGGGGAATGTGGTGGATGGAAGGGATCACCTTCTTCTTGTCTCCAATGATTAAGTAGGCTATGAACCCATCCCCAATTCATCCAGAATAGATGATGGCTGATTGGTTGGTCCATTCCGGTCACACTGCTTTCAGAGCTTGAGCGGAACTCCATATCGGAATCCGAGGAACTTGAACTAGTGGCGAGTTCCATTTCGTATGATTGAATAGAGGATTTTTTGATATGAAATGATTTTCAGCTATCGAATGGTATTCTAATTACATAGAATATCTATATATATAGAGCAAAAGATTTCGTAGATTATGGAGGGATTTACGGAATATGTCAGGCAAAGTTTACAGTAACAGATACGTTAAGATATGAATTTTGTCTATACACTATTTATGCAATCAATGCAGTAAGATGTGTCTAGACTAAGAATGATAAGCAGGTAATTTCCTAAGGATGGTAAGTAGATGATTTTCGACTAGAAATGATAAGCAAAACTTTTGACATGCAGACACGGTCGAAGTCTAGACTCACTAATGCATCTAAGCAACTATCAGTTAGACAAACTAATGCAAGACCTGGTTCGCTAAGACCACTGCTCTGATACCAACTGAAAGGACCCGTTCATACCGATTATAAACGATTCACAATAGTTGATTTCATTGCGAGGTATTTGACATCTAAATAATACATTTTACAAACATTGCATTCGTTTTTAAAAGACAAACTTTCATCACATCGAAAGTTGACGGCATGCATACCATTTCATAATATATTCAACTATAAATGACTTAATAATATTCTTGATGAACTCAATGACTCGAATGCAACGTCTTTTGAATATGTCATGAATGACTCCAAGTATTATCTCTAAATGAGCAAATGCACAGCGGAAGATTTCTTTCATATCTGAGAATAAACATGCTTAAAAGTGTCAACCAAAAGGTTGGTGAGTTCATAAGTTTATCATAAACAGTAAAATTCATCATTTTGATAGACCAGAAGATTTAAATACAGTACACCTATCTCGTGTACAAAACCATTTTTTCATAATGCTTAGCAGAGTAGGTTCGTATCCTTTTCTCTCCCGTAGGTTCCCTCGCGATTTTTAAATAACCGTACATATATCTCGTGCAGAAAAATAATACACATAACCTGTGTATAAAAATCATTCTCTCGATACATAACATTCATTTCGATTTTATTGCTCAACATGGTAACCGACCTTAACATATAATGCGCATAAATAATATCCCCAAAATAGAACCTCTCGTCTGTATAATATATAAACCTCGAAGTACTAAACACCACACCCACTAGCTCTTCCGTCTAGTGAACATTCTGGGTGAGGGTGTTAAACCCGGTAGCTACCTTTAGGATTCGCGTGAATTAGGGCCATACCCGATTCTAATTCTTAGGTTATCAAGCAATAATAATGAGGGGAAAAATATTCACATCAATTGGTGGCAATTATCATGTCCACATAATTCAATAATAATCCACATAACTTCTGTCTGCATAATAATTCATTTGAGGAATGTTTTACTTGTGTCTATCTCGTCAAACATTTATAAAAGCATTTCATGTATTCGCAGTTCAAAAATATATTTCAAAAGCATTTAATAAAGCAGTTGTAGAAACAGCGCATGTATTCTCAGTCCCAAAAATGTAAAGAGTAAAAGGGAGCAAATAAACTCACGATACGATATTTTTTAGTAAAAATATGCATACGATGATACGGAACAAATGCAGGGTTGACCTCGGATTCACGAACCTATATCATTATATATATATATATATATATATATATATATATATATATATATATATATATATATATATATATATATATATATATTAACACATATAATTGAAATCGAACGAATATATTAATGATATACTTGTTAAATTTTATGTTATATGTATTAATTATAGTTTTATGTAACTAATTGTTATTTGGTAAAATAATAAATAAAGTTGTATTATCTTATAATAATAATAATAATAATAATAATAATAATAATAATAATAATAATAATAATAATAATAATAATAATAATAATAATAATAATAGTAATAATACTTACTAATAAAAATAATTATAGTAATAATAACCATGATAATAATAATATTATTAATGATCATCAAAATAATGATAATAATCATGTATATTTATAAATCATGATAATGATATTAATAATAATAATAATAATGTTAATAATAATAACGATAATAATATTAATGGTGATAATAATATTTATCTTTAATCATAATAATAATGTAATAATAATAATATCAATAATAATATTAATAATAATAATAATAATAATAATAAAAGTAATAATAATAATAATAAGTAAATAGGAATTCTACCTCAAAGAAGTAATCCTTAAAAAAATGCCCAAGTCCGGGTTTGAACCCGCGACGTCCCGCTAACCCGATAACACCTTTAAACCAATGAACCAATGATTTGTTTTGGCATTAACCCGCATGATTAACTAGTTCATCAAACCCTTATCACTTCATCATCATTATCATGATCTAATATCATCATCATTCTAATATCATAATCAAATTATAATCATAATCATAATCATATCATGATCATAATCATTACATGATCATAATCATATCATAACATAATCCTAATCATATTCGGTTATCTCGATCACCATCATCATCAAATCATCGATTATCATTATCATTTTCCTAAACAGCATTATCATAATTCTTAACATCATCTAATCAATAAATCATATATCATCATCTAACATCGATCATTATGACTTCATGTATCATTCACCTCATAACCGTAACCATCATCACGTACATCACCATCATGAACTATCATCATCATTTTCGTTTTCCTTCTTCCTCATCGAATATCATCATTTTCACAGAATCACTATCCTAATTATTATACTTATCGTCATTATCATAATCATCTTAGCATTATAATATCCTAATCATTTTCATTTCATCCTCGTGTAATCATCTTACATCGTTTTTCATAATCATTAACACCTACAATTCGATTACTATAATAATCATGATCGCACCGTTTAATCATAATCATACGGCTTAATCATAATCATTTTCATAATCATCTTCATAATCTTGATCATAATTCTAACCATAATCAACACTACTCTCGGTTTTAGCATACCATTAAGATTCTGATTTTAGTTCGGCCCAATGATATTCAAAGTTGGTAGCCCAATAAGGAAATTGATCTACAAACCCACTCATTAAATCAAAAAGAACCCGGTCGTTGTTTGAACAAGGAAACAGTGAGATCGAGCTGTTAAATAACATCATGACTTAACATCATCATAAAAGTTATAAAGTGTCACCTAGGTGACCCATTTTGGGTCGGCCACAAAGGAGAAAAAGGAAGCAATTTAAAAGCGTGCAGTTTTCTTTTGGTGTTTAGCACTATCGATTTACTTCATCATTGCCATTCCTCCTTTTTCTTTTAAAAGGTAGAACCCATGAAGTATAATATATAACTAACTCAGGTTTGTTGTTTGATGATAATCGAAAAGAGCAAGTATATAGTCGATGATTGTAAGTTGGTGATGTTGTTCAAACCGAAGAAAAACTGGATGCACTAGTTTTGTTTGATGAAGGTGACATGGTGGCGAGGGTTTAGGTGATTATTAATGAAGATGATGATCAAATGTGGTAGTGATGTAGGTGGTGAATTGTGGTGATGGTTTAAGTGGTTCATAATCATGACAAAAATGGAAGTTAGAACGCAAGGTGATGGTTAATGTAAATCTTACTCTCTCTTTATTTTTTTTATTTACGATTTGTAGTGATTGATATATATATATATATATATATATATATAATGGGAATGAATACATGTTTTAACAGATATTTTTGATCATAATTGATTCGAATTGATTCGTGAAGTCGACATGTAACAGAACGCACAAGGTTCTTCAAACAAGAAGAAGAAAACAAGAAACAAAAAATAAGTCAGATGGTGATGGCTAACAGAATCGTTTGCATTGTACTGAGATTAGAGAAAGGAATCAATCCGTATAAGAGAAGAAACAAAAAAATGAAAAGCAGATAGAGACCTGTAACAAATTTGTACTCTTAATTGATATTGATAGGGATTTGATTTGTACGATTGATACAATTTCAAGATTTTTAAAATTTGAAGAATAATCAGAGGTACGAGCTGTGTAATATTTTATTTCCCTTTTAATTTTCACAATGCAGTTGTGTGATATATAGATTGAACGGAATATTTGAAATAGAACATTGATTATTCATGGATTTGTTTGTATTGAAAAATGATATGGACGTGTAACAAGAATTTAGACAGGATATTTGATCAGGTACAAAAATATATGATATTTAGAAATCTGGAGACAGAAAACAAACTTGAATAAAGTTTGATCACGATGGCTAACAGAAATTTGTTGTATTTGTGATTCCATTTACTTTGTATCAAAAGTTAAGAGACATGAAGAACATATAAATAAAATAAAATAAAAAAAATTGATGTTGATAGAGAACAGATTATATTCGTATGAATCTGATTTATCTGTTTATATATAATATTCTTAATATTAATAATTAATAAATATAATTGTATAAATAATAATAATACTTTTAATAATAAACATACTAATAATTATAATAGAAATAATAATATTAATATTAAGATAAAAATGAATAATAATAATGATAACTATAATAATAGTAATAACTTTTAATGATAATAAAAATATACATATAATATTAAAATAATAATATCCGAATAATACTAATAAAAATAATGATAAAAGTAATAAGAGTAATGATAATAATAATCTAAAATAAAAATGTTATAATTTTTATTAATATTAAGAATAATAATAATAATAACTAAAATCATAATTATAATAATGATATCAAGAATATTAGTCATAATAATATTATAACAAATTCAATGTATCAAATTTCATATATATATATATATATATATATATATATATATATATATATATATATATATATATATATATATATATATATATATAATAACGTAATAATTTTTATTACAACGTATATCAATTTACATCTTTATCTGTAACATCAAATGCAGGTAATAGTTTATTAATATGATTAATAATTTCTATATATAGTTATTTATATATATAATTATCTATATACATATTCATTTACAGATAATTGTTCGTGAATCATTGAAAATGGTCGAAGGTTAATTGCATATTTGAAAATAGTTCAAAATTTTTGAGACTCAACATTACAGTCTTTGCTTATCGTGTCGAAATCATATAATGATCAAGTTTAAATTTGGTCGGAAATTTCTGGGTCGTCGCAACCACCATGTTGGGCTTTTGGGTGAAGGGTTTTAGTGATAAAGTGGTGAAGGATGCGGTGTACGGGGTTGATGAATTTTGAGGCCTTTTTACTTGATCTCCACGGCTCATCATTGGAGGTATATTCGTGCTAGAAAGCTTGGTAGTCTATGTTGTTCAAGGTGGTGTAACCCCTCTTGAATAAAGAACTGTTGAGTTGTGATGGTTTGTACAGTTCCAAATACCTTGCAAACCGTGCAAGAGATAGGTGGTACATCTGATTTTTGTGGTGAAAGTGGATACACTCTTGATCACCGTAATCCTCTTGATCAACGTCTGAATCAAACCTCCAAGTAGCCATAAATTCCGAGTATGGCTCATTGTACGTTTTCTCATTTATTTCAAACAAGTTTTGCCAGGCTCTGTGTGTTCTCCCGATTGCTCTAAAGTTCAAGATTGCCCTAAGCTTCTCGGCCCATCCACACTGTTCCATAATCATCCAGTTAATATATTTGTTAGCCCCTTTCGGCCGATTAATCCAGGTTCTCATAAATGGCTCATTATCTGCTGGATCATCTTGCCCGTGAAGGTAATGGGGTAACTCATATTCTGCTGGTATGCGATTAGCCATCTGCGAAAGTCAAGTAACGTAGGTTATGTTCCAAAAAATTGAGACTTAGAACTTAAAAATGCATATATTTTTCGGAAAAAATTCGAAATGAGGGCTTTAAAAATGGCATTTTCCAAATTCCTGTTATAGCCAAATATAGCCAAAATTACCACAAACAATATCTAATCCAACTACAAACTTATTTTTAAGCAAAATTTAAAGTGTACCCGTGATTACAATAAATAATGCTAAAAATAATAATTATAGCGAGTTAGTCGTAATAAGAAATTTTGATCCAAATGTGATGATTTTTAAGCATACAATGGTTCTAATGGCCATTTCTGATTACCTTAAATATTTTTAATCACCAAACTTGAGCTATAACATTCTTAAGTCAAAGATTTAGGCTGTTTTACCAAAAAAAAAATATACATTTTGTTCAAAACGTACAAAATAAGGAAAATCAAAGACTAAGCTACATTTTCATGAGCAAATAAATGATATCTTTATTTGAACTAGTTTTAAAGCAATCCTAAGTTTTAAAAACGTTTTAACTATAGGAAAAACTATAATCCTAATTAAGTGTAGTTTAACCAAAATGTCAAATTTAGGCAAACAAGCATATATTATTCCAAAATTAGTTTCTAAGCATTCTAAATGAATCACTAAGCCTAATTAAGCTAGCAAAACATCAATTTTCTAAGAATTTCACCAATTTCTACCCTAAAACCTCAACTAACGAATCGAGAGCTAAAAACTATCCAAAGTGCTTCAATCGAGTCTAAAAAATAACACATAGCAATCACATTATCTAACTAAGCATAAAGGAATCCAAAATTGGGCATAAAACATAATTTTTCTCAAAAGTTAAAATTTTGACTTTGAGAGAGAATTTGAATTTTGACCAATAAAGAGTACCTTTTACACCAAATTGATGATGGAAACGTGTTTAGGAGGCACGAGAGAGTCGGATTTGAGCTTCGATTTGTTGAAATTGATCAAGAATTGATGGTGAGGTGGTGGTGTGTACTCGTCGGCCGAAGAACACAGAAGGAGAAGAAGAAGAGAAAAAAAAAATAAAAGGGAAGGGGAAAAAGAGAGGAGGAGAAGAAAAGAAGAAGAAAATTGGGCCCGTGCGGCTCACGGGCTTATTTTCCCGACCCGACTCGCGAATTTTATATTTTTACAATTTTAAAATTTTAACTCGGTTAATAAAAAGGTAAAGGTTTTCTATGAATCTTAATTAGATTATTTATATTAATTAAACTATAATTTAAAAGACAAATAGAAGGAGTAAAATTAAAATATTTTATTTTATTAATAACTCAAATTACACAGGTTCCACAACTAAGTTCCAGAAATGATGTGGAAAGAAAGACAAGTTTAAAGCTTCTTTGACCATCCAGAGTAGATCAGCGGAGTGTACTGAAAATATTTCAAAATCACTTAGCATTTTACGCTCATGCTTTTGTAAATCCCCGATATCGTCCATAAGTTTAACCAAAGCCCTTCTAACTTTTTTAACGTTTGAAATTCCGTCGCTTGGTCCAGTATCTCGATAATTAAGTTCAAAAAGAAGTTTTGACACTGTGTCTTGAAATAAAAGATCTTCCACGCAGTCAGGATCACCGATAGTAAATTTAAAATTTGTAGATATTTCCCGAATGATCTTCCTTTGCAGGGTTTTAAATGGAAATTTTGACATAATGAGGATTTGTACTAGTTCAGAATATGTTTCCTTTCTTTTAGCGAAGAAATTTTGATGTATTCTTTCCTCGGTGGAATCCGGAAAAACTTCAATTAATCTTTTGATAAGAAATGAGGCTGGATCAAAGTAAAAGAAATCTCGGTTTTTGTATTTTGAAATAGGGTTAGGTTTCTTGTTTTCAACCCAAAATTCTAATTCAGAGATCTTTGCGGCGACGTAACGGTTTATATGAATTGGAGAAACTTCCTTATTGGTGAAGTGAGGGAGAAAACTGGCGAATGACTCTAAATCAAATTTGAAATCAATTTCTGCATCCCGATACTTGACGAAAATATCATTCCCACACTCTTTTAACAATTTGTGAAGAGAACGAACTTGAGAACGCAACTCTTTTAACAGATTGATTTGAAATGTTGAGAACGGGAAGTCTGAGGAATATAGGTGCCTAATAAATTCTCTATAGATGTCTAACCTTCTACTAGGATTTAACAGATTTCCAGTAAACGGAGCTTTTGTTTCATCAGTGTTTCGTTTCTCTTTTGGGACATATTCAAAAAAGTCTGGATATTTGAAAATATTTTAATATTCTTCCCGTATTTCATCTTCTATAATCAGGAGTTCATTAAGGCTGAGTCTCCCTTTTGGATCGTGAAGAGGGTCGAATCCTGGTTCATTTGAGTAAAACTTATCCAAAAGCAATGAAATCTCAAAGTCAGATGAAATTATCCGGCTACTTGGACTACAAGGATCAAGAACTAATTCTTGATGAGATTCATTAGGGTTTAGATTTGTTTTTGTTTTATAAAGTAAAACTTCTCCGGTTTCCGAAGTTGTGGGAGAGCAACTGCCATTCGCACTTTCTTCGTAGTCGGTTAAGTTGAAATCTACAGAAATTAAGACCATAATTAATATTTTGTTTTTATAGTTTTGAAAAGGGTTTACTGTAATGGCGACTTTAAATCCTATACTGACAAACTCCCTGTTTGTTAAGCATGTGTGGTTCCAGTCAATTTATCTTTGAAACAAGTGGCCAGGCCGACAACGGAGAGGCAGGATCCTTTTGGTTCCAATATAATTGGAGACTGTTCAGAAAATCCAACAACCAAGTCCATGTATAATTGTCTTTCTTAGTCACCACTCAAGAATCTCGGATATCTTGATAGAATCAACAATTACCTTAACAGAAAGAAAATTTAAGTACCCGGCAGCGGCGCCAAAAACTTACTACCCTCATGATATGGCCAACACGGATGGTTTTATTTGTGCGGTGTCATTAGGTCACAACACGTCAGAATTAGCTACCACAAGGATGTAATGGTTTTATCATTTATATTTAGCTGGGGTTTCCTAGCTATAACTCACCTACTTGTCTTCCTTTTAACGAGTAAGTGGTAAATATAACTCAGGTTTGTATTTTTGTATGTTTGCTCAGTAACGTGGGACCAAAGTGCCTATATAGCTAACCCTAGTCACAAGCGGTGATAGATTAGGATTAACTATGAATATATTAGTTTAACTATAATGGTAAGGGTAGAAAGGTATGAAGAATAGGGTTCTGATGGGGATTTATCACAAGAGTTAACTTCCTAGAATAAACACTAAACCTCAATCAGTTGGGCTATGAACCTAACTGATTTGTCACTAAGAGTTTAGGCTTTGAAGATTCTGGCTAAGACGGATATCCCTACTCCCAACGTTAACCTGGAGGGTTTAGACGACCTTATGGATAGAATCCTTGGTACATGAACAAAGTGGCATATCCCTAAAGGAAAGTCTCAGCTTTTCTTAATCCTAGTTGGTTTAACTAAAGTAATATTCCACCACTTAATACTATGATATGCCTTAACATTAATAGATGTGCAATCTTAGATATTCTAAGGTACTGCTAATTGGATTAGAGGTCTCTCCTTTTGCGATCACTTATTCAACCCCGGATCATCTTACAACATCTCAAGAACGTTGCTTCTGACGCGAATCATGCTTCTAAGCAGACCAGTGTTTACTGAACTCTATTTTGTCTACTCTAACCACAACCTAAATGGGCAGCTCTTCTTTAACGAATAAATGATTATCCGTACGTAGGTACTTGATGTGTGCAGGGTGTAGTACGAAATAGTTATATTTTTATTGCAAAATACTATTAAATACGATACAATTTTACACAAGTTATTTATTTATTTATAGAATGGATATACCTAAACCTTGCTACAACACTTATAGGCAGTGTACCTAATCGTAAAGTAGTGTAGTTTTTAGTAAGTCCGATTCGTTCCGCAGGGAGCTAGCCAAGTTTATGCTATATTTGTATCAATATATATATAAGTAATATTATTATTATTATAAAAGGGGGTTTTACCGTTTAATGACCGGTTTGTCGATTTTAAAACTTAAATCACAATTAAAACCTAATGTAAAATATTAAATATACAAATGACTTAATTTAAAGCGTAAAGTAAATGACGATAAAAATGCGATAAGATAAAAGTACGATCATTAAAAGTGCAATAATTTAAAGTATGATAAATAAAATGACGATAAATAAAAATGCGATGAGATATAAATTAAGAGAATTATGCTTATTTAAACTTCCGTAATCATGATGTTTGACGTGTTGATTTTAATTTATTACCATGGGTTAATTGTCCTTTGTCCTGGATTATTCGATATGTCCATACGGTTTTGTCCATAATAGTCCATCAGTCATAATTATAAAGTGCGAGAGACTTCATCAAATTATCCTTATACCTGAAGTCAAATATTCTAACTAATTGGGGATTCAAACTGTAACAAGGTCTTAATACTTTGTTTAATGAATACACCAGGTTATCGACTGTGTAATCCAAGGTTTTACTACTTTGTTAACAATTACACCAATTACCCTTGAATGTAATCCACCCCAGTTTTAATGAGTCCATTAACTATTAATCCATCCCCGTGTCCGGTCAAATGAATAATTATTAGTATTTATAAATATCCCGCCCACCGTACCCAGTCAAGCGTATGTGGTTATATATAAATACGTCAAATTATAAATCTCTATATTAAATCAACGAGATATTATTTAATTAATATAAAGCCCATTAATAGTCCATAGTCTAATTTTCACAAGTGTCGATCTTTTGTCCAAACCCCAATTATGGTCTAAAGCCCAATTACCCAATCTTAATATTTAGCCCAACATCACGATTACTTCGATTTAAATAAGCATAATAATAATAATTTAGCTACGAGACATTAATTTAAAAAGGTTGAATATAACTTACAATGAGTATTAATAGCGTAGCGTTACACGGACAGAATTTCGACTTACAAACTTAAACCATTCGCCAACATAACCTTATTATTATTAAACTTAAATTAAAATTAAAATTAAAATTATATATATATATATATATATATATATATATATATATATATATATATATATATATATATATATATATATATATATATATATATATATATATATATTACGTATATAGAAAAGAAATAAAAAGGGGTGAGTAATCGATCAGAATGCGCGGCCTTTTATAGGCCCACGTTTAACTGTCGAGCTCCGCGAGTGCGGAGGTTTTCGTCGTCACAGCTCCGCTAGTGCGGAGGTATGGATTCCAGCTCACCAAAGTGATTTAAACGTGGGCTGCTTAAAAATATAATATATATAATTAATTATATATTATATTATATTCTTGTGCATAGTTGACTTGTAATTTTTGGTCCGTTGTGTCGCGTGCTGAAAGTTGGTTCATGTCTTGGTTCCGGATTTTTGAACGCCTTTTCGTACGATTTAATATCTTGTACTTTGCATTTCACGGCTTGTACTCTTGTAATTTTTAGTCGTTTCTCATCAATAATTTGAACCACTTGGATTGTACTTTGTACTTTTTAGCTTTTTGGTCATTTGCGTCTTCAATTCGTCGAATCTATCTTTTGTCTTCACCTTTTATTATTTAAACGAATATAACTTGTAAATAGAACAACTGCAACTAAAAGCTTGTCTTTCTTGAAGGATAATGCTATGAAATATATGTTCGTTTTTAGCATTATCAAATATTCTCACACTTGAGCGTTGCTTGTCCTCAAGCAATATAGAACTTGAATATAACTTTACTAGAATCACTTCTTTATTCTTCACACTTTGTACATCAGTGATTTTAATACAGTGGTATGAACAATGATAGTAACGATGTGGTTTACAGTCCCACATGACTATAAAAATTTAGATCCTTTAGGAAATTGGATCTTTATAAAAACATTTGATTTTTAAAAAATTCTATCTAGCTTTTACTCTAGATTAGTTTTCCGGAATAACCCTTCACCGGTGTTTGCAAAATGTTTGTGGGTTTTGTGGGTTTCAGATTTGAAAATTTTAGCTTAAAACTTGCGGTTTTGTGTCAACCTCTTGCTAACCTTGTATTAGGAAAGCAACACGTCCAGTATACTTGCTCCGTATATTACCTTTCGGTAAACTACCGTCCGGTTGTAAAGGAAAGCGTTGAACAAGCAACTGTTAAGGCAATGTCCCGTGACATGCTTTTGATTATGGTCTATATCATGTCGGATGCAATTACTATCCTTAGTAGGAGCAATAGTAAAGATCACCCTATAGTTTTTCGGTCTGGCACAAGGTCCTGTCTTTGACCATGCTATGCAACCACCGTTCTTACGGTTGACACCCGATTTGGTTCAGGTGACCTAATGAATTCCAGGTGAATTCCTAGGATTTTACGTTCAATGGTAATGAACGCATTGAAAATGGGTTTTCAGAAAACAAATCGGTTTGTAATTTGATCAAAATATTTTCTCGTTCAAGCTCGAGTTTAGATATCATCAAATTCCATGAGTTTGAATTCTCAATCTTTAAGGTCAATCTCAAGGATTGAATAATATCAGGCTTAAAAGCTGATTTTTGATCTTTTAAGTAGATTATCCTTTCTGGGGATCTGATTCATTAGTCTTATAAGCTAATTTGCACGGTGCCCCCCATTGTACGAGACAGATCCTCTCATGGTTAGGATAAGTCTGACCACTTGGCGACCCTGTTTGATGCTGAGGTCCGTGGATTTCCAGCTGATTTTTGAGAAAACTTTTCAAGATTTTTCGTAAGCTCTACAACTGGTCTGGACGACAACTTCCTGACCTAAATCAAGAAGCGCGTGTCTTTTTTCTCGGAAGACTTTACTTCCTTTTAAATCAAGTGGCACATTTCTTTCAAATATATTATAAGAAATCGGGTAAAACTGATAAAATTGTCCAAAACAAAAGTATCTTCAATTATTTGTACAAAAATATGTGATATATGTTCTAAATAACTTGGTAATTTTTTCCCACACTTGGCTTTTATTTTTCTTTCTTTGCCTTTTTATTCTCCTCTATTCCATTTTTTAATGAATTCAAGCATTTTGGGTTGTTTCTCAATTTATGTCCTTTACGAGGTAACGACAATTTCGGTATTAACACCTAGTTTTATCGTTCATAAATATGTATAAACATGATTTTGAATTCATTTATTTGAAAATATTTTTTTTTTAAATTTTTTTTACTAGAAATGGGTAGTCAGTATATAAGACTAGGGCTGTTCTTTATTATCAGGGAGCACTAGATTCTAATACAACTACTGCGTTACTAGTATTTTTAATGCTAACCAAGTGTTTAAATTAAAATTTTAAAAATCCGAAAGAATTTAACCCCTTCCCACACTTAAGATCTTGCAATGCCCTCATTTGCAAGAAATCAGTAGCAATTTAAATTATTGAGGGTGATTAGCGTAGAAAATTGATTAAATTTTTACCAAAGTTTCCAAACATATTGTTGTTTGTGTTGAATGATAAATGGTGCACATCATTTGTTCATTCCGTCTGTTGTTACATCACACTTGTTTTTCGTTTTGTCGTCAAAATTAATAGCTTTTGCTGAACTTAATGCCAGTCTTTGAAAGTGCGATGTTTTACCCTATGAGATAGAATTCTCAGAGACCTGATTTAGCTGACTCATAGGAGAGTCATGTGATTTGATTTTCCATATCTTCGTGTGACCATTTTTCGCATTTATGACATCTTTCAAGGTGTCGTGGTCTTCTTTTTGTTGCGGATTTTGATTTTCCTTTACCAAAATGTATCTTATGATGATTCTTCCTGAGTTCTTTCCTCACTTCATCCATTTTACCTCTTATGAATGATACTAGTTCACTCGGAAAGATGTTATTATTACGTTTAGTAATCATAGCGTGTAGTAGTAGACCATGGTTCAGATCAAAAGAATTCTTCATCTCGTAAAACCTAAAAAAATAAAAATTCAGAATGGAGGGAGAAGACTAGTTCTTTAGGGTCTGCTAGGGAAAGACCATTCGGATTCCATTCTCGAGAACTACACGAAAACAGAAAATCTAACTCTAATAGAAATATATATTATCCTTAAAAAGACTTGATTCTCCCCACACTTAGTTAGCTGTGGTGTCGAAATTGTGATTAACTTCGTTTTCAATTGGACTATCAACAACTTGTATATCTCTGACTTTTACTTCAAGCCAATTGTTGATTTCCTCTGTAACTTTCACAAATTCAACTAACATTGCCTTTTCTTTAGGCGACAAATTGGATACTAATCGGTTACATAACTTCAAGTTCCCCTTAATCCTAGCATCTTGAATCCGTTTATAAAGTTTCTTCGTTGAACAGTTGAAAACGGGTTCATCTAATTTCGTATCAACAACGGGGTTCTTTGTTATCGGTTCATCATTAGGTGTTTCTTCATCTTCCCCACACATAGGCGTTTTTATGGGTTCAACAGTTTTGGTTGGTGGAGATCTAAACTTTCGGTTCACAAAGGTGACCGATTTGTCATCATCCCAAAGTGTCATTCTACCTTCCCTTACATCAATGAATGCTTCGGTGGTTGCTAAAAATGGGCGACCTAAAATTAGAGGAATATCAAGGTCTTCCTCCATATTAATAACTATGAAGTTTGCAACAAAGGTCAAACTTCCCACTTTAACAAGTAAATTATTGGCTATTCCAACCGGGTGTTTAATGGTTTGATCAAATAATTGAACACCTATTCTGGTTGGTCTTAATTTACCCACACCTAATCTTTTGTATAAGGAAAGAGGCATAACGTTTGCACTTGCTCCTAAATCTGCGAGTCCATTATACATAGCACCATCATTAAGCAAGCAAGAAATGATAAATTCACATGGGTCTCCTACTTTAGTAAGTATAGTTGGTTTGTTAACCTTTTCCGGGTGATCTTTTCTTGGTTCTTCCACTTTTACTTGAACTTCTTGTTCACATTTTTCTTCATTTCTTGGAATGGGAGGTTTGTATAGGAATTCTTCTTCATCACTCCAATTTGAAGCTTCCCAATCTTCCAATTTTGGTTTTTCATATGTTGTTGATAACATATTTATGTTTTCATTCTGAGGGTTTTCTTGAGTGGTGAAATTATGATTGACTTCATTGTCAACTTCCATCGGACCATGTATGTAATGTTTAACTCTGTGACCATTAACTTTAAATTCAATCCCATTTGAATTTATTAACTCTATTGTTCCATATGGGAAAACTCTTTTGATTATGAATGGTCCAGACCATCTTGATTTCAATTTTCCAGGAAATAGCTTGAATCGTGAATTGAAAAGAAGAACTCTGTCTCCTTCTTTAAATTCTTTTGAACTTCTGATTCTTTTATCATGCCATTTCTTCGTTCTTTCCTTATAGATTAACGAATTTTCATATGCTTCATGTCTTAATTCTTCTAATTCGTTTAATTGACTTAACCGTAGACGTCCGGCTTCATGTAAATCAATATTACATGTCTTCAAAGCCCAAAATGCTTTATGCTCAATTTCTACTGGAAGGTGACATGCTTTTCCGTAAACAAGTTTAAAAGGTGTGGTTCCAATTGGAGTTTTATAGGCTGTTCTAAAATCCCAGAGTGCATCCTCCAATTTCATGGACCATTCCTTCGGATTTGATCCTACGGTTTTTTTTAGAATAAGTTTTAAAGCTCGGTTGGTATTTTCAACTTGTCCACTTGTTTGTGGATGATAAGCCGTTGAGATTTTATGAGTTACTCCATATCTTTTGAGAACTTTTTCAAGTTGATTGTTATAAAAATGAGTACCCCGATCACTTATTAAAGCTTTCGGTGTTCCGAACCTAGCAAAAAGACGTTTTAAAAAATTGACTACAACTCGTGCATCGTTAGTTGGGAGAGCTTGTGCTTCCGCCCATTTAGATACATAATCTATGGCAACGAGAATGTAGAGATTATTATGAGATTTTGGAAATGGACCCATAAAGTCAATACCCTAAACGTCAAATACTTCACATACTTGATTGACATTTTGTGGCATTTCATCACTGATGTTAAAGCAGAGTGGTATATAAAATACTATTAAATTTTACAAGGAAATACTATTAAATACGATACAATTTACACAAGATATTTATTTATTTAGAGAATGGATATACTTAAACCTTGCTACAACACTTATAGGCAGAGTACCTAATCGTACAGTAGTGTAGTTTTTAGTAAGTCCGGTTCGTTCCACAGGGAATCTTTTTTAAACAAAGCTTAACGCTATATTAGTTTACTTTTATAAAAATACAAATATATATATAAGTAATATTATTATTATAAAGGGGGTTTTTACCGTTTAATAACCGGTTTGTCGATTTTAAAACTTTAGTTGCAGTTAAAACAAAATGTAAAATATTAAAAATAAATACAAGACTTAAATTAAAGCGTAAAGTAAATAACGATAATGAAATTGCAATTAATAAAAGTGCGATAAAATAAACTTGCGATAATTAAAAAGTACGATAATTAAAAGTGCAATTAAATACAACAACAATAAAAATGCGATAATTAGAAGTGCAATTAAATATAAAATTAAGGAAATTAAATATGAAATAAAAGAATTATGCTTATTTAAACTTCCGTAATCATGATGTTTGACGTGTTGATTTTTAGTTTATTCCCATGGGTTAATTGTCCTTTGTCCTGGATTATTTAATATGTCCGTCTGGTTTTTGTCCATAACAGTCCATCAGTCATAAATATAAAGTGCGAGTGTCCTCGTCAAATTATTCTTATACCCGAAGTTAAATATTCCAACTAATTGGGGACTTAAACTGTAACAAGATTTTAATACTTTGTTTAATAATTACACTAGGATGTCGACTGAGTGTAACCCAAGGTTTTAATATTTTGTTATCAATTATACCAAGTGTCCTTGTACATAATTTCACCCCTGTTTTAATTATTCTAGTGGTTATTAATCCATTCCCGTGTCTGGTTCAATGAACGATTATTCGTACATATAAATACCCCGCCCATCGTGTCCGATCGAGTGTATATGGTAATTTATAGGGACGCCCAATTGTAAATCTTTATATTAACATTAACAAACTATCATTTAGTTAAACAAATATAAAGCCCATTAATAGCCCATAGTCTAATTTCCACAAGTGTCGTTCTTTTGTCCAAACCCTAATTATGGTACAAAGCCCAATTACCCAATTTTAGTAATTAGCCCAACATCATGATTACTTCGGATTAAATAAGCATAATAATAACTTAGCTACGAGACATTAAATTAAAAAGGTTGAACATAACTTACAATGATTAAAAATAGCGTAGCGTTACACGGACAGAATTTCGACTTACACCCTTACAACATTCGCTAACATACCCTTATTATTAGGATTAAAATTAAAATTAAAATTAAAATATAAATATAAATATATACGTAGTATTATGAGAGAAGAAGAAAAAGATGATGAAAAATGCTCAGAATTCGGTTGGCTTTATAGGCAGGTTCTCATTTTGGGGCTCCGCGACTCGCGGCCTTTTTGGCCTTCAAACTCCGCGAGTCGCGGAGTTTGAAATTACAGCTCAGTCCCTTTTGGAGTCTTTCTTGCCGACGGTTTTTATTATTTATTATAATATATAAATAATTATAAGAATTATTTAAATATTATATTATATTTATGTGCATAGTTGACTTCTAATTTTTAGTCCGTTGCGTCGAGCGTTGAGAGTTGACTCATGTCCCGGTTCCGGATTTTCGAACGTCCTAGCGTACAATTTAATATCTTGTACTTTGCGTTTTGAATCTTGTACTCTTGTAATTTCGAGACGTTTCTTATCAATAATTGGAACCTCTTTGATTGTATTTTGTACTTTTGAGCTTTTTGGTCGTTTGCGTCTTCAATTCGTCGAATCTGTCTTTTGTCTTCACCTTTTATTATTTAAACGAATATCACTTGTAAATAGAACAATTGCAACTAAAAGCTTGTCTTTCTTGAGGAATAATGCTATGAAATATATGTTCGTTTTTAGCATTATCAAATATTCCCACACTTGAGCGTTGCTTGTCCTCAAGCAATATCGTCTTGAAATACTAGAATCACTTCTTTATTCTTCACACTTTGTACATCAGTGATTTCTATAAGGCGGTATAAACAATGGTAGTAACGATATGGTTTACAGTCCCACATGACTATAAAAATTTAGATCCATTAAGGAAATTGGATCTTTATGAAAACATTTGATCTTTTGAAAATTAAATCTAGTTTTTACCCTAGATAAGTTTTCCGGAATAACCCTTTACCAGTGTTTGCAAAATATTTTTGTGGGTTTGGTGGGTTTCAGATTTGAAAATTTTAGCTCAAAACTTATGGTTTTGTGTCACCCACTTGCTAACCTTGTATTTGGAAAGCAACACGTCCAGTTTACTTGTCCCGTATATTACCTTTCGGTAAACTACCGTCCGGTTGTAAAGGAAAGCGTTGAACAAGCAACTGTTATGGCAATGTCCCCTGACATGCTTTTAATTATGGTCTATAACGTGTCGGACGCAATTACTATCCTTGGTAGGAGCAATAGTAAAGCTCACCCTTATAATTTTTCGGTATGGCACAAGGTCCTGTCTTTGACCACTATGCAACCACCGTTCTTACGGTTGATACCCGATTTAGTTCAGGTGACCTAATGAATTCCAGGTGAATTCCTAGGATTTTACGTTCAATGGTAATGAACGCATTGAAAATAGGGTTTTCAGAAAACAAATCGGTTAGTAATTTTGATCAAAATATTTTCTCGTTCAAGCTCGAGTTTAGATATCATTGAATTCCATGAGTTTGTAATTCTCAATCTTTAAGGTCAATCTCTAGGATTGAGTAATATCAGTCTTAAAAGCTGATTTTTAATCTTTAAGGAGATTATCCTTTCTGGGGATCTGATTCATTAGTCTTATCCAGCTAATTTGCATGGTGCCCCCCATTGTACGAGATAAATCCGTCTCATGGTTAGGATAAATCTGACCACTTGGCGACCCTGTTTAATGCTGAGGTCCGTGGATTTCCTGCTGATTTTAGTGATGACTTTTCTAGATTTTTCGTCAACCTACAGCTGGTCTGGACGACAACTTCTTGACCTAAATCAAGAAGCGCGTTTCTTTTTCGGAAGACTTTACTTCCTTTTAATGATGGAATTGATTCATCGTGTAGATCCATCTTTTTTACAGTAAATCAGGTAAAACAGTTTAGTTTAGTCCAAAGCAAAAGTATTTTCAGTTATTTGTTACAGATATATGTGACATATGTTTAGGATAACTTGGTAAATTTTCCCACACTTGGCTTTTATTTTCCTTTTTATCGTCCTCTATTCCATTTTAAATGAATTTTAACATTTTGGTTTGTTTCTCAATTTATGTCCTTTCCGAGGTAACAATAATTTCGGTGTTAAAACCTAGTTTTTTCGTTCATAAATATGTATAAACATGATTTTGAGTTCATTTAATTGAAAATTTTGAAAAATTTTACTAGAATTGGGTAGTCAGTATATAAGACTAGGGCTGTTCTTTATTATCAGAGAGCACTAGATTCTAATACAACTACTGCTTTACTAGTATTTTTAATGGTAACCCAGTGTTTAAGATAAAAATTTTAAAATCCGAAAGAATTTAACCCCTTCCCACACTTAAGATCTTGCAATGCCCTCATTTGCAAGAAATCAGTAACAATTTAAATTATTGAGGGTGATTTGTGTGAAAATGATTAAATTTTTACCAAAGTTTCCAAATATATTGGCGTTTGTTTGCTGAATGATAAATGGTGCACATCATTTGTTCATTCCGTCTTGTTGTTATTTCACATATATTTTGCATCTTGTCGTCAAAATTAGTTGCTTTTGCTGAACTTAATGCCAGTCTTTGAAAATGCGTTGTTTTACCCTGTTTTGTACATAAGATAAACTGCAAACATATATACATATTTTTGAAGTTTGGTATATTACCCCACATTCAAAAATTATTAAAATCTAAGAATAAAAGTCAGAAAATTATAAAAACTATTACAATATTAACATAAGTATTAAACGTATCAACATTACAAATTACAAAATAAATAAAACTAAGTAGACTAGGGATGATACTGGTACCAATAGGGGTTCCAAGCATAACCATAGGTACTATAAAATGCTTCGGCAGGGTCATACGTAGGATACGGTGGTTGCATCTCAATAGACCAGGGAGGGAATATGGGTTTTGGTGTAGGAATATAGTTTCTACCTATATGTTGGCAATGAGCTATGATTTGGTTCTGATGAACTTGCCAATCTTCAAATGCTCTATGTCTAGCATTTTCGTACTCCTGTGAAGCTATAAACCTTTGCATTTCTTGCATCTCATTTCCCCCTCCTACATTACCTTGCTGTTGGTTTCTCTCAACCTGTGGATGTCTACCATGGTATTGTACTGCGGCGTTATTTCGCCTCTTCAAAACTTTCGCACCATGGTATACATTTAAACCTATAGTATCGCGGGGTTCTGGTTCTTCTACTAATAATCCCCCCGACTTATATCCACACCGAGATATTCAGCAATCAAAGTAATAAAAATACCACCTCCTATTATGCTATGCGGTCTCATCCCCCTAACCATAGCTGATAAATAATAACCCACACAATAAGGTATACTTACAGCGCATTGTGGGTCTCGAATACACATATGGTAAAACAAATCCTGTTCATTTACCTTTTCCTTGTTCTTACCTCTTTGTGTAATCGAATTAGCTAAAAACCTATGAATCACTCTTAATTCAGCTCTATCTATATCCAAATAAGAGTAATTTCCCGCTTTGAAAGGGTGATGGCTTGTCATTTGACTCCACACACCGTGTGTATCAAAATTTTCATCTATCTTTCTACCGTTTAGTATCAACCCTCTACAATCGGCAGATGCTAATCCTCAGGTGTATATATACGTAAAGCCTGAGCCATGTTGAAAGGACCCGTTCATATACATTATAAACGATTCACAATAGTTGATTACATTGAGAGGTATTTGACCTCTATATGATACATTTTACAAACATTGCATTCGTTTTTAAAAGACAAACTTTCTTTACATCGAAAATTGACAGGCATGCATACCATTTCATAATATCCACTATCCAACTATAAATTGATTTAATAATAATCTTTGATGAACTCAATGACTCGAATGCAACGTTCTTCGAAATATGCTATGAAAGACTCCAAGTAATATCTTTAAAATGAGCAAATGCACAGCGGAAGATTTCTTTAACACCTGAGAATAAACATGCTTTAAAGTGTCAACCAAAAGGTTGGTGAGTTCATTAGTTTATCATAATCATTTATTTACATCATTTTAATAGACCACAAGAATTTCATTTTCAGTTCTCATAAATATACGTCCCATGCATAGAGGCAAAAATAATCATTCATATGGTGAACACCTGGTAACCGACATTAACTAGATACATATAAGAATATCCCCTATCATTCCGGGATCCTCCTTCAGACATGATATAAATTTTGAAGTACTAAAGCATCCGGTACTTTGGATGGGGTTTGTTAGGCCCAATAGATCTATCTTTAGGATTCGCGTCAATTAGGGTGTCTGTTCCCTAATTCTTAGATTACCAGACTTAATAAAAAGGGGCATATTCGATTTCGATAATTCAACCATAGAATGTAGTTTCACGTACTTGTGTCTATTTCGTAAAACATTTATAAAAGTTGCGCATGTATTCTCAGCCCAAAAATATAAAGGGTAAAAAGGCAAATGAAACTCACCATACTGTATTTCGTAGTAAAAATACATATAACGTCATTGAACAAGTGCAAGGTTGGCCTCGGATTCACGAACCTAAATTAATTATATATATTTATATGTTGGTCAATATTTGTCTAACAAATTAGGTCAAGTCATAGTGTACCACAATCCTAATGCTCGAGACTAATATGCAAAAGTCAACAAAAGTAAATTTGACTCAAAATAATTTCCAAAAATCTATACATGATTAATATATAGTTTAAATATCGTCGTTTTATATTTTTAAATATTTTTAAAAGATTTATTAGAGTAAATAATATAATTTATTTATTAATAAATAAAATTTTATATTAAATTTATATAATAAAATATACTTTTATATATATTAAGTAATAAAATTTATAGGGTTCATTTAATATCATAAAGATAATATGATAGGTATTATTAAAGTAAGTTATTACTATATATGTATATATATGTATATATATATATGTATGTGTATATGTATATATTATGTTTGTATCACATATTTATTTGATAAAATAATATCTATAATGATAGTAAGTAAAAGTTGTATTATTTTGTAATAATAATTATTATTATAAAAATATCAATATTTATAATTACTAAGATGACATTATGATAAAACGATAATTCTAATTATGATAACTTTAATATTTACGATAATTTTTAATATTATCTTTAAAATAATAATTCTATTTAAAATAATAATAATAATGATATTTTATAGTAACAATGACATTTCTATTAAAATGATAATTTTTGTTAAAATGATAGTTTTAATACTAACGATACTTTTAATAATAATAGTAATGATAAAAATAATAAGAACGATAATTTTATCTAAATTAATATCTTATAATATTTTAATTTCATCATGATACTCTTACTCATTATTTCCTAATCGTTTCGTTTAATAGCTTTTAATCATCTTTTATATCGTGTTCATAATAATGATAATAATAGTAATCAAAATATTTAGGTGTTACAATTATTTGTTTTAATTACACTAATATTAATAATGATAGTTACTATAATATTATTAACGATAATACTAATAATTATCTTAATGATAATGTAGTAATAATAATAATAACAATAACAATAACCATTTTTAAATAATGATATATATATATTAATAATGATAATAATAATAATAATACTAATAATAATAATAATAATGATGATAATTGGATAATAATAATAATAATTAATAATACTAATTATAACTTTAACGATAATAACGATAGTAATAAAAAAACAATTTTTAATGATAAATCCCTTTTATTGATAAAGATAATAATAATGATAATAATAAGATAAAACTAGAACGACGATAAAAACGACGATAATAATAATCATTTTTAATAAAAATATCGAAAATTCAATTGATTATAACTTCTAATCCGTTCATCGAAACCATTCGATATCTAAAGGAAAAGTTCTTAATTTTTCGCTAGCTTTCCAAGGACATGCATATCTTATACCTTATCTCAACCGTAAGTGTAACTAATTCAAGATTCAACCTAACCTGTCTAAGGGCAATATCAAAAGTACAAGCATGCATAATCCTAAATACTCGAGCACTAGTCAGGGATACACTATTAGTATATAAAAGTTAAAATATGAGTACTCACGTATCAATATTGAGATTCAATATTGCAGGAAAGGTACGTAGACGCAACGGAAATGATAAACACTATATTGACCTCACGAGCATACCCATGAACCATACTCAATCACCTCCATAGCTATAACCCATAATTTCCTTAATCCTATCCTACTCGAAAAACAATTTTGAAATCACTCGGACAACACTCCGTCGTAATATTTTATGTATACTAATAATATCTTGAAATAATACGGAGTAAATATATATATGTAAATCGATTGAGAGAGTTTAGAGAAAAATATTTTCAAGTTTCTATGAAATAATGAAACCTATTGAATTCTATTTATAATAGATTTTTGAATTATTAAAGTGAATTATTAAAGTATGAATTATTAAAGTGAATTATTAAAGTATGAATTATTAAAGTGAATTATTAAAGTATAAATTATTAAAGTATGAATTATTAAAGTGAATTATTAAAGTGAAAGTAAAGTAAAAATAAAGTAAAGGTAAAGTTTAAGTATAGTAAAAGTATAAAACTATGTACGTATTATACGCGTATAAATATATATAATATTAATTTAAATCATTATATATATTTAATAAAATAAAATATAAATATCGTTATCTTTATCATACTAGTTAAGTAATGAGTTGTCAAAAGTGGTTCTAGATATTTATAAAAGTTATATACGTTTTAATAATAAAGTTCTTTTTAAACTGAAAACGTTTTTGTACGTTTGAAACTAAATAGATCAATTGAGTCTTTATGAGATTCAATCTTCCACTATCCTTTGTCTAGTTCTCAATGATTGACAATTTGTTCTTATTTATAAATTACTTTACCATTTTCCGAATATTGTTAAAATGGAAAGATTTCTCAAATCAACGTGGGCCTTTCAACAGAGACTTGTAATCATAATTTAATATATCTGATAATTCAATCATTTGATCTTATCTTCTAATTCCATTGATAAACATTTTGAAACAGATACAATCATATAAAGTATTTAATCTAATATTTTGTTTACGTTTCAAGTTATAATATATATACACATATACATATATAATCATATTCGTTTAATGGTTCGTGAATCGTTGGAACTTGGTCGAGGTTGAATGAATGTATGAACATAGTTTAAAATTCTTGAAATTTAACTTAACAAATATTGCTTATTGTGTCGGAAACATATAAAGATTAAAGTTTAAATTTGGTTGGAAATTTCCGGGTTGTCACACATGTCTAGTAAAGACATGTGGCGCATCGAACCGCCTAACAAAAATCTAATAAAAGAACGATCGGTTAAACTAGCTACCCGATCATTCAACTCTATACTACATAACAATTCTTCACACCATACTTTATATACAGGTCTACGCATGGTGAATAAACATACCCAGTCATTAAAAGTAGAATTACCATACCTCTGTACAAGTAATTCCCTAATTGGCCCGGCCAATTCTACAGCTTCTAAGGGTCCCCATTCTATGACCCTTGGTACCTCAACAACCTTAGAATGAAGAGTATGCAAACTCCTTTGATATTTTGGATAATCTATCCAAAGTCTGTCAAATCTCAGTTTCGGGTGCAACTCTTCCAAGTGCATATCAGAAAATGTCATGACTGGATGAGGTATATCCTGCTTGTAGTAGTTATCCACCTCCTGTTGTTCCGCATTCTCAGCAGGAGCATTGCGAGCTTGGGATGAAGATTCACCCCTTTCAGTCGTTTTTCTTGAGTAATTCCTTAAAAATTGTGATTTTGGGGTGTATTTTTCGGGTTTTTGTGAGGGTTTTCGCAGTGTTATTTCGCAGTATGTATTTGTGGGGAGTGAACTGATCTGTTTTTTTACGTTTTATTTTTTTCTGGGTTTTGGTCCCTCCGCGAGTCGCGGAGATTTCCCCTTCAAACTCCGCGAGTCGCGGAGTTTGGTATTTTTTTTTTATAACTTATACTAATTAAAACAATTAAGTAATTAATTTTAAAATTTTGTTTCCCTTATTATTTAGGACGAGGTCGTTTCGGATCGATGTCCTAGTCCGTCCTTCGACAAAATTTTAAAATTTGTCTTTTTGTAGCAATTGTTTTAAAAGCTAAGATTTTTGGGTTTTTTTAATGTTTTTGGCATACTTTAATTCAATAAGATTAAAAATAATGATAATAAAAGTTCTCGTCCCTCCCTCGGGTAAAGCAATTTCGGTTCAAAGACCTAGTCTTCAACTTACGACGAATTTTAAAAATCATATTTTTAACTTAATGAGATAAAGTAAATTTTTGTTTTTAAATTCACACAATTTAAATATAAAATTAAAAATTAATATTAAAAATTCACACCAAACTTAAAATTTGAAATGCATTAAAAATTCATATTTTAAAAATTAAAAATTCACACCAAACTTAATTTAAAAATTCATATTATAAATTCACACCAAACTTATATTAATTTTTCAAATATTTACAATTTTAAATATATTGTTTTTATAAAGTTTACAATATTAATTTAAGATTTAAATATTAATTTTTAAAAACATGGTAAAAATAAAATTAAAAATCTTTTTGGCTTTTTATCCCACTTTAATCAATCAAATATTATCAAAAATATGCGCCCCTCTTTTCGGTAAAGTAATTCCGGTTCCAAGACCTAATTTAACTCATGACGAATTTTTGAAATATTTTGGGTTGATTGATTAAAGATATTTATACCTTAAGAATAAACGTTAAATTGCGCAGTGATGTAATAAATTTTTTGAATGATATCAATAATTTCGGTCGCCAAACCTAATTTTATTCAATACCAATTTAATACTTTATAGCGAACAAATTAGCGTTTATTATCAAAAGGTTAAAAATAAGAAAAAAAATTAAAATAAAAACTGTACAGACATACCTGTGAAATAGATTTCTTAGTTATATGATCTATCCCATTCATAAGATAGTTGGTTTAATTGGTTTTCCATAGCTACATAGGCGTAACCTCGAGCATTCAGTGTCTTTTCTTCTAAACATATGAACGGTCCGTCTCTGCATAAAGTAACAAATTCGGTATTTGAATAGGTTTGATTATTTGAACATTTACCTCCATGTGACCATTTTCCGCATTTGTGACATCTTTCTAGGTGTCGTGCTCTTCTTTTCGCTGCGGATTTTGATTTTCCTTTACCAAATTGTAACTTATTATCTTCGCATCTGGATTCTTTTCTAACTCCGTCCATTCTTTCTCTGATTACTGATACTATTTCACTCGGTAGTATGTCATTATTACGTTTAGTGATCAAAGCGTGTAGCATTAGATCATGGTTTAGTTCACAGGCAGTCTTCATTTTGTAAAAACCTAAAAAAAAATAAAAATTCAGAATGGGGGGAGAAGACTAGTTCTTTAGGGTCTGCTAGGGAAAGACCATTCGGGTTCCATTTTCGATAACTACACGAAAACAGACAATCTAACTCTAACAGAAATACATATTATCCTTTAAAGACTTGATTCTCCCCACACTTAGTTAGCTGTGGTGTCGAAATTGTGATTAACTTCGTTTTCGACTTCCATCGAACCATGTATGTAATGTTTAACTCTGTGACCATTAACTTTAAATTCAATCCCATTTGAATTTATCAATTCTATCGTTCCGTATGGGAAAACTCTTTTGACTATGAATGGTCCAGACCATCTCGATTTCAATTTTCCAGGAAATAGCTTGAATCGTGAATTGAAGAGAAGAACTTTGTCTCCTTCTTTAAATTCTTTTGAACTTCTGATTCTTTTATCATGCCATTTCTTCGTTCTTTCCTTATAGATTAACGAATTTTCGTATGCTTCATGTCTTAATTCTTCTAATTCGTTTAGTTGACTTAATCGTAGACGTCCGGCTTCATGTAAATCAAGATTACATGTCTTCAAATCCCAAAATGCTTTGTGTTCAATTTCTACTGGAAGATGACATGCTTTTCCATAAACAAGTCTAAAAGGTGTGGTTCCAATTGGAGTTTTGTAGGCTGTTCTAAAAGCCCAGAGTGCATCCTCCAATTTAATGGACCATTCCTTCGGATTTGATCCTACGGTTTTCTCTAGAATACGTTTTAAAGCTCGGTTGGTATTTTCAACTTGTCCACTTGTTTGTGGATGATATGCGGTGGAGATTTTATGAGTTACTCCATATCTTTTAAGAACTTTCTCAAGTTGATTATTACAGAAATGAGTACCCCGATCACTTATTAAAGCTTTCGGTGTTCCAAACCTTGCAAAAAGACGTTTTAAAAAATTGACTACAACTCGTGCATCATTAGTTGGGAGAGCTTGTGCTTCCGCCCATTTAGATACATAATCAATGGCTACGAGTATAAATAGATTATTATGAGATTTTGGAAATGGACCCATAAAGTCAATACCCCAAATGTCAAATACTTCACATACTTGGATGACATTTTGTGGCATTTCATCACGTTGACTTATTTTTCCGGCCCTTTGACAAGCATCACAGGATTTGCAAAGAAGGTGTGCGTCTTTGTAAATTGTAGGCCAATTGAATCCAGCATCATAAACTTTTCTTGCTGTTAGTTGAGGCCCATAATGCCCTCCTGTTGGTCATGTGTGACAATGGTTTAAAATTTTACTAGCTTCATCTCCAAATACACATCGGCGTATTATTCCATCGGGACAACTTTTAAACAGATGTGGATCTTCCCAAAAATAGTGTTTTATATCACTGAAGAATTTCTTTCGTCTTTGGTACGATAATCCTTTTTCAAGGAATCCACAAACTTAGTAGTTTGCAAAGTCTGCAAACCATGGGATTTCTTTATAATCTATCTTCAATAGATATTCATCAGGAAAGTTGTCTTGTATGGCCGATTTATTTAGAACTTCTAACTCAGGATTTTCAAGACGAGAAAGATGATCAGCGGCGAGATTTTCTGCTCCTCTTTTATCTCGGATTTCAATATCAAACTCTTGTAAGAGTAAGATCCAACGGATTAATCTTGGTTTAGCATCTTGTTTCGAAAATAGGTATCTAAGAGCAGAATGGTCGGTATAGACCACCGTTTTTGCTAGAACGAGATATGATCGAAATTTGTCAAAAGCAAAGACAATAGCAAGGAGTTCTTTTTCAGTAGTTGTATAGTTCGTTTGTGCTCCTTGTAACGTCTTACTAGCATAATATATAGGTTGAAATCGTTTTTCAATCCTTTGTCCTAAAACGGCTCCCATTGCAAAATCACTTGCATCGCACATTAGTTCAAATGGTAGATTCCAATTTGGTGTTATAATGATCGGCGCATTAGTGAGTTTCTCTTTAAGAATATTAAAAGATTTGATACACTCATCTGAAAAGATGAATAGAGCATCCTTTTCTAGGAGTTTATTCATAGGAGTGGCAATTTTAGAAAAATCTTTTATGAAACGTCGGTAAAAACCGGCATGCCCTAGAAAACTCCTAACTCCTCTAACATTGGTGGGATGTGGAAGTTTAGCAATTACATCTACTTTAGCTCTATCCACTTCAATTCCTTCTTTTGAAATTTTATGTCCAAGAACGATGCCTTCTTTAACCATGAAATGGCATTTCTCCCAATTAAGTACTAGATTTGATTTTTCGCATCTAATAAGAATTCGTTCAAGATTAACTAGACATGATTCAAATGTATCACCGAAGACTGAAAAGTCATCCATGAATACTTCCATGCATTCTTCTATCATGTCGTGAAAAATCGCCATCATACACCTTTGAAAGGTTGCAGGGGCGTTGCAAAGTCCAAATGGCATGCATTTGTAAGCAAAAGTACCATAAGGGCACGTGAATGTGGTTTTCTCTTGATCTCCGGGTGCTATTGGAATTTGAAAATATCCGGAAAATCCATCTAGAAAACAATAGTAACTATTTCCGGCTAATCTTTCCAACATTTGATCTATGAAAGGTAAGGGAAAGTGATCTTTTCTGGTGGCGTCATTTAATTTTCTATAATCAATACATATACGCCATCCTGTTACAGTCCTAGTAGGAATAAGCTCATTTTTCTCATTTGTAATGACAGTCATGCCACCCTTCTTAGGCACGCGTTGAACTGGGCTTACCCATGGACTATCAGAGATTGGATAAATTAGACCTGCATCTAGCAGTTTAATAATCACTTTCTTAACTACATCTTGCATATTAGGATTTAGTCTTCGTTGGCGTTGCACATACGTTTTATGACCTTCTTCCATAAGGATTTTATGTGTGCAATACGAAGGACTTATTCCTTTAATATCATGAATCTTCCATGCAATGGCTGGTTTATGAGCTTTCAACACAGAAATGAGTTGTGATTTCTCATTTTTAGTAAAAGAAGACGATATTATTACAGGTAATTCAGATTCACCATGTAAATAAGCGTATTCCAAATGGTTTGGAAGTGGCTTTAATTCTAATTTCGGAGGTTCTTCTATCGGTGATTTGTATCGATATCTGTCTTCTTCTTTTAGCATTTGAATTTCTTCTGTTGTTGGTTCATATCCATTAGCTATAAGTGTAGCTAACATTTCAGCTTCATCAATTGGTTCATTACCTTCTCCTAAAGAACATTCTCCTGTTCCTTGTAATTCTGGAAATTCTTCTAATAATTCTGCATGTGCATCTATAGTTTGAATATAATAACATGTATCATCTGCAGATTGCGGTTGTTGCATTGCTCTATCAACTGAAAAGGTAACACTCTCATCCTCTATACTTAGGGTCAGTTTCTTACCGAACACGTCTAGTATTGCTTTAGCCGTGTTTAAGAATGGTCTTCCTAATATGAGAGGAACTTGAGAATCTTCTTCCATGTCCAAAACAACAAAATCTACTGGAAATACTAAAGTACCAACTTTAACTAGCATGTTCTCCATTATCCCTCTAGGATATTTTATTGATCTATCGGCTAGTTGTATGCTTATTCTGGTTGGTTTCAATTCTCCAAGGTCTAGTTTAGCGTATAGTGAATACGGCATTAAATTTATACTAGCACCTAAGTCTGCCAATGCTTCTATTGAACTAAGACTACCCAGAAAACATGGAATTGTGAAACTTCCTGGATCAGATACTTTTTCTGGTATCTTATTCAACAGCACTGCTGAACAATTAGCATTCATAGTAACAGCCGAGAGTTCTTCCATTTTCTTTCTATTTGAGATTAGATCTTTCAAGAATTTAGCATATCTAGGCATTCCTGAAATCACATCAATGAAAGGAAGATTTACATTTATCTGTTTAAACATATCCAAGAATTTGGATTGCTCAGCTTCAAGTTTCTCTTTCTTTATTTTACTCGGGTAAGGAAGTGGTGGCTGGTATGGTTTAACATAAGGTTTATCCTTAGCGGTGTTATCTTCATTAACCTTTTCAACTACCGGTTCTTTTTCCTTATCTTGATCAGGTTGTGGTTCTTGTGGAGTAGGAATAGCTTCATCAGAAGTTACAGGTATTTCAGGTGGTTTAAGTGTTGTACCACTTCTTGTGGTAATGGCTTTAGCTATTTCATTCCGGGGGTTAGTATTTGTATCACTAGGTAGACTTCCCGGTTTTCTTTCACCTATTAACCTTGCTAGGTTACTTACTTCTTGTTCCAGATTTTGAATAGAAGCTTGTTGATTTCTAAATGCTTGAGCATTTTGTTCATTGGTTTGTTTTTGAGATGTGAAAAACTGCGTTTGAGTTTCAACTAGCTTCGTCATCATATCTTCTAAATTCGGCTTTTTATCATCGGTTTGTTGTGGTGGTTTGTTTTGAAAATTAGGTCTTTGCTGATTGTAAGTATTATTGGATACTTGTTGATTGCTAGGACCTTGTTGGTTGTTGTATGGAATATTTCGGTTATAATTCTGGTTTTGATTGTAAATAGGTCTTGGCGGTTGATAATTATTCTGATAATTATTTCCAGGCCTTTGGTTTATGTATGAAATATTCTCTCTTTGTTCCATTGTTAATTCAATACTGAGACAATCTTTTGTCAAATGTGGTCCTCCACACTGCTCACAACTAATTCGTATTGAGTGAATATCTTTAGTCATCTTTTCCATTCGTCTCTCGACAGCATCTATCTTTGCGGAAATGGAATCTAAGTCATGGCTAGAATCGGCTCTAGCTGCTTTAGATGATCTAACGATATCTTTTTCTTGATGCCACTCATGTGAGTGGGAAGCAGTGTTATCAATAATTTTGTAAGCATCAGTTTCGGTTTTCTTCATAATAGAACCACCAGCTGCTATATCTATGTCTTTTCTTGTAGTGATGTCGCATCCTTGGTAGAATATTTGTACTATTTAACAGGTGTCTAAACCATGTTGCGGACATCCTCTTAACAACTTTCCATATCTAGTCCATGCCTCATATAGAGTTTCATTTGGTTTTTGTGTGAACGTAACAATTTCTTCTTGAAGTCTTACGGCTTTAGATGCAGGAAAGAATTGTTTAAGAAATTTGTCAACTAAAACATCCCATGTATCAATCGCCCCTTCAGGTAACGATTTCAACCAATCTTTGGCTTCTCCCTTTAAAGTCCAGGGAAATAACATGAGATATATCTGTTCATCCTCCACTTCTCGGATTTTAAATAGTGTGCAGATCCTATTAAAGGTACGTAGATGTTCATTTGGATCTTCCTTCGGCGCACCACTAAATTGGCATTGATTAGTCACCATGTGTAGAATTTGTCCTTTGATTTCATAATCTGGCGCATTAATGTCTGGATGAGTAATTACATGACCTTGGCCAGTGCGTTTAGCTCTCATTCGGTCTTCCATACTTAAAGGTTCCAGATTCTCCATAATTGAATTTGTTGAATCGGAATCACTAGAGGATTCTGATTTTATGGTTCGTTCCTCAACAATCTCTGTTTGAATGATTGGTGGTTCCAGAGGAAAGTTTAGTGGTTCAGGATCTACGAACCGTTCCTGAATATTCTCCGGATTCTCAATTGTGAGGTCGGGTTCAAAAAATGGATTATCGGAAATTTGAACTGAAGTACTTGGTCGACTGGATGACGATTCTAAAGAAAAATCAACGGCAGTAATATTCGCTAAATGTCTTGATCTAGTTACAGGTGGTGAACGTACAAAAGGTGGTGAACGTCTTGCTCGGTGCATTCACTGAATATCCTATTAGTTTTTAAAAGGAAAGAAAAATTATAATAAGTTATCCAATCAATAGACTTTTCTGATTTTGCCCACGTTTCGAATAGCCAAAAGATGCAGCAGAGGGGCAGGATTCGTTTGGTCTCAATATAATTGAGGACTGTTTGGCTCCAATAACCCGGTCCACGTACAAATCCAACTATTACTACGAACCAGAAAATTTTGATGTCTATCAATTTAACCACTTAAAATAAATTTTCGTATTTTTAAGAAATTTAGATAAGAAGTAGAATAAAAATCTATGTCCTAAAACTAGAATAGCGAGAAATAAGAAAGAAAAAGAGTTCGTCGAAAAAGGTCGAAAAAGAAAAATGGTTGAAAAATAAAAGGTGACGGAAAAATAAAAGAAACTTATAAAAACTTAAAAATACTTGACTAACCTAACCTTATTACTACAACTAACTTAAAATTATAATCGTAAATTGAAATTACTAATTGGAATGATAATTGATACATAGGTAAAAGGTGTCTAAAAATATTAAAGCTTACAGGAAAAACTAAATCCCAAATGGAAATAACTTAAAAAGAAACTAAAACTTAAAAAGGCGTCGCAAAATTCTAAAGCACCTAAATCTTAGTCTAAAGAAAAAGCACTTAAGGAATTCTACGGCAAAGCTTAAAAATCTAGAAGTAAAAATAACTATGGCAAAAACTAAGTTTAGAACTAAATATGAGCTAAATATACAAATATTACGCTAAAACGATTAAAAAGGGACAAAATATAAAAATATACAAAAAGTTGTAAAAAGTACAACTTTTTTAAAAATATTATTTTTATATTATTTATTTAATAAAACTACTAATTTTACAATTTAATTAAACTAATTTAACTAAATAAAACAAATTAAATAAAAAGTAAAACTAATTATAATAAAACTAATTATAATAATAATAATTAATTAGGGTTTAAAATAATAATTATTAATAATTACTCGTAATTAATACTGAATTAGGGTTTCTGTCAGCGTGTCAGGTTTACTCCGCGAGTTGCGGTATTTAAAGCTGTAAACCTCCGCGAGTCGCGGGGTTCGAAAATTCAGTTGACAGCTTGTTTAAAATTCGACGCGTTTTTATTTTTATTATTATTTTTTTTTTTTCTGTTTATAAAATCTAAATACTTGTATAATAAAAACTTATATTTAAAAACTTAAAGAAAAATAGAACTACTTTATAAAACTTAAATATTTAACAAAATCTTAAAAATACTTATATTTTTTATTTTTCTTTTTATATTTTTGAATATTTAAAACGTATTTTTATAAAAAACGAATTTTAATAAAAGTAAACTTAAATTTTTTTTTTTTTATATTAGCGTTGCGCTTACGGCTTTTAAGCGGTTCCCCGGCAGCGGCGCCAAAAATACTTGATGTTAAAGCAGAGTGGTATATAAAATACTATTAAATTTTACAAGAAAATACTATTAAATACGATACAATTTACACAAGATATTTATTTATTTAGAGAATGGATATACTTAAACCTTGCTACAACACTTATAGGTAGTGTACCTAATCGTACAGTAGTGTAGTTTTTAGTAAGTCCGGTTCGTTCCACAGGGAATCTTTTTTAAACAAAGCTTAACGCTATATTAGTTTACTTTTATAAAAATACAAATATATATATAAGTAATATTATTATTATAATGGGGGTTTTTACCGTTTAATGACCGGTTTGTAAATTTTAAAACTTTAGTTGCAGTTAAAACAAAATGTAAAATATTAAAAATAAATACAAGACTTAAATTAAAGCGTAAAGTAAATAACGATAATGAAATTGCAATTAATAAAAGTGCGATAAAATAAACTTGCGATAATTAAAAAGTACGATAATTAAAAGTGCAATTAAATACAACAACAATAAAAATGCGATAATTAGAAGTGCAATTAAATATAAAATAAAGGAAATTAAATATGAAATAAAAGAATTATGCTTATTTAAACTTCCGTAATCATGATGTTTGACGTGTTGATTTTTAGTTTATTCCCATGGGTTAATTGTCCTTTGTCCTGGATTATTTAATATGTCCGTCTGGTTTTTGTCCATAACAGTCCATCAGTCATAAATATAAAGTGCGAGTGTCCTCGTCAAATTATTCTTATACCCGAAGTTAAAAATTCCAACTAATTGGGGACTTAAACTGTAACAAGATTTTAATACTTTGTTTAATAATTACACTAGGATGTCGACTGAGTGTAACCCAAGGTTTTAATATTTTGTTATCAATTATACCAAGTGTCCTTGTACATAATTTCACCCCTATTTTAATTATTCTAGTGGCTATTAATCCATTCCCGTGTCTGGTTCAATGAACGATTATTCGTACATATAAATACCCCGCCCATCGTGTCCGATCGAGTGTATATGGTAATTTATAGGGACGCCCAATTGTAAATCTTTATATTAACATTAACAAACTATCATTTAGTTAAACAAATATAAAGCCCATTAATAGCCCATAGTCTAATTTCCACAAGTGTCGTTCTTTTGTCCAAACCCTAATTATGGTACAAAGTCCAATTACCCAATTTTAGTAATTAGCCCAACATCATGATTACTTCGGATTAAATAAGCATAATAATAACTTAGCTACGAGACATTAAATTAAAAAGGTTGAACATAACTTACAATGATTAAAAATAGCGTAGCGTTACACGGACAGAATTTCGACTTACACCCTTACAACATTCGCTAACATACCCTTATTATTAGGATTAAAATTAAAATTAAAATTAAAATATAAATATAAATATATACGTAGTATTATGAGAGAAGAAGAAAAAGATGATGAAAAATGCTCAGAATTCAGTTGGCTTTATAGGCAGGTTCTCATTTTGGGGCTCCGCGACTCGCGGCCTTTTTGGCCTTCAAACTCCGCGAGTCGCGGAGTTTGAAATTACAGCTCAGTCCCTTTTGGAGTCTTTCTTGCCGACGGTTTTTATTATTTATTATAATATATAAATAATTATAAGAATTATTTAAATATTATATTATATTTATGTGCATAGTTGACTTGTAATTTTTAGTCCGTTGCGTCGAGCGTTGAGAGTTGACTCATGTCCCGGTTCCGGATTTTCGAACGTCCTTGCGTACAATTTAATATCTTGTACTTTGCGTTTTTAATCTTGTACTCTTGTAATTTCGAGACGTTTCTTATCAATAATTGGAACCACTTTGATTGTATTTTGTACTTTTGAGCTTTTTGGTCGTTTGCGTCTTCAATTCGTCGAATCTGTCTTTTGTCTTCACCTTTTATTATTTAAACGAATATCACTTGTAAATAGAACAATTGCAACTAAAAGCTTGTCTTTCTTGAGGAATAATGCTATAAAATATATGTTCATTTTTAGCATTATCAATCACGTTGACTTATTTTTCCTGCCCTTTGACATGCATCACGGGATTTACAAAGAAGGTGTGCATCTTTGAAAATTGTAGGCCAATAGAATCCAGCATCGTAGACTTTTCTTGCTGTTAGTTGAGGCCCATAATGCCCTCCTGTTGGTCCTGTGTGACAATGGTTTAAGATTTTACTAGCTTCATCTCCGAATACACATCGGCAAATTATTCCATCGGGACAACTTTTAAACAAATGTGGATCTTCCCAAAAATAGTGTTTTATATCACTAAAGAATTTCTTTCGTTTTTGGTACGACAACCATTTTTCAAGGAATCCACATACTAAGTAGTTTGCATAGTCTGCAAACCATGGAATTTCATTATAATCGATCTTCAAAAGATATTCATCAAGAAAGTTATCTTGTATAGCCGATTCATTTAGAACTTCTAATTCAGGATTTTCAAGACGAGAAAGATGATCAGCGGCGAGATTTTCTGCTCCCTTTTTGTCTCGGATTTCAATATCGAACTCTTGTAAGAGTAAGATCCAACGGATTAATCGTGGTTTGGCATCTTGTTTTGAAAATAGGTATCTAAGAGCAGAATGGTCGGTATAGACCACCGTTTAAGCTAGAACGAGATATGAACGAAATTTGTCAAAAGCAAAGACAATAGCAAGGAGTTCTTTTTCAGTAGTTGTGTAATTCCTTTGTGCTCCTTGTAACGTCTTACTAGCGTAATAAATAGGTTGAAATCATTTTTCAATCCTTTGTCCTAAAACGGCTCCCATTGCAAAATCACTTGCATCGCACATGAGTTCAAATGGTAGATTCCAATTTGGAGTTATCATGATCGGCGCATTAGTGAGTTTTTCTTTAAGAATATTAAAAGATTTGATGCATCATCTAAAAAGATGAATGGAGCATCCTTTTCTAGGAGTTTATTCATAGGAGTGGCAATTTTAGAAAAATCTTTTATGAAACGTCGGTAAAAACCGGCATGCCCTAGAAAACTCCTAACTCCTCTAACATTGGTGGGATGTGGAAGTTTAGCAATTACATCTACTTTAGCTCTATCCACTTCAATTCCTTCCTTTGAAATTTTATGACCAAGAAAGATGCATTCTTTAATCATGAAATGGCATTTCTCCCAATTAAGTACTAGATTTGATTGTTTGCATCTAATAAGCATTCGTTCAAAATTAACTAGACATGATTCAAAAGTATCACCGAAGACTGAAAAGTCATCCATGAAAACTTCCATGCATTCTTCTATCATGTCGTGAAAAATCGCCATCATGCACCTTTGAAAGGTTGCAGGGGCGTTGCAAAGTCCAAATGGCATGCGTTTGTAAGCAAAAGTACCATAAGGGCACGTGAACGTGGTTTTCTCCTGGTCCTCGTGTGCGATTAGAATTTGAAAGTATCCGGAAAAACCGTCAAGAAAACAATAGTAACTATTCCCGGCTAATCTTTCCAACATTTGATCAATGAAAGGTGAGGGAAAGTGATCTTTTCTGGTGGCGTCATTTAATTTTCTATAATCAATACAAACACGCCATCCCTTTACAGTCCTAGTAGGAATAAGCTCATTTTTTTCATTTGTGATGACAGTCATGCCACCCTTCTTAGGTACGCATTGAACTGGGCTTACCCATGGACTATCAGAGATTGGATAAATTAAACTTGCATCTAGCAGTTTAATAATTTCTTTCTTAACAACATCTTGCATATTAGGATTTAGTCTTCGTTGGCGTTGCACATAGGTTTTATGACCTTCTTCCATATGGATTTTATGTGTGCAATACGAAGGACTTATGCCTTTAGTGTCATGAATTTTCAATGCAATAGCTGGTTTATGAGCTTTTAGCATAGAAATGAGTTGAGATTTTTCATTTTCAGTAAGAGAAGACGATATTATTACAGGTAATTCAGATTCACCATGTAAATAAGCATATTCCAAATGGTTTGGAAGTGGTTTTAACTCTAATGTCGGTGGTTCTTCTATCGATGATTTGTCTCGATATCTGTCTTCTTCTTTTAGCATTTGAAGTTCTTCTGTTGTTGGTTCATATTCATTAGCCATAAGTGCAGCTAACATTTTAGCTTCATCAATTGGTTCAGTTCCTTCTCCTAAAGAACATTCTCCCGTTCCTTGTAATTCTGGAAATTCTTCTAACAATTCTGCATGTGAATCTATAGTTTGAATGTAATAACATGTATCATCTGCAGATTGCGGTTGTTGCATGGCTCTATCAACAGAAAAGGTAACACTCTCATCCTCTATACTTAGGGTCAGTTTCTTACCAAACACGTCTATTATTGCTTTAGTCGTGTTTAAGAATGGTCTTCCTAATATGAGAGGAACTCGAGAATCTTCTTTCATGTCCAGAATAACAAAATCTACTGGAAATACTAAAGTACCAACTTTAACTAGCATGTTCTCCATTATCCCTCTAGGATATTTTATTGATCGATCTGCTAGTTGTATGCTTATTCGTGTTGGTTTTAATTCTCCAAGGTCTAGTTTAGTGTATAATGAATATGGCATTAAATTTATACTAGCACCTAAATCTGCCAATGCTTCTATTGAACTAAGACTACCCAGAAAACATGGAATTGTGAAACTTCCTGGATCTGATAATTTTTCTGGTAGTTTATTCAACAGCACTGCAGAACAATTAGCATTCATAGTAACAGCCGAAAGTTCTTCCATTTTCTTTCTATTCGTGATTAGATCTTTCAGAAATTTAGCATATCTTGGCATTCCTGAAATCACATCAATGAAAGGAAGATTGACATTTATTTGTTTAAACATATCCAAGAATTTGGATTGCTCGGCTTCAAGTCTTTCTTTTCTCATTTTACTGGGGTAAGGAAGCGGTGGTTGGTATGGTTTAACATAAGGTTTAGCTTTAACTGTGTTATCTTCATTAACCTTTTCAACTACCGGTTCTTTTTCCTTTTCTTGATCAGATTGTGGTTCTTGTGGAGTAGGAATAGAGTCATCATAAATTACAGGTATTTCAGGTGGTTTAAGTGTAATACCACTTTTCGTGGTAATGGCTTTAGCTGTTTCATTCCGGGGGTTAGCATTTGTATCGCTAGGTAGACTCCCCGGTTTTCTTTCACCTATCAACCTTGCTAGGTTACTCACTTCTTGTTCCCAATTTTGAATAGAAGCTTGTTGATTTCTAAATGCTTGAGCATTTTGTTCATTGGTTTGTTTCTGAGATGTGAAACATTGAGTTTGAGATTCAACTAGCTTCGACATCATATCTTCTAAATTTGGCTTTTTATCATCGGTTTGTGGTGGTTTAATTGGAAAAATAGGTCTTTGCTGGTTGTAAGTATTATTAGATACTTGTTGATTGCTAGGACCTTGTTGGTTGTTGTATGGAACATTTCGGTTATAATTCTGATTTTGATTGTAGTTTGGTCTTGGCGGTTGATAATTATTCTGATAATTATTTCCAGGCCTTTGGTTCATGTATGAAACATTCTCTCTTTGTTCCATTGTTTGTTCAATACTGAGATAATCTTTTGTCAAATGTGGTCCTCCACACTGCTCGCAACTAATTCGTATTGCGTGAATATCTTTAGTCATCTTTTCCATTTGTCTTTCGAAAGCATCTAACTTTGCGGAAATGGAATCAAAGTCATGGCTAGAATCGGCTCTAGCCGCTTTAGATGATCTAACGATGTCTTTTTCTTGATGCCACTCATGTGAGTGGGAAGCAGTGTTATCAATAATTTTGTAAGCTTCAGTTGCGGTTTTCTTCATAATGGAACCACCAGCTGCTATGTCGATGTCTTTTCTTGTAGTAATGTCGCATCCTTGATAGAATATTTGTACTATTTGATAAGTGTCTAAACCATGTTGCGGACATCCTCTTAACAACTTTCCAAATCTTGTCCACGCCTCATATAGAGTTTCATTTGGCTTTTGCGTGAACGTAACTATTTCTCCTTGAAGTCTCACGGCTTTAGATGCCGGAAAGAATTGTTTAAGAAAATTTTCAACTAAAACATCCTATGTGTCAATCGCCCCTTCAGGTAACGATTCTAACCAATCTTTGGCTTCTCCCTTTAAAGTCCAGGGAAATAACATGAGATATATCTGTTCATCCTCAAATTCTCTGATCTTAAATAGAGTACAAATCCTATTAAAGGTTCGAAGATGTTCGTTTGGATCTTCCTTCAACGCACCACTAAATTGGCATTGATTAGTTACCATGTGTAGGATTTGTCATTTGATTTCATAATCTGGCGCATTAATATCTGGTTGAGTAATTACGTGACCTTGGCCAGTGCGTTTAGCTCTCATTTAGTCTTCCATACTTAGAGGTTCCAGATTTTCCATGATTGAATTTGTTGAATCTGAATCACTCGAGGATTCTGACTTAATGGTTTCTTCCTCGACAATCTCTGGATGAATGATTTGTGGTTCAGGAGGAATGATTAGTGATTCAGGATCTCTGAATTGTCCCTGAATATCCTCCAGATTCTCAATTGTGAGGTCGGGTTCAAAAAATGGATTATCGGAAATTTGAATTGGAGTACTTGGTTGATTAGATGACGATTCTAAAGAAAAATCAACGGCAACAATGTTGGCTAGATGTCTTGATCGAGTTACAGGTGGTGAACGTTTTGTTCGGTGCATTCACTGAATATCCTATTAGTTATAAAGATAAAAATTATATAAGTTATCAAATTAATAGACTTTTCTGATTTTGCCCACGTTTCGAATAGCCAATAGATGCAGCAGGTAGCCAGGACCCTTTAAATCGGAAGCCCACAACTCGCCACTAACAAATCCAACTATTACTACGAACCAGAAAATTTTGGATGTCTATCAATTTAACCGCTTAAAATAATTTTTCGTCAAAATTTAAAGAAAATAAAGAAAATTCTATGTCCTAAAAACTAGAGCATCGAAATGAAAAAGAAAAAGTGCGTCGAAAAATAAAAGTCGAAAAATAATAATAAGAAAGTAGCGCGTCGAAACTTAAGAGCCTAAAAACTAAAAATTAAAACTTGCGTCTAAAGGTATTAAAGCTTAAAAGGAATTCTATATCCAAAATGGCAATAACTTAAAAAGGCACTAAAACTTTATTTAAAACTAAAGCGATAAACAACGTCGTAAAATTCTAAGGCGTCTAAATCTTAATCTAAAGAAAAAGCACTTAAGGGATTTTACGGCAAATCTTAGAAATCTAACAATAAAAATAAACTACGGCAATAGCTAACTTAAAACTAATTACGAACGATAAAAATACAAATTACGATTAAACGATTAAAAAGATACAAAATTTAAAAATAAAACTAAAGTTATAAAAAATACAATTTTTATAAAAATATTATTTTTATATTATTATTTTATAAAAGTATTAATTTTATAAATTAATAAAACTAATTAAAACTTAAAAATACAAATTTAATTAAACTAAAACTAATTAATATTAAATATAAACCCTAATTATAATTAATAATAATTATAACCCTAATTTCACAATTAATGTACGTACTAGGTTGCAGATGTCAGACGGCTCCGCGAGTGCAGATGTCTTCTGTCCAAAAACTCCGCGAGTGCGGATGATGCAGATTCAAACGAGCTGTAGGTTCAAATTCGTTCGACAGGTTTAGTTTTTAAATTTTTTTTTTCTGATTTTTAATTTATAGAAATAAAATAATTTGAATAAAAATTTTTTTACTTATTAGTTTTTTTTATAACTTTTAACAATAAACAAAAATATAAACTTTTTAATTTTAACTAAACTTAAATATATAGATATGTATTTTTCTTTTTCTTTTTCTTGTTTTTATATTTTTGTTTTTAATATTTAAAACTTACTATATTTTTACAAAAATAGATTAAAAATAAATATTTTTTTTTATAGAAAAATAGCGTTTCGCTTCGGCGTTCCCCGGCAGCGGCGCCAAAAATACTTGATGTGTGCTGGATGTAGTACGAAATAGTTATATTTTTATTGCAAAATACTATTAAATACGATACAATTTTACACAAGTTATTTATTTATCTATAGAATGGATATACCTAAACCTTGCTACAACACTTATAGGCAGTGTACCTAATCGTAAAGTAGTGTAGTTTTTAGTAAGTCCGGTTCGTTTCGCAGGGAGCTAGCCAAGTTTACGCTATATTTATTTTAAACTATATTTGTATCAATATATATATAAGTAATATTATTATTATTATAAAAGGGGGTTTTACCGTTTAATGACCGGTTTGTCGATTTTAAAACTTAAATCACAATTAAAACCTAATGTAAAATATTAAATATACAAATGACTTAATTTAAAGCGTAAAGTAAATGACGATAAAAATGCGATAAGATAAAAGTACGATAATTAAAAGTGCAATAATTTAAAGTACGATAAATAAAATGACGATAAATAAAAATGCGATGAGATATAAATTAAGAGAATTATGCTTATTTAAACTTCCGTAATCATGATGTTTGACGTGTTGATTTTAATTTATTACCATGGGTTAATTGTCCTTTGTCCTGGATTATTCGATATGTCCATACGGTTTTGTCCATAATAGTCCATCAGTCATAATTATAAAGTGCGAGAGTCTTCGTCAAATTATCCTTATACCCGAAGTCAAATATTCCAACTAATTGGGGATTCGAACTGTAACAAGATCTTAATACTTTGTTTAATGAATACACCAGGTTATCGACTGCGTGTAATCCATGGTTTTACTACTTTGTTAACAATTACACCAATTACCCTTGAATGTAATCCACCCCTGTTTTAATGAGTCCATTAACTATTAATCCATCCCCGTGTCCGATCAAATGAATAATTATTAGTATTTATAAATATCCCGCCCACCGTACCCAGTCAAGCGTATGTGGTTATATAAATACGTCAAATTATAAATCTCTATATTAAATCAACGAGATATCATTTAATTAATATAAAGCCCATTAATAGTCCATAGTCTAATTTCCACAAGTGTTAATCTTTTGTCCAAACCCCAATTATGGTCCAAAGCCCAATTACTCAATCTTAATATTTAGCCCAACATCACGATTACTTCGATTTAAATAAGCATAATAATAATTTAGCTACGAGACATTAATTTAAAAAGGTTGAACATAACTTACAATGAGTATTAATAGCGTAGCGTTACACGGACAGAATTTCGACTTACAAACTTAAACCATTCGCCAACATAACCTTATTATTATTAAACTTAAATTAAAATTAAAATTAAAATTATATATATATATATTTTTACGTATATAGAAAAGAAAGAAAAAGGGGTGAGTAACCGATCATAATGTGCGGCCTTTTATAGGCCCACGTTTAACTGTTGAGCTCCGCGAGTGCGGAGGTTTTCTTCATCACAGCTCCGTGAGTGCGGAAGTATGGATTCCAGCTCACCAAAGTGATTTAAACGTGGGCTGCTTAAAAATATAATATATAATAATATATATAATTAATTATATATTATATTATATTCTTGTGCATAATTGACTTGTAATTTTTGGTCCGTTGCGTCGCGTGCTGAAAGTTGGTTCATGTCTTGGTTCCGGATTTTCGAACGCCTTTTCGTACGATTTAATATCTTGTACTTTACGTTTCACGGCTTGTACTCTTGTAATTTTTAGACGTTTCTCATCAATAATTTGAACCACTTGGATTGTACTTTGTACTTTTTAGCTTTTTGGTCATTTGCGTCTTCAATTCGTCGAATCTGTCTTTTGTCTTCACCTTTTATTATTTAAACGAATATAACTTGTAAATAGAACAACTGCAACTAAAACCTTATCTTTCTTGAAGGATAATGCTATGAAATATATGTTCGGTTTGGCATTATCAGTAGTATATCCCTAGTGTGACGTTAAGCACACATAACTACTTACCCATATCCTAGGTTTGATCAGGTCCTAATACTAGGTTATAGCCACGTGAATAAGTGGAAAGGGTGATCCGTAAATTAAACTTCTAAACCGTCAAGGTTCCAGCATAACAATAGCATAAGTTTCAGATAACGTATTCAACATATAATAAACATTTGCAACAGATAGATAGTGATGCAAGATGAGAGCAACTTAAGATAACAAGATAACTTTATTAAATTAAGGAAAGCGTTCACCGTTTACAGACGAGATCCGGACCATTACAAGTCCTGACATCCTCTAGACCGCTCCTATTACAATCTTCGACGTTCGTCTCCGGGTACTTAATTTCCCGCTCGGAGGTGAGAAGGCCTTGAAAGCTCTAGTGAGAGAAAGTGTATTGTAGTGAGAGAGTGAAGAGATGTGTGTTGAAATTGGATGACAAAAAGCCTTTAAATAGAATTGAATTTTGCCTGCAAACGGCTGGCAGGCCGTTTGCACAGGCCGTTTGCCAAGCCAGCCCGTTTGCAGGGGCCGTTTGATCTGGGCGTTTGGCAGGCCGTTTGCCTAACTGGCAGGCCATTTGGCAACCCGTTTGGCAAGCCGTTTGACTTGCTGATTCCTTGGATCGTAACTTGATTTCTTGTCTTTCGCCGTTTTCGCTCTAGAATCTTCGTTTTAGCTCCGATTTTCTCGATTCTTCTTGCATCGTCTTCGTAATTGCTTTACCTACAAATCTAACCGGAAAAACGATTATTTTGTCGACAAAGTTTTGAACTTTATGCTTTTTGGGACTCAATACCGGGGGTAAAAACATGACTTTTTAGCCGACATCAGTGATGTACCTAGACCTTGTGTAATTATGGGTTAAGGGGGTTAAATTTGTTGGTTTTGATAACATTATAACCAAGTGATACTCTTTTTTATGTAACTTTAGCAATGTTGGGCATGTGTATTGATGTTACTTGAGGGAATTAATATTTGGATAATTACTTCTGGTATGTGAGGACGGTTATTCTTTACTCAAGAATTATGATGTAATGATTGAATTGATTTAAAATTGGGTTGGTAATCATTTCTACTATGATTGAGTTGACCAGAAACACGATTTAGTCAATAAATTATTTGGTGAATATCGATACGGTTGAGTAAATATTGGACGAAATTCTTAATTATCGAAATTGAAACAGGTACTAAATTACGGAGTTTGGGTAATTTAGTGTAATCCGAGTTGACTTGGCGATTTTGTAGTGATGAAATTAGCCAAGTTTGTGTGTTCTAAGGTAAATGATAGCCATTATTCAGTGTTTTAGACTGGGTTGATCTAGGAAATTCGATGAAGGTGACTCGAGGATAACCTCAAATCATGATTGACGGATATCATGTAGTAGGTCATTAGTAGTGACTCGAGAGTTAGTGTGTAAAACCTAGGCTTGAGATGGAATTTTAGTGGTATTTCGTAAGATTGATGATAGATCAAGTTTGGAATTCAGATGAAATTAGACTTGTTCAATTACTAGATAGCGACAGGTTTTCAGCATTGAATTTCTTTACCCAGTGGTAAAGAATGTTTTCTAGACCAGAATGTGAGGAATGATTCAGATATCGTGTAGTGTAAGTAAGTAAGTAAGTTCGCAGGTCGGCATATAGCGGGTCTTGACCCTTGGGTAGTAGACTAGCAGATGGTGTGTTTGACTTTAGACCGGTAAGTTAGCTTTTGACCTACGAGATTGGACGGAGCTTTGTAAGGCTTATGACCGTAAGACATGTTTTGACTTAGGACTAGTTGTAACCGTTGTGGTGGTTTGTAATACCCATGACCTTTGTTGACCTCGATTGACCAGATTCCGAGGATGGAATCTCTTTAAGGGGGTAGATTTGTAACATCCTGAGATCGGGCCTAGGTGGAAATGACCAAATTGCCCTTATATGGTGTTAATTAGTGATTTTAATAATTATACGTTTATACTTATTTGTGTATTTGGTTAAGACCAGTTTGTGACAAGGGTCACAGAACATGTTTGTTTATTTAATTTGGACTCCATTAGGGCAGTCAAATTAAGTACGAAATTTATTAGATAACTGGTAAATACCCGTGTGTGATGGGGTATGGTGTAGTGACCCGAACTTTTCCATGTTTATATATATTAATTGAGATTGATATTTACATGATTAAATGTTTCCAACATGTTAAGCAATCAAACTTGTTAAGACTTGATTAATTGAAATATGTTTCATATAGACAATTGACCACCCAAGTTGACCGGTGATTCAAGAACGTTAAAACTTGTAAAAACTATACGATGACATATATATGGTTATATATATAGTTAACATGTTTTTATTATAAGTATGTATCTCATTAGGTATTTTAACAATGAGTTATATACATAAAAATGAGACTATTAATTTAAGAAACTCGAAAACGATATATATAACGATTATCGTTATAACAACGTCTTACTAGGTACATATGAATCATATTAAGATATTGATACACTTGGTTAATTATGTTAAATGATAAGTAAATATATTATTAAGTGTATTAACAATGAAATACATATGTAAAAATAAGACTACTAACTTAATGATTTCGAAACGAGACATATATGTAACGATTATCGTTGTAACGACATTTAACTGTATATACATCATACTAAGATATATTATATATCATAATATCATGATAATATAACAATTTAACATCTCATTTGTTATAATAAACAATGGGTTAACAACATTCAACAAGATCGTTAACCTAAAGGTTTCAAAACAACATTTACATGTAACGACTAACGATGACTTAACGACTCAGTTAAAATGTATATACATGTAGTGTTTTAATATGTATTCATACACTTTTGAAAGACTTCAAGATACTTATCAAAATACTTCTACTTAACAAAAATGCTTACAATTACATCCTCGTTCAGTTTCATCAACAATTCTACTCGTATGCACCCGTATTCGTACTCGTACAATACACAGCTTTTAGATGTATGTACTATTGGTATATACACTCCAATGATCAGCTCTTAGCATCCCATGTGAGTCACCTAACACATGTGGGAACCATCATTTGGCAACTAGCATGAAACATCTCATAAAATTACAAAAATATGAGTAATCATTCATGACTTATTTACATGAAAACAAAATTACATATCCTTTATATCTAATCCATACACCAACGACCAAAAACACCTACAAACACTTTCATTCTTCAATTTTCTTCATCTAATTAATCTCTCTCAAGTTCTATCTTCAAGTTCTAAGTGTTCTTCATATATTCTACAAGTTCTAGTTACATAAAATCAAGAATACTTTCAAGTTTGCTAGCTCACTTCCAATCTTGTAAGGTGATCATCCAACCTCAAGAAATCTTTGTTTCTTACAGTAGGTTATCATTCTAATACAAGGTAACAATCATATTCAAACTTTGGTTCAAATTCTATAACTATAACAATCTTATTTCAAGTGATGATCTTACTTGAACTTGTTTTCGTGTCATGATTCTGCTTCAAGAACTTCGAGCCATTCAAGGATCCGTTGAAGCTAGATCCATTTTTCTCTTTTCCAGTAGGTTTATCCAAGTAACTTAAGGTAGTAACGATGTTCATAACATCATTCGATTCATACATATAAAGCTATCTTATTCGAAGGTTTAAACTTGTAATCACTAGAACATAGTTTAGTTAATTCTAAACTTGTTCGCAAAAAAAAGTTAATCCTTCTAACTTGACTTTTAAAATCAACTAAACACATGTTCTATATCTATATGATATGCTAACTTAATGATTTAAAACCTGGAAACACGAAAAACACCGTAAAACCGGATTTACGCCGTCGTAGTAACACCGCGGGCTGTTTTGGGTTAGTTAATTAAAAACTATGATAAACTTTGACTTAAAAGTTGTTATTCTGAGAAAATGATTTTTATTATGAACATGAAACTATATCCAAAAATTATGGTTAAACTCAAAGTGGAAGTATGTTTTCTAAAATGGTCATCTAGACGTCGTTCTTTCGACTGAAATGACTACCTTTACAAAAACGACTTGTAACTTATTTTTCCAACAATAAACCTATACTTTTTCTGTTTATATTCATAAAATAGAGTTCAATATGAAACCATAGCAATTTGATTCACTCAAAACGGATTTAAAATGAAGAAGTTATGGGTAAAACAAGATTGGATAATTTTTCTCATTTTAGCTACGTGAAAATTGGTAACAAATCTATTCCAACCATAACTTAATCAACTTGTATTGTATATTATGTAATCTTGAGATACCATAGACACGTATACAATGTTTCGACCTATCATGTCGACACATCTATATATATTTCGGAACAACCATAGACACTCTATATGTGAATGTTGGAGTTAGCTATACAGGGTTGAGGTTGATTCCAAAATATATATAGTTTAAGTTGTGATCAATACTGAGATACGTATACACTGGGTCGTGGATTGATTCAAGATAATATTTATCGATTTATTTCTGTACATCTAACTGTGGACAACTAGTTGTAGGTTACTAACGAGGACAGCTGACTTAATAAACTTAAAACATCAAAATATATTAAAAGTGTTGTAAATATATTTTGAACACACTTTGATATATATGTATATATTGTTATAGGTTCGTGAATCAACCAGTGGCCAAGTCTTACTTCCCGACGAAGTAAAAATCTGTGAAAGTGAGTTATAGTCCCACTTTTAAAATCTAATATTTTTGGGATGAGAATACATGCAGGTTTTATAAATGATTTACAAAATAGACACAAGTACGTGAAACTACATTCTATGGTTGAATTATCGAAATCGAATATGCCCCTTTTTATTAAGTCTGGTAATCTAAGAATTAGGGAACAGACACCCTAATTGACGCGAATCCTAAAGATATATCTATTGGGCCTAACAAACCCCATCCAAAGTACCGGATGCTTTAGTAATTCGAAATTTATATCATATCCGAAGGGTGTCCCGGAATGATGGGGATATTCTTAAATATGCATCTTGTTAATGTCGGTTACCAGGTGTTCACCATATGAATGATTTTTATCTCTATGTATGGGATGTGTATTGAAATATGAAATCTTGTGGTCTATTATTATGATTTGGTATATATAGGTTAAACCTATAACTCACCAACATTTTTGTTGACGTTTTAAGCATGTTTATTCTCAGGTGATTATTAAGAGCTTCCGCTGTCGCATACTTAAATAAGGACGAGATATGGAGTCCATGCTTGTATGATATTGTGTAAAAACTGCATTCAAGAAACTTATTTTGTTGTAACATATTTGTATTGTAAACCATTATGTAATGGTCGTGTGTAAATAGGATATTTTAGATTATCATTATTTGATAATCTACGTAAAGCTTTTTAAAACCTTTATCTATGAAATAAAGGTTATGGTTTGTTTTAAAAATGAATGCAGTCTTTGAAAAACGTCTCATATAGAGGTCAAAACCTCGCAACGAAATCAATTAATATGGAACGTTTTTAATCAATAAGAACGGGACATTTCAGTTGGTATCCGAGCGTTGGTCTTAGAGAAGCAGAATTTTGCATTAGTGTGTCTTATCGAGTTTGTTAGGATGCATTAGTGAGTCCGGACTTCGACCGTGTTTACTTGAAAAATGATTGCTTAACAAATTTTGTTGGAAACTATATATTTTTAACATGTGAATATCATGTGATATATTAATCTCTTAACGCGTTTGATATTATGTGATAGATGTCTACCTCTAGAACAAGTCTCATTGACTCACCTAATAATAATGAAGAGTCAAATGTAAATTGGAATGATTCGTGGACTGATTCACAAGTTCCCGAAGAGGAACCGGAAGAAGAGTCGGAACCGGAAGAAGAATCGGAACCGGAAGAAGAATCGGAACCGGATGAAGAAATAGAACCGGTGGGGGAAATAATAAAACGGTTAAGTAAAAGAAAATCCTCAACTAACCGACCAAGGTTAATTATGGTCAATGGTGTTTCCGCCAAGGAAGCAAAATATTGGGAGGATTACCAATTCTCCGATGAATCGGATTCCAACGAGAATTCCGATGATGTTATAGAAATTACCCCAACTGAATTTAAAAAGGCAAAAGAAAATAATAAGGGAAAGGGCATAAAAATAGAGAAATCTAATTCCAACCCCGATGAACTTTATATGTATCGTCAACCCCCGAAGTCCTTAAGTTGTAACAATGCCCCGGGAACCTCTAAACCACCAGGTTTTTCTAAACCAATGTGGAAAACGACGGCTCGTATTAGGGGAACATCATATATCCCTAGAAACTTGGCAAAACGATCCAAAACCGAAGTAGAAGAAACAAGCGAGTCGGAATAAGATAGTTGTATTCGTGTGGTGTAATATATGTAATATAGTGTGCTTATGCTTTATGATATATGTATATATATATATATATATATATATATATATATATATATATATATATATATATATATATATATATATATATATATATATATATATATATATATATAATTTCTTGTATTAATAAGTATTTTTTTTATGAATCTAACTCTTGTCTATTTTACAGTATAAAAACACAAAATGGATAGACAACCCAACATTTTAAGAGACCTACCCGGAGACATGATTGATGAAATCTTGTCTAGAGTCGGTCAGAATTCTTCGGCACAACTATTTAAGGCGAGATCAGCTTGTAAGACATTCGAAGAACGTTCCAAGAATGCCTTGGTTTATAAAAGGCTTTCGTTCGAAAGATGGGGGATATCACATTGGGAAATCCATAAGTTACGATGTGTTTACTTTGACGCATATATTGCGGGGAACCCAAATGCTATTTTACGCAATGGGTTAAGAAATTATTTTGACTCAATATATCCGAATATTAGACTTCGTGATTTAGAAAAAGCGGCTAACATGCAACATAAAGAAGCATGTTATGCTTACGGATTAGTAATGTTCGCTTCTCACCAAAGTGAGAACAAGAACATCGGGCTACAACTATTAAACAAAACGTTCCCACAAGTGACGGAGTCGGTAATTGGGGTAAGAAATGAGGTTTTTAGATTGTTACGGGACTGTTGGATATTACGTAACCCTCGTCCCTTTGACGACGTTACAACACGCTGTCTTATCAACGGCCATAACGGTTATGTTCCACAAGACCAAGGATGGGAAGTAATCCTAGTAAAACCAGAATGCATGACTTGTTTCTGGACGTATGAACTACGTGTCTTTATTGCCTTTGCTGAACGACTTGTGTACTAGCTAGAATTATCTTCACAACCATCTTGTATCAAATTTATTGTGTGCTATATTTCATGCTATATGTAAAATAAGCGGTATTGTAAGTTTGTAAAATATTGTGTAAAAGTTTGAACGCGAAATATTATTATAATCAGTTTTTCATATAGAATTGTAGTAGTTGAATTGTATATTAGCTACTAAGTATGAACTTAACGGGTAGGTACTACCCGAATTTAAACTTATAAAACGCTAATATGAAGAAAAAGCTTTAATAAATGAGTTCATATTATGCTACGAAATACTATTAACTACTCTTAATATTCTGTATGATTAACATGTTCCATTTGACTATTTTGAAGGAAATGGCACCGACTACTCGACACACCGTGAATATGAATGAAGAGGAATTCCATACTTTTCTAGCTTCAAACATAGCCGCAGTATAGGCTGCGCTACATACCAACAATAACCTTGGATCTAGCAGTACAGAAAATCATGTAGGATGCACCTACAAAGAATTCACTGCCTGCAAACCTTTGGAATTTGATGGAACCGAAGGACCGATCGGATTGAAACGGTGGACCGAGAAGGTCGAATCGGTGTTTGCCATAAGTAAGTGTACTGAAGAGGACAAAGTGAAGTACGCTGCGCATACCTTCACAGGTTCTGCGTTAACATGGTGGAATACCTATCTAGAGCAAGTGGGACAAGACGATGCGTACGCACTACCGTGGTCAGCATTCAAGCACTTGATGAACGAGAAGTACTGTCCCAGAACCGAGGTCAATAAGCTCAAGACAGAACTTAGAGGATTACGAACCCAAGGATTTGATATTACCACGTACGAAAGACGATTCACAGAATTGTGCCTATTGTGTCCGGGAGCATTCGAAGATGAGGAAGAGAAGATCGACGCGTTTGTGAAAGGATTACCGGAAAGAATCCAAGAAGATATAAGTTCACACGAGCCCGCCTCCATACAACAGGCATGTAGAATGGCTCACAAACTAGTGAACCAGATTGAAAAAAGAATTAAAGAACAGACTGCTGAAGAGGCCAATGTGAAGCAAGTCAAAAGAAAGTGGGAGGAAAACGGTGATAAGAATCACCAATACAACAACAACAGCAATTACAACAATAATCGCAACAATTATCCCAACAATCGCAGCATCAATCGCAACTACAACAAACGGCCCAACAACAACAACAACAACAACAACAACAACAACAACAACAACAACAACAACTACAACAATCATCCCAACAACAATAATAACCGCAACAACAACAACAATCAGAAACAGCTATGCCAAAGGTGTGAAAAGTATCACTCGGGGTTCTGCACCAAATTTTGCAACAAGTGTAAAAGAAATGGTCATAGCGCAGCGAAGTGTGAGGTCTACGGACCAGGGGTTAATAGAACGAAAGGAACAAATGGTGTCGGAACGAGTAATGGCGGAGCAAGTAGTGTCGGAGCAAGTTATGCCAATATAGTTTGTTATAAATGTGGAAAACCGGGCCACATTATTAGAAATTGCCCGAACCAGGAGAACACGAATGGACAAGGCCGCGGAAGAGTTTTCAATATTAATGCGGCAGAGGCACAGGAAGACCAGGAGCTTGTTACGGGTACGTTTCTTATTGACAATAAATCTGCTTACGTTTTATTTGATTCGGGTGCGGATAGAAGCTATATGAGTAGAGATTTTTGTGCTAAATTAAGTTGTCCATTGATGCCTTTGGATAGTAAATTTTTACTCGAATTAGCAAATGGTAAATTAATTTCAGCAGATAATATATGTCAGAATCGAGAAATTAAACTGGTTAGCGAAATATTTAAGATTGATTTGATACTAGTAGAGTTAGGGAGTTTTGATGTGATAATCGGTATGGACTGGTTGAAAGAAGTGAAAGCAGAGATCGTCTGTTACAAAAATGCAATTCGCATTATACGAGAAAAAGGAAAACCCTTAATGGTGTACGGAGAAAAGGGCAACACGAAGCTACATCTTATTAGTAATTTGAAGGCACAAAAACTAATAAGAAAAGGTTGCTATGCTGTTCTAGCACACGTCGAGAAAGTACAAACTGAAGAAAAGAGCATCAATGATGTTTCCATTGCAAAAGAATTTCCCGATGTATTTCCGAAAGAATTACCGGGATTACCCCCACATCGATCCGTTGAATTTCAAATAGATCTTGTACCAGGAGCAGCACCAATAGCTCGTGCTCCTTACAGACTCGCACCCAGCTAGATGAAAGAACTGCAAAGCCAATTACAAGAACTTTTAGAGCGTGGTTTCATTCGACCAAGCACATCACCATGGGGAGCTCCTGTTTTGTTTGTCAAGAAGAAAGATGGTACATTCAGGTTGTGTATCGACTACCGAGAGTTGAACAAACTTACCATCAAGAACCGCTACCCACTACCGAGAATCGACGACTTATTTGATCAACTACAAGGCTCGTCTGTTTATTCAAAGATTGACTTACGTTCCAGGTATCATCAAATGCGGGTGAAAGAAGATGATATTCCAAAGACTGCTTTCAGAACTCGTTACGGTCATTACGAGTTTATGGTAATGCCGTTTGGTTTAACTAATGCACCAGCTGTGTTCATGGACCTTATGAACCGAGTGTGTGGACCATACCTTGACAAGTTTGTCATTGTTTTCATTGATGACATACTTATTTACTCAAAGAATGACCAAGAACACGGTGAACATTTGAGAAAGGTGTTAGAAGTATTAAGGAAGGAAGAATTGTACGCTAAGTTTTCAAAGTGTGCATTTTGGTTGGAAGAAGTTCAATTCCTCGGTCACATAGTGAACAAAGAAGGTATTAAGGTGGATCCAGCAAAGATAGAAACTGTTGAAAAGTGGGAAACCCCGAAAACTCTGAAACACATACGCCAGTTTTTAGGACTAGCTGGTTACTACAGAAGGTTCATCCAAGACTTTTCCAGAATAGCAAAACCCTTGACTGCATTAACGCATAAAGGGAAGAAATTTGAATGGAAGGATGAACAAGAGAAAGCGTTTCAGTTATTAAAGAAAAAGCTAACTACGGCACCTATATTGTCATTGCCTGAAGGGAATGATGATTTTGTGATTTATTGTGACGCATCAAAGCAAGGTCTCGGTTGTGTATTAATGCAACGAACGAAGGTGATTGCTTATGCGTCTAGACAATTGAAGATTCACGAGCAAAATTATACGACGCATGATTTGGAATAAGGCGCAGTTGTTTTTGCATTAAAGACTTGGAGGCACTACTTATATGGGGTCAAAAGTATTATATATACCGACTACAAAAGTCTTCAACACATATTTAATCAAAAACAACTGAATATGAGGCAGAGTAGGTGGATTGAATTGTTGAATGATTACGACTTTGAGATTCGTTACCACCCGGGGAAGGCAAATGTGGTAGCCGATGCCTTGAGCAGGAAGGACAGAGAACCCATTCGAGTAAAATCTATGAATATAATGATTCATAATAACCTTACTACTCAAATAAAGGAGGCGCAACAAGGAGTTTTAAAAGAGGGAAATTTAAAGGATGAAATACCCAAAGGATCGGAGAAGCATCTTAATATTCGGGAAGACGGAACCCGGTATAGGGCTGAAAGGATTTGGGTACCAAAATTTGGAGATATGAGAGAAATGGTACTTAGAGAAGCTCATAAAACCAGATACTCAATACATCCTAGAACGGGGAAGATGTACAAGGATCTCAAGAAACATTTTTGGTGGCCGGGTATGAAAGCCGATGTTGCTAAATACGTAGGAGAATGTTTGACGTGTTCTAAGGTCAAAGCTGAGCATCAGAAACCATCAGGTCTACTTCAACAACCCGAAATCCCGAAATGGAAATGGGAAAACATTACCATGGATTTCATTACAAAATTGCCAAGGACTGCAAGTGGTTTTGATACTATTTGGGTAATAGTTGATCGTCTTACCAAATCAGCACACTTCCTGCCAATAAGAGAAGATGACAAGATGGAGAAGTTAACACGACTGTATTTGAAGGAAGTCGTCTCCAGACATGGAATACCAATCTCTATTATCTCTGATAGGGATGGCAGATTAATTTCAAGATTCTGCCAGACATTACAGCAAGCATTAGGAACTCGTCTAGACATGAGTACTGCCTATCATCCACAAACTGATGGGCAGAGTGAAAGGATGATACAAACGCTTGAAGACATGCTACGAGCATGTGTTATTGATTTCGGAAACATTTGGGATCGACATCTACCATTAGCAGAATTTTCCTACAACAACAGCTACCATTCAAGCATTGAGATGGTGCCGTTTGAAGCACTTTATGGTAGAAAGTGCAGGTCTCCGATTTGTTGGAGTGAAGTGGGGGATAGACAGATTACGGGTCCGGAGATTATACAAGAAACTACCGAGAAGATCATCCAAATTCAACAACGGTTGAAAACCGCCCAAAGTCGACAAAAGAGCTACGCTGACATTAAAAGAAAAGATATAGAATTTGAAATTGGAGAGATGGTCATGCTTAAAGTTGCACCTTGTAAAGGCGTTGTTCGATTTGGTAAACGAGGGAAATTAAATCCAAGGTATATTGGACCATTCAAGATTATTGATCGTGTCGGACCAGTAGCTTACCGACTTGAGTTACCTCAACAACTCGCGGCTGTACATAACACTTTCCACGTCTCGAATTTGAAGAAATGTTTTGCTAAAGAAGATCTCACTATTCCGTTAGATGAAATCCAAATCAACGAAAAACTCCAATTCATCGAAGAACCCGTCGAAATAATGGATCGTGAGGTTAAAAGACTTAAGCAAAACAAGATACCAATTGTTAAGGTTCGATGGAATACTCGTAGAGGACCCGAGTTCACCTGGGAGCGTGAAGATCAGATGAAGAAGAAATACCCACATCTATTTCCAGAAGATTCGTCAACACCTTCAACAGCTTAAAATTTCGGGACGAAATTTATTTAACGGGTAGGTACTGTAGTGACCCGAACTTTTCCATGTTTATATATATTAATTGAGATTGATATTTACATGATTAAATTTTTCCAACATGTTAAGCAATCAAACTTGTTAAGACTTGATTAATTGAAATATGTTTCATATAGACAATTGACCACCCAAGTTGACCGGTGATTCACGAACGTTAAAACTTGTAAAAACTATACGATGACATATATATGGTTATATATATAGTTAACATGTTTTTATTATAAGTATGTATCTCATTAGGTATTTTAACAATGAGTTATATACATAAAAATGAGACTATTAATTTAAGAAACTCGAAAACGATATATATAACGATTATCGTTATAACAACGTCTTACTAGGTACATATGAATCATATTAAGATATTGATACACTTGGTTAATTATGTTAAATGATAAGTAAATATATTATTAAGTGTATTAACAATGAAATACATATGTAAAAATAAGACTACTAACTTAATGATTTCGAAACGAGACATATATGTAACGATTATCGTTGTAACGACATTTAACTGTATATACATCATAATAAGATATATTATATATCATAATATCATGATAATATAACAATTTAACATCTCATTTGTTATAATAAACAATGGGTTAACAACATTCAACAAGATCGTTAACCTAAAGGTTTCAAAACAACATTTACATGTAACGACTAGCGATGACTTAACGACTCAGTTAAAATGTATATACATGTAGTGTTTTAATATGTATTCATACACTTTCGAAAGACTTCAAGACACTTATCAAAATACTTCTACTTAACAAAAATGCTTACAATTACATCCTCGTTCAGTTTCATCAACAATTCTACTCGTATGCACCCGTATTCGTACTCGTACAATACACAGCTTTTAGATGTATGTACTATTGGTATATACACTCCAATGATTAGCTCTTAGCAGTCCATGTAAGTCACCTAACACATGTGGGAACCATCATTTGGCAACTAGCATGAAATATCTCATAAAATTACAAAAATATGAGTAATCATTCATGACTTATTTACATGAAAACAAAATTACATATCCTTTATATCTAATCCATACACCAACGACCAAAAATACCTACAAACACTTTCATTCTTCAATTTTCTTCATCTAATTTATCTCTCTCAAGTTCTATCTTCAAGTTCTAAGTGTTCTTCATATATTCTACAAGTTCTAGTTACATAAAATCAAGAATACTTTCAAGTTTGCTAGCTCACTTCCAATCTTGTAAGGTGATCATCCAACCTCAAGAAATCTTTGTTTCTTACAGTAGGTTATCATTCTAATACAAGGTAACAATCATATTCAAACTTTGGTTCAAATTCTATAACTATAACAATCTTATTTCAAGTGATGATCTTACTTGAACTTGTTTTCGTGTCATGATTCTGCTTCAAGAACTTCGAGCCATTCAAGGATCCGTTGAAGCTAGATCCATTTTTCTCTTTTCCAGTAGGTTTATCCAAGGAACTTAAGGTAGTAACGATGTTCATAACATCATTCGATTCATACATATAAAGCTATCTTATTCGAAGGTTTAAACTTGTAATCACTAGAACATAGTTTAGTTAATTCTAAACTTGTTCGCAAACAAAAGTTAATCCTTCTAACTTGACTTTTAAAATCAACTAAACACATGTTCTATATCTATATGATATGCTAACTTAATGATTTAAAACCTGGAAACACGAAAAACACCGTAAAACCGGATTTACGCCGTCGTAGTAACACCGCGGGCTGTTTTGGGTTAGTTAATTAAAAACTATGATAAACTTTGATTTAAAAGTTGTTATTCTGAGAAAATGATTTTTATTATGAACATGAAACTATATCCAAAAATTATGGTTAAACCCAAAGTGGAAGTATGTTTTCTAAAATGGTCATCTAGACGTCGTTCTTTCGACTGAAATGACTACCTTTACAAAAACGACTTGTAACTTATTTTTCCGACAATAAACCTATACTTTTTCTGTTTAGATTCATAAAATAGAGTTCAATATAAAACCATAGCAATTTGATTCACTCAAAACGGATTTAAAATGAAGAAGTTATGGGTAAAAAACAAGATTGGATAATTTTTCTCATTTTAGCTACGTGAAAATTGGTAACAAATCTATTCCAACCATAACTTAATCAACTTGTATTGTATATTATGTAATCTTGAGATACCATAGACACGTATACAATGTTTCGACCTATCATGTCGACACATCTATATATATTTCGGAACAACCATAGACACTCTATATGTGAATGTTGGAGTTAGCTATACAGGGTTGAGGTCGATTCCAAAATATATATAGTTTGAGTTGAGATCAATACTGAGATACGTATACACTGGGTCGTGGATTGATTCAAGATAATATTTATCGATTTATTTCTGTACATCTAACTGTGGACAACTAGTTGTAGGTTACTAACGAGGACAGCTGACTTAATAACTTAAAATATCAAAATATATTAAAAGTGTTGTAAATATATTTTGAACATACTTTGATATATATGTATATATTGTTATAGGTTCGTGAATCAACCAGTGGCCAAGTCTTACTTCCCGACGAAGTAAAAATATGTGAAAGTGAGTTATAGTCCCACTTTTAAAATCTAATATTTTTGGGATGAGAAAACATGCAGGTTTTATAAATGATTTACAAAATAGACACAAGTACATGAAACTACATTCTATGGTTGAATTATTGAAATCGAATATGCCCCTTTTTATTAAGTCTGGTAATCTAAGAATTAGGGAACAGACACCCTAATTAACGCGAATCCTAAAGATAGATCTATTGGGCCTAACAAACCCCATCCAAAGTACCGGATGCTTTAGTAATTCGAAATTTATATCATATCCGAAGGGTGTCCCGGAATGATGGGGATATTCTTAAATATGCATCTTATTAATGTCGGTTACCAGGTGTTCACCATATGAATGATTTTTATCTCTATGTATGGGATGTGTATTGAAATATGAAATCTTGTGGTCTATTATTATGATTTGATATATATAGGTTAAACCTATAACTCACCAACATTTTTGTTGACGTTTTAAGCATGTTTATTCTCAGGTGATTATTAAGAGCTTCCGCTGTCGCATACTTAAATAAGGGCGAGATTTGGAGTCCATGTTTGTATGATATTGTGTAAAAACTGCATTCAAGAAACTTATTTTGTTGTAACATATTTGTATTGTAAACCATTATGTAATGGTCGTGTGTAAATAGGATATTTTATATTATCATTATTTGATAATCTACGTAAAGCTTTTTAAAACCTTTATCTATGAAATAAAGGTTATGGTTTGTTTTAAAAATGAATGCAGTCTTTGAAAAACGTCTCATATAGAGGTCAAAACCTCGCAACGAAATCAATTAATATGGAACGTTTTTAATCAATAAGAACGGGACATTTCATATAGTGTTTGGCTTAAATATATAAGCTTATACAGCTCATTTTCTCATTTCTTCTTGAATATTCTAAGCACCTTGTACTCTTTCTATCTCATCTCTAGAAACCCTAATCTAATTCAAGTGATAAATTGAATCAAGAGGCTTTAGTGACTGATTTCTAGCATCCTTGTGATCATCTAATCAGGTTTGTTTGCTTAAATTCGTACTTTAATTCATAGAAATTGGGTTTTGGGTCTAAATGGGTTTTTATGAGTTTTATGCTTGAATCTTGCTAATTGATGTTAGTTAAGCTTGTTAGATGTTCAATATGTGTTGTTTGTATGTTATATGAGCTTTGTGGACTGTCAATCGATCAACAACATGCTTGAAATGAGATTAATCTAAGAATTTGTACAAAAGTGTGTTCTTGAGGTTTTTATTGAAATCTTGCTAAGAAATGTTTGTTAATGTTGTTTGATGCTTGATAATCGATATATATATATGTTAGATCAGTTTCGTGGTCTTTAAATTGACCAAAAACGGCTCAAAATCTTCATTTTGGTGTAAAAATCGGTCCAAACAGCGTCCTGGTGCTGATGAACACACCCGTACGGTTGCAGGTGTTTTTGGGCGATTGCAGGTGCAACCGTACGGTTGCAGGTGCAGCCGTGCGGTTGCGTCTGGTCAGCTTTTTCTGAAACTTGTTTTGGTCGTAACTTATGAACCGTAACTCCGTTTTTGATGAATCAAATATCGTTGGAATCGTAATGAAGAGTACTTTACAATGGTAAACTTTTGAGAAGGTAGATAAAACTTTATTTTGGTCAGAAAAAGGGGTTTTAGCGTATATGTCTGTTTTGCACGCACTTATATGACGTTAGGGAATGGAATTAGGTTGTAGACTTATCCAATGATGATTATAAGATGTTATGACTTGGTTTAATGTTGTGATGGAGTATATGTATATGTATATAAGTGTATATATGTGTGTATGTGTGGATATATGTATATATATGTGTGTGTGTATGTGTATATATACACATTGTAATTGTCATATTGTTAGTATTTGGAATACGATTTACTAACTTGTGAGTATTGTTTTCAGGTGATACAGATGAGGAGAAGACTCGGTGATATTAGACTACCGAGTGATGCCGGTATCGGTGAGTGGGACTAACTGGAGTATATAGTATAGAGTAGCATGTTATATTATGATTGCCATGCTTGTTAGATATACTTGCTACTATGGTTAGTTAGTATGTTGTGATGACTGCATGTTAGTTAATGCTTGTCTGCTGGAGCCCAGTGCGTCCCTATTTGGTGGTAGCCTCAGTAGGAGAGATCAACCTGCGGGTTGTGTTCCTCTGTGGTAGCCTAGACAGTCGTGGTGTATATATGTGTGAATGACACGTCTGTCGCGTGTGGATTATATATATACAACACGGTGGTGGAGGAACTTCTGGTAAGCCCCAGTCCGATCAACTGGTGGTTAATGGTTTGGCCGAGCCGCCAGAGTCTCTGTAAACGGCACTTGGGTGATGTTTATGTGTTAGACTATGTGACATGATTAGTATGACGGTTCCTGTATACTATTACCTGTAGTTAGTTACACTCACTTAGCTTCGTGCTAACCCCCTCCTCTTCCCTGCAGGTTGACTGTTGCATACTTGTTAGATTCCAGGGAGACGGATTGTTGGGAGATATGTTTGACGAGTCGAAACTCTGATGTCGCGTCTTTTCTATTAAAGATGTATTAATGTTTTAATATAACACCCGGTCATTTATTTATTAACGTGTTTATTATTAACGGGATTTTATATATATATACATGTTTATATTATGAATCTGTAATTATTCATAAATGTTTTGGATACAGATCCATTGAAAGTTGCATACTTCACAGACAAAGGGAATCCAATTTACCATGGTAAAGATCCAGTTACAAGTCATATTTGGTATGATGATTCAATTTGCAAGTGTTACTCTTGTCTAAATCCTGAAGATGAGGATGAAGACGAAGACTTGTATATACCACAACCATCTCGACAAGCAACCAGACCAACAAGAAGAAACCCTAGATCTAGTAGATCAAAGGATCCCCAACCAGAGTGCAACATGTTAGAACCACAAATCCTGTCCTATGAACAAGAATTTTCACCCCTCAAATCCTTCCAAAACCAAGAAAAAATCTTTCATTCCTGGAAAGTTAAAGCTCCTGTAGCTATTGACCATCAAGGAAGGCGTACCCAACAAGCACCGGTTGAACAAGTACTTAATTGGCAATCAGAAAACCAAGTTGCTCAAAATAAAGTGTTAAAAAAGCTTTCTGATGACAATGAAAAATTGAAATCTAAAGTTTTTTCTATAGAAGCAACCACTGCGGAAATCAAAGCCAAGATTGATATACTTCATGAAGAATTGGTGATGATAGTCACGACAATGAAAGGTACGGCTAATTATTCTGAATTCCTTTCCCAAAAGGAACAAGAGAAAAAAGCACTTGAAAATCAGTTGTCCTATTTTCAAAACAAGTATAACCAATTCTCATCTTTCCCTTCAAATCCTTTCTCCCTAAAAGTTTCACAACCTAATATCCAAATCCAAACACTACAAGCTAACTCCTCTTTCCACCCATCAGTTAATCCTTTTTCACTAAAACAAAAAACCACTACAAAATCCAAAACCAGAGTCAAAACAAAACCACCCAATCCTATACCTAAACATGAACCAAATGAACCTGAACCTGATGTTTTCATTGGTGCTTCAACCTCAACCTCAAAAGCTAAAGAAACCCTTGAAACCATGGCCATACAAGAAGAAACCCCAATAAGTGCCTTCTTAAAAACCCTAGCCAAACAACCACCGAATTTTACACCCAGGACCAAACCTACAAAACCAATACCAGAACCATTTGACCCTTTTCAAGCCTTTGAAGAATTGTATATGGTAGACCAAGAAGAACTTCATTTTGAAGATCTTGAAACCCCTTATACAGAAACCCATCAGACCCCACAAACCACATCATTCAAAAGTTTCACTATAGATGATCTTCCCTTTTCGCAATGGCGATATCGCATGAAACATTTCCTTGCATGGTGCACAGCTGAATTAGAAGAAAATGATATGCATGAAGTTTGTAGAAGATTTGTTGCAAGACTTGAAGGCAGACTTTCTGATTGGTATCATTCCCTTGGAGAATACCGCCAAATAGAAATCCTTTCAGCCAAGACCCTGATTGATCTTATGAATTATATTCATACAGAATTTCTTGGCACTGGAGATCAGATGCTTAATACTGATGGAATTCATCACATAAACAAATTTACAAAACCCATTTTGTATATATATAAATTCGTGTGTATATGTATATATCAAGCGAAAGCAATTTCAAGTTTGCATGTGTAGTTTAACCTTTTAAACATGATTTCCATTTATAGATCTAGTCTTGAAAATATACTAAAATGTAAATAGAACTAGTTAGGGTTTATACCTTCTCCAAATATGGAGGTTGAAGCAAGATGAAGATGAAGATGAAGAATGGCAAGTTTCTAACTTGAAACCTCAAACCTTTGATACCCACAAACCTTGAATCAACACCCTTTTCTTGGTTAGGATTTAAGACACAAATGTACTAGCAAAAATCAACCAAAGAACCCTTGTAATTGCCCAAAATTTCGGCCAAGGAGGAAGAAGGAAGAAGAGGATTTTGCTAGTTTGAATTTGCAAGTGTAAGAGTGTGTTTTGAAAAGTGCAAGTCTTAATTACAATTAGGTGGAGTAAACCAGTAGTTAAAGCAAGCATGGGGGGAGTTTTGGGACTCCCAAAACCGTCCCACCCTTTCTCTCTTTCCTTTTTTTTTTTTTTTTTTGCTAAACTTTAAAAAACTTGTAATTCTTTCATGATACTTGCACTTTATAAATATAAATACATGTTACTTGTTTTTATCTTTATAAACCAATTACAAAGATAAATATATAACTTGCACATGTATATATATATATAATTTTATAAATCACTTTATAAAATTATAACACACACATATAAGTTTAATCATAAATAATTAAACTTGCACCTATAATTATCCAAATAATTATTTCTTGCATTTTATCTTCAGAAAACCAATTTCTAAAGTCTAAGTGTCAAATATTTATTTTAAAGATCCACTCATTAAAACAAATACATAGAGTGTTGACGGTTTGTTATTGGGTATGACCCGACTTGGATCATAACATATTGGCCACATTAATTAATTATGTCTCTCGGGCATATGAAATACCTTCAATCTCCCACTTGCACGAGAAACATAAAGAATTAATGCAAGTGACGGATACCACCTAACGACCGTCCACCACCCCCAATGTGTTATGACTTAGTGCCATTCAATAACATCATCCCTTTCGAGTTCCCATCTCGAATATGATTTTAGGTGAATCTTTCAATATATCCTTTTGTCCTAGATGTCATGTCAAATCCAAGAAACATAGAGTGATCACTCTCTTATAGATCTAACTTTATCAGGCCTTAGACATCCGACTCTCAACGAATAAGAGGGACAAATTCCATCTTGACTACATACGTCCTAGACACTACACTTCGCACCATACCTGAAGCCTCCCTTATGTACTACCATGTTTCAGAATAGCGAAGGAAAGAATCAAGGCACAATATTCGGTGAATGTCTGAACCCAATATGTGTCTCAGGTCAGAGGATATAATGATATTCTAATTTACTCAAGATTACATGTGATCAACCACAAAGGCTCCATATAGTAAACCTTGAGAGCGGGTCATCCGATATTTGTGTCCCACAAATATCTATGAACCTTGGTTGCAACCTTGCCCCACATTCACCATTTGAATGTTAACCAATCCAAGTTCATAATAGTCTAGACCTCACACTTTGTTCCCACAAACGTGATCAACTACGGAATTTAGAATAATAGTTTATTCATGGATAAAATATGCAAAATTGGAACATGACTCATAATTAAATTAATACCATAATTATATTAATGAGTTTGAACTAATTCGTTCCGATACAATACATAAAATAGATCAATTCCAATCACTAGAATATCGAAGCCCTAATGCACAAACATGTCCCTCATGTTTTGGCCCATGTAAAAACTTCGTGAGAGGATCCGCAACATTTTGATCTGTGTGAACTTTGTGAATACATATCTTTCCCTTTTCAACCTCATCCCTGATGTAGTTAAATCTCCGCTCAATGTGACGATTCTTTTGATGAGCACGAGGTTCCTTGATTTGAGCAATCGCACCCTCGTTGTCACAAAAGATCTCAAGAGGGTCCTGAATGGAAGGGACCACTCCTAAGTCGTCGATGAATTTCTTCATCCATGCAGCTTCCTGAGCTGCCAGTGAGGCGGCAATGTACTCCGACTCTGTAGTGGATAACGCAACAACTTCCTGTTTAGAGCTCTTCCAAGAGACTGCACCACCATTTAACATGAAGACATAACCGGATTGTGATCGAGAGTCATCTCGATCAGTTTGGAAACTCGCGTCCACGTAACCTTTTACAGCGAGTTCCTCCTCACCAGACCCATATATTAGAAACATATCCTTAGTCCTTCTAAGGTATTTCAATATACATTTAACCGCAGTCCAATGACTATTTCCCGGGTTATTCTGGTATCTACTTGTCAGGATTAGGGCGCATGACACATCCGGTCTAGTACATATCATTGCATACATGATAGACCCAATAGCAGATGCGTATGGGACTTTCTTCATTCTCTCTTGCTCATCTTTTGTGGTAGGACACTGAGATGAACTGAGAATGGTTCCCTTTTGAATAGGTACCGAACCTTTCTTAGAGTTTTCCATCTTGAACCTTTTCAAGATTTTATCAATGTATGCACTTTGACTTAAACCTATCAATCTCTTGGATCTATTCCTATAGATCCCAATCCCCAATATGTATTGTGCTTTTCCAAGATCCTTAATAGAGAAGCAACTCTTTAGCCAAGTTTTGACTTCTTGCATTGTGGTAATATCATTCCCAAACAATAATATATCATCCACATATAGCACAAGGAACATTATAGAGCTCCCACTAGCCTTCTTGTACACACAAGCTTCATCACCATTTTTAATGAAGCCAAATTTCTTTGCCTCTTCATTAAAGCGATGATTCCACATTCTAGATGCTTGTTTCAATCCGTAGATTGACTTCTTTAACTTGCATACCTTTTTAGGATTTTTCGGATCAACAAAACCTTCGGGCTGTACCATATAGACATCTTCCTCAAGATATCCATTTAGGAAAGCGGTTTTGACATCCATTTGCCATATTTCATAGTCATAGTGAGCATCAATGGCAAATAATATCCTAATAGACTTTAGCATTGCCACTGGCGAGAAAGTTTCATCATAATCAACCCCTTGAGTTTGAGTGAAACCTTTTGCTACAAGTCTAGCTTTGTACGTATCCAAGTTTCCATGTATGTCGGTTTTCTTCTTGAAAAGCCATTTGCAATCAACTAGCTTGGAGCTAGGAGGTTGCACAACAAGTTCCCAAACTTGGTTTTCGTACATGGATTGCATCTCGGCGTTCATGGCTTCCTGCCATTTATCTTTATCAATCCTTGATAAAGCATCTTTGTAGTTTGTCGGTTCATCCAAATCAACCGTATAGCAACCATCCATGAGAAACCCATATCTCTCAGGAGGATTACTAATCCTACTAGATCTTCGAACGTCTTGTGTACTTTGATCATCCACTTGATCATTTTCAACATCCTCATGTTGAGTACTAGTGCCAACCAATTGTGTATCATCGATTTGATCTTATACCTCTACAAGATCTATCTTCCTTTCACCATGACCTTCCATAAGGAAATTGGTTTCAAGGAATTCCGCCTTTCGAGCAACAAATACCGTTTGCTCGGATGGATCATAGAAGTAATATCCCATGTCATCTTTGGGATATCCTATGAAGATATACTTTGTGGATCGAGCATGTAGCTTATTTGCTACATGACGCTTAGGATAAGCTTCACATCCCCATACTTTCAAATATGAAAGAGAAGGAGGTTTTCCAAACCACATCTCATGAGGAGTTCATTCCACTTTCTTGGTTGGGGCCATATTTAAAATACGAGCCACGGAGCTTAGACAATAACCCCAAAATGATAGAGGCAACGAGCTTCTTGCCATCATAGATCGAACCATATCCATTAGGGTTCGGTTCCTCCTTTCGGAAACTCCATTAAGTTGGGGTGTTCCGGGTGGAGTAAGTTGTGAGATAATCCCACAACTCCTAAGATGATCTTGGAAGGCATCGCTTAGGTATTCACCTCCTCTATCGGTACGAAGTACCTTAATTGTCCTATTGAGTTGATTTTGTACTTCGCTTTGATATTCTTTGAATGCTTCAAACGTTTCGTCCTTGTGTCTTAATATGTAGACATATCCGAAAAGACTAAAGTCATCAATGAAAGTAACAAAGTATCTTTCACCATTCCTAGTCATGGGTTTAAAGGGTCCACATACATCCGAATGTATTAATCCCAATAAATCCTTAGCCCTTTCATAAGTCCCTTTGAAAGGTGCTTTAGTCATCTTGCCTTGTAAACAAGATTCACATACATCAAACGAATCCATTTCATTTGATTTCAAAAGTCCATTCTTTTGAAGTGTATGCATTCGGTTCTTATTTATATGGCCAAGGCGACAATGCCATAAATAGGAATCACTCAAATCCCTTTTGAGTTTCTTGGTGCTTGTATGGTATATAGAGCTCGATGATGCGTCATCATGAACCAATTCATAAATTCCATTTGAAGGCGAAGCCTTGAAATAGAATACATTGTCTTTAGAAACATGAATATCATCATCAATAAAATTAACAACGTAACCACATTGTTTTAAGCGAGAAATAGAAATAATGTTTCTACACAAATCCGGAGAATACAAAACATTTTCTAAAATAAGTTCCAATCCGCTCGAAAACTTCAAAATAAAATCTCCTTGAGCTTTAACATGCACCTTTGCACCATTGCCCATATAGAGACTTGATGTTCCCGCCTTATGATCACTTCTTTTGAACCCCTGCAAAGAATTGCAAATATGAGTTCCACATCCCGTGTCTAATACCCATGTATTAGAAGAAGTAATACTAAGCTCTATATATACCATATATATATTACCTGAGGTTTGCCCTGCATCCCTCTTGTCCTTCAACTCCTTAAGATAGACCGGACAGTTTCGTTTCCAATGATCCATCTCACCGCAACCGAAACATGGGTCTTCTTTGGGGTTTGCCTTCTCGGCTACCTTTTGCTTCTTAGCCTTGTTGATGGTTGGGGTAACCATCTTCCCTTTCCCTTTGCCTTGATGGGCGGGTCCTTTTCTCTTGGCCACCTTTGGCTTAGAGGTGTTACCTTTTGACCCACCTTGATCGATTGCTAACACGGGTAAAGCCCTTTTACCCATGCTAGTTTCCGCCGTTCTAAGCATACCGTGAAGCTCACCTATGCTCTTATCCATCCCATTCATATTGTAATTAATTACAAATTGATCAAACCTTTTTGATAGGGAGTTAAGGATAAGATCGGTGGCTAACTCATTAGATATGTTTAGGTTAAGGCGGTTAGCATGATCGATAAGGCTTTTCATCTTAAGTACATAAGATGAAACCGATTGGGTATCGTCCATACGACAAGCATGTAGCGCCCGAACCGTTTCGAAACGCTCGACACGCGCTTGTTGGAGGAACATCTCCTTCAATTGCGTTATCATGTCGTATGCACTATGATGCTCGAAATCCTTTTGGAGTTCGGGTATCATAGTCCCAAGCATTAAGCATGAGACTTGAAGGGAGTCGTGGCAATACTTATCGTAAGAGGCCATTGCCTCCACATCATTCTCATCCGGTTGATCGGGAATGGGGTCCTCAAGTACATACGCTTTATCCTCTTGTTTGAGGACAATCCGAAGATTGCAGAACCAATCCATAAAGTTGGTATGATTGAGTTTGTCTTTCTCGAGGAGAGACCGTAACGATAGGTTGTTCATGTTAAGTGGTGCGTTTTGCATGTTGTTGTTGTTATTAGCGGCCATCTACAAAATTCAACAAAGTTCATTTTAAGTATCGATTTTAGATTTAATAAACAATACCCTTTTAATTCGTTTTATTAAATATTAGAATCCAATGGTAAATCAAATTTCTGTTAGGTGACCTTTATCCCGTCATTTGATTTAGCTAGGTAGTCATAATGACAATTGCAATCCTTTTGCAACTTCTAAGTTATGGGATCATGCAATCCTTTTGCATGGCATATTAATCCCATCAACGCCTATTTGTTCCTCATGCTTCGGTGACCCTAAGTTCATGATTCCCAAATCAAGTCGTCCTACTTGCGTAAACATGTAGACTTAACATACAAGTGGTTAGTGACCTTTATCCCACATGTATGTGAAGTGTACCTTATTCACATTAGTTCACTCATGACGGTTAGGTGACCTTTATCCCATCAAGAGATTCCTAATATGTCTAAGTGTTCATACAAAAGGATGGCGTTTAACTTGTTTACCTTGTATTAGTAAAAGGGATTTTATGTTTTCTACATTCTAGTTTTAGAAAACAAAATGTTATACACCAACATGCATTTGGTGTGTAGTGTTTTATGAAAACCTATTTTCATGTCCTTTTAGTAAACCATTTACCAATTCATTACCTTTTAAATAAACCATTTTATTTACAATTTCATCTAGTACCTAATAACCATTTATTAGTGTCATGTTGTTATAATTATAACCAATTATAATGTCATTTTTGCAAGTTGTTCCAAGAGATTTTGTATCAACCAAACACATACAAAAAACATACAAGCATGCAAAAGGAAAGTCCACAATCATGCCAAAGTGGTAAGCACTTGTTTAGCCAAAACAAGTGTTACCTAAAGGGTTAAACAAGTAAAAGATTTTAAACAAAATCTCCCACTTAATCTTGTAATCTTCAAAGTTCCATCTTGTAATCTTCTTCATGAATCTTCATTTTCTCTTTACAAAATTATATCCTAATACAATTCTTTTCTAGAAAATGAAATAACAACCTATTCTATTTTACAAATCAAAATAGAATAAATTACATCAAAATTACAAGAATAATTACAACTTATTACAAACCAAAATGAATGAATAATTATTACAAACCATAAGAATGAATAATCAACCAAATCACACACAAATCCAACCACAAGGTCAAGGCATGATTGTGAACCAAAACAACAACAAATCTTGGCCAAACTTGAAGTCCCAAACCCATTTTTGGGGTTCAAAAAATTCGGCCAAAACCAAAAACCCCACCAAAACTCAAGATTTTTCCATTCTACTTTCATGCATGTTGGTAGATTGTAAAATAGATGAGTTTACTAGCAAAAAACAAGAAGCATATTAACAAGACTTTGTGTCACGACCCGGAAAATTTCGACTAATTTTGAACCAAACTCTCGATACGATTTAATATTTTTGACACAATAAGAAAAGTCTGTTAGGTTGAGTCTCAAAAAGTTTGAACTGTTTCATATATTCAAATGACCTTCGACTGTTCTCAACGATTCAACAATTAATTGTAAATAGATATGTACTTATATATATATATATATATATATATATATATATATATATATATATATATATATATATATATATATATATATATATATATGTATGTATGTATAATAATATGAAATATTATATATTGAAATTGTTAGAATTAATTATGAAAAATAATAATAATATACAATAATTATGATTTAAAAAGTATCTATTATATAGAATATATATAGGGTTTCAAAGTTATTTAGGAAATGAAGGTAACGTACAATTGTCATTCGATTGGTAGTAAACGGGTTAAAAAAGAACTTATGTGATTTTAAAATAAACGGTTATCTGAAAATGAGTTATATAAATTTTAAGCTTATTAAACACATGTTTAGAATCTATTTGTTAATTTTTAACACTTTTTATAATTTACTTGGGATGGGAGTGAATAGTAATTTAATTTTTATTTAATAATTAACGATCGAATTTCATACCATAATTACTGAAATAAATAGAGGAATTTAATTTAAAAAAATTGGAAAATTTTTTTTTAAGACTTTTATTCGCCACTAAGTAAACAACGGGGCACGACATAATACTCCTCGAAAACCGTCGGCTGAATTCTCACATTATTTTTCTTTATCATATTTAATTAATATATGAATATTAGTATAATATTAATAATAATTATTATATTGTTAATGGATATAGATTGATTGTTAAAAGTAAATTTTTCTGTTTAACATCTAATCACAAAGAAAATTCGATGGCCATACTGTGCTACTATGCAATCTGTGATTTGAGTTTTATATTATTAGAAGTCTAGTTCTATATATATATATATATATATATATATATATATATATATATATATATATATATATATATATATATATATATAGATGGGATAGATATAGAAGATACATAGTTAGATAATCAAACACCCATTATCTTTTCACCACCTCTATTCTCATCCTCACTCTATCTCTCATTTTGATCCAAGAATGACCGAAGGGATTCTTCACCACTCGAACACTCATGACTAACCACTGTTTCTGTTCGAGCAACCAAGCAAGAAACCCACTTCAAACAACCATGGAATGTTAGTATGTGGTTATTATTTTCTATATATATTCCGTTTTTGCAGCTGAGTTTAACCATCAACAAACACCATAACCATCAACTACTTCTGCTTTCCTTTTACTTTCAGTTCACCTACACAAACACCACCTTGTTTACTTGTCTTGATCGACAACTATCATCGCCACCCAAACCATTTGCCACTGCTATTTCTTTTCATTGAGCCACAACCACCTTAAACCCATGAACCATCACCACTTAAACACCTTGATAACCAATACAAAACCCATCACCACTAACCTCACATTTCTGCTTATATGTAAACCACTTCAAACCACCTCTCTCTTTCTTTCTCTCCTGTTTACGTTTAAAGAACATCGTCAAACCATCTTGTTATTGTGCTGCTATATTTTCGTTTACTAATGACACAAACCACAGACTACCCCATCACCCTTGATTCAACTACACCATTGACAACCATTTAAACACCCTGACCACCTTCGGTTTAACAAAAGAACGAAACCCTCACTTATATATATATATTTTTTTGTTTCTTCTTTCTTTATATCGCTTAACCTTCACCATAGGAAACCGTTTATCGATAATAACTGCCGTACTTTCTGTTTTCTATTATATTAATGATAAGAGGTGAATGATGATGAAACACAAATCGAAAAAGGTTATAGATTAGATGATTAAAGATGAAGAATGGGACTACTTGGCGTATATTTTTTTTCTCTTTTTAGCCAACAATTACAAAACATATTACCCCACTTGATTAAAGGTATAGATATGATGATAAGGGTGAGTGGATAGCGACGGTTTAAGTTTACTGATACAAATTCTATATACCAAAACACTAGTCGTGAATTTGGTTCACTAAGTGGGTCGTGAACTTCCTTTGGTTATTGGGCCGAGATTTAAATAAATGGGTTATGTTTATTTGGTTGTTGGGCCAACATGTATCTACTTTTACAATTGGGCCAAAAACACTAGCAAATATCACAAGGAAACCGATACTGGGGCCATATCTCGGTTTCTATTATTTTTATGATCATAATGATGATTTTATTAGGAAGACATTATGATCATGTTGTAGAGTAATGATAATGATAATGAATTCACGATGAAGAAGACACGTGAGGTATTTGATGATGATGATATTAGGATGTAAGGAGGAAGATGATAAAACAGTTGGTACTTGGTAAATAATTAAATAGGCGAATTATTACAAGAAAACAATAACGGATCATTGGTTTAGTACGGTGTTCAATAAACGAGAGGTCGTAGGTTCGAGTTCCTTTCGAGGCAAATTTCTTTTTAGAAAATGTTATAAGGTAGTTTCCAAGTATATTTTATTGTTATTCTTATTAACATTAATTACTATCAAGTATTATTATATGTATTATTAGTATTAAGAGTTAGTATCAAAATTATAATTTTTATTGTAAAAATAATACAACTTTTTATTATTTATTATCATTAATATTTTTATTATCATTATTATTATTATTTTTATCATTATTATTATTATTATTAATATTAACATTATTATTAATATTTTTAATATTATTACTATCAATACTTTTACCATTATTATTATTATTAGAATTATATTAATATTATTATTATCAATATTACTACTAATATTATTATTATTACAATTAAAGTTAGTTATATAAAAATATACGACTATATTTTATGAATTATTTTATTTAAAGTATATAAAGTAAATATATTTAAGTTAATAATGAAACACATGAATTACTAAAAATAACACTTATATTAATAATAATACATAAATTTATTTGACTTCAATTATAGGTGTTAATATATATATATATATATACATGATATAGGTTCGTGAATCCGAGGCCAACCCTACTTTTGTTCAATAACGTCATATGTATTTTTACTACAAAATACATTAGGTGAGTTTTATTTGCTCCCTTTTTAATTGCTTTTGCAATATATAATTTTGGGCTGAGAATATATGCGCGGCTTTTATAAATATTTACGAAATAGACACAAGTACTTAAAAATATATTCTACGTTGAGTTGTACCTCTTGCATACTTCCCTGTAGCTTGGTAACTACTATTTACATGTGGTATTGTAAACGCGAATCCTGTTGATAGATCTATCGGGCCTGACAACCCCAACCGGACTGGACGACCAGTATTCAACGGTTGCACAGTACTTCATTTCGGTGACTACACTTGGTACGGTGTAGTGAGATTTCATAATAAAGGGAATATGCGACGATGATTAAATGTTAAGTATGGTTACCAAGTGCTCAACCACTTAGAATGCTTTACATACACTTGCGAGTGTATTATGTTTATGATTATGAAATCTTGTGGTCTATTAAGATATTGAAATGATTGTTATGATAAACCTATGAACTCACCAACCTTTTGGTTGACACTTTTAAGCATGTTTATTCTCAGGTACGAATTAAGTCTTCCGCTGTGCATTTGCTCATTTTAAGGACATTACTTGGAGTCGATCATCGCAATGGGATCAAATGTTGATGATTTCGTCCAGGTGGATAAGGACGGGTCGTCACACTTTGGCTCTAGATACCATTGATGGAATTCATCACATAAACAAATTTACAAAACCCATTTTGTATATATATAAATTCGTGTGTATATGTATATATCAAGCGGAAGCAATTTCAAGTTTGCATGTGTAGTTTAACCTTTTAAACATGAATTCCATTTATAGATCTAGTCTTGAAAATATACTAAAATGTAAATAGAACTAGTTAGGGTTTATACCTTCTCCAAATATGGAGGTTGAAGGAAGATGAAGAATGGCAAGTTTCTAACTTGAAACCTCAAACCTTTGATACCCACAAACCTTGAATCAACACCCTTTTCTTGGTTAGGATTTAAGACACAAATGTACTAGCAAAAATCAACCAAAGAACCCTTGTAATTGCCCAAAATTTCGGCCAAGGAGGAAGAAGGAAGAAGAGGATTTTGTGTAGTGACCCGAACTTTTCCATGTTTATTTATATATTAAATGAAATTGTTATTTACATGATTAAGCGTTTCCAACATGTTAAGCAATCAAACTTGTTAAGACTTGATTAATTGAAATATGTTTCATATAGACAATTGACCACCCAAGTTGACCGGTGATTCACGAACGTTAAAACTTGTAAAAACTATACGATGACATATATATGGTTATATATATAGTTAACATGTTTTCATTATAAGTATGTATCTCATTAGGTATTTTAACAATGGGTTATATACATAAAAATGAGACTATTAATTTAAGAAACTCGAAAACGATATATATAACGATTATCGTTATAACAACGTCTTACTAGGTACATATGAATCATATTAAGATATTGATACACTTGGTTAATTATGTTAAATGATAATTAAATATATTATTAAGTGTATTAACAATGAAATACATATGTAAAAATAAGACTACTAACTTAATGATTTCGAAACGAGACATATATGTAACGATTATCGTTGTAACGACATTTAACTGTATATACATCATACTAAGATATATTATATATCATAATATCATGATAATATAACAATTTAACATCTCATTTGTTATAATAAACAATGGGTTAACAACATTCAACAAGATCGTTAACCTAAAGGTTTCAAAACAACATTTACATGTTACGACTAACGATGACTTAACGACTCAGTTAAAATGTATATACATGTAGTGTTTTAATATGTATTCATACACTTTTGAAAGACTTCAAGACACTTATCAAAATACTTCTACTTAACAAAAATGCTTACAATTACATCCTCGTTCAGTTTCATCAACAATTCTACTCGTATGCACCCGTATTCGTACTCGTACAATACACAGCTTTTAGATGTATGTACTATTGGTATATACACTCCAATGATCAGCTCTTAGCAGCCCATGTGAGTCACCTAACACATGTGGGAACCATCATTTGGCAACTAGCATGAAATATCTCATAAAATTACAAAAATATGAGTAATCATTCATGACTTATTTACATGAAAACAAAATTACATATCCTTTATATCTAATCCATAAACCAACGACCAAAAACACCTACAAACACTTTCATTCTTCAATTTTCTTCATCTAATTGATCTCTCTCAAGTTCTATCTTCAAGTTCTAAGTGTTCTTCATATATTTTACAAGTTCTAGTTACATAAAATCAAGAATACTTTCAAGTTTGCTAGCTCACTTCCAATCTTGTAAGGTGATCATCCAACCTCAAGAAATCCTTGTTTCTTACAGTAGGTTATCATTCTAATACAAGGTAATAATCATATTCAAACTTTGGTTCAATTTCTATAACTATAACAATCTTATTTCAAGTGATGATCTTACTTGAACTTGTTTTCGTGTCATGATTCTGCTTTAAGAACTTCGAGCCATCCAAGGATCCGTTGAAGCTAGATCCATTTTTCTCTTTTCCAGTAGGTTTATCCAAGGAACTTAAGGTAGTAATGATATTTATAACATCATTCGATTCATACATATAAAGCTATCTTATTCGAAGGTTTAAACTTGTAATCACTAGAACATAGTTTAGTTAATTCTAAACTTGTTCGCAAACAAAAGTTAATCCTTCTAACTTGAATTTTAAAATCAACTAAACACATGTTCTATATCTATATGATATGCTAACTTAATGATTTAAAACCTGGAAACACGAAAAACACCGTAAAACCGGATTTACGCCGTCGTAGTAACACCGCGGGCTGTTTTGGGTTAGTTAATTAAAAACTATGATAAACTTTGATTTAAAAGTTGTTATTCTGAGAAAATGATTTTTATTATGAACATGAAACTATATCCAAAAATTATGGTTAAACTCAAAGTGGAAGTATGTTTTCTAAAATGGTCATCTAGACGTCGTTCTTTCGACTGAAATGACTACCTTTACAAAAACGACTTGTAACTTATATTTCCGACTATAAACCTATACTTAATAAACTTAAAACATCAAAATATATTAAAAGTGTTGTAAATATATTTTGAACATACTTTGATATATATGTATATATTGTTATAGGTTCGTGAATCAACCAGTGGCCAAGTCTTACTTTCCGACGAAGTAAAAATTTGTGAAAGTGAGTTATAGTCCCACTTTTAAAATCTAATATTTTTGGGATGAGAATAAATGCAGGTTTTATAAATGATTTACAAAATAGACACAAGTACGTGAAACTACATTCTATGGTTGAATTATCGAAATTGAATATTCCCCTTTTTATTAAGTCTGGTAATCTAAGAATTAGGGAACAGACACCCTAATTGACGCGAATCCTAAAGATAGATCTATTGGGCCTAACAAACCCCATCCAAAGTACCGGATGCTTTAGTACTTCGAAATTTATATCATATCCGAAGGGTGTCCCGGAATGATGGGGATATTCTTATATATATGCATCTTGTTAATGTCGGTTACCCGGTGTTCACCATATGAATGATTTTTATCTCTATGTATGGGATGTGTATTGAAATATGAAATCTTGTGGTCTATTGTTACGATTTGATATATATAGGTTAAACCTATAACTCACCAACATTTTTGTTGACATTTAAAGCATGTTTATTCTCAGGTGAATACTAAGAGCTTCCGCTGTTGCATACTAAAATAAGGACAAGATTTGGAGTCCATGTTTGTATGATATTGTGTAAAAACTGCATTCAAGAAACTGATTTCGATGTAACATATTTGTATTGTAAACCATTATGTAATGGTCATGTGTAAACAGGATATTTTAGATTATCATTATTTGATAATCTACGTAAAGCTTTTTAAACCTTTATTGATGAAATAAAGGTTATGGTTTGTTTTAAAAATGAATGCAGTCTTTGAAAAACGTCTCATATAGAGGTCAAAACCTCGCAACGAAATCAATTAATATGGAACGTTTTTAATCAATAAGAACGGGACATTTCAGTTGGTATCCGAGCATTGGTCTTAGAGAACCAGAATTTTGCATTAGTGTGTCTTATCGGGTTTATTAGGATGCATTAGTGAGTCTGGACTTCGACCGTGTTTACTTGAAAAATGATTGCTTAACAAATTTTGTTGGAAACTATATATTTTTAACATGTGAATATTATGTGATATATTAATCTCTTAACACGTTTGATATTATGTGATAGATGTCTACCTCTAGAACAAGTCCCATTGACTCACCTAATAATAATGAAGAGTCAAATGTAAATTGGAATGATTCGTGGACTGATTCACAAGTTCCCGAAGAGGAACCGGAAGAAGAGTCGGAACCGGAAGAAGAATCGGAACCGGAAGAAGAATCGGAACCAGATGAAGAAATAGAACCGGTGGGGGAAATAATAAAACGGTTAAGTAAAAGAAAATCCTCAGCCAACCGACCAAGGTTAATTATGGTCAATGGTGTTTCCGCCAAGGAAGCAAAATATTGGGAGGATTACCTATTCTCTGATGAATCGGATTCCGACGAGAATTCCGATGATGTTATAGAAATTACCCCAACTGAATTTAAAAAGGCAAAAGGAAATAATAAGGGAAAGGGCATAAAAATAGAGAAATCCAATTCCAACCCCGATGAACTTTATATGTATCGTCAACCCCCGAAGTCCTTAAGTTGTAACAATGACCCGGGAACCTCTAAACCACCAGATTTTTCTAAACCGTTGTGGAAAACGACAGTTAGTATTAGGGGAACATCATATATCCCTAGAAATTTGGCAAAACGAACCAAAACCAAAGAAGAAGAAACGAGCGAGTCGGAATAAGATAGTTGTATTCGTGTGGTGTAATATATGTAATATAGTGTGCTTATGCTTTATGATATATGTAAAAATTGCTTGTATTAATAAGTATTTTTTTTATGAATCTAACTCTTGTCTATTTTACAGTTTAAAAACACAAAATGGATAGACAACCCAATATTTTAAGAGACCTACCCGGAGACATGATTGATGAAATCTTGTCTAGAGTCAGTCAGAATTCCTAGGCACAACTATTTAAGGCGAGATCAGTTTGTAAGACATTCGAAGAACGTTCCAAGAATGTCTTGGTTTATAAGAGACTTTCGTTTGAAAGATGGGGGATATCACATTGGGAAACCCATAAGTTACGATGTGTTTACTTTGACGCATATATTGCGGGGAACCCAAATGCTATTTTACGCAACGGGTTAAGAAATTATTTTGACTCAATATATCCGAATATTGGACTTCGTGATTTAGAAAAAGCGGCTAACATGCAACATAAAGAAGCATGTTATGCTTACGGATTAGTAATGTTCGCTTCTCACCAAAGTGAGAACAAGAACATCGGGCTACAACTATTAAACAAAACGTTTCCACAAGTGACGGAGTCGGTAATTGGGGTAAGAAATGAGGTTTTTAGATTGTTACGGGACTGTTGGACATTACGTAACCCTCATCCCGTTGACGATGTTACAACACGCTGTCTTATCAACGGCCATAACGGTTATGTTCCACAAGACCAAGGATGGGAAGTAGTCCTAGTAAAACCAGAATGCATGACTTGTTTCTGGACGTATGAATTACGTGTCTTTATTGCCTTTGCTGAACGACTTATGTACTAGCTAGAATTATCTTCACAACTATCTTGTATCAAAGTTATTGTGTGCTATATTTCATGCTTTATGTAAAATAAGCGGTATTGTAAGTTTGTAAAATATTGTATAAAATTTTGAACGCGAAATATTATTATAATCAGTTTTTCATATAGAATTGTAGTAGTTGAATTGTATATTAGATACTAAGTATGAACTTAACGGGTAGGTACTACCCGAATTTAAACTTATAAAACGCTAATATGAAGAAAAAGCTTTTATAAATGAGTTCATATTATGCTATGAAATACTATTAACTACTCTTAATATTCTGTATGATTAACTTGTTCCATTTGACTATTTTGAAGGAAATTGCACCGACTACTCGACACACCGTGAATATGAATGAAGAGGAATTCCGTACTTTTATAGCTTCAAACATAGCCGCAGTACAGGCTGTGCTACATACCAACAATAACCTTGGATCTAGCAGTACAGGAAATCATGTAGGATGCACCTACAAAGAATTCACTGCCTGCAAACCTTTGGAATTTGATGGAACCGAAGGACCGATCGGATTGAAACGGTGGACCGAGAAGGTTGAATCGGTGTTTGCCATAAGTAAGTGTACTGAAGAGGACAAGGTGAAGTACGCTACGCATACCTTCACAGGTTCTGCGTTAACATGGTGGAATACCTATCTAGAGCAAGTGGGACAAGACGATGCGTACGCACTACCGTGGTCACCATTCAAGCACTTGATGAACGAGAAATACCGTCCCAGAACTGAGGTCAATAAGCTCAAGACAGAACTTAGAGGGTTACGAACCCAAGGATTTGATATTACCACGTACGAAAGACGATTCACAGAATTGTGCCTATTGTGTCCAGGAGCATTCGAAGATGAGGAAGAGAAGATCGACGCGTTTGTGAAAGGATTACCGGAAAGAATCCAAGAAGATATAAGTTCAGACGAGCCCACCTCCATACAACATGCATGTAGAATGGCTCACAAACTAGTGAACCAGATTGAAGAAAGAATTAAAGAACAGACTGCTGAAGAGGCCAATGTGAAGCAAGTCAAAAGAAAGTGGGAGGAAAACGGTGATAAGAATCACCAATACAACAACAGCAGCAATTACAACAATAATCGCAACAATTATCCCAACAATCGCAACTACAACAAACGGCCCAACAACAACAACAACAACAGCAACTACAACAATCATCCTAATAACAATAATAACCGCAACAACAACAACAATCAGAAGCAGCTATGCCAAAGGTGTGAAAAGTATCACTCGGGGTTCTGCACCAAATTTTGCAACAAGTGTAAAAGAAATGGTCATAGCGCGGCGAAGTGTGAGGTCTACGGACCAGGGGTTAATAGAACGAAAGGAACAAATGGTGTCGGAACGAGTAATGGCGGAGCAAGTAGTGTCGGAGCAAGTTATGCCAATGTAGTTTGTTATAAACGTGGAAAACCAGGCCACATTATTAGAAATTGCCCGAACCAGGAGAACACGAATGGACAAGGCCGCGGAAGAGTTTTCAATATTAATGCGGCAGAGGCACAGGAAGACCCGGAGCTTGTTACGGGTACGTTTCTTATTGACAATAAATCTGCTTACGTTTTATTTGATTCGGGTGCGGATAGAAGCTATATGAGTAGAGATTTTTGTGCTAAATTAAGTTATCCATTAACGCCTTTGGATAGTAAATTTTTACTCGAATTAGCAAATGGTAAATTAATTTCAGCAGATAATATATGTCGGAATCGAGAAATTAAACTGGTTAGCGAAACATTTAAGATTGATTTGATACCAGTAGACTTAGGGAGTTTTGATGTGATAATCGGTATGGACTGGTTGAAAGAAGTGAAAGCAGAGATCGTTTGTTACAAAAATGCAATTCGCATTATACGAGAAAAAGGAAAACCCTTAATGGTGTACGGAGAAAAGGGCAACACGAAGCTACATCTTATTAGTAATTTGAAGGCACAAAAACTAATAAGAAAAGGTTGCTATGCTGTTCTAGCACACGTCGAGAAAGTACAAACTGAAGAAAAGAGCATCAATGATGTTCCCATTGCAAAAGAATTTCCCAATGTATTTCCGAAAGAATTACCGGGATTACCCCCACATCGATCCATTGAATTTCAAATAGATCTTGTACCAGGAGCTGCACCAATAGCTCGTGCTCCTTACAGACTCGCACCCAGCGAGATGAAAGAACTACAAAGCCAATTACAAGAACTTTTAGAGCGTGGTTTCATTCGACCAAGCACATCACCGTGGGGAGCTCCTGTTTTGTTTGTCAAGAAGAAAGATGGTACATTCAGGTTGTGTATCGACTACCGAGAGTGGAACAAACTTACCATCAAGAACCGCTACCCACTACCGAGAATCGACGACTTATTTGATCAACTACAAGGCTCGTCTGTTTATTCAAAGATTGACTTACGTTCCGGGTATCATCAAATGCGGGTGAAAGAAGATGATATTCCAAAGACTGCTTTCAGAACACGTTACAGTCATTACGAGTTTATGGTCATGCCATTTGGTTTAACTAATGCACCAGCTGTGTTCATGGACCTTATGAACCGAGTGTGTGGACCATACCTTGACAAGTTTGTCATTGTTTTCATTGATGACATACTTATTTACTCAAAGAATGACCAAGAACACGGTGAACATTTGAGAAAGGTGTTAGAAGTATTGAGGAAGGAAGAATTGTACGCTAAGTTTTCAAAGTGTGCATTTTGGTTGGAAGAAGTTCAATTCCTCGGTCACATAGTGAACAAAGAAGGTATTAAGGTGGATCCGGCAAAGATAGAAACTGTTGAAAAGTGGGAAACCCCAAAAACTCCGAAACACATACGCCAGTTTTTAGGACTAGCTGGTTACTACAGAAGGTTCATCCAAGACTTTTCCAGAATAGCAAAACCCTTGACTGCATTAACGCATAAAGGGAAGAAATTTGAATGGAATGATGAACAAGAGAAAGCGTTTCAGTTATTGAAGAAAAAGCTAACTACGGCACCTATATTGTCATTGCCTGAAGGGAATGATGATTTTGTGATTTATTGTGACGCATCAAAGCAAGGTCTCGGTTGTGTATTAATGCAACGAACGAAGGTGATTGCTTATGCATCTAGACAATTGAAGATTCACGAACAAAATTATACGACGCATGATTTGGAATTAGGCGCGGTTGTTTTTGCATTAAATACTTGGAGGCACTACTTATATGGGGTCAAAAGTATTATATATACCGACCACAAAAGTCTTCAACACATATTTAATCAAAAACAACTGAATATGAGGCAGCGTAGGTGGATTGAATTATTGAATGATTACGACTTTGAGATTCGTTACCACCCGGGGAAGGCAAATGTGGTAGCCGATGCCTTGAGCAGGAAGGACAGAGAACCCATTCGAGTAAAATCTATGAATATAATGATTCATAATAACCTTACTACTCAAATAAAGGAGGCGCAACAAGGAGTTTTAAAAGAGGGAAATTTAAAGGATGAAATACCCAAAGGATCGGAGAAGCATCTTAATATTCGGGAAGACGGAACCCGGTATAGGGCTGAAAGGATTTGGGTACCAAAATTTGGAGATATGAGAGAAATGGTACTTAGAGAAGCTCATAAAACCAGATACTCAATACATCCTGGAACGGGGAAGATGTACAAGGATCTCAAGAAACATTTTTGGTGGCCGGGTATGAAAGCCGATGTTGCTAAATACGTAGGAGAATGTTTGACGTGTTCTAAGGTCAAAGCTGAGCATCAGAAACCATCAGGTCTACTTCAACAACCCGAAATCCCGGAATGGAAATGGGAAAACATTACCATGGATTTCATCACTAAATTGCCAAGGACTGCAAGTGGTTTTGATACTATTTGGGTAATAGTTGATCGTCTCACCAAATCAGCACATTTCCTGCCAATAAGAGAAGATGACAAGATGGAGAAGTTAGCACGACTGTATTTGAAGGAAGTCGTCTCCAGACATGGAATACCAATCTCTATTATCTCTGATAGGGATGGCAGATTTATTTCAAGATTCTGGCAGACATTACAGCAAGCATTAGGAACTCGTCTAGACATGAGTACTGCCTATCATCTACAAACTGATGGGCAGAGCGAAAGGACGATACAAACGCTTGAAGACATGCTACGAGCATGTGTTATTGATTTCGAAAACAGTTGGGATCGACATCTACCGTTAGCATAATTTTCCTACAACAACAGCTACCATTCAAGCATTGAGATGGCGCCGTTTGAAGCACTTTATGGTAGAAAGTGCAGGTCTCCGATTTGTTGGAGTGAAGTGGGGGATAGACAGATTACGGGTCCGGAGATAATACAAGAAACTACCGAGAAAATCATCCAAATTCAACAAAGATTGAAAACCGCCCAGAGTCGACAAAAGAGCTACGCGGACAGTAAAAGAAAAGATATAGAGTTTGAAATTGGAGAAATGGTCATACTTAAAGTTTCACCTTGGAAAGGCGTTGTTCGATTTGGTAAACGGGGGAAACTAAATCCAAGGTACATTGGACCATTCAAGATTATAGATCGTGTCGGACCAGTAGCTTACCAACTGGAGCTACCTCAACAACTCGCGGCTGTACATAACACTTTCCACGTCTCAAATTTGAAGAAATGTTTTACTAAAGAAAATCTCACTATTCCGTTGGACAAAATCCAAATCAATGAAAAACTTCAATTCATTGAAGAACCCGTCGAAATAATGGATCGTGAGGTTAAGAGACTTAAACAAAACAAGATACCGATTGTTAAGGTTCGATGAAATGCTCGTAGAGGACCCGAGTTCACCTGGGAGCGTGAAGATCATATGAAGAAGAAATACCCGCATTTATTTCCAGAAGATACGTCAACACCTCCAACTGCTTAAAATTTCGGGACGAAATTTATTTAACGGGTAGGTACTGTAGTGACCCGAACTTTTCCATGTTTATTTATATATTAAATGAAATTGTTATTTACATGATTAAGTGTTTCCAACATGTTAAGCAATCAAACTTGTTAAGACTTGATTAATTGAAATATGTTTCATATAGACAATTGACCACCCAAGTTGACCGGTGATTCACGAACGTTAAAACTTGTAAAAACTATATGATGACATATATATGGTTATATATATAGTTAACATGTTTTCATTATAAGTATGTATCTCATTAGGTATTTTAATAATGAGTTATATACATAAAAATGAGACTATTAATTTAAGAAACTCGAAAACGATATATATAACGATTATCGTTATAACAACGTCTTACTAGGTACATATGAATCATATTAAGATATTGATACACTTGGTTAATTATGTTAAATGATAAGTAAATATATTATTAAGTGTATTAACAATGAAATACATATGTAAAAATAAGACTACTAACTTAATGATTTCGAAACGAGACATATATGTAACGATTATCGTTGTAACGACATTTAACTGTATATACATCATACTAAGATATATTATATATCATTATATCATGATAATATAACAATTTAACATCTCATTTGTTATAATAAACAATGGGTTAACAACATTCAACAAGATCGTTAACCTAAAGGTTTCAAAACAACATTTACATGTTACGACTAACGATGACTTAACGACTCAGTTAAAATGTATATACATGTAGTGTTTTAATATGTATTCATACACTTTTGAAAGACTTCAAGACACTTATTAAAATACTTCTACTTAACAAAAATGCTTACAATTACATCCTCGTTCAGTTTCATCAACAATTCTACTCGTATGCACCCGTATTCGTACTCGTACAATACACAGCTTTTAGATGTATGTACTATTGGTATATACACTCCAATGATCAGCTCTTAGCAGCCCATGTGAGTCACCTAACACATGTGGGAACCATCATTTGGCAACTAGCATGAAATATCTCATAAAATTACAAAAATATGAGTAATCATTCATGACTTATTTACATGAAAACAAAATTACATATCCTTTATATCTAATCCATACACCAACGACCAAAAACACCTACAAACACTTTCATTCTTCAATTTTCTTCATCTAATTGATCTCTCTCAAGTTCTATCTTCAAGTTCTAAGTGTTCTTCATATATTTTACAAGTTCTAGTTACATAAAATCAAGAATACTTTCAAGTTTGCTAGCTCACTTCCAATCTTGTAAGGTGATCATCCAACCTCAAGAAATCCTTGTTTCTTACAGTAGGTTATCAGTCTAATACAAGGTAATAATCATATTCAAACTTTGGTTCAATTTCTATAACTATAACAATCTTATTTCAAGTGATGATCTTACTTGAACTTGTTTTCGTGTCATGATTCTGCTTCAAGAACTTCGAGCCATCCAAGGATCCGTTGAAGCTAGATCCATTTTTCTCTTTTCCAGTAGGTTTATCCAAGGAACTTAAGGTAGTAATGATATTCATAACATCATTCGATTCATACATATAAAGCTATCTTATTCGAAGGTTTAAACTTGTAATCACTAGAACATAGTTTAGTTAATTCTAAACTTGTTCGCAAACAAAAGTTAATCCTTCTAACTTGAATTTTAAATTCAACTAAACACATGTTCTATATCTATATGATATGCTAACTTAATGATTTAAAACCTGGAAACACGAAAAACACCGTAAAACCGGATTTACGCCGTCGTAGTACACCGCGGGCTGTTTTGGGTTAGTTAATTAAAAACTATGATAAACTTTGATTTAAAAGTTGTTATTCTGAGAAAATGATTTTTATTATGAACATGAAACTATATCCAAAAATTATGGTTAAACCCAAAGTGGAAGTATGTTTTCTAAAATGGTCATCTAGACGTCGTTCTTTCGACTGAAATGACTACCTTTACAAAAACGACTTGTAACTTATTTTTCCGACTATAAACCTATACTTTTTCTGTTTAGATTCATAAAATAGAGTTCAATATGAAACCATAGCAATTTGATTCACCCAAAACGGATTTAAAATGAAGAAGTTATGGGTAAAACAAGATTGGATAATTTTTCTCATTTTAGCTACGTGAAAATTGGTAACAAATCTATTCCAACCATAACTTAATCAACTTGTATTGTATATTATGTAATCTTGAGATACCATAGACACGTATACAATGTTTCGACCTATCATTTCGACACATCTATATATATTTCGGAACAACCATAGACACTCTATATGTGAATGTTGGAGTTAGCTATACAGGGTTGAGGTTGATTCCAAAATATATATAGTTTGAGTTGTGATCAATACTGAGATACGTATACACTGGGTCGTGGATTGATTCAAGATAATATTTATCGATTTATTTCTGTACATCTAACTGTGGACAACTAGTTGTAGGTTACTAACGAGGACAGCTGACTTAATAAACTTAAAACATCAAAATATATTAAAAGTGTTGTAAATATATTTTGAACATACTTTGATATATATGTATATATTGTTATAGGTTCGTGAATCAACCAGTGGCCAAGTCTTACTTCCCGACGAAGTAAAAATCTGTGAAAGTGAGTTATAGTCCCACTTTTAAAATCTAATATTTTTGGGATGAGAATACATGCAGGTTTTATAAATGATTTACAAAATAGACACAAGTACGTGAAACTACATTCTATGGTTGAATTGTCGAAATTGAATATTCCCCTTTTTATTAAGTCTGGTAATCTAAGAATTAGGGAACAGACACCCTAATTGACGCGAATCCTAAAGATAGATCTATTGGGCCTAACAAACCCCATCCAAAGTACCGGATGCTTTAGTACTTCGAAATTTATATCATATCCGAAGGGTGTCCCGGAATGATGGGGATATTCTTATATATATGCATCTTGTTAATGTCGGTTACCAGGTGTTCACCATATGAATGATTTTTATCTCTATGTATGGGATGTGTATTGAAATATGAAATCTTGTGGTCTATTGTTACGATTTGATATATATAGGTTAAACCTATAACTCACCAACATTTTTGTTGACGTTTAAAGCATGTTTATTCTCAGGTGAATACTAAGAGCTTCCGCTGTTGCATACTAAAATAAGGACAAGATTTGGAGTCCATGTTTGTATGATATTGTGTAAAAACTGCATTCAAGAAACTGATTTCGATGTAACATATTTGTATTGTAAACCATTATGTAATGGTCATGTGTAAACAGGATATTTTAGATTATCATTATTTGATAATCTACGTAAAGCTTTTTAAACCTTTATTGATGAAATAAAGGTTATGGTTTGTTTTAAAAATGAATGCAGTCTTTGAAAAACGTCTCATATAGAGGTCAAAACCTCGCAACGAAATCAATTAATATGGAACGTTTTTAATCAATAAGAACGGGACATTTCATTTTGCTAGTTTGAATTTGCAAGTGTAAGAGTGTGTTTTGAAAAGTGCAAGTCTTAATTACAATTAGGTGGAGTAAACCACTAGTTAAAGCAAGCATGGGGGAGTTTTGGGACTCCCAAAACCGTCCCACCCTTTCTCTCTTTCCTTTTTTTTTTTTTTTTTTGCTAAACTTTAAATAACTTGTAATTCTTTCATGATACTTGCACTTTATAAATATAAATACATGTTACTTGTTTTTATCTTTATAAACCAATTACAAAGATAAATATATAACTTGCACATGTATATATATATATAATTTTATAAATCACTTTATAAAATTATAACACACACATATAATTTTAATCATAAATAATTAAACTTGCACCTATAATTATCCAAATAATTATTTCTTGCATTTTATCTTTAGAAAACCAATTTCTAAAGTCTAAGTGTCAAATATTTATTTTAAAGATCCACTCATTAAAACAAATACATAGAGTGTTGACGGTTTGTTATTGGGTATGACCCGACTTGGATCATAACATATTGGCCACATTAATTAATTATGTCTCTCGGGCATATGAAATACCTTCAAATACAGCCCGTGAAGAATTCTTAAAAATGAAATGTTGCTCTTTCAAAGATAAGCACCTGAATAAGCATTATAATCGAATGTCAAAAGGATTTTATATGCTTGGTGGAATAGATGATGTTAATCTCAAGCAAGTTTTCCTAAATTCTTTCCCTGAACCTTTAGCAATTGAAGCATCCTGAACTATTCAGAAAACTGGCAAGCAATTGAAAGATGTTTCACTTGGTGTTCTATACCAGTTTATTACTGAAGCATTAAAGAAATTTTGCAACCACAAAAAATTTCTCAAGTATGTTGAAGAAACTGGTTCCAAGCTTGGCAACGCGTGTGATGATAGAAGATTCAAGATAAAATGCAAAGATGAAAAATGCAGTTGTACTTCCAAAAGATCTTCTAGTTTCAAAAAATACAGAAACTCTAAGATGAAGCCTTTCAAACGAGGAAAATGGAAATTTCTAACGAAAAGAAACAAAAAATTCTCTTCAAAGAAAAATCGATGTTTTATATGTGGCAAAAGTGGTCATTTTGCAAAAGAGTGCAAAGACAAGAAAAAGAACAAATTCATGAAACAAGTCTCTATGTTTACAGAAGAAGACTCATCTGATCATGATGTTGAATCTTTATTTTCTCTTGATGATGAGCCCAATGATGGGACAATTCTAATGATTCAATTATCTGATTCTGAATCGAGGTATTCAGAAGACACTTCAGAAAATGAATCAATGATGATAGATATCCAAGAAGTCTACCCTGTTGAAAGAACTGTCCCTTATGCACCTGTCCAAATACTTCCCACTCACTATTTAAAACCTCAAACTATCATAGCCTTTTTTGATACTGGTTCTTCCTCAACCATTATGAACCCAGATCTCCTCCCTTCACACATGTGGCAACCAAGTTCTCAAACCTTCCGAACAGCTAATAGTTCTTCCCTTTCTATAGAACTTATTAGTAAACCTTTGTTAATAAAACTCTTCCCCCATTGTATAATACGTCATAGAGTTTTAGGATCCCATCTTCCCAACAAAGATTTGTTACTTGGTTTTGATGTTTTGAGTTAAGTCAAAAATCTTTCCTGGTCAAGCCAAGGTCTCAAATATAAATATTTTGTTTTACCTCGGTTATCACTGACACATTTGCAGGTAAATACAATTGACAATGCTTTTGGAGAATTTTCAGCAAAGATAATTAGTACATCCTGTGCTAATTCACATACATAATTTCTTCAAAAATGTAAAAATCCTTTGTGGCAGAATCCAGAGTTTTTCATCAAACTACCTTTCAAACTCAATGAAGATGTCAATCCAACAAAAGCAAGTCATCAAGGAATGAATCCAGAAGATTTACAACTCGCGGTTCAAGAACTCTCCCAGCTACAACAAGAAGGACTGATTGAACCAACAACATCCCCATGGGCATGTGAAGCTTTCTACGTCAACAAACATGCAGAACAGATACGTGGCAAGAAAAGACTTGTAATCAACTACAAGCCTTTAAATGAATTTCTTGCAGATGATAAGTTCCCTCTCCCAAATAGATGGACTCTCTTCCAAAGCCTAACAAATGCAAAAGTTTTTTCCAAGTTTGATCTTAAAGCAGGTTTTTGGCAACTTGGCATCCATCCTGAAGAAAGATACAAGACAACTTTTTGTATCCCTGATCATCACTACCAGTGGACGGTAATGCCTTTTGGATTAAAAAGTGCTCCTTCAGCCTTTCAAAAAGCGATGATCAAGATCTTTGAACCAATTCTCCCGAGTGCAGTAATTTATATTGATGACATTCTTCTTTTTTCAAAAAAATGAAGAAGAACATTTAGTGCTGCTAGATAAATTCCATTCATTGCTTTTGCAATATGGAATTATGCTTTCTGAAAAGGAGATGATGTTGGCAACCTCCCAAATTGATTTCTTAGGAATGACGATCAACAATTCTCAATATCACCTTCAACCCCATGTGGCGAAAAAATTACTAGAATTCCCGGATATGCTTTCCTCTACTAAAGAAATTCAACAATTTCTTGGTATTGTAAATTACATGTCCCAGTTTATCAAGAAACTTTCTCATCTAACCAAACCACTGTATCAAATGCTCAAAAAGAATCCTCCATCCTGGAGTTCCCAACAAACTAAAGCGGTACAGCAACTCAAAAGACTAACTGATAATCTTCCTCCTCTTCCAATTCCATCCAATGGAAAAAGAATATTGCAGACAGATGCAAGTGATGAACATTGGGGAGCAGTCCTTTTAGAAGAAATTAATTGTATTCGTAATATTTGTGGATACCAAAGTGGCCATTTTAAACCTTCTGAAACCCATTACCATTCCACTTTCAAAGAAATCCTTGCAGTAAAAAATGGCATAAAAAGGTTTGCATTTCACCTCATTGGTCACAAATTTCTTATTGAAATGGATATGTCTTCATTTCCTAAGATGTTGCAATTCAAGAACAAGGCAATCCCTCATCCTCAATTACTAAGGTGGGCAGAATGGTTTTCCCAATATGATTTTGAAATCAAACACATCAAAGGATCAACCAACTTTCTCCCAGATTATCTCTCAAGAAAAGGTGCAACAAAAAATCATTCTCTAATCCCTGTGATAGCAATGCTACAGCTATAAGATGGATCTTCATCTTCTTCATCTTCTTCCTCACCAACAATATGGCAAAGAATGAATGAACTCCCATATGAAATCATAGAAAAAATTCTAGAAAAGTCCCTTCCTGTTTACTGTCATGAAACATGGACAGCATACTGGAAAATACTTGCTAAAAAGTATGGAAGTTCCCCTTTCCGAGGAATGACTTTTAACTCCATTTATCCTTTCCTCAATCATTTCCATATTCATGATCCATATCACCTTGTCCCTGAAGCGATTCCTTTCTTTCTTAACCTATCAAGGTGCCATTATATTGCACTGGTGTTTAATGCAAGTGTCATGAATAGATATCTGTTTTTAACACAGATAGGACGATCACAAGAAGAACAACCAATGTTTAGGAATACCATCAACTTCCTTTTAAGATATCAAACCATGTCTTTTTGGGAATCAATTTTTTGGTAATTTCCTCACTACTTATGTGATAATCATTTTTCACCAGCAACTAGTCAGATGTTCACAGTATCCCAATAGCACAATAATTCACCAACACTCATCCACTAGAATCCATGGCTGGTATGGATATAATCTTCTAAGTTCCAGAAATGCTCATTCAGAACAATGGTTATTATTCAAAGTAGAAATGAGTCAGCTTAATGGTTTACAACACACATTTTTTGACTCAGCAGCTTTTCAAGAAGCAGATCATCCTATAAGTCAAACACCAACAACACCCTTGGATGCATTCATCAGAGATAAAATACGAGAACATGCTTTTATGATGAATATTGGAAGAATCCAAATAGATCCAGATAACCACATGGATGAGACGTCATCAGAAGAACCAATAAATCATCCTAGAGATGATTTTGACAGCGATGAATGGCCAGATACTGATTAAAAACGCTCTAATGTCGTATGCGGTGATGTAATAGGATCAATAATGTGTCATATGTACCAATAATGTAATATGATGTAAGCAGTGATGTAATAGGACCAATAATGTGTCATATGTACCAATAATGTAATATGATGTAAGCAGTGATGTAATAGGACCAATAATGTGTCATATGTACCAATAATGTAATATGATGTAAGCGGTGATGTAATGTGACAACCCAAAAATTTCTGAACAAATTTAAACTTGATCTTTATATGTTTCTGACACGATAAGCAAAGTCTGTAATGTTAAATCTCAAGAATTTTAAACTGTGTTCATACATTCATTTAACCTCGACCAAATTTCGACGATTCACGAACCATTATATAAATGAATATGATTATATATGTATATGTGTATATATTATAACTCGAAAATGCTAACAAAGTATTAAGCATAAAATACTTTACATGAACGTATTTGTTTCAATATGTTTATCGATGGAATTAGAAGATAATATCAAATGATTAATTTATCAGATACATTGTATGATTACGAGTCTCTGTTGAGAGGTCCACTTTGATTTAGGAAACCTTTCCTTTTTAACGGTATTCGAAATAAATGGTAAAGTGATCTACAAGTAGGCATAAGGTGACAAATAACGAAAGTTAGACAAATGTTAGTGGAGAATTGAATTTTATAATATTCGATTAATCTATTTTCAAACGTGCGAAAACTTTTTTTGATTCAATAGATTTTGATTATTAAAATGTTTTGTTTAAATAACATAATTTGAATATATACAATAGGATATTGATTATTAGAATTAAATATATAAATAACTTGCAACGTGTACTTAAAACGTGTTTATGTATATTAAATATATTTGATTTCAAATTAATTAAGTAAACGATTGTAACACTCGCTTATTGAGTCGATTGATATTTAGATATGTTAATTAGTACGTTAAGAAGTTAAAATAAAAGCTAGCACATAAATGAACTATACATAGTTAAGTTTTAAAATGAAAACGTTATATGATATAATAATTCCTATTATGTAAACGATCTAAAATGTTACTTTGAAATATAATTAGTAATTGAAAAATTAAATATTATTAAATAGATATCTGAAAAATATATAAATATTCTAAATGAATATGTATGTAAATTTTTACAAAATAATAAAAATATATTATTAACCTTGATATATAAACATTTTGATTTAAAAATACTATTTTATATGTACGCATATATATCGAAACGGCGATTTACAGAAGCAAATGACCAAAACACTCAAAATATTAAGTTACACATTGAGTGGGTTAGTTTTCATTGATTTAAGTCTAATTATTGATAAAGGTACCTATCACGAAACATAAAGTAACAGTTTTCTAAGCGTACGAAAATGCGTTCGAGAAACCGGAACCGGAACATAAGTCGAGTGACAATGTACAAGTCATTGGAACTAAATTTACACGTCAACTATGCACGTGAATATAATATAATATATAATTAATTATATGAATTAAATATAATATTTATATATAATATTATTTTGTGAAGTGTCGGCAAGGTTTTATGTAATTGTGAGATGTATAACAAGATCATGCGAGTGCATGAACATGAAGACCAAACCCCATGCGATCGCATGGGGTGGTTGGTAGCCAAATGTTGTATAAAAGGAGATCTAAACTGGTTCCAGTTTACTTCATCAATCCTCTCGGTCTCTCTACTCTCTTAATATATATTAATAATATTATAATTAATTTTATTATAAATATTAATATTATTATTATTAATCATATTAATATTATTAGTAGTATTATTATTATTAATATTTACATAAAATACTACGACGGAGTCATGAGCGGGTTATTTCAAAAACGGATTTTATGAGCGGGATAGAGCTAAGAAAATTATGGGTTATAGCTATGGAGGTTATGGGTATGGTTCAGGGGTATGCTCGTGAGGTCAAACTAGTGTTTATCATCTCCGTTGCATCTACGTACTTTTCCTGCAATATTGAATCACAATATTGATACGTGAGCACTCATAACTTAACTTTTATATATTATTAGTGTATCCCTGACTAGTGCTCGAGTATATAAAATTATGCATGTTTGTACATTTGATATTGTCGTTAGATAGATTATGTTGAATCCTGAATTAGATACATATGCTACTGAGATAGGGTATATGATATGCATGTCGTTGGAAAGCTAGCGAAAAATTAAGAACTTTTCATTTAGAACTCGAATGATTTCGATAAACAGATTAGAAGTTATAGTGAACTGAATTTTTGTATTATTGTTAAAATGATTATTATTACTATCGTCGTTATAATTATTATCTAATTATTATTATAATTATTATTATCATTATCGTTATTAATAAAAGGTATTATCATTAAAAATTATTATTTTTTATTACTATCATTATTATCGTTAAGGTTATAAATAGTATTATTATTATTATTATTATTATCATTAAAATAGTTATTAGTATTATCATTAATATTATCATAAGATTTATTATTATTAGTATTATTATAATTAAAACTAATATTAGTAACATCTAATTATTATGATTACTATTACTATCATTAATATGAACGCAATATAAAAGACGACTAAACGCTATTAACAAATTGATTAGGAAATAATGAGTATAAGTATCATGATGAAATTAAAATATTGAAAAGTATTGACTTAGATAAAAATATCATTTTCATTATTTTATCATTATTATTATTAAAAGTATTATTAATATTGAAACTATCATTTTTACTAAAATTATTATTTTTGAATAGAAATATCATTATTATTATCATTTTTGTATTATTATTAAAAATTATCATTTTAAATAGAATAATTATTGTTATATAAAAATATTATTATTATTTAAAAGTATCGTTATTATTAAAGTTTTCACGATTAGAATTATCATTTTATCAGAATATCATTTTTAGTAAATATAAATATTGTTATTATTATTACAAAATAATACAATTTTTACTGATTATTGTTACTATCAATATTATTTTATCAAATAACCATGTGCTACAAAGATATTTTACTACATATAATATTACATTAATAATACCTATCATTATATTTTTATGATATCAAATGAATTTTAGAAATTTTACTACTTAAGATATATAAAAGTATTTTGTTATATAAATTTTAATATAAAATTTTATTTTGAATTATATAATTTACTCTAATAGAATCTATTAAAAATATTTAAATATATAAATCGACTATATTTAAGTTATATTATAATCATGTATAAATTTTAGAAGTCATTTTGGTCAAGTTGACTTTTGTTGACTTTTACATATTAGTCTCGAGCATTAGGATTGTGATACAGTACGACTTGATCTAAATTGTTAAACAGATATTGACCAACATACAAATATATATATTTAATTTAGGTTCGTGAATCCGAGGCCAACCCTATACTTGTCAGTGCCATCATATGCACAATTGCTACGAAATACAGTATTGTGAGTTTCATTTGCTCCCTTTTTAAATGATTTTGCAATATATATTTTTGGGACTGAGAATACATGCGCTGCTTTTATAAATGTTTTACGAAATAGACACAAGTAATCGAAACTATATTCTATGGTTGGATTATCGAATCGAATATCTCCCTTTTAGCTTGGTAGCCTAAAAATTAGGGAACAGACACCCTAATTGACGCGAATCCTAAAGGTAGATCTACGGGCACTAACACACCCCCATACTGGAAAATGGTATGCTTTAGTACTTCGAGTTTATATTATACAGATGGATTTATTTTTTGGGGATATTCTATATGCATGATGTGGTGTTCAATCCATATGAATGATTTTTAAACACTTGCGAGTGTATGATTATTGAATAAAGGAAATCTTGTGGTCTATTAAAATTATGGAAATGATTGATTACGATAAACTAATGAACTCAGCAACCCGTTGGTTGACACTTTAAAGCATGTTTATTCTCAGGTATTAAGGAAATCTTTCGCTGTGCATTTGCTCATTTTAAAGATATTACTTGGAGTCATTCATGGCATATTTCAAAAGATGTTGCATTCAAGTCGTTGAATTTAATAAAGATTATTATTAAGTAAATGACAGATTAGGTCATTTATAGTTTGGATATTATGAAATGGTATGCATGCCTGTTAACTTTCGATGAAATGAAAGTTTGTCTTTTTAAAACGAATGCAATGTTTGCAAAATGTATCATATAGAGGTCAAATACCTCGTAATGTAACCATATGTTATTGTATTCGTCCTTATGGATTAGGACGGGTCGCTTCATGTAATAGGTCCAATAATTGGTAGTGTTAGGTGGACATAAGTGCCGTTTGTGGCCTATAAATATGTAATGCTAGAAGAAGAAGAGATCATAACAAAATAACAAAATATGATAACTTCCTCCTTCTCTGATCTTGTATAATAAACTAAATTTGTGTGTTTAAGTTTATTTCCTAATCTTCTCTTTTCTTACTTTTGCACGAGTTTCTCTCCTCATTCAGGTTGATCCGTCAAAGATTGAAACCGTTGAAAACTGGGAAACCCCAAAAACTTCAAAGCATATACGCCAATTTATAGGATTGGCTGATTACTACAGAAGATTCATCCAAGATTTTTCTAAAATAGCAAAATCCTTGACTGCACTAACGCATAAAGGGAGGAAATTTGAATGGAAGGGTGAGCAAGAAAAAGCATTTCAATTGTTGAAGAAAAAGTTAACTACAGCACTTATATTGTCATTGCCTGAAGGGAATGATGATTTTGTGATTTATTGTGACGCTTCGAAGTAAGGTCTTGGTTGTGTATTAATGCAACGAAAGAAGGTAATTGCCTATGCATCCAGACAATTGAAGATTCATGAGCAGAATTATACGATTCATGATTTGGAATTGGGCGCTGTTGTTTTTGCATTAAAAATATGGAGGCACTACCTATATGGGGTCAAATGTACCATATATACCGACCACAAAATTCTCCAACATATATTTGATCAAAAACAACTAAACATGAGACAACGTAGGTGGACAAGCAAATGTGGTAGCCGCTGTTAAATGATTACGACTTTGAGATTCGTTACTACCCGAGAAAGGCAAATGTGGTAGCCGATGCCTTGAGTAGAAAGGACAGGGAACCTATTCGAGTAAAAACTATGAATATAATTATTCATACCAACCTTACTACTCTAATAAAAGAAGCACAATAGGGGGTTTTAAAAGAAGGAAATTTGAAGAATGAAATACCCAAAGGATCGGAAAAACATCTTAATATTCGGGAAGACGGAACCCAGTATAGGGATGAACGAATTTGGGTACCAAAGTTTGGAGATGTGAGAGAAATGGTACTTAGGGATGCACATAAAACCAGATATTCAATACATCCTGGAGCTGGAAAGATGTATCAAGATCTCAAGAAACACTTCTAGTGGTCGGGTATGAAAGCTGATATCGCTACATATGTAGGAGAATGTTTGACTTGTTCTAAAGTCAAAGCTGAACATCAGAAACCATCAGGTCTACTTCAACAACCAGAAATCCCAAAATGGAAATGGGAAAACATTACCATGGATTTCATTACTAAATTACCAAGGACTGCAAGTGGTTATGATACAATTTGGGTAATAGTCGATCGTCTTACCAAGTCAGCACACTTTTTGCCAATGAGAGAAGATGATAAAATGGAGAAATTAGCACGACTATATTTAAAGGAAGTCATCTCCGGACATGTAATACCAATCTCTGTTATCTCTGATAGGGATGGCAGATTTGTTTCAAGGTTTTGGCAGACGTTACAACACGTATTGGGGACTCGTTTAGATATGAGTACTGCCTATCATCCACAAACCGATGGGTAGAGTGAAAGGACGATACAGACCCTTGAAGATATGCTATGAGCATGTCTTATTGATTTTGGAAACAGTTGGGATCGACATCTACCGTTAGCAGAATTTTCCTACAACAACAGTTACCACTCGAGTATTGAGGCGGCACCGTTCGAGGCACTTTACGGTAGAAAGTGCAGGTCTCCGATTTGTTGGAGCGAGGTGGGGGATAGACAAATTACGGGTCCAGAAATTATCCAAGAAACTACTGAGAAAATCATTCAAATCGACAAAAGAGCTACGCGGACATTAGAAGAAAAGATTTAGAATTTGAAATCGGTGACATGGTCATGCTTAAGGTATCACCTTGGAAAGGTGTTGTTCGTTTTGGAAAACGGGGGAAACTAAACCCGAGATACATTGGGCCATTCAAGATTATTGACCGTGTTGGACCAGTAGCTTATCGACTTGAATTACCTCAACAAATCGCTAGTGTACATAACACCTTCCACGTCTCAAATTTGAAGAAATGCTTAGCAAAAGAAGATCTCGCAATTCCTTTAGACGAAATTAAGATCAACGAAAAGCTACAATTTGTTGAAGAACCCGTCGAAATAATGGATCGTGAGGTTAAAGGACTTAAGCAAAATAAAATACTAATCGTTAAAGTCCGATGGAATGCTCGTAGAGGACCCGAGTTCACCAGGGAACATGAAGATCAGATGAAGAAGAAATACCCGCACTTCTTTCCAGATGATGCGTCAACACCTCCAACTGCTTAAAATTTCAGGACGAAATTTATCTAACGGGTAGGTACTGTAGTGACCCGAACTTTTCCATGATTATATATTATATGAGATCTATATTTACATGATTAAATATTTCCAACATGTTAAGCAATCAAACTTGTTAAGACTTGATTAATTGAAAAGAGTTTATGTAGACAATTGACCACCCAAATTGACCGGCGATTCACGAACGATTGAAACTTGTAAAAAACAACATGATATATGTTTAACATGATGTTATGATAAGTAAGTACCTTACTAAGTATATTAACAATGAGTTATATATATAAAATGAGACTACTGAATTAAGAAACTCGAAATGATATATATAACGATTATCGTTATAACAACGTTTTAATTAAAAAAAAATACATATGTATTGTATTAAGATATTAAAACACTATGTTTAACATGATAAATTGATAATTAAATATATCATTAAGTGTATTAACAATGAACTACACGAGTAAAATGAGACTACTAACTTAAGGATTTCGAAACAATATATATATATATATATATATATATATATATATATATATATATATATATATATATATATATATATATATATATATATATATATATATATATATATATATATATATATATATATATATATATATATATATATATATATATATATATATATATATATATATGATATTAAGATATATTAATACACCATCTTATCATGTTAACATAACAATTTAACATCTCATTAAGTATAATAACAATGGATTAATTACATTTAACAAGATCGTTAACTTAAAGGTTTCGAAACAACACTTACATGTAACGACTAACTATGACTTAACGACTCATTTAAAATGTATATACGTGTAGTGTATTAAGATGTATTAATACACTTTTGGAATACTTCAAAACACATATCAAAACACTCATACTTATCAAAGTTGGTTACAATTGCATTCTCATTCATTTTCATCAAGAATTCTACTCGTATTCATTCGGCATTCGTACTCGTATTATACCCAGCTTTTAGATGTACATACTATTGGTATATACACTTCAATGATCAGCTCTTAGCAGCCTTAATGAGTCAGATAAACATGTGGGAACCAGCATTTAACATCTAGTATGAAATATCTAACAAAAATATAAACTTATGGAGCCTATATCTTGACTTCCATTTCACGTGAACCTTCACCAACCATAAACACATTTTGATTCCAACTTTCATGCATCAAACACATCTCTCTCAAGTTCTCTCTTGGTGTTCTAAGTGTTCTTCATCATCTCCATCATAATCTACATCAATCTAGCTCAAAAATCCCAACATAAATCAACCTACAAAACAACTACTCAAGAACACTTCAATAACACTTTCAAGTTTGCTAGCTCACTTTCAATCTTGCAAATCCTTTTCAAGTGATCATACAACATCAAGAAATCTTTGTTATTTACAGTAGGATATCCTTATAATTCAAGGTAATACTCATATTCAAACTTTGATTTGATTTCTACAACTATAACTATCTTAGTTCAAGTAGTAATCTTACTTGAACTTGTTTTTGTGTCATGATTCTACTTCAAGAACTTCCAAGCCATCAAAGATCCTTTGAAGCTCAAGTTATTTTCTCATCATTTCCAGTAGGTTTACCTACTATACTTGAGGTAGTAATGATGTTCATAACATCATTTGATTCATATATATATATATATATATATATATATATATATATATATATATATATATATATATATATATATATATATATATATATATATATATATATAACTATCTTATTCGAAGATTATAACTTGTAATCACTAGAACATAGTTTAGTTAATTCTAAACTTGTTCGCAAATAAAGTTAATCCTTCTAAATTAACTTTTAAAATCAACTAAACACATGTTTTATATCTTTATGATATGCTAACTTAATGATTTAAAACTTGGAAACGCGAAGAACACCGTAAAACCGGACATACGCAGTCGTAGTTAAACCGGGGACTATTTTGGGTTGGATAATTAAAAACTATGATAACCTTTGATTTAAAAGTTGTTCTTCTGAGAAAATGATATTTCTTATGAACATGAAACTATATCCAAAAATCATGGTTAAACTCAAAGTGGAAGTATGTTTTTCAAAATGTTCATCAAGATGTCGTTCTTTCGACGGAAATGACTATCTCTTTCAAAAACGACTTGTAACCTATTTTCCAACTATAAACCTATACTTTTTCTGTTTAGATTAATAAATTATGATTCGATACGAAACCATAGCCTTTTGATTCACTCAAAACGGATTTATAACGAAGAAATTATGGGTAAAACAAAATTGGATAGAATTACTAGTTTTAGCTACGGAAATTTTTATAACAAATCTATACTAACTATATCTTAGCTAACTTTCTTGTATATTACATGTTTTGATAGACCATAGACACGTATACAATGTTTTGACATATCATATTGACATCATCTATATATATATATTATTTTAGAATAACCGTAAGACACTATATGCGGTAATGCTCGAGTTAGCATATAATGGGTCGAGGTTGATTCTAAAATAATACATATACCATGGGTTGTGATCGAGTCTGAGATATGTATACACTGGGTTGTGGATTGATTCAAGATAATATGCATAATATGATATATTGATTTATTTATGTACTACTAACTGTGGACTACTAACTGTGGACTACTAACGTTGGACTGCTAACTTAACAACTTAAATCGTCAACACGTAATAAAATATGATATGAATATATTTCTATCATACTTTGATATATGTATATATTTGTTATAGGTTCGTGAATTGACCCGTGGCCAAGTCTTATTTCTGACGAATTGAAAATCTGTGAAAGTGAGTTATAGTCCCATTTTTACTATCTAATATTTTGGGATGAGAATACATGCAGTTTTGAAAGTATTTTACAAAATAGACACAAATACTTGAACTACATTCTATGATTGATTTATTACCGCGTATCCCTTTTTATTTAGCTTGGTAACCTAAGAATTAGTGAACCAGTCCACTAATTGACGCGAATCCTAAAGATAGATCTATGGGCCTTGACAAGCCCCAGTCAGAGAATTTGAACTGCTTTAGTACTTCGAGGTTTATATGTTTGGGGATATGCTAGATGTATTTTTGTTAATGTCGGTTACCAAGTGATCATCATATGAATGGATTTTACAGCAGTGAGCAGACCTGCACTTTATTATGGAAAATGAAATCTTGTGGTCTATTATTACAATTTGATATATATATATATATATATATATATACATATATATATATATATATATATACATATATATATATATATATATATATATACATATATATATATATATATATATACATATATATATATATATACATATATATACATATATATATATATATATATATATATATATATATATATATATATATATATAGGTTAAACCTATAACTCACCAACATTTTTTGTTGACGTTTTAAGCATGTTTATTCTCAGGTGATTATTAAGAGCTTCCGCTGTTGCATGCTAAATTAAGGACAAGATTTGGAGTCAGCATGCTTGTTTAATATTGTTTAAAAACTGCATTCGAGAACTTACTTGTTGTAACATATTATTATTTGTAAACCATTATGTAATGGTCGTGTGTGAGCGTTATATTTTAGATTATCATTACTTGATAATCTAGGTTATGTCCTTTAAACCTTTGTCGATAAAACAAAGGTTATGATTTGTTTTAAAAACGAATGCAGTCTTTGAAAACATCTCATATAGAGGTCAAAACCTCGCAACAAAATCAATTAATATGAAACGTTTATAATCGATATGAACGGGACATTTCATAGAACCCGAGAGATCCCCACCCCAAAAAAAGTTGTGTCTCACACTCTCTAAACACTTAAGCACACAAGGCGGAGCCCGGAAGAGCGAGAAGTAATACAAGGGAAGACTACTTAGAACCGATTTTAAATGAATCAACCTTCCACCATAGGACAACGTTTTCATTTTCCACTCCGAAATTTTTTTCTTGGATTTATCAATTACCGGTGCCCAATCACACAACTTCTTCATTTTTGCACCGATAGGGAGGCCGAGGTATATAAAGGGGAATTTACTGGCTTGACATCCCATACGTCTCGCAAGATCTTCAACCTCAATCGAATTAACACCAACACCATAAAGGCAACTCTTTTGGAGGTTTACCTTTAACCCCGAGGCTAATTCAAAACACTTTAGAATATTAAGGAGATTTCGTGCATTTAGCCTAGACCATTCACCGAAGAAAATGGTATCGTCGACATATTGCAAATGACATACCAATAATTTGTCCCTCCCAATTTAAACTCCTTTGAAAAGTCCTCGATCCACCGCTGCTTTTGTGAGGATGTTAAGTCCTTCCGCAGCAAGGATAAACAAAAAAGGGGACAAAGGATCACCTTGACGAACACCCCTACCCATTGAGAACTCACGAGTAGGGGAACCATTTACCAAGATAGAAATGCTAGCCGAACTTAAGCAAGACATGATCCACTTCCTCCATTTAACCCCAAAACCCATAGATATCATGACCTCAATGAGGAAATCCCAATTTAAACTATCGAAAGCCTTTTCAAAATCGACCTTAAAAATAATACCTTTTTTTCTTGTGCGCCTTCATATACTCAAGAGATTCATTAGCTATAAGAACGCCGTCCAAAATGAAGCCTTCCTTTAAGAAAGCACTTTGTTCCGAACCAACGAGCCTATGCATAACCTTCCGTAACCTATTTGAGAGAATTTTAGCAACGATTTTATAGAAACTTCCAATGAGACTAATGGGACGGTAGTCACTAAGGTTGATGGGATCAATTTTTTTTGGAATTAGTGTAACAAAAGAAGCGTTGCATCCTTTCGAAAATTCCCATTACTCCAAAATCAAGAAATAGCATTAACAACATCGCTTTTGATGACGTCCCAATATTTTTTTAAAAACCTCAAATTAAAGCCGTCCGGCCCGGGGGCTTTGTTATTCCCACACCCACTTATTGTCTCCAGAATCTCCTCGTTACCAATTGGAATTTCCAGACGCTCCGCTTCATCCACCGTCAAAGAAGGGTTAGATAAGTCACCGAGACTAGGTCTAGAAGTTGTGCGATCCTCAAAAATTTCCTTATAATGATTAAAAACCGCCTCTTTAATTTCAGAGGGATCCTCACTCCACCCTCCATTAATAGCAAGGCCCCGGATATTGTTTATGCTATGCCCTCTTCTAATCATAGCGTGAAAAAATTTGGAATTCTCGTCCCCTTCTAGTATCCAACGTACCCGCGCTTTTTGTTTCAACATGTTAGCTTTTATCTTTTCCTATTGTAGTCATTCCTTCCTAGCGTTTAACCATTGAATCCTTTCTTCGTCACTAATTACCCCCAATTCTGCCTTCAATTCAAGGGCGTTGGCAATTCCCTTAAAAGCATCAATTTCCCCATCCAAATTCCCGAATTTTTGTTGACTTTTCTCCTTTAAAGCAAACTTAGTTTTTTTCATTTTGTTCCTTAGTCGACAATCCAACCGCGGACCATTCCCACCATCAGATTCCCATGCCTCTTTTATCACTTGATCCACACCCTCAATATCAAGCCAATCAGCGAAAACTTTGATGGGTTTAGGACCGAAATTTTTAACGTCATCCTTTAAGACAATGGGGCAGTGGTCAGATTGTTTTCAGTCTAGTGCTACAACCGAAAGACAGGCCCATTTAGAATGAAAAAACATCGTTGACTAGAAAATGATCCAAATTGCCGAACTTGAGACCATCATCACTGATTCGGGTGTACTTCCTACCACCAAATGGGATATCAATCAATTTAGCTTTATTAATGAGCTTGTTAAATTTTTTTGCCCTGCTTTCGATAAAATTACAATTCAACCTTTCTTCCTCCACCCTTACTTCATTGAAATCACCACATATGACCCAAGCATCATTGGCATTTGACATAACAGAAGCATGAAGGAAGTCCTACAGCCTTTGTTTGTTTACATCATCATGGGGCTCGTAGACATTTACGATGTTAAAATTATCACCACTCCGTACCCAGCTACCTCGAATACCAATACAGAAATCAGAAACATACTAGTTAGTTACGTCAAGTTCGTTTTTATCCCAGATAATAATTTGAGCACCCGACTTCTCCACCATTTGTTTCTCAACAAAATTGCAGTCCCTATTCCCACAAATCCAATCTAAATTGACAGAGTGTAACTTGGTTTCTTGGAGGGCAACCAAGTTTGGTTTTTCAAAGCGACACAAGTTTTTTAACCAACCAATTTTACATTCCTTTCCCAACCCGAAACCCCTTATGTTGAGGGAAAGCATCTTCATAAAAAAAATTAAAAGGTAACGAAAACAATAGGAAAGACATAGAGGACTAGAGGATGGGTTTTTCCATCCACTTCAATCCCAATTGTCTACCAAATTCCTGAATTCCTTCCTCATTTATCGAAAAAGAGTTGTTACTAGAATCAGAGACTTGCCTAGATACACTCGAGTTAGATGAGGTGGACGGTTTGGAATTGGCTCCAACTGCACACGAGGTGCAAGTCAACCTGATTGGACCTTTGCTTGAGGGATCCTTTCTTGCAACTTGTTTGAAGTTCAAGATTCTGGATGAAGCTTTCCAGTTGTGGAGTTTGGACAGACAACAATCTCTCTTTATCTGACCCCTGCCATTTTTCCCTTTGCTAATTTAGTGGATCGGATATGGATGACAATTTATCTTCCACGGATATATCCATTTATCACTCGAAATACATATATACATATAAATATAAATATACACATTTACTACAATTCATGCAAATACATTTAGATATCCTTATACATACGTACTATAAACTATTAAATGTAATTAAAATTGTAACAACCCAACCCGTTATCCAACCGAAACACGCTTTATTTATTTATTTTTTAAAATACAGTCATGTTCATCAATTGGAGCGGCGCGCCCCAGGGTGGAGTGGCGCTCTAAAGTGGTCTGTCCACTTTTTCCTTTTTTGGCAAAAAGATCTCCTACTTCCCGACACTTTTAGACGAAACGGTTTTCACAACACATTATAATAAGTAAAACTAAGAGATTCCCAAAATAAAAACGAGTTTTACAACACCGGGCCCACATCATCCCGAATTACGAATTTTGTACAAAATACAAGTTTCAACCACAAAAGTTTAATTTCCAAACGACACTTAGAGCATGGTGTTTGGGGTTTAAACTACCCATATCTTGGTCGAACTTCCAAAAGCTAGTCCCCCGAGAGCCACTAATCCAAACAAATACCTTTGCCCTTATCCACGCCGGAGCCTAAAAGGTAAATAATGAGAGGGTAAGCAAAACGCTTAGTGAGTGCAATAAGTATACACATGCACATATAATATACCTACTTGCAAACACCTACTCACATACCACATACATGCTAGCAATATAATTAGCATACGAACTCCAAGTATAAAGCTAATAATCTCCATTACCGCAACCAGCATAAACAATAGCATATACTCCAAAATATAATATGCTACACTACAATACATACACAAACTATATGGTTAACCATACACATTTCATGGTGCTACCGGCTCCGTGGTTCACACCATACGTAATGCTATGATGCTACCGGCTCCTTGGTTCACGCCACTACGCATTTGAGTCATACTCTTTTATAGTGCTACCGGCTCCTTGGTTCACACTTTGGTGTTACCGGCTCCGTGGTTCACACCTCATTTTATAGTGCTACCGGCTCCTTGGTTCACACTTTGATGTTATCGGCTCTGTGGTTCACATCACAATACACGTACCATGATGCCACCGGCTCCGTGGTTCACATCATAGCACACTCGCACACACTATGGCACTTCCGGCTCCGTAGATCATGCCATAGCATACAAATAAATATACTATATACATACATGCATAAATATCCCACTCACCTTAACACCTTTTGTGAATGATAACTAAGCTTGCTACCTTCAATGTAACGTACCTATTACATTATGCATATAATCAATCACACAATCAAGTTGGTCAACCAACTCACTCACCATCCTAGTGTCATTTTAACTCATAGTGCAAATGTGACCCATTTGCACCCTTAACCCTACACTAGGTCGAGATTACGCCAAACCTCTAACATTAATTGATTATGATCTTAATACACTTATTATTTCAAGTTTAGTGCATTTTCATACTCACTAGACAAGTTAGGTCACCCAAGACTCCTTTGACCCATTTCAAGGTTAACATACCCATTTTGGGTCATCCACTAACCTAAATAACACCCATTCACTTAACAACCAAGTGTGTTAGTGATTAACTAACCATTTAAGACTCATAATCACTAATTATCACTTTAAAACCCTAGGTTAGTTCTTCTTGAGTCCCAATGACTCAATCTTACCCAAAAAAACCCCCAAAATCACCAACAATGGGTTTTATGTTCATCATTTACCCCAAACCATAACCCTTAAATAGATCAAAGTAAGGAAAATCAAGGTTAGGACATACCACCACTATCAAAACGTAGCTAGTGACTAGATGAACAACTTTAATACACGAGTTTTGACCCGAATCAAGCTTCTTCCTCCTTGATTTGAGCTTTCTCTCTCTCAAAGTGTTTCTCACTCTAAAATTGAAGTGAGGTAGAAGATGATGTTGGTGGTTGTGTTGAATGTATTTCAACCACCAAAAATCTGTTCCATAAATGACCTAAACCCGGCTCCAAGCAAAAAGACTCAATTGCCCTTCATTTAAATTTAATTAAAAGTAGGAATCTGTCACAGGAAAGGTGCGCGGCACGCACCCTCAACCTTACGTGGCGCGCAAACTGGTCAGATCAGTTTTTGGGCTTTTCATTTATACTACACTTCACACACTTTATGTACACCATATTCACTCTTATGTACAATACATATTCGGGTCTTACAACTCTCCCCCACCTGAATCGGAGCGCGTCCTCGCGATCCAAGCCGCATGACAAGTGGAAAGATACACTAACACAAATTCTTCGGGTTCTCACGTAAACTCGGAACCTTTACCACGACGCCATTGAACTTTAAAAGTTCTCACTTCTTTATTTCTCAACATTTTCACTTTTTCATCAAGTATAGCTATCGGCTCTTCGACATACTCTAACTTGTTGTTTAGCTCAATCTCGTCTAATGACACCCATGATGAATCATCCGCAAGGCACTTACGGAGATGGGAAACATGACATGTATTATGGATCCCCGCAAGCTCTTCGGGTAATTCCAAACGATACGCAACTTCACCAACACGAGCTAAAATTTTAAATGGCCCAATAAACCGAGGAGCTAACTTTCCCCGTTTTCGAAAATGAATAATACACTTCCATAGTGAAACCTTAAGCATCACCATGTCACCTTCTTGGAACTCAATCGGTCGTCTACATTTATTGGCATAAGATTTTTTCCTATCTTGTGTCACCTTTAATCGAGCCCGAATCATCTCAATCTTGCTATTCGTCTCTAAGACCAAATCGGTACTCACAATTTCCTTTTGACCCACTTCACCCCAACAAATTGGAGTTCGACACCTACGCCCATAAAGCATCTCATAAGGTGGCATCCTGATACTAATATGATAACTATTATTGTACGAGAATTCCACCAAAGGTAAGTGTTCATCCCAACGACCACCGAAATCAATAACACACGCCCGTAACATATCCTCCAACGTTTGGTTCGTACGCTCAGTTTGACCGTCCGTTTGAGGATGATACATCGTGCTCATCTTCAATTGAGTACCCATATCTTCATGAAGCTTATTCCAAAACTGAGATGTGAAACGAGTATCTCGATCAGAAATAATAGATATAGGAACCCCATGCCTTGATATCACCTCTTTGATAAACAACTTAGATAAAGTCTCCGACGATATCGTTTCCTAAATAGGGAGAAACAATGTACTTTTCGTCAACTGATCAACTATCACCCAAATTGTATCAAATTGGGTTCTCACCATCTTTGGTAACTTTGTAATGAAATCCATGGTAATGTGCTCCCATTTCCACTTCGGGATTTCTAGCGGTTGTAACATACCATACGGCTTTTGGTGTTCGGCCTTAACTTGCAAACACGTGACGAATTGTTCAACATACTTAACAACATCACATTTCATGCCGGGCCACCAATACTCTTTCTTTAAATGAAGATACATCTTTGTCGCACCCGGATGAATGGAATACTTTGACTTATGTGCTTCATCAAGTAGCACTTATCGGAAATCTCTCATTCTAGGCACCCACACTCTTCCTTGAAAGGACAACAAACCATGCGGGCCTAAGGTAATAGACTCCGTTTGCCCCATGATTCGTTCTTCATGTTTGTTATTAACAAAAGCTTCAATTTGAATCTCACCAAGCTTTACAAGAAAATCGTTAGTAATAATCATGCATAACGATCCCATTTGTATCGCCGGGTGTTGACTCTTTCGACTCAACGCATCCGCGACCACATTCGCCTTACCCGGATGGTAAAGTATCTCACAATCATAATCCTTTACCACATCCATCCATCTACGTTGACGATAATTCAAATCCCGTTGGTTAAAGAGATGTTTCAAACTCTTATGATCCGAAAAAATCGTACACTTGACACCATACAAGTAGTGGCGCCAAATTTTCAACGCATGAACCACCGCCACCAATTCAAGATCATGAGTCGGGTATCTCTTTTCGTATTCCTTTAATTGTCGAGAGGCGTAAGCGATGACTTTACCTTTTTGCATTAGAACACACCCGAGCCCATTTAATGAGGCATTACAATAAACCGTCATATCTTCTACACCTTTTGGTAACACCAAAACCGGAGCTTGACACAACTTCTCTTTTAACAATTGAAAAGCAATTTCTTGCTCATTTTCCCAATTAAATCTCGCATTCTTCCTTGTCAACTTCGTTAATGGAGAAGCGATCTTAGAAAAGTCTTGGATAAATTGACGATAATAACCGGCCAATTCGAGAAAACTTCGAATTTCCGTAGGTGTAGTCAGTTGTCCCCAACTCTTCATCGTCTCTATCTTTCCCGGATCTACTTGAATGCCTTCTTTATTCACAATCTGGCCAAGGAATTGCACTTCCCTTAGCCAAAATTCGCACTTTGAGAATTTAGCATACAACTTCTCCTTCCGCAATGTCTTCAATACTTCGCGCAAATGACGTTCATGTTCCTTCATACTTTTCGAATAGACAAGTATGTCATCATTGAACACAATTACCGACTTGTCCAACATAGGTTGGCACACTCAGTTCATAAGATCCATGAATGCCGTTGGTGCATTCGTAAGACCAAAAGGCATAACTACAAATTCAAAATGCCCGTAACGCGTTCGAAAGGCCGTTTTCTCAATATCTTCCTCACGGACCCGCATTTGGTGATAGCCGGACCGTAAGTCAATCTTAGAAAAATACGTCGCTACTTGGAGTTGGTCAAATAAATCGTCAATTCGAGGCAATGGATAATGATTCTTAATCGTCACTTTATTCAACTCCCGATAATCAATGCACATCCGCATACTACCATCCTTCTTCTTCACGAATAAAACCGAAGCACTCCATGGCTAGGCACTAGGTTGAATGAAACCCTTTTCAAGCAACTCTTGGGTTTGATTTAACAACTCTTGCATTTCCGTCGCTGCTAAACGATAAGGAGTTTTAGCAATGGGGGTAGCCCCCGGAACCAATTCAATGCGAAATTCAACTTGTCTATCCGCCGGAACACCCGGTAACTCATCCGGAAAAACGTCTTCGAATTCAATAACCACCGAATTTCACGAATGGATGGTGGCTCTTCACGAGTATCAACTACATGGGCAAGAAAAACCACGCCACCGCTATTAAGGAAACGTTGCGCACGTGCATAAGTGCATAACGGTACGAGTCTCCTTCGCTTATCGCCATGAATGATCAACTCTCCCCCACTTGGGGTCTTTACACGAATGAACTTTTTGTGGCATGCGATATCAGCTCTATAACGATCGAGCCGATCCATGCCAACAACGATATCAAACTCACCCACAGTCATCGGAATGAGATCGATTTTAAACGTTTCGGTACCAAACACAACATTACAATCTTTAAAAACATCAACCCCTAGCACCGTCTTACCATCCGCTATTTCGACCTCTACCGGATGACTTAACTTAGCTAGTGGTTTATTAAGTTTAGGAACAAATCTCGGAGACACAAATGACAAATTAGCACCACTATCAAAAAGTATCCTTGCCGGATTAGAGTTAACCATGAAAGTACCTGAGACAACTTCATTAGATTGTTTGGCTTCATCATTGGTCATCAAATGATTTTTTCCACTTGCCGTACCCGCCGCCTTCTAAAACTTCTTAACTTGTTCACCCCACAACTCGGGACATTCCGTCCTTCGGTGCCCTTCCTTTTGACAATTGTAACAAGTGAGTTTGGGTGTTGAGGAGGAGTTTGTGCAATCACGAGCCATGTATCCATGTCGTCCACAATTATAACATTTGGGTCCATAATCCCCGGACGCACCCATCTTCACACTACCAACACTCTCACTCGCACCCTTACTTTTCTTGTTAGAATGACTAGTAGCTTCAAATTTTCTTTTGCTAAAAGTAAAGTCACTCTTTTTTGAAACGAGCGACTCAAAACCCTTAGCTATATCGAACAACTCATCAAAAGTTTTCACCGAGTTCATACTAATCTTCTCTTGGTAGTTGTCATTCAAGGTTCGATAGAAATCTTCTTTCAACATATGATCATTCCCGACGTACTCCAGGCAAAATTGGGTCTTTGACAAGAAAACAGATTTGAGAGTGTTCAAATCCATCGACCCTTGCCTCAAGGCATGCAACTCGTCCTTAAGCCTAGAGAGATCGGCCGAAGTTCGGTACTCCTTGAAAAATTCTGCCTTGAACTCGTCCCACGTAAAATCCATACATTGTTCTTCACCATAAAATTGGATTTTCACGTCCCACCACAACTTAGCATCACCCCTTAGCATAATACTCTCGTACCTTATCTTCTTATCGAGAGGGCATTCACTAGTACGGAAGGCCCCCTCCATATCGGAAATCCAACTGTTGCTCTTTAGTGGGTCTCACTCACCATCAAAGGTGGGAGGTTGAGCATCCTTGAAGTTCTTGTAGTGGAAGTCTTGCCTTCCCACATTATCACCGTGAATAATAGCATTAATTTGTTCCTTGATTAGATCGGTCACTTGCTCGTCAACCGACTCTAGAAACATCTTCTTAACGTCCGCTAGAAAGGACGCATGATGCCTTTGCAAGATGGCCTCAACCTTGGCCGTAAACTCGGAGTCCTCGCTTGTACCTCCGTTATCGGTGTCGTGTCCGTTTCTCATCTTCATTCTATAAAACGGAATAGATTAAACAATGAAACGAAAAGACATGATATATATATATATATATATATATATATATATATATATATATATATCACCACCCCATCTTGCTCAACAATCGTTGTACATCTCTTGTTTGACACGATTTGCACCCGTAACAATGGTAGCTAGTCATTATTACGCGAGCACCTCGCATTAACTTGCTAGTACAACGTCTATCTCGCTCAATGATTGCAAATACAACACAAACAAGTAGCGCAAGGTTAGTTCACCTAAACCTAGGCACTAACCAAACCCGGTCCGACCGGTCTCCTACAAGTCCCGCATAAAACGCAAACACAATAAAGTCTAAGTCTAGGCACCTATCTCAAGTCGCCTAAATCCCTTAGACCATGCTCTGATACCACTTGTAACAACCCAACCCGTTATCCAACCGAAACACACTTTATTTTTTTTTTTTTAAAAACAGTCCTGTTCAGCTGATAATGCTAAAAACGAACACATATTTCATAGCATTATCCTTCAAGAAAGACAAGCTTTTAGTTGCAATTGTTCTAATTCCAAGTGATATTCGTTTAAATAATAAAAGGTGAAGATGTAGCGACCCGACAAAATCGTCATTGACGGCGCCGTCTACTTACGTCCCGTTACGTGGTCATAAGTCTTTAAAACAGCGTTTGACCAAAATATGTCGCATTCATTTCAATTATAAAGATGTTTCAAAGTTTACAAAGTAGTTCAACGTCTAAACATGTTACAACGTTTTAAGTACAATTGAAACCTATGCGACATAAATTAAGTTAACTCAAAAGACGCTCCACTTATGCATGTATACTCGACATCCAAGCAAGTATCAAAAATAATGTGCGGAAGCATGTATCACCTAGCATTCAAGGACCTGAGAAAACATATAGAAAACTGTCAACGAAAAACGTTGGTGAAATCATAGGTGTAATAGTAACATTGTTTTTTAACCACAAGATTTAATATAGTTGATTATCCAAATCATTTGTATTCCAAAAGTATGTTCGCGAGCACCCAATTATCAAGACTTAACTGTTTTGTACCCTGTTACATAGTGTTAGAACATACACTATACTCGAAAATATATTTTATTCGCTAACGGTAGCGAACCGTCTGAATGAGGGCTCGTCAAGCCCAATGTGATCACATAACATAAGTTCACGTTACACCCTGCAAGTGTAACTAATGATAATTGAATTGAGGCTTTTTGTTCAAACTCGCTGTGGAATGTTTGTTTTCGTACTTGTGTTCAAAGCATAAAAGTATGATACGTATATGTTTCTCATCTCATAGTTTAAAAGTAAAAGTTGTTGAAAAGGTGGGACTATGATCTCACCTTGAGTGCACGAGTAATAAAGTACTTCACAAGTAACGTGTACAAGGACAATTGCTAGTCTTGACCTAAACAAGTAGGTTGTATCAATAACGGTAAACACGATGGGTCAAAGTTGTTTAATTAGTCCTATGGCTCATTACGACTCGATTACATATAGCATGTGAATCATGTTGTCAAGTTTCATGCAAGAATCAAGTATACAAGAAGATTAAAACGGTTTAAACAAGTATTGGTTAAGTTTGGACAAAAGTCAACTTTGGTCAAGTCAAAGTCAACGAAAAAGTCAACACGTTCGGGTCGGGTCCCGAACTATTTTTCTGAGGTTTTTAATCATATATAAGCATGTTAGAACAAGTTACATGTGAATCGGAGGTGCGTAGCATAGCAAACATTTTTCGTAAATTGACAAGGTAGACCAGTCCCTGAATGCGGCTATTGCCGCGCCGCGACACAGAAGGGCCTCGCCGCGACAATATGCGGGAGCTGGTACCTGGGTTGTTTCAATTGTTCAAGTCTTATCCAAACTTCAAATTATCATAACTAATGAACCGTAAATACCTAAAATGCATACCATACATCGTTGGAAAGGTAATTTAACGAGGAACACAACTAAACATCTTTCATCAATTAAAAACATCATTTACAAAAATCAAAATCCAAGTTGAATGCTCATTTAATGTTAATCATAAATACTTTCAAATTCATAAATGCACATTTATGATTCGGGAATTAAATGCACACACATAATACGCCGTTTCATAGGTAATCACGCATACAATACTACTAAACACTTACAAACAACATTACAAGGCTTTTAATGCATCAAGATCACATTTAATGCCACCAAACCCTAACCAACAATCACAAATTTAACAATTTTGTTTATGAAGCTAATCCATGCCAACCTACATACCAAATTGAAGCTAGTGATGCTAGTAATACATTTAATACATGCACTTTTAACATCTAACAACATTTAAGCAACCAAATCTCAAGATCAAACACACCCATTTCAAGTTTAAGCTAGTTACATCAAAATGACAAGAACAAGCATATAAATCATATATTCATGTTAGACTTGAGCCATAGACACTAATTGACACTTTTATAAGTTAAAAACATCAAGAACCAAGAATCTAGTGATTTTAGAAAGTTACCCAAACTTGATGAAATCGGTATGGAATTGAAGAGGAAGATGCAAGGATTCCAAATATATAATTTGTTTTGATGTTTGATTGCTAGATTGGAAATGGATTATGAATCTTTGAATTGGTGTTTGAGAAAAAAAGTTGAAGTATTGAAAGAGAGAAGGAGATGAATGAATGGATGAGAGTTCTTGGTTGACTAGTTGACCTAGTCAAGAGTTTGGTCTCTTGGTAAGTTTAGTCCCTCAAGTTTCAAAGCGGGTGCGTGAATTACCTAAACTAAATATTTTAAAACGCGTATTAACGGAAGATGTTATAATTATATAACGGACTTTAAAAAAGTATAACGGAAAGTAAACGGAAAAAGGCGGGATGTTACATTACCTACTCCTTAAAAGAAATTTCGTCCCGAAATTTAAGTAGGCGTAGTAGTCGTTGTTTCTTCCTCGAGATCTTGCATTTCTAAATCCGCGAATAGATGAGGGTATTTCCTTTGCATTTGATCTTGCCTTTCCCAAGTAAACTCGGGTCCCCTTTTGGCATTCCAACGGACCTTAACGATAGGGATTCTACTTTATTTTAGCGTCTTGACGGAGGTGTCCACAATTTTAACCGGTTCCTCCACAAAATGAAGTTTGTCATCAATGGTAAGCTCCTCGAGGGGGATGACGAGTTCGGGTTCGGAAAAATACTTTTTCAAGTTCGATACATGGAAAGTAGGATGAATGGAGCTCAGTTGAGGCTGAAGATCTAAACGATATGCAACGGTTCCAACACGCTCCAAGATTTCAAAAGGACCAATATACCGCGGATTTAACTTCCCGCATTTCCCGAAACGGATTACACCTTTCCAAGGTGCGACTTTTAACATTACGCGATCACCGACTTGAAATTCAAGGTCGCCGCGTCTTTTGTCGGTATAGCTCTTTTGACGACTACGGGCCGTCCGGAGCCTATCTCGGATTTGAACGATCTTCTCAGTTGTTTAATGAATGAGTTCGGGTCCGGTGATTTATGTGTCGCCTACTTCGGCCCAACAAAGGGGAGAACGACATTTTCGGCCATACAAAGCTTCGAAAGGTGCGGCGTTGATACTCGCGTGGTAACTATTGTTGTAAGAGAATTCGGCGAGAGGAAAGTGCTTGTCCCAAGCTTTTCCGAAATCGATAACACAAGCTCGTAGCATGTCTTCCAAGGTTTGAATTGTGCATTCGCTTTGTCCATCAGTTTGTAGATGATATGCGGTGCTCATGTCTAAATGCGTCCCCAATGCTTCTTGTAAGGTATGCCAAAATCTAGAAACAAAACGGCCATCTCGGTCGGAAATAATCGATAAAGGCACATCGTGACGGGCTACGATCTCTTTAATGTAAAGTTGTGCAAGTTTTTCCATGTTGTCAGTTTCCTTCATGGCTAAGAAGTGCGCGGATTTGGTGAGACGGTCAACAATAACCCAAATAGTATCATAACCGCCCACCGTCTTTGGTAGTTTGGTGATAAAGTCCATCGTTATTCTTTCTCACTTACATTGCGGGATTTTGGGTTGTTGAAGTAGTCCGGACGGTCTTTGATGTTCGGATATGACTTTGGAGCAAGTTAGGCACTTTCTAACATAAGTAGCAACGTCCTTTTTAATGTTCGGCCACCAATGTTGTTCCTTAAGGTCGTGGTACATCTTATTGGCACCGAGGTGAATCGAATACCTAGACTTATGGGATTCGTGTAGAATAAGGCTTCGCAAGTCCCCATAACTAGGCACCCAAATTCTTCCGGCGAAATATCGGAGTCCGGTCTCCTTAACTTCGAATCGAGAGGTGAGGATGTTGTAGTGACCCGAACTTTTCCATGTTTATATATATTAATTGAGATTGATATTTACATGATTAAATGTTTCCAACATGTTAAGCAATCAAACTTGTTAAGACTTGATTAATTGAAATAGGTTTCATATAGACAATTGACAACCCAAGTTGACCGGTGATTCACGAACGTTAAAACTTGTAAAAACTATATGATGACATATATATGGTTATATATATAGTTAACATGATATTATGATAAGTAAACATATCATTAAGTATATTAACAATGAACTACATATGTAAAAACAAGACTACTAACTTAATGATTTTGAAACGAGACATATATGTAACGATTATCGTTGTAACGACATTTAATGTATATATATCATATTAAGAGATATTCGTACATCATAATATCATGATAATATAATAATTTAAAATCTATTTTGATATTATAAACATTGGGTTAACAACATTTAACAAGATCGTTAACCTAAAGTTTTCAAAACAACATTTACATGTAACGACTAACGATGACTTAACGACTCAGTTAAAATGTATATACATGTAGTGTTTTAATATGTATTCATACACTTTTGAAAGACTTCAAGACACTTATCAAAATACTTCTACTTAACAAAAATGCTTACAATTACATCCTCGTTCAGTTTCATCAACAATTATACTCGTATGCACCCGTATTCGTACTCGTACAATACACAGCTTTTAGATGTATGTACTATTGGTATATACACTCCAATGATCAGCTCTTAGCAGCCCATGTGAGTCACCTAACACATGTGGGAACCATCATTTGGCAACTAGCATGAAATATCTCATAAAATTACAAAAATATGAGTAATCATTCATGACTTATTTACATGAAAACAAAATTACATATCCTTTATATCTAATCCATACACCAACGACCAAAAACACCTACAAACACTTTCATTCTTCAATTTTCTTCATCTAATTGATCTCTCTCAAGTTCTATCTTCAAGTTCTAAGTGTTCTTCATAAATTCCAAAAGTTCTAGTTTCATAAAATCAAGAATACTTTCAAGTTTGCTAGCTCACTTCCAATCTTGTAAGGTGATCATCCAACCTCAAGAAATCTTTGTTTCTTACAGTAGGTTATCATTCTAATACAAGGTAATAATCATATTCAAACTTTGGTTCGATTTCTATAACTATAACAATCTTATTTCAAGTGATGATCTTACTTGAACTTATTTTCGTGTCATGATTTTGCTTCAAGAACTTCGAGCCATCCAAGGATCCATTGAAGCTAGATCCATTTTTCTCTTTTCCAGTAGGTTTATCCAAGGAACTTAAGGTAGTAATGATGTTCATAACATCATTCGATTCATACATATAAAGCTATCTTATTCGAAGGTTTAAACTTGTAATCACTAGAACATAGTTTAGTTAATTCTAAACTTGTTCGCAAACAAAAGTTAATCCTTATAACTTGACTTTTAAAATCAACTAAACACATGTTATATATCTATATGATATGCTAACTTAATGATTTAAAACCTGGAAACACGAAAAATACCGTAAAACCGGATTTACGCCGTCGTAGTAACACCGCGGGCTGTTTTGGGTTAGTTAATTAAAAACTATGATAAACTTTGATTTAAAAGTTGTTATTTTGAGAAAATGATTTTTATTATGAACATGAAACTATATCCAAAAATTATGGTTAAACTCAAAGTGGAAGTATGTTTTCTAAAATGGTCATCTAGACGTCGTTCTTTCGACTGAAATGACTACCTTTACAAAAACGACTTGTAACTTATTTTTCCGACTATAAACCTATACTTTTCTGTTTAGATTCATACAATATAGTTCAATATGAAACCATAGCAATTTGATTCACTCAAAACGGATTTAAAATAAAGAAGTTATGGGTAAAACAAGATTGGATAATTTTTCTCATTTTAGCTACGTGAAAATTGGTAACAAATCTATTCCAACCATAACTTAATCAACTTGTATTGTATATTATGTAATCTTGAGATACCATAGACACGTATACAATGTTTCGACCTATCATGTCGACACATCTATATATATTTCGGAACAACCATAGACACTCTATATGTGAATGTTGGAGTTAGCTATACAGGGTTGAGGTTGATTCCAAAATATATATAGTTTGAGTTGTGATCAATACTGAGATACGTATACACTGGGTCGTGGATTGATTCAAGATAATATTTATCGATTTATTTCTGTACATCTAACTGTGGACAACTAGTTGTAGGTTACTAACGAGGACAGCTGACTTAATAAACTTAAAACATCAAAATATATTAAAAGTGTTGTAAATATATTTTGAACATACTTTGATATATATGTATATATTGTTATAGGTTCGTGAATCAACCAGTGGCCAAGTCTTACTTCCCGACGAAGTAAAAATCTGTGAAAGTGAGTTATAGTCCCACTTTTAAAATCTAATATTTTTGGGATGAGAATACATGCAGGTTTTATAAATGATTTACAAAATAGACACAAGTACGTGAAACTACATTCTATGGTTGAATTATCGAAATCGAATATGCCCCTTTTTATTAAGTCTGGTAATCTAAGAATTAGGGAACAGACACCCTAATTGACGCGAATCCTAAAGATAGATCTATCGGGCCCAACAAGCCCCATCCAAAGTACCGAATGCTTTAGTACTTCGAAATTTATATCATATCCGAAGGGTGTCCCGGAATGATGGGGATATTCTTATATATGCATCTTGTTAATGTCGGTTACCAGGTGTTCACCATATGAATGATTTTTATCTCTATGTATGGGATGTGTATTGAAATATGAAATCTTGTGGTCTATTATTATTATTTGATATATATAGGTTAAACCTATAGCTCACCAACATTTTTGTTGACGTTTTAAGCATGTTTATTCTCAGGTGATTATTAAGAGCTTCCGTTGTCGCATACTTAAATAAGGACGAGATTTGGAGTCCATGCTTGTATGATATTGTGTAAAAACTGCATTCAAGAAACTTATTTTGTTGTAACATATTTGTATTGTAAACCATTATGTAATAGTCGTGTGTAAACAGGATATTTTAGATTATCATTATTTGATAATCTACGTAAAGCTTTTTAAACCTTTATTGATGAAATAAAGGTTATGGTTTGTTTTAAAATGAATGCAGTCTTTGAAAAACGTCTCATATAGAGGTCAAAACCTCGCAACGAAATCAATTAATATGGAACGTTTTTAATCAATAAGAACGGGACATTTCAGTTGGTATCCGAGCGTTGGTCTTAGAGAACCAGAATTTTGCATTAGTGTGTCTTATCGAGTTTGTTAGGATGCATTAGTGAGTCTGGACTTCGACCGTGTTTACTTGAAAAATGATTGCTTAACAAATTTTGTTGGAAACTATATATTTTTAACATGTGAATATTATGTGATATATTAATGTCTTAACGCGTTTGATATTATGTGATAGATGTCTACCTCAAGAACAAGTCCCATTGACTCACCTAATAATAATGAAGAGTCAAATGTAAATTGGAATGATTCGTGGACTGATTCACAAGTTCCCGAAGAGGAACCGGAAGAAGAGTCGGAACCGGAAGAAGAATCGGAACCGGAAGAAGAATCGGAACCGGATGAAGAAATAGAACCGGTGGGGGAAATAATAAAACAGTTAAGTAAAAGAAAATCCTCAACCAACCGACCAAGGTTAATTATGGTCAATGGTGTTTCTGCCAAGGAAGCAAAATATTGGGAGGATTACCAATTCTCCGATGAATCGGATTCCGACGAGAATTCCGATGATGTTATAGAAATTACCCCAGCAGAATTTAAAAAGGCAAAAGAAAATAATAAGGGAAAGGGCATAAAAATAGACAAATCTAATTCCAACCCCGATGAACTTTATATGTATCGTCAACCCCCGAAGTCCTTAAGTTGTAACAATGACCCGGGAACCTCTAAACCACCAGGTTTTTCTAAACCAATGTGGACAACGACGGCTCGTATTAGGGGAACATCATATATCCCTAGAAACTTGGCAAAACGATCCAAAACCGAAGAAGAAGAAACAAGCGAGTCGGAATAAGATAGTTGTATTCGTGTGGTGTAATATATGTAATATAGTGTGCTTATGCTTTATGATATATGTAAAAATTGCTTGTATTAATAAGTATTTTTTTTTTTATGAATCTAACTCTTGTCTATTTTACAGTATAAAAACACAAAATGGATAGACAACCCAATATTTTAAGAGACCTACCCGGAGACATGATTGATGAAATCTTGTCTAGAGTCGGTCAGAATTCTTCGGCACAACTATTTAAGGCGAGATCAGTTTGTAAGACATTCGAAGAACGTTCCAAGAATGCCTTGGTTTATAAAAGGCTTTCGTTCGAAAGATGGGGGATATCACATTGGGAAATCCATAAGTTACGATGTGTTTACTTTGACGCATATATTGCGGGGAACCCAAATGCTATTTTACGCAACGGGTTAAGAAATTATTTTGACTCAGTATATCCGAATATAGGACTTCGTGATTTAGAAAAAGCGGCTAACATGCAACATAAAGAAGCATGTTATGCTTACGGATTAGTAATGTTCGCTTCTCACCAAAGTGAGAACAAGAACATCGGGCTACAACTATTAAACAAAACGTTCCCACAAGTGACGGAGTCGGTAATTGGGGTAAGAAATGAGGTTTTTAGATTGTTACGGGACTGTTGGACATTACGTAACCCTCGTCCCTTTGACGACGTTACAACACGCTGTTTTATCAACGGCCATAACGGTTATGTTCCACAAGACCAAGGATGGGAAGTAATCCTAGTAAAACCAGAATGCATGACTTGTTTCTGGACGTATGAATTACGTGTCTTTATTGCCTTTGCTGAACGACTTGTGTACTAGCTAGAATTATCTTCACAACCATCTTGTATCAAATTTATTGTGTGCTATATTTCATGCTATATGTAAAATAAGCGGTATTGTAAGTTTGTAAAATATTGTGTAAAAGTTTGAACGCGAAATATTATTATAATCAGTTTTTCATATAGAATTGTAGTAGTTGAATTGTATATTAGCTACTAAGTATGAACTTAACGGGTAGGTACTACCCGAATTTAAACTTATAAAACGCTAATATGAAGAAAAAGATTTTATAAATGAGTTCATATTATGCTACGAAATACTATTAACTACTCTTAATATTCTGTATGATTAACTTGTTCCATTTGACTATTTTGAAGGAAATGGCACCGACTACTCGACACACCGTGAATATGAATGAAGAGGAATTCCGTACTTTTCTAGATTCAAACATAGCCGCAGTACAGGCTGCGCTACATACCAACAATAACCTTGGATCTGGCAGTACAGGAAATCGTGTAGGATGCACCTACAAAGAATTCACTGCCTGCAAACCTTTGGAATTTGATGGAACCGAAGGACCGATCGGATTGAAACGGTGGACCGAGAAGGTCGAATCGGTGTTTGCCATAAGTAAGTGTACTGAAGAGGACAAAGTGAAGTACGCTACGCATACCTTCACAGGTTATGCGTTAACATGGTGGAATAGCTATCTAGAGCAAGTGGGACAAGATGATGCTTACGCACTACCGTGGTCAGCATTCAAGCACTTAATGAACGAGAAGTACCGTCCCAGAACCGAGGTCAATAAGCTCAAGACAGAACTTAGAGGGTTACGAACCCAAGGATTTGATATTACCACGTACGAAAGACGATTCACAAAATTGTGCCTATTGTGTCCGGGAGTATTCGAAGACGAGGAAGAGAAGATCGACGCGCTTGTGAAAGGATTACCGGAAAGAATCCAAGAAGATATAAGTTCACACGAGCCCGCCTCCATACAACAGGCATGTAGAATGGCTCACAAACTAGTGAACCAGATTGAAGAAAGAATTAAAGAACAGACTGCTGAAGAGGCCAATGTGAAGCAAGTCAAAAGAAAGTGGGAGGAAAACGGTGATAAGAATCACCAATACAACAACAACAGCAATTACAACAATAATCGCAACAATTATCCCAACAATCGCAACATCAATCGCAACTACAATAAACGGCCCAACAACAACAACAACAACAACAGTAACTACAACAATCATCCCAACAACAATAATAACCGCAACAACAACAACAATCAGAAGCAGCTATGCCAAAGGTGTGAAAAGTATCACTCGGGGTTCTGCACCAAATTTTGCAACAAGTGTAAAAGAAATGGTCATAGCGCGGCGAAGTGTGAGGTCTACGGACCAGGGGTTAATAGAACGAAAGGAACAAATGGTGTCGAAACGAGTAATGGCGGAGCAAGTAGTGTCGGAGCAAGTTATGCCAATGTAGTTTGTTATAAATGTGGAAAACTGGGCCACATTATTAGAAATTGCCCGAACCAGGAGAACACGAATGGACAAGGCCGCGGAAGAGTTTTCAATATTAATGCGGCAGAGGCACAGGAAGACCCGGAGCTTGTTACAGGTACGTTTCTTATTGACAATAAATCTGCTTACGTTTTATTTGATTCGGGTGCGGATAGAAGCTATATGAGTAGAGATTTTTGTGCTAAATTAAGTTGTCCATTGACGCCTTTGGATAGTAAATTTTTACTCGAATTAGCAAATGGTAAATTAATTTCAGCAGATAATATATGTCGGAATCGAGAAATTAAACTGGTTAGCGAAACATTTAAGATTAATTTGATACCAGTAGAGTTAGGGAGTTTTGATGTGATAATCGGTATGGACTGGTTGAAAGAAGTGAAAGCAGAGATCGTTTGTTACAAAAATGCAATTCGCATTATACGAGAAAAAGGAAAACCCTTAATGGTGTACGGAGAAAAGGGCAACACGAAGCTACATCTTATTAGTAATTTGAAGGCACAAAAACTAATAAGAAATGGTTGCTATGCTGTTCTAGCACACGTCGAGAAAGTACAAACTGAAGAAAAGAGCATCAATGATGTTCCCGTCGCAAAAGAATTTCCCGATGTATTTCCGAAAGAATTACCGGGATTACCCCCACATCGATCCGTTGAATTTCAAATAGATCTTGTACCAGGAGCTGCACCAATAGCTCGTGCTCCTTACAGACTCGCACCCAACGAGATGAAAGAACTGCAAAGCCAATTACAAGAACTTTTAGAGCGTGGTTTCATTCGACCAAGCACATCACCGTGGGGAGCTCCTGTTTTGTTTGTCAAGAAGAAAGATGGTACATTCAGGTTGTGTATCGACTACCGAGAGTTGAACAAACTTACCATCAAGAACCGCTACCCACTACCGAGAATCGACGACTTATTTAATCAACTACAAGGCTCGTCTGTTTATTCAAAGATTGACTTACGTTCCGGGTATCATCAAATGCGGGTGAAAGAAGATGATATTCCAAAGACTGCTTTCAGAACACGTTACGGTCATTACGAGTTTATGGTCATGCCGTTTTAACTAATGCACCAGCTGTGTTCATGGACCTTATGAACCGAGTGTGTGGACCATACCTTGACAAGTTTGTCATTGTTTTCATTGATGACATACTTATTTACTCAAAGAATGACCAAGAACAAGGTGAACATTTGAGAAAGGTGTTAGAAGTATTGAGGAAGGAAGAATTGTACGCTAAGTTTTCAAAGTGTGCATTTTGGTTGGAAGAAGTTCAATTCCTCGGTCACATAGTGAACAAAGAAGGTATTAAGGTGGATCCGGCAAAGATAGAAACTGTTGAAAAGTGGGAAACCCCGAAAACTCCGAAACACATACGCCAGTTTTTAGGACTAGCTGGTTACTACAGAAGGTTCATCCAAGACTTTTCCAGAATAGCAAAACCCTTGACTGCATTAACGCATAAAGGGAAGAAATTTGAATGGAATGATGAACAAGAGAAAGCGTTTCAGTTATTGAAGAAAAAGCTAACTACGGCACCTATATTGTCATTGCCTGAATGGAATGATGATTTTGTGATTTATTGTGACGCATCAAAGCAAGGTCTCGGTTGTGTATTAATGCAACGAACGAAGGTGATTGCTTATGCGTCTAGACAATTGAAGATTCACGAACAAAATTATACGACGCATGATTTGGAATTAGGCGCGGTTGTTTTTGCATTAAAGACTTGGAGGCACTACTTATATGAGGTCAAAAGTATTATATATACCGACCACAAAAGTCTTCAACACATATTTAATCAGAAACAACTGAATATGAGGCAGCGTAGGTGGATTGAATTATTGAATGATTACGACTTTGAGATTCGTTACCACCCGGGGAAGGCAAATGTGGTTGCCGATGCCTTGAGCAGGAAGGACAGAGAACCCATTCGAGTAAAATCTATGAATATAATGATTCATAATAACGTTACTACTCAAATAAAGGAGGCGCAACAAGGAGTTTTAAAAGAGGGAAATTTAAAGGATGAAATACCCAAAGGATCGGAGAAGCATCTTAATATTCGGGAAGACGGAGCCCGTTATAGGACTGAAAGGATTTGGGTACCAAAATTTGGAGATATGAGAGAAATGGTACTTAGAGAAGCTCATAAAACCAGATACTCAATACATCCTGGAACGGGGAAGATGTACAAGGATCTCAAGAAACATTTTTGGTGGCCGGGTATGAAAGCCGATGTTGCTAAATACGTAGGAGAATGTTTGACGTGTTCTAAGGTCAAAGCTGAGCATCAGAAACCATCAGGTCTACTTCAACAACCCGAAATCCCGGAATGGAAATGGGAAAACATTACCATGGATTTCATCACTAAATTGCCAAGGACTGCAAGTGGTTTTGATACTTTTTGGGTAATAGTTGATCGTCTCACCAAATCAGCACACTTCTTGCCAATAAGAGAAGATGACAAGATGGAGAAGTTAGCACGACTGTATTTGAAGGAAGTCATCTCCAGACATGGAATACCAATCTCTATTATCTCTGATAGGGATGGCAGATTTATTTCAAGATTCTGGCAGATATTACAGCAAGCATTAGGAACTCGTCTAGACATGAGTACTGCCTATCATCCACAAACTGATGGGTAGAGTGAAAGGACGATACAAACGTTTGAAGACATGCTACGAGCATGTGTTATTGATTTCGGAAACAGTTGGGATCGACATCTACCATTAGCAGAATTTTCCTACAACAACAGCTACCATTCAAGCATTGAGATGGCGCCGTTTGAAGCACTTTATGGTAGAAAGTGCAGGTCTCCGATTTGTTGGAGTGAAGTGGGGGATAGACAGATTACGGGTCCAGAGATTATACAAGAAACTACCGAGAAGATCATCCAAATTCAACAACGGTTGAAAACCGCCCAAAGTCGACAAAAGAGCTACGCTGACATTAAAAGAAAAGATATAGAATTTGAAATTGGAGAGATGGTCATGCTTAAAGTTGCACCTTGGAAAGGCGTTGTTCGATTTGGTAAACGAGGGAAATTAAATCCAAGGTATATTGGACCATTCAAGATTATTGATCGTGTCGGACCAGTAGCTTACCGACTTGAGTTACCTCAACAACTCGCGGCTGTACATAACACTTTCCACGTCTCGAATTTGAAGAAATGTTTTGCTAAAGAAGATCTCACTATTCCGTTAGATGAAATCCAAATCAACGAAAAACTTCAATTCATCGAAGAACCCGTCGAAATAATGGATCGTGAGGTTAAAAGACTTAAGCAAAACAAGATACCAATTGTTAAGGTTCGAAGGAATGCTCGTAGAGGACCCTAGTTCACCTAGGAGCGTGAAGATCAGATGAAGAAGAAATACCCGCATCTATTTCCAGAAGATTCGTCAACACCTTCAACAGCTTAAAATTTCGGGACGAAATTTATTTAACGGGTAGGTACTGTAGTGACCCGAACTTTTCCATGTTTATATATATTAATTGAGATTGATATTTACATGATTCAATGTTTCCAACATGTTAAGCAATCAAACTTGTTAAGACTTGATTAATTGAAATAGGTTTCATATAGACAATTGACAACCCAAGTTGACCGGTGATTCACGAACGTTAAAACTTGTAAAAACTATATGATGACATATATATGGTTATATATATAGTTAACATGATATTATGATAAGTAAACATATCATTAAGTATATTAACAATGAACTACATATGTAAAAACAAGACTACTAACTTAATGATTTTGAAACGAGACATATATGTAACGATTATCGTTGTAACGACATTTAATGTATATATATCATATTAAGAGATATTTGTACATCATAATATCATGATAATATAATAATTTAAAATCTCTTTTGATATTATAAACATTGGGTTAACAACATTTAACAAGATCGTTAACCTAAAGTTTTCAAAACAACATTTACATGTAACGACTAACGATGACTTAACGACTCAGTTAAAATGTATATACATGTAGTGTTTTAATATATATTCATACACTTTTGAAAGACTTCAAGACACTTATCAAAATACTTCTACTTAACAAAAATGCTTACAATTACATCCTCGTTCAGTTTCATCAACAATTCTACTCGTATGCACCCGTATTCGTACTCGTACAATACACAGCTTTTAGATGTATGTACTATTGGTATATACACTCCAATGATCAGCTCTTAGCAGCCCATGTGAGTCACCTAACACATGTGGGAACTATCATTTGGCAACTAGCATGAAATATCTCATAAAATTACAAAAATATGAGTAATCATTCATGACTTATTTACATGAAAACAAAATTACATATCCTTTATATCTAATCCATACACCAACGACCAAAAACACCTACAAATACTTTCATTCTTCAATTTTCTTCATCTAATTGATATCTCTCAAGTTCTATCTTCAAGTTCTAAGTGTTCTTCATAAATTCCAAAAGTTCTAGTTTCATAAAATCAAGAATACTTTCAAGTTTGCTAGCTCACTTCCAATCTTGTAAGGTGATCATCTGAAATGTCCCGTTCTTATTGATTAAAAACGTTCCATATTAATTGATTTCGTTGCGAGGTTTTGACCTCTATATGAGACGTTTTTCAAAGACTGCATTCATTTTAAAACAAACCATAACCTTTATTTCATCAATAAAGGTTTAAAAAGCTTTACGTAGATTATCAAATAATGATAATCTAAAATATCCTGTTTACACACGACCATTACATAATGGTTTACAATACAAATATGTTACAACAAAATAAGTTTCTTGAATGCAGTTTTTTTACACAATATCATACAAACATGGACTCCAAATCTCGTCCTTATTTAAGTATGCGACAGCGGAAGCTCTTAATAATCACCTGAGAATAAACATGCTTAAATCGTCAACAAAAATGTTGGTGAGTTATAGGTTTAACCTATATATATCAAATCATAATAATAGACCACAAGATTTCATATTTCAATACACATCCCATACATAGAGATAAAAGTCATTCATATGGTGAACACCTAGTAACCGACATTAACAAGATGCATATATAAGAATATCCCCATCATTCCGGGACACCCTTCGGATATGATATAAATTTCGAAGTACTAAAGCATCCGGTACTTTGGATGGGGCTTGTTGGGCCCGATAGATCTATCTTTAGGATTCGCGTCAATTAGGGTGTCTGTTCCCTAATTCTTAGATTACCAGACTTAATAAAAAGGGGCATATTCGATTTCGATAATTCAACCATAGAATGTAGTTTCACGTACTTGTGTCTATTCTGTAAATCATTTATAAAACCTGCATGTATTCACATCCCAAAAATATTAGATTTTAAAAGTGGGACTATAACTCACTTTCACAGATTTTTACTTCGTCGGGAAGTAAGACTTGGCCACTGGTTGATTCACGAACCTATAACAATATATACATATATATCAAAGTATGTTCAAAATATATTTACAACACTTTTAATATATTTTGATGTTTTAAGTTTATTAAGTCAGCTGTCCTCGTTAGTAACCTACAACTAGTTGTCCACAATTAGATGTACAGAAATAAATCGATAAATATTATCTTGAATCAATCCACGACCCAGTGTATACGTATCTCAGTATTGATCACAACTCAAACTATATATATTATGGAATCAACCTCAACCCTGTATAGCTAACTCCAACATTCACATATAGAGTGTCTATGGTTGTTCCGAAATATATATAGATGTGTCGACATGATAGGTCGAAACATTGTATACGTGTCTATGGTATCTCAAGATTACATAATATACAATACAAGTTGATTAAGTTATGGTTGGAATAGATTTGTTACCAATTTTCACGTAGCTAAAATGAGAAAAATTATCCAATCTTGTTTTACCCATAACTTCTTCATTTTAAATCCGTTTTGAGTGAATCAAATTGCTATGGTTTCATATTGAACTCTATTTTATGAATCTAAATAGAAAAAGTATAGGTTTATAGTCGGAAAAATAAGTTACAAGTCATTTTTGTAAAGGTAGTCATTTCAGTCGAAAGAACGACGTCTAGATGACCATTTTAGAAAACATACTTCCACTTTGAGTTTAACCATAATTTTTGGATATAGTTTCATGTTCATAATAAAAATCATTTTCTCAGAATAACAACTTTTAAATCAAAGTTTATCATAGTTTTTAATTAACTAATCCAAAACAGCCCGCGGTGTTACTACGACGGCGTAAATCCGGTTTTACGGTGTTTTTCGTGTTTCCAGGTTTTAAATCATTAAGTTAGCATATCATATAGATATAGAACATGTGTTTAGTTGATTTTAAAAGTCAAGTTAGAAGGATTAACTTTTGTTTGCGAACAAGTTTAGAATTAACTAAACTATGTTCTAGTGATTACAAGTTTAAACCTTCGAATAAGATAGCTTTATATGTATGAATCGAATGATGTTATGAACATCATTACTACCTTAAGTTCCTTGGATAAACCTACTGGAAAAGAGAAAAATGGATCTAGCTTCAACGGATCCTTGGATGGCCCGAAGTTCTTGAAGCAGAATCATGACACGAAAACAAGTTCAAGTAAGATCATCACTTGAAATAAGATTGTTATAGTTATAGAAATTGAACCAAAGTTTGAATATGATTATTACCTTGTATTAGAATGATAACCTACTGTAAGAAACAAAGATTTCTTGAGGTTGGATGATCACCTTACAAGATTGGAAGTGAGCTAGCAAACTTGAAAGTATTCTTGATTTTATGTAACTAGAACTTGTAGAATAAATGAAGAACACTTAGAACTTGAAGATAGAACTTGAGAGAGATCAATTAGATGAAGAAAATTGAAGAATGAAAGTGTTTGTAGGAGTTTTTGGTCATTGGTGTATGGATTAGATATAAAGGATATGTAATTTTGTTTTCATGTAAATAAGTCATGAATGATTACTCATATTTTTGTAATTTTATGAGATATTTCATGCTAGTTGCCAAATGATGGTTCCCACATGTGTTAGGTGACTCACATGGGCTGCTAAGAGCTGATCATTGGAGTGTATATACCAATAGTACATACATCTAAAAGCTGTGTATTGTACGAGTACGAATACGGGTGCATACGAGTAGAATTGTTGATGAAACTGAACGAGGATGTAATTGTAAGCATTTTTGTTAAGTAGAAGTATTTTGATAAGTGTATTGAAGTCTTTCAAAAGTGTATAAATACATATTAAAACACTACATGTATATACATTTTAACTGAGTCGTTAAGTCATCGTTAGTCGTTACATGTAAGTGTTGTTTTGAAACCTTTTGGTTAACGATCTTGTTAAATGTTGTTAACCCAATGTTTATAATATCAAATGAGATTTAAAATTATTATATTATCATGATATTATCATGTATGAATATCTCTTAATATGATATATATACATTAAATGTCTTTACAACGATAATCGTTACATATATGTCTCGTTTAAAAATCATTAAGTTATTAGTCTTGTTTTTACATATGTAGTTCATTGTTAATATACTTAATGATATGTTTACTTATCATAGTATCATGTTAACTATATATATATCCATATATATGTCATCATATAGTTTTTACAAGTTTTAACGTTCGTGAATCACCGGTCAACTTGGGTGGTCAATTGTTTATATGAAACATATTTCAATTAATCAAGTCTTAACAAGTTTGATTGCTTAACATGTTGGAAACATTTAATCATGTAAATATCAATCTCAATTAATATATATAAACATGGAAAAGTGCGGGTCACTACAGTACCTACCCGTTAAATAAATTTCGTCCCGAAATTTTAAGCTGTTGAAGGTGTTGACGAATCTTCTGGAAATAGATTTGGGTATTTCTTCTTCATCTGATCTTCACGCTCCCAGGTGAACTCGGGTCCTCTACGAGCATTCCATCGAACCTTAACAATTGGTATCTTGTTTTGCTTAAGTCTTTTAACCTCACGATCCATTATTTCGACGGGTTCTTCGATGAATTGAAGTTTTTCGTTGATTTGGATTTCATCTAATGGAATAGTGAGATCTTCTTTAGCAAAACATTTCTTCAAATTCGAGACGTGGAAAGTGTTATGTACAGCTGCGAGTTGTTGAGGTAACTCAAGTCGGTAAGCTACTGGTCCGACACGATCAATAATCTTGAATGGTCCAATATACCTTGGATTTAATTTCCCTCGTTTACCAAATCGAACAACGCCTTTCCAAGGTGCAACTTTAAGCATGACCATCTCTCCAATTTCAAATTCTATATCTTTTCTTTTAATGTCAGCGTAGCTCTTTTGTCGACTTTGGGCGGTTTTCAACCGTTGTTGAATTTGGATGATCTTCTCGGTAGTTTCTTGTATAATCTCCGGACCCGTAATCTGTCTATCCCCCACTTCACTCCAACAAATCGGAGACCTGCACTTTCTACCATAAAGTGCTTCAAACGGCGCCATCTCAATGCTTGAATGGTAGCTGTTGTTGTAGGAAAATTCTGCTAACGGTAGATGTCGATCCCAACTGTTTCCGAAATCAATAACACATGCTCGTAGCATGTCTTCAAGCGTTTGTATCGTCCTTTCGCTCTGCCCATCAGTTTGTGGATGATAGGCAGTACTCATGTCTAGACGAGTTCCTAATGCTTGCTGTAATGTCTGCCAGAATCTTGAAATAAATCTACCATCCCTATCAGAGATAATAGAGATTGGTATTCCATGTCTGGAGACGACTTCCTTCAAATACAGTCGTGCTAACTTCTCCATCTTGTCATCTTCTCTTATTGGCAGGAAGTGTGTTGATTTGGTGAGACGATCAACTATTACCCAAATAGTATCAAAACCACTTGCAGTCCTTGGCAATTTAGTGATGAAATCCATGGTAATGTTTTCCCATTTCCATTCTGGGATTTCGGGTTGTTGAAGTAGACCTGATGGTTTCTGATGCTCAGCTTTGACCTTAGAACACGTCAAACATTCTCCTACGTATTTAGCAACATCGGCTTTCATACCCGGCCACCAAAAATGTTTCTTGAGATCCTTGTACATCTTCCCCGTTCCAGGATGTATTGAGTATCTGGTTTTATGAGCTTCTCTAAGTACCATTTCTCTCATATCTCCAAATTTTGGTACCCAAATCCTTTCAGCCCTATACCGGGTTCCGTCTTCCTGAATATTAAGATGCTTCTCCGATCCTTTGGGTATTTCATCCTTTAAATTTCCCTCTTTTAAAACTCCTTGTTGCGCCTCCTTTATTTGAGTAGTAAGGTTATTATGAATCATTATATTCATAGATTTTACTCGAATGGGTTCTCTGTCCTTCCTGCTCAAGGCATCGGCTACCACATTTGCCTTCCCCGGGTGGTAACGAATCTCAAAGTCGTAATCATTCAACAATTCAATCCACCTACGCTGCCTCTTATTCAGTTGTTTCTGATTAAATATGTGTTGAAGACTTTTGTGGTCGGTATATATAATACTTTTGACCCCATATAAGTAGTGCCTCCAAGTCTTTAATGCAAAAACAACCGCTCCTAATTCCAAATCATGCGTCGTATAATTTTGTTTGTGAATCTTCAATTGTCTAGACGCATAAGCAATCACCTTCGTTCGTTGCATTAATACACAACCAAGACCTTGCTTTGATGCATCACAATAAATCACAAAATCATCATTCCCTTCAGGCAATGACAATATAGGTGCCGTAGTTAGCTTTTTCTTCAATAACTGGAACGCTTTCTCTTGTTCATCATTCCATTCAAATTTCTTCCCTTTATGCGTTAATGCAGTCAAGGGTTTTGCTATTCTGGAAAAGTCTTGGATGAACCTTCTGTAGTAACCAGCTAGTCCTAAAAACTGGCGTATGTGTTTCGGAGTTTTCGGGGTTTCCCACTTTTCAACAGTTTCTATCTTTGCCGGATCCACCTTAATACCTTCTTTGTTCACTATGTGACCGAGGAATTGAACTTCTTCCAACCAAAATGCACACTTTGAAAACTTAGCGTACAATTCTTCCTTCCTCAATACTTCTAACACCTTTCTCAAATGTTCACCGTGTTCTTGGTCATTCTTTGAGTAAATAAGTATGTCATCAATGAAAACAATGACAAACTTGTCAAGGTATGGTCCACACACTCGGTTCATAAGGTCCATGAACACAGCTGGTGCATTAGTTAAACCAAACGGCATGACCATAAACTCGTAATGACCGTAACGTGTTCTGAAAGCAGTCTTTGGAATATCATCTTCTTTCACCCGCATTTGATGATACCCAGAACGTAAGTCAATCTTTGAATAAACAGACGAGCCTTGTAGTTGATCAAATAAGTCGTCGATTCTCGGTAGTGGGTAGCGGTTCTTGATGGTAAGTTTGTTCAACTCTCGGTAGTCCATACACAACCTGAATGTACCATCTTTCTTCTTGACAAACAAAACAGGAGCTCCCCACGGTGATGTGCTTGGTCGAATGAAACCACGCTCTAAAAGTTCTTGTAATTGGCTTTGCAGTTCTTTCATCTCGCTGGGTGTGAGTCTGTAAGGAGCACGAGCTATTGGTGCAGCTCCTGGTACAAGATCTATTTGAAATTCAACAGATCGATGTGGGGGTAATCCCGGTAATTCTTTCGAAAATACATCGGGAAATTCTTTTGCAATGGGAACATCATTGATGCTCTTTTCTTCAGTTTGTACTTTCTCGACGTGTGCTAGAACAGCATAGCAACCTTTTCTTATTAGTTTTTGTGCCTTCAAATTACTAATAAGATGTAGCTTCGTGTTGCCCTTTTCTCCGTACACCATTAAGGGTTTTCCTTTTTCTCGTATAATGCGAATTGCATTTTTGTAACAGACGATCTCTGCTTTCACTTCTTTCAACCAGTTCATACCGATTATCACATCAAAACTCTCTAAATCTACTGGTATCAAATCAATCTTAAATGTTTCGCTAACCAGTTTAATTTCTCGATTCCGACATATATTATCTGCTAAAATTAATTTACCATTTGCTAATTCGAGTAAAAATTTACTATCCAAAGGCGTCAATGGACAACTTAATTTAGCACAAAAATCTCTACTCATATAGCTTCTATCCGCACCCGAATCAAATAAAACGTAAGCAGATTTATTGTCAATAAGAAACGTACCCGTAACAAGCTCCGGGTCTTCCTGTGCCTCTGCTGCATTAATATTGAAAACTCTTCCACGGCCTTGTCCATTCGTGTTCTCCTGGTTCGGGCAATTTCTAATAATGTGGCCTGGTTTTCCACATTTATAACAAACTACATTGGCATAACTTGCTCCGACACTACTTGCTCCGCCATTACTCGTTCCGACACCATTTGTTCCTTTCGTTCTATTAACCTCTGGTCCGTAGACCTCACACTTCGCCGCGCTATGACCATTTCTTTTACACTTGTTGCAAAATTTGGTGCAGAACCCCGAGTGATACTTTTCACACCTTTGGCATAGCTGCTTCTGATTGTTGTTGTTGTTGCGGTTATTATTGTTGTTGGGATGATTGTTGTAGTTGCTGTTGTTGTTGTTGTTGTTGTTGTTGTTGGGCCGTTTGTTGTAGTTGCGATTGATGTTGCGATTGTTGGGATAATTGTTGCGATTATTGTTGTAATTGCTGTTGTTGTTGTATTGGTGATTCTTATCACCGTTTTCCTCCCACTTTCTTTTGACTTGCTTCACATTGGCCTCTTCAGCAGTCTGTTCTTTAATTCTTTCTTCAATCTGGTTCACTAGTTTGTGAGCCATTCTACATGCCTATTGTATAGAGGCGGGCTCGTGTGAACTTATATCTTCTTGGATTCTTTCCGGTAATCCTTTCACAAACGCGTCGATCTTCTCTTCCTCATCTTCGAATGCTCCCGGACACAATAGGCACAATTCTGTGAATCATCTTTCGTACGTGGTAATATCAAATCCTTGGGTTCGTAACCCTCTAAGTTCTGTCTTGAGCTTATTGACCTCGGTTCTGGGACGGTACTTCTCGTTCATCAAGTGCTTGAATGCTGACCACGGTAGTGCGTACGCATCGTCTTGTCCCACTTGCTCTAGATAGGTATTCCACCATGTTAACGCAGAACCTGTGAAGGTATGCATAGCGTACTTCACTTTGTCCTCTTCAGTACACTTACTTATGGCAAACACCGATTCGACCTTCTCGGTCCACCGTTTCAATCCGATCGGTCCTTCGGTTCCATCAAATTCCAAAGGTTTGCATGCAGTGAATTCTTTGTAGGTGCATCCTACACGATTTCCTGTACTGCTAGATCCAAGGTTATTGTTGGTATGTAGCGCAGCCTGTACTGCGGCTATGTTTGAAGCTAGAAAAGTACGGAATTCCTCTTCATTCATATTCACGGTGTGTCAAGTAGTCGGTGCCATTTCCTTCAAAATAGTCAAATGGAACAAGTTAATCATACAGAATATTAAGAGTAGTTAATAGTATTTCGTAGCATAATATGAACTCATTTATAAAAGCTTTTTCTTCATATTAGCATTTTATAAGTTTAAATTCGGGTAGTACCTACCCGTTAAGTTCATACTTAGTAACTAATATACAATTCAACTACTACAATTCTATATGAAAAACTGATTATAATAATATTTCGCATTCAAACTTTTTCACAATATTTTACAAACTTACAATACCGCTTATTTTACATATAGCATGAAATATAGCACACAATAAATTTGATACAAGATGGTTGTGAAGATAATTCTAGCTAGTACACAATTCGTTCAGCAAAGGCAATAAAGACACGTAATTCATACGTCCAGAAACAAGTCATGCATTCTGGTTTTACTAGGATTACTTCCCATCCTTGGTCTTGTGGAACATAACCGTTATGGCCGTTGATAAGACAGCGTGTTGTAACGTCGTCAAAAGGACGAGGGTTACGTAATGTCCAACAGTCCCGTAACAATCTAAAAACCTCATTTCTTACCCCAATTACTGACTCCGTCACTTGTGGAAACGTTTTGTTTAATAGTTGTAGCCCGATGTTCTTGTTCTCACTTTGGTGAGAAGCGAACATTACTAATCCGTAAGCATAACATGCTTCTTTATGTTGCATGTTAGCCGCTTTTTCTAAATCACGAAGTCCAATATTCGGATATTTTGAGTCAAAATAATTTCTTAACCCATTGCGTAAAATAGCATTTGGGTTCCCCGCAATATATGCGTCAAAGTAAACACATCGTAACTTATGGATTTCCCAATGTGATATCCCCCATCTTTCGAACGAAAGCCTTTTATAAACCAAGGCATTCTTGGAACGTTCTTCGAATGTCTTACAAACTGATCTCGCCTTAAATAGTTGTGCCGAGGAATTCTGACCGACTCTAGACAAGATTTCATCAATCATGTCTCCGGGTAGGTCTCTTAAAATATTGGGTTGTCTATCCATTTTGTGTTTTTATACTGTAAAATAGACAAGAGTTAGATTCATAAAAAAAAATACTTATTAATACAAGCAATTTTTACATATATCATAAAGCATAAGCACACTATATTACATATATTACACCACACGAATACAACTATCTTATTCCGACTCGCTCGTTTCTTCTTGTTCGGTTTTGGTTCGTTTTGCCAAGTTTCTAGGGATATATGATGTTCCCCTAATACGAGCCGTCGTTGTCCACATTGGTTTAGAAAAACCTGGTGGTTTAGAGGTTCCCGGGTCATTGTTACAACTTAAGGACTTCGGGGGTTGACGATACATATAAAGTTCATCGGGGTTGGAATTAGATTTCTCTATTTTTATGCCCTTTCCCTTATTATTTTCTTTTGCCTTTTTAAATTCAGTTGGGGTAATTTCTATAACATCATCGGAATTCTCGTCGGAATCTGATTCATCGGAGAATTGGTAATCCTCCCAATATTTTGCTTCCTTGGCGGAAACACCATTGACCATAATTAACCTTGGTCGGTTGGTTGAGGATTTTCTTTTACTTAACCGTTTTATTATTTCCCCCACCGGTTCTATTTCTTCATCCGGTTCCGATTCTTCTTCCGGTTCCGATTCTTCTTCCGGTTCCGACTCTTCTTCCGGTTCCTCTTCGGGAACTTGTGAATCAGTCCACGAATCATTCCAATTTACATTTGACTCTTCATTATTATTAGGTGAGTCAATGGGACTTGTTCTAGAGGTAGACATCTATCACATAATATCAAACGCGTTAAGAGATTAATATATCACATAATATTCACATGTTAAAAATATATAGTTTCCAACAAAATTTGTTAAGCAATCATTTTTCAAGTAAACACGGTCGAAGTCCAGACTCACTAATGCATCCTAACAAACTCGATAAGACACACTAATGCAAAATTCTGGTTCTCTAAGACCAATGCTCGGATACCAACTGAAATGTCCCGTTCTTATTGATTAAAAACGTTCCATATTAATTGATTTCGTTGCGAGGTTTTGACCTCTATATGAGACGTTTTTCAAAGACTGCATTCATTTTAAAACAAACCATAACCTTTATTTCATCAATAAAGGTTTAAAAAGCTTTACGTAGATTATCAAATAATGATAATCTAAAATATCCTGTTTACACACGACCATTACATAATGGTTTACAATACAAATATGTTACAACAAAATAAGTTTCTTGAATGCAGTTTTTTTACACAATATCATACAAACATGGACTCCAAATCTCGTCCTTATTTAAGTATGCGACAGCGGAAGCTCTTAATAATCACCTGAGAATAAACATGCTTAAAACGTCAACAAAAATGTTGGTGAGTTATAAGTTTAACCTATATATATCAAATCATAATAATAGACCACAAGATTTCATATTTCAATACACATCCCATACATAGAGATAAAAGTCATTCATATGGTGAACACCTGATAACCGACATTAACAAGATGCATATATAAGAATATCCCCATCATTCCGGGACACCCTTCGGATATGATATAAATTTCGAAGTACTAAAGCATCCGGTACTTTGGATGGGGCTTGTTGGGCCCGATAGATCTATCTTTAGGATTCACGTCAATTAGGGTGTCTGTTCCCTAATTCTTAGATTACCAGACTTAATAAAAAGGTGCATATTCGATTTTGATAATTCAACCATAGAATGTAGTTTCACGTACTTGTGTCTATTCTGTAAATCATTTATAAAACCTGCATGTATTCTCATCCCAAAAATATTAGATTTTAAAAGTGGGACTATAACTCACTTTCACAGATTTTTACTTCGTCGGGAAGTAAGACTTGGCCACTGGTTGATTCACGAACCTATAACAATATATACATATATATCAAAGTATGTTCAAAATATATTTACAACACTTTTAATATATTTTGATGTTTTAAGTTTATTAAGTCAGCTGTCCTCGTTAGTAACCTACAACTAGTTGTCCACAATTATATGTACAGAAATAAATCGATAAATATTATCTTGAATCAATCCACGACCCAGTGTATACGTATCTCAGTATTGATCACAACTCAAACTATATATATTATGGAATCAACCTCAACCCTGTATAGCTAACTCCAACATTCACATATAGAGTGTCTATGGTTGTTCCGAAATATATATAGATGTGTCGACATGATAGGTCGAAACATTGTATACATGTCTATGGTATCTCAAGATTACATAATATACAATACAAGTTGATTAAGTTATGGTTGGAATAGATTTGTTACCAATTTTCACGTAGCTAAAATGAGAAAAATTATCCAATCTTGTTTTACCCATAACTTCTTCATTTTAAATCCGTTTTGAGTGAATCAAATTGCTATGGTTTCATATTGAACTCTATTTTATGAATCTAAATAGAAAAAGTATAGGTTTATTGTCGGAAAAATAAGTTACAAGTCGTTTTTGTAAAGGTAGTCATTTCAGTCGAAAGAACGACGTCTAGATGACCATTTTAGAAAACATACTTCCACTTTGATTTTAACCATAATTTTTGGATATAGTTTCATGTTCATAATAAAAATCATTTTCTCAGAATAACAACTTTTAAATCAAAGTTTATCATAGTTTTTAATTAACTAATCCAAAACAGCCCGCGGTGTTACTACGACGGCGTAAATCCGGTTTTACGGTGTTTTTCGTGTTTCCAGGTCTTAAATCATTAAGTTAGCATATCATATAGATATAGAACATGTGTTTAGTTGATTTTAAAAGTCAAGTTAGAAGGATTAACTTTTATTTGCGAACAAGTTTAGAATTAACTAAACTATGTTCTAGTGATTACAAGTTTAAACCTTCGAATAAGATAGCTTTATATGTATGAATCGAATGATGTTATGAACATCATTACTACCTTAAGTTCCTTGGATAAACCTACTGGAAAAGAGAAAAATGGATCTAGCTTCAACGGATCCTTGGATGGCCCGAAGTTCTTGAAGCAGAATCATGACACGAAAACAAGTTCAAGTAAGATCATCACTTGAAATAAGATTGTTATAGTTATAGAAATTGAACCAAAGTTTGAATATGATTATTACCTTGTATTAGAATGATATCCTACTGTAAGAAACAAAGATTTCTTGAGGTTGGATGATCACCTTACAAGATTGGAAGTGAGCTAGCAAACTTGAAAGTATTCTTGATTTTATGTAACTAGAACTTGTAGAATAAATGAAGAACACTTAGAACTTGAAGATAGAACTTGAGAGAGATCAATTAGATGAAGAAAATTGAAGAATGAAAGTGTTTGTAGGTGTTTTTGGTCGTTGGTGTATGGATTAGATATAAAGGATATGTAATTTTGTTTTCATGTAAATAAGTCATGAATGATTACTCATATTTTTGTAATTTTATGAGATATTTCATGCTAGTTGCCAAATAATGGTTCCCACATGTGTTAGGTGACTCACATGGGCTGCTAAGAGCTGATCATTGGAGTGTATATACCAATAGTACATACATCTAAAAGCTGTGTATTGTACGAGTACGAATACGGGTGCATACGAGTAGAATTGTTGATGAAACTGAACGAGGATGTAATTGTAAGCATTTTTGTTAAGTAGAAGTATTTTGATAAGTGTATTGAAGTCTTTCAAAAGTGTATAAATACATATTAAAACACTACATGTATATACATTTTAACTGAGTCGTTAAGTCATCGTTAGTCGTTACATGTAAGTGTTGTTTTGAAACCTTTAGGTTAACGATCTTGTTAAATGTTGTTAACCCAATGTTTATAATATCAAATGAGATTTAAAATTATTATATTATCATGATATTATCATGTATGAATATCTCTTAATATGATATATATACATTAAATGTCTTTACAACGATAATCGTTACATATATGTCTCGTTTAAAAATCATTAAGTTATTAGTCTTGTTTTTACATATGTAGTTCATTGTTAATATACTTAATGATATGTTTACTTATCATAGTATCATGTTAACTATATATATATCCATATATATGTCATCATATAGTTTTTACAAGTTTTAACGTTCGTGAATCACCGGTCAACTTGGGTGGTCAATTGTTTATATGAAACATATTTCAATTAATCAAGTCTTAACAAGTTTGATTGCTTAACATGTTGGAAACATTTAATCATGTAAATATCAATCTCAATTAATATATATAAACATGGAAAAGTTCGGGTCACTACATCATCCAACCTCAAGAAATCTTTGTTTCTTACAGTAGGTTATCATTCTAATACAAGGTAATAATCATATTCAAACTTTGGTTCAATTTCTATAACTATAACAATCTTATTTCAAGTGATGATCTTACTTGAACTTATTTTCGTGTCATGATTTTGCTTCAAGAACTTCGAGCCATCCAAGGATCCATTGAAGCTAGATCCATTTTTCTATTTTCCAGTAGGTTTATCCAAGGAACTTAAGGTAGTAATGATGTTCATAACATCATTCGATTCATACATATAAAGCTATCTTATTCGAAGGTTTAAACTTGTAATCACTAGAACATAGTTTAGTTAATTCTAAACTTGTTCGCAAACAAAAGTTAATCCTTCTAACTTGACTTTTAAAATCAACTAAACACATGTTCTATATCTATATGATATGCTAACTTAATGATTTAAAACCTGGAAACACGAAAAATACCGTAAAACCGGATTTACGCCGTTGTAGTAACACCGCGGGCTGTTTTGGGTTAGTTAATTAAAAACTATGATAAACTTTGATTTAAAAGTTGTTATTCTGAGAAAATGATTTTTATTATGAACATGAAACTATATCCAAAAATTATGGTTAAACTCAAAGTGGAAGTATGTTTTCTAAAATGGTCATCTAGACGTCGTTCTTTCGACTGAAATGACTACCTTTACAAAAACGACTTGTAACTTATTTTTCCGACTATAAACCTATACTTTTCTGTTTAGATTCATAAAATAGAGTTCAATATGAAACCATAGCAATTTGATTCACTCAAAACGGATTTAAAATGAAGAAGTTATGGGTAAAACAAGATTGGATAATTTTTCTCATTTTAGCTACGTGAAAATTGGTAACAAATCTATTCCAACCATAACTTAATCATCTTGTATTGTATATTATGTAATCTTGAGATACCATAGACACGTATACAATGTTTCGACCTATCGTGTCGACACATCTATATATATTTCGGAACAACCATAGACCCTCTATATGTGAATGTTGGAGTTAGCTATACAGGGTTGAGGTTGATTCCAAAATATATATAGTTTGAGTTGTGATCAATACTGAGATACATATACACTGGGTCGTGGATTGATTCAAGATAATATTTATCGATTTATTTCTGTACATCTAACTGTGAACAACTAGTTGTAGGTTACTAACGAGGACAGCTGACTTAATAAACTTAAAACATCAAAATATATTAAAAGTGTTGTAAATATATTTTGAACATACTTTGATATATATGTATATATTGTTATAGGTTCATGAATCAACCAGTGGCCAAGTTTTACTTCCCGACGAAGTAAAAATCTGTGAAAGTGAGTTATAGTCCCACTTTTAAAATCTAATATTTTTGGGATGAGAATACATGCAGGTTTTATAAATGATTTACAAAATAGACAAAAGTACGTGAAACTACATTCTATGGTTGAATTATCGAAATCGAATATGCCCCTTTTTATTAAGTCTGGTAATCTAAGAATTAGGGAACAGACACCCTAATTGACGCGAATCCTAAAGATATATCTATCGGGCCCAACAAGCCCCATCCAAAGTACCGGATGCTTTAGTACTTCGAAATTTATATCATATCCGAAGGGTGTCCCGGAATGATGGGGATATTCTTATATATGCATCTTGTTAATGTCGGTTACCAGGTGTTCACCATATGAATGATTTTTATCTCTATGTATGGGATGTGTATTGAAATATGAAATCTTGTGGTCTATTATTATTATTTGATATATATAGGTTAAACCTATAACTCACCAACATTTTTGTTGACGTTTTAAGCATGTTTATTCTCAGGTGATTATTAAGAGCTTCCGCTGTCGCATACTTAAATAAGGACGAGATTTGGAGTCCATGCTTGTATGATATTGTGTAAAAACTGCATTCAAGAAACTTATTTTGTTGTAACATATTTGTATTGTAAACCATTATGTAATGGTTGTGTGTAAACAGGATATTTTAGATTATCATTATTTGATAATCTACGTAAAGCTTTTTAAACCTTTATTGATGAAATAAAGGTTATGGTTTGTTTTAAAATGAATACAGTCTTTGAAAAACGTCTCATATAGAGGTCAAAACCTCGCAACGAAATCAATTAATATGGAACGTTTTTAATCAATAAGAACGGGACATTTCAGATGTTCAAGTGTTCGAGAGAGATGTTTTCATCCTTAAGAGCCTCGTCTTGGGCTACACGAATTTGACTATTGAGATTGGTGTGGATGGTGATGTTTAAAGCTCGGACACGAAGAGGCACCGCTCTTTCTTTTTGACTTAAGGCATCGGCTACTACATTTGCCTTCCCGGGATGGTAAAGAAGCTCACAATCGTAATCGTTCAAAATTTCAATCCACCGTCGTTGTCTCATGTTTAGTTGTTTTTGATCGAAGATGTGTTGAAGGCTTTTGTGATCGGTGAAGATAGTACTCTTGGTTCCATAAAGATAGTGTCTCCACATTTTAAGTGCAAAGACATCGGCTCCGAGTTCGAGATCATGTGTCGTATAGTTCCGTTCATGAATTTTCAATTGTCGAGAGGCATAAGCAATGACTTTCTTTCATTGCATCAATACACACCCAAAACCATGTTTCGAGGCATCGCAATATATAACAAAATCATCATTGCCTTCAGGAAGTGACAAGATAGGAGCGGTGGTTAGCTTTGTCTTCAAGATTTGAAACGCGGATTCTTGCTCGATCGCCCAAATGAATTTCTTTCCCTTGTGAGTTAACGCGGTTAGAGGACGTGCAACTAAAGAGAAGTTTTCGATGAATCTACGATAGTACCCGGCGAGACCCAAGAATTGACGAATGTGAGTAGGAGTTTCCCATTTACTAATGGCTTCGATATTTGCGGGATCGACTTTAATACCTTGATTACTTACAACATGACCAAAAAATTGAACTTCCTTGAACCAAAATTCACACTTGAAGAATTTGGCATAGATTCGTTCTTGTCTCAAGAGTTTAAGCACAAGTCAGAGATGTTGCTCGTGCTCTTCTTCGCTTTTAGAATAGACCAAAATATCATCGATGAACACGATAACGAATTTGTCGAGGTATGGTTTGCACACGCGGTTCATAAGATCCATGAACACTGCCGGTGCGTTAGTGAGACCAAATGGCATTACAAGAAATTCATAACTACCATAACGAGTCCGGAAAGCGGTTTTGGAGACATCTTCCCCCTTAACCCTTAATTGATGATAACCCGAGCGGAGATCGATTTTCGAATATACACGTGATCCTTGTAGTTGATCAAAGAGGTCATCGATGAGGGGAAGAGGATATCGGTTCTTAACCGTCAATTTGTTTAGTTCACGATAGTCGATACACATTCGTAGGGATCCATCTTTCTTCTTAACGAATAAAATCGGAGCGCCCCATGGTGAATGGCTAGGTTGGATAAAACCACGGTCAAGTAGTTCTTAGATTTGACTTTGCAATTCTTGCATTTCGGATGGAGCAAGTCTATACGGTGCACGTGCTACGGGTGCGGCTCCCGGAATACGATAGATTTAGAATTCAACCGGTCGATGAGGTGGAAGACCCGGCAATTCGTCGGGAAATACATCAGAAAAGTCACTAACAATTGGCACATCGTCGATATGCTTCTCATCAGACTCGACTTTCTTAACGTGGGAAAGGATTGCAAAACAACCTTTACGAAGGTATTTTTCAACTTTAAGGCACGAGACGAGGTTGAGTCCGGTGCAACTCTTGTCGCCATAGACAATCAAGGGTTCACCATTCTCGATAGGAATTTGAATCGCTTTAAGATGGCAAAGAATGTGAGATTTCATTTTGGTTAACCAATCCATACCAATTATTACATCGAAGCTCCCTAGTTCCACAGGTATCAAGTCAATTTCAAACTCTTTACCCATTAAGTTTAACGTACACCCCCGATAAAATTTGTCGGCACTCAATATTTTTCCGTTGGCCACCTCAATGGTGTAAGTAGTATCTAGTGGGAGTGGTGGAGTGCTAAAAGAATGAGTCAAAGTCTTGGATACAAAACTCTTGTCGGCACCCGAATCGAATAAACAAGAGACATAAGAATTGTTGAGAAGACACGTACCCGTGACTAGTTCATTGTCATCTCGGGCTTCCTCGGTATTGATGTTGAAAGCTCGGCCGCGTGCATTGGGGTTAGCTTTCTTCTTTGGGCACGCATTCCTATAATGATCCGATTGGCCACATTCAAAATAAACACCCGGTCTTGGTGCATTGGGTCCCTTTTGAGCAACGGGAGTGGTGTTTCTACAATCGTTGGCCACATGGCTACTCCTTTGACATTTGTTGCAAAATGGCTTGCCACATTCACCATAATGATGTTTGTGGCACTTGTTGCAAAATGGTTTATTCCCGACATAACCTTTCTTGTCGTCGGAGGTGAAAGGCTTCTTGGCAAAGTTGTTGTTGCTTGATTGGAGGGCTTCCCATTTTCTTTTGTTGCTACCCGACTTATCCTCGGCTTTAGGTGCCGGTACTACGATTTCGTCCACCGTTTCTATCAATTTGCGGGCCATATTCAAAGCTTGTTGATGATTAGTGGGTTTGGATGACATTACTCCGTGTTTGATGCTCATTGGAAGACCATCCATGTAAAGTTCAACCCTTAAAGACTCAGGGTTTACAAGGTTTGGGCACATCAAGGCTAGTTCGGAAAATCGTTGATTATAGGCCTTGAGATCGTCTCCGACCGCTTTTAAAGTTCTTAGCTCTTGTTCGAGCCTTCGGGTTTCTTCACGAGGAACATATTCGATGATCATCTTTTCCCTTAAATCGGCCCAAGAGAGGGCGTGGGCTTCATCGGTACCCACCGATTGTACATAGGTGTTCCACCAAGTGAGAGCGACGCCGGCGAAAGTGTGAGTGGAGTACTTGACCTTGTCTTGGTCCCGACAACCGCTTATGCTAAAGATGGCTTCCGTTTGCTCAAACCATCGGGTGAGCACAACCGGTCCCCCGGTTCCATCGAAAGTGTGAGGTTTGCACCCCATGAAAGCTTTATAGGAGCATCCCTCGTTTGAGTTACCGGCTCCATTGTTGTTGTTGTTGTGGTTATTGTTATTGTTATTGTTGTTGGATGAGTGACCAGCCATGGCCGCATCCACGGCGGTGGCTATTGTGATTACCCGTCCTAATCCATCAGGACGAATACATTACATTTGGTTACATCGCGAGGTACTTGACCTCTATATGATACATTTTACAAACATTGCATTCGTTTGAAAAGGTATTTCATAAATGAATATATAAATTCCAGGTTTTTAACATCTGATGATTCCTACGTATAGACAATCACCATTTAAATGGTTTACAATAATACATCTGTTGACAATACAGTCAAAATAAGGTACATGGTAAATGAAAGTTTCTTGTATATAGCATGTATGACTCCAAGCACATATCTTGTATCACGTATAAGCAAACAGCGGAAGACTTCTAGAAACCTGAGAATAAACATGCTTCAAGTGTCAACACAAAGGTTGGTGAGTTCATAGTTTTAATATTACACATAATCAGTATATCAATGTGTATTACAAAAGTTTAGTTGTTTCATTCAAAACGTTTATCAATATGTTTTAACATTTCAAATCATCTGTTTGTAAAGGTTGATCACAAGATCTCAGTTGTTTTATCCAAAACGTTTATCAATAGGTTTTACATAAAAGGTGGACCACAAGATTTCAGTTGTTTCACCCAGAAACGTTTATCAAAATATTCTACAAAGTTGAGCACCCTGGTAACCAAGCCTTAACGTTTATAATAAGTACCCTTCGTTTAACATGCAACCAACATGTACAATACACGCAATCCAACGTGTATTAAACTCAAATAGTATACGTCTGTTTTATAGTTCAGGCTAGAGTTTCTTTCTATACCTGGAACAGACGGGGATGTCAAACCCTATGGATCCATATATAACTACTCGCGCCCACCGGTTCTTATAACCGGCAGTTACTAGTTACCAAAGTTAAGGGATTTTCGGTTTAACTCAGTGTAGAATTTAGTATGTACTTGTGTCCATTTCGTAAAATAGTTTATAAAACAGCGCATGTATTCTCAGCCCAAAAATATATGTAAAAAGGGAGCAAATGAACTCACTGTTTAATATTGATATACAATATTGTAGGGAAGCATGTAGACGCATTGGAGATGATAAACATGAGGTTTGCTTCACAAAAATACCCCCGAACATTACCCATAACCTCCTTGGTAATAACCCATATTTTCCTTAGCTCTAGCTCGCTCGGAAACTCGTTTTGAAAATTACTTGGACAGCACTCCGTCGTAGTATTTTATGTACATTATTATTTTTGTATAGCAAAAATAATAACACTAATAATAAAAATAATAAGATTAATAATAATCTTATTAATAATAATAATAATAATAATAATAATAATAATAATAATAATAATAATAATAATAATAATAATAATAATAATAATAATAATAATAATAATAATAATAATAATAATAATAATAATAATATAAATAATATAAATAAATACTTACGGAGTAATATTAAGAATAATGTGAGGAAAACAGCTGAAATCGTTTGAATTTATAGGACCTCAGCTGAAAAAGTACCCCATGCGATCGCATGGGATTTGTGCTTCAAGGCCATGCGATCGCATGGCACCCTGGGACAGCTCACAAATTTTTAACTTTTTGTTTGTCGACATAATTTTATATTAATATAATATATATAATATATTTAATTTATATAATTAATTATATATTATATTATATTCACGTGCACAGTTGATTTGTAATTTTTGTTCCAATGACTCGTACGTTATCACTTGACTCATGTCTCGGTTCCGGTTTCTCGAACGCATTTTAGTACGCTTAGAAAACTATCACTTTACGTTTCATGATTCGTACCTTTGTCAAAATATAATCTTAAATTATCAATAAACTATATTACTCAAGGTATAACTTATACATTTGAGTGTTTTGGTCATTTACTTCTATAAATCATCATCTCACTTTTTGTTAAAATACATTTTAAAATAGTGTTTTACTGTAGCAAAGTCAATTTCACTGTAGCAAATAGTGATTTTCAAAAACACTGTAGCATTTTGAGTAATGTGGCAAATTGGAAAACACTGTAGCAAATTAGTGTTTTACTGGTTCATCTTAAACGCTTTAGTTAACTTATCTAAATATCAATCGAATCAATAAACGAATGTTACTATCGTTTATTATATATATGTATATATCTTTTTAATATACATAAATCAGTTTTTAAATACACATTGGAAGTTATTTAAAAATAAATTTTAATAATAAATATTTCAACTTATCATATATATTCAAATAGATATTTAAACCAATAAATTTAATGTACGGTATCAAACAATTAATACATTGTTATCTTTTCATGTTATAGTATATATGTATCTATTTACATATAATTGTTCGCGAATCGTCGAAAATAACCGAAAGTATTTAAATATATAAAAGTAATTCAAAAATTTTGAGATTCAGTTTTACAAACTTTGCTTATCGTGTCGGAAATGTTAATCATACAAAGATTAAGTTTAAATTTAGTCGAAATTTCCGGGTCGTCACAGTACCTACCCGTTAAAGAAATTTCGTCCCGAAATTTAAGTGAGGTCGTCATGGCTAACAATAAAAATGTTTTCATGACGAATATGTGTTGATAAATAGAATTTTTATCACCGTTGAATAATATGGATAAAACAATCCAATTACTCGAAGCGTATGAGAGAAGTTATCGTAATGGAGTGAAATGGAGAATAGAGATTCGTCTTATCTCTTGACGTAGTAACGTTTGATTTCCGGAATTTAAGGAATAGAAAATCTTCATATTCTAAATAAGATTTGATTCTTCGGATTTTGCGGAAATTAGGATTTTCTATGATTAAATGTGTAATCTGCCTCGATTGCTATGTCTGATATTTCGCTATAAATTGACCTCTTCCATTTCATTTATTTTCACCACTCCTACTTTCTTTCCCAATTAATATATTCAAAAGATTGTGAAAATGCTCAATCCAGTTCTGGTTCTTGACCTAATATTGACGTTTGCCACAATCATCCTTCTTTTCCAGCTCCCACCAGAAGAATCTATTTATTTCTATTATGCTCTAGGGATTGTTGTATTTATCATTCTCCCGTGTCTTTATATTGCTATACGCATTGATATACACGGTTTGTAATTTCAGGTTTGTTATCGGCTTTATATCTCCCCTTATATTTCAATGTCCCTACTTCTGTCTTCTATAATCATTGTCATTCACAGTTAATACTCCCTCCTATTTGCTGCAATTTATATTCCAATTTCTATTTCGGAGCTTTGTCCCTTCGTTTTTTTCTTCTTGCAATTAAGCATCTCTTGTAATGGTCCAGAATTCACATATATAAATTTCGAAATGAACATTGTTAATGTTCTAGGAAGGAAATGGTAATGGCACGATTTTGATTTATCAAATTACTAGAATATCTGGAAAAGACCGAATCATCAAGAAAATATTTTCTTGATATGTTTAGAGGTTAAATAGAATAAAAGAGTTATGTAACATGGTTCATGATGAGGGTGGGATCTGTGAACCTTTATCACGTTCCATTAGAAACTCAGCATGACTTACTGTAATATAATCACGTTGATCAAGTATCATTATATTATACTAACTCATGCTTCAGTTCCCAACATTACTTCAAAACATCCATTTTTTTCGAATTTTCAGAAATTAAAAACTAAAATAGGTTATTTTATGATGTAACACAGATAGCGTGAAGAGATAAATAATTTTCGGATGATAATAGTTATGAAGATATCTTCAGAAATATCGAAGATATTTATAATGAAAGATATGATAATATCTTAGAATTTCTAATATCGAAGGATGATGAAGAAGATTTGTTCGTAACGGATTTTGAGTCAGGAGCAAGGTATTCGTTAATGACTTCAGCAGATACTGAATCATTTGTATTCTTTGAAGGCAGGTTTAGTCTTTGTGATTTGTTCACAGCCTCCTTCATGTTCTGCTCAATCCGTTTTTCAGTTCCAAACCTTCTCGTAGATATCGTGTAGTTGGTTTGTCTTCTCGTTTGTTCATTAGTTGAAGTGTTTTCAAGAATTTCGATGGGTTTGAACTCAAAATGTAATTATATGATGTTCTAGTACAGTTCTGAATTCAAAGCATGGTTTTCAAAGCATGGTTTTGAAATATGTAGGAATCTAAGAGTGATGTTTTTCGTTTAATCTTGACTTGGATTCTGATCTATCGAAATCAGAATATGAAATTGAATGAAAATGGTTATTCTGCGATGAACAGATACGTATATCTATAGGTTTGAGCAGTATAATTAATGATTGCTGAATCAGAATTGAAGAATGTATAGTGTAACATATTAATGTGGAATTTATATATTTCTAGGGTATTACCTACCCGTTAAAATATTCTCATCATTAACAGTTTGTACAAAAAGATTTTCAATTACAATCTTTATGAAAATATATATATGTATATTTCCTTCAGATGTAATATAGATTTAATGAGTTATTAAACTCATTTGGTTTTCGGTTGGAACTAGAAATGAATAATCTCTTCTATATTAGAGATTACATAATCGCCACAGGATATTTCTCAAATGAAGTTATGAGTTGATACTTCATCATTTATTGTTGTTGGTATTCCTTGATAACTACGATGCGTAGGAGGTTGATGCTCGTGGAACAGATTGTGAAGTTGAGGTTTGCGGTGCGGATGTTGTTGGTGGTGGTAATGATCCTGTTGGTGTTGATGATGGTGGTGCCGGTTATGCTGCTGGTGCTGCTGCTGGTGTTCGTAATCCTTGTACCATATTCTCCAAAGCCACTACCCGAGCACGAAGCTCGTTGACTTCTTCTATTATACCGGGATGATCGGTGGTTCGGACGATCGGATAAATAAGATTTAGATTATGGGATAGTATATAATCGTGATGAGATACTCTGGAGATGAGAGAAAAAATGGTATTACGAACAGGTTCGCCGGTAAGTGCTTCAGGTTCTTCACCAAGAGGTGAATGTGGTGGATGGAAGGGATCACCTTCTTCCTGTCTCCAATGATTAAGTAGGCTACGAACCCATCCCCAATTCATCCAGAATTGGTGATGACTGATTGGTTGATTCATTCCGGTTACACTGCTTTCAGAACTCAGGTGGAAATCCATATCGGAATCCGAAGAACTCGAATTACTTGCAGAATTCATCTTACACGGTTAGATAAAGAATTTTCAATGTGAAATGATTTTCGGATATCGGATGATATTCTAATTACATAGAATACCTATATATAGTACAAAGGTTCCGCAAATTACGGAGAAACTTTCAGAAACTGTCAAGTAAAGGTAACAGTAACAGATACACTAAGATATTCATTTTGTCTATACACTAGTCATGCAATTCATGCAATCCATTTAAATGATGATTGTCTATACGTAGGAATCATCAGATGTTAAAAACCTGGAATTTATATATTCATTTATGAAATACCTTTTCAAACGAATGCAATGTTTGTAAAATGTATCATATAGAGGTCAAGTACCTCGCAATGTAACCAAATGTAATGTATTCGTCCGGATGGATTAGGACGGGTCATCACAGCTATCATTCGTTGTAGAGCTTGTTCGGGTGTTTCATGGCGTGGTACACGGCGAGGAGGCATTGTTCCTTCAAAACACAAGAATATTGTTGATTAGTATTCTCAATAATACTAACCGTGATATGGAATGAGGATAAAGAGAAAATTTTCCTTGACTCGCCTTAAATTCTTTATGTCATAATGTCGGAACGTTCATATGAGTCACCGTAATATAATCCCGGAAATTATATTACCCTAATTCATATGTGCATTCGACATTATTTCACTAAGTCAAGGTGGCATGTCAATCAAATTAAACAACGTGAGATTAAGATGGAATAAAAGTTAGATATGAATAGGAGAGTTCGAGTATAAATGCACAAGTAGTCAAGTAATTCCTACTTTAAGTCTATATGCCGGTTGTAGTCTAGACTCACTAATGTACCCTATGACTCGGGGTTGACACCAATGAACTCTAAATCCCTACAACCAATGCTCTGATACCATCTGTAGTGACCCGACAAAATCGTCATTGACGGCGCCGTCTACTTAGGTCCCGTTACGTGGTCATAAGTCTTTAAAACAACGTTTGACCAAAATATGTCGCATTCATTTCAATTATAAAGATGTTTCAAAGTTTACAAAGTAGTTCAACGTCTAAACATGTTACAATATTTTAAGTACAATTGAAACCTATGTGACACAAATTAAGTTAAGTTAAAAGACACTCCACGTATGCATGCATACTCGATATCCAAGCAAGTATCAAAAATAATGTGCGAAAGCATGTATCACCTAGCGTTCAAGGACCTGAGAAAACATATAGAAAACTGTCAACGAATAACGTTGGTGAAATCATAGGTGTAATAGTAACGTTGTTTTTGAACCATGAGATTTAATATAGTTGATTATCCAAATCGTTTGTATTCTAAAAGTATGTTCGCGAGCACCCAATTATCAAGACTTAACTGTTTTGTACCCTGTTACGTAGTGTTAGAACATACACTATACTCAAAAATATATTTCATCCGCTAACGGTAGCGAACCGTCCGAATGAGGGCTCGTCAAGCCCAATGTGATCACATAACATAAGTTCACGTTTACACCCTGCAAGTGTAACTAATGATAATTGATTTGAGGCTTTTTGTTCAAACTCGCTGTGGAATGTTTGTTTTCGTACTTGTGTTCAAAGCATAAAAGTATGATACTTATATGTTTCTCATCCCATAGTTTAAAAGTAAAAGTTGTTGAAAAGGTGGGACTATGATCTCACCTTGAGTGCACGAGTAATAAAGTACTTCACAAGTAACGTGTGCAAGGACAATTGCTAGTCTTGACCTAAACAAGTAGGTTGTATCAATAACGGTAAACACGATGGGTCAAAGTTGTTTAATTAGTCCTATGGCTCGTTACGACTCGATTACATATAGCATGTGAATCACGTTGTCAAGTTTCATGCAAGAATCAAGTATACAAGAAGATTAAAACGGTTTAAACAAGTATTAGTTAAGTTTGGACAAAAGTCAACTTTGGTCAAGTCAAAGTCAATGAAAAAGTCAACACGTTCGGGTCGGGTCCCGAACTATTTTTCTGAGATTTTTAATCATATATATGCATGTTAGAACAAGTTACATGTGAATCGGAGGTGCGTAACTGAAACGTCCACGACTAATCCTCCCGGACGGAATCTTCAACAGTTGGTCCCATTGCGATGATCGACTCCAAGTAAGGTTCTTAATATGAGCTAATGCACAGCAGAAGACTTAATTCGTACCTGAGAATAACATGCTTTAAAAAGTCAACATAACGTTGGTGAGATATATAGGTTTGATGCTAGCAGTGTTATAACTATGGACCACAAGATTTCATATATAATCATTTTAATAAAAATATTCTAAGTGGTTGAGCACTTGGTAACCATACTTAACATTTAATCACGTCGCATATTCCCTTTATTATGAAATCTTACTACACTGTACCAAGTGTAGTCACGAAACGAAGTACTGTGCAACCGTTGAATACTGGTCGTCCAGTCCGGTTGGGGTTGTCAGGCCCGATAGATCTATCAACAGGATTCGCGTTTACAATACCGCTGTAAATATTAGTTACCAAGCTACAGGGAAGTATGCCAGTGGTACAACTCAACGTAGAATATATTTTTCAGTTACTTGTGTCCATATCGTAAAACATTTATAAAACAGCGCATGTATTCTCAGCCCAAAAATATTTAAAGTTTAAAAGGGATCTATATACTCACCTAATGTATTTTGTTGTAAAAATACATATAACATCATTGATCAAGTATAAGGTTGGCCTCGGATTCACAAACCATTTAAATCTTGGAGTAAAAAGATATGCTGTCAAGGGGGTTCGAACCCTCGACCCCTTGAGAACCCAACAACACCCAACACCATTCGTCTGTCACAATGTATCTGATTAAACCCGAATCCAAACTTATTTAACCCTAGAATCCGTCCGTTTTGGCCCAAGCTATAAAACCATTAAATGATTAAGTGGCCCAACCTAATCCAAATAAAAGTCCATGTTCAGGTCCCATAACTCCAGAAATCACGGCCTGATTATGTTTTTATAGTCGGCAGGCAAAAAAAAAAAAATATAAACGATTTAATCCTAAACCCTTAATTAAATTAATAGTGGGATTAATTGGTGTATAAGTTGTTGACCACAAGAGGTAAAGGAGAAAATGAGTGGGGTTAGGGTTCGACAGCAGAAGACTATGACAGTTCGATCCCTTATCAACATCGATCTCACTTTCTGTTTTCTATTTATCTTCATCATCGTTCAGCATAAAAAAAAATCTTCATTTATATTATGATTTTATGTACCATGTATCACCATCAACATCTAGCGTAATCATCATCTACATCGTTATAACAGAATCACAATCATAAACCGTCATCTAAAATCAAAATCATCATTCCTACTGCGTTTCATCATAATCCTATCATCAACAATCGAGGCAATAGCAGAAGGTACATTAGTAGTAGGTTAAAAGATTTTGTTGGGGTGGAATTCGAATAACAGGAAACATTTAGAAAAACTTGCAGATCTATTTGGGTTGGAACGGTTTGGAACAGAAAAAAGAACATAGGGAAATCGGTTGTTTAATGGCAGTTGATATTGTGTTCGTTTTAAACACAAACACAAGTGAGAGAGGGAGAAGATGAGAGACAAATGGTTCTGTGGGTTTGTTCTTGGTAGAAAAACGTTTTGTAGAAGAGAGATTGATGGCAATAATTTTGCTTATAAATAATGATAAACATCTGGTTGATTGTAACAGACAAGATATATCAAATTAGATTTGCTGCCAAGACTATAACAGACAGAAAATCACGAGCAATACTTATATCAGAAGCTTACAAATAAGTCAGACAAGTATTAGATAAAACAGATAATGAAATTTTAACAACCCACGATTCTTTTTGCCGTATTTGCTTATAATCAGGCAAAAATACACATATATTATCTGTTTATTTGCATACGTATTTGTATGTATGTACAGATATCTGAATCTAATTAATTTATACAGATTAATTTATTTTATTAATTATAATACCCTTTATATATTAATAATAATAATATTAATAATAATAATAATAATAATAATAATAATAATAATAATAATAATAATAATAATAATAATAATAATAATAATAATAATAATGATTGATAATAGGAATAATAATAATTTCTAATAATTTTAATAATAAGATTGATACTAATATTGTCATTAATAATAATTGTAGTTATTTTAAATGTTAAAATATATATAAGTTATATTAAGATAATAATAACCATATTCGTATAAATTTTATGATTTCAAGTAATACTAATTATACTAACAATATTAATAATACAATTAGTGATGATAATAATAATTACAATTAATACTTTTAATGGTATTACTAATAAAAACCCTAATAACAACAATATATAAATATATACATATATATAGATATATATATATACATATATATATTTCTAATTATATTTTGAATTATTATTATATATTCATATATTCAAATATATATATATATTTAATTTCAATTAGTGGTTCGTGAATCGTCAGACATGGTCACAGAGTAACTAATTATTCGAATATAAATTTCAAACTTTCTAGACTCAACATTACAGATTTTTGCTTATCGTGTCGGAAACATATAGAGTTTAAGGTTTAAATTTGGTTGGAAATTTCTAGGTCGTTACAGTACCCACCTGTTAAAGAAATTTCGTCCCCGAAATTTGATAGAGGTTGTCATGGATAACAATGGGAATGTTTTTATGACGAATATGAGGTAGTAATGGAGTTTTATCATTATTAAGAGATATAGATAAAACAATTCGATCATATGAAGCGTACGAGTGAAGCTATCACAAAAGAGTGAAATGAGTAAATACGGAATCGTTTTAACCGATGACGTGATTATGATTGACTTCTGGGATTTAAGAGATTTAAAGGAAATCTTATGTAATAAGATTTGGATTTTTCGGCGATTTAGAAAAACAGGATCTCCTTTGATTTAATGCGGTAATCTATTTCGATTTCTTTGTCAGATATTTTACTGTAAAACTACTCCCTTCGTTTCTTCTTCCCGTTCTCGAGTCAAGCGAGAAATGATCCGAAATTCGTAGGTATGAAATTCAAAATGGACATAGCTAATATTCTAAGAAAGAAATGGTAATGGAATGATTTTGATTTGTTAAATTACCAGAATACCCTGGAAGAATAGAACTATCAAGATGATATATTCCTAATATGTTTGGGGATTAGCTAGAATGTAAGAGCCGTGTAACATGGCACATGGTGACGGTACTGTGAATCATCACATTCCATTAGAAACTTAACATGACTTATTGTAATATAATGAAGTTGATCAAATTTCATTATATTATACTAATTCATGCATCAGTTCCCAACATTACTTCAAAACATTCATATTTCAATTTCGAAGGTTTCAGAATTTAGAAACTAACATAGTTTCTTTTATTTTATAACGCAGATATTACGGAAAGATACATGATCGCAGATAGGTGTAGTTGTGAAAATATCTCCTGAAATATGGCGAATATGTATAACAGAAAATATGAAGATATCTTATAATATCTAGGATAAGGTAATGTTGAAGAATATTATCCGGAAAGGTTTAGAATATCGAGTATGGTTCTTACTTAACGGTTTCAGCAGGCACTGGATCGTTTGAATTCTTTGAAGTCAAACTTATTCCTCATGATTTGTCCACAACCTCCTTCATACTTTACTTAATTCGTTTTCCAATTCTCAACCTTCTCTTTTTCTTAGGGATAGACGTTATAGGTTTGACGGAAAAAAAATTCTGCGAGATTTTCAAAATACCAATTGTGAATTTCACCAAAAAGATGACGAGCTGCTGGTACATCTGCTGATGATGTCGAGAAATATGGAAGATTCTCCGATAACGACGGCGAAAGGATGATGTACATATATCGAGATTATAATAAGGCTAGTCTTTCTGAGAAGTCGAAATGGAGCTGTAACAAAATTTGGTTACTTTGGAAAGAAATTGTAAGATTGTTTTTGCTAATAAATGGTAAAGGATTCAATACGGATACTACGAATTTGGGTTCGAGAGTTTTTCAGGTGCATAAATCTCTTCTTCTGTGGATGGAGTGCGGCTAGTTCAATTTTCTCGATTGAAATATTTTCAAGAATCATGAAAAGTTTGAACGCGGATTGTAATCGTCAAGATACAATTGAGGTTTAGGATGAAATCAAGTGGCAAGCTTGAAGAATTATTTAGTTTCATATGTTATAATCAATATTTTAATTTAATTCATTTTAATTGTCCAAAGTTAGCAGTCCAATGGTTCAATGATTCATATATAATTTAATATATAATATTCGAATTAAATAATACGTATCGTGACCCGTGTACCGGTCTCGGTGTCGATCACAACTCAAAGTATATATATATTTTGGAATCAACTCCGACCCTGTATAGCCAACTCCCACCTTCACATATAGAGTGTCTACGGTTGTTCCGAAATATATATATAGATGGGTCGATATGATAAGTCGAAACCTTGCATACGTGTCCCGTTATTTAAAGTGCGTAAAAGTAAATAACAGAAATTAAATGACGATAAATAAAATTGCGAGAATGTAAATTGCGATAAATTAAATGTTAATCAGTTAGCTGGGAACAGTTAGCCGGAACAGTTAGCGTGAATTCCTATCACAATTTCAATTAATTAATTCGTTTGTTTCTAACACTTTCTATTTTTGTCCAATATTTTCTTCATTATGCCACTTATTGAATTCTGATAGGTCAAAATCCAAATATGAAATTTGAATAGAAATGGTTATTCTGTGGTGAACGGATACGTATATCGGTAGTCATAGGTAGGATAGTAAATGACCGTTGAATCAGATTCGAAGAATGTACAGTGTAACTTATTAATGTGAATTCTAAATATTCCTCGGGTACTACCCACCCGTTAAAATATTTTCATTATTAACAGTTTGTACAAAAGAATTACAATATTTATGAAAATATACTTGTATACATATTTTCATCGAATGTAATTATGAATTTAATGTGTTAATAAGATATTAAACTCATTCGATTTTTCGGTTAGAATTGGAGTACATAATATTTAAAACATTAAAGATTACATAATTGCTATGTAGAACGAAAACAATTGATGTAGAACAATACGTAGAACGATGATAATCGATGTGGAACGATATATAGCGCGAAGATCATACTCGAAGTATAGATGATGATATTGAGACGTGTGATATTGATATCCGAGATACTGATTACGATGTTGAGGTTTACGCCGTGGTTGTGGTTGGAGATGATAAGGGTACTGTCGGCGTTGATGATGGTGGTACTGATTATGCTGCTGGTGCTGCTGCTGGTGTTTGTAACCTTTGCACCATGTTCTCCAAAGCCGTCAAACGAGCGCGTAGTTCGTTAACTTCTTCTATTATGCTAGGATGATTGGCGGTTGGGACGAGCGGATGAATAAGATCCGAAATATGGGATATTATGTAATCGTGACGAGATACTCTAGAGATAAGAGAGAGAAAATGGTTTCTCGGACATGTTCGCCGGTAAATGCTTCAGATTCATCGCCAAGAGGACAATTTGGCGGATGGAAGGGATCTTCGATGTGAAATTATTTTCAGATATCGGATGATATTCTAACTATATAGAATATCTATATATATAATCCTAAAGATTTCGTAGACTACGAAGGAATTTATGGCATGTGTCAGGCAATTCTATAGTAACAGATACGCTAAGATATGAATTTTGTCTATACACTATCAATGCAGTAAATGCAGTAAGACGTGTCTAGACTTATGAATGATAAACAGACAATTCCCTAAGGATGATAAGCAGATGGTTTCCGACTAGAAATGATAAGCAAAACTTTTTGACATGTAGACAAGGTCAAAGTCCAGACTCACTAACGTATCCTAACAACTATCAGTTAGACACATTAATGGGAGACCTGGTTCGCTAAGACCAACGCTCTGATACCAACTGAAACGTCCACGACTAATCCTCCCGGACGGAATCTTCAACAGTTGGTCCCATTGCGATGATCGACTCCAAGTAAGGTTCTTAATATGAGCTAATGCACAGCAGAAGACTTAATTCGTACCTGAGAATAACATGCTTTAAAAAGTCAACATAACGTTGGTGAGATATATAGGTTTGATGCTAGCAGTGTTATAACTATGGACCACAAGATTTCATATATAATCATTTTAATAAAAATATTCTAAGTGGTTGAGCACTTGGTAACCATACTTAACATTTAATCACGTCGCATATTCCCTTTATTATGAAATCTTACTACACTGTACCAAGTGTAGTCACGAAACGAAGTACTGTGCAACCGTTGAATACTGGTCGTCCAGTCCGGTTGGGGTTGTCAGGCCCGATAGATCTATCAACAGGATTCGCGTTTACAATACCGCTGTAAATATTAGTTACCAAGCTACAGGGAAGTATGCCAGTGGTACAACTCAACGTAGAATATATTTTTCAGTTACTTGTGTCCATATCGTAAAACATTTATAAAACAGCGCATGTATTCTCAGCCCAAAAATATTTAAAGTTTAAAAGGGATCTATATACTCACCTAATGTATTTTGTTGTAAAAATACATATAACATCATTGATCAAGTATAAGGTTGGCCTCGGATTCACAAACCATTTAAATCTTGGAGTAAAAAGATATGCTGTCAAGGGGGTTCGAACCCTCGACCCCTTGAGAACCCAACAACACCCAACACCATTCGTCTGTCACAATGTATCTGATTAAACCCGAATCCAAACTTATTTAACCCTAGAATCCGTCCGTTTTGGCCCAAGCTATAAAACCATTAAATGATTAAGTGGCCCAACCTAATCCAAATAAAAGTCCATGTTCAGGTCCCATAACTCCAGAAATCACGGCCTGATTATGTTTTTATAGTCGGCAGGCAAAAAAAAAAAATATAAACGATTTAATCCTAAACCCTTAATTAAATTAATAGTGGGATTAATTGGTGTATAAGTTGTTGACCACAAGAGGTAAAGGAGAAAATGAGTGGGGTTAGGGTTCGACAGCAGAAGACTATGACAGTTCGATCCCTTATCAACATCGATCTCACTTTCTGTTTTCTATTTATCTTCATCATCGTTCAGCATAAAAAAAATCTTCATTTATATTATGATTTTATGTACCATGTATCACCATCAACATCTAGCGTAATCATCATCTACATCGTTATAACAGAATCACAATCATAAACCGTCATCTAAAATCAAAATCATCATTCCTACTGCGTTTCATCATAATCCTATCATCAACAATCGAGGCAATAGCAGAAGGTACATTAGTAGTAGGTTAAAAGATTTTGTTGGGGTGGAATTCGAATAACAGGAAACATTTAGAAAAACTTGCAGATCTATTTGGGTTGGAACGGTTTGGAACAGAAAAAAGAACATAGGGAAATCGGTTGTTTAATGGCAGTTGATATTGTGTTCGTTTTAAACACAAACACAAGTGAGAGAGGGAGAAGATGAGAGACAAATGGTTCTGTGGGTTTGTTCTTGGTAGAAAAACGTTTTGTAGAAGAGAGATTGATGGCAATAATTTTGCTTATAAATAATGATAAACATCTGGTTGATTGTAACAGACAAGATATATCAAATTAGATTTGCTGCCAAGACTATAACAGACAGAAAATCACGAGCAATACTTATATCAGAAGCTTACAAATAAGTCAGACAAGTATTAGATAAAACAGATAATGAAATTTTAACAACCCACGATTCTTTTTGCCGTATTTGCTTATAATCAGGCAAAAATACACATATATTATCTGTTTATTTGCATACGTATTTGTATGTATGTACAGATATCTGAATCTAATTAATTTATACAGATTAATTTATTTTATTAATTATAATACCCTTTATATATTAATAATAATAATAATATTAATAATAATAATAATAATAATAATAATAATAATAATAATAATAATAATAATAATAATAATAATAATAATAATAATAATAATAATAATAATAATAATGATTGATAATAGGAATAATAATAATTTCTAATAATTTTAATAATAAGATTGATACTAATATTGTCATTAATAATAATTGTAGTTATTTTAAATGTTAAAATATATATAAGTTATATTAAGATAATAATAACCATATTCGTATAAATTTTATGATTTCAAGTAATACTAATTATACTAACAATATTAATAATACAATTAGTGATGATAATAATAATTACAATTAATACTTTTAATGGTATTACTAATAAAAACCCTAATAACAACAATATATAAATATATACATATATATAGATATATATATATACATATATATATTTCTAATTATATTTTGAATTATTATTATATATTCATATATTCAAATATATATATATATATATTTAATTTCAATTAGTGGTTCGTGAATCGTCAGACATGGTCACAGAGTAACTAATTATTCGAATATAAATTTCAAACTTTCTAGACTCAACATTACAGATTTTTGCTTATCGTGTCGGAAACATATAGAGTTTAAGGTTTAAATTTGGTTGGAAATTTCTAGGTCGTTACAGTAACATAGCAAACATTTTTTGTAAATTGACAAGGTAGGTCAGTCCCTGAATGCGGCTATTGTCGCGCCGCGACACAGAAGGGCCGCACCGCAACAATGTGCGGGAGCTGGTACATGGGCTGTTTCAATTGTTCAAGTCTCATCCAAACTTCAAATTATCATAACTAATGAACCGTAAATACCTAAAACGCATACCATACATCGTTGGAAAGGTAATTTAACGAGGAACACAACTAAACACCTTTCATCAATTAAAAACATCATTTACAAAAATCAAAATTCAAGTTGAATGCTCATTTAATGTTCATCATTAATACTTTCAAGTTCATAAATGCACATTTATGATTCGGGAATTAAATGCACACACATAATACGCTGTTTCGTAGGTAATCACGCATACAATACTACTAAACACTTACAAACAACATTGCAAGGCTTTTAATGCATCAAGATCACATTTAAGGCCACCAAACCCTAACTAACAATCACAAATTTAACAATTTTGTTTATGAAGCTAATCCATGCCAACCTACATACCAAATTGAAGCTAGTGATGCTAGTAATACATTTAATACATGCACTTTTAACATCTAACAACATTTAAGCAACCAAATCTCAAGATCAAACACACCCATTTCAAGTTTAAGCTAGTTACATCAAAATGACAAGAAAAAGCATATAAATCATATATTCATGTTAGACTTGAGCCATAGACACTAATTAAAACTTTTATAAGTTAAAAACATCAAGAACCAAGAATCTAGTGATTTTAGAAATTTACCCAAACTTGATGAAATCGGTATGGAATTGAAGAGGAAGATGCAAGGATTCCAAATATGTAATTTGTTTTGATGTTTGATTGCTAGATTGGAAATGGATGATGAATTTTTGAATTGGTGTTTGAGAGAAAAAGTTGAAGTATTGAAAGAGAGAAGGAGGTGAATGAATGGATGAGAGTTCATGGTTGACTAGTTGACCTAGTCAAGAGTTTGGTCTCTTGGCAAGTTTAGTCCCTCAAGTTTCAAAGCGGGTGCGTGAATTATCTAAACGAAATATTTTAAAACGCGTATTAACGGAAGATGTTATGTAACATCCCAGGTAAACGTTCTCCTCTCCAACCGATGTGGGACGGATGTAACACGGGTGTTACAATCCTCCCCCTAATGGGATACAGCGTCCTCGCTGTGCACGTTTGGTCCGGGGCCTGGCTCTGATACCATCTGTAACATCCCAGGTAAACGTTCTCCGTAACATGATATTGTCCGCTTTGCCCGTAGGCGCACGGATTTTTCTTGGAAACCACACACGACGAGCACTTTCCCAGGAGGTCACCCATCCTGGTAGTGCTCTCGCCTGAGCACGCTTAACTGCAGAGTTCTCATGAGATCTGCTGCGCTTGTGGTTCCAAAACGCGTCATGCTAGGAAAGGTCTCCACACCCTTATAAGGCATGCTTCGTTCCCCTCTCCAACCGATGTGAGACGGATGTAACACGGGTGTTACAATCCTCCCCCCTAATGGGACACAACGTCCTCGCTGTGCACGTTTGGTCCGGGGCCTGGCTCTGATACCATCTGTAACATCCCAGGTAAATGTTCCCCTCTCCAACCGATGTGGGACGGATGTAACACGGGTGTTACATGTTATAATTATATAACGGACTTTAAAATAGTATAACGGAAGGTAAACAGAAAAAGGCGGGATGTTACAGAAGACAAAAGACAGAATTGACGATTTGAAGACGTAAATGACCAAAACGCTAAAAAGTACAAAGTTCAATCCAAGTGGTTCAAATTATTGATAAGAAACGTCTAAAAAATGACAAGAGTACAAGCCGCAAAACGCAAAGTACAAGATATCTAAGCGTACAAAAGGACGTTCGAAAATCCGGAACAGGGACATGAACCAACTATCAACGTGCGACTCAACGGAGCTAAAATTACAAATCAACTATGCACATAAATATAATATAATATATAATTAATCATGTAAATTATATATATATTATATTTATATATTAAATAAATAAACGTCGGCAAGCTAGGATCCAAATTATGGGTGAGCTGGAAATGGAAGCTCCGCAGTCGCGGAGCTATGAGGAGGAAAATAGTCGCAGTCGCGGAGCACAACAGAAATCAAATTCCCCTATAAAAGGACATGCCGACGATCATATTACACCTTATTCAATCTTATCTCTCACTCTATCAATATATATTTATATTTTAATTATAATTTTAATTTTAATATTAAGTTAATAATAATAAGGTTATAGTAGCGAATGTTTTAAGTTTGTAAGTCGAAACTCTGTCAGTGTAACACTATGCGATAAATACTCATTGTAAGTTATGTTCAACCTTTTTAAATTAATGTCTCGTAACTAAGTTATTATTATGCTTATTTAAGCCGAAGTAATCGTGATGTTGGACTAAATATTAAAGACCGGGTTATTAGGGCTTTGGACCATAATAGGGGTTTGGACAAAAGACCGACACTTGTGGAAATTGGACTATGGGCTATTAATGGGCTTTATATTAACTAAATGATATCTCATTAATTTAATATAGAGATTTATAATTTGACGTATTTATATATAGCCACATACGCTTGACTGGGTACGGTGGGCGGGATATTTATAAATACTAATAATTATTCATTTGACCGGACACGGGGATGGATTAATAGTCACTGGACTCATTAAAACAGGGGTGGATTACATTCAAGGGTAATTGGTGTAATTGTTAACAAAGTATTAAAACCTTGGATTACACGCAGTCGATAACCTGGTGTATTCATTAAACAAAGTATTAAGACCTTGTTACAGTTTGAATCCCCAATTAGTTGGAATATTTGACTTCGGGTATAAGGTTAATTTGGCGAAGACTCTCGCACTTTATAATTATGACCGATGGACTATTATGGACAAAACCAGATGGACATATCAAATAATCCAGGACAAAGGACAATTAACCCATGATAATAAATTAAAATCAACACGTCAAACATCATGATTACGGAAGTTTAAATAAGCATAATTCTTTTATTTTATATCTCTTCGCACTTTTATTTATTGTCATTTTATTTATCGTACTTTAAATTATCATACTTTTATTTTATCGCATTTTTATTTATCGTCATTTACTATACGCTTTAAATTAAGTTATATTTATTTTGCCTTGGGACTTAAAATCGAAAAACCGGTCATTAAACGGTAAAACCCCCCTTTTATAATAATAATACTACTTATATATATATATATATATATATATATATATATATATATATATATATATATATATATATATATATATATATATATATATATATATATATATATATATATATATATATATATATATATATATATATATATATATATATATATATACAAATATAGTTAATAAAAATATAGCGTTAAACTCAGCTGTATCCCTGTGGAACGAACCGGACTTACTAAAAACTACACTACTCTACGATTAGGTACACTGCCTATAAGTGTTGTAGCAAGGTTTAGGTATATCCATTCAATAAATAAATAAATAGCTTGTGTAAAATTGTATCGTATTTAATAGTATTTTATAGTAAACTATAATCTATTTCGTACTACACCTCGCACACATCAAGTATTTTTGGCGCCGCTGCTGGGGAAACGCCGAAGCGAAACGCTATATATAAAAAAAAAAGAGAAAAATATATTTCTATATTTTTAAGTGTTTAAATTAAAAAGTTTTTATTTTTTTTTTAGTTACAAAAACTAATAAGTAATTTTTAAAATATAAGTTTTATTTAAATTATATTTTATATAAATTAAAATCAGAAATAGAGTTAAAAAAACAAAATAAAAACAAAATTTGAAACTGCAAAAAAAAAAAAAACTATTTTGAACCTGCCAGCATTCTGAGCCTGTATATCTCCGCAGTCGCGGAGTATCTCTAGCACAAACTTCCGCAGTCGCTGAGCTGTCTGACATGTCAAATCTCAGACTGCATTAATACGGTTTAGGGTTTTATTAATTATTATTATTAATTAACCTAATTAGGGTTTTAATTAAATAATAATTAGTTTTAGTTTTAATTAATTTTGTATTTTAAGTTTTAAGTAGTTTTATTAATATATAAATTAATACTTTTATAAAATAATAATATAAAAATAATATTTTTATAAAAATAAGTAATTTTATCATTTTTTTGTTTCTTTTTATAAATTGTATATTTTAATCGTTTAATTCGTAATTTATATATTTATCGTTCGTAACTAGTTTTAAGTTATAGTTTTTGCCATAGTTATTTTATATTCTTAGATTTTTAAGCTTTGCCGTAAAATCCCTTAAGTACTTTTTCTTTAGATTAAGATTTAGGTGCTTTAGAATTTTGCGACGCCGTTTTAAGATTTAAGTGCCCTTTTAAGTTATTGCCATTTTCCGTTTAAAATTCCTTTTAAGCTTTAATACCTTTAGACGCAAGTTTTAATTTGTAGTTTTTAGACTTTTAAGTTTCGACGCTTTTCTTTCTTATCTTTATTTTTCGATTCTTATTTTTCGACGCGCTTTTTCTTTTTCATTTCTACGCTCTAGTTTTTAGGACATAGAATTTCCGTTATTTTCTTAAAATTTCGACAAAAAATTATTTTAAGCCGTTAAATTGATAGACATCCAAAATTTTCTGGTTCGTAGTAATAGTTGGATTTGTTAGTGGTGAGTTGTGGGCTTTCGATTTAAAGGGTCCTGGCTACCTGCTGCATCTATTGGCTATTCGAAACGTGGGCAAAATCATAAAAGTCTATTAATTTGATAACTTATATAATTTTTATCTTTATAACTAATAGGATATTCAGTGAATGCACCGAGCAAAACGTTCACCACCTTTCATACGTTCACCACCTGTAACTCGATCAAGATATCTAGCCAATATTGTCGCCATTGATTTTTCTTTAGAATCATCATCTAGTCGAACGAGTATTCCAACTCAAATTTCCGATAATCCATTTTTTGAACCAAACATCACAATTGAGAACCCGGAGGATATTCAAGGACAATTCAGAGATCCTGAACCACTAATCATTCCTCCCGAACCACAAATTATACAACCAGAGGTTGTCGAGGAAGAAACCATTAAATCAGAATCCTCTAGTAATTCAGATTCAACAAATTCAATCATGGAAAATCCGGAACCTCTAAGTATGAAAGATCGAATGAGAGCCACACGCACGGGCCAAGGTCATGCCATTACTCAACCAGACATTAATGCACCAGATTACGAAATCAAAGGACAAATCCTACACATGGTAACTAATCAATGCCAATTTAGTGGTACGCCAAAAGAAGATCCAAACGAACATCTTCGAACCTTTAATAGAATCTGTACTTTATTTAAAATCAGAGAAGTTGAGGATGAATAGATCTATCTCATGTTATTTCCCTGGACTTTAAAGGGAGAAGCCAAAGATTGGTTAGAATCGTTACCTGAAGGGGCGATTGACACATGGGATGTCTTAGTTGAAAATTTTCTTAAAAGATTCTTTCCAGCATCTAAAGCCGTGAGACTTCAAGGAGAAATTGTTACGTTCGCGCAAAAGCCAAATGAAACATTATATAAGGCATGGACAAGATTCGGAAAGTTGTTGAGAGGATGTCCTCAACACGGTTTAGACACTTATCAAATAGTGCAAATATTTTACCAAGGATGCGACGTTGCTACACGAAAAGAAATCGACACAGCAGCTGGTGGTTCCATTATGAAGAAAACCGCAATTGAAGCTCACAAATTTATTGATAACACAGCCTCCCACTCACATGAGTGGCATCAAGAAAAAGATATTCTTCATTCATCTAAAGCGGCTAGAGCCGATTCTAGCCATGACTTTGATTCCATTTCCGCAAAGTTAGATGCTTTCGAGAGACGAATGGAAAAGATGACTAAGGATATTCATGCAATACGCATTAGTTGTGAGCAGTGTAGAGGACCACATTTGAGAAAAGATTGTCTCAGTATTGAACAAACAATGGAACAAATAGAGAATGTTTCATACATGAACCAAAGGCCTGGAAATAATTATCAAAATAATTATCAACCACCAAGACCAAACTACAATCAAAATCAGAATTATAACCGAAATGTTCCATACAACAACCAACAAGGTCCTAGCAATCAACAAGTATCTAATAATACTTACAACCAGCAAAGACCTATTTTTCCAAATAAACCACCACAAACCGATGATAAAAAGCCAAATTTAGAAGATATGATGTCGAAGCTAGTTGAATCTCAAACTCAATTTTTCACATCTCAGAAACAAACTAATGAACAAAATGCTCAATCATTTAGAAATCAACAAGCTTCTATACAAAATCTGGAACAAGAAGTGAGCAACCTAGCAAGGTTAATAGGTGAAAGAAAACCGGGGAGTCTACCGAGCGATACAAATGCTAACCCCCGAAATGAAACAGCTAAATCCATTACCACAAGAAGTGGTATTACACTTAAACCACCTGAAATACCTGTAATTTCTGATGACTCTATTCCTACTACACAGGCACCACAGCCTGAGCAAGAGAAGGAATCAGAACCGGTAGTTGAAAAGGTTAATGAAGATAACACAGTTAAGGCAAAGCCTTATGTTAAACCATACCAACCACCACTTCCTTACCCGAGTAAAATGAGAAAAGAAAGACTTGAAGCCGAGCAATCCAAATTCTTGGATATGTTTAAACAAATAAATGTCAATCTTCCTTTCATTGATGTGATTTCAGGAATGCCAAGATATGCTAAATTCCTGAAAGATCTAATCACAAATAGAAGAAAAATGGAAGAACTCTCGGCTGTTACAATGAATGTTAGTTGTTCTGCAGTGTTGTTGAATAAGATACCAGAAAAATTATCAGATCCAGGAAGTTTCACAATTCCATGTTTTCTGGGTAGTCTTAATTCAATAGAAGCATTGGCAGACTTAGGTGCTAGTATAAATTTAATACCGTATTCACTATACACTAAACTAGACCTCGGAGAATTGAAACCAACATGAATAAGCATACAACTAGCTGATCGATCAGTAAAATATCCTAGAGGGATAATGGAGAACATGCTAGTTAAAGTTGGTACTTTAGTGTTTCCAGTAGACTTTGTTATTCTGGACATGGAAGAAGATTCTCGAGTTCCTCTTATATTAGGAAGACCATTCTTAAACATGGCTAAAGCAATAATAGACGTGTTCGGTAAGAAACTGACCCTAAGTATAGAGGACGAGAGTGTTACCTTTTCCGTTGATAGAGCCATGCAACAACCACAATCTGCAGATGATACATGTTATTATATTCAAACTATAGATTCACAAGAAGAATTGTTACAAGAATTTCCAGAATTACAAAGAACATGAGAATGTTCCTTAAGAGAAGGAACTGAACCAATTGATGAAGCTGAAATGTTAGCCACACTTATGGCTAATGAATACGAACTAACAATAGAAGAACTTCAAATGCTGAAAGAGGAAGACAGATATCGATACAAATCATCGATAAAAGAACCACCGACATTAGAGTTAAAGCCACTTCCAAACCATTTGGAATACACTTATTTACATGGTGAATCTGAATTACCTGTAATAATATCGTCTTCTCTTACGGAAAATGAAAAATCTCAACTCATTTCTGTGCTAAAAGCTCATACACCAGCTATTGCATGGAAGATTCATGACATTAAAGGCATAAGTCCTTCGTATTGCACACATAAAATCCTTATGGAAGAAAATCATAAAACCTATGTGCAACGCCAACGAAGACTAAATCCTAATATGCAAGATGTTGTTAAGAAAGAAATTATTAAACTGCTCGATGCAGGTTTAACTTATCCAATATCTGATAGTCCATGGGTAAGCCCAGTTCAATGTGTACCTAAGAAGGGTGGCATGACTGTCATCACAAATGAAAAAGATGAGCTTATTCCTACTAGGACTGTAACAGGATGGCGTGTCTGTATTGATTATAGAAAATTAAATGACGCCACCAGAAAAGATCACTTTCTCTTACCTTTCATTGATCAAATGTTGGAAAGGTTAGCTGGGAATAGTTACTATTGTTTTCTTGACGGTTTCTCCGGATACTTTCAAATTCCAATAGCACCCGGGGACCAAGAGAAAACCACCTTCACGTGCCCTTATGGTACTTTTGCTTACAAATGCATGCCATTTGGACTATGCAACGCCCCTGCAACCTTTCAAAGGTGCATGATGGCGATTTTTCACAACATGATAGAAGAATGCATGGAAGTTTTCATGGATGACTTTTCAGTCTTCGGTGATACTTTTGAAACATGTCTAGTTAATCTTGAACGAATGCTTATTAGATGCGAGCAATCAAATCTAGTTCTTAATTGGGAGAAATGCCATTTCATGGTTAAAGAAGGCATCGTTCTTGGTCATAAAATTTCAAAGGAAGGAATTGAAGTGGATAGAGCTAAAGTAGATGTAATTGCTAAGCTACCACATCCCACTAATGTTAGAGGAGTTAGGAGTTTTCTAGGGCATGCCGGTTTTTACCGACGTTTCATAAAAGACTTTTCTAAAATTGCCACTCCTATGAATAAACTCCTTGAAAAGAATGCCCCATTTATCTTTTCAGATGAATGCATCAAATCTTTTAATATTCTTAAAGAAAAACTCACTAATGCACCGATCATGATAACTCCAAACTGGAATCTACCATTTGAACTCATGTGCGATGCAAGTGATTTTGCAATGGGAGCCGTTTTAAGTCAAAGAATTGAAAAACGATTTAACCTATCTATTACGCTAGTAAGACGTTACAAGGAGCACAAACAAATTACATAACTACTGAAAAAGAACTCCTTGCTATTGTTTTTGCTTTTGACAAATTTTGTTCATATCTCGTTCTAGCTAAAACGGTGGTCTATACTGATCATTCTGCTCTTAGATACCTATTTTCAAAACAAGATTCCAAACCACGATTAATTCGTTGGATCTTACTCTTACAAGAATTCGATATTGAAATCCGAGACAAAAAGGGAGCAGAAAATCTCGCCGCTGATCATCTTTCTCGCCATGAAAATCCCGAATTAGAAGTTCTAAATGAATCGGCTATACAAGATAACTTTCCTGATGAGTATCTATTGAAGATCGATTATAATGAAATTCCATGGTTTGCAGACTATGCAAACTACTTAGTATGTGGATTCCTTAAAAAAGCGTTGTCGTACCAAAAACGAAAGAAATTCTTTAGTGATATAAAACACTATTTCTGGGAAGATCCATATTTATTTAAAAGTTGTCCCGATGGAATAATCTGCCGATGCGTATTCCGAAATGAAGCAAGTCAAATCTTAAACCATTGTCACACAGGACCAACAGGAGGGCATTATGGGCCTCAACTCACAGCAAGAAAAGTTTACGACGCTGGATTCTATTGGCCTTCAATTTTCAAAGACGCGCACCTTCTTTGTAAATCCTGTGATGCATGTCAAAGGGCCGAAAAATAAGTCAACGTGATGAAATGCCACAAAACGTCATTCAAGTATGTGAAGTATTCGACGTTTGGGGTATTGACTTTATGGGTCCATTTCCAAAATCTCATAATAATCTCTACATTCTCGTTGCCATTGATTATGTATCTAAATGGACGTATGCACAAGCTCTCCTAACTAACGATGCACGAGTTATAGTCAACTTCTTAAAACGTCTTTTTGCTAGGTTCGGAACACCGAAAGCTTTAATAAGTGATCGGGGTACTCATTTTTGAAATAATAAACTTGAGAAAGTTCTCAAAATATATGGAGTAACTCATAAAATCTCCACCGCTTATCATCCACAAACAAGTGGACAAGTTGAAAATACCAACCGAGCTTTAAAACGTATTCTAGAGAAAACTGTAGGATCAAATCCGAAGGAATGGTCCATGAAATTGGAGGATGCACTTTGGGCTTTTAGAACAGCCTACAAAACTCCAATTGGCACCACACCTTTTAAACTTGTTTACGGAAAAGCATGTCACCTTCCAGTAGAAATTGAGCACAAAGCATTTTGGGCTTTGAAGACATGTAATCTTGATCTGCATGAAGCTGGTCGTCTACGGTTAAGTCAACTAAACGAATTAGAAGAATTAAGACACGATGCATATAAAAATTCGTTAATCTATAAGGAAAGAATGAAGAAATGGCATGATAAAAGAATCAGAAGTTCAAAAGAATTTAAGGAAGGAGATAGAGTCCTTCTTTTCAATTCACGATTCAAGCTATTTCCTGGAAAATTGAAATCAAGATGGTCTGGACCATTCATAGTCAAAAGAGTTTTGCCGTATGGAACAATAGAGTTAATAAATTCAAACAGGATTGAATTTAAAGTTAATGGTCACAGAGTTAAACATTACATACATGATCCGATGGAAGTTGATAATGAAGTTAATCACAAGTTCGACACCACAGCTAACTAAGTGTAGGGAGATTCAAATGTTTTAAAGGATAATATAATGCTATCTAGAGTTAGATTTTCTGTTTTCATGTAGTTCTCGAGAATGGAATGTAAAGACCCGTCCTAATCCATAATAATGAATACAATAACATATGATTACATCGCGAGGTATTTGACCTCTATATGATACATTTTACAAATATTGCATTCATTTTAAAAGACAAACTTTCATTACATCGAAAGTTGACAGGCATGCTTACCATTTCATAATATCCATCTATAAATGATCTAATCTGTCATTTACTTAATCATAATCTTTACTGAACTCAACGACTTGAATGCAACGTCTTTTGAAATATGCCATGAATGACTCCAAGTAATATCTTTAAAATGAGCAAATGCACAACGGAAGATTTCTTTAACACATGAGAATAAACATGCTTTAAAGTGTCAACCAAAAGGTTGGTGAGTTCATTAGTTTATCATAAACGACCATTTTCATCATTTTAATAGACCACAAGTGAAACGGCCCATCCTAATCCATCTGGACGAACACATCATCATCTGGTTCCATTGCGAGGTACAGACCTCTATATGATACGTTTTACAAACATTGCATTCGTTTTTAAAAGACAAACTTTTATTACAACGATAATTGACAAGTATGCATACCACTTCATAACATAACCAAACTATAAATGACTTAATCTGTCATTTAATTAATAATCTTTTGAACTCATGACTCGAATGCAACGTCTTTTGAAATATGCCATGAATGACTCCAAGTAATATCTTTAAATTTGAGCAAATGCACAGCGGAAGATTTCTTTCATACCTGAGAATAAACATGCTTTCAAGTGTCAACCAAAAGGTTGGTAGTTCATTAGTTTATCATAATCAATCATTTCCAATAATATAATAGACCACAAAATTTCATTTCCGTTTCTCATAAATATCCATCTCATATCAGGCATTTCGCAAACTGCATAGAGATAAAAATCATTCATATGGATTGAACACCTGGTAACCGAACTAACAAGATGCATATAGAATATCCCCCGCATACAGGCATTTCGCAATCTGCATGCTATATACCGGCCGTCGCAATCAGTATATATCAATCGAAGTACTAAAGCATTCGTACCCCGAATGGGACTTGTCAAGGTCCATAGATCTATCTTTAGGATTCGCGTCAATTAGGGGCCATTTCCCTAATTCTTAGGCTACCAAGCTAACAAGGGGCAATATTCGGTATTCGTAATCCAACCATAGAATATAGTTTAAGTACTTGTGTCCATTTTGTAAAACAGTTTATAAAACAGCGCATATATTCTCAGCCCAAAAATATATATAAAAAGGGAGTAATGAAACTCACCATACTGTATTTTGTAGTAAAAATACATATGACGTCATTGAACAAAAGTAGGGTTGGCCTCGGATTCACGAACCTATATCATTTGTATATTTATCAATATACATAGTTATAATCGAATAAATATATATACAAATTTATTAGTTATATTCTTTTTATAATAATAATTTATATGTTTCGTATATTCATTTTGTACATAAAAATATTAAATTTTGTTATGTTATATGTATTAGATATATTTTTATATAAATATCATTTGTTTGTTAGTACTAAGATAATATGTTAAGTGATAACAATAATAATAATAATACTAATATTAATAATAATGATAATAGTATTAATAATTCTATATGATAATATTAACGATAGTTTTTATAATAAATCTCATAATAATGATAATAATAGTAGTTTTTAATAAAATGAATAATTTAATAGTAATGGTAATGAAAATAATAATTTTGATAACAATACCTAATACTTAATAATAATAATAATAATAATAATAATTATAACAATCTTATTACTAGTGGTAATCTTAATAATAATAATAATACTTTTGTTAATAATAATAATAAAATTTCTAAATGTTACTAATACTTGTATTAATAATAATGATAATACTAATATCTAATGTTCGTAATGCATAATCATAGTAATATTAATAATAATTATAATTCTAATACTTAGTGATAGTAATAATAATAATAATAACAATATTCATAACAATTAATAATAATAATAATAATAATAATAATAATAATAATAATAATAATAATAATAATAATAATAATAATAATAATAATAGTAATAATAACATCAGTAATAATTATAATACTTGCACCCATGATATTAATAATAATTACTATATTACTAATAATAATAATCATAATAATAATTATAACAATAATAATGATCATAATAATAAAAATAATAACAATATCAATAGTAATAATAATAATAATAATAAAAATAATAGATGATAAATAAACTACCTTATAAGCTCATTTTAAAAAAAAAATGCAGCCAACAGGGATTGAACCCGAGACCACTCGCAAACCCATCCTTCCATCAAACCAGCTGGGCTAGCCTACTTATCTGATATGATACAGATTTCATTTATATTTAAGCCGTAATTCCTTGTTTCCTATATCACTCATCTGTTTCAATTTATATTCGACCTAATCCATAAATCAATTAATTTAACAAAAATAGTTTTAGGATTCAATAAGCAAACAGAAACGAGTTTACTGTAGTGACCCGAACTTTTCCATGTTTATATATATTAATTGAGATTGATATTTACATGATTAAATGTTTCCAACATGTTAAGCAATCAAACTTGTTAAGACTTGATTAATTGAAATATGTTTCATATAAACAATTGACCACCCAAGTTGACCGGTGATTCACGAACGTTAAAACTTGTAAAAACTATATGATATATATATATATATATATATATATATATATATATATATATATATATAGTTAACATGATATTATTATAAGTAAACATATCATTAAGTATATTAACAATGAACTACATATGTAAAAACAAGACTACTAACTTAATGATTTTTAAACGAGACATATATGTAACGATTATCGTTGTAAAGACATTTAATGTATATATATCATATTAAGAGATATTCATACATGATAATATCATGATAATATAATAATTTAAAATCTCATTTGATATTATAAACATTGGGTTAACAACATTTAACAAGATCGTTAACCTAAAGGTTTCAAAACAACACTTACATGTAATGACTAACGATGACTTAACGACTCAGTTAAAATGTATATACATGTAGTGTTTTAATATGTATTTATACACTTTTGAAAGACTTCAATACACTTATCAAAATACTTCTACTTAACAAAAATGCTTACAATTACATCCTCGTTCAGTTTCATCAACAATTCTACTCGTATGCACCCGTATTCGTACTCGTACAATACACAGCTTTTAGATGTATGTACTATTGGTATATACACTCCAATGATCAGCTCTTAGCAGCCCATATGAGTCACCTAACACATGTGGGTACCATTATTTGGCAACTAGCATGAAATATCTCATAAAATAACAAAAATATGAGTAACCATTCATGACTTATTTACATGAAAACAAAATTACATATCCTTTATATCTAATCCATACACCAACGACCAAAAACACCTACAAACACTTTCATTCTTCAATTTTCTTCATCTAATTGATCTCTCTCAAGTTCTATCTTCAAGTTCTAAGTGTTCTTCATAAATTCTACAAGTTCTAGTTACATAAAATCAAGAATACTTTCAAGTTTGCTAGCTCACTTCCAATATTGTAAGGTGATCATCCAACCTCAAGAAATCTTTGTTTCTTACAGTAGGTTATCATTCTAATACAAGGTAATAATCATATTCAAACCTTGGTTCAATTTCTATAACTATAACAATCTTATTTCAAGTGATGATCTTACTTGAACTTGTTTTCGTGTCATGATTCTGCATCAAGAACTTCGAGCCATCCAAGGATCCGTTGAAGCTAGATCCATTTTTTTATTTTCCAGTAGGTTTATCCAAGGAACTTAAGGTAGTAATGATGTTCATAACATCATTCGTTTCATACATATAAAGCTATCTTATTCGAAGGTTTAAACTTGTAATCACTAGAACATAGTTTAGTTAATTCTAAACTTGTTCGCAAACAAAAGTTAATCCTTCTAACTTGACTTTTAAAATCAACTAAACACATGTTCTATATCTATATGATATGCTAACTTAATGATTTAAAACCTGGAAACACGAAAAACACTGTAAAACCTAATTTACGTCGTCGTAGTAACACCGCGGACTGTTTTGGGTTAGTTAATTAAAAACTGTGAAACTATATCTAAAAATTATGGTTAAACTCAAAGTGGAAGTATGTTTTCTAAAATGGTCATCTAGACGTCGTTCTTTCGACTGAAATGACTACCTTTACAAAAATGACTTGTAACTTATTTTTCCGACTATAAACCTATAATTTGTATGTTTAGATTCATAAAATAGAGTTCAATATGAAACCATAGCAATTTGATTCACTCAAAACGGATTTAAAATGAAGAAGTTATGGGTAAAACAAGATTGGATAATTTTTCTCATTTTAGCTACGTGAAAATTGGTAACAAATCTATTCCAACCATAACTTAATCAACTTGTATTTTATATTATGTAATCTTGAGATACCATAGACACGTATACAATGTTTCGACCTATCATGTCGACACATCTATATATATTTCGGAACAACCATAGACACTCTATATGTGAATGTTGGAGTTAGCTATATAAGGTTGAGGTTGATTCCAAAATATATATAGTTTGAGTTGTGATCAATACTGAGATACGTATACACTGGGTCGTGGATTGATTCAAGATAATATTTATCGATTTATTTCTGTACATCTAACTTTGGACAACTAGTTGTAGGTTACTAACGAGGACAGCTGACTTAATAAACTTAAAACATCAAAATATATTAAAAGTGTTGTAAATAGATTTTGAACATACTTTGATATATATGTATATATTGTTATAGGTTCGTGAATCAACCAGTGGCCAAGTCTTACTTCCCGACGAAGTAAAAATCTGTGAAAGTGAGTTATAGTCCCACTTTTAAAATCTAATATTTTTGGGATGAGAATACATGCAGGTTTTATAAATGATTTAAAAAATAGACACAAGTACGTCAAACTACATTCTATGGTTGAATTATCGAAATCGAATATGCCCCTTTTTATTAAGTCTGGTAATCTAAGAATTAGGGAACAGACACCCGAATTGACGCGAATCCTAAAGATAGATCTATTGGGCCTAACAAACCTCATCCAAAGTACCGGATGCTTTAGTACTTCGAAATTTATATCATATCCGAAGGGTGTCCCGGAATGATGGGGATATTCTTATATATGCATCTTGTTAATGTCGGTTACCAGGTGTTCACCATATGAATGATTTTTATCTCTATGTATGGGATGTGTATTGAAATATGAAATCTTGTGGTCTATTGTTACGATTTGATATATATAGGTTAAACCTATAACTCACCAACATTTTTGTTGACGTTTAAAGCATGTTTATTCTCAGGTGAATACTAAGAGCTTCCGCTGTTGCATACTAAAATAAGGACAAGATTTGGAGTCCATGTTTGTATGATATTGTGTAAAAACTGCATTCAAGAAACTGATTTCGATGTAACATATTTGTATTGCAAACCATTATGTGATGGTCGTGTGTAAACAGGATATTTTAGATTATCATTATTTGATAATCTACGTAAAGCTTTTTGAACCTTTATTTATGAAATAAAGGTTATGGTTTGTTTTAAAAATGAATGCAGTCTTTGAAAAACGTCTCATATAGAGGTCAAAACCTCGCAACGAAATCAATTAATATGGAACGTTTTTAATCAATAAGAACGGGACATTTCACTTGGTATCCGAGCTTTGGTCTTAGAGAACCAGAAAATTTGCATTAGTGTGTCTTATCGAGTTTGTTAGGATGCATTAGTGAGTCTGGACTTCGACCGTGTTTTCTTTAAAAATGATTGCTTAACATTTTTGTTGGAAACTATATATTATTAACATGTATATATTATGTGATATATTAATCTCTTAACATGTTTGATATTGTGTGATAGATGTCTACCTCTAGAACAAGTCCAATTGACTCACCTAATAATAATGAAGAGTCAAATGTAAATTGGAAAGATTCATGGACTGATTCACAAGTTCCCGAAGAGGAACCGGAAGAAGAGTCGGAACCGGAAGAAGAATCGGAGCCGGAAGAAGAATCGGAGCCGGAAGAAGAATCGGAACCGGAGGAGGAAATAGAACCGGTGGGGGAAATAATAAAATGGTTAAGTAAAAGAAAATCCTTAACCAACCGACCAAGGTTAATTATGGTCAATGGTGTTTCCGCCAAGGAAGCAAAATATTGGGAGGATTACCAATTCTCCGATGAATCGGATTCCGACGAGAATTCCGATGATGTTATAGAAATTACCCCAACTGAATTTAAAAAAGCAAAAGAAAATAATAAGGGAAAGGGCATAAAAATAGAGAAATCTAATTCCAACCCCGATGAACTTTATATGTATCGTCAACCCCCGAAGCCCTTAAGTTGTAACAATGACCCGGGAACCTCTAAACCACCAGGTTTTTCTAAACCGTTGTGGAAAACGACAGCTCGTATTAGGGGAACATCATATATCCCTAGAAACTTGGCAAAACGAACCAAAACCAAAGAAGAAGAAACGAGCGAGTCGGAATAAGATAGTTGTATTCGTGTGGTGTAATATATGTAATATAGTGTGCTTATGCTTTATGATATATGTAAAAATTGCTTGTATTAATAAGTATTTTTTTTTATGAATCTAACTCTTGTCTATTTTACAGTATAAAAACACAAAATGGATAGACAACCCAATATTTTAAGAGACCTACCCGGAGACATGATTGATGAAATCTTGTCTAGAGTCGGTCAGAATTTTTCGGCACAACTATTTACGGCGAAATCAGTTTGTAAGACATTCAAAGAACGTTCCAAGAATGTCTTGGTTTATAAGAGACTTTCGTTTGAAAGATGGGGGATATCACATTGGGAAACCCATAAGTTACGATGTGTTTACTTTGACGCATATATTGCGGGGAACCCAAATGCTATTTTACGCAAAGGGTTAAGAAATTATTTTGACTCAATGTATCCGAATATAGGACTTCATGATTTAGAAAAAGCGGCTAACATGCAACATAAAGAAGCATGCTATGCTTACGGGTTAGTAATGTTCGCTTCTCTCCAAAGTGAGAAAAAGAACATCGGGCTACAACTATTAAACAAAACGTTCCCACAAGTGACGGAGTCGGTAATTGGGGTAAGAAATGAGGTTTTTAGGTTATTACGAGACTGTTGGTCATTACGTAACCCTCGTCCCTATGACGACGTTACAACACGCTGTCTTATCAACGGCCATAACAGTTATGTTCCACAAGACCAAGGATGGGAAGTAGTCCTAGTAAAACCAGAATGCATGACTTGTTTCTGGATGTATGAATTACGTGTCTTTATTGCCTTTGCTGAACGACTTGTGTACTAGCTAGAATTATCTTCACAACTATCTTGTATCAAAGTTATTGTGTGCTATATTTCATGCTTTATGTAAAATATGCGGTATTGTAAGTTTGTAAAATATTGTATAAAAGTTTGAACGCGAAATATTATTATAATAAGTTTTTCATATAGAATTGTAGTAGTTGAATTGTATATTAGCTACTAAGTATGAACTTAACGGGTAGGTAATACCCGAATTTAAACTTATAAAACGCTAATATGAAGAAAAAGCTTTTATAAATGAATTCATATTATGCTACGAAATACTATTAACTACTTCTTAATATTCTGTATGATTAACTTGTTCCATTTGACTATTTTGAAGGAAATGGCACCGACTACTCGACACACCGTGAATATGAATGAAGAGGAATTCCGTACTTTTCTAGCTTCAAACATAGCCGCAGTACAGGCTGTGCTACATACCAACAATAACCTTGGATCTAGCAGTACAGGAAATCGTGTAGGATGCACCTACAAAGAATTCACTGCCTGCAAACCTTTAGAATTTGATGGAACCGAAGGACCAATCGGATTGAAACGGTGGACCGAGAAGGTCGAATCGGTGTTTGACATAAGTAAATGTACTGAAGAGGACAAAGTGAAGTACGCTACGCATACCTTCACATGTTCTGCGTTAACATGGTGGAATACCTATCTAGAGCAAGTGGGACAAGATGACGCGTACGCACTACCGTGGTCAGCATTCAAGCACTTGATGAACGAGAAGTACCGTCCCAGAACCGAGGTCAATAAGCTCAAGACAGAACTTAGAGGGTTACGAACCCAAGGATTTGATATTACCACGTACGAAAGACGATTCACAGAATTGTGCCTATTGTGTCCGGGAGCGTTCGAAGATCGAGGAAGAGAAGATCGACGCGTTTGTGAAAGGATTACCGGAAAGAATCCAAGAAGATATAAGTTCACACGAGCCCGCCTCTATACAATAGGCATGTAGAATGGCTCACAAACTAGTGAACCAGATTGAAGAAAGAATTAAAGAACAGCCAGCTGAAGAGGCCAATATGAAGCAAGTCAAAAGAAAGTGGGAGGAAAACGGTGATAAGAATCACCAATACAACAAAAACTGCAATTACAATAATAATCGCAACAATTATCCCAACAATCGCAACATCAATCGCAACTATAACAAATGGCCCAACAAAAACAACAACAACAACAACAACAACAATAGCAACTACAACAATCATCCCAACAACAATAACAACTGCAACAACAACAACAATCAGAAGCAGCTATGCCAAAGGTGTGAAAAGTATCACTCGGGGTTCTGCACCAAATTTTGCAACAAGTGTAAAAGAAATGGTCATAGCGCGGCGAAGTGTGAGGTCTACGGACCAGGGGTTAATAGAACGAAAGGAACAAATGGTGTCGGAACGAGTAATGGCGGAGCAAGTAGTGTCGGAGCAAGTTATGCCAATGTAGTTTGTTATAAATGTGGAAAACCGGGCCACATTATTAGAAATTGCCCGAACCAGGAGAACACGAATGGACAAGGCCGCGGAAGAGTTTTCAATATTAATGCGGCAGAGGCACAAGAAGACCCGGAGCTTGTTACGGGTACGTTTCTTATTGACAATAAATCTGCTTACGTTTTATTTGATTCGGGTGCGGATAGAAGCTATATGAGTAGAGATTTTTGTGCTAAATTAAGTTGTCCATTGACGCCGTTGGATAGTAAATTTTTACTCGAATTAGCAAACGGTAAATTAATTTCAGCAGATAATAAATGCCGGAATCGAGAAATTAAACTGGGTAGCGAAATATTTAAGATTGATTTGATACCAGTAGAGTTAGGGAGTTTTGATGTAATAGTTAGCATGAACTGGCTGAAGAAGGTGAAAGCAGAGATCGTATGTTATAAAAATGCAATTCGCATTGTACGAGAAGAAGGAGAACCCTTAATGGTGTACGGAGAAAAGGGCAACATGAAGCTACATCTTATTAGTAATTTGAAGGCACAAAAACTAATAAGAAAAGGTTGCTATGCTGTTCTAGCACACGTCGAGAAAGTACAAACTGAAGAAAAGAGCATCAATGATGTTCCCGTCGCAAAAGAATTTCCCGATGTATTTTCGAAAGAATTACCGGGACTACCTCCACATCGATCTGTTGAATTTCAAATAGATCTTTTACCAGGAGCTGCACCAATAGCTCGTGCTCCTTATAGACTCGCACCCAGCGAGATGAAAGAACTGCAAAGCCAACTGCAAGAACTATTAGAACGTGGTTTCATTCGACCAAGCACATCACCATGGGGAGCTCCTGTTTTGTTTGTCAAGAAGAATGATGGTACATTTAGGTTGTGTATTGACTACAGAGAGTTGAACAAACTTACCATCAAAAACCGTTATCCACTGCCGAGAATTGACGACTTATTTGATCAACTAGAAGGCTCGTATGTTTATTCGAAGATCGATTTACATTCTGGATATCATCAAATGTGAGTAAAGGAGGATGATATTCCAAAAACTGCTTTTAGGACGCGTTATGGTCATTACGAGTTTATGGTTATGCCGTTTGAATTGACTAACGCACCAGCTGTGTTCATGGACCTTATGAACCGAGTGTGTGGGCTATATCTTGACAAGTTTGTCATTGTTTTCATCGATGACATACTTATTTACTCAAAGAATGATCAAGAGCACGAAGAACATTTGAGAAAAGTGCTAGAAGTATTGAGGAAAGAAAAACTGTACGCTAAGTTTTCAAAGTGTGCATTTTTGTTGGAAGAAGTTCAATTCCTCGGTCACATAGTGAACAAAGAAGGTATCCAGGTGGACCCGACAAAGATCGAAACTGTTGAAAAGTGGGAAACCCCGAAAACTCCGAAACACATACGCCAGTTTTTAGGACTAGCTGGTTACTACAGAAGGTTCATCTAAGACTTTTCCAGAATAGCAAAACCCTTGACTGCATTAACGCATAAAGGGAAGAAATTTGAATGGAATGATGAACAAGAGAAAGCGTTTCAGTTATTGAAGAAAAAGCTAACTACGTCACCTATATTGTCATTGCCTGAAGGGAATGATGATTTTGTGATTTATTGTGACGCATCAAAGCAAGGTCTCGGTTGTGTATTAATGCAACGAACAAAGGTGATTGCTTATGCGTCTAGACAATTGAAGATTCACGAACAAAATTATACGATGCATGATTTGGAATTAGGCGCGGTTGTTTTTGCATTAAAGACTTGGAGGCACTACTTATATGGGGTCAAAAGTATTATATATACCGACCACAAAAGTCTTCAACACATATTTAATCAAAAACAACTGAATATGAGGCAGCGTAGGTGGATTGAATTGTTGAATGATTACGACTTTGAGATTCGTTACCACCCGGGGAAGGCAAATGTGGTAGCCGACACCTTGAGCAGAAAGGACAGAGAACCCATTCGAGTAAAATCTATGAATATAATGATTCACACTAACCTTACTACTCAAATAAAAGAGGCGCAACAAGGAGTTTTAAAAGAGGGAAATTTAAAGGATGAAATACCCAAAGGATCGGAGAAGCATCTTAATATTCGGGAAGACGGAACCCGGTATAGGGCTGAAAGGATTTGGGTACCAAAATTTGGAGATATGAGAAAAATGGTACTTAGAGAATCTCATAAAACCAAATACTCAATACATCCTGGAACGGGGAAGATGTACAAGGATCTCAAGAAACATTTTTGGTGGCCGGGTATGAAAGCCGATGTTGCTAAATACGTAGGAGAATGTTTGACGTGTTCTAAGGTCAAAGCTGAGCATCAGAAACCATCAGGTCTACTTCAACAACCCGAAATCCCGGAATGGAAATGGGAAAACATTACCATGGATTTCATCACTAAATTGCCAAGGACTACAAGTGATTTTGATACTATTTGGGTAATAGTTGATCGTCTCACCAAATCAGCACACTTCCTGCCAATAAGAGAAGATGACAAGATGGAGAAGTTAGCACGACTGTATTTGAAGGAAGTCGTCTCCAGACATGGAATACCAATCTCTATTATCTCTGATAGGGATGGCAGATTTATTTCAAGATTCTGGCAGACATTACAGCAAGCATTGGGAACTCGTCTAGACATGAGTACTTCCTATCATCCACAAACTGATGGGCAGAGCGAAAGGACGATACAAACGCTTGAAGACATGCTACGAGCTTGTGTTATTGATTTCGGAAACAGTTGGGATCGACATCTACCGTTAGCAGAATTTTCCTACAACAACATCTACCATTCAAGCATTGAGATGGCGCCGTTTGAAGCACTTTATGGTAGAAAGTGCAGGTCTCCGATTTGTTGGAGTGAAGTGGGGGATAGATAGATTACGGGTCCGGAGATAATACAAGAAACTACCGAGAAAATCATCCAAATTCAACAAAGATTGAAAACCGCCCAGAGTCGACAAAAGAGCTACTCGAACAGTAAAAGAAAAGATATGGAGTTTGAAATTGGAGAAATGGTCATGCTTAAGGTTTCACCTTGGAAAGGCGTTGTTCGATTTGGTAAATGGGGGAAACTAAATCCAAGGTACATTGGACCATTCAAGATTATAGATCGTGTCGGACCAGTAGCTTACCAACTGGAGCTACCTCAACAACTCGCAGCTGTACATAACACTTTCCACGTCTCAAATTTGAAGAAATGTTTTGCTAAAGAAGATCTCACTATTCCGTTGGACGAAATCCAAATCAATGAAAAACTTCAATTCATTGAAGAACCCGTCGAAATAATGGATCGTGAGGTTAAGAGACTTAAACAAAACAAGATACCGATCGTTAAGGTTCGATGGAATGCTCGTAGAGGACCCGAGTTCACCTGGGAGCGTGAATATCAGATGAAGAAGAAATACCCGCATCTATTTCTAGAAGATTCGTCAACACCTTCAACAGCTTAAAATTTCGGGATGAAATTTATTTAACGGGTAGGTACTGTAGTGACCCGAACTTTTCCATGTTTATATATATTAATTGAGATTGATATTTACATGATTAAATGTTTGTAACATGTTAAGCAATCAAACTTGTTAAGACTTGATTAATTGAAATATGTTTCATATAAACAATTGACCACCCAAGTTGACCGGTGATTCACGAACGTTAAAACTTGTAAAAACTATATGATGACATATATATGGATATATATATATATATATATATATATATATATATATATATATATATATATATATATATATATATATATATATATATATATATATATAGTTAACATGATATTATGATAAGTAAACATATCATTAAGTATATTAACAATGAACTACATATGTAAAAACAAGACTACTAACTTAATGATTTTTAAACGAGACATATATGTAACGATTATCGTTGTAAATACATTTAATGTATATATATCATATTAAGAGATATTCATACATGATAATATCATGATAATATAATAATTTAAAATCTCATTTGATATTATAAACATTGGGTTAACAACATTTAACAAGATCGTTAACCTAAAGGTTTCAAAACAACACTTACATGTAATGACTAACGATGACTTAACGACTCAGTTAAAATGTATATACATGTAGTGTTTTAATATGTATTTATACACTTTTGAAAGACTTCAATACACTTATCAAAATACTTCTACTTAACAAAAATGCTTACAATTACATTCTCGTTCAGTTTCATCAACAATTCTACTCGTATGCACCCGTATTCGTACTCGTACAATACACAGCTTTTAGATGTATGTACTATTGGTATATACACTCCAATGATCAGCTCTTAGCAGCCTATGTGAGTCACCTAACGCATGTGGGTACCATTATTTGGCAACTAGCACGAAATATCTCATAAAATTACAAAAATATGAGTAATCATTCATGACTTATTTACATGAAAACAAAATTACATATCCTTTATATCTAATCCATACACCAATGACCAAAAACACCTACAAACACTTTAATTCTTCAATTTTCTTCATCTAATTTATCTCTCTCAAGTTCTATCTTCAAGTTCTAAGTGTTCTTCATAAATTCTACAAGTTCTAGTTACATAAAATCAAGAATACTTTCAAGTTTGCTAGCTCACTTCCAATATTGTAAGGTGATCATCCAACCTCAAGAAATCTTTGTTTCTTACAGTAGGTTATCATTCTAATACAAGGTAATAATCATATTCAAACCTTGGTTCAATTTCTATAACTATAACAATCTTATTTCAAGTGATGATCTTACTTGAACTTGTTTTCGTGTCATGATTCTGCTTCAAGAACTTCGAGCCATCCAAGGATCCGTTAATGCTAGATCCATTTTTCTCTTTTCCAGTAGGTTTATCCAAGGAACTTAAGGTAGTAATGATGTTCATAACATCATTCAATTCATATATATAAAGCTATCTTATTCGAAGGTTTAAACTTGTAATCACTAGAACATAGTTTAGTTAATTCTAAACTTGTTCGCAAACAAAAGTTAATCCTTCTAACTTGACTTTTAAAATCAACTAAACACATGTTCTATATCTATATGATATGCTAACTTAATGATTTAAAACCTGGAAACACGAAAAACACTGTAAAACCGAATTTACGCCGTCGTAGTAACACCGCGGACTGTTTTGGGTTAGTTAATTAAAAACTATGATAAACTTTGATTTAAAAGTTGTTATTCTGGGAAAATGATTTTTATTATGAACATGAAACTATATCCAAAAATTATGGTTAAACTCAAAGTGGAAGTATGTTTTCTAAAATGGTCATCTAGACGTCGTTCTTTCGACTGAAATGACTACCTTTACAAAAATGACTTGTAACTTATTTTTCCGACTATAAACCTATAATTTTTCTGTTTAGATTCATAAAATAGAGTTCAATATGAAACCATTGCAATTTGATTCACTCAAAACGGATTTAAAATGAAGAAGTCATGGGTAAACCAAGATTGGATAATTTTTCTCATTTTAGCTACGTGAAAATTGGTAACAAATCTATTCCAACCATAACTTAATCAACTTGTATTATATATTATGTAATCTTGAGATACCATAGATACGTATACAATGTTTCGACCTATCATGTCGACACATCTATATATATTTCGGAACAACCATAGACACTCTATATGTGAATGTTGGAGTTAGCTATATAGGGTTGAGGTTGATTCCAAAATATATATAGTTTGAGTTGTGATCAATACTGAGATACGTATACACTGGGTCATGGATTGATTCAAGATAATATTTATCGATTTATTTCTGTACATCTAACTGTGGACAACTAGTTGTAGGTTACTAACGAGGACAGCTGACTTAATAAACTTAAAACATCAAAATATATTAAAAGTGTTGTAAATAGATTTTGAACATACTTTGATATATATGTATATATTGTTATAGGTTCGTGAATCAACCAGTGGCCAAGTCTTACTTCCCGACGAAGTAAAAATCTGTGAAAGTGAGTTATAGTCCCACTTTTAAAATCTAATATTTTTGGGATGAGAATACATGCAGGTTTTATAAATGATTTAAAAAATAGACACAAGTACGTGAAACTACACTCTATGGTTGAATTATCGAAATTGAATATGCCCCTTTTTATTAAGTCTGGTAATCTAAGAATTAGGGAACAGACACCCGAATTGACGTGAATCCTAAAGATAGATCTATTGGGCCTAACAAACCCCATCCAAATTACCGGATGCTTTAGTACTTCGAAATTTATATCATATCCGAAGGGTGTCCCGGAATGATGGGGATATTCTTATATATGCATCTTGTTAATGTCGTTTACCAGGTGTTCACCATATGAATGATTTTTATCTCTATGTATGGGATGTGTATTGAAATATGAAATCTTGTGGTCTATTGTTACGATTTGATATATATATAGGTTAAACCTATAACTCACCAACATTTTTGTTGACGTTTAAAGCATGTTTATTCTCAGGTGAATACTAAGAGCTTCCGCTGTTGCATACTAAAATAAGGACAAGATTTGGAGTCCATGTTTGTATGATATTGTGTAAAAACTGCATTCAAGAAACTGATTTCGATGTAACATATTTGTATTGCAAACCATTATGTAATGGTCGTGTGTAAACAGGATATTTTAGATTATCATTATTTGATAATCTACGTAAAGCTTTTTGAACCTTTATTTATGAAATAAAGGTTATGGTTTGTTTTAAAAATGAATGCAGTCTTTGAAAAACGTCTCATATAGAGGTCAAAACCTCGCAACGAAATCAATTAATATGGAACGTTTTTAATCAATAAGAACGGGACATTTCAATTACTGGTTTTTAATTGTATTATCAGAAGATGAAATAAATAAATAAAAACTTATAACAGACCTGAAGGACGTTTTGCAAACTCGAATTCAATTTCGAATGTGGAGACTGTTTTAAGCCACGATTCCTTCATGAAAGATGTTCCAAATTATCATTAAAAACTTGCTGTAACCTTAATTTAATCTAAAACATCGAATTGAACTCAAATTTTATGATGAACAACACGTTTGACTTTTTTTAGGATTGAGCTTTGACTCCATAATTCAGACATGATATTAAGAATTGGAAATTGAAAGTTTGCAGAAAGATTACATATCCAATTCCTAACAAAACTACATTTAAGGATTTTAAAATGGCATTCGAATTCGAATTATTTGAAAAATTGATCAAGAACAGAGGTTACGTACTGGGTTTCTTTTATTAATTTCTGTTTATTTTCCAGTAAAAAAATAAATGCGATTGATAATTTGAAATATGATGGAAGAATAGAATGATTTATGGTCTAACAACACTAGTTAATTAGTAGTCTTATAACCAATTGGGTCGACAGTTTTCATTAATCAAAAGCATAAATAAATAAAAAAATTAAAAGGGAGAAAGGAATGGCTAACTGAATTCGTACGTATACTGTTATTGATTGACATCAAATTCAGACAAGAATCTAAATGAGATAAAGTTTGAAAGGAACATGAGCTGATTCTAATCTCCAAATTCCAATTTATGATTCGTTTTATAAAAGATTTTAATAAATAATAATTATATTAATAATAATAATCAAAATACTAATAATAACAAAAATTAATAATAATAATAATAATAATAATAATAATGATTCTAATAATAATAAAAATAATAACAATCATATTATTAATGTTGTTACTAATAAAAGATATTATTTTCTAATAACTAAAATATTGATAATGATAATAGTTTATAATAATAATAATTCTTAATAATAATATCTAATAAAAAATAATAATAATACTGATTTTAATGCTAATACATATTAATAATAATGAATGTAATAATAATAACTTGACAATTATATTATAATTTGTAATTCTATATATATATATATATATATATATATATATATATATATATATATTGTATATATATATATTTATATATATACAGTGTATTTAAATATATCTGTATACATATATGTGTTTAGTCTCGTTAGTTATTAAATATAACTATAATAATAATACTTCTTAATATTATAAATAATAATAGTAACACTTTATAATAATGTAATGGTAATAATAATTATATTATTGATATTAATAATATCTATAAGTTTTATAACAATAATATTATTAATGATAATATTATAATAATTTAAATTTATCACACTTCATATATTACCACTAATACTTCTTATAGTAATGAGAGTAATATTATTGTTGTATAAAATTTTAATGTATTAATATTACATGTTATTGTTTATAATTTATACTATGTAATAACTTATATTGGATAGTAATTTATATATATATATAAAATAAATATTAATAAAAAAATATAATATCATGTATCTTATTTTACATATTTATTTCTATTGTTTATTTTATATTTTATATTTTCAAATTATTATATATATAATTACATTCATATATACATATATATACATATTTTATTAACAATAATTGTTCGTGAATCATCGGGATTAGTCAAAGGTCAAATGTATACATGAACACAGTTCAGAGTTTTTGAGATTTTAATATTACAGATTTTGCTTATCGTGTCAGAATCATATAAAGATTGAGTTTAAATTTGGTCGGAAATTTTCGGGTAGTCACAGTACCTACCCGTTAAAGAAATTTCGTCCGAAAATTTGAGTGTGGTTATTATGATTAACAATAAGAATGTTTTCATGATGAATATGATTTGATAAATAGAGTTTTATCATCATTGAGTATTATGGATAAATAATTCATTTATGTGGAGAGTACGAGTGAAGCTATCACAAAAGAGTGAAATGAAGAAATTAAAGATTTGTCTTAACTTTTGAAGTAGTCAGGGTTGAATTCCAGAATTCAAGAGGTTTAGAGAAAATCTTCGTAATAAGATTTGGTTCTTCGGTAATTGAGGAAATTAGAATCCTTTTTGATTAAATGAGATAATCTGTTTTGATTGCTTTGTCGGATATTTCACTATAAATCCACCCTCTTCATTTCCTTATTTCCACAACTCGATTTGACTTGTCAAATTATCAGAAGTCACGAGAAAAGATAGAACTATCAAGAAAATATGTTCTTGATATGTTTATAGATTAGATGGAATGTAAGAGTCGTGTAACATGGCACATGATGATGGTACTGTGAATCATCATGTTTCATTAGAAACTCAGCATGACTTACTGTAACATAATCACGTTGATCAAGTGTCATTATATTATACTAACTCATGCATCAATTCCCAACACTACTTCAAAACCATTCATAATTCAAATTTGAATTTTTACAGAATAGAGAAACTAAAACAGTTTCCTTTATGATGTAACACGGATAGTACGAAGAGATAGATAATTTCGGACAAGAATAGATATGAAAATATCCTCAAAAATATCGAGGATATTTATGATGATATTTTCAGGATTTCTAAGATCGAAGGTTGATGAGGAAAGATTTTCCGAAAGATTTAACATGAGTAAGGAGCAAGATATTCTCTAAAGATTTCATTGGATACAGAATTATCTAGATTCTTTAGATATAGGGTTTGGTCCTTGTATTTGTCTTTGATCTCCTTCATGGTTTGCTCAATCCGTTTTTCAATACCAAATTTTCTATCGAACGTTCCTAACAATCCATTCTTTATCGTCAAACTTTTGGCCATTAAGACCATCTATAATTTTGCTATTTCCTCTGCATTTAATGTTACCATATCTGAATCGGTGATTTTCAATTCGAGGAGCTTCGAGAAGATTTGGTTTTTAGATGATTGAATGCTGATTGTATTTGTCAAGATTCATATGATGTTTACGATGAAGTCAAGTGGCAAACTCGAAGAAATGTTTAGTTTCATATGTTAAAATCAATATTTTAATACCTTTTAATTGTCCAATGTTAGTAGTCCACAGTTAGTAGTCCAAATATAGTCCAATAGTCCATATATAGTTTAATATATAATCTTCGAATTAATCAAGACGTATCGTATTATCTAAGGCTCAATCTCGACCCATTGTACAACTATTGTCTTTGAAGTAATCTCGGCGTATTGTGTACATTTGTCTTAAGATTTATTCGACGTATTGTATATGTAATATCTTCGACCCATTGTACAACTATTGTCTTTGAAGTAATCTCGACGTATTATGTACATGTGTCTTAAGATTTATTCGACTTATTTAACTCGAAGATTATATTATATTGTCCCGGGATTAACCGAGACTAGTAAATTATAAGGAATAGTCATAAAGTATATAGGAATAGTTAGCTAGGATATTGTTAGCGTGGATTCTTAACAAAATTCTCATACAGTATTAGTTTGTTTTCTAACAAATTTTATTGTGTCCATTATTCCTTCATTATGCCACTTATTAATTCTTGACTTGGATTCTGATCGGTCAATATCCGAATATGTAATTGAATTGGAATGAAAGTGGTTACACTTTGAATGAACGGATACGTACATCAGTGATGATAAGTAGGATAGTAAACAATTGTTGAACCAGAATTTGAAGAATGTACAGTTTAACATATAACTATGAAATCTCAATATTCCTTGGGTATTACCTACCCGTTAAAATATTTCCACAATTAATTAGTTTGTACGAACGAGTTTTTAATTACAATCTTTATGAAAATATATACTTACATATATATTTTCTTCAGATGTAAACATGGATTTAGTGAGTTAATATAATACTAAATCATCTGATTTACGATTAGAACTAGAATACATAATCTCTAAAATATTAAAGATTACATAATCCTCATTTAGAACGAAGATAAACGATGTAGAATAATATGTAGCACGAAGATAATCGATATAGAAAAATACGTAGAATGAAGATAAATGATATAGAATGGTAGGTAGAACGATAGGTAGAACGAAGATTATACTTGAGGTATAGTTTGTGATATTGAGGCGTGTGATGTGAAGGTTGTCGTTGGTAGTACAGGTGTTGGTGATGGTGGTACAGTTGCTGATGTTGGTGGTACTGTTGGTGCCGGTGATGCTGCTGGTGCTTGTAAGTTGTGCACTGTGCTCTCTAAAGCTAACACTCGAGCTCGGAGTTCTCTAATTTCTTCTACTAACCCTGGCTGGTTATCAGTGTGAGGTGGAGTTTGAATATCTTCTCTAGTTCCGTTAACGGTAGCATCCAGAAGAAAGATTCTCACAAAAAGGGTATAAACGGTGTTGCGAACAGGTTCTCCGGTGAGCGGGTCGAGTACTCTGACGTTAGGTGGTAGATTCGGCTCATGATATGGAGTACCTTCTTCCCTTCTCCATAGGGTGAGTATGTCGCGAACCCACCCCCATTTTCTCCAGTAATCACGGTATTGATTGGTTGATGTGCTCCCGTCATGCTGTCTTCCGAGTCAGAGGAACTTGGTTGATTTGTAGAGGCCATCTTACGCGATCACAGAAAAGGTTGTTGGTATGAAAAGATAGGTGACAGTAATAATATTTGGATGGTGTTCTCAATGCATGATATACATAGATATATATATATATAATACCAGGATTCCTTAAATTGCGGAGGAATTTACGGAAGATGTCAGGCAGAGTTTACAGTAACAGATACGCTAAGATATGAATTTTGTCTATACACTATCTATGCAGTAATTGCAATAAGACGTGTCTAGACTAAGAATGATAAGCAGGTAATTTCTGACACGAAATGATAAGCAAAACTTTTGACATGCAGACACGGTCAAAGTTCAGACTTACTAATGCATCATAACAACTATCAGTTAGACACACTAATGCAAGACCTGGTTCACTAAGACCTCAGCTCTGATACCAACTGAAACAACCCATCCTAATCCATCTGGACGAACACATCATCATCTGGTTCCATTGCGAGGTACAAACCTCTATATGATACGTTTTACAAACATTGCATTCGTTTTTAAAAGACAAACTTTTATTACAACGATAATTGACAAGTATGCATACCACTTCATAACATAACCAAACTATAAATGACTTAATCTGTCATTTACTTAATAATCTTTTGAACTCACGACTCGAATGCAACGTCTTTTGAAATATGCCATGAATGACTCCAAGTAATATCTTTAAATTTGAACAAATGCACAGCGGAAGATTTCTTTCATACCTGAGAATAAACATGCTTTCAAGTGTCAACTAAAAGGTTGGTGAGTTCATTAGTTTATCATAATCAATCATTTCCAATAATATAATAGACCACAAGTATGACGACCCTCAATTTTCTATCTCTGTTTATACTGTTCAACTATTAGGACTTTGTGCTCATGAACTTTATTTAACAAAACTTTGATTAGAACTAATGTAAAAATTTATAAAGACATGGACTAATAACTAAATTTATAAACAAAATGTAAATTAAATAAATGTAACTTAAAAAAAAATATATAAAATATATAATTATATTAAAAGGCCGATTATTTAAATAAATAAAAAACATCACTATTTTTAATCGTTGATTATCGATACTATATCATTTGAGCTAAATATATAAACCAAATGTTATACATATATTACATTATTATTGTACAATAAATTTAACGGGAGTAATAATACTTCCAAGTTTTTGATTATAAATTTAATTATTAATTAGTTCACATTCAGATACTCATATACGAGTCTATCCTAATAAAAGACTAATAATTAAGTTAGTTGATTTAGGATTACAAATTATATTCAGTGACTTAAATGATAAGAAGTGTATACCGAGTCAAACTTGGAACTTACGATAATGCCAAGTCCTAAACAATTCTTAACGTCCTGGATTAAAATAATGAGTTATAAACAACTTAGGAAGTACTTTGTTAAGAATCCAAACACATTCACAAACTTGAACACGTCAAACACGTTTATTCATCTTTCCTTTTATCATGATCTTTACGGTTACAAAGTTCGGGAATACATCACACGATTTATGCTATTTACTTCACCAAAACCCACGTTGTATCAAGTCTCAGCATATATCTATATCATATACGTATGGGTTAAAAACGATCAATCATCAAAACACTCCAAAAACTCCCTCACCCTTGTGAATTTAGGCAGCCTCAAAGAGCTCCACAGTCACCACCTTCGGCCACCACCTAGCCGAAAACCATCATCATTCTGCTGCTACTTTTTGTAGCCCAACACGCCACCAAAACTGCAGTTTTTCTGCTATTTCCTGCACGCCAAAACAGCCCCGAAACCACCACAAAACCGCCACCTGCTGCTGTGTTTTTTCAGCCATAAAACCGACATCACCACTGCATTATTTGCTGCTATTTGTAGCTGCAAATTGTCCTAGAATACCTCTGTTTGCAGCCCCTGCTGCTGCTCTTGTTTTCTGTTTCGAACGCCACTAAAGACCACCATCGAACACCATCATAAACCACCACTTATTGTCGCCAAAAGCTGCTGTTTTGCAGCTGTTTCTGTCCTCGAAAAACCCAGCCCAAACCGCCACACTTGCTCCTATTTTCTGCTCGAAGAACGCAGCCAAAAGCGAAGCTTGGCTGCTGTTCGGAGCTGCTTCTTTTCGACCGCCAAGCACCACCATTCGCCACCGTGAACCGCCGTTGTTGGTCACTGGTTTTATGCTATCTTTTTGCTCGTTTTCTGTGTGAGCCAAAGCACCTTCGTTGTATTCTTGCTGTTGCTCGTGTGTTTGCTTGAGGACTGACCAAACGACGCACACCACATACACTCGTGACTTGATCTTGCATCCACAAAAGGTATAAACCTTCTCTAATTTAAATTACATGTTTTATTTAAACATTAATTGTATTGTATTAAACATGAACATGATTAAAAGATTATGAATAAAGGAAAGATTATAATGATGATTAATAAGATGGAAAAATTTAAAAGTATTGTGGTTAAGTATGATTTATGTACCTGAAGTTTATGGATAATAATTATGGTTAATAAGATTAGGGTTAATGGTAGAAATTTATGTTTAGTAAATAAATAAGTTATGATTATGATTAAAGGATAAAGGTTATTGAATCAAGATTATGATTTTTAAGATTATAAAGAAAGTATGGTTATGAAGAATGATTAGTTATTATTAAGAATGTTAATCTATAAGTAATAGGGTTAAGTTGTGATCATGATTTTGATATGAAGTTAATTAATCTAGATAAAGATTTTAATTAAATTAAAAGAATTATGATTATGAACTAGTAATAAAATTAAGTATGAATATAAGTTGATCATGGTTGTTGTTATAAAAGTTAAATAAAATAGATAAAAGTTATGATAAAACATTATGATTTTATGTTAATGATAAACTAGTTTAATAAGTTAAAAAGTATAAATAGGTTGTGATTATGGTTAAAGGGTTGATTAGTAAAATATGAAAGGAGGTTAGTAAGTAATAATAATGATACACGTGCATGCATGCAAATATGCGTACGTATGAACATGTATATGTAGTAGATATACTCGTGTGTATATATGTATATATATACATGTGTGTGTATGTATATATATATAAGGTTAGTAAATAATATAAGAAATTACAAGAGATGATAGGTAGCTGCATATATATATGTACCATTTTTACACTAACGTATATGTAACACATACATATAATATATACATCATATAACAATAAACACATATAGGTATAATAATGATAAAGAATATATATTTATGTATCATATAGGTATATTTATATATGTAACACACATATATATAATAGGGTTACATAATGGTTGATTAAATTAAATAATAATACTATTATTACTATAACTTATAAACTTATCTATATAGTAACACTTAAGTACACTAAGTATATTATCACTTATATAAATATAAATTTTCTCGAGAACGGTCACTGTTAATATAGTTTGCTATATTAATAAACAAACATTACGTCAATTAGACATTAACTAATCGAACATAATATCTCTAGGTTGAGATCTCCGTGTTCAACACTCCGATCATATAACTCGCGTGGAATATCTATCTGCTATTAAGGTGAACTTCATAGCCCCACTTTTTAACTTTCTTTATTACTTATTTTATAACTTTTGGGGTGAGACACATGCTTGCTTTCAAACTGTTTTACGCTTAGACACAAGTACCTGAAAACTGTTTAACTGTGCTGATATGTTTTGATTCATGCTAAATCCCTACCATGATATCGTTAATTGCTACGTATAAAGGCAAACTTAGTTATTGTGAATAGCGCTATTGAGAGTGACGTCTCTAACCATTTGACCGTTGGTCTTTGGTTACATAATAATGACTAAACGACACTGACAGTTCAAGGTGTCCTGGGGTAACTTTGTTTACGTTTCGATATCATAACTTCAGCATTTACTTTTGATAACTAAATCTTGTGGTCTAAAACTATATATATTAAACATATGTTGTTCACTCAACCTTTTTGGTTGACACTTTAAGCATGTTTTGTCTCAGGTGAAGATTGCTAAAGATTGTGTGCTTTTTGGACTTTGCTGCATTTGGAGTCCGCATTTTATTATTCATATTATTGCATTAAAACATTTGAATTTACATTTACATTTTGGATTTACAAATTGTAATAATTTAATACAATCCACTACGTTAACACATTGGTTTTTAATTAAAACGTCTCATATAGAGTCGTTCTCGATTTATACATACTTGTGTTGTGATATTGGTTAGTCATATTTCCCAGTCCCTATTTGGGGGTATGACAGATTGGTATTAGAGCCAGGTTGTTATAGAGAACCAGGATTGCATTTTATGTACTTAAGTGTGCCTTATATTCTAACTAGGGTGCCTTAGCAATCTTTAGGACTATAACCTTTCCTGCCTTAGTTTTAAGCGCTTTCCTTTAATCTTTATACTGCCAATTCATCTTACTACATGATTTTACCTCTGTTGATATTCTGTATCCTTTCCTAAGGATATCAAGCCAAAACCCTATCATCTTGGCTGATCCCGACTTTAAAGGATTGGTTAGTATGTGATTGTTATCATATCCATACATATCTTATGACCTGACTTCGCCATTATGATTCAAAGTATTCTTTGACTCACGCGAAGGGATGTCACTCATGACTCAACATTCCTACGTCAACTATCTAAGTTTGATCACATGTCCTGACCTTATGGGGTGATATTGAAGTGGAAGTATGAATTAGTGAAATATAATGACGCTTGGCCGACGTGATTATATTACGGTAATTCATATAAAAATTTCAATATCATGAAATATGGAATAGAAAGTGAATCAAAGAAAAATTCCCAATACATTAATTCAAAATTCTCAATGTTATTACATGAAGGGTAATTATCATCTGATTTATAGATATACGAAGAGATCGTTTCAACCAAACTATCTATCTCATACCCATGAGTAGATTAACAAATTCTCCTATGCCATAAACGTTGTATTCTTTCTTTCTTAAACAACTTATCTCTTTATCTTTGGTGCTTAATTATCACATTCCCGCTGGAAGAAAGGATGTCTGTTCTTAAGTGACCTGAAGTGACACCCCCGTAATTTCTTCGAAGCATGCTTCCTGTTATCTGTAATTACACTCCTAGTGTAGATTTTCATAAACCCATTAGGAAACCCATCGAAGATAAGCGACAACCACTCGCAAGATTTTCATTTGAATATTCAAATGAAGATATTATAAACACCACATTCACTATGACTTTCTGTGTGCCGAGATGGTCAATATCTCACGGGCATAATCTCATGAAGAATATGACCATCCAACAAGTAACTTTTGATTACCATAGCATGCGAGTAATAATGTCATACCTAAATAATAATCAATCATCGTCAATTCGAAATCTAGGGTTTAATACATCACCTGAAGTTTTTCCATATTCTCGCAAGCTGCGGCTTGAGCTAAACCTACCCTAATCACATCAGAAAACTACCATAGCAATTAAAAGAACCCCATCATACACTAGTGGATAGTATCCACATTTCCGACCAATTAAGGCTGAAGTATACATATATTTCCATCACCATATTGAAAAGCACGTGATCCTTCACACGCTCCATATGATCAAAGGTAGCATTGATATGATTATCATTACGTTACAAATGGTCAAACATCTCGTGATTTTTTGTAGCTAAACAATAAGTCGCGACCTTTGAATCGTTAACCATTTTTCTGAAAAATCTTACGATTTCATCTCGGTGTTACAAGCATGTTAGATGTATCATTAAATGATCATATAATAATAGGCAAGTGACACCGTGTCCTTACATCGCCCTAACTCATTGGGAAAATTCATACCATCCCGATAATAATCACAGATTTAGCGAGAACTTGATAGACTGATAAACATCATATAGTCGAAAGTCACTGTATTAGCGTGCCTTCATACTTGTCTATGTGAACATCAGATTATACATGCTCAAGTTATTATGAAATCTTTGTGACCGTCAGAATCAAGAAATCCATGCGTAGATATAATAAGGGCACGTACTGCCAGTCTTCCGACTCCCATGATAGTCATGACCAGTTGGCATTTCAAAGTCAACGGGGGATTAACTTCACGTCCTCATGCTCTACCATTCATACCTCACTTGTCAGCAACAGCTTCACACATGCAAATTTTGAATTCCAAGAACATATGCCCTAATAATAGTCAACAACCGCATTTAAACACAATAGATTTCATTACCTCGAAACATTGTTGCTCAAATATCACCAGAAATTTTCAAAAATCCCTCACTCAATCTTTTTCCAACTTGAAAATTTTGCTTACCAAAATTCTACACAAACTATTTTACTTTGCGATCCTCTCGAAATTTTATAAAGTAAATTTATTTACTACCATTCGTGCAAATTTTATAAATCGTATATGTTTATATAATAAAGTAAATAAAATTTACCTTTACATATTTTTGACTAGTACATATAAAATTATACTCTCACTTTTACAAATCAATTATTTTATTCAAAAGATATTTTACTTAAAATAGTACATGTTGTACATAACTCTAGTTTTACTAAGAACTTCGTTCCTTTTTAAATTGTCACCTTAAACGACTCGAACTCCTATAAAAAAAAAATTCATTGCTTGTTTATATAAAATTTTCGTATTATTCTACACCTCGTAGTAATCACAATTCCTCTTGCCCTTCGAAACTTACCATTGAGTTCATCATTCAAAACTCTATGTTCTCAGTAACTTTTCCCTTGTAAGGTTGACCGTTGAGAAGATTTTACTTCTGATATCTCACGGCTAAATCACAGCAACCTCGTAAAACGTCAATTCTATGATTTAATATCTTCTTGTAACAAGAAATCATTTCTCAGATAATTCCTCACCTGGTGTAAACTATTCTTTGTAGCCAATGATTCACATTTATTCTCATCCGCACTTAAACTCATAAGAGAATGATAGACCGACTCGCCATCTGTGCGAGAACGTCTTTCTCATTAAGAGATCACACTTTTTCGTGCAGTTTCCTATCAGAAATATACTCAATTTATAATCCTCGTTATCCCCTCTAAAGGAGTTACGTTAAACGTTTATGACATTTATGTGGTTACTCTAAACATTTCTTCCTTTGTGGGTTGCAACTAGATGTTATCCTAGCCAAGTTTCGACCACTGTTTCAACATATAGCTATAGATACATTCTGCAAATGTGCTTTCAAAAACTCTTTCCAAGGATAAGTTTGCATGTATTATAATCTTTCATTAATCTTTCATACCATTCTAAGGGCATCTTGGTAATTATGGCTTGCTTTGATTAGTGACTTCTCAGCTGGAATCTTGTTTCGTCTATTCACATTAGACATTTCTTGAAAACCAAAGGTATCATGTCTATGGTTACCTTCCAGAATTTGAAGTTGGTACCATCTCTAACAAACACAATTCATGCATCAAACTACATGACTGTAATCTCCAAGTACTTTTCTCTGGTTGTCTGCCCTAATGGCGACATAAACGTTCAAGGTTTCAAATAAAATTAGTAATGTTCGTTGCACATTTTAGTTGTCCAACTTACTGAAATGCTTGTACGACTAAAATATCACAATCCCTTTTAAGGAAACCTACTCAGATGACACACATGTTATCCCTTTGAATTACCTCCGCATTGACAATAAATTGCACTTCATAGAAGAACCTATAGAAGTTATGGATCATGAGATCAAATGCTTGAAACAGGATAATGTAGTGACCCGAACTTTTCTATGTTTATATATATTAATTGAGATTGATATTTACATGATTAAATGTTTCCAACATGTTAAGCAATCAAACTTGTTAAGACTTGATTAATTGAAATATGTTTCATATAGACAATTGACCACCCAAGTTGACCGGTGATTCACGAACGTTAAAACTTGTAAAAACGACATGACGATATATATATGGATATACATATGGTTAACATGAGATTATGATAAGTAAGTATCTCCATAAGTATATTAACAATGAGTTATATACATATAAACAAGACTACTAACTTAAGGATTTCGAAACGAGACATATATGTAACGATTATCGTTGTAACGATATTTAAATGTATATATATCATATTAAGATATATTAATATATCATAATATCATGATAATATAATAATTTAACATCTCATTAGATATAGTAAACAATGGGTTAACAACATTAATTGAGATCGTTAACTTAAAGGTTTCAAAACAACACTTACATGTAACGACTAACAATGACATAACGACTCAGTTAAAATGTATATACATGTAGTGTATTTAGATGTATTAAAATACTTTTGGAAGACTTCAAGACATATATCAAAACACTCATACTTAACGAAAATGGTTACAGTTACTTTCCCATTCTTTTCTTTCATCAAGAATTCTAGTCGTATTCTTACCCGTATTATACACAGCTTCAAAACGTACTTACTATGGGTATATACCAATAGGAACTAGCATGGGATTCCACTTTTGATTATGTCATGTATGACTAATCAATTTTAACTTCTACCATGAGCTAGTCAACTAACTAGAACTCCTTTTAACCCCACTCACCACTCACCAATTACCACTCATCATTCACTCCATTTCACTTCCAATTCTCTTTCTAATTCTCTCTCAACACACACACACTATTATGAACGTATTTTTCCAGTAGTTAATCATCATCTTCATCAAAAATCACTTCAAGAATCAAGCTATAATCATCATAGGAAGAACACTTCAAGAACACTTCAAAAATCCCTTCAAGTTTACTAATTTACTTCCAAGCTTTCTAATCCATTCCAAGTAATCATCTAAGATCAAGAAACCTTTGTTATATACAGTAGGTTATCTTTCTTATTCAAGGTAATATTCATATTCAAACTTTGATTCAATTTCTATAACTATAAACTATCTTAATTCGAGTAAAAATCTTACTTGAACTTGTTTTTGTGTCATGATCCTACTTCAAGAACTTTCAAGCCATCCAAGATCCTTTGAAGCTAGATCATTTCTTGTCACTTCCAGTAGGTTTACCTACTAAACTTGAGGTAGTAATGATGTTCATAACATCATTCGATTCATATATATAAAACTATCTTATTCGAAGGTTTAAACTCGTAATCACTAGAACATAGTTTAGTTAATTGTAAACTTGTTCGCAAACAAAAGTTAATCCTTCTAAATTGACTTTTAAAATTAACTAAACACATGTTCTATATCTATATGATATGCTAACTTAATGATTTAAAACCTGGAAACACGAAAAACACCGTAAAACCGGATTTACGCCATCGTAGTAACACCGCGGGCTGTTTTGGGTTAGTTAATTAAAAACTATGATAAACTTTGATTTAAAAGTTGTTATTCTGGGAAAATGATTTTTATTATGAACATGAAACTATATCCAAAAATTATGGTTAAACTCAAAGTGGAAGTATGTTTTCTAAAATGGTCATCTAGACGTCGTTCTTTCGACTGAAATGACTACCTTTACAAAAACGACTTGTAACTTATTTTTCCGACTATAAACCTATACTTTTTCTGTTTAGATTCATAAAATAGAGTTCAATATGAAACCATATCAATTTGATTCACTCAAAACGGATTTAAAATGAAGAAGTTATGGGTAAAACAAGATTGGATAATTTTTCTCATTTTAGCTACGTGAAAATTGGTAACAAATCTATTCCAACCATAACTTAATCAACTTGTATTGTATATTATGTAATCTTGAGATACCATAGACACGTATACAATGTTTCGACCTATCATGTCGACACATCTATATATATTTCGGAACAACCATAGACACTCTATATGTGAATGTTGGAGTTAGCTATACAGGGTTGAGGTTGATTCCAAAATATATATAGTTTGAGTTGTGATCAATACTGAGATACGTATACACTGGGTCGTTGATTGATTCAAGATAATATTTATCGATTTATTTCTGTACATCTAACTGTGGACAACTAGTTGTAGGTTACTAACGAGTACAGCTGACTTAATAAACTTAAAACATCAAAATATATTAAAAGTGTTGTAAATATATTTTGAACATACTTTGATATATATGTATATATTGTTATAGGTTCGTGAATCAACCAGTGGCCAAGTCTTACTTCCCGACGAAGTAAAAATCTGTGAAAGTGAGTTATAGTCCCACTTTTAAAATCTAATCTTTTGGGATGAGAATACATGCAGGTTTTATAAATGATTTACAAAATAGACACAAGTATGTGAAACTACATTCTATGGTTGAATTATCGAAATCGAATATGCCCCTTTTTATTAAGTCTGGTAATCTAAGAATTAGGGAACAGACACCCTAATTGACGTGAACTCTAAAGATAGATCTATTGGGCCTAACAAACCCCATCCAAAGTACCGGATGCTTTAGTACTTCGAAATTTATATCATATCCGAAGGGTGTCCCGGAATGATGGGGATATTCTTATATATGCATCTTGTTAATGTCGGTTACCAGGTGTTCACTATATGAATGATTTTTATCTCTATGTATGGGATGTGTATTGAAATATGAAATCTTGTGGTCTATTGTTACGATTTGATATATATAGGTTAAACCTATAACTCACCAACATTTTTGTTGACGTTTAAAGCATGTTTATTCTCAGGTGAATATTAAGAGCTTCCGCTGTTGCATACTAAAATAAGTACAAGATTTGGAGTCCATGTTTGTATGATATTGTGTAAAAACTGCATTCAAGAAACTGATTTCGATGTAACATATTTGTATTGTAAACCATTATGTAATGGTCGTGTGTAAACAGGATATTTTAGATTATCATTATTTGATAATCTACATAAAGCTTTTTAAACCTTTATTTATGAAATAAAGGTTATGGTTTGTTTTAAAATGAATGCAGTCTTTGAAAAACGTCTCATATAGAGGTCAAAACCTCGCAACGAAATCAATTAATATGGAACGTTTTTAATCAATAAGAACTGGACATTTCAGTTGGTATCCGAGCGTTGGTCTTAGAGAACCAGAATTTTGCATTAGTGTGTCTTATCGAGTTTGTTAGGATGCATTAGTGAGTCTGGACTTCGACCATGTTTACTTGAAAAATGATTGCTTAACAAATTTTGTTGGAAACTATATATTTTTAACATGTGTATATTATGTGATATATTAATCTCTTAACGCGTTTGATATTATGTGATAGATGTCTACCTCTAGAACAAGTCCCATTGACTCACCTAATAATAATGAAGAGTCAAATGTAAATTGGAATGATTCATGGACTGATTCACAAGTTCCCGAAGAGGAACCGGAAGAAGAGTCGGAACCGGAAGAAGAATCGGAACCGGAAGAAGAATCGGAACCGGATGAAGAAATAGAACCGGTGGGGGAAATAATAAAACGGTTAAGTAAAAGAAAATCCTCAACCAACCGACCAAGGTTAATTATGGTCAATGGTGTTTCCGCCAAGGAAGCAAAATATTGGGAGGATTACCAATTCTCCGATGAATCGGATTCCGACGAGAATTCCGATGATGTTATAGAAATTACCCTAACTAAATTTAAAAAGGCAAAAGTAAATAATAAGGGAAAGGGCATAAAAATAGAGAAATCTAATTCCAACCCCGATGAACTTTATATGTATCGTCAACCCCCGAAGTCCTTAAGTTGTAACAATGACCCGGGAACCTCTAAACCACCAGGTTTTTCTAAACCAATGTGGAAAACGACGGCTCGTATTAGGGGAACATCATATATCCCTAGAAACTTGGCAAAATGAACCAAAACCGAAGAAGAAGAAACAAGCGAGTCGGAATAAGATAGTTTTATTCGTGTGGTGTAATATATGTAATATAGTGTGCTTATGCTTTATGATATATGTAAAAATTGCTTGTATTAATAAGTATTTTTTTATGAATCTAACTCTTGTCTAATTTACAGTATAAAAACACAAAATGGATAGACAACCCAATATTTTAAGAGACCTACCCGGAGACATGATTGATGAAATCTTGTCTAGAGTCGGTCAGAATTCTTCGGCACAACTATTTAAGGCGAGATCAATTTGTAAGACATTCGAAGAACGTTCCAAGAATGCCTTGGTTTATAAAAGGCTTTCATTCGAAAGATGGGGATGTCACATTGGGAAATCCATAAGTTACGATGTGTTTACTTTGACGCATATATTGCGGGGAACCCAAATGCTATTTTACGCAATGGGTTAAGAAATTATTTTGACTCAATATATCCGAATATTGGACTTCGTGATTTAGAAAAAGCGGCTAACATGCAACATAAAGAAGCATGTTATACTTACGGATTAGTAATGTTCGCTTCTCACCAAAGTGAGAACAAGAACATCGGCCTACAACTATTAAACAAAACGTTCCCACAAGTAACGGAGTCGGTAATTGGGGTAAGAAATGAGGTTTTTAGATTGTTACGGGACTGTTGGACATTACGTAACCCTCGTCCCTTTGACGACGTTACAACACGCTGTCTTATCAACGGCCATAACGGTTATGTTCCACAAGACCAAGGATGGGAAGTAGTCCTAGTAAAACCAGAATGCATGACTTGTTTCTGGATGTATGAATTACGTGTCTTTATTGCCTTTGCTGAACGACTTGTGTACTAGCTAGAATTATCTTCACAACTATCTTGTATCAAAGTTATTGTGTGCTATATTTCATGCTTTATGTAAAATAAGCAGTATTGTAAGTTTGTAAAATATTGTATAAAAGTTTGAACGCGAAATATTATTATAATCAGTTTTTCATATAGTATTGTAGTAGTTGAATTGTATATTAGCTACCAAGTATGAACTTAACGGGTAGGTACTACCCGAATTTAAACTTATAAAATGCTAATATGAAGAAAAAGCTTTTATAAATGAGTTCATATTATGCTACGAAATACTATTAACTACTCTTAATATTCTGTATGATTAACTTGTTCCATTTGACTATTTTGAAGGAAATAGCACCGACTACTCGACACACCGTGAATATGAATGAAGAGGAATTCCGTACTTTTCTAGCTTCAAACATAGCCGCAGTACAGGCTGCGCTACATACCAATAATAACCTTGGATCTAGCAGTACAGGAAATCGTGTAGGATGCACCTACAAAGAATTCACTGCCTGCAAACCTTTGGAATTTGATGGAACCGAAGGACCGGTCGGATTGAAACGGTGGACCGAGAAGGTCGAATCGGTGTTTGCCATAAGTAAGTGTACTGAAGAGGACAAAGTGAAGTACGCTACGCATACCTTCACAGGTTCTACGTTAACATGGTGGAATACCTATCTAGAGCAAGTGGGACAAGACGATGCGTACGCACTACCGTGGTCAGCATTCAAGCACTTGATGAACGAGAAGTACCGTCCCAGAACCGAGGTCAATAAGCTCAAGACAGAACTTAGAGGGTTACGAACCCAAGGATTTGATATTACCACGTACGAAAGACGATTCACAGAATTGTGCCTATTGTATCCGGGAGCATTCGAAGATGAGGAAGAGAAGATCGACGCGTTTGTGAAAGGATTACCGGAAAGAATCCAAGAAGATATAAGTTCACACGAGCCCGCCTCCATACAACAGGCATGTAGAATGGCTCACAAACTAGTGAACCATATTGAAGAAAGAATTAAAGAACAGACTACTGAAGAGGCCAATGTGAAGCAAGTCAAAAGAAAGTGGGAGGAAAACGGTGATAAGAATCACCAATACAACAACAACAGCAATTACAACAATAATCGCAATAATTATCCCAACAATCGCAACATCAATCGCAACTACGACAAACGGCCCAACAACAACAACAACAACAACAACAACAACAGCAACTACAACAATCATCCCAACAACAATAATAACCACAACAACAACAACAATCAGAAGCAGCTATGCCAAATGTGTGAAAAGTATCACTCGGGGTTCTGCACCAAATTTTGCAACAAGTGTAAAATAAATGGTCATAGCGCGGCGAAGTGTGAGGTCTACGGACCTGGGGTTAATAGAACGAAAGGAACAAATGGTGTCGGAACGAGTAATGGCGGAGCAAGTAGTGTCGGAGCAAGTTATGCCAATGTAGTTTGTTATAAATGTGGAAAACCGGGCCACATTATTAGAAATTTCCCGAACCAGGAGAACACGAATGGACAAGGCCGCGAAAGAGTTTTCAATATTAATGCGGCAGAGGCACATGAAGACCCGGAGCTTGTTACGGGTACGTTTCTTATTGACAATAAATCTGCTTACGTTTTATTTGATTCGGGTGCGGATAGAAGCTATATGAGTAGAGATTTTTGTGCTAAATTAAGTTGTCCATTGACTCCTTTGGATAGTAAATTTTTACTCGAATTAGCAAATGGTAAATTAATTTCAGCAGATAATATATGTCGGAATCGAGAAATTAAACTGGTTAGCGAAACATTTAAGATTGATTTGATACCAGTAGAGTTAGGGAGTTTTGATGTGATAATCGGTATGGACTGGTTGAAAGAAGTGGAAGCAGAGATCGTTTGTTACAAAAATGCAATTCGCATTATAAGAGAAAAAGGAAAACCCTTAATGGTGTACGGAGAAAAGGGCAACACGAAGCTACATCTTATTAGTAATTTGAAGGCACAAAAACTAATAAGAAAAGGTTGCTATGCTGTTCTAGCACACGTCGAGGAAGTACAAACTGAAGAAAAGAGCATCAATGATGTTCCCGTCGCAAAAGAATTTCCCGATGTATTTTCCGAAAGAATTACCGGGATTACCCCCACATCGATCCGTTGAATTTCAAATAGATCTTGTACCAGGAGCTGCACCAATAGCTCGTGCTCCTTACAGACTCGCACCCAGCGAGATGAAAGAACTGCAAAGCCAATTACAAGAACTTTTAGAACGTGGTTTCATTCGACCAAGCACATCACCGTGGGGAGCTCCTGTTTTGTTTGTCAAGAAGAAAGATGGTACATTCAGGTTGTGTATCGACTACCGAGAGTTGAACAAACTTACCATCAAGAACCGCTACCCACTACCGAGAATCGACGACTTATTTGATCAACTACAAGGCTCGTCTGTTTATTCAAAGATTGACTTACGTTCCGGGTATCATCAAATGCGGGTGAAAGAAGATGATATTCCAAAGACTGCTTTCAGAACACGTTACGGTCATTACGAGTTTATGGTCATGCCGTTTGGTTTAACTAATGCACCAGCTGTGTTCATGGACCTTATGAACCGAGTGTGTGGACCATACCTTGACAAGTTTGTCATTGTTTTCATTGATGACATACTTATTTACTCAAAGAATGACAAAGAACACTGTGAACATTTGAGAAAGGTGTTAGAAGTATTGAGGAAGGAAGAATTGTACGCTAAGTTTTCAAAGTGTGCATTTTGGTTGGAAGAAGTTCAATTCCTCGGTCACATAGTGAACAAAGAAGGTATTAAGGTGGATCTGGCAAAGATAGAAACTGTTGAAAAGTGGGAAACCCCGAAAACTCCGAAACCCATACGCCAGTTTTTAGGACTAGCTGGTTACTACAGAAGGTTCATCCAAGACTTTTCCAGAATTGCAAAACCCTTGACTGCATTAACGCATAAAGGGAAGAAATTTGAATGGAAGGATGAACAAGAGAAAGCGTTTCAGTTATTGAAGAAAAAGCTAACTACGGCACCTATATTGTCATTGCCTGAAGGGAATGATGATTTTGTGATTTATTGTGACGCATCAAAGCAAGGTCTCGGTTGTGTATTAATGCAACGAACGAAGGTGATTGCTTATGCGTCTAGACAATTGAAGATTCACGAGCAAAATTATACGACGCATGATTTGGAATTAGGCGCGGTTGTTTTTGCATTAAAGACTTGGAGGCACTACTTATATGGGGTCAAAAGTATTATATATACCGACCACAAAAGTCTTCAACACATATTTAATCAGAAACAACTGAATATGAGGCAGCGTAGGTGGATTGAATTGTTGAATGATTATGACTTTGAGATTCATTACCACCCGGGGAAGGCAAATGTGGTAGCCGATGCCTTGAGCAGGAAGGACAGAGAACCCATTCGAGTAAAATCTATGAATATAATGATTCATAATAACCTTACTACTCAAATAAAGGAGGCGCAACAAGGAGTTTTAAAAGAAGGAAATTTAAAGGATGAAATACCCAAAGGATCGGAGCAGCATCTTAATATTCGGGAAGACGGAACCCGGTATAGGGCTGAAAGGATTTGGGTACCAAAATTTGGAGATATGAGAGAAATGGTACTTAGAGAAGCTCATAAAACCAGATACTCAATACATCCTGGAACGGGGAAGATGTACAAGGATCTCAAGAAACATTTTTGGTGGCCAGGTATGAAAGCCAATGTTGCTAAATATGTAGGAGAATGTTTAACGTGTTCTAAGGTCAAAGCTGAGCATCAGAAACCATCAGGTCTACTTCAACAACCCGAAATCCCAGAATGGAAATGGGAAAACATTACCATGGATTTCATCACTAAATTGCCAAGGACTGCAAGTGGTTTTGATACTATTTGGGTAATAGTTGATCGTCTCACCAAATCAGCACACTTCCTGCCAATAAGAGAAGATGACAAGATGGAGAAGTTAGCACGACTGTATTTGAAGGAAGTCGTCTCCAGACATGGAATACCAATCTCTATTATCTCTGATAGGGATGGCAGATTTATTTCAAGATTCTGGCAGACATTACAGCAAGCATTAGGAACTCGTCTAGACATGAGTAATGCCTATCATCCACAAACTGATGGGCAGAGCGAAAGGACGATACAAATGCTTGAAGACATGCTACGAGCATGTGTTATTGATTTCGGAAGCAGTTGGGATCGACATCTACCGTTAGCAGAATTTTCCTACAACAACAGCTACTATTCAAGCATTGAGATGGCGTCGTTTGAAGCACTTTATGGTAGAAAGTGCAGGTCTCCGATTTGTTGGAGTGAAGTGGGGGATAGACAGATTACGGGTCCGGAGATTATACAAGAAACTACCGAGAAGATCACCCAAATTCAACAACGGTTGAAAACCGCCCAAAGTCGACAAAAGAGCTACGCTGACATTAAAAGAAAAGATATAGAATTTGAAATTGGAGAGATGGTCATGCTTAAAGTTGCACCTTGGAAAGGAGTTGTTCGATTTGGTAAACGAGGGAAATTAAATCCAAGGTATATTGGACCATTCAAGATTATTGATCGTGTCGGACCAGTAGCTTACCGACTTGAGTTACCTCAACAACTCGCGGCTGTACATAACACTTTCCATGTCTCGAATTTGAAGAAATGTTTTGCTAAAGAAGATCTCACTATTCCGTTAGATGAAATCCAAATCAACGAAAAACTCCAATTCATCGAAGAACCCGTCGAAATAATGGATCGTGAGGTTAAAAGACTTAAGCAAAACAAGATACCAATTGTTAAGGTACGATGGAATGCTCGTAGAGGACCCGAGTTCACCTGGGAGCATGAAGATCAGATGAAGAAGAAATACCCGCATCTATTTCCAGAAGATTCGTCAACACCTTCAACAGCTTAAAATTTCGGGACGAAATTTATTTAACGGGTAGGTACTGTAGTGACCCGAACTTTTCTATGTTTATATATATTAATTGAGATTGATATTTACATGATTAAATTTTTCCAACATGTTAAGCAATCAAACTTGTTAAGACTTGATTAATTGAAATATGTTTCATATAGACAATTGACCACCCAAGTTGACCGGCGATTCACGAACGTTAAAACTTGTAAAAATGACATGACGATATATATATATATGGATATACATATGGTTAACATGAGATTATGATAAGTAAGTATCTCCATAAGTATATTAACAATGAGTTATATACATATAAACAAGACTACTAACTTAAGGATTTCGAAACGAGACATATATGTAACGATTATCGTTGTAACGACATTTAAATGTATATATATCATATTAAGATATATTAATATATCATAATATCATGATAATATAATAATTTAACATCTCATTAGATATAATAAACAATGGGTTAACAACATTAATTGAGATCGTTAACTTAAAGGTTTCAAAACAACACTTACATGTAACGACTAACGATGACTTAACGACTCAGTTAAAATGTATATACATGTAGTGTATTTAGATGTATTAAAATACTTTTGGAAGACTTCAAGACATATATCAAAACACTCATACTTAATGAAAATGGTTACAGTTACTTTCCCATTCTTTTCTTTCATCAAGAATTCTAGTCGTATTCTTACCCGTATTATACACAGCTTCAAAACGTACTTACTATGGGTATATACCAATAGGAACTAGCATGGGATTCCACTCTTGATTATGTCATGTATGACTAATCAATTTTAACTTCTACCATGAGCTAGTCAACTAACTAGAACTCCTTTTAACCCCACTCACCACTCACCAATTACCACTCATCATTCACTCCATTTCACTTCCAATTCTCTTTCTAATTCTCTCTCAACACACACACACACACTATTATGAACATATTTTTCCAGTAGTTAATCTTCATCTTCATCAAAAATCACTTCAAGAATCAAGCTATAATCATCATAGGAAGAACACTTCAAGAACACTTCAAAAATCCCTTCAAGTTTACTAATTTACTTCCAAGCTTTCTAATCCATTCCAAGTAATCATCTAAGATCAAGAAACCTTTGTTATATACAGTAGGTTATCTTTCTTATTCAAGGTAATATTCATATTCAAACTTTGATTCAATTTCTATAACTATAAACTATCTTAATTCGAGTAAAAATCTTACTTGAACTTGTTTTTGTGTCATGATCCTACTTCAAGAACTTTCAAGCCATCCAAGATCCTTTGAAGCTAGATCATTTCTTGTTACTTCCAGTAGGTTTACCTACTAAACTTGAGGTAGTAATGATGTTCATAACATCATTCGATTCATATATATAAAACTATCTTATTCGAAGGTTTAAACTCGTAATCACTAGAACATAGTTTAGTTAATTCTAAACTTGTTCGCAAACAAAAGTTAATCCTTCTAACTTGACTTTTAAAATTAACTAAACACATGTTCTATATCTATATGATATGCTAACTTAATGATTTAAAACCTGGAAACACGAAAAACACCGTAAAACCGGATTTACGCCGTCGTAGTAACACCGCGGGCTGTTTTGAGTTAGTTAATTAAAAACTATGATAAACTTTGATTTAAAAGTTGTTATTCTGAGAAAATGATTTTTATTATGAACATGAAACTATATCCAAAAATTATGGTTAAACTCAAAGTGGAAGTATGTTTTCTAAAATGGTCATCTAGACATCGTTCTTTCGATTGAAATGACTACCTTTACAAAAATGACTTGTAACTTATTTTTCCGACTATAAACCTATACTTTTTCTGTTTAGATTCATAAAATAGAGTTCAATATGAAACCATAGCAATTTGATTCACTCAAAACGGATTTAAAATGAAGAAGTTATGGGTAAAACAAGATTGGATAATTTTTCTCATTTTAGCTACGTGAAAATTGGTAACAAATCTATTCCAACCATAACTTAATCAACTTGTATTGTATATTATGTAATCTTGAGATACCATAGACACGTATACAATGTTTCGACCTATCATGTCGACACATCTATATATATTTCGGAACAACCATAGACACTCTATATGTGAATGTTGGAGTTAGCTATACAGGGTTGAGGTTGATTCCAAAATATATATAGTTTGAGTTGTGATCAATACTGAGATACGTATACACTGGGTCGTGGATTGATTCAAGATAATATTTATCGATTTATTTCTGTACATCTAACTGTGGACAACTAGTTGTAGGTTACTAACGAGGACAGCTGACCTAATAAACTTAAAACATTAAAATATATTAAAAGTGTTGTAAATATATTTTGAACATACTTTGATATATATGTATATATTGTTATAGGTTCGTGAATCAACCAGTGGCCAAGTCTTACTTCCCGACGAAGTAAAAATCTGTGAAAGTGAGTTATAGTCCCACTTTTAAAATCTAATATTTTGGGATGAGAATACATGTAGGTTTTATAAATGATTTACAAAATAGATACAAGTACGTGAAACTACATTCTATGGTTGAATTATTGAAATCAAATATGCCCCTTTTATTAAGTCTGGTAATCTAAGAATTAGGGAACAGACACCCTAATTGACGCGAACTCTAAAGATAGATCTATTGGGCCTAACAAACCCCATCCAAAGTACCGGATGCTTTAGTACTTCGAAATTTATATCATATTCGAAGGGTGTCCCGGAATGATGGGGATATTCTTATTTATGCATCTTGTTAATGTCGGTTACCAGGTGTTCACTATATGAATGATTTTTATCTCTATGTATGGGATGTGTATTGAAATATGAAATCTTGTGGTCTATTGTTACGATTTGATATATATAGGTTAAACCTATAACTCACCAACATTTTTGTTGACGTTTAAAGCATGTTTATTCTCAGGTGAATATTAAGAGCTTCCGCTGTTGCATACTAAAATAAGGACAAGATTTGGAGTCCATGTTTGTATGATATTGTGTAAAAACTGCATTCAAGAAACTGATTTCGATGTAACATATTTGTATTGTAAACCATTATGTAATGGTCGTGTCTAAACAGGATATTTTAGATTATCATTATTTGATAATCTACATAAAGCTTTTTAAACCTTTATTTATGAAATAAAGGTTATGGTTTGTTTTAAAATGAATGCAGTCTTTGAAAAACGTCTTATATAGAGGTCAAAACCTCGCAACGAAATCAATTAATATGGAACGTTTTTAATCAATAAGAACGGGACATTTCAGATAACAGTTCCTATTGTTAAGATCCATTGGAATTCATGAAGAGGCCCCGAGTATACCTGGGAACGTGAAGACCAGATGAAGCAGAAATATCCCCATCTATTCTCAACCATTGATGTATCCGGGAAGTCTACCTAAAACTTTGGGACAAAGTTTTTATTAATGGGGAGGTACTATGACGACCCTCAATTTTCCATTTCTGTTTATACTGTTCAACTATTAGGACTTTGTGCTCATGAACTTTATTTAACAAAACTTTGATTAGAACTAATGTAAAAATTTATAAAGACGTGGACTAATAACTAAATTAATAAACAAAATGTAAATTAAATAAATGTTATACATATATTACATTATTATTGTACAATAAATTTAACGGGAGTAATAATACTTCCAAGTTTTTGATTATAAATTTAATTATTAATTAGTTCACATTCAGATACTCATATACGAGTCTATCCTAATAAAAGACTAATAATTAAGTTAGTTGATTTAGGATTACAAATTATATTCAGTGACTTAAATGATAAGAAGTGTATACCGAGTCAAACTTGAAACTTAAGATAATGCCAAGTCCTAAACAATTCTTAACGTCCTGGATTAAAATAATGAGTTATAAACAACTTAGGAAGTACTTTGTTAAGAATCCAAACACATTCACAAACTTGAACACGTCAAACACGTTTATTCATCTTTCCTTTTATCATGATCTTTACGGTTACAAAGTTCGGGAATACATCACACGATTTATGCTATTTACTTCACCAAAACCCACGTTGTATCAAGTCTCAGCATATATCTATATCATATACATATGGGTTAAAAACGATCAATCATCAAAACACTCCAAAAACTCCCTCACCCTTGTGAATTTCGGCAGCCTCAAAGAGCTCCACAATCACCACCTTCGGCCACCACCTAGCCGAAAACCATCATCATTCTGCTGCTACTTTTTGTAGCCCAACACGCCACCAAAACTGCAGTTTTGCTGCTGTTTCCTGCACGCCAAAACAGCCCCGAAACCACCACAAAACTGCCACCTGCTGCTGTGTTTTTGCAGCCATAAAACCGCCATCACCACTGCATGTTTTGCTGCTATTTGCAGCTGCAAATTTTCCTAGAATACCTCTGTTTGTAGCCCCTGCTACTGCTCTTGTTTTCTGTTTCGAACGCCACTAAAGACCACCATCGAACACCATCATAAACCACCACTTATTGTCGCCAAAAGCTGCTATTTTGTAGCTATTTTTGTCCGCAAAAAACCTAGCCCAGACCGCCACACTTGCTCCTGTTTTCTGCTCGAAGAACGCAGCCAAAAGCGAAGCTTGGCTGCTGTTCGGAGCTACTTCTTTTCGACCGCCAAGCACCACCATTCGCCACCGTGAATCGCCGTTGTTGGTCACTGGTTTTATGCTATCTTTCTGCTCGTTTTCTGTGTGAGCCAAAGCACCTTCGTTGTATTCTTGTTGTTGCTCGTGTGTTTGCTTGAGGACTGACCAAACGACACACACCACATACACTCGTGACTTGATCTTGCATCCACAAAAGGTATAAATCTTCTCTAATTTAAATTACATGTTTTATTTAAACATTAATTGTATTGTATTAAACATGAACATGATTAAAAGATTATGAATAAAGGAAAGATTATAATGATGATTAATAAGATGGAAAAATTTAAAAGTATCGTGGTTAAGTATGATTTATGTACCTGAAGTTTATGGATAATAATTATGGTTAATAAGATTAGGGTTAATGGTAGAAATTTATGTTTAGTAAATAAATAAGTTATGATTATGATTAAAGGATAAAGGTTATTGAATCAAGATTATGATTTTTAAGATTATAAAGAAAGTATGGTTATGAAGAATGATTAGTTATTATTAAGAATGTTAATCTATAAGTAATAGGGTTAAGTTGTGATCATGATTTTGATATGAAGTTAATTAATCTAGATAAAGATTTTAATTAAATTAAAAGAATTATGATTATGAACTAGTAATAAAATTAAGTATGAATATAAGTTGATCATGGTTGTTGTTATAAAAGTTAAATAAAATAGATAAAAGTTATGATAAAACATTATGATTTTATGTTAATGATAAACTAGTTTAATAAGTTAAAAAGTATAAATAGGTTGTGATTATGGTTAAAGGGTTGATTAGTAAAATATGAAAGGAGGTTAGTAAGTAATAATAATGATACACATGCATGCATGCAAACATGCGTACGTATGAACATGTATATGTAGTAGATATACTCGTGTGTATATATGTATATATATATACATGTGTGTGTATGTATATATATATAAGGTTAGTAAATAATATAAGAAATTACAAGAGATGATAGGTAGCTGCATATATATATGTACCATTTTTACACTAACGTATATGTAACACATACATATAATATATACATCATATAGCAATAAACACATATAGGTATAATAATGATAAAGAATATATATTTATGTATCATATAGGTATATTTATATATGTAACACACATATATATAATAGGGTTACATAATGGTTGATTAAATTAAATAATAATACTATTATTACTATAACTTATACACTTATCTATATAGTAACACTTAAGTACACTAAGTATATTATCACTTATATAAATATAACTTTTCTCGAGAACGGTCACTGTTAATATAGTTTGCTATATTAATAAACAAACATTACGTCAATTAGACATTAACTAATCGAACATAATATCTCTAGGTTGAGATCTTCGTGTTCAACACTCCGATCATATAACTCGCGTGGAATATCTATCTGCTATTAAGGTGAACTTCATAGCCCCACTTTTTAACTTTCTTTATTACTTATTTTATAACTTTTGGGGTGAGACACATGCTTGCTTTCAAACTATTTTACGCTTAGACACAAGTACCTGAAAACTATTTAACTGTGCTGACATGCTTTGATTCATGCTAAATCCCTACCATGATATCGTTAATTGCTACGTATAAAGGCAAACTTAGTTATTGTGAATAGCGCTATTGAGAGTGACGTCTCTAACCATTTGACCGTTGGTCTTTGGTTACATAATAATGATTAAATGACACTGACAGTTCAAGGTGTCCTGGGGTAACTTTGTTTACGTTTCGATATCATAACTTCAGCATTTACTTTTGATAACTAAATCTTGTGGTCTAAAACTATATATATTAAACATATGTTGTTCACTCAACCTTTTTGGTTGACACTTTAAGCATGTTTTGTCTCAGGTGAAGATTGCTAAAGATTGTGTGCTTTTTGGACTTTGCTGCAATTGGAGTCCGCATTTTATTATTCATATTATTGCATTAAAACATTTGAATTTACATTTACATTTTGGATTTACAAATTGTAATAATTTAATACAATCCACTGCGTTAACACATTGGTTTTTAATTAAAACGTCTCATATAGAGTCGTTCTCGATTTATACATACTTGTGTTGTGATATTGGTTAGTCATATTTCCCCGTCCCTATTTGGGGGTATGACAATAAGATTTCATTTCCGTTTCTCATAAATATCCATCTCATATCAGGCATTTCGCAAACTGCATAGAGATAAAAATCATTCATATGGATTGAACACCTGGTAACCGAACTAACAAGATGCATATAGAATATCCCCCGTATACAGGCATTTCGCAATCTGCATGCTATATACCGGCCGTCGCAATCAGTATATATCAATCGAAGTACTAAAGCATTCGTACCCCGAATGGGACTTGTCAAGGTCCATAGATCTATCTTTAGGATTCACGTCAATTAGGGGCCGTTTCCCTAATTCTTAGGCTACCAAGCTAACAAGGGGCGATATTCGGTATTCGTAATCCAACCATAGAATATAGTTTAAGTACTTGTGTCCATTTCGTAAAACAGTTTATAAAACAGCGCATGTATTCTCAGCCCAAAAATATATATAAAAAGGGAGTAATGAAACTCACCATACTGTATTTTGTAGTAAAAATACATATGACGTCATTGAACAAAAGTAGGGTTGGCCTCGGATTCACGAACCTATATCATTTGTATATTTATCAATATACATAGTTATAATCGAATAAATATATATATAAATTTATTAGTTATATTCTTTTTATAATAATAATATATATGTTTCGTATATTCATTTTGTACATAAAAATATTAAATTTTGTTATGTTATATATATTAGATATATTTATATATAAATATCATTTGTTTGTTAGTACTAAGATAATATGTTAAGTGATAACAATAATAATAATAATAATAATAATAATAATAATAATAATAATAATAATAATAATAATAATAATAATAATAATAATAATAATAATAATACTAATATTAATAATAATGATAATAGTATTAATAATTCTATATGATAATATTAACGATAGTTTTTATAATAAATCTCATAATAATGATAATAATAGTAGTTTTTAATAAAATGAATAATTTAATAGTAATGGTAATGAAAATAATAATTTTGATAATAATACCTAATACTTAATAATAATAATAATAATAATAATAATAATAATAATAATAATAATAATAATAACAATCTTATTACTAGTGGTAATCTTAATAATAATAATACTTTTGTTAATAATAATAATAAAATTTCTAAATGTTACTAATACTTGTATTAATAAAAATGATAATACTAATATCTAATGTTCGTAATGTATAATCATAGTAATATTAATAATAATTATAATTCTAATACTTAGTGATAGTAATAATAATAATAATAACAATATTCATAACAATTAATAATAATAATAATAATAATAATAATAATAATAATAATAATAATAATAATAATAATAATAATAATAATAATAATAATAATAATAATAATAATAATAATAATAATAATAATAATAGTAATAATAACATCAGTAATAATTATAATACTTGCACCCATGATATTAATAATAATTACTATATTACTAATAATAACAATCATAATAATAATTATAACAATAATAATGATCATAATAATAAAAATAATAACAATAACAATAGTAATAATAATAATAAAAATAATAGATGATAAATAAACTACCTTATAAGCTCATTTTAAAAAAAATTTGCACCCAACAGGGATTGAACCCGAGACCACTCGCAAACCCATCCTTCCATCAAACCAGCTGGGCTAGCCTACTTATCTGATATGATACTGATTTCATTTATATTTAAGCCGTAATTCCTTTTTTCCTATATCACTCATCTGTTTCAATTTCTATTCGACCTAATCCATAAATCAATTAATTTAACAAAAATAGTTTTAGGATTCAATAAGCAAATAGAAACGAGTTTACTGGTTTTTAATTGTATTATCAGAAGATGAAATAAATAAATAAAAACTTATAACAGACCTGAAGGACGTTTTGCAAACTCGAATTCAATTTCGAATGTGGAGACTGTTTTAAGCCACGATTTCTTCATGAAAGATGTTCCAAATTATCATTAAAAACTTGCTGTAACCTTAATTTAATCTAAAACATCGAATTGAACTCAAATTTTATGATGAACAACACATTTGACTTTTTTAGGATTGAGCTTTGACTCCATAATTCAGACACGATATTAAGAATTGGAAATTGAAAGTTTGCAGAAAGATTACATATCCAATTCTTAACAAAACCACATTTAAGGATTTTAAAATGGCATTCGAATTTGAATTATTTGAAAAATTGATCAAGAACAGAGGTTACGTACTTGGTTTCTTTTATTAATTTCTGTTTGATTTTCCAGTAAAAAAATAAATGCGATTGATAATTTGAAATATGATGGAAGAATAGAATGATTTATGGTCTAACAACACTAGTTAATTAGTAGTCTTATAACCAATTGGGTCAACGGTTTTCATTAATCAAAAGCATAAATAAATAAAAAAAATTAAAAGGGAGAAAGGAATGGCTAACTGAATTCGTACGTATACTGTTATTGATTGTCATCAAATTCAGACAAGAATCCAAATGAGATAAAGTTTGAAAGGAACGTGAGCTGATTCTAATCTCCAAATTCCAATTTATGATTCGTTTTATAAAAGATTTTAATAAATAATAATTATATTAATAATAATAATAATCAAAATACTAATAATAACAAAAATTAATAATAATAATAATAATAATAATAATAATAATAATAATGATTCTAATAATAATAAAAATAATAACAATCATATTATTAATGTTGTTAATAATAAAAGGTATTATTTTCTAATAACTAAAATATTGATAATGATAATAATTTATAATAATAATAATTCTTAATAATAATATCTAATAACAAATAATAATAATACTGATTTTAATGCTAATACATATTAATAATAATGAATGTAATAATAATAACATGACAATTATATTATAATTTGTAATTCTATATATATATTTGTATATATATATATATATTTATATATATATATACAGTGTATTTAAATATATCTGTTTATATACATATATATATATATATATATATATATATATATATATATATATATATATATATATATATATATATATATATATATATATCTGTATACATATATGTGTTTAGTCTCGTTAGTTATTAAATATAACTATAATAATAATACTTCTTAATATTATAAATAATAATAGTAACACTTTATAATAATGTAATGGTAATAATAATTATATTATTGATATTAATAATATCTATAAGTTTTATAACAATAATATTACTAATGATAATATTATAATAATTTAAATTTATCACACTTCATATATTACCACTAATACTTCTTATAGTAATGAGAGTAATATTATTGTTGTATAAAATTTTAATGTATTAATATTACATGTTATCGTTTATAATTTATACTATGTAATAACTTATATTGGATAGTAATATATATATATATATATATATATATATATATATATATATATATATATATATATATATATATATATATAAAATAAATATTAATAAAAAATATAATATCATGTATCTTATTTTACATATTTATTTCTATTGTTTATTTTATATTTTATATTTTCAAATTATTATATATATAATTACATTTATATATACATATATATACATATTTTATTAACAACAATTGTTCATGAATCGTCGGGATTAGTCAAAGGTCAAATATATACATGAACACAGTTCAGAGTTTTTGAGATTTTAATATTACAGACTTTGCTTACCGTGTCAGAATCATATACAGATTGAGTTTAAATTTGGTCGGAAATTTTCGGGTCGTCACAACAAGATTTTCATTTCCATTTCTCATAAATATACGTCCCATGCATAGAGACAAAAATCATTCATATGGATTGAACACCTGGTAACCGACATTAACAAGATGCATATAAGAATATCCCCTATCATTCCGGGACATCCATAAGACATGATAAAACAACATCGAAGTACTAAAGCATTCGGTACTTTGGATGGGGTTTGTTAGGCCCAATAGATCTATCTTTAGGATTCGCTTCAATTAGTAGATCGGTTTACTAATTCTTAGGCTACCAAGTAAAAGGGGCATATTCGGCTTCGATCATTCAACCATATAATGTAGTTTCGATTACTTGTGTCTATTTCGTAAAACATTTATAAAAGTGCATGTATTCTCAGACCCAAAAATATATATTGCAAAAGCATTTAAAAGGGAGCAAATGAAACTCACTATCCAATATTTTGTAGTAAAAATATTCATACGACGGAACTAAACAATGCAAGGTTGGCCTCGGATTCACGAACCTATATCAGGTATATATATTAATACATATAATTGTAATCGAACAATTTATATATATTATTATTGCTGGTTATTTTAGTAAATTATATGTTTCATTTAATAATTTAAATTAACTATATTTATCTTATATACTTTAATTACATAATTAGTGTTTATAAAAATCTTAAGATAGTTATGTTATATAGTTATGTTATATGTATTAAATAAATTTGTATATAACTAATATTTATTTGATAAAATAATAATAAAAAGTTGAATCTTTATATAATAATGATAAAAATAATGTTAATAATGATAATAATAATAAATATAATAATAATAATAATAATAATAATAATAATAATAATAATAATAAAAATAATAATAATAATAATAATAATAATAATGATAATATTAATATTAATAACAATAATAATACTTATGATAATGAAAATAATAATAATAATATAATAATAATTATTATACTTTTAATAATAATAATAAAAATGATAAGTTTAACAAAAATTAAATTTTATATAAAATGTTGATTTTACTAATAATGATAGCTTTAATAAAAATGATAATTTCTAATAAAAATGATAATTTTAATGATAATACTAATAATAATTTAAATGATAATTTTATTTAATCATGACTTAATTGTATTTATATTAATCTTTACTCATAAACGTACTTATAACTATACTCCTCGGTAGTAATTACCTTAACTATATTCATGATCACAACCCTAGTCGTTTTTATCTTAACATTCGTAATCTTAATGTTATTAATAATATAATAACTATGATATCAAGATTAATAATAACAATAATAATAATAATAATAATAATAATAATAATAATAATAATAATAATAATAATAATAATAATAATAATATAATAATATAATAATAATAATAATAATAATAATAATAATAATAATAATAATAATAATAATAATAATAATAATAATAATAATAATAATAATAATAATAATAATAATAATAATAAAGAGTAATAAGTAAACTACCTCAAGGAAGTAGTCCTAAAAAAATGCCCAAGTTCGGGCTCGAACCCAAGACCTCTCGTTTAACGAATAATCTTCCAACCCATTGAACCATTTATCTAATCTTGTTTTAATTCATTTGATTAAATATTTATTATGTTCGAATTCTGTTTACCTTCCTTCTTAAACTAAAACCCAACTTATCATCATCTAACCCTATTTGACTTGTTATCACAGATCTTCACCTTCATCGTCATTAGATCATTATCATTATCATCTCATCATGATCATCGAACATCGTGTCTATCATAGCATCATCACCATTAACATGTATCACCTTTATCACCAATATTATCATCGATTATCATTAATATCATCATTCTAATCATGCGTCATTAACAAACCGTATCATCATCTTCGCGTTACATGTTACCATCATCATTCTCGCTTCCTTATTAACATCACCATTTCATCTACCTTCACTCATCATCTCCTCGTTGAATTATCAATCATCATTGAGCATCTCTATACTACACGTTTATAAACTCCAACGTAAACAGAAAATTGGAAACATGGATTCAAAAGTTAACGGCCCAACATTATAAACCAAGTCCAACTAGACAGTCCAATAACAGGTATGACTTTGTTTGGCTAAACTTTGTTGGGCTTGTTTGACTTTGTAACCCAACATCAATCCAGGCCCAATAATAGGAATAGAAGCTGCAATTTACCCGATCTTGTTAAGTGGTCATCGATCGAGAATGAAAAAAAAAATATAGTTTTAAACGCTGGTAGCGGCAATCTAATAATAATGGTAGGGTTTCGTTTTCTCCTTTTCATCATCATGTCATCAATCATCTTGAAACCTCATCATCATTCTTCTTTTATCTCATCATCATTGTTAATTTGTGTAACCCATTTGTTCGACACACTTTAAAAGCAAACGAATCCAGAGAAACAAAAAATGGATTTAAATAAATTTTGAGGATTGGTGTTGGTCACGTAGGCATAAAGGAAAAGAGGAACAAAACCATAACAGAAAAAAATACAATCGTTGCAGCAAGAGTAGCAGGTTGTTTGTTCGAGTTAGGTCTCGGTTTTTGGCTTGACAGAAAGAACAAAATAGTTAAAAGGAATAGCAGCAGGTTTCTTGATTGTGGTTATGGCTCAAGATCAAAAATCGTAGAGAGAGAGATAGATGAGAGTGAAATGGTGGCGAGTTCATGGTGGTTTTGGTTATTCTCCAACGAAACAATAGCAACAAACATGTGAGAAAATAGTGATGATATGGTGACGGTTGTTAACAGCAAAAGGAGTTCAGTTTATGGATCTTGATTTCAACAATTAAATGAAGTAGTGAACCTGAAGTCGTTTGTTTTTTTTTTTTTTGGGTGTTGGTGTGGGTTTATGGTGTGTGGTTGTCGAAAACAGGAATACATAGGTAGTAATCGTGCGTGTATATGTATGTGGGATTGGGTTGGGTTAAATATCCAAAACAGAAATAATGAGTTGTTAATGGTTTACATCAAAGAAGGTGGCGGTTGTTCATGGTTGTCTATGGTGGTTGAGGAGACGGTTGTGTGTAGGTGGAGTTGAGGGTGAGATCAAAGTGAGTTTTGATTTCGTGTTTGAGTAACGAGAACTATATAGGTTCGATTATGATTGTAGTCTATGGGTTGGGAAGTTCATGGTGGTGATGAATGTTGCTTTGGCCGAATATAGAAAAGAGAAAATAAATGATGATGGTTCATTTCATATATGGAGTGTATATGTAATCTACCTATCTAAATATATACATAAGTTATATAGATGTAATTTTTATAATAATTAATAATTAATATTAATAATAATAAGGTAGTAATTGTCAATAAAGTAAAAGAAAAAGAAAACAAGAAGTGAATCAAACGTGCATATTAAATTTTAAATTCTGCCGACACTATTTGTCTATAATTCATGGACTGGAGTATCATGCTCCGTTGATAATTAGTGGCGGATGAAAGTCTTCAGAAAAATCCCAAATTTGTAGATTAACTATATTTATTTATTTTGATCATTATGGTATAAAATTCAATCCTTAATTTGTTAAATAAAAATTACATCAATTGTCCCTCTCATTTATGGGTGAAATATAAAAAGTGTTAAAACTTAACAAATAGTTCCTAAATACATTTTTAATAAGCCTAAAATTTATAGAACTCATTTTTGTATCACCGTTTATTTTAAAATTACATAAGTTTGAATTTAACTTGCTTAATATCAATCGAAATATCAAACGAGTATTACAATCATTTAATATTTGTTTTTAATATACTTTATTTATATATAGTTATATATTTTAAATAATAATTATTGTAATATCCTATTTTTATTTTATTAATTTTTAATAACAACAACATATAATACTTCAAATTATATCTCGAATTATTATTTATATGTACATACACACATATCTATAAACAATTAATTGTTCGTGAATCGTCGAGATCAGTCGAAGGTCAATAGAATGAATGAAACAGTTCAAACTTTTTGAGACTCAATCTTACAGACTTTGCTTATCGTATCGAAATCATATAAGGATTAAGTTTAAATTTGCTCGGAAATTTCCGGGTCGTCACAGTACCTACCCGTTAAAGAAATTTCGTCCCGAAATTTGAGTCAGGTCGTCATGACTAACAATAAGAATGTTTTTATGACGAATTTGAGTTGATAAATAAAGTTTTATCATCATTGAGTAATATGGATAAAACAATTCGATTAATCGAAGAGTACAAATGAAGTTATCACAAAAGAGTGAGATAAAGAAATAGAGATTCGTCTTAACTTTTGATGTAGTCAGGGTTGAATTTAGAAATTAAGGTGCGTCTTAGCTTTTGACTTCGTCTTGGTTGAATTCCGGAATTCAAGGGATATAAAGAAAATCTTCAAAATTTAAAAGATTTGATTCTTCGGTGAATAAGGAAATTAAGATCTCTATAATTAAATACGGTGATCTGCCTCGATTACTCTGTCTGATATTTCCATTATAAATTAAACTCTCCCGTTCCATTTTTCTCACCATTCCTATACTTTCTTTCTTAGTTCATACATCTAAAAGATTGTGAAAATGCTTAATCCAGTTCTAATCCTTGTCCTTCTTCTGACAATCGCTTCTGTCTTCCTCCTTTTTCATCTACCACCGGAGGAATCTGTTAACTTCTACTATTACCTTGGAGTTATAGTGTTTTTCATTCTCCCATGTATTTATGTTGGTATCCGCATTGATATACACGGTTTGTAATTTATGTGTTTGTGATCGGCTTTGTATTTTCCTTTATATTTCGGAGCCCCATGCTCTTGCTTTCTCTTCCCGATTCTAAATCAAGCGATTAATGGTCCAGAATTCGTAGATGCAGAGTTCCGAATGATCATAATGTTCTAAGCAGGAAGGAACGTAATAGCACGATTTGATTTGGTAAATTACCAGAATCACAGATGATAGAACTATCAAGAATATATTTTCTTGATATGTTCGGAGGTTAAGTAGAATGAAAGAGTTATGTAACATGGTACATGATGAGGGTATGATCTGTGAATCATCACGTTCCATTATAAACTCAGCATGACTTACTGTAATATAATCACGTTGATCAAGTGTCATTATATTATACTAACTCATGCATCAATTTCCAACACTACTTCAAAATCATTCATAATTCAAACTCGAGTTTTAAAGAAATTTAGAAACTAAAGTAGTTTCCTTTATGATGTAATATAGATAGCACGAAGAGATAAATAATTTCGGACGAGAATATTTATAAAAATATCTTCAGAAATATCGAAGATATTTATGATGATATTTTGGAATTTCTAAGTTCGATGGTTGATGAAGAAAGATTTTCCGCAAGATTTTAACATGAGTACGGAGCAAGATATTCTTTGAAGGTTTCATCGGATCCAGAATTACCTGGTTTCTTTATGTACAAGTTTAGCCCGTGTGATTTGTCCACAGCCTCCTTCATGGTTTGCTCAATCCATTTTTCAGTTCCAACTTTTCTGAGCTTTGCCAACATACTATTCTTTATCATCAAACTTCCGACGGTTAAGGTCGTTTACGGTTGTCTATAGTTTCTGCTACTTCATTCAGCTTTTTCAACATTCAGAGTATTGATTTGTATACTGAGTGCTTTTCAGAATTTCAGAATGGAAGATCATAATTCTAAGAGATAAATGTTATACATATAACTGTTGATGTAGACATGCTGTGAGTTTTCAAAGTACTGATTATTGATTCCCGGTAATTGGTATGGCAGTTCTCGTTACAAGATGCAGATAAGTATATGATAGGGTTTCAATGAATAAATATAATGATTTATCAGAGAGATTTAAGCCATGGAGCGACTAGGTTACTGATACATCTGTTGGTAATATGATGGAATATAAAAGGTTCCCCGGTAACAATAAAAGAGCACGCATATATATCAAGGTTATAATAAGGTTGTTTCGAACGAAAAATCGAAGTTGACTTGCTGGAGCTGTGATAAAAATTGGCTGATTTGAAAAAAAAGATTACAATGTTATTTTTGGTAATAATAATGCCAACGGAGCTAGCACAGATGAGTGTTAAACGTTTACTCAGGTTCCGAGTGTTTTTCAGGTGCATAACTGTATGCATCAATCTTTTCTTCCGTAAATGAAGTGTGGTTGGTTCATTCTCTCGATTGAGGTATTTTCAATAATCATGAAAGATTTGAACGCAGATTGTAATCGTTAAGATACAAATGAGGTTTAAGATGAAATCAAGTGACAAACTTGAAGAGATGTTTAGTTTCATATGTTATAATCAATATTTTAATTCATTTTAATTGTCCAATGTCATTAGTCCACAGTTCGTAGTCCACAATTAGTAGTACAACAATTCATATATAGTTTAATATATAATATTTGAATTAATTAATACGTATCGTGACCCATTGTATACATGTCTCAGGCTCGATCACAACTCAAAGTATATATATTATTGTAGAATCAACCTCAACCCTGTATAGTTGAAATGTCCCGTTCTTATTGATTAAAAACGTTCCATATTAATTGATTTCGTTGCGAGGTTTTGACCTCTATATGAGACGTTTTTCAAAGACTGCATTCATTTTTAAACAAACCATAACCTTTATTTCATCAATAAAGGTTTAAAAAGCTTTACGTAGATTATCAAATAATGATAATCTAAAATATCCTGTTTACACACAACCATTACATAATGGTTTACAATACAAATATGTTAGAACAAAATAAGTTTCTTGAATGCATTTTTTACACAATATCATACAAGCATGGACTCCAAATCTTGTCCTTATTTAAGTATGCAACAGCGGAAGCTCTTAATAATCACCTGAGAATAAACATGCTTAAAACGTCAACAAAAATGTTGGTGAGTTATAGGTTTAACCTATATATATCAAATCATAATAATAGACCACAAGATTTCATATTTCAATACACATCCCATACATAGAGATAAAAATCATTCATATGGTGAATACCTGGTAACCGACATTAACAAGATGCATATATAAGAATATCCCCATCATTCCGGGACACCCTTCGGATATGATATAAATTTCGAAGTACTAAAGCATCCGGTACTTTGGATGGGGTTTGTTAAGCCCAATAGATCTATCTTTAGGATTCGCGTCAATTAGGGTGTCTGTTCCCTAATTCTTAGATTACCAGACTTAATAACAAGGGGCATATTCGATTTCGATAATTCAACCATAGAATGTAGTTTCACGTACTTGTGTCTATTTTGTAAATCATTTATAAAACCTTCATGTATTCTCATCCCAAAAATATTAGATTTTAAAAGTGGGACTATAACTCACTTTCACAGATTTTTACTTCGTCGGGAAGTAAGACTTGGCCACTGGTTGATTCACGAACCTATAACAATATATACATATATATCAAAGTATGTTCAAAATATATTTACAACACTTTTAATATATTTTGATGTTTTAAGTTTATTAAGTCAGCTGTCCTCGTTAGTAACCTACAACTAGTTGTCCACAGTTAGATGTACAGAAATAAATCGATAAATATTATCTTGAATCAATCCACGACCCAGTGTATACGTATCTCAGTATTGATCACAACTCAAACTATATATATTTTGGAATCAACCTCAACCCTGTATAGCTAACTCCAACATTCACATATAGAGTGTCTATGGTTGTTCCGAAATATATATAGATGTGTCGACATGATAGGTCGAAACATTGTATACGTGTCTATGGTATCTCAAGATTACATAATATACAATACAAGTTGATTAAGTTATGGTTGGAATAGATTTGTTACCAATTTTCACGTAGCTAAAATGAGAAAAATTATCCAATCTTGTTTTACCCATAACTTCTTCATTTTAAATCCGTTTTGAGTGAATCAAATTGCTATGGTTTCATATTGAACTCTATTTTATGAATCTAAACAGAAAAAGTATAGGTTTATAGTCGGAAAAATAAGTTACAAGTCATTTTTGTAAAGGTAGTCATTTCAGTCGAAAGAACGACGTCTAGATGACCATTTTAGAAAACATACTTCCACTTTGAGTTTAACCATAATTTTTGGATATAGTTTCATGTTCATAATAAAAATCATTTTCTCAGAATAACAACTTTTAAATCAAAGTTTATCATAGTTTTTAATTAACTAACCCAAAACAGCCCGCGGTGTTACTACGACGGCGTAAATCCGGTTTTACGGTGTTTTTCGTGTTTCCAGGTTTTAAATCATTAAGTTAGCATATCATATAGATATAGAACATGTGTTTAGTTGATTTTAAAAGTCAAGTTAGAAGGATTAACTTTTGTTTGCGAACAAGTTTAGAATTAACTAAACTATGTTCTAGTGATTATAAGTTTAAACCTTCGAATAAGATAGCTTTATATGTATGAATCGAATGATGTTATGAACATCATTACTACCTTAAGTTCCTTGGATAAACCTACTGGAAAAGAGAAAAATGGATCTAGCTTCAATGGATCCTTAGATGGCTCGAAGTTCTTGAAGCAGAATCATGACACGAAAACAAGTTCAAGTAAGATCATCACTTGAAATAAGATTGTTATAGTTATAGAAATTGAACCAAAGTTTGAATATGATTATTACCTTGTATTAGAATGATAAACTACTGTAAGAAACAAAGATTTCTTGAGGTTGGATGATCACCTTACAAGATTGGAAGTGAGCTAGCAAACTTGAAAGTATTCTTGATTTTATGAAACTAGAACTTTTGGAATTTATGAAGAACACTTAGAACTTGAAGATAGAACTTGAGAGAGATCAATTAGATGAAGAAAATTGAAGAATGAAAGTGTTTGTAGGTGTTTTTGGTCGTTGGTGTATGGATTAGATATAAAGGATATGTAATTTTGTTTTCATGTAAATAAGTCATGAATGATTACTCATATTTTTGTAATTTTATGAGATATTTCATGCTAGTTGCCAAATGATGGTTCCCACATGTGTTAGGTGACTCACATGGGCTGCTAAGAGCTGATCATTGGAGTGTATATACCAATAGTACATACATCTAAAAGCTGTGTATTGTACGAGTACGAATACGGGTGCATACGAGTAGAATTGTTGATGAAACTGAACGAGGATGTAATTGTAAGCATTTTTGTTAAGTAGAAGTATTTTGATAAGTGTATTGAAGTCTTTCAAAAGTGTATAAATACATATTAAAACACTACATGTATATACATTTTAACTGAGTCGTTAAGTCATCGTTAGTCGTTACATGTAAGTGTTGTTTTGAAACCTTTAGGTTAACGATCTTGTTAAATGTTGTTAACCCAATGTTTATAATATCAAATGAGATTTTAAATTATTATATTATCATGATATTATCATGTATGAATATCTCTTACTATGATATATATACATTAAATGTCTTTACAACGATAATCGTTACATATATGTCTCGTTTAAAAATCATTAAGTTAGTAGTCTTGTTTTTACATATGTAGTTCATTGTTAATATACTTAATGATATGTTTACTTATCATAGTATCATGTTAACTATATATATATCCATATATATGTCATCATATAGTTTTTACAAGTTTTAACGTTCGTGAATCACCGGTCAACTTGGGTGGTCAATTGTCTATATGAAACATATTTCAATTAATCAAGTCTTAACAAGTTTGATTGTTTAACATGTTGGAAACATTTAATCATGTAAATATCAATCTCAATTAATATATATAAACATGGAAAAGTTCGGGTCACTACAATAGTTAACTCGATCATTACTGCATATAGAGTGTCTATGGTCATTCCAAATAATATATATAGATGCGTCGATATGATATGTCAAAACATTGTATATGTGTCCCGATAAAGTGCGTAAAATAAATAACAGAAATTAAATGACGATAATAAAATTGCGAGAATTAAAATTACGATAAATAAATTGCGATAATTAAAATGTAACAAGGTATTAAAAGTTAGCTAGGAACAGTTAGCTAGGATTCTGTTAGCGTGGATTCTTAACAAAATTTCTCATAGTTAATTTGTTTGTTTCTAACAAATTTTATTTTGTCCAATGTTTTCTTCATTATGCCACTTGTTGGATTCTGATAGGTCAAAATCCAAATATGAAATTGAATGAAATTGGTTATTCTGTGGTGAACGGATACGTAATCTGTGGATGTAAGTAGGATAGTAAATGACTGTTGAATCAGATTTGAAGAATGTACAATGTAACTTATTAATGTGAAATCCAAATATTTCTAGGGTATTACCTACCCTTTAAAATATTTTCACCATTAACAGTTTGTACAAAAGAATTTTTAATTACAATATTTATGAAAATATATATACATATATATTTTCTTCAGATGTAATCATGGATTTAATGAGTCAATATGATATTAGACTCATTTGATTTACTGTTAGAACAAGGATATATAATCTCTAAAATATTAGAGATTACATAATTGCCATGTCGAACGAAGATAATTGATGTAGAACGATACGTAGTATGATGATTATAATCGAGGTACATAATGAGATGTTGAGGCGTGTGTTGTTGATGGTACGGGTGCTGTTACTGATGGTACTGTTGGTGCCGGTGATGTTGCTGAAGCTGGTATGTTTTGCACCATATTTTCTAAAGCTATTACTCGAGCACGAAGCTCGTTGACTTCTTCTATTATTCCGGGATGATTGCCAGTCGGAACCAGTGGATGAATAAGGTTTAGAATTGTGGATTGAATATAATCGTGACGTGCTACTCTAGAAATGAGGCTGAAAATGGTGTTTCGGATAGGTTCACCGATAAGTGTTTCAGGTTCTTCACCAAGAGGTGAATTCGGTTGGTGGAAGGGATCGCCTTCTTCGTGTCTCCATTGATTAAGTCCAGACTCACTAATGTATCCTAACAACTATCAGTTAGACACACTAATGCAGGCATGGTTCGCTAAGACCACCGCTCTGATACCACATGTAAAGACCCGTCCTAATCTATAAGAACGAATACAATAACATATGATTACATCGCGAGGTATTTGACCTCTATATGATACATTTTACAAACATTGCATTCGTTTTAAAAGACAAACTTTCATTACATCGAAAGTTTACAGGCATGCATACCATTTCATAATATCCATCTATAAATGATCTAATCTGTCATTTACTTAATCAAAATCTTTACTGAACTCAACGACTTGAATGCAACGTCTTTTGAAATATGCCATGAATGACTCCAAGTAATATCTTTAAAATGAGCAAATGCACAACGGAAGATTTCTTTAACACATGAGAATAAACATGCTTTAAAGTGTCAACCAAAACGTTGGTGAGTTCATTAGTTTATCATAAACGATCATTTTCATTATTTTAATAGACCACAAGATTTTCATTTCCATTTCTCATAAATATACGTACCATGCATAGAGACAAAAATCATTCATATGGATTGAACACCTGGTAACCGACATTAACAAGATGCATATAAGAATATCCCCTATCATTCCGGGACATCCATCGGACATGATAAAACAACATCGAAGTACTAAAGCATCCGGTACTTTGGATGGGGTTTGTTAGGCCCAATAGATCTATCTTTAGGATTCGCGTCAATTAGTAGATCGGTTTACTAATTCTTAGGCTACCAAGCAAAAGGGGCATATTCGGCTTCGATCATTCAACCATATAATGTAGTTTCGATTATTTGTGTCTATTTTGTAAAACATTTATAAAAGCGCATGTATTCTCAGTCCCAAAAATATATATTGCAAAAGCATTTAAAAATGGAGCAAATGAAACTCACTATCCAATATTTTGTAGTAAAAATATTCATACGACGGAACTGAACAATGCAAGGTTGGCCTCGGATTCACGAACCTATATCAGGTAGATATATTAATACATATAATTGTAATCGAACAATTTATATATATTATTATTAATGGTTATTTTAGTAAATTATATGTTTCATTTAATAATTTAAATTAACTATATTTATCTTATATACTTTAATTACATAATTAGTGTTTATAAAAATCTTAAGATAGTTATGTTGTATAGTTATGTTATATGTATTAAATAAGTTTTTATATAACTAATATTTATTTGATAAAATAATAATAAAAAGTTGTATCTTTATATAATAATGATAAAAATAATGTTAATAATGATAATAATAATAATAAATATAATAATAATAATAATAATAATAATAATAATAATAATAATAATAATAATAATAATAATAATAATAATAATAATAATAATAATAATGATAATGATAATATTAATATTAATAAAAATAATAATACTTATGATAATGAAAATAATAATAATAATATAATAATAATAATTATACTTTTAATAATAATAATAATAATGATAAGTTTAACAAAAATGAAATTTTATATAAAATGATGATTTTACTAATAATGATAGCTTTAATAAAAATGATAATTTCTAATAAAAATGATAATTTTAATGATAATACTAATAATAATTTAAATGATAATTTTATTTAATCATGACTTAATTGTACTTATATTAATCTTTACTCATAAACGTACTTATAACTATACTCCTCAGTAGTAATTACCTTAACTATATTCATGATCACAACCCTAGTCGTTTTTATCTTAACATTCGTAATCTTAATTATATTAGTTTTAATGTTATTAATAATATAATAACTATGATATCAAGATTAATAATAACAATAATAATAATAATAATAATAATAATAATAATAATAATAATAATAATAATAATAATAATAATAATAATAATAATAGTAATAATAATAATAATAATAATAATAATAATAATAATAATAATAATAATAATAATAATAATAATAATAATAATAATAATAATAATAATAATAATAATAATAATAATAATAATAATAATAATAATAATAATAATAATAAAGAGTAATAAGTAAATTACCTCAAGGAAGTAGTCCTAAAAAAATGCCCAAGTCCGGGCTCGAACCCAAGACCTCTCGTTTAACGAATAATCTTCCAACCCATTGAACCATTTATATAATCTTGTTTTAATTCATTTGATTAAATATTTATTATGTTCGAATTCTGTTTACCTTCCTTCTTAAACTAAAACCCAAATTATCATCATTTAACCCTATTTGACTTGTTATCACAGATCTTCACCTTCATCGTCATTAGATCATTATCATAATCATCTCATCATGATCATCGAACATCGTGTCTATCATAGCATCATCACCATTAACATGTATCACCTTTATCACCAATATTATCATCGAATATCATTAATATCATCATTCTAATCATTCGTCATTAACAAACCGTATCATCGTCTTCACGTTACATGTTACCATCATCATTCTCGGTTCCTTATTAACATCACCATTTCATCTACCTTCACTCATCATCTCCTCGTCGAATTATCAATCATCATCGAGCATCGCTATACTACACGTTTTTAAACTCCAACGTAAACAGAAAATTGGAAACATGGATTCAAAAGTTAACGGCCCAACATTATAAACCAAGTCCAACTAGACAGTCCAATAACAGGTATGACTTTGTTTGGCTAAACTTCGTTGGGCTTGTTTGACTTTGTAACCCAACATCAATCCAGGCCCAATAATAGGAATAGAAGCTGCAATTTACCCGATCCTGTTAAGTGGTCATCGATCCAGAAAGAAAAAAAATATAGTTTTAAACGCTGGTAGCAGTAATCTAATAATAATGGTAGGGTTTCGTTTTCTCCTTTTCATCGTCATGTCATCAATCATCTTGAAACCTCATCATCATTCTTCTTTTGTTTCATCATCATTGTTAATTTGTGTAACCCATTTGTTCGACACACTTTAAAAGTAAACGAATCCAGAGAAACAAAAAATGGATTTAAATAAATTTTGAGGATTGGTGTTGGTCACGTAGGCATAAAGGAAAAAAGGAACAAAACCATAACAGAAAAAAATACAATCGTTCCAGCAAGAGTAGCAGGTTGGTTGTTCGAGTTGGGTCTCGGTTTTTGGCTTGACAGAAAGAACAAAATAGTTAAAAGGAATAGCAGCAGGTTTCTTGATGGTGGTTATGGCTCAAGATCAAAAATCGTAGAGAGAGATATAGATGAGAGTGAAATGGTGGCGAGTTCATGGTGGTTTTGGTTATTCTCCAACGAAACAATAGCAACAAACAGGTGAGAAAATAGTGATGATATGGTGACGGTTGTTAACAGCAAAAGGAGTTCAGTTTATGGATCTTGATTTCAACAATTAAGTGAAGTAGTGAACCTGAAGTTGTTTGTTTTTTTTTTTTTTTTTTGGGTGTTGGTTTGGGTTTATGGTGTGTGGTTGTCGAAAACAGGAATACATAGGTAGTAATCGTGCGTGTATATGTATGTGGGATTGGGTTGGGTTAAAGATCCAAAACAGAAATAATGAGTTGTTAATGGTTTACATCAAAGAAGGTGGCGGTTGTTCATGGTTGTCTATGGTGGTTGAGGAGACGGTTGTGTGTAGGTGGAGTTGAGGGTGAGATCAAAGTGAGTTTTGATTTCGTGTTTGAGTAACGAGAACTGTATGGGTTCGATTATGATTGTAGTCTATGGGTTGGGAAGTTCATGGTGGTGATGAATGTTGCTTTGGCCGAATATAGAAAAGAGAAAATAAATGATGATGGTTCATTTCATATATGGAGTGTATATGTAATCTAACTATCTAAATATATACATAAGTTATATAGATGTAATTTTTATAATAATTAATAATTAATATTAATAATAATAAGGTAGCAATTGTCAATAAAGTAACAGAAGAAGAAAACAAGAAGTGAATCAAACGTGCATATTAAATTTTAAATTCTGCCGACACTATTTGTCTATAATTCATGGACTGGAGTATCATGCTCCGTTGATAATTAGTGGCGGATGAAAGTCTTCAGAAAAATTCCAAATTTGTAGATTAACTATATTTATTTATTTTGGTCATTATGGTATAAAATTCAATCCTTAATTTGTTAAATAAAAATTACATCAATTGTCCCTCTCATTTATGAGTGAAATATAAAAAGTGTTAAAACTTAACAAATAGTTCCTAAATACATTTTTAATAAGTCTAAAATTTATAGAACTCATTTTCGTATCACCGTTTATTTTAAAATTACATAAGTTTGAATTTAACTTGCTTAATATCAATCGAAACATCAAACGAGTATTACAATCATTTAATATTTGTTTTTAATAAACTTTATTTATATATAGTTATATATTTTAAATAATAATTATTATAATATCCTATTTTTATTTTATTAATTTTTAATAACAACAACATATAATACTTCAAATTATATTTCGAATTATTATTTATATGTACATACACACATATCTATAAACAATTAATTGTTCGTGAATCGTCGAGATCAGTCGAAGGTCAATAGAATGAATGAAACAGTTCAAACTTTTTGAGACTCAATCTTACAGACTTTGCTTATCGTATCGAAATCATATAAGGATTAAGTTTAAGTTTGGTCGAAAATTTCCGGGTCGTCACATGGAATCCGAATGTTCTTTCCCTAGCAGACCCTAAAGAACTAGTCTTCTCCCTCCATTCTGAATTTTTGTGTTTTTAGGTTTTACGAGATGAAGAATTCCTTTGATTTGAACCATGGTCTACTACTATACGCTATGATTACTAAACGTAATAATAACACTTTCCCTAGTGAGCTGGTATCATTCATAAGAGGCAAAATGGACGAAGTGAGGAAAGAACTCAGGAACAATCATAATAAGATACATTTTGGTAAAGGAAAATCAAAATCCACAACAAAAGAAGAGCACGACACCTTGAAAGATGTCATAAATGCGGAAAATGGTCACACGAAGGGAAATGTTCGAACAATCAAACACATTCCAATACCGAGTTCGTTACTTCATGCAGAGAAGGACCGTTCATATGTTTAGAAGAAAAGTTATTGAAAAATCGTGGATACGCTTATGTAGCTATGGAAAACCAAATCGAACGACTCTCCTATGAGTCGACTAAAGCAGGTCTCTGAGAATTCTATCTCACAGGTAAGTATGTACAGTTTTTATTTTTATTTTATTTATTGCTTTTAACCTTTTGATAATAAACGCTGAATCGTTCGCTATAAAGTATTAAATTGATATTCAATAAAATTAGGTATAATAAACCGAAATTATTAATATCAGACAAAAATTTAATTCATCATTGCGAAATTTACCGTTTATTCATAAGGTATAAATATCTTTAATCAATCAATCCAAAATATTTCAGAAATTTATCAGGAGTAAAACTAGGTAATATAGCCGAAATTACTTTACCCAAAAGAGGGACGTATATTTTTGTTAATATTTGATTGATTAAAGTGGGATAAAAGACCAAAAAGATTTTTACCTTGTTTTTAAAATTAATATATAACTATATTATTTTAAATATAAGTTTTGTAAAAGTAATGTATATATTAATAATATTTATATGAAATTTAATGCATTTTAAATTTAAGTTTGGTGTGAATTTAAAAACAAAAATTTATTTTATTTCATTAAGTTAAAAAAATTGATTTCTAAAATTCGTCGTGAGTTGAAGACTAGGTCGTTGAACCGAAATTGCTTTACCCAAGGGCAGGGCGACAAATTTTGTTATCATTATTTTTAATCTTATTAATTTAAAGTATGCCAAAAAAAAAGAATCCAAAAATCTTTGCTTTTAAAACAATCGCTTTAAAATGACAAATTTTAAAATTTTTTCGAGGGATGGACTTGGTAAACGTACCGAAACTACCTCAACCCAAAAAAAGGAAACAAAATTTTAAAAATCAATCAATTAATTGTTTTATGAATAAAGGTTTTATATAAAAAAAATAATAATAATAAAAAATAAATTAATACCATAGTCGCGGAGGTTTGTGTATAGAGACCACCGCAGTCGCGGAGCTTGAAATTTCCAGACCAGTTAAACTGGTCGACAGAGTAGTCCCCAAACACACACATACCCAATTTTTTCTGCGAAAATACCCACAAAAACGCTCCCAAAATTCTCGATTTTACACCATTTTTCATCAAATCTTTCATAAAATCATGATGAGAAGAATCCTACCAAGAAGTTTTTCAAGGAGAACGGTAAATTTCTACACAATACACTCTTTAATTCGGATTTATAGTGTTCTTGAGCAAAATTATACCTAATTTGATTTTGATGAATTCTAGCCTAATTATGCTTAAATTGTTTGTGTATTGTGCTTGTATAACCAAGATTGATGCTATTTAACATAATTAAAAGCCTTAAACTTCAAATTTTTAACAATCTAGGGTTTGTGTTCTTGAGCAAAATTTGGGGCTTTTTGATATAAACGAGTTATGGCCAATTTTTTTTGTTAGTTCATGCTTAATTAAGTAGTGTAACATGTTTAGGTTGCTAATTGATCCAAACTTTGATCCTAAATATGATTTTTGAGCATCAAAGTGGACTTTTCAAGTCTAAAATACATGAACTTGATTAATTTAATATGAATGTCATTTGAAACTTGTTTAAATTGCTAGTAATGGTTATTTTAACATGTTATTTGAGTAGAATGCTTATGAACATTGTATACATTTTCATATATGCTTATTTGTAAAAGTGTAGAATTGTTAATTTTATGAAATTGTGTATAAGTTTAATATTGTTTAAACATGTCATTATGATTGTTTTGATTTATGATTTTGCTAACACTAATGCAAATTTGGATGCACAAAAATTGTGTTTAATGTGTTTTGCAGACTGAAAGGGGTGAATCTTCATCCGCGTCCCAGGCTCACAATGCTCCTCCTGAGAATGCAGACGAACAGGAGATTAACAACCAATACAGATAAAATCTACCGCATCAATTCATTTCATATTCAAATATACACGAGGCAGATTTACACCCTAATTTAAGATTTGACAGACGTTAGATAGATTATCCAAAATATCAGAGGAACTTACACATTCTTCAGTCAAAGGATGTTGAAGTACCCAGGGTGATAGATTGGAAACCATTAGAAACAGTGGAATTAGCCGAACGACTCATGGAATTACTTTACCAAAGGTATGGTAGTTCTACTTTTAATGATTGGGAACGTTTATTCACTATACGTAGGCCTGTATATAGGGAATGGTGTGTGGAATTATTAAGTACTGTTGAAATAAATGATCAGGTAGCTAGCTTAACCGATCAAAGTTTTATTAGATTTTTGTTAGGAGGTGTGATGCGCCATATGTCTCTATTAGATATGGCTCGGGCCTTGTGTATATATACGCCTGAGGAACTAGCATCTACTGATTGTCAAAGGTTAATAATTAATGGTAGAAGGGTTGATGAAAATTTTGATATGAATGGAATATGGAGTAGAATGACTAGCCATAACCGATTTCGTGGGGGATCTTACTCTTATACTGATATTAATAGAGCTGAGCTAAGAGTGATCCATAGGTTTTTAGCAAACTCAATTACACAACGAGGTAGGAATAAAGAAAAGGTAAATGAAAATGATCTATTTTACCTCATGTGTATTCGAGACCCACAGAGCGTTGTGAACATACCTTATTGGGTGGGTTATTACTTATCGGTAATGGTAAGGGGTATGCAAAATAATAGTATAATAGGAGGTGGAATTTTCATTACTTTAATTGCTGAGTATCTCAATGTGGATAGAAGTCAGGGGGATTATTAATTGCAGTACCAGAACCCCGTGATAGAATTGATTTACGCGTGTATCATGGTGCAAAGGTTTTAAAGAAACGACATAACACTGCAGTACCATATGATGGCACGCATCCACAGGTAGAACGAGATCAGGAGCAAGGTAATGCAGGTGGAGGAAACCAAATGACAGATATACAAAGAATAATGGCCCAAAGTGCATACAATCAGGCTATGCAACGTGAGTTTTAGGCTTGGCAATATCATCAAGAATATATCAAAGCCTATTTAGCCTCCCAAGGTAGGAACTACATTCCTACTGAACCGGCCAATTTTCCTCCATGGACCGACGATACACGACCACCTTTTCCTACATATGACCCATTCCAAGCGTATCAAAACATATACCATGAACCTTGGAACCCCTTCTGGTACAATCAGAATCAACCCTAATTTTCTTAGTATTATTTATTTTATTATTTGTAATGTTACTACTTTTAATATTTATTTTGGTATTGTAGTAGTTTTTATAGTTTTCTAACATTTTAAATATTAGATTTTATAAATTTTTTAACGTGGGGTGATATACCCAACTTCAAATATATATATATATATATATATATATATATATATATATATATATATATATATATATATATATATATATATATATATATATATATATATATATATATATATGTTTGTAGTTTATCTTATGTACAAAACAGGGTAAAACAGCACACTTTCAAAGACTGACATTAAGTTTAGCAAAAGCTATTAATTTTGACGACAAGACGAAAAACAAATGTGATATAACAACTGCAGGAATGAACAAATGATGTGCATCATTTATCATTCAAACAAAGAACAATATATTTGGAAAATTTGGTAAATCTTAATCATCTTTTTACGCTAATCACCCTCATAAATTTAAATTTTTACTGATTTCTTGCAAATAAGGGCATTGCAAGATCTTAAGTGTGGGAAGGGATTAAATTCTTTCGGGTTTTAAACATTTGACTTATACACTTAGTTTAATAGCCACCATTAAATTTTACTAGTAATGCAGTAGTTGTATTAGAATCTAGTGCTCTCTGATAATAAAGAACAGCCCTAGTCTTATATACTGACTACCCACTTCTAGTAAAATTTTTAAAAAAATTTCAACTAAATGAACTCAAAATCATGTTTATACATATTTATGAACGATAAAACTAGGTATTAACACCGAAATTATTGTTACCTCGGAAAGGACATAAATTGAGAAACAACCCAAAACGCTTGAATTCATTTAAAATGGAATAGAAGAGAATAAAAAGGCAAAGAAATAAAAATAAAAGCCAAGTGTGGGAAATATTTACCAAGTTATTTAGAACATATATCACATATTTTTGTACAAATAATTGAAGATACTTTTATTTTGGACGATATTAATCAGTTTTACCGAGTTTATTGTAATATAAATGGAATTTAAAAGGAAGTAAAGTCTTCCGAGAAAAAGAAACGCGCTTCTTGATTTAGGTCAGGAAGTTATCGTCCAGACCAGTTGTAGAGTCTACGAAAAACCTTGAAAAGTTTTCTCGAAAATCAGCTGGAAATCCACGGACCTCAGCATCAAACAGGGTCGCCAAGTGGTCAGACTTATCCTAACCATGAGAGGATATGTCTCGTAAAATGGGGAGGGCGCCGTACAAATTAGTTTGATAAGACTAATGAATCAAACCCTCAGAAAGGATAATCTCCTTAAAGATTAAAAATCAGCCTTTAAGACTGATATTACTCAATCCTTGAGATTGACCTTAAAGATTGAGAATTACAAACTCATGGAATTCGATGATATCTAAACTCGAGCTTGAACGAGAAAATATTTTGATCAAAATTATAAACCGATTTGTTTTCTAAAAACCTATTTTCAATGCGTTCATTACCATTGAACGTAAAATCCTGAGAATTCACCGAAATTCATTAGGTCACCTGAACTAAATCGGGTGTCAACCGTAAGAACGGTGGTTGCATAGCATGGTCGAAGACAGGACCTTGTGCCAGACCGAAAAATTATAGGGTGATCTTTGCTATTGCTCCTACAAAGGATAGTAATTGCATCTGACACGTTGTGGACCATGAACATCTGCATGTCATTAGACATTGCCTTACCAGTTGCTTGTTCAACGCTTTCCTTTATAACTGGATGGTAGTTTACCAAAAGGTAATATACGGAGCAAGTATACTGGACGTGTGCTTTCCTAATACAAGGTTAGCAAGTGGGTGACACAAAACCGCGAGTTTTGAGCTAAAATTTTAAAATCTGAAACCCACAAAACCCACAAAAACATTTTGCAAACACCGGTGAAGGGTTATTCCGGAAAACTTATCTAGGGTAAAAGCTAGATTGAATTTTCAAAAGATCAAATGTTTTCATAAAGATCTAATTTCCTTAAAGGATCTAAATGTTACATTGTACATTCTTCAATTCTGATTCTCATGAATTGTATTCATTTGTATTCTGTGATGAATTATCACATCAAACCACCGAAATTATCATTTACGACATTTCTTCAACAACCGTTAGATCCATTGATGGATACATCTTACGCTTAAACACTTCAAATTCAAAATTCTTGAAAACATCCTTTGTATCCTGACGATCACAATCAGCGTTTAATCATCTAAAAACGAAATTTCTTGAAACCATCTTGGATTGATAATCAATGATTCAGATTCATTAATCTTGAGAATGCTGAAGAAGCAGCAAAAACTATATATGGTCTTAATGGCCAAAAGTTTGATGATAAAGAATGACGTATTGAAAAAGCTCAGATTTGGAACTGAAAAATGGATTGAGCTAACCATGAAGGAGACCAAGGACAAATACAAGGACCAAACCCTATATTCAAAGAATCCAGGTAATTCTGGATCCGATAAAATCTTTAGAGAATATCTTGCTCTGAAGTCACGTTAAAAGCTTGCGAAAAAATTTTCTTCATCAACTTTCGAACTTAGAAATTCCAAAATATCAGCATAAATATCTTCGATATTTCTGAAGATATTTTCATAAATATTCTAGTCCGAAATTATATACCTCTTCGTGCTATCTGTATTACATTATATAGGAAACTTCTGTAAAACCTAAGTATAAATTATGAATGATTTGAAGTGGTGTTGGAAATTGAAGCATGAGTTAGTATAATATAATGACGTCAGGCCAACGTGATTATATTACAGTAAGTCATGCTAAATTTTTAATGGAAGATGATAATTCATAGACTTTATAATCATCATTTGCCATGTTACATGACTCTTACATTCTGCTTAAATCTCTAAACATATCAAGAACATATTTTCTTGATAGGTATATCTTTTCCGGATATTCTGGTAATTTGACAAATCAAATCGTGCTATTACCTTTCCTTCTACTTTGTATATTATGATCATTCGAAACTTCATACCTACAATTTCTGGACCATTACTCGCTTTACTTAGAGTCGAGAGGAGAATAAAAAGGCAAAGAGCTCCGACATATAAGGGAAAATATAAAGTTCGATAACAACACCGAAATTACAAACCGTGTATATCAATGCGTATATCAATATAAAGACACGGGAGAATTAAAAACACTATAACACCAACATAAAAGTATAAGAAAACAAATTCCTCTGGTGATAAATGAAAAAGAAGAATGACTGAAACGATAGTCTGAAAAATATCCAGGATAAGAACTGGATGGAGCATTTTCACAATCTTTGGAAGTATGAATTGAGGAAGAAAGTATGAATTGATAAGTGGTGAAGATAATAAAATGGAAGAAGCTAATTTATATCGAAAACACAGCAATCGAGGCAACTCACCGCATTTAATCAAAGAAAATCCCAATTTCCGTAATTACCGGGGAATCAAATCTTATAAAGATTATGAAGATTTCTTTAAATCCTTTGAATTCCGGAAATCAACTTTAACCATATCAAAAGTTAAGGCGAACATTTCCTCATTTCAATCTTTTACGATAGCTTCATTTATACTCTTTCTATAATCGAATCGTTTTATCCATATTATTTAATGTCGATAAAACTCTAATTTTCAACTCATATTCATCATTCTTGTTGTAAAGAATGACGATCTCTATCAAATTTCATGACTATGATTTTCATGAACTCCTCTCTATTTTGTCTACCCTAATATTGTGGCATAAACACTCAAGGTTTAAATAAGCTCACTATTATTCATAACACATTTCATGTGTATTGAAATGCTTGTATAGCGTCATCATCTCTTTCTGAGAAAACCTAATCAATGACACTCTTGTTAGATAACCTTCGCATTAATAATATAATGCACTTCGTAGAATTTATAGATCGTATGATTTAAACGCTTGAACAAAACAATATTCTATCCGTTGGAATTCACGAAAGGCCCCGAGCATACCTGGGAACGTGAAGACCAAATAAAACGTAAATATCCTCGTCTATGTACGAACAACGCCGATTGATGGCAACAACTAAATTTCGGGACGAAATTTCTTTTAACGGGTAGGTACTATGACAACCCGAAAATTTTCGACAAAAATTTAAACAAAATCTCTACATGATTTCATTTAACTTCGATAAATTCCGACGATTCACGAACAATTTTTTTGTAAATAATAATACATTAGTATTAATTAATATTATTATTATTATTAACAATATTAACATTATCATTTACAATTATCATTATCAGTATTGTCAAACAATATTATTATTATTATTATTATCAAAATTATTATTAGTTGTCATTTTTAATATTATTATTAGTATTAATGATATTAAAAGCATTATTATTCTTATTGTTAAAATTATTATTATTGATATCATTTTATCTTGATTATTATTTTAATCAAAAAATATTATCAATATTATTATTATTAATGTTATTATTAATTTTAGTATTATTTTGATATTATTATTACTATTAATTCTATTATTATTATTATTAAAAGTATTATTAGGATTATTATTATTATTAATCTAATTATTATTATTAATATAATCTTTAAATAAGTAATAAATAAATTAAAAAAATAAAAAAATGAAACATGATAGATACCTAATTTAGGTCGATTGATTTTTTAATCTTATTAGTGATCTGCCTTTATATTTTGTTTATCTGCTTTTTGATTTCTTTTTATTTTTTTCTTCCCTGCATCGTGATTACATATCGACCCATTATCATTAACAATGAAAAATCTATGCTTTACACGTTAGATTAACAACATCTTTACGGTTATATAATGGTTGAAGATCTCTACAAATTGTAAATAAAAACAGAAAATCATTTAAAAGCTTTAAAACTCTGTTATTGCTTCATTATTCCAAAAACTCAAATTCGAAACCCATTTCAAAATCTATAAATGCAGTCTTGTTTGAAATCATACACTCAAACTATCTGCAAAACAGCAAGTTCCAATTCATCTTAACGAATCTTAATTTTCGAGCCAAAGTTTCTGTTTTCAAAAGTCAAAGGTTGTTCTTCGATTTAAATTCAAGCTCTCTGTTGTAATTCAAGTCCAATTGACGATCGAGATAGTTTCTATGAGTGATTTAGGAAATGTTTCATGAAGGAACCAAATTCTAAAACGTCCTCAAAATGAAAATCACGAATTTTTTTTCTTCTAAAAACAACGAAAGCAGCAGCAGGCTGTTATGCCAAAATTTTTTATTTTTTTATTTTTTTCTTTCGTTTTCAATTGATTTATACAATTAATATTGATTAACTGTTATTAATTTTGGAGTATATAAATCATTATTTTGATTAATTGAAGATCCCTGGTCGATTAACGAATTGAAGAAAAAGAGGGAAAAAGGAAATAACAGGTTACGGGTTAAATAAAATTGGGTTGGCAATTTAAATAGAAAAACAGAAATGGTAGAATGGTTATGGGTGTTTGCGGGCGAGCGAGAGGTCGCGGGTTCGAGCCCGGACAAGGGCGTTCATTTTTTTTAAGCTTGATACATTAAGGTAGTATTTTTATTATTTCTATTATTATTATTATTATTATTATTATTATTATTATTATTATTATTATTATTATTATTATTATTGTTATTATTATTACTAATATTAAAAACATAATTATTATTATCAATAATATAACTAATATTATTATTATCATTATTACTAGTATTATACTATTAGTATTATTATCACTAACTTTATAAGTATTATTATTATTGTTAAATTATTTTTATTGTCATTTTTCTCATATAATAATAATAATAATAATAATAATAATAATAATTATTATTATTATTATTATTATTATTATTATTATTATTATTATTATTATTATTATTATTATTATTATTATTATTATTATTTTATTATTATTATTATTATTATTATTATTATTATATTTGTTATCACTAATATATGTATTATTATTATTATTATTATTATTATTATTATTATTAGAATTATTATTATTATTATTATTATTTTAAAACCATACAAATTATCATTATCATTTTTGTTATTAGTATTATTATTATTTATAAAGTTATTATTACTCTTATTAGTAAATCATTATTATCAAAACTATCATTTTTATTGAAAACATCTTTTTAGTAAAATTTTTATTTTCACTATCATTAAAACTATATCATTATTATTATTAACATTTAATTACTAGTATCATTATCATTATTATTATTATTATTATTATTATTATTATTATTACAAAATAATACAATTATTTATTCATTATCATTATTAAAATCATTTTATCAAACAAATACTTATATATAGAATATATATATAAAAGTATATAGAAATATATAACAAGTGAAATAATATATATATAAACTTATTCGATTACGAGTATATGTGTTAATATATATATATACTTGATATAGGTTCGTGAATTCAAGGTCAACTCTACATTTGTTCAGTGCCGTCATATGCATATTTACTACAAACTATCGTATCGTATAGTGAGTTCATCTGCTCCCTTTTTATATATATTTTTGGGCTGAGAATACATGCGCAACTTTTATAACTGTTTTACACGTTAGACACAAGTACTCAAACTTTTATGCTATATACGTGCTTTGGCATGCTAAATCCCCACCGTAATATAGTTAATTGCTGAGGTATAAGATGCAAACTTAGTTATTGTGAGTAGCGCTACTGAGAGTGACGTCTCTGTCCATTTGACCGTTGGTCTTTGGATACATAATACTGATTCAACGACATGAATAACAAATGTCACGGGGTAACTTTGTTTAGTCGCGATATTACAAATAGCAACTCTTTCGATTGATATATTGGTATCAATCAACTTTAAACTGAAATCTTGTGGTCTAATGCTATATTGAACTATTGATTTATGATAAACCTATGAACTCACTCAACCTCGTGTTGACTTTTTAAAGCATGTTTATTCTCAGGTACTTAAATATTGCTTCCGCTGTGTATTTGCTAATTGAAAGCAACGTTTCAACGAGTCATTCATGGATAATTTGAAAGACTTCTAAATTGATGATGATTGCTTGCTATGCTTGGAGTCTTCATTACATATCATATCAATTAAAGACGTTTAATGCGTTGTTCATTAAATACAATGTAATCTAATTATTTTTCCCTGCAAAACTCAATAAAACGTCTCATATAGAGTCGTTCTCATTTATACAACTATGATTTGATATAATTAGTCACAAATACCCCAGGCTCTATTTGGGGGTGTGACAATTCGTGGGTTTGTGTGTGGTCTCGTGTGCGTTTGTGCGGTCTATGTTTTATCTAGCTACTTGCTAGTGTAATTCGTGTTCTTCTTTTATATATTATATATAAAACTTGTTTGCCTTTCAAAAAAAAAAAAAGAATAAGGGAACGATTGATAATTTTTTTACAAAGCTACTATTACTCGGTTAAGTAATGATGTGTAATGTTGGTGTTATGTACCTTATGGTAAAGTTGGACCTACAAAGTTGTGTAATGTTGGTATTAGTCTGAAAACCAGCGTATTGTCTCTTTCTTATTTGTTGTTTAGTATTATGAATTTCCTCTCACATGTTGACCGTGGAATCAGTTCGTGTGGGGCCGCCAGAGGGTCGGTTTTACCCTTATTGTTTAGTATCTAAGATCACACATTAGAGGGAATAATCACCGAATGTTGATTAAATCTTTATTAGAAAAGAATGCAAAAGAAACAAATTAATAGAGATGGCTCATCTTATTATCGGTTTATGATCGTTCAATATCAAAGATCGAGTACAACCGAGTCAGTTTGAGACATTATTCCGGGAGTAGACATTTTCCGTCTACCTGATCTTGCAAGTGCCAAGAGTCAAAGGAGTTCGGGATTTTCGGATGCACATCTCGTTAATCGCAGCACCTTGTTAATCGTTGGAGGAAGATTTATCTTTCACATAAATTTATTGAAGAAGGAAAATTAAGATTTATAATCCGTGTAAAGTAAAAGGAAAATTAAGATTGTTTAATTAAAGAAGGAACGGATCTCATTAGTTAACAAAATGAGAAATACTAGCAGCTGCATTCATCTCCAATGGGACAAATCACTTATTAATTTCATCAATCAATTATCCAATCCGAATTCAATAGTTTTAGTGGGGCTTATTAGTTAAGTCACAAATCATTTCACCAATTATCATCTATTAACCCCAAAACTTGAAACTAGGTTTAAGATCATCTATTGTATTGTGTGTGTTGGGGTGCAAACCTATCCCACATAGAAGGGAGACAAAAACAAATGTATGTATATAAGTCTAAGGAGAAGTTCCTCTAATACCAATTGATTTTAGAAAAAGATGGACTCTTGGACTTATATTGCAGGACATTGTGTTTGGGCTATGCGATCTTACAGTGTGAACCCTAAAACTTGAAATTAGGTTTAAGATCATTACCTTAGCTTTCTGAATTTGTAGGTGATGCCAAATTGTATGTTTCTTTTTATCCGATTCTTTCGCTGTTTCTTTTTGTCGATAAACGAAAATTAGCGTATACCAGAAGAAATAGCAGCTCTGAATTTATACATCTAGTCCGTCAATTATTTACAATTTTACATTCTACCCTAATATTTTTTAATCATTTCACTGCTTCGCTCAGCACCACCCCATACCCATCTTTGGGTGATTCTACCCAAATGCATTTAAACAAAACAAATTCATTGACTGTTTCATCCAACAGCCGAGCCTCATACATATCATTAGGTTCAAGCCGCTGAACCACGCAACTAGAGTCATCTCATGTTGTCACAGTTATTCTACTTCCACGGCCAAATAATTCACGACTCATGCCCATTGCCAAATACCTTCAACTGCTCACCACTGTCAACATCATCAAGAACCAACAGAACCTTTTCATTCTTTATCATCCTTTCTATCATTCTAATACCCTAATGATTGTTGTCAACACATTTTGACACGACAGAAGCTTATTTTGCAAATGAACATTTCCATATGACACTTCAAAAATAGTCTTCACATCAAAAGTGAAACATCATGAAATACCCTAATTATTTTTTTAAATACCGCACATTTACTTCATTGTGAATCAATTAACCATAGTGACCGCATCTAAACGTCAACAGTTGAAATAAAATCAAATGAAAATGCGGCTTGGCGCATTGTAAAAAAATGCGACGCATTTTGACCTTGACACGATTTCAACCCATTTTGACACTTTCTCAAAGCACAAGTTAAACCACATATCTAATACTCAACTTTCCTGACCTTTTTCATACACAAAAAAACTTTACCATAACAAGCTTTAGCGTATCATTCCCTCATTTCATTTCATACAAACTTCCTCAACATAAACTTGGCCAACACGACCATTAGTAGCCAAATATAATCATACCATTTAATTTAACAATTTTTTTTCATACATAACACTTCACTTTTTTTTTTGGACATCAGTTGGGATCACCTAGGAGACTTAACCACACACACGCTCATTTCTCGTAATTTCATAACCCGCCCCAAACTACCGCCCTAGAGGAACCCGGACCAATCCGAGGGCATGGCCGGTAAACCCCTCCACGATGCCCACGCACTAAGTGAAAGGCGACCTGAGTGGATACTTCAGGTCAGGGATAACACTTAACTTAGACTCATATCTTCCAACCACAACTACATCATGAACCAACATATAATTAGAATACAAAAGACAATTTTTTGGGCGAATTCATTCAAGTTGAATACAAATTAAAACCGAATTTAATGGAGAACTTCACTTACTAACTTGCAATCCATTCTAATCCTTGGCGACCTCTTTACGGCTTTACCTTCTCTTCTACCTTTTGGGTCACTGAGCCTAAAATCACATACACTTGCAATCCTCAATATGATATTTAATTGGTTTGGTTTCTCAATCAGTTTTTTTAAGTGAAAGAAAATGGTTGTCTACATCTTATATTCACTAAAAACTCATCACTTATAGAATTGTGTATTTTTATTTTTTTATTTTTAATCTATTACTCCTTTCGTCCCGGATTAAATATCCATCAACAAAATTTTTCAATTTATAATAATTAAGTGAAATGTATACTTTACCATTCATCTAATAAGCTATTGTAACTAATTAACTTTTATAAATAAAGTAAGAAAGAGATGAAATAGTAGTAAAAGTTTTGTTGACTTCTATATATCAAAAGAGTAAAACTTTAGCGATTTTTTAATAGTATTTTGAGTAAGTAACATTTATTTTTTGGACAAATATAAATAGTAATGTTCGATGGTAGGGATAATCATCCAGGTCTTAGGGAGGTCCCAACGGTTCGCCCAGCCCACCCGCCCACACCCGTCTAGCCTAGGCGTCGATGGCACGGAGGCCGCCCAGGTCTCGCCCAGCCCCTCGCCCAACTACTTCTGCTTTGATTTCGTCCATTTTCAGCATATTTGAGGACGGGATTTTCTCCATTTTCGACCGTAAAGCTTTTTTTAATTTTTTTTTTTTGGAGCTTGAAAGCCATGAAAATAGCTGTGAATGTATTAATTTAGCAAGAAAAAGATATGGAAGAAGATGAAATATGAGTAGATGTGAGTGTAAGTGCTAATTTTAGTATTATTTTAGTTTTGGTCCCACAATTTGTGTGGTAAATAGAGTAGTTCTATTACATTTTTTTAATCAAGTTATATTTTAAGTTTAAATTAGATTTGGTTTAATAATTATAATTAATAATTAAAGTTAATAATATTAATTATAGTTATTATTATATAAATAATTGTAATTATTTGATATTATAAAAAAATTAAAAAAGAAAATTAAAAATGGAAGGAGGAGTGTCATTGTTGGGAGTGTTTAGTCATGGGTTTAGTCCTGGGAAGGAAGTGAGATGGAAGTGCTGATGTGGCGCTGAATGGTTGGTTAGTCCTGGAAGAAATTCTGTCATGGTTGGGACCTCTCTGTGAAAGAAAAAAGCCGCCCCACGGAGCAGGCGGGTTGCTTCCTCCGATGGGCTGGTTAAGATATTATTTATGGTTAAACTCTTCACAACTTTTTAATAGGTATAATCCTTACTTTTTTTTGGGATTGAGGAGTATTATAATATAATTTGTCTTTTTAATTTTTTAAATCTTTCAATAAATATTTTTAGGTTTTATACTTTGATATGTAGCATCTATTTCATTAGTTATTGATTTCTTTGAGATTTTAATGAATTTGCAACTAGGGATGGCGCCCGCGGGTAACGGGCACGGGTTCTATATACCCGCGACCCGCCCGTCGGGTTGTTGTTTTGCTCGTTGAGACCCGTTACCCGCCGCGGGTAAAAATACTTCGCCCATGCTCATGACCCGCGGATACCCAAGACCCGCGGGTAATAATAATATACAACTTCGTTAAATTTCTTTTAGAATTTTGAACTATATGTGCAAGTTACATGTGTAAAATGACGTGAAAATCAAGTTTTTTTACTTGTATGTAATACTATATTTTTAATCATTATTGCATTACAAGTAAAATCATTTTAAATTTGATAATTCTATGTATAAACTTGAGGGTAAATTAAAAAAAAAGTCTCATGAATTAGCGGATCGGATTTTACCCGCGACGGGTAGTATGTACCCGCGACCCACCCGCGACCCATTGGCGTGTATAATTTATTACCCGTACCCGTGCCCGCGGGTTGGATTTAATGATTTTACCCGCCCATCACGGTTCGAGTACCCGCGGGTCACAAGATTTTTTCGCCCATTGCCATCCCTATTTGCAACTTCATGTGAGCGAATTTACTAGGCCAACAGCAAGGGAAATGAGAGAGATAAACCAAAATGCTATAATAATAAGTTTGAAGATTGTGATTCTTTTCTCAATTGTATAAAGTTCATTGCATAACATGTACAATAATTAAATAAGACATACAAATAGTTCCTTAAATGTATTACTTCATTACAATATAATTTCATACATAATCTCACGAATTCGGTGATTTTAAACTAGTATGTTTTTGAAATTAATGATTTTTTGAAAAGTAAACAATCAATCTTTGTGATTTTCTTACAAAGTATCACTCAAACAAATTTGATAATGTTCTGTTTAATTTTGATTTTGAAATTGCCACCGTCGTAGGCTAACAAATGCGATACATGATACACAGTCCTCCATACACCATAAACTTACTGTCTCATCTTGATTTCTAAAGTCTTCTTTTTTTAACTTTGACATTAAATATTTTTATTTATGCAACATAATATTGGATGAAATCATAGTAATGAATTGAGTTTTAAATGTATTTTTATTTGAATACTTTTCAAATAATATTATATATTATAATATATTATATATCTATATAGTCATATAAAGCTCTAAAATTATGATGTCATCATTAAGCTAATTACCCTTTAATTTTCATAAGAATGATGTCATAATTTTATATTAATTTAATTAAAAAAATAATACGAAATCTTTTATAAAAAGAAATACTAATTTCTCATAAATCGTAAAATCTTCTACAGAACACCCAAATTTTAAAGCATATTGTACAACTTTTATATAATAATTATATTTTAATTTTCTAAAAAAATTTAAAAGTCATTTTTTATTACTAATAATTATTATTATCATTAAAAATATAAATACTCAACTTTGAGCGAATTTTATTATTATTATATACTTTTAATATAATAATTATAATTATAATTATTATATTATTAATATTCAAATATGGATTCTTTTTATGAAATCAATTACGTTACATATGTATGCGAAAATAAATGTCTCTATATATTTGTAAAAACAACGACAAGTTTCTTAGTCAAACGGGTCATTAAAATAAATAATTTTAACATTTACATATACTTAATACCTAAAACATGTTATTAAATTATTTTATTTAAATAAACCTGTGATTTCACATGTCATCTCACTAGTTATATATTATAAACTAAAATAATTAAACTCTAAGCTTAAAAAAAAAAAAAAAAACTTTAAACAGTAATATAGGAAAAAAAAATTTGTGACGCGTACAAGAGAAAAGGAGATATTTTCGGTGGTACTTAAAAGTCAAAATAGTTGGCTTAGGTTAATTTCGAAATTTCCCTGCAATAATGGAGGAAGCAGCTTCCTATAATTCATTCTTACCAGTTTATCAAACATATATACAGATTTGCTAATTTGATTCAAGTTTATTTTTATTTTATCAAGAAATGGATCCATCATCATCATCACCATGTTTGGTCACTTATTCTTCATCTAAAAGGAAAAGGGATCCAGGTTGTTCTTACGATGACCATCACCTCTGTAAAAGGCCAAAGTATGATGTGCATCTAAATTATTCGTTTGAAGACACCGGCAATAAGTTTGTAAGCCACCTGAAGGCAGACCTGAAACGCAACATTTTTACCATATCTGACCACAACACTCGTCCTATTGGCCAAGATATGAGTTGTGCGCAGTTGCAAGCTATTGAAGAGTCTCATACATATCTCGTTGTAATTTCCACTAATTACTGTCGTTCAGTTGAGTCTCTGGATGAGCTGGTTCTCATTATAGATTCCCTCCCGAAGTTTAAGAACAGGAAAGTTATTCCAGTATTTTTGAATGTCGATCCGTCTGATGTTCGAAATATACGAGGATGTTTTGAGGAAGCCTTCCGATCGCACAAGGCCAACATAGATCCAAATAGAGTTCGCAAATGGAAACAAGCTCTCGAAACTGCAGGTCAAATCATCGGTATACATATAAGAAATGGGTAAGTATTAGTTTGTAAAGTTACAAAACCTATAAACCAAAAGCAATTTTAACGCTAAGGCATATTGTTGGTTGCGTTGCAATTTTTTGTTAGATTATAGGGTATGAAAACAGAATGGGTTCGAAATTGTTAACACTTTCTTAATTAAGTATTCAGACCTTATCAAGCTTTGGGTTCACGAAATCTTAACTAGAGTAATTAGACAAGAATCCTATTTTGTTTCAGGAAAATTTGATAATAATTAATAAAATCTATTTTTTTGAAAAAAAAAATAAAAAAAAAAATTGATAATAAAACCTGTATATTAGAGTGTTTGGATGTTTTTGTATGTTAGATTATGAAAAGAAAACCGAAGTATAAATAAATTCATTACTTTTTTGGTGATTAGGAATGAATTCATTGCTTTTAAGTAAATCACATCTAACTAAAATATTTGTGAGATGGCACTAAAGTCACCAACACAAATTAATGAATTGAGTAGGTGACTATAATGAGAGCACTTGCAGCTTTTAAAGATTACAGAAAATTTTGATACTTAATTTATCTAGCTGTGGATTTTTGGCAGGGATGATGAGGCAGCCTTTTTACACAACATCATTCAAGAACTCAAAAAGATACAAATTCCATTGGAGCTATTTGATGCTGAAAACCCTGTTGGGATTGAACCACGAGCACAAGCTATAATTTCAGCATTGAGGTTAGGTGACCATGATTTTCACAATATTGTGGCGGTTTTTGGAATCAGCGGTTCCGGTAAAACAACTATTGTCCAAGCTGTGTATGATAGAATTGTTGCAGAATTCGACTGTAGTTGTTTTATTAAGAATATCCATTTTTACAAAAACAAGGGTCCATATTGGGAGGTTAAATTGCAGCGAGATGTCCTTCGTGGTCTAACCGGAAATGATCCAACTCACGGAAACGTTGGAGCCCCAGAGATAAGAAGGTTAATAGACGGTCGAAAGACACTTTTGGTGCTTGATGATGTTGATAAGTTGGATGACTTGAAAGCAGTAGGTTTAAATTCTGCCTCATTAAGTTGTGGATCTGAAAGCAGAGTAATTGTGACAACCAGAAATAAAGGGTCTCTTGTTAACGTGCCACACACTCTTTATGATATGGAATTGTTGGATAAGGAGGAATCTTTTGAACTCTTTGTCGGATATGCATATCCAGGTGAAGACGAACCTGTCGATGAGGAGTTTGTATACGAAATAGTCGATCACGCTGGAGGGCTTCCGCTGGTCCTTGAGGTGTGGGGTCTCCATTTTAAAGCTCATAAAAAGGAAGAATGGCCAAACCTATTGAAGACGATGAGAAGAATTCCTCATGAAGATATTCAACAGAAGCTTCAAGTGAGCTATGATTCACTTCCTGATGAAACCAAGAGTTTCTTTCTGGATATCGTTTTTTTCTTTGATGGATGGAACTGGGAATCACCGTCATATGAGGACACATATATGGAAATGACTGATGATAGGTTTAGTTATCAGCATTCAATGTGCAGAATATTGCATGACGAAGATGAATTATTTTTCCCAGAGATTAAAATCAAACCCCTTGTTGATAGAGGTCTGGTTAAAATAGATTGTGGTCCTTACAATGACGATGCAAAATTATCAAGAGTGGTGATACATGAAGTGATTAGGGAAATGGGGAAAGAAGTGGTGCACCAAGAAAATAAGAAAGAGCCTGGAAAACGTACACGATTGGTGGATGAAAGAGACGTGCTTCATGTGTTTGAAAATAATTCGGTACGTACACTATATATATATCTATCGAAATGATATCTGCCTTCATAAATTGTTTCCACCAAAACTTTTACTTTATGTAATTAGGTGTTAGAAATAGAAATAGATATAAACTTGATTTTTTTTACTTGCTATTCATTTACCAGGGAACAAATTCTGTTGAAAGCATCAGTTTGAACCTATACGACATGACTCGAGAAGAATCTCTTACAAACGTAGTAGGTGCATTAAACAAGATGAACAATTTGAGGTTCATTAAGTTAGTTGGTGTCGAGGACTGCTTTTATTTTTCTTCCCATGATGACGTGTCTTTATGTTTCAAACATTTGAAATATTTGGAATGGGAAGGTTTCCCATGGAGAAGTATCAACAACCACCTTGATATGCCTAATGTCATGGTTATTGTGCTCAACAACAGCAAATTGGAAATACTCTGGGATGGAATTAAGGTATGAACATGTATTTTTTTTTGGATTTATCATCATATTATAATAATATATTTGTTTTTGTGTATCTAGAATCTTAATCTTAAGAAGCTCAAGATTCTGGACGTTTATCATTCAGAGTCATTAACCATGACCGGAAGTTTCATTGGACTCGAGAACCTTGAGGAACTTCACTTCAAAAGATGCTCGAATTTGAAAGAGGTGGATAGCTCTATTATTTGTCTCGGGAAACTTCATACATTGAACGTTTTCTCTTGCGATAACATAAAGTCAATTCCAAATCTTCCGCCAAGTATCAAACTAATTGTAGCGAGAGGTTGTACAAACCTAGTGAATCTTCCTTCAAACATGTCCGAGTTACAATCTCTAACGATACTCAATCTTGGTCATTGCTCGAATCTTGGATCTGAAGGTCTTATGAGGGTTACAGGAGGACTCAGGAAGCTACAATGTCTATACATGATGCGCTCCAACGTGTCTCAAGTGTCCAGTGAAATTGGCAACTTTGAGTCACTACAAAAGTTGTACCTTAGTGGTAACAACTTATCTAGCCTACCAGATAGCCTGAGTAACCTCTCGCAACTGGTTCACCTTGATATAAGTTTTTGTCATGACTTACGGACTCTTCCACTTCTTCCATCAAAGTTGACATCGATTAATGCAATTTACTGTTCGTCACTGGATGTTATGCCATTTGATTCGATGCGAAAGGCTAACGTTTTTCGTTCTAAATTGTTCGAGGTAAGTAATTAAGTATTCCTGCCCTTATTTTTCATTCTAAATATTTGATGGATAATAATAATATATTGTGAATAATGGCCCTTTCATTAAGTATTTAACCATGTTTATAAAACCCACATGAACTCTACAGGAATCATTCATCGCTAAACCATTGTGGATAGATTTGACTGATACGATGGTTCCTGAAGTCTTTCAATATGAAGGAGACAGAGGACAAGTTTTATCTTTTGTTGCACCCGAAAGGAAAATCTACGGTGCCATTTTATATGTAAGCAGATTTTACCATTTGAATTATTTAGGACTGCGTAATAGAACGAAAGAAACAAGCTATGAGATTCCCAAAGAATATTACATTGCCGGGGAAGTCATAATAATCTGCTTACTTAATGAGACAACACTTGTGGTGGAAGCCGGTGATACTGTGGAAGTTATAGGTGATGGCATTAATCAAAGTTATGGGTTAAGATTTATTTATGAAGGTGATGTAGTAGATTCAACAACATTAGCTATTCAAAATACTATTAATGTTATGTTACTCATCATGAAAACACATCCCCAGTCCCAGTCCCATCGGAGATGAATGAAGAAGCCGATACTATTGCTGATGAGTTTGGTTTCTTCTCCGTGCTGTCCACAAATCTAGAAAACTCATCTCCTGTCTATCATGTTTTTTTCTCCTAGAATATCAGCAAGCATCGATTGGATCATGTTTTATAGTATTAAAGAAGTGGCCAGTGTAATATAGTACAGAGTAGTAGTTAATATTTGTAAACAATGTGTGCAGCTTAAGTTTCTAGTGGGTAATAAACTAGTTATTGTACGTTGATCGATAGTAATGTTATATATTTTTTATACATAAGTTTGTTACTCCGTACATAATTAAGGAACTGTTTTGGTGGCTCAAACCTACGACTTTTAGAACCGGAAACTAACTCATGTTTTGTGCATTCGTACATACATATACTGATATACATGAAGACTAATATACATCATATTATATGTTTGGTGGCTCAAAGCATCACGTGTCAGCTTCAGTTGTCACTTTCTTACCAATTCTTACATACACCAATTCATACATACATATACATGAAGACCAATTTTTTCAGCCAATAATTGTAGTAACACAGCTTTTCCCTGCATCTCAGGCTCATTCTATAAAGCATGCTTCATTTTTTAACCTTCGCCATTATTTTTCCATCACAATCACATCCAACATACTACATTCACGATCAGACTTAGACGTGATAGGTTTCGAGGTAACAAAATGGGTAGGTTGTGTAGCAAATCAAAACGGGTAATTTTTGGTATTGGTCAGGTTGACCAGAAAAACATATATATTGTAGTTTCTATTCGTTAATGAACACTAAATCCAAACTGTTTTCTTATTAGTTATATGTTTCAACACTACCCATTTGACCCGTTAGAGGTCAAACGTCACCTGAATTAACCACATGAGTAAAAAATTTCACCAACACTAGCGAAGGATATGCATATAAACTTAATAAAAAAAATAAAGGTAAATTTTACTGTAGCTTGGTCGAACTTAACCACATGAGTAAAAAATTCCACCAACACACACCAAGAAGATGAAAGTGAAGATAGAAAGTTACTGTTAGTATTTCCAAATATCCTACAAGATGTGGGTTTGCTATTGAAGTTCAAGTAACCACTTCATACAGCGAAAGTGTGTTCTCGTAATTCGGTTAGTAAGTCCAGATATTTACTTGTTAACTTGTCAGGAAACTTAACCCAATTAGAGACACTCGATTGTTTACTCCACATTTGGTTGCAAAAAATAGTGTGGTCAGAACTTCAGTCTACATGGAAAAGGTACAACATTGTTAACCCAATAAACAGGTCATAAATTATCATTCAAGGAAAAAACTAACCAATAAAATCATTATAAACAAATTGAATACTCACAGTGATGGAAAACCTTGTTTCTAACGAGCTGCTTACGAAAGAGCCTTCGTTGGCTAAGTGACTGAAAAACCTGTAGAGAAGCCTCACAGTGCTGGCAGAGATGGTTGACTTCAGCCAGATTTGACTGTACACAGGTATCAATATATTGAGCTGACACCCTTGCTTGAACCAATTGAATGTCTGTGTGAACAGCATACTTGGCACACGGGTCAGGTTGGGTTGGTTTGGGTAACGGGTCAAAACGGGGGTTGACCCGTTTTGGGTCATAAATCACGGGTCAAACCGGTCAGATTTTTTAAATCGCCTCCAAATGGATCAGGTTGGGTCGGGGTGGGTAATGGTCTTAAATGGGTCATAGGGGTCCAAACAGGTTATAAACTTTTACATTTATAATTACGTTTTTTATATCCAACCTAATTTTTCATACATATAAAATGATATAACCATGATAAATAGTATCAATTAATATACATAATAAATGATATAACCATGAGTGCTTTCATAAATTATTCACGAATCATATTAGTTTTGATCTTTATACTCAACCTATTTGACCCATTCACAAGACCTATTAGACATGTATCTATTTTTAGAGCTTCGGGAATTGATACCCATTTGACCCGTTTCTTTATATTTTGTATAGGACACAATAGGTTGGAGGGTAACCTATTCGGAATATTTTTTTTAATTTTTGATTTACATTGCCAGCCTATTTTTTCTAAAGACCCAATTGACCCGAAAGCTTGACCAATTAACAAAAATTTGAGTTTATGGTTTTAATTCACATTTTTAACCTTTCATACATGACACAATGTTTTTGATAAATTTACTGCTGCAATGTTACTTGCAGATCACAGATGTTAAGTTTGACATGTCACCATAGGGTGTGCAAGCAGAACTTACGAAAGCTCATGCCATTGTGAAGAAACAAATGTTGTTAACAGATAAAGACTGCAGGCCAACAGTGCTGAGTGCAGCATAAACAGTTGACTATCCTTGGTCCAACAAAACTATGCATCAGCACAACAGAATGAAGGTAAAGTTAGAGTAAAAACTTATGTGAAAGATAGAACTGTCTGTTGTATTAACCTGTCTAAAGCTACAATGAACCTCCATCATGAAAAAGCTCAAATCAAACATATGTTCATATACTTTCAGATCATCAATTAGAACACGTATTGCAGAAATAGTTTTAGCAACAAAGGCTCCCACCATTCGCCCGAGGTCTGAACCTCGGGGATAAAACATGTCTCAGGATATATGTGTCGTTGAAGAAGGGAGCACACCCTCCATGCAAAAGAATCGGAAAACCAAGGTCTAAGTGCAATCGGGTGAATCCATGAAATATGTATCCCATCCGCTAACCATATATATTTATATTTATATTCATATCTAATTTATTTAGTTCACCGTATACATTACAGGGTGAATCAGATCATCAGGTGACAGTTGTCATGCATATAACAAAATAAACAAAGCTTAAAGAGATATATGTATAAGTAGAAGTATATTTGAAGCTTTAGAAATGAAACATTGGATAAAATGCTTCATAACAATGAGAAAAATACGGAGTACTTCATAACATAACAGTACGAAAAAATTTCTTTGAAAATTAAATTGCTCCGTATAATATACGAAGCTGTAAAATTGTTGACGTATATACTTCCTCTGTGTTCTCATTTTAGTACGTTTGTTATTTCAACAATGAGCATCAAATATTTCAAAGATTTATTCAGTCGATTTCTGATCAAATTATTGTCGGTTAACAAACATCGAGCATTTTGAAGACTTGTGCATAAGAGTTTTCAATGCCCATTCCCAATGTTGTACAACTTGATGTTCACTCATCTCCCGAGCCGAATCTTTTAGAACTACCGGTCTCCCTGCCCCCCCATTTTACTGCTTCCCTCGATACATCCTCATAGCCTTCCTTTAGGTGGTCCTGCCCAAATGCATTCAAACAGAACAATTTCATCGACTCCATTTCATCCAACAGTCGAGGCTTATACTTATCATCCGGTTCAAGCTGCTCAACTACAGAGTCATCTCTTGTTGTCACAATTATTCTACTTCCACGGCCAAATAATTCACGACTACTCATACCTAATACCTCCAACTGCTCATCATTATCAACATCATCAAGAACCAAAAGAACCTTTTCATTCTTTATCATCCTTTCTATCATTCTAATCCCCTGATGAGTGCTATCTATGCGTATTTGACTCTCTTCATTTTGCATTAGACACGATAGAAGCTTATTCTGCAAATTAATCTTCCCATTTGTCACTTCAAATATGGTATTTACATCAAAAAGAAAACAGCAGTACTCTGCTTTAAAATCCAACAAAAGGCTGTCATATGTAGCTTTTGCAATTGTGGTCTTACCTATTCCAGTAGGCCCAAAAATTACAATAACACGAAGATCAACATCATCACCAGAACCTGGGTTTAGCAGTGAACTCACTTCTTGTACCTGAGACGTAATGCCTACAACAGGGTTCGTTGGGTCTGTTACATCTAAATCTGCTTGTTGTTTATGTATGATACGTTTGATACGTTCAACAATTTGGTCAACCAGCGACCTTTCATTCCTGCAAATTTCAAATAATTTAATTCCTCATATTCTGTTTTAGTAAATTTCTACAAAATAAATAAAGATCAATTTAAAATGAAAATTTACCCATTGGCATCATCTTGGAGGTGCAATCCAGGAAGCATTCCAGCCTCTCGTAAAGCATCCCTCCATTTATGAACTGTATATTTATCAAATTTATTTTCATGAATAGTGAAGGGTACATTATAAGAACCTTGCAGGGTAGCAACATCAGATTGGTTGACATCTAGATATACAGGAAAAAGGATGTGCTGATTATTGGTGCGCACACAATGTATCATCTCGGAAAGTTCGTTAAGGCACCATTTGGAATCTGCATAGTTGGTGGAGAATAAAACTATGAAGATTTCAGATTCATTGATGGCTGACAAAAGCTGCGGAGCGATAGATTCACCTCTTGGGAGAGAACTATCATGGAATATACCGAATTTGTTGCGTCTCAGAGCTTCGTAAAGGTGGCTTGTGAAAGTTTTTCGAGTATCCTCACCTCTGAAACTAAGGAACGCGTCATAACGAAATGTTTGCCGTTTGAGTACCATGGAATTAAGACAAAAAAATATCGCAGTCAGTCTATTTATATTAGTTTGTGAAGGATCTGATAATGAGAGCAGGGTAAGAGTTTATTCTAAATAGTGCTAACCTTGGAATTACTTTAATAAAGGAAAGTGAGAGGAAATTGACGTTGATGTTTTTCTGAAGTTTAGTTCCTTTGGAAATTACCGGGAAAGAGATGCTTTTTGGTCTATAGCATTTTTCTTTTAAAGTTGGAAATTACAAAAGGAAAAAAGATATATTTTTGGTGCAATTACTTAAAAGTCAATATAGTTGACGTTGGCTAATTTATGATATTTCCCTACAATAATGAAGGAAGCAAAGCCATATACTTCGATTCAAGTTTCTTTAAGTATCAAAAAATGTACCTATCATCATCGTCATCATGTTTGGTCGCTGTTTCTTCTTCTAAAAGGAAAAGGATTTCAAGTTCTTCATACGATGAACATCAGCTCTGTAAAAGGCCAAAAAATGATGTGTTTCTGAATTATTCGTTTGAAGATACTGGTAGACACTTTGTAAGCCACCTGAAGGCAGCCCTGAGAAGTAGCTGTTTTACCATATCTGACCACAACACTCTTCCTCTTGATGAGTTGGTTCCCATTATGGATTCTCTCTCCAAGTTTAACAATAGGAAACTTTTTCCTGTATTTTTGAATGTTGATCCGTCCAATGTTCGAAATCTAGGAGGCTTTTTAGAGGAAGCTTTCCGAATGCACGATGCCAACATGGATCCAGAGAGAGTTCGCAAATGGAAACTAGCCCTAAAAGATGCAGGTCAAAGGTCCAGTCAACCTTTAAAAAATGGGTAAGCTAGCTAGCTAGTATTCATCTTATTTAATTTGTACAAGTAAAAATAAAGAACAATTAAATTGGAGATCAAATGCATATTGTTGATTTGGTTAAGATTTAATGTATTATCTATGAATTTTGACAGGGATGAGGCAGACTTCATACAGAAAATTGTTCAACAACTTAAAAAGATTAAAATTCCATTGTAGATATCTGATGCTGAACACCCTATAGGGATTGAACCGCGGGCACAAGCTATAATTTCAGCATTAAGGTTAGGTGACCTTGATTTTCACAATATAGTGGCGGTTATCGGAATCAACGGGTTTGATAGAATTATTGCAGAATTCGACTACTATTGTTTTATTAAGAATATCCATTTTTACAAAAACAAGGGTCCATTTTGGGAGGTTAAATTGCAGCAGGAGGTCCTTCGTGGTTTAACCGGAAATCATCCGAGTCACGGAAATGTTGGAGCCCCTGAGAAAAGAAGATTAATAGATAGTCAAATGGCTTTACCTTTACCTTTTCCCATACTTGAATCTATAAAAAGAATCAACAATAATAGAGTAATCTAACGCCTAGTGAGAATAGTAATCATATATATACACATAAATCATACATATACCCCTTAAGATACCAAGCAAATAGTCATGTAATGCCACCACGAACATGCATATTTGACCAATTTGCACTTGACATCCATATAACCAACCTAGGGTTTAACTCATAAACCCCAAATTTCTAAGATTTTGGCTAAACATGACACTTACAAGTGCCTTTCATCAACATCAATACATTACACAAGAGACTCACCAAGTCTAGGTTATTAAACATCTCCTAGACCTAAGACATTACATTTTAACAAACATTCAAGTTCTAGTAAGCACCAAATATAGCAAATTACTAGTTTAAGATAAACTAGTAACCATTTCACTTAATTATTTAGCCAAAATCCAATTTCTAGCCAAAAACTCTTTCAAAAGGTTGCATACACCCAAACTAGACAAAATAAACCCCAATTCTTAAGATAAAGGAGTTTATTGACTCCACCAAACCAAAAACCCTAACACAAAATTCAAGAATCAAACAAGAAATTCGAATTAGGGTTTACCTCAAGTACCAAAGTAAAGCCTAGTAGTTGGAGTCACAACGATGAACACCAAAATGGGTTGAAACTGACACCTTATTTTTCAATCCAAGCTTTCTCTCACTACAAAATCTCTCTCTAGGTTGAATATGCTCTCAAAAAATGTTCTAGACCTGAAATGCATGTTCCAGATCTGATCTAATATGGGGCTAAAAACCCGTCTTTTCTGTTTTTTAAACCTTAAGTACCTAAATTAACAAAACTGCCAAACTTCATATTTGTTGCGCGGCGCGCAACAAATCTGCGGCGCGCAGCGGTGCTGCGAGAAGTGGGATGTCACAACTCTCCCCCAGTTGAACCGGATTGTGTTCTTGTGATCCAAGCTTGGTAGCAAGAAGGAAGATATTTCATCACAAAGTCCTCCGATTCCCAAGTAAACTCCAAACCCTTTATTGCACCTTATAGTTTCTTATTTTGTTATTACTTATCTCCTTCACCATTTCATCCAAGATCACCATCAGTTCTCCCACATACTCCGACTCATTATTAAGAGTAATTTCCTCCAATGTCACCCACATCGAGTCATCCGCAAGACACTTGCGAAGATGGAAAACATGAAATGCGTTATGAATCTCCGCAAGCTCCTCGGGTAACTCCAACCGATACGCCACCTCACCAACTCGAGCAAGATTTTTAGATGGCCCGATGAACCGAGGACCAAGCTTTCCTCTTTTCCGGAACCGTATTACACCCTTCCATGGCGAGACTTTAAGCATCACCATATCAACTTCTTAAAACTCAATTGATCTTCTTCGCTTATCCGCATACGACTTTTGCCTATCTTGGGTTGGGCTGCATTTAATCGTGCATGGATCGCAAATATCACTTCAGTTATATCAGGATTGGCATGTGACCGCAAGTAGTCAAAATTCATTTAATCGTGCACGGATCGCAAATATCACTTCAGTTTTAAGCTACGTCTAAACATGAGCGAAATTGGTAACTTTGAGTTTTCTAGCCTACCAGACAGCCTGAGCAACCTCTCGCCACTGGTTTACCTTGACATAAATGGTTGGCATCAATTACTGTCTCTTCCACTTTTTCCATCAACGTATACATGGATTAACGCATGTGATTGTTCGTCGCTGGATGTTATTGAAAGGACCCGTTCATATACATTATAAACGACTCACAATAGTTGATTACATTGAGAGGTATTTGACCTCTATATGATACATTTTACAAACATTGCAATCGTTTTTAAAAGACAAACTTTCTTTACATCGAAAGTTGACAGGCACGCATACCATTTCATAATATCCACTATCCAACTATAAATTGATTTAATAATAATCTTTGATGAACTCAATTACTCGAATGCAACGTTCTTCGAAATATGCTATGAAAGACTCCAAGTAATATCTTTAAAATGAGCAAATGCACAGCGGAAGATTTCTTTAATACCTGAGAATAAACATGCTTTAAAGTGTCAACCAAAAGGTTGGTGAGTTCATTAGTTTATCATAATCATTTATTTCTATCATTTTAATAGACCACAAGAATTTCATTTCCAGTTCTCATAAATATACGTCCCATGCATAGAGACAAAAATAATCATTCATATGGTGAACACCTGGTAACCGACATTAACTAGATACATATAAGAATATCCCCTATCATTCCGGGATCCTCCTTCGGACTTGATATAAATTTTGAAGTACTAAAGCATCCGGTACTTTGGATGGGGTTTGTTAGGCCCAATAGATCTATCTTTAGGATTCGCGTCAATTAGGGTGTCTGTTCCCTAATTCTTAGATTACCAGACTTTAATAAAAAGGGGCATATTCGATTTCGATAATTCAACCATAGAATGTAGTTTCAATTACTTGTGTCTATTTCGTCAAACATTTATAAAAGCGCATGTATTCTCAGTCCCAAAAATATAAAGGGTAAAAAGGCAAATGAAACTCACCATACTGTATTTTGTAGTAAAAATACATATAACGTCATTGAACAAGTGCAACGTTGGCCTCGGATTCACGAACCTAAATTAATTATATATATTTATGTGTTGGTCAATATTTGTCTAACAAATTAGGTCAAGTCATAGTGTACCACAATCCTAATGCTCGAGACTAATATGCAAAAGTCAACAAAAGTAAATTTGACTCAAAATAATTTCCAAAAATCTATACATGATTAATATACAGTTTAAATATCGTCGTTTTATATTTTTAAATATTTTTAAAAGATTTATTAGAGTAAATAATATAATTTATTTATTAATAAATAAAATTTTATATTAAATTTATATAATAAAATATACTTTTATATATATTAAATAATAAAATTTATAGGGTTCATTTAATATCATAAAGATAATATAATAGGTATTATTAAAGTAAGTTATTACACGTAGTAAAATATGTTTGTATCACATATTTATTTGATAAAATAATATCTATAATGATAGTAAGTAAAAGTTGTATTATTTTGTAATAATAATAATTATTATAAAAATATCAATATTTATAATTACTAAGATGACATTATGATAAAACGATAATTCTAATTATGATAACTTTAATATTTACGATAATTTTTAATATTATCTTTAAAATATTAATTCTATTTAAAATAATAATAATAATGATATTTTATAGTAACAATGACATTTCTATTAAAATGATAATTTTTGTTAAAATGATAGTTTTAATACTAACGATACTTTTAATAATAATAATAGTAATGATAAAAATAATAAGAACGATAATTTTATCTAAATCAATATCTTATAATATTTTAATTTCATCATGATACTCTTACTCATTATTTCCTAATCGTTTCGTTTAATAGCTTTTAATCGTCTTTTATATCGTGTTCATAATAATGATAATAATAGTAATCAAAATAATTAGGTGTTACACATATTTGTTTTAATTACACTAATATTAATAATGATAGTTACTATAACATTATTAACAATAATACTAATAATTATTTTAATGATAATATAGTAATAATAATAATAACAATAACAATAACCATTTTTAAATAATGATATATATATTAATAATGATAATAATAATAATAATACTAATAATAATAATAATAATAATAATAATAATACTAATTATAACTTTAACGATAATAACGATAGTAATAATAAAAAAAATAACAATTTTTAATGATAAATCCCTTTTATTGATAAAGATAATAATAATCATAATAATAAGATAAAACTAGAACGACGATAAAAACGACGATAATAATAATCATTTTTAATAAAAATATCGAAAATTCAATTGATTATAACTTCTAATCCGTTCATCGAAACCATTCGATATCTAAAGAAAAAATTCTTAATTTTTCGCTAGCTTTCCCAGGATATGCATATTTTATACTTTATCTCAACCTCAAGTGTAACTAATTCAAGATTCAACCTAACCTGTCTAAGGGCAATATCAAAATTACAAGCATGCATAATCCTAAATACTTGAGCACTAGTCAGGGATACACTATTAGTATGTAAAAGTTAAATTATGAGTACTCACGCATCAATATTGAGATTCAATATTGCAGGAAAGGTACGTAGACGCAACGGAAATGATAAACACTATATTGACCTCACGAGCATACCCATGAACCATACTCAATCACCTCCATAGCTATAACCCATAATTTCCTTAATCCTATCCTACTCGAAAAACAATTTCGAAACCACTCGGACAGCACTCCGCCGTAATATTTTATGTATACTAATAATATCTTGAAATAATACGGAGTAAATATATATATAAATCGATTGAGAGAGTTTAGAGAAAAATATTTTCAAGTTTCTATGAAATAATGAAACCTATTGAATTCTATTTATAATAGATTTTTGAATTATTAAAGTATGAATTATTAAAGTGAATTATTAAAGTATGAATTATTAAAGTGAATTATTAAAGTATGAATTATTAAAGTGAATTATTAAAGTATGAATTATTAAAGTGAATTATTAAAGTTAAAGTAAAGTAAAAATAAAGTAAAGGTAAAGTTTAAGTATAGTAAAAGTATAAAACTATGTACGTATAATACGCGTATAAATATATATATAATATTAATTTAAATCGTTATATATATTTAATAAAATAAAATATAAATATCGTTAACTTTATCATACTAGTTAAGTAATGAGTTGTCAAAAGTGATTCTAGATATTTATAAAAGTTATATACGTTTTAATAATAAAGTTCTTTTTAAACTGAAAACGTTTTTGTACGTTTGAAACTAAATAGATCAATCGAGTCTTTATGAGATTCAATCTTCCACTATCCTTTGTCTAGTTCTCAATGATTGACAATTTATTCTTATTTATAAATCACTTTACCATTTTTCGAATTTTGTTAAAATGGAAAGATTTCTCAAATCAACGTGGGCCTTTCAACAGAGACTTGTAATCATAATTCAATATATCTGATAATTCAATCATTTGATCTTATCTTCTAATTCCATTGATAAACATTTTGAAACAGATACAATCATATAAAATATTTAATCTAATATTTTATTTACGTTTCAAGTTATAATATATATACACATATACATATATAATCATATTCATTTAATGGTTCGTGAATCGTTGGAACTTGGTCGAGGTTGAATGAATGTATGAACATAGTTTAAAATTCTTGAAATTTAACTTAACAAATATTGCTTATCGTGTCGGAAACATATAAAGATTAAAGTTTAAATTTGGTTAGAAATTTTCGGGTTGTCACAGTACCTACCCGTTAAAGAAATTTTGTCCCGAAATTTGAGTGGAAAGGTCGTGAATGATAATAAGTATGTTTTCATGATGCATACGGGCTGAAAATTAGAGTTTTATCATCAGCGAATAATTTGGATAAACAATCCATTTATATGAAGAGTACGAATGAAGCTAACATAGAAGAGTGAAATGAGTAAGTGTAGATTCATCTTATCATTTGACATAGATATGATTGATTCCCAGATTTCAAGGGATTTGATGAAAATCTTCTTAATAAGATTTGACTCTCCGGTAATCAAGGGAATTAGGATCCGCTTTAAATGCGATCGTCCATTTTAATTGTTCTGTCAGAGATTTTCTTATAAATTCACCTCCTTCATTTCCTTACAACTCACACCTTCTGTTGATGCATTTTATGCAAGTCCCTAGACATCTACCCACGTCCATTGCAGGTACAACAATTTACAAGCCACCATGATTGCTCGTTATTATCCTATCCATGTTTGTATGTGGTTACAGGAACTGCAGGAACGAGATTTAGATGTTTGACTATGTTAGACTTAGTCAGACGTACGAGTGAAGCCTCACTTGTACAGCTGACAGGCTCATACGCACGGTTGATGCTGAGCTAAGTCACAATTACAACCTAAATGAGAAGACACGAGTGAGTGATCATCCGTACGGCTGATGAAGCCAACTCGTACGTGTGATGAATGAATCATATGGGTGAGTCAACAGTAGGGGTATATAAAGTCTTATGTTCTTCATTTTAGGTTAAGCCTCTCATTTGTTACACACTCAGATCTAGTGAACTCATCCGATTCTCTCTCAGTCCAAATCACCCAGGTGGTGAATAATAGCTCTAGGTGTTGATCTAATCACACTTGATTTAGTTGTGGTTTGACTAAATTAATCAAAAAAAAAAAAAAAAAAAAACTTAACCTATTTACTAGAGGGTTTGATTCACTTATTCCGCCATTGTGTGAGTTAAATCTGTTGATTTCTAAGTTCCTAGTCATGTTTCATCACTTTCTATTCTTTCCCCCTCAACTTATATTTTAAAGTATTCATCAATATGCTCCATCCAGTTCTGATTCTCGATATACTTCTAACTTTCATATCGGTCATTCTTCTTTTTCATCTACCGCCGGAAGAATCTATTTACTTCTACTATACTCTTGGGTTTATAGTGTTTCTAGTTCTCCCGTGTCTTTATATTGCCATATGCATCGATATATATGGTTTATAATTTCTGGTTTGTCATTGGCCTTTATATGTTCCCTTATATTTCAAAGTCTCTGCTTCTGTCTTCTATAATCATTATCATTCACAGTTAATGCTCTCTTTTATTTGCTGCAATTTATACCCCAATTTCTATTTCGGAGTTTTGTCCTTTTGTTTCTTCTTCTTGAGATTAAGCACCGCTTGTAATGGTCCAGAATTCACAGATATGAATTTCGGAATAAACATTGTTAATGTTCTAGGAAGGAAATTGTGATGGCACGATCTTAACTTGTCAAATTACTAGAATACCTTGGAAAAGGCCGAATCATCAAGAAATATTTTCTTGATATTTTAGAGGTTAAATAGAATACAAGAGTCGTATAACATGGCACATGATGATGTTATGATCTGTGAATCATCACATTCCATTTAGAAACTCAGCATGACTTACTGTAATATAATCACATTGATCAAGTGTCATTATATTATACTAATTCATGCTTCAGTTTCCAACACTAATTCAAAATATTCCTATTTTAAACTTGAATGTTTCAGAATTTAGAAACTAAAATAGTTTCTTTTATGATGTAATACAGATAGCGCGAAGAGGTAAATGATTTCAAATAATAAAAATTAAGAAAATATCTTCAGAAATATGGAGGATATTTATAATGAAAGATATGATGATATTTTAGAATTTCTAATATCAGAGGATGATGAAGAATATTGTCCGTAGGGGTTTAGAGTCAGGAGCAAGGTATTCGTTAATGACTTTAGCAGGTACTGAATCATTTGGATCCTTTGAAGTCAGGTTCAGTCTTTGTAATTTTTCCACAGCCTCCTTCCTACTTTGCTCAATCCGTTTTCCAGTTCCAAAACTTCTCTTTTTCTGCGCTTTGCCAGCACACTTCATCATTATCATCCAGCTTTTGCCGTTTAAAGTCATTTATAGTTTTTGCTGCTTCATCAGCATTTTTTTTTTTCGGAGAACCAATTCGTAGTTGGGAGTGTTTTTCAGAAACTTCACATTCAAATTAAGTCCAGAAAATAGACGTTATATATACACATATAACTGTTGGCGTAGACATGCTGTGAGATTTCAAAATACTGATTGCTAATTCCCAATGATTCGTATGGCAATTCTCATTACAAGATGCGAATGAGTAAATGATGGGGTTTCAATGAATAATTATAATGACTTTTTGGAGAGGCTAAAGTCAAAGAGTAATGAAGTTGTTGGTACATCTGCTAATAATGTGGTGGAATGTAAAAGGTTCCCTGGTAACGATGGTGTATATCTCAAGGTTATAATAAGGTTAGTCTGACTGAAAAGTCAAAGTTGACTTGCTGGAGCTGTGACAAAACTGGCTACTTTGAATAGGAGTCGCAAAGTTATTTTTGCTAATAAATGCCAAAGAATCTGACGCGGATACGTTGTTTAAACTTTTACTTTTGTTTCAAGAGTTTTTCGGGTACATAACTGTGGGTAACATGTGGTTGGATCATCATCTCGATTGCTCATCATTCGAAGTGTCTTCAGAAATTTTCGAAGGGTTTGAACACAGATTGTAATCGTTAACATTCATTGATGTTCTAACACAGTTTTGAAGTCAAAATATAGCTTGTGAAAGATGTAAGGATCTAAGAGTGATGATTTTGGTCATATCTCAAGTTGAATTTTGAGATTTCAAAATCAGAATATGTAATTAAATTTTGAATGAGTATGGTTGTTTTGATTTCTATAAAAGAATGTATATTGTTGTGAAAGTAGGGAGTATAATGGATGATTTGCTGAATCAGATTCGAAGAATGTAACATATTAATTGTGAATTTATATATCTCTCGGGTATTACCTACCCGTTAAAAAAAATTTCACAATTAATATTTTGTACAAAAGAATTTTATTACAGTCTTTATGAAAATATATATATGTATATTTTCTTCAGATGTAACATAGATTTAATGAGTTAGTGTTAAATTAAACTCATTTGATTTACGGTTGAAACTAGAATTGAATAATCCCTAAAGGCTTTAAAAAGTACATAACTTTTACGCAGTATTTCTTTAATGACATTGACATTATGAATCAATACTTCGTTATTTGTTGATGTATGATGTTCGGTTCGTGGAATTCTTGTGAATTTCGCAAAGTACGAATGATGTTATCTGAAAAAGTTTCGGGTACATCGATGATGAAAGTGTAAAATCAAATATATACTTGATTTATTATGAATTGGAATTTGTTGAATTGCGACAGAGATTATAGTTAACGCTGGTTAAGATGCGGCCGAATGACGTACATTATTGCATATTTGTAATATGAATTAACCGAGTAGTTAAGATTCACACACAATAGCTTAGCACGGAAAGATTTATTTCAATATATATATATATATATATATATATATATATATATATATATATATATATATATAATATACATATATATATATATATATATATATATATATATATATATATATATATAATATACATATAATTTCTTCAGAGGGAATGAGTTAATTCTTCATAACTCGTTGATACAATATACACGTTATTGATTCGTAATGATGTCCACAGTGATTCTTGAACTGACGGAGTTTGTGATGTTATCTGTGTTGTTGATTCGGATGTTGACTGTACTGACGATGCTGGTAACGCTGACGGTACTGTTGATGCTGTTGGTAAAGCAAGTTTAGCTTGTTAATCACACACCATTTTTGTCAGGGTTTCTACTCTTCCTTCTATCATTTTGGTTCGCTTAACTGATTTATGGTTAGGGCTAGATTAGATAATCTCTAAGACTTTAGAGATTACATAATCGCCGCGGAATGTTTCTCCAATGAAGTTATGAATTAATACTTCGTCAGTTATTATTGTTGGTACTCCTTGGTATCTATGGTGCGTATGACGTTGATGCTCGTGGGACAGATTGTGAAGTTGAGGTTTACGACGCGGTTGTGGTTGGAGGTGGTAATGGTACTGTTGGCATTGATGATGGTGGTACTGGTTATGCTGCTGATGCTGCTGCTGGTGTTTGTAATCTCTGCACCATATTCTCCAAAGCCACTACCCGAGCGCGAAGCTCGTTGACTTCTTCTATTACACCGGGGTGATTGTCGGTTCGGACGAGCGGATAAATAAAATCTAAAATTTGATGTAATATATAATCGTGATGAGATACTCTGGAAATGAGCGAGAAAATGGTGTTTCGGACATGTTCGCCGGTAAGTGCTTCAGGTTCTTCGTCAAGAGGGCAATGTGGTGGATGGAAGGGATCACCTTCTTCTTGTCTCCAATGATTGAGGAGGCTACAAACCCATCCCCAATTCATCCAGAATAGGTGATGACTGATTGGTTGATCTATTCCGATCACACTGCTTTCGGAGCTTGAATGGGATTCCATTTCGGAATCTGAGTGACTTGAACTGATGACGAATTCCATTTCGTATGATTGGATAAAGGATTTTTTTTTTTCCGATATGAAATGATTTTGGCTAACGGATGGTATTCTAATTACATAGAATATATATATATATATATATATATATATATATATATATAGATCAAAAGATTTCGTAGATTACGGAGGACTTTGCGGGATATGTCAGGCAAAGTTTAAAGTAACATATACGATAAGATATAATTTAGCAGATATGCTAAGATATGAATTTTTGTCTATACACTATTCATTCAATCAATACAGCAAGACGTGTCTTAGACTAAAAATGATAAGCAGGTAATTTCCTGAGGATGATAAGTAGTTAATTTTCTACACAAAATGATAAGCAAAGCTTTTGACATGCAGACACGGTCGAAGTCCAGACTCACTAATGCATCCTATCGACTTATCAGTTAGACACACTAATGCAGACCTGGTTCGCTAAGACCACGGATCTGATACCAACTTAAAGGACCCGTTCATATACATTATAAACGACTCACAATAGTTGATTACATTGCGAGGTATTTGACCTCTATATGATACATTTTACAAACATTGCATTCGTTTTTAAAAGACAAACTTTCTTTACATCGAAAGTTGACAGGCATGCATACCATTTCATAATATCCACTATCCAACTATAAATTGATATAATAATAATCTTTGATGAACTCAATTACTCGAATGCAACGTTCTTTAAAATATGCTATGAAAGACTCCAAGTAATATCTTTAAAATTAGCAAATGCACAGCGGAAGATTTCTTTAATACCTGAGAATAAACATGCTTTAAAGTGTCAACCAAAAGGTTGGTGAGTTCATTAGTTTATCATAATCATTTATTTCCATCATTTTAATAGACCACAAGAATTTCATTTCCAGTTCTCATAAATATACGTCCCATGCATAGAGACAAAAATAATCATTCATATGGTGAACACCTGGTAACCGACATTAACTAGATACATATAAGAATATCCCCTATCATTCCTGGATCCTCCTTCGAACATGATATAAATTTTTAAGTACTAAAGCATCTGGTACTTTGGATGGGGTTTGTTAGGCCCAATAGATCTATCTTTAGGATTCGCGTCAATTAGGGTGTCTGTTCCCTAATTCTTAGATTACCAGACTTTAATAAAAAGGGGCATATTCGATTTCGATAATTCAACCATAGAATGTAGTTTCAATTACTTGTGTCTATTTCGTCAAACATTTATAAAAGCGCATGTATTCTCAGTCCCAAAAATATAAAGGGTAAAAAGGCAAATGAAACTCACCATACTGTATTTTGTAGTAAAAATACATATAACGTCATTGAACAAGTGCAACGTTGGCCTCGGATTCACGAACCTAAATTAATTATATATATTTATGTGTTGGTCAATATTTGTCTAACAAATTAGGTCAAGTCATAGTGTACCACAATCCTAATGCTCGAGACTAATATGCAAAAGTCAACAAAAGTAAATTTGACTCAAAATAATTTCCAAAAATCTATACATGATTAATATACAGTTTAAATATCGTCGTTTTATATTTTTAAATATTTTTAAAAGATTTATTAGAGTAAATAATATAATTTATTTATTAATAAATAAAATTTTATATTAAATTTATATAATAAAATATACTTTTATATATATTAAATAATAAAATTTATAGGGTTCATTTAATATCATAAAGATAATATGATAGGTATTATTAAAGTAAGTTATTACACGTAGTAAAATATGTTTGTATCACATATTTATTTGATAAAATAATATCTATAATGATAGTAAGTAAAAGTTGTATTATTTTGTATTAATAATTATTATTATAAAAATATCAATATTTATAATTACTAAGATGACATTATGATAAAACGATAATTCTAATTATGATAACTTTAATATTTACGATAATTTTTAATATTATCTTTAAAATAATAATTCTATTTAAAATAATAATAATAATGATATTTTATAGTAACAATGACATTTCTATTAAAATGATAATTTTTGTTAAAATGATAGTTTTAATACTAACGATACTTTTAATAATAATAATGGTAATGATAAAAATAATAAGAACGATAATTTTATCTAAATTAATATCTTATAATATTTTAATTTCATCATGATACTCTTACTCATTATTTCCTAATCGTTTCGTTTAATAGCTTTTAATCGTCTTTTATATCGTGTTAATAATAATGATAATAATAGTAATCAAAATAATTAGGTGTAACAAATATTTGTTTTAATTACACTAATATTAATAATGATAGTTACTATAACATTATTAACAATAATACTAATAATTATTTTAATGATAATATAGTAATAATAATAATAACAATAACAATAACCATTTTTAAATAATGATATATATATTAATAAAGATAATAATAATAATAATACTAATAATAATAATAATAATAATACTAATTATAACTTTAACGATAATAATGATAGTAATAATAAAAAAAAATAACAATTTTTAATGATAAATCCCTTTTATTGATAAAGATAATAATAATCATAATAATAAGATAAAACTAGAACGACGATAAAAACGACGATAATAATAATCATTTTTAATAAAAATATCGAAAATTCAATTGATTATAACTTCTAATCCGTTCATCGAAACCATTCGATATCTAAAGGAAAAATTCTTAATTTTTCGCTAGCTTTCCCAGGACATACATATTTTATACCTTATCTCAACCTCAAGTGTAACTAATTCAAGATTCAACCTAACCTGTCTAAGGGCAATATCAAAAGTACAAGCATGCATAATCCTAAATACTCGAGCACTAGTCAGGGATACACTATTAGTATGTAAAAGTTAAATTATGAGTACTCACGCATCAATATTGAGATTCAATATTGCAGAAAAGGTACGTAGACGCAACGGAAATGATAAACACTATATTGACCTCATGAGCATACCCATGAACCATACTCAATCACCTCCATAGCTATAACCCATAATTTCCTTAATCCTATCCTACTCGAAAAACAATTTCGAAACCACTCGAACAGCACTCCGCCGTAATATTTTATGTATACTAATAATATCTTGAAATAATACGGAGTAAATATATATATAAATCGATTGAGAGAGTTTAGAGAAAAATATTTTCAAGTTTCTATGAAATAATGAAACCTATTGAATTCTATTTATAATAGATTTTTGAATTATTAAAGTGAATTATTAAAGTATGAATTATTAAAGTGAATTATTAAAGTATGAATTATTAAAGTGAATTATTAAAGTATGAATTATTAAAGTGAATTATTAAAGTATGAATTATTAAAGTGAATTATTAAAGTTAAAGTAAAGTAAAAATAAAGTAAAGGTAAAGTTTAAGTATAGTAAAAGTATAAAATATGTACGTATAATACGCGTATAAATATATATATAATATTAATTTAAATCGTTATATATATTTAATAAAATAAAATATAAATATCGTTATCTTTATCATACAAGTTAAGTAATGAGTTGTCAAAAGTGGTTCTAGATATTTATAAAAGTTATATACGTTTTAATAATAAAGTTCTTTTTAAACTGAAAACGTTTTTGTACGTTTGAAACTAAATAGATCAATCGAGTCTTTATGAGATTCAATCTTCCACTATCCTTTGTCTAGTTCTCAATGATTGACAATTTGTTCTTATTTATAAATCACTTTACCATTTTTCGAATTTTGATAAAATGGAAAGATTTCTCAAATCAACGTGGGCCTTTCAACAGAGACTTGTAATCATAATTCAATATATCTGATAATTCAATCATTTGATCTTATCTTCTAATTCCATTGATAAACATTTTGAAACAGATACAATCATATAAAGTATTTAATCTAATATTTTATTTACGTTTCACGTTATAATATATATACACATATACATATATAATCATATTCATTTAATGGTTCGTGAATCGTTGGAACTTGGTCGAGGTTGAATGAATGTATGAACATAGTTTAAAATTCTTGAAATTTAATTTAACAAATATTGCTTATCGTGTCGGAAACATATAAAGATTAAAGTTTAAATTTGGTTAGAAATTTCCGGGTTGTCACAGTTATGCCATTTGATTCGATGCAAGAGGCTAACATTTTTACTTCTAAATCGTTCGAGGTAAGTAATTAGGTACTTCCACCCTTATTTTTCGTTCTAAATTGTTGGAAGATAAATATTTTGTGAATAACACGACCCGTTTCATGTAAGAATTTGACCCTACTTGTACAAAATCCATGAAATCTACAAGAATCATTCTTCGTTTGGGAAGATGTAGTTTCAAAAGTCTTTCGGGGTCATGTTGTTGAATTCATTCGATATGGTTCTCGCAAGCGCCCTAGATATATGTTGTATGGAAAAGAAGACATATCTTTTGTTGCACCGGAACCGAAATTCTATAGTGCGATTTTATATGCAAGAGACTGTACACTGGGTTCAATAGCTGACTACAAAAAAACGTGTACAGATCGCAAGGTTGGGTTCGAGAGCCGTGAAGAATGGATAGAGTTAGGAACCAAACTCAGGAAACTAGTTGAGCCGCTAGACATTGCTGATTACTATCGACAACTCAAATAATGAGTACACTGGAACATATTAAGAGATGGTGGTAGACCAAAACGATACAGGTACACTCAATGATGGCAACAGCTGGAAAATCTAAAGTTGAACGAAGGATCGAATTTTGAGACCTTTGTTTTGGGCGAAAGTAGAGGAAACGAGGATGAAACGATTTGGGACAACGAAGGACCAAATTGTTGGGACAATGGTGGAAAACACTCCCAGAGAAGCATTAAACAGAATCTTGCTTGTTTACGTTATAGTATTTCAGATGGTCGAAAGTTATGGCCTATGGGATAATAGTTTTTCCAATGAAGGGGGAATGTTAATTTAATACTCCGTATTAGATTTATATATCACGTGTTTTGTTTATTTGAATAAGTCATTTGCAGATTTTATGGCATTAGTAGTCAAGTTAGTTGAAATTTTAATTTAAGACTTGTACCTTTTACTTTTAATTGTATTTTGTAGCTTATATATAGGAAATTACTTATTAGTTTTGTATCAATATTCTATGTTTGTTTTTTATTACTCGTATTTTATAGAAGTTTTAATAGCTACTAGTGTTTTAATTGTTTACTTGAATTGAATAAGGGATCGATTGATAATTTTTTTACAAAGCTACTATTACTCGGTTAAGTAATGATGTTGTGTAATGTTGGTGTTATGTACCTTATGGTAAAGTTGGACCTACAAAGTTGTGTAATGTTGGTATTAGCCTGAAAACCAACGTAAACGAGTGGGTGTTGTCACATTCGTTGTCTCTTTCTTAATTGTTGTTTAGTATCTAAGATTATATTTTTTTTTCATATTTATAACAGAGAAATCAAATACACGTTAGAGGGAATAATCACCAATTGTAGATAAAATATTTTTTAGAAAAAGAAGGCAAAATAAACAAATTAATAGAGATGGCTCATCTTATTACCGGTTTATGATCGTTCAATATCAAAGATCGAGTACAATCGGTTCTGACCCGAGTCAGTTTGAGACTTTATTCAGGGAGTAGACATTTGCCGTCTACCTGATCTTGCAAGTGCCAAGAGTCAAAGGAGTTCGGGCATTTCGGATGCACATCTCGTTAATCGCATTCGCAGCACCTCGTTAATCATTGGAGGAAAATTTATCTTTCACATAAATTTATTGATGAAGGAAAATTAAGATTTATAATCCGTGTAACCTAAAAGGAAAATTAAGATTGTTTAATTGAAGAAGGAACGGATCTCATTAGTTAACAAAATGAGAAATACTAGCAGCTGCATTCATCTCCAATGGGACAAATCACTTATTAATTTCATCAATCAATTATCCAATCCGAATTCAATAGTTTTAGTGGGGCTTATTAGTTAAGTCACAAATCATTTCACCAATTATCATCTACTAACAACAATCCCCTCCCCTCCCCAAAACTTGAAACTAGGTGTTTAAGATCATCTATTGTGTTGTGTGAACCCTAAAACTTGAAATTAGGTTTAAGATCATTACCTTAGCTTTCTGAATTTGTAGGTGATGCCAAATTGTATGTTTCTTTTTATCTGATTCTTCCGCTGTTTCTTTTTGTCGATAAACAAAAATTAGCGTGTGTTTATATTCTACCAGAAGAACTAGCAGCTCCGAATTTATATATCTAGTCCGTCAATTATTTACAATTTTACATTTTACCCTAATATTTTTTCATCATTTCACTGCTTCGCTCAGCAACACTGTGATGACCCGAATAATTTTGACTTATTTTGAACCAAATTCTCGATATGATTTAATGTTTCCGACACGATAAGCAAAGTCTGTAAAACTGAATCTCAAAATTTTGGAACTATTCAATTACCCATCGACTGTTCTCGACGATTCGCGAACAATTATATGTAAAAAGATACATATATAAACTATAACTTGAAAGCGTAACAAAGTATTAAGTGTATGATACTGTGCATAAAACTTATTGGTTTAAATATCTATTTGAATATATATGATAAGTTGGAATTGTAATTGTATGAATAACTTGCGATGTGTATTTAAAACGTGTTTATGAATATTAACTTGGTTATTAAACGTTTTGATTTAAAATAATATTATTAAATATACTTTGATAGATAACGAGATGATGATTTATAGAAGTAAATGACCAAAACACTCGAATGTATAAGTTATATTTAGAGTGATATAGTTTATGGATAGTTAAGTCTATATTTTGACAAATGTACGAGTCACGAAAGGTAAAATGCCAGTATTCTCAGTGTACGAAAGGACGTTCGAAAAACCGGAACCGGGACATAAGTCGAGTGACGATGTACGACTTATCGGAACAAAAATTACAAGTCAACTAGACAAGAGAATATAATATATTATATAATTAATTAATTTAAATTATATATATTATATATATTATATTTAATTATGTCGACAAGCAAAACAACAAAAAAATTGTGAGCTGGATTTTGGGGCCATGCGATCGCATGTGAAATAGGCATAAAACTCATGCGATCGCATGGGGTCAGATTTCAGGAAAGGTCTATAAATTGAATTCGTTTTTGCTCAATTGCACACACATATATCATCCATCTTACTCTGTATTTATTTATTTAATTATTATTATTATTATTATTATTATTATTATTATTATTATTATTATTATTATTATTAAGATTAATATTATTATTATTATTAGTATTAGTATTAATATTAGTAGTATTATTATACATAAAATACTACGACGAAGTCATGAGCGTGTCACTTTCAAAATGGGTTTTCAAGCGGGATAGAGATAAGGAAATTATGGGTTATAACTATGAAGGTTATGGGTAATGTACGTGGGTATTATTGGCAAGTCAAACCTAGTGTTTATCATCTCTGTTGCGTCTACGTACTTCCCTGCAATATTGAATCACGATATTGATACGTGAGCATTCATATTTTATCTTTTATATATTAATTGTGTATCCATGTCTAGTGCTCGAGTATATATATTTATGCATGTTTGTATGCTAAATTTCGTCGTTAAATAGTTTATAATGAATCACGAATTAAATACATATATTACTAGTAAAAGGTATATGATATACATGTTTTTGGAAAGCTGGCGAAAAATCAATAACTTTTCATTTAGAAATCGCGTAATTTCGTTGAACGAATCAAAAGATATGATCAACTGAATTATGATTGACGTTAATTAGAATTGGTTTTGAATCTGCAATTAATATTTAAACAACTTGTTTGTAAGATTGATAATTTAGATTTTTGAATCTTACCAACCGAGTAAATGAATCCTTATATAAGGTACGTCTCGTTTTGTTGAACTATTGTCAAAATTGACTTTTTGAAACGACTTTGGATAACTTTTGTATGTCAATCTCGAGCATTAGGATTGTGATACACTATGACCTGACCTAGCTTGATAGACATTTATTGACCAACATATGTTCTCTAGGTTGAGATCTACGGTTATTTGGTAATCCGAGTTTCGGTCACATTTTGGTGAACGACTTTATATGCTGCTAAGGTGAGTTTCATTTGCTCCCTTTTTAATTGCTTTTGCAATCTATATTTTGGGCTGAGAATACATGCACTTTATTTTAAACGCAATGGATACAAGTACATACTAAATTCTACACTGAGTTTGAACCAAAAATCCCTTAGCTTTGGTAACTAGTAACTGTCGGTTATAAGAACCGATGGGCGCGAATAGAGGTATATGGATCCATAGGGCTTGACATCCCCGTCTGTTCCAGGTATAGAAACCCTAGCCTGAACTATAAAACAGACGTATGCTATTTGAGTTTAGTACACGTTGGATTGCGTGTATTGTACATGTTGGTTGCATGTATGTTAAAACATGGGTACTTATTATATATACGTTAAAGTTTAGTTACCAGAGTGCTCAATCTTGTAGAATATTTTGATAAACGTTTCTGGATGAAACAACTGAAATCTTGTGATCCACCTTTATGTACAAATTATGCAAAACATTAAAACTATGAACTCACCAACTTTTGTGTTGACACTTGTTAGCATGTTTATTCTCAGGTTCCCTATATGTCTTCCGCTATTTGCTTATATGTTAGACAAGCTATGTGCATGGAGTCTTACATGGCATATTTTTCAAGGAAACGTTGCATTCACCAAATCATCATCATGTATCTTATTTTGAATGCATTGTTAACGGAAGTACTATTGTAAACTATTATTTACGGTGATTGTCTGTATGTAGAAATCATCAGATATCGAAAACCTTTGATTTAAATATTCATTTATGGTGAGCCTTTTCAAAAGAATGCAATGTTTACAAAACGTATCATATAGAGGTCAAATACCTCGCAATGAAATCGATGAATGACGTGTTCGTCCATATGGATTTGGAGCGATCGTCACAGTTGGTATTAGAGCGTTGGTCCTAGCGAACCAGGTCTTGCATTAGTGTGTCTAACTGATAGTTGTTAGGATGCATTAGTAAGTCTGGACTTCGACTGTGTCTGCATGTCAAAAGTTTTGCTTATCAATTCTTGTCGGAAATTACCTGTCTATCATCTTATGTCTAAAAGCGTCTTATTGCATTGATTGCATAGATAGTATAGACAAAATTCATATCTTGGCATATCTATTACAGTAAACTTTGCCTGACATCTTCCATAAAATTCTCCGTAACTTATGGGATTCTGGTATTATAGATATATATGTAAACTATGTATTGAGGAGTACCAAATTAGTCCTATAATCTATTTCATTCCAAAATCTTTTCCTTGATTACACAAAATGGATCATGTATCTAGTTCAAATTCCTTAGATTCCGACAGCTATTCCGATATGGATTTCCACTCAAGTTCTGAAAGCAGTGTGACCGGAATGGATCAACCAATTAGCCATCATCTATTCTGGATGAATTGGGGATGGGTTCGTAGCCTACTTAATCATTGGAGACAAGAAGAAAGTGATCCATTCCATCCACCACATTCCCCTCTTGGCGAAGAACCTGAAGCACTTACGGGCGAACCTATTCGTAATACTATTTTCTCTCTCATTTCCAGAGTATCTCATCACGATTATATACTATCCCATATTCTAAATCTTATTTATCCAATCGTCCGATCCACCGATCATCTCGGTATAATAGAAGAAGTCAACGAGCTTCGTGGTCGGGTAGTGGCTTTGGAGAATATGGTGCAAAGGTTACAAACACCAACAGCAGCACCAGCAGCATAACCAGTACCACCATCATCAACACCAACAGGACCATTACCACCACCAACAACATCCCCATCATAGCTTCAACATCACAATCTGTACCTCGGATATCAACATCATACGCACCATAGATACCAAGGAGTATCAACAACAACAAATGATGAAGTATGGATTCATAACTTCATAGAAATATCCTATGACGATTATATAATCTATAATCTTAGAGATTATCTATTCTAGCCCTAACCATAAATCAAATGAGTGAACCAAAATGATAGAAGGAAGAGTAGAAACCCTGACAAAAATGGTGCGTAAGGTACAAGCTATACTTGTTTTACCAACAGCATCAACAATACCCTTAGCCTCACCAGCACAGTCAGTGCTGTCAACATCGTCAGAATCAGCAGCACCTCTAATATCACAAGTTTTGCCAGTTCAAGAATCACCGTGGACATCATTACGAATCAATAACGCGTATATTGTATCAACAAAATATTAACTCTTTCTCTCTGAAGAATTTATATGTATATCTTATATATATAATCCATAACAAATCTTTCTGTACTAAGCTATTATGTATGGAACTTAACTACTCGGTTAATTCATATTACTAATATGCTATAATGTACATTCTTCGTTAGCGACTTAATCATCGTTAACTACAATCTCTGTTTCAATTCAATGAATTTCATTTCATAATAAATCAAGTGTATTATTCAATTACATAATTGATTTTACATTTTCATTTTCGATGTACTCGAAACTTTCCAGAAAACATCATCTGTGCCTTGTAAGGTTCACAAAATTCAACGAGCACCAACTTCCTTCACCGAAGAATATCAATAAGAATAAATAATGAAGTATTAATTTCATTAGTGAAATACTCAACGAAGATTATGTAATCTCTAATGTTTTAAGGATTATTCATTTCTAATTCAAGTCAAAAATTAAATGAGCTTAATATGATATTAACTCATTAAATCTGTATTACATCTGAAGAAATATACATACACATATTTTCATAAAGACTGTAATGAAAATTCTTTTGTACAAAATATTACTTGTGAAATCTTTAACGGGTAGGTAATACTCGGAAAATATGTAAGTTCACAATTAATATGTTACACTGTACATTCTTCAACTTTGATTCAAAAATTATTAACAATGCTCACAACGATACACAATCGTTTTCATACAAATTCAATTACATATTCTGATATTGACGGATCAGAATCCAAGTCATAACTCTGAACCCGTGACATCATTCTTAGATCTCTACATCTATCAAAGCTATACTTTGACTTCAAAACTGTGCAAGATCCTTTAAAATTGTTTTTACCGAAAATAATCTTGCAATCCCTTTTCAAAGTATCCAGCTTTACCACACTTCCAACCAGTAAACTTCGACTTTTCAGATTAGCCTTATTATAACCTTGACATATATGTTCTTGTTACTAGGGAACCTTTCATGTCCCACCACATTAGCAGTAAATTTACCAACAACTTCATTGATCTTTGACCTTCCGAAAAATCATTATACTCATTGAAACCCTATCATTTACTCATCCACATCCTGTAACAATAATTGCCATACCAACTACCGGGAATTAGCAATCAGTATTTCGAATTTCGCAGCAATTCTACGCCAACAGTTATATATATACATATAATGTCTATCTTCTAGACTTACACACTTCGAATGTGAAGTTTCTGAAAAACACCCCAAACTGCAAAATTAGTTCTCCGAAATTGGAAAAATGCTGATGAAGCAGCAAAAACTGTAAACAACCTTAACAGTCAAAAGTTCGATGATAAAGAATAGTATGGTGGTAAAGCTGAGAAAAAGAGAAGGTTTGGAACTGGAAAACGGATTGAGCAGACCATGAAGGAGGCTGTGGACAAATCACAAAGACTAAACCTGCCTTCAAAGAATACAAATGATTCAGTGTCTGCTGAAATCCTTAGCAAATACCTTGCTCCTTACTCTAAAACCTTTGCGGACAATATTCTTCATCATCATCTTATCTTAAATATTATAAGATATCATCGTATCTCCCATTATAAATATCCTCCATATTTCTGAAGATATTTTCATAACCATTCTTATCTGAAATCATTACCTCTTCGCGCTATCTGTGTTACATCATAAAAGAAACTATTTTAGTCTCTAAAATCTGAAAAATTAGAAAAAAATTGATTTAACGACCCGTCAAAGTACACTTGACGACCATCGTTATCTTGGTCCTACAGCTTGATCATAACTCTATATGAATTTAATAAATAGCCTTGCATTCTTTATTTCAAAATGATTTCCTATAAAGGAAACCTATCAAAATATGTAAGTTTAGAAAAAAAAAACCCTACATTATTACTTAACCAAAAGTTGACCAAAACAAAGTCAACAGCATCCACTATTAAATGTATCAAAATAGAATGCAAGTTATTGTTTAACAAAAGCTGCCATCATAAATATGCAGACTCTCTAAGCACAGCGGAAGTAATCAATCATGAACCTGAGAATAAAACATGCGAGTAACTGTCAACAAAAATGTTGAGTGAATTATAGGTTTAATATTACAAACAATATTTAATTTAAACCATAAAAATTTATGTTTGAAAACATAAAAACTCCTTTTTGGACCACAAAATTATATGCTAGAAAACATATAATAAAATATTATTCCATTTTCCGTGAGCCACCTGGTAACCACTTAACCCTTTATTTACCCTTGCCAAACACAATAAATAATATACACCGAACAAGTGTATCTACAACAAAATACGAAGTACTAAACATTCTGATTATAAATTGCTAGCGCGACTAGCTCGAAATGGGGTTGTCAAACCCAATAGATCTATCCGTAGGATTTGCGTTCACCTATAGAAACCAGTGATTACAGTTACCAGACTAGGGAATATTTTTGTTCAACTCACAATGAATAATTTAAACCAACTTCCACATGTGTCCAAAATATAAAATAAATTGCATGTATTCTCATCCCAAAAGATTTAAAATAGAAAGATGGGACTATAACTCACCTTAATAGTAATGAAGTAACCAACACAATTAAGCGAACAGCAAATGTAGTACAGTGATCAGGAATGATCACAACGCCGACCTATAAATAAAGCAGGTCGATATAAATAACTAACTTAGGTCAAGTCTTAGTATGATAGCTATTGTACATGTTGCAAGTAGTCATAGAACAATACTCAATATGCATCGGTTTGATCGGAACAGCTTACGGACACACACTTTCTATTTTTAGAAAGTTTCTATTTTTAGCAGGTTTCCATTTTTGGAAAGTTTCTATTTTTGGAAAGTTTCTATTTTTGGAAAGTTTCTATTTTTGGAAAGTTTCCAAATTTAGAAAGTTGCTATTTTAGGAAAGTTTATAAGTTAGGAAAGTTTCCTTAATTATAAAGTCAACAAAAGTCAACTGAAAGTCAAAGTCAACCGAAAGTCAACTCAAAAGTCAACCTTGGTCAAACATGGTCAATGTAAATTTTAAAAGTGTAAGTTATAATAATAATATAAGTTATAACGTTTATTAAAGTTAAATATGTCTAATTATGTCATAACATAAGTTTAATTAAATTAAAATGAATTATTAAAGTTAATATAAGTTTAAATGATATAATTAATATAACATAAGTATTTAATTAATTAATTAAATATTAGTCATAATATAAATATTATTAATTAATAATAAATTTTAAATCATATCATAAGTATTATTAATTAATAATGAATTATTAATCATATCATAAGTTTCTAATTATAATTATTAAATCATAAATATTTAATAATTAAATTATAATTAAATAATAACTAAGCCTTATAATAATTAAATAATTAATTAATCCTTATTATAAGTCTCATAATAGTAATCTCATAATATAAGTTTAATACTTATCATAAGTATTTTCCATTAATAATAAAAGTATTATTAATCATATGTTTAATTAAAATGTTAATTAAATCATAAGTATTAATTAAATGATATAATAAATATATATCATAAGTCTTAAATAATAATAATTATTTTTTTATCATAAGTAATTAAATAATAATGAAATCCATTATTTATATCATAAGTTTAATAATTAGTCACAAGTTTTAAATCAAAAGTTCATCGGGTCGTATCCTGAGCCCCGGGTGTCGGTTTTCGGCGAGCCTTACATATATCTCCGCCTAAGCAAACCACCCGACACTTTGGTACACTCAAGAACACCCCAAGAACAGTCCACAAGTCGTGATGTACAGCCGTTACACTACTTGGAACTTCAATTCAATCAACAACGTGTTTTAGACGTAACGGGTGATTCGTGGCTCGGATTGAGATGACCCGAACATGAAAGTTTGCCCCACCATCAGTCCTAAAACACTAACACACCATAAAGTCACCAAATATGGTCACAAAGTCGGACCAAACCTGGTTCATACCAAAATCACATTTCAATCTTAACAAAATACCACTTTGATCATATCTAGGGCTCCGGGAATCGAAACGACATGAATCCAGAGTCTAAAATTAATGTCTTGATGAGAGGAACTCATCTAGATACTTTATTTTAACTTTTATATCAGTCACAATAGCAGAAACACACGAAAAAGCTGCTGTCCCAATTATATCAAACCGAAAACATATGTTTACGAGTAATTCTATGCATACAAACACCATTACAACAACAATTAATCATCATACTATCAATATAACATCAAAATACAGAAAAGTAAAGAAAAAAATTAAAAATCTAGGGTTAGGGTTTATACCCTAATCAAGAATTGAAAGATGTAATCGTGTAGAGGAGATAGCGTAGAATCCGATTACGCTAATGAATTGATGATCCAAGCTATATTTTTAATTGATGATGATGGTTTATGGTGCTATAGGTGACAGCTCAAATGGGAGAAAAAGGGAGGAAGAGAGCAAATATCTAAATTAGGTTTGTGATAAAAAGTGGAATGTAAAAATAAAATGGAAAAATGGGAAAATCAAGGGAGTATACTCCCCCCTCCCCATGGATTCGGCCAAAAACTGAATGGGGTGGGCCCCACATGGCCCACAATGATAAATTATGAAATCCTTATGGTCCGAACGCTCGATCGAAGCCAGAAACGCGAAAACGCTACTACGCGATTGATTTTTCGGAGAGATAACAACTATGCGACGGATAAAATATATAAACACTATATATGATCATATGACATTAAAATATCATATTTAAAATAATTAGGACTTAAAAATCGCAAAAGCTCGACCGTTGGTTTGAAAACCGAAAAGATTCGCCGGATAGAAATCCGCGACACGTAGAAACGTACAATTAAAGATATGAATACAAATATTCATATAACACATAATAATTAATATATTATTACAAAAATAATAATATAGGTCATAGAAATGATGTGGCACGAATAACAGTTAACGGTCGTTAAATAATTAATGGTAAAAGATAACGGAAAAAGTAGGGTCGTTACAATTGATGTTTTGAAGTAATATTGGGAATTGAAGCATGATTAGTATAATATAATGACACTTGATCAACGTGATTATATTACAGTAAGTCATGCTAAGTTTCTAATGGAACGTGATAAAGGTTCACAGATCACACCCTCATCATGAACCATGTTACATAACTCTTTCATTCTATATAATCTCTAAATATATCAAGAAAATATTTTCTTGATGATTCGGTCTTTTCCGGATATTCTGGTAATTTGACAAATCAAATCGTGCTATTACCTTTCCTTTCTGCTTTGTATATTATGATCATTCGAAACTTCATACCTACGAATTCTGGACCATTATTCGCTTGACTTGAAGTCGGGAAGAGAAAACAAAAGCATGAAGCTCTGAAATATAATGGAAAATATAAAGCCCGATAACAACCCCGAAATTTATAAACCGTGTATATCGATGCGTATAGCAATATAAAGACACGGGAGAATGAAAAACACTATAACCCCAAGGTAATAGTAGAAGAAAATAACTTTCTCTGGTGGCAGATGAAAAAGAAGAATGAAGGATACGATAGGCAGGAAAATATCAATAATCAGAACTGGATTAAGCATTTTTACAATCTATTGGGATGTATGAAATAAAGATTATAGGAGTGGTGAAAATAATTGAAACGGAAGAGGTCAATTTATAGCGAAATATCAGACATAGCAATCGAGGCAGATTACGCATTTAATCAAAGGAAATCTTAATTTCCTTAAATTCTGAAGAATCAAATCTTATTTAGATTATGAAGATTTTCTATTCCTTAAATTTCGGAAATCAATCGTTACTACGTCATGAGTTAAAACAAATCTCTATTCTCCATTTCACTCTATTACGATAACTTCCCTCATACGCTTCGAGTAATCGGGTTATTTTATCCATATTATTCAACGGTGATAAAATTCTATTTATCAACTCATATTCATCATGAATATTTTTATTGTTAGCCATGACGACCTCACTTAAATTTCGGGACGAAATTTCTTTAACGGGTAGGTACTGTGATGACCCAAAAAATTTCGACTTATTTTGAACCAAATTCTCGATATGATTTAATGTTTCCGACACGATAAGCAAAGTCTGTAAAACTGAATCTCAAAATTTTTGAACTATTCAATTACCCATCGACTGTTCTCGACGATTCGCGAACAATTATATGTAAAAAGATACATATATACACTATAACTTGAAAGAGTAACAAAGTATTAATTGTATGATACTGTGCATAAAACTTATTGGTTTAAATATCTATTTGAATATATATGATAAGTTGGAATTGTAATTGTATGCATAACTTGCGATGTGTATTTAAAACGTGTTTATGAATATTAACTTGGTTATTAAACGTTTTGATTTAAAATAATATTATTAAATATACTTTGATAGATAACGAGACGATGATTTATAGAAGTAAATGACCAAAACACTCGAATGTATAAGTTATATTTCGAGTGATATAGTTTATGGATAGTTAAGTCTATATTTTGACAAATGTACGAGTCACGAAAGGTAAAATGCCAGTTTTCTCAGTGTACGAAAGGACGTTCGAAAAACCAGAACCGGGACATAAGTCGAGTGACGACGTACGACTTATCAAAACAAAAATTACAAGTCAACTAGACAAGAGAATATAATATATTATATAATTAATTAATTTAAATTATATATATTATATATATTATATTTAATTATGTCGACAAGCAAAACAACAACAAAATTGTGAGCTGGATTTTGGGGCCATGCGATCGCATGGGAAATAGGCATAAACCCCATGCGATCGCATGGGGTCAGATTTTCGGAAAGGTCTATAAATTGAATTCGTTTTTGCTCGATTGCACACACATATATCATCCATCTTACTCTGTATTTAATTATTATTATTATTATTATTATTATTATTATTATTATTATTATTATTATTATTATTAAGATTAATATTATTATTATTATTATTATTATTAGTATTATTATACATAAAATACTACGACGAAGTCATGAGCGTGTCACTTTCAAAATGGGTTTTCAAGCGGGATAGAGCTAAGGAAATTATGGGTTATAGCTATGAAGGTTATGGGTAATGTACGTGGGTATTATTGGCAAGTCAAACCTAGTGTTTATCATCTCTGTTGCGTCTACGTACTTCTCTGCAATATTGAATCACGATATTGATACGTGAGCATTCATATTTTATCTTTTATATATTAATTGTGTATCCATGTCTAGTGCTCGAGTATATATATTTATGCATGCTTGTATGCTAAATTTTGTCGTTAAACAGTTTATAATGAATCACGAATTAAATACATATATTACTAGTAAAAGGTATATGATATACATGTTTTTGGAAAGCTGGCGAAAAATCAATAACTTTTCATTTAAAAATCGCGTAATTTCGTTGAACGAATCAAAAGATATGATCAACTGAATTATGATTGACGTTAATTAAAATTACTTTTGAATCTGCAATTAATATTTAAACAACTTATTTGTAAGATTGATAAATTGGATTTTTGAATATTACCAACCGAGTAAATGAATCCTTATATAAGGTACGTCTCGTTTTGTTGAACTATTGTCAAATTGACTTTTTGAAACGACTTTGGATAACTTTTGTATGTCGATCTCGAGCATTAGGATTGTGAGACACTATGACCTGACCTAGCTTGATAGACATTTATTGACCAACATGTGTTCTCTAGGTTGAGATCTACGGTTATTTGGTAATCCGAGTTTCGATCACATTTTGGTGAACGACTTTATATGCTGCTAAGGTGAGTTTCATTTGCTCCCTTTTTAATTGCTTTTGCAATCTATATTTTGGGCTGAGAATACATGCACTTTATTTTAAACGCAATGGATACAAGTACATACTAAATTCTACACTGAGTTTGAACCAAAAATCCCTTAGCTTTGGTAACTAGTAACTGTCGGTTATAAGAACTGATGGGTGCGAATAGAGGTATATGGATCCATAGGGCTTGACATCCCCGTCTGTTCCAGGTATAGAAACCCTAGCCTGAACTATAAAACAGACGTATGCTATTTGAGTTTAGTACACGTTGGATTGCGTGTATTGTACATGTTGGTTGCATGTATGTTAAAACAGGGGTACTTATTATATATACGTTAAAGTTTAGTTACCAGGGTGCTCAATCTTGTAGAATATTTTGATAAACTTTTCTGGATGAAACAACTGAAATCTTGTGATCCACCTTTATGTACAGATTATACAAAACATTAAAATTATGAACTCACCAACCTTTGTGTTGACACTTGTTAGCATGTTTATTCTCAGGTTCCCTAGAAGTCTTCCGCTGTTTGCTTATATGTTAGACAAGCTATGTGCATGGAATCTTACATGGCATATTTTTCAAGGAAACATTGCATTCACCAAATCATCATCATGTATCTTATTTTGACTGCATTGTTAATGGAAGTACTATTGTAAACTATTATTTACGGTGATTGTCTGTATGTAGAAATCATCAGATATCGAAAACCTTTGATTTAAATATTCATTTATGGTGAGTCTTTTCAAAAGAATGCAATGTTTACAAAACGTATCATATAGAGGTCAAATACCTCGCAATGAAATCGATGAATGACGTGTTCGTTCATATGGATTTGGAGCGATCGTCACAAACACCCCATACCCATCCTTTTGGTGATTCTGCCCAAATGCATTCAAACAAAACAAATTCATTGACTTTGTTTCATCCAACAGCCGAGCCTCATACATATCATCAGGTTCAAGCCGCTGAACCGCGCAACTAGAGTCATCTCATGTTGTCACAGTTATTCTACTTCCACGGCCAAATAATTCACGACTCATGCCCATTGCCAAATACCTTCAACTGCTCACCACTGTCAACATCATCAAGAACCAACAGAACCTTTTCATTCTTTATCATCCTTTCTATCATTCTAATACCCTAATGATTGTTGTCAACACATTTTGACACGACAGAAGCTTCTTTGGCAAATGAACCTTTCCATATGACACTTCAAAAATCGTCTTCACATCAAAAGGGAAACATCATGAAATACCCTAATTATTTTTTTAAATACCGCACATTTACTTCATTGTTGTGACGACCCGGAAATTTCCGACTAAATTTAAACTTTATCTTTATATTATTCTGACACGATAAGCAATGTTTGTTAAGTTAAATCTCAAGGATTTTAAACTATGTTTATACATTCATTTAAACCTCGACCAAATTCCAATGATTCACGAACCATTAAATGAACATATATGAATATGTATGTATATGTGTATATGTTATAAATTGAAAATGTCAACAAAGTATTTAAAAGTATAATGCTTTATATGAACGTATTTGTTTCAATATGATTATCGATGAAATAAAAAAAATATATATTAAATGATTGAATTATCAGAAACATTGAATTATGATTACAAGTCTCTGTTGAGAGGTCCACTATGATTTGAGAAATCTATTCCTCTTAACGATATTCGAAATAATTTGTAAAGCTATTTATAAATAAAAATAAAAAGTGTCATTTACGAAAGTTAGACAAAAGCTAGTGGAGAATTGGTTTCCATAATATTCTATTAATCTATTTTTAAACGTACAAAAACGTTTTCAGTTTAAAAAGAACTTTATTATTAAAACGTATATAACTTTTATAAATATCTAGAATCACTTTTGATAACTCATTACTTAACCAATATAATAAATATAACGATATTTATATTTTATTTCATTAAATATATATAACGATTTAAATTAATATTATATATATTTATACGCGTATTATACATACATAGTTTTTATACTTTTACTATACTTTAACTTTACCTTTACTTTACTTTACTTTAACTTTAATAATTCATACTTTAATAATTCATACTTTAATAATTCACTTTAATAATTCATACTTTAATAATTCACTTTAATAATTCATACTTTAATAATTCACTTTAATAATTCAAAAATCTATTATAAATAGAATTCAATAGGTTTCATTATTTCATAGAAACTTGAAAATATATTTCTCTAAACTCTCTCAATCGATTTACATATATATATATTTGCTCTGTATTATTTCAAGATATTATTAGTATACATAAAATATTACGACGGAGTGATGTCCGAGTGATTTCAAAATAGTTTTTTGAATGAGTCGAAGCTAAGGAAATTATGGGTTATAGCTATGGAGGTGATGGGTATGGTTTATGGGTATGCTCGTGAGGTCAATCTAGTATTTATCATCTCCGTTGCATCTACGAAATTTCCTGCAATATTGAATCTCAATATTGATACGTGAGCACTCATAACTTAACTTTTATATATCAATAGTGTATCTCTGACTAGTTGTCATAACCCGTCCTTAACCATAAGAACGAGTTAGATAACGTATGATTTCATTGCGAGGTATTGACCTCTATATGCGACATTTTTAAAAGAACAACTGCATTTATTTTACATTACAAACCATAACTCTTATTTTAATACAAGCTTTAGACAATAAAAAGATGATTATCGTTTAGCGATAATCTTAGACTTACAAACTTTACATGTGATGATAACAATACGATTTCTAGCATATTTTACATTACAATTCCTCGGATATGCAGTTTTATTTTTGACACAAATATGCATACTCAAGATCTTGCTTAAATTCAACATGTTGCAGCGGAAGCTTTTAGTTATCACCTGAGAATAAACATGCTTAAAACGTCAACATAAAGTTGGTGAGATATAGGTTTAATGCCGGTAGCAATATATATATATATATATATATAGACCACAAGATTTCATATATAAACATTTTAATAAAAGTATTCTAAGTGGTTGAGCACTTGGTAACCATACTTAACATTTAATCACGTCGCATATTCCCTTTATTATGAAATCTTACTACACTGTACCAAGTATAGTCACGAAACGAAGTACTGTGCAACCATTGAATACTGGTCGTCCAGTCCGGTTGGGGTTGTCAGGCCCGATAGATCTATCAACAGGATTCGCGTTTACAATACCGCTGTAAATAATAGTTACCAAGCTACAGGGAAGTATGCCAGTGGTACAACTCAACGTAGAATATATTTTTCAGTTACTTGTGTCCATATCGTAAAACATAAAATACATGTATTCTCATCCCGAAATATTTAGAGTTTAAAAGTGGGACTATATACTCACTTTTGCCTTGAAGATATATATATTTTGACTTGGTCTCCGGTTGATATCACGAACCTATCCATATATAGTTTATCAATATATTTTCATTTTAAACAATCGTCACATATATATACTTATTATACTTTTAATAGTTTTAATAATTTCTTAGTCCGTAGTTAGCAGTCCGATGTTAGTAATTCAATTTTAATGGTTCATATTTGTAACATCCCGCCTTTTTCCGTTTATTTTCCTTTATACTATTTCAAACTCCGTTATATGTTTATAACATCTCCCGTTAATACGCGTTTCAAAATATCTTGTGTAGGTAATTTAACGCACCCGATTCAAAGTTAAGGGACCAAACTTGCCAAGGGTTGAAACTTTTGACTAGGTCAAAGAGTCAACCCTCATCCTCATCCCTTCAATCTCATCTCTTTCACTCTTACTACTTCAACTTTTCTCTCAACTTCCATACAAAGATTCATCATCCAAAATCGAGCTAGCGGTCATCTTGCCAAACAAATTACATATTTGAACTCCTCGTGATCTCCTCTTCGATTCCATACCGATTTCATCAAATTTGGGTAACTTTCTAAAATCACTAGATTTTGTGTTCTTGATGTTTTTAACTTATAAAAGTGTTAATTAGTGTCTATGGCTCAAGTCTAACATGAATATGTGATTTATATGCTCGATCTCGTTGTTTTAGTGTAACTAGCATGAACTTGAATTTTGGTGAGTTGTTCTTGAATTTTGGATGATCATATGTTGTTAGATGTTAAAAGTTGATGTTTTAATTGTGTTACTAGCATCACTAGCTTCAATTTGATGTGTAGGTTGCCTTAGAAAACTTCATGAACTTGATTATTGATTTTGGTGAATTTGGGTTAGGGTTTGATGAACTTGAAATGGACTTTTGATGCATTAAATGCCATGGATTATTATTGGTAAGTGTTTAGTTGGATTGTATGCTTGATTACCTTCGAAACGGCATATCATTCATGTAAATTGGTTGCCCGAATCATTGAATTGCATTTATGAACTTGTATGCGGTTAATGTTAAGCATTAGATGCGGTTTTGGTTATTGTAATAGGTAGATTGATTGATGAAATGTGTTTAGTTGTTTTCCTCGTCAAATTACCTTCCCAACGGTATAAGATACTCGTCTTGATTGTTTGCGGATCATAAATGGTGATTGTTTGAAGTTAGGTTCGTGCATAAAACTTAAAAACTGCCAGAATTCTCTGCACAGGTATTGGCGCGGCGCGCCATATACCCGCGCGGCGCGCCGTTTGGGTCTGTCCAATTTGGTCAATTTTCGAATAATGTTTGCTATGCTACGCACCTCCGATTCACATGTAACTTGTCCTAGCATGCTCATACATGATTAAAAACCTCAGAAAAATAGTTCGGAACACGACCCGAACGTGTTGACTTTTTCGTTGACTTTGACCGACCAAAGTTTGACTTTTTGTCAAACTTAACCAAATGATTTTGCAACCTTCCTAACTTGTTTATATACTTGTATCTTGCATGAAACTTGACAATTTGATTTCACATGCTAAATAATCGAGTCGTAACGAGCCATAGGACTAATTGAACATCTTTGACCCTTCGTGACTATCGTTATTGATACAACCTATTTGTTTAGGTCAAGACTAGCATTGTTCTTAGCACACGTTACTTGTCGAAGTACTTTTTGGTTCGTGCATACAAGGTGAGATCATAGTCCCACTTTTACTCTTTTTGAACTTACATTTGGGATGAGAAAACATAAACATTTCTTTACTAAGTGAACACAAGTACAGGAAAACAAACATTCTACATACGAGTTTAGAACAAAATCCTCAATTCGATTATCATTAGTTACACTTGCCGGGTGTAAGCGAGAACTTATATTGTGTGGCCATACGGGTTTGACAAACCCTCATTTCGGACGGTTCGCTACCGTCTACGGATGAAATATATTTTCGAGAAACAGTGTATGTTCTAACACTATTGTGATGGGGTTCTATGGAAGGAAACGTTAAGTCTTGATAATTGGGTGCTCGTGAAACAAACTTTTGGAATGTATTACTATTATTTCATTGATGCAAATCTTGTGGTTCACTTGTACTTACTTACTTAAACCTATGATTTCACCAACGTTTTCGTTGACAGATTTCTATGTTTTTCTCAGGTCCTTGAACGATACATGATACATGCTTCCGCTCATTGTTTGATACTTGCATTGGATGTCGAGTATATGTGCATACATGGAGCGTCTTTTGACTTTATTTAAAACTGTGTCGCATAGGATTTCGTTTGTACTTAACTTTGTGACGTAACTTTTGGATGAACAATTCTTGTAAACTGGGGAACAATCTTTACTTTTGAAATGAATGCGACATCTTTTGGTCAAACGTTGTTTTAAAGACTTATGACCACGTAACGGGACCTAAGTAGACGGCGCCGTCAAACATGATTTGGTTGGGTCGCTACAGATGGTATCAGAGCGTTGGTTGTAGGGATTTAGAGTTCATTAGTGTCAACCCCGAGTCATAGGGTACATTGGTGAGTCTAGACTACAACCGGCATATAGACTTGAAGTAGGAATTACTTGACTACTTGTGCATTTATACTCGAACGCTTCTACTCATATCTACTCTTAGTTCATCTTAATCTCACGTTGTTTAATTTGATTGACACGCCACCTTGACTATATGAAATGATGTCGAATGCACATATGAATCAGGGTAATATAATTTCCGGGATTATATTACGGTGACTCATATGAACGTTCCGACATTATGACATAAAGAATTTAAGGCGAGTCGAGGAAAAACTTCTCTTTATCTTTATTCTATATCACGGTTAGTATTATTGAGAATACTAATCAATGATATTCTTGTGTCTTGAAGGAACAATGGCTCCTCGTCGTGTACGCCGCAATGAAACTCCCGAACAAGCTCTCGAACGGATGATAGCTACCGCCGTAGATGCGGCCATGGCCGGTCACTCATCCAACAACAATAATAATAACAACCACAACAACAACAACAACAATGGAGCCGGAAACTCAAACGAGGGATGCTCCTATAAAGCTTTCATGGGGTGCAAACCTCACACTTTTGATGGAACCGGGGGACCGGTCGTGCTCACCCGATGGTTTGAGCAAACGGAAGCCGTCTTTAGCATAAGCGGTTGTCGGGACCAAGACAAGGTCAAATACTCCACTCACACTTTCTCCGGAATGGCTCTAACATGGTGGAACACCTATGTTCAATCGGTGGGTACCGATGAAGCTCATGCCCTCTCTTGGGCCGATCTAAAGGAAAAGATGATTGTTGAATATTTTCCGCGCGAAGAAACCCGAAAGCTTGAGGAAGAACTAAGAGCTTTGAAAGCGGTCGGAAACGATCTTAAAACTTATAATCAACGCTTCGCCGAACTATCCTTGATGTGTCCTAATCTTGTTAACCCCGAATCTCAAAGGATTGAGCTCTACATGCTCGGTCTTCCAAAAAGCATCAAACAAGGGGTGATGTCATCCAAACCCACTACCCATCAAGCCGCTATGAACATGGCTCGCCAACTAATTGAAACGGTTGACGAAATCATAGTTCCGGCACCTAAGGCCGAGGATAAATCGGGCGGCAACAAAAGAAAATGGGAAGCTCCCCAATCAAGCAACAACAACTTTGCCAAGAAATCTTTCACTTCCGACGGCAAGAAGGGTTATGCCGGGAATCTACCTCTTTGCAACAAATGCAACAAACATCACTTTGGTGAATGTGGCAAGTTAATTTGCCACCGGTGCCAAGGAGTTGGTCATAAGGCCAACGATTGTAAAAGTGCCACTCCCGTTGCTCGAAAGTGGCCCAATGCACCAAAGACGGGCACTTGTTACGAATGTGGCCAAACGGGTCATTATAGAAATGCATGCCCAAAGAAGAAAGATAACCCCAATACGCGCGGCCGAGCTTTCAACATAAACACCGAGGAAGCCCGGGATGACACTGAACTAGTCACGGGTACGTTTCTTCTCAACAATTCTTATGTCTCTTGCTTTTTCGATTCGGGTGCCGATAAATGTTTTGCATCCAAGACTTTGACTCATTCTTTTAGCACTCCACCTCTTCCATTGGATACCACTTATACCATTGAAGTGGCTAACGGGAAACTATTAAGTGCCGACACATATTACCGGGGGTGTACGTTAAACATTTTGGGTAAGGAATTTGAAATTGACTTGATACCCATGGAACTAGGAAGCTTTGATGTAATAATCGGTATGAATTGGTTAGTCAAAACGAAATCTCACATTCTTTGTGATCTTAACGCAATTCGAATTCCTATCGAGAATGGTGAACCTTTGATCGTCTATGGCGATAAGAGTTGCACCGGACTCAACCTCGTTTCGTGTATTAAAGTTAGAAAACTACTCCGTAAGGGTTGTTTTGCGATCCTTGCTCACGTTAAGAAAGTCGAGTCCGATGAGAAGCACATCGATGATGTGCCAATTGTTAGTGACTATTCCGATGTATTTCCCGACGAATTGCCGGGTCTTCCGCCTCATCGACCGGTTGAATTCCAAATCGATCTTATTCCGGGAGCCTCACCCGTAGCACGTGCACCATATAGACTCGCTCCATCTGAAATGCAAGAATTGCAAAGTCAAATCCAAGAACTACTTGATCGTGGTTTTATCCAACCTAGCCATTCACCTTGGGGCGCTCCGATTTTGTTTGTTAAAAAGAAAGACGGATCCCTACGAATGTGCATTGATTATCGTGAACTAAATAAATTGACGGTTAAGAACCGATATCCTCTTCCTCGCATCGATGACCTCTTTGATCAACTACAAGGGTCTTGTGTATATTCGAAAATCGATCTCCGCTCGGGTTATCATCAATTAAGGGTTAAGGGGGAAGATGTCTCCAAAACCGCTTTCCGGACTCGTTACGGTAGTTATGAATTCCTCGTCATGCCATTTGGTCTCACTAACGCACCGGCGGTGTTCATGGATCTTATGAACCGCGTGTGCAAACCGTATCTCGATAAATTCGTTATTGTGTTCATCGATGATATATTGATCTATTCTAAAAAAGAAGAAGAGCACGAACAACATCTCCGACTTGTGCTTGAACTCTTGAGACAAGAACGACTTTATGCCAAATTCTCCAAGTGTGAATTTTGGTTGAAGGAAGTTCAATTTCTTGGTCATGTTGTAAGTGATCAAGGCATTAAAGTCGATCCCACGAAGATCGAAGCCATTAGTAAATGGGAGACTCCTACTACTCCTACTCACATTCGTCAATTTTTGGGTCTCGCCGGGTACTATCGTAGATTCATCGAAAATTTCTCTTTGGTTGCACGTCCTCTAACCGCATTGACTCACAAGGGAAAGAAATTCATTTGGGCGACCGAACATGAATCCGCATTCCAAATCTTGAAAACGAAGCTAACCACCGCTCCTATCTTGTCACTTCCCGAAGGCAATGATGACTTTGTTGTATATTGCGATGCCTCAAAACATGGTTTTGGGTGTGTATTGATGCAACGAACGAAAGTCATTGCTTATGCTTCTCGACAACTCAAAATTCATGAACGAAACTATACGACACATGATCTCGAACTCGGAGCCGTTGTCTTTGCACTTAAAATGTGGAGACACTATCTTTATGGAACCAAGAGTACTATCTTCACCGATCACAAAAGCCTTCAACACATTTTCGATCAAAAGCAACTAAACATGAGGCAACGAAGGTGGATTGAAACCTTAAACGATTACGATTGCGAGCTTCGTTACCATCCCGGGAAGGCAAATGTAGTAGCCGATGCCTTAAGTCGAAAAGAAAGAGCGGTGCCTCTTCGTGTCCGAGCCTTAAACATCACCATCCACACAAACCTTAATAGCCAAATTCGGGTAGCCCAAGATGAGGCTCTCAAGGATGAAAACCTTTCACACGAGCTCTTGAACATTCTCGTCTCTCGATTCGAAATTAGGGAGACCGGACTCCGATATTACGCCGGAAGGATTTGGGTGCCTAGTTATGGGGACCTATGAAGCCTTATTTTAGATGAAGCCCATAAGTCACGATACTCGATTCACCCCGGTGCCAATAAGATGTACCACGACCTTAAACAACTATATTGGTGGCCGAACATCAAAAGGGACGTAGCTACTTATGTTTCCAAGTGTTTGACATGTTCCAAAGTCAAAGCCGAACACCAAAGACCGTCCGGACTACTTCAACAACCCGAGATCCCGCAATGGAAGTGGGAAAGGATAACGATGGATTTTATCACCAAGCTACCAAAAACGACGGGCGGTTATGATACCATTTGGGTTATTGTTGACCGTCTCACCAAATCCGCACACTTCCTTGCCATGAAAGAAACGGACAAAATGGAGAAACTTGCACAACTTTACATTAAGGAGATCGTAGCCCGACACGGTGTACCTTTATCGATTATCTCCGACCGAGATGGCCGTTTCGTTTCTAGATTTTGGCGTACATTGCAAGAAGCATTGGGAACGCGTTTAGACATGAGCACCGCATATCATCCTCAAACCGATGGACAAAGCGAACGTACAATTCAAACCTTAGAGGACATGTTACGAGCTTGCGTGGTTGATTTCGGAAAAGCTTGGGACAAGCACTTACCTCTCGCCGAGTTCTCTTACAACAATAGTTATCACGCGAGTATTAAAGCCGCACCTTTTGAAGCGCTATATGGCCGCAAATGTCGTTCACCTCTTTGTTGGGCCGAGGTAGGCGACGTGCAAATCACCGGACCCGAACTCATTCACGAAACCACCGAGAAAATCGTTCAAATCCGAGATAGGCTTAGGACGGCCCGAAGTCGTCAAAAGAGCTATACCGACAAACGACGCAACGATCTTGAATTTCAAGTCGGTGACCGAGTAATGTTAAAAGTCGCACCTTGGAAGGGTGTAATCCGTTTTGGGAAACGCGGGAAGCTAAATCCGCGGTATATTGGTCCTTTCGAAATCTTGGAGCGTATTGGAACCGTTGCTTATCGTTTAGATCTTCCGCCTCAATTGAACTCCGTTCATCCTACCTTCCATGTATCTAACTTGAAAAAGTGTCTTTCCGAACCCGATATCGTCATCCCTCTCGAAGAACTTACTATTGATGACAAACTTCATTTTGTGGAGGAACCGGTTGAAATTGTGGACACCTCCGTCAAGACATTGAAACAAAGCCGAATCCCGATTGTCAAGGTTCGTTGGAATGCCAAAAGAGGACCCGAGTTTACTTGGGAAAGACAAGATCAAATGCAAAGGAAGTATCCTCATCTATTCGTGAATTCGGAAACGCAAGATCTCGAGGAAGAAACAACGACTACTACGCCTACTTAAATTTCGGGACGAAATTTCTTTTAAGGTGTAGGTAATGTAACATCCCGCCTTTTTCCGTTTATTTTCCTTTATACTATTTCAAACTCCGTTATATGTTTATAACATCTCCCGTTAATACGCGTTTCAAAATATCTTGTGTAGGTAATTTAACGCACCCGATTCAAAGTTAAGGGACCAAACTTGCCAAGGGTTGAAACTTTTGACTAGGTCAAAGAGTCAACCCTCATCCTCATCCCTTCAATCTCATCTCTTTCACTCTTACTACTTCAACTTTTCTCTCAACTTCCATACAAAGATTCATCATCCAAAATCGAGCTAGCGGTCATCTTGCCAAACAAATTACATATTTGAACTCCTCGTGATCTCCTCTTCGATTCCATACCGATTTCATCAAATTTGGGTAACTTTCTAAAATCACTAGATTTTGTGTTCTTGATGTTTTTAACTTATAAAAGTGTTAATTAGTGTCTATGGCTCAAGTCTAACATGAATATGTGATTTATATGCTCGATCTCGTTGTTTTAGTGTAACTAGCATGAACTTGAATTTTGGTGAGTTGTTCTTGAATTTTGGATGATCATATGTTGTTAGATGTTAAAAGTTGATGTTTTAATTGTGTTACTAGCATCACTAGCTTCAATTTGATGTGTAGGTTGCCTTAGAAAACTTCATGAACTTGATTATTGATTTTGGTGAATTTGGGTTAGGGTTTGATGAACTTGAAATGGACTTTTGATGCATTAAATGCCATGGATTATTATTGGTAAGTGTTTAGTTGGATTGTATGCTTGATTACCTTCGAAACGGCATATCATTCATGTAAATTGGTTGCCCGAATCATTGAATTGCATTTATGAACTTGTATGCGGTTAATGTTAAGCATTAGATGCTGTTTTGGTTATTGTAATAGGTAGATTGATTGATGAAATGTGTTTAGTTGTTTTCCTCGTCAAATTACCTTCCCAACGGTATAAGATACTCGTCTTGATTGTTTGCGGATCATAAATGGTGATTGTTTGAAGTTAGGTTCGTGCATAAAACTTAAAAACTGCCAGAATTCTCTGCACAGGTATTGGCGCGGCGCGCCATATACCCGCGCGGCGCGCCGTTTGGGTCTGTCCAATTTGGTCAATTTTCGAATAATGTTTGCTATGCTACGCACCTCCGATTCACATGTAACTTGTCCTAGCATGCTCATACATGATTAAAAACCTCAGAAAAATAGTTCGGAACACGACCCGAACGTGTTGACTTTTTCGTTGACTTTGACCGACCAAAGTTTGACTTTTTGTCAAACTTAACCAAATGATTTTGCAACCTTCCTAACTTGTTTATATACTTGTATCTTGCATGAAACTTGACAATTTGATTTCACATGCTAAATAATCGAGTCGTAACGAGCCATAGGACTAATTGAACATCTTTGACCCTTCGTGACTATCGTTATTGATACAACCTATTTGTTTAGGTCAAGACTAGCATTGTTCTTAGCACACGTTACTTGTCGAAGTACTTTTTGGTTCGTGCATACAAGGTGAGATCATAGTCCCACTTTTACTCTTTTTGAACTTACATTTGGGATGAGAAAACATAAACATTTCTTTACTAAGTGAACACAAGTACAGGAAAACAAACATTCTACATACGAGTTTAGAACAAAATCCTCAATTCGATTATCATTAGTTACACTTGCCGGGTGTAAGCGAGAACTTATATTGTGTGGCCATACGGGTTTGACAAACCCTCATTTCGGACGGTTCGCTACCGTCTACGGATGAAATATGTTTTCGAGAAACAGTGTATGTTCTAACACTATTGTGATGGGGTTCTATGGAAGGAAACGTTAAGTCTTGATAATTGGGTGCTCGTGAAACAAACTTTTGGAATGTATTACTATTATTTCATTGATGCAAATCTTGTGGTTCACTTGTACTTACTTACTTAAACCTATGATTTCACCAACGTTTTCGTTGACAGATTTCTATGTTTTTCTCAGGTCCTTGAACGATACATGATACATGCTTCCGCTCATTGTTTGATACTTGCATTGGATGTCGAGTATATGTGCATACATGGAGCGTCTTTTGACTTTATTTAAAACTGTATCGCATAGGATTTCGTTTGTACTTAACTTTGTGACGTAACTTTTGGATGAACAATTCTTGTAAACTGGGGAACAATCTTTACTTTTGAAATGAATGCGACATCTTTTGGTCAAACGTTGTTTTAAAGACTTATGACCACGTAACGGGACCTAAGTAGACGGCGCCGTCAAACATGATTTGGTCGGGTCGCTACAATATTTAGGTGTTTAATAAATAAAACCCCCATCGAAATAAATAAAACCCCATCGTATTTGTATTGGTCGGGATTAATCTTGACCCATGGTACCGGTGTTGTCAAATGACGTGTTGCGTACATAAAGTACCGGTGTTGTCAAATGACGTGTTGCGTACAATCATGGGATCTTATGATTAATCTTCTCGTATTGTTTACGGGTGGTCCTGAAATATATAAAATTAAATTATGAGTACATATATATAAAATATCATGTTATTTTAGAAAGATGTGATTCATTTAATTTTTCTCCAATTATTTTCGTGGCTAAACTAGTTTTGGATATCCGATCTTGTTTTGGTCATAGTTTCTTCGTTACAACTCCGTTTTCGTTGGTTCAACTTGCCACTTCCTTGGATCGAGTTCTTCTTTAAGACTATGAACTGTAAATACCTTAGTTTGTATTCGAAATCACAGGTCATAGGTCAAACTTTGGTGAAACTTATGAAGTTGATCATTTTCCCTTATGTAAACAACATTAAATGATTATTTTTCTAAAAATACTTATACTTTGAGTTAAATCATGAAATTTTTATGTGTTATCATATTCATAGTAAATATCAATTTTCCAGAAAATAAGCCTCCAATTCAAAGTTCAAGATAGTTTTTAATTATCCAACCCAAAACAGCCCCCGGTTACACTCCGACGTTGTAAATTCAGTTTTTAAGGTGTTCTTTGAAAAATCAAGTTATACCTTGCTAAATTAGCATATATTTATGATATATTACAGGTCTTGAAGTATTTTAAAAGTTAAGTTAGAAGGATCTATTTAGTTTGCAAACAAGTTTGAAATCATTCAAACTATGTTCTTGTTGTTAAAATTGTATACCATAAAATATGATAGTTATATATATATGAATCGAATAAGGTTATGAACAAAGTTACTACCTCAAGTTACTTGGACAAGATTGCTGTAAAAGAGGAGTAAAAACCTAGAACCAAAAGAGTGATGGAATTGGATGAAAGATTGGAAGTAAACTTGTGTTCTTGGAAGGATTCTTGAAGTGTTTTTGTAAGGGTTTTCTTATGATGATTAAGTGATGTTTTTGGAACTAGATCTTCATGGTTGTGAGCTGAGATGGTTAAGGGGTTTAAGGCTCATGAAAGTGTGTGTGTTTAGCTAGAAAATGGAAGTGAAAATGAATCAAAATGGAGTACTCCTTGCCCTTTAAAAAACGTGAATGGGGGGAGACAAAGACAAGTTTTCCTTTTGTTATTTTGTATGACTTTCAATGCTAGCATCCAATTTCTAATTACCTTATACATAAGGCATGAACAAGGGCTGGTTGGTGGTGATTTGATGTGTATATACCAATAGTAAATACGTATAGAAGCTAGGTATGATACGGGTACATATACCCTAGATATACGTATAGAAATCTTGTGAAAACGGAACGAGAATTCAAATATAGCTATATTTTGTGAATATAATTATATTGTTTTATGTATTTAAGTCCTTAAAAGTGATTAAATACATTACATATACGATATATGTATAAACATTATAGGTCATAAGTATTTATGTCAAATAACGTTACGTATGGTTATCGTTTTGAAAACTTAAGTTAGTAGTTTCAAAATATACTTATAAGTTATTGTTATTAATACAAAATGAGGTATTACAACATCCTTAGATCATGTTAAATATGTATATATACATATATATACACAAACGTATAATTATCATATGTTATATAGTTCGTGATATCATCGGTCAACTAGACGGTCAAACGTTGTGTAAAACTCATTTCAAAAACATAAATCTCAACAATTTGGATTGCTTATCATGTTAGTAAGGTTTAATTTATGTAAATATTAATCTTATAAGTATAAATTGATCAAAAAAGTCTGGGTCATTACAGTACCTACCCGTTAAATAAATTTCGTCCCGAAATTTTAAAATCGTACCTATTTTGCGTCATCGGGAAACAAATGCGGGTATTTTTGTTTCATTTGATCCTCTCACTCCCAAGTAAACTCAGGACCTCTTCGTGCATTCCAACGAACTTTAACGATCGGTATGTTGCTCTGCTTGAGCCGTTTAACTTCACGGTCCATGATCTCGATTGGTTCTTCTATGAATTGTAGTTTCTCGTCAACTTGAATTTCTTCAAGAGGAATGGTGAGGTCTTCCTTTGCAAGACACTTTTTAAGGTTCGAGACGTGAAATGTATTATGTACTCCGGTGAGTTTTTGCGGTAACTCGAGTCGATAAGCTACCGGTCCAATGCGTTCGATGATCTTGAACGGGCCTACATATCTTGGGTTCAGTTTACCTCTTTTACCGAAACGTATTACACCTTTCCAAGGTGACACCTTTAGCATAACCATGTCACCGATCTGAAACTCTAATGGTTTCCTTCGGACATCGGCGTAGCTCTTTTGGCGACTACGGGCTGTTTTCAATCTCTCCTTGATTTGTACTATCTTCTCAGTCGTTTCGTGTATGATCTCGGGACTAGTTAATTGTCGATCTCCTACTTCATTCCAACAAATAGGAGATCTACACTTCCTTCCGTACAATGCTTCGAATGGCGCAGCTTTAATGCTCGCATGATAACTATTATTATACGAGAATTCTGCTAATGGTAGATATTTATCCCATCCGTTTCCAAAATCGATCACACATGCCCTGAGCATGTCTTCAAGAGTCTGAATTGTTCTTTCACTCTACCCGTCGGTTTGCGGATGATATGCGGTACTCATATCCAAACGAGTTCCTAGTGCCTCCTGTAGTGATTGCCAGAACTTTGAGGTAAATCTACTATCACGATCAGATATAATGGAAATAGGTATTCCATGCCTTGAAACTATTTCCTTTATATATAATCGTAATAATTTCTCCATTCTATCCGTTTCCTTTATAGGCAAGAAATGTGCAGATTTGGTAAGACGATCAACAATTACCCAAATGGTGTCGTATCCCCAGGCAGTCTTTGGTAACTTCGTGATGAAATCCATGGTAATACCGTCCCATTTCCATTCTGGGATTTCTGGTTGTTGAAGTAATCCTGACGGCTTCTGGTGTTCTGCTTTGACTTTGGAACAAGTTAAAAATTCCCCAACATATGTTGCAACGTCTGTCTTCAAATTAGGCCACCAATAATGCGTCTTAAGATCTTGATACATCTTTCCAACTCCAGGATGTATCGAGTATCTTGTCTTATGTGCCTCATTCAATATTAACTTCCTTAATCCACCCAACTTTGGTACCCAAATACGGTTTGCAAAATATCGAATTCCATCTTCCCGCATAACGAGTTGCCTCTCATACTTCTTCATTATTTCATTTCCTATATTTTCTTTAGTAAGTGCTTCTCGTTGAACTTCTTTGATTTGTGAGTTGAGATTCATGCGAATTTTTATGTTCATCGCTCGTACTCGAATTGGTTCTCGTTCCTTTCTGCTTAGTGCGTCAGCCACCACATTCGCTTTCCCGGGATGATAACGAATTTCACAATCATAGTCGTTTATTAACTCGACCCACCTACGTTGCCTCATGTTCAGCTGTTTCTGATCAAAAATATGTTGAAGGCTTTTATGATCAGTAAACACAGTGCATTTAACCCCATACAAGTAGTGTCTCCATATCTTCAATGCAAACACGACTGCTCCCAATTCTAGATCATGCGTCGTATAATTCCGCTCATGAATCTTCAATTGTCGGGATGCGTATGCAATAACTTTCTTCCGTTGCATAAGAACGCAACCAAAACCTTGTCGCGAAGCGTCACAATATATTTCAAAATCATCGTTCCCTTCTGGTAACGATAAAATAGGCGCCGTAGTCAACTTCTTTTTCAGTAATTGAAATGCACTCTCCTGCTCAGAAGTCCATTCATATTTCTTCCCTTTTTGCGTTAACGCTGTCAACGGCTTAGCTATTCGGGAAAAATCTTGAATAAACCTTCTATAATAACCGGCTAAACCCAAAAATTGGCGTATCTGCATTGGTGTCTTAGGAGTCTCCCATTTTTCAATGGCTTCAATTTTTGCTGGATCAACCTGAATTCCTTTGCTACTAACAACGTGGCCAAGAAATTGCACTTCTTTCAACCAGAAAGCACATTTAGAAAATTTAGCATATAGCTGTTCTTTTCTCAACAACTCTAATATCAACCTTAAATGCTGCTCATGCTCTTGCTCACTCTTGGAATAGATAAGAATATCATCAATGAAAACGATAACAAACTTATCTAAATACGGACTACAAACTCGATTCATGAGGTCCATGAATACAGCTGGCGCATTTGTCAACCCAAACGGCATGACCAAAAATTCATAATGACCGTAACGTGTCCGAAAAGCAGTTTTCGGTATATCTTCTTCTTTGACACGTAATTGATGATAGCCCGATCTTAGGTCGATTTTTGAATAAACACATGATCCTTGCAGTTGATCAAATAAGTCATCAATTCTCGGTAGTGGATACCGATTCTTGATAGTTAACTTATTTAATTCACGATAATCTATACACATCCTAAAAGATCCATCTTTCTTTTTAACAAATAGAATCGGAGCTCCCCACGGTGAAGTACTTGGTCGTATGAATCCACGATCCAGTAATTCTTTTAACTGACTCTGAAGTTCTTTTAACTCGGACAGTGTAAGTCTATATGGAGCACGAGCCACTGGTGCAGCTCCTGGTACTAAATCTATTTGAAATTCCACAGATCTAAATGGAGGTAATCCCGGCAACTCTTCCGGAAAAACTTCAGGAAAATCTCTTGCCACAGGCACGTCGTTGATGCACTTCTCTTTTTCTTTCTTTTCGACTTTATTAACATGTGCTAGAATAGCATAACATCCCTTTTCTAAATACTTCTTGACTTTCAAACAACTAATGAGTTTTAGCTTTGAATTACCATTCTCTCCATAAATCATCACCGGCATTTTATCCTTACCAGGAATGCGAATTGCCTTCTTGGCACACACAACTTCAGCTCCTACTTTGGACATCCAGTCCATGCCGACTATTACATCAAAACTTCCTAATTCTACGGGTATCAAGTCAATTTTAAACGTTTCTCCGGCTAAATTTATTTTACAATCACGACAAATTTTATCGGCTTTAATTAGTTTACCATTAGCTAACTCAATCATGTACTTAGCATCTAGAGGTAATGATGAACAATTCAATTTAGTGTAAAAATTTCTACACACGTAACTTCTATCGGCACCAGTATCAAATACAATAGATGCTGATAAGTTATTAATGGTAAACGTACCCGTAACAAGCTCCGGGTCTTCACATGCCTCTCTAGCATTAATAATAAATGCTCTCCCACGTGCAGGTCCGATATTCTTCTCAGGATTCGGGCACTGGCTCTTATAGTGACCTTGTTTTCCATACCCATAACAAGTAATGGTAGCCAAAGCAGTTCTATTTGCATTGGTGGCAGGAGTCTTGGTACCATTTGTATTTGTAACGAGAGCCCTACAATCTTCAGCAAGATGACCCTTTCGATTACATTTGTTGCATACCACATTACAGTAGCCAGAGTGATGTTTGTGGCATCGGTTACATAAAGGATTTTGTCCTTTGTAACCAAAGCTTAAACCACTACCCGCACCTTGCGTGATTTCTTGTTTCTTAAAAGATTGTTGTTGGTTACCTCTATCATAATTTCCATTCCACTTTCTTTTGTTACCTGATACCTTCACATCAGTATTGGATACTTTCTTATCCATGATGACCTGATCCATTAGCTCGTTTGCCATGGTTATAGCTTCATGAATTGTCTTAGGTTTCGATGCTGTAACATTTGCCTTGACCTTTTTGGGCAAACCATCTTTGTACATTCCAATCTTCCGTTCTTCGGTTGGAACCAATTCAGGACATAGCAAAACTAATTCCATGAATCGCTGATTGTAGTTGGTGATTTCAGTACCAACAACCTTCAGACTTCGTAATTCATCTTCCAACTTCCTAACCTCGTTCCTTGGACAATACTCGTTGATTAACATTATTTTGAATTCTTCCCATGGAGTATCATAAGCTACATCTCCTCCTACAGCCTTCACATAATTTTTCCACCACGTGAGTGCACTATCTTGTAAAGTGCACGATGCATACTTGGTCATGTCCTTTTCAACACAACCACTGATTTTAAACACAGTCTCCATCTTTTCTATCCACCGGGTTAAACCGATCGGTCCTTCTGTTCCACTGAATGATGAGGGCTTGCAAGCTTGAAAAGTCTTGTAGGTGCATCCTACACGAGGATTTGGGTTAACTGCAGCAGCTCTTGCAGCTTCGACCCATAGCATTCTGTCGTTCACTCGCTGGTTGATGAATTCCTCGACTTCTTGTTCCGTCATTCGATTCAATCGCGCCATTTCCTAATGAAAGAAAATAATTATTCACATGGAATATTATAGATGTAGTGTATATTTATAGTACATTATAGCTTGTTAATAATATGAACCAGGTATTATTATAAAAGCCTTTTCTTCTTATTAGCATTTTATAATTATATCTAGGGTAGTACCTACCCGTTAAAGTTCATACTTAATAGCTTAGTACGAAAATCAATTACTACCACCCAAATAATACTTAACCATGGAAAATTATTGCATTTCACACTTCACTATTTTACATATGCTTATCTTACATCGAACATTAAGCAAACCACACTAATAATATTATACAAAACATTATATGATTCCATGGTTTAATACGGCAGCGCATCGTTTGGTCTATTTTCTAGGACGTTTAGGTTCAAAGAATCGCTTAACGCTTATCCTGGCTGTCTGCCTATATTTTGGCTGTGGGGCTGAAGAACTGGATGCCGGGATAGAACGAATAGGAATAGCGGGAATAGGGGTGGTAGTGTCTAGTGGAGTTGGTGCCACATCATCCTTACTAAACTCGGGATTTGAATTTTCTAATTCATTAGCCTTTCGTTTCTTTCCTAGTTCGAACTTGTCTTTTGTAATTTCCTGTATTTCTTCCTCGGGTTCACTTTCCTCCTCGAGTTCACTTTCCTCCTCGGGTTCACTTTCCGGGTTCTCTATAGTCGGTTCATCCGAAATTTGCGAGTCTTCCCCAAAGATATTATTTTCGTCATCGGATAGGTTAATGACTGGAACACCATCTGAAGATTCTGGTTCGGAGTCGCTGAATGTGATAACAAGTTTTGAGCCCGACATCTATCACACAACAACTAACCCATTAGTACTACATAATATTTACATATAAATTTTAACCAACAATGATAAGCAATGGTTTTTAAATCAGACCCGGTCAAAGTCCAGACTTACTAATGTATCCTAACGACTTATCAGTTAGACACACTAATGCAAACCTGGTTCGCTAAGACCACCGCTCTGATACCACATGTCATAACCCGTCCTTAACCATAAGAACGAGTTAGATAACGTATGATTTCATTGCGAGGTATTGACCTCTATATGCGACATTTTTAAAAGAACAACTGCATTTATTTTACATTACAAACCATAACTCTTATTTTAATACAAGCTTTAGACAATAAAAAGATGATTATCGTTTAGCGATAATCTTAGACTTACAAACTTTACATGTGATGATAACAATACGATTTCTAGCATATTTTACATTACAATTCCTCGGATATGCAGTTTTATTTTTGACACAAATATGCATACTCAAGATCTTGCTTAAATTCAACATGTTGCAGCGGAAGCTTTTAGTTATCACCTGAGAATAAACATGCTTAAAACGTCAACATAAAGTTGGTGAGATATAGGTTTAATGCCGGCAGCAATATATATATATAGACCACAAGATTTCATATATAAACATTTTAATAAAAGTATTCTAAGTGGTTGAGCACTTGGTAACCATACTTAACATTTAATCACGTCGCATATTCCCTTTATTATGAAATCTTACTACACTGTACCAAGTATAGTCACGAAACGAAGTACTGTGCAACCGTTGAATACTGGTCGTCCAGTCTGGTTGGGGTTGTCAGGCCCGATAGATCTATCAACAGGATTCGCATTTACAATACCGCTGTAAATAATAGTTACCAAGCTACAGGGAAGTATGCCAGTGGTACAACTCAACGTAGAATATATTTTTCAGTTACTTGTGTCCATATCGTAAAACATAAAATACATGTATTCTCATCCCGAAATATTTAGAGTTTAAAAGTGGGACTATATACTCACTTTTGCCTTGAAGATATATATATTTTGACTTGGTCTCCGGTTGATATCACGAACCTATCCATATATAGTTTATCAATATATTTCCATTTTAAACAATCGTCACATATATATACTTATTATACTTTTAATAGTTTTAATAATTTCTTAGTCCGTAGTTAGCAGTCCGATGTTAGTAATTCAATTTTAATGGTTCATATTTAGGTGTTTAATAAATAAAACCCCCATCGAAATAAATAAAACCCCATCGTATTTGTATTGGTCGGGATTAATCTTGACCCATGGTACCGGTGTTGTCAAATGACGTGTTGCGTACATAAAGTACCGGTGTTGTCAAATGACGTGTTGCGTACAATCATGGGATCTTATGATTAATCTTCTCGTATTGTTTACGGGTGGTCCTGAAATATATAAAATTAAATTATGAGTACATATATATAAAATATCATGTTATTTTAGAAAGATGTGATTCATTTAATTTTTCTCCAATTATTTTCGTGGCTAAACTAGTTTTGGATATCCGATCTTGTTTTGGTCATAGTTTCTTCGTTACAACTCCGTTTTCGTTGGTTCAACTTGCCACTTCCTTGGATCGAGTTCTTCTTTAAGACTATGAACTTTAAATACCTTAGTTTGTATTCGAAATCACAGGTCATAGGTCAAACTTTGGTGAAACTTATGAAGTTGATCATTTTCCCTTATGTAAACAACATTAAATGATTATTTTTCTAAAAATACTTATACTTTGAGTTAAATCATGAAATTTTTATGTGTTATCATATTCATAGTAAATATCAATTTTCCAGAAAATAAGCCTCCAATTCAAAGTTCAAGATAGTTTTTAATTATCCAACCCAAAACAGCCCCCGGTTACACTCCGACGTTGTAAATTCAGTTTTTAAGGTGTTCTTTGAAAAATCAAGTTATACCTTGCTAAATTAGCATATATTTATGATATATTACAGGTCTTGAAGTATTTTAAAAGTTAAGTTAGAAGGATCTATTTAGTTTGCAAACAAGTTTGAAATCATTCAAACTATGTTCTTGTTGTTAAAATTGTATACCATAAAATATGATAGTTATATATATATATGAATCGAATAAGGTTATGAAAAAAGTTACTACCTCAAGTTACTTGGACAAGATTGCTGTAAAAGAGGAGTAAAAACCTAGAACCAAAAGAGTGATGGAATTGGATGAAAGATTGGAAGTAAACTTGTGTTCTTGGAAGGATTCTTGAAGTGTTTTTGTAAGGGTTTTCTTATGATGATTAAGTGATGTTTTTGGAACTAGATCTTCATGGTTGTGAGCTGAGATGGTTAAGGGGTTTAAGGCTCATGAAAGTGTGTGTGTTTAGCTAGAAAATGGAAGTGAAAATGAATCAAAATGGAGTACTCCTTGCCCTTTAAAAAACGTGAATGGGGGGAGACAAAGACAAGTTTTCCTTTTGTTATTTTGTATGACTTTCAATGCTAGCATCCAATTTCTAATTACCTTATACATAAGGCATGAACAAGGGCTGGTTGGTGATGATTTGATGTGTATATACCAATAGTAAATACGTATAGAAGCTAGGTATGATACGGGTACATATACCCTAGATATACGTATAGAAATCTTGTGAAAACGGAACGAGAATTCAAATATAGCTATCTTTTGTGAATATAATTATATTGTTTTATGTATTTAAGTCCTTAAAAGTGATTAAATACATTACATATACGATATATGTATAAACATTATAGGTCATAAGTATTTATGTCAAATAACGTTACGTATGGTTATCGTTTTGAAAACTTAAGTTAGTAGTTTCAAAATATACTTATAACTTATTGTTATTAATACAAAATGAGGTATTACAACATCCTTAGATCATGTTAAATATGTATATATACATATATATACACAAACATATAATTATCATATGTTATATAGTTCGTGATATCATCGGTCAACTAGACGGTCAAACGTTGTGTAAAACTCATTTCAAAAACATAAATCTCAACAATTTGGATTGCTTATCATGTTAGTAAGGTTTAATTTATGTAAATATTAATCTTATAAGTATAAATTGATCGAAAAAGTCCGGGTCATTACACTAGTGCTCGAGTATATAGGATTATGCATGCTTGTACATTCGATATTGTCCTTAGATAGGTTTGTTGAATCCTGAATTAGATACATATGATACTGAGATAGTGTAGTGACCCGAACTTTTCCATGTTTATATATATTAATTGATATTGATATTTACATGATTAAATGTTTCCAACATATTAAGCAATCAAACTTGTTAAGACTTGATTAATTGAAATATGTTTTATATAGACAATTGACCACCCAAGTTGACCGGTGATTCACGAACGTTAAAACTTGTAAAAACTATATGATGACATATATATGGATATATATATATAGTTAACATGATACTATGATAAGTAAACATATCATTAAGTATATTAACAATGAACTACATACGTAAAAACAAGACTACTAACTTAATGATTTTTAAACGAGACATATATGTAACGATTATCGTTGTAAAGACATTTAATGTATATATATCATATTAAGAGATATTCATACATGATAATATCATGATAATATAATAATTTAAAATCTCATTTGATATTATAAACATTGGGTTAACAACATTTAACAAGATCGTTAACCTAAAGGTTTCAAAACAACACTTACATGTAACGACTAACGATGACTTAACGACTCAGTTAAAATGTATATACATGTAGTGTTTTAATATATATTTATTCACTTTTGAAAGAATTCAATACACTTATCAAAATACTTCTACTTAACAAAAATGCTTACAATTACATCCTCGTTCAGTTTCATCAACAATTCTACTCGTATGCACCCGTATTCGTACTCGTACAATACACAGCTTTTAGATGTATGTACTATTGGTATATACACTCCAATGATCAGCTCTTAGCAGCCCATGTGAGTCACCTAACACATGTGGGAACCATCATTTGGCAACTAGCATGAAATATCTCATAAAATTACAAAAATATGAGTAATCATTCATGACTTATTTACATGAAAACAAAATTACATATCCTTTATATCTAATCCATACACCAACGACCAAAAATACCTACAAACACTTTCATTCTTCAATTTTCTTCATCTAATTGATCTCTCTCAAGTTCTATCTTCAAGTTCTAAGTGTTCTTCATAAATTCCAAAAGTTCTAGTTTCATAAAATCAAGAATACTTTCAAGTTTGCTAGTTCACTTCCAATCTTGTAAGGTGATCATCCAACCTCAAGAAATCTTTGTTTCTTACAGTAGGTTATCATTCTAATACAAGGTAATAATCATATTCAAACTTTGGTTCAATTTCTATAACTATAACAATCTTATTTCAAGTGATGATCTTACTTGAACTTGTTTTCGTGTCATGATTTTGCTTCAAGAACTTCCAGCCATCCAAGGATCCATTGAAGCTAGATCCATTTTTCTCTTTTCCAGTAGGTTTATCCAAGGAACTTAAGGTAGTAATGATGTTCATAACATCATTCGATTCATACATATAAAGCTATCTTATTCGAAGGTTTAAACTTGTAATCACTAGAACATAGTTTAGTTAATTCTAAGCTTGTTCGCAAACAAAAGTTAATCCTTCTAACTTGACTTTTAAAATCAACTAAACACATGTTCTATATCTATATGATATGCTAACTTAATGATTTAAAACCTGAAAACACGAAAAACACCGTAAAACTGGATTTACGCCGTCGTAGTAACACCGCGGGCTGTTTTGGGTTAGTTAATTAAAAACTATGATAAACTTTGATTTAAAAGTTGTTATTCTGAGAAAATGATTTTTATTATGAACATGAAACTATATCCAAAAATTATGGTTAAACTCAAAGTGGAAGTATGTTTTCTAAAATGGTCATCTTGACGTCGTTCTTTCGACTGAAATGACTACCTTTACAAAAATGACTTGTAACTTATTTTTCCGACTATAAACCTATACTTTTTCTGTTTAGATTCATAAAATAGAGTTCAATATGAAACCATAGCAATTTGATTCACTCAAAACGGATTTAAAATGAAGAAGTTATGGGTAAAACAAGATTGGATAATTTTTCTCATTTTAGCTACGTGAAAATTGGTAACAAATCTATTCCAACCATAACTTAATCAACTTGTATTGTATATTATGTAATCTTGAGATACCATAGACACGTATACAATGTTTCGACCTATCATGTCGACACATCTATATATATTTCGGAACAACCATAGACACTCTATATGTGAATGTTGGAGTTAGCTATACAGGGTTGAGGTTGATTCCAAAATATATATAGTTTGAGTTGTGATCAATACTGAGATACGTATACACTGGGTCGTGGATTGATTCAAGATAATATTTATCGATTTATTTCTGTACATCTAACTGTGGACAACTAGTTGTAGGTTACTAACGAGGACAGCTGACTTAATAAACTTAAAACATCAAAATATATTAAAAGTGTTGTAAATATATTTTGAACATACTTTGATATATATGTATATATTGTTATAAGTTCGTGAATCAACCAGTGGCCAAGTCTTACTTCCCGACGAAGTAAAAATCTGTGAAAGTGAGTTATAGTCCCACTTTTAAAATCTAATATTTTTGGGATGAGAATACATGCAGGTTTTATAAATGATTTACAAAATAGACACAAGGACGTGAAACTACATTCTATGGTTGAATGATCGAAATCGAATATGCCCCTTTTTATTAAGTCTGGTAATCTAAGAATTAGGGAACAGACACCCTAATTGACGCGAATCCTAAAGATAGATCTATTGGGCCTAACAAACCCCATCCAAAGTACCGGATGCTTTAGTACTTCGAAATTTATATCATATCCGAAGGGTGTCCCGGAATGATGGGGATATTCTTATATATGCATCTTGTTAATGTCGGTTACCAGGTGTTCACCATATGAATGATTTTTATCTCTATGTATGGGATGTGTATTGAAATATGAAATCTTGTGGTCTATTGTTACGATTTGATATATATAGGTTAAACCTATAACTCACCAACATTTTTGTTGACGTTTAAAGCATGTTTATTCTCAGGTGAATATTAAGAGCTTCCGCTGTTGCATACTAAAATAAGGACAAGATTTGGAGTCCATGTTTGTATGATATTGTGTAAAAACTGCATTCAAGAAACTGATTTCGATGTAACATATTTGTATTGTAAACCATTATGTAATGGTCGTGTGTAAACAGGATATTTTAGATTATCATTATTTGATAATCTACGTAAAGCTTTTTAAACCTTTATTTATGAAATAAAGGTTATGGTTTGTTTTAAAAATGAATGCAGTCTTTGAAAAACGTCTCATATAGAGGTCAAAACCTCGCAACGAAATCAATTAATATGGAACGTTTTTAATCAATAAGAACGGGACATTTCAGTTGGTATCCGAGCGTTGGTCTTAGAGAACCAGAATTTTGCATTAGTGTGTCTTATCGAGTTTGTTAGGATGCATTAGTGAGTCTGGACTTCGACCGTGTTTACTTGAAAAATGATTGCTTAACAAATTTTGTTGGAAACTATATATTTTTAACATGTGAATATTATGTGATATATTAATCTCTTAACGCGTTTGATATTATGTGATAGATGTCTACCTCTAGAACAAGTCCCATTGACTCACCTAATATTAATGAAGAGTCAAATGTAAATTGGAATGATTCGTGGACTGATTCACAAGTTCCCGAAGAGGAACCGGAAGAAGAGTCGGAACCGGAAGAAGAATCGGAACCGGAAGAAGAATCGGAACCGGATGAAGAAATAGAACCGGTGGGGGAAATAATAAAACGGTTAAGTAAAAGAAAATCCTCAACCAACCGACCAAGGTTAATTATGGTCAATGGTGTTTCCGCCAAGGAAGCAAAATATTGGGAGGATTACCAATTCTCTGATGAATCGGATTTCGACGAGAATTCCGATGATGTTATAGAAATTACCCCAACTGAATTTAAAAATGCAAAAGAAAATAATAAGGGAAAGGGCATAAAAATAGAGAAATCTAATTCCAACCCCGATGAACTTTATATGTATCGTCAACCCTCGAAGTCCTTAAGTTGTAACAATGACCCGGGAACCTCTAAACCACCAGGTTTTTCTAAACCAATGTGGATCACGACGGCTCGTATTAGGGGAACATCATATATCCCTAGAAACTTGGCAAAACGAACCAAAACCGAAGAAGAAGAAACAAGCGAGTCGGAATAAGATAGTTGTATTCGTGTGGTGTAATATATGTAATATAGTGTGCTTATGCTTTATGATATATGTAAAAATTGCTTGTATTAGTAAGTATTTTTTTTTTTATGAATCTAACACTTGTCTATTTTACAGTATAAAAACACAAAATGGATAGACAACCCAATATTTTAAGAGACCTACCCGGAGACATGATTGATGAAATCTTGTCTAGAGTCGGTCAGAATTCTTCGGCACAACTATTTAAGGCGAGATCAATTTGTAAGACATTCGAAGAACGTTCCAAGAATGCCTTGGTTTATAAAAGGCTTTCGTTCGGAAGATGGGGGATATCACATTGGGAAATCCATAAGTTACGATGTGTTTACTTTGACGCATATATTGCGGGGAACCCAAATGCTATTTTACGCAATGGGTTAAGAAATTATTTTGACTCAATATATCCGAATATTGGACTTCGTGATTTAGAAAAAGCGGCTAACATGCAACATAAAGAAGCATGTTATGCTTACGGATTAGTAATGTTCGCTTCTCACCAAAGTGAGAACAAGAACATCGGGCTACAACTATTAAACAAAACGTTCCCACAAGTGACGGAGTCGGTAATTGGGGTAAGAAATGAGGTTTTTAGATTGTTACGGGACTGTTGGACATTACGTAACCCTCGTCCCTTTGACGACGTTACAACACGCTGTCTTATCAACGGCCATAACGGTTATGTTCCACAAGACCAAGGATGGGAAGTAGTCCTAGTAAAACCAGAATGCATGACTTGTTTCTGGACGTATGAATTACGTGTCTTTATTGCCTTTGCTGAACGACTTGTGTACTAGCTAGAATTATCTTCACAACCATCTTGTATCAAATTTATTGTGTGCTATATTTCATGCTATATGTAAAATAAGCGGTATTGTAAGTTTGTAAAATGTTGTGTAAAAGTTTGAACGCGAAATATTATTATAATCAGTTTTTCATATAGAATTGTAGTAGTTGAATTGTATATTAGCTACTAAGTATGAACTTAACGGGTAGGTACTACCCGAATTTAAACTTATAAAACGCTAATATGAAGAAAAAGCTTTTATAAATGAGTTCATATTATGCTACGAAATACTATTAAATACTCTTAATATTCTGTATGATTAACTTGTTCCATTTAACTATTTTGAAGGAAATGGCACCGACTACTCGACACACCGTGAATATGAATGAAGAGGAATTCCGTACTTTTCTAGCTTCAAACATAGCCGCAGTACAGGCTGCGCTACATACCAACAATAACCTTGGATCTAGCAGTACAGGAAATCGTGTAGGATGCACCTACAAAGAATTCACTGCCTGCAAACTTTTGGAATTTGATGGAACCGAAGGACCGATCGGATTGAAACGGTGGACTGAGAAGGTCGAATCGGTGTTTGCCATAAGTAAGTGTACTGAAGAGGACAAAGTAAAGTACGCTACGCATACCTTCACAGGTTCTGCGTTAACATGGTGGAATACCTATCTAGAGCAAGTGGGACAAGACGATGCGTACGCACTACCGTGGTCAGCATTCAAGCACTTGATGAACGAGAAGTACCGTCCCAGAACCGAGGTCAATAAGCTCAAGACAGAACTTAGAGGGTTACGAACCCAAGGATTTGATATTACCACGTACGAAAGACGATTCACAGAATTGTGCCTATTGTGTCCGGGAGCATTCGAAGATGAGGAAGAGAAGATCGACGCGTTTGTGAAAGGATTACCGGAAAGAATCCAAGAAGATATAAGTTCACACGAGCCCGCCTCCATACAACAGGCATGTAGAATGGCTCACAAACTAGTGAACCAGATTGAAGAAAGGATTAAAGAACAGACTGCTGAAGAGGCCAATGTGAAGCAAGTCAAAAGAAAGTGGGAGGAAAACGGTGATAAGAATCACCAATACAACAACAACAGCAATTACAACAATAATCGCAACAATTATCCCAACAATCGCAACATCAATCGCAACTACAACAAACGGCCCAACAACAACAACAACAACAACAACAACAACAGCAACTACAACAATCATCCCAATAACAATAATAACCGCAACAACAACAACAATCAGAAGCAGCTATGCCAAAGGTGTGAAAAGTATCACTCGGGGTTCTGCACCAAATTTTGCAACAAGTGTAAAAGAAATGGTCATAGCGCGGCGAAGTGTGAAGTCTACGGACCAGGGGTTAATAGAACGAAAGGAACAAATGGTGTCGGAACGAGTAATGGCGGAGCAAGTAGTGTTGGAGCAAGTTATGCCAATGTAGTTTGTTATAAATGTGGAAAACCGGGCCACATTATTAGAAATTGCCCGAACCAGGAGAACACGAATGGACAAGGCCGTGGAAGAGTTTTCAATATTAATGCGGCAGAGGCACAGGAAGACCCGGAGCTTGTTACGGGTACGTTTCTTATTGACAATAAATCTGCTTACGTTTTATTTGATTCGGGTGCGGATAGAAGCTATATGAGTAGAGATTTTTGTGCTAAATTAAGTTGTCCATTGACGCCTTTGGATAGTAAATTTTTACTCGAATTAGCAAATGGTAAATTAATTTCAGCAGATAATATATGTCGGAATCGAGAAATTAAACTGGTTAGCGAAACATTTAAGATTGATTTGATACCAGTAGAGTTAGGGAGTTTTGATGTGATAATCGGTATGGACTAGTTGAAAGAAGTGAAAGCGGAGATCGTTTGTTACAAAAATGCAATTCGCATTATACGAGAAAAAGGAAAACCCTTAATGGTGTACGGAGAAAAGGGCAACACGAAGCTACATCTTATTAGTAATTTGAAGGCACAAAAACTAATAAGAAAAGGTTGCTATGCTGTTCTAGCACACGTCGAGAAAGTACAAACTGAAGAAAAGAGCATCAATGATGTTCCCGTCGCAAAAGAATTTCCTGATGTATTTCCGAAAGAATTACCGGGATTACCCCCACATCGATCCGTTGAATTTCAAATAGATCTTGTACCAGGAGCTGCACCAATAGCTCGTGCTCCTTACAGACTCGCACCCAGCGAGATGAAAGAACTACAAAGCCAATTACAAGAACTTTTAGAGCGTGGTTTCATTCGACCAAGCACATCACCGTGGGGAGCTCCTATTTTGTTTGTCAAGAAGAAAGATGGTACATTCAGGTTGTGTATCGACTACCGAGAGTTGAACAAACTTACCATCAAGAACCGCTACCCACTACCGAGAATCGATGACTTATTTGATCAACTACAAGGCTCGTCTGTTTATTCAAAGATTGACTTACGTTCCGGGTATCATCAAATGCGGGTGAAAGAAGATGATATTCCAAAGACTACTTTCAGAACACGTTACGGTCATTACGAGTTTATGGTCATGCCGTTTGGTTTAACTAATGCACCAGCTGTGTTCATGGACCTTATGAACCGAGTGTGTGGACCATACCTTGACAAGTTTGTCATTGTTTTCATTGATGACATACTTATTTACTCAAAGAATGACCAAGAACACGGTGAACATTTGAGAAAGGTGTTAGAAGTATTGAGGAAGGAAGAATTGTACGCTAAGTTTTCAAAGTGTGCATTTTGGTTGGAAGAAGTTCAATTCCTCGGTCACATAGTGAACAAAGAAGGTATTAAGGTGGATCCGGCAAAGATAGAAACTGTTGAAAAGTGGGAAACCCCAAAAACTCCGAAACACATACGCCAGTTTTTAGGACTAGCTGGTTACTACAGAAGGTTCATCCAAGACTTTTCCAGAATAGCAAAACCCTTGACTGCATTAATGCATAAAGGGAAGAAATTTGAATGGAATGATGAACAAGAGAAAGCGTTTCATTTATTGAAGAAAAAGCTAACTACGGCACCTATATTGTCATTGCCTGAAGGGAATGATGATTTTGTGATTTATTGTGATGCATCAAAGCAAGGTCTCGGTTGTGTATTAATGCAACGAACGAAGGTGATTGCTTATGCGTCTAGACAATTGAAGATTCACGAACAAAATTATACGACGCATGATTTGGAATTAGGCGCGGTTGTTTTAGCATTAAAGACTTGGAGGCACTACTTATATGGGGTCAAAAGTATTATATATACCGACCACAAAAGTCTTCAACACATATTTAATCAGAAACAACTGAATATGAGGCAGCGTAGGTGGATTGAATTATTGAATGATTACGACTTTGAGATTCGTTACCACCCGGGGAAGGCAAATGTGGTAGCCGATGCCTTGAGCAGGAAGGACAGAGAACCCATTCGAGTAAAATCTATGAATATAATGATTCATAATAACATTACTACTCAAATAAAGGAGGCGCAACAAGGAGTTTTAAAAGAGGGAAATTTAAAGGATGAAATACCCAAAGGATCGGAGAAGCATCTTAATATTCGGGAAGACGGAACCCGGTATAGGGCTGAAAGGATTTGGGTACCAAAATTTGGAGATATGAGAGAAATGGTACTTAAAGAAGCTCATAAAACTAGATACTCAATACATCCTGGAACGGGAAAGATGTACAAGGATCTCAAGAAACATTTTTGGTGGCCGGGTATGAAAGCCGATGTTGCTAAATACGTAGGAGAATGTTTGACGTGTTCTAAGGTCAAAGCTGAGCATCAGAAACCATCAGGTCTACTTCAACAACCCAAAATCCCGGAATGGAAATGGGAAAACATTACCATGGATTTCATCACTAAATTGCCAAGGACTGCAAGTGGTTTTGATACTATTTGGGTAATAGTTGATCGTCTCACCAAATCAACACACTTCCTGCCAATAAGAGAAGATGACAAGATGGAGAAGTTAGCACGACTGTATTTGAAGGAAGTCGTCTCCAGACATGGAATACCAATCTCTATTATCTCTGATAGGGATGGTAGATTTATTTCAAGATTCTGGCAGACATTACAGCAAGCATTAGGAACTCGTCTAGACATGAGTACTGCCTATCATCCACAAACTGATGGGCAGAGCGAAAGGACGATACAAACGCTTGAAGACATGCTACGAGAATGTGTTATTGATTTCGGAAACAGTTGGGATCGACATCTACCGTTAGCAGAATTTTCCTACAACAACAGCTACCATTCAAGCATTGAGATGGCGCCGTTTGAAGCACTTTATGGTAGAAAGTACAGGTCTCCGATTTGTTGGAGTGAAGTGGGGGATAGACAGATTACGGGTCCGGAGATTATACAAGAAACTACCGAGAAGATCATCCAAATTCAACAACGGTTGAAAACCGCCCAAAGTCGACAAAAGAGCTATGCTGACATTAAAAGAAAAGATATAGAATTTGAAATTGGAGAGATGGTCATGCTTAAAGTTGCACCTTGGAAAGGCATTGTTCGATTTGGTAAACGAGGGAAATTAAATCCAAGGTATATTGGACCATTCAAGATTATTGATCGTGTCGGACCAGTAGCTTACCGACTTGAGTTACCTCAACAACTCGCGGCTGTACATAACACTTTCCACGTCTCGAATTTGAAGAAATGTTTTGCTAAAGAAGATCTCACTATTCCGTTAGATGAAATCCAAATCAATGAAAAACTTCAATTCATCGAAGAACCCGTCGAAATAATGGATCGTGAGGTTAAAAGACTTAAGCAAAACAAGATACCAATTGTTAAGGTTCGATGGAATGCTCGTAGAGGACCCGAGTTCACCTGGGAGCGTGAAGATCAGATGAAGAAGAAATACCCGCATCTATTTCTAGAAGATTCGTCAACACCTTCAACAGCTTAAAATTTCGGGACGAAATTTATTTAACGGGTAGGTACTGTAGTGACCCGAACTTTTCCATGTTTATATATATTAATTGAGATTGATATTTACATGATTAAATGTTTCCAACATGTTAAGCAATCAAACTTGTTAAGACTTGATTAATTGAAATATGTTTCATATAAACAATTGACCACCCAAGTTGACCGGTGATTCACGAACGTTAAAACTTGTAAAAACTATATGATGACATATATATGGATATATATATATATATAGTTAACATGATACTATGATAAGTAAACATATCATTAAGTATATTAACAATGAACTACATATGTAAAAACAAGACTAATAACTTAATGATTTTTAAACGAGACATATATGTAACGATTATCGTTGTAAAGACATTTAATGTATATATATCATATTAAGAGATATTCATACATGATAATATCATGATAATATAATAATTTAAAATCTCATTTGATATTATAAACATTGGGTTAACAAAATTTAACAAGATCGTTAACCTAAAGGTTTCAAAACAACACTTACATGTAACGACTAACGATGACTTAACGACTCAGTTAAAATGTATATACATGTAGTGTTTTAATATGTATTTATACACTTTTGAAAGACTTCAATACACTTATCAAAATACTTCTACTTAACAAAAATGCTTACAATTACATCCTCGTTCAGTTTCATCAACAATTCTACTCGTATGCACCCGTATTCGTACTCGTACAATACACAGCTTTTAGATGTATGTACTATTGGTATATACACTCCAATGATCAGCTCTTAGCAGCCCATGTGAGTCACCTAACACATGTGGGAACCATCATTTGGCAACTAGCATGAAATATCTCATAAAATTACAAAAATATGAGTAATCATTCATGACTTATTTACATGAAAACAAAATTACATATCCTTTATATCTAATCCATACACCAACGACCAAAAACACCTACAAACACTTTCATTCTTCAATTTTCTTCATCTAATTTATCTCTCTCAAGTTCTATCTTCAAGTTCTAAGTGTTCTTCATAAATTCCAAAAGTTCTAGTTTCATAAAATCAAGAATACTTTCAAGTTTGCTAGTTCACTTCCAATCTTGTAAGGTGATCATCCAACCTCAAGAAATCTTTGTTTCTTACAGTAGGTTATCATTCTAATACAAGGTAATAATCATTTTCAAACTTTGGTTCAATTTCTATAACTATAACAATCTTATTTCAAGTGATGATCTTACTTGAACTTGTTTTCGTGTCATGATTTTGCTTCAAGAACTTCGAGCCATCCAAGGATCCATTGAAGCTAGATCCATTTTTCTCTTTTCCAGTAGGTTTATCCAAGGAACTTAAGGTAGTAATGATGTTCATAACATCATTCGATTCATACATATAAAGCTATCTTATTCGAAGGTTTAAACTTGTAATCACTAGAACATAGTTTAGTTAATTCTAAGCTTGTTCGCAAACAAAAGTTAATCCTTCTAACTTGACTTTTAAAATCAACTAAACACATGTAGTAACACCGCGGGCTGTTTTGGGTTAGTTAATTAAAAACTATGATAAACTTTGATTTAAAAGTTGTTATTCTGAGAAAATAATTTTTATTATGAACATGAAACTATATCCAAAAATTATGGTTAAACTCAAAGTGGAAGTATGTTTTCTAAAATGGTCATCTAGACGTCGTTCTTTCGACTGAAATGACTACCTTTACAAAAACGACTTGTAACTTATTTTTCCGACTATAAACCTATACTTTTTCTGTTTAGATTCATAAAATAGAGTTCAATATGAAACCATAGCAATTTGATTCACTCAAAACGGATTTAAAATGAAGAAGTTATGGGTAAAACAAGATTGGATAATTTTTCTCATTTTAGCTACGTGAAAATTGGTAACAAATCTATTCCAACCATAACTTAATCAACTTGTATTGTATATTATGTAATCTTGAGATACCATAGACACGTATACAATGTTTCGACCTATCATGTCGACACATCTATATATATTTCGGAACAACCATAGACACTCTATATGTGAATGTTGGAGTTAGCTATACAGGGTTAAGGTTGATTCCAAAATATATATAGTTTGAGTTGTGATCAATACTGAGATACGTATACACTGGGTCGTGGATTGATTCAAGATAATATTTATCGATTTATTTCTGTACATCTAACTGTGGACAACTAGTTGTAGGTTACTAACGAGGACAGCTGACTTAATAAACTTAAAACATCAAAATATATTAAAAGTGTTGTAAATATATTTTGAACATACTTTGATATATATGTATATATTGTTATAAGTTCGTGAATCAACCAGTGGCCAAGTCTTACTTCCCGACGAAGTAAAAATCTGTGAAAGTGAGTTATAGTCCCACTTTTAAAATCTAATATTTTTGGGATGAGAATACATGCAGGTTTTATAAATGATTTACAAAATAGACACAAGGACGTGAAACTACATTCTATGGTTGAATGATCGAAATCGAATATGCCCCTTTTTATTAAGTCTGGTAATCTAAGAATTAGGGAACAGACACCCTAATTGACGCGAATCCTAAAGATAGATCTATTGGGCCTAACAAACCCCATCCAAAGTACCGGATGCTTTAGTACTTCGAAATTTATATCATATCCGAAGGGTGTCCCGGAATGATGGGGATATTCTTATATATGCATCTTGTTAATGTCGGTTACCAGGTGTTCACCATATGAATGATTTTTATCTCTATGTATGGGATGTGTATTGAAATATGAAATCTTGTGGTCTATTGTTACGATTTGATATATATAGGTTAAACCTATAACTCACCAACATTTTTGTTGACGTTTAAAGCATGTTTATTCTCAGGTGAATATTAAGAGCTTCCGCTGTTGCATACTAAAATAAGGACAAGATTTGGAGTCCATGTTTGTATGATATTGTGTAAAAACTGCATTCAAGAAACTGATTTCGATGTAACATATTTGTATTGTAAACCATTATGTAATGGTCGTGTGTAAACAGGATATTTTAGATTATCATTATTTGATAATCTACGTAAAGCTTTTTAAACCTTTATTTATGAAATAAAGGTTATGGTTTGTTTTAAAAATGAATGCAGTCTTTGAAAAACGTCTCATATAGAGGTCAAAACCTCGCAATGAAATCAATTAATATGGAACGTTTTTAATCAATAAGAACGGGACATTTCAGTTGGTATCCGAGCGTTGGTCTTAGAGAACCAGAATTTTGCATTAGTGTGTCTTATCGAGTTTGTTAGGATGCATTAGTGAGTCTGGACTTCGACCGTGTTTACTTGAAAAATGATTGCTTAACAAATTTTGTTGGAAACTATATATTTTTAACATGTGAATATTATGTGATATATTAATCTCTTAACGCGTTTGATATTATGTGATAGATGTCTACCTCTAGAACAAGTCCCATTGACTCACCTAATATTAATGAAGAGTCAAATGTAAATTGGAATGATTCGTGGACTGATTCACAAGTTCCCGAAGAGGAACCGGAAGAAGAGTCGGAACCGGAAGAAGAATCGGAACCGGAAGAAGAATCGGAACCGGATGAAGAAATAGAACCGGTGGGGGAAATAATAAAACGGTTAAGTAAAAGAAAATCCTCAACCAACCGACCAAGGTTAATTATGGTCAATGGTGTTTCCGCCAAGGAAGCAAAATATTGGGAGGATTACCAATTCTCTTATGAATCGGATTTCGACGAGAATTCCGATGATGTTATAGAAATTACCCCAACTGAATTTAAAAAGGCAAAAGAAAATAATAAGGGAAAGGGCATAAAAATAGAGAAATCTAATTCCAACCCCGATGAACTTTATATGTATCGTCAACCCTCGAAGTCCTTAAGTTGTAACAATGACCCGGGAACCTCTAAACCACCAGGTTTTTCTAAACCAATGTGGATCACGACGGCTCGTATTAGGGGAACATCATATATCCCTAGAAACTTGGCAAAACGAACCAAAACCGAAGAAGAAGAAACAAGCGAGTCGGAATAAGATAGTTGTATTCGTGTGGTGTAATATATGTAATATAGTGTGCTTATGCTTTATGATATATGTAAAAATTGCTTGTATTAGTAAGTATTTTTTTTTTTATGAATCTAACACTTGTCTATTTTACATTATAAAAACACAAAATGGATAGACAACCCAATATTTTAAGAGACCTACCCGGAGACATGATTGATGAAATCTTGTCTAGAGTCGGTCAGAATTCTTCGGCACAACTATTTAAGGCGAGATCAGTTTGTAAGACATTCGAAGAACGTTCCAAGAATGCCTTGGTTTATAAAAGGCTTTCGTTCGGAAGATGGGGGATATCACATTGGGAAATCCATAAGTTACGATGTGTTTACTTTGACGCATATATTGCGGGGAACCCAAATGCTATTTTACGCAATGGGTTAAGAAATTATTTTGACTCAATATATCCGAATATTGGACTTCGTGATTTAGAAAAAGCGGCTAACATGCAACATAAAGAAGCATGTTATGCTTACGGATTAGTAATGTTCGCTTCTCACCAAAGTGAGAACAAGAACATCGGGCTACAACTATTAAACAAAACGTTCCCACAAGTGACGGAGTCGGTAATTGGGGTAAGAAATGAGGTTTTTAGATTGTTACGGGACTGTTGGACATTACGTAACCCTCGTCCCTTTGACGACGTTACAACACGCTGTCTTATCAACAGCCAAAACGGTTATGTTCCACAAGACCAAGGATGGGAAGTAGTCCTAGTAAAACCAGAATGCATGACTTGTTTCTGGACGTATGAATTACGTGTCTTTATTGCCTTTGCTGAACGACTTGTGTACTAGCTAGAATTATCTTCACAACCATCTTGTATCAAATTTATTGTGTGCTATATTTCATGCTATATGTAAAATAAGCGGTATTGTAAGTTTGTAAAATGTTGTGTAAAAGTTTGAACGCGAAATATTATTATAATCAGTTTTTCATATAGAATTGTAGTAGTTGAATTGTATATTAGCTACTAAGTATGAACTTAACGGGTAGGTACTACCCGAATTTAAACTTATAAAACGCTAATATGAAGAAAAAGCTTTTATAAATGAGTTCATATTATGCTACGAAATACTATTAACTACTCTTAATATTCTGTATGATTAACTTGTTCCATTTAACTATTTTGAAGGAAATGGCACCGACTACTCGACACACCGTGAATATGAATGAAGAGGAATTCCGTACTTTTCTAGCTTCAAACATAGCCGCAGTACAGGCTGCGCTACATACCAACAATAACCTTGGATCTAGCAGTACAGGAAATCGTGTAGGATGCACCTACAAAGAATTCACTGCCTGCAAACTTTTGGAATTTGATGGAACCGAAGGACCGATCGGATTGAAACGGTGGACTGAGAAGGTCGAATCGGTGTTTGCCATAAGTAAGTGTACTGAAGAGGACAAAGTAAAGTACGCTACGCATACCTTCACAGGTTCTGCGTTAACATGGTGGAATACCTATCTAGAGCAAGTGGGACAAGACGATACGTACGCACTACCGTGGTCAGCATTCAAGCACTTGATGAACGAGAAGTACCGTCCCAGAACCGAGGTCAATAAGCTCAAGAAAGAACTTAGAGGGTTACGAACCCAAGGATTTGATATTACCACGTACGAAAGACGATTCACAGAATTGTGCCTATTGTGTCCGGGAGCATTCGAAGATGAGGAAGAGAAGATCGACGCGTTTGTGAAAGGATTACCGGAAAGAATCCAAGAAGATATAAGTTCACACGAGCCCGCCTCCATACAACAGGCATGTAGAATGGCTCACAAACTAGTGAACCAGATTGAAGAAAGAATTAAAGAACAGACTGCTGAAGAGGCCAATGTGAAGCAAGTCAAAAGAAAGTGGGAGGAAAACGGTGATAAGAATCACCAATACAACAACAACAGCAATTACAACAATAATCGCAACAATTATCCCAACAATCGCAACATCAATCGCAACTACAACAAACGGCCCAACAACAACAACAACAACAACAACAACAACAGCAACTACAACAATCATCCCAACAACAATAATAACCGCAACAACAACAACAATCAGAAGCAGCTATGCCAAAGGTGTGAAAAGTATCACTCGGGGTTCTGCACCAAATTTTGCAACAAGTGTAAAAGAAATGGTCATAGCGCGGCGAAGTGTGAAGTCTACGGACCAGGGGTTAATAGAACGAAAGGAACAAATGGTGTCGGAACGAGTAATGGCGGAGCAAGTAGTGTCGGAGCAAGTTATGCCAATGTAGTTTGTTATAAATGTGGAAAACCGGGCCACATTATTAGAAATTGCCCGAACCAGGAGAACACGAATGGACAAGGCCGTGGAAGAGTTTTCAATATTAATGCGGCAGAGGCACAGGAAGACCCGGAGCTTGTTACGGGTACGTTTCTTATTGACAATAAATCTGCTTACGTTTTATTTGATTCGGGTGCGGATAGAAGCTATATGAGTAGAGATTTTTGTGCTAAATTAAGTTGTCCATTGACGCCTTTGGATAGTAAATTTTTACTCGAATTAGCAAATGGTAAATTAATTTCAGCAGATAATATATGTCGGAATCGAGAAATTAAACTGGTTAGCGAAACATTTAAGATTGATTTGATACCAGTAGAGTTAGGGAGTTTTGATGTGATAATCGGTATGGACTGGTTGAAAGAAGTGAAAGCGGAGATCGTTTGTTACAAAAATGCAATTCGCATTATACGAGAAAAAGGAAAACCCTTAATGGTGTACGGAGAAAAGGGCAACACGAAGCTACATCTTATTAGTAATTTGAAGGCACAAAAACTAATAAGAAAAGGTTGCTATGCTGTTCTAGCACACGTCGAGAAAGTACAAACTGAAGAAAAGAGCATCAATGATGTTCCCGTCGCAAAAGAATTTCCTGATGTATTTCCGAAAGAATTACCGGGATTACCCCCACATCGATCCGTTGAATTTCAAATAGATCTTGTACCAGGAGCTGCACCAATAGCTCGTGCTCCTTACAGACTCGCACCCAGCGAGATGAAAGAACTACAAAGCCAATTACAAGAACTTTTAGAGCGTGGTTTCATTCGACCAAGCACATCACCGTGGGGAGCTCCTGTTTTGTTTGTCAAGAAGAAAGATGGTACATTCAGGTTGTGTATCGACTACCGAGAGTTGAACAAACTTACCATCAAGAACCGCTACCCACTACCGAGAATCGATGACTTATTTGATCAACTACAAGGCTCGTCTGTTTATTCAAAGATTGACTTACGTTCCGGGTATCATCAAATGCGGGTGAAAGAAGATGATTTTCCAAAGACTACTTTCAGAACACGTTACGGTCATTACGAGTTTATGGTCATGCCATTTGGTTTAACTAATGCACCAGCTGTGTTCATGGACCTTATGAACCGAGTGTGTGGACCATACCTTGACAAGTTTGTCATTGTTTTCATTGATGACATACTTATTTACTCAAAGAATGACCAAGAACACGGTGAACATTTGAGAAAGGTGTTAGAAGTATTGAGGAAGGAAGAATTGTACGCTAAGTTTTCAAAGTGTGCATTTTGGTTGGAAGAAGTTCAATTCCTCGGTCACATAGTGAACAAAGAAGGTATTAAGGTGGATCCGGCAAAGATAGAAACTGTTGAAAAGTGGGAAACCCCAAAAACTCCGAAACACATACGCCAGTTTTTAGGACTAGCTGGTTACTACAGAAGGTTCATCCAAGACTTTTCCAGAATAGCAAAACCCTTGACTGCATTAACGCATAAAGGGAAGAAATTTGAATGGAATGATGAACAAGAGAAAGCGTTTCATTTATTGAAGAAAAAGCTAACTACGGCACCTATATTGTCATTGCCTGAAGGGAATGATGATTTTGTGATTTATTGTGATGCATCAAAGCAAGGTCTCGGTTGTGTATTAATGCAACGAACGAAGGTGATTGCTTATGCGTCTAGACAATTGAAGATTCACGAACAAAATTATACGACGCATGATTTGGAATTAGGCGCGGTTGTTTTAGCATTAAAGACTTGGAGGCACTACTTATATGGGGTCAAAAGTATTATATATACCGACCACAAAAGTCTTCAACACATATTTAATCAGAAACAACTGAATATGAGGCAGCGTAGGTGGATTGAATTATTGAATGATTACGACTTTGAGATTCGTTACCACCCGGGGAAGGCAAATGTGGTAGCCGATGCCTTGAGCAGGAAGGACAGAGAACCCATTCGAGTAAAATCTATGAATATAATGATTCATAATAACATTACTACTCAAATAAAGGAGGCGCAACAAGGAGTTTTAAAAGAGGGAAATTTAAAGGATGAAATACCCAAAGGATCGGAGAAGCATCTTAATATTCGGGAAGACGGAACCCGGTATAGGGCTGAAAGGATTTGGGTACCAAAATTTGGAGATATGAGAGAAATGGTACTTAAAGAAGCTCATAAAACTAGATACTCAACACATCCTGGAACGGGAAAGATGTACAAGGATCTCAAGAAACATTTTTGGAGGCCGGGTATGAAAGCCGATGTTGCTAAATACGTAGGAGAATGTTTGACGTGTTCTAAGGTCAAAGCTGAGCATCAGAAACCATCAGGTCTACTTCAACAACCCGAAATCCCAGAATGGAAATGGGAAAACATTACCATGGATTTCATCACTAAATTGCCAAGGACTGCAAGTGGTTTTGATACTATTTGGGTAATAGTTGATCGTCTCACCAAATCAGCACACTTCCTGCCAATAAGAGAAGATGATAAGATGGAGAAGTTAGCACGACTGTATTTGAAGGAAGTCGTCTCCAGACATGGAATACCAATCTCTATTATCTCTGATAGGGATGGCAGATTTATTTCAAGATTCTGGCAGACATTACAGCAAGCATTAGGAACTCGTCTAGACATGAGTACTGCCTATCATCCACAAACTGATGGGCAGAGCGAAAGGACGATACAAACGCTTGAAGACATGCTACGAGCATGTGTTATTGATTTCGGAACCAGTTGGGATCGACATCTACCGTTAGCAGAATTTTCCTACAATAACAGCTACCATTCAAGCATTGAGATGGCGCCGTTTGAAGCACTTTATGGTAGAAAGTGTAGGTCTCCGATTTGTTGGAGTGAAGTGGGGGATAGACAGATTACGGGTCCGGAGATTATACAAGAAACTACCGAGAAGATCATCCAAATTCAACAACGGTTGAAAACCGCCCAAAGTCGACAAAAGAGCTACGCTGACATTAAAAGAAAAGATATAGAATTTGAAATTGGAGAGATGGTCATGCTTAAAGTTGCACCTTGGAAAGGCGTTGTTCGATTTGGTAAACGAGGGAAATTAAATCCAAGGTATATTGGACCATTCAAGATTATTGATCGTGTCGGACCAGTAGCTTACCGACTAGAGTTACCTCAACAACTCGCGGCTGTACATAACACTTTCCACGTCTCGAATTTGAAGAAATGTTTTGCTAAAGAAGATCTCACTATTCCGTTAGATGAAATCCAAATCAACGAAAAACTTCAATTCATCGAAGAACCCGTCAAAATAATGGATCGTGAGGTTAAAAGACTTAAGCAAAACAAGATACCAATTGTTAAGGTTCGATGGAATGCTCGTAGAGGACTCGAGTTCACCTGGGAGCATGAAGATCAGATGAAGAAGAAATACCCGCATCTATTTCCAGAAGATTCGTCAACACCTTCAACAGCTTAAAATTTTGGGACAAAATTTATTTAACGGGTAGGTACTGTAGTGACCCGAACTTTTCCATGTTTATATATATTAATTGAGATTGATATTTACATGATTAAATGTTTCCAACATGTTAAGCAATCAAACTTGTTAAGACTTGATTAATTGAAATATGTTTCATATAGATAATTGACCACCCAAGTTGACCGGTGATTCACGAACGTTAAAACTTGTAAAAACTATATGATGACATATATATGGATATATATATATATAGTTAACATGATACTATGATAAGTAAACATATCATTAAGTATATTAACAATGAACTACATATGTAAAAACAAGACTACTAACTTAATGATTTTTAAACGAGACATATATGTAACGATTATCGTTGTAAAGACATTTAATGTATATATATCATATTAAGAGATATTCATACATGATAATATCATGATAATATAATAATTTAAAATCTCATTTGATATTATAAACATTGGGTTAACAACATTTAACAAGATCGTTAACCTAAAGGTTTCAAAACAACACTTACATGTAACGACTAACGATGACTTAACGACTCAGTTAAAATGTATATACATGTAGTGTTTTAATATGTATTTATTCACTTTTTAAAGACTTCAATACACTTATCAAAATACTTCTACTTAACAAAAATGCTTACAATTACATCCTCGTTCAGTTTCATCAACAATTCTACTCGTATGCACCCGTATTCGTACTCGTACAATACACAGCTTTTAGATGTATGTACTATTGGTATATACACTCCAATGATCAGATCTTAGCAGCCCATGTGAGTCACCTAACACATGTGGGAACCATCATTTGGCAACTAGCATGAAATATCTCATAAAATTACAAAAATATGAGTAATCATTCATGACTTATTTACATGAAAACAAAATTACATATCCTTTATATCTAATCCATACACCAACGACCAAAAACACCTACAAACACTTTCATTCTTCAATTTTCTTCATCTAATTGATCTCTCTCAAGTTCTATCTTCAAGTTCTAAGTGTTCTTCATAAATTCCAAAAGTTCTAGTTTCATAAAATCAAGAATACTTTCAAGTTTGCTAGCTCACTTCCAATCTTGTAAGGTGATCATCCAACCTCAAGAAATCTTTGTTTCTTACAGTAGGTTATCATTCTAATACAAGGTAATAATCATATTCAAACTTTGGTTCAATTTCTATAACTATAACAATCTTATTTCAAGTGATGATCTTACTTGAACTTGTTTTCGTGTCATGATTTTGCTTCAAGAACTTCGAGCCATCCAAGGATCCATTGAAGCTAGATCCATTTTTCTCTTTTCCAGTAGGTTTATCCAAGGAACTTAAGGTAGTAATAATGTTCATAACATCATTCGATTCATACATATAAAGCTATCTTATTCGAAGGTTTAAACTTGTAATCACTAGAACATAGTTTAGTTAATTCTAAACTTGTTCGCAAACAAAAGTTAATCCCTCTAACTTGACTTTTAAAATCAACTAAACACATGTTCTATATCTATATGATATGCTAACTTAATGATTTAAAAACTGAAAACACGAAAAACACCGTAAAACCGGATTTACGTTGTCGTAGTAACACCGCGGGCTGTTTTGGGTTAGTTAATTAAAAACTATGATAAACTTTGATTTAAAAGTTGTTATTCTGAGAAAATGATTTTTATTATGAACATGAAACTATATCCAAAAATTATGGTTAAACTCAAAGTGGAAGTATGTTTTCTAAAATGGTCATCTAGACGTCGTTCTTTCGACTGAAATGACTACCTTTACAAAAACGACTTGTAACTTATTTTTCCGACTATAAACCTATACTTTTTCTGTTTAGATTCATAAAATAGAGTTCAATATGAAACCATAGCAATTTGATTCACTCAAAACGGATTTAAAATGAAGAAGTTATGGGTAAAACAAGATTGGATAATTTTTCTCATTTTAGCTACGTGAAAATTGGTAACAAATCTATTCCAACCATAACTTAATCAACTTGTATTGTATATTATGTAATCTTGAGATACCATAGACACGTATACAATGTTTCGACCTATCATGTCGACACATCTATATATATTTCGGAACAACCATAGACACTCTATATGTGAATGTTGGAGTTAGCTATACAGGGTTGAGGTTGATTCCAAAATATATATAGTTTGAGTTGTGATCAATACTGAGATACGTATACACTGGGTCGTGGATTGATTCAAGATAATATTTATCGATTTATTTCTGTACATCTAACTGTGGACAACTAGTTGTAGGTTACTAACGAGGACAGCTGACTTAATAAACTTAAAACATCAAAATATATTAAAAGTGTTGTAAATATATTTTGAACATACTTTGATATATATGTATATATTGTTATAGGTTCGTGAATCAACCAGTGGCCAAGTCTTACTTCCGGACGAAGTAAAAATCTGTGAAAGTGAGTTATAGTCCCACTTTTAAAATCTAATATTTTTGGGATGAGAATACATGCAGGTTTTATAAATGATTTACAAAATAGACACAAGTACGTGAAACTACATTCTATGGTTGAATTATCGAAATCGAATATGCCCCTTTTTATTAAGTCTGGTAATCTAAGAATTAGGGAACAGACACCCTAATTGACACGAATCCTAAAGATAGATCTATTGGGCCTAACAAACCCCATCCAAAGTACCGGATGCTTTAGTACTTCGAAATTTATATCATATCCGAAGGGTGTCCCGGAATGATGGGGATATTCTTATATATGCATCTTGTTAATGTCGGTTACCAGGTGTTCACCATATGAATGATTTTTATCTCTATGTATGGGATGTGTATTGAAATATGAAATCTTGTGGTCTATTGTTACGATTTGATATATATAGGTTAAACCTATAACTCACCAACATTTTTGTTGACGTTTAAAGCATGTTTATTCTCAGGTGAATATTAAGAGCTTCCGCTGTTGCATACTAAAATAAGGACAAGATTTGGAGTCCATGTTTGTATGATATTGTGTAAAAACTGCATTCAAGAAACTGATTTCGATGTAACATATTTGTATTGTAAACCATTATGTAATGGTCGTGTGTAAATAGGATATTTTAGATTATCATTATTTGATAATCTACATAAAGCTTTTTAAACCTTTATTTATGAAATAAAGGTTATGGTTTGTTTTAAAAATGAATGCAGTCTTTGAAAAACGTCTCATATAGAGGTCAAAACCTCGCAACGAAATCAATTAATATGGAACGTTTTTAATCAATAAGAACGGGACATTTCAGATAGGGTATATGATATGCATGTCATTGGAAAGCTAGCGAAAAATTAAGAACTTTTCATTTAGATATCGAATGGTTTCGATGAACGGATTTGAAGTTATAGTCAACTGAATTTTAGTATTATTGTTAAAATGATTATTATTACTATCGTCGTTATTATTTTAATAGAAATATCATTGTTATTATAAAATATCATTATTACTATTATGTTAGTATTATCATTTTATCATAATAACATTTTTAGTAAATATAAATATTGTTATTTTTTTATAGAATAATAATAATTATTATTACAAAATAATACAACTTTTACTTATTATTATTATGATCAATATTATTTTATCAAATAAATAGGGGATACAAAGATATTTTTCACCACGCGTAATATAATTACATTAATAATACTTACAACTATAGTTTTAAGATATTAAGTGAACTTTATAAATTTTACTACTTAAGATATATAAAAGTATATTTTATCATATATAAACGTTAATATAAATTTTTATTAATAAATGACTTTTATTATTATAAAATCTAATAAATATATTTAAATATATAAAACGACTATAGTTAAGTTATATAATAAACACGTATAAATTTTAGAAGTCATTTTGGGTCAAGTTGACTTTTGTTGACTTTTGCATATTAGTCTCGAGCATTAGGATTGTGGTACACTATGACTTGACCAAAAATTGTTAGACAAATATTGACCAACATATAAATATATATAATTAATATAGGTTCGTGAATCCGAGGCCAACCTTGCACTTGTTAAATGACGTTATATGTATTTTTACTACGAAATACAGTATGATGAGTTTCATTTGCTCCCTTTTATATATATTTTTGGGACTGAGAATGAAATGTCCCGTTCTTATTGATTAAAAACGTTCCATATTAATTGATTTCGTTGCGAGGTTTTGACCTCTATATGAGACGTTTTTCAAAGACTGCATTCATTTTAAAACAAACCATAACCTTTATTTCATCAATAAAGGTTTAAAAAGCTTTACGTAGATTATCAAATAATGATAATCTAAAATATCCTGTTTACACACGACCATTACATAATGGTTTACAATACAAATATGTTACAATAAAATAAGTTTCTTGAATGCAGTTTTTTTACACAATATCATACAAACATGGACTCCAAATCTCGTCCTTATTTAAGTATGCGACAGCGGAAGCTCTTAATAATCACCTGAGAATAAACATGCTTAAAACGTCAACAAAAATGTTGGTGAGTTATAGGTTTAACCTATATATATCAAATCATAATAATAGACCACAAGATTTCATATTTCAATACACATCCCATACATAGAGATAAAAGTCATTCATATGGTGAACACCTGGTAACCGACATTAACAAGATGCATATATAAGAATATCCCCATCATTTCGGGACACCCTTCGGATATGATATAAATTTCGAAGTACTAAAGCATCCGGTACTTTGGATGGGGCTTGTTGGGCCCGATAGATCTATCTTTAGGATTCGCGTCAATTAGGGTGTCTGTTCCCTAATTCTTAGATTACCAGACTTAATAAAAAAGGGCATATTCGATTTCGATAATTCAACCATAGAATGTAGTTTCACGTACTTGTGTCTATTCTGTAAATCATTTATAAAACCTACATGTATTCTCATCCCAAAAATATTAGATTTTAAAAGTGGGACTATAACTCACTTTCACAGATTTTTACTTCGTCGGGAAGTAAGACTTGGCCACTGGTTGATTCACGAACCTATAACAATATATACATATATATCAAAGTATGTTCAAAATATATTTACAACACTTTTAATATATTTTGATGTTTTAAGTTTATTAAGTCAGATGTCCTCGTTAGTAACCTACAACTAGTTGTCCACAATTAGATGTACAGAAATAAATCGATAAATATTATCTTGAATCAATCCACGACCCAGTGTATACGTATCTCAGTATTGATCACAACTCAAACTATATATATTATGGAATCAACCTCAACCCTGTATAGCTAACTCCAACATTCACATATAGAGTGTCTATGGTTGTTCCGAAATATATATAGATGTGTCGACATGATAGGTCGAAACATTGTATACGTGTCTATGGTATCTCAAGATTACATAATATACAATACAAGTTGATTAAGTTATGGTTGGAATAGATTTGTTACCAATTTTCACGTAGCTAAAATGAGAAAAATTATCCAATCTTGTTTTACCCATAACTTCTTCATTTTAAATCCGTTTTGAGTGAATCAAATTGCTATGGTTTCATATTGAACTCTATTTTATGAATCTAAATAGAAAAAGTATAGGTTTATAGTCGGAAAAATAAGTTACAAGTCGTTTTTGTAAAGGTAGTCATTTCAGTCGAAAGAACGACGTCTAGATGACCATTTTAGAAAACATACTTCCACTTTGAGTTTAACCATAATTTTTGGATATAGTTTCATGTTCATAATAAAAATCATTTTCTCAGAATAACAACTTTTAAATCAAAGTTTATCATAGTTTTTAATTAACTAATCCAAAACAGCCCGCGGTGTTACTACGACGGCGTAAATCCGGTTTTACGGTGTTTTTCGTGTTTCCAGGTTTTAAATCATTAAGTTAGCATATCATATAGATATAGAACATGTGTTTAGTTGATTTTAAAAGTTAAGTTAGAAGGATTAACTTTTGTTTGCGAACAAGTTTAGAATTAACTAAACTATGTTCTAGTGATTACAAGTTTAAACCTTCGAATAAGATAGCTTTATATGTATGAATCGAATGATGTTATGAACATCATTACTACCTTAAGTTCCTTGGATAAACCTACTGGAAAAGAGAAAAATGGATCTAGCTTCAACGGATCCTTGGATGGCCCGAAGTTCTTGAAGCAGAATCATGACACGAAAACAAGTTCAAGTAAGATCATCACTTGAAATAAGATTGTTATAGTTATAGAAATTGAACCAAAGTTTGAATATGATTATTACTTTGTATTAGAATGATAACCTACTGTAAAAAACAAAGATTTCTTGAGGTTGGATGATCACCTTACAAGATTGGAAGTGAGCTAGCAAACTTGAAAGTATTCTTGATTTTATGTAACTAGAACTTGTAGAATAAATGAAGAACACTTAGAACTTGAAGATAGAACTTGAGAGAGATCAATTAGATGAAGAAAATTGAAGAATGAAAGTGTTTGTAGGTGTTTTTGGTCGTTGGTGTATGGATTAGATATAAAGGATATGTAATTTTGTTTTCATGTAAATAAGTCATGAATGATTACTCATATTTTTGTAATTTTATGAGATATTTCATGCTAGTTGCCAAATGATGGTTCCCACATGTGTTAGGTGACTCACATGGGCTGCTAAGAGCTGATCATTGGAGTGTATATACCAATAGTACATACATCTAAAAGCTGTGTATTGTACGAGTACGAATACGGGTGCATACGAGTAGAATTGTTGATGAAACTGAACGAGGATGTAATTGTAAGCATTTTTGTTAAGTAGAAGTATTTTGATAAGTGTATTGAAGTCTTTCAAAAGTGTATAAATACATATTAAAACACTACATGTATATACATTTTAACTGAGTCGTTAAGTCATCGTTAGTCGTTACATGTAAGTGTTGTTTTGAAACCTTTAGGTTAACGATCTTGTTAAATATTGTTAACCCAATGTTTATAATATCAAATGAGATTTAAAATTATTATATTATCATGATATTATCATGTATGAATATCTCTTAATATGATATATATACATTAAATGTCTTTACAACGATAATCGTTACATATATGTCTCGTTTAAAAATCATTAAGTTATTAGTCTTGTTTTTACATATGTAGTTCATTGTTAATATACTTAATGATATGTTTACTTATCATAGTATCATGTTAACTATATATATATCCATATATATGTCATCATATAGTTTTTACAAGTTTTAACGTTCGTGAATCACCGGTCAACTTGGGTGGTCAATTGTTTATATGAAACATATTTCAATTAATCAAGTCTTAACAAGTTTGATTGCTTAACATGTTGGAAACATTTAATCATGTAAATATCAATCTCAATTAATATATATAAACATGGAAAAGTTCGGGTCACTACAGTACCTACCCGTTAAATAAATTTCGTCCCGAAATTTTAAGCTGTTGAAGGTGTTGACGAATCTTCTGGAAATAGATGCGGGTATTTCTTCTTCATCTGATCTTCACGCTCCCAGGTGAACTCGGGTCCTCTACGAGCATTCCATCGAACCTTAACAATTGGTATCTTGTTTTGCTTAAGTCTTTTAACCTCACGATCCATTATTTCGACGGGTTCTTCGATGAATTGAAGTTTTTCATTGATTTGGATTTCATCTAACGGAATAGTGAGATCTTCTTTAGCAAAACATTTCTTCAAATTCGAGACGTGGAAAGTGTTATGTACAGCCGCGAGTTGTTGAGGTAACTCAAGTCGGTAAGCTACTGGTCCGACACGATCAATAATCTTGAATGGTCCAATATACCTTGGATTTAATTTCCCTCGTTTACCAAATCGAACAATGCCTTTCCAAGGTGCAACTTTAAGCATGACCATCTCTCCAATTTCAAATTCTATATCTTTTCTTTTAATGTCAGCATAGCTCTTTTGTCGACTTTGGGCGGTTTTCAACCGTTGTTGAATTTGGATGATCTTCTCGGTAGTTTCTTGTATAATCTCCGGACCCGTAATCTGTCTATCCCCCACTTCACTCCAACAAATCGGAGACCTGTACTTTCTACCATAAAGTGCTTCAAACGGCGCCATCTCAATGCTTGAATGGTAGCTGTTGTTGTAGGAAAATTCTGCTAACGGTAGATGTCGATCCCAACTGTTTCCGAAATCAATAACACATTCTCGTAGCATGTCTTCAAGCGTTTGTATCGTCCTTTCGCTCTGCCCATCAGTTTGTGGATGATAGGCAGTACTCATGCCTAGACGAGTTCCTAATGCTTGCTGTAATGTCTGCCAGAATCTTGAAATAAATCTACCATCCCTATCAGAGATAATAGAGATTGGTATTCCATGTCTGGAGACGACTTCCTTCAAATACAGTCGTGCTAACTTCTCCATCTTGTCATCTTCTCTTATTGGCAGGAAGTGTGTTGATTTGGTGAGACGATCAACTATTACCCAAATAGTATCAAAACCACTTGCAGTCCTTGGCAATTTAGTGATGAAATCCATGGTAATGTTTTCCCATTTCCATTCTGGGATTTCGGGTTGTTGAAGTAGACCTGATGGTTTCTGATGCTCAGCTTTGACCTTAGAACACGTCAAACATTCTCCTACGTATTTAGCAACATCGGCTTTCATACCCGGCCACCAAAAATGTTTCTTGAGATCCTTGTACATCTTCCCCGTTCCAGGATGTATTGAGTATCTGGTTTTATGAGCTTCTCTAAGTACCATTTCTCTCATATCTCCAAATTTTGGTACCCAAATCCTTTCAGCCCTATACCGGGTTCCGTCTTCCTGAATATTAAGATGCTTCTCCGATCCTTTGGGTATTTCATCCTTTAAATTTCCCTCTTTTAAAACTCCTTGTTGTGCCTCCTTTATTTGAGTAGTAAGGTTATTATGAATCATTATATTCATAGATTTTACTCGAATGGGTTCTCTGTCCTTCCTGCTCAAGGCATCGGCTACCACATTTGCCTTCCCCGGGTGGTAACGAATCTCAAAGTCGTAATCATTCAACAATTCAATCCACCTACGCTGCCTCATATTCAGTTGTTTCTGATTAAATATGTGTTGAAGACTTTTGTGGTCGGTATATATAATACTTTTGACCCCATATAAGTAGTGCCTCCAAGTCTTTAATGCAAAAACAACCGCTCCTAATTCCAAATCATGCGTCGTATAATTTTGTTCGTGAATCTTCAATTGTCTAGACGCATAAGCAATCACCTTCGTTCGTTGCATTAATACACAACCAAGACCTTGCTTTGATGCATCACAATAAATCACAAAATCATCATTCCCTTCAGGCAATGACAATATAGGTGCCGTAGTTAGCTTTTTCTTCAATAACTGAAACGCTTTCTCTTGTTCATCATTCCATTCAAATTTCTTCCCTTTATGCGTTAATGCAGTCAAGGGTTTTGCTATTCTGGAAAAGTCTTGGATGAACCTTCTGTAGTAACCAGCTAGTCCTAAAAACTGGCGTATGTGTTTCGGAGTTTTCGGGGTTTCCCACTTTTCAACAGTTTCTATCTTTGCCGGATCCACCTTAATACCTTCTTTGTTCACTATGTGACCGAGGAATTGAACTTCTTCCAACCAAAATGCACACTTTGAAAACTTAGCGTACAATTCTTCCTTCCTCAATACTTCTAACACCTTTCTCAAATGTTCACCGTGTTCTTGGTCATTCTTTGAGTAAATAAGTATGTCATCAATGAAAACAATGACAAACTTGTCAAGGTATGGTCCACACACTCGGTTCATAAGGTCCATGAACACAGCTGGTGCATTAGTTAAACCAAACGGCATGACCATAAACTCGTAATGACCGTAACGTGTTCTGAAAGCAGTCTTTGGAATATCATCTTCTTTCACCCGCATTTGATGATACCCAGAACGTAAGTCAATCTTTGAATAAACAGACGAGCCTTGTAGTTGATCAAATAAGTCGTCGATTCTCGGTAGTGGGTAGCGGTTCTTGATGGTAAGTTTGTTCAACTCTCGGTAGTCGATACACAACCTGAATGTACCATCTTTCTTCTTGACAAACAAAACAGGAGCTCCCCACGGTGATGTGCTTGGTCGAATGAAACCACGCTCTAAAAGTTCTTGTAATTGGCTTTGCAGTTCTTTCATCTCGCTGGGTGCGAGTCTGTTAGGAGCACGAGCTATTGGTGCAGCTCCTGGTACAAGATCTATTTGAAATTCAACAGATCGATGTGGGGGTAATCCCGATAATTCTTTCGGAAATACATCGGGAAATTCTTTTGCAATGGGAACATCATTGATGCTCTTTTCTTCAGTTTGTACTTTCTCGACGTGTGCTAGAACAACATAGCAACCTTTTCTTATTAGTTTTTGTGCCTTCAAATTACTAATAAGATGTAGCTTCGTGTTGCCCTTTTCTCCGTACACCATTAAGGGTTTTCCTTTTTCTCGTATAATGCGAATTGCATTTTTGTAACAAACGATCTCCGCTTTCACTTCTTTCAACCAGTCCATACCGATTATCACATCAAAACTCCCTAACTCTACTGGTATCAAATCAATCTTAAATGTTTCGCTAACCAGTTTAATTTCTCGATTCCGACATATATTATCTGCTGAAATTAATTTACCATTTGCTAATTCGAGTAAAAATTTACTATCCAAAGGCGTCAATGGACAACTTAATTTAGCACAAAAATCTCTACTCATATAGCTTCTATCCGCACCCGAATCAAATAAAACGTAAGCAGATTTATTATCAATAAGAAACGTACCCGTAACAAGCTCCGGGTCTTCCTGTGCCTCTGCCGCATTAATATTGAAAACTCTTCCGCGGCCTTATCCATTCGTGTTCTCCTGGTTCGGGCAATTTCTAATAATGTGGCCTGGTTTTCCACATTTATAACAAACTACATTGGCATAACTTGCTCCGACACTACTTGCTCCGCCATTACTCGTTCCGACACCATTTGTTCCTTTCGTTCTATTAACCCCTGGTCCGTAGACCTCACACTTCGCCGCGCAATGACCATTTCTTTTACACTTGTTGCAAAATTTGGTACAGAACCCCGAGTGATACTTTTCACACCTTTGGCATAGCTGCTTCTGATTGTTGTTGTTGTTGCGGTTATTATTGTTGTTGGGATGATTGTTGTAGTTGCTGTTGTTGTTGTTGTTGTTGTTGGGCCGTTTGTTGTAGTTGCGATTGATGTTGCGATTGTTGGGATAATTGTTGCGATTATTGTTGTAATTGCTGTTGTTGTTGTATTGGTGATTCTTATCACCGTTTTCCTCCCACTTTCTTTTGACTTGCTTCACATTGGCCTCTTCAGCAGTCTGTTCTTTAATTCTTTCTTCAATCTGGTTCACTAGTTTGTGAGCCATTCTACATGCCTGTTGTATAGAGGCGGGCTCGTGTGAACTTATATCTTCTTGGATTCTTTCCGGTAATCCTTTCACAAACGCGTCGATCTTCTCTTCCTCATCTTCGAATGCTCCCGGACACAATAGGCACAATTCTGTGAATCGTCTTTCGTACGTGGTAATATCAAATCCTTGGGTTCGTAACCCTCTAAGTTCTGTCTTGAGCTTATTGACCTCGGTTCTGGGACGGTACTTCTCGTTCATCAAGTGCTTGAATGCTGACCACGGTAGTGCGTACGCATCGTCTTGTCCCACTTGCTCTAGATAGGTATTCCACCATGTTAACGCAGAACCTGTGAAGGTATGCGTAGCGTACTTCACTTTGTCCTCTTCAGTACACTTACTTATGGCAAACACCGATTCGACCTTCTCGGTCCACCGTTTCAATCCGATCGGTCCTTCGGTTCCATCAAATTCCAAAGGTTTGCATGCAGTGAATTCTTTGTAGGTGCATCCTACACGATTTCCTGTACTGCTAGATCCAAGGTTATTGTTGGTATGTAGCGCAGCCTGTACTGCGGCTATGTTTGAAGCTAGAAAAGTACGGAATTCCTCTTCATTCATATTCACGGTGTGTCGAGTAGTCGGTGCCATTTCCTTCAAAATAGTCAAATGGAACAAGTTAATCATACAGAATATTAAGAGTAGTTAATAGTATTTCGTAGCATAATATGAACTCATTTATAAAAGCTTTTTCTTCATATTAGCATTTTATAAGTTTAAATTCGGGTAGTACCTACCCGTTAAGTTCATACTTAGTAGCTAATATACAATTCAACTACTACAATTCTATATGAAAAACTGATTATAATAATATTTCGCATTCAAACTTTTTCACAATATTTTACAAACTTACAATACCGCTTATTTTACATATAGCATGAAATATAGCACACAATAAATTTGATACAAGATGGTTGTGAAGATAATTCTAGCTAGTACACAATTCGTTCAGCAAAGGCAATAAAGACACGTAATTCATACGTCCAGAAACAAGTCATGCATTCTGGTTTTACTAGGATTACTTCCCATCCTTGGTCTTGTGGAACATAACCGTTATGGCCGTTGATAAGACAGCGTGTTGTAACGTCGTCAAAAGGACGAGGGTTACGTAATGTCCAACAGTCCCGTAACAATCTAAAAACCTCATTTCTTACCCCAATTACCGACTCCGTCACTTGTGGAAACGTTTTGTTTAATAGTTGTAGCCCGATGTTCTTGTTCTCACTTTGGTGAGAAGCGAACATTACTAATCCGTAAGCATAACATGCTTCTTTATGTTGCATGTTAGCCGCTTTTTCTAAATCACGAAGTCCAATATTCGGATATTTTGAGTCAAAATAATTTCTTAACCCATTGCGTAAAATAGCATTTGGGTTCCCCGCAATATATGCGTCAAAGTAAACACATCGTAACTTATGGATTTCCCAATGTGATATCCCCCATCTTTCGAACGAAAGCCTTTTATAAACCAAGGCATTCTTGGAACGTTCTTCGAATGTCTTACAAACTGATCTCGCCTTAAATAGTTGTGCCGAGGAATTCTGACCGACTCTAGACAAGATTTCATCAATCATGTCTCCGGGTAGGTCTCTTAAAATATTGGGTTGTCTATCCATTTTGTGTTTTTATACTATAAAATAGACAAGAGTTAGATTCATAAAAAAAATACTTATTAATACAAGCAATTTTTACATATATCATAAAGCATAAGCACACTATATTACATATATTACACCACACGAATACAACTATCTTATTCCTACTCGCTCGTTTCTTCTTGTTCGGTTTTGGTTCGTTTTGCCAAGTTTCTAGGGATATATGATGTTCCCCTAATACGAGCCGTCGTTGTCCACATTGGTTTAGAAAAACCTGGTGGTTTAGAGGTTCCCGGGTCATTGTTACAACTTAAGGACTTCGGGGGTTGACGATACATATAAAGTTCATCGGGGTTGGAATTAGATTTCTCTATTTTTATGCCCTTTCCCTTATTATTTTCTTTTGCCTTTTTAAATTCAGTTGGGGTAATTTCTATAACATCATCGGAATTCTCGTCGGAATCCGATTCATCGGAGAATTGGTAATCCTCCCAATATTTTGCTTCCTTGGCGGAAACACCATTGACCATAATTAACCTTGGTCGGTTGGTTGAGGATTTTCTTTTACTTAACCGTTTTATTATTTCCCCCACCGGTTCTATTTCTTCATCCGGTTCCGATTCTTCTTCCGGTTCCGATTCTTCTTCCGGTTCCGACTCTTCTTCCGGTTCCTCTTCGGGAACTTGTGAATCAGTCCACGAATCATTCCAATTTACATTTGACTCTTCATTATTATTAGGTGAGTCAATGGGACTTGTTCTAGAGGTAGACATCTATCACATAATATCAAACGCGTTAAGAGATTAATATATCACATAATATTCACATGTTAAAAATATATAGTTTCCAACAAAATTTGTTAAGCAATCATTTTTCAAGTAAACACGGTCGAAGTCCAGACTCACTAATGCATCCTAACAAACTCGATAAGACACACTAATGCAAAATTCTGGTTCTCTAAGACCAACGCTCGGATACCAACTGAAATGTCCCGTTCTTATTGATTAAAAACGTTCCATATTAATTGATTTCGTTGCGAGGTTTTGACCTCTATATGAGACGTTTTTCAAAGACTGCATTCATTTTAAAACAAACCATAACCTTTATTTCATCAATAAAGGTTTAAAAAGCTTTACGTAGATTATCAAATAATGATAATCTAAAATATCCTGTTTACACACGACCATTACATAATGGTTTACAATACAAATATGTTACAACAAAATAAGTTTCTTGAATGCAGTTTTTTTACACAATATCATACAAACATGGACTCCAAATCTCGTCCTTATTTAAGTATGCGACAGCGGAAGCTCTTAATAATCACCTGAGAATAAACATGCTTAAAATGTCAACAAAAATGTTGGTGAGTTATAGGTTTAACCTATATATATCAATCATAATAATAGACCACAAGATTTCATATTTCAATACACATCCCATACATAGAGATAAAAATCATTCATATGGTGAACACCTGGTAACCGACATTAACAAGATGCATATATAAGAATATCCCCATCATTCCGGACACCCTTCGGATATGATATAAATTTCGAAGTACTAAAGCATCCGGTACTTTGTATGGGGTTTGTTAGACCCAATAGATCTATCTTTAGGATTCGCGTCAATTAGGGTGTCTGTTCCCTAATTCTTAGATTACCAGACTTAATAAAAAGGGGCATATTCGATTTCGATAAGTCAACCATAGAATGTAGTTTCACGTACTTGTGTCTATTCTGTAAATCATTTATAAAACCTGCATGTATTCTCATCCCAAAAATATTAGATTTTAAAAGTGGGACTATAACTCACTTTCACAGATTTTTACTTCGTCGGGAAGTAAGACTTGGCCACTGGTTGATTCACGAACCTATAACAATATATACATATATATCAAAGTATGTTCAAAATATATTTACAACACTTTTAATATATTTTGATGTTTTAAGTTTATTAAGTCAGCTGTCCTCGTTAGTAACCTACAACTAGTTGTCCACAATTAGATGTACAGAAATAAATCGATAAATATTATCTTGAATCAATCCACGACCCAGTGTATACGTATCTCAGTATTGATCACAACTCAAACTATATATATTATGGAATCAACCTCAACCCTGTATAGCTAACTCCAACATTCACATATAGAGTGTCTATGGTTGTTCCGAAATATATATAGATGTGTCGACATGATAGGTCGAAACATTGTATACGTGTCTATGGTATCTCAAGATTACATAATATACAATACAAGTTGATTAAGTTATGGTTGGAATAGATTTGTTACCAATTTTCACGTAGCTAAAATGAGAAAAATTATCCAATCTTGTTTTACCCATAACTTCTTCATTTTAAATCCGTTTTGAGTGAATCAAATTGCTATGGTTTCATATTGAACTCTATTTTATGAATCTAAATAGAAAAAGTATAGGTTTATAGTCGGAAAAATAAGTTACAAGTCGTTTTTGTAAAGGTAGTCATTTCAGTCGAAAGAACGACGTCTAGATGACCATTTTAGAAAACATACTTCCACTTTGAGTTTAACCATAATTTTTGGATATAGTTTCATGTTCATAATAAAAATCATTTTCTCAGAATAACAACTTTTAAATCAAAGTTTATCATAGTTTTTAATTAACTAATCCAAAACAGCCCGCGGTGTTACTACGACGGCGTAAATCCGGTTTTACGGTGTTTTTCGTGTTTCCAGGTTTTAAATCATTAAGTTAGCATATCATATAGATATAGAACATGTGTTTAGTTGATTTTAAAAGTCAAGTTAGAAGGATTAACTTTTGTTTGCGAACAAGTTTAGAATTAACTAAACTATGTTCTAGTGATTACAAGTTTAAACCTTCGAATAAGATAGCTTTATATGTATGAATCGAATGATGTTATGAACATCATTACTACCTTAAGTTCCTTGGATAAACCTACTGGAAAAGAGAAAAATGGATCTAGCTTCAACGGATCCTTGGATGGCCCGAAGTTCTTGAAGCAGAATCATGACACGAAAACAAGTTCAAGTAAGATCATCACTTGAAATAAGATTGTTATAGTTATAGAAATTGAACCAAAGTTTGAATATGATTATTACCTTGTATTAGAATGATAACCTACTGTAAGAAACAAAGATTTCTTGAGGTTGGATGATCACCTTACAAGATTGGAAGTGAGCTAGCAAACTTGAAAGTATTCTTGATTTTATGTAACTAGAACTTGTAGAATAAATGAAGAACACTTAGAACTTGAAGATAGAACTTGAGAGAGATCAATTAGATGAAGAAAATTGAAGAATGAAAGTGTTTGTAGGTGTTTTTGGTCGTTGGTGTATGGATTAGATATAAAGGATATGTAATTTTGTTTTCATGTAAATAAGTCATGAATGATTACTCATATTTTTGTAATTTTATGAGATATTTCATGCTAGTTGCCAAATGATGGTTCCCACATGTGTTAGGTGACTCACATGGGCTGCTAAGAGCTGATCATTGGAGTGTATATACCAATAGTACATACATCTAAAAGCTGTGTATTGTACGAGTACGAATACGGGTGCATACGAGTAGAATTGTTGATGAAACTGAACGAGGATGTAATTGTAAGCATTTTTGTTAAGTAGAAGTATTTTGATAAGTGTATTGAAGTCTTTCAAAAGTGTATAAATACATATTAAAACACTACATGTATATACATTTTAACTGAGTCGTTAAGTCATCGTTAGTCGTTACATGTAAGTGTTGTTTTGAAACCTTTAGGTTAACGATCTTGTTAAATGTTGTTAACCCAATGTTTATAATATCAAATGAGATTTAAAATTATTATATTATCATGATATTATCATGTATGAATATCTCTTAATATGATATATATACATTAAATGTCTTTACAACGATAATCGTTACATATATGTCTCGTTTAAAAATCATTAAGTTATTAGTCTTGTTTTTACATATGTAGTTCATTGTTAATATACTTAATGATATGTTTACTTATCATAGTATCATGTTAACTATATATATATATCCATATATATGTCATCATATAGTTTTTACAAGTTTTAACGTTCGTGAATCACCGGTCAACTTGGGTGGTCAATTGTTTATATGAAACATATTTTAATTAATCAAGTCTTAACAAGTTTGATTGCTTAACATGTTGGAAACATTTAATCATGTAAATATCAATCTCAATTAATATATATAAACATGGAAAAGTTCGGGTCACTACAGAGAATACATGCCCTGTTTTTTTATAAATGTTTTACGAAATAGGCACAAGTACTAAAACTAATTCTACGTGGGTTTAAACCAGAAATATACCCTTAGCTTGGTAACATTAAACTACTTGTCTATGTACGGTAGACGCGAATCCTAAAGATAGATCTATTGGGCCTGACAAACCCCATCCTGACTATGGGATGCTTTAGTACTTCGAGGTTATTTTAAACACACCTGATCTGGTGTACTTCAGAGGGTAAAACATGAACGTTAAGGCTTGTTACCGGGTGCCTACAATTTACAGAATACTCTTATACACTTGCGAGTGTACATATATTTATAAACGGAAATCTTTTGGTCTATTAATATATTGAAATGATTGTTATGATAAACCTATGAACTCACCAACCTTTTGGTTGACACTTTAAAGCATGTTTATTCTCAGGTATAAAAGAAATCTTCCGCTGTGCATTAGCTCATTTTAAGGATATTACTTGGAGTCATTCATGGCATATTTTGAAAGACGTTGCATTCGAGTCATTGAGTTCATCAAGATTATTATTATGTCAATTGTAGTTGGATGTATTATGAAATTGTGTGCATGCCGTCAACTTTCGTTGTAAAGAAAGTTTGTCTTTTAAAAACGAATGCAATGTTTGTAAAATGTATCATATAGAGGTCAAAATACCTCGCGATGTAATCAACTATTGTGAATCGTTTATAATGTATATGAACGGGTCCTTTCAATTGTGAATCAATTAACCATAGTGACCGCATCTAAACGTCAACAGTTGAAATAAAATCAAATGAAAATGCGGCTTGGCGCATTGTAAAAAAATGCGACGCATTTTGACCTTGACACGATTTCAACCCATTTTGACACTTTCTCAAAGCACAAGTTAAATCACATATCTAATGCTCAACTTTCCTGACCTTTTTCATACACAAAAAAACTTTACCATAACAAGCTTTAGCGTATCATTCCCTCATTTCATTTCATACAAACTTCCTCAACATAAACTTGGCCAACACGACCATTAGTACCCAAATATAATCATACCATTTAATTTAACAATTTTTTTTCATACATAACACTTCACTTTTTTTTTTTGTACATCAGTTTGGGATCACCCAGGAGACTTAACCACACACACGTTCATTTCCCGTAATTTCATAACCTGCCCCCAACTACCGCCCTGGAGGAACCCGGACCAATCCGAGGGCATGGCCGGTAAACCCCTCCCCAATGACCACACACTAAGTGAAAGGCGACCTAAGTGGATACTTCAGGTCAGGGATAACACTTAGACTCATATCTTCCAACCACAACTACATCATGAACCAAGTGTTTAGGATATCAATCCATTTTTATTGTTGTATTAGGATTTCAATCTTTCATCATGTTCTATTGTTTTTTGGTTTAGGCTTCTAAAGCCTCTCCCACTGTATTTTTCTCTTGGTAATCTTTATTCCTTTGATGAAGTTATCATTATTAATTTAAGTTTTTTTCGCCTTAAAAAAAAAATATGGTTGAAAATAAGAGCCAATGAATATCTTGTCAATTAAGTACTACGTACCAAGTAAAATTACAAGAATATGTGGTGCTGATTCATTTCATTTCATTTTTATGTATAAAACTGAATAATATCGTAGTATTATCTATTTCCAGGTTGTTTCCCACCGTACTATTTTTCAGAAAAGTTTCAAGTACATTTCCTCTCACTTTCCTTATATCCTTTTACTTAAATTGTCCGAGTAACTAAAGCATAAAATTAAAACATTACTCAAGCTTAATGGAATAAAATATCTTCCACCACTAGTTTTTAATTTTCCTTTTCGGAGAGAAAATCAGAACAACCTTTTGCTACATCCGCCAAATTCGTCGAAATCGGCAACTGTCAACGACGATGATGATGAATCGTCGGAGCTTCTCCGATCGTACAATACTCGGAAAAGAAGTAATGTATGTTTTATTCACTTTATTTTCCCATTATTTATTTAAGGTTCTTTTCTTTTTTGCTTTCGATAATTCTAAATTTATATCATCATCATCATCATCATCATCATTTTTGGTCCCTTGTTCTTCTTCTAAAAGGAAAAACGATCTCAGTTCTTCTTACGATGACGTTCACCTCTGTAAAAGGCCAAAGTATGATGTGTTTGTGAATTATTCGTTGGAAGATACCGGCAATAAGTTTGTAAGCCACCTGAAGGCAGCCCTGAAACGCAACATTTTTACCATATCTGACCACAACACTCTTCCAATAGGCCAAGATATGCGTTCTGAGCTTTTGAAAGCTATTGAAGAGTCTCATACCTATCTCGTTGTATTTTCCACTAATTACTCTCCTTCAGTTGAGTCTCTTGATGAGTTGGTTCTCATTATGGATTCCCTCCTCAATTTTAAGAACAGGAAAGTTATTCCGGTATTTTTGAATGTCGATCCGTCCGATGTTCGAAATATAAAAGGATGTTTTGAGGAAGCCTTCCGAGCGCACGAAGCCAACATAGATCCAAAGAGAGTTCACCAATGGAGAAAGGCCCTCAAAGAAGCAGGTCAAAGGTCCGGTCATCCTTTAAAAAATGGGTAAGCTAGCTAGCTAGTATTCATTTAATTTAATTTCTACAAGTATAAACAAAAAACAATATAATTGAAGATTAAATGCATATTGTTGTTTCTGTTAAGCTTTAATGTATTATCTGTGAATTTTGGCAGTGATGATGAGGCAGCCTTCATACAGAACATCATTCAAGATCTCAAAAAGATTAAAATTCCATTGGAGCTATTTGATGCTCAACACGCTGTTGGGATTGAACCACGGGCACAAGCTATAATTTCAGCATTAAGGTTAGGTGACCTTGATTTTCACAATATTGTGGCGGTTTTTGGAATCAGCGGGTCTGGTAAAACAACTATTGTCCAAGCTGTGTTTGATAGAATTGTTGCAGAATTCGACTACTATTGTTTTATTAAGAACATCCATTTTTACAAGAACAAGGGTCCATTTTGGGAGGTTGAATTGCTGCGGGAGGTCCTTCGTGGTCTAACCGGAAATGATCCGACTCACGAAAATGTTGGAGCCCCTGAAATAAGAAGATTATTAGAGAGTGAAAAGACTCTTTTGGTGCTTGATGATGTTGAGAAGGTGGATGACTTGAAAGCACTAGGCCGGTTTACATTCTGCCTCATTAAGTTCAGGATCTGGAAGCAGCAGAGTAATTGTGACAACAAGAAATAAAGGGTCTCTTGGTAACCTACCATACACTTGTTATGATATGGAATTCTTGGATTGGGAGGAATCTTTTGAACTCTTTGTTGGATACGCATATGCTGAAGGCGACTATGTTGATGAGAAGTTCGTGGATGAAATAGTCTATCATGCTGGAGGGCTTCCGTTAGTTCTTGAGGTATGGGGTCTCCATTTTAAAGCTCATGAAAGGGGAGAATGGCCAAACCTATTGAAGATACTGAAAAAAATCCCTCTTGAAGATGTTCAACAGAAGCTTCGAATGAGCTATGATACACTTTCTGATGAAACCAAGAGTTTCTTTCTGGATATCGTTTGCTTCTTTGATGGATGGAAATGGAATTCAAAGTCATATGAAAATATCGAGGATGCATATACGGAAATGAATATTTATTATGTCATTAAGTATGAGCATTCAGTGTGCAAAATATTGCATGACGAAGATGAATTATTTTTCCCAGAGATTAAAATCAAACCCCTTGTTGATAGAGGTCTGGTTAAAATAGAATATGATTTTGAGAATGATGTTGAAGTATGGAGAGTGGTGATACATGAAGTGATTAGGGAAATGGGGAAAGAAGTGGTGCGCCAAGAAAACAAGAAAGAGCCTGGAAAACGTACACGATTGGTGGATGAAAGAGACGTGCTTCATGTACTGAAAAATAATTCGGTACGTACCCTCTCTCTCTATCGATCGATCTCTGCCTTCGTAAATTGTTTCCACCCAAAGTTTAATAGGAAATAGAAATAGATACTAGCTTAGTTTTTTACTTCTTTATTATTTACCAGGGAACAAGTTCTGTTGAAAGCATCAGCTTGAAAATTGACTACAACACGAGTGAAGAACAACAATCTATAAAAAACGTAATAGGTGCATTTAAAAAGATGAATAATTTGAGGTTCATTAAGTTAGTTGGAAACCTATCATTTAAATTCCAGATGTATCAACCTTGTTCCAATGATGACATGCCTTTATCTTTCAAACAATTGAAATACTTGGAATGGGAAGATTTCCCTTGGAGAAATATCAACAACTTTGATATGCCTAATGTGGTGGTTATCATGCTGAGGGGCAGCAGTTTGAAAATACTGTGGGATGGAATTAAGGTATGAAGATGTACTTTTTTAGATTTATCATCATCATATTATAATTTGAATTTGATTTGATACTTGATAATAATATATATGTTTTTGTGTATCTAGAATCTTAATCTTAAGAAGCTCAAGATTCTGGACGTTTCTTTTTCAACGTCATTAACCATGACCGGAAGTTTCATTGGACTCGAGAACCTTGAGGTACTTAACTTCTTTAATTGCCCGAATTTGAACGAGGTGGATAGCTCTATTATCTGTCTCGAGAAACTTCATACATTGAATCTTTCCTATTGCGAAAACATAAAGTCAATTCCAAATATTCCGCCAAGTATTAAAGTGATTATAGTGAGGAGTTGTACAAACCTAGTGAATTTTCCTTCAAACATGTCCGAGTTACAATCTCTGAGGATACTCGATCTCAATCGTTGCTCGAATCATGGATCTGAAGGTCTCATGATACACTCCAACGTGTCCAGTGAAATTGGAAACTTTGAGTCACTACAAAAGTTGTACCTTTCAGATAACAACTTCTGTAGCCTACCAGACAGCCTAAGCAAACTCTCGCAACTGGTTCACCTTGATATACATGGTTGTCATAAATTACGGTCTCTTCCACTTCTTCCATCAAAGTTGACATTGATTAACGCAAAACGCTGTTCGTCACTGGATGTTATGCCATTTGATCCGATTCGAAAGGCTAACGTTTTTCGTTCTAAATTGTTTGAGGTAAGTAATTAAGTACTCCTGCCCTTATTTTTCATTCTAAATATTTGAAGGATAATAACAATATATTGTGAATAATGCGGGCCCTTTCATGCAAGTATTTAACCCTGCTTATAAATACCACATGAACTCTACAGGAATCATTCATCGCTAAACCATTGTGGATCGATCTGACTTATACGATGGTTCCTGAAGTCTTTCAATATAAAGGAGATGAAGGACAAGTTTTATCTTTTGTTGCACCCAAAAGGAAAATTTATGGTGCGATTTTATATGCAGCAGCAAATGAATCTAACATTTTATTCTCTTTAGGACTGTGTAACAGAACGAAAGAAACAAGTTATGAATTTGAGATTTCTGATTACATTGGCACGAAAATCATATCCATCTGCTTACTTAATGAGACAACACTTGTGGTGGAAGCCGGTGATACTGTGGAAGTTATAGGTGATTATGATAAAAGTTATGGGTTCAGATTGATTTATGAAGGTGATGTAGTAGATTCAACAACATTAGCTATTCAGAATACAATTAATACTCTCATGAAAACATATCCCCAGTCCCACTCCCATCGGAGATGAATGAAGCTGCTAGTCGTATTGCTCAGGTAACTGACGAATTTGGTTTTTTCTCTATCCTACCCACAAATTATGGAAACACATCGCCTGTCTATTATGATTTTTTCTCATAGAATATCAGCAAACAAGCATCGATTGGATCTAAATTGTTATTGTCTTGAACTTGTGGATTGTAACGGATTATATATTACAGAGTACTTTTGTTTGGCCTGATAATAATAATGTAAAATGTCTTGTTTGTGTGGCTGATCTCGAATGTTGACAAGGTGTACATGTATGCCTTTTTTCTTTTACCAACTCCATATCATCTTCTTTCTCATTGTTGGACATGACTGAACATTGTATTTTGTTTATCGTTTGTGGACTGCACACACATGTGCAGTTGGACAAGGATGCTCTAATATGCTGGTTAACTATCATACTTTGACGATCTTCATTCTTTAACTTGACTTCACATAGTATATGTTATACCTCTACTTTGCACTTCATTCTCTATCTATAACTTCAAATGCAACCTGATTGAATGTATATATAAGTAGTCTTGTAAATTTGAAGGCTATTCAAATTCATTTTGTGTTGGCCTGTCTTTAATCCATTCGACAAAATTCATATAGATCCTGCTCAGAGAACTAATATGCTACTAGTAGTCTCCACTATCTTTGTTTATCCATACCATCTATAATGATTAATAATAACTTGTTTTGTTGCTTTAGGATTGAATCAAATAATAAATACACTACATAAATAAAAAGTTCAACTTTAAGTGCATATACTCATCAATACAGGATAGAGGTGGCGATTCACCCCCTTTACTTACAAAAATAGTTTATGTATAATCTCTGATGGGTCAAATGCTTAAATCTTCTCTATCTTCTCTATATATTAAAGCAGAGTGGATATTAATATTAATATTAATTAAGATTAAAAGAAGATTTCTTACCAAATCCAATCCTAGCCATAGTGCCATACATTAGTAAACTATAAGGAAATCTAATGGTGAATATTTATCTACATTAAGAATTGTCTCTCTCATATTAAAGTTAAAGAGTGTTCCCATTATGCCCCTAAACTTACTTACCCTCTAAAAAGTACGGGGAAGTTATTTCATTAGTAAAACCGCATTCATCTCAAAACTTTCCCTTCACAAATAATCACGCTCAATTTTTCTCTCTGGAACCTAATACCTTTCTGCTCATCACCGTCATGTTAGTTGATACTTATTCCGTATCAATTAATCTTACAGGAACCCAAAATATTGTTCAAACATATTGTTCTTCATACCCCTACTTTACTTCCATCCATATTATGAAAATAATCAGTTTCCCTAACCTAATTTTTTTTCCCTCAACCACCACTCCAATAAATCGTAGAGAAAACCCTATCCACTGTTGTAAACGGCGTCCGTTGCAACGCCCGTTGCGGCATTTTGGTGACTAAACCGTTTCGACCCCGTCCCGTTTTCTTATAAGCCGGTCAACGGTCAAAAGTTAGGTCAAATGCAGGAAAAATTGGGTCAACGCCGGTCAAAAGTCAGAAATTCTGTTAAAATCGGTCATAAGTCTGTCAAATCAATCAAAATTGACTTAGTTTAGTATTCCATTTTGTATTATATTAACGCTAATAGCAATTATAGGTACAAACTTGTCAACGAAGGTTTTTTAGCTCTAAAATATGTCAAAATATATATTTATATATATATAAGTCAACATTAGTCAACATCCGTTTCGACCCCGTCTCGACCCCGTTTTTCCGTTTTTTCCGTTGCGACGTTTTGAGGTCGGTACCATTTCGACCCGTCTCGCGTGTTTTTCAACCTTGACCCTATCTAACACCAACATCAATAAACCCTAAATCCGAAGCAATTCGTTGATAATCGTGTTACATACATGGAACCCCAAAAATTGAAACCCTAATTTTGAAGCGATGAATGTATAGAAGCTGGTTGCGGATAAAACATATGAGAATTGAATAAAGTCACTAACAACCGGGAGAATTAATGCTGCTTATTTGGAATATATAACGAAAAATTATAAATATCCAATCTTCCACACCTAATTCATGTCAGGTATTGTATAATCAACAGTACATTATAATTTATATTATTGTTTCCAGGTTTGTTTATAAGAGTGAACTTTGCGATGAATTCACACGTTCCACATATCTTTATTATATTATGTGTAATTCAGTTGCTTCTGAATGAATCTTTGGTTTAACCGTTACTGCATCAACGAAATTAGGGGTTTGGTTTAAAGGTGGGTTATATCGTTTTAGATATATGTTATTAGGCATAATATTTAATCGATTAAGCATACTAAGCTATATGTATGCATGATATATTTTATGATTTCCTGTTGTTTTCTTTGTATACAGGTTATGTGTTTTAAGGTCCACTTTGCTAATTCTTATTCAATGGCTTATGACATCATTGATAAGTGATAACCATGTAAGCTCAATTATCTTTATTTTTTGTTATCTACTGTATGAACTGTATCAACATGTTAGCTAAATACTTTTTTTTTTCAACACTGATTTTTTTATTTATTTAAACAGAGTAATATAAACTACCTTCAGATTATAAATGTTGGTTAGAGTTTTTTTTGTGGGTGGTTACAAATAATATGTTTTAAACTAACGGTTTCATCCTTACAAATGTATTAATCCCTCCTCAAAACTACAACTCAAAACTTTTCGAACAATCAAATTTTTCCCTCCAATATATTTATTTCGAATTCATTGAAATAACTGTATAAATATAAACCCAATAGTCACATATATACATATAAAAATTAACTGTATCTGCAATGGAGGGAAAACTCTAATTTTCAAATAATCATTCCTAATGGCTGATGAAGAAGGAAAATACGTGTTAAAGTCGTTACATGGAGGAAGAAATACTACAATAACCCCTCTGCAACATAACCTTCTGATTTCGTTTTAGTTCTATGTCATGGTCCTATCAATGGAATTTATTACACCTATTGGAGTTAATTCTACCCAAGTCATTTATTAATGGGTCGTACTGAATTGTGTTTTATCCTCTTAAATGTATAAATGTTGAATGAGCCAAAAACATGTAAAATTCATTAGTAGTTTGATTTTGTAGTTGTATTTCAGCATATGGTTTAGTCATATATTTTTGTACTTAATCTTCTACATATTTTTTACTTTATGTGGTCTGTCAACAATGTTAATAAGTAGGTTCAGGGACAATAGTGGTCTTAGTTATAGTCAACTTGTAAATGATACCTTAAATTACAGGCTATGATTTAAATGTTGTATTTCAGGATCATAATAGAAGAAAACTGAAACCAGGGTTGGATAGGAGTATTCAAGGTAAAATCACATAAAAGTATAGAACACTAACATTCTTCTTCGAATGTATTGTCATATTATCATTCCCTTTGTGATGATTCTGTCGTATTGACCAGAACTTGGCATGGGCTAAGATGCAATAGGACATTTGATACGTTACTGAGTTTAGATTATAATATTACACTACATGTGTCTTATTCATTCAGATCTATTTCTCTGATGTGTATTATATAATATAATATGTTGAATTTTCTGCATACTTCATATCTCTTGGATACAAATATGTTTAAACCTACCTGTTTAATACGCGCGCGCACACACACACATATTTATTTATTATAACTAAATTCAAAATCTTGGTGTGCAAAAATTTCGCTTTCAAAATCCCGCGAATTCGCGGGTATTAAACTAGTTAATGATTAACTAGAGAGAAATAAGTAAAGGAGAAAGAATTTTGTAAAAAGTGCAACTTTAATAGCATAAAACCTCCGAATATTTGCAGAACTAAATAATTGTTGAAAATGTTGAAACCCAATATAAACTTTCTGTAATCATATTTTACAACAATTAACAGATATTAACAGATAAATATCCATTTTGACATGTTACCCAACTCACCGATTCTATGAAAAGGACACACTTTCTTACCAATTCTTCAACTGAGAGGAAGAAATTTCTGATCCATACATAATTAATATTAGTAATAGTAAATACTAATTTTACTAATTTTTTCAGTCCATGATTGTAGCAACGCACCTTTTCGCTGCATCTCAGGCACATTCTGTAAAGCCTGTTTCATCATGCGTATTTGCGCATGATTCATTATGTTGCGCTTCCTTTTTCTTTACCTAATTTTCCTCAATCTGCACATTCATCTGAAGATTCTTGACCTTCGCCATTATTCTCCTATCACAATGATATCCGACGTACTACATTCACAATCTGACTTATATGTGACAGGTTTCGAGGTAACAATATGGGTAAGTTGTGTAACAAGTCAAAACGGGTAATTTTTGGTCCTGGCCAGGTTGACAGAAACAAGTTTTTTAATTATTTAAAAAAGATATTAGCGACAAGTGTATGCATATTATACATATCGTTACAAAAAATAAGAAAGAATATATTAGAGTTTCTTGATTTTGTTCTCAAGACAAAGAATATACACATTATAGCTTTCAAAAAAGAAAAAAGAAACGGGTTATAGCATTATTGTAATCAATCTTACACCAGTTTTTGGTAGAAGAACCAGAGTAAAATTTCAAAACTAACAGTGTAAAATGCAAACAACACGTTATTTTGATCGACATTTTATATTTGTAACAGACACCTTTTGCCCTTGAGGAGTAATCGCATAAACTCTGCACAGAAATAAATGCAACAATTACGGAGTATATGGTAAGCAAAAAAACTAAAATCATAGTGAGACATATACATAAACACAGTGCAAAACAGACCTTCCTACTTTCAAAAACAAAAAGTCTAATTTTTTATTTTCTTTTTCTTTTTGTTCATGTTAACAACCGATTTTCGAAAACAAAAGGGTGAAACAATACTTAACAGTACAAAAATAAATTAATCTGTGTTCCAACTGAAACATATAACAAATCATTTGTTTGACTCAACATGTCATAATAGACAAGTGAGATTTGAGGGTATTAACTACCCCTTCAACTCAAGATGTCATGTTGCAATCCTTAAAATTTGATATACGTTTCTTCAATGTTCGATAGTGTGTTTATAACTTCATATATACGCTAACCTATATCCTAAATCCAGGGTTCGGTAATCACGAACCAAACATCAAACCATAATACAAATTTCCCATATTTTTCTATAACAAAGATTAGTCAAAATATGTCTACATTTCCGTTCTTTCTTCACAGTGTTATTTATCCTATTGGTGATAAATTCTTTTGACTTGGACAATACTCCCAGGTCCACATTCCCCTTGACCGCTATATTTTCTACCGTTGCCACGGACTGTATTCTTCAAAATCGGCTAGAATAATGGTGAAATCTCAAGCAACCGATCGTTGTTAAGATCTGAAAATCCGATTTTGATTTAATCAGCCATGAAAATCCGATCGATGTTGACATCTGAGAAGAAAATCTGAAAACAAAGGATTCTTGAATTGAGATACCGAAAAAAAAAATTGCAATTGCGTAGGTTAGGTTTTATGTTTTTTAATGCATTGAATTGAAATTGAATTTTAGTAACGCGGTATGCAGTTAAAGAAATGATTTTTTTTTATTTGCGAAACAACGCAAACTCATATGAAAAGGAAAACGCTTTCTAAAAGAAACGTTCTCAACTAAAAATTACAAGTGATCGGAGAAGCTGAACCTGAAGAGCAAAAACAAACTATAAATTTTCAACACCGAGCCTCAACTACATCAAAAAGGCAACTGCGAAATGAACATAACTAGACAAAAAAACGAAAATAAACACTAAGAGAGAGCGACGACCGAAACACAAATAGTCTATACCTGCGAGGCACCAACACTCTAAAGCAACAAAACATTATCGAAACAAAACAAACCACCACACTATGTCACTATGAGATCAACTACAGTAAGGAAATGAATTGTTGAATTAAAGGGTATCTGATCTAATTATTTAACCTAATGGCTCTTGATAGTGTACCCCACCTCCGGCTCGTTTACCAGCTTCGCAATTTATTTCGGAGGATTTCACCACAGTGCATAGTACGAAGGAAACATCAGCTACAATGAACGAGGTCCTTAAATCAGAGCAAGAATAGTGATCTTAGAGCCCACAAAACCTCGGTCAATTACAAAGTCAAGCTAGCTGAACTATTTCTAGCTCGGCTGCACGCTCATACGACAAAGGAAATGGACAAGGTTACTTTCCTCTGCAGGTTTACGAAAAGGGAAAGGTCAAATAGTATTCCAAAACCATTGGGAACTAGCGAGGCCGAACTTTGGGCGGGGCTGAAGGTGCAACCGCACCTGGACAACACAATCCAAAGGGCATCATATTATTGGTCCAGTTTCATATACAAGGTTCATTAAGACCAACATTTTAGACCATATAAATAATAAATTGTTTTACAAAAACTAAAAAAAGAGCCCACTATCATTGAAGTAAAATTAAATACGGAGTAAAATTAAATACGGAGTAAAATTGATTCGTCGTATCATTGTGGGCATTCAAACGTCCTCTACTTCTCTGTCTCCTCATCAATTCGACGATTCCCAAATCCCAAATCAAGATAATCTATCTCTTTTTATCTATTCTATACAATACCATAAATAATCTCCATGACTCCACCATTATTTTATATATCTGTTTTCCCCCAATTTGCCGTAGACGTCACTTGAGATTATGGAGTTTACAAAGAAGATGGATATTTTTCCAAATGTTTTACTTGCATACAAGATTTTGCTAAACATCGGCGTGGGGATGAGCCGCCTAGCTTGACTAGGTTCCAAACCCCTAAATATTTGTGTTATGCTATTAATATATTTTGAGGGGGCAGAGGCATATTTTTGAGATGTTCGCACTGGGTATCCAATTTCTCAGGACCGGGCCTGCTAGCGAGCTAGTATAGAAAGCCGCTCCAACCCACTTATAAATAGAATAGAATGCATGATACATTTCACATTCAACATTCACACTCATAATAACACTCATGTTACTTTACTTACTTCGGTGGTGTAAAACAATCACTTGATTGTTACCTTCGGGAAATCTCCAGCGAACAAAGCAAAAACCATAATCACCCAATTTCATATCTCAGTGACTAGGATATCCCCATATCAATACTAGATCGCCGGTTATTGTACAAACAATTGGCGCCATCCGTGGGACTCACATCTTATTTATATTGTTGAGCAAGAACCGACGCCATGGCGGACTCCGGTCACATACCTCCGGGTTTTACACCACCAAGAAACACACAAGCCTCAGACTCAACACAGCTAGACTTTTCGACTGTGGGGACCCTCACTAGGTCACCCGCTACTCCCGCTGCATTTATCACAACGAACTATCATGGCTCGCATTCCTCAGAACCACTTCCGTTGATAGATAAAACTTTCGTGCTAAACAATTACGATCACATTAGATCGGTGATAAGGAGCTTAAGGGACACGGGAATCTTGAAAAGTAGACGGGTGCTAAGATACGAGAGCGAAGAATACAATGAAGAGCTGGAGATGAAACCTCCGAACCAAAACCCTCAGCCTAGGAGTTTACCAACAAACTCGTCAACACAAACTACAACTCAGACGAGAGAAACCACAAGTGTGCCTCAGGTAACCCTAACTATACCTACAGTACCCCTCTATACTTGCAACGTGCCAGCCCCGACCATATCCATAGCACCCCAAGCACCAAACAGACATATACCTCCACCTCACCCAAGCTGGGGTAGCACCATGCAACCAAACCAATATGTATGGACCCAAGGAAATCCTTATGTCACTCCCGTCATACCATGTGTAGAAACAACCCCTGTAAGCAACCTACCAAGCGTCCCATTGCAACAAGGGAACAATCACGCCTACTTCCAAAATTGAAACCCCCCACCACAACAAATGATAACCACCTGGATATATCCCCTAACCAGGGAGGAATGTGTTTGTGATGACCCGTCCTAATCCATCCGGGAGAAATCAACATTTGGTCCCATTGCGAGGTACTGACCTAAATATGCCATGTACGACTCCATATAATATTTTTAACATGAGCAAATGCACAGCGGAAGATTTCTTTCATACCTGAGAATAAACATGCTTAAAAGTGTCAACCAAAAGGTTGGTGAGTTCATAGGTTTATCATAACAATCATTTCAATATATTAATAGACCACAAGATTTCCGTTTATAAATATATGTACACTCGCAAGTGCATAAAAGTATTCTATAAGTTGTAGGCACCCGGTAACAAGCCTTAACGTTCATGTTTTACCCTCTGAAGTACACCAGATCAGGTGTGTTTAAAATAACCTCGAAGTACTAAAGCATCCTATAGTCAGGATGGGGTTTGTCAGGCCCAATAGATCTATCTTTAGGATTCGCGCCTACCGTACATAGACAAGTAGTTTAATGTTACCAAGCTAAGGGTATATTTCTGGTTTAAACCCACATAGAATTTGTTTTAGTACTTGTGCCTATTTCGTAAAACATTTATAAAACAGCGCATGTATTCTCAGGTCAAAAATATATATTGCAAAAGCAATTAAAAAGGGAGCAAATGAAACTCACCATACTGTATTTTGTAGTAAAAATACATATGACGACATTTAACAAGTGTAGGGTTGGCCTTGGATTCACGAACCTATATCGAGTATATATATTAATACATATAATCGTAATCAAGCAAATTTATATATTAAATCTTAAATTATTTGTATATATATTTAAAATAGTTAATATTTATATAATTTTATATATACATATGATTAATATTGTATTAAAAATCAATAACTTGTTATATGTAAATATTTATGTAAATAATCCTAATATATATAATTATATAAAATATCATGATAGTTGTAATAAATATATTCTTACATAGAAAATATTTATTTGTTATAATAATTTTATTAATATGAAAGTAATAATGATAATATTAATAATAATATTGATACTAATAATAATCTAAATGATAATTTTATAAATTTGGATAAAAATGATATTAATAATAGTAATAATAGTAATGGTCATGATAATAATAATAAGATAATGATAATCATAATTAATTAAGTAAATAACTACCTCAACGAAGTATTCCTTAAAAAAATGCCCAAGTCCGGGTTTGAACCCGCGACGTCCCGCTAACCCATGTTATTCCGTTTTACATTTTCCTACTTTTATCCTTATCAATACCGTATACACCATTCTTCAACTCATCATCATCATACTCTTAATTACTCGTTCATCAACTTTATTTTTTTTTTAACATCATTCTTCATCATACATCTCACATGAGTATCGTCCTATATTATCATAATCGTCAAGGAGCATAACATCACGACCATCATCACGCCTTATCATCATCTTTACAGTTATTAAACGTCACCTTCATTCTTACCACTTGTTCATCGTTATTATCATAAGGGTTTTCATTAGAGGCCCAACATAATAAACACGCACGGCCCAACAAGACATGACAACTTTCGGCCCAACAAGCATAAAAGCTTTCGGCCCAATTTACACCATTAAGAATACAACCCAAGTAAGTTTCTTAAGCCCAGTTAGTAGTAATAAGTGTTTGAGTTTCCTGGTGGTGTTAAAATTGGATAGAATAGAAACAACAAATGTATCCACATCAACTTTTAGCATCATTTATAAATACGTATCATTTTGTGACCCATTTTAATAATTCATAACCTTTAGTACTTGGATCCACTAGTCCACATATCTTATTTTAATCTAGATAGATTGTCGATGGAAACATACAAGAAAGAAGAGAAAAAGCACGCGTCCTCTCCTTTACATCTCTCACCTAATCATCTTGTCACCATCTTTCATCATTATACTTGTCTATATCATCATCAACTACACTTCGTTTTATCACAGATCATCATCATTCATTCCTCCTTTTCGTTAAACAGAAACAGATAGAGATAGTAGCAGCATGTAACAAGTGGCGGTTGTGTTGGTGGTTTCTGATCGAAACATAAATATATATCAGATAGTATTCGTGGTTTAATGGAGTAGATTCATGGAAGAAACTAGGAATAATTGCAGCGTGTATTGATAATTAGTCATAGATTGTTTGCATCAGGTTATCGGGCAGCTTGTTGGTTTGGTGATCGAACAAGATAGCAGCAAGATTGATGCAACTAGTTGCATCTTCTGTAGATAGGTTTAATGGTGGTTGGTTTGCTAACAACACAAAAGAGAGAAAGAGAGAGAGAAAAAAGATGATACCCGTGATTTCCAATGATGGTTCGATTGTTTTATGGTTTGGGTTTGATAATTGATTGATGTTTGTGAGGATGGCCGTAGTTGGTTTGAGTGGTGATGTCGAGTAAGTCATGAAGGAGAAAAAGATTCTAGGTGTTGTATGGTGGTTGCAACAAGGGTGAAGGCCAAGCAAATGAAGGTGGTTTGAAGGTGTCGACGATAGTGGAAGTGGTGGTTTGTAGTGTGGTGTATGTTGGTTCCCGGAGGAGATTGAGTGTTGATCGACAATGGCCGATTAGGTGGGTTTGCTTGCGGTTGTCGAGTGTAGTGAGGGTGAAGGTGATCATATTTGATCACGAACTAAAAAATATATATGTGTATGTCTTCGTGTGGATGTATGTGCATATGATTCTGTATATAATAGAAAAATGTGGTTCATTGAATCTCAAAAAAAAAAATATAACATAAATCTAAGTAGTAACTGATATATTACGTAGTGGGTTCTTGTGATTAGAGTGTTTGTTGGTTTGCATATGTCTGTGTGCATATAATATATCTATATTCGGTGTTAGTGGGTATATATATGATTTATGAGTTGGTATAATATCAAGTGGGATGGGATGTGGGATCCCTTGTTTGTAAAACGTCTGCCAAAGAAAAGAAAGAAAAATAATACGCCAAATGATTCAAGTCATCCTCCATTATCCACGTTACTTTTTAAAAAAATAATTGAACATCCCTTTTTCTAAATCTATTTCTGTCGACCATTAACTTCATGTGATCCCACATGATTTATTTAAAAAAAAAATGTGGTTGGCCATACTTGAAAAGTATAACACATGCCAAAGCAATTTTTGATCTTTATCTTTATATATAGTTTGCGTTTTTAATATATATAGTGGTTGTGTGCTGAATTATATATAGTTATAAATTGTGTAATGTGATAAAAATGTAAAGTGCCAGTTGAATGTTTGAATACAATAGCGTGTGTGTATTAGTAATATTGTTTTTATGTGTGTAGTATAAACAAGTTTACAAAATGTGAAATGTCTTATTATTAAATAATGTAATGTGATATGTGATTGAATAAAATTAAATATGTGTTGTTAAGTATCATGTTGTGAAGTAATGTATTTCAATTTATTAAATACATACATATTTATATATACACATATCTATTTTACAATTTATTGTCCGTGAATCGTCGGGAATAGTCAAAGGGTAATTAAACATATGAACATAGTTTCAAAGTTTTTGAGACTCAATATTACAGATTTTTGCTTATCGTATCAGAATCATATAAAGATTAAGTTTAAATTTGGTCGAAAATTTTCGGGTCGTCACAGTACCTACCCGTTAAAGAAATTTCGTCCCGAAATTTGAGTGAGGTGGTCATGGCTAACAATAAAAATGTTTTCATGACGAATATGAGTTGATAAGTAGTGTTTTATCATTATTGAGTAATACAGATAAAAAAAATTCAATTATTCGAAGCGTATGAGTGAAGTTATGACAAAAGAGTGATTTGAAGAAATAAAGTTTCGTCTTAACTTTTGACGTTGTCATGGTTGAATTCCGGAATTCAAGGGATTCAAAGAAAATCTTCGAAATCCAAAAGATTTGATTCTTTGACGAATAAAGAAATTAAGATCTCTATAATTAAATACGGGGATCTGCCTCGATTACACTGTCTAATATCTCACTATAAAACCACCCTCTTTGTTTCCTTTATATTTTGGAGTTCCATTCTCTTATTTTCTCTTCCCGACTTTAAGTCAAGCGAATAATGGTTCAGAATTTCGTAAATATGAAGTTCAAATGAACATGACAAATGTTATAAGAGAGAAATTGTAATAGCACGATCTTGATTGGTTAAATTACCAGAATTCAAGAGTAAAGATAGAACTATCAAGAAATTACGTTCTTGATATGTTTATATGTTAGATAGAATGTAAGAGTCATGTAACATGGCACATGATGACGTTATGATCTGTGAATCATCACGTTCCATTAGAAACTCAGACTTACTGTAATATAATCACGTTGATCAAGTGTCATTATATTATACTAACTCATGCATCAGTTTCCAACACTACTTCAATAACATTCATATTTTAAGCTTGAAAGTTTACAGAATATAGAAACTAACAGTTTCTATATGATGTAACACTGATAGCACGAAGAGATTAATGATTTCAGATAAGAATAGTTATGAAAATATCTTCAGAAATATGGAAGATATTTATAATGAAAGATACGATGATATTTTGGAATTTCTAATATCGAAGGATGGTGAGGAAAATTTGTCCGCAAGAGTTTGGAGTCAGAAGCAAGGTATTTGCTAAAGATTTCATCAAAAACAGAATCATCAGGATTCTTAATGTACAAGTTTAGTCCTTGTGATTTGTTCAGAGATTCCTTCGTAGTTTGCTCAATTAGTTTTTCAGTTTCAAACTTTCTCTGAGCTTTGCCAACATACAATTCTTTATCATCAACTTTTGGCTGTTGAGGTCATTTACAGTTTTTGTTGCTTCATTCAACTTTCAAAATTCAGAGTATTAATTCGCAGACTGGGTGCTTTTCAGAATTTCATAATGGAAGATCATAGTTATAAGAGATAAATGTTATATGGATACATATAACTGTTGGTGTGGAAACGTTACGAGACTCACAATACAGATTTGTTGATTCCCGGTAATTGGTATGGCAATTCTTGTTACAAGATGCGGATGAGTACATGATCAGACTTCAACAGATAAATATAGTGATTTGTCAGAGAGATTTAAGCCAAGGAGCAACGAGGTTGCTGGTACATCTGCTGGTAATATCGTGAAATATAATAAAAGGTTCCCTGGTAACAATAAAAGAGCACACATATAAATCAAGATTATAATAAGGTTGTTTCGAATGAAAAGTCAAAGTTGACTTGCTGGAGCTGTGACAAAATTTGCTAATTTGGAAAGAGATTGCAAAGTTATTTTGGGTAATAATAACACTAAGAAATTAGCATAGCTACGTTTTAAACGTTTTCTCAGTTGCCGAGAGTTTCTCAGGTGAATAGCTATATGCATCGATCTTTTCTTTCGTAGATGAAGTGCGGTTGGTTCATCCTCTCGATTGAGGTATTTTCATGAGTCATGAAAGGTTTGAACGCAGATAGTAATCGTCAAGGTACAAATGAGGTTTAAGATGAAATCAAGTGGCAAACTTGAAGAATTGTTTAGTTTCATATGTTATAGTCAATATTTTAATTCATTTTAATGGTCCAATGTTAGTAGTTCACAGTTAGTAAGTCAATAATTCATATATAGTCTAATATATAATATTCGAATTAATTAATACGTGTCGTGACCCGTTATATACATGTCTCAGACTCGATCACAACTCAAGGTATATATATTATTTTAGAATCAACCTCAACCCTGTATAGCTAACTCGATCATTACCGCATATAGAGTGTCTATGGTTATTCCAAATAATATATATAGATGACGTCGATATGATATGTCAAAACTTTGTATACGTGTCCCGATATTTAAAGTGCGTAAAATAAGTAACAGAAATTAAATGACAATAAATAAAATTACGAGAATATAAATTGCGATAAATAAATTTCGATAAATAAAATGTAACAGTTAGCTAGGAACAATTAGCGTGGATTCTTAACAAAATTCTTCTCATAGTTAATTCATTTGTTTCTAACAAATTTTATTTTGTCCAATGTTTTTCTTCATTATGCCACTTGTTGGATTCTGATAGGTCAAAATCCAAATATGAAATTGAATGAAAATGGTTATTCCGTGGTGAACAGATTCGTATATCTGTGGATGTAGGTAGGGTAGTAAATGACTGTTGATTCAGGTTCGAAGAATGTACAGTATAACTTATTAATGTGAAATCTGAATATTCCTCGGGTATTACCTACCCGTTAAAATATTTTCACAATTCACACTTTTTACGAAAGAATTTTTAATTACAATCTTTATAAAAACATATATACATATATATTTTCTTCAGATGTAATCATGGATTCATTGAGTTAATATGATATTAAACTCATTTGGTTTACCGTTAGAACTAGAATACGTAATCTCTAAAACATTTAGAGATTACTTAATTGCCATGAAGAACGAAGATAATTGATGTAGAACGATATGTAGAACGATGATTATACTCGAGGTACAGAATGAGATGTTGAGGCATGGATTATTGATGGTACTGGTGCTGATGATGCTGGTGGTGCTTGTAAGTTTTGCACCATATTTTCCAAGACTACAACTCGGGCGCGAAGCTCGTTGACTTATTACTCCGGGATGATTGTCGGTAAGAACGAGCGGATGAATAATTTTTAGAATTTTAGATAGAATATAATCGTGGCGAGATATTTTGGAAATGAGAAAGAAAATGGTATTACGAACAGGTTTGCCGGTAAGGGCTTCAGGTTCTTTGCCAAGAGGGCAATAAGATTGATGGAAAGGATTACCTTCTTCGAGTCTCCATTGATTGAGTCAGCTACGAACTCATCCCCAGTCCATCCAAAAGGAAAATAGTTAAACGGTTGAGACACTTCTGGCTCGTCGACTTCAGAGACTTCTTCGATATTTATCTCGAAATCGCTTCTGAAACTAATGGAATCCAAGCTAGGTGTAGGATTCATCTTACACGATCAGATAGATGATTTTGATATGAAATGATTTTTGGATATAGGATGATATTCTAATTACATAGAATACCTTTATGTAGTACAGAAGATCCCGTATATTACGGCGGAAATTTCGGAAGCTGTCAGGCAAAGTTTACAGTAACAGATACGTTAAGATAAGAATTTGTCTATACACTATCTATGCAATAATTGCACTAAGACGTGTCTAGACTAAGAATGATAAGCAGGTAATTTTCGACAAGAAATGATAAGCAAAACTTTTTGACATGCAGACACGGTCGAAGTCCAGACTTACTAATGCATCATAACAACTATCAGTTAGACACACTAATGCAAGACCTGGTTCACTAAGACGACCTGCTCTGATACCATCTGTGATGACCCGTCCTAATCCATCAGGGCGAAATCATCAACATTTGGTCCCATTGCGAGGTACTGACCTAAATATGCCATGTACGACTCCATATAATATTTTTAACATGAGCAAATGCACAGCGGAAGATTTCTTTCATACCTGAGAATAAACATTCTTAAAAGTGTCAACCAAAAGGTTGGTGAGTTCATAGGTTTATCATAACAATCATTTCAATATATTAATAGACCACAAGATTTCCATTTATAAATATATGTACACTCGCAAGTGCATAAAAGTATTCTATGAGTTGTAGGCACCCGGTAACAAGCCTTAACATTCATGTTTTACCCTCTGAAGTACACCAGATTAGGTGTGTTTAAAATAACCTCGAAGTACTAAGCATCCTATAGTCAGGATGGGGTTTGTCAGGCCCAATAGATCTATCTTTAGGATTCGCGCCTACCGTACATAGACAAGTAGTTTAATGTTACCAAGCTAAGGGTATATTTCTGGTTTAAACCCACATAGAATTTGTTTTAGTACTTGTGCCTATTTCGTAAAACATTTATAAAACAGCGCATGTATTCTCAGCTCAAAAATATATATTGCAAAAGAAATTAAAAAGGGAGCAAATGAAACTCACCATACTGTATTTTCTAGTAAAAATACATATGACGACATTTAACAAGTGTAGGGTTGGCCTTGGATTCACGAACCTATATCGAGTATATATATTAATACATATAATCGTAAGCAAGCAAATTTATATATTAAATCTTAAATTATTTGTATATATATTTAAAATAGTTAATATTTATATAATTTTATATATACATATTGTGATGACCCGAGAATTTCCGACCAAATTTAAACTTAATATTATATGATTTCGACACGATAAGCAAAGTCTATTAAACTGAGTCTCATAATGTTTGAACTATTTCCATGAACGCATTTGACTTCGACTACGATTCACGAACGATAGTTTGTAAATAAATGTAAATAAATATAAATGTAAGTACATATATAATAGTAATGGAAAATAATAAAATATAATTTCAACATTTAAAATTTAATATGAAAGATAAGATATAAAATAATTATGTTGGAAGTAAAATGGATTTATATATATAAATACCCGATTTCTATACATAACTATTACTATATGTATATTGTTAAAATGTATAAATATTAAATATTCCATACCTTAGATAAATAGTAAATATGATATAATTAATAAATGTAATAAATATTAAATGTATTTACAAGTTAGAGATAAATGTTATAGTAATATTATTATTTTCAATATTAATATCAAAATTAGTGTTATCAATATAACATACAAATATGAAACTTGATATCTATAAGTTGTTATAATATTATTACTAATAATATTATTATCATTTAAATAATTATTATAGTTAGTAAAGTATTATGATTATTATTATTAAATGTTATCATTCTTATTATTATTAAATATCATCATTATTAGTATTATCTATAGTATTATCTTAGTGTTATTATCATTATAAACATTATTAATTCTATTATTATTATTATATATAATGTGTAGATATGAAATTTAATATGAATAAATTGTTATATTATTATTATTATCATCATTTTATTAATGTTATCTTTATTATTAATATCATTATTAGTATTATTATTAATAATTCTTATCATAGTTAATTATATTATTAACATTATCCTTAAAAGTATTAAATGTATTATTATTAATATTAATATTAATTAAATATTGATATTAATTAAATAAAAAAAAAACTGTTTGAGTATGAATTTTTTTGTTTTCTTTCAAACCCGTGACACACATCTCTGTCTACTTTTAATCTGGATACCTTGTCAATAATTGGTACACTTATTGTAAGCAGTTTTATTTTTTTTGTTTGATGATTTCTTGTTATGGTCTGAGAGGAGAAGTCGACACACTTATTTTTTATTTTTATTTTTCTTCATCGATTATACAAGTATTTGAGGAATCATCCATTTTCTTCCACCCTTAACATCAATTAAAACTGCAGGTACTTGTTTATTTATGTTAAATTAAAACAGAAAAATTATATATACATTGAACACCTCTGTCGCTGCATTTCTTTTTTTTTTTCCAAAGGTTCAAATTCGAATTGTATTTCAAAAACTAAAAATGCCGAATTGTTATGAATCTAATACTCAAACTATCTGCCAAATTTGAGGTTCTAATTCATTATATTGAATGTGAATTTTCGAGTCAATGTTTTGTTCATAAAAAGTCAACAACTGTTCTTCATTAAAATTCGAACATATTTTGAAATTTCCTGTTAAATTAACGATTGGTAAAGTTTTTGGAAGTGATTTGAAACACAATTTATGTTATAACATTTGTCTATTACGTACTCTAAATTGAAATCAATTTTTTTTTCAAACAGCAACGACGGGATTTGTTTTTTTATTTATTTATGTATTTTTTTTTCCTTTCTCTCTTTCGTTTTCTATTTTATTAAAATAACTAGTATTCATTAGTCTTGATTATGTGGAAGAATCCAAATGGTTGGTTGTATATTTGATTTGGTCCTGGTTGATTTCAATGTGGGCAAGAAGATGAACACAGTAAAATACGGTTTAAATGTTATTAAGTTTAATAATATTCCAGATAATCAGAAACAGAGGAGTGGTCTGAGTGTTGTGTTGTGTAACAGAAGGTCTAGGGTTCGAGCCTTGGTTGTGGTGAAATTTTTTTATGAAAAGAAGAGGAAGAATTAAGGAAACAGAACGTAGGGTTAAATAAGAAATGACTGAAGGTTTATTCAAATAAGTCGAGCCAGTGAAATGGTTGGGTGTTTGTACGGTGAGCGTGAGGTCTCGGGTTCGAGTCCCACCTGGAGCATTTCTTTTTACTTGAAGCTTTTAATGGTATACACCACTTCTTTTATTATTATTATTATTATTATTATTATTATTATTATTATTATTATTATTATTATTATTATTATTATTATTATTATTATTATTATTGTGGTTATTGTGATTATTATTGTTATTGTTAATTATTATGATTAAGTTTATGATTATGTTAGTTATTGTAAATGTTAACATTAATATTATGAATATTATTATCATTAAAAAATGAGTAAAATTGTTATTATCATTATAATGAAGACTAGTAATAACTTTAAACATTAGTTGTATTAACATGTTTTGTATGAATATAAGAATTAGTATTAAAAGCCATTATTATTATATCATTATTAATAATATTACAATCATTCTTATCATTATTATTGTTAATAATATTATTAGTATCATTATTATTAAAAATTATCATTATCAATGGTGTTATTCGTAAGATTATTATTATTATTAGTATTACCATTAGAATAAGTATTATCATCTAAAAATTATTAGCATGTATTATCATTAATGATAACAAATTATTATAAGTATTACTATTAATATTATCATGATCAACATTATTACTATATAATAATTAAAATTGTTAATCTAACAAGTAATAACAGCAAAAGTATCATTGTTATAATTAAAATTATTATTGATATTATTATTATTAGTATTATTGTTATCAGAATTATCATTAAGTTAACAAACAAAAGATAATTATAAAATAAATAAATAAATATATATAAATATATATATACATATATATTTAATACAAAACTTAACAATATAAATATAATTATTTACTTAATATATACATATATATATATATATATATATATATATATATATATATATATATATATATATATATATATATATATATAATGACATATATATGTTATTAACATAAAAACTATATCACTAATAATAAATACATATATATTTGTTTAGTTACAATTATGTATATTAATAAATATACAAATGATATAGGTTTGTGAATCCGAGGCCAACCCTATACTTGTTCAATGTCGTTCTATGTATTTTTACTACAAAATACATTAGGTGAGTTTCATTTACTCCCTTTTACTTTTTACGTTTTTGGGCTGAGAATACATGCAAATGTTTTATTAACTGTTTTACAATATTTATATGCGTGAGTTCATTTGCTCCTTTTTACCCTTTATATTTTTGGGCTGAGAATACATGCGCAACTTTTATAACTGTTTTACGAAATAGACACGAGTAAATCAAAACTACATTATATGGTTGAATTATCGAAATCGAATATGCCCCTTTTTATATAGTCTGGTAATCTAAGAATTAGGGAACAGACACCCTAATTGACGCGAACTCTAAAGATAGATCTATCGGGCCCAACAAGCCCCATCCAAAGTACCGGATGCTTTAGTACTTCGAAATTTATATCATGTCCGAAGGAGGATCCCGGAATGATGGGGATATTCTTATATACATATTGTGAATGTCGGTTACCAGGTGATCAATCCATATGAATGATATTTTTGTCTCTATGCATGGGACGTATGTTTATGAGAAATGGAAATATGAAATCTTGTGGTCTATTAAAATTATGAAATGATTATTTATGTAAAACTAATGAACTCACCAACCTTTTGGTTGACACTTGAAAGCATGTTTATTCTCAGGTGTGAAAGAAACCTTCCGCTGTGCCTCTTTCTCATTTTAAGGACAATACCTGGAGTCGATCATCGCTCTGGAATCAAAGGTTGATGACTTCGTCCGGATAGATTAGGACGGGTCTTCACAGTTGGTATCAGAGCGGTGGTCTTAGCGAACCAGGTCTGCATTAGTGTGTCTAACTGATAAGTCGTTAGGATGCATTAGTGAGTCTGGACTCCGACCGTGTCTGCATGTCAAAAGTTTTGCTTATCATTTCGTGTCAAAAATTTCTTGCTTATCATTCTTAGGGAATCACTTGCTTATCATTCTTAGTCTAGACACGTTTTACTGCATTGACTGCATGAATATTGTATAGACGAAATTCTTATCTTAGCGTATCTACTACTTTATATCTTAGCGTATCTGTTACCGTAACTTTGCCTGACAACTTCCGTAGATTCCTCCGTAACTTATGGGATTTTAGTATTATATATGCATATGTAAATTATGTATTGCAGGGTACTAATCTACATCCTATAATCTATTTCTTATCGAAAATCCTTCATCTGATCGTACGAGATGAATCCTGCAACCAGTTCGAGTCCCTCAGATTCCGATAGCTATTCCGATAGTTATTCCGACAGCTATTCCGACATAGATGTTCACCTAAGCTCCAAAAACAGCGTCATCGGCATGAATCAACCAATCAGCCATTATCAATTCATCTGATGGGTTCGTAGTCTACTTATTTAATGGAAACGCGCAGAAGGCAATCCCTTCCACCAACCGAATCCACCTCTTGGCAATGAACCTGAAGCGTTTACCGGCGAACCTGTTCGAGACACCATTTTCAGTCTCATTTCCAGGGTAACTCGACAAGATGATATTCTATCCACAATTCTGAACCTTATTCATCCGCTCGTTCCGACCGACAATCGTCCTGGAGTAATGAGTCAACAAACTTCGCGCTCGAATAATCAATTCGGAGAATATGGTGCAAAATGTACCAGCTTCAGCAACATCACCGGCACCAACAATACAATCAATAACAGCACCAGTACCATCAACAATCCATGCTTCAATATCATCATCTGTACTTTGAGTATGATCTTCGTTCTACGTATCGTTCTACCTCATTTATCTTCGTTCGACATGGCGAATATGTAATCTCTAAAGTTTTAGAGATTATTTATTCTAGTTCTAACTGAAAAGCAAATGAGCTTAATATCATATTAACTCATTAAATCCATGAATACATCTGAAGAAAATATATATGTATATATGTTTTCATAAAGATTGTAATTAAAAATTCTCTTGTACAAACTGTTAATAGTGAAAATATTTTAACGGGTAGGTTATACCCGAAGAATATTTAAATTTCACATTAATAAGTTACATTGTACGTTCTTTGAATCTGTTTCAACAGTCATATAATATCCTACTTACATCCACCGATATACGTATCCGTTCACCACAGAATAACCATTTTCATTCAATTTCATATTTGGATTTTGACATATCAGAATCCAACAAGTGGCATAATGAAAAAAAAAAAAAATGGACACAATAAAAATTGATTAGAAACAGACTAATTAACAATATGAAATTTTGGTAAGAATCCACGCTAACAAAATCCTAGCTAACTGTCTCTAGCTAACTGTTAATTCCGTATTACATTTTATTTATCGCAATTTAATTATCGCAATTTAATTTATCGTCATTTAATTTCTGTTATTTATTTTACGCACTTTACATATCGGGATACGTATACAAGGTTTTGACATATCATATCGACGCATCTATATATATTATTTGGAATAACCATAGACACTCTATATGCAGTAATGCGGGAGTTAGCTATACAGGGTTGAGGTTAATTCTATAATAATATATATACTTTGAGTTGTGATCGAGTCTGAGACGAATACGGGTCACGTTACGTATTAATTAATTCGAATACTATATATTAAACTATACATGAATTATTGAATTGCTAACTGTGGACTACCAATATTGGACAATTAAAATGAATTAAAATATTGACTATAACATATGAAACTAAACATTTCTTCAAGTTTGCCACTTGATCTCATTTTAAACCTCATTTGTATTTTGACGATTTCAATCTGCGTTCAAACCTTTCATGATTCTTGAAAACATTTCAATCGAGAGGATGAACCAATCGCACATCATTTACGGAAAGAAAGAGTGATGCATATAGCTATGCACCTGAAAATACTCGGAACCTGAGTAAACGTTTAACATGTAACTGTGTTAGATCCTTTAGCATTATTATTACCCAAAATAACTTCACAATCCCTTTTCAAAGTAGTAAATTTTGTCACAGCTCCAACAAGTCAACTCCGACTTTTCACTCGGTTTCGCTTATTTTAACCCTGATATAAAAGTTTCCCTTCGTCATCAATACCGGAAAACCGTTTATATCTCACTACATTAGCAGTAAATGTACCAGCAACCTCGTTGCTTCTTGGCTTAAATCTCTCTGACAAATCATTATATTTATTCATTGAAACCCTATCATATACTCATCCGCATCTTGTAACGAGAACTGCCATACCAATTACCGGAAATCAACAATCAGTACTTTGAAAACTCACGGCATATCTACATCAACAGTTATATGTATGACATTTATCTTTTAGATTATGATCTCTCATTCTGAAATTCTGAAAAGCACTCAGCCACAAATCAATACTCTAAATGTTGAAAAAGCTGAATGAAGCAGCAGAAACTGTTGATAACCGTAAACGACCATAATCATCGAAAGTTTGATGATAAAGATTAGTATGTTGGAAAAGCTCAGAAAAGTTGGAACTGGAAAGCGGATTGAGCTAACCATAAAGGAAACCAAGGAGAAATACAAGTAACATACCCAAAATTCATAGAACCCAGATAAATCTAGATCCGTTGAAATCTTTAGAGAATATCTTGCTCCGAAGTCATGTTAAAATCTTGCGGAAAATCTTCTTCATCATCCATCGATATTAGAAATTCCAAGATATCATCGTATCTTTCATTATAAATATCCTTCATATTTCTGAAGATATTTTCATAACTATTCTTATCTGAAATCATTAATCTCTTCGTGCTATCAGTGTTACATCATATAGAAACTATTAGCTTCTATATTCTGTAAACTTTCGAGCTTAAAATATGAATGTTATTGAAGTAGTGTTGGGAACTGATGCATGAGTTAGTATAATATAATGACACTTGATCAACGTGATTATATTACAGTAAGTCATGCTGAGCTTCTACTGGAACGTGATGATTCACAGATCATAACGTCATCATGTGCCATTTTATATAACTCTTTCATTCTACCTAACTCCTGAACAAATCAAGAAAATGTATTCTTGATGGTTCTATCTTCCGTGATGATGATAAATTTGAAAATCAAATCGTGCTATCACGTTCCTTCCTGCATAGAATATTATAATCATTCGAAACACTATATCTACGAATTCTGGACCATTATTCGCTTGACTTGAAGTCGGGAAGAGAAAAAAAAAAAAAACAAAAGCATAGAGCTTTGAAATATAAGGGAGAATATAAATCCCAATGACAACACCGAAATTACAAACCGTGGATATCAGTACGTATAGCAATATAAAGACACGGGAGGATTATAAATACAATAATCCCTAGAGCATAATAGAAATAAACAGATTCTTCATGTGGGAGTTGGAAAAGGAGAATGAATGTTACAATAGTAAGAAAAAGGACAAGGATCAGAGCCGGATTAAGCATTTTTCATAAAGTTTTGAATTTAGGAATTGGGTATAGGAATGGTAAAAGTAACGGAACGGAAGAAGTTAATTTATAGTGACATATCTGATAGAAAAATCAAGACAGATCTCCGCATTTAATTAGAGAATCCTAATTTTCTTACTCGCCGAAAAATCAAATCTTTTAGATTTTGAAGAGTATCTTTAAATCCCTTGAATTCCGGAATTCAACCAAGGCAATGTCAAAAGTTAAGACGCGCCTTATTTTCTAAATTCAAACCTGACAACGTCAAAAGTTAAAAACAAATCTTTGTTTCTCATTTCATTCTTTTGTGAATAGCTTCACTCGTGCTCTTCGAATAATCAAATTGTTTTATCCATATTACTCAATGATGATAAACCTCTAATTATCAACTCATATTGGTCATGAAAACAATTTTATTGTTAGCCATGACCACCTCACTCAAATTTCGGGACGAAATTTCTTTAACGGGTAGGTACTGTGATGACCCGGGAATTTCCGACCAAATTTAAACTTAATATTATATGATTTCGACACGATAAGCAAAGTCTATTAAACTGAGTCTCATAATGTTTGAACTATTTCCATGAACGCATTTGACTTCGACTACGATTCACGAACGATAGTTTGTAAATAAATGTAAATAAATATAAATGTAAGTACATATATAATAGTAATGGAAAATAATAAAATATAATTTCAACATTTAAAATTTAATATGAAAGATAAGATATAAAATAATTATGTTGGAAGTAAAATGGATTTATATATATAAATACTCGATTTCTATACATAACTATTACTATATGTATATTGTTAAAATGTATAAATATTAAATATTCCATACCTTAGATAAATAGTAAATATGATATAATTAATAAATGTAATAAATATTAAATGTATTTACAAGTTAGAGATAAATGTTATAGTAATATTATTATTTTCAATATTAATATCAAAATTAGTGTTATCAATATAACATACAAATATGAAACTTGATATCTATAAGTTGTTATAATATTATTACTAATAATATTATTATCATTTAAATAATTATTATAGTTAGTAAAGTATTATGATTATTATTATTAAATGTTATCATTCTTATTATTATTAAATATCATCATTATTAGTATTATCTATAGTATTATCTTAGTGTTATTATTATTATAAACATTATTAATTCTATTATTATTATTATTATATATAATGTGTAGATATGAAATTTAATATGAATAAATTGTTATATTATTATTATTATCATCATTTTATTAATGTTATCTTTATTATTAATATCATTATTAGTATTATTATTAATAATTCTTATCATAGTTAATTATATTATTAACATTATCCTTAAAAGTATTAAATGTATTATTATTAATATTAATATTAATTAAATATTGATATTAATTAAATTAAAAAAAAAACTGTTTGAGTATGATTTTTTTTGTTTTCTTTCAAACCCGTGACACACATCTCTGTCTACTTTTAATCTGGATACCTTGTCAATAATTGGTACACTTATTGTAAGCAGTTTTATTTTTTTTGTTTGATGATTTCTTGTTATGGTCTGAGAGGAGAAGTCGACACACTTATTTTTTATTTTTTTTTCTTCATCGATTATACAAGTATTTGAGGAATCATCCATTTTCTTCCACCCTTAACATCAATTAAAACTGCAGGTACTTGTTTATATATGTTAAATTAAAACAGAAAAATTATATATACATTGAACACCTCTGTCGCTGCATTTCTTTTTTTTTTCCAAAGGTTCAAATTCGAATTGTATTTCAAAAACTAAAAATGCCGAATTGTTATGAATCTAATACTCAAACTATCTGCCAAATTTGAGGTTCTAATTCATTATATTGAATGTGAATTTTCGAGTCAATGTTTTGTTCATAAAAAGTCAACAACTGTTCTTCATTAAAATTCGAACATATTTTGAAATTTCCTGTTAAATTAACGATTGGTAAAGTTTTTGGAAGTGATTTGAAACACAATTTATGTTATAACATTTGTCTATTACGTACTCTAAATTGAAATCAATTTTTTTTTTTTCAAACAGCAACGACGGGATTTGTTTTTTTTATTTATTTATGTATTTTTTTTCCTTTCTCTCTTTCGTTTTCTATTTTATTAAAATAACTAGTATTCATTAGTCTTGATTATGTGGAAGAATCCAAATGGTTGGTTGTATATTTGATTTGGTCCTGGTTGATTTCAATGTGGGCAAGAAGATGAACACAGTAAAATACGGTTTAAATGTTATTAAGTTTAATAATATTCCAGATAATCAGAAACAGAGGAGTGGTCCGAGTGTTGTGTTGTGTAACAGAAGGTCTAGGGTTCGAGCCTTGGTTGTGGTGAAATTTTTTTATGAAAAGAAGAGGAAGAATTAAGGAAACAGAACGTAGGGTTAAATAAGAAATGACTGAAGGTTTATTCAAATAAGTCGAGCCAGTGAAATGGTTGGGTGTTTGTACGGTGAGCGTGAGGTCTCGGGTTCGAGTCCCACCTGGAGCATTTCTTTTTACTTGAAGCTTTTAATGGTATACACCACTTCTTTTATTATTATTATTATTATTATTATTATTATTATTATTATTATTATTATTATTATTATTATTATTATTATTATTATTATTATTATTGTGGTTATTGTGATTATTATTGTTATTGTTAATTATTATGATTAAGTTTATGATTATGTTAGTTATTGTAAATGTTAACATTAATATTATGAATATTATTATCATTAAAAAATGAGTAAAATTGTTATTATCATTATAATGAAGACTAGTAATAACTTTAAACATTAGTTGTATTAACATGTTTTGTATGAATATAAGAATTAGTATTAAAAGCCATTATTATTATATCATTATTAATAATATTACAATCATTCTTATCATTATTATTGTTAATAATATTATTAGTATCATTATTATTAAAAATTATCATTATCAATGGTGTTATTCGTAAGATTATTATTATTATTAGTATTACCATTAGAATAAGTATTATCATCTAAAAATTATTAGCATGTATTATCATTAATGATAACAAATTATTATAAGTATTACTATTAATATTATCATGATCAACATTATTACTATATAATAATTAAAATTGTTAATCTAACAAGTAATAACAGCAAAAGTATCATTGTTATAATTAAAATTATTATTGATATTATTATTATTAGTATTATTGTTATCAGAATTATCATTAAGTTAACAAACAAAAGATAATTATAAAATAAATAAATATATATATACATATATATTTAATACAAAACTTAACAATATAAATATAATTATTTACTTAATATATACATATATATATATATATATATATATATATATATATATATATATATATATATATATATATATATATATATATATATATATATATATATATATATATATATATATATATATATATATATATATATATATATATATATATATAATGACATATATATGTTATTAACATAAAAACTATATCACTAATAATAAATACATATATATTTGTTTAGTTACAATTATGTATATTAATAAATATACAAATGATATAGGTTTGTGAATCCGAGGCCAACCCTATACTTGTTCAATGTCGTTCTATGTATTTTTACTACAAAATACATTAGGTGAGTTTCATTTACTCCCTTTTACTTTTTACGTTTTTGGGCTGAGAATACATGCAAATGTTTTATTAACTGTTTTACAATATTTATATGCGTGAGTTCATTTGCTCCTTTTTACCCTTTATATTTTTGGGCTGAGAATACATGCGCAACTTTTATAACTGTTTTACGAAATAGACACGAGTAAATCAAAACTACATTATATGGTTGAATTATCGAAATCGAATATGCCCCTTTTTATATAGTCTGGTAATCTAAGAATTAGGAAACAGACACCCTAATTGACGCGAACTCTAAAGATAGATCTATCGGGCCCAACAAGCCCCATCCAAAGTACCGGATGCTTTAGTACTTCGAAATTTATATCATGTCCGAAGGAGGATCCCGGAATGATGGGGATATTCTTATATACATATTGTGAATGTCGGTTACCAGGTGATCAATCCATATGAATGATATTTTTGTCTCTATGCATGAGACGTATGTTTATGAGAAATGGAAATATGAAATCTTGTGGTCTATTAAAATTATGAAATGATTATTTATGTAAAACTAATGAACTCACCAACCTTTTGGTTGACACTTGAAAGCATGTTTATTCTCAGGTGTGAAAGAAACCTTCCGATGTGCCTCTTGCTCATTTTAAGGACAATACCTGGAGTCGATCATCGCTCTGGAATCAAAGGTTGATGACTTCGTCCGGATGGATTAGGACGGGTCTTCACACATATGATTAATATTGTATTAAAAATCAATAATTTGTTATATGTAAATATTTATGTAAATAATCCTAATATATATAATTATATAAAATATCATGATAGTTGTAATAAATATATTCTTACATAGAAAATATTTATTTGTTATAATAATTTTATTAATATGAAAGTAATAATGATAATATTAATAATAATATTGATACTAATAATAATCTAAATGATAATTTTATAAATTTGGATAAAAATGATATTAATAATAGTAATAATAGTAATGGTCATGATAATAATAATAAGATAATGATAATGATAATTAATTAAGTAAATAACTACCTCAACGAAGTATTCCTTAAAAAAATGCCCAAGTCCGGGTTTGAACCCGCGACGTCCCGCTAACCCATGTTATTCCATTTTCCATTTTCCTACTTTTATCCTTATCAATACCGTATACACCATTCTTCAACTCATCATCATCATACTCTTAATTACTCGTTCATCAACTTTATTTTTTTTAACATCATTCTTCATCATACATCTCACACGAGTATCGTCCTATATTATCATAATCGTCAAGGAGCATAACATCACGACCATCATCACGCCTTATCATCATCTTTACAGTTATTAAACGTCACCTTCATTCTTACCACTTGTTCATCGTTATTATCATAAGGGTTTTCATTAGAGGCCCAACATAATAAACACGCACGGCCCAACAAGACATAACAACTTTCGGCCCAACAAGCATAAAAGCTTTCGGCCCAATTTACACCATTAAGAATACAACCCAAGTAAGTTTCTTAAGCCCAGTTAGTAGTAATAAGTGTTTGAATTTCCTGGTGGTGTTAAAATCGGATAGAATAGAAACAACAAATGTATCCACATCAACTTTTAGCATCATTTATAAATACGTATCATTTTGTGACCCATTTTAATAATTCATAACCTTTAGTACTTGGATCCACTAGTCCACATATCTTATTTTAATCTAGATAGATTGTCGATGGAAACATACAAGAAAGAAGAGAAAAAGCACGCGTCCTCTCCTTTACATCTCTCACCTAATCATCTTGTCACCATCTTTCATCATTATACTTGTCTATATCATCATCAACTACACTTCGTTTTATCACAGATCATCATCATTCATTCCTCCTTTTCGTTAAACAGAAACAGATAGAGATAGTAGTAGCATGTAACAAGTGGCGGTTGTGTTGGTGGTTTCTGATCGAAACAGAAATATATATCAGATAGTAGTCGTGGTTTAATGGAGTAGATTCATGGAAGAAACTAGGAATAATTGCAGCGTGTATTGATAATTAGTCATAGATTGTTTGCATCAGGTTATCGGGCAGCTTGTTGGTTTGGTGATCGAACAAGATAGCAGCAAGATTGATGCAACTAGTTGCATCTTCTGTAGATAGGTTTAATGGTGGTTGGTTTGCTAACAACACAAAAGAGAGAAAGAGAGAGAGAAAAAAGATGATACCCGTGATTTCCAACGATGGTTCGATTGTTTTATGGTTTGGGTTTGATAATTGATTGATGTTTGTGAGGATGGCCGTAGTTGGTTTGAGTGGTGATGTCGAGTAAGTCATGAAGGAGAAAAAGATTCTAGGTGTTGTATGGTGGTTGCAACAAGGGTGAAGGCCAAGCAAATGAAGGTGGTTTGAAGGTGTCGACGATAGTGGAAGTGGTGGTTTGTAGTGTGGTGTATGTTGGTTCCCGGAGGAGATTGAGTGTTGATCGACAATGGCGGATTAGGTGGGTTTGCTTGCGGTTGTCGAGTGTAGTGAGGGTGAAGGTGATCATATTTGATCACGAACTAAAAAATATATATGTGTATGTCTTCGTGTGGATGTATGTGCATATGATTCTGTATATAATAGAAAAATGTGGTTCATTGAATCTAAAAAAAAAAAAAATATAACATAAATCTAAGTAGTAACTGATATATTACGTAGTGGGTTCTTGTGATTAGAGTGTTTGTTGGTTTGCATATGTCTGTGTGCATATAATATATCTATATTCGGTGTTAGTGGGTATATATATGATTTATGAGTTGGTATAATATCAAGTGGGATGGGATGTGGGATCCCTTGTTTGTAAAACGTCTGCCAAAGAAAAGAAAGAAAAATAATACGCCAAATGATTCAAGTCATCCTCCATTATCCACGTTACTTTTTAAAAAAATAATTGAACGTCCCTTTTTCTAAATCTATTTCTGTCGACCATTAACTTCATGTGATCCCACATGATTTATTTAAAAAAAAAATGTGGTTGGCCATACTTGAAAAGTATAACACATGCCAAAGTAATTTTTGATCTTTATCTTTATATATAGTTTGCGTTTTTAATATATATAGTGGTTGTGTGCTGAATTATATATAGTTATAAATTGTGTAATGTGATAAAAATGTAAAGTGCCAGTTGAATGTTTGAATACAATAGCGTGTGTGTATTAGTAATATTGTTTTTATGTGTGTAGTATAAACAAGTTTACAAAATGTGAAATGTCTTATTATTAAATAATGTAATGTGATATGTGATTGAATAAAATTAAATATGTGTTGTTAAGTATCATGTTGTGAAGTAATGTATTTCAATTTATTAAATACATACATATTTATATATACACATATCTATTTTACAATTTATTGTCCGTGAATCGTCGGGAATAGTCAAAGGGTAATTAAACATATGAACATAGTTTCAAAGTTTTTGAGACTCAATATTACAGATTTTTGCTTATCGTATCAGAATCATATAAAGATTAAGTTTAAATTTGGTCGGAAATTTTCGGGTCGTCACAGTGTTGCACCCAAGGTCATCAGGTATTGCCTCGAATCTTGACCAATAGCAACTTCTGGGTAAACCAAAAAACCCCCTTTGTACCATACATCCAGCACTGTGCATTCCCGGATGGAATGAAAATCCCTACGCACATAATATAATACGAAGGAAAGGATGATCCAGATGACTTCCTTAATATATTCGAAGGTGCGGCACGAAAGGCCAAGTGGGACATACCCGTGGCATGTCATTCGTTTTCTTACATGCTAAAAGGGGATGCAAGAGTTTGGTTTGACTCCTTACCAAAAGACTCTGTAGCTAGCTTTGACGACCTGAAACGACAATTTAGGTCTAAGTTTAGTCAACAGAAGCGGCACAAAAAGAATCATGTAGCCGCCCATAGAATAAAACAAAAGGATAATGAAGGTTCTAGAGCCTTCCTCACTAGGTATACCAATGAAACCCAGCAGATCCCCAACCTACCAGAATCCCAAAGAATATCCAGAGTGCTATACGGATCTAGGGTCAGACCGCTCATCGAGCACCTAAGCCGAGACCTACCTAACACCTATGAAGCTTTGCTAGAAAAAGCATACGTATGGCTAGATGCAAAGGAAACAACAGGTAACTTCGTCTTGGATGATATACTAACGAACAAGCGAAAGGAAAAATCAGAAAGAAGGGATGACAAACATGGTAGGTGTGATGACCCGTCCAAATCCATTTGGACGAATATATCATTCATCGATTTCACAGTGAGGTACTGACCTCTACATGATACATTTTGTAAACATTGCATTCTTTTGAAAAGGCACACCATAATTGAATATCAAATTTCAAGGTTTTTGATGTTTGATGATTTCTACATATAGACAATCACCGTAAATAATAGTTTACAATACTACATCCGTTGATAATGCAGTAAAAATAAGATACATGGTGATGATTTTGTGAATGCAACGTTTTCTCGAATAAAGCATGTATGACTCCATGCACATAGCTTGTATCACATATAAGCAAACAGCGGAAGACTTCTAGGAACCTGAGAATAAACATGCTTAAAAGTGTCAACACAAAGGTTAGTGAGTTCACAGTTTTAATGTTGCGCATAATCTGTATGTAAAGGTGGATCACAAGATTTCAGTTGTTTCATCCAGAAACATTTATCAAAATATTCTACAAGATTGAGCACCCTGGTAACTAAACTTTAACATCCATAATAAGTACCCCTATTTTAACATACATGCAACCAACATGTACAATACACGCAATCCAACGTGTACTAACCTCAAATAGCATACGTCTATTTTATAGTTCAGGCTAGGGTTTCTATACCTGGAACAGACGGGGATGTCAAGCCCTATGGATCCATATATAACTACTCACGCCCACCAGTTCTTATAACCGGCAGTTACTAGTTACCAAAGCTAAGGGATTCTCGGTTCAAACTCGGTGTAGAATTTAGTATGTACTTGTATCCATTGCGTTTAAAATAAAGTGTGAAATGTCCCGTTCTTATTGATTAAAAACGTTCCATATTAATTGATTTCGTTGCGAGGTTTTGACCTCTATATGAGACGTTTTTCAAAGACTGCATTCATTTTTAAAACAAACCATAACCTTTATTTCATAAATAAAGGTTTAAAAAGCTTTACGTAGATTATCAAATAATGATAATCTAAAATATCCTGTTTACACACGACCATTACATAATGGTTTACAATACAAATATGTTACATCGAAATTAGTTTCTTGAATGCAGTTTTTACACAATATCATACAAACATGGACTCCAAATCTTGTCCTTATTTTAGTATGCAACAGCGGAAGCTCTTAGTATTCACCTGAGAATAAACATGCTTTAAACGTTAACAAAAATGTTGGTGAGTTATATGTTTAACCTATATATATCAAATCGTAACAATAGACCACAAGATTTCATATTTCAATACACATCCCACACATAGAGATAAAAATCATTCATATGGTGAACACCTGGTAACCGAAATTAACAAGATGCATATATAAGAATATCCCCATCATTTCGGGACACCCTTCGGATATGATATAAATTTCGAAGTACTAAATGAAATGTCCCGTTCTTATTGATTAAAAACGTTCCATATTAATTGATTTCGTTGCGAGGTTTTGACCTCTATATGAGACGTTTTTCAAAGACTGCATTCATTTTTAAAACAAACCATAACCTTTATTTCATCAATAAAGGTTTAAAAAGCTTTACGTAGATTATCAAATAATGATAATCTAAAATATCCTGTTTACACACGACCATTACATAATGGTTTACAATACAAATATGTTACAACAAAATAAGTTTCTTGAATGCAGTTTTTACACAATATCATACAAGCATGGACTCCAAATCTCGTCCTTATTTAAGTATGCGACAGCGGAAGCTCTTAATAATCACCTGAGAATAAACATGCTTAAAACGTCAACAAAAATGTTGGTGAGTTATAGGTTTAACCTATATATATATCAAATCATAATAATAGACCACAATATTTCATATTTCAATACACATCCCATACATAGAGATAAAAATCATTCATATGGTGAACACCTGGTAACTGACATTAACAAGATGCATATATAAGAATATCCCCATCATTCCGGGACACCCTTCGGATATGATATAAATTTCGAAGTACTAAAGCATCCGGTACTTTGGATGGGGTTTGTTAGGCCCAATAGATCTATCTTTAGGATTCGCGTCAATTAGGGTGTCTGTTCCCTAATTCTTAGATTACCAGACTTAATAAAAAGGGGCATATTCGATTTCGATAATTTAACCATAGAATGTAGTTTCACGTACTTGTGTCTATTTTGTAAATCATTTATAAAACCTGCATGTATTCTCATCCCAAAAATATTAGATTTTAAAAGTGGGACTATAACTCACTTTCACAGATTGTTACTTCGTCGTGAAGTAAGACTTGGCCACTGGTTGATTCACGAACCTATAACAATATATACATATATATCAAAGTATGTTCAAAATATATTTACAACACTTTTAATATATTTTGATGTTTTAAGTTTATTAAGTCAGCTGTCCTCGTTAGTAACCTACAACTAGTTGTCCACAGTTAGATGCACAGAAATAAATCGATAAATATTATATTGAATCAATCCACGACCCAGTGTATACGTATCTCAGTATTGATCACAACTCAAACAATATATATTTCTGAATCAACCTCAACCCTGTATAGCTAACTCCAACATTCACATATAGAGTGTCTATGGTTGTTCCGAAATATATATAGATGTGTCGACATGATAGGTAGAAACATTGTATACGTGTCTATGGTATCTCAAGATTACATAATATACAATACAAGTTGATTAAGTTATGGTTGGAATAGATTTGTTACCAATTTTCACGTAGCTAAAATGAGAAAAATTATCCAATCTTGTTTTACCCATAACTTCTTCATTTTAAATCCGTTTTGAGTGAATCAAATTGCTATGGTTTCATATTTAACTCTATTTTATGAATCTAAACAGAAAAAGTATAGGTTTATAGTCTGAAAAATAAGTTACAAGTCGTTTTTGTAAAGGTAGTCATTTCAGTCGAAAGAACGACGTCTAGATGACCATTTTAGAAAACATACTTTCACTTTGAGTTTAACCATAATTTTTGGATATAGTTTCATGTTCATAATAAAAATCATTTTCTCAGAATAACAACTTTTAAATCAAAGTTTATCATAGTTTTTAATTAACTAACCCAAAACAGCCCGCGGTGTTACTACGACGGCGTAAATCCGGTTTTACGGTGTTTTTCGTGTTTCCAGGTTTTAAATCATTAAGTTAGCATATCATATAGATATAGAACATGTGTTTAGTTGATTTTAAAAGTCAAGTTAGAAGGATTAACTTTTGTTTGCGAACAAGTTTAGAATTAACTAAACTATGTTCTAGTGATTACAAGTTTAAACCTTCGAATAAGATAGCTTTATATGTATGAATCGAATGATGTTATGAAAATCATTACTATCTTAAGTTCCTTGGATAAACCTACTGGAAAAGAGAAAAATGGATCTAGCTTCAACGGATCCTTGGATGGCTCGAAGTTCTTGAAACAGAATCATGACACGAAAACAAGTTCAAGTAAGATCATCACTTGAAATAAGATTGTTATAGTTATAGAAATTGAACCAAAGTTTGAATACGATTATTACCTTGTATTAGAATGATAACCTACTGTAAGAAATAAAGATTTTTTGAGGTTGAATGATCACCTTTCAAGATTGGAAGTGAGCTAGCAAACTTGAAAGTATTCTTGATTTTATGTAACTAGAACTTGTAGAATTTATGAAGAACACTTAGAACTTGAAGATAGAACTTGAGAGAGATTAATTAGATGAAGAAAATTGAAGAATGAAAGTGTTTGTAGGTGTTTTTGGTCGTTGGTGTATGGATTAGATATAAAGGATATGTAATTTTGTTTTCATGTAAATAAGTCATGAATGATTACTCATATTTTTTGTAATTTTATGAGATATTTCATGCTAGTTGCCAAATGATGGTTCCCACATGTGTTAGGTGACTCACATGGGCTGCTAAGAGCTGATCATTGGAGTGTACATACCAATAGTACATACATCTAAAAGCTGTGTATTGTACGAGTACGAATACGGGTGCATACGAGTAGAATTGTTGATGAAACTGAACGAGGATGTAATTGTAAGCATTTTTGTTAAGTAAAAGTATTTTGATAAGTGTATTGAAGTCTTTCAAAAGTTTATAAATACATATTAAAACATTACATGTATATACATTTTAACTGAGTCGTTAAGTCATCGTTAGTCGTTACATGTAAATGTTGTTTTGAAACCTTTAGGTTAACGATCTTGTTAAATGTTGTTAACCCAATGTTTATAATATCAAATGAGATTTTAAATTATTATATTGTCATGATATTATCATGTATGAATATCTCTTAATATGATATATATACATTAAATGTCTTTACAACGATAATCGTTACATATATGTCTCGTTTAAAAATCATTAAGTTAGTAGTCTTGTTTTTACATATGTAGTTCATTGTTAATATACTTAATGATATGTTTACTTATCATAGTATCATGTTAACTATATATATATATCCATATATATGTCATCATATAGTTTTTACAAGTTTTAACGTTCGTGAATCACCGGTCAACTTGGGTGGTCAATTGTCTATATGAAACATATTTCAATTAATCAAGTCTTAACAAGTTTGATTACTTAACATGTTGGAAACATTTAAACATGTAAATATCAATCTCAATTAATATATATAAACATGGAAAAGTTCGGGTCACTACAGTACCTACCCGTTAAATAAATTTCGTCCCGAAATTTTAAGCGGTTGAAGGTGTTGACGAATCTTCTGGAAATAGATGCGGGTATTTCTTCTTCATCTGATCTTCACGCTCCCAGGAGAACTTGGGTCCTCCACGAGCATTCCATTGAACCTTAACAATTGGTATCTTGTTTTGCTTAAGTCTTTTAACCTCACGATCCATTATTTCGACGGGTTCTTCGATGAATTGAAGTTTTTCGTTGATTTGGATTTCATCTAATGGAATAGTGAGATCTTCTTTAGCAAAACATTTCTTCAAATTCGAGACGTAGAAATTGTTATGTACAGCCGCGAGTTGTTGAGGTAACTCAAGTCGGTAAGCTACTGGTCCGACACGATCAATAATCTTGAATGGTCCAATATACCTTGGATTTAATTTCCCTCATTTACCAAATCGAACAACGCCTTTCCAAGGTGCAACTTTAAGCATGACCATCTTTCCAATTTCAAATTCTATATCTTTTCTTTTAATGTCAGCGTAGCTCTTTTGTCGACTTTGGGCAGTTTTCAACCGTTGTTGAATTTGGATGATCTTCTCATTAGTTTCTTGTATAATCTCCGGACCCGTAATCTGTCTATCCCCCACTTCACTCCAACAAATCGGAGACCTGCACTTTCTACCATAAAGTGCTTCAAACGGCGCCATCTCAATGCTTGAATGGTAGCTGTTGTTGTAGGAAAATTCTGCTAACGGTAGATGTCGATCCCAACTGTTTCCGAAATCAATAACACATGCTCGTAGCATGTCTTCAAGCGTTTGTATCGTCCTTTCACTCTGCCCATCAGTTTGTGGATGATAGGCAGTACTCATGTCTAGACGAGTTCCTAATGCTTGCTGTAATGTCTGCCAGAATCTTGAAATAAATCTGCCATCCCTATCAGAGATAATAGAGATTGGTATTCCATGTCTGGAGATGACTTCCTTCAAATACAGTCGTGCTAACTTCTCCATCTTGTCATCTTCTCTTATTGGCAGGAAGTGTGCTGATTTGGTGAGACGATCAACTATTACCCAAATAGTATCAAAACCACTTGCAGTCCTTGGCAATTTAGTGATGAAATCCATGGTAATGTTTTCCCATTTCCATTCCGGGATTTCGGGTTGTTGAAGTAGACCTGATGGTTTCTGATGCTCAGCTTTGACCTTAGAACACGTCAAACATTCTCCTACGTATTTAGCAACATCAGCTTTCATACCCGGCCACCAAAAATGTTTCTTGAGATCCTTGTACATCTTCCCCGTTCCAGGATGTATTGAGTATCTGGTTTTATGAGCTTCTCTAAGTACCATTTCTCTCATATCTCCAAATTTTGGTACCCAAATCCTTTCAGCCCTATACCGGGTTCCATCTTCCTGAATATTAAGATGCTTCTCCGATCCTTTGGGTATTTCATCCTTTAAATTTCCCTCTTTTAAAACTCCTTGTTGCGCCTCCTTTATTTGAGTAGTAAGGTTATTATGAATCATTATATTCATAGATTTTACTCGAATGAGTTCTCTATCCTTCCTGCTCTAGGCATCGGCTACCACATTTGCCTTCCCCGGGTGGTAACGAATCTCAAAGTCGTAATCATTCAATAATTCAATCCACCTACGCTGCCTCATATTCAGTTGTTTCTGATTAAATATGTGTTGAAGACTTTTGTGGTCGGTATATATAATACTTTTGACCCCATATAAGTAGTGCCTCCAAGTCTTTAATGCAAAAACAACCGCGCCTAATTCCAAATCATGCGTCGTATACTTTTGTTCGTGAATCTTCAATTGTCTAGACGCATAAGCAATTACCTTTGTTCGTTGCATTAATACACAACCGAGACCTTGCTTTGATGCGTCACAATAAATCATAAAATCATCATTCCCTTCAGGCAATGACAATATAGGTGCCGTAGTTAGCTTTTTCTTCAATAACTGAAACGCTTTCTCTTGTTCATCATTCCATTCAAATTTCTTCCCTTTATGCGTTAATGCAGTTAAGGGTTTTGCTATTCTGGAAAAGTCTTGGATGAACCTTCTGTAGTAACCAGCTAGTCCTAAAAACTGGCGTATGTATTTCGGAGTTTTCGGGGTTTCCCACTTCTCAACAGTTTCTATCTTCGCCGGATCCACCTTAATACCTTCTTTGTTCACTATGTGACCGAGGAATTGAACTTCTTCCAACCAAAATGCACACTTTGAAAACTTAGCGTACAATTCTTCCTTCCTCAATACTTCTAACACCTTTCTCAAATGTTCACCGTGTTCTTGGTCATTCTTTGAGTAAATAAGTATGTCATCAATGAAAACAATGACAAACTTGTCAAGGTATGGTCTACACAGTCGGTTCATAAGGTCCATGAACACAGCTGGTGCATTAGTTAAACCAAACGACATGACCATAAACTCGTAATGACTGTAACGTGTTCTGAAAGCAGTCTTTGGAATATCATCTTCTTTCACCCGCATTTGATGATACCCGGAACGTAAGTCAATCTTTGAATAAACAGACGAGCCTTGTAGTTGATCAAATAAGTCGTCGATTCTCGGTAGTGGGTAGCGGTTCTTGATGGTAAGTTTGTTCAACTCTCGGTAGTCGATACACAACCTGAATGTACCATGTTTCTTCTTGACAAACAAAACAGGAGCTCCCCACGGTGATGTACTTGGTCGAATGAAACTACGCTCTAAAAGTTCTTGTAATTGGCTTTGCAGTTCTTTCATCTCGCTGGGTGCGAGTCTGTAAGGAGCACGAGCTATTGGTGCAGCTCCTGGTACAAGATCTATTTGAAATTCAACGGATCGATGTGGGGGTAATCCCGGTAATTCTTTCGGAAATACATCGGGAAATTCTTTTGCAATGGGAACATCATTGATGCTCTTTTCTTCAGTTTATACTTTCTCAACGTGTGCAAGAACAGCATAGCAACCTTTTCTTATTAGTTTTTGTGCTTTCAAATTACTAATAAGATGTAGCTTCGTGTTGCCCTTTTCTCCGTACACCATTAAGGGTTTTCCTTTTTCTCGTATAATGCGAATTGCATTTTTGTAACAAACGATCTCTGCTTTCACTTCTTTCAACCAGTCCATACCGATTATCACATCAAAACTCCCTAACTCTACTGGTATCAAATCAATCTTAAATGTTTCGGTAACCAGTTTAATTTCTCGATTCCGACATATATTATCTGCTGAAATTAATTTACCATTTGCTAATTCGAGTAAAAATTTACTATCCAAAGGCGTCAACGGACAACTTAATTTAGTACAAAAATCTCTACTCATATAGCTTCTATCTGCACCCGAATCAAATAAAATGTAAGCAGATTTATTGTCAATAAGAAACGTACCTGTAACAAGCTCCGGGTCTTCCTGTGCCTCTGCCGCATTAATATTGAAAACTCTTCCGCGACCTTGTCCATTCGTGTTCTCCTGGTTCAGGCAATTTCTAATAATGTGGCCCGGTTTTCCACATTTATAACAAACTACATTGGCATAACTTGCTCCGACACTACTTGCTCCGCCATTACTCGTTCCGACACCATTTGTTCCTTTCGTTCTATTAACCCCTGGTCCGTAGACCTCACACTTCGCCGTGCTATGACCATTTCTTTTACACTTGTTGTAAAATTTGGTGCAGAACCCCGAGTGATACTTTTCACACCTTTGGCATAGCTGCTTCTGATTGTTGTTGTTATTGCGGTTATTATTATTGTTGGGATGATTGTTGTAGTTGCTGTTGTTGTTGTTGTTGTTGTTGTTGTTGTTGTTGTTGTTGGGCCGTTTGTTGTAGTTGCGATTGATGTTGCGATTGTTGGGATAATTGTTGCGATTATTGTTGTAATTGCTGTTGTTGTTGTATTGGTGATTCTTATCACCGTTTTCCTCCCACTTTCTTTTGACTTGCTTCACATTGGCCTCTTCAGTAGTCTGTTCTTTAATTCTTTCTTCAATCTGGTTCACTAGTTTGTGAGCCATTCTACATGCCTGTTGTATGGAGGCGGGCTCGTGTGAACTTATATCTTCTTGGATTCTTTCCGGTAATCCTTTCACAAACGCGTCGATCTTCTCTTCCTCATCTTCGAATGCTCCCGGACACAATAGGTACAATTCTGTGAATCGTCTTTCGTACGTGGTAATATCAAATCCTTGGGTTCGTAACCCTCTAAGTTCTGTCTTGAGCTTATTGACCTCGGTTCGGGGACGGTACTTGAAATGTCCCGTTCTTATTGATTAAAAACGTTCCACATTAATTGATTTCGTTGCGAGGTTTTGACCTCTATATGAGACGTTTTTCAAAGACTGCATTCATTTTTAAAACAAACCATAACCTTTATTTCATAAATAAAGGTTTAAAAAGCTTTACGTAGATTATCAAATAATGATAATCTAAAATATCCTGTTTACACACGACCATTACATAATGGTTTACAATACAAATATGTTACATCGAAATCAGTTTCTTGAATGCAGTTTTTACACAATATCATACAAACATGGACTCCAAATCTTGTCCTTATTTTAGTATGCAACAGCGGAAGCTCTTAATATTCACCTGAGAATAAACATGCTTTAAACGTCAACAAAAATGTTGGTGAGTTATAGGTTTAACCTATATATATCAAATCGTAACAATAGACCACAAGATTTCATATTTCAATACACATCCCATACATAGAGATAAAAATCATTCATATGGTGAACACCTGGTAACCGACATTAACAAGATGCATATATAAGAATATCCCCATCATTCCGGGACACCCTTCGGATATGATATAAATTTCGAAGTACTAAAGCATCCGGTACTTTGGATGGGGTTTGTTAGGCCCAATAGATCTATCTTTAGGATTCGCGTCAATTAGGGTGTCTGTTCCCTAATTCTTAGATTACCAGACTTAATAAAAAGGGGCATATTCGATTTCGATAATTCAACCATAGAATGTAGTTTCACGTACTTGTGTCTATTTTGTAAATCATTTATAAAACCTGCATGTATTCTCATCCCAAAAATATTAGATTTTAAAAGTGGGACTATAACTCACTTTCACAGATTTTTACTTCGTCAGGAAGTAAGACTTGGCCACTGGTTGATTCACGAACCTATAACAATATATACATATATATCAAAGTATGTTCAAAATATATTTATAACACTTTTAATATATTTTGATGTTTTAAGTTTATTAAGTCAGCTGTCCTCGTTAGTAACCTACAACTAGTTGTCCACAGTTAGATGTATAGGAATAAATCGATAAATATTATATTGAATCAATCCACGACCCAGTGTATACGTATCTCAGTATTGATCACAACTCAAACTATATATATTTTGGAATCAACCTCAACCCTGTATAGCTAACTCCAACATTCACATATAGAGTGTCTATGGTTGTTCCGAAATATATATAGATGTGTCGACATGATAGGTCGAAACATTGTATACGTGTCTATGGTATCTCAAGATTACATAATATACAATACAAGTTGATTAAGTTATGGTTGGAATAGATTTGTTACCAATTTTCACGTAGCTAAAATGAGAAAAATTATCCAATCTTGTTTTACCCATAACTTCTTCATTTTAAATCCGTTTTGAGTGAATCAAATTGCTATGGTTTCATATTGAACTCTATTTTATGAATATAAACAGAAAAGTATAGGTTTATAGCCGAAAAAATAAGTTACAAGTCGTTTTTGTAAAGGTAGTCATTTCAGTCGAAAGAACGACGTCTAGATGACCATTTTAGAAAACATACTTCCACTTTGAGTTTAATCATAATTTTTGGATATAGTTTCATGTTCATAATAAAAATCATTTTCTCAGAATAACAACTTTAAAATCAAAGTTTATCATAGTTTTTAATTAACTAACCCAAAACAGCCCGCGGTGTTACTACGACGGCGTAAATCCGGTTTTACGGTGTTTTTCGTGTTTCCAGGTTTTAAATCATTAAGTTAGCATATCATATAGATATAGAACATGTGTTTAGTTGATTTTAAAAGTCAAGTTAGAAGGATTAACTTTTGTTTGCGAACAAGTTTAGAATTAACTAAACTATGTTCTAGTGATTACAAGTTTAAACCTTCGAATAAGATAGCTTTATATGTATGAATCGAATGATGTTATGAACATCATTACTACCTTAAGTTCCTTGGATAAACCTACTGGAAAAGAGAAAAATGAATCTAGCTTCAATGGATCCTTGGATGGCTCGAAGTTCTTGAAGCAGAATCATGACACGAAAACAAGTTCAAGTAAGATCATCACTTGAAATAAGATTGTTATAGTTATAGAAATTGAACCAAAGTTTGAATATGATTATTACCTTGTATTAGAATGATAACCTACTGTAAGAAACAAAGATTTCTTGAGGTTGGATGATCACCTTACAAGATTGGAAGTGAGCTAGCAAACTTGAAAGTATTCTTGATTTTATGAAACTAGAACTTTTGGAATTTATGAAGAACACTTAGAACTTGAAGATAGAACTTGAGAGAGATCAATTATATGAAGAAAATTGAAGAATTAAAGTGTTTGTAGGTGTTTTTGGTCGTTGGTGTATGGATTAGATATAAAGGATATGTTATTTTGTTTTCATGTAAATAAGTCATGAATGATTACTCATATTTTTGTAATTTTATGAGATATTTCATGCTAGTTGCCAAATGATGGTTCCCACATGTGTTAGGTGACTCACATGGGCTGCTAAGAGCTGATCATTGGAGTGTATATACCAATAGTACATACATCTAAAAGCTGTGTATTGTACGAGTACGAATACGGGTGCATACGAGTAGAATTGTTGATGAAACTGAACGAGGATGTAATTGTAAGCATTTTTGTTAAGTAGAAGTATTTTGATAAATGTATTGAAGTCTTTCAAAAGTGTATAAATACATATTAAAACACTACATGTATATACATTTTAACTGAGTCGTTAAGTCATCGTTAGTCGTTACATGTAAGTGTTGTTTTGAAACCTTTAGGTTAACGATCTTGTTAAATGTTGTTAATCCAATGTTTATAATATCAAATGAGATTTTAAATTATTATATTATCATGATATTATCATGTATGAATATCTCTTAATATGATATATATACATTAAATGTCTTTATAACGATAATCGTTACATATATGTCTCGTTTAAAAATCATTAAGTTAGTAGTCTTGTTTTTACATATGTAGTTCATTGTTAATATACTTTATGATATGTTTTCTTATCATAGTATCATGTTAACTATATATATATATCCATATATATGTCATCATATAGTTTTTACAAGTTTTAACGTTCGTGAATCACCGATCAACTTGGGTAGTCAATTGTCTATATGAAACCTATTTCAATTAATCAAGTCTTAACAAGTTTGATTGCTTAACATGTTGGAAATATTTAATCATGTAAATATCAATCTCAATTAATATATATAAACATGGAAAAGTTCGGGTCACTACAGTACCTACCCGTTAAATAAATTTCGTCCCGAAATTTTAAGCTGTTGAAGGTGTTGACGAATCTTCTGGAAATAGATGCGGGTATTTCTTCTTCATCTGATCTTCACGCTCCCAGGTGAACTCGGGTCCTCTACGAGCATTCCATCGAACCTTAACAATTGGTATCTTATTTTGCTTAAGTCTTTTAACCTCACGATCCATTATTTCGACGGGTTCTTCGATGAATTGAAGTTTTTCGTTGATTTGGATTTCATCTAACGGAATAGTGAGATCTTCTTTAGCAAAACATTTCTTTAAATTCGAGACGTGGAAAGTGTTATGTACAGCCGCGAGTTGTTGAGGTAACTCTAGTCGGTAAGCTACTGGTCCGACACGATCAATAATCTTGAATGGTCCAATATACCTTGGATTTAATTTCCCTCGTTTACCAAATCGAACAACGCCTTTCCAAGGTGAAACTTTAAGCATGACCATCTCTCCAATTTCAAATTCTATATCTTTTCTTTTAATGTCAGCGTAGCTCTTTTGTCGACTTTGGGCGGTTTTCAACCGTTGTTGAATTTGGATGATCTTCTCGGTAGTTTCTTGTATAATCTCCGGACCCGTAATCTGTCTATCCCCCACTTCACTCCAACAAATCGGAGACCTGCACTTTCTACCATAAAGTGCTTCAAACGGCGCCATCTCAATGCTTGAATGGTAGCTGTTGTTGTAGGAAAATTCTGCTAACGGTAGATGTCGATCCCAACTGTTTCCGAAATCAATAACACATGCTCGTAGCATGTCTTCAAGCGTTTGTATCGTCCTTTCGCTCTGCCCATCAGTTTGTGGATGATAGGCAGTACTCATGTCTAGACGAGTTCCTAATGCTTGCTGTAATGTCTGCCAGAATCTTGAATTAAATCTGCCATCCCTATCAGAGATAATAGAGATTGGTATTCCATGTCTGGAGACGACTTCCTTCAAATACAGTCGTGCTAACTTCTCCATCTTGTCATCTTCTCTTATTGGCAGGAAGTGTGCTGATTTGTTGAGACGATCAACTATTACCCAAATAGTATCAAAACCACTTGCAGTCCTTGGCAATTTAGTGATGAAATCCATGGTAATGTTTTCCCATTTCCATTCCGGAATTTCGGGTTGTTGAAGTAGACCTGATGGTTTCTGATTCTCAGCTTTGACCTTAGAACACGTCAAACATTCTCCTACGTATTTAGCAACATCGGCTTTCATACCCGGCCACCAAAAATGTTTCTTGAGATCCTTGTACATCTTCCCCGTTCCAGGATGTATTGAGTATCTGGTTTTATGAGCTTCTCTAAGTACCATTTCTCTCATATCTCCAAATTTTGGTACCCAAATCCTTTCAGCCCTATACCGGGTTCCGTCTTCCCGAATATTAAGATGCTTCTCCGATCCTTTGGGTATTTCATCCTTTAAATTTCCCTCTTTTAAAACTCCTTGTTGCGCCTCCTTTATTTGAGTAGTAATGTTATTATGAATCATTATATTCATAGATTTTACTCGAATGGGTTCTCTGTCCTTCCTGCTCAAGGCATCGGCTACCACATTTGCCTTCCCCGGGTGGTAACGAATCTCAAAGTCGTAATCATTCAACAATTCAATCCACCTACGCTGCCTCATATTCAGTTGTTTCTAATTAAATATGTGTTGAAGACTTTTGTGGTCTGTATATATAATACTTTTGACCCCATATAAGTAGTGCCTCCAAGTCTTTAATGCAAAAACAACCGCGCCTAATTCCAAATCATGCGTCGTATAATTTTGTTCGTGAATCTTCAATTGTCTAGACGCATAAGCAATCACCTTCGTTCGTTGCATTAATACACAACCGAGACCTTGCTTTGATGCATCACAATAAATCACAAAATCATCATTCCCTTCAGGCAATGACAATATAGGTGCCGTAGTTAGCTTTTTCTTCAATAACTGAAACGCTTTCTCTTGTTCAACATTCCATTCAAATTTCTTCCCTTTATGCATTAATGCAGTCAAGGGTTTTGCTATTCTGGAAAAGTCTTGGATGAACCTTCTGTAGTAACCAGCTAGTCCTAAAAACTGGCGTATGTGTTTCGGAGTTTTCGGGGTTTCCCACTTTTCAACAGTTTCTATCTTTGCCGGATCCACCTTAATACCTTCTTTGTTCACTATGTGACCGAGGAATTGAACTTCTTCCAACCAAAATGCACACTTTGAAAACTTAGCGTACAATTCTTCCTTCCTCAATACTTCTAACACCTTTCTCAAATGTTCACCGTGTTCTTGGTCATTCTTTGAGTAAATAAGTATGTCATCAATGAAAACAATGACAAACTTGTCAAGGTATGGTCCACACACTCGGTTCATAAGGTCCATGAACACAGCTGGTGCATTAGTTAAACCAAACGGCATGACCATAAACTCGTAATGACCGTAATGTGTTCTGAAAGCAGTCTTTGGAATATCATCTTCTTTCACCCGCATTTGATGATACCCGGAACGTAAGTCAATCTTTGAATAAACAGACGAGCCTTGTAGTTGATCAAATAAGTCATCGATTCTCGGTAGTGGGTAGTGGTTCTTGATGGTAAGTTTGTTCAACTCTCGGTAGTTGATACACAACCTGAATGTACCATCTTTCTTCTTGACAAACAAAACAGGAGCTCCCCACGGTGATGTGCTTGGTCGAATGAAACCACGCTCTAAAAGTTCTTGTAATTGGCTTTGCAGTTCCTTCATCTCACTGGGTGCGAGTCTGTAAGGAGCACGAGCTATTGGTGCAGCTCCTGGTACAAGATCTATTTGAAATTCAACGGATCGATGTGGGGGTAATCCCGGTAATTCTTTCGGAAATACATCGGGAAATTCTTTTGCAATGGGAACATCATTGATGCTCTTTTCTTCAGTTTGTACTTTCTCGACGTGTGCTAGAACAGCATAGCAACCTTTTCTTATTAGTTTTTGTGCCTTCAAATTACTAATAAGATGTAGCTTCGTGTTGCCCTTTTCTCCGTACACCATTAAGGGTTTTCCTTTTTCTCGTATAATGCGAATTGCATTTTTGTAACAAATGATCTCCGCTTTCACTTCTTTCAACCAGTCCATACCGATTATCACATCAAAACTCCCTAACTCTACTGGTATCAAATCAATCTTAAATGTTTCGCTAACCAGTTTAATTTCTCGATTTCGACATATATTATCTGCTGAAATTAATTTACCATTTGCTAATTCGAGTAAAAATTTACTATCCAAAGGCGTCAATGGACAACTTAATTTAGCACAAAAATCTCTACTCATATAGCATCTATCCGCACCCGAATCAAATAAAACGTAAGCAGATTTATTGTCAATAAGAAACGTACCCGTAACAAGCTCCGGGTCTTCCTGTGCCTCTACCGCATTAATATTGAAAACTCTTCCACGGCCTTGTCCATTCGTGTTCTCCTGGTTCGGGCAATTTCTAATAATGTGGCCTGGTTTTCCACATTTATAACAAACTACATTGGCATAACTTGCTCCGACACTACTTGCTCCGCCATTACTCGTTCCGACACCATTTGTTCCTTTCGTTCTATTAACCCCTGGTCCGTAGACCTCACACTTCGCCGCGCTATGACCATTTCTTTTACACTTGTTGCAAAATTTGGTGCAGAACCCCGAGTGATTCTTTTCACACCTTTGGCATAGCTGCTTCTGATTGTTGTTGTTGTTGCGGTTATTATTGTTGTTGGGATGATTGTTGTAGTTGCTGTTGTTGTTGTTGTTGTTGGGCCGTTTGTTGTAGTTGCGATTGATGTTGCGATTGTTGGGATAATTGTTGCGATTATTGTTGTAATTGTTGTTGTTGTATTGGTGATTCTTATCACCGTTTTCCTCCCACTTTCTTTTGACTTGCTTCACATTGGCCTCTTCAGTAGTCTGTTCTTTAATTCTTTCTTCAATTTGGTTCACGAGTTTGTGAGCCATTCTACATGCCTGTTGTATGGAGGCGGGCTCGTGTGAACTTATATCTTCTTGGATTCTTTCCGGTAATCCTTTCACAAACGCGTCGATCTTCTCTTCCTCATCTTCGAATGCTCCCGGACACAATAGGCACAATTCTGTGAATCGTCTTTCGTACGTGGTAATATCAAATCCTTGGGTTCGTAACCCTCTAAGTTCTGTCTTGAGCTTATTGACCTCGGTTCTGGGACGGTACTTCTCGTTCATCAAGTGCTTGAATGCTGACCACGGTAGTGTGTACGCATCGTCTTGTCCCACTTGCTCTAGATAGGTATTCCACCATGTTAACGCAGAACCTGTGAAGGTATGCGTAGCGTACTTTACTTTGTCCTCTTCAGTACACTTACTTATGGCAAACACCGATTCGACCTTCTTGGTCCACCGTTTCAATCCGATCGGTCCTTCGGTTCCATCAAATTCCAAAGGTTTGCAGGCAGTGAATTCTTTGTAGGTGCATCCTACACGATTTCCTGTACTGCTAGATCCAAGGTTATTGTTGGTATGTAGCGCAGCCTGTACTGCGGCTATGTTTGAAGCTAGAAAAGTACGGAATTCCTCTTCATTCATATTCACGGTGTGTCGAGTAGTCGGTGCCATTTCCTTCAAAATAGTTAAATGGAACAAGTTAATCATACAGAATATTAAGAGTAGTTAATAGTATTTTGTAGCATAATATGAACTCATTTATAAAAGCTTTTTCTTCATATTAGCATTTTATAAGTTTAAATTCGGGTAGTACCTACCCGTTAAGTTCATACTTAGTAGCTAATATACAATTCAACTACTACAATTCTATATGAAAAACTGATTATAATAATATTTCGCGTTCAAACTTTTATACAATATTTTACAAACTTACAATACCGCTTATTTTACATAAAGCATGAAATATAGCACACAATAACTTTGATACAAGATAGTTGTGAAGATAATTCTAGCTAGTACACAAGTCGTTCAGCAAAGGCAATAAAGACACGTAATTCATACGTCCAGAAACAAGTCATGCATTCTGGTTTTACTAGGACTACTTCCCATCCTTGGTCTTGTGCAACATAACCATTATGGCCGTTGATAAGACAGCGTGTTGTAACGTCATCAAAGGGACGAGGGTTACGTAATGTCCAACAGTCCCGTAATAATCTAAAAACCTCATTTCTTACCCCAATTACCGACTCCGTCACTTGTGGAAACGTTTTGTTTAATAGTTGTAGCCCGATGTTCTTGTTCTCACTTTGGTGAGAAGCGAACATTACTAATCCGTAAGCATAACATGCTTCTTTATGTTGCATGTTAGCCGCTTTTTCTAAATCACGAAGTCCAATATTCGGATATATTGAGTCAAAATAATTTCTTAACCCGTTGCGTAAAATAGCATTTGGGTTCCCCGCAATATATGCGTCAAAGTAAACACATCGTAACTTATGGGTTTCCCAATGTGATATCCCCCATCTTTCAAACGAAAGTCTCTTATAAACCAAGACATTCTTGGAACGTTCTTCGAATGTCTTACAAACTGATCTCGCCTTAAATAGTTGTGCCGAAGAATTCTGGCCGACTCTAGACAAGATTTCATCAATCATGTCTCCGGGTAGGTCTCTTAAAATATTGGGTTGTCTATCCATTTTGTGTTTTTAAACTGTAAAATAGACAAGAGTTAGATTCATAAAAAAAATACTTATTAATACAAGCAATTTTTACATATATCATAAAGCATAAGAACACTATATTACATATATTACACCACACGAATACAACTATCTTATTCCGACTCGCTCGTTTCTTCTTCTTCGGTTTTGGTTCGTTTTTCCAAGTTTCTAGGGATATATGATGTTCTCCTAATACGAGCCATCGTTATCCACATTGGTTTAGAAAAACCGGGTGGTTTAGAGGTTCCCGGGTCATTGTTACAACTTAAGGACTTCGGGGGTTGACGATACATATAAAGTTCATCGGGGTTGGAATTAGATTTCTCTATTTTTATGCCCTTTCCCTTATTATTTTCTTTTGCCTTTTTAAATTCAGTTGGGGTAATTTCTATAACATCATCGGAATTCTCGTCGGAATCCGATTCATCGGAGAATTGGTAATCCTCCCAATATTTTGCTTCCTTGGCGGAAACACCATTGACCATAATTAACTTTGGTCGGTTGGTTGAGGATTTTCTTTTACTTAACCGTTTTATTACTTCCCCCACCGGTTCTATTTCTTCATCCGGTTCCGATTCTTCTTCCGGTTCCGATTCTTCTTCCGGTTCCGACTCTTCTTCCGGTTCCTCTTCGGGAACTTGTGAATCAGTCCACAAATCATTCCAATTTACATTTGACTCTTCATTATTATTAGGTGAGTCAATGGGACTTGTTCTAGAGGTAGACATCTATCACATAATATCAAACACGTTAAGAGATTAATATATCACATAATATTCATATGTTAAAAATATATAGTTTCCAACAAAAATGTTAAGCAATCATTTTTAAAGAAAACACGGTCGAAGTCCAGACTCACTAATGCATCCTAACAAACTCGATAAGACACACTAATGCAAATTTTCTGGTTCTCTAAGACCAACGCTCTGATACCAACTGAAATGTCCCGTTCTTATTGATTAAAAACGTTCCATATTAATTGATTTCGTTGCGAGGTTTTGACCTCTATATGAGACGTTTTTCAAAGACTGCATTCATTTTTAAAACAAACCATAACCTTTATTTCATAAATAAAGGTTTAAAAAGCTTTACGTAGATTATCAAATAATGATAATCTAAAATATCCTGTTTACACACGACCATTACATAATGGTTTACAATACAAATATGTTACATCGAAATCAGTTTCTTGAATGCAGTTTTTACACAATATCATACAAACATGGACTCCAAATCTTGTCCTTATTTTAGTATGCAACAGCGGAAGCTCTTAATATTCACCTGAGAATAAACATGCTTTAAACGTCAACAAAAATGTTGGTAAGTTATAGGTTTAACCTATATATATCAAATCGTAACAATAGACCACAAGATTTCATATTTCAATACACATCCCATACATAGAGATAAAAATCATTCATATGGTGAACACCTGGTAACCGACATTAACAAGATGCATATATAAGAATATCCCCATCATTCCGGGACACCCTTCGGATATGATATAAATTTCGAAGTACTAAAGCATCCGGTACTTTGGATGGGGTTTGTTAGGCCCAATAGATCTATCTTTAGGATTCGCGTCAATTAGGGTGTCTGTTCCCTAATTCTTAGATTACCAGACTTAATAAAAAGGGGCATATTCGATTTCGATAATTCAACCATAGAATGTAGTTTCACATACTTGTGTCTATTTTGTAAATCATTTATAAAACCTGCATGTATTCTCATCCCAAAAATATTAGATTTTAAAAGTGGGACTATAACTCACTTTCACAGATTTTTACTTCGTCGGGAAGTAAGACTTGGCCACTGGTTGATTCACGAACCTATAACAATATATACATATATATCAAAGTATGTTCAAAATATATTTACAACACTTTTAATATATTTTGATGTTTTAAGTTTATTAAGTCAGCTGTCCTCGTTAGTAACCTACAACTAGTTGTCCACAGTTAGATGTATAGGAATAAATCGATAAATATTATCTTGAATCAATCCACGACCCAGTGTATACGTATCTCAGTATTGATCACAACTCAAACTATATATATTTTGGAATCAACCTCAACCCTGTATAGCTAACTCCAACATTCACATATAGAGTGTCTATGGTTGTTCCGAAATATATATAGATGTGTCGACATGATAGGTCGAAACATTGTATACGTGTCTATGGTATCTCAAGATTACATAATATACAATACAAGTTGATTAAGTTATGGTTGGAATAGATTTGTTACCAATTTTCACGTAGCTAAAATGAGAAAAATTATCCAATCTTGTTTTACCCATAACTTCTTCATTTTAAATCCGTTTTGAGTGAATCAAATTGCTATGGTTTCATATTGAACTCTATTTTATGAATCTAAACAGAAAAGTATAGGTTTATAGCCGAAAAAATAAGTTACAAGTCGTTTTTGTAAAGGTAGTCATTTCAGTCGAAAGAACGACGTCTAGATGACCATTTTAGAAAACATACTTCCACTTTGAGTTTAATCATAATTTTTGGATATAGTTTCATGTTCATAATAAAAATCATTTTCTCAGAATAACAGCTTTAAAATCAAAGTTTATCATAGTTTTTAATTAACTAACCCAAAACAGCCCGCGGTGTTACTACGACGGCGTAAATCCGGTTTTACGGTGTTTTTCGTGTTTCCAGGTTTTAAATCATTAAGTTAGCATATCATATAGATATAGAACATGTGTTTAGTTGATTTTAAAAGTCAAGTTAGAAGGATTAACTTTTGTTTGCGAACAAGTTTAGAATTAACTAAACTATGTTCTAGTGATTACAAGTTTAAACCTTCGAATAAGATAGCTTTATATGTATGAATCGAATGATGTTATGAACATCATTACTACCTTAAGTTCCTTGGATAAACCTACTGGAAAAGAGAAAAATGAATCTAGCTTCAATGGATCCTTGGATGGCTCGAAGTTCTTGAAGCAGAATCATGACACGAAAACAAGTTCAAGTAAGATCATCACTTGAAATAAGATTGTTATAGTTATAGAAATTGAACCAAAGTTTGAATATGATTATTACCTTGTATTAGAATGATAACCTACTGTAAGAAACAAAGATTTCTTGAGGTTGGATGATCACCTTACAAGATTGGAAGTGAGCTAGCAAACTTGAAAGTATTCTTGATTTTATGAAACTAGAACTTTTGGAATTTATGAAGAACACTTAGAACTTGAAGATAGAACTTGAGAGAGATCAATTATATGAAGAAAATTGAAGAATGAAAGTGTTTGTAGGTGTTTTTGGTCGTTGGTGTATGGATTAGATATAAAGGATATGTTATTTTGTTTTCATGTAAATAAGTCATGAATGATTACTCATATTTTTGTAATTTTATGAGATATTTCATGCTAGTTGCCAAATGATGGTTCCCACATGTGTTAGGTGACTCACATGGGCTGCTAAGAGCTGATCATTGGAGTGTATATACCAATAGTACATACATCTAAAAGCTGTGTATTGTACGAGTACGAATACGGGTGCATACGAGTAGAATTGTTGATGAAACTGAACGAGGATGTAATTGTAAGCATTTTTGTTAAGTAGAAGTATTTTGATAAATGTATTGAAGTCTTTCAAAAGTGTATAAATACATATTAAAACACTACATGTATATACATTTTAACTGAGTCGTTAAGTCATCGTTAGTCGTTACATGTAAGTGTTGTTTTGAAACCTTTAGGTTAACGATCTTGTTAAATGTTGTTAATCCAATGTTTATAATATCAAATGAGATTTTAAATTATTATATTATCATGATATTATCATGTATGAATATCTCTTAATATGATATATATACATTAAATGTCTTTATAACGATAATCGTTACATATATGTCTCGTTTAAAAATCATTAAGTTAGTAGTCTTGTTTTTACATATGTAGTTCATTGTTAATATACTTTATGATATGTTTTCTTATCATAGTATCATGTTAACTATATATATATATCCATATATATGTCATCATATAGTTTTTACAAGTTTTAACGTTCGTGAATCACCGATCAACTTGGGTAGTCAATTGTCTATATGAAACCTATTTCAATTAATCAAGTCTTAACAAGTTTGATTGCTTAACATGTTGGAAACATTTAATCATGTAAATATCAATCTCAATTAATATATATAAACATGGAAAAGTTCGGGTCACTACAGTACTTCTCGTTCATCAAGTGCTTGAATGCTGACCACGGTAGTGCGTACGCATCGTCTTGTCCCACTTGCTCTAGATAGGTATTCCACCATGTTAACGCAGAACCTGTGAAGGTATGCGTAGCGTACTTCACTTTGTCCTCTTCAGTACACTTACTTATGGCAAACACCGATTCGACCTTCTCGGTCCACCGTTTCAATCCGATCGGTCCTTCGGTTCCATCAAATTCCAAAGGTTTGCAGGCAGTGAATTCTTTGTAGGTGCATCCTACACGATTTCCTGTACTGCTAGATCCAAGGTTATTGTTGGTATGTAGCGCAGCCTGTACTGCGGCTATGTTTAAAGCTAGAAAAGTACGGAATTCCTCTTCATTCATATTCACGGTGTGTCGAGTAGTCGGTGCCATTTCCTTCAAAATAGTCAAATGGAACAAGTTAATCATACAGAATATTAAGAGTAGTTAATAGTATTTCGTAGCATAATATGAACTCATTTATAAAAGCTTTTTCTTCATATTAGCGTTTTATAAGTTTAAATTCGGGTAGTACCTACCCGTTAAGTTCATACTTAGTAGCTAATATACAATTCAACTACTACAATTCTATATGAAAAACTGATTATAATAATATTTCGCGTTCAAACTTTTACACAATATTTTACAAACTTACAATACCGCTTATTTTACATATAGCATGAAATATAGCACACAATAAATTTGACACAAGATGGTTGTGAAGATAATTTTAGCTAGTACACAAGTCGTTCAGCAAAGGCAATAAAGACACGTAATTCATACGTCCAGAAACAAGTCATGCATTCTGGTTTTACTAGGATTACTTCCCATCCTTGGTCTTGTGGAACATAACCGTTATGGCTGTTGATAAGACAGCGTGTTGTAACGTCGTCAAAGGGACGAGGGTTACGTAATGTCCAACAGTCCCGTAACAATCTAAAAACCTCATTTCTTACCCCAATTACCGACTCCGTCACTTGTGGGAACGTTTTGTTTAATAGGTGTAGCCCGATGTTCTTGTTCTCACTTTGGTGAGAAGCGAACATTACTAATCCGTAAGCATAACATGCTTCTTTATGTTGCATGTTTGCCGCTTTTTCTAAATCACGAAGTCCAATATTCGGATATATTGAGTCAAAATAATTTCTTAACCCATTGCGTAAAATAGCATTTGGGTTCCCCGCAATATATGCGTCAAAGTAAACACATCGTAACTTATGGATTTCCCAATGTGATATCCCCCATCTTTCGAACGAAAGCCTTTTATAAACCAAGGCATTCTTGGAACGTTCTTCGAATGTCTTACAAACTGATCTCGCCTTAAATAGTTGTGCCGAAGAATTCTGACCAACTTTAGACAAGATTTCATCAATCATGTCTCCGAGTAGGTCTCTTAAAATATTGGGTTGTCTATCCATTTTGTGTTTTTATACTGTAAAATAGACAAGAGTTAGATTCATAAAAAAATACTTATTAATACAAGCAATTTTTACATATATCATAAAGCATAAGCACACTATATTACATATATTACACCACACGAATACAACTATCTTATTCCTACTCGCTTGTTTCTTCTTCTTCAGTTTTGGTTCGTTTTGCCAAGTTTCTAGGGATATATGATGTTCCCCTAATACGAGCCGTCGTTTTCCACATTGGTTTAGAAAAACCTGGTGGTTTAGAGGTTCCCGGGTCATTGTTACAACTTAAGGACTTCGGGGGTTGACGATACATATAAAGTTCATTAGGGTTGGAATTAGATTTCTCTATTTTTATGCCCTTTCCCTTATTATTTTCTTTTGCCTTTTTAAATTCAGTTGGGGTAATTTCTATAACATCATCGGAATTCTCGTCGGAATCCGATTCATCGGAGAATTGGTAATCCTCCCAATATTTTGCTTCCTTGTCGGAAACACCATTGACCATAATTAACCTTGGTCAGTTGGTTGAGGATTTTCTTTTACTTAACCGTTTTATTATTTCCCCCACCGGTTCTATTTCTTCATCTGGTTCCGATTCTTCTTCCGGTTCCGATTCTTCTTCCGGTTCCGACTCTTCTTCCGGTTCCTCTTCGGGAACTTGTGAATCAGTCCACGAATCATTCCAATTTACATTTGACTCTTCATTATTATTAGGTGAGTCAATGGGACTTGTTCTAGAGGTAGACATCTATCACATAATATCAAACGTGTTAAGAGATTAATATATCACATAATATTTACATGTTAAAAAAATATAGTTTCCAACAAAATTTGTTAAGCAATCATTTTTCAAGTAAACACGGTCGAAGTCCAGACTCACTAATGCATCCTAACAAACTTGATAAGACACACTAATGCAAAATTCTGGTTCTCTAAGACCAACGCTCGGATACCAACTGAAATGTCCCGTTCTTATTGATTAAAAACATTCCATATTAATTGATTTCATTGCGAGGTTTTGACCTCTATATGAGACGTTTTTCAAAGACTGCATTCATTTTTAAAACAAACCTTAACCTTTATTTCATCAATAAAGGTTTAAAAAACTTTACGTAGATTATCAAATAATGATAATCTAAAATATCCTGTTTACACACGACCATTACATAATGGTTTACAATACAAATATGTTACAACAAAATAAGTTTTTTGAATGCAGTTTTTACACAATATCATACAAGCATGGACTCCAAATCTCATCCTTATTTAAGTATGCGATAGCGGAAGCTCTTAATAATCACCTGAGAATAAACATGCTTAAAACGTCAACAAAAATGTTGGTGAGTTATAGCTTTAACCTATATATATCAAATCATAATAATAGACCACAATATTTCATATTTCAATACACATCCCATACATAGAGATAAAAATCATTCATATGGTGAACACCTGGTAACCGACATTAACAAGATGCATATATAAGAATATCCCCATCATTCCGGGACACCCTTCTGATATGATATAAATTTCGAAGTACTAAAGCATCCGGTACTTTGGATGGGGTTTGTTAGGCCCAATAGATCTATCTTTAGGATTCGCGTCAATTAGGGTGTCTGTTCCCTAATTCTTAGATTACCAGACTTAATAAAAAGGAGCATATTCGATTTCGATAATTCAACCATAGAATGTAGTTTCACGTACTTGTGTCTATTTTGTAAATCATTTATAAAACCTGCATGTATTCTCATCCCAAAAATATTAGATTTTAAAAGTGGGACTATAACTCACTTTCACAGATTTTTACTTCGTCGGGAAGTAAGACTTGGCCACTGGTTGATTCACGAACCTATAACAATATATACATATATATCAAAGTATGTTCAAAATATATTTACAACACTTTTAATATATTTTGATGTTTTAAGTTTATTAAGTCAGCTGTCCTCGTTAGTAACCTACAACTAGTTGTCCACAGTTAGATGCACAGAAATAAATCGATAAATATTATCTTGAATCAATCCACGACCCAGTGTATACGTATCTCAGTATTGATCACAACTCAAACTATATATATTTCGGAATCAACCTCAACCCTGTATAGCTAACTCCAACATTCACATATAGAGTGTCTATGGTTGTTCCGAAATATATATAGATGTGTCGACATGATAGGTAGAAACATTGTATACGTGTCTATGGTATCTCAAGATTACATAATATACAATACAAGTTGATTAAGTTATGGTTGGAATAGATTTGTTACCAATTTTCACGTAGCTAAAATGAGAAAAATTATCCAATCTTGTTTTACCCATAACTTCTTCATTTTAAATCCGTTTTGAGTGAATCAAATTGCTATGGTTTCATATTTAACTCTATTTTATGAATCTAAACAGAAAAAGTATAGGTTTATAGTCGGAAAAATAAGTTACAAGTCGTTTTTGTAAAGGTAGTCATTTCAGTCGAAAGAACGACGTCTAGATGACCATTTTAGAAAACATACTTCCACTTTGAGTTTAACCATAATTTTTGGATATAGTTTCATGTTCATAATAAAAATCATTTTCTCAGAATAACAACTTTTAAATCAAAGTTTATCATAGTTTTTAATTAACTAACCCAAAACAGCCCGCGGTGTTACTACGACGGCGTAAATCCGGTTTTACGGTGTTTTTCGTGTTTCCAGGTTTTAAATCATTAAGTTAGCATATCATATAGATATAGAACATGTGTTTAGTTGATTTTAAAAGTCAAGTTAGAAGGATTAACTTTTGTTTGCGAACAAGTTTAGAATTAACTAAACTATGTTCTAGTGATTACAAGTTTAAACCTTCGAATAAGATAGCTTTATATGTATGAATCGAATGATGTTATGAACATCATTACTACCTTAAGTTCCTTGGATAAACCTACTAGAAAAGAGAAAAATGGATCTAGCTTCAACGGATACTTGGATGGCTCGAAGTTCTTGAAGCAGAATCATGACACGAAAACAAGTTCAAGTAAGATCATCACTTGAAATAAGATTGTTATAGTTATAGAAATTGAACCAAATTTTGAATATGATTATTACCTTGTATTAGAATGATAACCTACTATAAGAAACAAAGATTTCTTGAGGTTGGATGATCACCTTACAAGATTGGAAGTGAGCTAGCAAACTTGAAAGTATTCTTGATTTTATGTAACTAGAACTTGTAGAATTTATGAAGAACACTTAGAACTTGAAGATAGAACTTGAGAGAGATTAATTAGATGAAGAAAATTGAAGAATGAAAGTGTTTGTAGGTGTTTTTGGTCGTTGGTGTATGGATTAGATATAAAGGATATGTAATTTTATTTTCATGTAAATAAGTCATGAATGATTACTCATATTTTTGTAATTTTATGAGATATTTCATGCTAGTTGCCAAATGATGGTTCCCACATGTGTTAGGTGACTCACATGGGCTGCTAAGAGCTGATAATTGGAGTGTACATACCAATAGTACATACATCTAAAAGCTGTGTATTGTACGAGTACGAATACGGGTGCATACGAGTAGAATTGTTGATGAAACTGAACGAGGATGTAATTGTAAGCATTTTTGTTAAGTAGAAGTATTTTGATAAGTGTATTGAAGTCTTTTAAAAGTGTATAAATATATATTAAAACACTACATGTATATACATTTTAACTGAGTCATTAAGTCATTGTTAGTCGTTACATGTAAGTGTTGTTTTGAAACCTTTAGGTTAACGATCTTGTTAAATGTTGTTAACCCAATGTTTATAATATCAAATGAGATTTTAAATTATTATATTGTCATGATATTATCATGTATGAATATCTCTTAATATGATATATATACATTAAATGTCTTTACAACGATAATCGTTACATATATGTCTCGTTTAAAAATCATTAAGTTAGTAGTCTTGTTTTTACATATGTAGTTCATTGTTAATATACTTAATGATATGTTTACTTATCATAGTATCATGTTAACTATATATATATATATATCCATATATATGTCATCATATAGTTTTTACAAGTTTTAACGTTCGTGAATCACCGGTCAACTTGGGTGGTCAATTGTCTATATGAAACATATTTCAATTAATCAAGTCTTAACAAATTTGATTGCTTAACATGTTGGAAACATTTAATCATGTAAATATCAATCTCAATTAATATATATAATTATGGAAAAGTTCGGGTCACTACACTAAAGCATCCAGTACTTTGGATGGGGTTTGTTAGGCCCAATAGATCTATCTTTAGGATTCACGTCAATTAGGGTGTCGGTTCCCTAATTCTTAGATTACCAGACTTAATAAAAAGGGGCATATTCGATTTTGATAATTCAACCATAGAATGTAGTTTCACGTACTTGTGTCTATTTTGTAAATCATTTATAAAACCTGCATGTATTCTCATCCCAAAAATATTAGATTTTAAAAGTGGGACTATAACTCACTTTCACAGATTTTTACTTCGTCGGGAAGTAAGACTTGGCCACTGGTTGATTCACGAACCTATAACAATATATACATATATATCAAAGTATGTTCAAAATATATTTATAACACTTTTAATACATTTTGATGTTTTAAGTTTATTAAGTCAGTTGTCCTCGTTAGTAACCTACAACTAGTTGTCCACAGTTAGATGTACAGAAATAAATCGATATATTATCTTGAATCAATCCACGACCCAGTGTATACATATCTCAGTATTGATCACAACTCAAACTATATATATTTTGGAATCAACCTCAACCCTGTATAGCTAACTCCAACATTCACATATAGAGTGTCTATGGTTGTTCCGAAATATATATAGATGTGTCGACATGATAGGTCGAAACATTGTATATGTGTCTATGGTATCTCAAGATTACATAATATATAATACAAGTAGATTAAGTTATGGTTGGAATAGATTTGTTACCAATTTTCACGTAGTTAAAATGAAAAAAATTATCCAATCTTGTTTTACCCATAACTTCTTCATTTTAAATCCGTTTTGAGTGAATCAAATTGCTATGGTTTCATATTGAACTCTATTTTATGAATCTAAACAGAAAAAGTATAGGTTTATAGTCAGAAAAATAATTTACAAGTCGTTTTTGTAAAGGTAGTCATTTCAGTCGAAAGAACGACGTCTAGATGACCATTTTAGAAAACATACTTCCACTTTGAGTTTAACCATGATTTTTGGATATAGTTTCATGTTCATAATAAAAATCATTTTCTCAGAATAACAACTTTTAAATCAAAGTTTATCATAGTTTTTAATTAACTAACCCAAAACAGCCCGCGGTGTTACTACGACGGTGTAAATCCGGTTTTACGGTGTTTTTCGTGTTTCCAGGTTTTAAATCATTAAGTTAGCATATCATATAGATATAGAACATGTGTTTAGTTGATTTTAAAAGTCAAGTTAGAAAGATTAACTTTTATTTGCGAACAAGTTTAGAATTAACTAAACTATGTTCTAGTGATTACAAGTTTAAACCTTCGAATAAGATAGCTTTATATGTATGAATCGAATGATGTTATGAACATCGTTACTACCTCAAGTTCCTTGGATAAACCTACTAGAAATGAGAAAAATAGATCTAGCTTCAAAGGATCCTTGGATGGCTTGAAAGTTCTTGAAGTAGAATCATGACACGAAAACAATTTCAAGTAAGATTTCCACTCGAAATAAGATTGTTATAGTTATAGAAATTGAATTAAAGTTTGAATATGATTATTACCTTGTATTAGAAAGATAACCTACTGTAAATAACAAAGGTTTCTTGATCTTGGATGATTACTTGGAATGGATTTAGAAAACTTGGAAGTAAACTTGCAATCTTGGAAGTATTTTTGATTTTATGAAACTAGAACTTTTGGAATTTATGAAGAACACTTAGATCTTGAAGATAGAACTTGAGAGAGATCAATTAGATGAAGAAAATTGAAGAATGAAAGTGTTTGTAGGTGTTTTTGGTCATTGGTGTATGGATTAGATATAAAGGATATGTAATTTTGTTTTCATGTAAATAAGTCATGAATGATTACTCATATTTTTGTAATTTTATGAGATATTTCATGATTGTTGCCAAATGATAGTTCCTACATGTGTTAGGTGACTCACATGGGCTGCTAAGAGCTGATTATTGGAGTGTATATACCAATAGTACATACATCTAAAAGCTGTGTATTGTACGAGTACGAATACGGGTGCATACGAGTAGAATTGATGAGGAAACTGAACGTGGATGTAATTGTAAGCATTTTTGTTAAGTAGAAGTATTTTGATAAGTGTCTTGAAGTCTTTCAAAAGTGTATGAATACATATTAAAACACTACATGTATATACATTTTAACTGAGTCGTTAAGTTATCGTTAGTCGTTACATGTAAGTGTTGTTTTGAAACCTTTAGGTTAACGATCTTGTTAAATGTTGTTAACCCAATGTTTATAATATCAAATGAGATTTTAAATTATTATATTATCATGATATTATGATGTATTAATATCTCTTAATATGATATATATATATATATATGTTAAATGTCGTTATAACGATAATCGTTACATATATGTCTCGTTTCAAAAATATTAAGTTAGTAGTCTTGTTTTTACATATGTAGTTCATTGTTAATATACTTAATGATATATTTACTTATCATAATATCATGTTAAATATATATGTATCCATATATATGTCATCATATAGTTTTTACAAGTTTTAACGTTCGTGAATCACCGGTCAACTTGGGTGGTCAATTGTCTATATGAAACCTATTTCAATTAATCAAGTCTTAACAAGTTTGATTACTTAACATGTTGGAAACACTTAATCATGTAAATAACAATTTCATTTAATATATATATAAACATAGAAAAGTTCGGGTCACTACAGTACCTACCCGTTAAATAAATTTCGTCCCGAAATTTTAAGCAGTTGGAGGTGTTGACGTATCTTCTGGAAATAAATGTGGGTATTTCTTCTTCATCTGATCTTCTCATTCCCAGGTAAACTCGGGTCCTCTACGAACATTCCATTGAACCTTAACAATTGGTATCTTTTTTTGCTTAAGTCTTTTAACCTCACGATCCATTATTTCGACGGGTTCTTCGATAAATTGAAGTTTTTCGTTGATTTGGATTTCATCTAACGGAATAGTGAGATCTTCTTTAGCAAAACATTTCTTTAAATTCGAGACGTGGAAAGTGTTATGTACAGCCGCGTGTTGTTGAGGTAACTCAAGTCGGTAAGCTACTGGTCCGACACGATCAATAATCTTGAATGGTCCAATATACCTTGGATTTAATTTCCCTCGTTTGCCAAATCGAACAATGCCTTTCTAAGGTGCAACTTTAAGCATGACCATCTCTCCAATTTCAAATTCTATATCTTTTCTTTTAATGTCGGCGTAGCTCTTTTGTCGACTTTGGGCGGTTTTCAACCGTTGTTGAATTTGGATGATTTTCTCGGTAGTTTCTTGTATTATCTCCGGACCTGTAATCTGTCTATCCCCCACTTCACTCCAACAAATCGGAGATCTGCACTTTCTACCATAAAGTGCTTCAAACGGCGCCATCTCAATGCTTGAATGGTAGCTGTTGTTGTAGAAAAATTCTGCTAACGGTAGATGTCGATCCCAACTGTTTCCAAAATCAATAACACATGCTCGTAGCATGTCTTCAAGTGTTTGTATCATCCTTTCGCTCTGCCCATCAGTTTGTGGATGATAGGCAGTACTCATGTCTAGACGAGTTCCTAATGCTTGCTGTAATGTCTGCCAGAATCTTGAAATAAATCTGCCATCCCTATCAGAGATAATAGAGATTGGTATTCCATGTCTGGAGACGACTTCCTTCAAATACAGTCGTGCTAACTTCTCCATCTTGTCATCTTCTCTTATTGGCAGGAAGTGTGCTGATTTGGTGAGTCGATCAACTATTACCCAAATAGTATCAAAACCACTTGCAGTCCTTGGCAATTTAGTGATGAAATCCATGGTAATGTTTTCCCATTTCCATTCCGGGATTTCATGTTGTTGAAGTAGACCTGATGGTTTCTGATGCTCAGCTTTGACCTTAGAACACGTCAAACATTCTCCAACGTATTTAGCAACATCTGCTTTCATACCCGGCCACCAAAAATGTTTCTTGAGATCCTTGTACATCTTCCCCGTTCCAGGATGTATTGAGTATCTGGTTTTATGAGCTTCTCTAAGTACCATTTCTCTCATATCTCCAAATTTTGGTACCCAAATCCTTTCAGCCCTATACCGAGTTCCGTCTTCCCGAATATTAAGATGCTTCTCTGATCCTTTGGGTATTTCATCCTTTAAATTTCCCTCTTTTAAAACTCCTTGTTGCGCCTCCTTTATTTGAGTAGTAAGGTTATTGTGAATTATTATATTCATAGATTTTACTCGAATGGGTTCTCTGTCCTTCCTGCTCAAGGCGTCGGCTACCACATTTGCCTTCCCCGGGTGGTAACGAATTTCAAAGTCGTAATCATTCAACAATTCAATCCACCTACGCTGCCTCATATTCAGTTGTTTTTGATTAAATATGTGTTGAAGACTTTTGTGGTCGGTATATATAATACTTTTGACCCCATATAAGTAGTGCCTCCAAGTCTTTAATGCAAAAAATACTGCGCCTAATTCCAAATCATGCGTCGTATAATTTTGCTCGTGAATCTTCAATTGTCTAGACGCATAAGCAATCACCTTCGTTCGTTACATTAATACACAACCGAGACCTTGCTTTGATGCGTCACAATAAATCACAAAATCATCATTCCCTTCAGGCAATGACAATATAGGTGCCGTAGTTAGATTTTTCTTCAATAATTGAAACGCCTTTTCTTGTTCATCCTTCCATTCAAATTTCTTCCCTTTATGCGTTAATGGAGTCAAGGGTTTTGCAATTTTGGAGAAATCTTGGATGAATCTTCTGTAGTAACCAGCCAATCCTAAAAATTGACGTATATGCTTCGGAGTTTTCGGGGTTTCCCACTTTTCAACGATTTCAATCTTTGCTGGATCCACCTGAATACCTTCTTTGTTCACTATGTGACCGAGGAATTGAACTTCTTCCAACCAAAATGCACACTTTGAAAACTTAGCGTACAGTTTTTCTTTCCTCAATACTTCTAGCACTTTTCTCAAATGTTCTTCGTGCTCTTGATCATTCTTTGAGTAAATAAGTATGTCATCGATGAAAACAATGACAAACTTGTCAAGATATGGCCCACACACTCGGTTCATAAGGTCCATGAACACAGCTGGTGCGTTAGTCAATCCAAACGGCATAACCATAAACTCGTAATGACCATAACGCGTCCTAAAAGTAGTTTTTGGAATATCATCCTCCTTTACTCGCATTTGATGATATCCATAACATAAATCGATCTTCGAATAAACCGACGAGCCTTGTAGTTGATCAAATAAGTCGTCAATTCTCGGCAGTGGATAACGGTTTTTGATGGTAAGTTTGTTCAACTCTCTATAGTCAATACACAACCTAAATGTACCATCCTTCTTCTTGACAAACAAAACAGGAGCTCCCCATGGTGACGTGCTTGATCGAATGAAACCACTTTCTAATAGTTCTTGCAGTTGGCTTTGCAGTTCTTTCATCTCGCTGGGTGCGAGTCTATAAGGAGCACGAGCTATTGGTGCAGCTCCTGGTACAAGATCTATTTGAAATTCAACAGATCGATGTGGAGGTAGTCCCGGTAATTCTTTCGGAAATACATCAGGAAATTCTTCTGCGACAAAAACATCATTGATGCTCTTTTTTTCAGTTTGTACTTTCACGACATGTGCTAGAACAGCATAGCAACCTTTTCTTATTAGTTTTTGTGCCTTCAAATTACTAATAAGATGTAGCTTCGTGTTGCCCTTTTCTCCGTACACCATTAAGGGCTCTCATTCTTCTCGTACAATGCGAATTGCATTTTCGTAACATACAATCTCTGCTTTCATCTTCTTCAGCCAGTCCATGCCAACTATTACATCAAAACTCCCTAACTCTACTGGTATCAAATCAATCTTAAATATTTCGCTACCCAGTTTAATTTCTCGATTCCAGCATATATTATCTGCTGAAATTAATTTATCGTTTGCTAATTCGAGTAAAAACTTACTATCCAACGGCGTCAATGGATAACTTAATTTAGCACAAAAATCTCTACTCATATAGCTTCTATCTGCACCCGAATCAAATAAAACGTAAGCAGATTTATTGTCAATAAGAAACGTACCCGTAACAAGCTCCGGGTCTTCCTGTGCCTCTGCCGCATTAATATTGAAAACTCTTCCGCGGCCTTGTCCATTCGTGTTCTCCTGGTTTGGGCAATTTCTAATAATGTTGTAGTGACCCAAACTTTTCCATGTTTATATATATTAATTAAGATTGATATTTACATGATTAAATGTTTCCAACATGTTAAGCAATCAAACTTGTTAAGACTTGATTAATTGAAATATGTTTCATATAGACAATTGACCACCCAAGTTGACCGGCGATTCACGAACGTTAAAACTTGTAAAAACGACATGACGATATATATATGGATATACATATGGTTAACATGAGATTATGATAAGTAAGTATCTCCATAAGTATATTAACAATGAGTTATATACATATAAACAAGACTACTAACTTAAGGATTTCGAAACGAGACATATATGTAACGATTATCGTTGTAACGACATTTAAATGTATATATATCATATTAAGATATATTAATATATCATAATATCATGATAATATAATAATTTAACATCTCATTAGATATAATAAACAATGGGTTAACAACATTAATTGAGATCGTTAACTTAAAGGTTTCAAAACAACACTTACATGTAACGACTAACGATGACTTAACGACTCAGTTAAAATGTATATACATGTAGTGTATTTAGATGTATTAAAATACTTTTGGAAGACTTCAAGACATATATCAAAACACTCATACTTAACGAAAATGGTTACAGTTACTTTTCCATTCTTTTCTTTCATCAAGAATTCTAGTCGTATTCTTACCCGTATTATACACAGCTTCAAAACGTACTTACTATGAGTATATACCAATAGGAACTAGCATGGGATTCCACTCTTGATTATGTCATGTATGAATAATCAATTTTAACTTCTACCATGAGCTAGTCAACTAACTAGAACTCCTTTTAACCCCACTCACCACTCACCAATTACCACTCATCATTCACTCCATTTCACTTCCAATTCTCTTTCTAATTCTCTCTCAACGCACACACACTATTATGAATGTATTTTTCCAGCAGTTAATCATCATCTTCATCAAAAATCACTTCAAGAATCAAGCTATAATTATCGTAGGAAGAACACTTCAAGAACACTTCAAAAATCCCTTCAAGTTTACTAATTTACTTCCAAGCTTTCTAATCCATTCCAAGTAATCATCTAAGATCAAGAAACCTTTGTTATATACAGTAGGTTATCTTTCTTATTCAAGGTAATATTCATATTCAAACTTTGATTCAATTTCTATAACTATAAACTATCTTAATTCGAGTAAAAATCTTACTTGAACTTGTTTTTGTGTCATGATCCTACTTCAAGAACTTTCAAGCCATCCAAGATCCTTTGAAGCTAGATCATTTCTTGTCACTTACAGTATGTTTACCTACTAAACTTGAGGTAGTAATGATGTTCATAACATCATTCGATTCATATATATAAAACTATCTTATTCGAAGGTTTAAACTCATAATCACTAGAACATAGTTTAGTTAATTCTAAACTTGTTCGCAAACAAAAGTTAATCCTTCTAACTTGACTTTTAAAATTAACTACACACATGTTCTATATCTATATGATATGCTAACTTAATGATTTAAAACCTGGAAACACGAAAAACACCGTAAAACCGGATTTACGCCGTCGTAGTAACACCGCGGGCTGTTTTGGGTTAGTTAATTAAAAACTATGATAAACTTTGATTTAAAAGTTGTTATTCTGAGAAAATGATTTTTATTATGAACATGAAACTATATCCAAAAATTATGGTTAAACTCAAAGTGGAAGTATGTTTTCTAAAATGGTCATCTAGGCGTCGTTCTTTCGACTGAAATGACTACCTTTACAAAAACGACTTGTAACTTATTTTTCCGACTATAAACCTATACTTTTCTATTTAGATTCATAAAATAGAGTTCAATATGAAACCACAGCAATTTCATTCACTCAAAACGGATTTAAAATGAAGAAGTTATGGGTAAAACAAGATTGGATAATTTTTCTCATTTTAGCTACGTGAAAATTGGTAACAAATCTATTCCAACCATAACTTAATCAACTTGTATTGTATATTATGTAATCTTGAGATATCATAGACACGTATACAATATTTCGACCTATCATGTCGACACATCTATATATATTTCGGAACAACCATAGACACTCTATATGTGAATGTTGGAGTTAGCTATACAGGGTTGAGGTTGATTCCAAAATATATATAGTTTGAGTTGTGATCAATACTGAGATACGTATACACTGGGTCGTGGATTGATTCAAGATAATATTTATCGATTTATTTCTGTACATCTAACTGTGGACAACTAGTTGTAGGTTACTAACGAGGACAGCTGACTTAATAAACTTAAAACATCAAAATATATTAAAAGTGTTGTAAATATATTTTAAACATACTTTGATATATATGTATATATTGTTATAGGTTCGTGAATCAACCAGTGGCCAAGTCTTACTTCCCGACGAAGTAAAAATCTGTGAAAGTGAGTTATAGTCCCACTTTTAAAATCTAATATTTTTGGGATGAGAATACATACAGGTTTTATAAATGATTTACAAAATAGACACAAGTACGTGAAACTACATTCTATGGTTGAATTATCGAAATCGAATATGCCCCTTTTTATTAAGTCTGGTAATCTAAGAATTAGGGAACAGACACCCTAATTGATGCGAATCCTAAAGATAGATCTATTGGGCCTAACAAACCCCATCCAAAGTACCGAATGCTTTAGTACTTTGAAATTTATATCATATCCGAAGGGTGTCCCGAAATAATGGGGATATTCTTATATATATGCATCTTGTTAATGTCGGTTACCAGGTGTTCACCATATGAATGATTTTTATCTCTATGTATGGGATGTGTATTGAAATATGAAATCTTGTGGTCTATTATTATGATTTGATATATATAGGTTAAACCTATAACTCACCAACATTTTTGTTGACGTTTTAAGCATGTTTATTCTCAGGTGATTATTAAGAGCTTCCGCTGTCGCATACTTAAATAAGGACGAGATTTGGAGTCCATGCTTGTATGATATTGTGTAAAAACTGCATTCAAGAAACTTATTTTGTTGTAACATATTTGTATTGTAAACCATTATGTAATGGTCGTGTGTAAACAGGATATTTTAGATTATCATTGTTTGATAATCTACGTAAAGCTTTTTAAAACCTTTATCTATGAAATAAAGGTTATGGTTTGTTTTAAAAATGAACGCAGTCTTTGAAAAACGTCTCATATAGAGGTCAAAACCTCGCAACGAAATCAATTAATATGGAACGTTTTTAATCAATAAGAACGGGACATTTCAGTTGGTATCAGAGCTTTGGTCTTAGAGAACCAGAAAATTTGCATTAGTGTGTCTTATCGAGTTTGTTAGGATGCATTAGTGAGTCTGGACTTCGACCGTGTTTTCTTTAAAAATGATTGCTTAACATTTTTGTTGGAAACTATATATTTTTAACATATGAATATTATGTGATATATTAATCTGTTAACGTGTTTGATATTATGTGATAGATGTCTACCTCTAGAACAAGTCCCATTGACTCACCTAATAATAATGAAGAGTCAAAGGTAAATTGGAATGATTCGTGGACTGATTCACAAGTTCCCGAAGAGGAACCGGAAGAAGAGTCGGAACCGGAAGAAGAATCGGAACCGGAAGAAGAATCGGAACCGGAAGAAGAAATAGAACCGGTGGGGGAAACAATAAAACGGTTAAGTAAAAGAGAATCCTCAACCAACCGACCAAGGTTAATTATGGTCAATGGTGTTTCCGCCAAGGAAGCAAAATATTGGGAGGATTACCAATTCTCCGATGAATCGGATTTCGACGAGAATTCCGATGATGTTATAGAAATTACCCCAACTGAATTTAAAAAGGCAAAAGAAAATAATAAGGGAAAGGGCATAAAAATAGAGAAATCAAATTCCAACCCCGATGAACTTTATATGTATCGTCAACCCCCGAAGTCCTTAAGTTGTAACAATGACCCGGGAACCTCTAAACCACCAGGTTTTTCTAAACCAATGTGGACAACGACGGCTCGTATTAGGGGAACATCATATATCCCTAGAAACTTGGCAAAACGAACCAAAACCGAACAAGAAGAAACGAGCGAGTCGGAATAAGATAGTTGTATTCGTGTGGTGTAATATATGTAATATAGTGTGCTTATGCTTTATGATATATGTAAAAATTGCTTGTATTAATAAGTATTTTTTTATGAATCTAACTCTTGTCTATTTTACAGTATAAAAACACAAAATGGATAGACAACCCAATATTTTAAGAGACCTACCCGGAGACATGATTGATGAAATCTTGTCTAGAGTCGGTCAGAATTCCTCGGCACAACTATTTAAGGCGAGATCAGTTTGTAAGACATTCGAAGAACGTTCCAAGAATGCCTTGGTTTATAAAAGGATTTCGTTCGAAAGATGGGGGATATCACATTGGGAAATCCATAAGTTACGATGTGTTTACTTTGACGCATATATTGCGGGGAACCCAAATGCTATTTTACGCAACGGGTTAAGAAATTATTTTGACTCAGTATATCCGAATATAGGACTTCGTGATTTAGAAAAAGCGGCTAACATGCAACATAAAGAAGCATGTTATGCTTACGGGTTAGTAATGTTCGCTTCTCACCAAAGTGAGAACAAGAACATCGGGCTACAACTATTAAACAAAACGTTCCCACAAGTGACGGAGTCGGTAATTGGGGTAAGAAATGAGGTTTTTAGGTTATTACGAGACTGTTGGTCATTACGTAACCCTCGTCCCTTTGACGACGTTACAACACGCTGTCTTATCAACGGCCATAACGGTTATGTTCCACAAGACCAAGGATGGGAAGTAGTCCTAGTAAAACCAGAATGCATGACTTGTTTCTGGACGTATGAATTACGTGTCTTTATTGCCTTTGCTGAACGACTTGTGTACTAGCTAGAATTATCTTCACAACTATCTTGTATCAAAGTTATTGTGTGATATATTTCATGCTTTATGTAAAATAAGCGGTATTGTAAGTTTGTAAAATATTGTATAAAAGTTTGAACGCGAAATATTATTACAATCAGTTTTTCATATAGAATTGTAGTAGTTGAATTGTATATTAGCTACTAAGTATGAACTTAACGGGTAGGTACTACCCGAATTTAAACTTATAAAACGCTAATATGAAGAAAAAGCTTTTATAAATGAGTTCATATTATGTTACGAAATACTATTAACTACTCTTAATATTCTGTATGATTAACTTGTTCCATTTGACTATTTTGAAGGAAGTGGCACCGACTACTCGACACACCGTGAATATGAATGAAGAGAAATTCTGTACTTTTCTAGCTTCAAACATAGCCGCAGTACAGGCTGCGCTACATACCAACAATAACCTTGGATCTGGCAGTACAGGAAATCGTGTAGGATGCACCTACAAAGAATTCACTGCCTGCAAACCTTTGAAATTTGATGGAACCGAAGGACCGATCGGATTGAAACGGTGGACCGAGAAGGTCGAATTGGTGTTTGCCATAAGTAAGTGTACTGAAGAGGACAAAGTGAAGTACGCTACACATACCTTCACAGGTTCTGCGTTAACATGGTGGAATACCTATCTAGAGCAAGTGGGACAAGATGATGCGTACGCACTACCGTGGTCAGCATTCAAGTACTTGATGAACGAGAAGTACCGTCCCAGAACCGAGGTCAATAAGCTCAAGACAGAACTTAGAGGGTTACGAACCCAAGGATTTGATATTACCACGTACGAAAGACGATTCATAGAATTGTGCCTATTGTGTCCGGGAGCATTCGAAGATGAGGAAGAGAAGATCGACGCGTTTGTGAAAGAATTACCGGAAAGAATCCAAGAAGATATAAGTTCACACGAGCAAGCCTCCATACAACAGGCATGTAGAATGGCTCACAAACTAGTGAACCAGATTGAAAAAAGAATTAAAGAACAGACTGCTGAAGAGGCCAATGTGAAGAAAGTCAAAAGAAAGTGGGAGGAAAACGGTGATAAGAATCACCAATACAACAACAACAGCAATTACAACAATAATCGCAACAATTATCCCAGCAATCGCAACATCAATCGCAACTACAACAAACGGCCCAACAACAACAACAACAACAACAACAACAACAACAACAGCAACTACAACAATCATCCCAACAACAATAATAACCGCAACAACAAAAACAATCAGAAGCAGCTATGCCAAAGGTTTGAAAAGTATCACTCGGGGTTCTGCACCAAATTTTGCAACAAGTGTAAAAGAAATGGTCATAGCGCGGTGAAGTGTGAGGTCTACGGACCAGGGGTTAATAGAACGAAAGGAACAAATTGAAATGTCCCGTTCTTATTGATTAAAAACGTTCCATATTAATTGATTTCGTTGCGAGGTTTTGACCTCTATATGAGACGTTTTTCAAAGACTGCATTCATTTTAAAACAAACCATAACCTTTATTTCATCAATAAAGGTTTAAAAAGCTTTACGTAGATTATCAAATAATGATAATCTAAAATATCCTGTTTACACACGACCATTACATAATGGTTTACAATACAAATATGTTACAACAAAATAAGTTTCTTGAATGCAGTTTTTACACAATATCATACAAGCATGGACTCCAATTCTCGTCCTTATTTAAGTATGCGACAGCGGAAGCTCTTAATAATCACCTGAGAATAAACATGCTTAAAACGTCAACAAAAATGTTGGTGAGTTATAGGTTTAACCTATATATATCAAATCATAATAATAGACCACGAGATTTCATATTTCAATACACATCCCATACATAAAGATAAAAATCATTCATATGGTGAACACCTGGTAACCGACATTAACAAGATGCATATATAAGAATATCCCCATCATTCCGGGACACCCTTCGGATATGATATAAATTTCGAAGTACTAAAGCATCCGGTACGTTGGATGGGGTTTGTTAGGCCCAATAGATCTATCTTTAGGATTCGCGTCAATTAGGGTGTCTGTTCCCTAATTCTTAGATTACCAGACTTAATAAAAAGGGGCATATTCGATTTCGATAATTCAACCATAGAATGTAGTTTCACGTACTTGTGTCTATTTTGTAAATCATTTATAAAACCTGCATGTATTCTCATCCCAAAAATATTAGATTTTAAAAGTGGGACTATAACTCACTTTCACAGATTTTTACTTCGTCGGGAAGTAAGACTTGGCCACTGGTTGATTCACGAACCTATAACAATATATACATATATATCAAAGTATGTTCAAAATATATTTACAACACTTTTAATATATTTTGATGTTTTAAGTTTATTAAGTCAGCTGTCCTCGTTAGTAACCTACAACTAGTTGTCCACAGTTAGATGTACAGAAATAAATCGATAAATATTATCTTGAATCAATCCACAACCCAGTGTATACGTATCTCAGTATTGATCACAACTCAAACTATATATATTTTGGAATCAACCTCAACCCTGTATAGCTAACTCCAACATTCACATATAGAGTGTCTATGGTTGTTCCGAAATATATATAGGTGTGTCGACATGATAGGTTGAAACATTGTATACGTGTCTATGGTATCTCAAGATTACATAATATACAATACAAGTTGATTAAGTTATGGTTGGAATAGATTTGTTACCAATTTTCACCTAGCTAAAATGAGAAAAATTATCCAATCTTCTTTTACCCATAACTTCTTCATTTTAAATCCGTTTTGAGTGAATCAAATTGCTATGGTTTCATATTGAACTCTATTTTATGAATCTAAACAGAAAAAGTATAGGTTTATAGTCGGAAAAATAAAAGTTACAAGTCATTTTTGTAAAGGTAGTCATTTCAGTCGAAAGAACGACGTCTAGATGACCATTTTAGAAAACATACTTCCACTTTGAGTTTAACCATAATTTTTGGATATAGTTTCATGTTCATAATAAAAATCATTTTCTCAGAATAACAACTTTTAAATTAAAGTTTATCATAGTTTTTAATTAACTAACCCAAAACAGCCCGCGGTGTTACTACGACGGCGTAAATCCGGTTTTACGGTGTTTTTCGTGTTTCCAGGTTTTAAATCATTAAGTTAGCATATCATATAGATATAGAACATGTGTTTAGTTGATTTTAAAAGTCAAGTTAGAAGGATTAACTTTTGTTTGCGAACAAGTTTAGAATTAACTAAACTATGTTCTAGTGATTACAAGTTTAAACCTTCGAATAAGATAGCTTTATATGTATGAATCGAATGATGTTATGAACATCATTACTACCTTAATTTCCTTGGATAAACCTACTGGAAAAGAGAAAAATGGATCTAGCTTCAATGGATCCTTGGATGGCTCGAAGTTCTTGAAGCAGAATCATGACACGAAAACAAGTTCAAGTAAGATCATCACTTGAAATAAGATTGTTATAGTTATAGAAATTGAACCAAAGTTTGAATATGATTATTACCTTGTATTAGAATGATAACATACTGTAAGAAACAAAGATTTCTTGAGGTTGGATGATCACCTTACAAGATTGGAAGTGAGCTAGCAAACTTGAAAGTCTTCTTGATTTTATGAAACTAGAACTTTTGGAATTTATGAAGAACACTTAGAACTTGAAGATAGAACTTGAGAGAGATCAATTAGATGAAGAAAATTGAAGAATGAAAGTGTTTGTAGGTGTTTTTAGTCGTTGGTGTATGGATTAGATATAAAGGATATGTAATTTTGTTTTCATGTAAATAAGTCATGAATGATTACTCATATTTTTGTAATTTTATGAGATATTTCATGCTAGTTGCCAAATGATGGTTCCCACATGTGTTAGGTGACTCACTTGGGCTGCTAAGAGCTGATCATTGGAGTGTATATACCAATAGTACATACATCTAAAAGCTGTGTATTGTACGAGTACGAATACGGGTGCATACGAGTAGAATTGTTGATGAAACTGAACGAGGATGTAATTGTAATCATTTTTGTTAAGTAGAAGTATTTTGATAAGTGTATTGAAGTCTTTCAAAAGTGTATAAATACATATTAAAACACTACATGTATATACATTTTAACTGAGTCGTTAAGTCATCGTTAGTCGTTACATGTAAGTGTTGTTTTGAAACCTTTAGGTTAACGATCTTGTTAAATGTTGTTAACCCAATGTTTATAATATCAAATGAGATTTTAAATTATTATATTATCATGATATTATCATGTATGAATATCTCTTAATATGATATATATACATTAAATGTCTTTACAACGATAATCGTTACATATATGTCTCGTTTAAAAATCATTAAGTTAGTAGTCTTGTTTTTACATATGTAGTTCATTGTTAATATACTTTATGATATGTTTTCTTATCATAGTATCATGTTAACTATATATATATCCATATATATGTCATCATATAGTTTTTACAAGTTTTAACGTTCGTGAATCACCGATCAACTTGGGTGGTCAATTGTCTATATGAAACATATTTCAATTAATCAAGTCTTAACAAGTTTGATTGCTTAACATGTTGGAAACATTTAATCATGTAAATATCAATCTCAATTAATATATATAAACATGGAAAATTTCGGGTCACTACAGTACCTACCCGTTAAATAAATTTCGTCCCGAAATTTTAAGGTGTTGAAGGTGTTGACGAATCTTCTGGAAATAGATGCGGGTATTTCTTCTTCATCTGATCTTCACGCTCCCAGGTGAACTCGGGTCCTCTACGAGCATTCCATCGAACCTTAACAATTGGTATCTTATTTTGCTTAAGTCTTTTAACCTCACGATCCATTATTTCGACGGGTTCTTCGATGAATTGAAGTTTTTCGTTGATTTGGATTTCATCTAACGGAATAGTGAGATCTTCTTTAGCAAAACATTTCTTCAAATTCGAGACGTGGAAAGTGTTATGTACAGCCGCGAGTTGTTGAGGTAACTCTAGTCGGTAAGCTACTGGTCCGACACGATCAATAATCTTGAATGGTCCAATATACCTTGGATTTAATTTCCCTCGTTTACCAAATCGAACAACGCCTTTCCAAGGTGCAACTTTAAGCATGACCATCTCTCCAATTTCAAATTCTATATCTTTTCTTTTAATGTCAGCGTAGCTCTTTTGTCGACTTTGGGCGGTTTTCAACCGTTGTTGAATTTGGATGATCTTCTCGGTAGTTTCTTGTATAATCTCCGGACCCGTAATCTGTCTATCCCCCACTTCACTCCAACAAATCGGAGACCTGCACTTTCTACCATAAAGTGCTTCAAACGGCGCCATGTCAATGCTTGAATGGTAGCTGTTGTTGTAGGAAAATTCTGCTAACGGTAGATGTCGATCCCAACTGTTTCCGAAATCAATAACACATGCTCGTAGCATGTCTTCAAGCGTTTGTATCGTCCTTTCGCTCTGCCCATCAGTTTGTGGATGATAGGCAGTACTCATGTCTAGACGAGTTCCTAATGCTTGCTGTAATGTCTGCCAGAATCTTGAAATAAATCTGCCATCCCTATCAGAGATAATAGAGATTGGTATTCCATGTCTGGAGACGACTTCCTTCAAATACAGTCGTGCTAACTTCTCCATCTTGTCATCTTCTCTTATTGGCAGGAAGTGTGCTGATTTGGTGAGACGATCAACTATTACCCAAATAGTATCAAAACCACTTGCAGTCCTTGGCAATTTAGTGATGAAATCCATGGTAATGTTTTCCCATTTCCATTCCGGGATTTCGGGTTGTTGAAGTAGACCTGATGGTTTTTGATGCTCAGCTTTGACCTTAGAACACGTCAAACATTCTCCTACGTATTTAGCAACATCGGCTTTCATACCCGGCCACCAAAAATGTTTCTTGAGATCCTTGTACATTTTCCCCGTTCCAGGATGTATTGAGTATCTGGTTTTATGAGCTTCTCTAAGTACCATTTCTCTCATATCTCCAAATTTTGGTACCCAAATCCTTTCAGCCCTATACCGGGTTCCGTCTTCCTGAATATTAAGATGCTTCTCCGATCCTTTGGGTATTTCATCCTTTAAATTTCCCTCTTTTAAAACTCCTTGTTGCGCCTCCTTTATTTGAGTAGTAATGTTATTATGAATCATTATATTCATAGATTTTACTCGAATGGGTTCTCTGTCCTTCCTGCTCAAGGCATCGGCTACCACATTTGCCTTCCCCGGGTGGTAACGAATCTCAAAGTCGTAATCATTCAATAATTCAATCCACCTACGCTGCCTCATATTCAGTTGTTTCTGATTAAATATGTGTTGAAGACTTTTGTGGTCGGTATATATAATACTTTTGACCCCATATAAGTAGTGCCTCCAAGTCTTTAATGCAAAAACAACCGCGCCTAATTCCAAATCATGCGTCGTATAATTTTGTTCGTGAATCTTCAATTGTCTAGACGCATAAGCAATCACCTTCGTTCGTTGCATTAATACACAACCGAGACCTTGCTTTGATGCGTCACAATAAATCACAAAATCATCATTCCCTTCAGGCAATGACAATATAGGTGCCGTAGTTAGCTTTTTCTTCAATAACTGAAACGCTTTCTCTTGTTCATCATTCCATTCAAATTTCTTCCCTTTATGCGTTAATGCAGTCAAGGGTTTTGCTATTCTAGAAAAGTCTTGGATGAACCTTCTGTAGTAACCAGCTAGTCCTAAAAACTGGTGTATGTGTTTCGGAGTTTTCGGGGTTTCCCACTTTTCAACAGTTTCTATCTTTGCCGGATCCACCTTAATACCTTTATTGTTCACTATGTACCGAGGAATTGAACTTCTTCCAACCAAAATGCACACTTTGAAAACTTAGCGTACAATTTTTCCTTCCTCAATACTTCTAACACCTTTCTCAAATGTTCACCGTGTTCTTGGTCATTCTTTGAGTAAATAAGTATGTCATCAATGAAAACAATGACAAACTTGTCAAGGTATGGTCCACACACTCGGTTCATAAGGTCCATGAACACAGCTGGTGCATTAGTTAAACCAAACGGCATGACCATAAACTCGTAATGACCGTAACGTGTTCTGAAAGCAGTCTTTGGAATATCATCTTCTTTCACCCGCATTTGATGATACCCGAAACGTAAGTCAATCTTTGAATAAACAGACGAGCCTTGTAGTTGATCAAATAAGTCATCGATTCTCGGTAGTGGGTAGCGATTCTTGATGGTAAGTTTGTTCAACTCTCGGTATTCGATACACAACCTGAATGTACCATCTTTCTTCTTGACAAACAAAACAGGAGCTCCCCACGGTGATGTGCTTGGTCGAATGAAACCACGCTCTAAAAGTTCTTGTAATTGGCTTTGTAGTTCTTTCATCTCGCTGGGTGCGAGTCTGTAAGGAGCACGAGCTATTGGTGCAGCTCCTGGTACAAGATCTATTTGAAATTCAACGGATCGATGTGGGGGTAATCCCGGTAATTCTTTCGGAAATACATCAGGAAATTCTTTTGCGACGGGAACATCATTGATGCTCTTTTCTTCAGTTTGTACTTTCTCGACGTGTGCTAGAACAGCATAGTAACCTTTTCTTATTAGTTTTTGTGCCTTCAAATTACTAACAAGATGTAGCTTCGTGTTGCCCTTTTCTCCGTACACCATTAAGGGTTTTCCTTTTTCTCGTATAATGCGAATTGCATTTTTGTAACAAACGATCTCCGCTTTCACTTCTTTCAACCAGTCCATACCGATTATCACATCAAAACTCCCTAACTCTACTGGTATCAAATCAATCTTAAATGTTTCGCTAACCAGTTTAATTTCTCGATTCCGACATATATTATCTGCTGAAATTAATTTACCATTTGCTAATTCGAGTAAAAATTTACTATCCAAAGGCGTCAATGGACAACTTAATTTAGCACAAAAATCTCTACTCATATAGCTTCTATCCGCACCCGAATCAAATAAAACGTAAGCAGATTTATTGTCAATAAGAAACGTACCCGTAACAAGCTCCGGGTCTTCCTGTGCCTCTGCTGCATTAATATTGAAAACTCTTCCACGGCCTTGTCCATTCGTGTTCTCCTGGTTCGGGCAATTTCTAATAATGTGGCCCGGTTTTCCACATTTATAACAAACTACATTGGCATAACTTGCTCCGACACTACTTGCTCCGCCATTACTCGTTCCGACACCATTTGTTCCTTTCGTTCTATTAACCCCTGGTCCGTAGACCTCACACTTCGCCGCGCTATGACCATTTCTTTTACATTTGTTGCAAAATTTGGTGCAGAACCCCGAGTGATTCTTTTCACACCTTTGGCATAGCTGCTTCTGATTGTTGTTGTTGTTGCGGTTATTATTGTTGTTGGGATGATTGTTGTAGTGCTGTTGTTGTTGTTGTTGTTGTTGGGCCGTTTGTTGTAGTTGCGATTGATGTTGCGATTGTTGGGATAATTGTTGCGATTATTGTTGTAATTGCTGTTGTTGTTGTATTGGTGATTCTTATCACCGTTTTCCTCCCACTTTCTTTTGACTTGCTTCACATTGGCCTCTTCAGCAGTCTGTTCTTTAATTCTTTCTTCAATTTGGTTCACGAGTTTGTGAGCCATTCTACATGCCTGTTGTATGGAGGCGGGCTCGTGTGAACTTATATCTTCTTGGATTCTTTCCGGTAATCCTTTCACAAACGCGTCGATCTTCTCTTTCTCATCTTCGAATGCTCCCAGACACAATAGGCACAATTCTGTGAATCGTCTTTCGTACGTGGTAATATCAAATCCTTGGGTTCGTAACCCTCTAAGTTCTGTCTTGAGCTTATTGACCTCGGTTCTGGGACGGTACTTCTCGTTCATCAAGTGCTTGAATGCTGACCACGGTAGTGCGTACGCATCGTCTTGTCCCACTTGCTCTAGATAGGTATTCCACCATGTTAATGCAGAACCTGTGAAGGTATGCGTAGCGTACTTTACTTTGTCCTCTTCAGTACACTTACTTATGGCAAACACCGATTCGACCTTCTCGGTCCACCGTTTCAATCCGATCGGTCCTTCGGTTCCATCAAATTCCAAAGGTTTGCAGGCAGTGAATTCTTTGTAGGTGCATCCTACACGATTTCCTGTACTGCTAGATCCAAGGTTATTGTTGGTATGTAGCGCAGCCTGTACTGCGGCTATGTTTGAAGCTAGAAAAGTACGGAATTCCTCTTCATTCATATTCACGGTGTGTCGAGTAGTCGGTGCCATTTCCTTCAAAATAGTTAAATGGAACAAGTTAATCATACAGAATATTAAGAGTAGTTAATAGTATTTCGTAGCATAATATGAACTCATTTATAAAAGCTTTTTCTTCATATTAGCGTTTTATAAGTTTAAATTCGGGTAGTACCTACCCGTTAAGTTCATACTTAGTAGCTAATATACAATTCAACTACTACAATTCTATATGAAAAACTGATTATAATAATATTTCACGTTCAAACTTTTATACAATATTTTACAAACTTACAATACCGCTTATTTTACATAAAGCATGAAATATAGCACACAATAACTTTGATACAAGATAGTTGTGAAGATAATTCTAGCTAGTACACAAGTCGTTCAGCAAAGGCAATAAAGACACGTAATTCATACGTCCAGAAACAAGTCATGCATTCTGGTTTTACTAGGACTACTTCCCATCCTTGGTCTTGTGCAACATAACCGTTATGGCCGTTGATAAGACAGCGTGTTGTAACGTCGTCAAAGGGACGAGGGTTACGTAATGTCCAACAGTCCCGTAATAATCTAAAAACCTCATTTCTTACCCCAATTACCGACTCCGTCACTTGTGGAAACGTTTTGTTTAATAGTTGTAGCCCGATGTTCTTGTTCTCACTTTGGTGAGAAGCGAACATTACTAATCCGTAAGCATAACATGCTTCTTTATGTTGCATGTTAGCCGCTTTTTCTAAATCACGAAGTCCAATATTCGGATATATTGAGTCAAAATAATTTCTTAACCCGTTGCGTAAAATAGCATTTGGGTTCCCCGCAATATATGCGTCAAAGTAAACACATCGTAACTTATGGGTTTCCCAATGTGATATCCCCCATCTTTCAAACGAAAGTCTCTTATAAACCAAGACATTCTTGGAACGTTCTTCGAATGTCTTACAAACTGATCTCGCCTTAAATAGTTGTGCCGAGGAATTCTGGCCGACTCTAGACAAGATTTCATCAATCATGTCTCCGGGTAGGTCTCTTAAAATATTGGGTTGTCTATCCATTTTGTGTTTTTAAACTGTAAAATAGACAAGAGTTAGATTCATAAAAAAAATACTTATTAATACAAGCAATTTTTACATATATCATAAAGCATAAGAACACTATATTACATATATTACACCACACGAATACAACTATCTTATTCCAACTCGCTCGTTTCTTCTTCTTCGGTTTTGGTTCGTTTTGCCAAGTTTCTAGGGATATATGATGTTCCCCTAATACGAGCCGTCGTTGTCCACATTGGTTTAGAAAAACCTGGTGGTTTAGAGGTTCCCGGGTCATTGTTACAACTTAAGGACTTCGGGGGTTGACGATACATATAAAGTTCATCGGGGTTGGAATTAGATTTCTCTATTTTTATGCCCTTTCCCTTATTATTTTCTTTTGCCTTTTTAAATTCAGTTGGGGTAATTTCTATAACATCATTGGAATTCTCGTCGGAATCCGATTCATCGGAGAATTGGTAATCCTCCCAATATTTTGCTTCCTTGGCGGAAACACCATTGACCATAATTAACCTTGGTCGGTTGGTTGAGGATTCTCTTTTACTTAACCGTTTTATTATTTCCCCCACCGGTTCCGATTCTTCTTCCGGTTCCGATTCTTCTTTCGGTTCCGATTCTTCTTCCGGTTCCGACTCTTCTCCCGGTTCTTCTTCGGGAACTTGTGAATCAGTCCACGAATCATTCCAATTTACATTTGACTCTTCATTATTATTAGGTGAGTCAATGGGACTTGTTCTAGAGGTAGACATCTATCACATAATATCAAACACGTTAACAGATTAATATATCACATAATATTCATATGTTAAAAATATATAGTTTCCAACAAAAATGTTAAGCAATCATTTTTAAAGAAAACACGGTCGAAGTCCAGAATCACTAATGCATCCTAACAAACTCGATAAGACACACTAATGCAAATTTTCTGGTTCTCTAAGACCAACGCTCGGATACCAACTGAAATGTCCCGTTCTTATTGATTAAAAACGTTCCATATTAATTGATTTCGTTGCGAGGTTTTGACCTCTATATGGGACGTTTTTCAAAGACTGCATTCATTTTAAAACAAACCATAACCTTTATTTCATCAATAAAGGTTTAAAAAGCTTTACGTAGATTATCAAATAATGATAATCTAAAATATCCTGTTTACACACGACCATTACATAATGGTTTACAATACAAATATGTTACAACAAAATAAGTTTCTTGAATGCAGTTTTTACACAATATCATACAAGCATGGACTCCAATTCTCGTCCTTATTTAAGTATGCGACAGCGGAAGCTCTTAATAATCACCTGAGAATAAACATGCTTAAAACATCAACAAAAATGTTGGTGAGTTATAGGTTTAACCTATATATATCAAATCATAATAATAGACCACGAGATTTCATATTTCAATACACATCCCATACATAGAGATAAAAATCATTCATATGGTGAACACCTGGTAACCGACATTAACAAGATGCATATATAAGAATATCCCCATCATTCCGGGACACCCTTCGGATATGATATAAATTTCGAAGTACTAAAGCATCCGGTACTTTGGATGGGGTTTGTTAGGCCCAATAGATCTATCTTTAGGATTCGCGTCAATTAGGGTGTCTGTTCCCTAATTCTTAGATTACCAGACTTAATAAAAAGGGGCATATTCGATTTCGATAATTCAACCATAGAATGTAGTTTCACGTACTTGTGTCTATTTTGTAAATCATTTATAAAACCTGCATGTATTCTCATCCCAAAAATATTAGATTTTAAAAGTGGGACTATAACTCACTTTCACAGATTTTTACTTCGTCGGGAAGTAAGACTTGGCCACTGGTTGATTCACGAACCTATAACAATATATACATATATATCAAAGTATGTTCAAAATATATTTACAACACTTTTAATATATTTTGATGTTTTAAGTTTATTAAGTCAGCTGTCCTCGTTAGTAACCTACAACTAGTTGTCCACAGTTAGATGTACAGAAATAAATCGATAAATATTATCTTGAATCAATCCACGACCCAGTGTATACGTATCTCAGTATTGATCACAACTCAAACTATATATATTTTGGAATCAACCTCAACCCTGTATAGCTAACTCCAACATTCACATATAGAGTGTCTATGGTTGTTCCGAAATATATATAGATGTGTCGACATGATAGGTCGAAACATTGTATACGTGTCTATGGTATCTCAAGATTACATAATATACAATACAAGTTGATTAAGTTATGGTTGGAATAGATTTGTTACCAATTTTCACGTAGCTAAAATGAGAAAAATTATCCAATCTTCTTTTACCCATAACTTCTTCATTTTAAATCCGTTTTGAGTGAATCAAATTGCTATGGTTTCATATTGAACTCTATTTTATGAATCTAAACAGAAAAAGTATAGGTTTATAGTCGGAAAAATAAAAGTTACAAGTCATTTTTGTAAAGGTAGTCATTTCAGTCGAAAGAACGACGTCTAGATGACCATTTTAGAAAACATACTTCCACTTTGAGTTTAACCATAATTTTTGGATATAGTTTCATGTTCATAATAAAAATCATTTTCTCAGAATAACAACTTTTAAATTAAAGTTTATCATAGTTTTTAATTAACTAATCCAAAACAGCCCGCGGTGTTACTACGACGGCGTAAATCCGGTTTTACGGTGTTTTTCGTGTTTCCAGGTTTTAAATCATTAAGTTAGCATATCATATAGATATAGAACATGTGTTTAGTTTATTTTAAAAGTCAAGTTAGAAGGATTAACTTTTGTTTGCGAACAAGTTTAGAATTAACTAAACTATGTTCTAGTGATTACAAGTTTAAACCTTCGAATAAGATAGCTTTATATGTATGAATCGAATGATGTTATGAACATCATTACTACCTTAATTTCCTTGGATAAACTTACTGGAAAAGAGAAAAATGGATCTAGCTTCAATGGATCCTTGGATGGCTCGAAGTTCTTGAAGCAGAATCATGACACGAAAACAAGTTCAAGTAAGATCATCACTTGAAATAAGATTGTTATAGTTATAGAAATTGAACCAAAGTTTGAATATGATTATTACCTTGTATTAGAATGATAACATACTATAAGAAACAAAGATTTCTTGAGGTTGGATGATCACCTTACAAGATTGGAAGTGAGCTAGCAAACTTGAAAGTATTCTTGATTTTATGAAACTAGAACTTTTGGAATTTATGAAGAACACTTAGAACTTGAAGATAGAACTTGAGAGAGATCAATTAGATGAAGAAAATTGAAGAATGAAAGTGTTTGTAGGTGTTTTTGGTCGTTGGTGTATGGATTAGATATAAAGGATATGTAATTTTGTTTTCATGTAAATAAGTCATGAATGATTACTCATATTTTTGTAATTTTATGAGATATTTCATGCTAGTTGCCAAATGATGGTTCCCACATGTGTTAGGTGACTCACATGGGCAGCTAAGAGCTGATCATTGGAGTGTATATACCAATAGTACATACATCTAAAAGCTGTGTATTGTACGAGTACGAATACGGGTGCATACGAGTAGAATTGTTGATGAAACTGAACGAGGATGTAATTGTAAGCATTTTTGTTAAGTAGAAGTATTTTGATAAGTGTATTGAAGTCTTTCAAAAGTGTATAAATACATATTAAAACACTACATGTATATACATTTTAACTGAGTCGTTAAGTCATCGTTAGTCGTTACATGTAAGTGTTGTTTTGAAACCTTTAGGTTAACGATCTTGTTAAATGTTGTTAACCCAATGTTTATAATATCAAATGAGATTTTAAATTATTATATTATCATGATATTATCATGTATGAATATCTCTTAATATGATATATATACATTAAATGTCTTTACAACGATAATCGTTAAATATATGTCTCGTTTAAAAATCATTAAGTTAGTAGTCTTGTTTTTACATATGTAGTTCATTGTTAATATACTTTATGATATGTTTTCTTATCATAGTATCATGTTAACTATATATATATCCATATATATGTCATCATATAGTTTTTACAAGTTTTAACGTTCGTGAATCACCGATCAACTTGGGTGGTCAATTGTCTATATGAAACATATTTCAATTAATCAAGTCTTAACAAGTTTGATTGCTTAACATGTTGGAAACATTTAATCATGTAAATATCAATCTCAATTAATATATATAAACATGGAAAAGTTCGGGTCACTACACAAATGGTGTCGGAACGAGTAATGGCGGAGCAAGTAGTGTCGGAGCAAGTTATGCCAATGTAGTTTGTTATAAATGTGGAAAACCGGGCCACATTATTAGAAATTGCCCGAACCAGGAGAACACGAATGGACAAGGCCGCGGAAGAGTTTTCAATATTAATGCGGCAGAGGCACAGGAAGACCCGGAGCTTGTTACGGGTACGTTTCTTATTGACAATAAATCTGCTTACGTTTTATTTGATTCGGGTGTGGATAGAAGCTATATGAGTAGAGATTTTTGTGCTAAATTAAGTTGTCCATTGACGCCTTTGGATAGTAAATTTTTACTCGAATTAGCAAATGGTAAATTAATTTCAGCAGATAATATATGTCGGAATCGAGAAATTAAACTGGTTAGCGAAACATTTAAGATTGATTTGATACCAGTAGAGTTAGGGAGTTTTGATGTGATAATCGGTATGGACTAGTTGAAAGAAGTGAAAGCAGAGATCGTTTGTTACAAAAATGCAATTCGCATTATACGAGAAAAAGAAAAACCCTTAATGGTGTACGGAGAAAAGGGCAACACGAAGCTACATATTATTAGTAATTTGAAGGCACAAAAACTAATAAGAAAAGGTTGCTATACTGTTCTAGCACACGTCGAGAAAGTACAAACTGAAGAAAAGAGCATCAATGATGTTCCCATTGCAAAAGAATTTCCCGATGTATTTTTGAAAGAATTACCGGGATTACCCCCACAGCGATCCGTTGAATTTCAAATAGATCTTGTACCAGGAGCTGCACCAATAGCTCGTGCTCCTTACAGACTCGCACCCAGCGAGATGAAAGAACTGCAAAGCCAATTACAAGAACTTTTAGAGCGTGGTTTCATTCGACCAAGCACATCACCGTGGGGAGCTCCTGTTTTGTTTGTCAAAAAGAAAGATGGTACATTCAGGTTGTGTATCGACTACCGAGAGTTGAACAAACTTACCATCAAGAACCGCTACCCACTACCGAGAATCGACGACTTATTTGATCAACTACAAGGCTCGTCTGTTTATTCAAAGATTGACTTACGTTCCGGGTATCATCAAATGCGGGTGAAAGAAGATGATATTCCAAAGACTGCTTTCAGAACACGTTACGGTCATTACGAGTTTATGGTCATGCTGTTTGGTTTAACTAATGCACCAGCTGTGTTCATGGACCTTATGAACCAAGTGTGTGGACCATACCTTGACAAGTTTGTCATTGTTTTCATTGATGACATACTTATTTACTCAAAGAATGACCAAGAACACGGTGAACATTTGAGAAAGGTGTTAGAAGTATTGAGGAAGGAAGAATTGTACGCTAAGTTTTCAAAGTGTGCATTTTGGTTGGAAGAAGTTCAATTCCTCGGTCACATAATGAACAAAGAAGGTATTAAGGTGGATCCGGCAAAGATAGAAACTGTTGAAAAGTGGGAAACCCCGAAAACTCCGAAACACATACGCCAGTTTTTAGGACTAGCTGGTTACTACAGAAGGTTCATCCAAGACTTTTCCAGAATAGCAAAATCCTTGACTGCATTAACGCATAAAGGGAAGAAATTTGAATGGAATGATGAACAAGAGAAAGCATTTCAGTTATTGAAGAAAAAGCTAACTACGGCACCTATATTGTCATTGCCTGAAGGGAATGATGATTTTGTGATTTATTATGATGCATCAAAGCAAGGTCTCGGTTGTGTATTAATGCAACGAACGAAGGTGATTGCTTATGCGTCTAGACAATTGAAGATTCACGAACAAAATTATATGACGCATGATTTGGAATTAGGCGCGGTTGTTTTTGCATTAAAGACTTGGAGGCACTACTTATATGGGGTCAAAAGTATTATATATACCGACCACAAAAGTCTTCAACACATATTTAATCAGAAACAATTGAATATGAGGCAGCGTAGGTGGATTGAATTATTGAATGATTACGACTTTGAGATTCATTACCACCCGGGGAAGGCAAATGTGGTAGCCGATGCCTTGAGCAGGAAGGATAGAGAACCCATTAGAGTAAAATCTATGAATATAATGATTCATAATAACCTTACTACTCAAATAAAGGAGGCGCAGCAAGGAGTTTTAAAAGAGGGAAATTTAAAGGATGAAATACCCAAAGGATCGGAGAAACATCTTAATATTCGGGAAGACGGAACCCGGTATAGGGCTGAAAGGATTTGGGTACCAAAATTTGGAGATATGAGAGAAATGGTACTTAGAGAAGCTTATAAAACCAGATACTCAATACATCCTGGAACGGAGAAGATGTACAAGGATCTCAGGAAATATTTTTGGTGGCCGGGTATGAAAGCCGATGTTGCTAAATACGTAGGAGAATGTTTGACGTGTTCTAAGGTCAAAGCTGAGCATCAGAAACCATCAGGTCTACTTCAACAACCCGAAATCCCGGAATGGAAATGGGAAAACATTACCATGGATTTCATCACTAAATTGCCAAGGACTGCAAGTGGTTTTGATACTATTTGGGTAATAGTTGATCATCTCACCAAATCAGCACATTTTCTGCCAATAAGAGAAGATGACAAGATGGAGAAGTTAGCACGACTGTATTTGATGGAAGTCGTCTCCAGACATGGAATACCAATCTCTATTATCTCTGATAGGGATGGCAGATTTATTTCAAGATTCTGGTAGACATTACAGCAAGCATTAGGAACTCGTCTAGACATGAGTACTGCCTATCATCCACAAACTGATGGACAGAGCGAAAGGATGATACAAACGCTTGAAGACATGCTACGAGCGTGTGTTATTGATTTCGGAAACAGTTGGGATCGACATCTACCATTAGCAAAATTTTCCTACAACAACAGCTACCATTCAAGCATTGAGATGGCGCCGTTTGAAGCACTTTATGGTAGAAAGTGCAGGTCTCCTATTTGTTGGAGTGAAGTGGGGGATAGACAGATTACGGGTCCGGAGATTATACAAGAAACTACCGAGAAGATCATCCAAATTCAACAACGGTTGAAAACCGCCCAAAGTCGACAAAAGAGCTACGCTGACATTAAAAGAAAAGATATAGAATTTGAAATTGGAGAGATGGTCATGCTTAAAGTTGCACCTTGGAAAGGCGTTGTTCGATTTGGTAAACGAGGGAAATTAAATCCAAGGTATATTGGACCATTCAAGATTATTGATCGTGTCGGACCAGTAGCTTACCGACTTGAGTTACCTCAACAACTCGCGGCTGTACATAACACTTTTCACGTCTCGAATTTGAAGAAATGTTTTGCTAAATAAGATCTCACTATTCCGTTAGATGAAATCCAAATCAACGAAAAACTCCAATTCATCGAAGAACCCATCGAAATAATGGATCGTGAGGTTAAAAGACTTAAGCAAAACAAGATACCAATTGTTAAGGTTTGATGGAATGCTCGTAGAGGACCCGAGTTCACCTGGGAGCGTGAAGATCAGATGAAGAAGAAATACCCGCATCTATTTCCAGAAGATTCATCAACACCTTCAACAGCTTAAAATTTCGGGACGAAATTTATTTAACGGGTAGGTACTGTAGTGACCCGAACTTTTCCATGTTTATATATATTAATTGAGATTGATATTTACATGATTAAATGTTTCCAACATGTTAAGCAATCAAACTTGTTAAGACTTGATTAATTGAAATATGTTTCATATAGACAATTGACCACCCAAGTTGACCGGCGATTCACGAACGTTAAAACTTGTAAAAAAGACATGACGATATATATATGGATATACATATGGTTAACATGAGATTATGATAAGTAAGTATCTCCATAAGTATATTAACAATGAGTTATATACATATAAACAAGACTACTAACTTAAGGATTTCGAAACGAGACATATATGTAGCGATTATCGTTGTAACGACATTTAAATGTATATATATCATATTAAGATATATTAATATATCATAATATCATGATAATATAATAATTTAACATCTCATTAGATATAATAAACAATGGGTTAACAACATTAATTGAGATCGTTAACTTAAAGGTTTCAAAACAACGCTTATATGTAACGACTAACGATGACTTAACGACTCAGTTAAAATGTATATACATGTAGTGTATTTAGATGTATTAAAATACTTTTGGAAGACTTCAAGACATATATCAAAACACTCATACTTAACGAAAATGGTTGCAGTAACTTTTCCATTCTTTTCTTTCATCAAGAATTCTAGTCGTATTCTTACCCGTATTATACACAGCTTCAAAACGTACTTACTATGAGTATATACCAATAGGAACTAGCATGGGATTCCAATCTTGATTATGTCATGTATGACTAATCAATTTTAACTTCTACCATGAGCTAGTCAACTAACTAGAACTCCTTTTAACCCCACTCACCACTCACCAATTACCACTCATCATTCACTCCATTTCACTTCCAATTCTCTTTCTAATTCTCTCTCAACGCACACACACTATTATGAATGTATTTTTCCAGTAGTTAATCATCATCTTCATCAAAAATCACTTCAAGAATCAAGCTATAATCATCATAGGAAGAACACTTCAAGAACACTTCAAAAATCCCTTCAAGTTTACTAATTTACTTCCAAGCTTTCTAATCCATTCCAAGTAATCATCTAAGATCAAGAAACCTTTGTTATATACAGTAGGTTATCTTTCTTATTCAAGGTAATATTCATATTCAAACTTTGATTCAATTTCTATAACTATAAACTATCTTAATTCGAGTAAAAATCTTACTTGAACTTGTTTTTGTGTCATGATCCTACTTCAAGAACTTTCAAGCCATCCAAGATCCTTTGAAGCTAGATCATTTCTTGTCACTTCCAGTATGTTTACCTACTAAACTTGAGGTAGTAATTATGTTCATAACATCATTCGATTCATATATATAAAACTATCTTATTCGAAGGTTTAAACTCGTAATCACTAGAACATAGTTTAGTTAATTCTAAACTTGTTCGCAAACAAAAGTTAATCCTTCTAACTTGACTTTTAAAATTAACTACACACATGTTCTATATCTATATGATATGCTAACTTAATGATTTAAAACCTGAAAACACGAAAAACACCGTAAAACCGGATTTACGCCGTCGTAGTAACACCGCTGGCTGTTTTGGGTTAGTTAATTAAAAACTATGATAAACTTTGATTTAAAAGTTGTTATTCTGAGAAAATGATTTTTATTATGAACATGAAACTATATCCAAAAATTATGGTTAAACTCAAAGTGGAAGTATGTTTTCTAAAATGGTCATCTAGACGTCGTTCTTTCGACTGAAATGACTACCTTTACAAAAACGACTTGTAACTTATTTTTCTGACTATAAACCTATACTTTTCTGTTTAGATTCATAAAATAGAGTTCAATATGAAACCATAGCAATTTGATTCACTCAAAACGGATTTAAAATGAAGAAGTTATGGGTAAAACAAGATTGGATAATTTTTCTCATTTTAGCTAAGTGAAAATTGGTAATAAATCTATTCCAACCATAACTTAATCAGCTTGTATTGTATATTATGTAATCTTGAGATATCATAGACACGTATACAATATTTCGACCTATCATGTCGACACATCTATATATATTTCGGAACAACCATAGACACTCTATATGTGAATGTTGGAGTTAGCTATACAGGGTTGAGGTTGATTCCAAAATATATATAGTTTGAGTTGTGATCAATACTGAGATACGTATACACTGGGTCGTGGATTGATTCAAGATAATATTTATCGATTTATTTATGTACATCTAACTGTGGACAACTAGTTGTAGGTTACTAACGAGGACAGCTGACTTAATAAACTTAAAACATCAAAATATATAAAAGTGTTGTAAATATATTTTAAACATACTTTGATATATATGTATATATTGTTATAGGTTCGTGAATCAACCAGTGGCCAAGTCTTACTTCCCGACGAAGTAAAAATATGTGAAAGTGAGTTATAGTCCCACTTTTAAAATCTAATATTTTTGGGATGAGAATACATACAGGTTTTATAAATGATTTACAAAATAGACACAAGTACGTGAAACTACATTCTATGGTTGAATTATCGAAATCGAATATGCCCCTTTTTATTAAGTCTGGTAATCTAAGAATTAGGGAACAGACACCCTAATTGACGCGAATCCTAAAGATAGATCTATTGGGCCTAACAAACCCCATCCAAAGTACCGGATGCTTTAGTACTTTGAAATTTATATCATATCCGAAGGGTGTCCCGGAATGATGGGGATATTCTTATATATATGCATCTTGTTAATTTCGGTTACCAGGTGTTCACCATATGAATGATTTTTATCTCTATGTATGGGATGTGTATTGAAATATGAAATCTTGTGGTCTATTATTATGATTTGATATATATAGGTTAAACCTATAACTCACCAACATTTTTGTTGACGTTTTAAGCATGTTTATTCTCAGGTGATTATTAAGAGCTTCCGCTGTCGCATACTTAAATAAGGACGAGATTTGGAGTCCATGCTTGTATGATATTGTGTAAAAACTGCATTCAAGAAACTTATTTTGTTGTAACATATTTGTATTGTAAACCATTATGTAATGGTCGTGTGTAAACAGGATATTTTAGATTATCATTGTTTGATAATCTACGTAAAGCTTTTTAAAACCTTTATCTATGAAATAAAAGTTATGGTTTGTTTTAAAAATGAATGCAGTCTTTGAAAAACGTCTCATATAGAGGTCAAAACCTCGCAACGAAATCAATTAATATGGAACGTTTTTAATCAATAAGAACGGGACATTTCAAATGTGGCCCGGTTTTCCACATTTATAACAAACTACATTGGCATAACTTGCTCCGCCACTACTTGCTCCGCCATTACTCGTTCCGACACCATTTGTTCCTTTCGTTCTGTTAACCCCTGGTCCGTAGACCTCACACTTCGCCGCGCTATGACCATTTCTTTTACACTTGTTGCAAAATTTGGTGCAGAACCCGAGTGATGCTTTTCACACCTTTGGCATAGTTGCTTCTGATTGTTGTTGTTGTTGCGGTTGTTATTGTTGTTTGGATGATTGTTGTAGTTGCTGTTGTTGTTGTTGTTGTTGTTGTTGTTGTTGGGCCATTTGTTGTAGTTGCGATTGATGTTACGATTGTTGGGATAATTGTTGCGATTATTGTTGTAATTGCTGTTGTTGTTGTATTGGTGATTCTTATCACTGTTTTCCTCCCACTTTCTTTTGACTTGCTTCACATTGGCCTCTTCAGCCGTCTGTTCTTTAATTCTTTCCTCAATCTGGTTTACTAGTTTGTGAGCCATTCTACATGCCTGTTGTATGGAGGCGGGCTCGTGTGAACTTATATCTTCTTGGATTCTTTCCGGTAATCCTTTCACAAACGCATCGATCTTCTCTTCCTCATCTTCGAACGCTCCCGGTGATAATGCTAAAAACGAACATATATTTCATAGCATTATTCCCCAAGAAAGATAAGCTTTTAGTTGCAATTGTTCTATTTACAAGTGATATTCGTTTAAATATTAAAAGGTGAAGACAAAAGACAGATTCGACGAATTGAAGACGCAAACGACCAAAAAGCTCAAAAGTACAAAATACAATCAAAGAGGTTCCAATTATTGATAAGAAACGTATCGAAATTACAAGAGTACAAGATTCAAAACGCAAAGTACAAGATATAAAATAGTACGCAAGGACGTTCAAAAATCCGGAACAGGGACCAGAGTCAACTCTCATCGCTCGACGCAACGGACTAAAAATTACAAGTTAACTATGTATATAAATATAATATAATATATAATTAATTATATTAATTATATATATATTATATTTATAAAATAAATCGTCGGCAAACAAAGAGCCAAATGTGGGTGAGCTGTAAAAAGGATCTCCGCGACTGATGTCAAAGCTAAGGTATACGAAATAGTTTATATTTTTGCAGGAAACACTATTAAATACGATACAATTTTACACAAGATATTTATTTATTTAGAGAATGGATATACTTAAACCTTGCTACAACACTTATAGGCAGTGTACCTAATCGTACAGTAGTGTAGTTTTTAGTAAGTCCGGTTCGTTCCACAGGGAATCTTTTTTTAAACAAAGCTCAACGCTATATTAATTTACTTTTATAAAAATACAAACATATATATATAAGTAATATTATTATTATAAAGGGGGGTTTTTACCGTTTAATGACCGGTTTGTCGATTTTAAGACTTTAGTCGCAGTTAAAACCTAATGTAAAATATTAAATAAATAAAAGACTTAATTTAAAGCGTAAAATAAATAACGATAATGAAATTGCAAATAATAAAAGTGCGATAAAATAAAATTGCGATAATTAAAAAGTACGATAATTAAAAGTGCGATTAAATAACAATAAATAAAAGTGCGATAATTAGAAGTGCAATTAGATATAAAATAAAGGAAATTAAATATGAAATAAAAGAATTATGCTTATTTAAACTTCTGTAATCATGATGTTTGACGTGTTAATTTTAGTTTTATGCCCATGGGTTAATTGTCCTTTGTCCTGGATTATTTAATATGTCCGTCTGGTTTTTGTCCATAACAGTCCATCAGTCATAAATATAAAATGCGAGTGTCCTCGTCAAATTATCCTTATACCCGAAGTTAAATATTCCAACTAATTGGGGATTCGAATTGTAACAAGGTTTTAATACTTTGTTTAATGAATACACCAGGTTATCGACTGCGTGTAAACCAAGGTTTTACTACTTTGTTAACAATTACACCAATTACCCTTGAATTTAATTTCACCCCTGTTTTAATTATTCTAGTGGCTATTAATCCATTCCCGTGTCCGGTTAAATGAACGATTATTCGTACATATAAATACCCCGCCCATCGTGTCCGATTGAGTGTATATGGTAATTTATAGGGACGCCCAATTGTAAATCTTTATATTAACATTAACAAACTTTCATTTAGTTAAACAAATATAAAGCCCATTAATAGCCCATAGTCTAATTTCCACAAGTGTCGTTCTTTTGTTCAAACCCCAATTATGGTACAAAGCCCAATTACCCAATTTTAGTAATTAGTCCAACATCATGATTACTTCGTTTTAAATAAGCATAATAATAACTTAGCTACGAGACATTAATATAAAAAGGTTGAACATAACTTACAATGTTTAAAAATAGCGTAGCGTTACACGGACAGAATTTCGACTTATACACTCAAAACACTCCTTAACATAACCTTATTATTATTATTAATTAAAATTAAAATTAAATTTATTTATGTATTACAAAAGAGAGATAGAAAGATATATTATGGTGTACATAAAATGGATCACGAACTCGCTTTAAATAGAATGTGGCCTGGAAAAGCCCCTCATGCGAGTCGCATGAAAATGGGCATAGGGCCATGCGAGTCGCATGGCCATGAATTCCAGCTCACATTCGTTTGGCTCCTAGCTTGTCGACATAATTTAATAATAATAAATATATAAATAATTTTAATAATTATTTATATATTTATATTATATTTATATGCATAGTTGAGTAGATATTTTTAGTCCGTTACGTCGGGCGTTTCTTCTAGGCTCAGGTCCCGGTTCCGGATTTTCGGACGTCCTCGCGTACTATTTTATATCGTGTACTTTGCATCTTGTAACTTGTACTCTTGTTATTTTGAGACGTTCCTCATCAATAATTTGAACCTTTTTGATTGAATCTTGTACTTTTTAGCTTTTTGGACCTTTCCGTCTTCAATTTGTCGAATCTGCCTTTTATCTTCACTTTTTAATATTTAAACGAATAGTGCTTGTAAATCGAACAATATCAACTAAAATCTTGTCTTTCTTGGGGAATAATGCTGTAAAATATGTGTTCATTTTTGGCATTATCAATATTCCCACACTTAAGCGTTGCTTGTCCTCAAGCAATATAGTCTTGAAACACTTGAATCACTTCTTTATTCTTCACACTTTGTACATAAGTGACTTCAATACAGCGGTATAAACAATGATAGTAACGATGTGGTTTAAAGGTGGGTGTGTCTTTTATAGTTGCCTCGGGTTTAGGTCAACGACACTTGCAATCAAATAGCCGATTTACTTTCGGTTTCCAAAGCAAAGTGCACATTTGAAAGGTGGTTTACAGTCCCACATGACTATAAAAATTTAGGTCCTTAAGGAAATTGGATCTTTATGAAAACATTTGATCTTTTGAAAATTCAAGCTAGATTTTACCCTAGACAAGTTTTCTGATTTGATCCATCATCGGTGTTGCAAAATATATCTGTGGATCAATATTTTGGCTAAAACTTTTAGGCTCGTGTAATCCACTGCTATCCCTGTATCGGAAAGCACACATCCAGTTTACTTGTTTCGTATATTACCTTTCGGTAAACTACCGTCCGGTTGTAAAGGAAAGCGATGAACAAGAAACTGTTAAGGCAATGTCCAGTGACATGCAGATGATTATGGTCTTTTTAACGTGTCGGATGCTAGAACTATCCTTGGTAGGAGCAATAGTAAAGATCATCCTATAATTTTTCAGTCTGGCACAAGGTCCTGTCTCCGACCATGCTATGCAACCACCGTTCTTACGGTTGACACCCGATTTGGTTCAGGTGACCTAATGAATTCCAGGTGAATTCCTAGGATTTTACGTTCAATGGTAATGAACGCATTGAAAATGGATTTTCAGAAAACAAATCGGTTTGTAATTTTGATCAAAATATTTTCTCGTTCAAGCTCGAGTTTAGATATCATTGAATTCCATGAGTTTGAATTCTCAATCTTTAAGGTCAATCTCTAGGATTGAGTAATATCAGTCTTAAAAGCTGATTTTTAATCTTTAAGGAGATTATCCTTTCTGGGGATCTGATTCATTAGTCTTATCCAGCTAATTTGCATGGTGCCCCCCCATTGTACGAGATAAATCCTTCTCATGGTTAGGATAAATCTGACCACTTGGCGACCCTGTTTAATGCTGAGGTCCGTGGATTTCCTGCTGATTTTAGTGATGACTTTTCTAGATTTTTCGTCAACCTACAGCTGGTCTGGACTACAACTTCATGACCTAAATCAAGAAGCGCGTGTCTTTTTCGGAAGACTTTACTTCCTTTTAATGATGGAATTGATTCATCGTGTAGATCCATCTCTTCTTTTCTTTTATCGGGTAAAACAGTTTAGTTTAGTCCAAAGCAAAAGTATTTTCAGTTATTTGTTACAGATATATGTGACATATGTTTAAGATAACTTGGTAAATTTTCCCACACTTGGCTTTTATTTTCCTTTTTATCGTCCTCTATTCCATTTTAAATGAATTTTAACATTTTGGTTTGTTTCTCAATTTATGTCCTTTTTGAGGTAACAATAATTTCGGCTCAATGACCTAGTTTTCATCGTTCATAAATATGTATAAACATGATTTTGAATTCATTTTGTTAAAAATTAAAAAAATTTACTAGAAGTGGGTAGTTAGTATATAAGACTAGGGCTGTTCCTTGTTATCGGAGAGCACTAGATTCTAACACAACTACTGCGTTACTAGCATTTTTAATGGTAACCAAGTGTTTAAATCAAAAATTTTTAAAAATCCGAAAGAATTTAACCCCTTCCCACACTTAAGATCTTGCAATGCCCTCATTTGCAAGAAATCAGAAACAATTTAAATTATTGAGGGTTATTAGCGTAGAAAAATGATTAAATTTTACCAAAGTTTCAAACATATTGTCGTTTGATTGTTGAATGATAAATGGTGCACGTCATTTGTTCATTCCGTCTTGTTGTTATTTCACATATATTTTGCATCTTGTCGTCAGAATTACTTGCTTTTGCTGAACTTAATACCAGTCTTTGAAAACGCGTTGTTTTATCCTGTTTTGTGCATAACATAAAATACATACAATACAAATATAATCATACATGCAATTTGAAATGGAACTTTGGCATCCCACTTTCAAACTATAAGAAAAATATTAGTACACAATAATAATAGAAATATCAAACATTACATAAATGTAATAAAATGTTAAGTGTTTAAAATAATAAAAATATAAATTACCAACTTATCTCTACTGATCAGGTGGTGGGTTAGGAGGATAATTAGGATAGGGATCCCAATTCATGTTCGGATCAGGGTTCCATGGCTGTTGATAGGTGAACTGGTATGCTGCGTCATAATCATATAAGTCATAGGGCGGTCTCATTTCTGGCTGGTGTGCAGGATAGAATGCGGGTCGGGTCGGATAATAAATCTCATTAGGCTGCAGCCGGCTTATGATTTGGCGCTGATGATAATCCCATCGGTGATGCTCTCGTTGCCGGGAATGCTCGTAATCATTCCGGCGTTGCCACGCCTCGTACTGCATATGCCTATCATCGTTCGTCATGTATTCTTCCTCCATACGAACGCCTAAATCAAGAGCAGTCTCCCGAACAACTTCCATAATGTTGTTCGCCTCCTCCATTTCGTCATCCGAACCTCTTTCTACCTGTCGCTGGTGTCCCTCGTATCGATATACCCGATTACGTCTCATCAATAAAACCTTTGCACCCTGATAGACGTGTGAACTTATAGTTTCACCTTTGTCCTCTATTTCTACCATTGGACCCCCTCGGTTCTTGTCAACACCTAAATACTCTCCAATGAGAGTAATGAAAATACCACCACCTATAATACTCCCCGATTTCATCCCCCCAACTACATTAGATAGATAATAACCAACACAATAGGGAATGTTAACGAAACTCCTCGGGTCTCTAATACACTTAAGGTAGAATAAATCATTTAAAGTCAATTTCTCCTTATTCTTACCCCTTTGTGTAATTGTGTTTGCTAAGAATCGATGTATCACCCGGAGTTCAGCTCTATCAATATCTAAGTATGTATGTCCCCCACCAGCTTGAAACTCATTAAAATGGGACATACGCCTCCAGACGGCATTAACATTAAATTCCCTATCTACCCTTTCTCCTTGGGCAATCAGGCTATTACAGTCGGGGCTCAAAAGTTCAGCAGGGGTGTAAATCTGTAAGGCCCTGGCTAAATCTATCATGGACATTCTGTACATGCGTCCACCTAACAGAAATCTAATAAAGCTTCTATCATCTAACCTCCTAACATCACTGTTTAACTTAATAGTACTAAGTAATTCTATACACCATTCCCTATATATGGTTCTACGAATGGAAAATAGGCACATCCAATCATTAAACTGAGAATTACCATACCTTTGCACCAATAATTCCCGAATCGGTTCGGCAAGGTCAACTGTTTCCAAAGGTACCCAGTCAATTGCCCTTGGCATTTCAACACCCTTAAAGTAGAGAATGTGCATGTTCTTTTGATAATCTGGATACTCTATCCAACATCGATCAAATCTCAGATTTGGGTGTAACTGATCTTCATTAATGTCTGAGCTCAGAATCATTTGATGTGAGCGAATTGACGAAACTGATTCATGAATAATTGATCTTGATCGTGATATGGAATATGTTGATCCTCATGTTGTTCTTCTTCTTCTTGCACTTGTTGTTCTTGTTCATAAAACATTTCCGGTTCGGGCTCTGGTTGTCTGTACGATGATGCACCGTCCGTATCTGTATTTCTCTGCAAAACACATTAAACACAAAAATTGTGCATCCAAATATGCATTAGTGTTAGCAAAATAATAACTTGAAACAATTATGATGACATGTTCAATTCATAACACATTTTATACATATTTTCCTAACAATAATAATTCTACACTTTTACATACGAAAATGTATACAATGTTTTATCACATTTAAACTCTTAAACATGTCAACAATAATCATTATAGCAATTAAACACTTATTACATGGCATTCAAATCAAACTCATGTTCATTTTCATATTTCGTCAAGTCTACACTTTTTCAAATAAGTACATAAGAAAATGTTCATCAAGTTTTTAATCATTCATCTCAAATTATATGCCAAACTAATCACTACTAGCAATTAAACAAGTTTAAATTGGCCTTTACATCAAATTATCCAAGTTCATGAATTTTTTAGACTTAAAAAGTCTACTTTAATTCTCAAAAACATGTTTAGGCTCAAAGTTTGGATCAATTAACTACCTAAACATGTTACACTACTTAATTTAGCAACAATTCATGACAAAAATCTGCCATAACCTGTTTATATCAAAAAGCCCCAAATTACTCAAGAACACAAACCCTAGATTCTTAAAAATTTGAAGTTTTTAGCTTCAATTCATGTTAAATAGCTTCAATCTAGGATATTCATGCATAATATAACAACAATTTAAGTCTAATTACACTAGAATTTAACAAAATCAAAATATAAAATTTATAGCTCAAGAACACAATAATTCGAATTTAAAGAGATTAGGGGTGAAATCTTTACCGTGTTCCTGAAGGGGTTGAACCTACTGAATCTAGGCATGATTATTGTGAAATTTTTGCAAGAAATTTGGTGAAAATTGGTGAAAAATTGAGAGAGTTTGGGAGGTTTTCGTATGTGTTTGTGTGTGTATTGTGAGAGACAGAAGCAGATCGACTAAATTCTTGTACCTGGCCTGTTTTTAACAGCCATGCGAGTCGCATGGTATTGTGCCTATCCCCATGCGAGTCGCATGGGGTTAAATTCCAGATATATATATATATATATATATATATATATATATATATATATATATATATATATATATATATATATATATATATTTTTTTTTTTTTTATAAAATCTTATACTTTTAAAACATAAAATTTAATAAAATTTTAAAAATTTTGTTTCTTTTTAAGACGAGGTCGTTTTGGGACGATGCCCTAGTCCGTCCCTCGACAAAATTTTAAAATTTTGTCATTTTCAAGCGATTGTTTTAAAAGCTTAGATTTTTGGGTTTTTTTAATTTTTTTGGCATACTTTAAATCAATAAGATTAAAAATAATGATAATAAAAATTCTCGTCCCTCCCTCGGGTAAAGCAATTTCGGTTCAAAGACCTAGTCTTCAACTTACGACGAATTTTAAAAATCATATTTTTAACTTAATGAGACAAAGTAAATTTTTGTTTTTAAATTCACACAACTTAAATATAAAATTCAAAATTAATATTAAAAATTCACACCAAACTTAATTTAAAAAATCAAATAATTATAATTTTAAAAATATTATTTTTACAAAGTTTACAATATTAATTTAAGATTTAAATATTAATTTTAAAAACATGGTAAAAATAAAATTAAAAAATCTTTTTGTCTTTTTATCCCACTTTAATCAATCAAATATTATCAAAAATATGCGCCCCTCTTTTCGGTAAAGTAATTTCGGTTCCAAGACCTAATTTAACTCATGACGAATTTTTGAAATATTTTGGGTTGATTGATTAAAGATATTTATACCTTAAGAATAAACGTTAAATTTCGCAGTGATGTAATAAATTTTTGAATGATATCAATAATTTCGGTCGCCAAACCTAATTTTATTCAATACCAATTTAATACTTTTTAGCGAACAAATTAGCGTTTATTATCAAAAGGTTAAAAATAAAAATAAAAATAAAAACTGTACAGACATACCTGTGAGATAGATTTCTTAGTTATATGATCTATCCCATTCATAAGATAGTCGGTTTAATTGGTTTTCCATGGCTACATAGGCGTAACCTCGAGCATTCAGTATCTTTTCTTCTAAACATATGAACGGTCCGTCTCTGCATAAAGTAACAAATTCGGTATTTGAATAGGTTTGATTATTTGAACATTTACCTCCATGTGACCACTTTCCGCATTTGTGACATCTTTCTAGGTGTCGTGCTCTTCTTTTCGCTGCGGATTTTGATTTTCCTTTACCAAATTGTAACTTATTATCTTCGCATCTGGATTCTTTTCTAACTCCGTCCATTCTTTCTCTGATTACTGATACTAGTTCACTCGGTAGTATGTCATTATTTCTTTTAGTGATCAAAGCGTGTAGCATTAGACCATGGTTTAGTTCACAGGCAGTCTTCATTTTGTAAAAACCTAAAAAAAATAAAAATTCAGAATGGGGGGAGAAGACTAGTTCTTTAGGGTCTGCTAGGGAAAGACCATTCGGGTTCCATTTTCGAGAACTACACGAAAACAGACAATCTAACTCTAACAGAAATACATATTATCCTTTAAAGACTTGATTCTCCCCACACTTAGTTAGCTGTGGTGTCGAAATTGTGATTAACTTCATTGTCGACTTCCATCGGACCATGTATGTAATGTTTAACTCTGTGACCATTAACTTTAAATTCAATCCCATTTGAATTTATTAATTCTATCGTTCCGTATGGGAAAACTCTTTTGACTATGAATGGTCCAGACCATCTTGATTTCAATTTTCCAGGAAATAGCTTGAATCGTGAATTGAAAAGAAGAACTCTGTCTCCTTCTTTAAATTCTTTTGAACTTCTGATTCTTTTATCATGCCATTTCTTCGTTCTTTCTTTATAGATTAACAAATTTTCGTATGCTTCATGTCTTAATTCTTCTAATTCGTTTAGTTGACTTAATCGTAGACGTCCGGCTTCATGTAAATCAAGATTACATGTTTTCAAAGCCCAAAATGCTTTGTGTTCAATTTCTACTGGAAGATGACATGCTTTTCCATAAACAAGTCTAAAAGGTGTGGTTCCAATTGGAGTTTTGTAGGCTGTTCTAAAAGCCCAGAGTGCATCCTCCAATTTAATGGACCATTCCTTCGGATTTGATCCTACGGTTTTCTCTAGAATACGTTTTAAAGTTCGGTTGGTATTTTCAACTTGTCCACTTGTTTGTGGATGATATGCGGTGGAGATTTTATGAGTTACTCCATATCTTTTAAGAACTTTCTCAAGTTGATTATTACAGAAATGAGTACCCCGATCACTTATTAAAGCTTTCGGTGTTCCAAACCTTGCAAAAAGACGTTTTAAAAAGTTGACTACAACTCGTGCATCGTTAGTTGGGAGAGCTTGTGCTTCCGCCCATTTAGATACATAATCAATGGCTACGAGTATATATAGATTATTATGAGATTTTGGAAATGGACCCATAAAGTCAATACCCCAAATGTCAAATACTTCACATACTTGGATGACATTTTGTGGCATTTCATCACGTTGACTTATTTTTCCGGTCCTTTGACAAGCATCACAGGATTTGCAAAGAAGGTGTGCGTCTTTGTAAATTGTTGGCCAATAGAATCCAGCTTCATAAACTTTTCTTGCTGTTAGTTGAGGCCCATAATGCCCTCCTGTTGGTCCTGTGTGACAATGGTTTAAAATTTTACTAGCTTCATCTCCAAATACACATCGGCGTATTATTCCATCGGGACAACTTTTAAACAGATGTGGATCTTCCCAGAAATAGTGTTTTATATCACTGAAGAATTTCTTTCGTCTTTGGTACGATAATCCTTTTTCAAGGAATCCACAAACTAAGTAGTTTGCATAGTCTGCAAACCATGGAATTTCTTTATAATCTATCTTCAATAGATATTCATCAGGAAAGTTGTCTTGTATGGCCGATTCATTTAGAACTTCTAACTCAGGATTTTCAAGACGAGAAAGATGATCAGCGGCGAGATTTTCTGCTCCTCTTTTATCTCGGATTTCAATATCAAACTCTTGTAAGAGTAAGATCCAACGGATTAATCTTGGTTTAGCATCTTGTTTTGAAAATAGGTATCTAAGAGCAGAATGGTCGGTATAGACCACCGTTTTTGCTAGAACGAGATATGATCGAAATTTGTCAAAAGCAAAGACAATAGCAAGGAGTTCTTTTTCAGTAGTTGTATAGTTCGTTTGTGCTCCTTGTAACGTCTTACTAGCATAATATATAGGTTGAAATCATTTTTCAATCCTTTGTCCTAAAACGGCTCCCATTGCAAAATCACTTGCATCGCACATTAGTTCAAATGGTATATTCCAATTTGGTGTTATCATGATCGGCGCATTAGTGAGTTTCTCTTTAAGAATATTAAAATATTTGATACACTCATCTGAAAAGATGAATGGAGCATCCTTTTCTAGGAGTTTATTCATAGGAGTGGCAATTTTAGAAAAATATTTTATGAAACGTCGGTAAAAACCGGCATGCCCTAGAAAACTCCTAACTCCTCTAACATTGGTGGGATGTGGAAGTTTAGCAATTACATCTACTTTAGCTCTATCCACTTCAATTCTTTCTTTTGAAATTTTATGTCCAAGAACGATGCCTTCTTTAACCATGAAATGGCATTTCTCCCAATTAAGTACTAGATTTGATTTTTTGCATCTAATTAGCATTCGTTCCAGATTAATTAGACATGATTCAAATGTATCACCGAAGACTGAAAAGTCATCCATGAATACTTCCATGCATTCTTCTATCATGTCGTGAAAAATCGCCATCATACACCTTTGAAAGGTTGCAGGGGCGTTACAAAGTCCAAATGGCATGCGTTTGTAAGCAAAAGTACCATAAGGGCACGTGATTGTGGTTTTCTCTTGGTCCTCGGGTGCTATTGGAATTTGAAAATATCCGGAAAATCCATCTAGAAAACAATAGTAACTATTTCCGGCTAATCTTTCCAACATTTGATCTATGAAAGGTAAGGGAAAGTGATCTTTTCTGGTGGCGTCATTTAATTTTCTATAATCAATACATACACGCCATCCTGTTACAGTCCTAGTAGGAATAAGCTCATTTTTTTCATTTGTAATGACAGTCATGCCACCCTTCTTAGGTACGCATTGAACTGGGCTTACCCATGGACTATCAGAGATTGGATAAATTAAACCTGCATCTAGCAGTTTAATAATCTCTTTCTTAACTACATCTTGCATATTAGGATTTAGTCTTCGTTGGCATTGCACATACGTTTTATGACCTTCTTCCATAAAGATTTTATGTGTGCAATACGAAGGACTTATTCCTTTAATATCATGAATCTTCCATGCAATGGCTGGTTTATGAGCTTTCAACACAGAAATGAGTTGTGATTTCTCATTTTCAGTAAGAGAAGACGATATTATTACAGGTAATTCAGATTCACCATGTAAATAAGCGTATTCCAAATGGTTTGGAAGTGGCTTTAACTCTAATTTCGGAGGTTCTTCTATCGATGATTTATATCGATATCTGTCTTCTTCTTTTAGCATTTGAATTTCTTCTGTTGTTGGTTCATATCCATTAGCTATAAGTGTAGCTAACATTTCAGCTTCATCAATTGGTTCATTACCTTCTCCTAAAGAACATTCTCCTGTTCCTTGTAATTCTGGAAATTCTTCTAATAATTCTGCATGTGCATCTATAGTTTGAATATAATAACATGTATCATCTGCAGATTGTGGTTGTTGCATTGCTCTATCAACTAAAAAGGTAACACTCTCATCCTCTATACTTAGGGTCAGTTTCTTACCGAACACGTCTATCATTGCTTTAGCCGTGTTTAAGAATGGTCTTCCTAATATGAGAGGAACTTGAGAATCTTCTTCCATGTCCAGAACAACAAAATCTACTGGAAATACTAAAGTACCAACTTTAACTAGCATGTTCTCCATTATCCCTCTAGGATATTTTATTGATCTATCGGCTAGTTGTATGCTTATTCTGGTTGGTTTCAATTCTCCAAGGTCTAGTTTAGCGTATAGTGAATACGGCATTAGATTTATACTAGCACCTAAGTCTGCCAATGCTTCTATTGAACTAAGACTACCCAGAAAACATGGAATTGTGAAACTTCCTGGATCAGATAGTTTTTCTGGTATCTTATTCAACAGCACTGCTGAACAATTAGCATTCATTGTAACAGCCGAGAGTTCTTCCATTTTCTTTCTATTTGAGATTAGATCTTTCAAGAATTTAGCATATCTTGGCATTCCTGAAATCACATCAATGAAAGGAAGATTTACATTTATCTGTTTAAACATATCCAAGAATTTGGATTGCTCGGCTTCAAGTTTCTCTTTCTTCATTTTACTCAGATAAGGAAGTGGTGGTTGATATGGTTTAACATAAGGTTTATCCTTAACTGTGTTATCTTCATTAACCTTTTCAACTACCGGTTCTTTTTCCTTATCTTGATCAGGTTGTGGTTCTTGTGGAGTAGGAATGGATTCATCAGAAGTTACAGGTATTTCAGGTGGTTTAAGTGTTGTACCACTTCTTGTGGTAATAGCTTTAGCTGTTTCATTTCGGGGGTTAGCATTTGTATCACTAGGTAGACTTCCCGGTTTTCTTTCACCTATTAACCTTGCTAGGTTACTTACTTCTTGTTCCAGATTTTGAATAGAAGCTTGTTGATTTCTAAATGCTTGAGCATTTTGTTCATTGGTTTGTTTCTGAGATGTGAAAAACTGCGTTTGAGTTTCAACTAGCTTCGTCATCATATCTTCTAAATTCGGCTTTTTATCATCGGTTTGTTGTGGTGGTTTGTTTTGAAAATTTGGTCTTTGCTGATTATAAGTATTATTGGATACTTGTTGATTGCTAGGACCTTGTTGGTTGTTGTATGGAATATTTCGGTTATAATTCTGGTTTTGATTGTAAATTGGTCTTGGCGGTTGATAATTATTCTGATAATTATTTCCAGGCCTTTGGTTTATGTATGAAATATTCTCTCTTTGTTCCATTGTTAATTCAATACTGAGACAATCTTTTGTCAAATGTGGTCCTCCACACTGCTCACAACTAATTCGTATTGAGTGAATATCTTTAGTCATCTTTTCCATTCGTCTCTCCACAGCATCTATCTTTGCGGAAATGGAATCTAAGTCATGGCTAGAATCGGCTCTAGCTGCTTTAGATGATCTAATGATATCTTTTTCTTGGTGCCACTCATGTGAGTGGGAAGCAGTATTATCAATAATTTTGTAAGCATCAGTTTCGGTTTTCTTCATAATAGAACCACCAGCTGCTATATCTATGTCTTTTCTTGTAGTGATGTCGCATCCTTGGTAGAATATTTGTACTATTTGACAGGCGGACATCCTTTTAATAACTTTCCATATCTTGTCCACGCCTCATATAGAGTTTCATTTGGTTTCTGTGTGAACGTAACAATTTCTGCTTGAAGTCTTACGGCTTTAGATGCAGGAAAGAATTGTTTAAGAAATTTGTCAACTAAAACGTCCCATGTATCAATCGCCCCTTCAGGTAACGATTCCAACCAATCTTTGGCTTCTCCCTTTAAAGTCCAGGGAAATTACATGAGATATATCTGTTCATCCTCCACTTCTCGGATTTTAAATAGTGTGCAGATCCTATTAAAGGTACGTAGATGTTCATTTGGATCTTCCTTCGGTGCACCACTAAATTGGCATTGATTAGTCACCATGTGTAGAATTTGTCCTTTGATTTCATAATCTGGCGCATTAATGTCTGGATGAGTAATTGCGTGACCTTGGCCAGTGCGTTTAGCTCTCATTCGGTCTTCCATACTTAAAGGTTCCAGATTCTCCATAATTGAATTTGTTGAATCGGTATCACTAGATGATTCTGATTTAATGGTTCGTTCCTCAACAATCTCTGTTTGAATGATTGGTGTTTCCGGAGGAAAGTTTAATGGTTCAGGATCTACGAACCGTTCCTGAATATTTTCCGGATTCTCAATTGTGAGGTCGGGTTCAAAAAATGGATTATCGGAAATTTGAACTGAAGTACTTGGTCGACTGGATGGAGAGTTTAAAGAAAAATCAACGGCGGCGATATTTGTTAAACGATGTCTTGATCGGGTTACAGGTGGTGAACGTATGACCGGCGGCGAACGTCTTGCTCGGTGCATTCACAGAATATCCTATTAGTTATAAAAATAATAAGAAAAACTTATATAAGCTATCCAATTAATAGACTTTTCTGATTTTTGCCCACGTTTTGAATAGCCAAAAGATGCAGCAGAGGGGCAGGATTCGTTTGGTCTCAATATAATTGAGGACTGTTTGGCTCCAACAACCCGTTCCACGTACAAATCCAACTATTACTACGAACCAGAAAAATGTCAACGTCTATTAATTTAACCACTTAGATAATTTTTCTTTCCATTTAAGAAATATTAGATAAGAAGTAGATAAAATACTATGTCCTATAACTAGAGTGTCGAGAAATAAGAAAGAAATAGATTGCGCGTCGAAAAGTGTCGAAAAAATGAAAAAGGCGAAGAGTGGCTTGTAACACTTTTAAAACACTCAACTAATCGATCCTTATAACGACTATTATCTTAAAATTAAAATTGCAAATGGAGATCACTAATTGGAATTGTAATTGATACATAGGTAAAAGCGTCGAAAAATAAGAAAATAGCACGAAAAATGGCGTCGCAAAATTCTAAAGCACCTAAAACTTAGTCTAAGGAATAAGCACTTAAGGGATTTTACGGCAATCCTAAAAATTCTAGAAATAAAAATTAAAACTACGGCAAAAAAAAAAAAAAAAAAAACTAGACTAAAAACTAAGCACGAATAAAGAAAATACAAAAATTATGCTAAAAACAAATAAAGGATACAAAATATAAAAATTATAAAAAGTTATAAAAATTATTAGTTTTTATAAAAATATTATTTTTATATTTTATAATAAAAGTATTAAGTTTATAATAAATAAAACTAGTTTAAAAGTAATATAAATAAAATAAACTAAAAACTTAATTATAATAATAATAATAAGATTAGGGTTTAATTAATAATAATAAATTAATACGCGTATTAAATGCGTTTTTAGGGTAAGTTTGTGGCCTGTCTGGGCAACTCATGCGAGTCGCATGAGTTAAGGCAGAGGGTCATGCGACTCGCATGACCTGTCTTGCAGGTTCAAATCAGGGAGGTCAAAACAGGTTCAACCGTAATTATATAATATATATTTTTGTTTTCTGTTTTAAATAAAATATATATATGTAATTAAAATAAAAACTTAATTTTAAAAACTAAAATAAAATAAAAATACTTTAACTTTATAAATAAATAAAAAACTTAAAAATAGATTTTAAAATTTTTTTTTTTCCAGTTTTTATAGAGTTTTTAAATTTTTTTTTTTCACAATTTAAACAAAAATATATATATAATAAAAACTAAATAAAACTTGAAACAAAATTTTTATTTATTTTTTTTTTCTATATCTTGACGTTTCGCTTCGGTGATTCTCCGGCAGCGGCGCCAAAAATACTTGATGTCAAAGCTAAGGTATACGAAATAGTTTATATTTTTGCAGGAAACACTATTAAATACGATACAATTTTACACAAGATATTTATTTATTTAGAGAATGGATATACTTAAACCTTGCTACAACACTTATAGGCAGTGTACCTAATCGTACAGTAGTGTAGTTTTTAGTAAGTCCGGTTCGTTCCACAGGGAATCTTTTTTTAAACAAAGCTCAACGCTATATTAATTTACTTTTATAAAAATACAAACATATATATAAGTAATATTATTATTATAAAGGGGGGTTTTTACCGTTTAATGACCGGTTTGTCGATTTTAAGACTTTAGTCGCAGTTAAAACCTAATGTAAAATATTAAATAAATAAAAGACTTAATTTAAAGCGTAAAATAAATAACGATAATGAAATTGCAAATAATAAAAGTGCGATAAAATAAAATTGCGATAATTAAAAAGTACGATAATTAAAAGTGCGATTAAATAACAATAAATAAAAGTGCGATAATTAGAAGTGCAATTAGATATAAAATAAAGGAAATTAAATATGAAATAAAAGAATTATGCTTATTTAAACTTCTGTAATCATGATGTTTGACGTGTTAATTTTAGTTTTATGCCCATGGGTTAATTGTCCTTTGTCCTGGATTATTTAATATGTCCGTCTGGTTTTTGTCCATAACAGTCCATCAGTCATAAATATAAAATGCGAGTGTCCTCGTCAAATTATCCTTATACCCGAAGTTAAATATTCCAACTAATTGGGGATTCGAATTGTAACAAGGTTTTAATACTTTGTTTATTGAATACACCAGGTTATCGACTGCGTGTAAACCAAGGTTTTACTACTTTGTTAACAATTACACCAATTACCCTTGAATGTAATTTCACCCCTGTTTTAATTATTCTAGTGGCTATTAATCCATTCCCGTGTCCAGTTAAATGAACGATTATTCGTACATATAAATACCCCGCCCATCGTGTCCGATTGAGTGTATATGGTAATTTATAGGGACGCCCAATTGTAAATCTTTATATTAACATTAACAAACTTTCATTTAGTTAAACAAATATAAAGCCCATTAATAGCCCATAGTCTAATTTCCACAAGTGTCGTTCTTTTGTCCAAACCCCAATTATGGTACAAAGCCCAATTACCCAATTTTAGTAATTAGCCCAACATCATGATTACTTCGTTTTAAATAAGCATAATAATAACTTAGCTACGAGACATTAATATAAAAAGGTTGAACATAACTTACAATGATTAAAAATAGCGTAGCGTTACACGGACAGAATTTCGACTTATACACTCAAAACACTCCTTAACATAACCTTATTATTATTATTAATTAAAATTAAAATTAAATTTATTTATGTATTACAAAAGAGAGATAGAAAGATATATTATGGTGTACATAAAATGGATCACGAACTCGCTTTAAATAGAATGTGGCCTGGAAAAGCCCCTCATGCGAGTCGCATGAAAATGGGCATAGGGCCATGCGAGTCGCATGGCCATGAATTCCAGCTCACATTCGTTTGGCTCCTAGCTTGTCGACATAATTTAATAATAATAAATATATAAATAATTTTAATAATTATTTATATATTTATATTATATTTATATGCATAGTTGAGTAGATATTTTTAGTCCGTTACGTCGGGCGTTTCTTCTAGGCTCAGGTCCCGGTTCCGGATTTTCGGACGTCCTCGCGTACTATTTTATATCGTGTACTTTGCGTCTTGTAACTTGTACTCTTGTTATTTTAAGACGTTCCTCATCAATAATTTGAACCTTTTTGATTGAATCTTGTACTTTTTAGCTTTTTGGACCTTTCCGTCTTCAATTTGTCGAATCTGCCTTTTTATCTTCACTTTTTAATATTTAAACGAATAGTGCTTGTAAATCGAACAATATCAACTAAAATCTTGTCTTTCTTGGGGAATAATGCTGTAAAATATGTGTTCATTTTTGGCATTATCAGCGACTCGAGGAGTTTGAAGAAGAAAAGGGCTGCGAGTCGCGGAGCCCCAAATTTTCAAACTTCCTATAAAGCTCGCGCATTCTGATCGTAAAAAAAAGATACATAATTCAATCTCTCTCTCAATATATACGTAATATATATATATATATATATTTATATTTTAATTTTAATTTTAATTATAATTCTAATAATAAGGGTATGTTAGCGAATGTTGTAAGGGTGTAAGTCGAAATTCTGTCCTTGTAACGCTAAGCTATTTTTAATCATTGTAAGTTATGTTCAACCTTTTTACATTAATGTCTCGTAGCTAAGTTATTATTATGCTTATTTAATCCGAAGTAATCATAATGTTGGGCTAATTACTAAAATTGGGTAATTGGGCTTTGTACCATAATTGGAATTTGGACAAAAGAACGACACTTGTGGAAATTAAACTATGGGCTATTAATGGGCTTTATATTTGTTTAACTAAATGATAGTTTGTTAATGTTAATATAAAGATTTAAAATTGGGCGTCCCTATAAATTACCATATACACTCGATCGGACACGATGGGCGGGATATTTATATGTACGAATAATCGTTCATTTAACCGGACACGGAAATGGATTAATAGTCAATAGAATTATTAAAACAGGGGTGAAATTATGTACAAGGACACTTGGCATAATTGTTAACAAAGTATTAAAACCTTGGGTTACACTCAGTCGACATCCTGGTGTAATTATTAAACAAAGTATTAAAATCTTGTTACACTTTAAGTCCCCAATTAGTTGGAATATTTAACTTCGGGTATAAGAATAATTTGACGAGGACACTAGCACTTTATATTTATGACTGATGGACTGTTATGGACAAAAACCAGACGCACATATTAAATAATCCAGGACGAAGGACAATTAACCCATGGGCATAAAACTAAAATCAACACGTCAAACATCATGATTACGGAAGTTTAAATAAGCATAATTCTTTTATTTCATATTTAATTTCCTTTATTTTATATTTAATTGCACTTCTAATTATTTTTTATTTTATTGTTATTGTATTTAATTGCACTTTTAATTATCGTATTTTTTTTATAATCGCAAGTTTATTTTATCGCACTTTTATTATTCGCAATTTCATTATCGTTATTTACTTTACGCTTTAATTTAAGTCTTGTATTTATTTTTAATATTTTACATTTAGTTTTAACTGCGACTAAAGTTTTAAAATCGACAAACCGGTCATTAAACGGTAAAAACCCCCCTTTATAATAATAATATTACTTATATATATATTTGTATTTTTATAAAAGTAAACTAATATAGCGTTAAGCTTTGTTTAAAGATTTTCCCTGTGGAACGAACCGGACTTACTAAAAACTACACTACTGTACGATTAGGCACATTGCCTATAAGTGTTGTAGCAAGGTTTAAGTATATCCATTCTATAAATAAATAAATATCTTGTGTAAAATTGTATCGTATTTAATAGTATTTTCCTTGTAAAATTTAAAGCTATTTTATATACACCTCGCATAACATCAAGTATATTTTTGGCGCAGCTGCCGGGGAGAATCTAGCTTAAAAGCCGGAAGCGCAACGCTACATAAAAAAAAAGATTTTTATTCTTAGTTTACTTTTATTAAAATTCACTTTTGTAAAAATACGTTTTAAATATTCGAAAATATAAAATGAAAAACAAAAATTTATATATTTTTAAGATTTTGTTAAATATTTAAGTTTTATAAAGTTTCTTTATTTTTATTTTATAAAAATATAAGTTTTATTTAAGTATTTTGTTTTTATTTAAAACATAAAAAAAACCGAAAAAAACATATATAAATCTATTTTTAAGATATTTTTTTTATTTTTATTTTAGTTTTAAAATATAAGTTTTTATTATATAAATATTTTAGATTTTAAAACAAAAAACAGAAAAAAATATAAAATAAAATATAAAAAAAATGCGTCGAATTTTAATCAACCTGTCATTTGAATTTTGGATCCCCGCGACTCGCGGAGTTTGCAGCCTCGAATACCGCAACTCGCGGAGCCACACTGACACCGACAGAAACCCTAATCAGCATTTATTACGGATAATTAATAATTATTATTATTTAAACCCTAATTAGTTTATTATTAATATAATTTAGTTTTAATTAATTATAATTTGTTTTAATATATATAAAAATTAATACTTTTATAAAATACATAATATAAAAATAATATTTTTATAAAAATTATTCTTTTTACAACTTTTTGTATATTTTTATATTTTGTCCTTTTTTTAAATTATTTTAGCGTAATATTTGTATTTTTCGCTAGTTTTTAGTTTTAAACTTAGTTTTTGCCATAGTTATATTTTTATTTCTAGATTTTTAGACTTTGCCGTAGAATTCCTTAAGTACTTTTTCTTTAGACTAAGATTTAAGTGCTTTAGAATTTTGCGACGCCTTTTTAAGTTTTAGTTTCTTTTTAAGTTATTGCCATTTGGGATATAGTTTTTCTTGTAAGCTTTAATATTTTTAGACGCCTTTTACCTATGTATCAATTATCATTCCAATTAGTAATCTCAATTTGCGATTATAATTTTAAGTTAGTGATAGTAATAAGGTTGGGTTAGTCTAGTGTTTTTTAAGTTCTATAAGTCACTTTTTTTCTTTCTTATTTTTATTTTTCGATCTTTTTCCGACACGCTCTTTTTCTTTCTTATTTCTCGCTATTCTAGTTTTTAGGACATAGATTTTTATTCTACTTCTTATCTAAATTTCTTAAAATTACGAAAATTTATTTTAAGTGGTTAAATTGATAGACATCAAAATTTTCTGGTTCGTAGTAATAGTTGGATTTGTATGTGGACCGGGTTATTGGAGCCAAACAGTCCTCAATTATATTGAGACCAAACGAATCCTGCCCCTCTGCTGCATCTTTTGGCTATTCGAAACGTGGGCAAAATCAGAAAAGTCTATTAATTGGATAACTTATTATAATTTTTCTTTCCTTTTAAAAACTAATAGGATATTCAGTGAATGCACCGAGCAAGACGTTCATCACCTTTTGTACGTTCACCACCTGTAACTAGATCAAGACATCTAGCTAATATTGTCACCATTAATAATCCATTTTTTGAACCCGACCTCACAATTGAGAATCCGGAGAATATTCAGGGATGATTCGTAGATCCTGAACCACTAAACTTTCCTCCGGAACCACTAATCATTCAAACAGAGATTGTTGAGGAACGAACCATTAAATCAGAATCCTCTAGTGATTCAGATTCAACAAATTCAATTATGGAAATAACAGAACCATTAAGTATGGAAGACCGAATGAGAGCTAAACGCACTGGCCAAGGTCACGCAATTACTCATCCAGACATTAATGCGCCAGATTATGAAATCAAAGGACAAATTCTACACATGGTGACTAATCAATGCCAATTTAGTGGTGCGCCGAAGGAAGATCCAAATGAACATCTTCGTACCTTTAATAGGATATGCACACTATTTAAAATCCGAGAAGTTGAGGATGAACAGATATATCTCATGTTATTTCCCTGGACTTTAAAGGGAGAAGCCAAAGATTGGTTGGAATCGTTACCTGAAGGGGCGATTGATACATGGGACGTTTTAGTTGAAAAATTTCTTAAACAATTCTTTCCTGCATCTAAAGCCGTAAGACTTCAAGCAGAAATTGTTACGTTTACACAGAAACCGAATGAAACTCTATATGAGGCGTGGACAAGATTTGGAAAGTTATTAAGAGGATGTCCGCAACATGGTTTAGATACCTGTCAAATAGTACAAATATTCTACCAAGGATGCGACATCACTACAAGGAAAGACATAGATATAGCAGCTGGTGGTTCTATTATGAAGAAAACCGAAACTGATGCTTACAAAATTATTGATAACACTGATTCCCACTCACATGAGTGGCACCAAGAAAAAAATATCGTTAGATCATCTAAAGCAGCTAGAGCCGATTCTAGCCATGACTTAGATTCCATTTCCGCAAAGATAGATGCTGTCGAGAGACGAATGGAAAAGATGACTAAGGATATTCACTCAATATGAATTAGTTGTGAGCAGTGTGGAGGACCACATTTGACAAAAGATTGTCTCAGTATTGAATTAACAATGGAACAAAGAGAGAATATTTCATACATAAACCAAAGGCCTGGAAATAATTATCAGAATAATTATCAACCGCCAAGACCGATTTACAATCAAAACCAGAACTATAACCGAAATATTCCATATAACAACTAACAAGGTCCTAGCAATCAACAAGTATCCAATAATACTTACAATCAGCAAAGACCTAATTTTCAAAATAAACCACCACAACAAACCGATGATAAAAAGCCGAATTTAGAAAATATGATGACGAAGCTAGTTGAAACTCAAATGCAGTTTTTCACATCTTAGAAACAAACTAATGAACAAAATGCTCAAGCATTTAGAAATCAACAAGCTTCTATTCAAAATCTGGAACAAGAAGTAAGTAACCTAGCAAGATTAATAGGTGAAAGAAAACCGGGAAGTCTACCTAGTGATACAAATGCTAACCCCCGGAATGAAACAGCTAAAGCTATTACCACAAGAAGTGGTACAACACTTAAACCACCTGAAATACCTGTAACTTCTGATGAAGCTATTCCTAGTCCACAAGAGCCACAACCTGATCAAGATAAGGAAAAAGAACCGGTAGTTGAAAAGGTTAATGAAGATAACATAGTTAAGGCTAAACCTTATGTTAAACCATACCAACTGTAGCGACCCCGACAAATCGTCAAGTGACGGCGTCGGCTACGTGGGTCCCATTACCTGATTATAAGTCTTTAAGATAACGTTTGACCAAAATATGTTGCCTTCATTTCAAAATAAAGATTGTTTCAAAGTTTACAAGAATTGTTCAACCAAAAGTTAAGTTACAACGTTATAAGTACGATTGAAATCTAGGCGACACGGTTTAAAGTAAAGTCAAAAGACGCTCCATGAAATGCATGTATACTCGACATCGGATGCAAGTATCAAATAGTGAGCGGAAGCATGTATCACGTATCGTGCAAGACCTGAGAAAAACATAGAAATCTGTCAACGAAAACGTTGGTGAAATCATAGGTTTAGTAAGTATTAAACGTTGTCTTTGAACCACAAGATTTTGTATATCCATAACGTAGATTATCCAAATCATTTGCATTCCAAAAGTGTTGTTATACGCGAGCACTCAATTATCAAAACTTAACCAACGTTACCCCATCACACAGTGCTAGAACCCACACTAAAACACAAAAATATATTTCATCCGCATAACGGTAGCGAACCGTCCGAATGAGGGTTTGTTAAACCCGTATGGCCACACAATATAAGTTCTCGCTTACACCCTGCAAGTGTAACTAATGATAATCGAATTGAGGCATTTTTGTTCTAACTCGCACGTGGAATGTTTGTTTTCACACTTGTGTTCAAAACATAAAAGTAAGTAGTACAAGATGTAACAAAGTATATGTTTTCTCAGCCCACGATTTAAAAGTATAAAAGTTGTTGAAAAGGTGGGACTATGATCTCACCTTGAGTGCACGAGTAGTAAAGTACTTCGACAAGTAAACGTGTGCAAAGAACAATGCTAGTCTTGACCTAAACAATAGGTTTGTATCAATAACGGTAAACACGATAGGTCAAAGATGTTCAATTAGTCCTATGGCTCGTTACGACTCAATAATGTAGCATGTGAATCAAGTTGTCATGTTTCATGCAAGATGCAAGTATAAAAGCATGTTAGAACGATTGCACAACCATTTGATTAAGTTTGATTAAAAGTCAAACTTGGTCAAAGTCAAAGTCAACGGGGTCGGGTCGGGTATCCGACAATTTTTCTAAGTTATATAATCATATATGAGTATGTTGGCCAAGTTTCATGTTAATCGGAGGTCCGTAGCATAGCAAACATTTTCATGTCAAATGACCAAGTGAACAGCCAGTTTTAGCACAATGGGACGGCGTCCTGAGAAGCTAGACGGCGTCCCTCGTTTAAGGTTGGGACGGCGTCCCTTAGAGCTAGACGGCGTCCCTCTTTTACGTTTGGGACGGCGTCCCAGAGAGCTAGACGGCGTCCCTCTTTTAAGTTTGGGACGGCGTCCTGCTTTTCTGGACGGCGTCCTGGTTTGTTTCCAGACCCTGTTTGCTGCAACTCTAAGTGCACGAACCAACAATCAAACCAACCCAAATTACAAACTGCAAACAATTAGAACATGTATTTTATATCACCGGAAAGGTAATTTGACGAGGAAAACACCTAGACACATTTCATCAAGCAATTCAACACTTACACATCCCAAAACCGCATTTAAACGTCCAAAATCAAGGTTCAAGTTCCAAATATGCATTTCATGATTCGGGCAACCAATTTACATGTATGATATGCCGTTTTGAAGGTAATGAAATATGTAATACGACTAAACACTTATCAATAACATTAATAAGCATTCAACGCATCAAAAGTTCGTTTTAGGAGTTGTCAAACCCTAACCAAACCTCAAAATCACTAATCATGTTAATGTAAGGTTTTCATGTCAATCAACACACCAAAACGAAGCTATTGAAGTAACTAACACTTTGAACACACAAACATTAACATCTAAACACATTTCATCATCCAAAATCAAGGATTAAGCATACACTTTTCATTTTCAAGCTAGTTACACCAAAACATCAAGATCGAGCATACAAATCATATATTCATGTTATACACGAGCCATAGACACTAACTAACAACATATCAAGTCAAAAACACGAATTTGAGAAATCTAGAGTTTTAGAAATGTCACCCAAAATCGAAGTGGTTAGCATCAAATCGAAGAGGATGATGAGAGGATCAAGAATATGTAGTCGGATTTGTTGTGAGCTTCCAAGATCAAAATTAGATGATGAATTTGTGTTTGTGTTCTTGAGAGAAAAGGAAGAAGGAAAAAGAGGAAGAAGATGGTGAAATGAAGTGTGTGGTGGTGAGGAGTCACTAGTTAGCCAAGTTTACCCGAGTGGCGAGATTAGTCCCTCAAGTTTGTTGTCGGGTGCGGGAAATAACCAAACGACTATTTTTAAAACGCAAGTTAACGAGAGATGTTATAATCGAGTAACGGGATTATCATGAACACTAGTTAACGAAAGATACAAATTTGAATAGCGAAAGATATTATATAAAAAAAAAGACGGTGTTAAAATAAATTTAACGGAAAATCACGGGATGTTACATTATCCACACCTCAAAAGAAATTTCGTCCCGAAATTTAGTTGGAAGTAATAGTCGATGTCTCTTACTCGAGACCTAGTGTAGTAACTCTACGAATGATTGAAGGTACTTTCTTAGACATTCCACGAATCCGGATAGTCGGGGTGTTACGTTGTATTAGGGCTTGGTTTTACGATCCACAAGTTCAGCCGGTTTTTCCTATGAGGAGGAGTTTGTCATCAATAGTTGGTGCATCTAGAAGGATTGCACGTTCCTGTTCCGCAGGACACGTTTCTAAGTTTGTTACACGAAATGTAGGGTAAACGGAAACTTAATTGAGTCGGAGGTTCTAAACGGTAGGAAGCGGTTCCAATACGCCCCAAGATTTCAAAAGGGTCAATATTGCGGATATAAATTTCCTTGATTTCCCGAAACGGATTACACCTTTCCAAGGTGCGGTTTCTCAATATTACGCGGTTACACACTGGGATTTGTGAGGTTTTCATCTAAGTTTGGTATAACTCTTTTGGGCGACTACGGGTCGTCTCGAGACCTTCTCGGACTTGGATTATCTCAATTGTTGTTTCTTGGATGAGTTAAGATTCGGTGTTTTGTTTGCCACATGCTTTGGTCCAACGAATAGGGGTATGACATTAGCGGTCATATAGGGTTTCGGAAAGTGCGCGTGAACACACGAGTGGTAACTACTGTTGTAAGAGTGATCTACTAAAGGTGACAATACGAGTTTGTGACATGTCTTTCCAAGACGTAAATCGTTCGTTTGCTCGGTTCGTCAGTTTGTGGGTGGTACGCGGTACTCATGTCTAAGCGGGTTCCCAAGGTTCCTTGTAAAACTAGAAGTGAAACGAGTATTTCGATACAGGATGAATGACGAAGATACACCGTGTTGGAATAGAATCTCTTAAGATATGTTTGAACAAGTCAGTTAGGGTTCGAAAAATGATCGTTAGGACTATTCACCCTCGTGGCGAATACTAATGTAATATGAGGAGTTTATCTATCCATGGAGAAATGTTACAAGGAGTTTCCTTAAACGGAAATGCGAGCGATGAGGATAGGAGTGAAATGAGGACTTTGAATAGGATGAGCTTACATCTCGAGGTTGCCATAACGTGCCTCTAGTTGTCAAAAGTTGAAGTCTGAAAGAGAAACGAGATAGTACACGTAATTGTATGGTTCGGGGTTGCATAATAGTTGGCCGATTATCAGAAACACAAGGGCGTTAAGTCAATGAAGAGTGAAGTATCGTTGGATTGTGTGTTATCTTAAATTCCAGTAATATCAGACGGTAATGGTGAAATATCAGGGGTATGTAGTGTGGTACGTGATGACGAGAAAATTGATCGGATCCACAATTTAGTATTCGACTTCTCCGTGCAAGATAACGAATTTAACTAGAAATGTTGGTGTGAAGAATCACGCTCAAGGTTCGATCGCGGAAAGATTAAAGTCGTGTAACACGAGAAAAGTCAGAAATGAATTTTCGGTAATAACAGACGAGGTCTAAGATTTTACGAATACAAGTCTGAGTGGGGAGAGTTTCCTGATTACATGTGGCTTGATTTCGAGATTGATTGTAATGCCTTGACCATTAACATCATGGTCTAGAAAATTGGACTTCGTTCAACAGAAATTCTCACTCGGAGAATTTGGTATAGAGTTGCTCTTTTCTCAAAAGTTCGAGCTTAAGATGGTGATGTTGTTCGTTTTCCTTCTTTACTTAAATAAGTTAAGATGTCATCCATAAATACGATAACAGATTTGTCTAGATAAGTTGCATACGTGGTTTAGGAGGTTCATGAATACGGACGGAGTCCTAAATAAATCAAACGGTACTAAGAGGGATTTACAACTAACGTTGCGAGTTCGAAAATGGCTTAGGAGACATCGTCTCCCTTAACCCCCAATTGGTGATAACCGGAACGGAGGTCGATTTGTAACATACGGGATTCGTGCAAAAATCATGAGGTCATGGATGCGAGGGAGAGGGTATCGGTTTCCAACCGAAAATTTCTTAGTTCACAATAATCTATACATAAATGTAGGGCAACAATTTCTCCTTAATGAATAGGTTTTGAGTTCCTTAGTTCTATTGGTGTCGAGTTCAATTTCTTAACGTATATCCTCCGATAATATTTATAGGCACACAATATTTTTCCGTTGGTCGCTTAAATCGCCTAAATAGTATCTAGGGGAAAAGATGGAAGGTAATGAGTACAAGTCAAAGTATTGGTTGTAAAACGTCTAGCGGTAATCGAATCGAACAAGTATGAAATATACGGTTTGTTGTGAAGAAACGTACCCGTGACTAGTCCATCATCGTCTCGGGCATCCTAGGTGTCGATGTTGTAAGTTCAACGGCGCGCGTTGGTTTTTGCTTTATTTTTTGGGCATTCATTCCTAAAATGACCCGATTGGCCACATTTGTAGCAAATACTCGGCTTTGGTGCGTCGGGCCCCTTTTGAGTGACGGGGGCGGTACTTCCACAATACTTGGCAATATGACCACTACCTTGGCACCGATGGCAAATTAGCTTGCCACATTCACCAAAATGATGCTTGTGGCATTTGTTGCAAAAAGGTCGTGTCCCGGCATAACTTTTCTTGCCGACGGGGGTGAGAGGTTCCTTGGAAAAGTTGTTGTTGTAGTTACTCGATTGGGGGGCTTCCCATTTTCTTTTGTTGTCACCCGACTCATCCTCGGCTTTAGGTGCCGGCACTTCAATCTCGTCTACCGTTTCGATCAATTGACGGGCCATATTCAGGGCCTCTTGGTGATTACTGGGTTTGGATGACATTACTCCTTGTTTGATGCTCTTGGGAAGACCATCCATGTAAAGTTCAACCCTTAGAGGTTCGGGGGTCACGAGGTTTGGGCACATCAAGGATAGCTCAGAAAATCGTTGATTATATGCCTTTAGGTCATTCCCGACCGCTTTTAAAGTTCTTAGTTCGTGTTCGAGCTTACGTGTCTCTTCGCGCGGGAAGTATTCGGTGATCATCTTTTTCTTTAAGTCGGCCCATGAGAGTGTGTGGGCTTCATCGATACCCACCGACATCACATACGTATTCCACCATGTGAGGGCGATACCGGCAAAAGTGTGGGTGGAATATTTGACTTTGTCTTGGTCCCGACAACCGCTTATGCTAAAAACGGCTTCTGTTTGCTCAAACCATCGGGTGAGCACAACCGGTCCTCCGGTCCCATCGAAGGTGTGAGGTTTGCACCCCATGAAAGTTTTGTAGGAGCAACCCTCGTTTGAATTACTGGCTCCATAGTTGTTGTGGTTGTGGTTGTTATTGATGTCGGAGGAGATACTAGCCATAGCCGCACCTATGGCGGTGGCTATCATGCGTTGAAAAGCTTGTTCGTAAGTTTCATTACGTGGTCCGCGACGGGGAAGCATTGTCCCTTCAAGACACAAGAATATCGTTGATTAGTATTCTCAATAATACTAATCATGATAGGGAAGGATGATGTAGAGAAAATTTCCCTTGACTCGCCTTAAATTCTTTATGTCATAATGTCGGAACGTCCATGTGAATCACCGTAATATAATCCCGGAAATTATATTACCCTGATTCTCATGTGCATTTAACATTACTTCATAAAGTCAAGGTGGCGCATCAACAAAATTTATCAACTTAAGATTAAGATCGAATACGAGTTAGATATGATAGAAGAGTTCGAGTATAAATGCACAATTAGTCAAGTAATCCCTACTTCAGTCTATATGCCGGTTGTAGTCTAGATTCACCTATGTACCCTATGACTCGGGGTGGACACAAATGAACTCTAAATCCCTACAACCAAGGCTCTGATACCAACTGTAGCGACCCCGACAAATCGTCAAGTGACGGCGTCGGCTACGTGGGTCCCATTACCTGATTATAAGTCTTTAAGATAACGTTTGACCAAAATATGTCGCCTTCATTTCAAAATAAAGATTGTTTCAAAGTTTACAAGAATTGTTCAACCAAAAGTTAAGTTACAACGTTATAAGTACGATTGAAATCTAGGCGACACGGTTTAAAGTAAAGTCAAAAGACGCTCCATGAAATGCATGTATACTCGACATCGGATGCAAGTATCAAATAGTGAGCGGAAGCATGTATCACGTATCGTGCAAGACCTGAGAAAAACATAGAAATCTGTCAACGAAAACGTTGGTGAAATCATAGGTTTAGTAAGTATTAAACGTTGTCTTTGAACCACAAGATTTTGTATATCCATAACGTAGATTATCCAAATCATTTGCATTCCAAAAGTGTTGTTATACGCGAGCACTCAATTATCAAAACTTAACCAACGTTACCCCATCACACAGTGCTAGAACCCACACTAAAACACAAAAATATATTTCATCCGCATAACGGTAACGAACCGTCCGAATGAGGGTTTGTTAAACCCGTATGGCCACACAATATAAGTTCTCGCTTACACCCTGCAAGTGTAACTAATGATAATCGAATTGAGGCATTTTTGTTCTAACTCGCACGTGGAATGTTTGTTTTCACACTTGTGTTCAAAACATAAAAGTAAGTAGTACAAGATGTAACAAAGTATATGTTTTCTCAGCCCACGATTTAAAAGTATAAAAGTTGTTGAAAAGGTGGGACTATGATCTCACCTTGAGTGCACGAGTAGTAAAGTACTTCGACAAGTAAACGTGTGCAAAGAACAATGCTAGTCTTGACCTAAACAATAGGTTTGTATCAATAACGGTAAACACGATAGGTCAAAGATGTTCAATTAGTCCTATGGCTCGTTACGACTCAATAATGTAGCATGTGAATCAAGTTGTCATGTTTCATGCAAGATGCAAGTATAAAAGCATGTTAGAACGATTGCACAACCATTTGGTTAAGTTTGATTAAAAGTCAAACTTGGTCAAAGTCAAAGTCAACGGGGTCGGGTCGGGTATCCGACAATTTTTCTAAGTTATATAATCATATATGAGTATGTTGGCCAAGTTTCATGTTAATCGGAGGTCCGTAGCATAGCAAACATTTTCATGTCAAATGACCAAGTGAACAGCCAGTTTTAGCACAATGGGACGGCGTCCTGAGAAGCTAGACGGCGTCCCTCGTTTAAGGTTGGGACGGCGTCCCTTAGAGCTAGACGGCGTCCCTCTTTTACGTTTGGGACGGCGTCCCAGAGAGCTAGACGGCGTCCCTCTTTTAAGTTTGGGACGGCGTCCTGCTTTTCTGGACGGCGTCCTGGTTTGTTTCCAGACCCTGTTTGCTGCAACTCTAAGTGCACGAACCAACAATCAAACCAACCCAAATTACAAACCGCAAACAATTAGAACATGTATTTTATATCACCGGAAAGGTAATTTGACGAGGAAAACACCTAGACACATTTCATCAAGCAATTCAACACTTACACATCCCAAAACCGCATTTAAACGTCCAAAATCAAGGTTCAAGTTCCAAATATGCATTTCATGATTCGGGCAACCAATTTACATGTATGATATGCCGTTTTGAAGGTAATGAAATATGTAATACGACTAAACACTTATCAATAACATTAATAAGCATTCAACGCATCAAAAGTTCGTTTTAGGAGTTGTCAAACCCTAACCAAACCTCAAAATCACTAATCATGTTAATGTAAGGTTTTCATGTCAATCAACACACCAAAACGAAGCTATTGAAGTAACTAACACTTTGAACACACAAACATTAACATCTAAACACATTTCATCATCCAAAATCAAGGATTAAGCATACACTTTTCATTTTCAAGCTAGTTACACCAAAACATCAAGATCGAGCATACAAATCATATATTCATGTTATACACGAGCCATAGACACTAACTAACAACATATCAAGTCAAAAACACGAATTTGAGAAATCTAGAGTTTTAGAAATGTCACCCAAAATCGAAGTGGTTAGCATCAAATCGAAGAGGATGATGAGAGGATCAAGAATATGTAGTCGGATTTGTTGTGAGCTTCCAAGATCAAAATTAGATGATGAATTTGTGTTTGTGTTCTTGAGAGAAAAGGAAGAAGGAAAAAGAGGAAGAAGATGGTGAAATGAAGTGTGTGGTGGTGAGGAGTCACTAGTTAGCCAAGTTTACCCGAGTGGCGAGATTAGTCCCTCAAGTTTGTTGTCGGGTGCGGGAAATAACCAAACGACTATTTTTAAAACGCAAGTTAACGAGAGATGTTATAATCGAGTAACGGGATTATCATGAACACTAGTTAACGAAAGATACAAATTTGAATAGCGAAAGATATTATATAAAAAAAAAAGACGGTGTTAAAATAAATTTAACGGAAAATCACGGGATGTTACACCAACCACCACTTCCTTACCCTAGTAAAATGAAGAAAGAGAAACTTGAAGCCGAGCAATCCAAATTCTTGGATATGTTTAAACAGATAAATGTAAATCTTCCTTTCATTGATGTGATTTCAGGAATGCCTAGATATGCTAAATTCTTGAAAGATCTGATCACAAATAGAAAGAAAATGGAAGAACTCTCGGCTGTTACTATGAATGCTAATTGTTCAGCAGTGCTGTTGAATAAGATACCAGAAAAATTATCTGATCCAGGGAGTTTTACAATTCCATGTTTTCTGGGTAGTCTTAGTTCAATAGAAGCATTGGCAGACTTAGGTGCTAGTATAAATTTAATGCCGTTTTTACTATACACTAAACTAGACCTTGGAGAATTGAAACCAACAAGAATAAGCATACAACTAGCCGATAGATCAATAAAATATCCTAGAGGGATAATGGAGAACATGCTAGTTAAAGTTGGTACTTTAGTATTTCTTGTAGATTTTGTTGTTCTGGACATGGAAGAAGATTCTCAAGTTCCTCTCATATTAGGAAGACCATTCTTAAATACGGCTAAAGCAATGATAGACGTGTTTGGTAAGAAACTGACCCTAAGTATAGAGGATGAGAGTGTTACCTTTTCAGTTGATAGAGCAATGCAACAACCGCAATCTGCAGATGATATATGTTATTATATTCAAACTATAGATGCACATGCAGAATTGTTAGAAGAATTTCCAGAATTACAAGGAACAGGCGAATGTTCTTTAGGAGAAGGTACTGAACCAATTGATGAAGCTGAAATGTTAGCTACACTAATAGCTAATGGATATGAACCAACAACAGAAGAAATTCAAATGCTAAAAGAAGAAGACAGATATCGATATAAATCATCGATAGAAGAACCTCCGAAATTAGAGTTAAAGCCACTTCCAAACCATTTGGAATACGCTTATTTACATGGTGAATCTGAATTACCTGTAATAATATCGTCTTCTCTTACTGAAAATGAGAAATCACAACTCATTTCTGTGTTGAAAGCTCATAAACCAGCTATTGCATGGAAGATTCATGATATTAAAGGAATAAGTCCTTCGTATTGCACACTTAAAATCCTTATGGAAGAAGGTCATAAAACGTATGTGCAATGCCAACGAAGACTAAATCCTAATATGCAAGATGTTGTTAAGAAGGAGATTATTAAACTGCTAGACGCAGGTCTAATTTATCCAATTTCTGATAGTCCATGGGTAAGCCCAGTTCAATGCGTGCCTAAGAAGGGTGGCATGACTGTCATTACAAATGAAAAAAATGAGCTTATTCCTACAAGGACTGTAACAGGATGGCGTGTATGTATTGATTATAGAAAATTAAATGACGCCACCAGAAAAGATCACTTTCCCTTACCTTTCATTGATCAAATATTGGAAAGATTAGCCGGAAATAGTTATTATTGTTTTCTAGATGGATTTTCCGAATATTTTCAAATTCCAATAGCACCCGAAGATCAAGAGAAAACCACATTCACGTGCCCTTATGGTACTTTTGCTTACAAACGCATGCCATTTGGACTTTGCAACGCCCCTGCAACCTTTCAAAGGTGCATGATGGAGATTTTTCACGACATGATAGAAGAATGCATGGAAGTTTTCATGGATGACTTTTCAGTCTTCGGTGATACATTTGAATCATGTCTAGCTAACCTGGAACGAATGCTTATTAGATGCGAACAATCAAATCTAGTTCTTAATTGGGAGAAATGTCATTTCATGGTTAAAGAAGGCATCGTTCTTGGACATAAAATTTCAAAGGAAGGAATTGAAGTGGATAGAGCTAAAGTAGATGTAATTGCTAAACTTCCACATCCAACCAATGTTAGAGGAGTTAGGAGTTTTCTAGGGCATGCCGGTTTTTACCGACGTTTCAGAAAAGATTTTTCTAAAATTGCCACTCCTATGAATAAACTCCTAGAAAAGGATGCTCCATTCATCTTTTTAGATGAATGTATCAAATCTTTTAATATTCTTAAAGAGAAACTAACTAATGCGCCGATTATGATAACACCAAATTGGAATCTACCGTTTGAATTAATGTGCGATGCAAGTGATTTTGCAATGGGAGCCGTTTTAGGACAAAGGATTGAAAAACGATTTCAACCTATATATTATGCTAGTAAGACGTTACAAAGAGCACAAACAAATTATACAACTACTGAAAAAGAACTCCTTGCTATTGTCTTTGCTTTTGACAAATTTCGATCATATCTCGTTCTAGCAAAAACGGTGGTCTATACCGACCATTCTGCTCTTAGATACCTATTTTCGAAACAAGATGCCAAACCAAGATTAATCCGTTGGATCTTACTCTTACAAGAGTTCGATATTGAAATCCGAGATAAAAAAGGAGCAGAAAATCTCGCCGCTGATCATCTTTCTCTTCTTGAAAATCCTGAATTAGAAGTTCTAAATGAATCGGCCATACAAGACAACTTTCCTGATGAATATCTATTGAAGATAGATTATAAAGAAATTCCATGGTTTGCAGACTATGCAAACTACTTAGTATGTGGATTCCTTGAAAAAGGATTATCGTACCAAAAACGAAAGAAATTCTTCAGTGATATAAAACACTATTTCTGGGAAGATCCACATCTGTTTAAAATTTGTCCCGATGGAATAATACGCCGATGTGTATTTGGAGATGAAGCTAGTAAAATTTTAAACCATTGTAACACAGGACCAACAGGAGGGCACTATGGGCCTCAATTAACAGCAAGAAAAGTTTATGAAGTTGGATTCTATTGGCCTACAATTTACAAAGATGCACACCTTCTTTGTAAATCCTGTGATGCTTGTCAGAGGACCGGAAAAATAAGTCAACGTGATGAAATGCCACAAAATGTCATTCAAGTATGTGAAGTATTTGACATTTTTGGTATTGACTTTATGGGTCCATTTCCAAAATCTCATAATAATCTCTATATTCTCGTAGCCATTGATTATGTATCTAAATGGGCGGAAGCACAAGCTCTCCCAACTAATGATGCACGAGTTGTAGTCAACTTTTTAAAATGTCTTTTTGCAAGGTTTGGAACACCGAAAGCTTTAATAAGTGATCGGGGTACTCATTTTTGTAATAATCGACTTGAGAAAGTTCTTAAAAGATATGGAGTAACTCATAAAATCTCCACCGCATATCATCCACAAACAAGTGGACAAGTTGAAAATACCAACCGAGCTTTAAAACGTATTCTAGAGAAAACCGTAGGATCAAATCCGAAGGAATGGTCCATTAAATTGGAGGATGCACTCTGGGCTTTTAGAAAAGCCTACAAAACTCCAATTGGAACCACACCTTTTAGACTTGTTTATGGAAAAGCATGTCATCTTCCAGTTGAAATTGAACACAAAGCATTTTGGGCTTTAAGACATGTAATCTTGATATACATGAAGCTGGACGTCTACGATTAAGTCAACTAAACGAATTAGAAGAGTTAAGACATGAAGCATACGAAAATTCGTTAATCTATAAAGAAAGAACGAAGAAATGGCATGATAAAAGAATCAGAAGTTTAAAAGAATTTAAAGAAGGAGACAGAGTTCTTCTTTTCAATTCACGATTCAAGCTATTTCCTGGAAAATTGAAATCAAGATGGTCTGGACCATTCATAGTCAAAAGAGTTTTCCCATACGGAACAGTAGAATTAATAAATTCAAATGGAATTGAATTTAAAGTTAATGGTCACAGAGTTAAACATTACATAAATGGTCCGATGGAAGTTGACAATGAAGTTAATCACAATTTCGATACCACAGCTAACTAAGTATGGGGAGAATCAAGTCTTTAAAGGATAATATGTATTTTTGTTAGAGTTAGATTGTCTATTTTCGTGTAGTTCTCGAAAATGGAACCCGAATGGTCTTTCCCTAGCAGACCCTAAAGAACTAGTCTTCTTCCCCCATTCTGAATTTTTATTTTTTTAGGTTTTTACGAAATGAAGACTGCCTGTGAACTAAACCATGGTCTAATGCTACACGCTTTGATCACTAAACGTAATAATGACACACTACCGAGTGAAATAGTATTAGTAATCAGAGAAAGATTGGACGGAGTAAGAAAAGAATCCAGATGCGAAGATAATAAGTTACAATTTGGTAAAGGAAAATCAAAATCCGCAGCGAAAAGAAGAGCACGACACCTAGAAAGATGTCACAAATGCGGAAAATGGTCACATGGAGGTAAATGTTCAAATAATCAAACCTATTCAAATACCGAATTTGTTACTTTATGCAGAGACGGACCGTTCATATGTTTAGAAGAAAAAACACTGAATGCTCAAGGTTACGCCTATGTAGCCATGGAAAACCAATTAAACCGTCTATCTTATGAATGGGATAGATCATATAACTAAGAATACTATATCACAGGTAAGTCTGTACAGTTTTTATTTTTTTTATTTTTATTTTTAACCTTTTGATAATAAACGCTAATTTGTTCGCTATAAAGTATTAAATTGGTATTGAATAAAATTAAGTTTGGCGACCTAAATTATTGATATCATACAAAAATTTATTACATCACTGCGAAATTTAACGTTTATTCTTAAGGTATAATTATCTTTAATCAATCAACCCAAAATATTTCAAAAATTCGTCATGAGTTAAATTAGGTCATGGAACCGAAATTACTTTACCGAAAAGAGGGGCGCATATTTTTGATAATATTTGATTGATTAAAGTGGGATAAAAAGCCAAAAAGATTTTTTTTTATTTTTACCATGTTTTTAAAATTAATATATAAATCTTAAATTAATATTGTAAACTTTGTAAAATCAATATATTTAAAATTGTAAATATTTGAAAAATTAATATAAGTTTGGTGTGAATTTATAATATGAATTTTTAAATTAAGTTTGGTGTGAATTTTTAATTTTTAAAATATGAATTTTATTTTTATGCATTTTAAATTGTAAGTTTGGTGTGAATTTTTAATATTAATTTTGAATTTTATATTTAAGTTGTGTGAATTTAAAAAAAAAAAAAATTACTTTATCTCATTAAGTTAAAAATATGATTTTTAAAATTCGTCGTAAGTTGAAGACTAGGTCGTTGAACCGAAACTGCTTTACCTGAGGGAGGGACGAGAACTTTTATTATCATTATTTTTAATCTTATTGAATTAAAGCATGGCAAAAAAAAAATTACAAACCCCGCGACTCTCGGAGTTTGAAGGGTAAAAACCCCGCGACTCGCGGAGGGACCGAATTACAGAAAAAAAAATAAAGGAGCTGGAACAGCTCAGTCCACACAACACCCACAAAACATACTGCGAAAAAACCCGAAAATATCACACAAAAATCGAATTTTTTCACCGTTAATCATCAAATCTTTTACTAAAATTATGTTGAGAAGGATGCTATCAAGGAATTACTCAAGAAAAACGGTAAATTTCTACACCTAAACACCATTTAATCCGAAAATTAGTGTTCTTGAGCAATTTTTTCCCCAATTCGATTTTGATGCTTTCTAGTGTAATTATGCTTAAATTGTTTATGTATTATGCTTGTATAACCTAGATTGATGCTATTTAACATGATTATAAGCCTTAAACTTCAAATTTTGAATAATCTAGAGTTTGTGTTCTTGAGCAATTTGGGGCTTTTTGATATAAACAGGTTATGGCCAATTTTTGTCATGAATTGTTGCTAAATTAAGTAGTGTAACATGTTTAGGTAGTTAAATGATCCAAACTTTGAGCCTAAACATGATTTTGAGAATTAAAGTGGACTTTTTCAAGTCTAAAATTCATGAACTTGATTTTTGAAAGATAATGCCATTTGAAACTTGTTTAATTGCTAGTAATGATTATTTTGACATGTTATTTGAGTTGAATGCTTATGAACTTGGCGAACATTTTCATATATGCTTATTTGAAAAAGTGTAGATTTGATGAAAATATGTAAATGAGCTTAAGTTTGATATAAATTGATCATGTCATTGTAATTATTTTGATTAATGATTTAGCTGACACTAATGCATATTTGGATGCACAAAAATTGTGTTTGATGTGTTTTGCAGACTGAAAGGGGTGAATCTTCATCCCAAGCTCGCAATGCTCCTGCTGAGAATGCGAAACAACAGGAGGTGGATAACTACTACAAACAAGATATACCTCATCCAGTCATGACATTTTCTGATATGCACTTGGAAGATTTGCACCCGAACCTGAGATTTGACAGACTTTGGATAGATTATCCAAAATACCAAAGGGGTTTGCATACTCTTCATTCTAAAGCTGTTGAGGTACCTAGGGTCATAGAATGGGGACCATTAGAAGCTGTAGAATTGGCCGGGCCAATTAGGGAATTACTTGCACAGAGGTATGGTAATTCTACTTTTAACGATTGGGTACGGTTATTCAACATGCGTAGACCTGTATATAAAGTATGGTGTGAAGAATTGTTGTGTAGTATAGAATTAAATGATCGGGTAGCTAGTTTAACCGATCGATCTTTTATTAGATTTTTGTTAGGAGGTTCGATGCGCCACATGTCTTTACTAGACATGGCTCAGGCTTTACGTATATATACGCCTGAGGAGCTAGCATCTGCCGATTGTAGAGGGTTGATACTAAATGGTAGAAAGATAGACGAAAATTTTGATACGCATGGTGTATGGAGTCAAATGACTAGCCATCACCGATTTAAAGGGGGAAATTACTCTTATTTGGATATAGATAGAGCTGAATTAAGAGTAATTCATAGTTTTTTAGCCAATTCGAATACACAACGAGGTAAGAACAAGGAAAAGGTAAATGAACAGGATTTGTTTTACCACATGTGTATTCGAGACCCATAAAGCGCTGTAAGTATACCTTATTGTGTGGGTTATTATTTATCAGCTATGGTTAGGGGGATGAGACCGCATAGCATAATAGGAGGTGGTATATTTATTACTTTGATTGCTGAATATCTCGGTGTGGATATAAGTCGGGGGGAATTATTAGTCGAAGAACCAGAACCCCGCGATACAATAGGTTTAAATGTATACCATGGTGCGAAGGTTTTGAAGAGGCGAAATAACGCCGCAGTACAATACCATGGTAGACATCCACAGGTTGATAGAAACCAACAGCAAGGTAATGTAGGAGGGGGAAATGAAATGGCAGAAATGCAAAGGTTTAAAGCTTCACAAGAGTATGAAAATGCAAGACATAGAGCATTTGAAGATTGGCAAGTTCATCAAAACCAAATCATAGCTTATTGCCAACATATAGGTAGAAACTATATTCCTACTCCATCGCCCATATTCCCTCCCTGGTCTATAGAGATTCAACCACCGTATCCCACGTATAACCCAGCCGAAGCATTTTATAGCACCTATGGTTATGCATGGAACCCCTACTGGTATCAGTATCATCCCTAGTCTACTTAGTTTTATTTATTTTGTAATTTGTAATGTTGATACGTTTAATACTTATGTTAATATTGTAATAGTTTTTATAATTTTCTAACTTTTATTCTTAGATTTTAATAATTTTTGAATGTGGGGTAATATACCAAACTTCAAAAATATGTATATATGTTTGCAGTTTTATCTTATGTACACAACAGGGTAAAACAACGCATTTTCAAAGACTGGCATTAAGTTAAGCAAAAGCAGCTAATTTTGACGACAAGATGCAAAATATATGTGAAATAACAACAAGACGGAATGAACAAATGATATGCACCATTTATCATTCAGCAAGCAAACACAAATATGTTTGGAAACTTTGGTAAAATTTAATCATTTTCACACAAATCACCCTCAATAATTTAAATTGTTACTGATTTCTTGCAAATGAGGGCATTGCAAGATCTTAAGTGTGGGAAGGGGTTAAATTCTTTCGGATTTTAAAATTTTTACTTTATACACTTGGTTACCATTAGAAATACTAGTAAAATAGTAGTTGTATTAGAATCTAGTGCTCTCTGATAATAAAGAACAGCCCTAGTCTTATATACTGACTACCCACTTCTAGTAAAATTTTCAAAATTTCCAATTAAATGAACTCAAAATCATATTTATACATATTTATGAACGATAAAACTAGGTGTTAACACCGAAATTATTGTTACCTCGGAAAGGACATAAATTGAGAAACAAACCAAAATGTTAAAATTCATTTAGAATGGAATAGAGGACAATAAAAAGGAAAATAAAAGCCAAGTGTGGGAAAATTTACCAAGATATTTTAAACATATGTCACATATTTCTGTACAAATAACTGAAAATACTTTTGCTTTGGACTAAACTAAAAAGTTTTACCTGATGTACTGTAAGAAAGATGGATCTACACGATGAATCAATTCCATCATTAAAAGGAAGTAAAGTCTTCCGAAAAAGAAACGCGCTTCTTGATTTAGGTCAGGAAGTTGTCGTTCAGACCAGCTGTAGGTTGACGAAAAATCTAGAAAAGTCATCACTAAAATCAGCAGGAAATCCACGGACCTCAGCATTAAACAGGGTCGCCAAGTGGTCAGATTTATCCTAACCATGAGAAGGATTTATCTCGTACAATGGGGAGGCACCGTGCAAATTAGCTTGATAAGACTAATGAATCAGATCCCCAGAAAGGATAATCTCCTTAAAGATTAAAAATCAGCTTTTAAGCCTGATATTACTCAATCCTAGAGATTGACCTTAAAGATTGAGAATTCAAACTCATGGAATTCAATGATATCTAAACTCGAGCTTGAACGAGAAAATATTTTGATCAAATTATAAACCGATTTGTTTTCTAAAAACCCATTTTCAATGCGTTCATTACCATTGAACGTAAAATCCTAGAAATTCACCTGGAATTCATTAGGTCACCTGAACTAAATCGGGTGTCAACCGTAAGAACGGTGGTTGCATAGTGGTCAAAGACAGGACCTTGTGCCAAACCTACAAATTATAAGGGTGAGCTTTACTATTGCTCCTACCAAGGATAGTAATTGCGTCCGACACGTTATAGACCATAATTAAAAGCATGTCAGGGGACATTGCCTTAACAGTTGCTTGTTCAACGCTTTCCTTTACAACCGGACGGTAGTTTATCGAAAGGTAATATACGGAGCAAGTAAACTGGACGTGTTGCTTTCCTAATATAAGGTTAGCAAGTGGGTGACACAAAACCGCAAGTTTTGAGCTAAAATTTTCAAATCTGAAACCCACCAAACCCACAAAAATATTTTGCAAACACCGGTGAAGGGACTGTAAACCACAACGTTACTACCATTGTTTATACCGCCGTAAAGAAATCACTGATGTACAAAGTGTGAAGAATAAAGAAGTGATTCTAGTATTTCAAAACTATATTGCTTGAGGACAAGCAACGCTCAAGTGTGGGAATATTTGATAATGCTAAAAATGAACATATATTTCATAGCATTATTCCCCAAGAAAGACAAGCTTTTAGTTGCAATTGTTCTATTTACAAGTGATATTCGTTTAAATATTAAAAGGTGAAGACAAAAGACAGATTCGACGAATTGAAGACGCAAACGACCAAAAAGCTCAAAAGTACAAAATACAATCAAAGAGGTTCCAATTATTGATAAGAAACGTCTCGAAATTACAAGAGTACAAGATTCAAAACGCAAAGTACAAGATATAAAATAGTACGCAAGGACGTTCGAAAATCCGGAACAGGAACCAGAGTCAACTCTCAACGCTCGACGCAACGGACTAAAAATTACAAGTTAACTATGTATATAAATATAATATAATATATAATTAATTATATTAATTATATATATATTATATTTATAAAATAAGTCGTCGGCAAACAAAGAGCCAAATGTGGGTGAGCTGTAAAAACGATCTCCGCGACTCGCTGAGTTTGAAGAAGAAAAGGGCCGCAAGTCGCGGAGCCCCAAATTTTCAAACTTCCTATAAAGCTCGCGCATTCTGATCGTAAAAAAAAAGATACATAATTCAATCTCTCTCTCAATATATACGTAATATATATATATATATATATATATATATATATATATATATATATATATATATATATATATATATATATATATATATATATATTTATATTTTAATTTTAATTTTAATTATAATTCTAATAATAAGGGTATGTTAGCGAATGTTGTAAGGGTGTAAGTCGAAATTCTGTCCGTGTAACGCTAAGCTATTTTTAATCATTGTAAGTTATGTTCAACCTTTTTACATTAATGTCTCGTAGCTAAGTTATTATTATGCTTATTTAATCCGAAGTAATTATGATGTTGGGCTAATTACTAAAATTGGGTAATTGGGCTTTGTACCATAATTAGAGTTTGGACAAAAGAACGACACTTGTGGAAATTAGACTATGGGCTATTAATGGGCTTTATAATTGCTTAACTAAATGATAGTTTGTTAATGTTAATATAAAGATTTACAATTGGGCGTCCCTATAAATTACCATATACACTTGATCGGACACGATGGGCGGGATATTTATATGTACGAATAATCGTTCATTTAACCGAACACGGGAATGGATTAATAGTCACTAGAATTATTAAAACAGGGGTGAAATTATGTACAAGGACACTTGGCATAATTGTTAACAAAGTATTAAAACCTTGGGTTACACTCAGTCGACATCCTGGTGTAATTATTAAACAAAGTATTAAAATCTTGTTACAGTTTAAGTCCCCAATTAGTTGGAATATTTAACTTCGGGTATAAGAATAATTTGACGAGGACACTCGCACTTTATATTTATGACTGATGGACTGTTATGGACAAAAATCAGACGGACATATTAAATAATCCAGGACGAAGGACAATTAACCCATGGGCATAAAACTAAAATCAACACGTCAAACATCATGATTACGGAAGTTTAAATAAGCATAATTCTTTTATTTCATATTTAATTTCCTTTATTTTATATTTAATTGCACTTCTAATTATTTTTTATTTTATTGTTATTGTATTTAATTGCACTTTTAATTATCGTATTTTTTTTATTATCGCAAGTTTATTTTATCGCACTCTTATTATTCGCAATTTCATTATCGTTATTTACTTTACGCTTTAATTTAAGTCTTGTATTTATTTTTAATATTTTACATTTAGTTTTAACTGCGACTAAAGTTTTAAAATCGACAAACCGGTCATTAAACGGCAAAACCCCCCTTTATAATAATAATATTACTTATATATATATTTGTATTTTTATAAAAGTAAACTAATATAGCGTTAAGCTTTGTTTAAAGATTTTCCCTGTGGAACGAACCGGACTTACTAAAAACTATACTACTGTACGATTAGGTACACTGCCTATAAGTGTTGTAGCAAGGTTTAAGTATATCCATTCTATAAATAAATAAATATCTTGTGTAAAATTGTATCGTATTTAATAGTATTTTCCTTGTAAAATTTAAAGCTATTTTATATACACCTCGCATAACATCACCCGGACACAATAGGCACAATTCTGTGAATCGTCTTTCGTACGTGGTAATATCAAATCCTTGGGTTCGTAACCCTCTAAGTTCTGTCTTGAGCTTATTGACCTCGGTTCTGGGACAGTACTTGTCATAACCCGACCTTAACCATAAGGACGAATACAATAACATATGATTTCATCGCGAGGTATTGACCTCTATATGCGACATTTTTCAAAAACTGCATTTGTTTTTACAATACAAACCATAGCTTTTATTACAAATACAAGGTTTAAACAACTTAATAAGGATTATCGTTTAGCGATAATCTTAGACTTACAAACTTTACATGTGATAATAACAATACGACCTCCAACATATTTTACATTACAAATCCTCCGATATGCAGTTTTATTTTTGACACAAATATGCATACTCAAGATCTTGCTTAAATTCAACATGTTGCAGCGGAAGCTTTTAGTTATCACCTGAGAATAAACATGCTTAAAACGTCAACATAAAGTTGGTGAGATATAGGTTTAATGCCGGCAGCAATATATATATATATAGACCAGAAGATTTCATATATAAACATTTTAATAAAAATATTCTAAGTGGTTGAGCACTTGGTAACCATACTTAACATTTAATCACGTCGCATATTCCCTTTATTATGAAATCTTACTACACCGTACCAAGTGTAGTCACGAAACGAAGTACTGTGCAACCGTTGAATACTGGTCGTCCAGTCCGGTTGGGGTTGTCAGGCCCGATAGATCTATCAACAGGATTCGCATTTACAATACCGCTGTAAATAGTAGTTACCAAGCTACAGGGAAGTATGCCAGTGGTACAACTCAACGTAGAATATATTTTTCAGTTACTTGTGTCCATATCGTAAAACATAAAATACATGTATTCTCATCCCGAAATATTTAGAGTTTAAAAGTGGGACTATATACTCACTTTTGCCTTGAAGATATATATATTTTGACTTGGTCTCCGGTTGATATCACGAACGTATCCATATATAATTTATCAATATATTTTCATTTTAAACAATCGTCACATATATATACTTATAATACTTTTAATGTCTTCTTAGTCCGTAGTTAGCAATTCAATTTTTAATGGTTCATATTTAGGTGTTTAATAAATAAATAAAACCCCCATCGAAATAAATAAAACCCCCATCGTATTCGTATTGGTCGGGATTAATCTTGACCCACGGTACCGTGTTGTCAAATGACGTGTTGCGTACATAAAGTACCGATGTTGTCAAATGACGTGTTGCGTACGTACATGAGGTCTTATGATTAATCTTCTCGTGTTGTTTACGGGTGATCCTGAAATATATAAAATTAAATTATGAGTACATATATATAAAATATCATGTTATTTTAGAAAGATGTGATTTATTTAATTTTTCTCCAATTATTTTCGTGGCTAAACTAGTTTTGGATATCCGATCTTGTTTTAGTCATAGTTTCTTCGTTACAACTCCGTTTTCGTTGGTTCAACTTGCCACTTCCTTGGATTGAGTCCTTCTTTAAGAATATGAACTGTAAATACCTTAGTTTGTATTCGAAATCACAGGTCATAGGTCAAACTTTGGTGAAACTTATGAAGTTGATCATTTTCCATCATGTAAACAACCTTAAATGATTATTTTTCTAAAAATACTTATACTTTGAGTTAAATCATGAAATTTTTATGTGTTAACATATTCATAGTAAATATCAATTTTCCAGAAAATAAGCCTCCAATTCAAAGTTCAAGATGGTTTTTAATTATCCAACCCAAAACAGCCCCTGGTTGTACTCCGACGTCGTAAATTCAGTTTTTAAGGTGTTCTTTGAAAAACCAAGTTATACCTTGTTAAATTAGCCTATATTTATGATATATTACAGGTCTTGAAGTATTTTAAAAGTTAAGTTAGAAGGATCTATTTAGTTTGCAAACAAGTTTGAAATCATTCAAACTATGTTCTTGTTGTTAAAATTGTATACCATAAAATAAGATAACTATATATATATGAATCGAATAAGGTTATGAACAAAGTTACTACCTCAAGTTACTTGGACAAGATTGCTGTAAAAGAGGAGTAAAAACCTAGAACCAAAAGAGTGATGGAATTGGATGAAAGTTTGGAAGCAACTTAAGACATAAACTTGAATTGAAAGTTGTATTTTTGTAGTGTTTTTGTTTGATCTTGTTATGGTGGTGTTTAAGGTGATTCTTGAGAGGATTTTTGCTGGAGTTCTTAGAGATACATGAGGCTAGTAAGTGTGTGTGTTTAGCTAGAGAAATGATGTATCAAAAATTGAAAATGGATGCATGTATAAATGATGGTGGTGGCGTGATTTATGATGAACAAAGACAAGATTTTAGGTTGTTTTCTTGTATAATTAGTCATACTAGATAACAAAGTAGTTGCCTTATACATAAGGCATGAACAAGGGCTGGTTGGTGGTGATTTGATGTGTATATACCAATAGTAAATATGTATAGAAGCTAGGTATGATACGAGTACATATACTCTAGATATACGTATAGAAATCTTGTGAAAACGGAACGAGGATTCAAATATAGTTATCTTTTGTGAATATACTTATATTGTTTTATGTATTTAAGTCCTTAAAAAGTGATTAAATACATTACATATACGATATATGTATAAACATTATAGGTCATAAGTATTTATGTCAAATAACGTTACGTATGGTTATTGTTTTGAAAACTTAAGTTAGTAGTTTCAAAATATACTTATAACTTATTGTTATTAATACAAAATGAGGTATTACAACATCCTTAGATCATGTTAAATATGTATATATACATATATATACACAAACATATAATTATCATATGTTATATAGTTCGTGATATCATCGGTCAACTAGACGGTCAAACGTTGTGTAAAACTCTTTTCAAAAACATAAGTCTCAACAATTTGGATTGATTATCATGTTGGTAAGGTTTAATTTATGTAAATATTAATCTTATAAGTATAGATCGATCGAAAAAGTCCGGGTCATTACAGTACCTACCCGTTAAATAAATTTCGTCCCGAAATTTTAAAATCGTACCTATTTTGCGTCATCGGGAAACAAATGCGGGTATTTTTGTTTCATTTGATCCTCTCGCTCCCAAGTAAACTCGGGACCTCTTCGTGCATTCCAACGAACTTTAACGATCGGTATGTTGCTCTGCTTGAGCCGTTTAACTTCACGGTCCATGATCTCGATTGGTTCTTCTATGAATTGTAGTTTCTCGTCAACTTGAATTTCTTCAAGAGGAATGGTGAGGTCTTCCTTTGCAAGACACTTTTTAAGGTTCGAGATGTGAAATGTATTATGTACTCCGGCGAGTTGTTGCGGTAACTCGAGTCGATAAGCTACCGGTCCAATGCGTTCGATGATCTTGAACGGGCCTACATATCTTGGGTTCAGTTTACCTCTTTTACCGAAACGTATTACACCTTTCCAAGGTGACACCTTTAGCATAACCATGTCACCGATCTGAAACTCTAATGGTTTCCTTCGGACATCGGCGTAGCTCTTTTGGCGACTACGGGCTGTTTTCAATCTCTCCTTGATTTGTACTATCTTCTCAGTCGTTTCGTGTATGATCTCGGGACCAGTTAATTGTCGATCTCCTACTTCATTCCAACAAATAGGAGATCTAAACTTCCTTCCGTACAATGCTTCGAATGGCACAGCTTTAATGCTCGCATGATAACTATTATTATACGAGAATTCTGCTAATGGTAGATATTTATCCCATCCGTTTCCAAAATCGATCACACATGCCCTGAGCATGTCTTCAAGAGTCTGAATTGTTCTTTCACTCTGCCCGTCGGTTTGCGGATGATATGCGGTACTCATATCCAAACGAGTTCCTAGTGCCTCCTGTAGTGATTGCCAGAACTTTGAGGTAAATCTACTATCACGATCAGATATAATGGAAATAGGCATTCCATGCCTTGAAACTATTTCCTTTATATATAATCGTAATAATTTCTCCATTCTATCCGTGTCCTTTATAGGCAAGAAATGTGAAGATTTGGTAAGACGATCAACAATTACCCAAATGGTGTCGTATCCCCAGGCAGTCTTTGGTAACTTCGTGATGAAATCCATGGTAATACCATCCCATTTCCATTCTGGAATTTCTGGTTGTTGAAGTAACCCTGACGGCTTCTGGTGTTCTGCTTTGACTTTGGAACAAGTTAAACACTCCCCAACATATGTTGCAACGTCTGTCTTTAAATTAGGCCACCAATAATGTGTCTTAAGATCTTGGTACATCTTTCCCACTTCAGGATGTATCGAGTATCTTGTCTTATGTGCCTCGTTCAATATCAACTTCCTTAATCCACCCAACTTCGGTACCCAAATACGATTTGCAAAATATCGAATTCCATCTTCCCGTATAACGAGTTGCTTCTCATACTTCTTCATTATTTCATTTCCTATATTTTCTTTAGTAAGTGCTTCTCGTTGAACTTCTTTGATTTGTGAGTTGAGATTCATGCGAATTTTTATGTTCATCGCTCGTACTCGAATTGGTTCTCGTTCCTTTCTGCTTAGTGCGTCAGCCACCACATTCGCTTTCCCGGGATGATAACGAATTTCACAATCATAGTCGTTTATTAACTCGACCCACCTACGTTGCCTCATGTTCAGCTGTTTCTGATCAAAAATATGTTGAAGGCTTTTATGATCAGTAAACACAGTGCATTTAACCCCATACAAGTAGTGTCTCCATATCTTCAATGCAAACACGACTGCTCCCAGTTCTAGATCATGCGTCGTATAATTCCGCTCGTGAATCTTCAATTGTCGGGATGCGTATGCAATAACTTTCTTCCGTTGCATAAGAACGCAACCAAAACCTTGTCGCGAAGCGTCACAATATATTTCAAAATCATCGTTCCCTTCTGGTAACGATAAAATAGGTGCCGTAGTTAACTTCTTCTTCAGTAATTGAAATGCGTTCTCCTGCTCCGAGGTCCATTCGTATTTCTTCCCTTTTTGCGTTAATGCTGTCAACGGCTTAGCTATTCGGGAAAAATCTTGAATAAACCTTCTATAATAACCGGCTAAACCTAAAAATTGGCGTATCTGCATTGGTGTCTTAGGAGTCTCCCATTTTTCAATGGCTTCAATTTTTGCTGGATCAACCTGAATTCCTTTGCTACTAACAACATGGCCAAGAAATTGCACTTCTTTCAACCAAAAAGCACACTTAGAAAATTTAGCATATAGCTGTTCTTTTCTCAACAACTCTAATATCAACCTTAAATGCTGCTCATGCTCTTGCTCACTCTTGGAATAGATAAGAATGTCATCAATGAAAACAATAACAAACTTATCTAAATATGGACTACAAACTCGATTCATGAGGTCCATGAATATAGCTGGCGCATTCGTCAATCCAAACGGCATGACCAAAAATTCGTAATGACCGTAACGTGTCCGAAAAGCAGTTTTCGGTATATCTTCTTCTTTGACGCGTAATTGATGATAGCCCGATCTTAGGTCAATTTTCGAGTACACACATGATCCTTGGAGTTGATCAAATAAGTCGTCAATTCTCGGTAGTGGATATCGATTTTTGATAGTTAACTTATTTAATTCACGATAATCTATACACATCCTAAAAGATCCATCTTTCTTTTTAACAAATAAAATCGGAGCTCCCCACGGTGAAGTACTTGGTCGTATGAATCCACGATCCAGTAATTCTTTTAACTAACTCTGAAGTTCTTTGAACTCGGACGGTGCAAGTCTATATGGAGCACGGGCAACTGGTGCAGCTCCTGGTACTAAATCTATTTGAAATTCTACAGATCTAAATGGAGGTAATCCCGGCAACTCTTCCGGAAAAACTTCAGGAAAATCTCTTGCCACAGGCACGTCGTTGATGCACTTCTCTTTTTCTTTCTTTTCAACTTTATTAACATGTGCTAGAATAGCATAACATCCCTTTTCTAAACACTTCTTGGCTTTCAAACAGCTAATGAGTTTTAGCTTTGAGTTACCCTTCTCTCCATAAATCATCACCGGCATTTTATCCTTACAAGGAATGCGAATTGCCTTCTTGGCACACACAACTTCAGCTCCTACTTTGGACATCCAGTCCATGCCGACTATTACATCAAAACTTCCTAATTCTACGGGTATCAAATCAATCTTAAATGTTTCTCCGGCTAAATTTATTTTACAATCACGGCAAATTTTATCGGCTTTAATTAGTTTACCATTAGCTAACTCAATCATGTACTTAGCATATAGAGGTAATGATGAACAATTCAATTTAGCGTGAAAGTCTCTACACACGTAACTTCTATCAGCACCAGTATCAAATATAATAGATGCGGATAAGTTATTAATGGTAAACGTACCCGTAACAAGCTCCGGGTCTTCACACGCCTCTCTAGCATTAATAACAAATGCTCTTCCTCGTGCAGATCCATTATTCTTCTCTGGATTCGGACACTGGCTCTTATAATGACCCTGTTTTCCACACCCATAACAAGTAATGGTAGCCAAAGCAGTTCTATTTGCATTGGTGGCAGGAGTCTTGATACCATTTGTATTTGTAATGAGAGCCCTACAATCTTCAGCAAGATGACCCTTTCGATTACATTTGTTGCATACCACATTACAGTAGCCATAGTGATGTTTGTGGCATCGGTTACATAAAGGATTTTGTCCTTTGTAACCAAAGCTTAAACCACTACCCGCACCTTGCGTGATTTGTTGTTTCTTAAAAGATTGTTGTTGGTTACCTCGATCATAATTTCCATTCCACTTTATTTTGTTACCTGATACCTTCATATCAGTATTGGATACTTTCTTATCCATGATGACCTGATCCATTAGCTCGTTTGCCATGGTTATAGCTTCATGAATTGTCTTAGGTTTCGATGCTGTAACATTTGCCTTGACCTTTTTGGGCAAACCATCTTTGTACATTTCAATCTTTCGTTCTTCGGTTGGAACCAATTCAGGACATAGCAAAACTAATTCCATGAATCGCTGATTGTAGTTGGTGATTTCAGTACCAACAACCTTCAGGCTTCGTAATTCATCTTCCAACTTCCTAACCTCGTTCCTTGGACAATACTCGTTGATTAACATTATTTTGAATTCTTCCCATGGAGTATCATAAGCTACATCTCCTCCTACAGCCTTCACATAATTTTTCCACCACGTGAGTGCACTATCTTGTAAAGTGCACGATGCATACTTGGTCATGTCCTTTTCAACACAACCACTGATTTTAAACACAGTATCCATCTTTTCTATCCACCGGGTTAAATCGATCGGTCCTTCTGTTCCACTGAATGATGAGGGCTTGCAAGCTTGAAAAGTTTTGTATATGCATCCTACACGAGGATTTGGGTTAACTGCAGCAGCTCTTGCAGCCTCGACCCATAACATTCTGTCGTTCACTCGCTGGTTGATGAATTCCTCGACTTCTTGTTCCGTCATTCGATTCAATCGCGCCATATTCTTCTATAAGAATGAAAAGAAAATAATTATTCACATGGAATATTATAGATGTAGTGTATATTTACAGTACATTATAGCTTATTAATAATATGAACCAGGTATTATTATAAAAGCCTTTTCTTCTTATTAGCATTTTATAATTATATCTAGGGTAGTACCTACCCGTTAATGTCCATACTTAATAGCTTAGTACAGAACCAATTACTACCATCTAAATAATACTTAACCATGGAAAATTATTGCATTTCATACTTCACTATTTTACATATGCTTATCTTACATCAAACATTAAGCAAACCACACTAATAATATTATACAAAACATTATATGATCCCATGGTTTAATACGGCAGCGCATCGTTTGGTCTATTTTCTAGGACGTTTAGGTTCAAAGAATCGCTTAACGCTTATCCTGGCTGTCTGCCTATATTTTAGCTGTGGGGCTGAAGAACTGGATGCCTGGATAGAACGAATAGGAATAGCGGGAATAGGGGTGGTAGTGTCTAGTGGAGTTGGTGCCACATCATCCTCACTAAACTCGGGATTTGAATTTTCTAATTCATTAGCCTTTCGTTTCTTTCCTAGTTCGAACTTGTCTTTTGTAATTTCCTGTATTTCTTCCTCGGGTTCACTTTCCTCCTTGGGTTCACTTTCCTCCTCGGGTTCACTTTCCTCCTCGGGTTCACTTTCCGGGTTCTCTATAGTCGGTTCATCCGGAATTTGTGAGTCTTCCCCAAAGATATTATTTTCGTCATCGGATAGGTTAATGACTGGAACACCATCTGAAGATTCTGGTTCGGAGTCGCTGAATGTGATAACAAGTTTTGAGCCCGACATCTATCACACAACAACTAACCCATTAGTACTACATAATATTTACATATAAATTTTAACCAACAATGATAAGCAATGGTTTTTAAATCAGACCCGGTCAAAGTCCAGACTTACTAATGTATCCTAACGACTTATCAGTTAGACACACTAATGCAAACCTGGTTCGCTAAGACCACCGCTCTGATACCACATGTCATAACCCGACCTTAACCATAAGGACGAATACAATAACATATGATTTCATCGCGAGGTATTGACCTCTATATGTGACATTTTTCAAAAACTGCATTTGTTTTTACAATACAAACCATAGCTTTTATTACAAATACAAGGTTTAAACAACTTAATAAGGATTATCGTTTAGCGATAATCTTAGACTTACAAACTTTACATGTGATAATAACAATACGACCTCCAACATATTTTACATTACAAATCCTCCGATATGCAGTTTTATTTTTGACACAAATATGCATACTCAAGATCTTGCTTAAATTCAACATGTTGCAGCGGAAGCTTTTAGTTATCACCTGAGAATAAACATGCTTAAAACGTCAACATAAAGTTGGTGAGATATAGGTTTAATGCCGGCAGCAATATATATATATAGACCACAAGATTTCATATATAAACATTTTAATAAAAATATTCTAAGTGGTTGAGCACTTGGTAACCATACTTAACATTTAATCACGTCGCATATTCCCTTTATTATGAAATCTTACTACACCGTACCAAGTGTAGTCACGAAACGAAGTACTGTGCAACCGTTGAATACTGGTCGTCCAGTCCGGTTGGGGTTGTCAGGCCCGATAGATCTATTAACAGGATTCGCGTTTACAATACCGCTGTAAATAGTAGTTACCAAGCTACAGGGAAGTATGCCAGTGGTACAACTCAACGTAGAATATATTTTTCAGTTACTTGTGTCCATATCGTAAAACATAAAATACATGTATTCTCATCCCGAAATATTTAGAGTTTAAAAGTGGGCCTATATACTCACTTTTGCCTTGAAGATATATATATTTTGACTTGGTCTCCGGTTGATATCACGAACGTATCCATATATAATTTATCAATATATTTTCATTTTAAACAATCGTCACATATATATACTTATAATACTTTTAATGTCTTCTTAGTCCGTAGTTAGCAATTCAATTTTTAATGGTTCATATTTAGGTGTTTAATAAATAAATAAAACCCCCATCGAAATAAATAAAACCCCCATCGTATTCGTATTGATCGGGATTAATCTTGACCCACGGTACCGTGTTGTCAAATGACGTGTTGCGTACATAAAGTACCGGTGTTGTCAAATGACGTGTTGCGTACGTACATGAGGTCTTATGATTAATCTTCCCGTGTTGTTTACGGGTGATCCTGAAATATATAAAATTAAATTATGAGTACATATATATAAAATATCATGTTATTTTAGAAAGATGTGATTTATTTAATTTTTCTCCAATTATTTTCGTGGCTAAACTAGTTTTGGATATCCGATCTTGTTTTAGTCATAGTTTCTTCGTTACAACTCCGTTTTCGTTGGTTCAACTTGCCACTTCCTTGGATCGAGTCCTTCTTTAAGAATATGAACTGTAAATACCTTAGTTTGTATTCGAAATCACAGGTCATAGGTCAAACTTTGGTGAAACTTATGAAGTTGATCATTTTCCATCATGTAAACAACCTTAAATGATTATTTTTCTAAAAATACTTATACTTTGAGTTAAATCATGAAATTTTTATGTGTTAACATATTCATAGTAAATATCAATTTTCCAGAAAATAAGCCTCCAATTCAAAGTTCAAGATGGTTTTTAATTATCCAACCCAAAACAGCCCCCGGTTGTACTCCGACGTCGTAAATTCAGTTTTTAAGGTGTTCTTTGAAAAACCAAGTTATACCTTGTTAAATTAGCATATATTTATGATATATTACAGGTCTTGAAGTATTTTAAAAGTTAAGTTAGAAGGATCTATTTAGTTTGCAAACAAGTTTGAAATCATTCAAACTATGTTCTTGTTGTTAAAATTGTATACCATAAAATAAGATAACTATATATATATGAATCGAATAAGGTTATGAACAAAGTTACTACCTCAAGTTACTTGGACAAGATTGCTGTAAAAGAGGAGTAAAAACCTAGAACCAAAAGAGTGATGGAATTGGATGAAAGTTTGGAAGCAACTTAAGACATAAACTTGAATTGAAAGTTGTATTTTTGTAGTGTTTTTGTTTGATCTTGTTATGGTGGTGTTTAAGGTGATTCTTGAGAGGATTTTTGCTGGAGTTCTTAGAGATACATGAGGCTAGTAAGTGTGTGTGTTTAGCTAGAGAAATGATGTATCAAAAATTGAAAATGGATGCATGTATAAATGATGGTGGTGGCGTGATTTATGATGAACAAAGACAAGATTTTAGGTTGTTTTCTTGTATAATTAGTCATACTAGATAACAAAGTAGTTTCCTTATACATAAGGCATGAACAAGGGCTGGTTGGTGGTGATTTGATGTGTATATACCAATAGTAAATATGTATAGAAGCTAGGTATGATACGAGTACATATACTCTAGATATACGTATAGAAATCTTGTGAAAACGGAACGAGGATTCAAATATAGTTATCTTTTGTGAATATACTTATATTGTTTTATGTATTTAAGTCCTTAAAAAGTGATTAAATACATTACATATACGATATATGTATAAACATTATAGGTCATAAGTATTTATGTCAAATAACGTTACGTATGGTTATTGTTTTGAAAACTTAAGTTAGTAGTTTCAAAATATACTTATAACTTATTGTTATTAATACAAAATGAGGTATTACAACATCCTTAGATCATGTTAAATATGTATATATACATATATATACACAAACGTATAATTATCATATGTTATATAGTTCGTGATATCATCGGTCAACTAGACGGTCAAACGTTGTGTAAAACTCTTTTCAAAAATATAAGTCTCAACAATTTGGATTGCTTATCATGTTGGTAAGGTTTAATTTATGTAAATATTAATCTTATAAGTATAGATCGATCGAAAAAGTCCGGGTCATTACAGTACTTCTCGTTCATCAAGTGCTTGAATGCTGACCACGGTAGTGCGTACGCATCATCTTGTCCCACTTGCTCTAGATATGTATTCCACCATGTTAATGCAGAACCTGTGAAGGTATGCGTAGCGTACTTCACTTTGTCCTCTTCAGTACACTTACTTATGGAAAACACCGATTCGACCTTCTCGGTCCACCGTTTCAATCCGATCGGTCCTTCGGTTCCATCAAATTCTAAAGGTTTGCAGGCAGTGAATTCTTTGTAGGTGCATCCTACACGATTTCCTGTACTGCTAGATCCAAGGTTATTATTGGTATGTAGCGCAACCTGTACTGCAGCTATATTTGAAGCTAGAAAAGTATGGAATTCCTCTTCATTCATATTCACGGTGTGTCGAGCAGTCGTTGCTATTTCCTTCAAAATAGTCAAATGGAACAAGTTAATCATACAGAATATTAAGAGTAGTTAATAGTATTTCGTAGCATAATATGAACTCATTTATAAAAGCTTTTTCTTCATATTAGCGTTTTATAAGTTTAAATTCGGGTAGTACCTACCCGTTAAGTTCATACTTAGTAGCTACTATACAATTCAACTACTACAATTCTATATGAAAAACTGATTATAATAATATTTCACGTTCAAACTTTTATACAATATTTTACAAACTTATAATACCGCTTATTTTACATAAAGCATGAAATATAGCACACAATAAATTTGATACAAGATAGTTGTGACGATAATTCTAGCTAGTACACAAGTCGTTCAGCAAAGGCAATAAAGACACGTAATTCATACGTCCAAAAACAAGTCATGCATTCTGGTTTTACTAGGACTACTTTCCATCCTTGGTCTTGTAGAACATAACCGTTATGGCCGTTGATAAGGCAGCGTGTTGTAACATCGTCAAAGGGACGAGGGTTACGTAATGACCAACAGTCTCGTAATAACCTAAAAACTTCATTTCTTACCCCAGTTACCGACTCCGTCACTTGTGGGAACGTTTTGTTTAATAGTTGTAGCCCGATGTTCTTGTTCTCACTTTGATGAGAAGCGAACATTACTAATCCGTAAGCATAACATGCTTCTTTATGTTGCATGTTAGCCGCTTTTTCTAAATCACGAAGTCCTATATTCGGATATATTGAGTCAAAATAATTTCTTAACCCGTTGCGTAAAATAGCACTTGGGTTCCCCGCAATATATGCGTCAAAGTAAACACATCGTAACTTATGGGTTTCCCAATGTGATATCCCCCATCCTTCAAACGGAAGTCTCTTATAAACCAAGGCATTCTTGGAACGTTCTTCGAATGTCTTACAAACTGATTTCGCCGTAAATAGTTGTGCCGAAGAATTCTGACCGACTCTAGACAAGATTTCATCAATCATGTCTCCGGGTAGGTCTCTTAAAATATTGGGTTGTCTATCCATTTTGTGTTTTTATACTGTAAAATAGACAAGAGTTAGATTCATAAAAAAAATACTTATTAATACAAGCAATTTTTACATATATCATAAAGCATAAGCACACTATATTACATATATTACACCACACGAATACAACTATCTTATTCCGACTCGCTCGCTTCTTCTTCTTTGATTTTGGTTCGTTTTGTCAAGTTTCTAGGGATATATGATGTTCCCCTAATACAAGCTGTCGTTTTCCACAATTGTTTAGAAAAACCTGGTAGTTTAGAGGTTCCCGGGTCATTGTTACAACTTAAGGGCTTCGGGGGTTGACGATACATATAAAGTTCATCGGGGTTGGAATTAGATTTCTCTATTTTTATGCCCTTTCCCTTATTATTTTCTTTTGCCTTTTTAAATTCAGTTGGGGTAATTTCTATAACATCATCGGAATTCTCGTCGGAATCCGATTCATCGGAGAATTGGTAATCCTCCCAATATTTTGCTTCCTTGGCGGAAACACCATTGACCATAATTAACCTTGGTCGGTTGGTTAAGGATTTTCTTTTACTTAACCATTTTATTATTTCCCCCACCGATTCTATTTCCTCCTCCGGTTACTCCTCTTCCGGTTCTGATTCTTCTTCCAGTTCTGATTCTTCTTTCGGTTCTGATTCTTCTTCCGGTTCTGATTCTTCTTCCGGTTCTGATTCTTCTTTCGGTTCCTCTTCGGGAACTTGTGAATCAGTCCAATATATTTTCGACTCTTCGTTATTATTAGGTGAGTCAATGGGATTTGTGCTATTGGTAGACATCTATCACACAATATCAAACATGTTAAGAGATTAATATATCACATAATATATACATGTTAATAATATATAGTTTCCAAAAAATGTTAAGCAATCATTTTTAAAGAAAACACGGTCGAAGTTCAGACTCACTAATGCATCCTAACAAACTCGATAAGACACACTAATGCAAATTTTCTGGTTCTCTAAGACCAACGCTCGGATACCAACTGAAATGTCCCGTTCTTATTGATTAAAAACGTTCCATATTAATTGATTTCGTTGCGAGGATTTGACCTCTATATGAGACGTTTTTCAAAGACTGCATTCATTTTTAAAACAAACCATAACCTTTATTTCATAAATAAAGATTTAAAAAGCTTTACGTAGATTATCAAATAATGATAATCTAAAATATCCTGTTTACACACGACCATTACATAATGGTTTACAATACAAATATGTTACATCGAAATCAGTTTCTTGAATGTAGTTTTTACACAATATCATACAAACATGGACTCTAAATCTTGTCCTTATTTTAGTATGCAACAGCGGAAGCTCTTAGTATTCACCTGAGAATAAACATGCTTTAAACGTCAACAAAAATGTTGGTGAGTTATAGGTTTAACCTATATATATTAAATCGTAACAATAGACCACAAGATTTCATATTTCAATACACATCCCATACATAAAGATAAAAATCATTCATATGGTGAACACCTGGTAACCGACATTAACAAGATGCATATATAAGAATATCCCCATCATTCCGGGACACCCTTCGGATATGATATAAATTTCGAAGTACTAAAGCATCCGGTACTTTGGATGGGGTTTGTTAGGCCCAATAGATCTATCTTTAGGATTCGCGTCAATTAGGGTGTCTGTTCCCTAATTCTTAGATTACCAGACTTAATAAAAAGGGGCATATTCGATTTCGATAATTCAACCATAGAATGTAGTTTCACGTACTTGTGTCTATTTTGTAAATCATTTATAAAACTTGCATGTATTCTCATCCCAAAAATATTAGATTTTAAAAGTGGGACTATAACTCACTTTCACAGATTTTTACTTCGTCGGGAAGTAAGACTTGGCCACTGGTTGATTCACGAACCTATAACAATATATACATATATATCAAAGTATGTTCAAAATATATTTACAACACTTTTAATACATTTTGATGTTTTAAGTTTATTAAGTCAGCTGTCCTCGTTAGTAACCTACAACTAGTTGTCCACAGTTAGATGTACAGAAATAAATCGATATATTATATTGAATCAATCCACGACCCAGTGTATACATATCTCAGTATTGATCACAACTCAAACTATATATATTTTGGAATCAACCTCAACCCTGTATAGCTAACTCCAACATTCACATATAGAGTGTCTATGGTTGTTCCGAAATATATATAGATGTGTCGAAATGATAGGTCAAAACATTGTATATGTGTCTATGGTATCTCAAGATTACATAATATACAATACAAGTTGATTAAGTTATGGTTGGAATAGATTTGTTACCAATTTTCACGTAGTTAAAATGAGAAAAATTATCCGATCTTGTTTTACCCATAACTTCTTCATTTTAAATCCGTTTTGAGTGAATCAAATTGCTATGGTTTCATATTGAATCTATTTTATGAATATAAACAGAAAAAGTATAGGTTTATAGTTGGAAAAATAAGTTACAAGTCGTTTTTGTAAAGGTAGTCATTTCAGTTGAAAGAACGACGTCTAGATGACCATTTTAGAAAACATACTTCCACTTTGAGTTTAACCATGATTTTTGGATATAGTTTCATGTTCATAATAAAAATCATTTTCCCAGAATAACAACTTTTAAATCAAATTTTATCATAGTTTTTAATTAACTAACCCAAAACAGCCCGCGGTGTTACTACGACGGCGTAAATCCGGTTTTACGGTGTTTTTCGTGTTTCCAGGTTTTAAATCATTAAGTTAGCATATCATATAGATATAGAACATGTGTTTAGTTTATTTTAAAAGTCAAGTTAGAAGGATTAACTTTTATTTGCGAACAAGTTTAGAATTAACTAAACTATGTTCTAGTGATTACAAGTTTAAACCTTCGAATAAGATAGCTTTATATGTATGAATCGAATGATGTTATAAACATCATTACTACCTCAAGTTCCTTGGATAAACCTACTGGAAATGAGAAAAATGGATCTAGCTTCAAAGGATCCTTGGATGGCTTGAAAGTTCTTGAAGCAGAATCATGACACGAAAACAATTTCAAGTAAGATTTCCACTCGAAATAAGATTGTTATAGTTATAGAAATTGAATTAAAGTTTGAATATGATTATTACCTTGTATTAGAAAGATAACCTACTGTAAGTAACAAAGGTTTCTTGATCTTGGATGATTACTTGGAATGGATTTAGAAAACTTGGAAGTAAACTTGCAATCTTAGAAGTATTCTTGATTTTATGAAACTAGAACTTTTGGAATTTATGAAGAACACTTAGAACTTGAAGATAGAACTTGAGAGAGATCAATTAGATGAAGAAAATTGAAGAATGAAAGTGTTTTTAGGTGTTTTTGGTCGTTGGTGTATGGATTATATATAAAGGATATGTAATTTTGTTTTCATGTAAATAAGTCATGAATGATTACTCATATTTTTGTAATTTTATGAGATATTTCATGCTAGTTGCCAAATGATGGTTCCCACATGTGTTAGGTGACTTACATGGGCTGCTAAGAGCTGATCATTAGAGTGTATATACCAATAGTACATACATCTAAAAGCTGTGTATTGTACGAGTACGAATACGGGTGCATACGAGTAGAATTGATGATGAAACTGAACGAGGATGTAATTGTAAGCATTTTTGTTAAGTAGAAGTATTTTGATAAGTGTCTTGAAGTCTTTCAAAAGTGTATGAATACATATTAAAACACTACATGTATATACATTTTAACTGAGTCGTTAAGTTATCGTTAGTCGTTACATGTAAGTGTTGTTTTGAAACCTTTAGGTTAACGATCTTGTTAAATGTTGTTAACCCAATGTTTATAATATCAAATGAGATTTTAAATTATTATATTATCATGATATTATGATGTATGAATATCTCTTAATATGATATATATATATATATTAAATGTCGTTACAACGATAATCGTTACATATATGTCTCGTTTCAAAATCATTAAGTTAGTAGTCTTGTTTTTACATATGTAGCTCATTGTTAATATACTTAATGATATATTTACTTATCATAATATCATGTTAAATATATATGTATCCATATATATGTCATCATATAGTTTTTACAAGTTTTAGCGTTCGTGAATCACCGGTCAACTTGGGTGGTCAATTGTCTATATGAAACCTATTTCAATTAATCAAGTCTTAACAAGTTTGATTGCTTAACATGTTGGAAACACTTAATCATGTAAATAAAAATTTCATTTAATATATATATATATATAAACATGGAAAAGTTCGGGTCACTACAAAGTGCATGTATTCTCAGCCCAAAAATATAGATTGCAAAAGCAATTAAAAAGGGAGCAAATGAACCTCACCTTAGCAACACATAAGGTCATTCACCGAAATGTGACCGAAACTCGGAATGCAAAATAATCGTAGATCTCAACCTAGAGAGCATATGTTGGTCAATACATGTCTAACAAGCTAGGTCAGGTCATAGTGTATCACAATCCTAATGCTCGCGACCGACATGCAAAATATTAACAAAAGTCATCTCAAAAAGTCAACTTTGACAATTGTTTAACAAAATGAGACGTGTCTTATATAAGAATTCATTTACTCGACTAGTAGTATTCAAAAATCTAATTTATTAATCTTTTTAACAAGTTGTTTAAATATTAATTGTAGATTCAAAAGCAATTTCAATTAACGTCAATCATAATTCAGTTGACCATAGCTTTTAATCCGTTCATCGAAATCACGCGATTTCTAAATGAAAAGTTATTAATTTTTCGACAGCTTTCCAACGACATGCATATCATATACTATATATCAATAGCATATGTAGTAAATTCGTGATTCATCATAACCTATTTAACGACAAAATTAAGCATAGAAGCATGCATAATCATATATACTCGAGCACTAGACATGGATACCCTATTAATATGTAAAAGATAAGATATGAATGTTCACATATCAATATTGTGATTCAATATTGCAGGAAAGTACGTAGACGCAGCGGAGATGACAAATGAAAGGTTAGCCTTTAATTCACCCGTGGTACCCATGAACATTACCCATAACCTCCATAGCTATAACCCATAATTTTCCTAGCTTCATCCCGCTCAAAAACCCGTTTTGAAATAACTCGCTCATGACCTTGTCGTAGTATTTTATGTATAATAATACTAATAATAATACTCCTAACTATAAGATTAATAATAATATTAATCTTAATAATCTATATCTATATCTATATTATATATAATAACAAAGTCAACTTTTGCTAATCAATTTTCAAAAATTTGAAATGGAGAAAAAATAACCATTGGATTAAAAAGAAACTTTCAATATCCACCATTAGATTATGTGATCACTCAACAATTGTCTCTCTCCTCTATTTCTTTCGTTTCTTGACAAAACTACCCTTCAGATATACGGGGTCTAGCATTACCACAAAAAACGACTTCAAAGAAAATTAGGGTTCTTCAAAATCAACTATTCTCTCACGTACAATCGAGGATTAGCCAAGGGTTCTTCAAATCAAATATTTATCTGGATACAATTAGGGTTATTCAAATCGAGAACTGTTCTTCAAATTACTAATTCATCTTGATACAGTTAGGGTTCTTCAAATCGAAGCATTCATCCACATACAATTAGGGTTCTTCAAAAAAGGCAAATCAGATTTTTAGTATATTCATTGATAATCTATTTCCTTCTTTATGATCTGTTCCATTGTTAATTAAGATCTTTAACTTGATTTATGTACATAGACTAATAGACATGTTATGTAATGTTTATGTTAATATCTCTTGATATTCAGAGTATTTCTTATTTATAATTGACTTTTATCTATAGCTTGATGATATATAGTATGATAAAGCATGCCAGTGCATCTCTCAAAGGATTTATAATTGGCTATATATTGTAGTGAAAGTTGGAAATGTTTTTCAAAGAATGCATCAAAATTGTTATTACATTTTCCGCCATCTACAGGTCTAACTATAAGTTACATCGTATCTTAGCTTTTGCTTCCATACTATTGCCTAAAGAATATATTTATTAGTTACGTGAAGTTGCTTAATGGATTTAAATTTTCATGTTGTAGGGTTTTACAGCGGGTGAAAAAGTGCAGTATCGCATGGTGTGGTCGAATCGTAAATCTTGATAACGGTCCATATTCTTCACATTTATGCAAGTTGTTATGATCCTGTAGTTTTCCTATACTGCCAGTAAGATTACTCTATCCAGTTTGTACTTTCATCATCATCATAATTAATTTTAATGAAAGGTTCAAATTTTTATTTTCAGTTATAAAGTTTGTATGAATGTGTCAAATTGTAAACGGATCAAACAACGATTTGTTGCATCGTTGTATATACTAACTTTAGTGCATGTCAAAGTAATGAACACCACTTTTGTTTTTTATATAGTCATCAGTTAAAGTTTTACTCTTCAGGTTTATGATTTCTTTGCTAAATTGATATAGAGATATGTACTTAAGAGTTACTAGCAGGCTCTTGGTAAAGTTTATGCTACTAGGAATTTACGAGAAAATTATGGTGACTAGGTACATGATTTTAACTCTCTCTTATGGTGAATCATAAAATTTGTAACTTAATGGGTTGAAATTACCACATTTAAGTTTAAAGTTACATATTGAATCTTTATCTCTTTAATGCATAGAGGGAAACTAAGCTTATAGCAAATTTTAAAAGATCGCCAACAACAATTTGTGGAAGGTCAAATACGGGAGTTTCTAACATGGATCAGAAGCTCAATGATGGTCATCAACAAGTACGTTATTGATTAAACAATCTATATTGTCTAATACAATGATTTTTTTATTTGTTTTTTTGGGGGTTGTATACAATATAGGTAAGACTGTTAGTAAGTTTCTACCCTTATGAGCTGCTAACCTATAGGCCCCCCTTTTTATTTTGCATGTCATTTTTGTCTTTGTTGCTTTCGTTTAACAAATAAATAATTACAATATTAGAGTTAAACAAGCTGAATTAGTCATAATATTTTCCTTATGACTCGATGCGTGGGTGGCATCCAAAGGGTGCACTGGGTTAAGGGTTCCCTGCTGTCCTAACCGTTTTGCTCAAAATAATTTTTTCTTTATGATGTATCAATTAAGTGTGTTTTTTTTTTTCGACTGAATGATGTATTTACTATTTTTTTAAAATTTTGAATTAGTAACTATGTCATGTAACTATGCCACCATTTTTTGCTTCTAAAACATTTCATGTAAATCGGTTATTAATAGGATTGATATTTTTGTGTTTGTTTATCTCTTGTCTGAACTTTATAGATTTCTATGTGTTTTTGTTATCGATGTTCTAAGTTTTTGTTATCGATGTTCTAAGATGACAATGGGATTATTGAACTTAACAGTCACTATTTTTTTTTCGAAAGGCTTAACAGTCACTATTTTATAATTGGGTCATCTGAACTTTGTCTACTCACATATTGTGGCTTGTCTGTGCATCCATCCTGATGGTGATATAAAATTTCCAGTTTAGAAAAAAAAAAAAAAAAGAATTCAAGTATAAGATAGGAGAATCATAACATGAGTGAGAAAAATTTAGACCCCTTCATCTTGAAATAAACAAGAAAACGGTTAAAGTACTATTATACTATTTAATTATAAGTTTTTAATAGATTAACATAAAAGGGGTTATGTTTTGCTATCATGTAACAAATATATAAGAACTCTTTCTGTGGCTTGCGAGGATCACGTTAAAACGGACACATATACGCATTATGGCTTACGAGGATCACGTTAAAAGCTTTTAACCTAGACTAGGGACAAATAATTCACGAACCGAACTAATCTATATAACACGAAGCACACTATCAAATTACTGAACTACATTCAATATATGATCCATGTACTTGAAAAATTAATTACAAAACAATATGAACATCTTTTATATATTTTGTTACATCATTTAGACTAACTGCGAAAGGTTTTATATATAATCCAGCGAAGTCGCGGGTTATAATCTAGTAGTAGTAGTAATAATAATAATAATAATTATTATTATTATAATAATAATAATAATAATAATAATATATATATATATATATATATATATATATATATATATATATATATATATATATATATATATATATATATATATATATAGCAGATAGATGTGTAACTCGTCAAACAAACTGGCCTTTTTATAGTGCATTTTTGATTTTGACTTCTCCGCAATCGTGGAGCTTTTATGCCTTACAGCTCCGCGATCGCGGAGCTCCCTAAACCAGCTCACACCTAATTTGTTTTCTTGTTTGTCAACATATTATTTTATATTTAATATATATAATTTGTATTAATTAATTATATATTATATTATATTCTCGTGCATGGTTGACTTGTAACTTTAGCTTCGTTGTCTTGTACATTGACGCTCAACTTATGTCCCGGTTCCGGTTTCTCGAACGTCCTTTCGTACGCTTAGAAAACGCGTACTTTACGTTTTGCGACATGTACATTTATCAATAATTAGACTTAATCAATGATAAACTATATTACCCGAAGTATAACTTCATCATTTGAGTGTTTTGGTCATGTGCTTCTATAAATCATCTTTTCGTTACCTATTAAAATATATTTAATAATATCGAAACGTTTTATATCAAAATTACGTTCTTTTAACAAAACATTTTAATAATAAAAATTCTATTATATTGAAAACGTTTTCTTACATTAAATATTATGATAGTTAAATAATTAACTTATCAAGAATCACGAGGAAAAATATTGTAAAGCATGCATTGAAAATTAAGCAGGAATCTCTACTACTTTTGTCTAATTCATGTTATTTGACACTTTGTTCTCACTTGTAGATTACACTACCATTTATTTCGAATATCATTAAAAAGAAAAGTTTTCTTAAATCACAGTGGACCTCACAACAGAGACCCGTAACAATAACACAATCTATAAGAGATTTGATAAATATCTTTTAATTCCGTAGATGAATATATTAAGCATATATTGAGACAAATACGTTTAATGTAAAGTATTATACATTTAATACCTTGTTAACGTTTACAAGTTATAATATATATATATATATATATATATATATATATACCTATTCATATCCATTTATATAATCGTTCGTGAATCGTCGAAATTTGTTCGAGGTTAAATAAATACATGAACATAGTTCAAAATTTTGAGATTCAACTTAACAGACTTTGCTTATCGTGTCGGAATCATATAAGATTAAGTTTAAATTTAGTTGAAAATTTTCGTGTCGTCACAGTACCTACCCATTAAAGAAATTTTGTCCCGAAATTTGAGTGAGGTCATCATGGCTAACCATAAAAATGTTTTTATGACGAATATGAGTCGATATGTGGGGTTTTATCATGATTGAGAAGTATGAATAAAATAATTCGATTACTCAAAGCGTATGAGTGAAGCTTATCGTAAAAGAGTGAAATGAGAAAATAGTGATTCGTCTTATCTTTTGACGTAGTCACGGTTGATTTTCGGATTTCAAGGGATTTAGAAGAAATCTTCGTGATTTGATTCTTCGGTAATCAAGGAAATTAGGATCCTCTTTGATTTAATACGGTAATCTGTCTTGATTGCTATGTCTGATATTTCGCTATAAATTGACCTCTTCCGTTCCATTATTTTCATCACTCCTACATCTTCTTCCTCATTTCATACTTCCCAATATGTTGCGAAAATATTAAATCCAGTCCCGTTTCTTAATATTTTCCTGGCTATTGTATCCTTCATTCTTCTTTTTCATTTGCCACCAGAGGAAGTTATTTTCTTCTACTATTACCTTGGGTTATAATGTTTTTAATTCTCCCGTGTCTTTATGTTGCAATACATATTGATATACACGGTTTGTAATTTAGGTGTTGTTGTCGAGTTTTATATTTTCCTTTATATTTCGGAGTTCCATGCTTTTGTTTCTTCTTCCCGACTTCAAGTCAAGCGAATAATGGTCCAGAATTCGTAGGTATGGAGTTTCGAATGATCATAATATACAAAGCAGAAAGGAAAGGTAATAGCACAATTTGATTTGTCAAATTACCAGAATATTCGGAAAAGACCGAATCATCAAGAAAATATTTTCTTGATAGTTTAGAGGTTAAATAGAATGAAAGAGTTATGTAACATGGTTCATGATGAGGGTATGATCTGTGAACCTTTATCACGTTCCATTAGAAACTCAGCATGACTTACTGTAATATAATCACGTTGATCAAGTGCCATTATATTATACTAATTCATGCTTCAGTTCCCAACACTACTTCAAAAACATTCATATTTTAAATTTGAATTTTTCAAAATTTAGAAACTAAAACAGTTTCCTTTCTGATGTAATACTGATATCGCGAAGAGATAAATGATTTCAGATAAGAATAGTTGCGAAAATATCTTCAGAAATATCGAGGATATTTATAATAAAAGATACGATGATATCTTACAATTTCTAAGATCGAAAGGTGATGAAGAATATTTGTCCGCAAAGGTTTAGAGTCAGGAGCAAGGTATTCGCTAATGACTTCAGCAGATACTCAATCATTTGGATTCTTTGAAGGCAGGTTTAGTTTTTGTGATTTGTCTACAGTCTCCTTCATGGTTTGTTCATTCCGTTTTCCAGTTCCAAACCTTCTCTTTTTCTGAGCTTTGCCAACACACTATTCTTTATCATCAAACTTTTGACTGTTAAGGTCGTTTACAGTTTTTGCTGCTTCATCAGTATTTTTCAAAAATTCGAAGAACTAATTCATAGTTTAGGGTGCTTTTCAAAAGTTCACAATTGAAGTACGTAAGTCTAGGAGATAGATGTTTTATGTACACATATAACTGTTGGCGTAGAATTGCTGCGATATTCGAGAATAATGATTGAAGCTTTTTGGTATGACAATTACCATTACAAGATGCATATGAGTACATGCTAGGGTTTTAATGAATATAATGATTTTTCAGACAGTCAAAGATCAATGAAGTTGTTGATAGTTTTATTGCTAATGTGGTGGGATATAAACGGTTCCCCGGTAATGATGACGAAGAGCAAACTTATATATCAAAGTTATAATAAGGCTTATTCGAATGGAAGGTCGATGTTGATTTGCTGGAGATGTGATAAAACTGGCTAATTTTGAAAAGGAATTGCAAGGTTATTTTCAGTAATAACAACGCCAATTGAAAGGACCCGTTCATATACATTATAAACGATTCACAATAGTTGATTACATTGCGAGGTATTTGACCTCTATATGATACATTTTACAAACATTGCATTCGTTTTTAAAAGACAAACTTTCTTTACATCGAAAATTGACAGGCATGCATACCATTTCATAATATCCACTATCCAACTATAAATTGATTTAATAATAATCTTTGATGAACTCAATGACTCGAATGCAACGTTCTTCGAAATATGCTATGAAAGACTCCAAGTAATATCTTTAAAATGAGCAAATGCACAGCGGAAGATTTCTTTAACACCTGAGAATAAACATGCTTTAAAGTGTCAACCAAAAGGTTGGTGAGTTCATTAGTTTATCATAATCATTTATTTCCATCATTTTAATAGACCACAAGAATTTCATTTCCAGTTCTCATAAATATACGTCCCATGCATAGAGACAAAAATAATCATTCATATGGTGAACACCTGGTAATCGACATTAACTAGATACATATAAGAATATCCCCTATCATTCCGGGATCCTCCTTCGGACATGATATAAATTTCAAAGTACTAAAGCATCCGGTACTTTGGATGGGGTTTGTTAGGCTCAATAGATCTATCTTTAGGATTCGCGTCAATTAGGGTGTCTGTTCCCTAATTCTTAGATTACCATACTTTAATAAAAAGGGGCATATTCGATTTCGATAATTCAACCATAGAATGTAGTTTCAATTACTTGTGTCTATTTCGTCAAACATTTACAAAAGCGCATGTATTCTCAGTCCCAAAAATATAAAGGGTAAAAAGGCAAATGAAACTCACCATACTGTATTTCGTAGTAAAAATACATATAACGTCATTGAACAAGTGCAAGGTTGGCCTCGGATTCACGAACCTATATCCATTATATATATATATATATCAAAATATAATAAACACATAACCATAATAAAACAAATCTATGTTTTAATATTAGCAATATACTTGCTATATTAATAAATTTTATGCTATATTAATAGATAATAGATAATTTAAATATATTTATTTTATATATTATATAATTAATATTTATTATAATTAGAGTTATTATTTAAATAAATTTTCGGTTCACAGAGAAAACTTTCTAACGACAATCATATTTGGTCTCACTAGTGAGTAAAATTTTTTTAATAACACCCAAAAGTTAAAACTTATGGTAAATGATATGCACTATAAGATACTGATTAGTCAAACTTAACACTTTAATCAAACTTTTTATCTTAAAGAGTGAGCACAAGTTGTTTCAAAGGACATATTAATTAGTATTGCTAATAGTACGCAATATATCTTGTGGAGCACATCATTTTCTATTAATTTAATTAGACAGGTTAAGTTAATGATTAATAGATAAGATAGATAAAAATAATAATTACTTCGTATAATATTTTTGTTTGTGATTAAACAATTAAAATGAAACAGTACATATAAAATATGGATATAAGTGGGTCTTGATTACAAGATTCGAACTCTTGACCAAAAGCTTGAAGTGGTTGCACTCTGCCAACTGATCCAGCAAAACATATGTGTTTTTACTATTAATCTCCCATTTAACCCAAGTTGACTGGTGGACTATGCCACCATTGCACATCACGCTCCGCCACTGTGAGTAACTCAGTCCTAGCTGGTTTAATGTGCACCCAAATACAACAAATCATGTATATATGTACTAATTTAGCCCATGTGTACGAATTATTCTTTCACAATTATGGAGTATATTTTAAACATATAGTTGTGATTTAATTTAACTAGCTGATTTTTGTAACTCGAATAAAGTATAGGTGGAGTGATTTTTTTTTTAACTCACCAACTTCGCCATCGTTACAATTAACGATCTCAAGGTGAGTACGTAACACAGTAGCCAGAATCATGCAATTCTTCATTTGTTCCGTACAATTTTCCACGAGGATGTCGTTGGTTGACGTCGGCTCGTAGTGTTCACCGTACAGATGTGTGAGCACTTGGACCTGGTGTTACTCGAGAGCCATAAACCCTTTCGATAGATCATGGCGGTTTTCAAGATGGTGGTGACTTGTTGTGGTGGTCGATGGTGGTGAAGGTGAAACAGAAACGGTGATTGATGATGGTGGAAAGTGGTGGCTCAAGGTGGCTTGGCCGCCGGTGAGATTGAAGGAGAAGGTCAAGTTATGTGAGGTTCTCTATCTCATCTCATATACATATAAATATATATATATTGAATATAATATATAATATAATATATAATATAATATTACTATAATAATAACACATGTGCATTGAAATAATTCAATAAGTAGCATGTGAACTTCTTATTGTTTTCTACCGACAGGAATTTAGGGACTATTATATCGTGCCCCGTTGTTCACTCAGTGGCGAATAAAAAGTTTTCAAAAAAAAATTCCATATTAACTATAATTATTTATTTTAGTCATTATGGTATATATTTCGATCACTAATTTGTTAAATAAAAATTACATCAACTGTCCCTCTCATTTATGGGTGAAATATAAAAAGTGTTAAAACTTAACAAATAGTTCCAAAATACATTTTTATTAAGCCTAAAATTTATAGAACACATTTTCGGATCACCGTTTATTTTAAAATCATATAAGTTCAAATTAACTTCTCTAATGTCTATCGGAATAACAAACGAGTATTACAATCCTTTAATATTTATTTTTAATATACTTTATTTATATAAAGATATGTTTTAAATAATAATTATTATAATATCCTATTTCTATTTTAATAATTTTGATAACAATAACACATAATATTTCAAATTATATTTTGAATTATTTTTTTATATATATACACACAAATCTATTTACAATTTAATTGTTCGTGAATCGTCGGGAATAGTCGAAGGGTAATTGATTACATGAACACAGTTCAAAGTTTTTGAAACATCAACATTACAGACTTTGCTTATCGTATCGAAATTAAATAAGATTCAAGTTTAAATTTGGTCGGAAATTCCCGAGTCATCACAGTACCTACCCGTTAAAGAAATTTCGTCCCGAAATTTGATCTAGTTCGTCATGGCTAACAATAAAAATGTTTTTATGACGAATATGAGTTGATAAATTAAAGTTTTATCATCATTGAGTAATGTGGATAAAACAATACGTTTATGTGAAGAGTACGAGTGAAGCTATCACAAAAGAGTGAATTGAAGAAAATAAGATCTTCCTTAGCTTTTGACGTAAACAGGGTTGAATTTCGGAATTCAAGGGATTTAAAGAAAATCTTCGAAATCTAAAAGATTTGATTCTTCGGCGAGTAAGGAAATTAAGATCTCTTTAATTAATGCGGAAATCTGCCTCGATTCCTCTGTCTGATATTTTCACTATAAATTTTACCTTTTCCGTTCCATTAATTTTCACCACTTCAATACTCAATTCCCAAATTCAAAAGATCGTGAAAATGCTTAATCCAGTTCTGATTCTTGTCCCTATCCTGATTATCGCAACAATCATTCTCCTTTTCCAACTTTTACCGGAGGAATCCGTTTATTTCTACTATGCTTTAGGGATTATTGTATTTATAATCCTCCCGTGTCTTTATATTGCTATACGCACTGATATCCACGGTTTGTAATTTCGGTGTTGTTGTTGGGCTTTATATTTTCCCTTATATTTCAATGTCACTGCTTCTGTCTCCTATAATTATTGTCATCCATAGTTAATGCGCTCGCTTATTTGCTGCGATTTATACCCCCTTTCTATTTCGGAGCTTCATGCTTTTGTTTACTTTTCGCAAGTAACGGTCCAGAATTCATAGGTATGGAGTTTCGAATTATCATAATATACAAGGTAGAAAGGAAAGATAATAGCACGATTTGTTTTGTCAAATTACCTGAATCACCGAGAATAGAACTACCAAGAATATATTTTCTTGATATGTTCAGAAGTTAAGCAGAATGAAAGAGTTATGTAACATGGCACATGATGACGTTATAATCTGTGAATCATCATGTTCCATTTAGAAACTCAGCATGACTTACTGTAATATAATCACGTTGATCAAGTGTCATTATATTATACTAACTCATGCATCAGTTCCCAACATTACTTCAATAACATTCATATTTTAAGCTCGAAAGTTTACATAATATAGAAGCTAACAGTTTCTATATGATGTAACACTGATAGCATGAAGTGATTAATGATTTCAGATAAGAATAGTTATGAAAATATCTTCAGAAATATGGAGGACATTTATAATGAAAGATACAATAATATCTCGGAATATCTAAGATCAGAGGATGATAGAAACTATTGTCTGCAAAGGTTTAGAGTAAGGAGCAAGATATTCACTAAAGACTTTAGCAGACATTGAATCATTTGGATTTTTTTTTTTTGAAGTCAAACTTATTCTTTGTGATTTGTCAACGACTTTCTTCATAGTTTCGCATAATCTGCTTTTCGGTAAAAAAAAATTTTATTGAATGTTTCCAATATAATGATACACAGGAAGCACGAAGAGGTATATAATTTCTTACGAGAATATTTATGAAAATATCCTCAGAAATATCGAAGATATTGATGATGATATTTTGGAATTTCTAAGTTCGATGGTTGATGGAGAAAGATTTTCCGCAAGATTTTAACATGACTTCGAAGCAAGATATTCTCTAAAGATTTCAACGGATCCAGAATTATCTGGATTCTTTGAATATAGGGTATGGTCCTTGTATTTATCCTTGGTCTCCTTCGTGGTTAGCTCAATCCATTTTCCAGTTCCAATTTTTCTGAACTTTTCCAACCTACTATTTTTTATCATTAAACTTCTGAAGATTAAGGTCGTTTACGGTTGTCTACAGTTTCTGCTGCTTCATTCAGCTTTTTCAACATTCAGAGTATTGATTTGTAGATTGGGTGCTGTTCAGAGTTTCAGAATGAAAGGCCATAATTCTAAAAGATAAATGTCATACATATAACTGTTGATGTAGATATGCTGTAAGTTTTCAAAGTATTGATTGCTGATTCCCGGTAATTGGTATGGCAGTTCTCGTTACAAGATGCGGATGAATATATGATAGGGTTTCAATGAATAATATAATGATTTGTCAGAGAGATTTAAGCCAAGAAGCAACGAGGTTGCTGGTACGTCTGCGGGTAATATGGTGGAATATAAAAGAATTCTCCGGTATCAAAAGGGTAATCGTATATATCAGGATTTATAGTAAGGCTACTTCGAATGAAAAGTCGAAGTTGACCTGCTGGAGCTGTGACAAAATTGGCTACTTTGAAAAGGAATCGCAAGGTTATTTTTCGCTAATAAATGCCAAAAGATCTGACACGGCTACGTGTTAAACTTTTACTCAATTGCCGAGAGTTTCTTAGGTGCATAACTATATACATAAATCTTTTCTTCCGTAGATGTAGTGCGGTTGATTCATCTTCTCAATTGAGGTGTTTTCAAGAATCATGAAAGGTTTGAACGCAGATTAGAATTGTCAAGATACAAATGAAGTTTACAATGGAATCAAGTGGCAAACTTGAAGAATTGTTTAGTTTCATATGTTATAGTCAATATTTTAATTCATTTTAATTGTCCAATGTTGGTAGTCTACAGTTGATAGTCCACAATTAGAAATTTAATAATTTACGTATAGTTTAATATATAATATTCGAATTAATTAATACGTGTCGTGACCAGTATACGTCTCAGACTCGATCACAACTCAAACTATATATATTATTGTAGAATCAACCTCAACCGTGTATAGAGAACTCGATCATTACTGCATATAGAGTGTCTATGGTGATTCCAAATAATATATATAGATGCGTCGATATGATATGTCAAAACCTTGTATACGTGTCCCGATAGTTAAAGTGCGTAAAATAAATAACAGAAATTAAATAATGATAAATAAAATGCGTAAAGTAAATAACAGAAATTAAATGACGATAAAAAAAAATTGCGAGAATGTAAATTGCGATAATTAAATTGCGATATATAAAGTGTAATCATTTAGCTGGGAACAATTAGCTTGGAACAGTTAGCTTGGATTCTTAACAAAATTTCTCATAGTTAATTTGTTTGTTTCTAACAAATTTTATTTTGTCCAATGTTTTCTTCATTATGCCACTTGTCGGATTCTGATAGATCAAAATCCAAATATGAAATTGAATGAAAATGGTTATTCTGTGATGAACGGATCGTATAGCTGTGGTTGCAAATAGGCTAGTAAATGACTGTTGAATCAGATTCGAAGAATGTACAGTGTAACTTATTAATGCGACATCTAAATATTATTCGGGTATTACCTACCCGTTAAAATATTTTCACCATTAACAGTTTGTACAAGAGAATTTTTAATTACAAACTTTATGAAAATATATATACATATATATTTTCTTCAGCTGTATTCATGGATTTAATGAGTTAATAAGATATTAAACTCATTTGCTTTTCGGTTGGAACTAGAATAAATAATCTCTAAAACTTTAGAGATTACATATTCGCCATGTCGAACGAAGATAAATGAGGTAGTACGATACGTAGAACGAAGATCATACTCAAAGTACAGATGATGATATTGAAACATGGATTGTTGATGGTACTGGGGCTGTTATTGATTGTATTGTTGGTGCCGGTGATGTTGCTGAAGCTGGTACATTTTGCACCATATTCTACGAATTGATTATTCGAGCGTGAAGTTCGTTGACTCATTACTCCAGGACGATTGTCGGTCGGAACGAGCGGATGAATAAGGTTCAGAATTGTGGATAGAATATAATCTTGTCGAGTTACCCCGGAAATGAGACTGAAAATGGTGTCTCGAACAGGTTCGCCGGTAAACGCTTCAGGTTCATTGTCAAGAGGTGAATTCGGTTGGTGGAAGGGATTGCCTTCTTCTCGTCTCCATTAATTAAGTCGACTACGAACTCATCATATGAATTGAGGATGGTTGGTTGGTTGATTCATTCTGGTGGCGCATGCTTTTGGAGCTAAGGTGGATATCCATATCGGAATAGCTGTCGGAATCCGAGAAATTTGAACTGGTTGAAGGATTTATCTCGTACGATCAGATGAAGGATTTTCGATAAGAAATAGATTATAGGATATAGACTAGTACCTTGCAATACATAATTTACATATGCATATATAATACTAAAATCCCACAGGTTACGGAGAAATCTACGGATGCTGTCAGGCAAAGGTAACCATAACAGATACGGTAAGATATGGATTAGCAGATACGCTAATATATGAATTTGTCTATACACTATTCATGCAATCAAAGCATTAAAATGTGTCTAGACTAAGAATGATAAGCAGGTAATTTCCTAAGGATGATAAACAGATGATTTTCGACGAAAATGATAAGCAAAACTTTTGACATGCAGACACGGTCGAAGTCCAGACTTACTAATGCATCCTAACGACTATTAGGTAGACACACTAATGCAAGACCTGGTTCACTAAGACCACCGCTCTGATACCAACTGAAAGGACCCGTTCATATACATTATAAACGATTCACAATAGTTGATTACATTGCGAGGTATTTGACCTCTATATGATACATTTTACAAACATTGCATTCGTTTTTAAAACACAAACTTTCTTTACATCGAAAATTGACAGGCATGCATACCATTTCATAATATCCACTATCCAACTATAAATTGATTTAATAATAATCTTTGATGAACTCAATGACTCGAATGCAACGTTCTTCGAAATATGCTATGAAAGACTCCAAGTAATATCTTTAAAATGAGCAAATGCACAGCGGAAGATTTCTTTAACACCTGAGAATAAACATGCTTTAAAGTGTCAACCAAAAGGTTGGTGAGTTCATTAGTTTATCATAATCATTTATTTCCATCATTTTAATAGACCACAAGAATTTCATTTCCAGTTCTCATAAATATACGTCCCATGCATAGAGACAAAAATAATCATTCATATGGTGAACACCTGGTAATCGACATTAACTAGATACATATAAGAATATCCCCTATCATTCCGGGATCCTCCTTCGGACATGATATAAATTTCGAAGTACTAAAGCATCCGGTACTTTGGATGGGGTTTGTTAGGCCCAATAGATCTATCTTTAGGATTCGCGTCAATTAGGGTGTCTGTTCCCTAATTCTTAGATTACCATACTTTAATAAAAAGGGGCATATTCGATTTCGATAATTCAACCATAGAATGTAGTTTCAATTACTTGTGTCTATTTCGTCAAACATTTATAAAAGCGCATGTATTCTCAGTCCCAAAAATATAAAGGGTAAAAAGGCAAATGAAACTCACCATACTGTATTTCGTAGTAAAAATACATATAACGTCATTGAACAAGTGCAAGGTTGGCCTCGGATTCACGAACCTATATCCATTATATATATATATATATCAAAATATAATAAACACATAACCATAATAAAACAAATCTATGTTTTAATATTAGCAATATACTTGCTATATTAATAAATTTTATGCTATATTAATAGATAATAGATAATTTAAATATATTTATTTTATATATTATATAATTAATATTTATTATAATTAGAGTTATTATTTAAATAAATTTTCGGTTCACAGAGAAAACTTTCTAACGACAATCATATTTGGTCTCACTAGTGAGTAAAATTTTTTTTAATAACACCCAAAAGTTAAAACTTATGGTAAATGATACGCACTATAAGATACTGATTAGTCAAACTTAACACTTTAATCAAACTTTTTATCTTAAAGAGTGAGCACAAGTTGTTTCAAAGGACATATTAATTAGTATTGCTAATAGTACGCAATATATCTTGTGGAGCACATCATTTTCTATTAATTTAATTAGACAGGTTAAGTTAATGATTAATAGATAAGATAGATAAAAATAATAATTACTTCGTATAATATTTTTGTTTGTGATTAAACAATTAAAATGAAACAGTACATATAAAATATGGATATAAGTGGGTCTTGATTACAAGATTCGAACTCTTGACCAAAAGCTTGAAGTGGTTGCACTCTGCCAACAGATCCAGCAAAACATATGTGTTTTTACTATTAATCTCCCATTTAACCCAAGTTGACTGGTGGACTATGCCACCATTGCACATCACGTGGCTCCGCCACTGTGAGTAACTCAGTCCTTGTAACGACCCGCACTTTTTCGATCATACTATACTTATAAGATTAATATTTACATAAATTAAACCTTGCCAACATGATAAGCAATCCAAATTGTCGAGATTTATATTTCCGAAAAGAGTTTTACATAACGTTTGACCGTCTAGTTTGACCGATGATATCACGAACTATACAATATATGATAATTATACGTTTGTGTATATATATGTATATATATACATATTTAACATGATTAAAGAATGTTTTAATACCTCATTTTATATTAATAACAACAAGTTATATGTGTATTTTGAAACTACTAACTTAAGTTTTCAAAACGATAACAATACGTAACGTTATTTGACATATATACTTAAGACTTATAATGTTATACATATATTGTATAAGTAATGTATTTAATTACTTTTAAAGAACTTAAATACATAAAACCATATAAGTGTATTCACAAAAGATAGCTATATTTGAATCCTCATTTCATTTTTCACAAAATTTCTATACGTATACCTAGAGTATTTGTACTCGTATCATACCTAGCTCCTATACGTATTTACTAATAGTAAATACACATCAAAATCACCACCTAACCAGCCATTATTCATGCCCTTAGAGCTAGGTAATTACTTTTGGATGATTACTTGACTAATTAGCAAGATTACAAACTAGAATTTTGTCCATGAACACCTAATGCCACGTTTTTTTTAAGGCCTTTATATGTATCATCATCTTCATTCATTTTACTTCAACTTTCTAGCCAAAACACACACATACTTTGAAGCCTTAAAACCCTTAATCAATTCAGCAAAGTTTCCAAGAAGATCTAGCTTCAAAAACCATACTAAAACACCATAAGAAAACCATACAAAAACACTTCAAGAAAACCTTCCAAGAACACCAACTTACTTCCAATCTTTCATCCACTTCTATCACCCTTTTGATTCTAGCTTCTTACTTCTCTTTTACAGCAACTTCATCCAAGGAACTTGAGGTAGAATCTATGTTCATAACCTTATTCGATTCATATATATATAGCTATCTTATTTTGTGGTACAAAAGTTTAACAACAAGAACATAGTTTGAATGTTTTCAAACTTGTTTGCAAACTAAATAGATCCTTCTAACTTAACTTTTAAAATACTTCAAGACATGTAACATGACTTATTTATATGTTAATTTAACAAGGTAAAACTTGGTTTTTCAAAGTATAAGTATTTTTGGAAAAATGGTCATTAAATGATTTTGTTGTAACAAAAATGTTTAACTTCATATGTTTCACTAAACTTTCACTTATGCCGTATGATTTTGAATACAAACCAAGGTATTTACAGTTCATAGTCTTAAAGAAGAACTCGATCCAAGAAGATGGCAATTTGAATCAACGAAAACGGACTTGTAACGAAGAAACTATGACCGAAACAAAATTGGCTATTCTAGACATTTTCAACTTCGGGATTCATTGGAAAAATTTACATAAAATCACATACTTCTAAGATAACATGATATTTTATATATATGTACTCATAATTCAATTTCATATGGTTCAGGATCACCCGTAAGCAACACGAGAAGATTAATCATAAGATCCCATGATTGTACGCAACACGTCATTTGACAACACCGGTACTTTATGTACGCAACACGTCATTTGACAACACCGGTACCATGGGTCAAGATTAATCTCGACCAATACATATACGATGGGGTTTTATTTATTTCGTTGGGGGTTTTGTTTATTGCGGGTATATTAAACATCTAAAAATGAACCATTAAAATTGAATTACTAACATCGGAATGCTAACTACGGACTAAGGAAATATTCAAAATATTAAAAGTATAACAAGTATATATATATATAACGTTTGTTTTAAAATGAAAACATATTGATATATTATATATGGATAGGTTCGTGATATCAACCGGAAGACCGAGTCAAAATATATATATCATCAAGACAAGAGTGAGTATATAGTCCCACTTTTAAACTCTAAATATTTCGGGATGAGAATACATGTATTTTATGTTTTACGATATGGACACAAGTAACTGAAAAATATGTTCTACGTTGAGTTGTACCACTGGCATACTTCCCTGTAGCTTGGTAACTAATATTTACAGCGGTATTGTAAACGCGAATCCTGTTGATAGATCTATCGGGCCTGACAACCCCAACCGGACTGGACGACCAGTATTCAACGGTTGCACAGTACTTCGTTTTGTGACTACACTTGGTACGGTGTAGTAAGATTTCATATTAAAGGGAATATGCGACGTGAAAATGTTAAGTATGGTTATCAAGTGCTCAACCACTTAGAATACTTTTATTAAACTGTTTATATACGAAATCTTGTGGTCTATATATATATTGCTGCCGGCATTAAACCTATATCTCACCAACTTTATGTTGACCTTTTTAAAACATGTCTATTCTCAGGTGATTTCTAAAGCTTCCGCTGCATCATGTTGGATCTAACCAGGATCTTGCGTACGCATGTTTGTGTCAAAAATAAAACTGCATATCCGAGATGTTGTATTGTAAAATATGCTAGAAACCGTGTTGTTGTCATCATTTGTAAAGTTTGTAAGTCGAAGATTATCGCTAAACGTTAATCTTCTTTTTATTGTCTTAAGCTTGTAACAAAAATAATGGTTATGGTTTGTAATGTATAATATATGCAGTTTTCTTTCAAAAATGTCTCATATAGAGGTCAATACCTCGCAATGAAATCATACGTTATCTAACGCGTTCTTATGGTTAAGGACGGGTTATGACATGTGGTATCAGAGCGTTGGTCTTAGCGAACCAGGTCTGCATTAGTGTGTCTAACCGAGAAGCCGTTAGGATACATTAGTAAGTCTGGACTTTGACCGGGTCTGATTTTGAAAACCATTGCTTATCACTGTTGGTTAAAAATTTATATGTAAATATTATGTAAGTACTAATGGGTTAGTTGTTATGTGATAGATGTCGGGCTCGAAACTTATTATCACATTCAGCGACTCCGAATCAGAACCTTCAGATTGTGTTTCAGTCATTAACATATCCGATGACGAAAGTGGTATTTTTGGGGAAGACTCACAATTTCAGGATGAACCAACTATAGAAATATCGGAAAGTGAACCCGAGGAGGAAAGTGAACCAGAGGAGGAAAGTGAACCAGAGGAGGAAAGTGAACCCGAGGAAGAAATACAGGAAATTACAAAAGACGAGTTCGAACTAGGAAAGAAACGAAAAGCTAGTGAATTAGAAAATCCAAATCCCGAGTTTAATGAGAATGAAGTGGCACCAATTCCACTAAACACTACTACCCCTATCCCCGCTATTCCTATTAGTGCTATCCCCGCATCTAGTTCTTCGGCACCTCAGCCAAAACATAGGGAGACAGCTAGGATTCGCGTTGGGGGATTCCCTGGACATAAATGTTTTGGGAAATAGACCAAATGATGCGCTGCCGTATTAAACCATGGAATCACATAATGTTTTGTATAATATTATTAGTGTGGTTTGTTTAAAGTTTGATGTAAGCATATGTAAAATAGCGAAGTATGAAATGCAATAATTTTCCATGGTTAAGTATTATTTAGATTGTAGTAATTGATTCTGTACTAAGCTATTAAGTATGAACATTAACGGGTAGGTACTACCCAAGATATAATTATAAAACGCTAATAAGAAGAAAAGGCTTTTATAATAATACCTGGTTCATATTATTAACAAGCTATAATGTACTATAAATACACACTACATCTATAATAATCCATGTGAATAATTATTTTTTTCATTAGGAAATGGCGCGATTGAATCGAATGACGGAACAAGAACTCGAGGAACTCATCAATCAACGAGTGAACGATAGAATGTTATGGGTCGAAGCTGCAAGAGCTGCTGCAGTTAATCCAAATCCTCGTGTAGGATGCTCCTACAAGACGTTTCAAGCTTGCAAGCCATCATCATTCAGTGGAACGGAAGGACCGATCGGTTTAACCCGATGGATAGAAAAGATGGAGACGGTGTTTAAAATCAGTGGTTGTGATGAAAAAGACATGACCAAGTTTGCATCGTGCACTTTACAAGATAGTGCACTCACATGGTGGAAGAATTATGTGAAGGCGGTAGGAGGAGATGTAGCTTATGATACTCCATGGGAAGAATTCAAAGCGATGATAATCACCGAGTATTGTCCAAGGAATGAGGTTATTAAGTTAGAAGATGAGTTACGAAGTTTGAAGGTGGTTGGTACTGAAATCACCAACTACAATCAGCGATTCATGGAATTGGTTTTACTATGTCCTGAATTGGTTCCAACCGAAGCACGGAAGATTGAAATGTACAAAGGTGGTTTGCCCAAAAAGGTCAAGGCAAACGTTACAGCATCGAAACCTAAAACAATTCATGAAGCTATAACCATGGCGAACGAGCTAATGGATCAGGTCATTTTGGACAAGAAAGCATTCAATACTGAGGTGAAGGTATTGGGGAACAAGAAAAAGTGGAATGGAGGTTATGATCGAGGTAACCAACAACAACCTTATAAGAAACAAGAAACCACGAAAGGTGCGGGTAGCGGTTCAGGCTTTGGTTACAAAGGACAAAGTCCTTTATGCAACCGTTGTCACAAACATCACTTTGGTTACTGTAGTGTGTTGTGCACCAAATGCAATCGACAGGGACATCTTGCTGAAGATTGTAAGGCTCTCGTTACAAATGCAAATGGTAACAAGACTCCTGCCACCAACGCAAATAGAACTGCTTTGGCTAACGTTACTTGTTTTGGGTGTGGAAAACAAGGTCATTATAAGAGTCAGTGCCCGAATCCAGAAAAGAATGGCGGACCTGCACGTGGAAGAGCGTTTGTTATTAATGCTAGAGAGGCACGTGAAGACCCGGAGCTTGTTACGGGTACGTTTACCATCAATAACTTATCAGCATCTATTTTATTTGATACTGGCGCCGATAGAAGTTACGTGTGTATAAATTTTTACACTAAATTGAATTGTTCATCATTACCTCTAGATGCTAAGTACTTGATTGAGTTAGCTAATGGTAAACTAATCAAAGCCGATAAAATTTGTCGTGATTGTGAAATAAATCTAGCCGGAGAAACGTTTAAAATCGACTTAATACCCGTAGAATTAGGAGGTTTTGATGTAATAGTCGGCATGGACTGGATGTCCAAAATAGGAGCGGAAGTTGTTTGTGCCAAGAAGGCAATTCGTATTCCTGGTAAGGATAAAATACCGGTGATGATTTATGGAGAGAAGGGTAATTCAAAGCTAAAACTCATTAGCTGTTTGAAAGCCAAGAAGTGTTTAGAAAAGGGATGTTACGCTATTTTAGCACATGTTAATAAAGTCAAAAAGAAAGAAAAGTGCATCAACAACGTTCCTGTGGCAAGAGATTTTCCTGAAGTTTTTCCGGAAGAATTGCCGGGATTACCTCCATTTAGATCGGTAGAATTTCAAATAGATTTAGTACCAGGAGCTGCACCAGTGGCTCGTGCTCCATATAGACTTGCACCGTCCGAGTTAAAAGAACTTCAAAGTCAGTTAAAAGAATTACTGGACCGTGGATTTATACGACCAAGTACTTCACCGTGGGGAGCTCCAATTTTGTTTGTTAAGAAGAAAGATGGATCTTTCAGGATGTGTATAGATTATCGTGAATTAAATAAGTTAACTATCAAGAATCGGTATCCACTACCGAGAATTGATGACTTATTTGATCAATTGCAAGGATCATGTATGTATTCGAAAAACGACTTAAGATCGGGCTATCATCAACTACGCGTCAAAGAAGAGGACATTCCGAAAACTGCTTTTCGGACACGCTACGGCCATTACGAATTTTTAGTCATGCCGTTTGGATTGACGAATGCGCCAGCTGTATTCATGGACCTCATGAATCGAGTTTGTAGTCCGTATTTAGATAAGTTTGTTATCGTTTTCATTGATGATATTCTTATCTATTCCAAGAGTGAGCAAGAGCATGAAGAGCATTTAAGGTTGATATTGGAGTTGTTAAGAAAAGAACAGCTATATGCTAAATTTTCTAAGTGTGCTTTTTGGTTGAAAGAAGTGCAATTTCTTGGCCATGTTGTTAATAGCGAAGGAATTCAGGTTGATCCAGCAAAAACTGAAGCTATTGAAAAATGGGAGACTCCTAAGACACCAACGCAGATACGCCAATTTTTGGGTTTAGCCGGTTATTATAGAAGGTTTATTCAAGATTTTTCCCGAATAGCTAAGCCGTTGACAGCATTAACGCAAAAAGGGAAGAAATACGAATGGACCTCGGAGCAGGAGAACGCATTTCAATTACTGAAGAAGAAGTTAACTACGGCGCCTATTTTATCGTTACCAGAAGGGAACGATGATTTTGAAATATATTGTGACGCTTCGCGACAAGGTTTTGGTTGTGTTCTTATGCAACGAAAGAAAGTAATTGCATTTGCATCCCGACAATTGAAGATTCACGAGCGGAATTATACGACGCATGATCTAGAATTGGGAGCAGTCGTGTTCGCATTGAAGATGTGGAGACACTACTTGTATGGGGTTAAATTCACTGTGTTTACTGATCATAAAAGCCTTCAACATATTTTTGATCAGAAACAATTGAACATGAGGCAACGTAGGTGGGTCGAGTTAATAAACGACTATGATTGTGAAATTCGTTATCATCCCGGAAAGGCGAACGTGGTGGCCGATGCTTTAAGCAGAAAGGAACGAGAACCAATTCGAGTTCGAGCCATGAATATAAAAATTCGCATGAATCTCAACTCACAAATCAAAGAAGTTCAACAAGAAGCACTCAATAAAGAAAATATAGGAAATGAAATAATGAAGAAGTATGCGAAGCAACTCGTTATGCGGGAAGATGGAATTCGATATTTTGCAAATCGTATTTGGGTACCGAAGTTGGGTGGATTAAGGAAGTTGATATTGAACGAGGCACATAAGACAAGATATTCGATACATCCTGGAGTTGGAAAGATGTACCAAGATCTTAAGACGCATTATTGGTGGCCTAATTTGAAGACAGACGTTGCAACATATGTTGGGGAATGTTTAACTTGTTCCAAAGTCAAAGCAGAACACCAGAAGCCGTCAGGGTTACTTCAACAACCAGAAATTCCAGAATGGAAATGGGACGGTATTACCATGGATTTCATCACGAAGTTACCAAAGACTGCCTGGGGATACGACACCATTTGGGTAATTGTTGATCGTCTTACCAAATCTGCACATTTCTTGCCTATAAAGGAAACAGATAGAATGGAGAAATTATTACGATTATATATAAAGGAAGTTGTTTCAAGGCATGGAATACCTATTTCCATTATATCCGATCGTGATAGTAGATTTACCTCAAAGTTTTGGCAATCACTACAGGAGGCACTAGGAACTCGTTTGGATATGAGTACCGCATATCATCCGCAGACCGACGGGCAGAGTGAAAGAACAATTCAGACTCTTGAAGACATGCTCAGGGCATGTGTGATCGATTTTGGAAACGGATGGGATAAATATCTACCGTTAGCAGAATTCTCGTATAATAATAGTTATCATGCGAGCATTGGAGCTGCGCCATTCGAAGCATTGTATGGAAGGAAGTGTAGATCTCCTATCTGTTGGAATGAAGTAGGAGATCGACATTTAACTGGTCCCGAGATCATACATGAAACGACCGAGAAGATAGTACAAATCAAGGAGAGATTGAAAACAGCCCGTAGTCGCCAAAAGAGCTACGCCGATGTTCGAAGGAAACCATTAGAGTTTCAGGTCGGGGACATGGTTATGCTAAAGGTGTCACCTTGGAAAGGTGTAATACGTTTCGGCAAAAGGGGTAAACTGAACCCAAGGTACGTAGGCCCGTTTAAGATCATCGAACGCATTGGACCGGTAGCTTATCGGCTCGAGTTACCGCAACAACTAGCCGGAGTACATAATACCTTTCACGTCTCAAACCTTAAGAAGTGTCTTGCAAAGGAAGACCTCACCATTCCTCTTGAAGAAATCCATGTCGACGAGAAACTACAATTCATCGAAGAACCAATTGAAATCATGGATCGTGAAGTTAAACAGCTCAAGCAGAGCAATATACCGATTGTTAAAGTTCGTTGGAATGCTCGAAGAGGTCCCGAGTTTACGTGGGAACGGGAGGATCAGATGAAACAAAAGTATCCACACTTGTTTCTCGATAACGCAAAATAGGTACAATTTTAAAATTTCGGGACGAAATTTATTTAACGGGGAGGTAATGTAACGACCCGCACTTTTTCGATCATACTATACTTATAAGATTAATATTTACATAAATTAAACCTTGCCAACATGATAAGCAATCCAAATTGTCGAGATTTATATTTCCGAAAAGAGTTTTACATAACGTTTGACCGTCTAGTTTGACCGATGATATCACGAACTATACAATATATGATAATTATACGTTTGTGTATATATATGTATATATACATATTTAACATGATTAAAGAATGTTTTAATACCTCATTTTATATTAATAACAACAAGTTATATGTGTATTTTGAAACTACTAACTTAAGTTTTCAAAACGATAACAATACGTAACGTTATTTGACATATATACTTAAGACTTATAATGTTATACATATATTGTATAAGTAATGTATTTAATTACTTTTAAAGAACTTAAATACATAAAACCATATAAGTGTATTCACAAAAGATAGCTATATTTGAATCCTCATTTCATTTTTCACAAAATTTCTATACGTATACCTAGAGTATTTGTACTCGTATCATACCTAGCTCCTATACGTATTTACTAATAGTAAATACACATCAAAATCACCACCTAACCAGCCATTATTCATGCCCTTAGAGCTAGGTAATTACTTTTGGATGATTACTTGACTAATTAGCAAGATTACAAACTAGAATTTTGTCCATGAACACCTAATGCCACGTTTTTTTTAAGGCCTTTATATGTATCATCATCTTCATTCATTTTACTTCAACTTTCTAGCCAAAACACACACATACTTTGAAGCCTTAAAACCCTTAATCAATTCAGCAAAGTTTCCAAGAAGATCTAGCTTCAAAAACCATACTAAAACACCATAAGAAAACCATACAAAAACACTTCAAGAAAACCTTCCAAGAACACCAACTTACTTCCAATCTTTCATCCACTTCTATCACCCTTTTGATTCTAGCTTCTTACTTCTCTTTTACAGCAACTTCATCCAAGGAACTTGAGGTAGAATCTATGTTCATAACCTTATTCGATTCATATATATATAGCTATCTTATTTTGTGGTACAAAAGTTTAACAACAAGAACATAGTTTGAATGTTTTCAAACTTGTTTGCAAACTAAATAGATCCTTCTAACTTAACTTTTAAAATACTTCAAGACATGTAACATGACTTATTTATATGTTAATTTAACAAGGTAAAACTTGGTTTTTCAAAGTATAAGTATTTTTGGAAAAATGGTCATTAAATGATTTTGTTGTAACAAAAATGTTTAACTTCATATGTTTCACTAAACTTTCACTTATGCCGTATGATTTTGAATACAAACCAAGGTATTTACAGTTCATAGTCTTAAAGAAGAACTCGATCCAAGAAGATGGCAATTTGAATCAACGAAAACGGACTTGTAACGAAGAAACTATGACCGAAACAAAATTGGCTATTCTAGACATTTTCAACTTCGGGATTCATTGGAAAAATTTACATAAAATCACATACTTCTAAGATAACATGATATTTTATATATATGTACTCATAATTCAATTTCATATGGTTCAGGATCACCCGTAAGCAACACGAGAAGATTAATCATAAGATCCCATGATTGTACGCAACACGTCATTTGACAACACCGGTACTTTATGTACGCAACACGTCATTTGACAACACCGGTACCATGGGTCAAGATTAATCTCGACCAATACATATACGATGGGGTTTTATTTATTTCGTTGGGGGTTTTGTTTATTGCGGGTATATTAAACATCTAAAAATGAACCATTAAAATTGAATTACTAACATCGGAATGCTAACTACGGACTAAGGAAATATTCAAAATATTAAAAGTATAACAAGTATATATATATATAACGTTTGTTTTAAAATGAAAACATATTGATATATTATATATGGATAGGTTCGTGATATCAACCGGAAGACCGAGTCAAAATATATATATCATCAAGACAAGAGTGAGTATATAGTCCCACTTTTAAACTCTAAATATTTCGGGATGAGAATACATGTATTTTATGTTTTACGATATGGACACAAGTAACTGAAAAATATGTTCTACGTTGAGTTGTACCACTGGCATACTTCCCTGTAGCTTGGTAACTAATATTTACAGCGGTATTGTAAACGCGAATCCTGTTGATAGATCTATCGGGCCTGACAACCCCAACCGGACTGGACGACCAGTATTCAACGGTTGCACAGTACTTCGTTTTGTGACTACACTTGGTACGGTGTAGTAAGATTTCATATTAAAGGGAATATGCGACGTGAAAATGTTAAGTATGGTTATCAAGTGCTCAACCACTTAGAATACTTTTATTAAACTGTTTATATACGAAATCTTGTGGTCTATATATATATTGCTGCCGGCATTAAACCTATATCTCACCAACTTTATGTTGACCTTTTTAAAACATGTCTATTCTCAGGTGATTTCTAAAGCTTCCGCTGCATCATGTTGGATCTAACCAGGATCTTGCGTACGCATGTTTGTGTCAAAAATAAAACTGCATATCCGAGATGTTGTATTGTAAAATATGCTAGAAACCGTGTTGTTGTCATCATTTGTAAAGTTTGTAAGTCGAAGATTATCGCTAAACGTTAATCTTCTTTTTATTGTCTTAAGCTTGTAACAAAAATAATGGTTATGGTTTGTAATGTATAATATATGCAGTTTTCTTTCAAAAATGTCTCATATAGAGGTCAATACCTCGCAATGAAATCATACGTTATCTAACGCGTTCTTATGGTTAAGGACGGGTTATGACATGTGGTATCAGAGCGTTGGTCTTAGCGAACCAGGTCTGCATTAGTGTGTCTAACCGAGAAGCCGTTAGGATACATTAGTAAGTCTGGACTTTGACCGGGTCTGATTTTGAAAACCATTGCTTATCACTGTTGGTTAAAAATTTATATGTAAATATTATGTAAGTACTAATGGGTTAGTTGTTATGTGATAGATGTCGGGCTCGAAACTTATTATCACATTCAGCGACTCCGAATCAGAACCTTCAGATTGTGTTTCAGTCATTAACATATCCGATGACGAAAGTGGTATTTTTGGGGAAGACTCACAATTTCAGGATGAACCAACTATAGAAATATCGGAAAGTGAACCCGAGGAGGAAAGTGAACCAGAGGAGGAAAGTGAACCAGAGGAGGAAAGTGAACCCGAGGAAGAAATACAGGAAATTACAAAAGACGAGTTCGAACTAGGAAAGAAACGAAAAGCTATTGAATTAGAAAATCCAAATCCCGAGTTTAATGAGAATGAAGTGGCACCAATTCCACTAAACACTACTACCCCTATCCCCGCTATTCCTATTAGTGCTATCCCCGCATCTAGTTCTTCGGCACCTCAGCCAAAACATAGGGAGACAGCTAGGATTCGCGTTGGGGGATTCCCTGGACATAAATGTTTTGGGAAATAGACCAAATGATGCGCTGCCGTATTAAACCATGGAATCACATAATGTTTTGTATAATATTATTAGTGTGGTTTGTTTAAAGTTTGATGTAAGCATATGTAAAATAGCGAAGTATGAAATGCAATAATTTTCCATGGTTAAGTATTATTTAGATTGTAGTAATTGATTCTGTACTAAGCTATTAAGTATGAACATTAACGGGTAGGTACTACCCAAGATATAATTATAAAACGCTAATAAGAAGAAAAGGCTTTTATAATAATACCTGGTTCATATTATTAACAAGCTATAATGTACTATAAATACACACTACATCTATAATAATCCATGTGAATAATTATTTTTTTCATTAGGAAATGGCGCGATTGAATCGAATGACGGAACAAGAACTCGAGGAACTCATCAATCAACGAGTGAACGATAGAATGTTATGGGTCGAAGCTGCAAGAGCTGCTGCAGTTAATCCAAATCCTCGTGTAGGATGCTCCTACAAGACGTTTCAAGCTTGCAAGCCATCATCATTCAGTGGAACGGAAGGACCGATCGGTTTAACCCGATGGATAGAAAAGATGGAGACGGTGTTTAAAATCAGTGGTTGTGATGAAAAAGACATGACCAAGTTTGCATCGTGCACTTTACAAGATAGTGCACTCACATGGTGGAAGAATTATGTGAAGGCGGTAGGAGGAGATGTAGCTTATGATACTCCATGGGAAGAATTCAAAGCGATGATAATCACCGAGTATTGTCCAAGGAATGAGGTTATTAAGTTAGAAGATGAGTTACGAAGTTTGAAGGTGGTTGGTACTGAAATCACCAACTACAATCAGCGATTCATGGAATTGGTTTTACTATGTCCTGAATTGGTTCCAACCGAAGCACGGAAGATTGAAATGTACAAAGGTGGTTTGCCCAAAAAGGTCAAGGCAAACGTTACAGCATCGAAACCTAAAACAATTCATGAAGCTATAACCATGGCGAACGAGCTAATGGATCAGGTCATTTTGGACAAGAAAGCATTCAATACTGAGGTGAAGGTATTGGGGAACAAGAAAAAGTGGAATGGAGGTTATGATCGAGGTAACCAACAACAACCTTATAAGAAACAAGAAACCACGAAAGGTGCGGGTAGCGGTTCAGGCTTTGGTTACAAAGGACAAAGTCCTTTATGCAACCGTTGTCACAAACATCACTTTGGTTACTGTAGTGTGTTGTGCACCAAATGCAATCGACAGGGACATCTTGCTGAAGATTGTAAGGCTCTCGTTACAAATGCAAATGGTAACAAGACTCCTGCCACCAACGCAAATAGAACTGCTTTGGCTAACGTTACTTGTTTTGGGTGTGGAAAACAAGGTCATTATAAGAGTCAGTGCCCGAATCCAGAAAAGAATGGCGGACCTGCACGTGGAAGAGCGTTTGTTATTAATGCTAGAGAGGCACGTGAAGACCCGGAGCTTGTTACGGGTACGTTTACCATCAATAACTTATCAGCATCTATTTTATTTGATACTGGCGCCGATAGAAGTTACGTGTGTATAAATTTTTACACTAAATTGAATTGTTCATCATTACCTCTAGATGCTAAGTACTTGATTGAGTTAGCTAATGGTAAACTAATCAAAGCCGATAAAATTTGTCGTGATTGTGAAATAAATCTAGCCGGAGAAACGTTTAAAATCGACTTAATACCCGTAGAATTAGGAGGTTTTGATGTAATAGTCGGCATGGACTGGATGTCCAAAATAGGAGCGGAAGTTGTTTGTGCCAAGAAGGCAATTCGTATTCCTGGTAAGGATAAAATACCGGTGATGATTTATGGAGAGAAGGGTAATTCAAAGCTAAAACTCATTAGCTGTTTGAAAGCCAAGAAGTGTTTAGAAAAGGGATGTTACGCTATTTTAGCACATGTTAATAAAGTCAAAAAGAAAGAAAAGTGCATCAACAACGTTCCTGTGGCAAGAGATTTTCCTGAAGTTTTTCCGGAAGAATTGCCGGGATTACCTCCATTTAGATCGGTAGAATTTCAAATAGATTTAGTACCAGGAGCTGCACCAGTGGCTCGTGCTCCATATAGACTTGCACCGTCCGAGTTAAAAGAACTTCAAAGTCAGTTAAAAGAATTACTGGACCGTGGATTTATACGACCAAGTACTTCACCGTGGGGAGCTCCAATTTTGTTTGTTAAGAAGAAAGATGGATCTTTCAGGATGTGTATAGATTATCGTGAATTAAATAAGTTAACTATCAAGAATCGGTATCCACTACCGAGAATTGATGACTTATTTGATCAATTGCAAGGATCATGTATGTATTCGAAAATCGACTTAAGATCGGGCTATCATCAACTACGCGTCAAAGAAGAGGACATTCCGAAAACTGCTTTTCGGACACGCTACGGCCATTACGAATTTTTAGTCATGCCGTTTGGATTGACGAATGCGCCAGCTGTATTCATGGACCTCATGAATCGAGTTTGTAGTCCGTATTTAGATAAGTTTGTTATCGTTTTCATTGATGATATTCTTATCTATTCCAAGAGTGAGCAAGAGCATGAAGAGCATTTAAGGTTGATATTGGAGTTGTTAAGAAAAGAACAGCTATATGCTAAATTTTCTAAGTGTGCTTTTTGGTTGAAAGAAGTGCAATTTCTTGGCCATGTTGTTAATAGCGAAGGAATTCAGGTTGATCCAGCAAAAACTGAAGCTATTGAAAAATGGGAGACTCCTAAGACACCAACGCAGATACGCCAATTTTTGGGTTTAGCCGGTTATTATAGAAGGTTTATTCAAGATTTTTCCCGAATAGCTAAGCCGTTGACAGCATTAACGCAAAAAGGGAAGAAATACGAATGGACCTCGGAGCAGGAGAACGCATTTCAATTACTGAAGAAGAAGTTAACTACGGCGCCTATTTTATCGTTACCAGAAGGGAACGATGATTTTGAAATATATTGTGACGCTTCGCGACAAGGTTTTGGTTGTGTTCTTATGCAACGAAAGAAAGTAATTGCATTTGCATCCCGACAATTGAAGATTCACGAGCGGAATTATACGACGCATGATCTAGAATTGGGAGCAGTCGTGTTCGCATTGAAGATGTGGAGACACTACTTGTATGGGGTTAAATTCACTGTGTTTACTGATCATAAAAGCCTTCAACATATTTTTGATCAGAAACAATTGAACATGAGGCAACGTAGGTGGGTCGAGTTAATAAACGACTATGATTGTGAAATTCGTTATCATCCCGGAAAGGCGAACGTGGTGGCCGATGCTTTAAGCAGAAAGGAACGAGAACCAATTCGAGTTCGAGCCATGAATATAAAAATTCGCATGAATCTCAACTCACAAATCAAAGAAGTTCAACAAGAAGCACTCAATAAAGAAAATATAGGAAATGAAATAATGAAGAAGTATGCGAAGCAACTCGTTATGCGGGAAGATGGAATTCGATATTTTGCAAATCGTATTTGGGTACCGAAGTTGGGTGGATTAAGGAAGTTGATATTGAACGAGGCACATAAGACAAGATATTCGATACATCCTGGAGTTGGAAAGATGTACCAAGATCTTAAGACGCATTATTGGTGGCCTAATTTGAAGACAGACGTTGCAACATATGTTGGGGAATGTTTAACTTGTTCCAAAGTCAAAGCAGAACACCAGAAGCCGTCAGGGTTACTTCAACAACCAGAAATTCCAGAATGGAAATGGGACGGTATTACCATGGATTTCATCACGAAGTTACCAAAGACTGCCTGGGGATACGACACCATTTGGGTAATTGTTGATCGTCTTACCAAATCTGCACATTTCTTGCCTATAAAGGAAACAGATAGAATGGAGAAATTATTACGATTATATATAAAGGAAGTTGTTTCAAGGCATGGAATACCTATTTCCATTATATCCGATCGTGATAGTAGATTTACCTCAAAGTTTTGGCAATCACTACAGGAGGCACTAGGAACTCGTTTGGATATGAGTACCGCATATCATCCGCAGACCGACGGGCAGAGTGAAAGAACAATTCAGACTCTTGAAGACATGCTCAGGGCATGTGTGATCGATTTTGGAAACGGATGGGATAAATATCTACCGTTAGCAGAATTCTCGTATAATAATAGTTATCATGCGAGCATTGGAGCTGCGCCATTCGAAGCATTGTATGGAAGGAAGTGTAGATCTCCTATCTGTTGGAATGAAGTAGGAGATCGACATTTAACTGGTCCCGAGATCATACATGAAACGACCGAGAAGATAGTACAAATCAAGGAGAGATTGAAAACAGCCCGTAGTCGCCAAAAGAGCTACGCCGATGTTCGAAGGAAACCATTAGAGTTTCAGGTCGGGGACATGGTTATGCTAAAGGTGTCACCTTGGAAAGGTGTAATACGTTTCGGCAAAAGGGGTAAACTGAACCCAAGGTACGTAGGCCCGTTTAAGATCATCGAACGCATTGGACCGGTAGCTTATCGGCTCGAGTTACCGCAACAACTAGCCGGAGTACATAATACCTTTCACGTCTCAAACCTTAAGAAGTGTCTTGCAAAGGAAGACCTCACCATTCCTCTTGAAGAAATCCATGTCGACGAGAAACTACAATTCATCGAAGAACCAATTGAAATCATGGATCGTGAAGTTAAACAGCTCAAGCAGAGCAATATACCGATTGTTAAAGTTCGTTGGAATGCTCGAAGAGGTCCCGAGTTTACGTGGGAACGGGAGGATCAGATGAAACAAAAGTATCCACACTTGTTTCTCGATAACGCAAAATAGGTACAATTTTAAAATTTCGGGACGAAATTTATTTAACGGGGAGGTAATGTAACGACCCGCACTTTTTCGATCATACTATACTTATAAGATTAATATTTACATAAATTAAACCTTGCCAACATGATAAGCAATCCAAATTGTCGAGATTTATATTTCCGAAAAGAGTTTTACATAACGTTTGACCGTCTAGTTTGACCGATGATATCACGAACTATACAATATATGATAATTATACGTTTGTGTATATATATGTATATATACATATTTAACATGATTAAAGAATGTTTTAATACCTCATTTTATATTAATAACAACAAGTTATATGTGTATTTTGAAACTACTAACTTAAGTTTTCAAAACGATAACAATACGTAACGTTATTTGACATATATACTTAAGACTTATAATGTTATACATATATTGTATAAGTAATGTATTTAATTACTTTTAAAGAACTTAAATACATAAAACCATATAAGTGTATTCACAAAAGATAGCTATATTTGAATCCTCATTTCATTTTTCACAAAATTTCTATACGTATACCTAGAGTATTTGTACTCGTATCATACCTAGCTCCTATACGTATTTACTAATAGTAAATACACATCAAAATCACCACCTAACCAGCCATTATTCATGCCCTTAGAGCTAGGTAATTACTTTTGGATGATTACTTGACTAATTAGCAAGATTACAAACTAGAATTTTGTCCATGAACACCTAATGCCACGTTTTTTTTAAGGCCTTTATATGTATCATCATCTTCATTCATTTTACTTCAACTTTCTAGCCAAAACACACACATACTTTGAAGCCTTAAAACCCTTAATCAATTCAGCAAAGTTTCCAAGAAGATCTAGCTTCAAAAACCATACTAAAACACCATAAGAAAACCATACAAAAACACTTCAAGAAAACCTTCCAAGAACACCAACTTACTTCCAATCTTTCATCCACTTCTATCACCCTTTTGATTCTAGCTTCTTACTTCTCTTTTACAGCAACTTCATCCAAGGAACTTGAGGTAGAATCTATGTTCATAACCTTATTCGATTCATATATATATAGCTATCTTATTTTGTGGTACAAAAGTTTAACAACAAGAACATAGTTTGAATGTTTTCAAACTTGTTTGCAAACTAAATAGATCCTTCTAACTTAACTTTTAAAATACTTCAAGACATGTAACATGACTTATTTATATGTTAATTTAACAAGGTAAAACTTGGTTTTTCAAAGTATAAGTATTTTTGGAAAAATGGTCATTAAATGATTTTGTTGTAACAAAAATGTTTAACTTCATATGTTTCACTAAACTTTCACTTATGCCGTATGATTTTGAATACAAACCAAGGTATTTACAGTTCATAGTCTTAAAGAAGAACTCGATCCAAGAAGATGGCAATTTGAATCAACGAAAACGGACTTGTAACGAAGAAACTATGACCGAAACAAAATTGGCTATTCTAGACATTTTCAACTTCGGGATTCATTGGAAAAATTTACATAAAATCACATACTTCTAAGATAACATGATATTTTATATATATGTACTCATAATTCAATTTCATATGGTTCAGGATCACCCGTAAGCAACACGAGAAGATTAATCATAAGATCCCATGATTGTACGCAACACGTCATTTGACAACACCGGTACTTTATGTACGCAACACGTCATTTGACAACACCGGTACCATGGGTCAAGATTAATCTCGACCAATACATATACGATGGGGTTTTATTTATTTCGTTGGGGGTTTTGTTTATTGCGGGTATATTAAACATCTAAAAATGAACCATTAAAATTGAATTACTAACATCGGAATGCTAACTACGGACTAAGGAAATATTCAAAATATTAAAAGTATAACAAGTATATATATATATATAACGTTTGTTTTAAAATGAAAACATATTGATATATTATATATGGATAGGTTCGTGATATCAACCGGAAGACCGAGTCAAAATATATATATCATCAAGACAAGAGTGAGTATATAGTCCCACTTTTAAACTCTAAATATTTCGGGATGAGAATACATGTATTTTATGTTTTACGATATGGACACAAGTAACTGAAAAATATGTTCTACGTTGAGTTGTACCACTGGCATACTTCCCTGTAGCTTGGTAACTAATATTTACAGCGGTATTGTAAACGCGAATCCTGTTGATAGATCTATCGGGCCTGACAACCCCAACCGGACTGGACGACCAGTATTCAACGGTTGCACAGTACTTCGTTTTGTGACTACACTTGGTACGGTGTAGTAAGATTTCATATTAAAGGGAATATGCGACGTGAAAATGTTAAGTATGGTTATCAAGTGCTCAACCACTTAGAATACTTTTATTAAACTGTTTATATACGAAATCTTGTGGTCTATATATATATTGCTGCCGGCATTAAACCTATATCTCACCAACTTTATGTTGACCTTTTTAAAACATGTCTATTCTCAGGTGATTTCTAAAGCTTCCGCTGCATCATGTTGGATCTAACCAGGATCTTGCGTACGCATGTTTGTGTCAAAAATAAAACTGCATATCCGAGATGTTGTATTGTAAAATATGCTAGAAACCGTGTTGTTGTCATCATTTGTAAAGTTTGTAAGTCGAAGATTATCGCTAAACGTTAATCTTCTTTTTATTGTCTTAAGCTTGTAACAAAAATAATGGTTATGGTTTGTAATGTATAATATATGCAGTTTTCTTTCAAAAATGTCTCATATAGAGGTCAATACCTCGCAATGAAATCATACGTTATCTAACGCGTTCTTATGGTTAAGGACGGGTTATGACAGTCCTAGCTGGTTTAATGTGCACCCAAATACAACAAATCATGTATATATGTACTAATTTAGCCCATGTGTACGAATTATTCTTTCACAATTATGGAGTATATTTTAAACATATAGTTGTGATTTAATTTAACTAGCTGATTTTTGTAACTCGAATAAAGTATAGGTGGAGTGATTTTTTTTTTAACTCACCAACTTCGCCATCGTTAAAATTAACGATCTCAAGGTGAGTACGTAACACAGTAGCCGAAATCATGCAATTCTTCATTTGTTCCGTACAATTTTCCACGAGGATGTCGTTGGTTGACGTCGGCTCGTAGTGTTCACCGTACAGATGTGTGAGCACTTGGACCTGGTGTTACTCGAGAGCCATAAACCCTTTCGATAGATCATGGCGGTTTTCAAGGTGGTGGTGACTTGTTGTGGTGGTCGATGGTGGTGAAGGTGAAACAGAAACGGTGATTGATGATGGTGGAAAGTGGTGGCTCAAGGTGGCTTGGCCGCCGGTGAGATTGAAGGAGAAGGTCAAGTTGTGTGAGGTTCTCTATCTCATCTCATATACATATAAATATATACATATATTGAATATAATATATAATATAATATATAATATAATATAATATTACTATAATAATAACACATGTGCATTGAAATAATTCAATAAGTAGCATGTGAACTTCTTGTTGTTTTCTACCGACAGGATTTTAGGGACTATTATATCGTGCCCCGTTGTTCACTCAGTGGCGAATAAAAAGTTTTCAAAAAAATTCCATATTTTTATATTAACTATAATTATTTATTTTGGTCATTATGGTATAAATTTCGATCACTAATTTGTTAAATAAAAATTACATCAACTGTCCCTCTCATTTATGGGTGAAATATAAAAAGTGTTAAAACTTAACAAATAGTTCCAAAATACATTTTTATTAAGCCTAAAATTTATAGAACACATTTTCGAATCACCGTTTATTTTAAAATCATATAAGTTCAAATTAACTTCTCTAATGTCTATCGGAATAACAAACGAGTATTACAATCCTTTAATATTTATTTTTAATATACTTTATTTATATAAAGATATGTTTTAAATAATAATTATTATAATATCCTATTTCTATTTTAATAATTTTGATAACAATAACACATAATATTTCAAATTATATTTCGAATTAATTTTTTTTATATATATTACACACAAATCTATTTACAATTTAATTGTTCGTGAATCGTCGGGAATAGTCGAAGGGTAATTGATTACATGAACACAGTTCAAAGTTTTTGAAACATCAACATTACAGACTTTGCTTATCGTATCGAAATTAAATAAGATTCAAGTTTAAATTTGGTCGGAAATTCCCGGGTCATCACACCAATGGATCATAAATTCCTGTTAAACTTCTACTTAGGTTCCGGGAGTTTTTCAGGTGCATGACTATATACATAAGTCTTTCCTTTCGTAGGTAACGTATGGTTGGATCATCCTCTCGGTTGTTTCTTAATTAAGATGTTTTCAAGAATTATGCAGGGTTTGAACGCAGATTGTAATCGTCATATGATGTTCATAATTATTTTTTATGGGTTTTATGAATAGGAGTGATGTTCTAGCACAGTTTTGAAATCAAAGTACAGCTTTGAAAGTTGTAGGGATCAAATCCATTTGGACAAATACATCATTCATCGATTTCACAGTGAGGTACTGACCTCTACATGATACGTTTTGTAAACATTGCATTCTTTTGAAAAGGCACACCATAATTGAATATCAAATTCCAAGGTTTTTGACGTTTGATGATATCTACATATAGACAATCACCGTAAATAATATTTTACAATACTACATCCGTTGATAATGCAGTCAAAATAAGATACATGGTGATGATTTTGTGAATGCAATGTTTTTTCGAATAAAGCATGTATGACTCCATGCACATAGCTTGTATCACATATAAGCAAACAATGGAAGACTTTTAGGAACCTGAGAATAAACATGCTTAAAAGTGTCAACACAAAGGTTGGTGAGTTCATAGTTTTAATGTTGCGCATAATCTGTATGAAAAGGTGGATCACAAGATTTCAGTTGTTTCATCCAGAAACGTTTATCAAAATATTCTACAAGATTTAGCACCCTGGTAACTAAACTTTAACGTCTATAATAAGTACCCCTATTTTAACATACATGCAACCAACATGTACAATACACGCAATCCAACGTGTACTAACCTCAAATAGCATACGTCTGTTTTATAGTTCAGGATAGGGTTTCTATACCTGGAACAGACGGGGATGTCAAGCCTTATGGATCCATATATAACTACTCGCGCCCACCAGTTCTTATAACCGGCAGTTACTAGTTACCAAAGCTAAGGGATTTTCGGTTAAAACTCGGTGTAGAATTTAGTATGTACTTGTATTTATTGCGTTTAAAATAAAGTGCATGTATTCTCAGCCTAAAAATATAGATTGCAAAAGCAATTAAAAAGAGTGCAAATGAAACTCACCTTAGCAACACATAAGGTCATTCACCGAAATGTGACCGAAACTCGGAATGCAAAATAATCTTAGATCTCAACCTAGAGAACATATGTTGGTCAATACATGTCTAACAAGCTAGGTCAGGTCATAGTGTATCACAATCCTAATGCTCGAGACCGACATGCAAAAGTTAACAAAAGTCATCTCAAAAAGTCAACTTTGACAATTGTTTAACAAAACAAGACGTGTCTTATATAAGAATTCATTTACTCGACTAGTAGTATTCAAAAATCCAATTTATTAATCTTTTTAACAAGTTGTTTAAATATTAATTGTAGATTCAAAAACAATTTCAATTAACGTCAATCATAATTCAGTTGACCATAGCTTTTAATCCGTTCATCGAAATCATGTGATTTCTAAATGAAAAGTTATTAATTTTTCGATAGCTTTCCAACGACATGCATATCATATACTATATATCCGTAGCATATGTATTAAATTCGTGATTCATCATAACCTATTTAACGACGAAATTAAGCATACAAGCATGCATAATCATATATACCCGAGCACTAGACATGGATACCCTATTAATATGTAAAAGATAAGATATAAATGCTCACGTATCAATATTGTGATTCAATATTGCAGGAAAGTACGAAGATGCAACGGAGATGACAAATGAAAGGTTAGCCTTTGATTCACCCATGGTACCCGCGAACATTACCCATAACCTCCATAGCTATAACCCATAATTTTCCTAGCTTCATCTCGCTCAAAAACCCGTTTTGAAATAACTCGCTCATGACCTTGTCGTAGTATTTTATGTATAATAATACTAATAATAATAATACTCCTAACTATAAGATTAATAATAATATTAATCTTAATAATCTATATCTATATTATATATAATAACAAAGTCAACTTTTGCTAATCAATTTTCAAAAATTTGAAATGGAGAAAAAATAACCACTGGATTAAAAAGAAACTTTCAATATCCACCATTAGATTATGTGATCACTTAACAATTGTCTCTCTACTCTATTTCTTTTGTTTCTTGACAAAACTACCCTTCAGATATACGGGGTCTAGCATTACCACAAAAAACGACTTCAAAGAAAATTAGGGTTCTTCAAAATCAACTATTCTCTCACGTACAATCGAGGATTAGCCAAGGGTTCTTCAAATCAACGATTTATCTGGATACAATTAGGGTTATTCAAATCGAGAACGGTTCTTCCAATTACTAATTCATCTTGATACAGTTAGGGTTCTTCAAATCGAAGCATTCATCCACATACAATTAGGGTTCTTCAAAAAAGAAAAATCCGATTTTTAATATATTCATTGATAATCTATTTCCTTCTTTATGATCTGTTCCATTGTTAATTAAGATCTTTGACTTGATTTATGTACATAGACTAATAGACATGTTATGTAATGTTTATGTTAATATTTCTTGATATTCAGAGTATTTCTTATTTATAATTGACTTCTATCTATAGCTTGATGATATATAGTATGATGAAGCATGCCAGTGTATCTCTCAAAGGATTTATAATTGGCTATATATTGTAGTGAAAGTTGGAAATGTTTTTCAAAGAATGCATCAAAATTGTTATTACGTTCTCCGCCATCTACAGGTCTAACTATAAGTTACATCGTATCTTAGCTTTTGCTTCCATACTATTGCCTAAAGAATATATTTATTAGTTACGTGAAGTTGCTTAATGGATTTAAATTTTCATGTTGTAGGGTTTTACAGCGGGTGAAAAAGCGCAGTATCGCATGGTGTGGTCGAATAGTAAATCTTGATAACGGTCCATATTCTTCACATTTATGCAAATTGTTATGATCCCGTAGTTTCCCTATACCGCCAGTAAGATTACTCTATCCAGTTTGTACTTTCATCATCATCATAATTAATTTTAATGAAAGGTTCAAATTTTTATTTTCAGTTATAAAGTTTGTATGAATGTGTCAAATTGTAAACGGATCAAACAACGATCTATTGCATCGTTGTATATACTAACTTTGGTGCATGTCAAAGTAATGAACACCACTTTTTCCAGTTATACAAACGTATTTTAAGTTCGTGAATGGGTGTGTGAATTGGCCTTTTGTGTGATCAATATCATCAACTTGTAGCACTTGAACGTTGTTTAATGATCAATATGACTCAATTTGTAAATGATCGGGTAAAAGGTTTATGTTATTTCCTCTCAATTTTTTATCATACATGACCTCTTTTTAAAATTTGTAAATGACAGTGTAAAAGGTTTTGGTTACCTGTTATCATTATCGAGCTTTATCATTCCCTCACACATTTAGTTATTCATGGGTTGTTTATTTTTGTCATCAATTTTAGTTTTTGGTACCAAAACCTTAAACGCTTTTGTTGTATGTGTGTTTGTTGATTGCTAATATTGATTTGTTAAAGGTCGAATGCTTGTAGCTGATTTCATTTTGAGTTTTTTGGCAGGTATGCATATGTTGTGGCCTCATCTTTGCACAGTTTGGCATGTAAAGAAATTTTTCGGTCTAAGCCTGGTGAAATACACACCTTTGGTAAGCACTTCAATTTCTTTATTATATCTTGTACATTTGGACTTTTTGGTTAGAAGCTGTACATAGTTTGCCATAAGGTGACTACTAAGCTGTATATTATGGCCATGATTAGAATAGTACATTAGACTTGATATATAGATCATTGGCTTTAGTTGTGATGACCCCAAAGCACTTATTTTAGTTCGTTTAGTATAAATTTAAAAAGAAGGTATTACAGTAACAATTATATTCTTTAGTTGAATATGATAAGTTGGTTGTATTTGTTAAAACCGTTATTATTTCTACATGTTTGGACCACTTGGCCTTTTTTCATGTTTAATCGAAATATTAACCTTTTTAGAAAAAAAACCCAAACAGACGATATATGTGAAATTGCTAGCTCAGGCAATTCATATTTCGAACAACATCATTGCTCACTCAACCGTTTTGTTTATAGGTACCTTTTATGTGGAGACATATCATCAAAAACAGGCTACGTGCTTTCCCTACCTGAGGTAAACTACAAATTATCATAAAACAAAAGACATCAATCTCTGCCCTTCCATATTGTTTTTTATATAGTCATCAGTTAAAGTTTTACTCTTCAGGTTTATGATTTCTTTTCTAAATTGATATAGAGATATGCACTTAAGAGTTACTAGCAAGCTCTTGGTGAAGTTTATGCTACTAGGAATTTACGAGAAAATTATGGTGACTAGGTACATGATTTTAACTCTCTCTTATGGTGAATTATAAAATTTGTAACTTAATGGGTTGAAATTACCACATTTAAGTTATATACTTTGGATATTTAAAGTTACATATTGAATCTTTATCTCTTTAATGCACAGAGGGAAACTAAGCTTATAGCAAATTTTAAAAGATCGCCAACAACAATTTGTGGAAGGTCAAATGTTGGAGTTTCTAACATGGATCAGAAGCTCAATGATGGTCATCAACAAGTACGTTATTGATTAAACAATCTATATTGTCTAATACAATTTTTTTTTTATTTGTTTTTTTGGGGGTTGTATACAATATAGGTAAGACTGTTAGTAAGTTTCTACCCTTTTGAGCTACTAACCTATAGGCCCCCTTTTTATTTTGCATGTCATTTTTGCCTTTGTTGCTTTCGTTTAACAAATAAATAATTACAATATTAGAGTTAAACAAGCTGAATTAGTCATAATCTTTTCCTTATGACTCGATGCGTAGGTGGCATCCAAAGGGTGCACTGGGTTAAGGGTTCCCTGATGTCCTAACCTTTTTGCTCAAAATAATTTTTTCTTTATGATGTACCAAATAAGTATTTTTTTTTTTTTTTTACTGAATGATGTATTTACTATTCTTTTTAAATTTTGAATTAGTAACTATGTCATGTAACTATGCCACCATTTTTTGCTTCTAAAACATTTCATGTAAATCGGTTATTAATAGGATTGATATTTTTATGTTTGTTTATCTCTTGTCTGAACTTTATATATTTCTATGTGTTTTTGTTATCGATGTTCTAAGATGACAATGAGATCATTGAATTTAACAGTCACTATTTTATAATTGGGTCATCTGAACTTTGTCTACTCACATATTGTGGCTTATCTGTACATCCTGATGGTGATGTAAAATTTCCAGTTTAGAAAAAAAAGAATTCATGTATAAGATAGGAGAATCATAACATGAGTGAGAAAAATTTAGACCCCTTCATCTTGAAATAAATAAGAAAACGGTTAAAGTACTATTATACTATTTAATTATAAGTTTTTAATAGATATATAAAAGGGGTTATGTTTTGCTATCATGTAACAAATATATAAGAACTCTTTCTGTGGCTTGCGAGGATCACGTTAAAACGGACACATATACGCATTATGGCTTACGAGGATCACGTTAAAAGCTTTCAACCTAGACTCGGGACAAATAATTCACGAACCGAACTAATCTATATAACACGAAGCACACTATCAAATTACTGAACTACATTCAATATATGATCCATGTACTTAAAAAATTAATTACAAAACAATATGAACATCTTTTATATATTTTGTTACATCATTTAGACTAACTGCGAAAGGTTTTATATATAATCCCGCGAAGTCGCGGGTTATAAACTAGTAATAATAATAATAATAATAATAATAATAATAATAATAATAATAATAATAATAATAATAATAATAATAATAATATAATAATAATAATAATAATAATAATAATAATAATAATAATAATAATAATAATAATAATAATAATAATAATAATAATAATAATAATAATAATATAAATATATATATAGAGTGCAGATAGATGTGTAACTCGTCGAACAAACTGGCCTATTTATAGTGCATTTTTTATTTTGACTTCTCCGCAATTGTGGAGCTTTTGTGCCTTACAGCTCCGCAATCGTGGAGCTCCCTGAACCAGCTCACGACTGATTTGTTTTCTTGTTTGTCGACATATTATTTTATATTTAATATATATAATTTATATTAATTAATTATATATTATATTATATTCTCGTGCATGGTTGACTTGTAACTTTAGCTCCGTTGCCTTGTACGTTGACGCTCGACTTATTTCCCGGTTCCGGTTTCTCGAACGTCCTTTCGTACGCTTAGAAAACGCGTACTTTACGTTTTGCGACGTGTACATTTATCAATAATTAGACTTAATCAATGATAAACTATATTACCCGAAGTATAACTTAATCATTTGAGTTTTTTGGTCATTTGCTTCTATAAATCATCTTTTCATTACCTATTAAAATATATTTAATAATATCTATAACAACCCTCACTTTTCCCTTATAAATTTACCAAATTTCCTTTAGGGTTTCAATGTCATATTCTGTGTGTTAGCATTAGGGTTGTTATTCGGACATAATAAGTGTTCGAGTAATTAAACACACTCTAAGTTAATGCTTGTAATTAGTAATCTGAAACCTCAACCTCTTCTATTAATTAAAACCCTAATCTTATAAACCCTAACCCTAATATTATTTAAAACCCTAACCCTAAACCTAACCCTATACATTAAATACTAAACCATAATATTAATATTAATATTTAACCCAAACCCTAATAAACTATCATTATTATTAATGTTACTAGTATAACTAAATAAAATGAATTTTATATAAGATGTAACTTAAAAAAAAATACATATATATAAAATATATAGATATATAGTAATTGCCGAAAATAAAAAAATAAAATAAAAAATAAATACATACTAATAAAAAAACGGCTAGGAGATTTTATAAAAAGAAAAACTTGTGCACTAAGTAAACAAGCTTAGATTCCTAATCTAATCCTAACACTTCCACCTCAAGCTTATCATCTACTAATCCTAATTGGGTTAGAATTCTAAGAACTAAACTATAAAAAGAAACCCTCTAGTCATTTTTTTTTTCACAATTGCATCACAAAAATCACACTCTAAAACCTCCCTCCTTTCTCTTTTGTACGGCAGTTTTATATCCCCAAACATCACCACCCTAAACTGACCAAACCACCTTCAAACACCACCCTCCACCACCGCTAGGCTGCTGCGTTTTGCATCCCTTTATTCGCCAACAACCTGCTGCGTTTTTGCAGCCTAAACTCGCCCCAAAACAGGGTGCTGTGCTGCTGCCATATTCAGTCACCACCACCTCCACCTACAGCAGATTTTCGGCTGTCAAACTGCCACCCAAAACAGTCCCAAACCGCCCTCCTGCAGCCCCGTTTGTTTCTTTTACAAAACGCCACCCAACAGCCCTTTTTCTGCTGTTTTTCTGTTGCAATTCATCACCCAAACATCGCCTAAAAACGTCCCCAAAACTGCTCCTATTGCTGCTGTTCTGCGTGACCCAAACCAGGCCAAAAACCCGCTCATTTGGTCACTTTGTTGCTGTGTTTTGCTGCTGTGTTTTCGACCATTAAACACCACCTAAACCGCCCTTGTTTGCTGCAGTTTTTCGCCACCCAAAAGCTGTTAAAAACAGCCCTCCAACAGCTACTGTTTTGATGTTTCTGTTCGGCAAAACACCTCCACAAAAACCGTTGCCTATGCTGCTGTTTTGGCAGTCATGAACCACCCAACAAACCGCCACACTTTGCAGTTGTTGCTGCTGTTTTCTGTCCGCAAAACAGTCCCGAAACTGAGGTTATTTCAAGTGTTCCTGCTTCTATTATGTTTGTCGATCGAGCCTTAAAACCAAAGCCAACATCATACGTTCTCGATTCTTACTTATTTCATCCAAAGGTATAAACATAAAATTTAAACTTTTTAATTTTTATCTTTATTTATGATTTATCCTTCACAAAGTATCATGAATTGATTAATAAATTAAAAGGTGGTTAAAGGTTAATATGATGTAAATCAAGTATATGAGTTATTTAGTAAAATATCAAATCTCTTTTAATAACATAATTGATTGATAAGTGATGTATTAGTAACACACCTTAAACATCACTCATTCTAGATCTTTAACCCTAGGGTATACCTAATAAACCCTAGTTCAATTTCTTAAGTTTATTGTTAATAAGTATTATGTTATGTATTAAGATTAAGTAATGAATAAGTATGTGTTATGCAAGAAAAGTTATGATTAAAAGAATTATGTTGTGGATTAATACAATTGCTAAGTTAAAAGTAATAAAGATTAGGGTTGATGAATATTGATAATTAATGTTGCTAGGTTAAGTTTGTGATAAAAGGTTATGATTATGGATTAGTAACGTAATTATGATCGTGGTGTACGTGCATGCATGCATGCATACGTGCGTATGTGCATGTATACACTGTATTCATATATGTGTGTGTATATGTAAATATATACATACGTGTATATGTATGTGTATATATGTATGTATATGTACGTGTGTATGTGGGTATGAAAGTGCATTATGTAAGTTATATAAGTTAGTAAACTTAATAGTAAAAAGTAATAAGTGTATATATATATATATGTATCATCTTACACTTATCTATATGTAACACCTAATGTGTGTGTGTGTGTGTGTATATATATATATATATATATCATATAGTTATGAACACATACATGTATAATAATAAATAAAGAATATATATGTATGTATCATATAGGTATATTTATACATGTAACATAATAGTTGACTATTAAAGACTAATAATACTATTATTAGTAAAACTTATACACTTAATTATATAGTAACACTTAATAACACTAAGTATATTATCACTTATATAAATATAACATTTCTCGAAAACGGTCACTGTTAATATAGTTTACTATATTAATAAACAAACTTTATGTCTATTAGACATTAATTTATTGAACGTTATATCTCTAGGTTGAGATCTCCGCTTACACACTCCATTCATACTACTTGCGTGGATTTTTCTTGCTTGCTATTAAGGTGAACTTCATAGCCCTGCTTTTTAACTTTCTCTATTACTTATTTTAAACTTTGGGGTGAGACACATGCTTGCTTTTAAACTATTTTACGCTTAGACACAAGTACCCACAAACTGTTTAACTGTGCTGACATGCTTTGATTCATGCTAAATCCCTACCATGATACCGTTAATTGCTATCTATAAAGGCAAACTTAGTTATTGTGAATAGCGCTATTGAGAGTGACGTCTCTAACCATTTGACCGTTGATCTTTGGTTACATAATAATGATTAAACGACACTGACAGTTCAAGGTGTCATGGGGTAACTTTGTTTATGTCTCGATATCATAACTTCAGCATTACTTTTGATAACTAAATCTTGTGGTCTAAGAACTTATTATAATTGTTAAACCTATGTTGTTCACTCAACCATTTTGGTTGACACTTTTAAGCATGTTTTGTCTCAGGTACTTATATATATTGCTTCCGCTGTAGAACTCTGCTGTTATTTAGAAGTCAAGCCAAGCACTGGGACCAGAGTTAACATCCGCGTCAATGGCAAATTTGGCGGGGTGTTACAGTTGGTATCAGAGCTCTGGTTATAGGGAACTAGGTTACATTAGTGTGATTAACATGAATAGTTAGGATGCATTAGTGAGTCTAGTCTATAACTGAGATGTTCATTTTCATTGATTATTTGCATTACATTCTAGATTATGTGCATTAAGTTCACTTATATTTGTTATACCTAGAACTCCTATATCATTCAAATCTTTAGAAACACTTTGCTATAGGAACTATACTTACACGTCTGACTCTTAGAATAAGACCCATGACTTACTTGTATTCCAACAATAGAACGCCACCATACCTATCTCATTATGTAATTTAAGAGAGCCAAGGTTTGTTATAGAGAACCAGGATTGCATTTTATGTGTGCCTTATATGTTAGTTAGGTGGCTTAGCAATCTATAGGACTATAACCTTTCCTGCTTTAGTTTTAAGCGCTTTTTCTTTGATCTTTATACTGCTACTTCATCTTACTTCCTGCTTTTACCTTTGTTGATATTCTGTATCCTTTCCTAAGGATATCAAGCCAAAACCATATCATCTTGCCTGATCCCGACCTTAAAGGATCGGTTAGTATGTGATTGTTATCATATCCATACATACCTTTATGTCCTGACTCCGCCATTGTGATCCAAAGTATTCTTTGACTCACGCGAGTTATAAGACCATCTTGGTTGGTGAAATGAAGGGATGTCACTCATGACTCAACATTCCCACGTCAACTATCTAAGTTTGATCACATGTTCTGACCTTATGGAGTGACCTTGGAATGGAAATATGAATTAGTGAAATATAATGACGCTTGGCCGACGTGATTATATTACGGTAATTCATATAGAAATTTCAATATCATGACATATGGGATGGAAAGTGAATCAAAGAAAAAATTCCCAATACATTAATTTAAAAATCTCAATGTTATTACATGAAGGGTAATTATCATCTGATTTATAGATATACGAAGAGATTGTTATGATCAAACTATCTATCTCATACCCATGAGTAGATTAACAAATTCTCCTATGCCATAAAAGTTGTAAAGATTTGCATTCTTTCTTTCTTAAACAACTTATCTCTTTATCTTTGACGCTTAATTATCACATCCCCGTTGGAAGGAAGGATGCCTGTTCTTAAGTGACCTGAAGTGACACCCCCGGAATTTCTTCGAAGCATGCTTCCTGTTATCTGTAATTACACTCCTAGTGTAGATTTTCATAAGACCCGTTAGAAAACCCGTCGAAAATAAGCGACAACCACTCGCAAGATTTTCATTCGAATATTCAAACGAAGATATTATAAACACCACATTCACTATCACGTTCTCATACTCTACCATTCATATCTCACTTGTCAGCAACAGCTTCACACATGAACATTTTGAATTTCCAAAAACTTATACCCTAATTGTAGTCAACAACCGCATTTAAATACAATAGATTTCATTACCTCGCAACATTTTTGCTTACAAATAACCCAAAATTTTCAAAATTCCTTCACCCGATCTTCATCGATCTTTTTCCAACTCGTAACCTCCGAAATATGAAAATTCTGTTACCAAAATTTTAAACACACTATTTTACTGTGCGATCATCTCTAAATTTTATCATTCGTGCAAATTTTATAAATCGTATATGTTTATATAATAAAGTAAATAAAATTTACCTTTACTTATTTTTGACTAGTACATATAAAATTATACTTTGACTTTTATAAATCAATTCTTTTAATCAAAAGATATTTTACTTAAAATAGTACATGTTGTACATAACTCTAGTTTTACTAAGAACTTCGTCGCCTTTTTAAATTGTCACCTTAAACTACTCGAACTTCTATAAAATTTACATTGCTTGTTTATATAAATTTTTTCGCATTATTCTACACCACTAGTAATCATAATTCCTCTTGTCCTTCGAAACTTACCATTGAGTTCATCATTCAAAACTCTATGTTCTCAGTAACTTTTCCTTGTAAGGTTGACCGTTGAGAAGATTTTACTTCTGATATCTCACGGCTAAACCACAGCAACATCGTAAAATGTCAATTCTATGATTTAATATCTTTTTGGCACAAGAAAGCATTTCTCAGATATTTCCTCACCCGGTGTAAACTATTCCTTGTAGCCAATGGTTCATATTTCTTTTCATCCGAACTTAAACTCATAAGTGAATGATAGATCGACTCGCCATCTGTGGGAGAACGTCTATCTCATTAAGAGATCACACCTTTTCGTGTGGCTTTCTATCAGAAATATAATTTAAAATCCTTGATATCCTCTCTAAAGGAGTTACCTTAAATGTTTATGGCATTTATGTGGTTACTCTAAACATTTCTTCCTTCGTGGGTTGCAACTGGACGTTATCCTAGTCAAGTTTCGATCCCTGATTTGACATGTAACTGAAATCATGATCATAAAGTTACATTCTACAACATGTTATCAAAAACTATTTCCAAAGATAAGTTTCGCACGTATTATAATACACTGAACGATATCTTCCATTAATCACTCGTACCATTCTATGGGCATTTTAGTAGTTATGGCTTGCTTTGCATATAAGCCTGATTAGTGATTGCCCAGCTGACATCTCCTTTCGTCGATTTACATTAGGAATCTCTATGGTTGGTACCATCTCTAACAAACCCAAGCCATGCATCAAACTTCATGGCTGTGATCTCCACAAACTCCTACCTGTTTGTTTGCTCTAGTGTTGTAGCATAAAACGCTCAAGGTTTTAAATGAGCTTAGTAATGTTTCTAAAACTTCATGTATTCGAATTACTGAAATGCGTGAATGGCATTATCTTCTCTTTTTGAGGAAATCTATTCGGATGAAACTCCTGTTATTCCTTTGAATTACCTCCGCATTGATAATAAAATGCACTTCATAGAAGAACATGTATAAGTTATGGGTCATAAGATTCAAACGCTTAGTACAGGGCAATATTCCTATTGTTAAAGTCCGTTGGAATTCGCGTAGAGGCCCCAAGTATACCAGGGAACGTGAAGACCAAATGAAGCGAAAACATCCCCATCTTTTCTCAACTGAAACTTCGGGACGAAGTTTAAATTAACGGGGATGTACTATAACAACCCTCACTTTTCCCTTATAAATTTACCAAATTTCCTTTAGGGTTTCAATGTCACATTCTGTGTGTTAGCATTAGGGTTGTTATTCGGACATAATAAGTGTTCGAGTAATTAAACACACTCTAAGTTAATGCTTGTAATTAGTAATCTGAAACCTCAACCTCTTCTATTAATTGAAACCCTAATCTTATAAACCCTAACCCTAATATTATTTAAAACCCTAAACCTAACCCTATACATTAAATACTAAACCATAATATTAATATTAATATTTAACCCAAACCCTAATAAACTATCATTATTATTAATGTTACTAGTATAACTAAATAAAATGAATTTTATATAAGATGTAACTTTAAAAAAAATACATATATATAAAATATATAGATATATAGTAATTGCCGAAAATAAAAAAATAAAATAAAAAATAAATACATACTAATAAAAAAAACGGCTAGGAGATTTTATAAAAAGAAAAACTTGTGCACTAAGTAAACAAGCTTAGATTCCTAATCTAATCCTAACACTTCCACCTCAAGCTTATCATCTACTAATCCTAATTGGGTTAGAATTCTAAGAACTAAACTATAAAAAGAAACCCTCTAGTCATTTTTTTTTTCACAATTGCATCACAAAAATCACACTCTAAAACCTCCCTCCTTTCTCTTTTGTGTGGCAGTTTTATATCCCCAAACATCACCACCCTAAACTGACCAAACCACCTTCAAACACCACCCTCCACCACTGCTAGGCTGCTGCATTTTGCATCCCTTTATTCGCCAACAACCTGCTGCGTTGTTGCAGCCTAAACTCGCCCCAAAACAGGGTGCTGTGCTGCTGCCATATTCAGTCACCACCACCTCCACCTACAGCAGATTTTCGGCTGTCAAACCGCCACCCAAAACAGTCCCAAACCGCCCTCCTGCAGCCCCGTTTGTTTCTGTTACAAAACGCCACCCAACAGCCCTTTTTCTGCTGTTTTTCTGTTGCAATTCGTCACCCAAACATCGCCTAAAAACGTCCCCAAAACTGCTCCTGTTGCTGCTGTTCTGCGTGACCCAAAACAGGCCAAAAACCCGCTCATTTGGTCACTTTGTTGCTGTGTTTTGCTGCTGTGTTTTCGACCATTAAACACCACCTAAACCGCCCTTGTTTGCTGCAGTTTTTTGCCACCCAAAAGCTGTTAAAACAGCCCTCCAACAGCTACTGTTTTGATGTTTCTGTTCGGCAAAACACCTCCACAAAAACCGTTGCCTATGCTGCTGTTTTGGAAGTCATGAACCACCCAACAAACCGCCACACTTTCCAGTTGTTGCTGCTGTTTTCTGTCCGCAAAACAGTCCCTAAACTGAGGTTATTTCAAGTGTTCCTGCTTCTATTATGTTTGTCGATCGAGCCTTAAAACCAAAGCCAACATACGTTCTCGATTCTTACTTATTTCATCCAAAGGTATAAACATAAAATTTAAACTTTTTAATTTTTATCTTTATTTATGATTTATCCTTCACAAAGTATCATGAATTGATTAATAAATTAAAAGGTGGTTAAAGGTTAATATGATGTAAATCAAGTATATGAGTTATTTAGTAAAATATCAAATCTCTTTTAATAACATAATTGATTGATAAGTGATGTATTAGTAACACACCTTAAACATCACTCATTCTAGATCTTTAACCCTAGGGTATACCTAATAAACCCTAGTTCAATTTCTTAAGTTTATTGTTAATAAGTATTATGTTATGTATTAAGATTAAGTAATGAATAAGTATGTGTTATGCAAGAAAAGTTATGATTAAAAGAATTATGCTGTGGATTAATACAATTGCTAAGTTAAAAGTAATAAAGATTAGGGTTGATGAATATTGATAATTAATGTTACTAGGTTAAGTTTGTGATAAAAGGTTATGATTATGTATTAGTAACGTAATTATGATTGTGGTGTACGTGCATGCATGCATGCATACGTGCGTATGTGCATGTATACACTGTATTCATATATGTGTGTGTATATGTAAATATATACATACGTGTATATGTATGTGTATATATGTATGTATATGTACGTGTGTATGTGGGTATGAATGTGCATTATGTAAGTTATATAAGTTAGTAAACTTAATAGTAAAAAGTAATAAGTGTATATATATATATGTATCATCTTACACTTATCTATATGTAACACCTAATGTGTGTATATATATATATATATATATATATATATATATATATATATATATATATATATATATATATATATATATATATATATCGTATAGTTATGAACACATACATGTATAATAATAAATAAAGAATATATATGTATGTATCATATAGGTATATTTATACATGTAACATAATAGTTGACTATTAAAGACTAATAATACTATTATTAGTAAAACTTATACACTTAATTATATAGTAACACTTAATAACACTAAGTATATTATCACTTATATAAATATAACATTTCTCGAAAACGGTCACTGTTAATATAGTTTACTATATTAATAAACAAACTTTATGTCTATTAGACATTAATTAATTGAACGTTATATCTCTAGGTTGAGATCTCCGCTTACACACTCCATTCATACTACTTGCGTGGATTTTTCTTGCTTGCTATTAAGGTGAACTTCATAGCCCTGCTTTTTAACTTTCTCTATTACTTATTTTAAACTTTGGGGTGAGACACATGCTTGCTTTTAAACTGTTTTACGCTTAGACACAAGTACCCACAAACTTTTTAACTGTGCTGACATGCTTTGATTCATGCTAAATCCCTACCATGATATCGTTAATTGCTATCTATAAAGGCAAACTTAGTTATTGTGAATAGCGCTATTGAGAGTGACGTCTTTAACCATTTGACCGTTGGTCTTTGGTTACATAATAATGATTAAACGACACTGACAGTTCAAGGTGTCCTGGGGTAACTTTGTTTACGTCTCGATATCATAACTTCAGCATTACTTTTGATAACTAAATCTTGTGGTCTAAAAACTTATTATAATTGTTAAACCTATGTTGTTCACTCAACCATTTTGGTTGACACTTTTAAGCATGTTTTGTCTCAGGTACTTAGATATATTGCTTCCGCTGTAGAACTCTGCTGTTGCTTAGAAGTCAAGCCGAGCACTGGGACCAGAGTTAACATCCGCGTCAATGGCAAATTTGGCGGGGTGTTACAATATCGAAACGTTTTATATCAAAATTACGTTCTTTTAACAAAACATTTTAATAATAAAAATTCTATTATATTGAAAACGTTTTCTTACATTAAATATTATGATAGTTAAATAATTAACTTATCAAGAATCACAAGGAAAAATATTGTAAAGCATGCATTGAAAATTAAGCTGGAATCTCAACTACTTTGTCTAATTCATGTTATTTGACACTTTGTTCTCACTTGTAGATTACACTACCATTTATTTCGAATAACGTTAAAAAGAAAAGTTTTCTTAAATCACAGTGGACCTCACAACAGAGACCCGTAACAATAACACAATCTATAAGAGATTTGATAAATATCTTTTAATTCCGTAGATGAATATATTAAGCATATATTGAGACAAATACGTTTAATGTAAAGTATTATACATTTAATACTTTGTTAACGTTTTCAAGTTTAATATATATATATATATATATATATATATATATATATATATATATATATAGTCGTTCGTGAATCGTCGAAATTTGGTCGAGGTTAAATAAATACATGAACATAGTTCAAAATTTTGAGATTCAACTTAACTGCTTATCGTGTCGGAATCATATAAGATTAAGTTTAAATTTGGTCGAAAATTTCCGGGTCGTCACAGTAGGAAATAGGACAAGGGAAGATTCCACCCTTATCGAAGAGAAATCGAAACAAGGATCTTAGGGGCATTAATAAAAACTATTAAGGAAATCCTAGCAACAAACAAAGCAGCGCATAATTTCAAAGCTCCTGGAAAAATGTCCAACCGGGGGAGGCAAAGAGACATGACTAAGTTTTGTGACTTCCACAATGATTTTGGGCATGAAACATGTGATGTCCCCGTCAAAACACTTAACGGCTCCATCACTTGGTCCCACAGCTTGATCATAACTCTATATGAATTTAATAAATAACCTTGCATTCTTTATTTAAAAATGATTTCCTATAAAGGAAACCTACCAAAATGTGTAAGTTTAGAAAAACCATACATTATTACTTAACCAAAAGTTGACCAAAACAAAGTCAACAACATCCACTATTAAATGTATTAAAATAGAATGCAAGTTAATGTTTAACAAATGCCGCCATCATAAATATGCAGACTCTCTAAGCACAGCGGAAGCAATCAATCATGAACCTGAGAATAAAACATGCGAGTAACTGTCAACAAAAATGTTGAGTGAATTATAGGTTTAATATTGTAAACAATATCTAATTTAAACTATAAAAATTTATGTTTGAAAACATAAAAACTCCTTTTTGGACCACTAAATTATATGTTAGAAAACATATAAAAACATTATTTCATTTTTCGTGAGCCACCTGGTAACCACTTAACCATTTATTTACCCTTGCCAAACACAATAAATAATATACACCGAACAAATGTATCTACAGCAAAATATTTAGTACTAAACATTCCGATTATAAATTGCTAGCGCGACTAGCTCGAAATGGGGTTGTCAAACCCGATAGATCTATCCGTAGGATTCGCGTTCACCAGTAGAAACCAGTGATTACAGTTACCAGACTAGGGAATATTTTTGTTCAACTCACAATGAATAATTTAAACCAACTTCCACATGTGTCCAAAAATATAAAATAAATTGCATGTATTCTCATCCCAAAAGATTTAAAATAGAAAAATGGGATTATAACTCACCTTAATAGCAACCAAGTAACCACACAAATATGCGAATAGCAAATGAAGTAAAGTGATCAGGAATGATCACAACGCCGACCTATAAATAAAGCAGGTCGATATAAATAACTAACTTAGGTCAAGTGTTAGTATGATAGCTATTGTACATGTTGCAAGTAGACATAGAACAATACTCAACATGCATCGATTTGATCGGAACAGCGTACGGACACACACTTTCTATTTTTAGAAAGTTTCTATTTTAGCAGGTTTCATTTTTGGAAAGTTTCTATTTTTGGAAAGTTTCTATTTTTGGAAAGTTCTATTTTTGGAAAGTTTCTATTTTTGAAAAGTTTCTACTTAGGAAAGTTTCTATTTTTGGAAAGTTTCCAAATTTAGAAAGTTTCTATTTTTAGAAAGTTTTAAGTTAGGAAAGTTTCCTTATTTAGAAAGTCAACAAAAGTCAACTGAAAGTCAAAGTCAACTGAAAGTCAACTCAAAAGTCAACCTTGGTCAAACATAGTCAACGTTAATTTTAAAAGTGTAAGTTATAATGTTTATTAAAGTTAAATATGTCTAGTTATGTCATAACATAAGTTTAATTAAATTAAAATGAATTATTAAAGTTAATATAAGTTTAAATGATATAATTAATATACATAAGTATTTAATTAATTAATTAAATATTAATCATAATATAAATATTATTAATTAATAATAAAATTTAAATCATATCATAAGTATTATTAATTAATAATGAATTATTAATCATATCATAAGTTTCTAATTATAATTATTAAACCATAAGTATTTAATAATTAAATTATAATTAAATAATAACTAAGCCTTATAATAATTAAATGATTATTTAATCCTTATTATAAGTCTCATTATAATAATCTCATAATATAAGTTTAATACTTACCATAAGTATTTTCCATTAATAATAAAAGTATTATTAATTAAAAGTTTAATTAAAATTTTAATTAAATCATAAGTAATAATTAAATGATATAATAAATATATATCATAAGTCTTAAATAATAATAATTACTTTTTTTATCATAATTAATTAAATGATAATGAAATCCATTATTTTTTATCATAAGTTTAATAGTTAATCATAAGTTTTAAATCAAAAGTTCATCGGGTCGTATCTTGAGCCCCGGGTGTCGGTTTTCGGCGAGCCTTACATATATCTCCGCCTAATCAAACCACCCGAAAATTTGGTACACTCAAGAACACACCAATAACAGGCCACAAGTCATGATGATCAGCCATGACCCCACTTGAAACTTTAATTCAATCAAAATCGTGTTTTAGACGTAACGGGTGATTCGTGGCTCGGATTTAGATGACCCGAACATGAAAGTTCGTCCCATCATTGATCCTAACATACTAAAACATCCTAAAGTCGCCAAATATGGTCACAAAGTCGGACCAATCCTGGTTCATACCAATATCACTTTTCAATTTTAACAAAATATCATTTTGATCATATCTAGGGCTCCGGGAATCGAAATGACATGAATCCGGAGTCTAAAGTTAATGTCTTGATGAGAGGAACTCATCTAGATACTTTATTTTAACTTTTATAGCAGTCACAATATCATAAATACACAAAATAGCTGCTGTCCCAATTTTATCAAACCGAAAACATGTGTTTATGAGTAATTCTATGCATACAAACACCATTACAACAACAAGTAATCATCATACTATTAAAATATAATCAAAATACAGAAAAATAAAGAAAAATTAAAAGTTCTAGGGTTAGGGTTTATACCCTAATCAATAATCAAATGATATGAACGTGTAGAGGAGAACGAGAGAAATCCGTTGATTTTAAAAGCCCTAAATTCCAAGCTTGATTTTAATGGAAGATGATGATGTATATGATGATGATGGTGGCGGCCATGAATGGGAGAAAAGAGGAGGAAGAAAAACTTTGAGAGAAAACTAGTAACTAGGTTTTGTGATAAATTGCTAAAAGTGAGTGTAATTACAAAAATGAGAGAAAAGTGAGGCTATACACCCCTCCCTTGGGATATTTTGGCTGAATGGGGGTAGGGTGGGCCCCTTAGTGGGCCAATTTTTTCCAATGATAAATTCCTTATGGCCCGAATGCCCGAACGAAGCCCGAAACGCGAAAACGCTACTACGCGATTGATTTTTCGGAGAGATAACAAATACGCGACGAATAAAATATATAAACACTATATATAATCATATGACACTAAAATATCATATTTAAAATAATTAGGACTTAAAAACCCCAAAAGCTTGACCGTTGGTTTGAAAACTGAAAAGATTCGCCGGACAGAAATCCGCGACACGTAGAAACGTACAATTTAAAATATGAATACAAATATTCATTTAACACATAATAATTAATATATTATTACTAAAATAATAATATAGATCATAGAATCATAGAAATGACGTGGCACGAATAAAAATTAACGGACATTAAATAATTAACGGTAAAAGATAACAGAAAAAGTAGGGTCGTTACAAAACAGATGAATGCTTCAACCTAAAAACGGCCATAGAGGAAGCTGTCAAGTCGGGAAAACTGTCCCATCTCATAAAAGGGATCCGAGAACCAAAGAAAGAAAGGGCGCAAGAACAAAAAATAGAAGATAATAGGCAAGAAGCAGAAAATGTAATCTTGGCAATAGATTCACACCAGCCTTATAAGAAAAGAGAAAGGGGTCATACCGTCAGAGAATGGAGCGAAATATCGTTTCCAGCCCTTGATACCATATGTACTTCGGATCTACCAGTCACCATCAATGGAAAAATCTTCAACAGAGAAGTCCGAAGGATATATCTTGACAGTGGAAGTGTTTGTGATGTAATGTATAAGCATTGCTTCGATCGACTAAGTCCTGCCATCAGAGCACGATTAGGTGCCCCGAGGGTACCGTTAATAGGATTTTCCAGAGAAAGGTGTTGGCCAATTGGATAAATGGACCTCGACTTCACGATATGTGAACCACCGTTGGCAAGAACCGAAACAATCGATTTTGTAGTAGTCCGAGCAAGTTCCCCGCATGTGACGACCCGGAAATTTCCGACCAAATTTAAACTTAACCTTTATATGTTTCTGACACGATAAGCAGAATTTGTAATGTTGAATCTTAAAAAGTTTGGAACTACATTCATGTAATCAATTACCCTTTGACCGTGTTCGATGATTCACGAACAATTATGTGTATATAGATATGTATATATAATATATAATATTAACTGAAAACATTAACAAAGTATTAGATATATGATACTTTACATGAACATATTTGTTTTGATCTATTTATCGACAGAATTAAGAGATAATATCAAATGATTGAATTATCAGATACAGTATGATATGATTACGGGCCTATGTTATGAGGTCCACTGTGATTTAAGAAATCTATTCTTTTTGACAACTCATTACTTAACCAGTATGATAAAGATAACGATATTTATATTTTATTTTATTAAATATATATAACGATTTAAATTAATATTATATATTTTTATACGCGTATTATACGTACATAGTTTTATACTTTTACTATACTTTAACTTTACCTTTACTTTACTTTTACTTTACTTTACCTTTAATAATTCATACTTTAATAATTCACTTTAATAATTCACTTTAATAATTCATACTTTAATAATTCACTTTAATAATTCATACTTTAATAATTCATACTTTAATAATTCACTTTAATAATTCAAAAATCTATTATAAATAGAATTCAATAGGTTTCATTATTTCATAGAAACTTGAAAATATATTTCTCTAAACTCTCTCAATCGAATTACATATATATATATTTACTTAGTACTATTTCAAGATATTATTAGTATACATAAAATACTACGACGGAGTTATATTCAGACGATTTCAAAATAAGTTTTCAAATGGGATATAGCTAAGGAAATTATGGGTTATAGCTATGAAGGTTATGGGTATTGATCGAGGGTATTGCTCGTGAGGTCAACCTAACGTTTATCATTTTCGTTGCGTCTACGTACTTTCCTGCAATATTGAATCACAATATTTGTAAGACCCGTGTATTCCTTGTATATATGTAAATATAAATGATTCGGAAGTTGGGGTTTTGTTTTACAATTTAAAAAGGGGAAACTGTTACTGTCCAGGTACCTGCGCGCCGCACAGATGAGGCGCGCGCCGCGCATAATCGAGCTGCCAGATTCCTTGTTCTATTTAATTTAAGGCGAGGGCAAATTGGTAAATTCACCTATAACCCGAATTTATTACCTAGATCAGTTGGTTGGGAACTCATTTACTCCCACTACACCAACCTTATCTTCTCCCATTCACTCTAGAGAGAGAGAGTTGATTGTTGAGAGAGGAAGCTCATTTTGAAGGAGAAGGAGTTCGTTTCGGGTTTAATCGCAAGCTTTAAAGTTGTTCATCTCGTCATTTGCTACATTTTGATAGTTGTGGTATGCCTTAACTTCCATTTCTTGTTTTGATTTTGTGTATGGGTTACGGTTTGTGTTGAAGATGAACACTAAGACCCATTTCTAGGTAAATTGGGTGTTTTGGGTAAATTGGGTCATGTAGACTCAATAATGGGTTAGCTAGGGTTTTAAAAGTGTTAATTGATGTTAAGAAATCCTAATTGGCTAATAATTGGTTAGAACACTTGCTTGATGTATAAATGGGTGCTATTTGGGTATAGATGACCCAAAATGAGTGTATTGACTTTTATTAGGTCAAATGGGTCAAAATGGACCAAGGTTGGTTAATGTTAGTGTTTTGTGTTGGAACCTAGTGATTAAATGTGTATGAAGACCTTAAATGTTAAGAGTTAGGGTTTTTGGTGAAGTTGACCCAATTTTAGGGTTAAGTATTAAAATGGGTCAAGATGGGTAATGTTGACCTAGTTTGGGTTAAATTGGTAAAAGATGACCCAAAGGGGTGTTAACCTAGGGTTTATTCATGTGTTTGAGGTTTTGTAAGTGTTGAATCGAGTTGCTAGTCATTAGCACTCTTATAAATGATGAAAAACTTGAAAATGGGTCAAATGAGTCAAGGTTGACCTAATGGGGTGAAATGGGCATGAAATACCCTAAGTTTATGCTAGTTGAAGTTAATAGACTTTAATTCACTAGCTTTATTGATGTTAGTTGAGTCTTGGCCATTTATGGGCGGTTTTGGTATAGTCGAGTTATTTAATGCATATTGGGTCATTAAATGCTCAAGTGTAAGTATTGTGGTTAATTCCACTAGTTGCGTAATTGAATGTGTACTTATGTATTAGGTACGATTGCTTTGAAGATCGGAAGTGCATAATCATCATCTTGGTGCTAAGGTGAGTGGAATAATTATGCGTGTACGTATATAATGTATTTATTTGTGTGTACGAATGTGGAATTGTCGCGGTGTTTAAGACACCACATTCTAGGTAACGAGTAGTATTGTCGCGGTGTTTAAGACACTACTCATAGTATGTTTGACGAGTGGTATTGTCGCGGTGTTTAAGACACTACTCATTGTTTAATTGACATGTGGTATTGTCGCGGTGTTTAAGACACCACATTGTCATGGGAGTGGAATTGTCGCGGTGTTTAAGACACCACTCATTGTATTGAATGAAGTGTGGATTCGTCGCGGTGTTTAGGACGCCACATTGTCGTAAGGGTGAGTTAGTCGCGGTGTTCAAGACATCACCCGGGGGATTAGTGATTACGCGGTGTGTAAGTAACACTAGTGGATGTTATGAACTCCAACGGTCTTGTAAGTACCATTTCCCTTGTTCGAATTGGTTAACCAAGGTTGCGTGAATTATGTATTGAATGTATTTAATTATGAATCGTATGCTATTGTATTATTAGCTACTCGTGGATTTGCGGTTTATGGTATATGCACAATATTGTTGTATGATTGTCGAAATGTTAAACCGAGTATGATGTTGTGTAAGTGATGCAAGTAGGTAGATTATATATGTATATGTATAATTATTTTGCTCACTAAGCTTTGCTTACCCTCTCGTTGTTTACCTTTTTTATAGGTTCGTGTGTGGATAAGGGTAAGGGCATTACCTTGGATTAAGTTTCCCGCTTTGATGATTAGGAAGCGCTTTTGGCTTTGGCTTGGAGTTCGACCGAGACTTGGGTAGTTTAACCCCAAACACCATGCTCGTTGTGTCGTTTGGCAATTAAACTTTTTGTGGTCGAAACTCTAATTTGTATTAAATTTGTATTTTTACACTTAGCGGCGTTTTGGGCACGTGTGGGCCCCACTTTGTAAAACTCGTTTAAACCTTAGTTATGTGTTAGTTTTACATATATAAATGTTCGGTTAAAAGCGTTTTGGCTAAATGTGTCGGGAAGCACCTAATCTTTTTCGCATTAAAGTGCACCGGGGACAGCCCGTATTTGCGCGGCGCGCAAGGGTGTCCGCGCGGCGCGCAGATGGTCAGCCAGCAAATTTTTTTTTTGTGTCACAAATTTACAATGGTTTTTGTCGCGTATTGGTTTGGGGTGTTACAAGTGGTAGCAAATTTACAGTAACTTTGCTACAGTGGTATATTTTATGGATGATTTAAGACTATATTTTGACAAAGGTACGATTCACGAAACGTAAAGTACAAGTTTTCTCAGCGTACGAAAGGGCGTTCGAAAAACCGGAACCGGGACATAAGTCGAGTGACAACGTACGACTTATCGGAACAAAAATTACAAGTCAACTATGCACGTGAATTTAATATAATATATAATTAATTAATTTAAATTATATATATTATATTTATATTTTATTATGTCGACAAATGTTAGGACAAAAACAATGTGAGCTGTCCCTGGTCCTCATGCGAGTCGCATGGCCAGAAGGCCATTTCCATGCGAGTCGCATGACTCCAGATTTCAGGCCAGGTTCTATAAATTGCAACATTTTCTGCCGAGTAAAGAAAGAAAAAAAAACACACACATACATATTACTCCGTATTTATTTTATTTATTATTTATATTATTATTATTATTATTATTATTATTATTATTATTATTATTATTATTATTATTATTAATAATAAGATTATTATTAATCTTATTATTTTTTTTATTATTAGTGTTATTATTGCGATACAAAAATAATAATGTACATCAAATATTACGACGGAGTGCTGTCCAAGTAATTTTCAAAATGAGTTTTCGAGCAAGCTAGAGCTAAGGAAATTATGGGTTATTGCCAAGGAGGTTATGGGTAATGTTCGGGGGTATTTTTTGTGAATCAAACCTCGTGTTTATCATCTCAGATGCGTCTACGTGCTTTCCTGCAATATTGTATATCAATATTAAACAGTGAGTTATAGATCCCTTTTTAAATACAATATATATTTTTGGGCTGAGAATACATGCAAATGCTTTATTAACCGATATACAATATTTATATGTGTGAGTTTCATAAGATCCCTTTTACTCTCTACATTTTTGGGCTGAGAATACATGCAAATGCTTTATTAACCGATATACAATATTTATATGTGTGAGTTTCATTTGCTCCCATTTTAATTGCTTTTGCAATCTATATTTTTGGGCTGAGAATACATGCACTTTATTTTAAACGCAATGGATACAAGTACATACTAAATTCTACACTGAGTTTGAACCGAAAATCCCTTAGCTTTGGTAACTAGTAACTGCCGGTTATAAGAACTGGTGGGCGCGAGTAGTAGTATATGGATCCATAGGGCTTGATATCCCCGTCCGAGCTAGAGCACTAGCCTTTTAACGGACGTATGCTATTTGAGAAGCGTACACGTTGGTTTGCGTGTATTATTAAGATGATTATACAAAGGGTACAAATTATATATACGTTAAAGTTTAGTTACCAGGGTGCTCAATTTCGTAGAATATTTTGATAAACGTTTCTGGATGAAACAACTGAAATCTTGTGATCCACTTTTATATAATCTATTGATAAACGTTTCTGGATGAAACAACTGAAATCTTGTGATCCACTTTTATATACAGATTATGCGAAACACTAAAACTATGAACTCACCAACCTTTGTGTTGACACTTGTTAGCATGTTTATTCTCAGGTTCCCTAGAAGTCTTCCGCTGTTTGCTTATATGTTAGACAAGCTATGTGCATGGAGTCATACATGGCATATTTTTCAAGAAAACGTTGCATTCACCAAATCATCACCATGTATCTTATTTTGACTGCATTGTCAACGGAAGTACTATTGTAAACTATTATTTACAGTGATTGTATATATGTAGAAATTATCAGATGTCGAAAACCTTTGATTTAAATATTCATTTATGGTGTGCCTTTTTAAAAGAATGCAATGTTTACAAAACGTATCATATAGAGGTCAAATACCTCGCAATGAAATCAATGAATGACGTATTGTCCATATGGATTTGGAGCGATCGTCACAGTTATGAATCGTATGCTATTGTATTATTAGCTACTCGTGGATTTGCGGTTTATGGTATATGCACAATATTGTTGTATGATTGTCGAAATGTTAAACCGAGTATGATGTTGTGTAAGTGATGCAAGTAGGTAGATTATATATGTATATGTATAATTATTTTGCTCACTAAGCTTTGCTTACCCTCTCGTTGTTTACCTTTTTTATAGGTTCGTGTGTGGATAAGGGTAAGGGCATTACCTTGGATTAAGTTTCCCGCTTTGATGATTAGGAAGCGCTTTTGGCTTTGGCTTGGAGTTCGACCGAGACTTGGGTAGTTTAACCCCAAACACCATGCTCGTTGTGTCGTTTGGCAATTAAACTTTTTGTGGTCGAAACTCTAATTTGTATTAAATTTGTATTTTTACACTTAGCGGCGTTTTGGGCACGTGTGGGCCCTACTTTGTAAAACTCGTTTAAACCTTAGTTATGTGTTAGTTTTACATATATAAATGTTCGGTTAAAAGCGTTTTGGCTAAATGTGTCGGGAAGCACCTAATCTTTTTCGCATTAAAGTGCACCGGGGACAGCCCGTATTTGCGCGGCGCGCAAGGGTGTCCGCGCGGCGCGCAGATGGTCAGCCAGCAAATTTTTTTTTTGTGTCACAAATTTACAATGGTTTTTGTCGCGTATTGGTTTGGGGTGTTACAATATTGATACATGAGCATTCATATCTTATCTTTTATATATTAATAGTGTATCCCTGACTAGTGCTCTAGTATATATGATTATGCATGTTTGTATGCTTAGTTTCGTCGTTAAATAGTTTATGATAAATCATGAATTTGATACACATGCTACTGAGATAAGTTATATGATATGCATGTCGTTGAAAAGCTGAAGAAAAAAAATTAATAACTTTTCATTTAGAAATTGTGTGGTTTCGATGAACGGATTAAAAGATATGGTCAACTGAATTATCATTAATTTTAATATTATTATTAAAACGATTATTATAACTGTTATCAGTTGATGTTATTACTAAAATTATCTTTATTACTAAAAATTAATATTTTTATTGAAACTATCATTTTATTATTTTTATCATTATTATTATTATCAATATTATTTTATCAAATAAATATGCGTACAAAGATATTTTTACCACACGTAATGTAATTACATTAATAATACATACCACTATATTTTTATGATATTAAGTGAATTTTATAAATTTTATTACTTGAGATATATAAAAGTATATTTTTATCATATATGAATTTTAATATAAACTTTTATTTATTAATAAATGACTTGTATTATTTAGTATAATAAGATCTGATAAATATATTTAAATATATAAAACTACTATATATAAGTTATATAATAAACATGTATAGATTTTGAAAGTCATTTTGGGTCAAGTTGACTTTTGTTGACTTTTGCATGTCGGTCTCGAGCATTAGGATTGTGATACACTACGACTTGACCTAAATTGTTAGACATATATTGACCAACATATAAATATATATACTTAATATAGGTTCTTGAATCCGAGACAAACCCTGCACTTGTTCAGTGCCGTTATATACATAATTGCTACGAAATACAGTATTGTGAGTTTCATTTGCTCCCTTTTTATATATATTTTTGGGCTGAGAATACATGCGCTGATTTATAAATGTTTTACGAAATAGGCACAAGTACTAAAACTAATTCTATGTGGGTTTAAACCAGAAATATACCCTTAGCTTGGTAACATAAACTACTTGTCTATGTACGGTAGGCGTGAATCCTAAAGATAGATCTATTGGGTCTGACAAACCCCATCCTGACTATGGGATGCTTTAGTACTTCGAGGTTATTTTAAACACACCTGATCTGGTGTACTTCAGAGGGTAAAACATGAACGTTAAGGCTTGTTACCGGGTGCCTACAACTTATAGAATACTTTTATACACTTGCGAGTGTACGGATATTTATAGTAACTGAAATCTTGTGGTCTATTACTATTACGGAAATGATGGATTATGATAAACTAATGAACTCACCAACCTTTTGGTTGACACTTTAAAGCATGTTTATTCTCAGGTATTAAAGAAATCTTCCGCTGTGCATTAGCGCATTTTAAGGATATTACTTGGAGTCATTCAAGACATACTTTGAAAGACGTTGCATTCGAGTCATTGAGTTCATCAAGATTAATATTAAGTCAATTATAGTTGGATGTAATATGAAATGGTATACATGCCGTCAATTTTTGATGTAAAGAAAGTTTGTCTTTTAAAAACGAATGCAATGTTTGTAAAACGTATCATATAGAGGTCAAATACCTCGCGATGTAATCAACTATTGTGAATCGTTTATAATGTATATGAACGGGTCCTTTCAGTTGGTATCAGAGCGGTGGTCTTAGCGAACCAGGTCTTGCATTAGTGTGTCTAACTGATAGTTGTTAAGATGCATTAGTGAGTCTGGACTTCGACCGTGTCTGCATGTCAAAAGTTTTGCTTATCATTTTTAGTCGAAAATCATCTACTTACCATCCTTAGGAAATTACCTGCTTATCATTCTTAAGTCTAGACGCGTTTTCCTACATTTATTGCATAATAGTGTATAGACGAATTCTTATCTTAGCATATATGTTCCTGTGAAATTTCCTCCGTAATTTATGGGATTTTGGTATTATATATACATATGTAAATTATGTATTGAAGAATAGAAAATCTAAATTCTACAATCTTTTCATACCGAAAATTCTTTCCCTGATCATACAAGATGGATCCCTCAAACAGTTCGAGTTTCTCGGATTCCGACAGCTATGCCGATATGGATTTCCACATGAGCTCCGAAAGCAGCGTGATCGGAATGGATCAACCAATTAGCCATCATCTATTCTGGATGAATTGGGGATGGATTCGTAATCTACTTAACCATTGGAGACAAGAAGAAGGTGATCCTTTTCATCCACCACATTGCCCTCTTGGCAATGAACCTGAAGCACTTACCGGCGAACCTGTCCGAAACACCATTTTCTCTCTCATTTCCAGAGTATCTCGTCATGATTATATACTACACCAAATTCTAGATCTTATTTATCCGCTCGTCCGAACCGACAATCACCCCGGTGTAATAGAAGAAGTCAACGAGCTTCGCGCTCGGGTAGCGGCTTTGGAGAATATGTTGCAGAGGTTACAAACACCAGCAGCAGCACCTGCAGCATAACCAGTACCACCATCATCAACGCCAATAGTACCATTACCACCCCCAACCATAACTGCATCATAAACCTCAACTTTACAATCTGTGCCACGAGCACCAATGTCATACGCTCTGTAGATACCAAAGAATACCAACAACAACAACAAACGATGAAGTATTGATTCATAATTTCATTGAAGAAACATTATGCGACGATTATGTAGTCTCTAAAGTCTTAGAAATTATCTACTCTAGCCCTAACCATAAATCAGATGAGTGAACCAAAATTATAGGAGGAAGAGTAGAAACCCTGGCAAGAATGGTGCGTGATTTACTTGTTTTACCAACAGCATCAGTAGTACCATTAGCATCACCAGCATAGTCACTGCCGTCAGCATTGTCAGAATCAGCAGCACCTATAACATCACAAGCTCCGTCAGTTCAAGAATCACCGTGGACATCATTACTAATCAACAACGCGTATAATGAAGTATTGATCACAGTAGTGAAATACTCTGTGAAGATTATGTAATCTCTAATGTTAGATATTATTCATTTCTAACTCCAGCCTAAGATCAAATGAACTTAATTTAGTATTAATTCATCAAATCTGTATTACATCTGAAGAAAATATACACATGTATATTTTGATAAAGACTGTAATAAAATTCTTTTGTACAAAATATTAATTGTGAAATTTTTTTTTAACGGGTAGGTAATACCCAAGAGATATATAAATTCACAATTAATATGTTACATTCTTCGAATCTGATTCAGCAATCATCAACTATACTCACTATTATCATAACAATATACATTCTTTTATAGAAATCAAAATAACCATACTCATTCAAATTCAATTACATATTCTGATTTTGAAATCGCAAAATTTAATTCGAGATATAGCCAAAAATCATCACTCTTAAATCCTTACATCTTTCAAAGCTATACTTTGACTTCAAAACTGTGTTAGAATATCATAGGTATATTAACGATTACAATCTGTGTCCAAACCCTTCGAAATTCCTGAAGACACTTCAAATAATGAACAATCGAGATGATGATCCAACCACATGTTACCCACAGTATACACCTGAAAAACTCTCGAAACTAAAGTCATAGTTTAACACGTATCCGTGTCAGACTCTTTGGCATTTATTAGCTAAAATGACTTTTCAATTCCTTACCAAAGTAGACAGTTGTGTCACAGCTCCACAAGTCAACTTCGACTTTTCAATTAAAACGGTCTTATTATAATCTCGATATATACGATGCCCTTTCGCCATCGTTACCGGAGAACCGTTTATGTCCCACCACATTAGCAATAAACTTACCAACAATTTCACTGATCTTTGATTTTCAGAAAAATCGATATATTCATTACAACCCTATCATATACTCATCCGCACTTTGTAACAAGAATTGCCATACCAATTATTGAGAATCAGCGATCAGTATTTTGAAATCTCGCAGCATGTCTACATCAACAGTTATATATACATATAACGTCTGCCTCCAAGACTTACATACATCGGATGTGAAGTTTCTGAAAAATGCCTAAACTGCGAACTAGTTCTCGCAATTTTAAAAAATGCTGATGAAGCAGCAGAAACTGTCAATGATCTCAACAGTAAAAAGTTTGATGATAAAGAATAGTGTGTTGGAAAAGCTCAGAAAAAGAGAAGGTTTGGAACTGGAAAACGGATTGAGCAAAGTATGAAGGAGGCTGTGGACAAATCACAAAGACTAAACCTACCTTCAAAGAATCCAAATGATTCAGTGCCTGCTAAAGTCATTAACGAATACCTTACTCTTTATTCTAAACCTTTACAGACAAATCTTCATCATCATCCATCAATATTATAAATTCTAAGATATTATCATATCTTTCATTATAAATATCCGCGATATTTCTGAAGATATTTTCACAACTAATCTTATCTGAAGTCATTTATCTCTTTGCACTATCAGTGTTACATCATATAAGAAACTATTAGTTTCTATATTCTATAAACTTTCGAGTTTAAATTAGGAATGTTTTTGAAGTAGTGTTGGGAACTGAAGCATGGGTTAGTATAATATAATGACACTTGATCAACGTGATTATATTACAGTAAGTCATGCTGAGTTTCTAATGGAACGTGATGATTCACAGAATATACTGTCATCATGTACTGTTTACACGACTCTTACATTCTACCTAATTTCCAAACATATTAAGAACATATCATCTTGATAGCTCTATATTTTCGGATATTCTGGTAATTTGCCAAATCAAGATCGTGCCATTACGATTTTCTTCTTGGAACATTAACTATGTTCATCCAAAAATTCATATCTACGAATTCTGGACCATTATCCGCTTGACTTAAGGTCGGAAAGAGAAAACGAAAGCATGAAGCTCCGAAATATAATGGAGAATATAAAGCCCGATAACAACCTCGAAATTACAAACCGTGTATATCAATGCATATAGCAATATAAAGACACGGGAGAATGAAAAACACAATAACCCTAAGGTAATGGTAGAAGAAAATAACTTCCTCCGGTGGTAGATGAAAAAGAAGAATGACATATATGAAAGTTAAGAGTATATCAAGAATCAATACTGGATGAAGCATATTAACGAATGCTTTAAAGTATGAATTGGGGAGAAAGACTAGAAGGTGTGAGATGTGGAAATAAAGAAACGAAGGGGGTGGAATTATAGTAAAATATCAGACAGAGAAATCGAGACAGATTATCGCATTTAATCAAAGAAGATCCTGATTTCCTTAATCGCCGAAGAACCAAATCTTATTGCAAAGATTTTCTTTAAATCCCATGAATTCCAAAAATCAATCATAACTACGTCATCGGTTAAAACGAATATACGTTTACTCATTTCACTCTCTTGCGATAGCTTCACTTATACTCTTCGCGTAATCAAATTATTTTATCTATATTACTTAATGATGATAAAACTCTATTTATCAACTCATATTCATCATGAAAACATTTTTATAGTTAGCCATGACGACCTCGATCAAATTTCGGGACGAAATTTCTTTAACGGGTAGGTACTGTGACGACCCGGAAATTTCCGACCAAATTTAAACTTAACCTTTATATGTTTCCGACACGATAAGCAGAATTTGTAATGTTGAATCTTAAAAATTTTGGAACTACATTCATGTAATCAATTACCCTTTGACCGTGTTCGACGATTCACGAACAATTATGTGTATATAGATATGTATATATAATATATAATATTAACTGAAAACATTAACAAAGTATTAGATATATGATACTTTACATGAACATATTTGTTTCGATATATTTATCGACAGAATTAAGAGATAATATCAAATGATTGAATTATCAGATACATTATGATATGATTACGGGCCTATGTTATGAGGTCCACTGTGATTTAAGAAATCTATTCTTTTTGACAACTCATTACTTAACCAGTATGATAAAGATAACGATATTTATATTTTATTTTATTAAATATATATAACGATTTAAATTAATATTATATATTTTTATACGCGTATTATACGTACATAGTTTTATACTTTTACTATACTTTAACTTTACCTTTACTTTACTTTTACTTTACTTTAATTTTAATAATTCATACTTTAATAATTCACTTTAATAATTCATACTTTAATAATTCACTTTAATAATTCATACTTTAATAATTCACTTTAATAATTCATACTTTAATAATTCACTTTAATAATTCAAAAATCTATTATAAATAGAATTCAATAGGTTTCATTATTTCATAGAAACTTGAAAATATATTTCTCTAAACTCTCTCAATCGAATTACATATATATATATTTACTTAGTACTATTTCAAGATATTATTAGTATACATAAAATACTACGACGGAGTTATATTCAGACGATTTCAAAATAAGTTTTCAAATGGGATATAGCTAAGGAAATTATGGGTTATAGCTATGAAGGTTATGGGTATTGATCGAGGGTATTGCTCGTGAGGTCAACCTAACGTTTATCATTTTCGTTGCGTCTACGTACTTTCCTGCAATATTGAATCACAATATTGATACGTGAGCATTCATATCTTATCTTTTATATATTAATAGTGTATCCCTGACTAGTGCTCTAGTATATATGATTATGCATGTTTGTATGCTTAGTTTCGTCATTAAATAGTTTATGATAAATCACGAATTTGATACACATGCTACTGAGATAAGTTATATGATATGCATGTCGTTGAAAAGCTGAAGAAAAAAAATTAATAACTTTTCATTTAGAAATTGTGTGGTTTCGATGAACGGATTAAAAGATATGGTCAACTGAATTATCATTAATTTTAATATTATTATTAAAACGATTATTATAACTGTTATCAGTTGATGTTATTACTAAAATTATCTTTATTACTAAAAATTAATATTTTTATTGAAACTATCATTTTATTATTTTTATCATTATTATTATTATCAATATTATTTTATCAAATAAATATGCGTTGAAAGAAACTTGATTTGGAAGACCCTTAATGGTAGAAGTATCCCGAGTACATATATTAGTGTTATTAGGGATATGTACGATGGGGCGAAGTCTTGCGTTCGAACGCCGGTTGGAAGTACCGAAGTCTTCCCAATAGAAGTAGGCTTGCATCAAGGTTCGGCCCTCAGCCCTTTTCTTTTTGCTTTGATCCTTGATGAGCTTTCTCGAGGGATACAAGAGTGTATCCCTTGGTGCTTGATCTTTGCCGATGATATTGTGCTTGTGGCCGAATCTAAGGAGGAGCTTAATAGAAGACTGGAGCAATGGAGAGTGGCCTTAGAAAGTAATGGTTTACTAATTAGTAGACAAAAGACGGAATATCTTAGATGTGATTTTGATAGGATCATTGAACAAGAGGATGGAGTGAACATCTGCATTGGAGACCAGATCTGAAATGTCCCGTTCTTATTGATTAAAAACGTTCCATATTAATTGATTTCGTTGCGAGGTTTTGACCTCTATATGAGACATTTTTCAAAGACTGCATTCATTTTTAAAACAAACCATAACCTTTATTTCATAGATAAAGGTTTTAAAAAAACTTTACGTAGATTATAAAATAATGATAATCTAAAATATCCTGTTTACACACGACCATTACATAATGGTTTACAATACAAATATGTTACAACAAAATAAGTTTCTTGAATGCAGTTTTTACACAATATCATACAAGCATGGACTCCAAATCTCGTCCTTATTTAAGTATGCGACATCGGAAGCTCTTAATAATCACCTGAGAATAAACATGCTTAAAACGTCAACAAAAATGTTGGTGAGTTATAGGTTTAACCTATATATATCAAATCATAATAATAGACCACAAGATTTCATATTTCAATACACATCCCATACATAGAGATAAAAATCATTCATATGGTGAACACCTGGTAACCGACATTAACAAGATGCATATATAAGAATATCCCCATCATTCCGGGACACCCTTCGGATATGATATAAATTTCGAAGTACTAAAGCATCCGGTACTTTGGATGGGGTTTGTTAGGCCCAATAGATCTATCTTTAGGATTCGCGTCAATTAGGGTGTCTGTTCCCTAATTCTTAGATTACCAGGCTTAATAAAAAGGGGCATATTCGATTTCGATAATTCAACCATAGAATGTAGTTTCACGTACTTGTGTCTATTTTGTAAATCATTTATAAAACCTGCATGTATTCTCATCCCAAAAATATTAGATTTTAAAAGTGGGACTATAACTCACTTTCACAGATTTTTACTTCGTCGGGAAGTAAGACTTGGCCACTGGTTGATTCACGAACCTATAACAATATATACATATATATCAAAGTATGTTCAAAATATATTTACAACACTTTTAATATATTTTGATGTTTTAAGTTTATTAAGTCAGCTGTCCTCGTTAGTAACCTACAACTAGTTGTCCACAGTTAGATGTACAAAAATAAATCGATAAATATTATCTTGAATCAATCCACGACCCAGTGTATACGTATCTCAGTATTGATCACAACTCAAACTATATATATTTTGGAATCAACCTCAACCCTGTATAGCTAACTCCAACATTCACATATAGAGTGTCTATGGTTGTTCCGAAATATATATAGATGTGTCGACATGATAGGTTGAAACATTGTATACGTGTCTATGGTATCTCAAGATTACATAATATACAATACAAGTTGATTAAGTTTTGGTTGGAATAGATTTGTTACCAATTTTCACGTAGCTAAAATGAGAAAAATTATCCAATCTTGTTTTACCCATAACTTCTTCATTTTAAATCCGTTTTGAGTGAATCAAATTGCTATGGTTTCATATTGAACTCTGTTTTATGAATCTAAACAGAAAAAGTATAGGTTTATAGTTGGAAAAATAAGTTACAAGTCATTTTTGTAAAGGTAGTCATTTCAGTCGAAAGAACGACGTCTAGATGACCATTTTAGAAAACATACTTCCACTTTGAGTTTAACCATAATTTTTGGATATAGTTTCATGTTCATAATAAAAATCATTTTCTCAGAATAACAACTTTTAAATCAAAGTTTATCATAGTTTTTAATTAACTAACCCAAAACAGCCCGCGGTGTTACTACGACGGCGTAAATCCGGTTTTACGGTGTTTTTCGTGTTTTCAGGTTTTAAATCATTAAGTTAGCATATCATATAGATATAGAACATGTGTTTAGTTGATTTTAAAAGTCAAGTTAGAAGGATTAACTTTTGTTTGCGAACAAGTTTAGAATTAACTAAACTATGTTCTAGTGATTACAAGTTTAAACCTTCGAATAAGATAGCTTTATATGTATGAATCGAATGATGTTATGAACATCATTACTACCTTAATTTCCTTGGATAAACCTACTGGAAAAGAGAAAAATGGATCTAGCTTCAACGGATCCTTGGATGGCTCGAAGTTCTTGAAGCAGAATCATGACACGAAAACAAGTTCAAGTAAGATCATCACTTGAAATAAGATTGTTATAGTTATAGAAATTGAACCAAAGTTTGAATATGATTATTACCTTGTATTAGAATGATAACCTACTGTAAGAAACAAAGATTTCTTGAGGTTGGATGATCACCTTACAAGATTGGAAGTGAGCTAGCAAACTTGAAAGTATTCTTGATTTTATGAAACTAGAACTTTTGAAATTTATGAAGAACACTTAGAACTTGAAGATAGAACTTGAGAGAGATCAATTAGATGAAGAAAATTGAAGAATGAAAGTGTTTGTAGGTGTTTTTGGTCGTTGGTGTATGGATTAGATATAAAGGATATGTAATTTTGTTTTCATGTATATAAGTCATGAATGATTACTCATATTTTTGTAATTTTATGAGATATTTCATGCTAGTTGCCAAATGATGGTTCCCACATGTGTTAGGTGACTCAAATGGGCTGCTAAGAGCTGATCATTGGAGTGTATATACCAATAGTACATGCATCTAAAAGCTGTGTATTGTACGAGTACGAATACGGGTGCATACGAGTAGAATTGTTGATGAAACTGAACGAGGATGTAATTGTAAGCATTTTTGTTAAGTAGAAGTATTTTGATAAGTGTCTTGAAGTCTTTCAAAAGTGTATGAATACATATTAAAACACTACATGTATATACAGTTTAACTGAGTCGTTAAGTCATCGTTAGTCGTTACATGTAAATGTTGTTTTGAAACCTTTAGGTTAACGATCTTGTTGAATGTTGTTAACCCATTGTTTATTATAACAAATGAGATGTTAAATTATTATATTATCATGATATTATGATATATAATATATCTTAGTATGATGTATATACAGTTAAATGTCGTTACAACGATAATCGTTACATATATGTCTCGTTTCGAAATCATTAAGTTAGTAGCCTTATTTTTACATATGTATTTCATTGTTAATACACTTAATAATATATTTACTTATCATTTAACATAATTAACCAAGTGTATCAATATCTTAATATGATTCATATGTACCTAGTAAGACGTTGTTATAACGATAATCGTTATATATATCGTTTTCGAGTTTCTTAAATTAATAGTCTCATTTTTATGTATATAACTCATTGTTAAAATACCTAATGAGATACATACTTATAATAAAAACATGTTAACTATATATATAACCATATATATGTCATCGTATAGTTTTTATAAGTTTTAACGTTCGTGAATCACCGGTCAACTTGGGTGGTCAATTGTCTATATGAAACATATTTCAATTAATCAAGTCTTAACAAGTTTGATTGCTTAACATGTTGGAAACATTTAATCATGTAAATATCAATATTAATTAATTTATATAAACATGGAAAAGTTCGGGTCACTACAGTACCTACCCGTTAAATAAATTTCGTCCCGAAATTTTAAGCTGTTGAAGGTGTTGACGAATCTTCTGGAAATAGATGCGGGTATTTCTTCTTCATCTGATCTTCACGCTCCCAGGTGAACTCGGGTCCTCTACGAGCATTCCATCGAACCTTAACAATTGGTATCTTGTTTTGCTTAAGTCTTTTAACCTCACGATCCATTATTTCGACGGGTTCTTCGATGAATTGAAGTTTTTCGTTGATTTGGATTTCATCTAACGGAATAGTGAGATCTTCTTTAGCAAAACATTTCTTCAAATTCGAGACGTGGAAAGTGTTATGTACATCCGCGAGTTGTTGAGGTAACTCAAGTCGGTAAGCTACTGGTCCGACACGATCAATAATCTTGAATGGTCCAATATACCTTGGATTTAATTTCCCTCGTTTACCAAATCGAACAACGCCTTTCCAAGGTGCAACTTTAAGCATGACCATCTCTCCAATTTCAAATTCTATATCTTTTCTTTTAATGTCAGCGTAGCTCTTTTGTCGACTTTGGGCGGTTTTCAATCGTTGTTGAATTTGGATGATCTTCTCGGTAGTTTCTTGTATAATCTCCGGACCCGTAATCTGTCTATCCCCCACTTCACTCCAACAAATCGGAGACCTGCACTTTCTACCATAAAGTGCTTCAAACGGCGCCATCTCAATGCTTGAATGGTAGCTGTTGTTGTAGGAAAATTCTGCTAACGGTAGATGTCGATCCCAACTGTTTCCGAAATCAATAACACATGCTCGTAGCATGTCTTCAAGAATTTGTATCGTCCTTTCGCTTTGCCTATCAGTTTGTGGATGATAGGCAGTACTCATGTCTAGACGAGTTCCTAATGCTTGCTGTAATGTCTGCCAGAATCTTGAAATAAATCTGCCATCCCTATCAGAGATAATAGAGATTGGTATTCCATGTCTGGAGACGACTTCCTTCAAATACAGTAGTGCTAACTTCTCCATCTTGTCATCTTCTCTTATTGGTAGGAAGTGTGCTGATTTGGTAAGACGATCAACTATTACCCAAATAGTATCAAAACCACTTGCAGTCCTTGGCAATTTAGTGATGAAATCCATTGTAATGTTTTCCCATTTCCATTCCGGGATTTCGGGGTGTTGAAGTAGACCTGATGGTTTCTGATGCTCAGCTTTGACCTTAGAACACGTCAAACATTCTCCTACGTATTTAGCAACATCGACTTTCATACCCGGCCACCAAAAATGTTTCTTGAGATCCTTGTACATCTTCCCCGTTCCAGGATGTATTGAGTATCTGGTTTTATGAGCTTCTCTAAGTACCATTTCTCTCATATCTCCAAATTTTGGTACCCAAATCCTTTCAGCCCTATACCGGGTTCCGTCTTCCCGAATATTAAGATGCTTCTCCGATCCTTTGGGTATTTCATCCTTTAAATTTCCCTCTTTTAAAACTCCTTGTTGCGCCTCCTTTATTTGAGTAGTAAGGTTATTATGAATCATTATATTCATAGATTTTACTCGAATGGGTTCTCTGTCCTTCCTGCTCAAGGCATCGGCTACCACATTTGCCTTCCCCGGGTGGTAACGAATCTCAAAGTCGTAATCATTCAACAATTCAATCTACCTACGCTGCCTCATATTCAGTTGTTTCTGATTAAATATGTGTTGAAGACTTTTGTGGTCAGTATATATAATACTTTTGACCCCATATAAGTAGTGCCTCCAAGTCTTTAATGCAAAAACAACCGCGCCTAATTCCAAATCATGCGTCGTATAATTTTGCTCGTGAATCTTCAATTGTCTAGATGCATAAGCAATCACCTTCGTTCGTTGCATTAATACACAACCGAGACCTTGCTTTGATGCGTCACAATAAATCACAAAATCATCATTCCCTTCAGGAAATGACAATATAGGTGCCGTAGTTAGCTTTTTCTTCAATAACTGAAACGCTTTCTCTTGTTCATCCTTCCATTCAAATTTCTTCCCTTTATGCGTTAATGCAGTCAAGGGTTTTGCTATTCTGGAAAAGTCTTGGATGAACCTTCTGTAGTAACCAGCTAGTCCTAAAAACTGGCGTATGTGTTTCGGAGTTTTCGGGGTTTCCCACTTTTCAACAGTTTCTATCTTTGCCGGATCCACCTTAATACCTTCTTTGTTCACTATGTGACCGAGGAATTGAACTTCTTCCAACCAAAATGCACACTTTGAAAACTTAGCGTACAATTCTTCCTTCCTCAATACTTCTAACACCTTTCTCAAATGTTCACCGTGTTCTTGGTCATTCTTTGAGTAAATAAGTATGTCATCAATGAAAACAATGACAAACTTGTCAAGGTATGGTCCACACACTCGGTTCATAAGGTCCATGAACACAGCTGGTGCATTAGTTAAACCAAACGGCATGACCATAAACTCGTAATGACCGTAACGTGTTCTGAAATCAGTCTTTGGAATATCATCTTCTTTCACCCGCATTTGATGATACCCGAAACGTAAGTCAATCTTTGAATAAACAGACGAGCCTTGTAGTTGATCAAATAAGTCATCGATTCTCGGTAGTGGGTAGCGGTTCTTGATGGTAAGTTTGTTCAACTCTCGGTAGTCGATACACAACCTGAATGTACCATCTTTCTTCTTGACAAACAAAACAGGAGCTCCCCACGGTGATGTTCTTGGTCGAATGAAACCACGCTCTAAAAGTTCTTATAATTGGCTTTGTAGTTCTTTCATCTCGCTGGGTGCGAGTCTGTAAGGAGCACGAGCTATTGGTGCAGCTCCTGGTACAAGATCTATTTGAAATTCAACGGATCGATGTGGGGGTAATCCCGGTAATTCTTTCGGAAATACATCGGGAAATTCTTTTGCAATGGGAACATCATTGATGCTCTTTTCTTCAGTTTGTACTTTCTCGACGTGTGCTAGAACAGCATAGCAACCTTTTCTTATTAGTTTTTGTGCCTTCAAATTACTAATAAGATGTAGCTTCGTGTTGCCCTTTTCTCCGTACAGCATTAAGGGTTTTCCTTTTTCTCGTATAATGCGAATTGCATTTTTGTAACAAACGATCTCTGCTTTCACTTCTTTCAACAAGTCCATACCGATTATCACATCAAAACTCCCTAACTCTACTGGTATCAAATCAATCTTAAATGTTTCGCTAACCAGTTTAATTTCTCGATTCCGACATATATTATCTGCTGAATTTAATTTACCATTTGCTAATTCTAGTAAAAATTTACTATCCAAAGGCGTCAATGGACAACTTAATTTAGCACAAAAATCTCTACTCATATAGCTTCTATCCGCACCCGAATCAAATAAAACGTAAGCAGATTTATTGTCAATAAGAAACGTACCCGTAACAAGCTCCGGGTCTTCCTGTGCCTCTGCCGCATTAATATTGAAAACTCTTCCGCGGCCTTGTCCATTCGTGTTCTCCTGGTTCGGGCAATTTCTAATAATGTGGCCCGGTTTTCCACATTTATAACAAACTACATTGGCATAACTTGCTCCGACACTACTTGCTCCGCCATTACTCGTTCCGACACCATTTGTTCCTTTCGTTCTGTTAACCCCTGGTCCGTAGACATCACACTTCGCAGCGCTATGACCATTTCTTTTACACTTGTTGCAAAATTTGGTACAGAACCCCGAGTGATACTTTTCACACCTTTGGCATAGCTGCTTCTGATTGTTGTTGTTGTTGCGGTTATTATTGTTGTTGGGATGATTGTTGTAGCTGTTGTTGTTGTTGTTGTTGTTGTTGTTGTTGTTGTTGTTGGGCCGTTTGTTGTAGTTGCGATTGATGTTGCGATTGTTGGGATAATTGTTGCGATTATTGTTGTAATTACTGTTGTTGTTGTATTGGTGATTCTTATCACCGTTTTCCTCCCACTTTCTTTTGACTTGCTTCACATTGGCCTCTTCAGCAGTCTGTTCTTTAATTCTTTCTTCAATCTGGTTCACTAGTTTGTGAGCCATTCTACATGCCTGTTGTATGGAGGCGGGCTCGTGTGAACTTATATCTTCTTGGATTCTTTCCGGTAATCCTTTCACAAACGCGTCGATCTTCTCTTCCTCATCTTCGAATGCTCCCAGACACAATAGGCACAATTCTGTGAATCGTCTTTCGTACGTGGTAATATCAAATCCTTGGGTTCGTAACCCTCTAAGTTCTGTCTTGAGCTTATTGACCTCGGTTCTGGGACGGTACTTCTCGTTCATCAAGTGCTTGAATGCTGACCACGGTAGTGCGTACGCATCGTCTTGTCCCACTTGCTCTAGATAGGTATTCCACCATGTTAACGCAGAACCTGTGAAGGTATGCGTAGCGTACTTCACTTTGTCCTCTTCAGTACACTTACTTATGGCAAACACCGATTCGACCTTCTCGGTCCACCGTTTCAATCCGATCGGTCCTTCGGTTCCATCAAATTCCAAAGGTTTGCAGGCAGTGAATTCTTTGTAGGTGCATCTTACACGATTTCCTGTACTGCTAGATCTAAGGTTATTATTGGTATGTAGCGCAGCCTGTACTGCGGCTATGTTTGAAGCTAGAAAAGTACGGAATTCCTCTTCATTCATATTCACGGTGTGTCGAGTAGTCGGTGCCATTTCCTTCAAAATAGTTAAATGGAACAAGTTAATCATACAGAATATTAAGAGTAGTTAATAGTATTTCGTAGCATAATATGAACTCATTTATAAAAGCTTTTTCTTAATATTAGCATTTTATAAGTTTAAATTCGGGTAGTACCTACCCGTTAAGTTCATACTTAGTAGCTAATATACAATTCAACTACTACAATTCTATATGAAAAACTGATTATAATAATATTTCGCGTTCAAACTTTTATACAATATTTTACAAACTTACAATACCGCTTATTTTACATAAAGCATGAAATATAGCACACAATAACTTTGATACAAGATAGTTGTGAAGATAATTCTAGCTAGTACACAAGTCGTTCAGCAAAGGCAATAAAGACACGTAATTCATACGTCCAGAAACAAGTCATGCATTCTGGTTTTACTAGGACTACTTCCCATCTTTGGTCTTGTGGAACATAACCGTTATGGCCGTTGATAAGATAGCGTGTTGTAACGTCGTCAAAGGGACGAGGGTTACGTAATGTCCAACAGTCCCGTAACAATCTAAAAACCTCATTTCTTACCCCAATTACCGACTCCGTCACTTGTGGAAACGTTTTGTTTAATAGTTGTAGCCCGTTGTTCTTGTTCTCACTTTGGTGAGAAGCGAACATTACTAATCCGTAAGCATAACATGCTTCTTTATGTTGCATGTTAGCCGCTTTTTCTAAATCACGAAGTCCAATATTTGGATATATTGAGTCAAAATAATTTCTTAACCCGTTGCGTAAAATAGCATTTGGGTTCCCCGCAATATATGCGTCAAAGTAAACACATCGTAACTTATGGGTTTCCCAATGTGATATCCCCCATCTTTCAAATGAAAGTCTCTTATAAACCAAGACATTCTTGGAACGTTCTTCGAATGTCTTACAAACTGATCTCGCCTTAAATAGTTGTGCCGAAGAATTCTGACCGACTTTAGACAAGATTTCATCTATCATGTCTCCGGGTAGGTCTCTTAAAATATTGGGTTGTCTATCCATTTTGTGTTTTTATACTGTAAAATAGACAAGAGTTAGATTCATAAAAAAAAATACTTATTAATACAAGCAATTTTTACATATATCATAAAGCATAAGCACACTATATTACATATATTACACCACACGAATACAACTATCTTATTCCGAGTCGCTTGTTTCTTCTTCTTCGGTTTTGGTTCGTTTTGCCAAGTTTCTAGGGATATATGATGTTCCCCTAATACGAGCTGTCGTTATCCACATTGGTTTAGAAAAACCTGGTGGTTTAGAGGTTCCCGGGTCATTGTTACAACTTAAGGACTTCGGGGGTTGACGATACATATAAAGTTCATCGGGGTTGGAATTAGATTTCTCTATTTTTATGCCCTTTCCCTTATTATTTTCTTTTGCCTTTTTAAATTCAGTTGGGGTAATTTCTATAACATCATCAGAATTCTCGTCAGAATCCGATTCATCGGAGAATTGGTAATCCTCCCAATATTTTGCTTCCTTGGCGGAAACACCATTGACCATAATTAACCTTGGTCGGTTGGTTGAGGATTTTCTTTTACTTAACCGTTTTATTATTTCCCCCACCGGTTCTACTTCTTCATCCGGTTCCGATTCTTCTTCCGGTTCCGATTCTTCTTCCGGTTCCGACTCTTCTTCCGGTTCCTCTTCGGGAACTTGTGAATCAGTCCACGAATCATTCCAATTTACATTTGACTCTTCATTATTATTAGGTGAGTCAATGGGACTTGTTCTAGAGGTAGACATCTATCACATAATATCAAACGCGTTAAGAGATTAATATATCACATAATATTCACATGTTAAAAATATATAGTTTCCAACAAAATTTGTTAAGCAATCATTTTTCAAGTAAACACGGTCGAAGTCCAGACTTACTAATGCATCCTAACAAACTCGATAAGACACACTAATGCAAAATTCTGGTTCTCTAAGACCAACGCTCTGATACCAACTGAAATGTCCCGTTCTTATTGATTAAAAACGTTCCATATTAATTGATTTCGTTGCGAGGTTTTGACCTCTATATGAGACATTTTTCAAAGACTGCATTCATTTTTAAAACAAACCATAACCTTTATTTCATAGATAAAGGTTTTAAAAAAACTTTACGTAGATTATCAAATAATGATAATCTAAAATATCCTGTTTACACACGACCATTACATAATGGTTTACAATACAAATATGTTACAACAAAATAAGTTTCTTGAATGCAGTTTTTACACAATATCATACAAGCATGGACTCCAAATCTCGTCCTTATTTAAGTATGCGACATCGGAAGCTCTTAATAATCACCTGAGAATAAACATGCTTAAAACGTCAACAAAAATGTTGGTGAGTTATAGGTTTAACCTATATATATCAAATCATAATAATAGACCACAAGATTTCATATTTCAATACACATCCCATACATAGAGATAAAAATCATTCATATGGTGAACACCTGGTAACCGACATTAACAAGATGCATATATAAGAATATCCCCATCATTCCGGGACACCCTTCGGATATGATATAAATTTCGAAGTACTAAAGCATCCGGTACTTTGGCTGGGGTTTGTTAGGCCCAATAGATCTATCTTTAGGATTCGCGTCAAATAGGGTGTCTGTTCCCTAATTCTTAGATTACCAGACTTAATAAAAAGGGGCATATTCGATTTCGATAATTCAACCATAGAATGTAGTTTCACGTACTTGTGTCTATTTTGTAAATCATTTATAAAACCTGCATGTATTCTCATCCCAAAAATATTAGATTTTAAAAGTGGGACTATAACTCACTTTCACAGATTTTTACTTCGTCGGGAAGTAAGACTTGGCCACTGGTTGATTCACGAACCTATAACAATATATACATATATATCAAAGTATGTTCAAAATATATTTACAACACTTTTAATATATTTTGATGTTTTAAGTTTATTAAGTCAGCTGTCCTCGTTAGTAACCTACAACTAGTTGTCCACAGTTAGATGTACAGAAATAAATCGATAAATATTATCTTGAATCAATCCACGACCCAGTGTATACGTATCTCAGTATTGATCACAACTCAAACTATATATATTTTGGAATCAACCTCAACCCTGTATAGCTAACTCCAACATTCACATATAGAGTGTCTATGGTTGTTCCGAAATATATATAGATGTGTCGACATGATAGGTCGAAACATTGTATACGTGTGTATGGTATCTCAAAATTACATAATATACAATACAAGTTGATTAAGTTTTGGTTGGAATAGATTTGTTACCAATTTTCACGTAGCTAAAATGAGAAAAATTATCCAATCTTGTTTTACCCATAACTTCTTCATTTTAAATCCGTTTTGAGTGAATCAAATTGCTATGGTTTCATATTGAACTCTATTTTATGAATCTAAACAGAAAAAGTATAGGTTTATAGTCGGAAAAATAAGTTACAAGTCGTTTTTGTAAAGGTAGTCATTTCAGTCGAAAGAACGACGTCTAGATGACCATTTTAGAAAACATACTTCCACTTTGAGTTTAACCATAATTTTTGGATATAGTTTCATGTTCATAATAAAAATCATTTTCTCAGAATAACAACTTTTAAATCAAAGTTTATCATAGTTTTTAATTAACTAACTCAAAACAGCCCGCGGTGTTACTACGACGGCGTAAATCCGGTTTTATGGTGTTTTTCGTGTTTTCAGGTTTTAAATCATTAAGTTAGCATATCATATAGATATAGAACATGTGTTTAGTTGATTTTAAAAGTCAAGTTAGAAGGATTAACTTTTGTTTGCGAACAAGTTTAGAATTAACTAAACTATGTTCTAGTGATTACAAGTTTAAACCTTCGAATAAGATAGCTTTATATGTATGAATCGAATGATGTTATGAACATCATTACTACCTTAATTTCCTTGGATAAATCTACTGGAAAAGAGAAAAATGGATCTAGCTTCAACGGATCCTTGGATGGCTCGAAGTTCTTGAAGCAGAATCATGACACGAAAACAAGTTCAAGTAAGATCATCACTTGAAATAAGATTGTTATAGTTATAGAAATTGAACCAAAGTTTGAATATGATTATTACCTTGTATTAGAATGATAACCTACTGTAAGAAACAAAGATTTCTTGAGGTTGGATGATCACCTTACAAGATTGGAAGTGAGCTAGCAAACTTGAAAGTATTCTTGATTTTATGAAACTAGAACTTTTGATATTTATGAAGAACACTTAGAACTTGAAGATAGAACTTGAGAGAGATCAATTAGATGAAGAAAATTGAAGAATGAAAGTGTTTGTAGGTGTTTTTGGTCGTTGGTGTATGGATTAGATATAAAGGATATGTAATTTTGTTTTCATGTATATAAGTCATGAATGATTACTCATATTTTTGTAATTTTATGAGATATTTCATGCTAGTTGCCAAATGATGGTTCCCACATGTGTTAGGTGACTCAAATGGGCTGCTAAGAGCTGATCATTGGAGTGTATATACCAATAGTACATGCATCTAAAAGCTGTGTATTGTACGAGTACGAATACGGGTGCATACGAGTAGAATTATTGATGAAACTGAACGAGGATGTAATTGTAAGCATTTTTGTTAAGTAGAAGTATTTTGATAAGTGTCTTGAAGTCTTTCAAAAGTGTATGAATACATATTAAAACACTACATGTATATACATTTTAACTGAGTCGTTAAGTCATCGTTAGTCGTTACATGTAAATGTTGTTTTGAAACCTTTAGGTTAACGATCTTGTTGAATGTTGTTAACCCATTGTTTATTATAACAAATGAGATGTTAAATTATTATATTATCATGATATTATGATATATAATATATCTTAGTATGATGTATATACAGTTAAATGTCGTTACAACGATAATCGTTACATATATGTCTCGTTTCGAAATCATTAAGTTAGTAGCCTTATTTTTACATATGTATTTCATTGTTAATACACTTAATAATATATTTACTTATCATTTAACATAATTAACCAAGTGTATCAATATCTTAATATGATTCATATGTACCTAGTAAGACGTTGTTATAACGATAATCGTTATATATATCGTTTTCGAGTTTCTTAAATTAATAGTCTCATTTTTATGTATATAACTCATTGTTAAAATACCTAATGAGATACATACTTATAATAAAAACATGTTAACTATATATATAACCATATATATGTCATCGTATAGTTTTTATAAGTTTTAACGTTCGTGAATCACCGGTCAACTTGGGTGGTCAATTGTCTATATGAAACATATTTCAATTAATCAAGTCTTAACAAGTTTGATTGCTTAACATGTTGGAAACATTTAATCATGTAAATATCAATCTTAATTAATTTATATAAACATGGAAAAGTTCGGGTCACTACAAGATCTTGCATCCGCAAACCTCGTTTAGATACCTAGGCTCGATGCTCCACAAATCGGGGATGATCGATGAAGATGTGACACACCGTATTAAAGTAGGGTGGATGAAATAGAGGGCAGCGACTGGGGTCTTATGCGACAAGAAGATCCCTCTAAAGCTGAAAGGGAAATTTTACAAGGTGGCAATTAGACCTGCTATGCTATATGGATCAGAATGTTGGCCAATGACGAAGGCACAAGAGAGAAGGATGGAGGTGGCAGAGATGAGGATGCTGAGGTGGATATGCGGTAAAACAATGCTAGATATGATCCCAAATAGCGTTTTTAGGGAGAACCTGAAAGTCAGAAGCATCATCGACAAGCTAAGAGAAGAACGACTTCGATGGTTTGGACATGTGAAGAGGCGACCCCCTACTGCACCTGTTAGGAGAATCGAGGCACTGACAGTTGACGGAGTAAGGAGAAGGGGTAGACCTACTCGTAGGTGGGATGATAGAATTAAGCTCGACTTGAAGGAACTTTTATTGACCGAGGACATGACTTCTGATAGGCTTACGTGGAGGACTAGAATTAGAATAGACGAGTTGGTTGTTGTTTGTTTTGCGTTTGTGGGTCTGTGTGTTTGTGTGTTTACCTGGACCTCTTCTTGGTTTTGTGTATGTATGTATGTGCTGGTTCGTATGAGTTTGTTTGGTTGTAGGGTATGTATGTTTGCTTGTGTTGGTTTGTTTGCATGTTTATGTTTAGGGTTTGGGTTATGGTTGCTAGCATGTGATGTAGGTATGTTTTTGGGTATGCATGTTTATGTTTGTTGGTATGCGTGCTTTTTTGTTGGCCGTCATGTCTATGGTTGTATGCTCGTATGTTCTCGTATGTATGTATGCGTATGCAGGTATGTTGGTATGTAGTGTAGCATTTCCCGTCATCCCTTGAGCTTCGCACGGCAGTCTAAGGTACGTTCCCATATATATATATATATATATATATATATATATATATATATATATATATATATATATATATATATATATATATATATATATATATATATATTTATATTTATATTTTATGGCTCTACTAAGTGAGTCAACGGCAAGCATCGATTTATTGGCGACTTTACCGCCACTTAGAGCCTAAATTAAACCCCAGGCATGATGTAAAACCCATGAAGATTTGATCTCACCATTTTCATGGCGTCTCGTTTGTATCGTTTTTTTTTTTTTTTTTTTTTTTTTTTTTTTACTTTCTGGCCGGAGGTCCCTGGAAGCAATCTCTCTATCTGACGAATATAGAGAGAAAGGAATTTCTCTACTCTTGGGAGTGTTACACTCGGGGTGGAGAAATGATCGCTCTTTATTCTAGGATAGAGGAAGGATTGTCTACGATCAACCTCCCCCATACCCCACATTGGTGGGATTGGGTATTGTTGTTGTTGTTGTTGTTGTAAATATGCGTACAAAGATATTTTTATCACACGTAATGTAATTACATTAATAATACATACCACTATATTTTTATGATATTAAGTGAATTTTATAAATTTTATTACTTGAGATATATAAAAGTATATTTTTATCATATATGAATTTTAATATAAATTTTTATTTATTAATAAATGACTTGTATTATTTAGGTTAATAAGATCTGATAAATATATTTAAATATATATAACTACTATATATAAGTTATATAATAAACATGTATAGATTTTGAAAGTCATTTTGGGTCAAGTTGACTTTTGTTGACTTTTGCATGTCGGTCTCGAGCATTAGGATTGTGATACACTACGACTTGACCTAAATTGTTAGACAGATATTGACCAACATATAAATATATATACTTAATATAGGTTCGCGAATCCGAGACAAACCCTGCACTTGTTCAGTGCCGTCATATACATAATTGCTACGAAATACAGTATTGTGAGTTTCATTTGCTCCCTTTTTATATATATTTTTGGGCTGAGAATACATGCGCTGATTTATAAATGTTTTACGAAATAGGCACAAGTACTAAAACTAATTCTATGTGGGTTTAAACCAGAAATATACCCTTAGCTTGGTAACATTAAACTACTTGTCTATGTACGGTAGGCGCGAATCCTAAAGATAGATCTATTGGGTCTGACAAACCCCATCCTGACTATGGGATGCTTTAGTACTTCGAGGTTATTTTAAACACACCTGATCTGGTGTACTTCAGAGGGTAAAACATGAACGTTAAGGCTTGTTACCGGGTGCCTACAACTTATAGAATACTTTTATACACTTGCGAGTGTACGGATATTTATAGAAACTGAAATCTTGTGGTCTATTACTATTACGGAAATGATGGATTATGATAAACTAATGAACTCACCAACCTTTTGGTTGATACTTTAAAGCATGTTTATTCTCAGGTATTAAAGAAATCTTCCGCTGTGCATTAGCTCATTTTAAGGATATTACTTGGAGTCATTCAAGACATACTTTGAAAGACGTTGCATTCGAGTCGTTGAGTTCATCAAGATTAATATTAAGTCAATTATAGTTGGATGTAATATGAAATGGTATGCATGCCGTCAATTTTTGATGTAAAGAAAGTTTGTCTTTTAAAAACGAATGCAATGTTTGTAAAACGTATCATATAGAGGTCAAATACCTCGCGATGTAATCAACTATTGTGAATCGTTTATAATGTATATGAACGGGTCCTTTCACCGCACAACATTTTGCTTGGGAGAGTGGCTATGAGAAAGATGGGCATAATCATCTCAACAATGCATCAAATGGTCAAGTTTCATACTCACGAAGGTATCGGAACCCTCGCTTCAACGTATGATAGAGATAAGGTAATCCTAGCCATAAAAGAGACGATGAAAGAGCCAACCGAGTGCATTCTAGAAGCATCGGAAGAAGATCTCCAAGTGGAGAAGATATCAGTAAACCCAGTGTTTTCGGATCAAGAGATCAACATAGGGAGGAATTTACCAGCATCCACCAAGTAAAAGCTCCAGAAGTTGTTGCAGGAATGGATGTATTCGCTGTAGTGACCCGAACTTTTTCATGTTTATCTATATTAAATGAAATTGATATTTACATGATTAAATGTTTCCAACATGTTAAGCAATCAAACTTTTTAAGACTTGATTATTTGAAATGAGGTTTATATAGACAATTGACCACCCAAGTTGACCGGCGATTCACGAACGTTAAAACTTGTAAAAACTATATGATGAAATATATATGGATATGTATAGCTAACATGATATTATGAAAAGTAAGTATCTCACTAGGTATATTAACAATGAGTTTATACATAAAATGAGACTATTGAATTATGAAACTCGAAACGATATATATAACGATTATCATTATAGCAACGTTTTACTAAATACATATGTATCATATTAAGATATTGTTACACTATATTCAACATGATAAAATGATAATTATATATATCATTAAGTGTGTTAACAATGAACTACATATGTAAACACAAGATTACTAACTTAAGAATTTCGAAACGAGACATATATGTAACGATTATCGTTGTAACGACATTTTAATGTATATATATCGTATTAAGATATGTTCATTGTTGGTGATTTGTGTCACCAATATGATTTAAGTGTAATGGGATTAATTTGTTAACCAAAATAACCTTGATAAATATCGAACAAGTATGGGAAAGTGTGGAGTGCACACTTGTTTGAACTTATCTTGATTATGACAGGGGTTCGGGGGAAGCACCCACGATAGCGGGGTCCAAGGGGTGGCAACCCCTGGCGGGGTCTAAGGGGCAGCCCTAAATGACTCATCATCCATTATAGAAACATGTAGGGATTAACCTTTGTCATTTAGCGCGGGGTCCAAGGGGTGGCAACCCTTGGCGGGTTAATATCGCTTTATTAAAAATGTGTTAAAATTTGATTTAAAGCTTTCAACAACATTAAATGAGATTGTTACCTTAAAGCTTTCAAAAACAACACTTACATGTAACGACTAACGATGACTTAATGACTCAGTTAAAACGAATATACATGTAGTGTATTAAGATGTATTAGTACACTTTTGAAAGACTTCAAGACACATATCAAAGTACTTCTACTTTGAAGGTATTTCGTATGCCCGAGGGACATATTAAATTAATGTGGCTAATGTGCTTTGATCCAAGTCGGGTCATACCCAATAACAAGCTTACCAACACTTTATATGTATTTAATCTTAACGACTGTATCGTTAAATAAATACGCGACACTTGAACTTTAGAAAATCGGTTTTCTGAAATGTTATTACTTGAAATAAATTATTTGGATAATTTGTATTTAATTATTTATAGGTTTAAATAATTATGTTGTGTTATATTTTATAAAATGGTTTATAAAATTATTGCAAGAGGAATTACATGTTTATTTTATACAAAGTTTATAAAATCATTTACAAGTTTTATAAAATTCACATCTTGTATAAAATAATGGATGAATATGGGCAGATTTTGGAGACCCAAGAAGTCATCCCATGCTTATTCCCTTTTGGCATTTTTGAGGTATTAACTCCTAGGTACATGCTTAATAAGTTTACCAAGGCCTTGACTCAAAAAGCACATGCAATACACATCAAACCACAAGTAAAAACTGCACAAAAAACTGCTCCTGCTGCAGTCTCCTGGCCGTGGGCTGTTGGGAGCTCAAAAGGGGTTCTAAGTTTACTAATACAAGCTTACATCAAGTGTAAAACAAATCCTAACTAAAGGCAAAAGTGTTGGGATCATTGCTTGTGGGTATAAGTCACTTGAGGCTTCAAGTTAGAAGCTAATTAGTCATCAATTCCATTAAACATTCTGCTCAAATCAACCTTGCTGCTGATCGGGTTTTGGAAGCCAAGCAAGTGAGGTTTCAAGTTAGGTTTCAAGGTGTACTAGGTTTATAACAAGGCAAGGGTGTTTTGGTGCTTTGCTTCTTCATTTCCTTCATCATTATTCAAGCATTTTGCAGCCCTTAAACTTGTTTAAGGAGGTATAAACATCCTTACTTTCTACTTAGTTTGTAAGCATATTATTTCACAACTTGGTCCATGGGGTTTAACTTTAAAATGGTTTAAAGATATACAAGTTCTAAAATGTAACTAACATGCTTCCGCTTTGATAAAATTCTTAAAAGGTTTTAAGTATTATCAAACTTGTTAAAACCCAACAATGGTATCTAGAGCCGAAGTTGTTGAAATATGCTTCGAATTGTTGTTTAAAACCCACTACATTTGCAATCTACTAACATGCATGAATGTAGATTGCAAAAACAAATGGGTTTGGGTGGGTTTGTAAGCTTGGCCGAATTTGAAAGAGGTTCCAAGAGGGTTTGGAACTTGCATTTTGGTCAATTTTGGTTGCATGTTAAAGTTCACAATCCTAGCCTTGACCTTGTGTTGATTGCATGTTATATTTGGTTGATTTGTTATATTCATTTGGTATGTAATATTATTCATTCAATTGGCATGTAATAATTATTATTTTGGCTATGTAATTTGTTTTACATTTGGTATGTAAAATAGAATAGGTTGTATTTCATTTTCTAGATAAAAATGTATTAGGATACATATTTTGTAAAAATGAAGAACAAGATCATGAAGACTTCAAGAACACAAGGAGCATATGGATGCAAGGTTAAGTGGGAGATTGTAATCTCCTACTTTGTATGATTAACCCTTACCCGGTGACATTTGTTTTCGGCTAAACAAATGTCCACCAAAATGGCTAGATTGTGAACATACTTATTTTGCATGTGTGGTTGTTTGTATGATTATTGTTTTGTATGTTTGGTTGATACAATTAATCACAAGATAACAACTAACAAAACGACATTTTAATTGGTTAAATTAGACGTGCTAAGTACATGCAAAACGGCAATTTAAATGGTTAAATTTAAAAGGCAACCGAGAACCTTAATAAATGGTTATTAAGAACATGATAAGGATCATACATATAAAATGGTTTATATCAAGTAATTGGCTTAATTACAAAACATGAAAATGGATTTTCAAATAAACCATACACTAAATGCATGTTGGTGTATGGTGCAAAAGTTTTCCTAAACTAGAAATAACGAAAACTCAAAATCCCTTTAACAAACAAGCTTAACAAGTTTAACGCCATCCTTTTGTGAAAACACTTAGACATATTAAGAAACTCTTGACGGGATAAAGGTCACCTAACCGTCATGAGCGGACTAATATCAATAAGGTAAATTTCGCACACTTGTGGGATAAAGGTCACCTAACCACTTGTATGTTGAATTTACATGTTTACACAAGTGGGACGACTTGATTTGGGAATCATGAACTTAGGGTCACCGAAGCATGAGGAACAAATAGGCGTTGATGGGATAAATATGCCATGCAAAAGGATTGCATGATCCCATAACTTAGAAGTTGCAAAAGGATTGCAATTGTCATATAATGACTACCTAGCTAAATCAAATAACGGGATAAAGGTCACCTAACCGAAATTTGATTTACCGTTGGATTCTAATATTTAATAAGTCAATTAAAATTTTAAAAGGGTATTGAATGTTACATTAAAATCGATACTTAAACGAACTTTGTTAATTTTGTAGATGGCCGCCAATAACAACAACAACATTCCAAACGCACCACTTAACCTGAACCACCTATCATTAAGGTCTCTCTTAGAGAAAGACAAACTCAACCATACAAACTTTATGGATTGGTTCCGCAATCTTCGGATTGTCCTCAAACAAGAGGATAAAATGTATGTGCTTGAGGACCCCATTCCCGATCAACCGGATGAGAATGATGTGGAGGCAATGGCCTCTTACGATAAGTATTGCCACGACTCCCTTCAAGTCTCATGCTTAATGCTTGGGACTATGATACCCGAACTCCAAAAGGATTTCGAGCATCATAGTGCATACGACATGATAACGCAATTGAAGGAGATGTTCCTCCAACAAGCGCGTGTCGAACGCTTCGAAACGGTTCGGGCGCTACATGCTTGTCGTATGGACGATACCCAATCGGTTTCATCTTATGTACTTAAGATGAAAAGCCTTATCGATCGTGCTAGCCGTCTTAACCTAAACATATCTAATGAGTTAGCCACCGATCTTATCCTTAACTCCCTATCAAAAAGGTTTGATCAATTTGTAATTAATTACAATATGAATGGGATGGATAAGAGCATAGGTGAGCTTCACGGTATGCTTAGAACGGCGGAAACTAGCATGGGTAAAAGGGCTTTACCCGTGTTAGCAATCGATCAAGGTGGATCCAAAGGTAACACCTCTAAGCCAAAGGTGGCTAAGAGGAAAGGACCCGCCCATCAAGGCAAAGGGAAGGGGAAGATGGTTACCCCAACCAAGAACAAGGCTAAGAAGCAAAAGGTAGCCGAGAAGGCAAACCCCAAGGAAGACCCATGTTTCGGTTGCAGTGAAATGGGTCATTGGAAACGAAACTGTCCAGTCTATCTTAAGGAGTTGAAGGACAAGAGGGATGTAGGGCAAACCTCAGGTAATATATATATGGTATATATAGAGCTTAGTATTACTTCTTCTAATACATGGGTATTAGACACTGGATGTGGAACTCACATTTGCAATTCATTGCAGGGGTTCAAAAGAAGTAGCAAGCAAACGGGAACATCAAGTCTCTACATGGGTAATGGGGCCAAAGTGCAAGTGAAGGCTCAAGGAGACTTTGTGTTAAAGCTTCCAAGTGGTTTGGAACTTATTTTGAAAGATGTTTTGTATGCACCCGATTTATGTCGAAACATTATTTCCATTTCCCGTTTGAAACAATGTGGTTTTATCTTAATTTTGTTAATGATGATATCCATATTTATTTAGATAATGTATTCTATTTCAAGGCTTCACCTTCAAATGGAATTTATGAATTGGTTCATGATGACACATCATCTAGTAGCTCAATGTACCATACAAGCACCAAGAAACTCAAAAGGGATTTGAGTGATTCCTATTTATGGCATTGTCGCCTTGGTCACATAAACAAGAACCGAATGCATACACTTCAAAAGGATGGACTTTTGAAATCAAATGAAATGGATTCGTTTGATGTATGTGAATCTTGTTTACAAGGCAAGATGACTAAAGCACCTTTCAAAGGGACTTATGAAAGGGCTAAAGATTTATTGGGATTAATACATTCGGATGTATGTGGACCCTTTAAACCCATGACTAGGAATGGTGAAAGATACTTTGTTACATTCATTGATGACTTTAGTCGTTTCGGATATGTCTATTTATTAAGACACAAGGACGAAATGTTTGAAGCATTCAAAGAATATCAAAACGAAGTACAAAATCAACTCAACAAGACAATTAAGGTACTTCGTACCGATAGAGGAGGTGAATACCTAAGCGATGCTTTCCAAGATCATCTTAGGAGTTGTGGGATTATCTCACAACTTACTCCACCCGGAACACCCCAACTTAATGGAGTTTCCGAAAGGAGGAACCGAACCCTAATGGATATGGTTTGATCTATGATGGCAAGAAGCTCGTTGCCTCTATCATTTTGGGGTTATTGTCTAAGCTCCGCGGCTCGTATTTTAAATATGGCCCCAACCAAGAAAGTGGAACGAACTCCTCACGAGATGTGGTTTGGCAAACCTCCATCTCTATCATACTTAAAGGTATGGGGATGTGAAGCTTATCCTAAGCGTTACGTCCCTAATAAGTTGAATGCTCGATCCACGAAGTGTATCTTCATAGGATATCCCAAGGATGATATGGGATACTATTTCTATGATCCATCCGAGCAGAATGTATTTGTTGCTCGGAAGGCGGAATTCCTTGAAACTAAGTTCCTAATGGAAGGAAATAGTGAAAGGAAGATAGATCTTGAAGAGGTTCAAGATCAAGTAGATGATACACAATTGGTTAACACTAGCACTCAACATGAAAATGTTGATAGTGATCAAATGGATGATCAAAATACACAAGACATTCGTAGATCTGGTAGGATTAGCAATCCTCCTGAGAGATATGGGTTTCTCATAGATGGTTGCTATACGGTTGATTTGGATGAACCAACAAACTACCAAGATGCTTTATCAAGGATTGATAAAGATAAATGGCAGGATGCCATGGACGCCGAGATGCAATCCATGTATGAAAACCAAGTGTGGGAACTTGTTGAGCAACCTCCTAGCTCTAAGCTAGTTGATTGCAAATGGCTTTTCAAGAAGAAAACCGACATACATGGAAACTTGGATACATATAAAGCTAGACTTGTAGCAAAAGGTTTCACTCAAACTCAAGGGGTTGATTATGATGAAACTTTCTCGCCAGTGGCAATGCTAAAGTCTATTAGGATATTATTTGCCATTGCTGCTCACTACGACTATGAAATATGGCAAATGGATGTCAAAACCGCTTTCCTAAATGGATATCTTATGGAAGATGTCTATATGGTCCAACCTGAAGGTTTTGTTGATCCAAAATATCCTAAAAGGGTATGCAAGTTAAAGAAGTCAATCTACGGATTGAAACAAGCATCTAGAATGTGGAATCATCGTTTTAATGAGGAAGCCGAGAAATTTGGCTTCATTAAAAATGGTGATGAAGCTTGTGTATATAAGAAAGCTAGTGGGAGCACTATCATATTCCTTGTACTATATGTGGATGATATATTATTATTTGGGAATGATATTACCACAATGCAAGGAGTCAAAACTTGGCTAAAGAGTTGCTTCTCCATTAAGGATCTTGGAGATGCACAATACATATTGGGGATAGGGATCTATAGGAATAGATCCAAGAGATTGATAGGTTTAAGTCAAAGTACATACATTGATAAAATCTTGAAAAGGTTCAAGATGGAAAACTCTAAGAAAGGTTTGGTACCTATTCAAAGAGGAACCAGTCTCAGTTCATCTCAGTGTCCCACCATGAAAGATGAACAAGAGAAAATGAAGAAAGTCCCATACGTATCTGCTATTGGGTCTATCATGTATGCAATGATATGTACTAGACCGGATGTGTCATGCGCTCTAAGCTTGACAAGTAGATACCAGAACAACCCAGGAAACAGTCATTGGATTGCTGTTAAAAGTATATTGAAATACCTTAGGAGGACTAAGGATATGTTTCTAATATATGGGTCTGGTGAGGAGGAACTCGCCGTAAAAGGTTACGTGGACGCGAGTTTCCAAACTGATCGAGATGACTCTCGATCACAATCCGGTTATGTCTTCATGTTAAATGGTGGTGCGGTCTCTTGGAAGAGTTCGAAACAGGAGGTTGTTGCGTTATCCACTACAGAGTCGGAGTACATTGCCGCCTCACTGGCAGCTCAGGAAGCTGCATGGATGAAGAAATTCATCGATGACTTAGGAGTGGTCCCTTCCATTCAGGACCCTCTTGAGATCTTTTGTGACAACGAGGGTGCGATTGCTCAAATCAAGGAACCTCGTGCCCATCAAAAGACTCGTCACGTTGAGCGGAGATTCAACTACATAAGGGATGAAGTTGAAAAAGGAAAGATATGTATTCACAAAGTTCATACAGATCATAATGTTGCGGATCCACTCACGAAGCTTTTACATGGGCCAAAACATGAGGGACATGTTTGTGCATTAGGGCTTCGATATTCTAGTGATTGGATATGATCTATTTTAAGTATTTGTACCGGAACGAAATTATTCAAACTCATTAATATAACTATGGTGTTAATTTATTTGAGTTATGTTCCTATTTTGCATATTTCATCCATGAATTAGCAATTATTCAAAATTTCCGTAGTCGATCACATTTGTGGGAACAAGTGTGAGGTTTAGACTATTATGAACTCGGATTGGTATACTTTCATAGGTTGAATGTGGAGCAAGGTTGCAACCAAGGTTCATAGATATTTGTGGGAAACAAATATTGGAAGACCCGCTCTCAAGAATTACTGTATAGAGCCTTTGTGGTTGATCACATGTAATCTTGAGTAAAGGCGAATATCATTGTATCCTCTGACCTGAGATACATATTGGGTTCGGATATTCACCAAGTATTGTGCCTTGATTCTTTCCTTCGCTATTCTGAAACATGGTAGTACATAAGGAAGAACTCAGGCATATTACAAAGTGTATATCTAGGACGTATCTAGTCAAGATGGAATTTGTCCCTCTTATTCGTTGAGAGTCAGATGTCTAAGGCCTGAAAGTTAAATCTATAAGAGAGTGATCACTCTGTATCTCTTGGATTTAACATGACATCTACGACAAAAGGATATATTGAAAGATTCACCTATTCATATTCGAGATGGGAACTCGAAAAGGATGATGTTATTGAATGGCACAAAGTCATAGCATATTGGGGGTGATGGACGGTCGTTAGGTGGTATCTGTCACTTGCATTAATTTCTTATGTTTCTCGTGCAAGTGGGAGATTGAAGGTATTTCGTATGCCCGAGGGACATATTAAATTAATGTGGCTAATGTGCTTTGATCCAAGTCGGGTCATACCCAATAACAAGCTTACCAACACTTTATATGTATTTAATCTTAACGACTGGATCGTTAAATAAATACGCGACACTTGAACTTTAGAAAATCGGTTTTCTGAAATGTTATTACTTGAAATAAATTATTTGGATAATTTGTATTTAATTATTTATAGGTTTAAATAATTATGTTGTGTTATATTTTATAAAATGGTTTATAAAATTATTGCAAGAGGAATTACATGTTTATTTTATACAAAGTTTATAAAATCATTTACAAGTTTTATAAAATTCACATCTTGTATAAAATAATGGATGAATATGGGCAGATTTTGGAGACCCAAGAAGTCATCCCATGCTTATTCCCTTTTGGCATTTTTGAGGTATTAACTCCTAGGTACATGCTTAATAAGTTTACCAAGGCCTTGACTCAAAAAGCACATGCAATACACATCAAACCACAAGTAAAAACTGCACAAAAAACTGCTCCTGCTGCAGTCTCCTGGCCGTGGGCTGTTGGGAGCTCAAAAGGGGTTATAAGTTTACTAATACAAGCTTACATCAAGTGTAAAACAAATCCTAACTAAAGGCAAAAGTGTTGGGATCATTGCTTGTGGCTATAAGTCACTTGAGGCTTCAAGTTAGAAGCTAATTAGTCATCAATTCCATTAAACATTCTGCTCAAATCAACCTTGCTGCTGATCGGGTTTTGGAAGCCAAGCAAGTGAGGTTTCAAGTTAGGTTTCAAGGTGTACTAGGTTTATAACAAGGCAAGGGTGTTTTGGTGCTTTGCTTCTTCATTTCCTTCATCATTATTCAAGCATTTTGCAGCCCTTAAACTTGTTTAAGGAGGTATAAACATCCTTACTTTCTACTTAGTTTGTAAGCATATTATTTCACAACTTGGTCCATGGGGTTTAACTTTAAAATGGTTTAAAGATATACAAGTTCTAAAATGTAACTAACATGCTTCCGCTTTGATAAAATTCTTAAAAGGTTTTAAGTATTATCAAACTTGTTAAAACCCAACATACTTAACAAAAATGCTTACAATTACATTCTCATTCATTTTCATCAACAATTCTACTCGTATGCACCCGTATTCGTACTCGTATAATACACAGCTTCTAGGTGTACTTACTATTGATACATACACTCAATAATCTGATCTTAGCAGCCCTAAATGACTCATCATCCATTATAGAAACATGTAGGGATTAGCCTTTGTCATTTACCATGAATGATTAAGCTAAATAACAAAACTTGAAAAGCCTTTGTTGACTAACTAAAAAAAACGTGGGATTAGCATGGATATATTCATCCATTTCATGCTAGATTACTACATCATATTACTCTCTAAACACACACACTTCCACCTCTTCTAACTCTCATCATATTCAGCAAGTTTTGTGAAATGTCCCATTCTTATTGTTTAAAAATGTTCCATATTAATTGATTTCGTTGCGAGGTTTTGACCTCTATATGAGACGTTTTTCAAAGACTGCATTCATTTTAAAACAAACCATAACCTTTATTTCATCAATAAAGGTTTAAAAAGCTTTACGTAGATTATCAAATAATGATAATCTAAAATATCCTGTTTACACACGACCATTACATAATGGTTTACAATACAAATATGTTACAACAAAATAAGTTTCTTGAATGCAGTTTTTACACAAAATCATACAAGCATGGACTCCAAATCTCGTCCTTATTTAAGTATGCGACAGCGGAAGCTCTTAATAATCACCTGAGAATAAACATGCTTAAAACGTCAACAAAAATATTGGTGAGTTATAGGTTTAACCTATATATATCAAATCATAATAATAGACCACAAGATTTCATATTTCAATACACATCCCATACATAGAGATAAAAATCATTCATATGGTGAACACCTGGTAACCGACATTTACAAGATGCATATATAAGAATATCCCCATCATTCTGGGACACCCTTCGGATATGATATAAATTTCGAAGTACTAAAGCATCCGGTACTTTGGATGGGGTTTGTTAGGCCCAATAGATCTATCTTTAGGATTCGCGTCAATTAGGGTGTCTGTTCCCTAATTCTTAGATTACCAGACTTAATAAAAAGGGGCATATTCGATTTCGATAATTCAACCATAGAATGTAGTTTCACGTACTTGTGTCTATTTTGTAAATCATTTATAAAACCTGCATGTATTCTCATCCCAAAAATATTAGATTTTAAAAGTGGGACTATAACTCACTTTCACAGATTTTTACTTCGTCGGGAAATAAGACTTGGCCACTGGTTGATTCACGAACCTATAACAATATATACATATATATCAAAGTATGTTCAAAATATATTTACAACACTTTTAATATATTTTGATGTTTTAAGTTTATTAAGTCAGCTGTCCTCGTTAGTAACCTACAACTAGTTGTCCACAGTTAGATGTACAGAAATAAATCGATAAATATTATCTTGAATCAATCCACGACCCAGTGTATACGTATCTCAGTATTGATCACAACTCAAACTATATATATTTTGGAATCAACCTCAACCCTGTATAGCTAACTCCAACATTCACATATAGAGTGTCTATGGTTGTTCCGAAATATATATAGATGTGTCGACATGATAGGTCGAAACATTGTATACGTGTCTATGGTATCTCAAGATTACATAATATACAATACAAGTTGATTAAGTTATGGTTGGAATAGATTTGTTACCAATTTTCACGTAGCTAAAATGAGAAAAATTATCCAATCTTGTTTTACCCATAACTTCTTCATTTTAAATCCGTTTTGAGTGAATCAAATTGCTATGGTTTCATATTGAACTATATTTTATGAATCTAAACAGAAAAATTATAGGTTTATAGTCGGAAAAATAAGTTACAAGATGTTTTTGTAAAGGTAGTCATTTCAGTCGAAAGAACGACGTCTAGATGACCATTTTAGAAAACATACTTCCACTTTGAGTTTAACCATAATTTTTGGATATAGTTTCATGTTCATAATAAAAATCATTTTCTCAATATAACAACTTTTAAATCAAAGTTTATCATAGTTTTTAATTAACTAACCCAAAACAGCCCGCGGTGTTACTACGACGGCGTAAATCCGGTTTTACGGTGTTTTTCGTGTCTCCAGGTTTTAAATCATTAAGTTAGCATATCATAAAGATATAGAACATGTGTTTAGTTGATTTTAAAAGTCAAGTTAGAAGGATTAACTTTTGTTTGCGAACAAGTTTAGAATTAACTAAACTATGTTCTAGTGATTACAAGTTTAAACCTTCGAATAAGATAGCTTTATATGTATGAATCGAATGATGTTATGAACATCATTACTACCTTAAGTTCCTTGGATAAACCTACTGTAAAATAGAAAAATGGATCTAGCTTCAACGGATCCTTGGATGGCTCGAAGTTCTTGAAGCAGAATCATGACATGAAAACAAGTTCAAGTAAGATCATCACTTGAAATAAGATTGTTATAGTTATAGAAATTGAACCAAAATTTGAATATGATTATTACCTTGTATTAGAATGATAACCTACTGTAAGAAACAAAGATTTCTTGAGGTTGGATGATCACCTTACAAGATTGGAAGTGAGCTAGCAAACTTGAAAGTATTCTTGATTTTATGTAACTAGAACTTGTAGAATATATGAGGAACACTTAGAACTTGAAGATAGAACTTGAGAGAGATCAATTAGATGAAGAAAATTGAAGAATGAAAGTGTTTGTAGGTGTTTTTGGTCGTTGTGTATGGATTAGATATAAAGGATATGTAATTTTGTTTTCATGTAAATAAGTCATGAATGATTACTCATATTTTTGTAATTTTATGAGATATTTCATGCTAGTTGCCAAATGATGGTTCCCACATGTGTTAGGTGACTCACATGGGCTGCTAAGAGCTGATCATTGGAGTGTATATACCAAAAGTACATACATCTAAAAGCTGTGTATTGTACGAGTACGAATACGGGTGCATACGAGTAGAATTATTGATGAAACTGAACGAGGATGTAATTGTAAGCATTTTTGTTAAGTAGAAGTATTTTGATAAGTGTATTGAAGTCTTCCAAAAGTGTAAAAATACATATTAAAACACTACATGTATATACATTTTAACTGATTCGTTAAGTCATCGTTAGTCGTTACATGTAAGTGTTGTTTTGAAACTTTTAGGTTAACGATCTTGTTAAATGTTGTTAACCCAATGTTTATAATATCAAATGAGATTTTAAATTATTATATTATCATGATATTATCATGTATGAATATCTCTTAATATGATATATATACATTAAATGTCTTTACAACGATAATCGTTACATATATGTCTCGTTTAAAAATCATTAAGTTAGTAGTCTTGTTTTTACATATGTAGTTCATTGTTAATATACTTAATGATATGTTTACTTATCATAGTATCATGTTAACTATATATATATCCATATATATGTCATCATATAGTTTTTACAAGTTTTAACGTTCGTGAATCACCGGTCAACTTGGGTGGTCAATTGTCTATATGAAACATATTTCAATTAATCAAGTCTTAACAAGTTTGATTGCTTAACACGTTGGAAAAATTTAATCATGTAAATATCAATCTCAATTAATATATATAAACATGGAAAAGTTCGGGTCACTACAGTACCTACCCGTTAAATAAATTTCGTCCCGAAATTTTAAGCTGTTGAAGGTGTTGACGAATCTTCTGGAAATAGATGCGGGTATTTCTTCTTCATCTGATCTTCACGCTCCCAGGTGAACTCGGGTCCTCTACGAGCATTCCATCGAACCTTAACAATTGGTATCTTGTTTTTCTTAAGTCTTTTAACCTCACGATCCATTATTTCGATGGGTTCTTCGATGAATTGAAGTTTTTCATTGATTTGGATTTCATCTAACGGAATAGTGAGATCTTCTTTAGCAAAACATTTCTTCAAATTCGAGACGTGGAAAGTGTTATGTACAGCCGCGAGTTGTTGAGGTAACTCAAGTCGGTAAGCTACTGGTCCGACACGATCAATAATCTTGAATGGTCCAATATACCTTGGATTTAATTTCCCTCATTTACCAAATCGAACAACGCCTTTCCAAGGTGCAACTTTAAGCATGACCATCTCTCCAATTTCAAATTCTATATCTTTTCTTTTAATGTCAGCGTAGCTCTTTTGTCGACTTTGGGCGGTTTTCAACCGTTGTTGAATTTGGATGATCTTCTCGGTGGTTTCTTGTATAATCTCCGGACCCTTAATCTGTCTATCCCCCACTTCACTCCAACAAATCGGAGACCTGCACTTTCTACCATAAAGTGCTTCAAACGGCGCCATCTCAATGCTTGAATGGTAGCTGTTGTTGTAGGAAAATTCTGCTAACGGTAGATGTCGATCCCAACTGTTTCTGAAATCAATAACACATGCTCGTAGCATGTCTTCAAGCGTTTGTATCGTCCTTTTGCTCTGCCCATCAGTTTGTGGATGATAGGTAGTACTCATGTCTAGACGAGTTCCTAATGCTTGCTGTAATGTCTGCCAGAATCTTGAAATAAATCTACCATCCCTATCAGAGATAATAGAGATTGGTATTCCATGTCTGGAGATGACTTCCTTCAAATACAGTCGTGCTAACTTCTCCATCTTGTCATCTTCTCTTATTGGCAGGGAGTGTGCTGATTTGGTGAGACGATCAACTATTACCCAAATAGTATCAAAACCACTTGTAGTCCTTGGCAATTTAGTGATGAAATCCATGGTAATGTTTTCCCATTTCCATTCTGGGATTTCGGGTTGTTGAAGTAGACCTGATGGTTTCTGATGCTCAGCTTTGACCTTAGAACACGTCAAACATTCTCCTACGTATTTAGCAACATCGGCTTTCATACCCGGCCACCAAAAATGTTTCTTGAGATCCTTGTACATCTTCCCCGTTCCAGGATGTATTGAGTATCTGGTTTTATGAGCTTCTCTAAGTACCATTTCTCTCATATCTCCAAATTTTGGTACCCAAATCCTTTCAGCCCTATACCGGGTTCCGTCTTCCCGAATATTAAGATGCTTCTCCGATCTTTTGGGTATTTCATCCTTTAAATTTCTCTCTTTTAAAACTCCTTGTTGCTCCTCCTTTATTTGAGTAGTAAGGTTATTATGAATCATTATATTCATAGATTTTACTCGAATGGGTTCTCTGTCCTTCCTGCTCAAGGCATCGGCTACCACATTTGCCTTCCCCGGGTGGTAACGAATCTCAAAGTCGTAATCATTCAATAATTCAATCCACCTACGCTGCCTCATATTCAGTTGTTTCTGATTAAATATGTGTTGAAGACTTTTGTGGTCGGTATATATAATACTTTTGACCCCATATAAGTAGTGCCTCCAAGTCTTTAATGCAAAAACAACCGCGCCTAATTCCAAATCATGCGTCGTATAATTTTGTTCGTGAATCTTCAATTGTCTAGACGCATAAGCAATCACCTTCGTTCGTTGCATTAATACACAACCGAGACCTTGCTTTGATGCGTCACAATAAATCACAAAATCATCATTCCCTTCAGGCAATGACAATATAGGTGCCGTAGTTAGCTTTTTCTTCAATAACTGAAACACTTTCTCTTGTTCATCATTCCATTCAAATTTCTTCCCTTTATGCGTTAATGCAGTCAAGGGTTTTGCTATTCTGGAAAAGTCTTGGATGAACCTTCTGTAGTAACCAGCTAGTCCTAAAAACTGGCGTATGTGTTTCGGAGTTTTCGGGGTTTCCCACTTTTCAACAGTTTCTATCTTTGCCGGATCCACCTTAATACCTTCTTTGTTCACTATGTGACCGAGGAATTGAACTTCTTCCAACCAAAATGCACACTTTGAAAACTTAGCGTACAATTCTTCCTTCCTCAATACTTCTAACACCTTTCTCAAATTTTCACCGTGTTCTTGGTCATTCTTTGAGTAAATAAGTATGTCATCAATGAAAACAATGACAAACTTGTCAAGGTATGGTCCACACACTCGGTTCATAAGGTCCATGAACACAGCTGGTGCATTAGTTAAACCAAACGGCATGACCATAAACTCGTAATGACCGTAACGTGTTCTGAAAGCAGTCTTTGGAATATCATCTTCTTTCACCCGCATTTGATGATACCCGGAACGTAAGTCAATCTTTGAATAAATAGACGAGCCTTGTAGTTGATCAAATAAGTCGTCGATTCTCGGTAGTGGGTAGCGGTTCTTGATGGTAAGTTTGTTCAACTCTCGGTAGTCGATATACAACCTGAATGTACCATCTTTCTTCTTGACAAACAAAACAGGAGCTCCCCACGGTGATGTGCTTGGTCGAATAAAACCACGCTCTAAAAGTTCTTGTAATTGGTTTTGCAGTTCTTTCATCTCGCTGGGTGCGAGTCTGTAAGGAGCCGAGCTATTGGTGGAGCTCCTGGTACAAGATCTATTTGAAATTCAACGGATCGATGTGGGGGTAATCCCGGTAATTCTTTCAGAAATGCATCGGGAAATTCTTTTGCAATGGGAACATCATTGATGCTCTTTTCTTCAGTTTGTACTTTCTCGACGTGTGCTAGAACAGCATAGCAACCTTTTCTTATTAGTTTTTGTGCCTTCAAATTACTAATAAGATGTAGCTTCGTGTTGCCCTTTTCTCCGTACACCATTAAGGGGTTTCCTTTTTCTCGTATAATGCGAATTGCATTTTTGTAACAAACGATCTCTGCTTTCACTTCTTTCAACCAGTCCATACCGATTATCACATCAAAACTCCCTAACTCTACTGGTATCAAATCAATCTTAAATGTTTCGCTAACCAGTTTAATTTCTCAATTCTGACATATATTATCTGCTGAAATTAATTTACCATTTGCTAATTCGAGTAAAAATTTACTATCCAAAGGTGTCAATGGACAACTTAATTTAGCACAAAAATCTCTACTCATATAGCTTCTATCTGCACCCGAATCAAATAAAACGTAAGCAGATTTATTGTCAATAAGAAACGTACCCGTAACAAGCTCCGGGTCTTCCTGTGCCTCTGCCGCATTAATATTGAAAACTCTTCCGCGGCCTTGTCCATTCGTGTTCTCCTGGTTTGGGCAATTTCTAATAATGTGGCCCGGTTTTCCACATTTATAACAAACTACATTGGCATAACTTGCTCCGACACTACTTGCTCCGCCATTACTCGTTCCGACACCATTTGTTCCTTTCGTTCTATTAACCCCTGGTCCGTAGACCTCACACTTCGCCGCGCTATGACCATTTCTTTTACACTTGTTTCAAAATTTGGTGCAGAACCCCGAGTGATACTTTTCACACCTTTGGCATAGCTGCTTCTGATTGTTGTTGTTGTTGCGGTTATTATTGTTGTTGGGATGATTGTTGTAGTTGCTGTTGTTGTTGTTGTTGTTGTTGTTGTTGTTGTTGGGTCATTTGTTGTAGTTGCGATTGATGTTGCGATTGTTGGGATAATTGTTGCGATTATTGTTGTAATTGCTGTTGTTGTTGTATTGGTGATTCTTATCACCGTTTTCCTCCCACTTTATTTTGACTTGCTTCACATTAGCCTCTTCAGCAGTCTGTTCATTAATTCTTTCTTCAATCTGGTTCACTAGTTTGTGAGCCATTCTACATGCCTGTTGTATGGAGGCGGGCTCGTGTGAACTTATATCTTCTTGGATTCTTTCCGGTAATCCTTTCACAAACGCGTCGATCTTCTCTTCCTCATCTTCGAATGCTCCCGGACACAATAGGCACAATTCTGTGAATCGTCTTTCGTACGTGGTAATATCAAATCCTTGGGTTCGTAACCCTCTAAGTTCTGTCTTGAGCTTATTGACCTCGGTTCTGGGACGGTATTTCTCGTTCATCAAGTGCTTGAATGCTGACCATGGTAGTGCGTACGCATCATCTTGTCCCACTTGCTCTAGATAGGTATTCCACCATGTTAATGCAGAACCTGTGAAGGTATGCGTAGCATACTTCACTTTGTCCTCTTCAGTACACTTACTTATGGCAAACACCGATTCGACCTTCTCGGTCCACCGTTTCAATCCGATCGGTCCTTCGGTTCCATCAAATTCCAAAGGTTTGCAGGCAGTGAATTCTTTGTAGGTGCATCCTACACGATTTCCTGTACTGTTAGATCCAAGGTTATTGTTGGTATGTAGCGCAGCCTGTACTGCGGCTATGTTTGAAGCTAGAAAAGTACGGAATTCCTCTTCATTCATATTCACGGTGTGTCGAGTAGTCGGTGCCATTTTCTTCAAAATAGTCAAATGGAACAAGTTAATCATACAGAATATTAAGAGTAGTTAATAGTATTTCGTAGCATAATATGAACTCATTTATAAAAGCTTTTTCTTCATATTAGCGTTTTATAAGTTTAAATTCGGGTAGTACCTATCCGTTAAGTTCATACTTAGTAGCTAATATACAATTCAACTACTACAATTCTATATGAAAAACTGATTATAATAATATTTCGCGTTCAAACTTTTACACAATATTTTACAAACTTACAATACCGCTTATTTTACATATAGCATGAAATATAGCACACAATAAATTTGATACAAGATGGTTGTGAAGATAATTCTAGCTAGTACACAAGTCGTTCAGCAAAGGCAATAAAGACACGTAATTCATACGTCCAGAAACAAGTCATGCATTCTGGTTTTACTAGGACTACTTCCCATCCTTGGTCTTGTGCAACATAACCGTTATGGCCGTTGATAAGACAGCGTGTTGTAACGTCGTCAAAGGGACGAGGGTTACGTAATGTCCAACAGTCCCGTAATAATCTAAAAACCTCATTTCTTACCCGAATTACCGACTCCGTCACTTGTGGAAACGTTTTGTTTAATAGTTGTAGCCCGATGTTCTTGTTCTCACTTTGGTGAGAAGCGAACATTACTAATCCGTAAGCATAACATGCTTCTTTATGTTGCATGTTAGCCGCTTTTTCTAAATCACGAAGTCCAATATTCGGATATATTGAGTCAAAATAATTTCTTAACCCGTTGCGTAAAATAGCATTTGGGTTCCCCGCAATATATGCGTCAAAGTAAACACATCGTAACTTATGGGTTTCCCAATGTGATATCCCCCATCTTTCAAACGAAAGTCTCTTATAAACCAAGACATTCTTGGAACGTTCTTCGAATGTCTTACAAACTGATCTCGCCTTAAATAGTTGTGCCGAGGAATTCTGGCCGACTCTAGACAAGATTTCATCAATCATGTCTCCGGGTAGGTCTCTTAAAATATTGGGTTGTCTATCCATTTTGTGTTTTTAAACTGTAAAATAGACAAGAGTTAGATTCATAAAAAAATACTTATTAATACAAGCAATTTTTACATATATCATAAAGCATAAGAACACTATATTACATATATTACACCACACGAATACAACTATCTTATTCCGACTCGCTCGTTTCTTCTTCTTCGGTTTTGGTTCGTTTTGCCAAGTTTCTAGGGATATATGATGTTCCCCTAATACGAGCCATCGTTGTCCACATTGGTTTAGAAAAACCTGGTGGTTTAGAGGTTCCCGGGTCATTGTTACAACTTAAGGACTTCGGGGGTTGACGATACATATAAAGTTCATCGGGGTTGGAATTAGATTTCTCTATTTTTATGCCCTTTCCCTTATTATTTTCTTTTGCCTTTTTAAATTCAGTTGGGGTAATTTCTATAACATCATCGGAATTCTCGTCGGAATCCGATTCATCGGAGAATTGGTAATCCTCCCAATATTTTGCTTCCTTGGCGGAAACACCATTGACCATAATTAACCTTGGTCGGTTGGTTGAGGATTCTCTTTTACTTAACCGTTTTATTATTTCCGCCACCGGTTCTATTTCTTCTTCCGGTTCCGATTCTTCTTCCGGTTCCGATTCTTCTTCCGGTTCCGACTCTTCTTCCGGTTCCTCTTCGGGAACTTGTGAATCAGTCCACGAATCATTCCAATTTACATTTGACTCTTCATTATTATTAGGTGAGTCAATGGGACTTGTTCTAGAGGTAGACATCTATCACATAATATCAAACGCGTTAAGAGATTAATATATCACATAATATTCACATGTTAAAAATATATAGTTTCCAACAAAATTTGTTAAGCAATCATTTTTCAAGTAAACACGGTCGAAGTCCAGACTCACTAATGCATCCTAACAAACTCGATAAGACACACTAATGAAAAATTCTGGTTCTCTAAGACCAACGCTCGGATACCAACTGAAATGTCCCGTTCTTATTGATTAAAAACGTTCCATATTAATTGATTTCGTTGCGAGGTTTTGACCTCTATATGAGACGTTTTTCAAAGACTGCATTCATTTTTAAAACAAACCATAACCTTTATTTCATAAATAAAGGTTTAAAAAGCTTTACGTAGATTATCAAATAATGATAATCTAAAATATCCTGTTTACACACGACCATTACATAATGGTTTACAATACAAATATGTTACATCGAAATCAGTTTCTTGAATGCAGTTTTTACACAATATCATACAAACATGGACTCCAAATCTTGTCCTTATTTTAGTATGCAACAGCGGAAGCTCTTAGTATTCACCTGAGAATAAACATGCTTTAAACGTCAACAAAAATGTTGGTGAGTTATAGGTTTAACCTATATATATCAAATCGTAACAATAGACCACAAGATTTCATATTTCAATACACATCCCATACATAGAGATAAAAATCATTCATATGGTGAACACCTGGTAACCGACATTAACAAGATGCATATATAAGAATATCCCCATCATTCCGGGACACCCTTCGGATATGATATAAATTTCGAAGTACTAAAGCATCCGGTACTTTGGATGGGGTTTGTTAGGCCCAATAGATCTATCTTTAGGATTCGCGTCAATTAGGGTGTCTGTTCCCTAATTCTTAGATTACCAGACTTAATAAAAAGGGGCATATTCGATTTCGATAATTCAACCATAGAATGTAGTTTCACGTACTTGTGTCTATTTTGTAAATCATTTATAAAACCTGCATGTATTCTCATCCCAAAAATATTAGATTTTAAAAGTGGGACTATAACTCACTTTCACAGATTTTTACTTCGTCGGGAAGTAAGACTTGGCCACTGGTTGATTCACGAACCTATAACAATATATACATATATATCAAAGTATGTTCAAAATATATTTACAACACTTTTAATATATTTTGATGTTTTAAGTTTATTAAGTCAGCTGTCCTCGTTAGTAACCTACAACTAGTTGTCCACAGTTAGATGTACAGAAATAAATCGATAAATATTATCTTGAATCAATCCACGACCCAGTGTATACGTATCTCAGTATTGATCACAACTCAAACTATATATATTTTGGAATCAACCTCAACCCTGTATAGCTAACTCCAACATTCACATATAGAGTGTCTATGGTTGTTCCGAAATATATATAGATGTGTCGACATGATAGGTCGAAACGTTGTATACGTGTCTATGGTATCTCAAGATTACATAATATACAATACAAGTTGATTAATTTATGGTTGGAATAGATTTGTTACCAATTTTCACGTAGCTAAAATGAGAAAAATTATCCAATCTTGTTTTACCCATAACTTCTTCATTTTAAATCCGTTTTGAGTGAATCAAATTGCTATGGTTTCATATTGAACTCTATTTTATGAATCTAAACAGAAAAAGTATAGGTTTATAGTCGGAAAAATAAGTTACAAGTCATTTTTGTAAAGGTAGTCATTTCAGTCGAAAGAACGACGTCTAGATGACCATTTTAGAAAACATACTTCCACTTTGAGTTTAACCATAATTTTTGGATATAGTTTCATGTTCATAATAAAAATCATTTTCTCAGAATAACAACTTTTAAATCAAAGTTTATCATAGTTTTTAATTAACTAACCCAAAACAGCCCGCGGTGTTACTACGACGGCGTAAATCCGGTTTTACGGTGTTTTTCGTGTTTCCAGGTTTTAAATCATTAAGTTATAATATCATATAGATATAGAACATGTGTTTAGTTGATTTTAAAAGTCAAGTTAGAAGGATTAACTTTTGTTTGCGAACAAGTTTAGAATTAACTAAACTATGTTCTAGTGATTACAAGTTTAAACCTTCGAATAAGATAGCTTTATATGTATGAATCTAATGATGTTATGAACATCATTACTACCTTAATTTCCTTGGATAAACCTACTGGAAAAGAGAAAAATGGATCTAGCTTCAACGGATCCTTGGATGGCTCGAAGTTCTTGAAGCAGAATCATGACACGAAAACAAGTTCAAGTAAGATCATCACTTGAAATAAGATTGTTATAGTTATAGAAATTGAACCAAAGTTTGAATATGATTATTACCTTGTATTAGAATGATAACCTACTGTAAGAAACAAAGATTTCTTGAGGTTGGATGATCACCTTACAAGATTGGAAGTGAGCTAGCAAACTTGAAAGTATTCTTGATTTTATGAAACTAGAACTTTTGGAATTTATGAAGAACACTTAGAACTTGAAGATAGAACTTGAGAGAGATCAATTAGATGAAGAAAATTGAAGAATGAAATTGTTTGTAGGTGTTTTTGGTCGTTGGTGTATGGATTAGATATAAAGGATATGTAATTTTGTTTTCATGTAAATAAGTCATGAATGATTACTCATATTTTTGTAATTTTATGAGATATTTCATGCTAGTTGCCAAATGATGGTTCCCACATGTGTTAGGTGACTCACATGGGCTGCTAAGAGCTGATCATTGGAGTGTATATACCAATAGTACATACATCTAAAAGCTGTGTATTGTACGAGTACGAATACGGGTGCATACGAGTAGAATTGTTGATGAAACTGAACGAGGATGTAATTGTAAGCATTTTTGTTAAGTAGAAGTATATTGATAAGTGTATTGAAGTCTTTCAAAAAGTGTATAAATACATATTAAAACACTACATGTATATACATTTTAACTGAGTCGTTAAGTCATCGTTAGTCGTTACATGTAAGTGTTGTTTTGAAACCTTTAGGTTAACGATCTTGTTAAATGTTGTTAACCCAATGTTTATAATATCAAATGAGATTTTAAATTATTATATTATCATGATATTATCATGTATGAATAACTCTTAATATGATATATATACATTAAATGTCTTTACAACGATAATCGTTACATATATGTCTCGCTTAAAAATCATTAAGTTAGTAGTCTTGTTTTTACATATGTAGTTCATTGTTAATATACTTAATGATATGTTTACTTATCATAGTATCATGTTAACTATATATATATCCATATATATGTCATCATATAGTTTTTACAAGTTTTAACGTTCGTGAATCACCGGTCAACTTGGGTGGTCAATTGTCTATATGAAACATATTTCAATTAATCAAGTCTTAACAAGTTTGATTGCTTAACATGTTGGAAACATTTAATCATGTAAATATCAATCTCAATTAATATATATAAACATGGAAAAGTTCGGGTCACTACAACATTAACTCTTCCAAAATCAAAGATTAAGCAAACTCATTTTCAAGTTCATGCTAGTTACTCCAAAACAACAAATCGAGCATGCAAATCATATATTCATGTTAGACTTGAGCCATAGACACTAATTAACAACTTTATGAATCAAAAACATCAAGAACACAAAATCTAGTGATTTTAGAAAGTTACCCAAATGAGATGAAATTGGTATCAAGTTGTAGAGGATGAAGAGAGGATTCCAAATATGTAATTTGTTTTGATGTTAGCTTCCAAATCCGAATTTAGATGATGAATCTTTGGGTTGAAGATTTAGAGAAAATGTGGAAGTATGAGAGAAAAAAGGAAAAAGAAAATAGGAAAAATGAATGGATGAGGAGGGAGTTTGACTCCTTTGACCTAGTCACCCTTTTTGGCACATTGGCAAGTTTAGTCCCTCAAGTTTGTAGTCAGGTGCGGGAAAAAACCGAACGAATTATTTTGAATTTCACGGGAGTACGGGAGATGTTATGATCCAATAACGGGAATATTGAGAATGTTAGCTAACGGAGGATACGAATTTAGATACGAAGGATATTATTTAAAATAAAAGACGAACGTTAAAATAATTTAACAGAAAAATGCGGGATGTTACATTACCCACACCTTAAAAGAAATTTCGTCCCGAAATTTAGTTGGAAGCAATAGTCGACGTCTCTTCCTCGAGACCTTGCATTGTAAATGCTATGAATAAGTGAAGATATGTCCTTGGGCATTTCCACGAATTTGGATAGTCGAGGTTTCACGTTGTATTAAGGCTTGGTTTACGATCTACCATTTCAACCGGTTTTTCCCATGGAGGAGAGTTTGTCATCAATAGTAGGTTTAACATGAAGGATAGCACGTTCCTGTTCCGCAGGACACGTCTCTAAGTTTGTTACACGAAACATAAGGTAAACGGAAACTTTAATTGAGTCAAGAGACCTAAACGGTAGGAGGCGGTTCCAATACGCCCCAAGATTTTCAAAAAGATAAATATTGCGAATATAACTTTCCTCGATTTCTCGAAACGGGTTACACCTTTCCAAGGTGCGGTTTTTCAATGTTACGCGATTACTGACTTTGAACTTGAGAGATTTTTATCTAACCTCGGTATAACTCCTTTGGTGATTGCGGGTCGTCTTAGCCCTTCTCAGACTTGAATTACCTCAATGGTTATTTCTCAAATGATTTCGAATTTGATGATTTGCTCGTCACCTACTTCGGTCCAATGAAATAGGAGAACAACACTGGTGGTGATGTAAGGTTTCGAAAAGTGCGGCGTTAATACACGAGTGGTAACTACTGTTGTGAGAGGAGACAACTAAAGGCAACAATACAAGTTTGTAACATGCCTTTCCAAGATTTGAATCGTAAGTTTGTTTGGTCCGTTGGTTGTGGATGATACACGGCACTCCTGTTTGGACGGGTCCCTGAGGTTCCTTGTAAGGCATCCCGAATTTAGAAGTGAGACGAGTATCTCGATCTGAAATTTTTAATGGAGATGGCACGCCGTGCTGAACTAGAATTTTCTTTAAAACACGTTTGAACAGGTTTTGTTTCTCAAGAGGTCCGCACCGCGGAAGATCTATCAGTTCCCGGAAATGTTTGCTAGGACTATTCACCCTCGTGGCGAATACTAATATAATGTGAAGAGTTTCTCTCTCCATTGAGAAATTTTATAAAAAGTTTCCTTATATGGGAGTGCGAGTGATAAGACAGGAGTGAAATGAGAACTTTGAATAGGATGAGTTCACACTTTGAGGTAACCATGTCGCGCACCTAGTGGTCGAATGTTGAGGCTTGGTGGGAAAACGAGATAGTACACCTAGTTGTATAGCTCGGGCTGAGTAGTAGTTGGCCATATCAGGAGCATAAGGACGATAAGTCAAAGAAGAGTGAAGTATCATTGGATTGTGTGTTATCTTAAGTTCCAGTAATATCAGATGGTAAGGGTGAAATAACGGAGTTATGTGACGTGGCACGTGATCACGAGAAGATTGTTCGGATTCATAATCAAGTATTTAAATTTTTCAAGCAAATTAACAAATTTTCAGTTTCCTTGATTTCGAGTCGAGAGAGTATGCCTTTCAGGCGTTCAAGTAGAGATATTTCCATATTTGAATTCCATTGTGCTACACGAATTTAGCTAGTAAGGTTGGTGTGAAAAATCATGTTCAAATTTTGGACACAGAGAGGTTCAAATTATTTCCTCAGTGAGTTAACGAGTTTAAAGGTCGTGCAACACGAGAAAAGTCAAAAATGAATCTTCAGTAATAACCGGCGAGATCTAAGATTTTATGAATACAAGTCTGAGTCATGAGGGTTTCCCGATTACGTGTGGTTTAGATTGCGAAATGTATTGAAATACTTTGACCACTAACAACATGGTCTAAAAATTGGACTTCGTTTAACCAAAATTCTCACTTGGAGAATTCGGAATAGAGTTGCTCTTTTCTCAAGAGTTCGAGCGTAAGACGGAGATGTCGTTCGTTTTCTTCTTTACTTGAATAGGTTTAGACATCATAACGGATTCATCTAGATAAGTTTACAAACGCGGTTCAGGAGGCCTATGAATACGAGCGGAGGCCTAGATAATCGAACGGTACTAAAAGAAATTTACAACTATCGTAGTGAGTTTTAAAAGTGGGTTAGGAGACATCTTCTCCCTGATCTCTCAATTACTGATAATCGGAATAGAGGTCGGTTTGGAATATACGCAAGATTCATGTAAATAATCATGAGGTCATGGATACGAGGATAAGGGTATCGGTTTTCAACCGAAAGTTACTTAGTTCCAATGATCTATACATAATTGTAGGGAAACTTTTCTCCTTAATGAATAGGTTTTGAGCTCCTTAGTTCTATAGGTGTCAAGTCATAATTCAAATTATCCACCCAATAAGATTAACGTATATCCTCCGATAAAATTTATAGGTACACAATCTTTTCCGTTGGTCACTTGAATTGCCTAAGTAATATCTAAAGGAAAAAGGTGGAGTGCAAAGAGTACGAGTCAAAGCCTTGGTTATAAAATGTCTAACGGTAACCGAATCGAATAAGTATGAAATATGCGGGTTGTTGTGAAGAAACGTACCCGTGACTAGTCCATCATCGTCTCGGGCATCCTAGGTGTCGATGTTGAAAGTTCAACGGCATGCGTTGGGGTTGGTTTCTTCGTTGGACATGCACTCCTAAAATGACCCGGTTGGCCACATTCGAAACAAACACTCGTTTTTGGTACATTGGGCCCCTTTTTAGCAACAGGGGCGGCACTTTTACAAATATGGGCCACATGGCCACTTCTTTGACACCTAATGCAAAATGGCTTACCACATTCTCCCAAATGATGTTTGTGGCACTTGTTACAATAAGGTAGGTTTCCGACATACCCCTTCTTGCCACCGGGGGTGAAAGGCTTCTTGGCGAAGTTGTTGTGGTTGTGGTTGCTTGATGGAGAGGATTCCCATTTTCTTTTGTTGTTACCCGGTTGGTCCTCGGCCATTGGTGCCGGCGCTTCAATTTCATTCACCGTTTTTATAGATTGGCGGGCCATCGCTAAAGCCTCTTGTAGGTTAATGGGTTTGGATGACATTACCCCGTGTTGAATGCTCTTAGGGAGGCCATCCATGTAAAGTTCAACTCTTAGGGACTCGGGAGTCATGAGATTTGGACACATTAAGACTAGTTCGGTAAACCGTTGATTATAAGCTTCGAGGTCATTCCCGACCGTTTTTAAATTTCTTAGCCCCTGTTCAAGCTTTCGAGTCTCATCGCACGGGAAGTATTCGGTGATCATTCTTTCTCTTAATTCGGTCTAAGAGAGTGTGTGGTCTTCATCCATACCCACCGATTGTACATGCGTATTCCACCATGAGAGAGCAACTTCGGTGAAAGTGAGGGTGGAGAATTTGACCTTATCTCGGTCTCGACACCCGCTTATGCTAAAAATGGATTCCGTTTGATCAAACCATCAGGTGAGAGCAACCGATCCCCCGGCTCCATCGAAAGTGGAAGGATTGTACTTCATGAAGTTTTTGTATGAGCAACACTCGCTTGGATTACCGGCTCCACGATTGTTGTGGTTGGAAAAGTGATCGGCTACAGCCGTACCCATGGCAGTGGTTATCATTCGTTGAAAAGCTTGTTCTAGAGTTTCGGGAGGAGTATCGTGTTGGCCTTGGTGAGCCATTGTTCCTTCATGACACAAGAATACCATTGATTAGTATTATCAATAATACTAATCGTGATATGAAATCAAGATAAAGAGAAAATTTTCCTTGACTCGCCTTAAATTGTTTATGTCAAAATGTCAGAACGTTCATATGAGTCACCGTAATATAATCCCGACAATTATATTACCCTAATTCATATGTACATTCGACATTATTTCACAAAGTCAAGGTGGCGCGTCAATCAAATTAAACAACATGAGATCAAGATGAAGTAAGAGTTAGATATGAGTAGAAACGTTTGAGTATAAATGCACAAATAGTCAAGTAATTCCTACTTCAAGTCAATATGCCGGTTGTAGTCTAGATTTACTAATGTACCCTATGACTCGGGGTTGACACCAATGAACTCTAAATCCCTACAACCAAAGCTCTGATACCATCTGTAGCGACCCGACCAAACCATCATTGACGGCGCCGACTACTTAGGTCCCATTGCGTGGTCGTATGTGACGACCCGAAAAATTTCAACTTATTTTAAACCAATTCTCTATATGATTTAATAATTTCATCATGATAAGCAATGAATTTTGACAAGTTTTAAAACTTTTGAAATGAGTTTTATACAAACAATTGACCATCCATTTGTCCGACGATTCACGAACGTCATAACTTGTATTAATTATATACTTATGTATATATATGGATTATATCTAACTTGAATATATGATAATTAAGTATCTCATTAAATATATTAACAATGAATTATATACATAAAATGAGACTACTAACTTAAGGACTTCGAAACGATATATATATATATATATATATATATATATATATATATATATATATATATATATATATATATATATATATATATATATATATATATATATATATATATATATATATATATATATATAACGCTTAACGACGTTATAACTTCTAAGTTAAAATAAATATATATATATATATATATATATATATATATATATATATATATATATATATATATATATATATATATATATATATATATATATATATATATATATATATATATATATATTGTAACGACCCGGAAATTTCCGACCAAATTTAAACCTTATACTTTATATGTTTCCGACACGATAAGCAAAATCTGTAATATTGAGTCTAGAAAGTTTGAAATCTATATTTAGGTAATCAATTACCATTTGATTGTGCCCAACGACTCACGAACAATTAATTATAATAAGATATGTTAATATATATATATAGATATATATATATATATATATATATATATATATATATATATATATATATATATATATATATATATATATATATATATATATATATATATATATGAAAACGAGTTCTATACATATTTAAAACCATATGTATGTTGTAAGCTAATTAAATATAAATAAAAAAAAATTTAACTATTCAAATATGTTATTATTTATTATGTAAATATTAGGTAGTACATGAGTAATAATATGTAACATTTATATATTAAGTTTAATAACAAATAAAATACAGTTGTATTAGTAATACTATCATTACATCATTAATATTACTGGTATCAATATTAATAATTTGTATTCTTAATATTATCAGTATTGTTTTAATTAAAAGATTATAATTATTAAAATAAAGAATTTTAAATGATTAAAATTATAATTATTAATAATAATATTACATTTTATAAATACTAAAAACAACTGTTATAATAATAGTTAGTATTGTAATTATTATAAAAAAAAAAATTTATTATCATTATTATTATTATTATTTTATTATCATAATTAGTCATTTTATTTATATTGATATATTACTATATTTAATAATTTATATTAATAATAATTATTATTATTAAAAAAAATCTTATATTTATAGAACCAGATATATACGCGTGTATATATATATTTATATAACCATCTGTTTCTTCTACTCTCCGTAATTAATTGTCAATAACAAACTTCACTATCAACTGTATCTGTTTTGGTTTTATGCAATTGATCACATTAGGAAAAGAATCTCATTGAATCAGATATAAACAAAGGCCTTGTTACCTCTTGCTATCGGTTTCCTTTTATATTTTTTTTTTTTTTATTTCTGCTCCTCTATGAATTGTGTACTAGGTGTCGACCTTTAACAGCTCTCTAAATCAATTCAACCTTCATTTGATTACCTTGCAAACGTTCACAAGAACCCTTCACAGCTTTTTATTAAACAGATTAAATCAGAAAAATCACGAAGAACAGGTAACTGTTATGTTCATGCTCCAATATTTCCAAAACTTCGAAATTCTATTATATTTCAAAATCTATAAAAACAGTTTTGTTAGGAACAATTTAATGAATCTATCTGCAAACTTTCGGTATCCAATTTCCTCTTTTGATTTCAAATTTTAGAGTTAAAGATAATAATTTAAAAGTCAAAAGAGTGTGTTCTTCGTAAAATTAGGATTCGTGTTAAAGTTTCAGGTTCAATTGATTGTTCCTAAAGATTCTAAACACGATTTAAAATATATTTTGTGTAGAAATCTTCTTCTAAAATGACCTTAAAACAGAAAAATCAATTTTGTTTTTTTTTGTTTATCAGCGACGACGGGACACGTATGCAAGGTTTCGACTTATCATATCGACCCATCTATATAAATATTTCGGAACAACCATAGACACTCTATATGTGAAGGTGGGAGTTGGCTATACAGGGTCGAAGTTGATTCCAAAATATATATATACTTTGAGTTGTGATCGACACTGAGACCGGTACACGGGTCACGATACGTATTGATTAATTCGAATATTATATATTTAATTTATATACGAAATTATTAAACCATTGGACAATCGGACTATTGGACTGCTAACTTTGGACGATTAAAATGAATTAAAATGTTGATTATAACATATGAAACTAAACAATTCTTCAAGTTTGCCACTTGATTCTATCTAAACCTCATTCGTATCTTGGCGATTACATTTCGTATTCACAACTTTTCACGATTCTTGAAAACGCCTCAATCAAGAAGTTGAACCAGTCGCACCTCGTCTACGGAAGAAAGATTCATGCATATGGTTATGTACCTGAAAACTTTTGGAAACTGAGTTAACACGTAGCAGTGTAAATTTCTTTAGTGTTATTATTACCCAAAATAACTTTGCAATTTCTTTCCAAATTAGCCACTTTTATCACAGCTCCACTTTGACTTCTCAGTAAAACTAGTCTTATTATCATCTCGATATAAACACGCTGTCCTTTCGCCGTCGTTACTGGAGAACCTTTCACAACATCCTGTACCAACAGCTCAGCATCCCTTTGGCGGAATCCGCAAGACGTATTTTGAAAATCTTGCAGAACTTCTCCAGCTATACTTATGATGTTTATCTCTAAAAATTTCATACCCCGAATGTGAAATTTCTGAAAAACGTCTTGAACTATGAAGTAGTTCTTGAAATGCTGACGAAGCAGCATGTTGTAGACGGTCTTAATGACCAAAAGTTGATGATAGAAGGAGGAAGTGTTAGGAACGCTCGATAGAAAATTTGGTACTGAACACCGGATTGAGCAAACCGTGGAGGAGACTCTGAACAAATTTCAAGGACTAAACTTGTACATAAAGAATCATGACGATTCTGTAGCAAACACCTTGCTTCTGAATCTAAACCCTTACGGGTAAATCTTCATCATCATCCTTTGATATTAGAAATTCCAAGATATCATCGTATCTTTCATATCCTCAATATTTCTGGAAATATTTTCACAACTATTCTTATCTGCAATCATTTACCTCTCCGTAATATCTACGTTATAATATGAAAGAAACTGTGTTAGTTTCTAAATTCTGAAACCTTCAAGTTCAAAATATGAATATTTTGAAGTAGTGTTGGGAATTGATGCATGAATTAGTATAATATAATGAAACTTGATCAACTTCATTATATTACAGTAAGTCATGTTAAGTTCCTAATGGAATGTGATGATTCACAGTACCGTCATCATGTGTCATGTTACACGACTCTTACATACTATTCAATCTCCAACCATATTAAGAACATATCGTCTTGATAGTGCTATCTTTTCCAGGATATTCCGGTAATTTGACAAATCAAAAATTGTTCCATTACCATTTCTATCCTAGAGCATTAAATATGTTCATTTCAAATTTCATAACTACGAATTCCGAATCATTGTTCGCTTGACTCGAGGATGGGAAGAAGAAACGAAGGGGGTAGTTTTATAAGTATCCGACAAAGAAATCACAATAGAATTGCCGCATTAAATCAAAGAAGATTCTGTTTCCTAAATCGCCGAAGAACCAAATCTTATTACGAAAGATTTTCTTTAAATCTCGTAAATTCCGGAAATCAATCATAACCACGTCATCAGTTAAGATGATATCATATTACTCATTTTACTCTCTTTTGTGATAGCTTCGCTCGTACGCTTCACATGATCGAAATGTTTTATCTATATCTATCAATAATGATAAAACTCCGTTATTACCTCCTATTTGTCATGAAAACATTCCTATTGTTATTTATGACAACATCTACCAAATTTCGGGGACGAAATTTCTTTAACGGGTGGGTACTGTAACGACCCGGAAATTTCCGACCAAATTTAAACCTTATACTTTATATGTTTCCGACACGATAAGCAAAATCTGTAATATTGAGTCTAGAAAGTTTGAAATCTATATTTAGGTAATCAATTACCATTTGATTGTGCCCAACGACTCACGAACAATTAATTATAATAAGATATGTAAATATATATATATATATATATATATATATATATATATATATATATATATATATATATATATATATATATATATATATATATATATATATATATATATATATATATATGAAAACGAGTTCTATACATATTTAAAACCATATGTATGTTGTAAGCTAATTAAATATAAATAAAAAAAATTTAACTATTCAAATATGTTATTATTTATTATGTAAATATTAGGTAGTACATGAGTAATAATATGTAACATTTATATATTAAGTTTAATAACAAATAAAATACAGTTGTATTAGTAATACTATCATTACATCATTAATATTACTGGTATCAATATTAATAATTTGTATTCTTAATATTATCAGTATTGTTTTAATTAAAAGATTATAATTATTAAAATAAAGAATTTTAAATGATTAAAATTATAATTATTAATAATAATATTACATTTTATAAATACTAAAAACAACTGTTATAATAATAGTTAGTATTGTAATTATTATAAAAAAAATTTTATTATCATTATTATTATTATTATTTTATTATCATAATTAGTCATTTTATTTATATTGATATATTACTATATTTAATAATTTATATTAATAATAATTATTATTATTAAAAAAAAATCTTATATTTATAGAACCAGATATATACGCGTGTATATATATATTTATATAACCATCTGTTTCTTCTACTCTCCGTAATTAATTGTCAATAACAAACTTCACTATCAACTGTATCTGTTTTGGTTTTATGCAATTGATCACATTAGGAAAAGAATCTCATTGAATCAGATATAAACAAAGGCCTTGTTACCTCTTGCTATCGGTTTCCTTTTATATATTTTTTTTTTATTTCTGCTCCTCTATGAATTGTGTACTAGGTGTCGACCTTTAACAGCTCTCTAAATCAATTCAACCTTCATTTGATTACCTTGCAAACGTTCACAAGAACCCTTCACAGCTTTTTATTAAACAGATTAAATCAGAAAAATCACGAAGAACAGGTAACTGTTATGTTCATGCTCCAATATTTCCAAAACTTCGAAATTCTATTATATTTCAAAATCTATAAAAACAGTTTTGTTACGAACAATTTAATGAATCTATCTGCAAACTTTTGGTATCCAATTTCCTCTTTTGATTTCAAATTTTAGAGTTAAAGATAATAATTTAAAAGTCAAAAGAGTGTGTTCTTCGTAAAATTAGGATTCGTGTTAAAGTTTCAGGTTCAATTGATTGTTCCTAAAGATTCTAAACACGATTTAAAATATATTTTGTGTAGAAATCTTCTTCTAAAACGACCTTAAAACAGAAAAATCAATTTTGTTTTTTTTGTTTATCAGCGACGAACAGTGAGGCAGGAACTGTTTTGATTTTTTTTTCGATTGATTAATCTATTTAATCATGTTTAAAAGATTTCTGTTTCTAGTTAAAAATCATATATTATTTGATAACCCAAATTGGTAGATGATGAATGGTTTTGGGATCGATTGGAGAAGAAGGTGAAAATCAAACAGACATAGATATAGTTTAAATGAATAAAACTGGGTTCCAAATCAGAATATGAGCAACAGCTCAGATGGTTTAGGGGGTTTGTGAGTAAGCGGGAGGTTGCGGGTTCGAGCCCCGTCGCGGGCAAAATTTTTAGGAAGCTTAGTAAAGGTATAATAATATTTTTTTTATTATTATTATTATCATTATTATTTTAATTAATGTTATTATTAGTAAAAAAAATTATTTTTACAAAGTATTATAATCATTATTATTATTACTATCAAAACAATAGGTATTAAATTTATTATTATTATCATCATTAGAATTATGATTATTATTATTACTATCATTATTTGAAATATTAAGTATTACCAAAATCAATATTCTTATATGACAAATATCATTCAAGTGTTATAACAATTACTAGTGTCACAAGCAAATGTTATATCTAAATATATATTTTATACATCTAATTTAATTATATATATAAGTTATTAATATAAAAATTAAAACACTAATAATAGTATATATATATTTATTCGGTTATAATTTTATGTGTTAATAAATACTTGAATAATATAGGTTCGTGAATCCGAGGCCAACCCTACATTTGTTCAAAGATGTTATATGTATTTTTACTACAAAATATAGTATGGTGAGTATATAGTCCCACTTTTAAACTCTAAGTATTTCGGGATGAGAATACATGTATTTTATGTTTTACGTTATGGACACAAGTAACTGAAAAATATATTCTACGTTGAGTTGTACCACTGGCATACTTCCCTGTAGCTTGGTAACTAATATTTACAGCGGTATTGTAAACGCGAATCCTGTTGATAGATCTATCGGGCCTGACAACCCCAACCGGACTGGACGACCAGTATTCAACGGTTGCACAGTACTTCGTTTTGTGACTACACTTGGTACGGTGTAGTAAGATTTCATAATAAAGGGAATATGCGACGTGATTAAATGTTAAGTATGGTTACCAAGTGCTCAACCACTTAGAATATCTTTATTAAATGTTTATATATGAAATCTTGTGGTCCATAGTTATAACGCTGCTAGCATCAAACCTATATATCTCACCAACTTTATGTTGACATTTTAAAGCATGTTATTCTCAGGTACGAATTAAGTCTTCCGCTGTGCATTAGCTCATGTTAAAGATATTATTCGGAGTCGATCAACGCGGTGGGACTAACTGTAGAAGACTACGTCCGGGAGGATTAGTTTCGGATTCTTACAGTTGGTATCAGAGCGTTGGTCTTAGTGAACCAGGTCTTGCATTAGTGTGTCTGACTAGTAGTTGTTAGAATACATTAATGAGTCTGGACTTTGACCGTGTCTATATGTCAAAAGTTTTGCTTATCATATCTAGTCGGAAACCATCTGCTTATCAGCCTTAGGAAATTTTCTGCTTATCATTCTTAAGTCTGGACACGTCTTACTGCATTTAGTGCATCGATAGTGTATAGACAAAATTTATATTTTAGCGTATCTGTTACTATAGAATTGCCTGATACATGTCGTAAATTTCTCTGTAGTCTACGGAATCTTTAGTACTATATATATAGGTATTCTATGAAGATAGAATATCATCCTATATTCGGAAATCGTTTCATCTCAAAGATCCTTTTCATCCATCAAATTGCCCCTTGGCGTTGAACCTGAAGCGTTTACCGGCGAACCTGTTCGGAAAACCATTTCCTCTCTCGTTTCTAAAGTATCTCGTCACGATTACATACTATCCCATATTTCGAATCTTGTCCATTCGCTCGTTCTAATCGCCAATCATTCCGGTGTACTAGCAGAAGTTAACAAACTTCGCGCTCGCGTGACGGCTTTGGGGAACCTGGTGCGAAGGTTACAAACACCAGCAGCAGCACCAGCAGCATAATCAGGACCACCATCATCAACGCCGACAGTACCCTTATCATTCCTAAACCATAACCGCGCTGTAACTCTCAACATCACAATCTGTACCTCGAAAATCAATATTACACGCCTCAATATCACCATCTTTACTTCGAGTATGAACTTCGTTCTACACATCGATCTACATCGACTATCTTCGTTTTACGTATCATTTTACCTCATTTTTCCTCGTTCGACATGGTGATTATGTAATTTCTAAACTTTTAGAGATTATGTAATCTAGTATTAACGATAAATCAGATGAGTTTTTGACTCATTAAATCCATGATTTCATCCAATGAAAATATATATGCAAGTATATTTTCATAAAGATTGTAATTTAAAAATTCTTTTGTACAAACTGTTAATGATGAAAATATTTTAACGGGTGGGTAGTACCCGAGAAATATTTAGAATTCACATTAATAAGTTACACTGTACATTCTTCGAATCTGATTCAACGATCATTTACTATCCTACTTACAACTACCGATATACGTATCCGTTCACCACAGAAAAACCATTTCCATTCAAATTTCATATTCGGATTTTGACCTATCAGAATTCAACAAGTGGCATAAAGAAGAAAACATTGGACAAAATAAAAAGTGTTAGAAACAAACGAATTAATTAATTGAAATTGTGATAGGATTTCACGCTAACTGTTCCGTCTAACTGTTCCCAGCTAACTGATTAACATTTAATTTATTGCAATTTACATTCTCGCAATTTTATTTATCGTCATTTAATTTCTGCACTGTACATACTGTCGGGACACATGTACAACGATACGTCGGATTAATTCTGAGACAACACGTTGTATAATGGGTCATGATATATTTATTTATTTTATGCATTTTAAATAACGGGACACGTATGCAAGGTTTCGACTTATCATATCGACCCATCTATATAAATATTTCGGAACAACCATAGACACTCTATATGTGAAGGTGGGAGTTAGCTATACAGGGTCGGAGTTGATTCCAAAATATATATATACTTTGAGTTGTGATCGACACTGAGACCGGTACACGGGTCACGATACGTATTGATTAATTCGAATATTATATATTTAATTTATATACGAAATTATTAAACCATTGGACAATCGGACTATTGGACTGCTAACTTTGGACGATTAAAATGAATTAAAATGTTGATTATAACATATGAAACTAAACAATTCTTCAAGTTTGCCACTTGATTCTATCTAAACCTCATTCGTATCTTGGCGATTACAATTCGTATTCACAACTTTTCACGATTCTTGAAAACGCCTTAATCAAGAAGTTGAACCAGTCGCACCTCGTCTACGGAAGAAAGATTCATGCATATGGTTATGTACCTGAAAACTTTTGGAAACTGAGTTAACACGTAGCAGTGTAAATTTCTTTAGTGTTATTATTACCCAAAATAACTTTGCAATTTCTTTCCAAATTAGCCACTTTTATCACAGCTCCACTTTGACTTCTCAGTAAAACTAGTCTTATTATCATCTCGATATAAACACGCTGTCCTTTCGCCGTCGTTACTGGAGAACCTTTCACAACATCCTGTACCAACAGCTCAGCATCCCTTTGGCGGAATCCGCAAGACGTATTTTGAAAATCTTGCAGAACTTCTCTAGCTATACTTATGATGTTTATCTCTAAAAATTTCATACCCCGAATGTGAAATTTCTGAAAAACGTCTTGAACTATGAAGTAGTTCTTGAAATGCTGACGAAGCAGCATGTTGTAGACGGTCTTAATGACCAAAAGTTGATGATAGAAGGAGGAAGTGTTAGGAACGCTCGATAGAAAATTTGGTACTGAACACCGGATTGAGCAAACCGTGGAGGAGACTCTGAACAAATTTCAAGGACTAAACTTGTACATAAAGAATCATGACGATTCTGTAGCAAACACCTTGCTTCTGAATCTAAACCCTTACGGGTAAATCTTCATCATCATCCTTTGATATTAGAAATTCCAAGATATCATCGTATCTTTCATATCCTCAATATTTCTGGAAATATTTTCACAACTATTCTTATCTGCAATCATTTACCTCTCCGTAATATCTACGTTATAATATGAAAGAAACTGTGTTAGTTTCTAAATTCTGAAACCTTCAAGTTCAAAATATGAATATTTTGAAGTAGTGTTGGGAATTGATGCATGAATTAGTATAATATAATGAAACTTGATCAACTTCATTATATTACAGTAAGTCATGTTAAGTTCCTAATGGAATGTGATGATTCACAGTACCGTCATCATGTGTCATGTTACACGACTCTTACATACTATTCAATCTCCAACCATATTAAGAACATATCGTCTTGATAGTGCTATCTTTTCCAGGATATTCCGGTAATTTGACAAATCAAAAATTGTTCCATTACCATTTCTATCCTAGAGCATTAAATATGTTCATTTCAAATTTCATAACTACGAATTCCGAATCATTGTTCGCTTGACTCGAGGACGGGAAGAAGAAACGAAGGGGGTAGTTTTATAAGTATCCGACAAAGAAATCACAATAGAATTGCCGCATTAAATCAAAGAAGATTCTGTTTCCTAAATCGCCGAAGAACCAAATCTTATTACGAAAGATTTTCTTTAAATCTCGTAAATTCCGGAAATCAATCATAACCACGTCATCAGTTAAGATGATATCATATTACTCATTTTACTCTCTTTTGTGATAGCTTCGCTAGTACGCTTCACATGATCGAAATGTTTTATCTATATCTATCAATAATGATAAAACTCCGTTATTACCTCCTATTTGTCATGAAAACATTCCTATTGTTATTTATGACAACATCTACCAAATTTCGGGGACGAAATTTCTTTAACGGGTGGGTACTGTAACGACCCGGAAATTTCCGACCAAATTTAAACCTTATACTTTATATGTTTCCGACACGATAAGCAAAATCTGTAATATTGAGTCTAGAAAGTTTGAAATCTATATTTAGGTAATCAATTACCATTTGATTGTGCCCAACGACTCACGAACAATTAATTATAATAAGATATGTAAATATATATATATAGATATATATATATATATATATATATATATATATATATATATATATATATATATATATATATATATATATATATATATATATATATATATATATATATATATATATGAAAACGAGTTCTATACATATTTAAAACCATATGTATGTTGTAAGCTAATTAAATATAAATAAAAAAAAATTTAACTATTCAAATATGTTATTATTTATTATGTAAATATTAGGTAGTACATGAGTAATAATATGTAACATTTATATATTAAGTTTAATAACAAATAAAATACAGTTGTATTAGTAATACTATCATTACATCATTAATATTACTGGTATCAATATTAATAATTTGTATTCTTAATATTATCAGTATTGTTTTAATTAAAAGATTATAATTATTAAAATAAAGAATTTTAAATGATTAAAATTATAATTATTAATAATAATATTACATTTTATAAATACTAAAAACAACTGTTATAATAATAGTTAGTATTGTAATTATTATAAAAAAAAATTTTATTATCATTATTATTATTATTATTTTATTATCATAATTAGTCATTTTATTTATATTGATATATTACTATATTTAATAATTTATATTAATAATAATTATTATTATTAAAAAAAATCTTATATTTATAGAACCAGATATATACGCGTGTATATATATATTTATATAACCATCTGTTTCTTCTACTCTCCGTAATTAATTGTCAATAACAAACTTCACTATCGACTGTATCTGTTTTGGTTTTATGCAATTGATCACATTAGGAAAAGAATCTCATTGAATCAGATATAAACAAAGGCCTTGTTACCTCTTGCTATCGGTTTCCTTTTATATATTTTTTTTTATTTCTGCTCCTCTATGAATTGTGTACTAGGTGTCGACCTTTAACAGCTCTCTAAATCAATTCAACCTTCATTTGATTACCTTGCAAACGTTCACAAGAACCCTTCACAGCTTTTTATTAAACAGATTAAATCAGAAAAATCACGAAGAACAGGTAACTGTTATGTTCATGCTCCAATATTTCCAAAACTTCGAAATTCTATTATATTTCAAAATCTATAAAAACAGTTTTGTTAGGAACAATTTAATGAATCTATCTGCAAACTTTTGGTATCCAATTTCCTCTTTTGATTTCAAATTTTAGAGTTAAAGATAATAATTTAAAAGTCAAAAGAGTGTGTTCTTCGTAAAATTAGGATTCGTGTTAAAGTTTCAGGTTCAATTGATTGTTCCTAAAGATTCTAAACACGATTTAAAATATATTTTGTGTAGAAATCTTCTTCTAAAACGACCTTAAAACAGAAAAATCAATTTTGTTTTTTTTGTTTATCAGCGACGAAAAGTGAGGCAGGAACTGTTTTGATTTTTTTTTTGATTGATTAATCTATTTAATCATGTTTAAAAGATTTCTGTTTCTAGTTAAAAATCATATATTATTTGATAACCCAAATTGGTAGATGATGAATGGTTTTGGGATCGATTGGAGAAGAAGGTGAAAATCAAACAGACATAGATATAGTTTAAATGAATAAAACTGGGTTCCAAATCAGAATATGAGCAACAGCTCAGATGGTTTAGGGGGTTTGTGAGTAAGCGGGAGGTTGCGGGTTCGAGCCCCGTCGCGGGCAAAATTTTTAGGAAGCTTAGTAAAGGTATAATAATATTTTTTTTATTATTATTATTATCATTATTATTTTAATTAATGTTATTATTAGTAAAAAAAATTATTTTTACAAAGTATTATAATCATTATTATTATTACTATCAAAACAATAGGTATTAAATTTATTATTATTATCATCATTAGAATTATGATTATTATTATTACTATCATTATTTGAAATATTAAGTATTACCAAAATCAATATTCTTATATGACAAATATCATTCAAGTGTTATAACAATTACTAGTGTCACAAGCAAATGTTATATCTAAATATATATTTTATACATCTAATTTAATTATATATATAAGTTATTAATATAAAAATTAAAACACTAATAATAGTATATATATATTTATTCGGTTATAATTTTATGTGTTAATAAATACTTGAATAATATAGGTTCGTGAATCCGAGGCCAACCCTACATTTGTTCAAAGATGTTATATGTATTTTTACTACAAAATACAGTATGGTGAGTATATAGTCCCACTTTTAAACTCTAAGTATTTCGGGATGAGAATACATGTATTTTATGTTTTACGTTATGGACACAAGTAACTGAAAAATATATTCTACGTTGAGTTGTACCACTGGCATACTTCCCTGTAGCTTGGTAACTAATATTTACAGCGGTATTGTAAACGCGAATCCTGTTGATAGATCTATCGGGCCTGACAACCCCAACCGGACTGGACGACCAGTATTCAACGGTTGCACAGTACTTCGTTTTGTGACTACACTTGGTACGGTGTAGTAAGATTTCATAATAAAGGGAATATGCGACGTGATTAAATGTTAAGTATGGTTACCAAGTGCTCAACCACTTAGAATATCTTTATTAAATGTTTATATATGAAATCTTGTGGTCCATAGTTATAACGCTGCTAGCATCAAACCTATATATCTCACCAACTTTATGTTGACATTTTAAAGCATGTTATTCTCAGGTACGAATTAAGTCTTCCGCTGTGCATTAGCTCATGTTAAAGATATTATTCGGAGTCGATCAACGCGGTGGGACTAACTGTAGAAGACTACGTCCGGGAGGATTAGTTTCGGATTCTTACATATATATATATATATATATATATATATATATATATATATATATATATATATATATATATATATATATATATATATATATATATATATATATATATATATATATATATTGTATTAAGATGTATTAATACACAGTTTCTAGATGTATTTACTATTGGAATATACTAATAGGAAAACATCATTTTCAACCTTTTATCATGGAAAATGACATCCTTGTTATTACATATGACTCATGAGACATCTTTAAACACATAAACAAAATAATTTTGTATTTATACCCGTATTATACACAACTTCTGGATGTATTTATTATTCATATATACCGATAGTAAAACATCATTTTCAACCTTTTTAATCATGGGGGAGACATGTTTAACAACTCTTAACATCTAGTATTAAACTTCTAGCTAAAATTTCAACTTAGAATCTCTTTATATCTATATACATATGACATTTTATATATCTACATCTATATCATTTCCATTTCAATTTTTATTCTAAGATTTTACTCCCTAAAAATACACACTTGAAAGCCTTTGTTCTACTACTTCAATTGAGCAAAAACACTTCAATTATAAGCCTTAAAACAACCCAAAATTATCATAATAAAAACCAAACACGAACACTTCATGAAGATCATCCATTTCAAGTTTATACTTTCAATCTTTTGAACCCATTTCGAAAACTCTTTGAAGATCAAGAATTATACTTCCTTTCCAGTAGCTTTATCCAAGTAACTTGAGGTAGTAACCTTATTCATAATCTTATTCGATTCATATTCATAAAGCTATCTTATTTTGAGTTATAAATTATAACAACAAGAACATAGTTTGAATGATTTCAAACTTGTTCGCAAACTAAATAGATCCTTTTAACTTGAATTTTAAAACACTTCAAGACCTGTAATATATCATAATGATATGCTAACTTGACAAGATACAACTTGATTTTACAAAGAACACCTTAAAACTGAATCTACGTCGTCGGAGTGCAACCGGGGGCTGTTTTGGGTTGGATAATTAAAAACCATTTTAAACTTTGAATTAGAAGTTCATATTCTGGAAAAATGATATTTATTATGAATATGTTAACATATAAAATTCTCATGGTTTAACTCAAAGTGTAAGTATTTTTATAAAAATGATCATCTAGATGTTGTTTTTTATGACGAAAATGATCAATTTCATAAGATTCACCTAGGTTTGACCTATAACCTGTGATTTTGAATACAAACCATGGTATTTACTATTCATATTCATAAATAATGGCTCGATCCAAGGAAGTGGCAAGTTGAATCAACAAAAACGGAGTTGTATTGAAGAAACTACGACTAAAACAAAATCGGGTATCCGAAGCTAGTTTAGCTACGAAAATATTTTGACTAAAACCAAACTAATCATTTCTTGGCTAATTAACATGATATTTTATATATATTTACTCATGATTTGATTTTACATATTTCAGGACCACCCGTAAACAACACGAGAAGATTACTTATAAGACCTCATGATTGTACACAACACGTCATTTGACAACACGGTACTTTATATACGCAACACGTCATTTGGCAACACGGTACCATGGGTCGAGATTAATTCCGATCAATACGAATACGATGGGGTCTTTATTTTATTAAGCAACTAATTGTGGACCACTAACATCGGACTGCTAACTACGGACTAATAGATAATAAAAGTATTATAAGTATATATGTAACGATTATTTGAAAATAAAATATGTTGATATATTATATATATGGTTAGGTTCGTGATATCTATCGGAGACCAAGTCATGTTAAATATCTTCAAGGTAAAAGTGAGTATATAGTCCCATTTTTAAACTCTAAATATTTCAGAATGAGAATACATGCATTTTATGATTTACGTTATAGACACAAGTGACTAAAAATATATTCTACGTTTAGTTGTACCACTGGAATACTTCTCTGTAGCTTGGTAACTACTATTTACATGTGGTATTGTAAACGCGAATCCTGTTGATAGATCTATCGGGCCTGACAACCCCAACCGGGCTGGACGACCAGTATTCAACGGTTGCACAGTACTTCGTTTCGGTGACTACACTTGGTACGGTGTAGTGAGATTTCATAATAAAGGGAATATGCGACATTGATTAAATGTTAAGTATGGTTACCGAGTGCTCAACCACTTAGAATATTTTTATTAGAACGTTTATGTATATGAAATATTGTGATCTATATTTATAACGCTGCTAGCATTAAACCTATATCTCACCAACTTTATTTTGACGTTTAAAGCATGTTTATTCTCAGGTTCCTAGAAGTCTTCCGCTGTTTGAATATATGTTAGAGAAACCATGTGCATGGAGTCATACATGTTTTATTCGAGGAAGCATTGCATTCACAAAATCATCACCGTGTATTTATTTTGACTGCATTGTCAACGGAAGTATTCTTGTAAACTATTATTTACGGTGATTGTCTATATGTAGAAATCATCAGATGTCGAAAACATTGAATTTTAAATATTCATTTATGGTATATCTTTTCAAAAGAATGCAATGTTTATAAAACGTATCATATATAGGTCAAATGCCTAGCGATGTAATCATATGTTATTGTATTCGTCCCTATGGGTTGGGTCGGGTCGTTTCATGTGGTATCAGAGCGGTGGTCTTAGCGAACCAGGTCTGCATTAGTGTGTCTAACTGATAAGTCGTTAGGTTGCATTAGAGAGTCTGGACTTCGACCGTGTCTGCATGTCAAAATTTTGCTTATCATTTTGTGTCGAAAATCATCTACTTATCATCCGTAGGAAATTACCTGCTTATCATCTTAAGTCTAAAAGCGTCTTACTGCATTCATTGCATGAATGGTGTATAGACAAAATTCATATCTTAGCGTATTTGCTAATTCATATCTACGCGTATATGTTACTGTAAACTTTGTCTAACATATTCCGTAAATCCCTCCATAATCTACGAGATCTTTTGTTCTATATATGTGGATATTCTATATAATTAGAATACCACCGGATAGCCGGAATATCATTTCATATCGAAAAATCCTTTATTCAATCATACGAAGTGGAACTCGTCACTAGTTCAAGTCCCTCGGATTCCGATATGGAATACCACTCAAGCTCCGAAAGCAGTGTGACCGGAATGGATCAACCAATCAGTCATCATCTATTTTGGATGGATTGTGGATGGGTTCGTAGCCTCCTCAATCATTGGAGACAAGAAGAAGGTGATCCCTTCCATCCACCAAATTACCCTCTTGACGATGAACCTTAAGCACTTACCGGCGAACCTGTTCGAGAAACCATTTTCTCTCTCATTTCCAGAGTATCTCGTCACGATTATATACTACATCAAATTCTAGATTTTATTTATCCGCTCGTCGGAACCAACAATCACCCCGGTGTAATAGAAGAAGTCAACGAGCTTCGCGCTCGGGTAGTGGCTTTGGAGAATACGGTACGAAGGTTACAAACACCATCAGCAGCATCAGCAGCATAACCAGTACCGTCAATAACATCAACATCGCAAGCCTCAATACCCTAAGCACCAGCAGCATCACCAGCATTAACGTTATCACCATCATCAACATCAACAGGATCATTACCACCACCAACAATCACATCCGCATCACACGCCTCAATATCACCATCCGTACCTCGGATATCAACGTCACACGCACCATAGATACCAAGAAGTACCAACAACAACAAACGATGAAGTATTGATTCATAACTTCATCTGAGAAACATTCTATGGTGATTATGTAATCTCTAAAGACATAGAGATTACCTATTTCTGCCTTAACCATAAATCAGATGAGTGGACAGAAATGATAAAAGGAAGAGTAGAAACCCCAACAAGAATGATGCGTAAGGTACAAGCTAGACTTGTTTTACCAACAGCATCAGCAGTACCCTTAGCCTCACCAACACAGTCAGTGCTGACAACATCGTTAGAATTGTCAGCACCTTTAACATCACAAGCTCCACCAGTTCAAGAATCACCGTGGACATCATCAATAACGTGTATATTGCATCAACGAGTTATGAAGTATTAACTCATTCTTCTGAAGAATTTATATAAATATTTTATATATATGAATTCGGAAACCAAAATAAATCTTTTCGTACTAAGCTATTAAGTATGAATTGAAAAAGGGTAGATACTACTCGTTTAAATTCATACTACAAATATGCAATGATGTACGTCCTTCGTCAGCAACTTAATCATCTTTAACTACAATCCCTGTTTCAATTCAATGAATTCCATTTTATAATAAACCAAGTGTATTATTCAATAATATGTTTGATTTTACACTTTCATCTTCAATGTACTCGAAGCTTACTGGGAAACAACATTCATATCTTGCGAAGTTAGCAAGAGTTCAATGAGTATCAACATGTTTCACGAAGGAAATATATATAAGAATAAATAATGAAATATTGATCCATAACTTCATTAATATTCTGTGAAGAATATGTGGTTCCTAATCGTTTTAGAGATTACTTATTCTAGCTCAAACCGAAAATCAAATGAGTCTAATATTATATTGACTTATTAAATTCATGATTACATCTGAAGAAGATATATATGTACATATATTTTCATAAAGATTGTAATAAAATTCTCTGGTACAAAACATTACTTGTGAAATTTTTTTTAACGGGTAGGTAATACCCGAGAGATATATAAATTTACAATTAATATGATTATATTCTTCGACTCTGATTCAACAATCATCAACTATACTCACTACCTTCACAATAATATACATTCTTTCATAGAAATTAAAACAACCATTCTCATCCAAATTTGATTACGACAAAACGAAATCCAAGTCAAGACTTAACAGAAGACATCACTCTTAGGACTCTTACATCTTTCAAAACTATAATTTGACTTCAAAACGATGCTAGAACATCATTCGATTCTTGGAACCCAGAAAAATATTTGTATCATTCAAAGTCCTAAAACATCATATGTATATTAACAATTACAATTATGATCAAACCCTTCAAAATTCCTGAAGACACTTCAAATAATGGACAATCGAGATGATGATCCAACCACACATTAGCACAGTCTTGCACCTGAAAAGCTCTCGAAACCAAGGATATAATTTAACATGTATCCGCGTTAAATCTTTTAGCATTTATTAGCAAAAATAACTTTGCTATTCCTTTTCAAAATAGCAAATTTTGTCACAGTTTCAGCAAGTCAACCTCGACTTTCCATTCGAAGTAGCCTTATTATAACCTGTAATACATACGATTACCCTTTTGTTACAAGGGAACCTTTTATATTCCACGACATTATCAGCAGATGTACCAGCAACTTGTTACCCCTTTGGCGGAATCAACAATTGGTATTTTGAAATCTCGCAGCGTTTCTATTTCAGCAGTTATATATATATATATATATATATATATATATATATATATATATATATATATATATATATATATATATATACAACGTCTATCCCCAAGAATTACATATTTCAAATGTGAAGTTTCTGAAAAATGCTCCAGTCTACGAATTAGTGCTATGAAGTTTTAGAAAAGACTGATAAAGTGGTAAAGACGGTAGACAACAATTACGGTCAGAAGTTTGACAATAAAGAATAATAGATTGGAAAATCTCGAACGAAAAATTTGGTACTGGAAAACGGATTGAGCAAAGTATAAAGGAGGTCGTGGACAAATCACAATGACGAAATCTACCTTCAAAGGATTCAAATGATTCAGTGTCTGCTGAAACCGTTAGTAAGAATCTTAATCCTTATTCTAAACCTTCATAGACAGATTTTTCGCGTCATTCTCTGGTCTTAGATATTCTAAGATATCATCGTATCTTTCATTATAAATATCTCCGATATTCCTGAAGATATATTCCCAACTATCCTCATCAAAAATCATTTATCTCTTCACAATATCTGCGTTACAACATAAAAGAAACTGTGTTAGTTTCTAAATTCTGAAAAATTCGAGTTTAAAATATGAATGTTTTGAAGTTGTGTTGGAAACTGAAGCATGAATTAGTATAATATAATGACACTTGATCAACGTGATTATATTACAGTAATTCATGCTGAGTTTCTAAATGGAACATAATGATTCACAGATCATAACGTCATCATGTGCCATGTTACACAACTTTTACATTCTACCCAATCTCCAAACATATTAAGAACATATCTCCTTGATAATTCTATCTTTTCGGACATTCTGGTAACTTACCAAATCAAGATCGTGCAATTACTATTTCCTTCTTAGAACATTAACTATGTTTATTTCAAAATCCATACCTACGAATTCCGGACCATTATTCGCTTGACTCGAAGTCGGGAAGAGGAAACAGAAGTATGGAACTGTTGAATATAAAAGAAAATATAAAGCTCGACAACAACAAATAAATTACAAACCGTGTATATCAATACGTATTGCAACGTAAAGGCACGAGAGAATTAACAATACTATAACCCCAAGGTAATAGTAGAAATAAATAAAATCCTCCGGTGGTAGATGAAAAAGAAGAATGACAGAGATGAAAGTTAAGAGTATATCCAGGATCAGTACTGGATGAAGCATACTGATAAATATTTTAAAGTATGAATTGAGGGAGGAAGAATTGAAGGTATGAGTTGTAAGAAAATGAAGGGAGGTGGATTTATAGTAAAAGATCCGACAGAGCAATCAAAATAGATGATCGCATTTAAAGCGGATTCTAATTTCCTTGATTATCGAAGAATTAAATCTCATTATAAAGATTTTACTCCAAATTTCTTGAACTTGGAAATCAATCCTATCTACGTCAAAAGATATGACGAATCTATACCTACTCATTTCACCCTTTGGTGATAGCCTCACTCGTACTCTTCACAAAAATCAAATTGCTTTATCAATATTAGTTGATGATAATAAAACTCTAATTTCCAACTCGTATACGTCATGAAAACATACTTATTGTCAGCCATGATCATCCCATTCAAATTTCGGGACGAAATTTCTTTAACGGGTAGGTACTGTGACGACCCGAAAAATTTCAACTTATTTTAAACCAATTCTCTTTATGATTTAATAATTTCGTCATGATAAGCAATGAATTTTGACAAGTTTTAAAACTTTTGAAATGAGTTTTATACAAACAATTGACCATCCATTTGTCCGACGATTCACGAACGTCATAACTTGTATTAATTATATACTTATGTATATATATGGATTATATCTAACTTGAATATATGATAATTAAGTATCTCATTAAATATATTAACAATGAATTATATACATAAAATGAGACTACTAACTTAAGGACTTCGAAACGATATATATATATATATATATATATATATATATATATATATATATATATATATATATATATATATATATATATATATATATATATATATATATATATATATATATATATATAATGCTTAACGACGTTATAACTTCTAAGTTAAAATAAATATATATGTATTGTATTAAGATGTATTAATACACAGTTTCTAGATGTATTTACTATTGGAATATACTAATAGGAAAACATCATTTTCAACCTTTTATCATGGAAAATGACATCCTTGTTATTACATATGACTCATGAGACATCTTTAAACACATAAACAAAATAATTTTGTATTTATACCCGTATTATACACAACTTATGGATGTATTTACTATTCGTATATACCGATAGTAAAACATCATTTTCAACCTTTTTAATCATGGGGGAGACATGTTTAACAACTCTTAACATCTAGTATTAAAATTCTAGATAAAATTTCAACTTGGAATCTCTTTATATCTATATACATATGACATTTTATATATCTATATCTATATCATTTCCATTTCAATTTTTATTCTAAGATTTTACTCCCTAAAAACACACACTTGAAAGCCTTTGTTCTACTACTTCAATTCAGCAAAAACACTTCAATTATGAGCCTTAAAACAACCTAAAATTATCATAAGAAAAACCAAACAAGAATACTTCATGAAGATCATCCATTTCAAGTTTATACTTTCAATCTTTTGAACCCATTTCGAAAACTCTTTGAAGATAAAAAATTATACTTCCTTTCCAGTAGCTTTATCCAAGTAACTTGAGGTAGTAACCTTATTCATAATCTTATTCCATTCATATTCATAAAGCTATCTTATTTTGAGTTATAAATTATAACAACAAGAACATATTTTGAATGATTTCAAACTTGTTCGCAAACTAAATAGATCCTTCTAACTTAAATTTTAAAATACTTCAAGACCTGTAATATATCATAATGATATGCTAACTTAACAAGATATAACTTGATTTTACAAAGAACACCTTAAAACTGAATCTACGTCGTCGGAGTGCAACCGGGGGCTGTTTTGGGTTGGATAATTAAAAACCATTTTAACTTTGAATTGGAAGTTCATATTCTGAAAAAATGATATTTATTATGAATATGTTAACATATAAAATTCTCATGGTTTAACTCAAAGTGTAAGTACTTTTATAAAAATGATCATCTAGATGTTTTTTATGACGGAAATGATCACTTTCATAAGATTCACCTAAGTTTGACCTATAACCTGTGATTTTGAATACAAACCATGGTACTTCTAGGAACCTATAACCTGTAATATATCATAATGATATGCTAACTTAACAAGTTTGACCTAAGACCTCATGATTGTACACAACACGTCATTTGACAACACGGTGCTTTATGTACGCAACACGTCATTTGGCAACACGGTACCATGGGTCGAGATTAATTCCAATCAATACGAATACGATGGGGTCTTTATTTTATTAAGCAACTAATTGTGGACCACTAACATCGGACTGCTAACTACGGACTAATAGATAATAAAAGTATTATAAGTATATATGTAACGATTATTTGAAAAGAAAATATGTTGATATATTATATATATGGTTAGGTTCGTGATATCTATCGAAGACCAAGTCGTGTTAAATATCTTCAAGGCAAAAGTGAGTATATAGTCCCATTTTTAAACTCTAAATATTTCGGGATGAGAATACATGCATTTTATGATTTACGTTATAGACACAAGTGACTAAAAATATATTCTACGTTGAGTTGTACCACTGGCATACTTCCCTGTAGCTTGGTAACTACTATTTACATGTGGTATTGTAAACGCGAATCCTGTTGATAGATCTATCGGGCCTGACAACCCCAACCGGGCTGGACGACCAGTATTCAACGGTTGCACAGTACTTCATTTCGGTGACTACACTTGGTACGGTGTAGTGAGATTTCATAATAAAGGGAATATGCGACGTTGATTAAATGTTAAGTATGGTTACCGAGTGCTCAACCACTTAGAATATTTTTATTAAAACGTTTATGTATATGAAATCTTGTGATCTATATTTATAACGTTGCTAGCATTAAACCTATATCTCACCAACTTTGTGTTGACGTTAAAAGCATGTTTATTCTCAGGTTCCTAGAAGTCTTCGCTGTTTGAATATATGTTAGAGAAACCATGTGCATGGAGTCATACATGTTTTATTCGAGGAAGCATTGCATTCACAAAATCATCACCGTGTAATTATTTTGACTGCAATGTCAACGGAAGTATTCTTGTAAACTGTTATTTACGGTGATTGTCTATATGTAGAAATCATCATATGTCGAAAACATTGAATTTTAAATATTCATTTATGGTATATCTTTTCAAAAGAATGCAATGTTTATAAAACGTATCATATAGAGGTCAAATGCCTCGCGATGTAATCATATGTTATTGTATTCGTCCCTATGGATTGGGTCGGGTCGTTTCATCGTAAGTCTTAAAAATGACGTTTGACCAAAGATATGTCGCATTCCTTTCAAAAGTAAAGATTTGTTTCACAGTTTACAAGAATTGTTCATCCAAAAGTTTCGTTACAAAGTTATAAGTACGAAGGAAACCTATGAGACACAGTTTTAAATAAAGTCAAAAGACGCTCCATGTATGCACATATACTCGACATCCAATGCAAGTATCAAATAATGAGCAGAAGCATGATTTACATATCGTTCAAAGACCTGAGAAAAACATAGAAATCTGTCAACGAAAACGTTGGTGAAATCATAGGTTTAAATAAGTAAGTGAGTAAAAGTAAGTCGAACCACAAGATTTGCAACATTGATAAAAGTAATACATTCTAAAAGTTAATATTCACGAGCACCCAATTATCAAGGCTTAACATTCCGTCCGTTGAACCCTATTAATAGTGCTAGAACAACACTGTTTCTCGAAAATATATTTCATCCATAGACGGTAGCGAACCGTCCGAGATGAGGGTTTGTCAAAGCCATATGGCCATACAACATAAGTTCACGCCTACACTTACACCCTGCAAGTGTAACTAATGATAATCGAATTGAGAATTACGTTCTAAACTCGTATGTAGAATGTTTGTTTTCCTGTACTTGTGTTCACTTAGTTAAAAAGAAACGTTTATGTTTTCTTATCCCAAATATAAGTTCAAAAGAGTAAAAGTGGGACTATGATCTCACCTTATATGCAAGAGTGTAATAGTACTTCATCAAGCAACGTGAATAGAGAACAATGCTAGTCTTGACCTAAACTCAATAACGGTAAACACGATAGGTCAAAGATGTTCAACTAGTCCTATGGCTCGTTACGATTCGATTATATAGCATGTGAATCAAATTGTCAAGTTTCATGCAAGATACAAGTAAAGGATCATGTTAGAAAGATTGCATAATCATTTGGTTAAGTTTGACAAAAAGTCAAACTTTGGTCGGGTCAAAGTCAACAAAAGTCAACACGTTCGGGTCGGGTCCCGAACTATTTTTCTATGCTAGTTATTCATATATAAGCATGTTAGAATAAGTCTCATGTGAATCGGAGGTCCATAGTGTGCCAAACATTTTTCATAAAATTGACATGTAGGTCAGAACCTGAACACGCCTTAGGTCGCGCCGCGACCCAGGGCTGCCGCGCCGCGGCATATAACGTGTGCTGGTACCTGGTCAGTCTCAAATGTCCAAGTCTCAAATCAAAACTCTTTCAAGCATAAATCGCAAACCGCTAACACTTAGAATGCGTATCTTATATCGTTGGAAAGCTCTTTTGACAAGGAACACAACTAAGAATATATCATCAATCAAAACATGCATTTAAAATAATCAAATTCTCGTCAAATGTTCAATGAACGTTCATAATCAAAGTTTCAAATTTGTAAAACGCATCTCATGATTCGGCCAACCAATTTACATGTATGATATGCCATTTTGAAGGTAATGAAACATACATTACAACTAAACACTCACAAATAACATTTCGTGACATTTAAAGCATCAAAAGTTCATCTTAAGAGCTATCGAACCCTAACCAAGAATCACAAAATCATTAATCATGTTTTTGAAGTTTTCTTAATCAACCTACGCATCAAAACGAAGCTAGTGATACTAGTAACACAATTAAAACGTGGACTTTAGCATTCAAACAACATTAACTCTTCCAAAATCAAAGATTTAGCAAACCCATTTTCAAGTTCATGCTAGTTACTCCAAAACAACAAATCGAGCATGCAAATCATATATTCATGTTAGACTTGAGCCATAGACACTAATTAACAACTTTATGAATCAAGAACATCAAGAACACAAAATCTGGTGATTTTAGAAAGTTACCCAAATGAGATGAAATTGGTATCAAGTTGTAGAGGATGAAGAGAGGATTCCAAATATGTAATTTATTTTGATGTTAGCTTCCAAATCCGAATTTAGATGATGAATCTTTGGGTTGAAGATTTAGAGAAAATGTGGAAGTATGAGAGAAAAAGGAAAAAGAAAATAGGAAAAATGAATGGATGAGGAGGGAGTTTGACTCCTTTGACCTAGTAACCCTTTTTGGCACTTTGGCAAGTTTAGTCCCTCAAGTTTGTAGTCGGGTGCGGAAATTAACCGAACGAATTATTTTGAATTTCACGGGAGTACGGGAGATGTTATGATCCAGTAACGGGAATATTGAGAATGTTAGCTAACGGAGGATACGAATTTAGATACGAAGGATATTATTTAAAATAAAAGACGGACGTTAAAATAATTTAACGGAAAAATGCGGGATGTTACACCAAGATCCCAACCTTGACCTCACCAGAAGAAGGAGAAACACTCTTCATATACCTGGCAACTTCGAAAGAATGTATTAGCACAGTCCTGGTCACAGAACGAGAAGGAGTACAAGTACCGATATATTTTGTTAGTCGGGTACTTCAGGGAGCAGAGCTGAACTACCCAGAACTTGAGAAGCTCACTCTAGCGCTCGTCCATACAGCTAGAAAACTCCAAAGATACTTCCAAGCACATCAGATAGTGGTACTTACCAACTATAACACCCCCGCCAAATTTCCATCTGACGGCGTGTTAATCATAGGTCACACAGTTAACAGTTACGCCCGCTATATGAGACGTTTCAAAACAATCGCATTTAATTTTATTAAAAAATTTACTTTCAAAACATAAGTCAATAAATCCCAAAATAAGTAACACTGTTGTGATCGTAACCACAAGCCAACACCGTGTATTCTCATCCCTGAAAACATGTAAAAGCGGGACTGTAGACTCACCTTAAGAGCACAGCAAATCCAAGTAAGTGTACGAAGGTAGTAACAGAGTCCGAAGCGATTAACCTAGTAATAGGGTTCGGTCAGTACATAGTTATTTTCATATTCTTTGTATATGGATATTTTAATTCTATTCTTTTAATTAAAATTGTATCAAGTTCAGGGAAGTAAACAGAAATTGCGAGATTCTTTAAGTCTAGTGTTATAACACTATATATATACTTTAGGGCTGAAAAAATAAATTTCGGTAAATCAAACATTCGAATTTGTGAATCGGTGAACTAGCTACTTTAATTTATTATCAACTTGCAACCCATTTTTCAGTATATATGAATTAGTTAGTTTGATTTTTTTTTATTACTTTTGTAAACCACAATTAGTTTAGGGACTAAAATGTAAATTAAACTAATATCATCATCTTCCATTAAATTAGACGTACAGAGGAAGTCGAATACAATGTTTCGTTTCTACTTATAACTCGAGTAAATCGTTGTATTTTATTTATTCAACTTTCAACCAAATCGTTAGATGAGACACAGTAACCAGTTATCATTAACTGATTTATCGTATATTTCAATTCCCATTTCATTAATAAGCTGGGTGTACTAGATGACCCGAACATACACCCCGACGACTAACCGATATCAATAACATACTATGGATCGTTTTGCTTCCGTAAGTAGCCTTTATTAACTTTGACATATAGAAGTCGAGCAGAGTATTCATCAATTTTTATATAACCTATTCGCTTGTAAATTCACGACATATACTGAATGATGCGTTTACTTCAATTTTAAGTTCTAAATTACATACCTAGTAGGTTCATGCAACTTGTGGTGCTACAACTAATCACAGGTTCTTTGTATACATACATATACTCTAATTTTTGTTATTGTTTTTACTTTCATTTGATGTATACTAATTTCCTACGTAAAACACAACATTACAATGAGATTGTTGGTTCACGTTTGTGTGTTAGTCGATTTATGGGAAGAGCCAAACCGCCCGATATCGTAACCGAGACCGATAACTTTAACGATCGGTTCTGGTTCATCCCGGCCAAAGTTTCAAAAATTTGACGACCGATACATGATACAATATTACTATAAGTTTTACACTTGAATCTGTTTATCAATCTGACTCATGAATTGGTTCCTAACTTGGTGAAAAAAAATGGATTAAGTGTTGGTTTTAATCTGAAGTTATAACGCTAGACGTATAGTAAAGTTAATATAATTTAATAATCAAGTTTGTGATTAGAAAATACCTTTAGACAACGAGAAAGATGATCGGTGTATAGTCGCGGGTCTCGGTGTTCGGCAACAGAACAACAGCAATGGATCAAACAACAAGGGGTGCTGATCGATCAAAGTGGCTCGGCTTTGTGGTTCGTGCTCGAGGAACAAGAATTGAAGTGGTCCGGTGAGTGTTTAGAGATACAGTTTGTGTTTGTGCAACGTTTACTGTGATTAAATAATAAAGATGACCATGAAGTTGTATATATAAATTAGAAGTTGTATATTTGAGGTGTTTATGAACGGTTGAGATATCAACGGAAAACGAGCACATCGAAACTGATAAATTACATGTTCGATAATTTGGAGATATTGATCACATGCGTTTGACTCCGTTTACGTCTCAACAATATTTATATTTTCAAATTTCAAACTCGATAAGCAGCTTATCAAATGTCATCTTAGTTATTTATTTGTAGTTCAAATCTTCATATTATCAAATTATATAAGCTTTAGTATTTTAATTAAATTTATTAATTTTAAACTCCAAAACTGGATCGGTTGTCACTTGTGATGTGTTGGTAATATTTAGTTATTATTACTCTCACACACCAAATGGCATGGCATCCCAAAAACTGTCGTTTCTTTCACCAAAACCCTCCAAACATCATCTCACCTTCCCTTTAAACCCTTCTTCTCTTCTCTTCCAGCACCTTCTTCCTCCCTTCTTCTCCCAAACCAAAACACACACATCGCCATCTCCCCCAAAACAATCTGCATTCCAACACCCTTCTTCATCCCTTCTTCATCTTTTCTTCATCCAAATCAATCCACACAATTCCAAACAATCCTTAGAGAGTGAGACAACGATGATCGTCGGAACAAAGGACAACGTAAGGTTTGAATTAAATTGAAGCTGCCATCTTCTGGAATTAAACTTTCTAGCCTCGGTTGTAACATTTTAGGTACGCTTTATGTTATTATTTCATTAATTTTAAATTAGGTTTCATTAACCCTAACTCTAAAATTGTTAAAATTAATTCATCTGTTTTAGGGGAATTATTTGTTAAATTAATTCATGATGAACTCGTATGGTGTTTATTTAATCCGATTTGATTGAATTTTGGCATTAATTTGTCTTGGGTTTAATTGATTGTTATTTCGTTACAAGTTTGAATTTTTTATTGGGGTTTTTGTTTATTCAGTTACAGTCTGCGATTCTTGATTATTAATCTTGGATATAAATATATTTTTCCACCTTAATAAAACGTAAATCAGGTTTTACTTTTTATTGCTGCAAGTGTTTAAAAGTGTTTACCTTTAATGTGTCTAGAGACTGCACTACGTTGGTTTCAATAATTTGTTGAAAACTGGATTATGAGTGTTTGAGATGGGTTTTTGATGCAATTATAGGTATCCTACAAACTGGTGATTAATTTGTCTTGAATGGAACTAAAGTCAGTTATGAATTATCCTTTATAATAGTAAGTGGTGATTGCACATTAGGGATAACCTGTATTGGTTTTTTAGTTTTAGACGTTGGATAAAACGAATACTAATACGGTAAGGGTTATAACCAAACCATAATCACTCTTTCTCTCTTTTGGTAACCTCAACAACAACGACAACAACAATACCCAATTCCACTGAAGTGGAGTATGGGGGAGGTTAAAGTAAAAGGGAAGTCATTCCTCCACCTAGGATACCTATCGGTCCCCAGGTAGAGGAAGTCGTCCCTCCCTATTCTGTAGAGCAGAGAGGTTGCTTCCTAGGGACCTCCGACCAGAAAGAACCATGAAAACCGATATGTGAAGTAAAAAAAAAAAAAAAAAAAAATTTGATAAAAAAAAACTTCACCATGAATAAAGTATACTCCAATACGATATTATAGGTAAATAAAGCATATAACAATATAATGTAATATAGCATATAAGTAAAAAATGTGAGTGTCAAATAAGTAAGTATAACAAGTCATGTAAGTACAATAAGTATACGTAAACATGTTGGTAAGAAGCATGTAGGTAAAGTATGCAGTATAAAATAGATGGTATACTATGTCATAGACAAATAAGTAAACTATGTTAGCATAAAAACATGTGATATGTAAGTACGTATAAATTAAATGCTATATAATGTAATACAAACATGTAACCATATAGAGCAATAAAGCATGTGAAAAAGCTACAATAAGTATAGATATATTATATATACGTAAAGTCCCACAAAAAAAAAAAAAAATTATATATATATATATGAAGGGCACACAAGCGAGTAGGCAAGAAATATAATATGAATATATAAAATAAAATAAAAAAAACCATATGTAGAACCTAGTCATTTATTCTAATTCTACTCCTCCACACATTCCTATCAGAAGTCATGTCCTCGGTCAATAAGAGCTCCTTCATGTCAAGCTTCACTCTATCCTCCAACCTACGTCTGGGTCTACCCCTTCTCCTTACGCCCCCAACAACGAGGGTCTCTACTCTCCTAACCGGGGCTAAAAGTGGGCGCCTCGTAACATGCCCGAACCATCTAAGTCGTCCTTCCCTCAACTTGTTGGTTATGTTCCCAACTTCCAAGTTCTCCCTAAAAACTCCATTTGGAATCATATCTAGCATGGTCTTGCCACACGTCCACCCAAGGTTTAAAAAAACGGAAACGTGCCTCGAGGCGTTTTCCCTCTGTGAGGCGAGGCGTATGCCTCGAGGCGAACCGAGGCGTACGTTCGAGGCGGAGTTGACCTTTGTTGACTTTTAATAATAAATATATATATTCTGATAATATATAAATAATAGGGGCTGTTATTGTCATTTTATTAAAGATTAAAGAGTGTATATTAAGTTTGTTCTTATTATTAAAATTTAGTAAAAGTTTAGGGGCTGTAATTGAAATTTGATAAAAGAAAAAAGAAATTAAAATATTTAAAATATATAGTCTATAGATACTTTTAGATCTGACACTTGATAAAAGAAAACCAGCTTTTTCTTCCGATGAAAACCAAGGTCAGATCTGTCCTTCCTCCCTCATCAGCTTGTTCTTCCGATGAAACATCAGCTTCTGTTCCGATGAAACATCAACGTTACCAGGTCTAATTTTCCTTCCTCCCTCATCTTCTTTCTCTTTTTCTGTTTTCCTTCCTCATCTTCCGGCAAGTATTAAGTTTTCCGACGCCGTTGACCGCCGTTTGACTGCCGTTCACCGGCGGTTGACCGAGTAATTAGCGAGTTAGACACCGATTTTTCGTTTGACCATGAGGCGCACGCCTCTTCAATCGAACCGCCTCATATCAAAATCGAACCGCATCTCCCATTTGAGGCGTACGTTTTAAATGGCCTTTGAGGCGTACGCTCCTAAACGGAGAATTTGAAAATCGTACTGAGGCGCGCCTCGAGGCGAACGCCTCGACCGTTTTTTAAAACTATGCGTCCACCTAAGCATCCTCATTTCTGCCACCTCCATCCTCCTCTCTTGGGCTTTCGTCATTGGCCAACACTCTGAGCCGTACAACATGGCCGGTCTGATTGCCACCTTGAAAAATTTCCCTTTCAATTTACGGGGTACCTTCGTGTCGCACAACACCCCTTTCGCTGCCCTCCACTTCAACCATCCTACTCGTATACGATGCGTCACGTCCTCATCTATCCTTCCCGATTTGTGAAGCATCGAGCCTAAATATCTAAAGGACTCTTGTGGAGGTAAAATCTGATCCTCAATTCTGACATCCACTAAATCCTCTTGTTCTTCTTCGCTCGCTTTGAAATCGCATCTAAGGTACTCCGATTTAGGTCTGCTAATCCGTAGGGCATTTGATTCTAGTGCAGTCCTCCATTGCTCTAGCCTTCTGTTAAGCTCATCCTGGGAATCCGAAACTAAAACAATATCGTCGGCGAATATTAGGCACCAAGGGATGTCCTCTTGTATCCTCTTAGTTAGTTCGTCTAGGATCAAAGCGAAAAGATATGGGCCAAGTGCCGATCCCTGATGTAAACCTACCTCTACAGGGAAAAACTCTGTGTTTCCTACTGTCGTTCGTACGCGAGTCTTCGCCCCATCGTACATATCTCTAATAGTTTTTATATATCTACTTGGGACACCCCTAGCATTAAGAGTCTTCCAAATCAGCTCGCGCGGGACACAGTCATAAGCCTTTTCCAGGTCTAAGATTGCCATGTGTAGGTTTTTTTTGCTTTTCCCTATACTTCTCCATAAGGCTTCTAACGATGTGAATTGCCTCCATCGACGAGCGTCCTGGCATGACACCGAATTGGTTCTCTGAAACCTTTGTCTCGCGTCGGAGCCTCGTCTCAATTACTCTCTCCCAAAGCTTCATGGTATGACTAAGTAACTTTATGCCTCTGTAATTACTACATATTTGTGCATCTCCCTTGTTCTTGTAAATGGGGATGACCTCACTGAGTCTCCATTCCATAGGCATCTTTGCGCTTCTAAACGTCGTGTTGAAAAGGTTTGTCAACCATCTAACCCCATCGCCTCCTAGGCACCTCCACGCCTCAATTGGGATTTGGTCTGGTCCTACTGTTTTGTTTCTCCCCATCTTTCGTAGGGCTGATCTAACTTCCTCCTGGTTAATCCTCGTGCAGAAACAGTTGTTTTGGTATTCACGAACCTCGTGGAGTTCCTTGTTCCGTTCCGTTCTTTCCCTACCAAAAAGGGATGCAAAATACTCTTCCCATCTTTTCTTAATAAGGTCTTCTCTCACTATACTTTGGCCTGCATCATCCTTGATATATTTGACGCTAACCAAGTCCCTGCCTCTTCGCTCCCTAGCTTTAGCTATTCTATATATGTCATTGGCTCCCTCTTTAGAGTCTAGCTTCATATATAAATTTTCATAAGCTTTGTCTTTTGCAATTGCTACGGCCTTCTTTGCTTCTCTTTTATCTTCTTTATATCTTTCTTCTACTCTAGTTCTCTCTGCAGGTGTCCCTTCTCCAAAAGTAATGAGCTCCTTAAACCTCGTCTGCTTTAACGCGACTTTCGTTTGGACATCGTCACTAAGCCACCACGATTCTCTACTACTCTTATGTTCTCTCGATGTCCCTAATGCCACCCCTAAAGCTTCTTTTGCCACCTCTCTAATAGTGGACGCCATGCGGTTCCATAACTGGTCAACGTCAGCAGGGGCTACGTTATCCCCTTTTACACTCAATCTATCGGCAACAGTCGTTCTAAAAGTCTCTGCCTTCGCTCCATGTAGGCTCTTCCAAAGGATTCTATGTTGCACAACCTTAGCCCTCATACGAACTCTTCCCCGAGTAACTAGGTCCATGATCAACAATCTGTGCTGGGAGGAGCACGTATATGCTGGAAGGACCTTACAGTCCCTACATGTCCTAAGTTCCCCTTTACGAAGGAGCAAAAAGTCAATCTGGGTGCAACGGCCCCCGCTATAAAAAGTGGCTAACTGAGCATCCCTCTTCTTGAAAAAAGAGTTAGCTACAACCAACTCGTGGGCAATGGCAAACTCAAGGATTGAGCGCCCTTCTTCATTTCTAGGACCAAACCCAAAACCCCCATGGGCTCCCTCGTAACCCTCTGTCTCCACTCCAATGTGTCCATTCAGATCACCCCCTATAATTAGTCGATGATCCGCTGGGCACCCCCTCACTACCTGATCTAACAATTCCAAAAAACTCTTCTTTTCCGCATCACTTAAACCCGCATGAGGTGCGTACGCGCTAATAACCGTGAAAGTTTCTTCCTTAATAATTAGACTAACCAACATAATCCTATCGCTAAACCTACCCACGTCAACAACGTTATCCTTATGAAGATTTCCCAAAAAGATACCTATCCCGTTCCGTGCTATCCTAGAACCCGAGTACCGCAACCTATAGTCCTTAATATCTACCGCCCCTTCACCCTTCCATCTAGTCTCTTGAACACACCCTATGTCCACATTACTCTTGATAAAGGTATCAACGAGCTCAATCCTCTTGCCCGTCAAGGTTCCTATATTCCAACTACCCACTCTAATCTTACCAAGGGTGGCTACCCTACTACCGCCTCTAACCCCTCTAAGCCTACCCACCCCTAAACTAGGAGGACATGACCTCAAGTGACCATAGGTATGCGTAAGATCTATATTAACCTATACACCAAAAGATGACCTAAGTAAAGGCTAAAAAAATGACTAAAAAAAAAAAATGACTATGTTAAATAAGTATATATAGTTACATAAAATAATAAAAACAGAAGATAAATAGAAATAGATGTATGTTTAGCTAAAAAATTCAAGCAGGAATGCAAGTATAACAGTAATATCTATATCTATATAAATATGAAATAAATATGTGAATATATATAACAATGAAAATATATATAGATTAGGGTTTACTCCTAATATAAAAGTAAAGGCAGGAATCATCAAGCAATAAACACAAAGATAGATCGAGAGAGAGAAACGTAACCGGCCGGAAAGATAACTTTCCGGTTACAAGCGGCGGCGCCGACGGGAGACTTGTGGTGGAGCAAAGGGTGGTAATTTCCTATGCGAAGAAACGTTCTTGGGCCAGGTATAAGGTCTGAGATTGTTCACTCGCCGGAAATTGGCCGGAAAAGCTTGAAAATTGACCGGAAAAGACGGTCGTTCTTGGCGGCGCGTGGGATCTCCTTCACCGGCGAGAGTGGTCTCGTTCTGATCGTTAGCTATAATCAGGTTCACCGGCGCGTGGGATCTCCTTCACCGGAGAAAAGACGGTCGTTCTTTTGGTAACCTCATGTCTTCTTATCTTTTGGTGTTACTATTAGGCTATTAGGTCAGTTAATATGGGTCTCAAATGAAGTTTGGTTTTATTGGACCTACGTTTATTGGTTTGCTAATTTTATTCTGATGCCTATATTGCTTTGATCATATTGACATGTGTGTATATGGTTGTTTACGAAATGTTTACGTTTGATGTTCTTAGCAGATTTTATTAATTTATTTTCAGGGGCGCACTCTAAATTGAGACCACTTCGGACTGCTCTTTGCTTTGACAGTACTTTTTAACTTATTGTTAATTAGAATTTTAACTTTTCTTAATTATATTTTTGCTGACCAACCCTTTGTTATTTCCTTTCGCTGTTCATGTCTTCTTACTAATTTTTATATTCTTTTGTTGTTGTAGGTTTTCGTACAAGACTTTCAATCGGTGTATTTGTGGTAGATGATACGTTAATATTTTTCGTCTATGACTTTGGTTGTTCCTGTATTATGTATCTTCATCTCTGTTTGTTGGATTTTGTTTTCACAGGCTGTCTTTTCGGATTCCGTTTACTGCATTCTCAGGTTAGTTTTCGTTTTATTTTCAGTTCATGTTGTTAGTTTCTTTTTTCCAAATGTATTGTTGTTTTTTGTTTGATTATATACTACATGCGTTCAAGATGTGTGTTTCAATATTGTTTTTGGATACTCTTTTGGGCCTTATCTTCTTCATGTAATCATATATATGTTTTAGATGGTACTGTCTAAATGGTTAGGTAGTTTTTCTCGGATAGAGTTTCTGATAAGCATTCTTTTGTATGTGTTTTTGAAGTTAGCTTTTTCATACTAGCATGTGATTAACTGGCAACTTTTGAATGCAATTTGTGATAAATGTTCTTTTCTTTTGGCCGGTGGTAAGCAGATTATATAAGTTTTTTGTAAATTGTAGGTGAGGAACCAGAACCCTGCAACTTCATCCAGCCGTGAAAAGAATGTTATTCCTAGAAAGAGACAACGACCAACCCAAGAAAAAAAGGAGTTAAGCCGGGAACAAATGTCGTTAACCGACAATACGTATTCTCTCAACGTAAATAGTTAATCTGCATAGCTGGGAAACTATTAGCTCACCATAGCCACTTTTAATTTGATAATGTAAGCAGCCAACAAAAACAACAACGATATCACGAATCAACTACATGAAAAGCGAACCAAAACGCGCCCGCCGCAACGCGCGGGCCGTTTCAATTCTAGTTAACTTATTATTATTGTCATGTAAAAGGAATAATCAATGTTCTAGTCCTTAAACAATTTCGATTCGTTTATTCGTTTCATTTTAGTTTATGATGATGACCACGACCGTTAAACGGATAATTAACATATTCTAAGTGTCGTTGGTCACAATTGACCGAGTTTCGGTTTTCTAACCGGAAGTGTTCTAGTTGTTCCCAAATGAACGGTGAATGGTTAACGTGCTATACATAGTAAAGTTTTTGCTTCGAATAGCCTAGGACACAAATCCTAAGTAAAAGATTTTAATTTATTAAAATATCTAATAAATTAAATATATTTGCATAAGTTAATAATTATTATTATTTTATCCGAGTGTTCCGTTGTCCTGAAAGACATTATCTGCGGTTTCTAAACCGTACCATTTTCATTGTAATTCAATCCGAATTAAGTTGTTCAATTAATATATAATCATATTAATTCATAATCCACCAAGGACTAAGTATGCATTTATTAAGCTAAACACATAAAAATTCAAGTAGTCACCATTAAATAAATAACAGTCAATTAACGTAAGTAACGAAAAAGTAGGGTTGTTACACCAACAAACCCACCAGGCAAGTACTTTCGAAGCCTGAAATGTCGAGTAGGATGGCCAAGTGGGCCATTGAGCTAGGGGAACATGACATCGAGTTCAGAGTCAGACACGCGATCAAAGGACAAGTCTTGGCAGATTTCATCGCTGAAACGGATAGTATTGACGAAGAAGATGCAAAGAACTCCACTCAAGTCATCACTCCGAAGGTCGAAAGTGAAGAATGGAAGTTGTACACTGATGGTGCGTCAAGTTCCGATGGATCAGGTGCCGGTCTAATGTTAGTAAATCCCGAAGGAAAAGAGTTTACTTATGCACTTCGTTTCGAATTCGCAACAACCAACAATGAAGCTGAATACGAAGCGCTACTCGCGGGGCTAAGTATGGGGAAGGAGCTAAAGATTCCCCACCTTCGTGCTTTTTTTGACTCGCAACTAGTGGCTAACCAAATCATGGGCACCTTTGAAGCTCGGCAACCCACCATCCAACTTTACCTAACAAAAGCAAAGGAACTAATCGAAAGCTTTAAAAGTTTTGACATTGAACATGTCCGAAGAAGCCAAACCAAGAAGGTAGATGCACTAAGCAAACTCGCCTCATTGACATTTGAGCATCTCGCGAAAGAAGTCTTGGTGGAGGTATTAGAAAAGAAATTGATCCTGGAAGAAGAAGTCAATGATCTCATACATGAGGACGAGGTAACATGGATGACTCCACTACAAGTGTATCTAGAAGCAGGAATAATACCAGAGGATAAGAACGAAGCAAGGAAGATACGGATAAAGGCACCCTCCTATAAAATGATGAATGGGTCCATGTACCGAAGATCCTTCCTTACCCCATGGCTTCGATGTGTGGGGCCAAAGCAAACAATCGTTATAAATCAAGAAATGCATGAGGGGATATGTGGCCTTCATGCAGGCCCAAGGTCAGTAGTCGTAAAGATCATGAGACTCGGATACTACTGGCCTACGATGCACCATGATGCAACAATGGTGCTACAAACTTGTGAATCCTGCCAAATCTGCTCGAACGTCCCCAGACTACCGAAGCAAGAATTAGTCTCTGTTACCTCAGCCTAGCCGTTCATAAAATGGGGGATAGACATAGTCGGACCCATCAATGACACCCCCGGAAGTCCAAGGTTCCTACTGGTAGCAATCGACTACTTTACCAAGTGGGCTGAAGCAAAGCCCTTGACAGCAATCACTGGTAGGCAAGTGGAAAAGTTCGTTTGGGAACATATTGTATGCAGGTTCGGAGTCCCCCAAGAAATAGTCTCGGACAATGGAAAACAGTTTGCAGAAGGGATCTTCCCAAAATTCTGCGACCGATTGAAAATTAAACAAAACTTCACTTCGGTATATCATCCCCAGGGTAATGGACAGGTGGAAGTAACCAACCGAGACATAATCAAGGGAATTGAAAAACGCTTAGGTAAATACAGAAAGGGATGGATTGACGAGCTTCCCCTGGTGTTGTGGGCACATAAGATAACACCGAAGCGAAGCAATGGAGAAACACCCTACAGCCTTGTGTACAGAACATCAGCCGTTCTTCCTACTGAAATACAAGTGTGAACAGACAGGACAGCAAACAATGAGAACAACGAAGAAAACCTTCGAATCAACTTAGATCTACTCGAAGAAAGAAGAGAGGCAACTTTGATTCGTGAACCCTCGTACAAGCGAATGATTGAGAGCTATTACAACAAACAAGTAAAGCCCTTGACTTTCAAGGTAGGAGATTATGTCTTAAGGCTAAACAACACAAGCAAGGTTGAATACGAAGGAAAATTGAGGCCAACTTGGGAAGGATCTTATGTAATTTCACAAGTACTAGGCAAGGGATCATACAAGTTGGAGAAAACTCCTGGCAAACCCATACCAAGGGCATGGAACAGAGCTAACCTCCGAAATTTTTATCATTGAATGCCTTGTATCTTTTCTTTTTAATATGTACTTGAAAGTTACTATATTGGTAGTTGAAGCCTACAAACTTCCTACACAGAACTTAATGAACTTCCTACAACCCCTTTTGACAAACTAATGCATGTCTTGACAAAACTAAATTCCAAATAAGGAATTGTATGAGGACATGACAGCCGGAACATACCTCAAAGGTATAAATAACCCTGTTATAATCCACATAATACCGAGCAACGAAGCAAAAAATTTACTTCGTAATACTCGAAGTAAGGAAACAAAGTTTCCTTAAAAGTGATCACTGTCTGACAATCCCTGCAGGAAGAGAGTTTTTAACCCACCTAAGCAGGATAAAATCCATGGTAAAATATAAAATAAAAGGCATGCTAAAATTAACAGAACTAGAGTTATCAATGTCATAACATGCATAACCATTGTTCACAAAAGGGCAACTAAGCCCAGGCACATATGCCAAAATACAAAAGACAATAATTGTTTCAACGATTACATATCATGACTAAGTAGCAGGAGCATCAATCTTCCCAGACTCCCCCATAGCTTCGGGAACCTCCAAATGAGTCTCTTCATCATCATGGACTTCAGGAACAACAACAGCAATTGTCTTCAAAAGATCACAGGGCTTAGCATCCAACTTGGCAGAAATAGTTTTGACATAGTCAAAATCAGCCTGCTCAAGCTCACCAAAAGCAGCGTTCACCATTGCCTTCCCCTGATACGTATAATCAGCAAAATCACCAAGCTGCACAACTCCTTTGGACGCCAAATCCCCTATCACCTCGCATCTGGCCTGAACCTTCGAGGCCAACACCACATCACCAAACAGCTGACCAATATATGCACTCTTTAACAATTGATGACAAGCGTGAGGTATAACCTGGGAGATAACCTGTGTATAGTCAGACTTCAACTCTGCGCAACTTTTCTTGTAATCTTTCAACTCATCAGCAATAGCAAGCTTCTGAACATCCCCTAGTTTCATCTGCCTTTGCAAGCTAGATATCTCATCACGAGCAGCTTTCAACTCTTCTTCATAACTAGGAGCCATAAACACCTCCTTGTCAAGTTTCTTAACCCTCTCACTCATGGCAACATGATACCCCTTCAAGGACTCGAATTCTGCATTACGCTTCTGCAAAAGGGAGGAGGCGATGTGTGAAATGTCCCGTTCTTATTGATTAAAAACGTTCCATATTAATTGATTTCGTTGCGAGGTTTTGACCTCTATATGAGACGTTTTTCAAAGACTGCATTCATTTTAAAACAAACCATAACCTTTATTTCATCAATAAAGGTTTAAAAAGCTTTACGTAGATTATCAAATAATGATAATCTAAAATATCCTGTTTACACACGACCATTACATAATGGTTTACAATACAAATATGTTACAACAAAATAAGTTTCTTGAATGCAGTTTTTACACAATATCATACAAGCATGGACTCCAAATCTCGTCCTTATTTAAGTATACGACAGCGGAAGCTCTTAATAATCACCTGAGAATAAACATGCTTAAAACGTCAACAAAAATGTTGGTGAGTTATAGGTTTAACCTATATATATCAAATCATAATAATAGACCACAAGATTTCATATTTCAATACACATCCCATACATAGAGATAAAAATCATTCATATGGTGAACACCTGGTAACCGACATTAACAAAATGCATATATAAGAATATCCCCATCATTCCGGGACACCCTTCGGATATGATATAAATTTCGAAGTACTAAAGCATCCGGTACTTTGGATGGGGCTTGTTGGGCCCGATAGATCTATCTTTAGGATTCGCGTCAATTAGGGTGTTTGTTCCCTAATTCTTAGATTACCAGACTTAATAAAAAGGGGCATATTCGATTTCGATAATTCAACCATAGAATGTAGTTTCACGTACTTGTGTCTATTTTGTAAATCATTTATAAAAACCTGCATGTATTCTCATCCCAAAAATATTAGATTTTAAAAGTGGGACTATAACTCACTTTCACAGATTTTTACTTCGTCGGGAAGTAAGACTTGGCCACTGGTTGATTCACGAACCTATAACAATATATACATATATATCAAAGTATGTTCAAAATATATTTACAACACTTTTAATATATTTTAATGTTTTAAGTTTATTAAGTCAGCTGTCCTTGTTAGTAACCTACAACTAGTTGTCCACAGTTAGATGTACAGAAATAAATCGATAAATATTATCTTGAATCAATCCACGACCCAGTGTATACGTATCTCAGTATTGATCACAACTCAAACTATATATATTTTGGAATCAACCTCAACCCTGTATAGCTAACTCCAACATTCACATATAGAGTGTCTATGGTTGTTCCGAAATATATATAGATGTGTCGACATGATAGGTCGAAACATTGTATACGTGTCTATGGTATCTCAAGATTACATAATATACAATACAAGTTGATTAAGTTATGGTTGGAATAGATTTGTTACCAATTTTCACGTAGCTAAAATGAGAAAAATTATCCAATCTTGTTTTACCCATAACTTCTTCATTTTAAATCCGTTTTGAGTGAATCAAATTGCTATGGTTTCATATTGAACTCTATTTTATGAATCTAAACAGAAAAGTATAGGTTTATAGTCGGAAAAATAAGTTGCAAGTCGTTTTTGTAAAGGTAGTCATTTCAGTCGAAAGAACGACGTCTAGATGACCATTTTAGAAAACATACTTCCACTTTGAGTTTAATCATAATTTTTGGATATAGTTTCATGTTCATAATAAAAATCATTTTCTCAGAATAACAACTTTTAAATCAAAGTTTATCATAGTTTTTAATTAACTAACCCAAAACAGCCCGCGGTGTTACTACGACGGCGTAAATCCGGTTTTACGGTGTTTTTCGTGTTTCCAGGTTTTAAATCATTAAGTTAGCATATCATATAGATATAGAACATGTGTTTAGTTGATTTTAAAAGTCAAGTTAGAAGGATTAACTTTTGTTTGCGAACAAGTTTAGAATTAACTAAACTATGTTCTAGTGATTACAAGTTTAAACCTTCGAATAAGATAGCTTTATATGTATGAATCGAATGATGTTATGAACATCATTACTACCTTAATTTCCTTGGATAAACCTACTGGAAAAGAGAAAAATGGATCTAGCTTCAATGGATCCTTGGATGGCTCGAAGTTCTTGAAGCAGAATCATGACACGAAAACAAGTTCAAGTAAGAACATCACTTGAAATAAGATTGTTATAGTTACAGAAATTGAACCAAAGTTTGAATATGATTATTACCTTGTATTAGAATGATAACCTACTGTAAGAAACAAAGATTTCTTGAGGTTGGATGATCACCTTACAAGATTGGAAGTGAGCTAGCAAACTTGAAAGTATTCTTGATTTTATGAAACTAGAACTTTTGGAATTTATGAAGAACACTTAGAACTTGAAGATAGAACTTGAGAGAGATCAATTAGATGAAGAAAATTGAAGAATGAAAGTGTTTGTAGGTGTTTTTGGTCGTTGGTGTATGGATTAGATATAAAGGATATGTAATTTTGTTTTCATGTAAATAAGTCATGAATGATTACTCATATTTTTGTAATTTTATGAGATATTTCATGCTAGTTGCCAAATGATGGTTCCCACATGTGTTAGGTGACTCACATGGGCTGCTAAGAGCTGATAATTGGAGTGTATATACCAATAGTACATACATCTAAAAGCTGTGTATTGTACGAGTACGAATACGGGTGCATACGAGTAGAATTGTTGATGAAACTGAACGAGGATGTAATTGTAAGCATTTTTGTTAAGTAGAAGTATTTTGATAAGTGTATTGAAGTCTTTCAAAAGTGTATAAATACATATTAAAAAACTACATGTATATACATTTTAACTGAGTCGTTAAGTCATCGTTAGTCGTTACATGTAAGTGTTGTTTTGAAACCTTTAGGTTAACGATCTTGTTAAATGTTGCTAACCCAATGTTTATAATATCAAATGAGATTTTAAATTATTATATTATCATGATATTATCATGTATGAATATCTCTTAATATGATATATATACATTAAATGTCTTTACAACGATAATCGTTACATATATGTCTCGTTTAAAAATCATTAAGTTAGTAGTCTTGTTTTTACATATGTAGTTCATTGTTAATATACTTTATGATATGTTTTCTTATCATAGTATCATGTTAACTATATATATATATCCATTTATATGTCATCATATAGTTTTTACAAGTTTTAACGTTCGTGAATCACCGATCAACTTGGGTGGTCAATTGTCTATATGAAACATATTTCAATTAATCAAGTCTTAACAAGTTTGATTGCTTAACATGTTGGAAACATTTAATCATGTAAATATCAATCTCAATTAATATATATAAACATGGAAAAGTTCGGGTCACTACAGTACCTACCTGTTAAATAAATTTCGTCCCGAAATTTTAAGCTGTTGAAGGTGTTGACGAATCTTCTGGAAATAGATGCGGGTATTTCTTCTTCATCTGATCTTCACGCTCCCAGGTGAACTCGGGTCCTCTACGAGCATTCCATCGAACCTTAACAATTGGTATCTTGTTTTGCTTAAGTCTTTTAACCTCACGATCCATTATTTCGACGGGTTCTTCGATGAATTGAAGTTTTTCGTTGATTTGGATTTCATCTAACGGAATAGTGAGATCTTCTTTAGCAAAACATTTCTTTAAATTCGAGACGTGGAAAGTGTTATGTACAGCCGCGAGTTGTTGAGGTAACTCTAGTCGGTAAGCTACTGGTCCGACACGATCAATAATCTTGAATGGTCCAATATACCTTGGATTTAATTTCCCTCGTTTACCAAATCGAACAACGCCTTTCCAAGGTGCAACTTTAAGCATGACCATCTCTCCAATTTCAAATTCTATATCTTTTCTTTTAATGTCAGCGTAGCTCTTTTGTCGACTTTGGGCGGTTTTCAACCGTTGTTGAATTTGGATGATCTTCTCGGTAGTTTCTTGTATAATCTCCGGACCCGTAATCTGTCTATCCCCCACTTCACTCCAACAAATCGGAGACCTGCACTTTCTACCATAAAGTGCTTCAAACGGCGCCATCTCAATGCTTGAATGGTAGCTGTTGTTGTAGGAAAATTCTGCTAATGGTAGATGTCGATCCCAACTGTTTCCGAAATCAATAACACATGCTCGTAGCATGTCTTCAAGCGTTTGTATCGTCCTTTCGCTCTGCCCATCAGTTTGTGGATGATAGGCAGTACTCATGTCTAGACGAGTTCCTAATGCTTGCTGTAATGTCTGCCAGAATCTTGAAATAAATCTGCCATCCCTATCAGAGATAATAGAGATTGGTATTCCATGTCTGGAGATGACTTCCTTCAAATACAGTCGTGCTAACTTCTCCATCTTGTCATCTTCTCTTATTGGCAAGAAGTGTGCTGATTTGGTGAGACGGTCAACTATTACCCAAATAGTATCAAAACCACTTGCAGTCCTTGGCAATTTAGTGATGAAATCCATGGTAATGTTTTCCCATTTCCATTCCGGGATTTCGGGTTGTTGAAGTAGACCTGATGGTTTCTGATGCTCAGCTTTGACCTTAGAACACGTCAAACATTCTCCTACGTATTTAGCAACATCGGCTTTCATACCCGGCCACCAAAAATGTTTCTTGAGATCCTTGTACATCTTCCCCGTTCCAGGATGTATTGAGTATCTGGTTTTATGAGCTTCTCTAAGTACCATTTCTCTCATATCTCCAAATTTTGGTACCCAAATCCTTTCAGCCCTATACCGGGTTCCGTCTTCCCGAATATTAAGATGCTTCTCCGATCCTTTGGGTATTTCATCCTTTAAATTTCCCTCTTTTAAAACTCCTTGTTGCGCCTCCTTTATTTGAGTAGTAATGTTATTATGAATCATTATATTCATAGATTTTACTCGAATGGGTTCTCTGTCCTTCCTGCTCAAGGCATCGGCTACCACATTTGCCTTCCCCGGGTGGTAACGAATCTCAAAGTCATAATCATTCAATAATTCAATCCACCTACGCTGCCTCATATTCAGTTGTTTCTGATTAAATATGTGTTGAAGACTTTTGTGGTCGGTATATATAATACTTTTGACCCCATATAAGTAGTGCCTCCAAGTCTTTAATGCAAAAACAACAGCGCCTAATTCCAAATCATGCGTCGTATAATTTTGTTCGTGAATCTTCAATTGTCTAGACGCATAAGTAATCACCTTCATTCGTTGCATTAATACACAACCGAGACCTTGCTTTGATGCATCACAATAAATCACAAAATCATCATTCCCTTCAGGCAATGACAATATAGGTGCCGTAGTTAGCTTTTTCTTCAATAATTGAAACGCTTTCTCTTGTTCATCATTCCATTCAAATTTCTTCCCTTTATGCGTTAATGCAGTCAAGGGTTTTGCTATTCTGGAAAAGTCTTGGATGAACCTTCTGTAGTAACCAGCTAGTCCTAAAAACTGGCGTATGTGTTTCGGAGTTTTCGGGGTTTCCCACTTTTCAACAGTTTCTATCTTTGCCGGATCCACCTTAATACCTTCTTTGTTCACTATGTGACCGAGGAATTGAACTTCTTCCAACCAAAATGCACACTTTGAAAACTTAGCGTACAGTTCTTCCTTCCTCAATACTTCTAACACCTTTCTCAAATGTTCACCGTGTTCTTGGTCATTCTTTGAGTAAATAAGTATGTCATCAATGAAAATAATGACAAACTTGTCAAGGTATGGTCCACACACTCGGTTCATAAGGTCCATGAACACAGCTGGTGCATTAGTTAAACCAAACGGCATGACCATAAACTCGTAATGACCGTAACGTGTTCTGAAAGCAGTCTTTGGAATATCATCTTCTTTCACCCGCATTTGATGATACCCGGAACGTAAGTCAATCTTTGAATAAACAGACGAGCCTTGTAGTTGATCAAATAAGTCATCGATTCTCGGTAGTGGGTAGCGGTTCTTGATGGTAAGTTTGTTCAACTCTCGGTAGTCGATACACAACCTGAATGTACCATCTTTCTTCTTGACAAACAAAACAGGAGCTCCCCACGGTGATGTGCTTGGTCGAATGAAACCACGCTCTAAAAGTTCTTGTAATTGGCTTTGTAGTTCTTTCATCTCGCTGGGTGCGAGTCTGTAAGGAGCACGAGCTATTGGTGCAGCTCCTGGTACAAGATCTATTTGAAATTCAACGGATCGATGTGGGGGTAATCCCGGTAATTCTTTCGGAAATACATCAGGAAATTCTTTTGCGACGGGAACATCATTGATGCTCTTTTCTTCAGTTTATACTTTCTCGACGTGTGCTAGAACAGCATAGCAACCTTTTCTTATTAGTTTTTGTGCCTTCAAATTACTAATAAGATGTAGCTTCGTGTTGCCCTTTTCTCCGTACACCATTAAGGGTTTTCCTTTTTCTCGTATAATGCGAATTGCATTTTTGTAACAAACGATCTCCGCTTTCACTTCTTTCAACCAGTCCATACCGATTATCACATCAAAACTCCCTAACTCTACTGGTATCAAATCAATCTTAAATGTTTCGCTAACCAGTTTAATTTCTCGATTCCGACATATATTATCTGCTGAAATTAATTTACCATTTGCTAATTCGAGTAAAAATTTACTATCCAAAGGCGTCAATGGACAACTTAATTTAGCACAAAAATCTCTACTCATATAGCTTCTATCCGCACCCGAATCAAATAAAACGTAAGCAGATTTATTATCAATAAGAAACGTACCCGTAACAAGCTCCGGGTCTTCCTGTGCCTCTACCGCATTAATATTGAAAACTCTTCCACGGCCTTTCCATTCGTGTTCTCCTGGTTCGGGCAATTTCTAATAATGTGGCCTGGTTTTCCACATTTATAACAAACTACATTGGAATAACTTGCTCCGACACTACTTGCTCCGCCATTACTCGTTCCGACACCATTTGTTCCTTTCGTTCTATTAACCCCTGGTCCGTAGACCTCACACTTCGCCGCGCTATGACCATTTCTTTTACACTTGTTGCAAAATTTGGTGCAGAACCCCGAGTGATTCTTTTCACACCTTTGGCATAGCTGCTTCTGATTGTTGTTGTTGTTGCGGTTATTATTGTTGTTGGGATGATTGTTGTAGTTGCTGTTGTTGTTGTTGTTGTTGTTGTTGGGCCGTTTGTTGTAGTTGCGATTGATGTTGCGATTGTTGGGATAATTGTTGCGATTATTGTTGTAATTGTTGTTGTTGTTGTATTGGTGATTCTTATCACCGTTTTCCTCCCACTTTCTTTTGACTTGCTTCACATTGGCCTCTTCAGCAGTCTGTTCTTTAATTCTTTCTTCAATTTGGTTCACGAGTTTGTGAGCCATTCTACATGCCTGTTGTATGGAGGCGGGCTCGTGTGAACTTATATCTTCTTGGATTCTTTCCGGTAATCCTTTCACAAACGCGTCGATCTTCTCTTCCTCATCTTCGAATGCTCCCGGACACAATAGGCACAATTCTGTGAATCGTCTTTCGTACGTGGTAATATCAAATCCTTGGGTTCGTAACCCTCTAAGTTCTGTCTTGAGCTTATTGACCTCGGTTCTGGGACGGTACTTCTCGTTCATCAAGTGCTTGAATGCTGACCACGGTAGTGCGTACGCATCGTCTTGTCCCACTTGCTCTAGATAGGTATTCCACCATGTTAACGCAGAACCTGTGAAGGTATGCGTAGCGTACTTTACTTTGTCCTCTTCAGTACACTTACTTATGGCAAACACCGATTCGACCTTCTCGGTCCACCGTTTCAATCCGATCGGTCCTTCGGTTCCATCAAATTCCAAAGGTTTGCAGGCAGTGAATTCTTTGTAGGTGCATCCTACACGATTTCCTGTACTGCTAGATCCAAGGTTATTGTTGGTATGTAGCGCAGCCTGTACTGCGGCTATGTTTGAAGCTAGAAAAGTACGGAATTCCTCTTCATTCATATTCACGGTGTGTCGAGTAGTCGGTGCCATTTCCTTCAAAATAGTTAAATGGAACAAGTTAATCATACAGAATATTAAGAGTAGTTAATAGTATTTCGTAGCATAATATGAACTCATTTATAAAAGCTTTTTCTTCATATTAGCGTTTTATAAGTTTAAATTCGGGTAGTACCTACCCGTTAAGTTCATACTTAGTAGCTAATATACAATTCAACTACTACAATTCTATATGAAAAACTGATTATAATAATATTTCGCGTTCAAACTTTTATACAATATTTTACAAACTTACAATACCGCTTATTTTACATAAAGCATGAAATATAGCACATAATAACTTTGATACAAGATAGTTGTGAAGACAATTCTAGCTAGTACACAAGTCGTTCAGCAAAGGCAATAAAGACACGTAATTCATACGTCCAGAAACAAGTCATGCATTCTGGTTTTACTAGGACTACTTCCCATCCTTGGTCTTGTGCAACATAACCGTTATGGCCGTTGATAAGACAGCATGTTGTAACGTCATCAAAGGGACGAGGGTTACGTAATGTCCAACAGTCCCGTAATAATCTAAAAACCTCATTTCTTACCCCAATTACCAACTCCGTCACTTGTGGAAACGTTTTGTTTAATAGTTGTAGCCCGATGTTCTTGTTCTCACTTTGGTGAGAAGCGAACATTACTAATCCGTAAGCATAACATGCTTCTTTATGTTGCATGTTAGACGCTTTTTCTAAATCACGAAGTCCAATATTAGGATATATTGAGTCAAAATAATTTCTTAACCCGTTGCGTAAAATAGCATTTGGGTTCCCCGCAATATATGCGTCAAAGTAAACACATCGTAACTTATGGGTTTCCCAATGTGATATCCCCCATCTTTCAAACGAAAGTCTCTTATAAACCAAGACATTCTTGGAACGTTCTTCGAATGTCTTACAAACTGATCTCGCCTTAAATAGTTGTGCCGAGGAATTCTGGCCGACTCTAGACAAGATTTCATCAATCATGTCTCCGGGTAGGTCTCTTAAAATATTGGGTTGTCTATCCATTTTGTGTTTTTAAACTGTAAAATAGACAAGAGTTAGATTCATAAAAAAAAAAATACTTATTAATACAACCAATTTTTACATATATCATAAAGCATAAGCACACTATATTACATATATTACACCACACGAATACAACTATCTTATTCCGACTCGCTCGTTTCTTCTTCTTCGGTTTTGGTTCATTTTGCCAAGTTTCTAGGGATATATGATGTTCCCCTAATACTAACTGTCGTTGTCCACATTGGTTTAGAAAAACCTGGTGGTTTAGAGGTTCCCGGGTCATTGTTACAACTTAAGGACTTCGGGGGTTGACGATACATATAAAGTTCATCGGGGTTGGAATTAGATTTCTCTATTTTTATGCCCTTTCCCTTATTGTTCTCTTTTGCCTTATTAAATTGTGTTGGGGTAATTTCTATAATATCATCGGAATCCTTGTCGGGATCCGATTCATCGGAGAATTGGTAATCCTCCCAATATTTTGCTTCCTTGGTGGAAACACCATTGACCATAATTAACCTTGGTCGGTTGGTTGAGGATTTTCTTTTACTTAACCGTTTTATTATTTCCCCCACCGGTTCTACTTCTTCATCCGGTTCCGATTCTTCTTCCGTTTCCGATTCTTCTTCCGGTTCCAACTCTTCTTCCGGTTCCTCTTCGGGAACTTGTGAATCAGTCCACGAATCATTCCAATTTACATTTGACTCTTCATTATTAATAGGTGAGTCAATGGGACTTGTTCTAGAGGTAGACATCTATCACATAATATCAAACACGTTAAGAGATTAATATATCACATAATATTCATATGTTAAAAATATATAGTTTCCAACAAAAATGTTAAGCAATCATTTTTAAAGAAAACACGGTCGAAGTCCAGACTCACTAATGCATCCTAACAAACTCGATAAGACACACTAATGCAAATTTTCTGGTTCTCTAAGACCAACGCTCTGATACCAACTGAAATGTCCCGTTCTTATTGATTAAAAATGTTCCATATTAATTGATTTCGTTGCGAGGTTTTGACCTCTATATGAGACGTTTTTCAAAGACTGCATTCATTTTAAAACAAACCATAACCTTTATTTCATCAATAAAGGTTTAAAAAGCTTTACATAGATTATCAAATAATGATAATCTAAAATATCCTGTTTACACACGACCATTACATAATGGTTTACAATACAAATATGTTACAACAAAATAAGTTTCTTGAATGCAGTTTTTACACAATATCATACAAGCATGGACTCCAAATCTCGTCCTTATTTAAGTATACGACAGCGGAAGCTCTTAATAATCACCTGAGAATAAACATGCTTAAAACGTCAACAAAAATGTTGGTGAGTTATAGGTTTAACCTATATATATCAAATCATAATAATAGACCACAAGATTTCATATTTCAATACACATCCCATACATAGAGATAAAAATCATTCATATGGTGAACACCTGGTAACCGACATTAACAAAATGCATATATAAGAATATCCCCATCATTCCGGGACACCCTTCGGATATGATATAAATTTCGAAGTACTAAAGCATCCGGTACTTTGGATGGGGCTTGTTGGGCCCGATAGATCTATCTTTAGGATTCGCGTCAATTAGGGTGTTTGTTCCCTAATTCTTAGATTACCAGACTTAATAAAAAGGGGCATATTCGATTTCGATAATTCAACCATAGAATGTAGTTTCACGTACTTGTGTCTATTTTGTAAATCATTTATAAAAACCTGCATGTATTCTCATCCCAAAAATATTAGATTTTAAAAGTGGGACTATAACTCACTTTCACAGATTTTTACTTCGTCGGGAAGTAAGACTTGGCCACTGGTTGATTCACGAACCTATAACAATATATACATATATATCAAAGTATGTTCAAAATATATTTACAACACTTTTAATATATTTTAATGTTTTAAGTTTATTAAGTCAGCTGTCCTTGTTAGTAACCTACAACTAGTTGTCCACAGTTAGATGTACAGAAATAAATCGATAAATATTATCTTGAATCAATCCACGACCCAGTGTATACGTATCTCAGTATTGATCACAACTCAAACTATATATATTTTGGAATCAACCTCAACCCTGTATAGCTAACTCCAACATTCACATATAGAGTGTCTATGGTTGTTCCGAAATATATATAGATGTGTCGACATGATAGGTCGAAACATTGTATACGTGTCTATGGTATCTCAAGATTACATAATATACAATACAAGTTGATTAACTTATGGTTGGAATAGATTTGTTACCAATTTTCACGTAGCTAAAATGAGAAAAATTATCCAATCTTGTTTTACCCATAACTTCTTCATTTTAAATCCGTTTTGAGTGAATCAAATTGCTATGGTTTCATATTGAACTCTATTTTATGAATCTAAACAGAAAAGTATAGGTTTATAGTCGGAAAAATAAGTTACAAGTCGTTTTTGTAAAGGTAGTCATTTCAGTCGAAAGAACGACGTCTAGATGACCATTTTAGAAAACATACTTCCACTTTGAGTTTAATCATAATTTTTGGATATAGTTTCATGTTCATAATAAAAATCATTTTCTCAGAATAACAACTTTTAAATCAAAGTTTATCATAGTTTTTAATTAACTAACCCAAAACAGCCCGCGGTGTTACTACGACGGCGTAAATCCGGTTTTACGGTGTTTTTCGTGTTTCCAGGTTTTAAATCATTAAGTTAGCATATCATATAGATATAGAACATGTGTTTAGTTGATTTTAAAAGTCAAGTTAGAAGGATTAACTTTTGTTTGCGAACAAGTTTAGAATTAACTAAACTATGTTCTAGTGATTACAAGTTTAAACCTTCGAATAAGATAGCTTTATATGTATGAATCGAATGATGTTATGAACATCATTACTACCTTAATTTCCTTGGATAAACCTACTGGAAAAGAGAAAAATGGATCTAGCTTCAATGGATCCTTGGATGGCTCGAAGTTCTTGAAGCAGAATCATGACACGAAAACAAGTTCAAGTAAGAACATCACTTGAAATAAGATTGTTATAGTTACAGAAATTGAACCAAAGTTTGAATATGATTATTACCTTGTATTAGAATGATAACCTACTGTAAGAAACAAAGATTTCTTGAGGTTGGATGATCACCTTACAAGATTGGAAGTGAGCTAGCAAACTTGAAAGTATTCTTGATTTTATGAAACTAGAACTTTTAGAATTTATGAAGAACACTTAGAACTTGAAGATAGAACTTGAGAGAGATCAATTAGATGAAGAAAATTGAAGAATGAAAGTGTTTGTAGGTGTTTTTGGTCGTTGGTGTATGGATTAGATATAAAGGATATGTAATTTTGTTTTCATGTAAATAAGTCATGAATGATTACTCATATTTTTGTAATTTTATGAGATATTTCATGCTAGTTGCCAAATGATGGTTCCCACATGTGTTAGGTGACTCACATGGGCTGCTAAGAGCTGATCATTGGAGTGTATATACCAATAGTACATGCATCTAAAAGCTGTGTATTGTACGAGTACGAATACGGGTGCATACGAGTAGAATTGTTGATGAAACTGAACGAGGATGTAATTGTAAGCATTTTTGTTAAGTAGAAGTATTTTGATAAGTGTATTGAAGTCTTTCAAAAGTGTATAAATACATATTAAAACACTACATGTATATACATTTTAACTGAGTCGTTAAGTCATCGTTAGTCGTTACATGTAAGTGTTGTTTTGAAACCTTTAGGTTAACGATCTTGTTAAATGTTGCTAACCCAATGTTTATAATATCAAATGAGATTTTAAATTATTATATTATCATGATATTATCATGTATGAATATCTCTTAATATGATATATATACATTAAATGTCTTTACAACGATAATCGTTACATATATGTCTCGTTTAAAAATCATTAAGTTAGTAGTCTTGTTTTTACATATGTAGTTCATTGTTAATATACTTTATGATATGTTTTCTTATCATAGTATCATGTTAACTATATATATATCCATTTATATGTCATCATATAGTTTTTACAAGTTTTAACGTTCGTGAATCACCGATCAACTTGGGTGGTCAATTGTCTATATGAAACATATTTCAATTAATCAAGTCTTAACAAGTTTGATTGCTTAACATGTTGGAAACATTTAATCATGTAAATATCAATCTCAATTAATATATATAAACATGGAAAAGTTCGGGTCACTACAATGTGCCCCATAGAAACAACCTGAAAATTGATAACTGAGTAGGCATCATGAAAACTCTTCATGTTGTCAGCAAAAGAGTTTCCCTAGTTATCAGGAACAAGACCATCAATGATATCAAAGCAATCAGATGGAGCAGGAACTTCGGAATACACAGGCAAGTCTGTAAAAGACAAACAAAGCAATAAATAAAAAATAAAGGGGGAATTAACGAAGAAGTAAACAGAAAGAACATACCAAACAGAGGGTTTGTAGCATCGATGTCATCACTCGCTTCGTCACAAAGGTGACCAAACTTTTGCTTCTTCACAGAGGACAGATCAGGATATGCCTTTCGTTTCATTAGACCCTTAGCCTTGTAGCGTTGTGCCACCCTTGCCCCAACATCGGTAGCCAGAGAAGCAATAGGCTGATCATCTTGAGTATCCACATCGATGGGAGCTTCAACTTGCTTCGTTTTATCCTTAGTTTTTGCCTTGGATTAACTCACTTCACCATGTTCAACTTTCAGTTTGCTTGATATCTCCATGAAACCAGAGCATGCAGGAGAACCAAGATCCTTAACAACGTTCGACCTAGCTTGAACAGCAACAGTATACTCTTGCAACCCTTGAGCCTTGACAACATTCCACAAAAACATTTTTGTAAAGAACATAGCAAATAAATGTAAGAAGTTAGAGAGATAACCAATCATATCCAAAAACACAATGAAACATACCCTTTAGGGACAAATGAAAGGAACACGATCCTTATACTCTTTAGGGACAAATGCCCTTGCGGGATCAGAAACAAAAGGATATTATTTCGGAAATAAGAAAGATTTTTTCAGAAAGATAAAAGAACACTTCCAGTTTCGAACATCGGGAAATTGAGGACCAAAACAATAAACAGGAGGAGGAGCCCCTCTCCTACTCTTTCGCTTTTGAACAGTAACCCAATCATCGGTATCACCAGTGCGAAAAAAGTGGCGAAACAGATCAACAGAAGGCTCCCCATCATAAGCCCTACACATAACCTCAATAGCCATAACCTTCTTCGAGGCTAAGGGATGAAAGACAGAAATATTCACTTTAAAGTGATCTAAGACGCCAAGGAAGAAAGAAGAGATAGGAACCCTAATGTTACACTCCGTAAACAATTGGGTATACACACCAACATAACCCTTAGGAGGTTTTAAAATATGATTGTCGCTAGCAGGAATAAGCATATCATCAGGTTTTAAACCAAGCATTTCAATCAGATACGATAGCAAATAGGACTTAACATCACTAAAGGAAGCCTCAATACTGCGTTTCGACATGGTAAAAAATAAACAAAAAGAAAGAAAAACGTGAGAGATATCTGTGAGTACCTTGGTATGCGAAGATGAAAGATTTCCGGAAGATGGAGTTTTTGAAGAAAAGGATGAACAAAAATAGAGGGGGAAAATGCAGCGTTATACCTTTAAGAAAGATGAAGGGGTAGCCGTCAAATCAAACTGCAGAAAACCCTTGGTAACCGTAACTTATTGGACGATCATACCCCTGGCATCATGGCATAAAATATTCCATCATTAAGGGTATAGTAGTAATTTCGGGGACAAGAGCCTTAACCGGTGCAGTTAAATGTCAAATCACAGCAGCAGAAATGATTACTACTAAGTTTAACTTAACGAAGCTTATATATAGATATTAATGCTTCGTAAAATTAAACTGGGGGGCTTGATAGTGTACCCCACTTCCGGCTCATTTACCAGCTTCGCAGTTTGTTGAGTCCCCGAAGTAATTAAGGATTTAATTATGACAAAATAGAATTTATTAGCACTAAAATGTTATGTGCAGCCAGCACCAGTTTGTTTATGTATAAACAGCAAATATTGCTATGTCAATGTGTTCAGTATGCTGCCTAGTCTACCAGCACAAGGTAGATAGTATTCTTCGAATCAGCACAGGATGTGTACCCAGAAATTCAAGAATATCAAGTGACTCAGCATAAGAAGAACCAGTATACCTGGTAAGCAGCATACAACACTAGACAACTATGCTCCATTACAAGCATAGTGGTTTCCTGAGTGGTCTACATCAATCGTACTATTCAACATAAGTCAAAGACAAAGTTGAATAGAAAAGGACACGCGTCGGCGGTGAAATGTCCCGTTCTTATTGATTAAAAATGTTCCATATTAATTGATTTCGTTGCGAGATTTTGACCTCTATATGAGACGTTTTTCAAAGACTGCATTCATTTTTAAAACAAACCATAACCTTTATTTCATAAATAAAGGTTTAAAAAGCTTTACGTAGATTATCAAATAATGATAATCTAAAATATCATGTTTACACACGACCATTACATAATGGTTTACAATACAAATATGTTACATCGAAATCAGTTTCTTGAATGCAGTTTTTACACAATATCATACAAACATGGACTCCAAATCTTGTCCTTATTTTAGTATGCAACAGCGGAAGCTCTTAATATTCACCTGAGAATAAACATGCTTTAAACGTCAACAAAAATGTTGGTGAGTTATAGGTTTAACCTATATATATCAAATCGTAATAATAGACCACAAGATTTCATATTTCAATACACATCCCATACATAGTGTAGTGACCCGAACTTTTCCATGTTTATATAAATTAATTAAGATTGATATTTACATGATTAAATGTTTCCAACATGTTAAGCAATCAAACTTGTTAAGACTTGATTAATTGAAATATGTTTCATATAGACAATTGACCACCCAAGTTGACCGGTGATTCACGAACGTTAAAACTTATAAAAACTATACGATGACATATATATGGTTATATATATAGTTAACATGTTTTTATTATAAGTATGTATCTCATTAGGTATTTTAACAATGAGTTATATACATAAAAATGAGACTATTAATTTAAGAAACTCGAAAACGATATATATAACGATTATCGTTATAACAACGTCTTACTAGGTACATATGAATCATATTAAGATATTGATACACTTGGTTAATTATGTTAAATGATAAGTAAATATATTATTAAGTGTATTAACAATGAAATACATATGTAAAAATAAGGCTACTAACTTAATGATTTCGAAACGAGACATATATGTAACGATTATCGTTGTAACGACATTTAACTGTATATACATCATACTAAGATATATTATATATCATAATATCATGATAATATAATAATTTAACATCTCATTTGTTATAATAAACAATGGGTTAACAACATTCAACAAGATCGTTAACCTAAAGGTTTCAAAACAACATTTACATGTAACGACTAACGATGACTTAACGACTCAGTTAAAATGTATATACATGTAGTGTTTTAATATGTATTCATACACTTTTGAAAGACTTCAAGACACTTATCAAAATACTTCTACTTAACAAAAATGCTTACAATTACATCCTCGTTCAGTTTCATCAACAATTCTACTCGTATGCACCCGTATTCGTACTCGTACAATACACAGCTTTTAGATGCATGTACTATTGGTATATACACTCCAATGATCAGCTCTTAGCAGCCCATGTGAGTCACCTAACACATGTGGGAACCATCATTTGGCAACTAGCATGAAATATCTCATAAAATTACAAAAATATGAGTAATCATTCATGACTTATATACATGAAAACAAAATTACATATCCTTTATATCTAATCCATACACCAACGACCAAAAACACCTACAAACACTTTCATTCTTCAATTTTCTTCATCTAATTGATCTCTCTCAAGTTCTATCTTCAAGTTCTAAGTGTTCTTCATAAATTTCAAAAGTTCTAGTTTCATAAAATCAAGAATACTTTCAAGTTTGCTAGCTCACTTCCAATCTTGTAAGGTGATCATCCAACCTCAAGAAATCTTTGTTTCTTACAGTAGGTTATCATTCTAATACAAGGTAATAATCATATTCAAACTTTGGTTCAATTTCTATAACTATAACAATCTTATTTCAAGTGATGATCTTACTTGAACTTGTTTTCGTGTCATGATTCTGCTTCAAGAACTTCGAGGCATCAAAGGATCCGTTGAAGCTAGATCCATTTTTCTCTTTTCCAGTAGGTTTATCCAAGGAAATTAAGGTAGTAATGATGTTCATAACATCATTCGATTCATACATATAAAGCTATCTTATTCGAAGGTTTAAACTTGTAATCACTAGAACATAGTTTAGTTAATTCTAAACTTGTTCACAAACAAAAGTTAATCCTTCTAACTTGACTTTTAAAATCAACTAAACACATGTTCTATATCTATATGATATGCTAACTTAATGATTTAAAACCTGAAAACACGAAAAACACCGTAAAACCGGATTTACGCCGTCGTAGTAACACCGCGGGCTGTTTTGGGTTAGTTAATTAAAAACTATGATAAACTTTGATTTAAAAGTTGTTATTCTGAGAAAATGATTTTTATTATGAACATGAAACTATATCTAAAAATTATGGTTAAACTCAAAGTGGAAGTATGTTTTCTAAAATGGTCATCTAGACGTCGTTCTTTCGACTGAAATGACTACCTTTACAAAAACGACTTGTAACTTATTTTTCCGACTATAAACCTATACTTTTTCTGTTTAGATTCATAAAATAGAGTTCAATATGAAACCATAGCAATTTGATTCACTCAAAACGGATTTAAAATGAAGAAGTTATGGGTAAAACAAGATTGGATAATTTTTCTCATTTTAGCTACGTGAAAATTGGTAACAAATCTATTCCAACCAAAACTTAATCAACTTGTATTGTATATTATGTAATCTTGAGATACCATAGACACGTATACAATGTTTCGACCTATCATGTCGACACATCTATATATATTTCGGAACAACCATAGACACTCTATATGTGAATGTTGGAGTTAGCTATACAGGGTTGAGGTTGATTCCAAAATATATATAGTTTGAGTTGTGATCAATACTGATATACGTATACACTGGGTCGTGGATTGATTCAAGATAATATTTATCGATTTATTTCTGTACATCTAACTGTGGACAACTAGTTGTAGGTTACTAACGAGGACAGCTGACTTAATAAACTTAAAACATCAAAATATATTAAAAGTGTTGTAAATATATTTTGAACATACTTTGATATATATGTATATATTGTTATAGGTTCGTGAATCAACCAGTGGCCAAGTCTTACTTCCCGACGAAGTAAAAATATGTGAAAGTGAGTTATAGTCCCACTTTTAAAATCTAATATTTTTGGGATGATAATACATGCAGGTTTTATAAATGATTTACAAAATAGACACAAGTACGTGAAACTACATTCTATGGTTGAATTATCGAAATCGAATATGCCCCTTTTTATTAAGTCTGGTAATCTAAGAATTAGGGAACAGACACCCTAATTGACGCGAATCCTAAAGATAGATCTATTGGGCCTAACAAACCCCATCCAAAGTACCGGATGCTTTAGTACTTCGAAATTTATATCATATTCGAAGGGTGTCCCGGAATGATGGGGATATTCTTATATATGCATCTTGTTAATGTCGGTTACCAGGTGTTCACCATATGAATGATTTTTATCTCTATGTATGGGATGTGTATTGAAATATGAAATCTTGTGGTCTATTATTATGATTTGATATATATAGGTTAAACCTATAACTCACCAACATTTTTGTTGACGTTTTAAGCATGTTTATTCTCAGGTGATTATTAAGAGCTTCCGATGTCGCATACTTAAATAAGGACGAGATTTGGAGTCCATGCTTGTATGATATTGTGTAAAAACTGCATTCAAGAAACTTATTTTGTTGTAACATATTTGTATTGTAAACCATTATGTAATGGTCGTGTGTAAACAGGATATTTTAGATTATCATTATTTGATAATCTACGTAAAGTTTTTTTAAAACCTTTATCTATGAAATAAAGGTTATGGTTTGTTTTAAAAATGAATGCAGTCTTTGAAAAATGTCTCATATAGAGGTCAAAACCTCGCAACGAAATCAATTAATATGGAACGTTTTTAATCAATAAGAACGGGACATTTCAGTTGGTATCCGAGCGTTGGTCTTAGAGAACCAGAATTTTGCATTAGTGTGTCTTATCGAGTTTGTTAGGATGCATTAGTAAGTCTGGACTTCGACCGTGTTTACTTGAAAAATGATTGCTTAACAAATTTTGTTGGAAACTATATATTTTTAACATGTGAATATTATGTGATATATTAATCTCTTAACGCGTTTGATATTATGTGATAGATGTCTACCTCTAGAACAAGTCCCATTGACTCACCTAATAATAATGAAGAGTCAAATGTAAATTGGAATGATTCGTGGACTGATTCACAAGTTCCCGTAGAGGAACCGGAAGAAGAGTCGGAACCGGAAGAAGAATCGGAACCGGAAGAAGAATCGGAACCGGATGAAGAAGTAGAACCGGTGGGGGAAATAATAAAACGGTTAAGTAAAAGAAAATCCTCAACCAACCGACCAAGGTTAATTATGGTCAATGGTGTTTCCGCCAAGGAAGCAAAATATTGGGAGGATTACCAATTCTCCGATGAATCGGATTCTGACGAGAATTCTGATGATGTTATAGAAATTACCCCAACTGAATTTAAAAAGGCAAAAGAAAATAATAAGGGAAAGGGCATAAAAATAGAGAAATCTAATTCCAACCCCGATGAACTTTATATGTATCGTCAACCCCCGAAGTCCTTAAGTTGTAACAATGACCCGGGAACCTCTAAACCACCAGGTTTTTCTAAACCAATGTGGATAACGACGGCTCGTATTAGGGGAACATCATATATCCCTAGAAACTTGGCAAAACGAACCAAAACCGAAGAAGAAGAAACAAGCGACTCGGAATAAGATAGTTGTATTCGTGTGGTGTAATATATGTAATATAGTGTGCTTATGCTTTATGATATATGTAAAAATTGCTTGTATTAATAAGTATTTTTTTTTATGAATCTAACTCTTGTCTATTTTACAGTATAAAAACACAAAATGGATAGACAACCCAATATTTTAAGAGACCTACCCGGAGACATGATTGATGAAATCTTGTCTAAAGTCGGTCAGAATTCTTCGGCACAACTATTTAAGGCGAGATCAGTTTGTAAGACATTCGAAGAACGTTCCAAGAATGTCTTGGTTTATAAGAGACTTTCATTTGAAAGATGGGGGATATCACATTGGGAAACCCATAAGTTACGATGTGTTTACTTTGACGCATATATTGCGGGGAACCCAAATGCTATTTTACGCAACGGGTTAAGAAATTATTTTGACTCAATATATCCGAATATTGGACTTCGTGATTTAGAAAAAGCGGCTAACATGCAACATAAAGAAGCATGTTATGCTTACGGATTAGTAATGTTCGCTTCTCACCAAAGTGAGAACAAGAACAACGGGCTACAACTATTAAACAAAACGTTTCCACAAGTGACGGAGTCAGTAATTGGGGTAAGAAATGAGGTTTTTAGATTGTTACGGGACTGTTGGACATTACGTAACCCTCATCCCTTTGACGACGTTACAACACGCTGTCTTATCAACGGCCATAACGGTTATGTTCCACAAGACCAAGGATGGGAAGTAGTCCTAGTAAAACCAGAATGCATGACTTGTTTCTGGACGTATGAATTACGTGTCTTTATTGCCTTTGCTGAATGACTTGTGTACTAGCTAGAATTATCTTCACAACTATCTTGTATCAAAGTTATTGTGTGCTATATTTCATGCTTTATGTAAAATAAGCGGTATTGTAAGTTTGTAAAATATTGTATAAAAGTTTGAACGCGAAATATTATTATAATCAGTTTTTCATATAGAATTGTAGTAGTTGAATTGTATATTAGCTACTAAGTATGAACTTAACGGGTAGGTACTACCCGAATTTAAACTTATAAAACGCTAATATGAAGAAAAATCTTTTATAAATGAGTTCATATTATGCTACGAAATACTATTAACTACTCTTAATATTCTGTATGATTAACTTGTTCCATTTAACTATTTTGAAGGAAATGGCACCGACTACTCGACACACCGTGAATATGAATGAAGAGGAATTCCGTACTTTTCTAGCTTCAAACATAGCCGCAGTACAGGCTGCGCTACATACCAATAATAACCTTAGATCTAGCAGTACAGGAAATCGTGTAGGATGCACCTACAAAGAATTCACTGCCTGCAAACCTTTGGAATTTGATGGAACCGAAGGACCGATCGGATTGAAACGGTGGACCGAGAAGGTCGAATCGGTGTTTGCCATAAGTAAGTGTACTGAAGAGGACAAAGTGAAGTACGCTACGCATACCTTCACAGGTTCTGCGTTAACATGGTGGAATACCTATCTAGAGCAAGTGGGACAAGACGATGCGTACGCACTACCGTGGTCAGCATTCAAGCACTTGATGAACGAGAAGTACCGTCCCAGAACCGAGGTCAATAAGCTCAAGACAGAACTTAGAGGGTTACGAACCCAAGGATTTGATATTACCACGTACGAAAGACGATTCACAGAATTGTGCCTATTGTGTCCGGGAGCATTCGAAGATGAGGAAGAGAAGATCGACGCGTTTGTGAAAGGATTACCGGAAAGAATCCAAGAAGATATAAGTTCACACGAGCCCGCCTCCATACAACAGGCATGTAGAATGGCTCACAAACTAGTGAACCAGATTGAAGAAAGAATTAAAGAACAGACTGCTGAAGAGGCCAATGTGAAGCAAGTCAAAAGAAAGTGGGAGGAAAACGGTGATAAGAATCACCAATACAACAACAACAGTAATTACAACAATAATCGCAACAATTATCCCAACAATCGCAACATCAATCGCAACTACAACAAACGGCCTAACAACAACAACAACAACAACAACAATAACAACAACAACAACAACAACAGCTACAACAATCATCCCAACAACAATAATAACCGCAACAACAACAACAATCAGAAGCAGCTATGCCAAAGGTGTGAAAAGTATCACTCGGGGTTCTGTACCAAATTTTGCAACAAGTGTAAAAGAAATGGTCATAGCGCGGCGAAGTGTGATGTCTACGGACCAGGGGTTAACAGAACGAAAGGAACAAATGGTGTCGTAACGAGTAATGGCGGAGCAAGTAGTGTCGGAGCAAGTTATGCCAATGTAGTTTGTTATAAATGTGGAAAACCGGGCCACATTATTAGAAATTGCCCGAACCAGGAGAACACGAATGGACAAGGCCGCGGAAGAGTTTTCAATATTAATGCGGCAGAGGCACAGGAAGACCCGGAGCTTGTTACGGGTACGTTTCTTATTGACAATAAATCTGCTTACGTTTTATTTGATTCGGGTGCGGATAGAAGCTATATGAGTAGAGATTTTTGTGCTAAATTAAGTTGTCCATTGACGCCTTTGGATAGTAAATTTTTACTCGAATTAGCAAATGGTAAATTAATTTCAGCAGATAATATATGTCGGAATCGAGAAATTAAACTGGTTAGCGAAACATTTAAGATTGATTTGATACCAGTAGAGTTAGGGAGTTTTGATGTGATAATCGGTATGGACTGGTTGAAAGAAGTGAAAGCAGAGATCGTTTGTTACAAAAATGCAATTCGCATTATACGAGAAAAAGGAAAACCCTTAATGGTGTACGGAGAAAAGGGCAACACGAAGCTACATCTTATTAGTAATTTGAAGGCACAAAAACTAATAAGAAAAGGTTGCTATGCTGTTCTAGCACACGTCGAGAAAGTACAAACTGAAGAAAAGAGCATCAATGATGTTCCCATTGCAAAAGAATTTCCCGATGTATTTCCGAAAGAATTACCGGGATTACCCCCACATCGATCCGTTGAATTTCAAATAGATCTTGTACCAGGAGCTGCACCAATAGCTCGTGCTCCTTACAGACTCGCACCCAGCGAGATGAAAGAACTACAAAGCCAATTACAAGAACTTTTAGAGCGTGGTTTCATTCGACCAAGCACATCACCGTGGGGAGCTCCTGTTTTGTTTGTCAAGAAGAAAGATGGTACATTCAGGTTGTGTATCGACTACCGAGAGTTGAACAAACTTACCATCAAGAACCGCTACCCACTACCGAGAATCGATGACTTATTTGATCAACTACAATGCTCGTCTGTTTATTCAAAGATTGACTTACGTTCCGGGTATCATCAAATGCGGGTGAAAGAAGATGATATTCCAAAGACTGCTTTCAGAACACGTTACGGTCATTACGAGTTTATGGTCATGCTGTTTGGTTTAACTAATGCACCAGCTGTGTTCATGGACCTTATGAACCGAGTGTGTGGACCATACCTTGACAAGTTTATCATTGTTTTCATTGATGACATACTTATTTACTCAAAGAATGACCAAGAACACGGTGAACATTTGAGAAAGGTGTTAGAAGTATTGAGGAAGGAAGAATTGTACGCTAAGTTTTCAAAGTGTGCATTTTGGTTGGAAGAAGTTCAATTCCTCGGTCACATAGTGAACAAAGAAGGTATTAAGGTGGATCCGGCAAAGATAGAAACTGTTAAAAAGTGGGAAACCCCGAAAACTCCGAAACACATACGCCAGTTTTTAGGACTAGCTGGTTACTACAGAAGGTTCATCCAAGACTTTTCTAGAATAGCAAAACCCTTGACTGCATTAACGCATAAAGGGAAGAAATTTGAATGGAAGGATGAACAAGAGAAAGCGTTTCAGTTATTGAAGAAAAAGCTAACTACGGCACCTATATTGTCATTTCCTGAAGGGAATGATGATTTTGTGATTTATTGTGACGCATCAAAGCAAGGTCTCGGTTGTGTATTAATGCAACGAACGAAGGTGATTGCTTATGCATCTAGACAATTGAAGATTCACGAGCAAAATTATACGACGCATGATTTGGAATTAGGCGCGGTTGTTTTTGCATTAAAGACTTGGAGGCACTACTTATATGGGGTCAAAAGTATTATATATACTGACCACAAAAGTCTTCAACACATATTTAATCAGAAACAACTGAATATGAGGCAGCGTAGGTGGATTGAATTGTTGAATGATTACGACTTTGAGATTCGTTACCACCCGGGGAAGGCAAATGTGGTAGCCGATGCCTTGAGCAGGAAGGACAGAGAACCCATTCGAGTAAAATCTATGAATATAATGATTCATAATAACCTTACTACTCAAATAAAGGAGGCGTAACAAGGAGTTTTAAAAGAGGGAAATTTAAAGGATGAAATACCCAAAGGATCGGAGAAGCATCTTAATATTCGGGAAGACGGAACCCGGTATAGGGCTGAAAGGATTTGGGTACCAAAATTTGGAGATATGAGAGAAATGGTACTTAGAGAAGCTCATAAAACCAGATACTCAATACATCCTGGAACGGGGAAGATGTACAAGGATCTCAAGAAACATTTTTGGTGGCCGGGTATGAAAGCCGATGTTGCTAAATACGTAGGAGAATGTTTGACGTGTTCTAAGGTCAAAGCTGAGCATCAGAAACCATCAGGTCTACTTCAACAACCCGAAATCCCGGAATGGAAATGGGAAAACATTACAATGGATTTCATCACTAAATTGCCAAGGACTGCAAGTGGTTTTGATACTATTTGGGTAATAGTTGATCGTCTCACCAAATCAGCACACTTCCTACCAATAAGAGAAGATGACAAGATGGAGAAGTTAGCACGACTGTATTTGAAGGAAGTCGTCTCCAGACATGGAATACCAATCTCTATTATCTCTGATAGGGATGGCAGATTTATTTCAAGATTCTGGCAGACATTACAGCAAGCATTAGGAACTCGTCTAGACATGAGTACTGCCTATCATCCACAAACTGATGGGCAGAGCGAAAGGACGATACAAACGCTTGAAGACATGCTACGAGCATGTGTTATTGATTTCGGAAACAGTTGGGATCGACATCTACCGTTAGCAGAATTTTCCTACAACAACAGCTACCATTCAAGCATTGAGATGGCGCCGTTTGAAGCACTTTATGGTAGAAAGTGCAGGTCTCCGATTTGTTGGAGTGAAGTGGGGGATAGACAGATTACGGGTCCGGAGATTATACAAGAAACTACCGAGAAGATCATCCAAATTCAACAACGGTTGAAAACCGCCCAAAGTCGACAAAAGAGCTACGCTGACATTAAAAGAAAAGATATAGAATTTGAAATTGGAGAGATGGTCATGCTTAAAGTTGCACCTTGGAAAGGCGTTGTTCGATTTGGTAAACGAGGGAAATTAAATCCAAGGTATATTGGACCATTCAAGATTATTGATCGTGTCGGACCAGTAGCTTACCGACTTGAGTTACCTCAACAACTCGCGGCTGTACATAACACTTTCCACGTCTCGAATTTGAAGAAATGTTTTGCTAAAGAAGATCTCACTATTCCGTTAGATGAAATCCAAATCAACGAAAAACTTCAATTCATCGAAGAACCCGTCGAAATAATGGATCGTGAGGTTAAAAGACTTAAGCAAAACAAGATACCAATTGTTAAGGTTCGATGGAATGCTCGTAGAGGACCCGAGTTCACCTGGGAGCGTGAAGATCAGATGAAGAAGAAATACCCGCATCTATTTCCAGAAGATTCGTCAACACCTTCAACAGCTTAAAATTTCGGGACGAAATTTATTTAACGGGTAGGTACTGTAGTGACCCGAACTTTTCCATGTTTATATAAATTAATTAAGATTGATATTTACATGATTAAATGTTTCCAACATGTTAAGCAATCAAACTTGTTAAGACTTGATTAATTGAAATATGTTTCATATAGACAATTGACCACCCAAGTTGACCGGTGATTCACGAATGTTAAAACTTATAAAAACTATACGATGACATATATATGGTTATATATATAGTTAACATGTTTTTATTATAAGTATGTATCTCATTAGGTATTTTAACAATGAGTTATATACATAAAAATGAGACTATTGATTTAAGAAACTCGAAAACGATATATATAACGATTATCGTTATAACAACGTCTTACTAGGTACATATGAATCATATTAAGATATTGATACACTTGGTTAATTATGTTAAATGATAAGTAAATATATTATTAAGTGTATTAACAATGAAATACATATGTAAAAATAAGGCTACTAACTTAATGATTTCGAAACGAGACATATATGTAACGAATATCGTTGTAACGACATTTAACTGTATATACATCATACTAAGATATATTATATATCATAATATCATGATAATATAATAATTTAACATCTCATTTGTTATAATAAACAATGGGTTAACAACATTCAACAAGATCGTTAACCTAAAGGTTTCAAAACAACATTTACATGTAACGACTAACGATGACTTAACGACTCAGTTAAAATGTATATACATGTAGTGTTTTAATATGTATTCATACACTTTTGAAAGACTTCAAGACACTTATCAAAATACTTCTACTTAACAAAAATGCTTACAATTACATCCTCGTTCAGTTTCATCAACAATTCTACTCGTATGCACCCGTATTCGTACTCGTACAATACACAGCTTTTAGATGCATGTACTATTGGTATATACACTCCAATGATCAGCTCTTAGCAGCCCATGTGAGTCACCTAATACATGTGGAAACCATCATTTGGCAACTAGCATGAAATATCTCATAAAATTACAAAAATATGAGTAATCATTCATGACTTATATACATGAAAACAAAATTACATATCCTTTATATCTAATCCATACACCAACGACCAAAAACACCTACAAACACTTTCATTCTTCAATTTTCTTCATCTAATTGATCTCTCTCAAGTTCTATCTTCAAGTTCTTAGTGTTCTTCATAAATTTCAAAAGTTCTAGTTTCATAAAATCAAGAATACTTTCAAGTTTGCTAGCTCACTTCCAATCTTGTAAGGTGATCATCCAACCTCAAGAAATCTTTGTTTCTTACAGTAGGTTATCATTCTAATACAAGGTAATAATCATATTCAAACTTTGGTTCAATTTCTATAACTATAACAATCTTATTTCAAGTGATGATCTTACTTGAACTTGTTTTCGTGTCATGATTCTGCTTCAAGAACTTCGAGGCATCCAAGGATCCGTTGAAGCTAGATCCATTTTCTCTTTTCCAGTAGGTTTATCCAAGGAAATTAAGGTAGTAATGATGTTCATAACATCATTCGATTCATACATATAAAGCTATCTTATTCGAAGGTTTAAACTTGTAATCACTAGAACATAGTTTAGTTAATTCTAAACTTGTTCGCAAACAAAAGTTAATCCTTCTAACTTGACTTTTAAAATCAACTAAACACATGTTCTATATCTATATGATATGCTAACTTAATGATTTAAAACCTGAAAACACGAAAAACACCGTAAAACCGGATTTACGCCGTCGTAGTAACACCGCGGGCTGTTTTGGGTTAGTTAATTAAAAACTATGATAAACTTTGATTTAAAAGTTGTTATTCTGAGAAAATGATTTTTATTATGAACATGAAACTATATCCAAAAATTATGGTTAAACTCAAAGTGAAAGTATGTTTTCTAAAATGGTCATCTAGACGTCGTTCTTTCGACTGAAATGACTACCTTTACAAAAACGACTTGTAACTTATTTTTCCGACTATAAACCTTTACTTTTTCTGTTTAGATTCATAAAATAGAGTTCAATATGAAACCATAGCAATTTGATTCACTCAAAACGGATTTAAAATGAAGAAGTTATGGGTAAAACAAGATTGGATAATTTTTCTCATTTTAGCTACGTGAAAATTGGTAACAAATCTATTCCAACCAAAACTTAATCAACTTGTATTGTATATTATGTAATCTTGAGATACCATAGACACGTATACAATGTTTCGACCTATCATGTCGACACATCTATATATATTTCGGAACAACCATAGACACTCTATATGTGAATGTTGGAGTTAGCTATACAGGGTTGAGGTTGATTCCAAAATATATATAGTTTGAGTTGTGATCAATACTGAGATACGTATACACTGGGTCGTGGATTGATTCAAGATAATATTTATCGATTTATTTCTGTACATCTAACTGTGGACAACTAGTTGTAGGTTACTAACGAGGACAGCTGACTTAATAAACTTAAAACATCAAAATATATTAAAAGTGTTGTAAATATATTTTGAACATACTTTGATATATATGTATATATTGTTATAGGTTCGTGAATCAACCAGTGGCCAAGTCTTACTTCCCGACGAAGTAAAAATCTGTGAAAGTGAGTTATAGTCCCACTTTTAAAATCTAATATTTTTGGGATGAGAATACATGCAGGTTTTATAAATGATTTACAAAATAGACACAAGTACGTGAAACTACATTCTATGGTTGAATTATCGAAATCGAATATGCCCCTTTTTATTAAGTCTGGTAATCTAAGAATTAGGGAACAGACACCCTAATTGACGCGAATCCTAAAGATAGATCTATTGGGCCTAACAAACCCCATCCAAAGTACCGGATGCTTTAGTACTTCGAAATTTATATCATATCCGAAGGGTGTCCCGGAATGATGGGGATATTCTTATATATGCATCTTGTTAATGTCGGTTACCAGGTGTTCACCATATGAATAATTTTTATCTCTATGTATGGGATGTGTATTGAAATATGAAATCTTGTGGTCTATTATTATGATTTGATATATATAGGTTAAACCTATAACTCACCAACATTTTTGTTGACGTTTTAAGCATGTTTATTCTCAGGTGATTATTAAGAGCTTCCGATGTCGCATACTTAAATAAGGACGAGATTTGGAGTCCATGCTTGTATGATATTGTGTAAAAACTGCATTCAAGAAACTTATTTTGTTGTAACATATTTGTATTGTAAACCATTATGTAATGGTCGTGTGTAAACAGGATATTTTAGATTAGCATTATTTGATAATCTACGTAAAGTTTTTTTAAAACCTTTATCTATGAAATAAAGGTTATGGTTTGTTTTAAAAATGAATGCAGTCTTTGAAAAATGTCTCATATAGAGGTCAAAACCTCGCAACGAAATCAATTAATATGGAACGTTTTTAATCAATAAGAACGGGACATTTCACATAGAGATAAAAATCATTCATATGGTGAACACCTGATAACTGACATTAACAAGATGCATATATAAGAATATCCCCATCATTCCGGGACACCCTTCGGATATGATATAAATTTCGAAGTACTAAAGCATCCGGTACTTTGGATGGGGTTTGTTAGGCCCAATAGATCTATCTTTAGGATTCGCGTCAATTAGGGTGTCTGTTCCCTAATTCTTAGATTACCAGACTTAATAAAAAGGGGCATATTCGATTTCGATAATTCAACCATAGAATGTAGTTTCACGTACTTGTGTCTATTTTGTAAATCATTTATAAAACCTGCATGTATTCTCTTCCCAAAAATATTAGATTTTAAAAGTGGGACTATAACTCACTTTCACAGATTTTTACTTCGTCGGGAAGTAAAACTTGGCCACTGGTTGATTCACGAACCTATAACAATATATACATATATATCAAAGTATGTTCAAAATATATTTACAACACTTTTAATATATTTTGATGTTTTAAGTTTATTAAGTCAGCTGTCCTCGTTAGTAACCTACAACTAGTTGTCCACAGTTAGATGTACAGAAATAAATCGATAAATATTATCTTGAATGAATCCACGACCCAGTGTATACGTATCTCAGTATTGATCACAACTCAAACTATATATATTTTGGAATCAACCTCAACCCTGTATAGCTAACTCCAACATTCACATATAGAGTGTATATGGTTGTTCCGAAATATATATAGATGTGTCGACATGATAGGTCGAAACATTGTATACGTGTCTATGGTATCTCAAGATTACATAATATACAATACAAGTTGATTAAGTTATGGTTGGAATAGATTTGTTACCAATTTTCACGTAGCTAAAATGAGAAAAATTATCCAATCTTGTTTTACCCATAACTTCTTCATTTTAAATCCGTTTTGAGTGAATCAAATTGCTATGGTTTCATATTGAACTCTATTTTATGAATCTAAACAGAAAAGTATAGGTGTATAGTCAGAAAAATAAGTTACAAGTCGTTTTTGTAAAGGTAGTCATTTCAGTCGAAAGAACGACGTCTAGATGACCATTTTAGAAAACATACTTCCACTTTGAGTTTAATCATAATTTTTGGATATAGTTTCATGTTCATAATAAAAATCATTTTTTCAGAATAACAACTTTAAAATCAAAGTTTATCATAGTTTTTAATTAACTAACCCAAAATAGCCCGCGGTGTTACTACGACGGCGTAAATCCGGTTTTACGGTGTTTTTCGTGTTTCCAGGTTTTAAATCATTAAGTTAGCATATCATATAGATATAGAACATGTGTTTAGTTGATTTTAAAAGTCAAGTTAGAAGGATTAACTTTTGTTTGCGAACAAGTTTAGAATTAACTAAACTATGTTCTAGTGATTACAAGTTTAAACCTTCGAATAAGATAGCTTTATATGTATGAATTGAATGATGTTATGAACATCATTACTACCTTAAGTTCCTTGGATAAACCTACTGGAAAAGAGAAAAATGGATCTAGCTTCAATGGATCCTTGGATGGCTCGAAGTTCTTGAAGCAGAATCATGACACGAAAACAAGTTCAAGTAAGATCATCACTTGAAATAAGATTGTTATAGTTATAGAAATTGAACCAAAGTTTGAATATGATTATTACCTTGTATTAGAATGATAACCTACTGTAAGAAACAAAGATTTCTTGAGGTTGGATGATCACCTTACAAGATTGGAAGTGAGCTAGCAAACTTGAAAGTATTCTTAATTTTATGAAACTAGAACTTTTGGAATTTATGAAGAACACTTAGAACTTGAAGATAGAACTTGAGAGAGATCAATTAGATGAAGAAAATTGAAGAATGAAAGTGTTTGTAGGTGTTTTTGGTCGTTGGTGTATGGATTAGATATAAAGGATATGTTATTTTGTTTTCATGTAAATAAGTCATGAATGATTACTCATATTTTTGTAATTTTATGAGATATTTCATGCTAGTTGCCAAATGATGGTTCCCACATGTGTTAGGTGACTCACATGGGCTGCTAAGAGCTGATCATTGGAGTGTATATACCAATAGTACATACATCTAAAAGCTGTGTATTGTACGAGTACGAATACGGGTGCATACGAGTAGAATTGTTGATGAAACTGAACGAGGATGTAATTGTAAGCATTTTTGTTAAGTAGAAGTATTTTGATAAGTGTATTGAAGTCTTTCAAAAGTGTATAAATACATATTAAAACACTACATGTATATACATTTTAACTGAGTCGTTAAGTCATCGTTAGTCGTTACATGTAAGTGTTGTTTTGAAACCTTTAGGTTAACGATCTTGTTAAATGTTGTTAACCCAATGTTTATAATATCAAATGAGATTTTAAATTATTATATTATCATGATATTATCATGTATGAATATCTCTTAATATGATATATATACATTAAATGTCTTTACAACGATAATCGTTACATATATGTCTCGTTTAAAAATCATTAAGTTAGTAGTCTTGTTTTTACATATGTAGTTCATTGTTAATATACTTAATGATATGTTTACTTATCATAGTATCATGTTAACTATATATATATCCATATATATGTCATCATATAGTTTTTACAAGTTTTAACGTTCGTGAATCACCGGTCAATTTGGGTGGTCAATTGTCTATATGAAACATATTTCAATTAATCAAGTCTTAACAAGTTTGATTGCTTAACATGTTGGAAACATTTAATCATGTAAATATCAATCTCAATTAATATATATAAACATGGAAAAGTTCGGGTCACTACAGTACCTACCCGTTAAATAAATTTCGTCCCGAAATTTTAAGCTGTTGAAGGTGTTGACGAATCTTCTGGAAATAGATGCAGGTATTTCTTCTTCATCTGATCTTCACGCTCCCAGGTGAACTCGGGTCCTCTACGAGCATTTCATCAAACCTTAACAATTGGTATCTTGTTTTGCTTAAGTCTTTTAACCTCACGATCCATTATTTCGACGGGTTCTTCGATGAATTGAAGTTTTTCGTTGATTTGGATTTCATCTAACGGAATAGTGAGATCTTCTTTAGCAAAACATTTCTTTAAATTCGAGACGTGGAAAGTGTTATGTACAGCCGCGAGTTGTTGAGGTAACTCTAGTCGGTAAGCTACTGGTCCGATACGATCAATAATCTTGAATGGTCCAATATACCTTGGATTTAATTTCCCTCGTTTACCAAATCGAACAACGCCTTTCCAAGGTGCAACTTTAAGCATGATCATCTCTCCAATTTCAAATTCTATATCTTTTCTTTTAATGTCAGCGTAGCTCTTTTGTCGACTTTGGGCGGTTTTCAACCGTTGTTGAATTTGGATGATCTTCTTGGTAGTTTCTTGTATAATCTCCGGACCCGTAATCTGTCTATCCCCCACTTCACTCCAACAAATCGGAGACCTGCACTTTCTACCATAAAGTGCTTCAAACGGCGCCATCTCAATGCTTGAATGGTAGCTGTTGTTGTAGGAAAATTCTGCTAACGGTAGATGTCGATCCCAACTGTTTCCGAAATCAATAACACATGCTCGTAGCATGTCTTCAAGCGTTTGTATCGTCCTTTCGCTCTGCCCATCAGTTTGTGGATGATAGGCAGTACTCATGTCTAGACGAGTTCCTAATGCTTGCTGTAATGTCTGCCAGAATCTTGAAATAAATCTGCCATCCCTATCAGAGATAATAGAGATTGGTATTCCATGTCTGGAGACGACTTCCTTCAAATACAGTCATGCTAACTTCTCCATCTTGTCATCTTCTCTTATTGGTAGGAAGTGTGCTGATTTGGTGAGACGGTCAACTATTACCCAAATAGTATCAAAACCACTTGCAGTCCTTGGCAATTTAGTGATGAAATCCATTGTAATGTTTTCCCATTTCCATTACGGGATTTCGGGTTGTTGAAGTAGACCTGATGGTTTCTGATGCTCAGCTTTGACCTTAGAACACGTCAAACATTCTCCTACGTATTTAGCAACATCGGCTTTCATACCCGGCCACCAAAAATGTTTCTTGAGATCCTTGTACATCTTCCCCGTTCCAGGATGTATTGAGTATCTGGTTTTATGAGCTTCTCTAAGTACCATTTCTCTCATATCTCCAAATTTTGGTACCCAAATCCTTTCAGCCCTATACCGGGTTCCGTCTTCCCGAATATTAAGATGCTTCTCCGATCCTTTGGGTATTTCATCCTTTAAATTTTCCTCTTTTAAAACTCCTTGTTGCGCCTCCTTTATTTGAGTAGTAATGTTATTATGAATCATTATATTCATAGATTTTACTCGAATGGGTTCTCTGTCCTTCCTGCTCAAGGCATCGGCTACCACATTTGCCTTCCCCGGGTGGTAACGAATCTCAAAGTCGTAATCATTCAACAATTCAATCCACCTACGCTGCCTCATATTCAGTTGTTTCTGATTAAATATGTGTTGAAGACTTTTGTGGTCAGTATATATAATACTTTTGACCCCATATAAGTAGTGCCTCCAAGTCTTTAATGCAAAAACAACCGCGCCTAATTCCAAATCATGCGTCGTATAATTTTGCTCGTGAATCTTCAATTGTCTAGATGCATAAGCAATCACCTTCGTTCGTTGCATTAATACACAACCGAGACCTTGCTTTGATGCGTCACAATAAATCACAAAATCATCATTCCCTTCAGGCAATGACAATATAGGTGCCGTAGTTAGCTTTTTCTTCAATAACTGAAACGCTTTCTCTTGTTCATCCTTCCATTCAAATTTGTTCCCTTTATGCGTTAATGCAGTCCAGGGTTTTGCTATTCTGGAAAAGTCTTGGATGAACCTTCTGTAGTAACCAGCTAGTCCTAAAAACTGGCATATGTGTTTCGGAGTTTTCGGGGTTTCCCACTTTTCAACAGTTTCTATCTTTGCCGGATCCACCTTAATACCTTCTTTGTTCACTATGTGACCGAGGAATTGAACTTCTTCCAACCAAAATGCACACTTTGAAAACTTAGCGTACAATTCTTCCTTCCTCAATACTTCTAACACCTTTCTCAAATGTTCACCGTGTTCTTGGTCATTCTTTGAGTAAATAAGTATGTCATCAATGAAAACAATGACAAACTTGTCAAGGTATGGTCCACACACTCGGTTCATAAGGTCCATGAACACAGCTGGTGCATTAGTTAAACCAAACGGCATGACCATAAACTCGTAATGACCGTAACGTGTTCTGAAAGCAGTCTTTGGAATATCATCTTCTTTCACCCGCATTTGATGATACCCGGAACGTAAGTCAATCTTTGAATAAACAGACGAGCCTTGTAGTTGATCAAATAAGTCGTCGATTCTCGGTAGTGGGTAGCGGTTCTTGATGGTAAGTTTGTTTAACTCTCGGTAGTCGATACACAACCTGAATGTACCATCTTTCTTCTTGACAAACAAAACAGGAGCTCCCCACGGTGATGTGCTTGGTCGAATGAAACCACGCTCTAAAAGTTCTTGTAATTGGCTTTGCAGTTCTTTCATCTCGCTGGGTGCGAGTCTGTAAGGAGCACGAGCTATTGGTGCAGCTCCTGGTACAAGATCTATTTGAAATTCAACGGATCGATGTGGGGGTAATCCCGGTAATTCTTTCGGAAATACATCGGGAAATTCTTTTGCAATGGGAATATCATTGATGCTCTTTTCTTCAGTTTGTACTTTCTCGACGTGTGCTAGAACAGCATAGCAACCTTTTCTTATTAGTTTTTGTGCCTTCAAATTACTAATAAGATGTAGCTTCGTGTTGCCCTTTTCTCCATACACCATTAAGGGTTTTCCTTTTTCTCGTATAATGCGAATTGCATTTTTGTAACAAACGATCTCCGCTTTCACTTCTTTCAACCAGTCCATACCGATTATCACATCAAAACTCCCTAACTCTACTGGTATCAAATCAATCTTAAATGTTTCGCTAACCAGTTTAATTTCTCGATTCCGACATATATTATCTGCTGAAATTAATTTACCATTTGCTAATTCGAGTAAAAATTTACTATCCAAAGGCGTCAATGGACAACTTAATTTAGCACAAAAATCTCTACTCATATAGCTTCTATCCGCACCCGAATCAAATAAAACGTAAGCAGATTTATTGTCAATAAGAAACGTACCCGTAACAAGCTCCGGGTCTTCCTGTGCCTCTGCCGCATTAATATTGAAAACTCTTCCACGGCCTTGTCCATTCGTGTTCTCCTGGTTCGGGCAATTTCTAATAATGTGGCCCGGTTTTCCACATTTATAACAAACTACATTGGCATAACTTGCTCCGACACTACTTGCTCCGCCATTACTCGTTCCGGCACCATTTGTTCCTTTCGTTCTATTAACCCCTGGCCCGTAGACCTCACACTTCGCCGCGCTATGACCATTTCTTTTACACTTGTTGCAAAATTTGGTGCAGAACCCCGAGTGATTCTTTTCACACCTTTGGCATAGCTGCTTCTGATTGTTGTTGTTGTTGCGGTTATTATTGTTGTTGGGATGATTGTTGTAGTTGCTGTTGTTGTTGTTGTTGTTGTTGGGCCGTTTGTTGTAGTTGCGATTGATGTTGCGATTGTTGGGATAATTGTTGCGATTATTGTTGTAATTGCTGTTGTTGTTGTATTGGTGATTCTTATCACCGTTTTCCTCCCACTTTCTTTTGACTTGCTTCACATTGGCCTCTTCAGCAGTCTGTTCTTTAATTCTTTCTTCAATTTGGTTCACAAGTTTGTGAGCCATTCTACATGCCTGTTGTATGGAGGTGGGCTCGTGTGAACTTATATCTTCTTGGATTCTTTCCGGTAATCCTTTCACAAACGCGTCGATCTTCTCTTCCTCATCTTCGAATGCTCCCGGACACAATAGGCACAATTCTGTGAATCGTCTTTCGTACGTGGTAATATCAAATCCTTGGGTTCGTAACCCTCTAAGTTCTGTCTTGAGCTTATTGACCTCGGTTCTGGGACGGTACTTCTCGTTCATCAAGTGCTTGAATGCTGACCACGGTAGTGCGTACGCATCGTCTTGTCCCACTTGCTCTAGATAGGTATTCCACCATGTTAACGCAGAACCTGTGAAGGTATGCGTAGCGTACTTTACTTTGTCCTCTTCAGTACACTTACTTATGGCAAACACCGATTCGACCTTCTCGGTCCACCGTTTCAATCCGATCGGCCCTTCAGTTCCATCAAATTCCAAAGGTTTGCAGGCAGTGAATTCTTTGTAGGTGCATCCTACATGATTTCCTGTACTGCTAGATCCAAGGTTATTGTTGGTATGTAGCGCAGCCTGTACTGCGGCTATGTTTGAAGCTAGAAAAGTACGGAATTCCTCTTCATTCATATTCACGGTGTGTCGAGTAGTCGGTGCCATTTCCTTCAAAATAGTTAAATGGAACAAGTTAATCATACAGAATATTAAGAGTAGTTAATAGTATTTCGTAGCATAATATGAACTCATTTATAAAAGCTTTTTCTTCATATTAGCGTTTTATAAGTTTAAATTCGGGTAGTACCTACCCGTTAAGTTCATACTTAGTAGCTAATATACAATTCAACTACTACAATTCTATATGAAAAACTGATTATAATAATATTTCGCGTTCAAACTTTTATACAATATTTTACAAACTTACAATACCGCTTATTTTACATAAAGCATGAAATATAGCACACAATAACTTTGATACAAGATAGTTGTGAAGATAATTCTAGCTAGTACACAAGTCGTTCAGCAAAGGCAATAAAGACACGTAATTCATACGTCCAGAAACAAGTCATGCATTCTGGTTTTACTAGGACTACTTCCCATCCTTGGTCTTGTGCAACATAACCGTTATGGCCGTTGATAAGACAGCGTGTTGTAACGTCGTCAAAGGGACGAGGGTTACGTAATGTCCAACAGTCCCGTAATAATCTAAAAACCTCATTTCTTACCCCAATTACCGACTCCGTCACTTGTGGAAATGTTTTGTTTAATAGTTGTAGCCCGATGTTCTTGTTCTCACTTTGGTGAGAAGCGAACATTACTAATCCGTAAGCATAACATGCTTCTTTATGTTGCATGTTAGCCGCTTTTTCTAAATCACGAAGTCCAATATTCGGATATATTGAGTCAAAATAATTTCTTAACCCGTTGCGTAAAATAGCATTTGGGTTCCCCGCAATATATGCGTCAAAGTAAACACATCGTAACTTATGGGTTTCCCAATGTGATATCCCCCATCTTTCAAATGAAAGTCTCTTATAAACCAAGACATTCTTAGAACGTTCTTCGAACGTCTTACAAACTGATCTTGCCTTAAATAGTTGTGCCGAGGAATTCTGGCCGACTCTAGACAAGATTTCATCAATCATGTCTCCGGGTAGGTCTCTTAAAATATTGGGTTGTCTATCCATTTTGTGTTTTTAAACTGTAAAATAGACAAGAGTTAGATTCATAAAAAAATACTTATTAATACAAGCAATTTTTACATATATCATAAAGCATAAGAACAATATATTACATATATTACACCACACGAATACAACTATCTTATTCCGACTCACTCATTTCTTCTTCTTCGGTTTTGGTTCGTTTTGCCAAGTTTCTAGGGATATATGATGTTCCCCTAATACGAGCCGTCGTTGTCCACATTGGTTTAGAAAAACCTGGTGGTTTAGAGGTTCCCGGGTCATTGTTACAACTTAAGGACTTCGGGCGTTGACGATACATATAAAGTTCATCGGGGTTGGAATTAGATTTCTCTATTTTTATGCCCTTTCCCTTATTATTTTCTTTTGCCTTTTTAAATTCAGTTGGGGTAATTTCTATAACATCATCGGAATTCTCGTCGGAATCCGATTCATCGGAGAATTGGTAATCCTCCCAATATTTTGCTTCCTTGGCGGAAACACCATTGACCATAATTAACCTTGGTCGGTTGGTTGAGGATTTTCTTTTACTTAACCGTTTTATTATTTCCCCCACCGGTTCTATTTCTTCATCCGGTTCCGATTCTTCTTCCGGTTCTGATTCTTCTTCCGGTTCCGACTCTTCTTCCGGTTCCTCTTCGGGAACTTGTGAATCAGTCCACGAATCATTCCAATTTACATTTGACTCTTCATTATTATTAGGTGAGTCAATGAGACTTGTTCTAGAGGTAGACATCTATCACATAATATCAAACGCGTTAAGAGATTAATATATCACATAATATTCACATGTTAAAAATATATAGTTTCCAACAAAATTTGTTAAGCAATCATTTTTCAAGTAAACACGGTCGAAGTCCAGACTCACTAATGCATCCTAACAAACTCGATAAGACACACTAATGAAAAATTCTGGTTCTCTAAGACCAACGCTCGGATACCAACTGAAATGTCCCGTTCTTATTGATTAAAAACGTTCCATATTAATTGATTTCGTTGTGAGGTTTTGACCTCTATATGAGACGTTTTTCAAAGACTGCATTCATTTTTAAAACAAACCATAACCTTTATTTCATAAATAAAGGTTTAAAAAGCTTTACGTAGATTATCAAATAATGATAATCTAAAATATCCTGTTTACACACGACCATTACATAATGGTTTACAATACAAATATGTTACATCGAAATCAGTTTCTTGAATGCAGATTTTACACAATATCATACAAACATGGACACCAAATCTTGTCCTTATTTTAGTATGCAACAGCGGAAGCTCTTAATATTCACCTGAGAATACACATGCTTTAAACGTCAACAAAAATGTTGGTGAGTTATAGGTTTAACCTATATATATCAAATCGTAACAATAGACCACAAGATTTCATATTTCAATACACATCCCATACATAGAGATAAAAATCATTCATATGGTGAACACCTGATAACCGACATTAACAAGATGCATATATAAGAATATCCCCATCATTCCGGGACACCCTTCGGATTTGATATAAATTTCGAAGTACTAAAGCATCCAGTACTTTGGATGGGGTTTGTTAGGCCCAATAGATCTATCTTTAGGATTCGCGTCAATTAGGGTGTCTGTTCCCTAATTCTTAGATTACCAGACTTAATAAAAAGGGGCATATTCGATTTCGATAATTCAACCATAGAATGTAGTTTCACGTACTTGTGTCTATTTTGTAAATCATTTATAAAACCTGCATGTATTCTCATCCCAAAAATATTAGATTTTAAAAGTGGGACTATAACTCACTTTCACAGATTTTTACTTCGTCGAGAAGTAAGACTTGGCCACTGGTTGATTCACGAACCTATAACAATATATACATATATATCAAAGTATGTTCAAAATATATTTACAACACTTTTAATATATTTTGATGTTTTAAGTTTATTAAGTCAGCTGTCCTCGTTAGTAACCTACAACTAGTTGTCCACAGTTAGATGTACAGAAATAAATCGATAAATATTATCTTGAATCAATCCACGACTCAGTGTATACGTATCTCAGTATTGATCACAACTCAAACTATATATATTTTGGAATCAACCTCAACCCTGTATAGCTAACTCCAACATTCACATATAGAGTGTCTATGGTTGTTCTGAAATATATATAGATGTGTCAACATGATAGGTCGAAACATTGTATACGTGTCTATGGTATCTCAAGATTACATAATATACAATAAAAGTTGATTAAGTTATGGTTGGAATAGATTTGTTACCAATTTTCACGTAGCTAAAATGAGAAAAATTATCCAATCTTGTTTTACCCATAACTTCTTCATTTTAAATCCGTTTTGAGTGAATCAAATTGCTATGGTTTCATATTGAACTCTATTTTATGAATCTAAACAGAAAAGTATAGGTTTATAGTCGGAAAAATAAGTTACAAGTCGTTTTTGTAAAGGTAGTCATTTCAGTCGAAAGAACGACGTCTAGATGACCATTTTGGAAAACATACTTCCACTTTGAGTTTAATCATAATTTTTGGATATAGTTTCATGTTCATAATAAAAATCATTTTCTCAGAATAACAACTTTAAAATCAAAGTTTATCATAGTTTTTAATTAACTAACCCAAAATAGCCCGCGGTGTTACTACGACGGCGTAAATCCGGTTTTACGGTGTTTTTCGTGTTTCCAGGTTTTAAATCATTAAGTTAGCATATCATATAGATATAGAACATGTGTTTAGTTGATTTTAAAAGTCAAGTTAGAAGGATTAACTTTTGTTTGCGAACAAGTTTAGAATTAACTAAACTATGTTCTAGTGATTACAAGTTTAAACCTTCGAATAAGATAGCTTTATATGTATGAATCGAATGATGTTATGAACATCATTACTACCTTAAGTTCCTTGGATAAACCTACTGGAAAAGAGAAAAATGGATCTAGCTTCAATGGATCCTTGGATGGCTCGAAGTTCTTGAAGCAGAATCATGACACGAAAACAAGTTCAAGTAAGATCATCACTTGAAATAAGATTGTTATAGTTATAGAAATTGAACCAAAGTTTGAATATGATTATTACCTTGTATTAGAATAATAACCTACTGTAAGAAACAAAGATTTCTTGAGGTTGGATGATCACCTTACAAGATTGGAAGTGAGCTAGCAAACTTGAAAGTATTCTTAATTTTATGAAACTAGAACTTTTGGAATTTATGAAGAACACTTAGAACTTGAAGATAGAACTTGAGAGAGATCAATTAGATGAAGAAAATTGAAGAATGAAAGTGTTTGTAGGTGTTTTTGGTCGTTGGTGTATGGATTAGATATAAAGGATATGTTATTTTGTTTTCATGTAAATAAGTCATGAATGATTACTCATATTTTTGTAATTTTATGAGATATTTCATGCTAGTTGCCAAATGATGGTTCCCACATGTGTTAGGTGACTCACATGGGCTGCTAAGAGCTGATCATTGGAGTGTATATACCAATAGTACATACATCTAAAAGCTGTGTATTGTACGAGTACGAATACGGGTGCATACGAATAGAATTGTTGATGAAACTGAACGAGGATGTAATTGTAAGCATTTTTGTTAAGTAGAAGTATTTTGATAAGTGTATTGAAGTCTTTCAAAAGTGTATAAATACATATTAAAACACTACATGTATATACATTTTAACTGAGTCGTTAAGTCATCGTTAGTCGTTACATGTAAGTGTTGTTTTGAAACCTTTAGGTTAACGATCTTGTTAAATGTTGTTAACCCAATGTTTATAATATCAAATGAGATTTTAAATTATTATATTATCATGATATTATCATGTATGAATATCTCTTAATATGATATATATACATTAAATGTCTTTACAACGATAATCGTTACATATATGTCTCGTTTAAAAATCATTAAGTTAGTAGTCTTGTTTTTACATATGTAGTTCATTGTTAATATACTTAATGATATGTTTACTTATCATAGTATCATGTTAACTATATATATATCCATATATATGTCATCACATAGTTTTTACAAGTTTTAACGTTCGTGAATCACCGGTCAACTTGGGTGGTCAATTGTCTATATGAAACATATTTCAATTAATCAAGTCTTAACAAGTTTGATTGCTTAACATGTTGAAAACATTTAATCATGTAAATATCAATCTCAATTAATATATATAAACATGGAAAAGTTCGGGTCACTACAGGCGGCTGACAAGTAACCTTACAAGACCACGTGGGAATGCAGAAGTTTAACGCATGTGCAGACATGGGTTATCCTTTGTCAACGCCTAGGGAACACAATGTAGCGACCCGACAAAATCGTTATTGACGGCGCCGTCTACTTAGGTCCCGTTACGTGGTCATAAGTTTTTAAAACAACGTTTGACCAAAAGTATGTCGCATTCATTTCAAAAGTAAAGATGTTTCAAGGTTTACAAAGTAGTTCGACAACTAGTTACATAACAAAGTTTAAAGTACAATTGAAACATATGCGACACAATTTAAAAGTAGCCAAAAGACACTCCACGTATGCATGTATACTCGACATCCAAGCAAGTATCAAAAGTAATGAGCGGAAGCATGTATCACAAAACGTTCAAGTACCTGAGAAAAACATAGAAATCTGTCAACGAAAACGTTGGTGAAATCATAGGTTTAAGTAAGTAAGTACAAGTGAACCACAAGATTTGTAACATTGATATAATAGTAATACATTCTAAAAGTTAATATTCACGAGCACCCAATTTTCAATGTGAAGGTATTTCATATGCCCGAGAGACATATTAAATTAATGTGGCTAATAGGTTATGATCCAAGTCGGGTCATACCCAATAACAAACTTACCGACACCTTATTCGTATTTGATCTTAGCGATTGGTTCGTTGATTAAATACGCGACACTTGAATTTTAGAAAATGGTTTCTAAATTATTAACACTTGATATGTATATATAAATTATGGAATAATTTATATAAGGATTTAATTATTTATAGGTTAAATAATTAATTAAGTTATGTTACATTTTATAAATTGGTTTTGTAAAATATACATAACAAATATGCAAGCTTATAAAATGAGTTTTATAAAATTAAGTTTTATAAAAACTGATTTCACAAATCAGTCTTTTAACAACTACTTTATATAATAACATGGTAATGTGAGTGACATGGGAGTTGTAATAAGCATGCAATTGTTTATTAGTGACCACCCATGCTTAACCAAGACCAAGACATAGTGTTCTACACACACACATGCATTCAAACACATGAATAAGCTTGCAAACTGCTCAGTTTTTCCAGCCCCATATGGCTGTCCAAAAATGTGGTTAAGGGCTGAAACAAAGGGTTGTTCAAGCTCATTAACAAGTGAAATTCAAGTGTAATAAATCCTAACCAATAGCTAGGGTGTTGGTGCATAGTTTGGGGTATAATCTCTTGAGGTTTCATGCTTTTGAAACTTGCATTCAACATCATCTCTTGAAGAGTTTGCTGTCCAGATTTTTGGGTTCAAAGGAAGTGGGTTTCAAGCTAGATTAACAAGGGTGTTAAGGTTATAAAGTCTAGCTAACTTAAGGGTGGTGTTGGAGGATCAAAGGCTTGAAGTTCTACACATTTGTTCATCATCTTACTACCATTTTGGACAGCCCTTAAACTTGTTTTAAGGAGGTATAAAACTCTTTCCTTTCTTGTTAATTTGTAAGCATAATTTCATAACTTGATCCTTGTGGGATTTAGCTTTAATTGGTTTAAAGATTAAACAAGTAAATTGGTAATTACACGCTTCCGTTTTCTTATAATCTTAAATGGTTTTAAGATATATGAACTTGCTAAATCCCAACAATGGTATCTAGAGCCGAAGTTGTTGAAATATGCTTCGAATTGTAGTCTTTAAACCCACTAAATTTGCATTCTAAGTACATGCATGAATATGGAATGCAAAAATTTTCGGGTTTGGGAGGGTTGGTATAGTTGGCCGATTTTAGGAAGAGTTCCAAATGGGTTTGGAACTTGCAAATTGGTCAATTTTGTTGTATGTTTAAGTTCACAATCAATGCCTTGACCTTATGATGTTTGCATGTGTGTTTGAATGGATATTTGCTTGGTTGATTTATTATTTTGATATGGTTGTAATATTCATTCAATTTGGTTTGTAAAATTAATTATTCATTTGGTATGTAATATTAATTTTGGTTATGTAATTTATTTTATATTTGGCATGTAAAATAGATTAGGTTGTATTTTCATTTTCTAGACAAAATGTATTAGGATATATTTTGTAACAAGATGAAGATGCATGAAGATCACAAGGAAGAACACAAGAAGCATGTGGATGCAAGGTTAAGTGGGAGGTTAAAACCTCTTACTTTGTGTTTTACCCATTGACCGGTGGCATTTTGTTTTCGGCTAAACAAAATGTCTACCAAAAGGCTTAATTGTGAACATTTGTTTTGCATGCGTGGTTGTTTTAATTTCTTGTATGATTGTGGATTGTATGTTTGTATGCTACAAGTTAATCACACATGTTAACAACAAACAAAACTAAAATTTAATTGGTTAAATTAGACGTATTAATGACATGCAAAACGACAATTTAATTGGTTAAATTAAAAGCAACTAAAGACCTTAATAAATGGTTATTAAGAACAAGAAAGGATTACACATATAAAATGGTTTATATCAAAGTAATAAAATTGGATTTATTACATGACATGAAAAATGGATTTTCATATGTACCATACACTAAATGCATGTTGGTGTATGGCATAAAAGTTTTCTCAAACTAGAATTAATGAAAACTTAAAATCCCTTTTACAAACAAGGAAAACAAGTTTAACGCCATCCTTTTGTGTGACACTTAAGCATGTTAGGGAACTCATGATGGGATAAAGGTCACCTAACCGTCATGAATAAACTAATGTGGTTAAGGTGAATTTGACATGCTTGTGGGATAAAGGTCACCTAACCACCTGTACGTTAAGTTTACACGTTTATACAAGTAGGACAACTTGATTTGGGAATCATGAACTTAGGGTCACCGAAGCATGAGGAAAAAATAGGCGTTGATGGGATAAATATGCCATGCAAAAGGATTGCATGATCCCATACCTTAGAAGTTGCAAAAGGATTGCAATTGTCATGGAATGACTACCTAGCTAAATCAAATAACGGGATAAAGGTCACCTAACCGAAATTTGGTTTACCGTTGGATTCTAAAATTTAACATGGATCAATTAAACTAAAAGGGTATTGATTGTTAAATTATAAATCAATTCTTAAACAAACTTTGTCAAATTTTGTAGATGGCCGCCAATAACAAACAACAACATTCCAAACGCACCAATCAACTTTAATAACCTATCATTGAGGTCCATCCTCGGAAAAGAAAATAACTCCCAATCCATTTCATCTTATGTACTAAAGATGAAAAGCCTTATTGATTGATTGCACCGTCTCAACAGTCCCGTGTCAAATGAATTAACCACGGACCTTATCCTCAACTCTTTGTCAAAAAGGTTTGACACATGCGTGTTGAATTACAGCATGAATGATTGGGATAAGAGCATTGGCGAATTACATGTCATGCTAAGGACGGATGAATCAAGCATGGGTAAAAAGGCTTCACCCATGCTCATGATCAAAGAAGGTGGATCCAAGGATGAATCCTCTTCTAAGCCAAAGGTGGATAAGAAGAAAGGACCCACCTACAAGGGCAAAGGAAAAGGTAAGATGGTTTCCCCAACCAACAACACTAAATGGCAAAAGGTTGCCAGACAAGCAAACCCCAAGGAAGATCCGTGCTATGGTTGCAGTGTGATAGGTCACTGGAAACGCAACTGCCCGGTCTACCTAAAGGAGTTGAATGCAAAGAGGGATGCAGGGCAAACCTCAGGTAATGTATACAAGATATACGTTGAGCTTAGTATTACTTCTTCTAATACATGGGTATTAGACACAGGATGTGGAACTCATATTTGCAATTCATTGCAAGGGTTCATAAGAAGTAAACTAAATGAGGGAACAACAAGTCTCTACATGGGAAATGGTGCAAAGGTGCACGTAAAAGCTCAAGGAGACTTTGTTTTAAAGCTACCAAGTGGTTTGGAGCTTATATTGAAAAATGTTTTGTATGCACCTGATTTAACACGAAACATTATTTCTGTTTCCCGTTTGAAACAATATGGTTTTAATCTTAATTTCATTAATGATGATATCCATGTTTCTTTGGATAATGTATTCTATTTTAAGGCTACGCCTTCAAATGGAATTTATGAATTGGTTCATGATGACACATTACTAGTAGCTCAATATACCATACAAGCACCAAGAAACTCAAAAGGGATTTGAGTGATTCCTACTTATGGCATTGTCGCCTTGGTCACATAAACAAGAATCGAATACATACACTTCAAAAGAATGGACTTTTGAAATCAAATGAACTTGACTCATTTGATGTATGTGAATCTTGTTTACAAGGCAAAATGACTAAAGCACCTTTCAAAGGGACCTATGAAAGGGCTAAGGACTTATTGGAATTAATACACTCGGATGTATGTGGACCCTTTAAGCCCATAGCTAGGAATGGTGAAAGATACTTCGTTACTTTCATTGATGACTTCAGTCATTTCGGATATGTCTACTTATTAAGACACAAGGACGAAACTTTTGAAGTATTCAAGGAATATCAAAACGAAGTACAAAATCAACTCAATAAAACAATCAAGGTACTTCGTACCGATAGAGGAGGTGAATACCTAAGCGATGCCTTCCAAGATCATCTTAGGAGTTGTGGGATTATCTCACAACTTACTCCACCAGGAACACCCCAACTTAATGGAGTGTCCGAAAGGAGGAACCGAACCCTAATGGATATGCTTCGATCTATGATGGCAAGAAGCTCGTTACCTTTATCATTTTGGGGTTATTGTCTAAGCTCCGCGGCTCGTATTTTAAATATAGCCCCAACCAAGAAAGTGGAACGAACTCCTCATGAGATGTGGTTTGGAAAACCTCCATCTCTATCATACTTAAAGGTATGGGGATGTGAAGCTTATCCTAAGCGTTACGTCCCTAATAAGTTGAATACTCGATCCACAAAGTGTATCTTCATAGGATATCCCAAGGATGATATGGGATACTATTTCTATGATCCATTCGAGCAGAATGTATTTGTTGCTCGGAAGGCGAAATTCCTTGAAACTAAGTTCCTAATGGAAGGAAATAGTGAAAGGAAAATAGATCTTTAAGAGGTTCAAGATCAAGTAGATGATACAAAATTGGTTAACACTAGCACACAACATGAAAATGTTGATAGTGATCAAATGGATGATCAAAATACACAAGACATTCGTAGATCTGGTAGGATTACCAATCCTCCTGAGAAATATGGGTTTCTCATAGATGGTTGCTATACGGTTGATTTGGATGAACCAACAAACTACCAAGATGCTTTATCAAGGATTGATAAAGATAAATGGCAGGAAGCCATGAAATCTGAGATGCAATCCATGTATGACAACCAAGTTTGGGAACTTGTTACGCAACCTCCTGGCTCTAGGCTAGTTGATTGTAAATGGCTTTTCAAGGAGAAAACCAACATACATGGAAACTTGGATACATACAAGGCTAGACTTATAGCAAGAGGTTTCACTCAAACTCAAGGAATTGACTATGATGAAACCTTTTAAACCCGTGGTGATGCTAAAGTCTATTAGGATATTATTTGCCATTGCTTCTCATTATGATTTTATGATATGGCAAATAGATGTCAAAACTGCTTTACTAAATGGATATCTTAAGGAAGATGTCTATATGGTTCAGCCTAAAGGTTTTGTTGATCTGAAATATCCGAATAAAGTATACAAGTTAAAGAAATCAATCTACGGATTGAAACAAGCATCGATAATGTGGAATCATCGTTTTAATGAGGAAGTCAAGAAATTTGGCTTCATTAATAACGGTGATGACGCTTGTGTATACAAGAAAGCTAGTGGGAGTACTGTCATGTTCCTTGTACTATATGTGGATGATATATTATTATTTGGAAATGATATTCCGCAAATGCGAGGAGTTAAGACTTGGCTAAGTAGCTGCTTCTCCATTAAGGATACTGGAGAAGCACAATACATTTTGGGATTAGGATCTACAGGGATAGATCCAAGAAATTGATAGGTTTGAATCAAAGTGCATACATTAAAAAGGCTTGAAAAGGTTCAAGAAGGAAAACTCTAAGAAAGGTTTGGTACTTTTTCAAAGAGGGGCGTTTCTCAGTTCATCTCAGTGCCCCACCACGAAAGATGAACAAGAAAGCATAAGAATGTCCCATATGCGTCTGCTATTAGGTCAATCATGTATGCGATGATATGCACTAGAACAGATGTGTCATGCGCTCTTAGCATGACAAGTAGATACCAGAATAACCCGGGAATTAGTCATGGGACTGCGGTTAAAAGTATATTGAAATACCTTAGAAGGACTAAGGATATGTTTCATATATACGGGTCTGGTGAGGAGGAACTCGCTGTAAAAGGTTACGTGGACGCGAGCTTCCATACTGAAGGTGCGGTCCCTTGGAAGAGTTAAAAATAGAATGTTGTTGCTTTATTCACTACAGAATCAGAATACATCGCCGTCTCATTGGCAACTGAGGAAGCTGCATGGATGAAGAAATTCATCGACGACTTAGGAGTGGTCCCTTCCATTCAGGACCCTCTTGAGATCTTTTGTGATAACGAGGGTGTGATTGCTCAAATCAAGGAACCTCGTGCTCACCAAAAGACCCGTCACATTGAGCGGAGATTCAACTACATAAGGGATGAAGTTGAAAAAGGAAAGATATGTATTCGCAAGGTTCACACAGATCTTAATATAGCGGATCCACTCACGAAGCTCTTACATGGAGCAAAACATGAAGGGCATGTTAGTGCATTAGGGCTTCGATATTCTAGTGATTGGTCATGATCTGTTTTAAGTATTGTAACGGAACGAATTGGTTCAAACTCATTAATATAATTATTGGTTAGTTTATTTTGAGTTATGTTCCCATTTTGCATATTTTATCCATGAATAAGACATTATTCTAAATTCCGTAGTCGATCATATTTATGGGAATGAGTGTGAGGTTTAGACTATTATGAACTTGGATTGGTATACATTCACGGAATGAATGTAGGGCTAGGTTGCTACCAAGGTTCATAGATATTTGTGGGATACAAATATTGGAAGACCCGCTCTCAAGACTTACTATATGGAGCCTTTGTGGTTGATCACATGTAATCTTGAGTAAAGGTGAATATCATAGTATCCTCTGACCTGAGATACATATTGGGTCCTAATATTCACCGAGTATTATGCCTTGATTCTTTCCTTCGCTATTCTGAAATATGGTAGTACATAAGGAAGAGCTCAGGTATAATGCAAAGTGTGTATCTAGGATGTATGTAGTCAAGATGGAATTTGTCCCTCTTATTCGTTGAGAGTCAGATGTCTAAGGCCTGATAAAGTTAAATCTAAAAGAGAGTGGTCACTCTGTATCTCTTGGATTTGACATGACATCTAGGATTAAAGGATATAATGAAAAGATTCACCTATATATCAATTCGAGTTGGGTACTTAAAAAGGATGATGTTATTGAATGGCACAAAGTCATAACATATTGGGGGTGGTGGACGGTGTGTTAGGCTGTATCCATCACTTGCATTAATTTCTTATGTTTCTCGTGCAAGTGGGAGATTGAAGGTATTTCATATGCCCGAGAGACATATTAAATTAATGTGGCTAATAGGTTATGATCCAAGTCGGGTCATACCCAATAACAAACTTACCGACACCTTATTCGTATTTGATCTTAGCGATTGGTTCGTTGATTAAATACGCGACACTTGAATTTTAGAAAATGGTTTCTAAATTATTAACACTTGATATGTATATATAAATTATGGAATAATTTATATAAGGATTTAATTATTTATAGGTTAAATAATTAATTAAGTTATGTTACATTTTATAAATTGGTTTTGTAAAATATACATAACAAATATGCAAGCTTATAAAATGAGTTTTATAAAATTAAGTTTTATAAAAACTGATTTCACAAATCAGTCTTTTAACAACTACTTTATATAATAACATGGTAATGTGAGTGACATGGGAGTTGTAATAAGCATGCAATTGTTTATTAGTGACCACCCATGCTTAACCAAGACCAAGACATAGTGTTCTACACACACACATGCATTCAAACACATGAATAAGCTTGCAAACTGCTCAGTTTTTCCAGCCCCATGTGGCTGTCCAAAAACGTGGTTAAGGGCTGAAACAAAGGGTTGTTCAAGCTCATTAACAAGTGAAATTCAAGTGTAATAAATCCTAACCAATAGCTAGGGTGTTGGTGCATAGTTTGGGGTATAATCTCTTGAGGTTTCATGCTTTTGAAACTTGCATTCAACATCATCTCTTGAAGAGTTTGCTGTCCAGATTTTTGGGTTCAAAGGAAGTGGGTTTCAAGCTAGATTAACAAGGGTGTTAAGGTTATAAAGTCTAGCTAACTTAAGGGTGGTGTTGGAGGATCAAAGGCTTGAAGTTCTACACATTTGTTCATCATCTTACTACCATTTTGGACAGCCCTTAAACTTGTTTTAAGGAGGTATAAAACTCTTTCCTTTCTTGTTAATTTGTAAGCATAATTTCATAACTTGATCCTTGTGGGATTTAGCTTTAATTGGTTTAAAGATTAAACAAGTAAATTGGTAATTACACGCTTCCGTTTTCTTATAATCTTAAATGGTTTTAAGATATATGAACTTGCTAAATCCCAACACAATGCTTAACATTCCTTCCATAGAACCCCATCACAATAGTGTTAAAACATACACTGTTTCTCGAAAATATATTCCATTCGTAAACGGTAGCGAACCTTCTGAATGAGGGTTTGTCAAACCCATATGGATCCATACAACATAAGTTCTCGCTTACACCCGACAAGTGTAACTAATGATAATCAAATTGAGGATTTTGTTCTAAACTCGTATGTAGAATGTTTGTTTTCCTGTACTTGTGTTCACTTAGTAAAAAGAAATGTTTATGTTTTCTCATCCCAATCGTAAGTTCAAAAGAGTAAAAGTGGGACTATGATCTCACCTTGAGTGCATGTAAGTAAAAGTACTTCAACAAGTAAACGTGTGCAAGAACGAATGCTAGTCTTGACCTAAACAAATAGGTTTGTATCAATATTGGTAAACACGGTCGGTCAAAGTGTTCAATTAGTCCTATGGCTCGTTACGACTCGATTACTATAGCATGTGAGTCAAGTTGTCACGTTTCATGCAAGATACAAGTATAAAAGCATGTTAGAACGATTGCACAACCATTTAGTTAAGTTTGATTAAAAGTCAACTTTGGTTGGGTCAAAGTCAACGAAAAGTCAACACGTTCGGGTCGGGTCCCGAACTATTTTTCTGAGGTTTTTAATCATATATGAGCATGTTAGAACAAGTTACATGTGAATCGGAGGTGCGTAGCATAGCAAACATTTTTCGTAAAATGGTAAAACAAAACAGAAACTGGCAGTGTAACTGGACGGCGTCCAGATTTGCTGGACGGAGTCCAGCATTGAAGACCTGGACGACGTCCAATAATTTGGACAGCGTCCAGATTGGTATGCAGACCCTGTTTCTGCTGCAACAACAAATGCACGAACCAAACTTCAAACATTCCCAATTTATGACCAGCAAACAACCAAAACATATATCTTATATCATCGGGAAGGTATTTTGACGAGGAAAACAACTAAACACATTTCAACAAACAATTCAATACTTGCAACAACCCAATTCACATTCAATGCTCATCATTTAATGCATTCAAGTTCATAAATGCAATTCAATGATTCGGGCAACCAATTTACACGAAAGATATGCCGTTTCGGAGATAATTAAACATACAATACAACTAAACACTTACTAATAACATCTCATGTCATTCAAAACATCAAAGGTTCATTTCAAGTTCATCAAACCCTAACCCAAATCCACCAAAATCAATAATAAAGTTTATGAAGTTTTCTAAGGCAACCTACACATCAAATTGAAGCTAGTGATACTAGGAACACATTTAATACTTGCACTTTATCATAACAACAACATTAAATCATCCAAAACTCAAAATAAAACACACACTTTTCATGTTCATGCTAGTTACACTAAAATAACGAGATCGAGCATATAAATCATATATTCATGTTAGACTTGAGCCATAGACACTAACTAACAACTTTATAAGTTAAAAACATCAAGAACACAAAATCTAGTGATTTTAGAAAGTTACCCAAATGTAATAAAATCGGTATGGAATCGAAGAGGAAGTTGCAAGGATTCCAAAAATGCAATTTGTTTTGATGCTAGCTTCCTAATCCGAACTTAGATGATGAATTCTTGTTGGTGTTCTTGAGAGAAAAAGGAAGTAGTAAAAGTGAAAGGGAAGAAATGAATGGATGAGAGTGAAGTGTTGACCCTTTGACCTAGTCAAAGGTTTGGTCATTTGGCAAGTTTGGTCCCTCTAGTTTCATTCGGGTGCGTGAATTACCTAAACGAGATAATTTAAAACGCGTATCAACGGGAGATGTTATAAATATATAACGGACTTTAAAATGAATAAACGGAAAGTAAACGGAAAAATGCGGGATGTTACATTACCTACTACTTAAAAGAAATTTCCTCCCTAAATTTAAGTAGGCGTAGTAGTCGTTGTTTCTTCCTCCGGATTTTGCGTTTCTGAATTCGCGAATAGATGAGGATACTTCCTTTGCATTTGATCTTGTCTTTCCCAAGTAAACTCGGGTCCCCTTTTGGCATTCCAACGGACCTTGACAATTGGAATTCGGCTTTGTTTTAACGTTTTGACGGAGGTGTCCACAATTTCAACCGGTTCCTCCACGAAATGAAGTTTGTCATCAATGGTAAGCTCATCGAGAGGGATGACGATATCAGGTTCGGCAAGGCATTTTTTCAAGTTGGATACATGGAAAGTAGGATGAACGGAGCTCAATTGAGGCGGAAGATCTAAACGATAAGCAACGGTTCCAACACGCTCCAAGATTTTGAAAGGACCAATATACCGCGGATTTAGCTTCCCGCGTTTTCCGAATCGAATTACACCTTTCCAAGGCGCGACTTTTAACATTACGCGGTCACCGACTTGAAATTCAAGGTCGTTGCGTCGTTTGTCGGTATAGCTCTTTTGACGACTTCGGGCCGTCCTAAGCCTATCTCGGATTTGAACGATTTTCTAGGTTGTTTCATGAATGAGTTCGGGTCCGGTGATTTGTGTGTCGCCTACTTCGGCTCAACAAAGAGGTGAACGACATTTTCGGCCATATAAAGCTTCGAAGGGTGCGGCGTTAATACTCGCGTGATAACTATTGTTGTAGGAGAATTCGGCGAGAGGCAAGTGCTTATCCCAAGCTTTTCCAAAGTCGACAACGCAAGCTCGTAGCATGTCTTCCAAGGTTTGAATTGTGCGTTCGCTTTGTCCGTCGGTTTGTGGATGATATGCGGTGCTCATGTCTAAACGTGTCCCCAACGCTTCTTGTAAGGTACGCCAAAATCTAGAAACAAAACGGCCATCTCGGTCGGAGATAATCGATAAGGGTACACCGTGTCGGGCTACGATTTCTTTAATGTAAAGTTGTGCGAGTTTCTTCATGTTGTCGGTTTCCTTCATGGCTAGGAAGTGCGCGGATTTGGTGAGACGGTCAACAATAACCCAAATAGTCTCATAACCGCCAACCGTCTTTGGTAGTTTGGTGATAAAATCCATCGTTATCCTTTCTCACTTCCATTGCGGGATTTCGGATTGTTGAAGTAGTCCGGACGGTCTTTGATGTTCGACTTTGACTTTGGAGCAAGTTAAGGACTTTTCAACATAAGTGGCAACGTCCTTTTTAATGTTCGGCCACCAATATTGTTCTTTGAGGTCGTGGTACATCTTATTGGCACCGGGGTGAATCGAATATCTTGACTTATGGGCTTCGTCTAACATAAGGCTTCGCAAGTCCCCATAACTAGGCACCCAAATCCTTCCGGCGAAATATCGGAGTCCGGTTTCTTTAACTTCGAATCGAGAGGTGAGGACGTTCAAGTGTTCGAGAGAGATGTTTTCATCCTTGAGAGCCTCGTCTTGGGCTACACGAATTTGACTATTGAGATTGGTGTGAATGGTGATGTTTAAAGCTCGAACACGAAGAGGCACCTGTGGGCCCATAACCCACAGGTCCCAGGATCGAAACCTGGCTCTGATACAATCTGTAGCGACCCGACAAAATCGTTATTGACGGCGCCGTCTACTTAGGTCCCGTTACGTGGTCATAAGTCTTTAAAACAACGTTTGACCAAAAGTATGTCGCATTCATTTCAAAAGTAAAGATGTTTCAAGGTTTACAAAGTAGTTCGATGCCTAGTTACATAACAAAGTTTAAAGTACAATTGAAACATATGCGACACAATTTAAAAGTAGCCAAAAGTATCTCCACGTATGCATGTATACTCGACATCCAAGCAAGTATCAAAAGTAATGAGCTGAAGCATGTATCACAAAACGTTCATGGACCTGAGAAAAATATAGAAATCTGTCAACGAAAATGTTGGTGAAATCATAGGTTTAAGTAAATAAGTACAAGTGAACCACAAGATTTGTAACATTGATATAATAGTAATACATTCTAAAAGTTAATATTCACGAGCACCCAATTATCAATGCTTAACATTCCTTCCATAGAACTCCATCACAATAGTGTTAGAACATACACTATTTCTCGAAAATATATTCCATTCGTAAACGATAGCGAACCGTCTGAATGAGGGTTTGTCAAACCCATATGGATCCATACAACATAAGTTCTCGCTTACACCTGGCAAGTGTAACTAATGATAATCGAATTGAGGATTTTGTTCTAAACTCGTATGTAGAATGTTTGTTTTCCTGTACTTGTGTTCACTTAGTAAAAAGAAATGTTTATGTTTTCTCATCCCAATCGTAAGTTCAAAAGAGTAAAAGTGGGACTATGATCTCACCTTGAGTGCACGTAAGTAAAAGTTCTTCAACAAGTAAACGTGTGCAAGAACGAATGCTAGTCTTGACCTAAAAAAATAGGTTTGTATCAATATCGGTAAACACGGTCGGTCAAAATGTTCAATTAGTCCTATGGCTCGTTACGACTCGATTACTATAGCATGTGAGTCAAGTTGTCACGTTTCATGCAAGATACAAGTATAAAAGCATGTTAGAATGATTGCACAACCATTTGGTTAAGTTTGATTAAAAGTCAACTTTGGTCGGGTCAAAGTCAACGAAAAGTCAACACGTTCGGGTCGGGTCCCGAACTATTTTTCTGAGGTTTTTAATCATATATGAGCATGTTAGAACAAGTTACATGTGAATCGGAGGTGCGTAGCATAGCAAACATTTTTCGTAAAATGGTAAAACAAAACAGAAACTGGCAGTGTAACTGGACGGCGTCCAGATTTGCTGGACGGCGTCCAGCATTGAAGACCTGGACGGCGTCCAATAATCTGGACGGCGTCCAGATTGGTATGTAGACCCTGTTTCTGCTGCAACAACAAATGCACGAACCAAACTTCAAACATTCCCAATTTATGACCCGCAAACAACCAAAACATGTATCTTACATCATCGGGAAGGTATTTTGACGAGGAAAACAACTAAATACATTTCAACAAACAATTCAATACTTGAAACAACCCAATTTACATTCAATGCTCATCATTTAATGCATTCAAGTTCATAAATGCAATTCAATGATTCTGGCAACCAATTTACACGAAATATATGCCGTTTCGGAGATAATTAAACATACAATATAGCTAAACACTTACTAATGACATCTCATGTCATTCAAAACATCAAAGGTTCATTTCAAGTTCATCAAACCCTAACCCAAATCACCAAAATCAATAATCAAGTTTATGAAGTTTTCTAAGGCAACCTACACATCAAATTGAAGCTTGTGATACTAGGAACACATTTAATACTTGCACTTTATCATAACAACAACATTAAATCATCCAAAACTCAAAATCAAACACACACTTTTCATGTTCATGCTAGTTACACTAAAACAACGAGATCGAGCATATAAATCATATATTCATGTTAGACTTGAGCCATAGACACTAACTAACAACTTTATAAGTTAAAAACATCAAGAAAACAAAATCTAGTGATTTTAGAAAGTTACCCAAATGTAATGAAATCGGTATGGAATCGAAGAGGAAGTTGCAAGGATTAAAAAATGCAATTTGTTTTGATGCTAGCTTCCTAATCCGAATTTAGATGATGAATTCTTGTTGATGTTCTTGAGAGAAAAAGGAAGTAGTAAAAGTGAAAGGGAAGAAATGAATGGATGAGAGTGAAGTGTTGACCCTTTGACCTAGTCAAAGGTTTGGTCATTTGGCAAGTTTGGTCCCTCTAGTTTCATTTGAGTGCGTGAATTACCTAAACGAGATAATTTAAAACGCGTATCAACGGGAGATGTTATAAATATATAACGGACTTTAAAATGAATAAACGGAAAGTAAACGGAAAAAGGCGGGATGTTACACACAACATTCTATTTGTTTAAACAAATAGTGGTGCCAAACTGAATTGGAGTGTTCCTGCAAATAGCTACCAAAGAGGAAAGAAGGGATCACGCTCTCTGACACAATTGTCCTCACAAGTACAGACATCCTATGTACCAGTGGATAATGGAACAATTACACGGATAATAGGACTACTATAAATTGATGTATCCACTATTGTAATAACTAGTGATGTGGGTTTATTATTTAGAGTCCAAAACGTGTAATAGCTTTAAGTTTATCCTCATAGCTATAATCTAGGTAAATCTGTATCAACCAACTATCATTCCGCCAAGGATAGTTTTAATTCTTTGTGATTCAAATAATAAAGAATAAACCTTTGAAAATTACCCGTGACTCTACTTAATCTACTTGCTTGAATACTAAATTGTGTTTAACTGTTAAGTTAATTAAAAAGAATTGTATTCACCTCACTCTATAATACTCCTGTTGTTAATCAAGAGACCAACAACTGGTGCTTCAGTCTTGATAATTTAATATCTTGGATCTGAATTCTCATATGGTTGCATACTCAAATACAGCTTACCTTGAAAATGGCTCATCCAATAGACCACCTAAGTTTGATGAAGAGGAGTATGAAACTTGGAAGGCAAGGTTCATGCTTCATCTTGAGTCTATTGACCCACTCATGCCTGACATTACCACATATGGTCCATATATCCCAACTGAGACTATTGCAAGTGTTCAAGCTACTGCTGATGCTCCTGCTGTTCCTGGCAGAGAGGTTGTTCTCCTCCCCCCACATCTGAATAGGATGCTGAGGACAAACGTCGCGTTGGACTTGACCCTAAGATCAGAACCATGTTAGCTATAACATTGCCTAACCCATTATTTAAACTGATTAAGGGAAACCTGAATGCTAAGCTTATGATAGACTATCTAGATGTTACTTATGAGGGTATGGGTGAGGTAAGGCATAACAAGATTATTGCTTTGAAAAGAGAGTATGAAATGTTCTTTGCCAACAAGAGTGAAACCCTTAAGCAAACCTTCATTAGGTTTAACTCCTTAGTTGCTGACCTGCTTACTTTGAAAATCACATATACTAATTTTGAACAAGGAAACAAATTCATTGACTCACTGCCTGCTAAATAGAAACCTGTTACTGATCCATTAAGAACCACCCAGACTTTAAAAATTTTTAACATGTCTTCTCTTTATGGTACACTTTGGAACCATGAGAAAGTAGAAGCAAAGTTTGAACTTAACCTGAAAGAAAATTTTAAGTCTGCCCCCACCACTTCAAAATATTCTAAGTCAGATGATACTGCTCTTATTGATGCTGCTAAAAAGAAAGCTCAAAAAGCTTTACTGGTTCAAAAGTTGATGGCAGAAGAAGAGTCAGCTGAAGATGAGGTGGATAGTGGTACTGGATCTGAAGAAAGCAGTGATGATGAAGATGATGTGGAAGGGTTTGCTGAAAGTATGGCTTTGCTGGCTAGGCAGTTCAAAAGGTTCAATCGAAATAGAACCAGTAAGTCATACAGAGGGAGGAAGAAACCAAGTGCTAGGTATAGCAGCAAATCAGTCAAGGGTCCTAAATCTGACTGTTACAATTGTGGGAAGGTTGGACATTTTGCTGCTGAATGCATGTCCAGGAAACCTTCAACATCACATGCTAACTCCTTCTCAAAAGCTGATAAGTACAAGAACAAGTACAAAGCTATGAAGGCTCAGATGAAGGAAAGTGCAAAGGCTGATAAGAAGGGAAAGAAGCCAGAAAAGGTTCTAGTTGCTGAGCATCATGACTGAGATGAAACTAGCTCTTCTTCATCTTCTGACAGAGATACTGATGATGATGGTGCTGGTTATGCTTCTGGTAAAAAGCTGTGTTTAATGGCCAAGGAGGTCGAGGAGTCTGATGAGGATGATAATGGTAGTACGTTTATTGCTGATATGAGGGAAGATGATCTGAAAAGGGATTCACCTCAATGGAAATCTAAAATGCTGTATAAAGTTGATAATTTTCGAACTTATACTGATGATGTCAAAGCTGAAATGTTTGACTACCTAAGAGTTGATTTGTGTAGAGGCAGTAAACGTGAAGAAATCTTGAAATCTGATAACAAATCTTTAAATGAAAAACTTAAAGGCAAAAACGATGAAATTAAAATCTTGAAAGATGAAATTTCAAAACTTGAAAAACAAAATTTTTCTTTAAAGTCTCTTCACGTTGAGGCAGCAGATGTCAAGAACCAGCTAAACGATCTCAAAAAGGTTGTTGCTTCATGGTGTACATCTGCTCAATGCACAGCTAAATGTGTAAATAAGCAGGTAACTGCCCAAGTTGAAGCTTTCTTTACTGATGACTATGCTGCTGCTGCTGCTCTTGTAGAAGTTGCTTTTATGGACCCATTCTTGAAACTGATCCTGAAGCTATCTTGCCAAATACTTTTGCTAAGATAGTCAAGGGTAAAAAGGTCTTAACAAATAAGTTTGTCAGACCTACAGAGACCCCACCACCGTCCATGAAAGAAATTTTGGAGAGTAAAGTTAAAGCTAAGGAAATCAGTGCTTCAATTGATGAAACTACTGACCCCTCAAGCATTTATTATATGACTCCCAAAGAAAGACAAATCAAGAAGGAGATAACTGAGAATAACAAGAGAAATCTAAAATTAGTTAAGCCTTCTAGTTGCCTCAATGCTGAGCCTACTGCTGTTATTCCTGCTGGTCAACCAGTAACTGAAGACGAACCAACAAATCCTGATGCTGGTAAGTCTAAAGTGATTTCAGCGGGTAAACCAGCAACAACAGACAAACTAGTAACTTCCCACACTGGTAAGTCAAAATCCAAAGGCAAAGCAGCTAACCACACGAATGGTACTGGTTCCAAGCCAAAAGCTGCCCATAAGGGAAAAGCTAGAGCAGTAGAGTCAAACACTGAAACATCTATTGCTGAGATACTGACTGTGAAGCTCAACCAGCTGCTACTGGCAGTTACTCAAAGCCAACAGCAGAACCAGTCACCCAGTACATCTACTGCCAACCAGCTACCGAGACCAAAAGTGAGAAAATGCTACAAATGTGGCAGTAAAACTCACTTGTTCCATCAATGTACCAATGTAATGAACCTAAATGTTGCTACCCTTCAAACCAACCAAGCAACAAGGAAGAAATCATCAAAGATGACTCTTCGAGAACCCATCCTTGGATGGGTTCCTAAAAAGAACTAATCTCTTAGCTACTGTGCAGGGTATTCAAAACAATCAAATCTGGTATCTCGATAGTGGTTGTTCGAGACATATGACTGGAAGTAAGTCCCTGCTAATGGACTATCAAGAAAAGGATGGTCCAGTTGTTCCGTATGGAGATAATTCGTTGTGTTACACAAAGGGTTTTGGTACTTTAACAAATGGGAACGTCACTTTCTCAAATGTGGCATATGTCATTGGGCTTAAACACGACTTACTCAGCATAAACCAACTGCAAGCAAGAATAAGACAGTCCAATTCAGAAGGAAAATTGGCACTATTTTTGATAAGACATGGAAGCCTCTACTGACAGCAAAAAGACATGAGAACATGTATCAAATTGACATGAACACAGCTGTCACAACAACTGATACTTGTTTCTATTCAAAGGCAGCAGACAACCTCAAGTGGTTATGGCACAAGAGACTCTTACATCTCAACTTCAAAGATATTCACAAATTATCTAGTAAAAGTTTGGTGTCTGGGCTACCCACTATGTCTTATGTGAAGGAAAGATTGTGTCCTGGATGTGAAAAGGAAAAACATCACCATGCCTCATTCAAATCTAAGCAGATCTCATCTGTTGAAAAACCATTTCATTTACTTCATATGGATCTCTTTGGTCCTGTTAATGTAGCCAGCTGTAGTGGGAAGAAGTATACACTGGTTATTGTTGATGAATATTCCAGATATACTTGGGTATTCTTTTTGAAGCAAAAGAGTGAAGCTGCTGATGAAATTATTGATTTTATCAAAAGAATGGAGCTTTTGAATGGGCAACTGGTGAAACAGCTAAGAAGTGATCATGGTACAGAATTCAGAAATGCTACATTGGAAGAATTTTGTGCTGACAAAGGTATTTCACAGAACTTTTCTGCTGTGAGAACACCTCAACAGAATGGTGTTGCAGAAAGAAGAAACAGAACTCTCATTGAAGCAGTAAGATCTATGTTGGCTGAGTCTGGGCTGAAAAATTCATATTGGGCAGAAGCTGTGAATACTGCCTGTTTTACCCAGAATAGATCTTTAATAGTGAAAAGACATCAGAAAACTGCTTATGAAGTTCTTAAAGGCAGAAAACCCTCAATTTCATTTCTTCTTGTATTTGGCACTCCCTGTTACATTCTAAACAATAGGGATCAGCTGGGTAAGTTTGATGCTAAGGCTGATGAAGGTATATTTCTTGGATATTCCAACATGTCAAAGGCATATAGGGTCTACAATAAAAGAAGGGGTTGTTTTGAAGAATCCATTAATGTTACATTTGATGAAACTGCCCCTACTTCATCTTCTGGTCATGAAGATGAGGAGTTACTATTTGAAGAGCCTACTCAGCAAGCTCTAAATGATGAAGAAGAACCAGCAGCAAATCCCTCACTAATCCATGTTGTTGGGTTCTCTGATGATGAGATGGAACAATCTATTCCATCTGTGTCCAAACCAAGTGGACCTACTGGCTCTACTGAAGTTCTACAACTTGAGCATAGGTCTGCTGGTTCTGATAGATCACAAGTTGGTACTGGTTCCACTAATATTGAACAGTTGTCTCCTATTGCTGCTCATAATGCTGAACCAACTAATGATCAAGATGTTGTGTGTTCCACAACAAGCTCACATGCTCATAACACTAAATGAACAAAGGAGCATCCAATTGAGCAAGTCATTGGTAATCTGGCTAGTGGTGTTAAAACTAGAAGGCATGCAACCAGCAATTTTTGTATGCATGTAAACTTTGTGTCTACCATTAAACCCACTTATCCTGAAGAAGCACTTAAAGATCCTAGCTGGGTAGGAGTAATGCAAGATGAACTTACTCAGTTTGATAGGAATAAAGTATGGAAATTGGTGGAACCAGAGGATAAGATAAAGAAAATCATTGGTACCAAGTGGGTGTTTAAGAACAAGATGGATGAAGATGGGATTGTGATCAGAAACAAAGCTAGATTGGTTGCTCAAGGTTTTAGACATGAAGAAGGATTGGATTATGGAGAAACGTATGCACCAGTGGCTAGGATGGAAGCTATCATATTCTTCTTGGCATATGATGCTAAGATGAACTTTAGGGTATTCCAGATGGATGTTAAATCTGCATTTCTAAATGGTAAGCTGCAAGAAGAAGTCTTCGTCAAGCAGCCACCTGGTTTTGTAAGCAGTAAATATCCAGACCATGTCTACAAGTTAGAAAAAGCTCTTTATGGCCTCAAACAGGCTCCAAGAGCATGGTATGAGACACTTCATATGTATCTCACTGGTTTAGGTTTTAAAGTTGAAACAATTGATACCACTCTGTTCTCAAAAGAGAGAGATGGTGATCTCTTGTTGCTACAGATATATGTGGATGATATTATTTATGGTTCTAAAAATGAAACACATTGTCAAGAATTTTCAAAACTTATGTCAAAGACATATGAAATGAGTTTACAAAGAGACCTGCAATACTTTCTAGGATTACAGATCAAACAACTTGATAATGGGATTTTTATAAGTCAAGATAAATATATCAAAGATATGTTAAAGAAATTTGGTCTGACCTGACCCCAATGTGTGACGATCACTCCAAATCCATATGGACGAATACGTCATTCATCGATTTCATTGCGAGGTATTTGACCTCTATATGACACGTTTTATAAACATTGCATTCTTTGGAAAAGGTATACCATAATGAATATTTAAATCCAAGGTTTTCGACATCTGATGATTTATACATATAGACAATCACCGTAAATAATAGTTTACAATAATACTTTCGTTGACAATGCAGTCAAAATAGATACATGATGATGGTTTTGTGAACGCAACGTTTTCTTGAATAAAGCATGTATGACTCCATGCACAAAGCTTGTCTAACATATAAGCAAATAGCGGAAGACTTCTAGGGAACCTGAGAATAAACATGCTAACAAGTGTCAACACAAAGGTTAGTGAGTTCATAGTTTTAATGTATCGTATAATCTGTATATAAATGTGGATCACAAGATTTCAGTTGTTTCATCCAGAAACGTTTATCAAAATATTCTACGAAATTGAGCACCCTGGTAACTAAACTTAACGTATATATAATTTATACCCTTTGTATAATCATCTTAATAATACATGCAAACCAACGTGTACGCTTCTCAAATAGCATACGTCCGTTAAAAGGCTAGCGCTCTAGCTCGGACGGGGATATCAAGCCCTATGGATCCATATACTACTACTCGCGCCCACCAGTTCTTATAACCGGCAGTTACTAGTTACCAAAGTTAAGGGATTTTCGGTTCAAACTCAGTATAGAATTTAGTATGTACTTGTGTCCATTGTTTTTAAAATAAAGTGCATGTATTCTCAGCTCAAAAATATATATTACAAAATCATTTAAAAAGGGAGCAAATGAAACTCACCTTAGCAGCACATAAAGTCGTTCACCGAAATGTGACCGAAACTCGGAATACCAAATAACCGTAGATCTCAACCTAGAGAACATATGTTGGTCAATAAATGTCTATCAAGCTAGGTCTGGTCATAGTGTATCACAATCCTAATGCTCGAGATTGACATACAAAAGTTATCAAAAGTCGTTTCAAAAAGTCAATCTGACTCAATACTATAGTTGAATGATCAGGGCAATCGAAACATTTTAACATTTCACATAGTTTCACAATTCTTGTAAAATTAAACTATAGTTTTTATAAGGCTTTAAAATATGATAAAACAATCAATTTTGACAATTGTTCAACAAAACGAGACGTGCCTTATATAGAAATTCATTTACTCGATTAGTAATATCTAAAATTCCAATTTATCAATCTCATAGACAAGTTGTTTAAATATTAATTTCAGATTCAAAAGCAATTCCAGTTAACGTTGATCATAATTCAGTTGCCCATATCTTTTAATTCGTTCATCGAAATTTCGCGATTTCTAAATGAAAAGTTATTGATTTTTCACCAGCTTTCCAAAAACATGCATATCATATACCTTTTATCAGTAATATATGTATTTAATTAGTGATTCATCATAAACTGTTTAACGACGAAATTTAGCATACTAGCATGCATAAACATATATACTTGAGCACTAGACATGTATACACTATTAATATATAAAAGATAAGATATGAATGCTCACGTATCAATATTGTGATTCAATATTGCAGGAAAGTACGTAGATGCAACGGAGATGATAAACACTAGTTTGACTTACGAGCAATACCCCCGAATAATACCCATCACCTCCTTAGCTATAACTCATAATTTCCTTAGCTTAAATCCGTTCGAAAAGCTTGTTTTGAAAATAACTCGCTCATGACCTCGTCGTACTATTTTATGTATAATACTACTAATAATAATACTCCTAACCATAAGATTAATAATAATATTAATCTTAATAATAATAATAATAATAATAATAATAATAATAATAATAATAATAATAATAATAATAATAATAATAATAATAATAATAATAATAATAATAATAATAATAATAATAATAATAATAATAATATGAATAACAGAGGGAGTAATATAGATGTAAGTGTGTGTGTCGAGCCAATGAAACGAATTCAATTTATAGACATCTCCTCAAATCACATTCCATGCGATCGCATGGAATTTATATGTTAATCTCATGCGATCGCATGAGATCGAATTACAGCTCACAATCGTTTGTTTTTATTCTTGTCGACATATTATTTAATTATATATAATATATTTAATTCATATAATTAATTATATATTATATTAAATTCACGTGCATAGTTAACTTGTAATTTTCGTTCCGATGACTCGTACGTTGTCACTCGACTTATGTCCCGGTTCTAGTTTCTCGAACGCATTTTCGTACGCTTAGAAAACTAGCACTTTTCGTTACGCGACGTGTACCTTTATCAAAAATTAAACTTAATCATTGATAAACTATGTCACTCGAAGTGTAGCTTTAATCAATTAAGTGTTTTGGTTATTTGCTTCTATAAATCATCGTCTCGTAGTATATACATATACATATATACATTTTTATTTTGAAATAGTGTTTTACTGTAGCAAATAGTGATTTTCAAAAACACTGTAGCATTTTGGGTACTGTAGCAATTCGAAAATACTGTAGCAAATTAGTGTTTTACTTGTTCATCTTAAACGTTTTAGTTCACTTAACTAAATATCAATCGAATCAAAAAATGAACGGGCTCATGATCGGTTTTAAACAACTTTTTAAGGGATAATGTTTAGTGTCTTATCAATTATTTATCAACTGAAGTTAAAATTATTTCAACGAACGGGCTCATAATCTATGTGTTAGTATTCAATACTAATGTTTTCGATACAAATGTTGGCAGTAATAAAGGATTTTTTTAGTAAATGTATTATAAATTTGATATAAGTATCAATATTAAACGTTATTGACTACAAATTTATACAAATGTCGTGTAACACACGAGCTCATAAAAGTAGTGTATATATATCTATATATATATATATATATATATATATATATATATATATATATATATATATATATATATATATATATATATATATATATATATATATATATATATATGGGCAGGATCAATGGGGAAGTAACCAATCGGGGGGGAAGCGGGGGGAAGCAAAAAAGATTTTTTTTCGTTTTTTGAAAAAACTTTGTTCACGAACATTATAGATTGGATGAAAATATGAACATTTAGAAAAAACACTTCGTGATGAATGTTATTATTTTGGCGGGAAAACGATCGACAAAAATAACATTCAAGATAATATTGTTCGTGAAGAATGTTAACGTTTTTTTTTTCATGTTTTGTGAAGTAAAATTTAGCCTGATTTAGAGTTTAGGGTTTAGGGTTTAGTGTTTATGGTTTGGTGTTTTGGGTTTATTCCATAAACCCAAAACACAAAACCCTAAACCCTAAACTCTAAACCGTTCGTGTTAAAAACTTAATCTAAATCCTAAATCTAAACCCTAAATCTAAACCCTAAATCCTAAATTTCTAAACCCTAATATCTAAACGCTATAAACCCTAATATCTAAACCCTAATATCTAAACTCTAATATCTAAAACCTCAAAATATGCTCGAAAAACACGATCATTGTTATATATTACTTCTTCGAGCATTTTCCCGCCAAAATAAAAACATTTATCACAAAGTGTCTTTATTAAATGTTCATATTTTCATTCAATCTATAATGTTCGTGAACAAAGTTTTTTCAAAAAACGAAAAAAAATTGCTTCCCCCGCTTCCTCCCGATTGGTTACTTCCTTCTTGATCCTACCACTATATATATATATATATATATATATATATATATATATATATATATATATATATATATATATATATATATATATATATATATATATATATATATATGGTCATCATAAAGAGGAAAACATTTTTTTGGAGGAAAATGGGGGGAAATAAATTTTTATTTTCAAACATTAACATCACATGAAAATATTAACATTTAAAAAGACACTTTGTGATGAGTGTTGTTATTTTGGAGGTAAATGCTCGAATAAATAAATGATAACATGCATCATGAGTAATTTTTTAATTAGAGTTTTTTTCATCGTTTTATTTCATCGTATGTGAAGTTTTTCTTTTCAAAATTTAGCCCGATTTAGAGTTTAAAGTTTAGGGTTTAGTGTTTTAAGTTTAGTCTCTAAACCCAAAACTCTAAACTGTTGGTATTAAAATTCAATCTAAACCCCTATTACAAAACCTTAAACCCTAATTTCTAAACCCTAATTTTCAAACCTTAATTTCTAAACACTAGTTTCTAAACCCTAGTTTCTAAACCCTAATTTCTAAACCCTAATTTCTAAACATTACATAGATGCATGTTAATTTATTTCTTCGGCATTTTTCAGCTAAAATAATAACACTTATCACAATGTTTCTTTTTTAAATGTTCATATTTTCATGTGATTTTAATGTTTAACAAAATAAAAAAAAATTCGTTTTTTTGGAAGTTTTTTCAGGCATCAAGATCACACGAAAATATGAACATTTAAAAAAGACACTTCGTGATGAATGTTATTATTTAGGCGGAAAAACGATAGACAAAAATAACATTCAAGATAATATTGATCGTGAAGAATGTTAACGTTTTTTTCTTCATGTTTTGTGAAGTACTTTTTGTTTAAAATTTAGCCCGATTTAGAGTTTAGGGTTTGGTGTTTTGGGTTTAGTCCCTAAACCCAAAAATCCAAACCCTAATATCTAAAACCTCAAAATACGCTCGAAAAACACGATAATTGTTATATATTAATTCTTCGAGCGTTTTCCCGCCAAAATAAAAACATCTATCACAAAGTGTCTTTATTAAATGTTCATATTTTCATCCAATCTATAATGTTCGTAAACAAAGTTTTTTTCAAAAAAAGGGGGAAAAAATTGTTTCTCCCCGATTGGTTACTTCATCATTGATCCTACCACTATACATATATATATGTTCAAACGAGAACTGTGAGAACTTTTTGATTTCATAGTTTTTAGCATTTAAATGCAACAAATTACATGCAAATGTTAAATGATGCTCATATAATTAACAAACATATGTTCATTACCAGAAATTACATGTTAAATTATTAATATTATGGAATGTTCACATGTATCACAAACAAATATGCACATGTGAATTAGAAACTATATATTTGATTATATGTGTAAAATACAAGTTTTTTCAAACTTTTTTATGTTCAACTTTACTCTCCATCAATATTTGTGGGTAATTCAATCTACTCACATGTGAAAATCTCTGTATATTAAAAGTTATTGCAGTTTTCGCATTTTTGTGATTTTCGTTTGAACTTTTGACTATATATGTGTGTATATATATGTATATGTGTGTGTGTGTATATATATATATATATATATATATATATATATATATATATATATATATATATATATATATATATATATATATATATATATATGGTAAGATCAACAAAGTAGGGGGAATGATAGAAAATATTTTGGACCATACTAGTCACCTATATTTAGTTATTAAATCTTGATGACACCCATGTCCCACAAACTCACCTCCCAAATTTGTGGCTTATATTGATTCCACCTACTTTCCTTCATTTTGTTCCTCCATCTTGATGCTACCACTATATATATATATATATATATATATATATATATATATATATATATATATATATATATATATATATATATATATATATATATATATATATATATATATATATATATATATATATATATATATATATATTCAAAAGTTCAAACGAGAATCACAAAAAAAAAATGAGAACTGCGAGAACTTTTGATTAATAAAGATTTTAACATGTAACTAGATTGAATCACCCATAAATGTTGATGGAGAGTAAGAATGAACAAAAAATAGTTTAAAAAAACTTGTATTTTACCTATATAATTAAACATATAGTTTCTCGTTCACATATGCGTATTTCTTTCTGAACATGTGAACAGCTTCATATAATTAACAATTTAATATGTAATTTGTGGTAATGAACATATGTTTGTTATCAATATGAGCATTAATTAACATTTGCGTATAATATTTTATTTAAATGCATAAAATATAAGAAATTAAAAGGTTCTCACAGTTCTCGCATTTTTTGTGGTTCTCGTTTGAACCTACCCATATATATATATATATATATATATATATATATATATATATATATATATATATATATATATATATATACACCCGCTATGGGGGAGTCAGTGTACTAGTTCATGGGAGATTTCATCGCTAATCCAAGATACACACACACACACACACACACACACACACACACACACACATATATATATATATATATATATATATATATATATATATATATATATATATATATATATATATATATATATATATTTGTCGCTCATATTGATTCCCTTCACATCCTTCCATTTAGTTTCTTCTCTCTTGATGCTACCAATATATATATATATATACGTACACAGTGGCGATTTCAGGATCAGAATGTATATGGTATAGAAATTTTTTTCAATACTAATTCATATATGAATGCTATTTAAAGTGTTATTTACCTTTAAAAAACTACGAATTCAAAAAACATGTGGGGTCCACGTAGTTAAATTTAGTGGTGTCATATACAAATTAAATGAAAACCTATAAACTCTAAAATTATATGAGGTCCTTCAGTTAAATTTAGTGGTGCTCTGTATAATTTAAAGAGTACATTATAATAAAAAAAAGTTAAAACTAGTAGTGTCCCGTGACCCCACATGCTCCTACTTAGATTTGTTATATATATATATATATATATATATATATATATATATATATATATATATATATATATATATATATATATATATATATATAGTGGTAGGATCAAGAGGGAAGTAACCAATCGGGGGAAGCGGGGGGAAGCAAATTTTTTTTTGTTTTTTGATAAAACTTTGTTCACGAACATTATAAATTGGATGAAAATATGAACATTTAATAAATACACTTTATGATAAATATTTTTATTTTGGCAGAAAAACGCTCGTAGAAGTAATATATAACAATTATCGTGTTTTTCAAGCGTATGTTGAGGTTTTAGATGTTAGGGTTTAGATATTAGGGTTTAGATTTTAGGGTTTATAGGGTTTAGATATTAGGGTTTAGAAATTTAGGGTTTAGGGTTTAGATTGAGAGTTTAGATTTAGGATTTAGATTGAGTTTTTAACACGAACGGTTTAAAGTTTAGGGTTTAGGGTTTAGGGTTTGGTGTTTTGGGTTTATTCCATAAACCCAAAACACCAAACCCTAAACCCTAAACCCTAAAATCTAAATCAGGCTAAATTTTACTTCACAAAACATGAAAAAAAAAAAAAAAACGTTAACATTCTTCGCGAACAATATTATCTTGAATGTAATTTTTGTCGATCGTTTTCCCGCCAAAATAATAACATTCATCACGAAGTGTCTTTTTTAAATGTTCATATTTTCATCCATTCTATAATGTTTGTGAACAAAGTTTTTTCAAAAAACGAAAAAAAAAAATTGCTTCCCCCCGATTGGTTACTTCCCCATTGATCCTGCCCATATATATATATATATATATATATATATATATATATATATATATATATATATATATATATATATATATATATATATATATATAATATATATATATATATATATATATATGTATATATATATATAAGTGGGAGAAACATTCTCTAACGACCCGACCTTTTCGACTTATATTATACTTTTTGTTTTCAAGAAACTGCGTATTTGTGCGTACTGAGCTATATTATATTCTGGGATTATTATTCATGTTAATTACTTTCATTAATACCTTACAGTGTGTTATTAAGTGTTTAATCACTTAACTTGATCCCCGAATGCTTTTACGACCGTTAGTGTCACTTGTCGTCTAAAACGAGCTACGTACTTTGTACACGTTAAACTTTGGTCATAATTGGAATATTATGACTACTTGAAACTAATTGTTATTTTCTAACGACAATTACTTGGCCTATTGGTTGCTTAATTATGCTTAGTAATTTACTAGTGCACACTAGTTAGTCTTATTGGACTTTATACCTTAATGGACTTAGACCTACCCTACTCTAGTTAATGGACCATTAAATTAACTCAACTTTAATGGATTTATGATCCATTAAGATGTATGATCCATTAAGATGTAGGACAAAAACCCATTAAGATGAGCCAACATACTAGCATTTTTGTTAACCATTACTACACATGTTGCATGAGATCCCAACAACAAGCACCACCTTTAGACCACCACCATGCAAAAAGAAAAAGTTGTCCCCCTTGTCCCCCCAATACCTACACCACCTAGCACCTCCACCACTATAAATATCAAGCCTCATTCACCCATTTCACACTTAATCTCATTCTCATTTTACACACACTTGCTCTCTAATTTTCTCTCTAGTCTTTCTCACACTAAAAATTGTAAGTTTTAAATTTTCTTCTTCTTCTTCTTCCCTTCATGATCACGACATCATCATCATGTAAAGATCAAGCTTTTTAGCTTTTTGATCTTGTTATATCTTGTAGATTCAAACTTTGATTTGAATTCTTCAAGAACATGAAAGATTCAAGCTTTCTAGCTTTGAATCTTCATTACTTTTGTTGGATCTAAGTTTTATAGCTTATGATCTCTTTATTTTGTTAAAAAGATCAAAACTTGTGTTTATGATCTTCATGAAACTTGAAGATCTAGCCTTTTTCTTTAAAGAGCTTCAAGAACATAAAAGATTCAAGCTTTCTAGCTTTGGATATTCATTACTTTGATGGATCTAAGCTTTATAGCTCAAGATCACTTTGTTTTTGCTAAAAAATCAAAACTTGTGTTTATGATCTTCATGAAACTTGAAGATCTAGCTTGTTGCTTTAAAGATCTTCAAGGACATAAACGATTCAAGCTTTATAGCTTTGAAATCTCATAATTTTTGTTAAGAGATCCAAGCTCTCTAGCTTAGGGTTTCATTACTTTGTTTGATCAAATTTATGTGTCTTGCTTGTTTGATTGAATCAAAAGTTTGTAGCTTTAATCTTGAATAGAACTTGTATCTGTGTTAAGACTAAGAACATGATGTAACCTTGGTTCATCATCTTTCTAAAACTCTTAAGTGAGTTGTATTACTTCCTAGTCTTGACATTGTGTGTTGATGGTTGAAACTTGTTCAAAGTGATGCTAAGACATCAGGAGTTGCACACATGAGGCTTATACGCATCAAGGATGAGAACCGTGATGAGCATCAAGCACTAAGAAACCCATCGGAGCACTTGTTTACTGTTTTTTGGGGTCTGATAAGACTCCTGTTACTTCTATAAAGTTGATTCTCAGATATTTCGGTTCGATTAGATGACTTTTTGTTTAAGACTCGCCTAAATCCGATATACGGTTTAGGATTTATAGCCTTCCGAAAATCACTACGCCTTTGTAACGTCGTGCTGAAAATTCTGACCTACTCGCGCTTGAACCGTCACCACGGTCAAACGACATCGAGCTAGGATCTGAAAATTGGAAATAGGTACAAGGACTCACATACGGAGCCTTGGCCACTGACCACGCGTCTTTTCGATTTGTATAGAGGTCGTAGCAGCTGTCCGAAGTCAGCCTTTTGTTTCAATCTCTATTCTTGTTGAAAACTTACTTTATCTTTTACGAATGATGATGATGATGATGATGATACTTAAAACTTAACTTATTTACTTTAAAACTTTTGGGGGACAATATACTGACTTAGTGACCTTTAACTTAGGTTGAGGACCTTTCGGACCGACTTACTACTTGCATACTTTTCATATCAACATTTACTGCATCTTTCACTGTGAGTTATAGCTCCCTTTTTACTTTACTATATTTGGGACTGAGAATACATGCAATTTTTATGTTTTACATACTAGACATGAGTACTTAAACTTTATATATGTGTGGGTGACATAACGGCATAAAGATTCCCCTTAGCTCGGTAATGTTTAACTATTGGTTTATGAACCGGTAGACACGAATCTTAGATATGGATCCATAGGGTTTGACATCCCCACTCGGGCTAGTAACGCTAGCATTTAACCGGTGTTTAATACTTCGTAAACTTACACACTCACCAAGTGTACTTTTAGGGGGTAATATTACGTTAAGTTAGTTACCGGGTGCCCACGGATAAGCATACACTTTTCATACTGTTTTGAATACGAAATCTCGTGGTCTACATTACATTACTGATTACGAACAAACTATAGCTCACCAACATTCGTGTTGACTTTTTAAGCATGTATTTATCAGGTGCCTAGACGTTGTTGCTTCCGCTGTTAGACTTGCTGTTATAGTCTTGGTGTTATAGACTTGCTGTTATAGACTCGCTGTGTTAGACTTCCGCTGCATTACTTAGAGATGTCTCAATCATGGAACTTTTATTTTGCATTCGCAACTTATGTTATTTTTGAACAATGACTTGTAATGACCTTTGTGTCACGTACTCATGTTAATGCTTTCTATTCGTAGAAGCACGTTATCTTTTGTAAAACATTTGAAGTTGGTAAAGATGTAACGACGAGTCAAAGTACACTTGACGACCATCGTTATCTTGGTCTCACAGCTTGATCATAACTCTAAATGAATTTAATAAATTACCTTGCATTCTTTATTTAAAAATGATTTCCTATAAAGGAAACCTACCAAAATATGTAAGTTTAGAAAAACCATACATAAATACTTAATCAAAAGTTGACCAAAACAAAGTCAACAAACACCCACAATTTAATGTATCAAAATAGAATGCAAGTTAATGTTTAACAAAAGCTGCCATCATAAATATGCAGATTCTCTAAGCATAGCGGAAGTAATCAATCATGAACCTGAGAATAAAACATGCGAGTAACTGTCAACAAAAATGTTGAGTGAATTATAGGTTTAATATTGCAAACAATATTTAATTTAAACCGTAAAAATTTATGTTTGAAAACATAAAGCCTTATTTTGGACCACAAAAATTATATGCTCGAAAACATATAAAACATTATTCCATTAACCCGTGAGCCACCTGGTAACCACTTAACCAATTCCACCCTTACCAAACACAATATACACTGAACATGTGTATCTTCAAATAATTACGAAGTACTAATACATTCCGTCTTCAAAAATTGCTAGCGCGACTAGCATGAAATGGGGTTGTCAAACCCAATAGATCTATCCATAGGATTAGCGTTCACCAGTAGAAACCAGTGATTACAGTTACCAGGCTAGAGAATATTTTCGTTCAACTCACAATGAATAACTTAAACCAACTTCCACTTGTGTTGAATATAAAAAAAATATAAAATGCATGTATTCTCATCCCAAAATATATAAAATAGAAAAATGGGACTATAACTCACCTTAACGCAAATGAAGTAGTAACACAGAAAACGTGAACTGCACGAAGTAAAGTGATCAAGAATGATCACAACGCCGACCTATAAATAAAGCAGGTCGATATAAATAACTAACTTAGGTCAAGTCTTAGTATGATAGCTATAGTACTTGTTGCAAGTAAATATAGACTAACACTCAGTATGCTTCGGTTTGATCAGGACAGCGTAAAAACACGTAATTTCTATTTTTAGAAAGTTTCTATTTTAGACAGGTTTCCATTTCTGGAAAAACTTCTATTTTTGGAAAGTTTCTATTTTAGAAAAGTTTCTATTTTAGGAAAGTTTCTATATTTAGAAAGTTTTCATATTTAGAAAATTTCTATTTTTAGAAAGTTTTTAAGTTAGGAAAGTTTCCTTAATTAGAAAGTCAACAAAAGTCAACTGAAAGTCAAAGTCAACCGAAAGTAAACTCAAAAGTCAACCTTGGTCAAACATAGTCAATATTAAATTTTAAAGTATAAGTTATAATGATAATATAAGTTATAATGTTATTTAAAGTCATATATGTATAATTATGTCATAACATAAGTTTAATTAAATTAAATTAAATTAATAAAGTTAACATAAGTTTAAATGATATAATTAATATAACATAAGTATTTAATTTATTAATTAAATATTAGTCATAACATAAGTATTATTAATTAATAATAAATTTTTAATCATATCATAAGTATTATTAATTAGTAATGAATTATTAATCATATCATAAGTATTTAATTATAATTATTAAACCATAAGTATTTAATAATTAAATTATAATTAAATAATAACTAAGCCTTATAATAATTAAATAATTATTTAATATTTATTATAAGTCTTATAATAATAATCTCATAACATAAGTTTAATACTTATATAAGTATTTTTCATTAATAATAAAAGTATTATTAATCATAAGTTTAATTAAAGTTTAATTAAATCATAAAGTAATTAATAAATGATATAATAAATATATATATCATAAGTCTCAAATTAAATTAATTACTTTCTTATCATAAGTAATTTTAATAATAATGCAAATCATTATTTATATCATAAGTTAAATGTTATAATCATAAGTTTTAATTAAAATGTTCGCCGGGTCGTAACTTGAGCCTCGGGTGTCGTTTTCGACGAGTCTTATATATATCCTCATATAATCAAACCACCCGACACATTAGTGAGCTCAAGAACACCCTAACAATAGACCCCAAGTCGTGACCTACAGCCATGAATCAACTTGAAACTTTAATCAGTTCAAAAACAATTTTTAGTCATACCGGGTGATCCGTTGCTCGGATTTCGATGACCCGAACATGAAAGTTTATCCAATCATCAATACTAACACACTAGTACACCCTAGAGACTCCAAAAATGGCCACAAAGTCGGACCAAAACTGAGCACATTCGTTTTTATATTTTGATTTCATGAAAACACCATTTTATCATAACTTGAGTTCCGGGAATCGAAATAACATGAATCCGGAGTCCAAAATTATTGTCTTGATGAGAGGAACTCATCTAAATACTTTATTTAATCAAAAAAACAGTTTAAGTTTACTGATTTCAACAAAATAGCTGCTGTCCACTTTTAATCATACTGAAAACATACATAAACAAGCATTTCTACGCATCAATTCAACAATACAACAACATACAAGTACTATAACATCAAAATAATATCATAATCAGTAAAAATAAATGAAATTGAAATATCTAGGGTTTATGTTTATACCCTAATCAAAAGATGAGAAGAAGGATGATATAGAACGCGAAAAGGAGCACCCGATTGTGTAACAAGTCTTGAGAAATGATGATCAATTGATGTTTGATTGTATGGTTGTTTATGGTGGCTGAAAATGATGATAATGGAGCAAGTAAAATCGTACATAAGGAGGTGGGAGGAGAAATGAGAGCCAAAAGTAGGTTTAGGTTAGAAAAATAAGGATAAATGAAAATGAAATGGAAAAAAAAACAAAGGATGGGTAAGGGGGGTAGGGTTGGCCAAAATTGTGAGGGATTGGTCCCCTCATGGCCCACTTGGATCAAATAGAACAAAGCTTGTGGACCGAAAGCCCAAACGAATCCCGATTCGCGAAAACACTGTTACACGATTAAATCTTCGGAGAGATAACACACACACGACAAATAAAATATATAAACACTATATATATTCATATGACATCAAAATATCATTTTTAAAATAATTAGGATTCAAAAATCTCAAAAGTCTGACCGTTGGGTTGAAAACCGAAATGATTCGCCGGATAGAAATTCACGACACGTAGAAACGTACAATTTAAAATATGAATACACATATTCACATAACACATAATAATTAATATATTATTACTAAAATAATAATATTCATCATAAAAATGACGTGGCACGAATAACAATTAACGAACGTTAAATAATAAACGGTAAAAGATAATGGAAAAAGTAGGGTCGTGACAGTACCTACCCATTACAGAAATTTCGTGCCGAAATTTAAGCAGGTGCAGGAGTTTACTCGACATCTGGGAACAAATTTGGGTACTTCTGCCTCATCTTATCTTCACGTTCCCAAGTAAACTCGGGTCCGCATCTGGCATTCCATCTAACTCGGACGATAGGAATTCTACTCTTCTTGAGTGTCTTAACCTCTCGATCCTTAATCTCGACAGGTTCCTTAATAAAATGGAGTTGTTTATCAACATGAAGTTCACCAAGAGGAATGGTTTCATCGGCCTCAGCCAAACACTTCTTCAAATTCGATACATGAAAAACGTCATGAACAGCGCTAAGCTCTTGTGGCAATTTAATACGATAAGTCACGGGTCCAATTCTTTCAATAATCTCAAACGGTCCAACAAAGCGAGGATTCAACTTTCCCCTCTTACCAAAACGTACCACACCTTTCTATGATGATACCTTCGACATGACAAGATCATCAACTTGAAATTGTAAATCTTTTCTTCTAACATCAGCATAACTCTTTTGCCGACTCCTTGCAGTTCTTAACCTTTCTTTGATCTATACGATCTTCTCGGTAGTCTCATGAATAATCTCTGGGCCTGTGAGTTGAGCATCCCCAACCTCATTCCAACATATAGGAGACCTACACTTTCTACCATACAAAGCTTCAAACGGTACGGCTTTAATACTTGCATGATAACTGTGGTTATAAGAAAATTTAGCCAGCGGCAAGTACCTATCCCAACCATTACCAAAATCGATAACGCACGCTCGCAACATGTCTTCTAATGTTTGAATGGTCCTTTCACTCTGACCATCCGTCTGTGGATGATAAGCAGTGCTCATATCCAATTTTGTTCTCCAAGCTTCCTGTAAGGATTGCCAAAACCTCGATGTAAATCGACTGTCTCAGTCTGAAATAATAGATACTGGAACACCATGCCTCGAAACAATTTCCTTCAAATATAATCGGGTAAGCTTCTCCCTCGAATCAGTTTCTTTAGTCGACAAGAAATGAGCTGACTTTGTTAGCCGATCTACAATAACCCAAATGGTATCATATCTACCCATAACTCTTGGTAACTTAGTAATAAAGTCCATCGTAGTACCTTCCCACTTCCACTCGGAAATCTTAGGTTGCACCAGAAGTCCGGACGGTTTTTGATGTTCAGCTTTAACCTTAGCACATGTCAAACACTTAGCCACATAAGTAACCACATCAGTTCTCAAATTTGGCCACCAATATAACTCCTTAGGATCATGATACATCTTCTCTGAACCAGGGTGAATAGAGTATCTTGAATTATGGGCTTCATCTAAACAAGTTGTCGCAAATCACCAAATTTCAGAACCCAAAGGCATCCCGCAAAGTACCGAGTGCCATCGGTTCGTACCTCAAACTGTTTACTCAAGCCTCTGACCTCCCTGTTACGAAATTCTCCTCCTTCAAGGCTTCTTGTTCAGCTGCAAGAATCTACCTAGCGAGGTTAGTTCGTATTGTCATAGTCAAGGCCCTAAACCTACGAGGTTCAACTCTCTCTTTTTGACTCAAAGCATCAGTCACGACATTGGATTTTTCCCGGAATGGCTAAAGGAGCTCACAATCATAATCGTTCAACAATTCAACCCATCTTCGCTACCTCATATTCCACTGTCTTTGATCAAAGATATGTTGAAGACTTTTGTGATTAGTGTACACTGTACATTTGACCCCATATAAGTAATGTCTCCAATTCTTGAGTGCGAACACAACAGCTCCCAATTATAAATCATGGGTTGTATAATTCTGTTCATGAATCTTCAACTGGCGTGACGCGTAAGCAATGACTTTCTTTCGCTGCATCAAAACACAACCAAAGTCTTGAAATGAAGCATCACAATAGATAACAAAATCATCATTACCCTCAGGTAGTGATAATATCGGTGCAGAAGTTAACTTCTTCTTCAGAGTTTGGAAAGCAGACTCTTGTTCACTCTTCCACTCGTACTTCTTCCCCTTATGCGTTAAAGCAGTAAGAGGTTTCGCTACTCGTGAAAAATATTGAATGAACCTTCTATAATAGCATGCCAAACCTAAGAACTGACGAATCTGAGTAGGAGTTTTCGGAAATTTCCCACTTCCCACTTGCCTCAATCTTAGCAGGATCAACTTGAATTCCTTGTTTACTAACAACGTGCCCAAGGAATTGAACTTCTTTTAACCGGAACGCACATTTAGAAAAATTCAGCATACAACTCTTCTTTTCTTAGAAAATCGAGCACTTATCTTCGTGCTCTTAATCACTACTTGGAATAGATAAGGATATCATCGATGAAAATGATATGAATTTATCCAGATATGGGCTACACACACAGTTCATGAGGTCCATGAACACAATAGGTGTGTTAGTCAATCCGGACGGCATAACAAGAAATTCGCAGTGACCATAACGGGTACGGAAAGCGGTTTTCGGAATATCAGTTTCTTTAGCCCGCAGTTGGTGATAACCGGAACGAAGATCAATCTTAGAATAAACGGACGAACCTTGAAGTTGATCGAACAGATCATCAATTCTCGGAAGAGGGTAATTATTCTTAACCGTAAGCTTGTTCAACTCGCGATAATCAATACACCATCGGAACGAACCACCTTTCTTCTTAACAAACAAAACAGGAGCTCCCCAAGGGGACGAACTGAGACGAATGAAATATAGTTGCAACAATGAAGAAAGAAATATATGGAGTAGTCACATCGGTGGCATAGATATTTAAGGCAATTCTCTCAAAGGAGATAACGAGGATCATGGACTTCAAAGTAAATTTTCATTACATTTCTGAAAGGAAGACGTACGAAAGGTGTGATATTTCAACGAGAGTGAACTTCCTTGTACAATGAGCGATGAAATATAGGATTCATCCATATTCTTAAATTTATGTGCGGATGGAAAGAACGCGAATCATGGGTTATAAAGAATGACCGATTCCAGGTGAGATGAATCTCCAAAAATAATTTCGTGCACCTCAAAGTATTGAATCCTAGGATTAATGTTTACGAGGGTGTTGCGATTGACAGCGAATATTGAGAGTAAAAACTTCTCAAACGGTCTAGTGTAATATATATCCATGATACCCACTATAACAACAGTTGGGGTAGAAACCCACCTAGCGCCTTTTCTACAATAGGGTGACCACTGAGTATACCCCAGAAAATTGATTTATCTGTCCGCGTTTCGGCCATGTCCAACCATAAGAGGGAAAATTTTATGAGCGCAAAGACTTTCCAACAAATTTTATAAAACCAACATCCAAAGTGGTGTAAGAGTTTCTATCAATGAACTTAATGGTAAGTTTCATCCTTAAACGGAGGATGAGAAGAACTGTGATCCAAACACTCTGTAGAGTAATGCGAAAATTTGATAAAATCAATCAAAGGAGTTTTGAAAAAGCTTTAAACGTTTGATGTGACAACATAAACGGAACGGAATTCTTAGTAAATTTAGAAGTATGTACAACGTGTACCATTTTATATAAAACAAATTGATTTAGTCAAACAGCTCAATAAATGAGTGGTTTTAAAATAATTTTGAAGGTATGATTTAGTATATACTAGCCAAAATAGGTAAGGGTAAATTTATTCATTTGAATCCATACGTACATATATGATTTTATAAATTGTATACATGACAAAATATTTTATTACTTCTATTCGCCCATAAATCTCGTGAGAACCGCCCAATTAAACAAATGTGTAAAACTTCCGATGATAAACAGAGCATCTGTATTTCAGAGGTTACAAGTTGAAGTAAGATCGTGGAAGATCGAGTAAAGGACTTGAATCGTCGTGCGACATTTGACCAACAAATGTTACGAGGTCATGAGACCAATGAGTTAAATGTTGTTTTGACTATTATCATGACATAAGTCCTTGGGCCAAAACTGTTCCGGAGAGATAACGAGATTTACAACACTGAACATGGCTACGGGTTCAAGGTAAAGAACATTTGTGGAATTTGAGTTTGTCAAGTGACACTGCAAACTTAAAGGTGGCTAATATAATTGATTACTCCTCATGTATGTCACTAACATGTTTTTAGTTAGGGGTTATATTTGACTGATTCTGAGTGTTTGTTTTGCCTGATTTTGATAGTTTCAGGTTTAGTTATTGATAAGAACATTTTCTTAAATATAATTTTATTTTGAATCTTAGATGGTCTTTTGATTGATTTAATGGCATAAATTGATCTTTTTTTGTTGCAGTTAGTGTAAGTTTTGTGAAAGTCCAAGATCATTCCAAAATTGCTTTTGTATGTTCGTTTTATGTTTCCCTACAGATTCTTTGAAGATATTTTGAGTGCTCCCTTCTTATGTAAGTACTTCTTCTATTTCGTTTAAGTAAAATTTGAAATTTTTTTTTCCGGTCATATAGTGACTTTCAGTTTATATTATCTTTCAGTTATATGTATTATATTCATGCTTCTATTTTCTTTCAAAAGTTGGTTGTACTTCACAATTTTGCTAATTGATTCTTGACTCTTTTTCAAATAAGTTTACACCTATATAATGAGTAAGATTGAAAGAAAGATTTGTTACTTTTATTTACATGATGCACTTTAGGTGTTTGATGAAATGTTCACCTGACGAGTTTCTTAGTTGGAATATATGGTTTCACGGGTTATCAAACTAAATGACTTTAACAATTACGTTCACTTAATACCTAAAATATATTATTAAACTGTTTCATTTATATAAACTCGTGGTTTTACGGGTAGTAACAATATATAAAAATCATAAACAACAATTTATAAAAGATACACAAATTTTGAAAACAGGTGGCCGTTGGAAATTGGAAAACCTCCCCTCCCCACCCGAACCGACCCATCCCGTCATGATAAAAACAAAATTTACACAATTCAAAATCTCTCTCACTTCGATACAAACTTATCTTCTTCACTTCTCAGTTTGTTTCTGTGTATAAAACACGTACAGAAATATGACTGGAATGGTGATGCTAACAAGAGGAGCTGGATGCGGTGGAAACGGATCGACGAAAAGCATTAATGCCGGTGGTAATGAAGAATTGGAAGAACAAAATCGGGTTTCGTTAGTTGAATTCTTGATTGCCGCGTTACGAAAATCGATGGTGTCGTGTCGTGTTGAAGAAAGAGATGATGGTAATTCAATGTGTTTAAAGAGGAATCAAATGGAAATTGGATGGCCAACAAATGTGCAGCATTTGACTCATGTCACTTTTGATAGGTTTCATGGTTTTTTAGGGCTTCCTCTTGAGTTTCAAGTTGAAATACCCTCTCGTGTTCCTAGTGCCAGGTATCAAATCAAATCAAATCAATTTTATTCCTTAGTTTTTTAATTGATTTTAGGGTTTTGGTAAGTGGAGTGTTAACGGTTGTGTTGAAGGGATTTTTAGGTAAATTTTGTTCATCAATTATCCGTCAGGAGCAATTTTCAAGCAAAAAGTTCTACATTATAGAAAAAAAAATATTGTTAAAATGTTTTATGACCTTTGATTAGAATTTTGAATTTGTGTTTTTTTAATAATTATGGTTTAATGTGGGTTTATTTTATGTAAGATGTAAGATGATATGGATCTAGGGTTTTGAGTTTGCATTGATGGTGAGATACATGTGAAGATGGTAATTGTGAAATTAATGATGTTATTTAAAATTTGGTACAAGGAGTAAATGTTAGATTTAAGAAACTGGGAACTGTACTGGTCTGTGGTTAATTGTTGTTAGATTGGAAATCTAAACTTTGATATAAATATATTGTGGGTCTGTGTAGTAAAAACTTACTACCAACTAATTTATCATGAATTCATCTTTAGTATTTTTGAATATGATCTTCAGAACTTACCCATTCATATAGAACAATGAATTTTCGAATGGATCTCAACACATTCACAAATAAATTAAAATTTCAGCACATTTTAATTTGAAAAGGAAAGCTAAAGTAACTTTTTGAACATTGACTAGTAGAGCTCACCTTTTGTTTTCAAATAAGGGTAAAGTTATGACTTTGTGGTCTGACTTCTTTCTAATAAGATAACAAATTTAAAAAAAAAAAAAAAAAAAAAACTTCATTTATACTGTATTACATACTGCTTAAGTCCAAATTATCTCAACAGAATACACAATTTATTGGAGAATGTGGAGATTCTCTTTTTACCTTCTGGCAGTGTTAGCGTTTTTGGTGTCTCGGCAGAATCGATGCAATGCACTTACGATTCAAGAGGCAATAGTGTCCCTACAATTCTTTTGCTTATGCAAGAAAGACTATACGCACAGGGAGGTCTAAAGGTAATATATATATGAGATAAAGTATCCGATTCCCAAATTCGACCCGTTTGATATAAACACCACCCAAGTTGACCCAAATATAACCAGTTGACTAAACTAACACCACTAATACAAATCAATACTTATTATTTTTACAGGCCGAAGGAATATTTCGTATAAATGCTGAGAACACTAAAGAAGAGGAGGTGCGAGACCAACTTAACCGAGGTATGGTTCCCGAGGACATCGAGGTTCATTGTCTCGCAGGTTTGATTAAAGCCTGGTTTAGAGAGTTGCCATGTGGCGTCCTCGATGGCCTTTCGCCTGAAGAGGTACTTCGGTGTAATACAGAAGACGAGTGTGTTGAGCTCGTGAAAAATCTTAAACCGACTGAAACTGCGTTGTTAAACTGGGCGGTTGATCTTATGTCTGATGTTGCTGAGCATGAAAAATGTAATAAAATGAATGCTAGAAACATTGGCATGGTTTTCGCCCCAAATATGACCCAGGTAAGCCCATTTGGTTTTTTACTTTTTGTCCACATTACCATTTAATTTAAATTATGGAAAAAACATGTTTTATTTGATAAATATTACCTTGAATAATCATACTCATCCAAAGGGACTAAATACTCTTGAATTATCAAAAGCTTTCTAAAAATTGTCATCCAGTTATGAGAAATTTAATGTGTTTTTATATAGATGTTGCAAAATGTACATCTCATTATAGGTATTTACTAAAGACGTATGATCAAAGTTGCAAAAATCGCTACTCGAGGAGTAGTCAGTTGGGAATTTTAGGGAAACTAGGCAACTCACAAAGTTTGACTTTGACCGAGTTTGACCAAGTAATAATGAATCAGGATAATTTTTTGGCCAAGTACTCCCGAGTTCTGCAACTGTAGGATCCTACCATTTTAATCATCTTAAGTTTTTATTTTTATTATTTGGATTTCATTAATTTGTAATTATCTTAACTTGAATTAAATTTTTAAATAAGGCATTAAGCCACACTTTTCTTCCGTTTGTGCCATTTTACTTGAGCTCAAGTTATCATTTTCGTGGTCTTTTATGTCATATAACCTGCAAAATGTTGATATGACAATAAGTGAATGATGAAACTTCATATGGAAACACAGTTAATTCATCATGTTTCCTTTTTGTGAATCAGATGTCTGATCCACTAACAGCACTAATGCACGCGGTACAAGTCATGAACCTGCTCAAAACTCTGATTACGAAAACACTTAGAGATCGTGAAGACGCTGCAACAACAGATGGAGGATACTCACCGATGTCATATCGTTCTGATAGGCATTCAGTAGAAGAAGACAGTCAAGAAGACAGTCAAGAAGAAATGGAAACCAGCTGTGAGTTAAGAAGAGAAGTATCATCATCAGAAGAAGATAATGAAGAAGATGAAGTTGAATCACTAAGTGAAATAGAATAAAGTTTCTTGATACAATTGATGGAAAACGAAAACGCAAAAGATTGTTTCAAGAAAGAATTGGGAAATTTGGTAAAGCAACGGGCTAGTCCGACTAGTGGTTTTGATTTTCAAGAGGAATCGTCTTCATCATCAGGTATGAGTGTGAGTCCTGGAGTTGGGACAGAAGTTGAAATGATGAATAACATTGTGGAATTTGTGAAGTGAATTTGTTAATGTAGGATTTTTATATGTTTTTTTGGTTGTTGTGAATTATTTAGTGATAACAGTTGTAGAGGTAGTTTGTATGATTTTGGAGATGTGTGTGGATTGTGATGTTGAGTTGGTACAAGTGTGTGGTTCAGCTGGGGGCTGAACATTTGTTTTGTTTTCATGAGATCTTAGAAGCTGAAGGTTTGTTGTAACTTTTGAGTCTTGAACCATGTATAACATATAACATGGGTTATTTAATTGACTGAAGTAGTTGTAGTTTTTGTAAATGTTTCTGTGCTCCATGTGATTCTTGATTTTAAGTTCATTAAATTGTTAACCTGGTAAATTATTTATACTTACTGTAGTGATATTTAAATTTTCCTCTAAACATCCAATGAGTATTTAATTTTTTCAAGCTACCTCATTTCATTTCATTGCATTGAGCTTTCTTGATAAATGACTTCTATTATTCGATGAACTTTGTGGTTAGAGATAAGATTGATGAAGTTCAAAGAAGAATTATCGATATCAATTCGTGCTCTTCAAAAAGAGGTATAACTCATTCCTTTTTTGTATTATTTAGTATTAATTGTATAATGCATTTGGATCGGGCTTTAGTGATTGTTTTATTTAAATGTTTCCGCTATATTTTGACCTATTATTATATGTTTGTGACATGATAATAATTAAGATAAAATTTGTTTTCATGAAAACCTTAAATCACCAAACAGAAACCAAGCCAACAATTTCCTTTCCTTTGTTTGATTTCAACTGAAGCGAGCCACCAGGAGAAAGTGGATGTGGTCGGACCTCATCAAGATGTGATCTTTTAACCTAGGCCCAACATCTAATGATGAGTTCGGCCCAACTTCAATAGAGCCCATATCAAGTTCCGAAGGGCGTTCAGGAACATCATCAGATCTTCGATCCAGGCCCACACCATCATATACATCGATCTTATCTGAGGCACAAGTGTACTCCCGCCGTCATCATCATCTTCCTCCTGTTCTGTTAATCATAATCAACATTAATACTCGCATTCAACCCGACCCGACACCACAAAAAGCTTCTTGAAACCTAGCAGGAATATTATTAGAGATCTCGGAACCTGTACGCTCCAGCACAGGAAAAGTCGAATCAGATTCATTATTACATTTCTCAGCTTTCTTAATTTATTCTAACTTGTTCCTTCTCAAATCTCTTATCGTCACTGTTAATATTGTCTCGGTAAAGATGAGAGGTATTTTAAAATCCATAAAGCAAATCTTCAATGGCGTTTGATTAAACATCATCCTGATCACAGGAGCTATTAACATGATGTGTTTCTGAGCTTTAAAAAAGGTAAATAACACAACTTCTTACAATGTTCTTATATTTATTTCTCATCTGGAATTGAAGATTTATTGTTGCTTTATATCTTGTTGTTATGTGAATTTGTTAGATGTTTATTTGTGTGGATTTTTGGATGAATCTTAGTCATGATTCCTAGCTTTCCTGAAAAAAAAAACGAAAAAATTGGTTCTACATTGTTGAAAATAAGTTTAACCTCTGAAGAAATATAGATGCAAGGCCAACTTTTGTATCATAGGATGGTGGTAATCCTCTAACTTTTAACATGGGATGGTGAAAAACAATTGTCAGGTTACATGTAACGTAATGGTGGCTAATTTGTCTAAATATATCTATTATATCATTGTCATCTTGAATATCATATATCTATATAATTTCATGTACTTGAACCCATTTAAATATATCTATTATGTCATTGTCATCTTGAATATCATATATTAAATCTAATATAATTGTTTGTATCAAATTTATTTTAGATTGGGACTTCATTCCCTAAACATGGAAGTAAAAAAAAATTTCAACTGGAAGATACTCATGGACGAGGATGATGAATTTTCCAACATTTGGATTTTCCATGTGAAGTTGAAACCAGCACAACATAAGATGAAATTGAATATGGTGCTTCGTGGCACAATGATATTAGTCCTAGACGAATCAGTTAGCACTATGTAGGGGTGTGCATGGTTCGGGAAAGAACCGAAAAACCGAAGACCGGACCGGAACCGAACCGGACCGAGGAGTTTCGGTACGGTTCACGGTCCTCTATTTAACCGATTTTCGGTTTTCGGTTCGGGATGGACCATACCCGAAATTTTTCAGGAAAAGAACCGAACCGAGATGCAATGGTGAGTTACGTTATTTAAAAGTTTCCTGCATATCAAATACGTGCCTTAATGTAATAATATTTATATAATAATATATTTTCCGTATATTAAATGTAACTTCCTTAATTACTAAACTTCCTTATAGATAAACATCAATATAACAACCATATGCGTATTTTCTGTAATCTATACAATTCCACCGTATCAGTCAAACAATCACATAAACCCTAACCTACCTCTTACGTGATCGAGCCTTCAATGTAAGCTTCAACATCTCTTTTTACTTTTGTTGCTATGTGCATTTGATTATTTGTTGATCTTGTATTATATTTTTCTATGATCGTTATTATGTTACCACAATCATGATTTATCTTCAATTACCTTCTAGGTTCCTTTGATTGTGTACATATGTCATTAATCATCATGTGTTAGTTTACTGTTGTTAGTTTATTACAAATTATAGTTTAATAAATTTGTAACGATTTTCTTTGTGTTAATGTTGTTGTATTATTTTTTTTTTAGCGAATAAACATAAGTATAATATTAACATCAACTTGCCATCAGTTGTGTGTTGTTGTGTATAATTAGCTTAGTCCTTATGAATTATGATAGGCTAAATATTTAAGTAGGTGGTCAACCTTGTTTCATACTTGGCCAAGTTTCTTCTATTTGTTATTTGTAATTATTTAATCTCGTGTATATGCTCTATGTGTTTTTAATACTGTGACAATTTCCTAATTGAATTGACATATTTTCGTGCCATATGATGTGTTGGTGTATTTGTAATTTCATATTATACACATATTCACTTCCATTAGTTTGATATAATTTGTTTAAAGTTGATGTAATTAAGTGGTTACAAGGTTCATAGCATCATCAGCATCATGTTTGTATTATATTCACTAGCTATATAATCACCAGTTTGTGTCTTAATTTAATGTAAATTATATTATATTCACTAGATGTATTAGCATCATGTTTGTGTTTGTGGCCTTTTTGTTGTGGCCTCGTTGTATATGTATACATGGTCACAAGGTTCATAGCATGTTTAAGATAGTAAATGGACATTTATTTATATGTATAACTAACTTTTATATATTTGATTAGATGGATCAAGAAAATGTTAGTATTTCATCTGATGGTGAATCAAGTGGTAAAAGTGGAGGAGAAAGAGGGAATCATAATGGTCAATCAAAAAATAAGAAACAAAAGACTAGCACAAGTAGAGTGAAAAAGGGAAAAGGATCATTGAGGTCGAAAGTGTGGCAACATTTTACAAAGATTATTATAGATGGGGTAGATTATGGAAAGTGCAATCATTGTTCCGACAAAAAATATAAGGTAGATAAAATTACTAATGGAACTTCAGGGATGTCAACACATGAGAAATTGTTCAAACCACCCTGATAGACACCAGAATCAAACGAACGTGTTTCTCAAGAAAGAGAGCGATGGAAGTGGGAGCGTAAACAAATGGAGGTATGATGGTGAAAAATTTAGAAAAGCGTTGATCAAAATGATAATTGTAGATGAACTTCCATTTTCTTTTGTCGGAAAAGAAGGCTTTAAAGAATTCATGGAAGTTGCTTGCCCCTATTTGAAGATCCCCTCACGTACAACGGTATCTAGGGATGTGTCCGAATTTTATGTGGAAGAAAAAACGAAACTAAGAGCTATGATTAGGAAAGGTAAACGACGTGTTAGCCTAACCACAGACACCTGGATATCTATACAACGGGCGAATTACATGGTTGTAACAACTCACTTTATTGACGAATCTTGGAAATTGCAGAAACGGATAATTACTTTCAAGACAATTTATAGCCACAAGGGTGATGATATTAGAAGAGAAATTTTAGATTGTCGTCATGATTGGGGTATCGACCATTTGATGTCAATAACTGCAGATAATGCATCCTCGAACGACACGACTTTGGTGTATTTGAAAAAAAAGATACCTACAAAAATGATAGCGAGCGGGGAGTACCTTCAGATGAGATGCTCACCACACATACTTAACTTGATTGTCAAAGACGGATTGAAAAGGTATAATAAACCACTTGATCGTATTCGTGAAGCAATTAAATATATTAGGCATTCTACATGTAGATGTGACATTTTTAAAGCTTGTGTGGATGAGTTGAATTTGAAGTCGAAAGCTATGTTACATTTTGATTGTCCAACTAGATGGAACTCTACATATTACATGTTGGAAATCGCTGAAAAGGTGAAGGGTGCTTTCGATTTGTATGAGAATAAAGATCGTAATTATGTTCACATTTTAGGTAATTAATCTTGATGATCAATGAAGTGATTGATCTTATGTTGTTGCGAATTCTTTTTTCAATGAAGTGATTGATCTTGATGATCAATTGAATAAGTTTACTAATGATTGTGATATAGAGTATAAAGTGATGTTAAAGGACATGAGAAGAAAGTTTGATAAGTATTAGAATGGTATCAACAAATTGAACATGCTGATGTATTTTGCTGCTGTGCTGGATCCTCGAATGAAAATATTGATTATAAGGTTTGGTTTTGAATGCATATTTGATATGAAATCATATGAACCTTTGGAAGGAGAACCACATGCAGAGTTTGTTGAACGAGTTGAGAGTTCAAAGCAACGAGAGGTAGAATTTCATGTCGACTTAGTTGAAAAGGCAATGAAACTATTGTATTAGGAATTTCGTCTTATGTATGAGATGGGAAGCTCAAGTGAGAATTATGAAAGTCAAGAAAAAGTGGTAAATCTAATTGATAAAGAAAATGATTTTTTTGAAGCTTTTTTGAAAGATGGGGATAATAGCAATGTTGAATCGGGAACAGAGTTAGATAAATATAAGGGTGAGCCTCGTGCACCAATGGTAAAAGGGTTTGATATCTTATCGTGGTGGAAAGATAATAGTCCGAGATTTCCAATTCTATCTAACATGGCTAGAGGTAATATACTTAACTTGAAATAATATATTGAAATTCATGATAATTTTACATTTTAATATAAATGTTGTTGTCGTCATTTTTTAGATATTTTGGCGATTCGTGTCACATTTGTTGCTTCCAAGTCGGCATTTAGCACGAGTGGTAGGGTGTTGGATGCATTTAGAAGTTCCTTGTCTCCAAGCAAAGTGGAAGCTCTTATATGTACTCAAGATTGGATGCGTATCTCAAGAAATGCGAGTGACATGGATGAGGATTTGGATGACAATGAAATGGAGAACGTTAAAGCTAGTGATCAAGGGACTATGAATGATTAAAATAGTTACTATTAAGAGATTTTCTGCATTACTTAATTTTTTTTAACATTAGCATCTTAGTTTTTTTTTTTTTTTTTTTTTTTTTTTTTTTCATTTTTCATTAGACTTTTGTGTTTGATCTATTAGACAAATATCTATTTTTAATCCCTTCTAGTTCCTTTGGGTGTGTGTATATGTGATACATTAATATATCATTAATCATTATGTCTTAAAAAAACTTTTGTCTCGTGCAACTACAGCTTCCTAACTTCTTTTGCTTCTTTTGCTGTATTTATTTGTAGATAGTGAGCTAGTAAGCTACTACTATAAGTTCGTTTTTGTGATGTATATATTGGTGATGTAGATACTAATGAAATTAAATTGTAGAGTAATTAACGTTAAATTTATATAATACAAGTATTCTTTAGACAAAAATACCAAAAGGGTTGAAGTGGGTCAAATAAATGTTACTTTGAAAATAAGTGGTATGGTTCTTTTCACGGAACCGTACCGAAAATTATGGAACCGAACCGAACCGAAAATATTTGGTACGGTCCTCGGTACGACTTTCTTCAATAATTTGGGACTCGGGACGAAACCAAACCGAATTAATTTGGGACGGAACCGTACCATGTACATGCATAACATTATGTTACTTAAATATTTTGTTAAAGTAGAGTTGACGCTACATTATTGAAAATAGAAACCCACATATCTGACCAGTATACCTAAATAATTGTTTCAAAGAGACAAGAGTTCATTGAGAATCCTTAGATGACGGTTCCTCAAATGTGCTTTTTTTCAAGATTGAGAATCGATCCGATAAAAATATTCGACGGAAATTTTCTGATGGTAAATTAATTGAGGTCGTTCATGTTTTGTGTTTGTTTGTTATGATTATCTTGTGTGGGGCTTTGATGAGCCTAGTTTGGACTTTAGTTGGCTTTCTAGTTCTAGTTGACCCACTTTTCGTTTTTTGTTTGTAGTTTCGATAGATGATGCTCGGTATAGATAGCCCGTCTTGTAGTATCAATCTCTAGGTACGAGTCTCATCGGGGTTCTCCGGTTGTATTCTTCGTTGAAGATGTATTTTTTTCGAAAATGTTTTCCGTTTTCTATTAAAGTTTTCGTTATTTTTACCAAAAAACCCATTTTTTAAGTTAGACCAAAGAAATGACCTGCATCTTTGAATGCTTGCTTCCATTTTTGAACTCTTTCTTGATCGAAGTTGGTCTCATACATATGGAAAGCTTCCTTGAAACAACCAATTTGATTTCTTTTTTTTCGAAAAGCACAATTTCCATTAATATATAAGAGAAACAACACGAACTATAGTCCAGTTACATACACGATTCTGGATACTATAGCAGCAGACTCGAACAAGTTGCTAAGTGAGCAACTCAAAAAGAAACACGATGCAGAAATCACGAAAAAGAAGTTACATGATGCAAAACTTAAGAGGGTTCGTTAGCCATTCTAGCCAATCTATTTTTTCTTTTTTGAACCTAGGCGCGATCCATTCGAAGGATTTTAATTGTATTTCCATAAGTGACGTTGAACCGCTCCAAGTTTTATTTGAAAATACTTTAAGGTTACTATTTCTCCATATCAAATAAGCACAAGTCCACTCTAAAGCTTGCCAAATACTTGAACCCGCCGGAGTTAAAGTTCTATTGCAATTACCACGAAAAGCCTCATTCTAACTCAAATTTGAAACCGCACCAAGATTCCACCATTTGTAAACCCTTTCCCAAACGTCCATTGATAGTTTACAAAAAAACATTGTGTGATCAATTGATTCAACATCGTCATCACATATGGGACACCTAACGGAGTCGAGATCGATACCTCTTTTGTCGAGTTCGGTACGAACCGGAATCCGTTTATTTAGGAGCCGCCATATGAAGATTTCGACTTTTGCCGGAACGAGACTGTTTTTAAGCGTTTCAGGACGTGTTCTACCATCAAGCAACAAATTATCATCGATTAATCTCGATAGTTTTTTGGTAGTAAATTTTCCATTAGCAGCTAAATTCCAATTCCAAGCATCAGCGACTTTATCCACCTTCTCGAACGCATTCAGCATCTTGATCAGCCCCTGCAATTCTCCTGTAGCTCGGCCGAAAGGCTCCCTATTCCAGCTCCATGCAGCCTGCCACGCACCATCCGACCATCTGATTCGTTCATGTACAGACGTGAGTGGGTTTGTGTCTAACCGAAACAATCTGTGAAACACCTCCTTTAGCGGTTTGTCTCCAAGCCAGCGATCTTCCCAAAATTTAGTATCACTCCCATCTCCAATTACTTTAATGAAAGAGTTGTTGAAGTTGACACCCAATTTCTCAATATCATGATCTGCACGAAGAATGTTAGACCACACGCCACTTTTTCCATCCGGCCGGTTAAGACCCGAGGGAGGAAGTAGCCTGTTAGCGCCATGAAGACTCTTTAAAACTTTGACCCAAAGTGAGTTTGGCTCGGTTTTGGCTCGCCAAAACCACTTTCCCAAGAGTGCAAGATTTTTAGCCCGAAGGGATACAATGTTTAGGCCTCCTTCCCCGTACGGGAGAAGAGAGTCTGACCGTTTGATCCAAGTTAAATTATGACACTCACCCGACCCGTCCCAAAAGAATTTTCTACGAATACTCTCAAGATTATTAAGGACAATCAAGGGAGCTCGAAAGAGGGAGAAATAATATAGCGGTATACTACTAAGAACCGATTTCACTAGCGCTAACCTTCCACCGTATGAAACCGTTTAAGATTTCCAATTCCCCAATTTTGAGTTGAATTTTTCGACCACGGGGTTCCAATTCTCCACACGATTCATGTTCCTACCAATGGGGATACCAAGGTACGTGAACGAGAATTCACCAATCTTGCAATTAAACCGATGTGCCATAAGTTCAATTTCATTCAGTGGCACCCCTAACCCAAAGATAAGACTTTTGTGAAAATTAATTCTTAAACCTGACGCCTTCTCAAAACAACTTAACAACTTCATAAGATTACAAATGTTTTGCCGATTCCATTCCCCAAGAAAAATGGTGTCGTCCGCGTTTTGTAAATGAGAAATCATCACCTTATCTACCCCGAGTTCAACCCCTTTTTGCTCGTTTAGTTAAGAGGTTTAAGCCTTCCGCCGCGATTATGAAGAGAAAAGGTGACAAAGGATCACCCTGCCGGACGCCCCTTTCGATAGTAAACTCATTAGTGGGCGAGCCATTTATGAGGATAGAAATAGAACTCGATTTAAGACAAGCATGTATCCACCTTCTCCAACGATCACCGAACCCCATTCTACTCATCATTTCCAAAAGAAAGTCCCAATTTAAACTATCAAACGCCTTTTCAAAGTCGACTTTAAAAACAAGACATTTCTTTTTCTTTTTCATAAGGTAGTCAATGGCCTCATTGGCGATAAGGGCGCCATCAAGTATGTACCTACCTTTGATGAACGCATTTTGTTCGATACCAATGAGCTTGGGTATTACCTTTCTAATACGAATGGATAATACCTTCGCGAGAATTTTGTAGTAGCTCCCTATCAAACTAATAGGTCGAAAGTGATTTAATCCCAAAGGATCCGACTTTTTTGGGACTAGTGTGATAAAGGAAGCGTTACATCCGTTTGAGATTTCACATTTGTCCCAAAACCAATTGAGGGCTTTAAAGAGATCATCTTTTATCAAATCCCAATAAATCTTGAAGAATTTAAAGTTAAACCCATCCGGTCCTGGGGCTTTCGAACCGTTACACTCTTTGATGACCTCGAAAATTTCCGACTCTATAAACTTGGCTTCCAAATCTGTCGACTGTTGGTGAGTAAGATGTTCGCAAACAGCCTGATTTGGCCCATTCACATCAGCAGCCTTTAGCTTCAATTTGTTCATGCTATTGCTCCTGAATTGCTTCTAAAAGTGAGCATATGCCTCATCCTTGATACTTATCGGGTCCTTGCTCCATATACCGTTAATACACAGACCACGAATGTTTCTTTTGGAGTATCTTCTCTTTATTATCGAGTGAAAATAACTCGTATTATCGTCACCCTCTAGATTCCATTTAACTCGAGCCTTTTGCCTTGCCATGTTTGTTTTGATTTTTTCTTTCTCAATCCACTTTTTCCTCGAATCTAACCATACTCTTCTCTCGGCCTCGGTTAAAGTCCTATTTTCAGCTATTGCATCCCAACTAGTCGCCAAGTTTCTGAGCTCATTAATTTCCTCATCTAATTTCCCGAAAGACTTTGAGCTCCATTCCTTCAAGGCATATTTCACATTCTTTAGCTTATTTCAAAATACACAGTCTAGTCTTCCACCTTCAATCTTCTCATTCCATGCTTTTTTAATCACATCTTCTGCCCCTTCCACCTCTAACCACTCATCAAATATCTTGGTCGGTTTTGGACCAAAATCAATTTCTTTATCTCTTAGAATTATCGGGCAATGATCCGATAGTTTTCTCTCGAGAGCCAACGCCGATAGATTACCCCAATAAAGATTGAATTTTTCGGAGACAAGGAACTTATCTAGCTTGCTAAATTTGATTCCGTTGTCGCATATTCTCGTGAATCGTTTCCCACCCAATGGAATGTCTATTAGCCGTGTCTTGTTGATGAAATCAATAAACCGAGATGCCCTTCTTTCCATGAAAACGCAATTTTGCCTCTCCGAGTGTTCCCGAACCTTATTAAAATCGCCACCAAGGATCCATGCCACATCATTGTTTCCTAAAAAATTTTCAAGACTCGACCACATTTTTATTTTATTAGAATCGTCATGGGGGCCATAAACATTAACAATGATTGAGTCATCATCCCGCCCTTTCCATCTTCCCCTAACCGCAATATAAAACTCATTAACAATACTTTCTTCAGCCACATCAGATGAATTGACATTCAAAAATACTGGAAAGACTTTCTTATTCATGTACTTGGGGTGGGTATCCATTACGATGACCAACTCATCAAGGCGTTTTATAGATAAAGAGTAATTGGTGGAAAATACGACAACATAGATATGAGACTCTTCAATGGCTTTTAACAGTTCGATACTCTCATATTTGCCTATAGATTGCATGGTGTGGTCAGATATGGTGAAAAAATTGCGAGCGAGGGATTTCTTGAGGTGGCATACAAAGCTATTGCCAGTATCATCATATAAATAATTCAAGAACACATCATTCTTTGCCCTTTTACAACGGTGAGGATCAACAGAAAATTTTGGATCCAATATCCGCTCAGAAGAAGAAAAGGAGACCAAGGATGATTTCTCAGATTTGAATGCAAATAAAGTGCGTTCAACTAGTTTTGTTGGATAGACATGGTTGGAGTCAGTCATCAGCTCTTTCTTGGTCATACGAAGGATAAAAAAGTCAAAGTTGACCTTTTTGAAGTTACTTTCACAAACTTATGGGACTTGATTAATGATAATATGCGTAATGATTCGTATCGATAAAACACATCTTTTCATAACTTGACGAAGTCCCGTTGTAACGACCCGGAAATTTCCGACCAAATTTAAACCCTAAACTTTATATGTTTCCGACACGATAAGCAAAATCTGTAAAGTTGAGTCCTAAAACTTTTGAACTGATGCATTTAACCTCAGACTATGCCCGATGATTCACGAATAACTATTTGTAAATAGGTACATATATATTTAAATAGATATATATATATATATATATATATATATATATATATATATATATATATATATATATATATATATATATATATATATATATATATATATATATATATATATATATATATATATATATATATATATATATATATATATATATATATATATATTATATTACTAAATGATTTAACTGTTAGAATTAATTACGTAAATTGATTATGAAAATTTTAGCTTTGACGAAAATATTTTTATCTTTTTAGTTTAAATTTTAGTACTCCGTACATAGCATTTGGAACAGAAAATAAATAATTATTGAACCCTTTTTGATCAGGTTTCAAACAGGTAATGAGTGATATAATTAAATATTTAATCTAAAAATTTGGGATTCTTTTAGGAACATTTTTTATTCCGTAACTGTTTAGCAATAGTCACGATATAGTCTTTCGGGGAAAAACTGTCGGTAGTATACCAACAACTACAGTTCACGGGATCCTATATTATTACTATTCAACTGTTCGCTTTTAGTTTAATTTCTTCTCCTACTACTGTGCTTAATTGAAAACTTTAGTTACTATGCGTGTTTGATTACCCACTCACTAATTGTTAATATTTAATATTTAAGTTAAGTTAAATTATGATCTCTTACTCAATCTATCCTATATATATATGTTGATACGTAGAAAAGTGGGATCACACCCATTTCACACAACCACAATCATCTCTTTCACCACCACCTATGATCCTACCAACCGCCACTTCCACACTCGTCAACCACCATTCACCTTAACCATCATCGTTGAGCTCTCACCGTTAAACCATCTTCCTCTACTATATCTCTATATATATGTGTGTGTATCTCTCTATATATATAGAACTCTCCTACTTCGGTTTAGCTGTGATCGAACCAACACCCTCAATCACAAATCAATCGTTACTTTGTGGCTGCTATTGTTTTGTTTCTGTCGGTAAACCACCACAACCATAACCATCGAACACCACCCTCCATGACCTGCGACCATCATTTTTTTTTTTATCGTCTCTCTTGTTACTACTTTCTGCCCGGATACTTTCTTCATCCATCACCGTAAGCTGCAACATGATTGGAAAACCCACTTGTGTTGCGTGTTGCTATCAACAAACATGAACCCATTTCTTGTTTCGGGTTCGGTCAAAGACAACCCTCACCCCGAACTACTTTCTATCATCTTTTAAAAACACACCACTTAACACCACCGGTTCAAAACCACAACAAACCCATGAATCATTTTGTTCTCTGTTCGATCAAACCCCAACCAAACGATCAAAACCAAACACGCCTGTACACCACAACAACAAACACCCACGTTAACCTATTGCCACTCGGCTTTTCTGTTTCGTCTTCTATTCCTGTCCAAACCAAAGAAACTCCACACCATCATGTATCACGATTGATATTCCTGCTGTTAAACTTTATCTTTCTTCTATTATTGAGAACTTAAAGAAAAAGGATTAAAGATAGATTGAGAGGATGTAGACATATAGGGAACCAGCTGTATGGTAATAGATATCTGTGAATAAAACAATAAAGAACATAAAAACAATAAGAAGGTGTGTACACCTGGCAACTCGCTTACGGCTCCTTTTATATTGCTGTTTCTGTCGACCGTGATACATAACAACCGGGGCAAAGTTTAATTACTGATTGGGCTTCGGTTTAAGTAAACGGGCTGCTGGATTAAGTTAGTTGTTGGACTTTAAATGGGCTTTAACAACTTCTGTTGTTCCTGTTTCGGTGTATACCCAAACCGAACACCACTTAAACGTGCTAACCGATGCTCCTGTTATAACGTTCATGATGATACGATTCATAAATTTAGACGAGGTAATACATGAGGATAGGTAGACGACAGTGATTAGAACGATTCAAAACAAAAATGATGATTAGGTTATGATGATGAAGGGATTATGATCATGATGTCACGATATTAAAGATGATAAAAGGATGATTAGATGATGTTAAGATATTGATTTTATGGTGATAATCAGATTTATGTTCTATGATAATGATGATGATATAATGATCACAATTAGAATGGGTTACGTAATTGGGTTTAGAAAAAAGAAAACTGAAATAAGGGATAAAAGAATTTAAATCCGTATTAAAACAGAAAATCATAAGCAGACCAGTTGGTTTAAGGGTGTGTTTGAGAAACGAGAGGTCTAGGGTTCGAGCCCTGTCAAATGCTGTTATTTTCTTTTTAGAGCCTTTTCATGTGAGGTAGTATTACTCTTATTGTTCTTATTATTATTATTATTATTATTATTATTATTATTATTATTATTATTATTATTATTATTATTATTATTATTATTATTATTATTATTATTATTATTATTATTATTATTATTATTATTATTATTATTATTATTATTATTATTATCATTATAATTAGTAAAAAATAATATTATTTTTATAAATATTATAGTTATTATTATTATTATTATTATTATTAAAAGAACCATTATTTTTGAAATTATTACTTTTATTAAAATTTTCATTTTTATTTTCATTAAAATTATTAGTATTATCAAAGTATCATTATTATTAAAAATTTCATTTTTTTTTAAAACTACCTTTTATTTAAAATTTCATCTTAATATTCGGGAAGACGGAACCCGGTATAGGGCTGAAAGGATTTGGGTACCAAAATTTGGAGATATGAGAGAAATGGTACTTAGAGAAGCTCATAAAACCAGATACTCAATACATCCTGGAACGGGGAAGATGTACAAGGATCTCAAGAAACATTTTTGGTGGCCGGGTATGAAAGCCGATGTTGCTAAATACGTAGGAGAATGTTTGACGTGTTCTAAGGTCAAAGCTGAGCATCAGAAACCATCAGGTCTACTTCAACAACCCGAAATCCCGGAATGGAAATGGGAAAACATTACCATGGATTTCATCACTAAATTGCCAAGGACTGCAAGTGGTTTTGATACTATTTGGGTAATAGTTGATCGTCTCACCAAATCAGCACACTTCCTACCAATAAGAGAAGATGACAAGATGGAGAAGTTAGCACGACTGTATTTGAAGGAAGTCGTCTCCAGACATGGAATACCAATCTCTATTATCTCTGATAGGGATGGCAGATTTATTTCAAGATTCTGGCAAACATTACAGCAAGCATTAGGAACTCGTCTAGACATGAGTACTGCCTATCATCCACAAACTGATGGGCAGAGCGAAAGGACGATACAAACGCTTGAAGACATGCTACGAGCATGTGTTATTGATTTCGGAAACAGTTGGGATCGACATCTACCGTTAGCAGAATTTTCCTACAACAACAGCTACCATTCAAGCATTGAGATGGCGCCATTTGAAGCACTTTATGGTAGAAAGTGCAGGTCTCCGATTTGTTGGAGTGAAGTGGGGGATAGACAGATTACGGGTCCGGAGATTATACAAGAAACTACCGAGAAGATCATCCAAATTCAACAACGGTTGAAAACCGCCCAAAGTCGACAAAAGAGCTACGCTGACATTAAAAGAAAAGATATAGAATTTGAAATTGGAGAGATGGTCATGCTTAAAGTTGCACCTTGGAAAGGCGTTGTTCGATTTGGTAAACGAGGGAAATTAAATCCAAGGTATATTGGACCATTCAAGATTATTGATCGTGTCGGAACAGTAGCTTACCGACTAGAATTACCTCAACAACTCGCGGCTGTACATAACACTTTCCACGTCTCGAATTTGAAGAAATGTTTTGCTAAAGAAGATCTCACTATTCCGTTAGATGAAATCCAAATCAACGAAAAACTTCAATTCATCGAAGAACCCGTCGAAATAATGGATCGTGAGGTTAAAAGACTTAAGCAAAACAAGATACCAATTGTTAAGGTTCGATGGAATGCTCGTAGAGGACCCGAGTTCACCTGGGAGCGTGATGATCAGATGAAGAAGAAATACCCGCATCTATTTCCAGAAGATTCGTCAACACCTTCAACAGCTTAAAATTTCGGGACGAAATTTATTTAACGGGTAGGTACTGTAGTGACCCGAACTTTTCCATGTTTATATATATTAACTGAGATTGATATTTATATGATTAAATGTTTCCAACATGTTAAGCAATCAAACTTGTTAAGACTTGATTAATTGAAATAGGTTTCATATAGACAATTGACCACCCAAGTTGACCGGTGATTCACGAACGTTAAAACTTGTAAAAACTATATGATGACATATATATGGATATATATATAGTTAACATGATACTATGATAAGCAAACATATCATTAAGTATATTAACAATGAACTACATATGTAAAAACAAGACTACTAACTTAATGATTTTTAAACGAGACATATATGTAACGATTATCGTTGTAAAGACATTTAATGTATATATATCATATTAAGAGATATTCATACATGATAATATCATGATAATATAATAATTTAAAATCTCATTTGATATTATAAACATTGGGTTAACAACATTTAACAAGATCGTTAACCTAAAAGTTTCAAAACAACACTTACATGTAACGACTAACGATGACTTAACGACTCAGTTAAAATGTATATACATGTAGTGTTTTAATATGTATTTATACACTTTTGAAAGACTTCAATACACTTATCAAAATACTTCTACTTAACAAAAATGCTTACAATTACATCCTCGTTCAGTTTCATCAACAATTCTACTCGTATGCACCCGTATTCGTACTCGTACAATATACAGCTTTTAGATGTATGTACTATTGGTATATACACTCCAATGATCAGCTCTTAGCAGCCCATGTGAGTCACCTAACACATGTGGGAACCATCATTTGGCAACTAGCATGAAATATCTCATAAAATTACAAAAATATGAGTAATCATTCATGACTTATTTACATGAAAACAAAATTACATATCCTTTATATCTAATCCATACACCAACGACCAAAAACACCTACAAACACTTTCATTCTTCAATTTTCTTCATCTAATTGATCTCTCTCAAGTTCTATCTTCAAGTTCTAAGTGTTCTTCATAAATTCCAAAAGTTCTAGTTTCATAAAATCAAGAATACTTTCAAGTTTGCTAGCTCACTTCCAATCTTGTAAGGTGATCATCCAACCTCAAGAAATCTTTGTTTCTTACAGTAGGTTATCATTCTAATACAAGGTAATAATCATATTCAAACTTTGGTTCAATTTCTATAACTATAACAATCTTATTTCAAGTGATGATCTTACTTGAACTTGTTTTCGTGTCATGATTCTGCTTCAAGAACTTCGAGCCATCCAAGGATCCATTGAAGCTAGATCCATTTTTCTCTTTTCCAGTAGGTTTATCCAAGGAAATTAAGGTAGTAATGATGTTCATAACATCATTCGATTCATACATATAAAGCTATCTTATTCGAAGGTTTAAACTTGTAATCACTAGAACATAGTTTAGTTAATTCTAAACTTGTTCGCAAACAAAAGTTAATCCTTCTAACTTGACTTTTAAAATCAACTAAACACATGTTATATATCTATATGATATGCTAACTTAATGATTTAAAACCTGGAAACACGAAAAACACCGTAAAACCGGATTTACGCCGTCGTAGTAACACCGCGGGCTGTTTTGGGTTAGTTAATTAAAAACTATGATAAACTTTGATTTAAAAGTTGTTATTCTGAGAAAATGATTTTTATTATGAACATGAAACTATATCCAAAAATTATGGTTAAACTCAAAGTGGAAGTATGTTTTCTAAAATGGTCATCTAGACGTCGTTCTTTCGACTGAAATGACTACCTTTACAAAAACGACTTGTAACTCATTTTTCTGACTATAAACCTATACTTTTTCTGTTTAGATTCATAAAATAGAGTTCAATATGAAACCATAGCAATTTGATTCACTCAAAACGGATTTAAAATGAAGAAGTTATGGGTAAAACAAGATTGGATAATTTTTCTCATTTTAGCTACGTGAAAATTGGTAACAAATCTATTCCAACCATAACTTAATCAACTTGTATTGTATATTATGTAATCTTGAGATACCATAGACACGTATACAATGTTTCGACCTATCATGTCGACACATCTATATATATTTCGGAACAACTATAGACACTCTATATGTGAATGTTGGAGTTAGCTATACAGGGTTGAGGTTGATTCCAAAATATATATAGTTTGAGTTGTGATCAATACTGAGATACGTATACACTGGGTCGTGGATTGATTCAAGATAATATTTATCGATTTATTTTTGTACATCTAACTGTGGACAACTAGTTATAGGTTACTAACGAGGACAGCTGACTTAATAAACTTAAAACATCAAAATATATTAAAAGTGTTGTAAATATATTTTGAACATACTTTAATATATATGTATATATTGTTATAGGTTCGTGAATCAACAGTGGCCAAGTCTTACTTCCCGACGAAGTAAAAATCTGTGAAAGTGAGTTATAGTCCCACTTTTAAAATCTAATATTTTTGGGATGAGAATACATGCAGCTTTTATAAATGATTTACAAAATAGACACAAGTACGTGAAACTACATTCTATGGTTGAATTATCGAAATCGAATATGCCCCTTTTTATTAAGTCTGGTAATCTAAGAATTAGGGAACAGACACCCTAATTGACGCGAATCCTAAAGATAGATCTATTGGGCCTAACAAACCCCATCCAAAGTACCGGATGCTTTAGTACTTCGAAATTTATATCATATCCGAAGGGTGTCCCGGAATGATGGGGATATTCTTATATATGCATCTTGTTATTGTCGGTTACCAGGTGTTCACCATATGAATGATTTTTATCTCTATGTATGGGATGTGTATTGAAATATGAAATCTTGTGGTCTATTATTATGATTTGATATATATAGGTTAAACCTATAACTCACCAACATTTTTGTTGACGTTTTAAGCATGTTTATTCTCAGGTGATTATTAAGAGCTTCCGCTGTCGCATACTTAAATAAGGACAAGATTTGGAGTCCATGCTTGTATGATATTGTGTAAAAACTGCATTCAAGAAACTTATTTTGTTGTAACATATTTGTATTGTAAACCATTATGTAATGGTCGTGTGTAAACAGGATATTTTAGATTATCATTATTTGATAATCTACGTAAAGCTTTTTAAACCTTTATTGATGAAATAAAGGTTATGGTTTGTTTAAAAATGAATGCAGTCTTTGAAAAACGTCTCATATAGAGGTCAAAACCTCGCAACGAAATCAATTAATATGGAACGTTTTTAATCAATAAGAACGGGACATTTCATGATCGACACTGAGACCGGTACACGGGTCACGATACGTATTAATTAACTATATATATATATATATATATATATATATATATATATATATATATATATATATTAAATATGAATATATTGAACTGTTGAACCCTTGAACCATTGAACTATTGAACGATTGAACTATTGGACTGCTAATGTTGGACAATTAAAATAAGTTAAAATGCTGATTATAACATATGAAACTAAACAATTCTTCAAGTTTGCCACTTGCTTTTATCACCGTTAGTGTCACTTGTCATTTAGAACGAGATACGTACTTGGTACACGTTAAACTTTAGTCATAATTGGAGTGTTATGACTACTTAATCCTAATTGTTATTTCTTAATGACAATTACTTAGCTTGTTGATTGCTTAATGTAACGACCCAACCCTCGTTATACCAAAATACGACCCTAAAAAAATTTCAGTTTCAATACATCTGGACGGCGTCCAGATCTGAAGGCCTGGACGGCGTCCAGCCTTTTGGGACGGCGTCCCAATGATCTACCAGGGACTGATCACCGTGCCCGTCTTACATGAGCGAAAAACCCGCTTCCCGCCACTTTCAAACGTAACCCTTTTTACAACATGTCAAAATAGATTAAACTAAGAGATTTCCACAATAAATTTGAGTTTTACAACATCGGGCCCCACAACGGCCGTTTTACGAGTTTCGTTCAAAATTACAAGTTTCGACCGTACGAGTTTAATTTCCAAACTACACTAGAGCATGGTGTTTGGGGTTAAACTACCCACATCTTGGCCAAACTTCAAAAACTAAACATCACAAATGCGTCCACTATCAAAGCAAAGTGGGAGGCCACTAATCCAACCGAACACCCTTACCCTTGTCCACGCCAGAACTTGCAATCACTTATAACATTTCCACATACATACTAGCAATATAATTAGCATACCATCAAAAAGTATAACGCCAAGACTCCGATATCACAGTAGTATCTCAATAGCATATAATACAAACAATATGATATGCTATGCACAACACACGACATTGATGTTCACAACATCCATTAGTACTCAAATCCCAGGCTAGCCCTACGAATGGTATTGTCAACATCGAACTTAAACCCCATCCGTCCCAATTAATGTGGTATCGTCAACATCGAACTTCAAACCCACACATGAGGTATCGTCTACATCGAACTTCAACCCCTCATCAAAATCACTACAATAGCGGTATGGCATCGTCGACATCGAACTTTAACTCCATACATGAGGTATCGTCAACAACGAACTTTAAAGCCTCATCCAACAAACAATAATGGTATGGCATCGTCGACATCGAACTTTATATCCATACCCCACAAGCAAATAAATCATATACATACATATATAATTATTCCACTCACCTTAACGTCTTCGGTGATATGTTCAAGCTCGCAACCTTCAACGCGACTTACCTAGATATATGATGCATATAATCAATCACACAATCGAGTTGGTCAACCAACTCACTCGTCATCCTAGTAACGTTTTGACCCGTAGTGCAATTTCGACCCATTTGCACTCTTAATCATGATATTAGGTCGACTTCGCCAAAACCCTAACACTAACGAGTTTTGGGTCTTAACTCATTCATTAACACAAGGTTATCGCATATTCACACACATTTAGACAACTTAGGTCATCAAAGACCCTTTTGACCCATCTCAAGGTTCACACACCCATTTGGTCACCAATTGTCCAAATAACACCCACTTACATCACATCTAGGTGTGCTAGTAGTTACCTAACCAATTTAAGACTCACAAACACCAATTTACACTTTGAAACCCTAGGTTAGTCACTATTGAGTCTTCATGACTCAATCTTACCCAAGAGCACCCAAAATCACCAATATGGGTTTTAGGTTCAACTATAACCCAAACCCTAACCCTTAAACAACTTAGAATAAGGAAATTAGGTTTAGGACTTACCACTACTATCACAACGTAGCTAGGAAGTAGATGAATAACTTTAAAACACGCACTTTGGCCCGAAACTAGCTTCTTCCTCTTTGGATTGAGCTTTCTCACAAAAGAACTCTTCTCTCTCTCTAGAATTGAATTGGAAGAGGTGTGGTTGTTGGAAATGGAGTAAATGGTGCTACAAAACTGAATCTAGGCCTTAAATTAGTCCACAAAGTGAAATTACCAAAATACCCATTTGTAAAGTCTAAAACAAGACAGCTGGCCCGCCAGTTAATTTGGACGGCGTCCAGTCCTTCACACTTGGATGACGTCCCATCTATTTGGACGGCGTCCCACACAACTGCAAAGACAGGATCTTACAACTCTCCCCCACTTGAACCGGATTGCGTCCTCGCAATCCAGGCCGCATGACAAGCAGGAAGATACACTAAAACAAATTCTTCAGGCTCCTAAGTAAACTCAGAACCTATACTGCGACGCCATTGAACTTTAAAAGTTCTCACTTCCTAATTCCTCAATCTTTTCACCTTTTCATCGAGTATAGAAATCGGTTCCTCAATACACTCTAACTTGTTGTTTAGCTCAATCTCGTCTAATGACACCCATGAAGAATCATCCGCAAGACACTTATGGAGATGGAAAACATGAAATGTATTATGGATCCCCGCAAGCTCTCCGGGTAATTCCAAGCGATACGCAACTTCACCAACACGAGCTAAAATCTTAAATGGCCCAATAAACCAAGGAGCTAACTTTCCTCATTTTCGAAACCGTATAATACCCTTCCATGGTAAAACCTTAAGCATCACCATGTCCCCCTCTTGGAACTCAATCATTCGCCTACGTTTGTCGGCATACGACTTTTGTCTATCTTGAGCCGCTTTCAAATGAGTCCGAATCATCTCAATTTTACTATTCGTCTCTAAAACCAAATCGGTACTCCCGATTTCTTTTTGTCCCACTTCACCCCAACAAATCGGAGTTCGACACCTCCGCCCATAAAGCATCTCGTAAGATGGCATCCCGATACTAGTATGATAACTATTATTGTACGAGAATTTCACCAATGGTAAGTGCTCATCCCAACTACCACTGAAATCAATAATACACGCCCGTAATATATCCTCCAATGTTTGATTCGTACGTTCGGTTTGACCGTCTGTTTGAGGATGATACGCCGTGCTCAATTTCAATTGTGTACCCATATCTTCATGAAACTTTTCCCAAAACCGAGATGTGAAACGAGTATCTCGATCTGAAATAATAGATATAGGAACTCCGTGTCTCGCTATCACCTCCTTGATAAACAACTTAGACAAAGCCTCCGATGATATCGCTTCCCGGATGGGAAGAAACAAAGCACTTTTCGTCAATCGATCAACTATTACCCAAATCGAGTCAAATTGGGTTCTCGCCGTCTTTGGTAACTTTGTGATGAAATCCATGGTAATGTGCTCCCATTTCCATTTTGGGATTTCTAATGGTTGTAACTTACCATACGGCTTTTGCTGCTCGGCCTTAACTTGCAAACACGTAACGCATTGCTCAACATACTTTACAACGTCAAGTTTCATGCCCAGCCACCAATACTCTTTCTTCAAATCATAGTAATGATAAAAATAATAAGAACGATAATTTTATCTAAATCAATATCTTATAATATTTTAATTTCATCATGATACTCTTACTCATTATTTCCTAATCGTTTCGTTTAATAGCTTTTAATCGTCTTTTATATCGTGTTCATAATAATGATAATAATAGTAATCAAAATAATTAGGTGTTACAAATATTTATTTTAATTACACTAATATTAATAATGATAGTTACTATAACATTTTTAACGATAATACTAATAATTATCTTAATGATAATATAGTAATAGTAATAATAATAATAACAATGACAATATCCATTTTTAAATAATGATATATATATTAATAATGATAATAATAATAATAATAATAATACTAATAATAATAATAATAATAATAATAATAATAATAATAATAATAATAATAATAATAATAATAATAATTGGATAATAATAATAATAATACTAATTATAACTTTAACAATAATAACGATAGTAATAATAAAAAAAAATAACAATTTTTAATGATAAATCCATTTTATTGATAAAGATAATAATAATGATAATAATAAGATAAAACTAGAACGACGATAAAAACGACGATAATAATCATTTTTAATAAAAATATAGAAAATTCAATTGATTATAACTTCTAATCCGTTCATCGAAACCATTCGATATCTAAAGGAAAAGTCCTTAATTTTTCGCTAGCTTTCCAAAGACATGCATATCTTATACCTTATCTCAACCGCAAGTGTAACTAATTCAATATTCAACCTAACCTGTCTAAGGGCAATATCAAAAGTACAAGCATGCATAATCCTAAATACTCGAGCACTAGTCAGGGATACACTATTAGTATGTAAAAGTTAAATTATGAGTACTCACGTATCAATATTGAGATTCAATATTGCAGGAAAAGTACGTAGATGCAACGGAAATGATAAACACTATATTGACCTCACGAGCATACCCATGAACCATACTCAATCACCTCCATAGCTATAACCCATAATTTCCTTAATCCTATCCTACTCGAAAAACAATTTCGAAATCACTCGGACAGCACTCCGTCGTAATATTTTATGTATACTAATAATATCTTGAAATAATACGGAGTAAATATATATATGTAAATTAATTGAGAGAGTTTAGAGAAAAATATTTTCAAGTTTCTATGAAATAATGAAACCTATTGAATTCTATTTATAATAGATTTTTGAATTATTAAAGTGAATTATTAAAGTATGAATTATTAAAGTGAATTATTAAAGTATGAATTATTAAAGTGAATTATTAAAGTATGAATTATTAAAGTGAATTATTAAAGTGAATTATTAAAGTATGAATTATTAAAGTAAATTATTAAAGTTAAAGTAAAGTAAAAATAAAGTAAAGGTAAAGTTTAAGTATAGTAAAAGTATAAAACTATGTACATATAATACGCGTATAAATATATATAATATTAATTTAAATCGTTATATATATTTAATAAAATAAAATATAAATATCGTTATCTTTATCATACTAGTTAAGTAATGAGTTGTCAAAAGTGGTTCTAGATATTTATAAAAGTTATATACGTTTTAATAATAAAGTTCTTTTTAAACTGAAAACGTTTTTGTACGTTTGAAACTAAATAGATCAATCGAGTCTTTATGAGATTCAATCTTCCACTATCCTTTGTCTAGTTCTCAATGATTGACAATTTATTCTTATTTATAAATCACTTTACCATTTTCCGAATATTGTTAAAACGGAAAGATTTCTCAAATCAACGTGGGCCTTTCAACAGAGACTTGTAATCATAATTCAATATATCTGATAATTCAATCATTTGATCTTATCTTCTAATTCCATTGATAAATATTTTGAAACAGATACAATCATATAAAGTACTTAATCTAATATTTTGTTTACGTTTCAAGTTATAATATATATACACATATACATATATAATCATATTCGTTTAATGATTCGTGAATCGTTGGAACATGGTCGAGGTTGAATGAATGTATGAACATAGTTTAAAATTCTTGCAATTTAACTTAACAAATATTGCTTATCGTGTCGGAAACATATAAAGATTAAAGTTTAAATTTGGTTGGAAATTTCCGGGTTGTCACAGTACCTACCCGTTAAAGAAATTTCGTCCCGAAATTTGAGTGGAAAGGTCGTGAATGATAATAAGTATGTTTTCATGATGCATACGGGCTGAAAATTAGAGTTTTATCATCAGCGAATAATTTAGATAAACAATCCATTTATATGAAGAGTACGAATGAAGCTAACATAGAAGAGTGAAATGAGTAAGTGTAGATTCATCTTATCATTTGACGTAGATATGATTGATTCCCAGATTTCAAGGGATTTGAAGAAAATCTTCTTAATAAGATTTGACTCTCCAGTAATCAAGGGAATTAGGATTCGCTTTAAATGCGATCGTCCATTTTAATTGTTCTGTAGGAGATTTTCTTATAAATTCACCTCCTTCGTTTCCTTACAACTCACACCTTCTGTTGATGCATTTTATGCAGCTCCTAGACATTTACCCGCGTCCATTGCAGGTACAACAGTTTACAGGCCACCATGATTGCTCGTTATTATCCTATCCGTGTTTGTATGTGGTTACAGGAACTGCAGGAACGAGATTTAAATGTTTAACTATGTTGGACTTAGTCAGACGTACGAGTGAAGCCTCACTAGTACAGCTGACAGGCTCATACGCACGGTTGATGCTGAGCTAAGTCACAATTACAACCTAAATGAGAAGACACGAGTGAGTGATCACCCGTACGACTGATGAAGCCAACTCGTACGTGTGATGAATGAATCGTATAGGTGAGTCAACAGCAGGGTATATAAAGTCTTATGTTCTTCATTTTAGGTTAAGCCTCTCATTTGTTACACACACTCAGATCTAGTGAGCTCCTCCGATTCTCTCTCAGTCCAAATCACCCAGGTGGTGAATAATAGCTCTAGGTGTTGATCTAATCACACTTGATTTAGTTGTGGTTTGACTAAATTAATCAAAAAAAACTTAACCTATTCACTAGAGGGTTTGATTCACTTATTCCGCCATTGTGTGAGTTAAATCTGTTGATTTCTAAGTTCCTAGTCATGTTTCATCACCTTCTATTCTTTCCCCCTCAACTCATATTTTAAAGTATTCATCAATATGCTCCATCCAGTTCTGATTCTCGATATACTTCTAACTTTCATATCGGTCATTCTTCTTTTTCATCTACCGCCGGAAGAATCTATTTACTTCTACTATACTCTTGGTTTTATAGTGTTTTTAGTTCTCTCGTGTCTTTATATTGCTATATGCATTGATATATACGGTTTGTGATTTCTGGGTTATTGTTGGGTTTTATATCTTCCCTTATATTTCAAAGTCCTTGCTTCTTCTATAATCATTGTCATCCACAGTTAATGCTCTCTTCTATTTGCTATGATTTATACTCCCATTTCTAGTTCGGAGCTTTGTCCTTCCATTTCTTCTTCTTGCGATTAAGCACCGCTTGTAATGGTCCAGAATTTGCAGATATAAATTTCGGAATGAACATTGTTAATGTTCTAGGAAGGAAATTGTAATGACACGATCTTGACTTGTCAAATTACCAGAATACCTCGAAAAGGCCGAATCATCAAGAAATATTTTCTTGATATTTAGAGATCAAAGAGAATACAAGAGTCGTGTAACATAGCACATGATGACGTTATGATCTGTGAATCATCATGTTTCATTTAGAAACTCAGCATGAATTACTGTAATATAATCACATTGATCAAGTGTCATTATATTATACTAACTCATGCTTCAGCTCCCAACACTTCTTCAAGAATATTCCTATTTTAAACTCGAATGTTTCAGAATTTAGAAACTAAAATAGTTTCTTTTATGATATAATACAGATAGCGCGAAGAGGTAAATGATTTCAGATAAGAATAATTATAAAAATATCTTCAGAAGTATGGATGATATTTATAATGAAAGATACGATGATATCTTAGAATGTCTAATATCAGAGGATGATGAAGGATATTGTCCGCAAGGGTTTAGAGTCAGGAGCAAGGTATTCATTAATGACTTCAGCAAGTACTGAATCATTTGGATTCTTTGAAGGCAGGTTCAGCCTTTGTGATTTGTCCACAGCCTCATTCATACTTTGCTCAATCCGTTTTCCAGTTCCAAAGCTTCTCTTTTTCTGAGCTTTGCCAATATACTATCCTTTATCATCCAACTTTTTACTGTTAAGGTCGTTTACAGTTTTTGCTGCTTCATCAGCATTTTTCAAAATTTCGAGAACTGGTTCGCAGTTTAGGGTGTTTTTCAGAAATTTCTCATTCAAAGAATGTAAGTCTTGGAGGTAGACGTTGTGTGTATATGTAATTGTTGATGTAGACATGCTGCGAGGTTTCAAAATACTGATTGCTGATTCTCAATAATTGGTATGGCAATTCTTGTTATAAGGTACGAATGAGTATATGATAGGGTTTCGATAATTATAATGATTTTTTTTTTTGGAAAGTCAAAGATCAATGAAGTTGTTGGTAAGTTTATTGCTAATGTGGTGAATATAAACGATTCCCCGGTAACGTTGGCGAAAGGGCAACGTATCTATCGAGGTTATAATAAGACTTTTTTTGATTGAGAAGTCGAAGATGACTTGCTGGAGCTGTGACAAAACTGTCTATTTTGAAATGGAATTGAAAAGTTATTTTAGCTAGTAAATGCCAAAGGGTCTAACACGGATACGTGTCGAACTATGACTTGGGTTTTGAGAGTTTTTCAGGTGTATAACTGTGGGTAACATGTGGTTGGATCATCATCTCGATTGTTCCTTAGTTGAAGTATCTTCAGAAATTTCGAAGGGTTTGAACACAGATTGTAATCGTTAACATACATTTGATGTTCTAACACAGTTTTGAAGTCAAAATATAGCTTGTGAAAGATGTAAGGATCTAAGAGTGATGATTTTGGTCATATCTCAAGTTGAATTTTGAGATTTCAAAATCAGAATATGTAATTAAATTTTGAATGAGTATGGTTGTTTTGATTTATATGAAAGAATGGATATTGTTGTGAAAGTAGGGAGTATAGTTGATGATTGCTGAATCAGTTTCGAAAAATGTAATATATTAATTGTGAATTTATATATCTCTCGGGTATTACCTACCCGTTAAAAAAATTTCACAATTAATATTTTGTACAAAAGAAGTTTATTACAGTCTTTATGAAAATATATGTGTATATTTTCTTTAGATGTAATATAGATTTAATGAGTTAATATTAAATTAAACTCATTTGTTTTATGGTTGGAACTAGAATTGAGTAATCCCTAAAACTTTATAAATTGCATAAGTATTTCTTCAATAATATTGAAATTATGAATCATTACTTTGTTATTTGTTGGTTTTCGTGAAATTCTTGTGAACTTCGCAAGGTACGAATGATGTTATTTGAAAAGTTTCGAGTACATCGATGATGAAAGCGTAAAATCAAACATATATTCGAATAATACACTTGATTTATTATAAATTGGATTTTTTTATTGAATTGAGACAGAGATTGTAATTAACGATGGTTAAGTTGCGGACGAAGGACGTACATCATTGCATATTTGTAATATGAACTAACTGAGTAGTTAAGATTCACACATAATAGCTTAGTACGGGAAGATTTATTATGGTTTAAAAATTTATACATATAAATCTTTCGATTGGAAATGAGTTAATACTTCATAACTCGTTGATACAATATATTTGTTGTTGATTCGTAATAATGTCCACAATGATTCTTGAACTGACAGAGTTTGTGATGTTACAGGTGCTGTTAATTCTGACGATACTGACGGCACTGACTGTGTTGATGATGCTACGGTCCTGTTGATGTTGTTGGTAAAACAATTCTAGCTTGTAAATCGTACACCATTTTCGATCAAAGTTTCTACTCTACCATCTCCGTTCACTCATCCGATTTACGGTCAGAATTAAATAATCTCTAAGATTTTGGAGATTACATAACTGCCGCAGAGATATCTCTTCAATGAAGTTTATGAATTAATACTTCATCGTTTGTTGTTGTTGATATTCCTAGATATTTACAGGGCGTATGACGTTGATGTTTGAGATACATATTGTGATGTTGCGGTGTGGGATGTGGATGTTGTTGTTGGTGGTGGTGATGGTACTGTTGGTGTTGCTGATGGGGGTACTGTTTATGCTTTTGGTGCTGCTGCTGGTGTTTGTAACCTTTGCACCATATTCTCCAAAGCCACTACCCGAGCGCGAAGCTCGTTGACTTCTTCTATTACACCGGGGTGATTGTCGGTTCGGACGAGCGGATAAATAAAATCTAGAATTTGGTGTAGTATGTAATCGTGACGAGATACTCTAGAAATAAGAGAGAAAATGGTGTTTCAGATAGGTTTGCCGGTAAGTGCTTCAGGTTCTTCGCCAAGAGGGCAATGTGGTGGATGGAAGGGATCACCTTCTTCTTGTCTCCAATGATTAAGGAGGCTACGAACCCATCCCCAATTCATCCAGAATAGATGATGACTAATTGGTTGATCCATTCCGGTCACACTGCTTTCGGAACTTGAGTGGGATTCCATTTCGGAATCCGAGGGACTTGAACTAATGACGAATTCCATTTCGTACGATTGAATAAAGAATTTTTCGATATGAAATGATTTTCCGGCTATCGGGTGGTATTCTAATTATATAGAGCAAAAGGTTTCGTAGATTACGGAGGAATTTACGGAATATGTCAAGAAAAGTTTACAGTAATAGATACGCTAAGATATGAATTAGCAGATACGCTAAGATATGAATTTTGTCTATACACTATTCATGCAATCAATGCAATAAGATGTGTCTAGACTAAGAATGATAAGCAGGTAATTTCCGACAAGAATGATGAGCAAAACTTTTGAAATGCAGACACGGTCGAAGTCCAGACTCACTAATGCATCCTAACGACTATCAGTTAGACACACTAATGCAGACCTGGTTCGCTAAGACCACCGCTCTGATACCAACTGAAATGACCCGTTCATATACATTATAAACGATTCACAATAGTTGATTACATTGCGAGGTATTTGACCTCTATATGATACATTTTACAAACATTGCATTCGTTTTTAAAAGACAAAATTTCTTTACATCGAAAATTGACAGGCATGCATACCATTTCATAATAACCACTATCCAACTATAAATTGATTTAATAATAATCTTTGATGAACTCAATGACTCGAATGCAACGTTCTTCGAAATATGCTATGAAAGACTCCAAGTAATATCTTTAAAATGAGCAAATGCACAGCGGAAGATTTCTTTAACACCTGAGAATAAACATGCTTTAAAGTGTCAACCAAAAGGTTGGTGAGTTCATTAGTTTATCATAATCATTTATTTCCATCATTTTAATAGACCACAAGAATTTCATTTCCAGTTCTCATAAATATACGTCCCATGCATAGAGACAAAAATAATCATTCATATGGTGAACACCTGGTAACCGACATTAACTAGATACATATAAGAATATCCCCTATCATTCCGGGATCCTCCTTCGGACATGATATAAATTTCGAAGTACTAAAGCATCCGGTACTTTGGATGGGGTTTGTTAGGCCCAATAGATCTATCTTTAGGATTCGCGTCAATTAGGGTGTCTGTTCCCTAATTCTTAGATTACCAGACTTTAATAAAAAGGGGCATATTCGATTTCGATAATTCAACCATAGAATGTAGTTTCAATTACTTGTGTCTATTTCGTCAAACATTTATAAAAGCGCATGTATTCTCAGTCCCAAAAATATAAAGGGTAAAAAGGCAAATGAAACTCACCATACTGTATTTCGTAGTAAAAATACATATAACGTCATTGAACAAGTGCAAGGTTGGCCTCGAATTCACGAACCTAAATTAATTATATATAATTATGTGTTGGTCAATATTTGTCTAACAAATTAGGCCAAGTCATAGTGTACCACAATCCTAATGCTCGAGACTAATATGCAAAAGTCAACAAAAGTAAATTTGACTCAAAATAATTTCCAAAAATCTATACATGATTAATATATAGTTTAAATATTGTCGTTTTATATTTTTAAATATTTTTAAAAGATTTATTAGAGTAAATAATATAATTTATTTATTAATAAATAAAATTTTATATTAAATTTATATAATATAATATACTTTTATATATATTAAGTAATAAAATTTATAGGGTTCATTTAATATCATAAAGATAATATGATAGGTATTATTAAAGTAAGTTATTACACGTAGTAAAATATGTTTGTATCACATATTTATTTGATAAAATAATATCTATAATGATAGTAAGTAAAAGTTGTATTATTTTGTAATAATAATAATTATTATAAAAATATCAATATTTATAATTACTAAGATGACATTATGATAAAACGATAATTCTAATTATGATAACTTTAATATTTACGATAATTTTTAATATTATCTTTAAAATAATAATTCTATTTAAAATAATAATAATAATGATATTTTATAGTAACAATGACATTTCTATTAAAATGATATTTTTTATTAAAATGATAGTTTTAATACTAACGATATTTTTAATAATAATAGTAATGATAAAAATAATAAGAACGATAATTTTATCTAAATCAATATCTTATAATATTTTAATTTCATCATGATACTCTTACTCATTATTTCCTAATCGTTTCGTTTAATAGCTTTTAATCGTCTTTTATATCGTGTTCATAATAATGATAATAATAGTAATCAAAATAATTAGGTGTTACAAATATTTGTTTTAATTACACTAATATTAATAATGATAGTTACTATAACATTTTTAACGATAATACTAATAATTATCTTAATGATAATATAGTAATAGTAATAATAATAATAACAATGACAATATCCATTTTTAAATAATGATATATATATTAATAATGATAATAATAATAATAATAATACTAATAATAATAATAATAATAATAATAATAATAATAATAATAATAATTGGATAATAATAATAATAATACTAATTATAACTTTAACAATAATAACGATAGTAATAATAAAAAAAAAATAACAATTTTTAATGATAAGTCCATTTTATTGATAAAGATAATAATAATGATAATAATAAGATAAAACTAGAACGACGATAAAAACGACGATAATAATCATTTTTAATAAAAATATAGAAAATTCAATTGATTATAACTTCTAATCCGTTCATCGAAACCATTCGATATCTAAAGGAAAAGTCCTTAATTTTTCGCTAGCTTTCCAAGGACATGCATATCTTATACCTTATCTCAACCGCAAGTGTAACTAATTCAATATTCAACCTAACCTGTCTAAGGGCAATATCAAAAGTACAAGCATGCATAATCCTAAATACTCGAGCACTAGTCAGGGATACACTATTAGTATGTAAAAGTTAAATTATGAGTACTCACGTATCAATATTGAGATTCAATATTGCAGGAAAAGTACGTAGATGCAACGGAAATGATAAACACTATATTGACCTCACGAGCATACCCATGAACCATACTCAATCACCTCCATAGCTATAACCCATAATTTCCTTAATCCTATCCTACTCGAAAAACAATTTCGAAATCACTCGGACAGCACTCCATCGTAATATTTTATGTATACTAATAATATCTTGAAATAATACGGAGTAAATATATATATGTAAATTGATTGAGAGAGTTTAGAGAAAAATATTTTCAAGTTTCTATGAAATAATGAAACCTATTGAATTCTATTTATAATAGATTTTTGAATTATTAAAGTGAATTATTAAAGTATGAATTATTAAAGTGAATTATTAAAGTATGAAATATTAAAGTGAATTATTAAAGTATGAATTATTAAAGTGAATTATTAAAGTGAATTATTAAAGTATGAATTATTAAAGTGAATTATTAAAGTTAAAGTAAAGTAAAAATAAAGTAAAGGTAAAGTTTAAGTATAGTAAAAGTATAAAACTATGTACGTATAATACGCGTATAAATATATATAATATTAATTTAAATCGTTATATATATTTAATAAAATAAAATATAAATATCGTTATCTTTATCATACTAGTTAAGTAATGAGTTGTCAAAAGTGGTTCTAGATATTTATAAAAGTTATATACGTTTTAATAATAAAGTTCTTTTTAAACTGAAAACGTTTTTGTACGTTTGAAACTAAATAGATCAATCGAGTCTTTATGAGATTCAATCTTCCACTATCCTTTGTCTAGTTCTCAATTATTGACAATTTATTCTTATTTATAAATCACTTTACCATTTTCCGAATATTGTTAAAACGGAAAGATTTCTCAAATCAACGTGGGCCTTTCAACAGAGACTTGTAATCATAATTCAATATATCTGATAATTCAATCATTTGATCTTATCTTCTAATTCCATTGATAAATATTTTGAAACAGATACAATCATATAAAGTATTTAATCTAATATTTTGTTTACGTTTCAAGTTATAATATATATACACATATACATATATAATCATATTCGTTTAATGATTCGTGAATCGTTGGAACATGGTCGAGGTTGAATGAATGTATGAACGTAGTTTAAAATTCTTGCAATTTAACTTAACAAATATTGCTTATCGTGTCGGAAACATATAAAGATTAAAGTTTAAATTTGGTTGGAAATTTCCGGGTTGTCACATTTTATCTCTATGTATGGGATGTATATTGAAATATGAAATTTTGTGGTCTATTGTTACGATTTAATATATATATATATATAGGTTAAACCTATAACTCACCAACATTTTTGCTGACGTTTTAAGCATGTTTATTCTCAGGTAATTATTAAGAGCTTTCGCTGTCGCATACTTAAATAAGGACAAGATTTAGAGTCCATGCTTGTATGATATTGTGTAAAAACTGCATTCAAGAAACTTATTTCGTTGTAACATATTTGTATTGTAAACCATTATGTAATAGTCGTGTGTAAACAGGATATTTTAGATTATCATTATTTGATAATCTACGTAAAGCTTTTTAAACCTTTATTGATGAAATAAAGGTTATGGTTTGTTTTAAAATGAATGCTGTCTTTGAAAAACGACTCATATAGAGGTCAAAACCTCGCAACGAAATCAATTAATATGGAACGTTTTTAATCAATAAGAACGGGACATTTCATACGGCCACCACCACCCCATTTGAAATGTCCCGTTCTTATTGATTAAAAACGTTCCATATTAATTGATTTCATTGCGAGGTTTTGACCTCTATATGAGACGTTTTTCAAAGACTGCATTCATTTTTAAAACAAACCATAACCTTTATTTCATAAATAAAGGTTTAAAAAGCTTTACGTAGATTATCAAATAATGATAATCTAAAATATCCTGTTTACACACGACCATTACATAATGGTTTACAATACAAATATGTTACATCGAAATCAGTTTCTTGAATGCAGTTTTTACACAATATCATACAAACATGGACTCCAAATCTTGTCCTTATTTTAGTATGCAACAGCGGAAGCTCTTAATATTCACCTGAGAATAAACATGCTTAAAACGTCAACAAAAATGTTGGTGAGTTATAGGTTTAACCTATATATATCAAATCATAATAATAGACCACAAGATTTCATATTTCAATACACATCCCATACATAGAGATAAAAATCATTCATATGGTGAACACCTGGTAACCGACATTAACAAGATGCATATATAAGAATATCCCCATCATTCCGGGACACCCTTCGGATATGATATAAATTTCGAAGTACTAAAGCATCCGGTACTTTGGATGGGGTTTGTTAGGCCCAATAGATCTATCTTTAGGATTCGCGTCAATTAGGGTGTCTGTTCCCTAATTCTTAGATTACCAGACTTAATAAAAAGGGAAATATTCGATTTCGATAATTCAACCATAGAATGTAGTTTCACGTACTTGTGTCTATTTTGTAAATCATTTATAAAACCTGCATGTATCCTCATCCCAAAAAATATTAGATTTTAAAAGTGGGACTATAACTCACTTTCACAGATTTTTACTTCGTCGGGAAGTAAGACTTGGCCACTGGTTGATTCACGAACCTATAACAATATATACATATATATCAAAGTATGTTCAAAATATATTTACAACACTTTTAATATATTTTGATGTTTTAAGTTTATTAAGTCAGCTGTCCTCGTTAGTAACCTACAACTAGTTGTCCACAGTTAGATGTACAGAAATAAATCGATAAATATTATCTTGAATCAATCCACGACCCAGTGTATACGTATCTCAGTATTGATTACAACTCAAACTATATATATTTTGGAATCAACCTCAACCCTGTATAGCTAACTCCAACATTCACATATAGAGTGTCTATGGTTGTTCCGAAATATATATAGATGTGTCGACATGATAGGTCGAAACATTGTATACGTGTCTATGGTATCTCAAGATTACATAATATACAATACAAGTTAATTAAGTTATGGTTGGAATAGATTTGTTACCAATTTTCACGTAGCTAAAATGAGAAAAATTATCCAATCTTGTTTTACCCATAACTTCTTCATTTTAAATCCGTTTTGAGTGAATCAAATTGCTATGGTTTCATATTGAACTCTATTTTATGAATCTAAACAGAAAAAGTATAGGTTTATAGTCGGAAAAATAAGTTACAAGTCGTTTTTGTAAAGGTAGTCATTTCAGTCGAAAGAACGACGTCTAGATGACCATTTTAGAAAACATACTTCCACTTTGAGTTTAACCATAATTTTTGGATATAGTTTCATGTTCATAATAAAAATCATTTTCTCAGAATAACAACTTTTAAATCAAAGTTTATCATAGTTTTTAATTAACTAACCCAAAACAGCCCGCGGTGTTACTACTACGGCGTAAATCCGGTTTTACGGTGTTTTTCGTGTTTCCAGGTTTTAAATCATTAAGTTAGCATATCATATAGATATAGAACATGTGTTTAGTTGATTTTAAAAGTCAAGTTAGAAGGATTAACTTTTGTTTGCGAACAAGTTTAGAATTAACTAAACTATGTTCTAGTGATTACAAGTTTAAACCTTCGAATAAGATAGCTTTATATGTATGAATCGAATGATGTTATGAACATCATTACTACCTTAAGTTCCTTGGATAAACCTACTGGAAAAGAGAAAAATGGATTTAGCTTCAACGGATCCTTGGATGGCTCGAAGTTCTTGAAGCAGAATCATGACACGAAAACAAGTTCAAGTAAGATCATCACTTGAAATAAGATTGTTATAGTTATAGAAATTGAACCAAAGTTTGAATATGATTATTACCTTGTATTAGAATGATAACCTACTGTAAGAAACAAAGATTTCTTGAGGTTGGATGATCACCTTACAAGATTGGAAGTGAGCTAGCAAACTTGAAAGTATTCTTGATTTTATGAAACTAGAACTTTTGGAATTTATGAAGAACACTTAGAACTTGAAGAAAGAACTTGAGAGAGATCAATTAGATGAAGAAAATTGAAGAATGAAAGTGTTTGTAGGTGTTTTTGGTCGTTGGTGTATGGATTAGATATAAAGGATATGTAATTTTGTTTTCATGTAAATAAGTCATGAATGATTACTCATATTTTTGTAATTTTATGAGATATTTCATGCTAGTTGCCAAATGATGGTTCCCACATGTGTTAGGTGACTCACATGGGCTGCTAAGAGCTGATCATTGGAGTGTATAGACCAATAGTACATACATCTAAAAGCTGTGTATTGTACGAGTACGAATACGGGTGCATACGAGTAGAATTGTTGATGAAACTGAACGAGGATGTAATTGTAAGCATTTTTGTTAAGTAGAAGTATTTTGATAAGTGTATTGAAGTCTTTCAAAAGTGTATAAATACATATTAAAACACTACATGTATATACATTTTAACTGAGTCGTTAAGTCATCGTTAGTCGTTACATGTAAGTGTTGTTTTGAAACCTTTAGGTTAACGATCTTGTTAAATGTTGTTAACCCAATGTTTATAATATCAAATGAGATTTTAAATTATTATATTATCATGATATTATCATGTATGAATATCTCTTAATATGATATATATACATTAAATGTCTTTACAACGATAATCGTTACATATATGTCTCGTTTAAAAATCATTAAGTTAGTAGTCTTGTTTTTACATATGTAGTTCATTGTTAATATACTTAATGATATGTTTACTTATCATAGTATCATGTTAACTATATATATATATCCATATATATGTCATCATATAGTTTTTACAAGTTTTAACGTTCGTGAATCACCGGTCAACTTGGGTGGTCAATTGTCTATATGAAACATATTTCAATTAATCAAGTCTTAACAAGTTTGATTGCTTAACATGTTGGAAACATTTAATCATGTAAATATCAATCTCAATTAATATATATAAATATGGAAAAGTTCGGGTCACTACAGTACCTACCCGTTAAATAAATTTCGTCCCGAAATTTTAAGCTGTTGAAGGTGTTGACGAATCTTCTGGAAATAGATACGTGTATTTCTTCTTCATCTGATCTTCACGCTCCCAGGTGAACTCGGGTCCTCTACGAGCATTCCATCGAACCTTAACAATTGGTATCTTGTTTTGCTTATGTCTTTTAACCTCACGATCCATTATTTCAACGGGTTCTTCGATGAATTGGAGTTTTTCGTTGATTTGGATTTCATCTAACGGAATAGTGAGATCTTCTTTAGCAAAACATTTCTTCAAATTCGAGACGTGGAAAGTGTTATGTACAGCCGCGAGTTGTTGAGGTAACTCAAGTCGGTAAGCTACTGGTCCGACACGATCAATAATCTTGAATGGCCCAATATACCTTGGATTTAATTTCCCTCGTTTACCAAATCGAACAACGCCTTTCCAAGGTGCAACTTTAAGCATGACCATCTCTCCAATTTCAAATTCTATATCTTTTCTTTTAATGTCAGCGTAGCTCTTTTGTCGACTTTGGGCGGTTTTCAACCGTTGTTGAATTTGGATGATCTTCTCGGTAGTTTCTTGTATAATCTCCGGACCCGTAATCTGTCTATCCCCCACTTCACTCCAACAAATCGGAGACCTGCACTTTCTACCATAAAGTGCTTCAAACGGCGCCATCTCAATGCTTGAATGGTAGCTGTTGTTGTAGGAAAATTCTGCTAACGGTAGATGTCGATCCCAACTGTTTCCGAAATCAATAACACATGCTCGTAGCATGTCTTCAAGCGTTTGTATCGTCCTTTCGCTCTGCCCATCAGTTTGTGAATGATAGGCAGTACTCATGTCTAGACGAGTTCCTAATGCTTGCTGTAATGTCTGCCAGAATCTTGAAATAAATCTGCCATCCCTATCAGAGATAATAGAGATTGGTATTCCATGTCTGGAGACGACTTCCTTCAAATACAGTCGTGCTAACTTCTCCATCTTGTCATCTTCTCTTATTGGCAAGAAGTGTGCTGATTTGGTGAGACGATCAACTATTACCCAAATAGTATCAAAACCACTTGCAGTCCTTGGCAATTTAGTGATAAAATCCATGGTAATGTTTTCCCATTTCCATTCTGGGATTTCGGGTTGTTGAAGTAGACCTGATGGTTTCTGATGCTCAGCTTTGACCTTAGAACACGTCAAACATTCTCCTACGTATTTAGCAACATCGGCTTTCATACCCGGCCACCAAAAATGTTTCTTGAGATCCTTGTACATCTTCCCCGTTCCAGGATGTATTAAGTATCTGGTTTTATGAGCTTCTCTAAGTACCATTTCTCTCATATCTCCAAATTTTGGTACCCAAATCCTTTCAGCCCTATACCGGGTTCCGTCTTCCCGAATATTAAGATGCTTCTCCGATCCTTTGGGTATTTCATCCTTTAAATTTCCCTCTTTTAAAACTCCTTGTTGCGCCTCCTTTATTTGAGTAGTAAGGTTATTATGAATCATTATATTCATAGATTTTACTCGAATGGGTTCTCTGTCCTTCCTGCTCAAGGCATCGGCTACCACATTTGCCTTCCCCGGGTGGTAACGAATCTCAAAGTCGTAATCATTCAATAATTCAATCCACCTACGCTGCCTCATATTCAGTTGTTTCTGATTAAATATGTGTTGAAGACTTTTGTGGTCAGTATATATAATACTTTTGACCCCATATAAGTAGTGCCTCCAAGTCTTTAATGCAAAAACAACCGCGCCTAATTCCAAATCATGCGTCGTATAATTTTGCTCGTGAATCTTTAATTGTCTAGATGCATAAGCAATCACCTTCGTTCGTTGCATTAATACACAACCGAGACCTTGCTTTGATGCGTCACAATAAATCACAAAATCATCATTCCCTTCAGGCAATGACAATATAGGTGCCGTAGTTAGCTTTTTCTTCAATAACTGAAACGCTTTCTCTTGTTCATCCTTCCATTCAATTTCTTCCCTTTATGCGTTAATGCAGTCAAGGGTTTTGCTATTCTGGAAAAGTCTTGGATGAACCTTCTGTAGTAACCAGCTAGTCCTAAAAACTGGCGTATGTGTTTCGGAGTTTTCGGGGTTTCTCACTTTTCAACAGTTTCTATCTTTGCCGGATCCACCTTAATACCTTCTTTGTTCACTATGTGACCGAGGAATTGAACTTCTTCCAACCAAAATGCACACTTTGAAAACTTAGCGTACAATTCTTCCTTCCTCAATACTTCTAACACCTTTCTCAAATGTTCACCGTGTTCTTGGTCATTCTTTGAGTAAATAAGTATGTCATCAATGAAAACAATGACAAACTTATCAAGGTATGGTCCACACACTCGGTTCATAAGGTCCATGAACACAGCTGGTGCATTAGTTAAACCAAATGGCATGACCATAAACTCGTAATGACCGTAACGTGTTCTGAAAGCAGTCTTTGGAATATCATCTTCTTTCACCCGCATTTGATGATACCCGGAACGTAAGTCAATCTTTGAATAAACAGACGAGCCTTGTAGTTGATCAAATAAGTCATCGATTCTCGGTAGTGGGTAGCGGTTCTTGATGGTAAGTTTGTTCAACTCTCGGTAGTCGATACACAACCTGAATGTACCATCTTTCTTCTTGACAAACAAAACAGGAGCTCCCCACGGTGATGTGCTTGGTCGAATGAAACCACGCTCTAAAAGTTCTTGTAATTGGCTTTGCAGTTCTTTCATCTCGCTGGGTGCGAGTCTGTAAGGAGCACGAGCTATTGGTGCAGCTCCTGGTACAAGATCTATTTGAAATTCAACGGATCGATGTGGGGTTAATCCCGGTAATTCTTTTGGAAATACATCGGGAAATTCTTTTGCGACGGGAACATCATTGATGCTCTTTTCTTCAGTTTGTACTTTCTCGATGTGTGCTAGAACAGCATAGCAACCTTTTCTTATTAGTTTTTGTGCCTTCAAATTACTAATAAGATGTAGCTTCGTGTTGCCCTTTTCTCCGTACACCATTAAGGGTTTTCCTTTTTCTCGTATAATGCGAATTGCATTTTTGTAACAGACGATCTCTGCTTTCACTTCTTTCAACCAGTCCATACCGATTATCACATCAAAACTCCCTAACTCTACTGGTATCAAATCAATCTTAAATGTTTCGCTAACCAGTTTAATTTCTCGATTCCGACATATATTATCTGCTGAAATTAATTTACCATTTGCTAATTCGAGTAAAAATTTACTATCCAAAGGCGTCAATGGACAACTTAATTTAGCACAAAAATCTCTACTCATATAGCTTCTATCCGCACCCGAATCAAATAAAACGTAAGCAGATTTATTGTCAATAAGAAACGTACCCGTAACAAGCTCCGGGTCTTCTTGTGCCTCTGCCGCATTAATATTGAAAACTCTTCCGCGGCCTTGTCCATTCGTGTTCTCCTGGTTCGGGAAATTTCTAATAATGTGGCCTGGTTTTCCACATTTATAACAAACTACATTGGCATAACTTGCTCCGACACTACTTACTCCGCCATTACTCGTTCCGACACCATTTGTTCCTTTCGTTCTATTAACCCCTGGTCCGTAGACCTCACACTTCGCCGCGCTATGACCATTTCTTTTACACTTGTTGCAAAATTTGGTGCAGAACCCCGAGTGATTCTTTTCACACCTTTGGCATAGCTGCTTCTGATTGTTGTTGTTGTTGTTGCGGTTATTATTGTTGTTGGGATGATTGTTGTAGTTGCTGTTGTTGTTGTTGTTGTTGTTGTTGGGCCGTTTGTTGTAGTTACGATTGATGTTGCGATTGTTGGGATAATTGTTGCGATTATTGTTGTAATTGATGTTGTTGTTGTATTGGTGATTCTTATCACCGTTTTCCTCCTACTTTCTTTTGACTTGCTTCACATTGGCCTCTTCAGCAGTCTGTTCTTTAATTCTTTCTTCAATCTGGTTCACGAGTTTGTGAGCCATTCTACATGCCTGTTGTATCGAGGCGGGCTCGTGTGAACTTATATCTTCTTGGATTCTTTCCGGTAATCCTTTCACAAACGCGTCGATCTTCTCTTCCTCATCTTCGAATGCTCCCGGACACAATAGGCACAATTCTGTGAATCGTCTTTCGTACGTGGTAATATCAAATCCTTGGGTTCGTAACCCTCTAAGTTCTGTCTTGAGCTTATTGACCTCGGTTCTGGGACGGTACTTCTCGTTCATCAAGTGCTTGAATGCTGACCACGGTAGTGCGTACGCATTGTCTTGTCCCACTTGCTCTAGATAGGTATTCCACCATGTTAACGCAGAACCTGTGAAGGTATGCGTAGCGTACTTTACTTTGTCCTCTTCAGTACACTTACTTATGGCAAACACCGATTCGACCTTCTCGGTCCACCGTTTCAATCCGATCGGTCCTTCGGTTCCATCAAATTCCAAAGGTTACACGATTTCCTGTACTGCTAGATCCAAGGTTATTGTTGGTATGTAGCGCAGCCTATACTGCGGCTATGTTTGAAGCTAGAAAAGTACGGAATTCCTCTTCATTCATATTCACGGTGTGTCGAGTAGTCGGTGCCATTTCCTTCAAAATAGTCAAATGGAACAAGTTAATCATACAGAATATTAAGAGTAGTTAATAGTATTTCGTAGCATAATATGAACTCATTTATAAAAGCTTTTTCTTCATATTAGCGTTTTATAAGTTTAAATTCGGGTAGTACCTACCCGTTAAGTTCATACTTAGTAGCTAATATACAATTCAACTACTACAATTCTATATGAAAAACTGATTATAATAATATTTCGCGTTCAAACTTTTATACAATATTTTACAAACTTACAATACCGCTTATTTTACATAAAGCATGAAATATAGCACACAATAACTTTGATACAAGATAGTTGTGAAGATAATTCTAGCTAGTACACAAGTCGTTCAGCAAAGGCAATAAAGACACGTAATTCATACGTCCAGAAACAAGTCATGCATTCTGGTTTTACTAGGACTACTTCCCATCCTTAGTCTTGTGGAACATAACCGTTATGGCCATTGATAAGACAGCGTGTTGTAACGTCGTCAAAGGGACGAGGGTTACGTAATGTCCAACAGTCCCGTAACAATCTAAAAACCTCATTTCTTACCCCAATTACCGACTCCGTCACTTGTGGAAACATTTTGTTTAATAATTGTAGCCCGATGTTCTTGTTCTCACTTTGGTGAGAAGCGAACATTACTAATCCGTAAGCATAACATGCTTCTTTATGTTGCATGTTAGCCGCTTTTTCTAAATCACGAAGTCCAATATTCAGATATATTGAGTCAAAATAATTTCTTAACCCATTGCGTAAAATAGCATTTGGGTTCCCCACAATATATGCGTCAAAGTAAACACATCGTAACTTATGGATTTCCCAATGTGATATCCCCCATCTTTTGAACGAAAGCCTTTTATAAACCAAGGCATTCTTGGAACGTTCTTCGAATGTCTTACAAACTGACCTCGCCTTAAATAGTTGTGCCGAAGAATTCTGACCGACTCTAGACAAGATTTCATCAATCATGTCTCCGGGTAGGTCTCTTAAAATATTGGGTTGTCTATCCATTTTGTGTTTTTAAACTGTAAAATAGACAAGAGTTAGATTCATAAAAAAATACTTATTAATACAAGCAATTTTTACATATATCATAAAGCATAAGCACACTATATTACATATATTACACCACACGAATACAACTATCTTATTCCGACTCGCTCGTTTCTTCTTCTTCGGTTTTGGTTCGTTTTGCCAGGTTTCTAGGGATATATGATGTTCCCCTAATACGATCCGTCGTTATCCACATTGGTTTAGAAAAACCTGGTGGTTTAGAGGTTCCCGGGTCATTGTTACAACTTAAGGACTTCGGGGGTTGACGATACATATAAAGTTCATCGGGGTTGGAATTAGATTTCTCTATTTTTATGCCCTTTACCTTATTATTTTCTTTTGCCTTTTTAAATTCAGTTGGGGTAATTTCTATAACATCATCGGAATTCTCGTCGGAATCCGATTCATCGGAGAATTGGTAATCCTCCCAATATTTTGCTTCCTTGGCGGAAACACCATTGACCATAATTAACCTTGGTCGGTTGGTTGAGGATTTTCTTTTACTTAACCGTTTTATTATTTCCCCCACCGGTTCTATTTCTTCATCCGGTTCCGATTCTTCTTCCGGTTCTGATTCTTCTTCCGGTTCTGATTCTTCTTCCGGTTCCGACTCTTCTTCCGGTTCCTCTTCGGGAACTTGTGAATCAGTCCACGAATCATTCCAATTTACATTTGACTCTTCATTATTATTAGGTGAGTCAATGGGACTTGTTCTAGAGGTAGACATCTATCACATAATATCAAACGCGTTAAGAGATTAATATATCACATAATATTCACATGTTAAAAATATATAGTTTCCAACAAAATTTGTTAAGCAATCATTTTTCAAGTAAACACGGTCGAAGTCCAGACTCACTAATGCATCCTAACAAACTCGATAAGACACAATAATGCAAAATTCTGGTTCTCTAAGACCAACGCTCGGATACCAACTGAAATGTCCCGTTCTTATTGATTAAAAACGTTCCATATTAATTGATTTCGTTGCGAGGTTTTGACCTCTATATGAGACGTTTTTCAAAGACTGCATTCATTTTTAAAACAAACCATAACCTTTATTTCATAAATAAAGGTTTAAAAAGCTTTACGTAGATTATCAAATAATGATAATCTAAAATATCCTGTTTACACACGACCATTACATAATGGTTTACAATACAAATATGTTACATCGAAATCAGTTTCTTGAATGCAGTTTTTACATAATATCATACAAACATGGACTCCAAATCTTGTCCTTATTTTAGTATGAAACAGCGGAAGCTCTTAATATTCACCTGAGAATAAACATGCTTAAAACGTCAACAAAAATGTTGGTGAGTTATAGGTTTAACCTATATATATCAAATCATAATAATAGACCACAAGATTTCATATTTCAATTCACATCCCATACATAGAGATAAAAATCATTCATATGGTGAACACCTGGTAACCGACATTAACAAGATGCATATATAAGAATATCCCCATCATTCCGGGACACCCTTCGGATATGATATAAATTTCGAAGTACTAAAGCATCCGGTACTTTGGATGGGGTTTGTTAGGCCCAATAGATCTATCTTTAGGATTCGCGTCAATTAGGGTGTCTGTTCCCTAATTCTTAGATTACCAGACTTAATAAAAAGGGGAATATTCGATTTCGATAATTCAACCATAGAATGTAGTTTCACGTACTTGTGTCTATTTTGTAAATCATTTATAAAACCTGCATGTATCCTCATCCCAAAAAATATTAGATTTTAAAAGTGGGACTATAACTCACTTTCACAGATTTTTACTTCGTCGGGAAGTAAGACTTGGCCACTGGTTGATTCACGAACCTATAACAATATATACATATATATCAAAGTATGTTCAAAATATATTTACAACACTTTTAATATATTTTGATGTTTTAAGTTTATTAAGTCAGCTGTCCTCGTTAGTAACCTACAACTAGTTGTCCACAGTTAGATGTACAGAAATAAATCGATAAATATTATCTTGAATCAATCCACGACCCAGTGTATACGTATCTCAGTATTGATCACAACTCAAACTATATATATTTTGGAATCAACCTCAACCCTGTATAGCTAACTCCAACATTCACATATAGAGTGTCTATGGTTGTTCCGAAATATATATAGATGTGTCGACATGATAGGTCGAAACATTGTATATGTGTCTATGGTATCTCAAGATTACATAATATACAATACAAGTTGATTAAGTTATGGTTGGAATAGATTTGTTACCAATTTTCACGTAGCTAAAATGAGAAAAATTATCCAATCTTGTTTTACCCATAACTTCTTCATTTTAAATCCGTTTTGAGTGAATTAAATTGCTATGGTTTCATATTGAACTCTATTTTATGAATCTAAACAGAAAAAGTATAGGTTTATAGTCGGAAAAATAAGTTACAAGTCGTTTTTGTAAAGGTAGTCATTTCAGTCGAAAGAACGACGTCTAGATGACCATTTTAGAAAACATACTTCCACTTTGAGTTTAACCATAATTTTGGGATATAGTTTCATGTTCATAATAAAAATCATTTTCTCAGAATAACAACTTTTAAATCAAAGTTTATCATAGTTTTTAATTAACTAACCCAAAACAGCCCGCGGTGTTACTACTACGGCGTAAATCCGGTTTTACGGTGTTTTTCGTGTTTCCAGGTTTTAAATCATTAAGTTAGCATATCATATAGATATAGAACATGTGTTTAGTTGATTTTAAAAGTCAAGTTAGAAGGATTAACTTTTGTTTGCGAACAAGTTTAGAATTAACTAAACTATGTTCTAGTGATTACAAGTTTAAACCTTCGAATAAGATAGCTTTATATGTATGAATCGAATGATGTTATGAACATCATTACTACCTTAAGTTCCTTGGATAAACCTACTGGAAAAGAGAAAAATGGATTTAGCTTCAACGGATCCTTGGATGGCTCGAAGTTCTTGAAGCAGAATCATGACACGAAAACAAGTTCAAGTAAGATCATCACTTGAAATAAGATTGTTATAGTTATAGAAATTGAACCAAAGTTTGAATATGATTATTACCTTGTATTAGAATGATAACCTACTGTAAGAAACAAAGATTTCTTGAGGTTGGATGATCACCTTACAAGATTGGAAGTGAGCTAGCAAACTTGAAAGTATTCTTGATTTTATGAAACTAGAACTTTTGGAATTTATGAAGAACACTTAGAACTTGAAGATAGAACTTGAGAGAGATCAATTAGATGAAGAAAATTGAAGAATGAAAGTGTTTGTAGGTGTTTTTGGTCGTTGGTGTATGGATTAGATATAAAGGATATGTAATTTTGTTTTCATGTAAATAAGTCATGAATGATTACTCATATTTTTGTAATTTTATGAGATATTTCATGCTAGTTGCCAAATGATGGTTCCCACATGTGTTAGGTGACTCACATGGGCTACTAAGAGCTGATCATTGGAGTGTATAGACCAATAGTACATACATCTAAAAGCTGTGTATTGTACGAGTACGAATACGGGTGCATACGAGTAGAATTGTTGATGAAACTGAACGAGGATGTAATTGTAAGCATTTTTGTTAAGTAGAAGTATTTTGATAAGTGTATTGAAGTCTTTCAAAAGTGTATAAATACATATTAAAACACTACATGTATATACATTTTAACTGAGTCGTTAAGTCATCGTTAGTCGTTACATGTAAGTGTTGTTTTGAAACCTTTAGGTTAACGATCTTGTTAAATGTTGTTAACCCAATGTTTATAATATCAAATGAGATTTTAAATTATTATATTATCATGATATTATCATGTATGAATATCTCTTAATATGATATATATACATTAAATGTCTTTACAACGATAATCGTTACATATATGTCTCGTTTAAAAATCATTAAGTTAGTAGTCTTGTTTTTACATATGTAGTTCATTGTTAATATACTTAATGATATGTTTACTTATCATAGTATCATGTTAACTATATATATTTATCCATATATATGTCATCATATAGTTTTTACAAGTTTTAACGTTCGTGAATCACCGGTCAACTTGGGTGGTCAATTGTCTATATGAAACATATTTCAATTAATCAAGTCTTAACAAGTTTGATTGCTTAACATGTTGGAAACATTTAATCATGTAAATATCAATCTCAATTAATATATATAAACATGGAAAAGTTCGGGTCACTACACCATTACCCTATAAATACCAAGCTAATCTCATCCATTTTACACTTGATCTCATTCTCATTTTACACACACTTGCTCTCTTATTTTCTCTCTAGTCTTTCTCACTCTAAAAATTGTAAGTTTTAAATTTTCTTCTTCTTCTTCTTCTTCTTCTTCTTCTTCTTCTTCTTCTTCTCTAAGTCACGACATCATCATCATGTAGAGATCAAGCTTTTTAGCTTCTTTTTTTATCTTGTTATATCTTGTAGATTCAAACTTTGATTTGAATCCTTCAAGAACATGGAAGATTCAAGCTTTCCAGCTTTGAATCTTCACTTACTTTGTTGGATCTAAGTTTTCTAGCTTATGATCTCATTATTTTGTTATAAAAATCAAAACTTGTGTTTATGATCTTCATGAAACTTAAAGATCTAGCTTCATGCTTTAAGGATCTTCAAGAACATTCAAGATTCAAGCTTTCTAGCTTTGAATCTTCATTACTTTTGTTGGATCTAAGTTTTCTAACTTCTGATCTCTTTATTTTGTTACAAAGATCAAAACTTGTATTTATGATCTTCATGAAACTTGAAGATCTAGCTTTTTGCTTTCAAGATCTTCAAGAACATAAAAGATTCAAGCTTTCTAGCTTTGCAATCTCATAACTTTTGTTAAAAGGATCCAAGCTCTCTAGCTTAGGGTTCCATTACTTTGTTTGATCAAATTATGTTCTTACTTGTTTGATTGAATGAAAGTTTGTAGCTTTAGTTGTAGATAGAACTTGTATTTGTGTTAAGACTAAGAACATGATGTAACATTGGTTCATCATCTTTCTAAAACTCTTAAATGAGTTGTCTTAGTCTTGACATTGTGTGTTGATGGTTGAAACTTGGTCAAAGTGATGCTAAAACATCAAAGAGTTGTACACTTGAAGCTTACACGCATCAAGGATGAGAACCGTGATGAGCATCAAGCACCAAGAAACCCACCGGAGCACCTGTTTACTATTTTTCGGGGTCTGATTAGACTCCTGGGGCTTCTTATTTTCAGATACTTCGTTTTGAGTAGATGACTTTTCATTTAAGACTCGCCTAAATCCGATATACGGTTTAGGATTTATAGCCTTCCGAAAAGCACTACACCTTTGTAACGACGTGCTGAAAATTTTGACCTACTCGCGCTTGAACCATCGCAACAGTCAAACGACATCGAGTTAGGATCTGAAAATTGGACAGCGGTTAGAGGACTCACATACGGAGCCTTGGACACCGACCACACATCTTTTCATTTTGTATAGAGGTCGTAGCAGCTGTTCGAAGTCTGCCCTTTATTTCGATCTCTATTCTTGTTGAAAACTTACTTTAGCTTTTACGAATGATGATGATGATGATGATACTTAAGACTTAATTTATTCACTTTAAACTTTTGGAGACAATATACTGACTTAGTAACATTTGAATTAGGTTGAGGACCTTTTGGATCGACAAACTTACTTGTTTGGACCGACTTACTACTTGCATAATTTTCATATCGACTTTTACCGTAGATTCATCAAAGCTTTCTCTTTGATTGCACGTACTCTAACCGCGTTAACTCACAAAGGAAAGAAATTCGTTTGGGCAACCGAACAAGAGACGGCGTTCCAAATCTTAAAGAAAAAGTTAACCACCGCTCCTCTCTTATCCCTTCCCGAAGGCAATGATGATTTTATTGTATATTGCGATGCCTTGAAACATGGTTTTGGGTGTGTATTGATGCAATAAAAGAAAGTTATTGCTTATGGCTCTCGACAATTGAAAATTCACGAACGAAACTACACGACACACGATCTCGAACTTGGAGCCGTTGTTTTTGCACTCAAATTGGGGAGACACTATCTTTACGGAACCAAAAGTACTATCTTCACCGACCACAAAAATCCTCCAACACATTTTCGATCAAAAACAACTGAATATGAGGCAACGACGGTGGATCAAAACATTGAACGATTACGATTGTGTACTTCGTTACCATCCCGGGAAGGCAAATGTAGTAGCTGATGCCTTGAACCGAAAGGAGAGAATGGTACCTGTAGTGACCCGAACTTTTCCATGTTTATATATATTAAATGAAATTGATATTTACATGATTAAGTGTTTCCAACATGTTAAGCAATCAAACTTATTAAGACTTGATTAATTGGAATAGGTTTCGTATAGACAAATGACCACCCAAGTTGACCGGTGATTCACGAACGTTAAAACTTGTAAAAACTATACGATGACATATATATGGTTATATATATAGTTAACATGATTTTATTATAAGTATGTATCTCATTAGGTATTTTAACAATGAGTTATATACATAAAAATGAGACTATTAAATTAAGAAACTCGAAAACGATATATATAACGATTATCGTTATAACGTCTTACTAGGTACATATGAATCATATTAAGATATTGATACACTTGGTTAATTATATTAAATGATAAGTAAATATATCATTAAGTGTATTAACAATGAACTACATATGTAAAAATAAGACTACTAACTTAATGATTTTGAAACGAGACATATATGTAACGATTATCGTTGTAACGACATTTAATGTATATAGATCATATTAAGAGATATTCGTACATCATAATATCATGATAATATAATAATTTAAAATCTCATTTGATATTATAAACATTGGGTTAACAACATTTAACAAGATCGTTAACCTAAAGGTTTCAAAACAACATTTACATGTAACGACTAACGATGACTTAACAACTCAGTTAAAATGTATATACATGTAGTGTTTTAATATGTATTCATACACTTTTGAAAGACATCAAGACACTTATCAAAATACTTCTACTTAACAAAAATGCTTACAATTACATCCTCGTTCAGTTTCATCAACAATTCTACTCGTATGCACCCGTATTCGTACTTGTACAATTCACAGCTTTTAGATGTATGTACTATTGGTATATACACTCCAATGATCAGCTCTTAGCAGCCCATGTGAGTTACCTAACACATGTGGGAACCATCATTTGGCAACTAGCATGAAATATCTCATAAAATTACAAAAATATGAGTAATCATTCATGACTTATTTACATGAAAACAAAATTACATATCCTTTATATCTAATCCATACACCAACGACCAAAAACACCTACAAACACTTTTATTCTTCAATTTTCTTCATCTAATTGATCTCTCTCAAGTTCTATCTTCAAGTTCTAAGTGTTCTTCATAAATTCCAAAAGTTCTAGTTTCATAAAATCAAGAATACTTTCAAGTTTGCTAGCTCACTTCCAATCTTGTAAGGTGATCATCCAACCTCAAGAAACCTTTGTTTCTTACAGTAGGTTATCATTCTAATACAAGTTAATAATCATATTCAAACTTTGGTTCAATTTCTATAACTATAACAATCTTATTTCAAGTGATGATCTTACTTGAACTTGTTTTCGTGTCATGATTCTGCTTCAAGAACTTCGAGCCATCCAAGGATCCGTTGAAGCTAGATCCATTTTTCTCTTTTCCAGTAGGTTTATCCAAGGAACTTAAGGTAGTAATGATGTTCATAACATCATTCGATTCATACATAAAAAGCTATCATATTCGAAGTGGTAAACTAGTAATCACTAGAACATAGTTTAGTTAATTCTAAACTTGTTCGAAAATAAAGTTAATCCTTCTAACTACTCTTTTAAAATCAACTATACACATGATCTATATCTATATGATATGCTAACTTAATGATTTAAAACCCGGAAACATGATAAACACCATAAAACTGGATTTACGCCGTCGTAGTTACAACCGGGGGCTGTTTTGGTTTGGATAATTAAAACTATGAAAAACTTTGATTTAAAAGCTATACTTCTGGAAAAATGATTTTTCTTATGAACATGAAACCATATCCAAAAATCATGGTTAAACTCAAAGTGAAAGTATGTTTTTCAAAACAGTCATCAAGATGTCGTTCTTTCGACGAAAATGACTACCTCTTTCAAAAATGACTTGTAACTTGTAACTTGTATTTCTGACTATAAAACTATACCTTTTCTGTTTAGTTTCATGTCAAGTTCAATACGAAACCGTGGCCACTGGAATCACTCAAAACGGATTAGAAACGAAGAAATGGCGAGTAAAACAAGATTGATAAAAACTACTCATTTTACCTACGTGAAAGTTAGTAATAAATCTATTCCAACCATAACCTAATCAACTTATATTGTATATTATGTAATCTTGAGATACCATAGACACATATACAATGTTTCGACCTATCATGTCGACCCATCTATATATATATTGCGGAACAACCATAGACACTCTATATGTGAATGTTGGAGTTAGCTATACAGGTTTGAGGTTGATTCCAAAATATATATATAGTTTGAGTTGTGATCAATACTGAGATACGTATACACTGGGTCGTGGATTGATTCAAGATAATATTTATCGATTTATTTCTGTACATCTAACTGTGAACAACTAGTTGTAGGTTACTAACGAGGACAGCTGACTTAATAAACTTAAAACATCAAAATGTATTAAATGTTTTGTAAATATATTTTGAACATACTTTGATATATATGTATATATTGTTATAGGTTTGTGAATCAAACAGTGGCCAAGTCTTACTTCCCGACGAAGTAAAAATCTGTGAAAGTGAGTTATAGTCCCACTTTTAAAATCTAATATTTTTGGGATGAGAATACATGCAGGTTTTATAAATGATTTACAAAATAGACACAAGTACGTGAAACTACATTCTATGGTTGAATTATCGAAATCGAATATGCCCCATTTTATTAAGTCTGGTAATCTAAGAATTAGGGAACAGACACCCTAATTGACGCGAATCCTAAAGATAGATCTATTGGGCCTAACAAACCCCATCCAAAGTACCGGATGCTTTAGTACTTTGAAATTTATATCATATCCGAAGGGTGTCCCGGAATGATGGGGATATTCTTATATATGCATCTTGTTAATGTCGGTTACCAGGTGTTCACCATATGAATGAATTTTATCTCTATGTATGGGATGTATATTGAAATATGAAATCTTGTGGTCTATTATTATGATTTGATAATATATAGGTTAAACCTATAACTCACCAACATTTTTGTTGATGTTTTAAGCATGTTTATTCTCAGGTGATTATTAAGAGCTTCCGCTGTTGCATACTAAAATAAGGACAAGATTTGGAGTCCATGCTTGTATGATATTATGTAAAAACTGCATTCAAGAAACTTATTTTTGATGTAATATATTCTTATTGTAAACCATTATGTAATGGTCGTGTGTAAACGGTATATTTTAGATTATCATTATTTGATAATCTACGTTATGCTTTTTAAACCTTTATAGATAAAATAAAGGTTATGGTTGTTTTAAAAATGAATGCAGTCTTTTGAAAAACGTCTCATATAGAGGTTAAAACCTCACGACGAAATCAATTAATATGGAACGTTTATAATCAATATGAACGGGACATTTCAGTTGGTATCCGAGCGTTGGTCTTAGAGAACCAGAATTTTGCATTAGTGTGTCTTATCGAGTTTGTTAGGATGCATTGGTGAGTCTGAACTTCGACCGTGTTTACTTGAAAAATGATTGCTTAACAAATTTTGTTGGAAACTATATATTTTTAACATGTGAATATTATGTGATATATTTATCTCTTAATTTGTTTGATATTATGTGATAGATGTCTACCTCTAGAACAAGTCCCATTGACTCACCTAATAATAATGAAGAGTCAAATGTAAATTGGAATGATTCGTGGACTGATTCACAAGTTCCCGAAGAGGAACCGGAAGAAGAGTCGGAACCGGAAGAAGAGTCGGAACCGGAAGAAGAAATAGAACCAGTGGGGGAAATAATAAAGCGGTTAAGTAGAAGAAAATCCTCAACCAACCAACCAAAGTTAATTATGGTCAATGGTGTTTCCGCCAAGGAAGCAAAGTATTGGGAGGATTACCAATTCTCCGATGAATCGGATCCCGACAAGGATTCCGATGATGTTATAGAAATTACCCCAACACAATTTAATAAGGCAAAAGAGAACAATAAGGGAAAGGGCATAAAAATAGAGAAATTTGATTCCAAACCCGATGAACTTTATATGTATCGTCACCACCCGTATTTCTTAAGTTGTGACAATAACCTGGGAACCTCTAAACCACCAGGTTTTTCTAAACCAATGTGGAAAACGAAGGATCGTATTAGGGGAACATCATATATCCCTAGAAACTTGGCAAAACGAACCAAAACCGAAGAAGAAGAAACGAGCGAGTCAGAATAATATAGTTGTATTCGTGTGGTGTAATATATGTAATATAGTGTGCTTATGCTTTATGATATATGTAAAAATTGCTTGTATTAATAAGTAATTTTTTTTATGAATCTAACTCTTGTCTATTTTACAGTTTAAAAACACAAAATGGATAGACAACCCAATATTTTAAGAGACCTACCCGGAGACATGATTGATGAAATCTTGTCTAGAGTCGATCAGAATTCCTCGGCACAACTATTTAAGGCGAGATCAGTTTGTAAGAAATTCGAAGAACATTTCAAGAATGCCTTGGTTTATAAAAGGCTTTCGTTTGAAAGATGGGGGATATCACATTGGGAAACCCATAAGTTACGATGTGTTTACTTTGACACATATATTGCGGGGAACCCAAATGCTATTTTACGCAACGGGTTAAGAAATTATTTTGACTCAATGTATCCGAATATAGGACTTCATGATTTAGAAAAAGCGGCTAACATGCAACATAAAGAAGCATGTTATGCTTATGGGTTAGTAATGTTCGCTTCTCACCAAAGTGAGAAAAAGAACATCGGGCTACAACTATTAAACAAAACATTCCCACAAGTGACGGAGTCGGTAATTGGGGTAAGAAATGATGTTTTTAGGTTATTACGAGACTGTTGGTCATTACGTAACCTTCACCCTTTTGACGACGTTACAACACGTTGTCATACTATCGGTCACAACGGTTACGTTCCGCAAGACCAAGGATGGGAAGTGGTGTTAGTAAAACCAGAATGCATGACTTGTTTCTGGATGTATGAATTACGTGTCTTTGTTGCCTTTGCTGAACGCCTTATTTATTAACTAGAATTATCTTCGCAACTACTTTGTATCAAAGTTTTATGTGCTATATTTCATGCTATATGTAAAATAGCGGTATTGTAAGTTTGCAAGTTATTGTATAAAGGTTTGAATATGATATATTTTTTTTGTTGTGATTAGTTTTTCATATAGAATTGTAGTAGTTGAAATGGTATGTTAGCTACTAAGTATGAACTTAACGGGTAGGTACTACCCGAATTAAAGAGTAAACGCTAATATGAAGAAAGAGCTTTTATAAATAAGTTCATATTACGCTACGAAATACTATTGACTACTCTTGATATTCTATATGATTAACTTGTTTCATTTGACTATTTTGAAGGAAATGGCACCGACTACTCGACACACCTTGAATATGAGTGAAGAGGAATTTCGTGCCTTTCTTGCTTTAAACATTGCCGCAGTACATGATGCGCTACATACCAACAATAACCTTGGATCTAGCAGTACAGGAAATCGTGTAGGATGCACCTACAAAGAATTCACTGCCTGCAAACCTTTGGAATTTGATGGAACTGAAGGACCGATCGGATTGAAACGGTGGACCGAGAAGGTGGAATCGGTGTTTTCCATAAGTAAGTGTACTGAAGAGGACAAAGTGAAGTACACTACACATACCTTCACAGGTTCTGCGTTAACATGGTGGAATACCTATCTAGAACAAGTGGGACAAGATGATGCTTACGCACTACCGTGGTCAGCATTCAAGCACTTGATGAACGAAAAGTACCATCCCAGAACTGAGGTCAATAAGCTCAAGACAGAACTTAGAGGGTTATGAACCCAAGGATTTGATATTACCACGTATGAAAGACGATTCACAGAATTGTGCTTATTTTGTCCGGGAGCGTTCGAAGATGAGGAAGAGAAGATCGACGCGTTTGTGAAAGGATTACCGGAAAGAATCCAAGAAGATATAAGTTCACACGAGCCCGCCTCCATACAACAGGCATGTAGAATGGCTCACAAACTAGTGAACCAGATTGAAGAAAGAATTAAAGAACAGACTGCTGAAGAGGCCAATGTGAAGCAAGTCAAAAGAAAGTGGGAGGAAAACGGTGATAAGAATCACCAATACAACAACAACAGCAATTACAACAATAATCGCAACAATTATCCCAACAATCGCAACATCAATCGCAACTACAACAAACGGCCCAACAACAACAACAACAACAACAACAACAACAATAGCAACTACAACAATCATCCCAACAACAATAATAACTGCAACAACAACAACAACAATCAGAAGCAGCTATGCCAAAGGTGTAAAAAGTATCACTAGGGGTTCTGCACCAAATTTTGCAACAAGTGTAAAAGAAATGGTCATAGCGCGGCGAAGTGTGAGGTTTACGGACCAGGGGTTAATAGAACGAAAGGAACAAATGGTGTCGGAACGAGTAATGGCGGAGCAAGTAGTGTCGGAGCAAGTTATGCCAATGTAGTTTGTTATAAATGTGGAAAACCGGGCCACATTATTAGAAATTGCCCGAACCAGGAGAACACGAATGGACAAGGCCGCGGAAGAGTTTTCAATATTAATGCGGCAGAGGCACAGGAAGACCCGGAGCTTGTTACGGGTACGTTTCTTATTGATAATAAATTTGCTTACGTTTTATTTGATTCGGGTGCGGATAGAAGCTATATGAGTAGAGATTTTTGTGCTAAATTAAGTTGTCCATTGACGCCTTTGGATAGTAAATTTTTACTCGAATTAGCAAAAGGTAAATTAATTTCAGCAGATAATATATGTCGGAATCGAGAAATTAAACTGGTTAGCGAAACATTTAAGATTGACTTGATACCAGTAGAGTTAGGGAGTTTTGATGTAATAATCGGTATGGACTGGTTGAAAGAAGTGAAAGCAGAGATTGTTTGTTACAAAAATGCAATTCGCATTATACGAGAAAAAGGAAAACCCTTAATGGTGTACGGAGAAAAGGGCAACACGAAGCTACATCTTATTAATGATACCGTAACCCGCAGGCGCACCACGAATGTATGCGGACAATCACTATTGTGCGTATGCATGTTCTTGTGTGCGGTATGCGGCGTGCGTATGCCTTTGTTCCCGGTACGGCGGTTGCTTAGCTGTCAAGTAAATATCTTTTCCATAATTATATCCGTGATTCGGGGGAGTCAGTTATGGATGAGATTATCATGATCTGGGACGGTTCTAGAATTAGGGTTTGCCAATAAATACAAACCCTGATCATCGTTTACCGGACACAGTACATTACGTAACCATCGCATACGATACACATTATGTAAAACAGCATCATTCAGCATCTTTTCAAGGTTAACAGGTTAGTATTTTGTAAGCTAGTACCTACGACCTTATTTGGGGCCTTCCGATCAGCGACCGCTATCGAAGGTGGACTTAATCACTTGGCCACCCCGCTGACATCATCATGTCGGCCAGGGTTATTCACGGTAGCCGGACCGGAGAGCCACGTTCTAAGATCCTTAAACCCCTCTTTTCGTATTGAGCAGGCATATTAAACCCCTCGGTTAAAATATGCATGATCAAGTGGTGCTTTCATTGAGAGTCGAATTAATTCAAGACTGTTTAATTGCTTTTTCTTTTAAGGTTTTGAATTGTATGACTCGTTATTTACAAAATTTTTGAATTTTTTCTTTAACAGTATCATGACTTCCGAGGAATCATCGGAACATACCCAAACAGATGTTCAGAACGCACCGTCTGGTAGTCAACATACACCGGTTATGACTACGGGGGCCGCTACTCAGGCGGGATACACGATATACCCTCCACCTATATCCGGCAAACCCTTTCAGAGGTACAAGCCGATATATTCAGACGGGGTCACACCGCCAAGAGCAAACTCACCAGTCACAACCACGCGGCTGGACTTTTCGTCAGTGGATCCAAGGGTCATCTTTGCAGGCACTGGCGGTGGAACAACGGGGCTGCATGTGGTTTGCTACGGCCAGGTACCTATTTACAGTACCACTGTTTCAATACCTCTGCATACTCAGAGCATTCAGCAGAATTCGTCATTTACACCGTTGCAACCTTGGCAACCACCGCGCCCAGTTTCACAATTTTTAACTCCTGCGGATGCGCAGGCGTTACTTAATAGTTGGGGATTTGGGGTCATCCCAGATGTGAACTCTCATTGGGCGCCGATAACAGCGCAGCAGCAAAGCACAGCGCATACAGTTGGGCTTTTAAGTGTGTATCCTCAAGTTTCGCAGATATCTGCGCCACAGGTTTCGCTTCCTTTACAGCCACCTGTGTACTCTGCATCTTTAAGTTATCCCTCTTTTCCAACGCAGCAGCCTTGGTTATATCCGCAGACGCAGGGTCAACCTTGGCAAAATGTTCAAGGGCAGGCAAATCTTTCAAGTCAATTCATGCAGGCCGCACCTCCCGATATGGTTCACTTATTTTCACAACCTGACTTTGTTCAGGACATGATGAAGCGTTTCTTTGCAAATTTGAAAGGGGATCCTGTTAAACCACCCTTCGAGCTACCGACTACCTTTGACAAGTTTCCTCCGCATATATCCGCATACCCGTTTCCATCAGCACCAAAGATACCTAGCACGTTGGGTACTTACAATGGCCTGACCGATCCAGATGATTTTTTACAGCGCTTCGAAGGCGCAATGTGCACTCAAGGCTGGGTGGATCCGGTTGCGTGTCAGATATTTCCTATGACACTACAGGGTATTGCTCGTGAGTGGTTTAATAAGTTGCCGGCGGGTAGTATTGCCGGGTTTATGGATCTGCGGACGACGTTTTTACTGCAATATCAGAATCAGAGACCACGCAAGCGCACTCACATTGAATGCCATGACATCGTGCAGAAGTCCAAGGAATCTTTGGGCGAATTTCTCACAAGGTATACTAATGAGTGCCTGCGTATACCAGATCTCAAACCAGAGCAACAGATTTCCGGACTCATACATGGTATAAACTCAGAACGTCATCCAACACTGGTAAGGCGTCTGCGCCATACAGTCCCAACAACTTATGCTGAGGCGCTTAATGAATGCCACGACTATATGCGGAGTGGCGAAGATAATGACATTCCAACAGCTAGCTCACGCAACGAGAGAAAGGATGATGATGATCGTTCGCGCGATCAAAGTCGCGGTAACAACTCTCGTGGAAGGTATCCTAGCGGTGGTCCCATCAGGAATGATAAAGGGAAATCAAGTGGAAATTATCGAAACAATAATCAGCGCGGCATCAATAATCAGAACTATGCGCTACTCAAAAGTTTGTCCAAAACGCCCAAGGAAATTTTGGCAACGGAGCCAGTATGCGCGACCTTCACGGTTCCAACTCCGCTTACAGAATTTGGCAAGCGGGACAAAACAAAGTATTATGAATTTCATGACGATTATTGTCACGACACCAATCGGTGTAAAAATTTGATGGAACGGGTTCTGGAAGCGCTTCGCGCAGGCAAATTGGATCATCTAAAACCACCTAAAAAGGACAAGGGAAAGGCCGCAGAAGAGGCTCCGAAGTCTAAGACTTTTGCGTGGCAGAAAGTTGACAAAGCGAAAAATGCCGACTTAACCATTAACATGGTTGACGCAGAGAAAATCAGCCAGCGGAGAAAGTACAACGATCACCAGGATTGGGAGCTTCTCCCGATCACTTTCCCTCCTGTAATGTCAATTGATTCTATTAATGAGCCCATTATCATCAAGTGTCGCATCCCCGATTGCGGAATCCAGGTTAAGCGCATGCATGTTGACACTGACAGCGGTGTCGATATTATGTATGAGCATTGTTATCGTTTCCTTCCGGCAGAAGTCAAAGCACAGTTACGTCAGCCTGATATTACGCTATCAGGGTTTTCGGGAGAAAACTCGTGGCCGCTAGGCCGAATAGAATTAATGATAGAGCTTGCGGATGACAGGAACCCGCAGATGATCAGGCGTGAATTGGTCGATTTTTATGTGGTTCGTTCAACTTCACGATATAACGCACTGCTAGGGAGAAACTTCATACGGCGTTTTAACATTATCCCATCGGTAGTGCATGGTTTGATTAAGTTTCCCACAGTAGGAGGCGTTGCCACAGTTGCGTCACATCAAGCAACCGAGCTGTGTGGCTCTGTCGCGTCTGTAAGCGCTCCTAGCTTAGGAGAGAAACTTGCAAATTGTGCAGTAATAGCAAATCGCTTGCATCCGGATAAGCGAATTAAAATCGGCGCAGGCTTGTCAGCCAAAACGAAGGGCAAGTTGCATGGAATACTGTCAGCTAACGCAGATATTTTCGCATGGCGCGAGTCAGACATGACAGGGGTTCCGCGGGATATTGCGGAACATAAGTTAAACGTTTATCAATCATTGACACCCGTTAGGCAAAAGAAGCGGCATATGGACCTAGACCGCAGTGATTGGTTGTGCGCAGAGGTGGACAACCTTGTCAAAGCAGGCATTCTGCGGGAAGTGCGTTATCAGACATGGGTTGCAAATCCTGTATTGGTAAAAAAGGCTGACGGTAACTGGAGGATGTGCGTTGATTTCAAAGATATCAATAAGGCATGTCCCAAGGACAATTACCCTCTCCCGGAGATAGACTGGAAGGTAGAATCACTATCGGGATTTAGGTACAAGTGTTTTCTGGACGCGTACAAGGGTTATCACCAAATCTTAATGGCTGCGGAAGATGAGGACAAGACTGATTTTCATACGCCGCAGGGTATTTATTGTTACACGAAGATGCCTTTCGGTTTAAAGAATGCTGGCGCGACCTATCAGCGTGTAATTGACGCAGCATTCAAGCACCAAATCGGTAGAAATCTTGAAGCGTACGTCGATGACTTGGTAATTAAAAGTAACACCGAGGAAGACATGCTCGCGGACATCCTGGAAATGTTTGCATCTCTGCGCAGGATCAACATGAAGCTTAACCCGCTAAAATGTAGTTTTGGGGAAGAGGAAGGCAAGTTTTTAGGTCATGTGGTGACAGCGCGGGGTATCAAGGCCAATCCCAAAAAGATTGAAGCCATTGATAATTTGCCATCTCCGAAGACAAAGAAAGATGTGCAGAGTCTAACGGGGAAGCTTGCGGCTATCACACGGTTTCTGTCGAAAGCCGCAGAACGACAGTTGCCATTCTTCAATACTTTGAAAAATTGTTTGAAGAAAAAAGACTTCGTATGGACTCAGGAAGCGGAATCAGCCTTTCAGGAGATGAAAAAGGTGCTTGCAGAATTACCAACACTTACTGCGCCAGTATCAGGAGAAACGTTAACGCTGTACCTCGCGGCATCGAAGGAAGCTGTCAGCTCAGTCCTCATCGCGGATCGCGGAAAGGTAATCCATTAATTTACATGCTTTATTTATATCGCAGAAATTTAACGACTGAGGTTTTTCTCAGACACAAATGCCGGTCTACTTCGTAAGCAAGACGCTGACATCAAGCGAAGTAAACTACTCACCAATAGAAAAGCTTGTATATGCGCTGGTCCATACGGCGCGACGTTTGCGCTGATATTTTCAAGCACATCCAATCGTGGTTCTAACTGATCAACCAATCAAACAGGTTGGTAAACGCCTACTTTGCGGCAATGACCGGGGTTACCACATTGACTAACGCAATCATTTTTCTTTCAGGTGTTGTACAAGCCTGAGATTTCTGGCCGAATGGCTAAGTGGGCAGTTGAATTAGGTGAACATGAAATAAATTTTTCTTCGCGCAGTGCGGTTAAGGGTCAAATACTTGCTGATTACCTAGCAGAATTACCTGCGGAGGTCGAGGCATCAGCAGAACATCAGGATCCACCTGCACCAACTTTGTCACCATGGGAATTGTACACCGATGGTGCATGCAGCGCATCTGGTGCAGGTGCGGGTGTAATTTTAATAGGCCCGGATGGCGAAGAGCATACATATGCACTGCGGTTTAATTTTGCTGTTACAAACAACGAAGCAGAGTATGAGGCTCTGTTAGCAGGTATGCGCATTGCGCATAGGTTAAATGTTAAAATTTTGCACGCTTATGTGGATTCAAAGCTAGTATGCAGTCAAGTCAGCGGAGATTTCGAAGCGCATGACAGAGCCATGCAGCAATATCTATCACTTGTTCACACCCTCGCTGACCAGTTTGAAGCTTTTCAAATCTCCCACGTAATGCGGGGGCAAAATAAGAAAGCGGATGCGCTAAGCAAACTGGCTGCCTTGGCTTTTGATCATATGGGGAAGAAAGTTCTAATAGAAGAACTCAATGCGAAATCCATTATTATGATGCCTTTAGTAGCACCAGTTGAGGAATCAAGCTCAAGATGGATGACGCCCATCGTGGCTTTTCTGCGGGATGGCACTTCTCCTGCAGATTCCGCTGATGCAAAGAAAGTCCGCGTTAAGGCACCGCTGTATGCCCTTGAGGGTAACGTCCTATATCGAAAGAATTATTTGGGACCGCACTTAAGGTGCATTGGCCCGAAAGAGGCGGAGGAAGTTGTACGCGAGGTGCATGAGGGTGCATGTGCACTCCATTCGGGGCACAGGTGTCATAACCCGTCCTTAACCATAAGAACGCGTTAGATAACGTATGATTTCATTGCGAGGTATTGACCTCTATATGAGACATTTTTGAAAGAAAACTGCATATATTATACATTACAAACCATAACCATTATTTTTGTTACAAGCTTAAGACAATAAAAAGAAGATTAACGTTTAGCGATAATCTTCGACTTACAAACTTTACAAATGATGACAACAACACGGTTTCTAGCATATTTTACAATACAACATCTCGGATATGCAGTTTTATTTTTGACACAAACATGCGTACGCAAGATCCTGGTTAGATCCAACATGATGCAGCGGAAGCTTTAGAAATCACCTGAGAATAGACATGTTTTAAAAAGGTCAACATAAAGTTGGTGAGATATAGGTTTAGTGCCGGCAGCAATATATATATAGACCACAAGATTTCGTATATAAACAGTTTAATAAAAGTATTCTAAGTGGTTGAGCACTTGGTAACCATACTTAACATTTTCACGTCGCATATTCCCTTTAATATGAAATCTTACTACACCGTACCAAGTGTAGTCACAAAACGAAGTACTGTGCAACCGTTGAATACTGGTCGTCCAGTCCGGTTGGGGTTGTCAGGCCCGATAGATCTATCAACAGGATTCGCGTTTACAATACCGCTGTAAATATTAGTTACCAAGCTACAGGGAAGTATGCCAGTGGTACAACTCAACGTAGAATATATTTTTCAGTTACTTGTGTCCATATCGTAAAACATAAAATACATGTATTCTCATCCCGAAATATTTAGAGTTTAAAAGTGGGACTATATACTCACTCTTGTCTTGATGATATAAATAATTTGACTCGGTCTTCCGGTTGATATCACGAACCTATCCATATATAATATATCAATATGTTTTCATTTTTAAACAAACGTTATAAATATATACTTGTTATACTTTTAATACTTTGAATAATTCCTTAGTCCGTAGTTAGCAGTCCGATGTTAGTAATTCAATTTTAATGGTTCATTTTTAGATGTTTAATATACCCGCAATGAAATAAATAAAACCCCCAACGAAATCAATAAAACCCCATCGTATATGTGTTGGTCGAGATTAATCTTGACCCATGGTACCGGTGTTGTCAAATGACGTGTTGCGTACATAAAGTACCGGTGTTGTCAAATGACGTGTTGCGTACAATCATGGGATCTTATGATTAATCTTCTCGTGTTGTTTACGGGTGATCCTGAACCATATAAAATTGAATTATAAGTACATATATATAAAATATCATGTTATCTTAGAAATATGTGATTTATATCATTTTTTTCCAATTGATCCCGTAGTTGAAATGATCTAGGATAACCAATTTTGTTTCGGTCATAGTTTCTTCGTTACAAATCCGTTTTCGTTGATTCAAATTGCCATCTTCTTGGATCGAGTTCTTCTTTAAGACTATGAACTGTAAATACCTTGGTTTGTATTCAAAATCATACGGCATAAGTGAAACATTAGTGAAACATATGAAGTTAAACATTTTTGTTACAACAAAATCATTTAATGACCATTTTTCCAAAAATACTTATACTTTGAAAAACCAAGTTTTACCTTGTTAAATTAACATATAAATAAGTTATGTTACATGTCTTGAAGTATTTTAAAAGTTAAGTTAGAAGGATCTATTTAGTTTGCAAACAAGTTTGAAAACATTCAAACTATGTTCTTGTTGTTAAACTTGTATACCACAAAATATGATAGCTATATATATATGAATCGAATAAGGTTATGAACATAGATTCTACCTCAAGTTCCTTGGATGAAGTTGCTGTAAAAGAGAAGTAAGAAGCTAGAATCAAAAGGGTACTAGAGGTGGATGAAAGATTGGAAGTAAGTTGGTGTTCTTGGAGGGTTTTCTTGAAGTGTTTTTGTATGGTTTTCTTATGGTGTTTTAGTATGGTTTTTGAAGCTAGATTTTTGTAGATGTGAGCTGAGATGATTAAGGGGTTTAAGGCTCATAAGTGTGTGTGTTTTAGAGTTAGTGATCTAGTGAAGAAAATGGAAATGAGCATGTATATATATACACATATCAAAAACGTGATATATAGATATATGATATGTATAACTTTGTTTTGTTACAAATAAGTCTTGATAAATGACTAAAGATGGTTCCCACAAGTTGTTATCATGTCCCTTAATCATTCATGGCTGATCATTGGTATTTCCTATTGGTATATACCAATAGTAAATACATCTAGAAGCTAGGTATGATACGAGTACAAATACTCTAGTTATACGTATAGAAATTTTGTGAAAAATGGATTGAGGATTCAAATATAGCTATCTTTTGTGAATACACTTATATGGTTTTATGTATTTAAGTCTTTAAAAGTGATTAAATACATTACTTATACGATACATGTATAACATTATATGTCTTAAGTATTTATGTCAAATAACGTTACGTATAGTTATCGTTTTGAAAACTTAAGTTAGTAGTTTCAAAATACACATATAACTTGTTGTTATTAATATAAAATGAGGTATTAAAACATTCTTTAATCATGTTAAATATGTATATATACATATATATACACAAACGTATAATTATCATATATTGTATAGTTCGTGATATCATCGGTCAAACTAGACGGTCAAACGTTGTGTAAAACTCTTTTCGGGAATATAAGTCTCGACAATTTGGATTGCTTATCATGTTGGTAAGGTTTAATTTATGTAAATATTAATCTTATAAGTATAGTATGATCGAAAAAGTGCGGGTCGTTACATTACCTCCCCGTTAAATAAATTTCGTCCCGAAATTTTAAAATTGTACCTATTTTGCGTCATCGAGAAACAAGTGCGGATACTTTCTTTTCATCTGATCCTCGCGTTCCCAAGTAAACTCGGGACCTCTTCTAGCATTCCAACGAACCTTAACAATCGGTATATTACTCTGTTTGAGCTGTTTAACTTCACGGTCCATGATTTCGATTGGTTCTTCGACGAATTGTAGTTTCTCGTCGACATGGATTTCTTCAAGAGGAATGGTGAGGTCTTCCTTTGCAAGACACTTCTTAAGGTTCGAGATGTGAAAGGTATTATGTACTCCGGCGAGTTGTTGCGGTAACTCGAGTCGATAAGCTACCGGTCCAATGCGTTCGATGATCTTGAACGGGCCTACATATCTTGGGTTCAGTTTACCCCTTTTTCCAAAACGTATCACACCTTTCCAAGGTGACACCTTTAGCATAACCATGTCCCCGACCTGAAACTCTAATGGTTTCCTTCGGACATCGGCGTAGCTCTTTTGGCGACTACGGGCTGTTTTCAATCTCTCCTTGATTTGTACTATCTTCTCAGTCGTTTCGTGTATGATCTCGGGACCAGTTAATTGTCGATCTCCTACTTCATTCCAACAGATAGGAGATCTACACTTCCTTCCGTACAATGCTTCGAATGGCGCAGCTTCAATGCTCGCATGATAACTATTATTATACGAGAATTCTGCTAACGGTAGATATTTATCCCATCCGTTTCCAAAATCGATCACACATGCCCTGAGCATGTCTTCGAGAGTCTGAATTGTTCTTTCACTCTGCCCGTCGGTTTGCGGATGATATGCGGTACTCATATCCAAACGAGTTCCTAGTGCCTCCTGTAGTGATTGCCAAAACTTTGAGGTAAATCTACTATCACGATCGGATATAATGGAAATAGGTATCCCATGCCTTGAAACAACTTCCTTTATATACAATCGTAATAGTTTCTCCATTCTATCCGTTTCCTTTATAGGTAAGAAATGTGCAGACTTGGTGAGACGATCAACAATCACCCAAATGGTGTCGTATCCCCAGGCAGTCTTTGGTAACTTTGTGATGAAATCCATGGTAATACCATCCCATTTCCATTCTGGGATTTCTGGTTGTTGAAGTAACCCTGACGGCTTCTGGTGTTCTGCTTTGACCTTAGAACAAGTTAAACACTCCCCAACATATGTTGCAACGTCGGTCTTTAAATTAGGCCACCAATAACGTGTCTTAAGATCTTGATACATCTTTCCAACTCCAGGATGTATCGAGTATCTTGTCTTATGTGCCTCGTTCAATATCAACTTCCTTAATCCACCCAACTTCGGTACCCAAATACGATTTGCAAAATACCGAATTCCATCTTCCCGCATAACGAGTTGCTTCTCATACTTCTTCATTATTTCATTTCCTATATTTTCTTTAGTAAGTGCTTCTCGTTGAACTTCTTTGATTTGTGAGTTGAGATTCATGCGAATTTTTATGTTCATCGCTCGTACTCGAATTGGTTCTCGTTCCTTTCTGCTTAATGCGTCAGCCACTACATTCGCTTTCCCGGGATGATAGCGAATCTCACAATCATAGTCGTTTATTAACTCGACCCACCTACGTTGCCTCATGTTCAATTGTTTCTGATCAAAAATATGTTGAAGGCTTTTATGATCAGTAAACACAGTGAATTTAACCCCATACAAGTAGTGTCTCCACATCTTCAATGCAAACACGACTGCTCCCAATTCTAGATCATGCGTCGTATAATTTCGCTCGTGAATCTTCAATTGTCGGGATGCGAATGCAATAACTTTCTTTCGTTGCATAAGAACACAACCAAAACCTTGTCGCGAAGCGTCACAATATATTTCAAAATCATCGTTCCCTTCTGGTAACGATAAAATAGGCGCCGTAGTTAACTTCTTCTTCAGTAATTGAAATGCGTTCTCCTGCTCCGAGGTCCATTCATATTTCTTCCCTTTTTGTGTTAACGCTGTCAACGGCTTAGCTATTCGGGAAAAATCTTGAATAAACCTTCTATAATAACCGGATAAACCCAAAAATTGGCGTATCTGCGTTGGTGTCTTAGGAGTCTCCCATTTTTCAATAGCTTCAGTTTTTGCTGGATCAACCTGAATTCCTTCGCTATTAACAACGTGACCAAGAAATTGCACTTCTTTCAACCAGAAAGCACACTTAGAAAATTTAGCATAAAGTTGTTCTTTTCTCAACAACTCCAGTATCAACCTTAAATGCTCTTCATGCTCTTGCTCACTCTTGGAATAGATAAGAATATCATCAATGAAAACGATAACAAACTTATCTAAATACGGACTACAAACTCGATTCATGAGGTCCATGAATACAGCTGGCGCATTCGTCAATCCAAACGGCATAACCAAAAATTCGTAATGACCATAACGTGTCCGAAAAGCAGTTTTCGGAATATCTTCTTCTTTGACGCGTAGTTGATGATAACCTGATCTTAGGTCAATTTTTGAATACACACATGATCCTTGCAATTGATCAAATAAGTCATCAATTCTCGGTAGTGGATACCGATTCTTGATAGTTAACTTATTTAATTCACGATAGTCTATACACATCCTAAAAGATCCATCTTTCTTCTTAACAAACAAAATTGGAGCTCCCCACGGTGAAGTACTCGGTCGTATGAATCCACGGTCCAGTAATTCTTTTAACTGACTTTGAAGTTCTTTTAACTCGGACGGTGCAAGTCTATATGGAGCACGAGCCACTGGTGCAGCTCCTGGTACTAAATCTATTTGAAATTCTACCGATCTAAATGGAGGTAATCCCGGCAATTCTTCCGGAAAAACTTCAGGAAAATCTCTTGCCACAGGCACGTCGTTGATGCACTTTTCTTTCTTTTCGACTTTATTAACATGTGCTAAAATAGCGTAACATCCCTTTTCTAAACACTTCTTGGCTTTCAAACAGCTAATGAGTTTTAGCTTTGAATTACCCTTCTCTCCATAAATCATCACCGGTATTTTATCCTTACCAGGAATACGAATTGCCTTCTTAGCACAAACAACTTCCGCTCCTATTTTGGACATCCAGTCCATGCCGACTATTACATCAAAACCTCCTAATTCTACGGGTATTAAGTCGATTTTAAACGTTTCTCCGGCTAGATTTATTTCACAATCACGACAAATTTTATCGGCTTTAATTAGTTTACCATTAGCTAACTCAATCAAGTACTTAGCATCTAGAGGTAATGATGAACAATTCAATTTAGTGTAAAAATTTATACACACGTAACTTCTATCGGCGCCAGTATCAAATAAGATAGATGCTGATAAGTTATTAATGGTAAACGTACCCGTAACAAGCTCCGGGTCTTCTCGTGCCTCTCTAGCATTAATAACAAACGCTCTTCCACGTGCAGGTCCGCCATTCTTTTCTGGATTCGGGCACTGACTCTTATAGTGACCTTGTTTTCCACACCCAAAACAAGTAATGTTAGCCAAAGCAGTTCTATTTGCGTTGGTGGCAGGAGTCTTGTTACCATTTGTAACGAGAGCCTTACAATCTTCAGCAAGATGTCCCTGTCTATTGCATTTAGTGCACAACACACTACAGTAACCAAAATGATGTTTGTGACAACGGTTGCATAAAGGACTTTGTCCTTTGTAACCAAAGCCTGAACCACTACCCGCACCTTTCGTGGTTTCTTGTTTCTTATAAGGTTGTTGTTGGTTACCTCGATCATAACCTCCATTCCACTTTTTCTTGTTCCCCAATACCTTCACCTCAGTATTGAATGCTTTCTTGTCCAAAATGACCTGATCCATTAGCTCATTTGCCATGGTTATAGCTTCATGAATTGTTTTAGGTTTCGATGCCGTAACGTTTGCCTTGACCTTTCTGGGCAAACCACCTTTGTACATTTCAATCTTCCGTGCTTCGGTTGGAACCAATTCAGGACATAGTAAAACCAATTCCATGAATCGCTGATTGTAGTTGGTGATTTCAGTACCAACCACCTTTAAACTTCGTAACTCATCTTCTAACTTAATAACCTCATTCCTTGGACAATACTCGGTGATTATCATCGCTTTGAATTCTTCCCATGGAGTATCATAAGCTACATCTCCTCCTACCGCCTTCACATAATTCTTCCACCATGTGAGTGCACTATCTTGTAAAGTGCACGATGCAAACTTGGTCATGTCTTTTTCATCACAACCACTGATTTTGAACACCGTCTCCATCTTTTCTATCCATCGGGTTAAACCGATCGGTCCTTCCGTTCCACTGAATGATGATGGCTTGCAAGCTTGAAACGTCTTGTAGGAGCATCCTACACGAGGATTTGGGTTAACTGCAGCAGCTCTTGCAGCTTCGACCCATAGCATTCTATCGTTCACTCGCTGGTTGATGAGTTCCTCGAGTTCTTGTTCCGTCATTCGATTCAATCGCGCCATTTCCTAATGAAAGAAAATAATTATTCACATGGAATATTATAGATGTAGTGTGCATTTATAGTACATTTATAGCTTGTTAATAATATGAACCAGGTATTATTATAAAAGCCTTTTCTTCTTATTAGCGTTTTATAATTATATCTTGGGTAGTACCTACCCGTTAATGTTCATACTTAATAGCTTAGTACAGAACCAATTACTACAATCTAAATAATACTTAACCATGGAAAATTATTGCATTTCATACTTCGCTATTTTACATATGCTTATCTTACATCAAACTTTAAGCAAACCACACTAATAATATTATAGAAAACATTATTTGATTCCATGGTTTAATACGGCAGTGCATCGTTCGGTCTATTTTCTAGGGCGTTTAGTTCCAATGAATGGCCTAACGCTTATCCTAGCTGTCTGCCTACGTTTTGGCTGAGGAGCCGAAGAACTAGACGCCGGGATAGCACTAATAGGAATAGCGGGAATAGGGGTGGTAGTGTTGAGTGGAATTGGTGCCACGTCATTCTCACTAAGTTCGGGATTTGAATTTTCTAATTCATTCGCTTTTCGTTTCTTTCCTTGATCGAATTTTTCTTTCGTAATTTCTAGTATTTCTTCCTCGGGTTCACTTTCTTCTTCGGGTTCACTTTCCTCTTCGGGTTCACTTTCCTCCTCGGGTTCACTTTCCGATATTTCAATAGTTGGTTCATCCGGAAATTGTGAGTCTTCCCCAAAAATACCACTTTCGTCATCGGATATGTTAATGACTGAAACACAATCTGAAGGTTCTGATTCGGAGTCGCTGAATGTGATAATAAGTTTCGAGCCCGACATCTATCACATAACAACTAACCCATTAGTACTTACATAATATTTACATATAAATTTTTAACCAACAGTGATAAGCAATGGTTTTTAAAATCAGACCCGGTCAAAGTCCAGACTTTACTAATGTATCCTAACGACTTCTTGGTTAGACACACTAATGCAAACCTGGTTCGCTAAGACCAACGCTCTGATACCACATGTCATAACCCGTCCTTAACCATAAGAACGCGTTAGATAACGTATGATTTCATTGCGAGGTATTGACCTCTATATGAGACATTTTTGAAAGAAAACTGCATATATTATACATTACAAACCATAACCATTATTTTTGTTACAAGCTTAAGACAATAAAAAGAAGATTAACGTTTAGCGATAATCTTCGACTTACAAACTTTACAAATGATGACAACAACACGGTTTCTAGCATATTTTACAATACAACATCTCGGATATGCAGTTTTATTTTTGACACAAACATGCGTACGCAAGATCCTGGTTAGATCCAACATGATGCAGCGGAAGCTTTAGAAATCACCTGAGAATAGACATGTTTTAAAAAGGTCAACATAAAGTTGGTGAGATATAGGTTTAGTGCCGGCAGCAATATATATATAGACCACAAGATTTCGTATATAAACAGTTTAATAAAAGTATTCTAAGTGGTTGAGCACTTGGTAACCATACTTAACATTTTCACGTCGCATATTCCCTTTAATATGAAATCTTACTACACCGTACCAAGTGTAGTCACAAAACGAAGTACTGTGCAACCGTTGAATACTGGTCGTCCAGTCCGGTTGGGGTTGTCAGGCCCGATAGATCTATCAACAGGATTCGCGTTTACAATACCGCTGTAAATATTAGTTACCAAGCTACAGGGAAGTATGCCAGTGGTACAACTCAACGTAGAATATATTTTTCAGTTACTTGTGTCCATATCGTAAAACATAAAATACATGTATTCTCATCCCGAAATATTTAGAGTTTAAAAGTGGGACTATATACTCACTCTTGTCTTGATGATATAAATAATTTGACTCGGTCTTCCGGTTGATATCACGAACCTATCCATATATAATATATCAATATGTTTTCATTTTTAAACAAACGTTATAAATATATACTTGTTATACTTTTAATACTTTGAATAATTCCTTAGTCCGTAGTTAGCAGTCCGATGTTAGTAATTCAATTTTAATGGTTCATTTTTAGATGTTTAATATACCCGCAATGAAATAAATAAAACCCCCAACGAAATCAATAAAACCCCATCGTATATGTGTTGGTCGAGATTAATCTTGACCCATGGTACCGGTGTTGTCAAATGACGTGTTGCGTACATAAAGTACCGGTGTTGTCAAATGACGTGTTGCGTACAATCATGGGATCTTATGATTAATCTTCTCGTGTTGTTTACGGGTGATCCTGAACCATATAAAATTGAATTATAAGTACATATATATAAAATATCATGTTATCTTAGAAATATGTGATTTATATCATTTTTTTCCAATTGATCCCGTAGTTGAAATGATCTAGGATAACCAATTTTGTTTCGGTCATAGTTTCTTCGTTACAAATCCGTTTTCGTTGATTCAAATTGCCATCTTCTTGGATCGAGTTCTTCTTTAAGACTATGAACTGTAAATACCTTGGTTTGTATTCAAAATCATACGGCATAAGTGAAACATTAGTGAAACATATGAAGTTAAACATTTTTGTTACAACAAAATCATTTAATGACCATTTTTCCAAAAATACTTATACTTTGAAAAACCAAGTTTTACCTTGTTAAATTAACATATAAATAAGTTATGTTACATGTCTTGAAGTATTTTAAAAGTTAAGTTAGAAGGATCTATTTAGTTTGCAAACAAGTTTGAAAACATTCAAACTATGTTCTTGTTGTTAAACTTGTATACCACAAAATATGATAGCTATATATATATGAATCGAATAAGGTTATGAACATAGATTCTACCTCAAGTTCCTTGGATGAAGTTGCTGTAAAAGAGAAGTAAGAAGCTAGAATCAAAAGGGTACTAGAGGTGGATGAAAGATTGGAAGTAAGTTGGTGTTCTTGGAGGGTTTTCTTGAAGTGTTTTTGTATGGTTTTCTTATGGTGTTTTAGTATGGTTTTTGAAGCTAGATTTTTGTAGATGTGAGCTGAGATGATTAAGGGGTTTAAGGCTCATAAGTGTGTGTGTTTTAGAGTTAGTGATCTAGTGAAGAAAATGGAAATGAGCATGTATATATATACACATATCAAAAACGTGATATATAGATATATGATATGTATAACTTTGTTTTGTTACAAATAAGTCTTGATAAATGACTAAAGATGGTTCCCACAAGTTGTTATCATGTCCCTTAATCATTCATGGCTGATCATTGGTATTTCCTATTGGTATATACCAATAGTAAATACATCTAGAAGCTAGGTATGATACGAGTACAAATACTCTAGTTATACGTATAGAAATTTTGTGAAAAATGGATTGAGGATTCAAATATAGCTATCTTTTGTGAATACACTTATATGGTTTTATGTATTTAAGTCTTTAAAAGTGATTAAATACATTACTTATACGATACATGTATAACATTATATGTCTTAAGTATTTATGTCAAATAACGTTACGTATAGTTATCGTTTTGAAAACTTAAGTTAGTAGTTTCAAAATACACATATAACTTGTTGTTATTAATATAAAATGAGGTATTAAAACATTCTTTAATCATGTTAAATATGTATATATACATATATATACACAAACGTATAATTATCATATATTGTATAGTTCGTGATATCATCGGTCAAACTAGACGGTCAAACGTTGTGTAAAACTCTTTTCGGGAATATAAGTCTCGACAATTTGGATTGCTTATCATGTTGGTAAGGTTTAATTTATGTAAATATTAATCTTATAAGTATAGTATGATCGAAAAAGTGCGGGTCGTTACAACAGGTCCATTGTGTCAAAAATAATGCGGCTAGGATATTATTGGCCCACCATGTACGCGGATACTGCGCGCATAGTTAAGCAATGTGAATCATGCCAAATACATGCACCTATTAGCAGAGCACCTGCGCATCCAATGATACCAGTCTCCTCACCGTGGCCATTCTGAAAATGGGCAATCGACATAGTCGGACCATTCCCAAAAGGCCGAGGAAACATCAAATTCTTGATTGTTGCAATCGACTATTTCACAAACTGGGGGGACATAATGATACCGCAACCCGCAGGCGCACCGCGAATGTATGCGGACAATCACTATTGTGCGTATGCGTGTTCTTGTGTGCGGTATGCAGCGTGCGTATGCCTTTGTTCCCGGTACGGTGGTTGCTTAGCTGTCAAGTAAATATCTTTTCCATAATTATATCCGTGATTCGGGGGAGTCAGTTATGGATGAGATTATCATGATCTGGGACGGTTCTAGAATTAGGGTTTGCCTATAAATACAAACCCTGATCATCGTTTACAGGACACAGCACATTACGTAACCATCGCATACGATATACATTACGTAAAACAGCATCATTCAGCATCTTTTCAAGGTTAACAGGTTAGTCTTTTGTAAGCTAGTACCTACGACCTTATTTGGGGCCTTCCGATCAGCGACCGCTATCGAAGGTGGACTTAATCACTTGGCCACCCCGCCGACATCATCATGTCGGCCAGGGTTATTCACGGTAGCCGGACCGGAGAGCCACGTTCTAAGATCTTTAAACCCCTCTTTACGTATTGAGCAGGCATATTAAACCCCTCGGTTAAAATATGCATGATCACTTATTAGTAATTTAAAGGCACAAAAACTAATAAGAAAAGGTTGCTATGCTGTTCTAGCACACGTCGAGAAAGTACAAACTGAAGAAAAGAGCATCAATGATGTTCTCGTCGCAAAAGAATTTCCTGATGTATTTCCGAAAGAATTACCGGGATTACCCCCACATCGATCCGTTGAATTTCAAATAGATCTTGTACCAGGAGCTGCACCAATAGCTCGTGCTCCTTACAGACTCGCACCCAGCGAGATGAAAGAACTGCAAAGCCAATTACAAGAACTTTTAGAGCGTGGTTTCATTCGACCAAGCACATCACCGTGGGGAGCTCCTGTTTTGTTTGTCAAGAAGAAAGATGGTACATTCAGGTTGTGTATCGACTACCGAGAGTTGAACAAACTTACCATCAAGAACCGCTACCCACTACCGAGAATCGATGACTTATTTGATCAACTACAAGGCTCGTCTGTTTATTCAAAGATTGACTTACGTTCCGGGTATCATCAAATGCGGGTGAAAGAAGATGATATTCCAAAGACTGCTTTCAAAACATGTTACGGTCATTACGAGTTTATGGTCATGCCGTTTGGTTTAACTAATGCACCAGCTATGTTCATGGACCTTATAAACCGAGTGTGTGGACCATACATTGACAAGTTTGTCATTGTTTTCATTGATGACATACTTATTTACTCAAAGAATGACCAAGAACACGGTGAACATTTGAGAAAGGTGTTAGAAGTATTGAGGAAGGAAGAATTGTACGCTAAATTTTCAAAGTGTGCATTTTGGTTGGAAGAAGTTCAATTCCTCGGTCACATAGTGAACAAAGAAGGTATTAAGGTGGATCCGGCAAAGATAGAAACTGTTGAAAAGTGGGAAACCCCGAAAACTCCGAAACACATACGCCAGTTTTTAGGACTAGCTGGTTACTACAGAAGGTTCATCCAAGACTTTTCCAGGATAGAAAAACCCTTGACTGCATTAACGCATAAAGGGATTTGAATGGAAGGATGAACAAGAGAAAGCGTTTCAGTTATTGAAGAAAAAGCTAACTACGACACCTATATTGTCATTGCCTGAAGGGAATGATGATTTTGTGATTTATTGTGATGCATCAAAGCAAGGTCTCAGTTGTGTATTAATGCAATGAACGAAGGTGATTACTTATGCGTCTAGACAATTGAAGATTCACGAACAAAATTATACGACGCATGATTTGGAATTAGGCGCGGTTGTTTTTGCATTAAAGACTTGGAGGCACTACTTATATGGGGTCAAAAGTATTATATATACCGACCACAAAAGTCTTCAACACATATTTAATCAGAAACAACTGAATATGAGGCAGCGTAGGTGGATTGAATTGTTGAATGATTACGACTTTGAGATTCGTTACCACCCGGGGAAGGCAAATGTGGTAGCCGACGCCTTGAGCAGGAAGGACAGAGAACCCATTCGAGTAAAATCTATGAATATAATGATTCACAATAACCTTACTACTCAAATAAAGGAGGCGCAACAAGGAGTTTTAAAAGAGGAAAATTTAAAGGATGAAATACCCAAAGGATCGGAGAAGCATCTTAATATTCGGGAAGACGGAACCCGGTATAGGGCTGAAAGGATTTGGGTACCAAAATTTGGAGATATGAGAGAAATGGTACTTAGAGAAGCTCATAAAACCAGATACTCAATACATCCTGGAACAGGGAAGATGTACAAGGATCTCAAGAAACATTTTTGGTGGCCGGGTATGAAAGCCGATGTTGCTAAATACATAGGAGAATGTTTGACGTGTTCTAAGGTCAAAGCTAAGCATCAGAAACCATCAGGTCTACTTCAACAACCCGAAATCCCAGAATGAAAATGGGAAAACATTACCATGGATTTCATCACTAAATTGCCAAGGACTGCAAGTGGTTTTGATACTATTTGGGTAATAGTTGATCGTCTCACCAAATCAGCACACTTCCTGCCAATAAGAGAAGATGACAAGATGGATAAGTTAGCACGACTGTATTTGAAGGAAGTCGTCTCCAGATATGGAATACCAATCTCTATTATCTCTGATAGGGATGGCAGATTTATTTCAAGATTCTGGCAGACATTACAGCAAGCATTAAGAACTCGTCTAGACATGAGTACTGCCTATCATCCACAAACTGATGGGCAGAGCGAAAGGACGATACAAACGCTTGAAGACATGCTACGAGCATGTGTTATTGATTTCGGAAACAGTTGGGATCGACACCTACCGTTAGCAGAATTTTCCTACAACAACAGTTATCATTCTAGTATTGAGATGGCGCCGTTTGAGGCACTTTATGGTAGAAAGAGCAGATCTTCGATTTGTTGGAATGAAGTGGGGGATAGACAGATTATGGGTCCGGAGATAATACAAGAAACTACCGAGAAAATCATCCAAATTCAACAAAGATTGAAAACCGCCCAGAGACGACAAAAGAGCTACGCGGACAGTAAAAGAAAAGATATAGAGTTTGAAATAGGAGAAATGGTCATGCTTAAGGTTTCACCTTGGAAAGGCGTTGTTCGATTTGGTAAACGGGGGAAACTAAATCCAAGGTACATTGGACCATTCAAGATTATAGATCGTGTCGGACCAGTAGCTTACCAACTGGAGCTACCTCAACAACTCGCAGCTGTACATAACACTTTCCACGTCTCAAATTTGAAGAAATTTTTTGCTAAAGAAGATCTCACTATTCCGTTGGACGAAATCCAAATCAATGAAAAACTTCAATTCATTGAAGAACCCGTCGAAATAATGGATCGTGAGGTTAAGAGACTTAAACAAAACAAGATACCGATTGTTAAGGTTCGATGGAATGCTCGTAGAGGACCCGAGTTCACCTGGGAGCGTGAAGATCAGATGAAGAAGAAATACCCGCATCTATTTCTAGAAGATTCGTCAACACTTTCAACAGCTTAAAATTTCGGGATGAAATTTATTTAACGGGTAGGTACTGTAGTGACCCGAACTTTTCAATGTTTATATATATTAAATGAAATTGATATTTACATGATTAAGTATTTCCAACATGTTAAGCAATCAAACTTATTAAGACTTGATTAATTGGAATAGGTTTCATATAGACAAATGACCACCCAAGTTGACCGGTGATTCACGAACGTTAAAACTTGTAAAAACTATACGATGACATATATATGGTTATATATATAGTTAACATGATTTTATTATAAGTATGTATCTCATTAGGTATTTTAACAATGAGTTATATACATAAAAATGAGACTATTAAATTAAGAAACTCGAAAACGATATATATAACGATTATCGTTATAACGTCTTACTAGGTACATATGAATCATATTAAGATATTGATACACTTGGTTAATTATGTTAAATGATAAGTAAATATATCATTAAGTGTATTAACAATGAACTACATATGTAAAAATAAGACTACTAACTTAATGATTTTGAAATGAGACATATATGTAACGATTATCGTTGTAACGACATTTAATGTATATAGATCATATTAAGAGATATTCGTACATCATAATATCATGATAATATAATAATTTAAAATCTCATTTGATATTATAAACATTGGGTTAACAACATTTAACAAGATCGTTAACCTAAAGGTTTCAAAACAACATTTACATGTAACGACTAACGATGACTTAACAACTCAGTTAAAATGTATATACATGTAGTGTTTTAATATGTATTCATACACTTTTGAAAGACATCAAGACACTTATCAAAATACTTCTACTTAACAAAAATGCTTACAATTACATCCTCGTTCAGTTTCATCAACAATTCTACTCGTATGCACCCGTATTCGTACTCGTACAATTCACAGCTTTTAGATGTATGTACTATTGGTATATACACTCCAATGATCAGCTCTTAGCAGCCCATGTGAGTTATCTAACACATGTGGGAACCATCATTTGGCAACTAGCATGAAATATCTCATAAAATTACAAAAATATGAGTAATCATTCATGACTTATTTACATGAAAACAAAATTACATATCCTTTATATCTAATCCATACACCAACGACCAAAAACACCTACAAACACTTTTATTCTTCAATTTTCTTCATCTAATTGATCTCTCTCAAGTTCTATCTTCAAGTTCTAAGTGTTCTTCATAAATTCCAAAAGTTCTAGTTTCATAAAATCAAGAATACTTTCAAGTTTGCTAGCTCACTTCCAATCTTGTAAGGTGATCATCCAACCTCAAGAAACCTTTGTTTCTTACAGTAGGTTATCATTCTAATACAAGTTAATAATCATATTCAAACTTTGGTTCAATTTCTATAACTATAACAATCTTATTTCAAGTGATGATCTTACTTGAACTTGTTTTCGTGTCATGATTCTGCTTCAAGAACTTCGAGCCATCCAAGGATCCGTTGAAGCTAGATCCATTTTTCTCTTTTCCAGTAGGTTTATCCAAGGAACTTAAGGTAGTAATGATGTTCATAACATCATTCGATTCATACATAAAAAGCTATCATATTCGAAGTGGTAAACTAGTAATCACTAGAACATAGTTTAGTTAATTCGAAACTTGTTCGCAAATAAAGTTAATACTTCTAACTACACTTTTAAAATCAACTATACACATGATCTATATCTATATGATATGCTAACTTAATGATTTAAAACCCGGAAACACGATAAACACCATAAAACCGGATTTACGCTGTCGTAGTTACAACCGGGGGCTGTTTTGGTTTTGATAATTAAAACTATGAAAAACTTTGATTTAAAATCTATACTTCTGGGAAAATGATTTTTCTTATGAACATGAAACTATATCCAAAAATCATGGTTAAACTCAAAGTGAAAGTATGTTTTTCAAAACAGTCATCAAGATGTCGTTCTTTCGACGGAAATGACTACCTCTTTCAAAAATGACTTGTAACTTGTATTTCTGACTATAAACTATACCTTTTCTGTTTAGTTTCATAAAGTCAAGTTCAATATGAAACCTTGGCCACTGGAATCACTCAAAACAGATTAGAAACGAAGAAATGGCGAGTAAAACAAGATTGATAAAAACTACTCATTTTACCTACGTGAAAGTTAGTAATAAATCTATTCCAACCATATCCTAATCAACTTATATTGTATATTATGTAATCTTGAGATACCATAGACACGTATACAATGTTTCGACCTATCATGTCGACCCATATATATATATATATATATTGCGGAACAACCATAGACACTCTATATGTGAATGTTGGAGTTAGCTATACAGGGTTGAGGTTGATTCCAAAATATATATATAGTTTGAGTTGTGATCAATACTGAGATACGTATACACTGGGTCGTGGATTGATTCAAGATAATATTTATTGATTTATTTCTCTACATCTAACTGTGGACAACTAGTTGTAGGTTACTAACGAGGACATCTGACTTAATAAACTTAAAACATCAAAATGTATTAAATGTTTTGTAAATATATTTTGAACATACTTTGATATATATGTATATATTGTTATAGGTTTGTGAATCAACCAGTGGCCAAGTCTTACTTCTCGACGAAGTAAAAATCTGTGAAAGTGAGTTATAGTCCCACTTTTAAAATCTAATATTTTTGGGATGAGAATACATGCAGGTTTTATAAATGATTTAAAAAATAGACACAAGTACGTGAAACTACATTCTATGGTTGAATTATCGAAATCGAATATGCCCCTTTTTATTAAGTCTGGTAATCTAAGAATTAGGGAACAGACACCCTAATTGACGCGAATCCTAAAGATAGATCTATTGGGCCTAACAAACCCCATCCAAAGTACCGGATGCTTTAGTACTTCGAAATTTATATCATATCCGAAGGGTGTCCCGGAATGATGGGGATATTCTTATATATGCATCTTGTTAATATCGGTTACCAGGTGTTCACCATATGAATGAATTTTATCTTTATGTATGGGATGTATATTGAAATATGAAATCTTGTGGTCTATTATTATGATTTGATAATATATAGGTTAAACCTATAACTCACCAACATTTTTGTTGATGTTTTAAGCAAGTTTATTCTCAGGTGATTATTAAGAGCTTCCGATGTTGCATACTAAAATAAGGACAAGATTTGGAGTCCATGCTTGTATGATATTATGTAAAAACTGCATTCAAGAAACTTATTTTTGATGTAATATATTCTTATTGTAAACCATTATGTAATGGTCGTGTGTAAACGGTATATTTTAGATTATCATTATTTGATAATCTACGTTATGCTTTTTAAACCTTTATAGATAAAATAAAGGTTATGGTTGTTTTAAAAATGAATGCAGTCTTTGAAAAACATCTCATATAGAGGTCAAAACCTCGTGACGAAATCAATTAATATGGAACGTTTATAATCAATATGAACGGGGCATTTCAGTACCTCTTCGTGTCTGATCCTTAAACATCACCATCCACACAAATCTCAATAGCCAAATCTGTGTAACCCAAGATGAGGCTCTCAAAGATGAAAATATTTCTCACGAATGCTTGAACGTTCTCGTCTCTCGATTCGAGGTTAAAGAGACCGGGCTCCGATATTTTGCCTGAAGAATTTGGGTGCCTAGTTATGGGGATTTATGAAGCCTTATTCTAGACGAAGCCCATAAGTCAAGGTATTCGATTCATCCCAGAGCCGGTAAGATGTACCATGATCTCAAAGAATAATATTGGTGGCCGAACCTTAAAAAGGACATTGCTACTTATGTTGGAAAGTGTTTAACTTGTTCCAAGGTCAAAGCCGAACATCAAAGGCCATTCGGGTTACTTCAACAACCCGAAATCCCGGAGTGGAAGTGGGAAAGGATAACGATGGACTTCATCACGAAACTACCAAAACAGTAGACGGTTATGATACCGTTTGAGTTATTATTGACCGTCTCACCAAATTCGCTCACTTCCTAGCCATGAAAGAAACCAATAAGATGGATAAACTTGCACAACTATACATAAAGGAAATTGTATCCCGTCACGGTGTACCCTTATCAATTATTTTCGACCGAGATGCCCGGTTCGCTTCTAGATTTTGGGGTTCCTTACAAGAAGACTTGGGAACACGTTTACACATGAGTACCGCATATCACCCACAAACTGACGGACAAAGCGAACGCACGATTCAAACCTTGGAAGACATGTTACGAGCTTGTGTTATTGACTTCGGAAAGGCTTGGGAAAAGCATTTGCCTCTAGCCGAATTCTCTTACAACAATAGTTACCACTCGAGTATTAATGCCGCACCTTTCGAAGCTTTACATGGCTGCAAATGTCGTTCTCCTATTTGTTGGGCCAAAGTGGGTGATAAGCAATTCACCGGACCCAAACTCATCCATGAAACAACCAAGAAGATCGTTCAAATCCAAGAAAGGCTCAAGACGGGCCGTAATCGTCAAAAGCGCTATGCCGACAGATGTAAAGATCTCAAACTCCAAGTGGGTGACCACGTAATGTTAAAAGTCGCACCTTGGAAGGGTGTAATCCATTTCGGAAAGCATGGAAAGCTAAATCCGCAATATATTGGTCCTTTTGAAATCTTGGAGCGTGTTGGACCCGTTGCTTACCGTTTGGATCTACCGTTTCAATTAAGTTCTATCCATCCTACCTTCCACGTGTCGAACTTAAAGAAGTATCTTGCAGAACAAGAACTTATTATTCCTCTCGATGAACTTACTATTGATGATCAACTCCACTTCGTAGAAGAGCCAGTTGAGGTTATGGACCGAGAAGTCAACCGCTTGAAACAAAGCAAAATTTCCAAATCGTCAGAGTTTGATGGAATGCTAAACGAAGACCCGAGTTTACTTGGAAAAGAGGAGATTAAATGGAAAGGAAGTATCCTCACTTATTTGGAAATGGGGCAATGGAAACCCTCGAGGAGGAACCAACACCTGTTACATCCACCTAAAATTTCGGGACGAAATTTTCTTTAACAGGTGGGTAATGTAACGACCCAAATTTTTCGACTTATATTTATACTTTAAACTTTCACGAATCTGCGTATATGTGTGTATTGAGCTAGATGATATTCTGGGATCATCATCCTGTGATACCCCGTCCTAATCCATCTGGACGAAGTCACCAACATCTGGTCCCATTGCGATGATCGACTCCAAACAATGTCTTTAAAATGAGCAAATGCACAGCGGAAGGTTTCTTTCATACCTGAAAATAAACATGCCTTCAAGTGTCAACCAAAAGGTTGTTGAGTTCATAGGTTTATCATAAAACAATAAAATTCATCATTTTGATAGACCCCAAGATTTAAATGCTGCATGGTACAAATGGGCCCGAATCCTATAACCACCTGTAATGTACATGCGATATCTTTTAAATACAGTACACCTTTCTCGTGTACGAAATCATCTTTCATAAATTCTTAGTAACCGTACACATATCTTGTGCACAAAAATAACATACACATAACCTGTGTATAAAATCATTCTCTCGATACATAACATTCACTTCAATTGGTGGCAATTATCATGTCCACATAATTCAATGGTGGCAATTATCATGTCCACATAATTCAATGGTGGCAACTATCATGTCCACATAATTCAATGGTGGCAATTATCATGTCCACATAATTCAATAATAATCCGCAGAACTTCTGTCTGCATAATAATTCATTCGAGGAATGTTTTGCTTGTGTCTATCTCGTCAAACATTTATAAAAGCATTTCATGTATTCGCAGTTCACAATGTATTTCAAAAGCATTTAATAAAGCAGTTGTAAAAGTAGTGCATGTATTCTCAGTTCCAAAAATGTAAAGAGTAAAAGGGAATCAAATGAACTCACCATACTGTATTTTGTAGTAAAAATACATATGACATCGTTGAACAAGTTTAGGGTTGGTCTCGGATTCACGAACCTATATCATTTATATATATATTAACACATATAATTGTAATCGAACCAAATTAGGTATTATTATTAATTTTTATTTCAGTAACTTGTACGTTTCATTAATGACTAAATTAACTATATTTATTTTTATATACATTAAATAGATAATTAATATTTATTACAAACATATTAATATAGTTATGTTTTATGTATATAATATATTTCTATATAGAAAATATTTATTTGATATATTAATAATACTAAAAATAATAATGATAAAAATAATAATATTAGTGTTAGAAATAATAAAAATGATAATAAAAATAATAATGATAAAAATAATGATAATTCTAATAATAATAATAATAATGATAGTTCTAATAATAGAAATGGTAATTTTTATAATAAAAAAATTAGTTTCAATAATAATATCACTTACATTAAAAATGATAATAATAATAATAATAATAATAATAATAATAATAATAATAATAATAATAATAATAATAATAATAATAATAATAATAATAATAATAATAATAATAATAATAATAATAATAATAATAATAATAATAATAATGAGTAATAAGTAAACTACCTCAAAGAAGTTGTCCTTAAAAAAAAATGCCCAAGTTCGGGTTTGAACCCGCTACCTCCCGCTAACCCAATATCATCCTTAACCATTCCATCGCCATTTCATTTCTAATTTAACCACTACTCTAAATCATTTAAACTCAAATGAATCTACTCCTTCTTCATAGTTCACATAAAATCGTCATCAACATTTTATGTTCATAATATCATCATCATCGTGACCAATATTATTATCATCGATCATGAATCATTATCATCTTCATTTCCTAACCCGTTACCATAATTATCTACATATCATCTTTATCATAACCTCATATCATCATACCATTATGTATTCATCATCATACACAATCATCATTATGTCCTAATCATCATCATGAAACAATTATCATCTTAATTATCTTATTATTATATTTATATCATCATCCTTCAATTATGTAATCCTAACATCATTCAAGTATAAACATCCTGTCTCGAGTTATTTAAACAGAAGTGAAAATGGAATAACAATTGCAGCCACAATCTATTATCATTATTCTCCTGTTTGGCCCAACAAGCTAAGCCCAATATCGAAACTAATTAGTGACGGCCCAACTAAAGGAACTCTCGGCCCAAACAACGATTCTAAATAATCAGTCCAACAACACATCCTGTAATAAACCGATTATGATATTGTAAGGGTTTCAAGTCGGGTTATTCCACCGAAACAGAAACATTATTATATTCGTTTCATATAATAACAAAATATAAAGTTATGTGATTCCATTTTGTCGGCCAAAAAATCTACTTGTAAGTGCTATACTATAAAATATAATCAAGTGGGTTATCTAGTTAGATTTCCACTCACCAACTCTCCATCATAAATAACAGTTTTTTTTTCGATTAACACAGTAGCTTCATCTTTATTCAATAACGTTATTGCATCATCCTTCAAATGGTTATGCTCGACTAAAACAGGAAAGTGATGCAGCTGCAGTTCACAATGGTTGTGGTGGTGGTTCGAAATGAATAGGAAAACAGAAAACAACTGCAGTAGTAACAGGAGCTTACATAAGATAATTTAAAGGTATTTTTAAGCTGTGAATCGAGAACAGAAACAGGAGAAAAAAAAATAGAAAACATGACATCAGAATACAAAATGTTGTCCTTGGTGATTATCTGGCAGGAACAGGAAACATTGAGTAGTGATTGGTAACATGTTGATGGTTTTGTGGTGACAATTGAAACAGAAAATCAGAAGTAGTAACCCAAGCTATGGTTCGGGTAGTAAAGGTATCAACAGAAGCAGCAGTTTGAGGGCTGAAGATGGTGACAGATGGTGGATTGTGGTGATGAAAGGTGATAGTCGTGAATGTTTTGGTTCAAGGTTGAAGATGGTGGTGATAGGGTGGTGCAAGGAGAGGTGGTGTTATGGCGTGTGATGGTTATTCAAGGAAGAAGAAGGTGTTGATAAACGGTGGTGTTCGAAGGTTGTCATGAATATGGTTATTCTTGCAAGTGGGTGGTGGTGTTTGTTGTGTTCAAAACTGAAACATAAACATGGTAACGAGGTTTTGGTGACTTCCGGTAGTGATTCATGAAGAAGAGAAGAGGGAGAGAGAGTATGAATGAGTTGAGGTGGTTCAGTTTCAAATAGGGATGGTTGTTTTGGGTCGTGCTCAAAATGAAAACAGAAAACGGAAATTGTTTAAGGTGACGAAGGTGGTGATGACTTTTAGATGGTGATCACGATGGATAATGAGCCAGGGTGGTGGCGGATGGTAGTTGCCAGTGGGTGATGGTGGCGAGCAGGAAGTGGTGATGGATGATGCACGATTGTATGTATCTATATGTGATGATTGTATAAGTTTATCTATATACAAGGATAAGAGATTATTGATAGGTAGTTAAAACAATGACACTAACAATAATGTATCATCAAAGTCACGGATGAATAATATTAATAATATAATAATAAAACTTTAATAACCATGCCGAATTCATAGCCACTATTCACTGTACAGTTAATATGTCGACATAATTTTATAATTATTTAGACTTCATGTTTTCACAGACTGGATCTCATGCTCTGTTGTTAAACGTGGCGGATAAAAATACTCTAAAAAAATCCCATATCTCTAAATTAACTATATTTATTTATTTTGGTCATTATGGTATAAACGTCAATCATTAATTTAATAAATAAAATTTACATCAACTGTCCCTCTCAATTCTGGGTAAAATATAAAAAGTGTTAAAATTAAATAACTAGATCCTATATACATTTTAGTAAGCCTAAAATTTATATAACTTATTTTCGGAACACTGTTTATTTTAAAATCACATAAGTTCGAATTTAACTTGTTTAATATCAATCGGAACATCAAACGAGTAATACAATCATTTAATATTTATTTTTAATATACTTTATATATATATATATATATATATATATATATATATATATATATATATATATATATATATATATATATATATATATATATATATATATATATATATATATGTTTTAAATAATAATTATTATAATATCCTATTTTATAACAATAACATTAAATATTTCAAATTATACAACCAATTATTATTTATATATATACACACATATCTATTTACAAATAGTTGTTCGTGAATCGTCAGGAATGGTCGAAAGTCAAATGAATATAGGAACATTTTTGAGACTTCAACATTACAGACTTTGCTTATCGTGTCGAAACCATATAAAGATTGAGTTTAAATTTGGTCAAAAATTTCCGGGTCGTCACAGTACCTACCCGTTAAAGAAATTTCGTCCCGAAATTTGAGTGGGATAGTCATGGATGACAATAAGTATGTTTTCCTAACGAATATGAGCTGTTAAATAGAGTTTTATTACTGTTGAGTAATATTGATAAGATAATTCGATTACTCGAAGAGTATAGGTGAAACTATCACCAAATAGTGAAATGAGGAAGACATGTTTCATCATAACTTTTGACTTGTCATGGTTGAATTCCGGAATTCAAAGAATTTAAAGAAAATCTTCGAAATATAAAAGATTTGATTCTTCGACGAAAAAGGAAATGAAGATCTTTATAAATAAATACGGTGATCTGCCTCGATTACTATGTCTGATATTTCCATTATAAATTAAACTCTTCCGTTCCATTATTCTCACCATTCCTATACTTTCTTTCTTAGTTCATACATCCAAAAGATTGTGAAAATGCTCAATCCAGTTCTGATCCTTGTCCTTATCCTTACTTTTGTAACCATCATTCTCCTTTTCTAACTTCTGCCGGAGGAATCTGCTTTCTTCTACCTCGCACTTAGGGTTATAGTGTTTTTAATTCTTCCGTGTCTTTATATTGCGATAAACATTGATATACACGGTTTGTAATTTAGGTGTTGTTATCGAGCTTTATATTTTCCTTTATTTTTCGAAACTCCGTGCTCTTGTTTTCTATTCCCGACTCCAATTCAAGCGAATAATGGTCCAGAATTCGTAGATATAGAGTTTCGAATGATTATAATGTTCTAAGCAGGGTGGAACGTGGTAGCACGATTTGATTTGTCAAATTACCAGAATTACTGAGGATAGAACTATCAAGAATATATTCTCTTGATAGTTCTGAAGTTAAGCAGAATGAAATAGTTATGTAACATGGCACATGATGACGTTATGATCTGTGAATCATCATGTTCCATTAGAAACTCAGCATGACCTACTGTAATATAATCACGTTGATCAAGTGTCATTATATTATACTAACTCATGCATCAGTTCCCAACACTACTTCAATATCATTCATATTTTAATCTCGAAAGTTACAGAATATAGAAACTAATAGTTTCTCATATGATGTAATACTGATAGCTCAAAGAGATAAATGATTTCAGATAAGATTAGTTATGAAAATATATTCGGAAATATCGAGGATATTTATAATGAAAGATACGATAATATCTTTGAATATCTAAGATCAGAGGATGATGGAGACTATTGTCCGCAAGGGTTAGAGTAAGGAGCAAGATATTCGCTAAAGACTTCAGTAGGCATTGAATCATTTGGATTCTTTGAAGTCAAACTTATTCTTTATGATTTGTCCACGGCTTCCTTCATAATCCGCTTTTCGGTAATAAATTTTCTATTTGGGTGTTTCCAATACTCCATTCTTTATCATCAAACTTTCGACGGTTAAGGTCGTATACTGTTTTTTTTTTTTTTTTGCTGCTGTATTCAGTTTTTTTTCAGAATTTGTGGTATTGATTTGTAGACTGGGTGCTTTTCAGAATTTCAGAATGGAAGATCATAATAAATGTTATATGTTTATATATAAATTTTGATGTAGACATGCTGCGAGATTTCAAAATACTGATTGCTAATTCCTGGTAGTTGGTATAGTAGTTCTCGTTATAAGATGTAAATGAGTAGATGATAGGGTTTCACTGAATATAGCGATTTTTTTCAGAAAGTCAAAGATCAACGAAGTTGTTGGTAAATTTACTGCTAATGTGGTGAGATATAAACAGTTTCCTGGTATCGATGACGAAAGACAACTTATATAACAGGGTTATAATAAGCTAATCCGAGTGAAAAGTCGAAGTTGACTTGCTGGAGCTGTGATAAAATTGGCTAATTTGGAAAGGGATTGTAAAGTGGTTTCCTGTAATAACAACGCCAAAGGAGCTAGCACAGATACGTGTTAAACGTTTACTAAGTTTCCAAGAGTTTTTCAAATGCATAGCTATATGCATCAATCTTTTCTTCCGTAAATGAATTGCGGTTGTTTCATCCTCTCGATTTAAGTGTTTTCAAGAATCATGAAAGGTTTGAACGCAGAATGTAATCGTGAAGATACAAATGAGGTTTAAGATGAAATCAAGTGGCAAACTTGAAGAATTGTTTAGTTTCATATGTTAATATCAATATTTTAATTCATTTTAATTGTCCAATGTTATTAGTCCACAGTCGATAGTCCACAGTTAACAGTCCAATAATTCATATATAGTTTAATATATAATATTCGAATTAATTAATACATTTCGTGACCCGTATACGTCTCAGACTCGATCACAACTCAAAGTATATATATTATTATAGAATCAACCTCAACCCTGTATAGCGAACTCTAACATTACAGCATATAGAGTGTCTATGGTGATTCCAAATAATATATACATACATATATATATATATATATATATATATATATATATATATATATATATATATATATATATATATGATATGTCAAAACCTTGTATACGTGTCCCGATATTTAAAATGCATAAAATAAATAACAGGAATTAAATGACGATAAATAAAATTGCGATAATTAAATTGCGATAAATAAACTGCGATAATTAAAATGTAATACGGAATTAACAGTTAGCTAGGAACAGTTAGCTAGGATTTCGTTAGCATGGCTTCTTAATCAAATTTCTCATAGTTAATTTGTTTATTTCTAACAAATTTTATTTTGTCCAACGTTTTCTTCATTATGCCACTTGTTGGATTCTGATAGATCAAAATCCAAATATGAAATTGAATGGAAATGGTTATTCTGCGATGAACGGATACGTATATCTTTGGATGGAAATAAGATAGTAAATGACTGTTGAATTAGATTCGAAGAATGTACAGTGTAACTTATTAATGTGAAATCTAAATATTCCTCGGGTATTACCTACCCGTTAAAATATTTTCACCATTAACAGTTTGTATACAAGAATTTTTAATTACAATCTTTATGAAAATATACTTACATATATATTTTCTTCAGATTTAATCATGGATTTAGTGAGTTAATATGATATTAAACTCATCTGGTTTACGGTTAGAACGAGAGTATATAATCTCTAAAACATTGGAGATTACATAATCGCCATGTCGAACGAAGATAGATGAGGTAGAATGTCATGTAGAACGAAGATAACCGATGTAGAACAAGATGTAAAATGAAGATTATGATCGAGGTATAGATTGCAATGTTGAGGTGTGTGTTGTTGCTGAAGCTAGTAAGTTTTGCACCATATTTTTCAAATTGATTACTCGAGCGTGAAGTTCGTTGACTTCTTCTATTATTCCAGGATGATTGTCGGTCGGAACGAGCGGATGAATAAGGTTTAGATTTGTGGATAGAATATAATTATGATGAGATACTCTGGAAATGAGCGAGAAAATGGTATTACAGATAGGTTCGCCGGTAAGTGCTTAAGGTTCATCATCAAGAGATAAATTCGGTTGGAGAAAAGGATCGCCTTCTTCGCGTCTCCATTGATTAAGTCCACTACGAACCCATCAGATGAGTTGGGGATGGCTGATTGGTTGTGATGTCATGCGAGGGGTATATAAAATAGTTTATATTTTACTAGGAAAAACTATTAAATACGATACAATTTTACACAAGATATTTATTTATTTATAGAATGGATATACTTAAACCTTGCTACAACACTTATAGGCAGTGTACCTAATCGTACAGTAGTGTAGTTTTTAGTAAGTCCGGTTCGTTCCACAGGGAAATCTTTAAACAAAGCTCAACGCTATATTAGTTTACTTTTATAAAAATACAAATATATATATAGGTAATATTATTATTATAAAGGGGGGTTTTTACCGTTTAATGACCGGTTTGTCGATTTTAAGACTTTAGTCGCAGTTAAAACCTAATGTAAAATATAAAATAAATACAAGACTTAAATTAAAGCGTAAAGTAAATAACGATAATGAAATTGCGATAATTAAAAAGTACGATAATTAAAAGTGCGATAAAATAAAATAAATAAAAGTGCGATAATTAAAAGTGCAATTAAATATAAAATAAAGGAAATTAAATATGAAATAAAAGAATTATGCTTATTTAAACTTCCGTAATCATGATGTTTGACGTGTTGATTTTAGTTTTATGCCCATGGGTTAATTGTCCTTTGTCCTGGATTATTTAATATGTCCGTCTGGTTTTTGTCCATAACAGTCCATCAGTCATAAATATAAATTGCAAGTGTCCTCGTCAAATTATTATTATACCCGAAGTTAAATATTCCAACTAATTGGGGATTCGAATTGTAACAAGGTTTTAATACTTTGTTTAATGAATACACCAGGTTATCGACTGCGTGTAAACCAAGGTTTTACTACTTTGTTAACAATTACACCAATTACCCTTGAATGTAATTTCACCCCTGTTTTAATTATTCTAGTGGCTATTAATCCATTCCCGTGTCCGGTTAAATGAACGATTATTCGTACATATAAATACCCCGCCCATCGTGTCCGATCGAGTGTATATGATAATTTATAGGACGCCCAATTGTAAATCTTTTATATTAACATTAACAAACTTTCATTTAGTTAAACAAATATAAAGCCCATTAATAGCCCATAGTCTAATTTCCACAAGTGTCGTTCTTTTGTCCAAACCCCAATTATGGTACAAAGCCCAATTACCCAATTTTAGTAATTAGCCCAACATCATGATTACTTCGTTTTAAATAAGCATAATAATAACTTAGCTACGAGACATTAATATAAAAAAAGTTGAACATAACTTACAATGATGAAAAATAGCGTAGCGTTACACGGACAGAATTTCGACTTACACCCTTACAATATTCGCTAACATACCCTTATTATTAGAATTAAAATTAAAATTAAAATATAAATTATATATATATATATATCGTATATATTGAGAGAGATTGAAATTATGTGTCTAAAACTCGGCAGAAAACTAGCTTTATATAGGACCTGACCAACATTTTCACTCCATGCGACTCGCATGGATTTTGTGCTTCTGGCCATGCGAGTCGCATGGCCACCCTGGATCCAGCCAAATTGCTTTGTTTTCTTCTTGCCGACGTAATATAATATATATAATAATAATATATAATATAATATATAATTATATATAATTATATATATATTATATTATATTCTTGTGCATAGTAGACTAGATATTTTTGGTCCGTTGCGTCGGGCGTTTCTTCTTGGCTCAGGTCCCGGTTCCGGATTTTCGGACGTCTTCGCGTATTATTTTATATCGTGTACTTTGCGTCTTGTAACTTGTACTCTTGTCATTTTGAGACGTTCCTCATCAATATTTTGAACCTTTTTAATTGTATCTTGTACTTTTTAGCTCTTTGGACCTTTTTGTCTTCAATTTGTCGAATCTGCTTTTTATCTTCTCTTTTTAAAATTTAAACGAATATCGCTTGTAAATCGAACAATACCAACTAAAATCTTGTCTTTCTTGAGGAATAATGCTATGAAATATATGTTCGTTTTTAGCATTATCAAATATTCCCACACTTGAGCGTTGCTTGTCCTCAAGCAATATTGTCTTGAAATACTAGAATCACTTCTTTATTCTTCATACTTTGTACATCAGTGATTTCTATACGGCGGTATAAATAATGGTAATAACGATATGGTTTACAGTCCCACATGACTATAAAAATTTAGATCCATTAAGGAAATTGGATCTTTATGAAAACATTTGATCTTTTGAAAATTAAATCTAGTTTTTACCCTAGATAAGTTTTTCCGGAATAACCCTTTACCGGTGTTTGCAAAATATTTTTGTGGGTTTGGTGGGTTTCAGAATTGAAAATTTTAGCTCAAAACTTGCGGTTTTGTGTCACCCACTTGCTAACCTTGTATTTGGAAAGCAACACATCCAGTTTACTTGTCCCGTATATTACCTTTCGGCAAACTACCGTCCGGTTGTAAAGGAAAGCGTTGAACAAGCAACTGTTAAGGCAATGTCCCGTGACATGCTTTTGATTATGGTCTATAACGTGTCGGACGCAATTACTATCCTTGGTAGGAGCAATAGTAAAGCTCACCCTTATAATTTTTCGGTCTGGCACAAGGTCCTGTCTTTGACCACTATGCAACCACCGTTCTTACGGTTGACACCCGATTTAGTTCAGGTGACCTAATGAATTCCAGGTGAATTCCTAGGATTTTACGTTCAATGGTAATGAACGTATTGAAAATGGGTTTTCAGAAAACAAATCGGTTTATAATTTTGATCAAAATATTTTCTCGTTTAAGCTCGAGTTTAGATATCATCGAATTCCATGAGTTTGTAATTCTCAATCTTTAAGGTCAATCTCTAGGATTGAGTAATATCAGTCTTAAAAGCTGATTTTTAATCTTTAAGGAGATTATCCTTTCTGGGGATCTGATTCATTAGTCTTATCCAGCTAATTTGCATGGTGCCCCCCCATTGTACGAGATAAATCCTTCTCATGGTTAGGATAAATCTGACCACTTGGCGACCCTGTTTAATGCTGAGGTCCGTGGATTTCCTGTTGATTTTAGTGATGACTTTTCTAGATTTTTCGTCAACCTACAGCTGGTCTGGACGACAACTTCATGACCTAAATCAAGAAGCGCGTGTCTTTTTCGGAAGACTTTACTTCCTTTTAAATGATGGAATTGATTCATCGTGTAGATCCATCTCTTCTTTTCTTTTATCGGGTAAAACAGTTTAGTTTAGTCCAAAGCAAAAGTATTTTCAGTTATTTGTTACAGATATATGTGACATATGTTTAAAATAACTTGGTAAATTTTCCCACACTTGGCTTTTATTTTCCTTTTTATCGTCCTCTATTCCATTTTAAATGAATTTTAACATTTTAGTTTGTTTCTCAATTTATGTCCTTTCCGAGGTAACAATAATTTCGGTGTTAAAACCTAGTTTTATCGTTCATAAATATGTATAAACATGATTTGAATTCATTTAATTGAAAAATTTTACTAGAATTGGGTAGTCAGTATATAAGACTAGGGCTGTTCTTTTTTATCAGAGAGCACTAGATTCTAATACAACTACTGCTTTACTAGTATTTTTAAGGGTAACCAAGTGTTTAATATAAAAATTTTAAAATCCGAAAGAATTTAACCCCTTCCCACACTTAAGATCTTGCAATGCCCTCATTTGCAAGAAATCAGTAACAATTTAAATTATTGAGGGTGATTTGTGTGAAAATGATTAAATTTTTACCAAAGTTTCCAAATATATTGTCGTTTGTTTGCTGAATGATAAATGGTGCACATCATTTGTTCATTCCGTCTTGTTGTTATTTCTCATATATTTTGCATCTTGTCGTCAAAATTAGTTGCTTTTGCTGAACTTAATGCCAGTCTTTGAAATTGCGTTGTTTTACCCTGTTGTGTACATAACATAAAATACATACAATACAAATATAATCATACATGCAATTTGAAATGGAACTTTGGCATCCCACTTTCAAACTATAAGAAAAATATTAGTACACAATAATAATAGAAATATCAAACATTACATAAACGTAATAAAAATGTTAAGTGTTTAAAATAATAAAAATATAAATTACCAACTTATCTCTACTGATCAGGAGGTGGGTTAGGAGGAAAATTAGGATATGGATCCCAATTCATGTTCGCGTCCTGGTTCCATGGCTGATTATAGGTGAACTGGTATGCTGCGTCATAATCATATGAATCATAGGGTGGTCTCATTTCTGGCTGATGTGCGGGATAGTATGCGGGTCGGGTCGGATAATACATCTCGCCAGGCTGCAACTGGCTTATAATTTGGCGCTGATGATAATCCCATCGGCCATGCTCTCGTTGCCGGGAATGCTCGTAGTCATTCCGACGTTGCCATGCCTCGTACTGCATATGCCTATCATAGTTCGTCATGTATTCATCCTCCATACGAACGCCTAAATCAAGAGCAGTCTCCCGAACAACTCCTATAATGTTGTTCGCCTCTTCCATTTCGTCATCCGAACCTCTCTCTACCTGTCGCTGAGGTCCGTCGTATCGATATACCCGACCACGTCTCATCAATAATACCCTTGCACCGTGATAAAGATTTGAACTTATAGTTTCACCTTCGTCCTCTATTTCGTTCATTGGACCCCCTTGGTGCTTATCCACACCTAAATACTCTCCAATGAGAGTAATGAAAATACCACCACCTATAATACTCCCCGATTTCATCCCCGAAACTACATTAGCGAGATAATAACCAACACAATAGGGAATGTTAACGAAACTCCTCGGGTCTCTAATACACTTGAGGTAGAACAAATCGTTTACGGTCAATTTCTCCTTATTCTTACCCCTTTGTGTAATTGTGTTTGCTAAGAATCTATGAATCACCCGGAGTTCAGCTCTGTCTATATCTAAGTATGTATGATTTCCACTGGCGTGAAATTCATTAAAGTGGGACATACGCCTCCAGACGGCGTTAATATCAAATTCCCTATCTATCCTTTCTCCTTGGGCAATCAGGCTATTACAGTCGGGGCTCAAAAGTTCAGCAGGGGTGTAAATCTGTAAGGCCCTTTGTAGTGACCTGAACTTTTCCAAGTTTATATATATTAATTGAGATTGATGTTTACATGATTAAATGTTTCCAACATGTTAAGCAATCAAACTTGTTAAGACTTGATTAATTGAAATAGGTTTCATATAGACAATTGACCACCCAAGTTGACCGGTGATTCACGAACGTTAAAACTTGTAAAAAAACTATATGATGACATATATATGGTTATATATATAGTTAACATGATATTATGATAAGTAAACATATCATTAATTATATTAACAATGAACTACATATGTAAAAACAAGACTACTAACTTAATGATTTTGAAACGAGACATATATGTAACGTTTATCGTTGTAACGACATTTAATGTATATATATCATATTAAGAGATATTCGTACATAATAATATCATGATAATATAATAATTTAAAATCTCTTTTGATATTATAAACATTGGGTTAACAACATTTAACAAGATCGTTAACCTAAAGGTTTCAAAACAACACTTACATGTAACGACTAACGATGACTTAACGACTCAGTTAAAATGTATATACATGTAGTGTTTTAATATGTATTTATACACTTTTGAAAGACTTCAATACACTTATCAAAATACTTCTACTTAACAAAAATGCTTACAATTACATTCTCGTTCAGTTTCATCAACAATTCTACTCGTATGCACCCGTATTCGTACTCGTACAATACACAGCTTTTAGATGTATGTACTATTGGTATATACACTCCAATGATCAGCTCTTAGCAGCCCATGTGAGTCACCTAACACATGTGGGAACCATCATTTGGCAACTAGCATGAAATATCTCATAAGATTACAAAAATATGAGTAATCATTCATGACTTATTTACATGAAAACAAAATTTCATATCCTTTATATCTAATCCATACACCAACGACCAAAAACACCTACAAACACTTTCATTCTTCAATTTTCTTCATCTAATTGAACTCTCTCAAGTTCTATCTTCAAGTTCTAAGTGTTCTTCATAAATTCCAAAAGTTCTAGTTTCATAAAATCAAGAATACTTTCAAGTTTGCTAGCTCACTTCCAATCTTGTAAGGTGATCATCCAACCTCAAGAAATCTTTGTTTCTTATAGTAGGTTATCATTCTAATACAAGGTAATAATCATATTCAAACTTTGGTTCAATTTCTATAACTATAACAATCTTATTTCAAGTGATGATCTTACTTGAACTTGTTTTCGTGTCATGATTTTGCTTCAAGAACTTTGAGCCATCCAAGGATCCATTGAAGCTAGATCCATTTTTCTCTTTTCCAGTAGGTTCATCCAAGGAACTTAAGGTAGTAATGATGTTCATAACATCATTCGATTCATACATATAAAGCTATCTTATTCGAAGGTTTAAACTTGTAATCACTAGAACATAGTTTAGTTAATTCTAAACTTGTTCGCAAACAAAAGTTAATCCTTCTAACTTGACTTTTAAAATCAACTAAACACATGTTCTATATCTATATGATATGCTAACTTAATGATTTAAAACCTGGAAACACGAAAAACACCGTAAAACCGGATTTACGTCGTCGTAGTAACACCGCGGGCTGTTTTGGGTTAGTTAATTAAAAACTATGATAAACTTTGATTTAAAAGTTGTTATTCTGAGAAAATGATTTTTATTATGAACATGAAACTATATCCAAAAATTATGGTTAAACTCAAAGTGGAAGTATGTTTTCTAAAATGGTCATCTAGACGTCGTTCTTTCGACTGAAATGACTACCTTTACAAAAACGACTTGTAACTTATTTTTCCGACTAGAAACCTATACTTTTTTTGTTTAGATTCATAAAATAGAGTTCAATATGAAACCATAGCAATTTGATTCACTCAAAACGGATTTAAAATGAAGAAGTTATGGGTAAAACAAGATTGGATAATTTTTCTCATTTTAGCTACGTGAAAATTGGTAACAAATCTATTCCAACCATAACTTAATCAACTTGTATTATATATTATGTAATCTTGAGATACCATAGACACGTATACAATGTTTCGACCTATCATGTCGACACATCTATATATATTTAGGAACAACCATAGACACTCTATATGTGAATGTTGGAGTTAGCTATACAGGGTTGAGGTTGATTCCAAAATATATATAGTTTGAGTTGTGATCAATACTGAGATACGTATACACTGGGTCGTGGATTGATTCAAGATAATATTTATCGATTTATTTCTGTACATCTAACTGTGGACAACTAGTTGTAGGTTACTAACGAGGACAGCTGACTTAATAAACTTAAAACATCAAAATATATTAAAAGTGTTGTAAATATATTTTGAACATACTTTGATATATATGTATATATTGTTATAGGTTCGTGAATCAACCAGTGGCCAAGTCTTACTTCCCGACGAAGTAAAAATCTGTGAAAGTGAGTTATAGTCCCACTTTTAAAATCTAATATTTTTGGGATGAGAATACATGCAGGTTTTATAAATGATTTACAAAATAGACACAAGTACGTGAAACTACATTCTATGGTTGAATTATCGAAATCGAATATGCCCCTTTTTATTAAGTCTGGTAATCTAAGAATTAGGGAACAGACACCCTAATTGACGCGAATCCTAAAGATAGATCTATTGGGCCTAACAAACCCCATCCAAAGTACCGGATGCTTTAGTACTTCGAAATTTATATCATATCCGAAGGGTGTCCCGGAATGATGGGGATATTCTTATATATGCATCTTGTTATTGTCGGTTACCAGGTGTTCACCATATGAATGATTTTTATCTCTATGTATGGGATGTGTATTGAAATATGAAATCTTGTGGTCTATTGTTACGATTTGATATATATAGGTTAAACCTATAACTCACCAACATTTTTGTTGACGTTTTAAGCATGTTTATTCTCAGGTGATTATTAAGAGCTTCCGCTGTCGCATACTTAAATAAGGACAAGATTTGGAGTCCATGCTTGTATGATATTGTGTAAAAACTGCATTCAAGAAACTTATTTTGTTGTAACATATTTGTATTGTAAACCATTATGTAATGGTCGTGTGTAAACAGGATATTTTAGATTATCATTATTTGATAATCTACGTAAAGCTTTTTAAACCTTTATTGATGAAATAAAGGTTATGGTTTGTTTAACAATGAATGCAGTCTTTGAAAAACGTCTCATATAGAGGTCAAAACCTCGCAACGAAATCAATTAATATGGAACGTTTTTAATCAATAAGAACGGGACATTTCAGTTGGTATCCGAGCGTTGGTCTTAGAGAACCAGAAAATTTGCATTAGTGTGTCTTATCGAGTTTGTTAGGATGCATTAGTGAGTCTGGACTTCGACCGTGTTTTCTTTAAAAATGATTGCTTAACATTTTTGTTGGAAACTATATATTTTTAACATATGAATATTATGTGATATATTAATCTCTTAACGTGTTTGATATTATGTGATAGATGTCTACCTCTAGAACAAGTCCCATTGACTCACCTAATAATAATGAAGAGTCAAATGTAAATTGGAATGATTTGTGGATTGATTCACAAGTTCCCGAAGAGGAACCGGAAGAAGAGTCGGAACCGGAAGAAGAATCGGAACCGGAAGAAGAATCGGAACCGGATGAAGAAATAGAACCGGTGGGGGAAATAATAAAACGGTTAAGTAAAAGAAAATCCTCAACCAACCGACCAAAGTTAATTATGGTCAATGGTGTTTCCGCCAAGGAAGCAAAATATTGGGAGGATTACCAATTCTCCGATGAATCGGATTCCGACGAGAATTCCGATGATGTTATAGAAATTATCCCAACTGAATTTAAAAAGGCAAAAGAAAATAATAAGGGAAAGGGCATAAAAATAGAGAAATCTAATTCCAACCCCGATGAACTTTATATGTATCGTCAACCCCCGAAGTCCTTAAGTTGTAACAATGACCCGGGAACCTCTAAACCACCAGGTTTTTCTAAACCAATGTGGACAACGACGGCTCGTATTAGGGGAACATCATATATCCCTAGAAACTTGGCAAAACGAACCAAAACCGAAGAAGAAGAAACGAGCGAGTCGGAATAAGATAGTTGTATTCGTGTGGTGTAATATATGGAATATAGTGTTCTTATGCTTTATGATATATGTAAAAATTGCTTGTATTAATAAGTATTTTTTTTATGAATCTAACTCTTGTCTATTTTACAGTTTAAAAACACAAAATGGATAGACAACCCAATATTTTAAGAGACCTACCCGGAGACATGATTGATGAAATCTTGTCTAGAGTCGGCCAGAATTCTTCGGCACAACTATTTAAGGCGAGATCAGTTTGTAAGACATTCGAAGAACGTTCCAAGAATGTCTTGGTTTATAAGAGACTTTCGTTTGAAAGATGGGGGATATCACATTGGGAAACCCATAAGTTACGATGTGTTTACTTTGACGCATATATTGCGGGGAACCCAAATGCTATTTTACGCAACGGGTTAAGAAATTATTTTGACTCAATATATCCGAATATTGGACTTCATGATTTAGAAAAAGCGGCTAACATGCAACATAAAGAAGCATGTTATGCTTACGGATTAGTAATGTTCGCTTCTCACCAAAGTGAGAACAAGAACATTGGGCTACAACTATTAAACAAAACGTTTCCACAAGTGACGGAGTCGGTAATTGGGGTAAGAAATGAGGTTTTTAGATTATTACGGGACTGTTGGACATTACGTAACCCTCGTCCCTTTGATGACGTTACAACACGCTGTCTTATCAACGGCCATAACGGTTATGTTGCACAAGACCAAGGATGGGAAGTAGTCCTAGTAAAACCAGAATGCATGACTTGTTTCTGGACGTATGAATTACGTGTCTTTATTGCCTTTGCTGAACGACTTGTGTACTAGCTAGAATTGTCTTCACAACTATCTTGTATCAAAGTTATTGTGTGCTATATTTCATGCTTTATGTAAAATAAGCGGTATTGTAAGTTTGTAAAATATTGTATAAAAGTTTGAACGCGAAATATTATTATAATCAGTTTTTCATATAGAATTGTAGTAGTTGAATTGTATATTAGCTACTAAGTATGAACTTAACGGGTAGGTACTACCCGAATTTAAACTTATAAAACGCTAATATGAAGAAAAAGCTTTTATAAATGAGTTCATATTATGCTACGAAATACTATTAACTACTCTTAATATTCTGTATGATTAACTTGTTCCATTTAACTATTTTGAAGGAAATGGCACCGACTACTCGACACACCGTGAATATGAATGAAGAGGAATTCCGTACTTTTCTAGCTTCAAACATAGCCGCAGTACAGGCTGCGCTACATACCAACAATAACCTTGGATCTAGCAGTACAGGAAATCGTGTAGGATGCACCTACAAAGAATTCACTGCCTGCAAACCTTTGGAATTTGATGGAACCGAAGGACCGATCGGATTGAAACGGTGGACCGAGAAGGTTGAATCGGTGTTTGCCATAAGTAAGTGTACTGAAGAGGACAAAGTGAAGTACGCTACGCATACCTTCACAGGTTCTGCGTTAACATGGTGGAATACCTATCTAGAGCAAGTGGGACAAGATGATGCGTACGCACTACCGTGGTCAGCATTCAAGCACTTGATGAACGAGAAGTACCGTCCCAGAACCGAGGTCAATAAGCTCAAGACAGAACTTAGAGGGTTACGAACCCAAGGATTTGATATTACCACGTACGAAAGACGATTCACAGAATTGTGCCTATTGTGTCCGGGAGCATTCGAAGATGAGGAAGAGAAGATCGACGCGTTTGTGAAAGGATTACCGGAAAGAATCCAAGAAGATATAAGTTCACACGAGCCCGCCTCCATACAACAGGCATGTAGAATGGCTCACAAACTAGTGAACCAGATTGAAGAAAGAATTAAAGAACAGACTGCTGAAGAGGCCAATGTGAAGCAAGTCAAAAGAAAGTGGGAGGAAAACGGTGATAAGAATCACCAATACAACAACAACAGCAATTACAACAATAATCGCAACAATTATCCCAACAATCGCAACATCAATCGCAACTACAACAAACGGCCCAACAACAACAACAACAACAACAACAACAACAGCAACTACAACAATCATCCCAACAACAATAATAACCGCAACAACAACAACAATCAGAAGCAACTATGCCAAAGGTGTGAAAAGAATCACTCGGGGTTCTGCACCAAATTTTGCAACAAGTGTAAAAGAAATGGTCATAGCGCGGCGAAGTGTGAGGTCTACGGACCAGGGGTTAATAGAACGAAAGGAACAAATGGTGTCGGAACGAGTAATGGCGGAGCAAGTAGTGTCGGAGCAAGTTATGCCAATGTAGTTTGTTATAAATGTGGAAAACCAGGCCACATTATTAGAAATTGCCCGAACCAGGAGAACACGAATGGACAAGGCCGTGGGAGAGTTTTCAATATTAATGCGGTAGAGGCACAGGAAGACCCGGAGCTTGTTACGGGTACGTTTCTTATTGACAATAAATCTGCTTACGTTTTATTTGATTCGGGTGCGGATAGAAGCTATATGAGTAGAGATTTTTGTGCTAAATTAAGTTGTCCATTGACGCCGTTGGATAGTAAATTTTTACTCGAATTAGCAAATGGTAAATTAATTTCAGCAGATAATATATGTCGGAATCGAGAAATTAAACTGGTTAGCGAAACATTTAAGATTGATTTGATACCAGTAGAGTTAGGGAGTTTTGATGTGATAATCGGTATGGACTGGTTGAAAGAAGTGAAAGCGGAGATCGTTTGTTACAAAAATGCAATTCGCATTATACGAGAAAAAGGAAAACCCTTAATGGTGTATGGAGAAAAGGGCAACACGAAGCTACATCTTATTAGTAATTTGAAGGCACAAAAACTAATAAGAAAAGGTTGCTATGCTGTTCTAGCACACGTCGAGAAAGTACAAACTGAAGAAAAGAGCATCAATGATGTTCCCATTGCAAAAGAATTTCCCGATGTATTTCCGAAAGAATTACCGGGATTACCCCCACATCGATCCGTTGAATTTCAAATAGATCTTGTACCAGGAGCTGCACCAATAGCTCGTGCTCCTTACAGACTCGCACCCAGCGAGATGAAAGAACTGCAAAGCCAATTACAAGAACTTTTAGAGCGTGGTTTCATTCGACCAAGCACATCACCGTGGGGAGCTCCTGTTTTGTTTGTCAAGAAGAAAGATGGTACATTCAGGTTGTGTATCGACTACCGAGAGTTGAACAAACTTACCATCAAGAACCGCTACCCACTACCGAGAATCGACGACTTATTTGATCAACTACAAGGCTCGTCTGTTTATTCAAAGATTGACTTACGTTCCGGGTATCATCAAATGCGGGTGAAAGAAGATGATATTCCAAAGACTGCTTTCAGAACACGTTACGGTCATTACGAGTTTATGGTCATGCCGTTTGGTTTAACTAATGCACCAGCTGTGTTCATGGACCTTATGAACCGAGTGTGTGGACCATACCTTGACAAGTTTGTCATTGTTTTCATTGATGACATACTTATTTACTCAAAGAATGACCAAGAACACGGTGAACATTTGAGAAAGGTGTTAGAAGTATTGAGGAAGGAAGAATTGTACGCTAAGTTTTCAAAGTGTGCATTTTGGTTGGAAGAAGTTCAATTCCTCGGTCACATAGTGAACAAAGAAGGTATTAAGGTGGATCCGGCAAAGATAGAAACTGTTGAAAAGTGGGAAACCCCGAAAACTCCGAAACACATACGCCAGTTTTTAGGACTAGCTGGTTACTACAGAAGGTTCATCCAAGACTTTTCCAGAATAGCAAAACCCTTGACTGCATTAACGCATAAAGGGAAGAAATTTGAATGGAATGATGAACAAGAGAAAGCGTTTCAGTTATTGAAGAAAAAGCTAACTACGGCACCTATATTGTCATTGCCTGAAGGGAATGATGATTTTGTGATTTATTGTGACGCATCAAAGCAAGGTCTCGGTTGTGTATTAATGCAACGAACGAAGGTGATTGCTTATGCGTCTAGACAATTGAAGATTCACGAACAAAATTATACGACGCATGATTTGGAATTAGGCGCGGTTGTTTTTGCATTAAAGACTTGGAGGCACTACTTATATGGGGTCAAAAGTATTATATATACCGACCACAAAAGTCTTCAACACATATTTAATCAGAAACAACTGAATATGAGGCAGCGTAGGTGGATTGAATTATTGAATGATTACGATTTTGAGATTCGTTACCACCCGGGGAAGGCAAATGTGGTAGCCGATGCCTTGAGCAGGAAGGATAGAGAACCCATTCGAGTAAAATCTATGAATATAATGATTCATAATAACATTAGTACTCAAATAAAGGAGGCGCAACAAGGAGTTTTAAAAGAGGGAAATTTAAAGGATGAAATACCCAAAGGATCGGAGAAGCATCTTAATATTCGGGAAGACGGAACCCGGTATAGGGCTGAAAGGATTTGGGTACCAAAATTTGGAGATATGAGAGAAATGGTACTTAGAGAAGCTCATAAAACCAGATACTCAATACATCCTGGAACGGGGAAGATGTACAAGGATCTCAAGAAACATTTTTGGTGGCCGGGTATGAAAGCCGATGTTGCTAAATACGTAGGAGAATGTTTGACGTGTTCTAAGGTCAAAGCTGAGCATCAGAAACCATCAGGTCTACTTCAACAACCCGAAATCCCGGAATGGAAATGGGAAAACATTACCATGGATTTCATCACTAAATTGCCAAGGACTGCAAGTGGTTTTGATACTATTTGGGTAATAGTTGATCGTCTCACCAAATCAGCACACTTCCTACCAATAAGAGAAGATGACAAGATGGAGAAGTTAGCACGACTGTATTTGAAGGAAGTCGTCTCCAGACATGGAATACCAATCTCTATTATCTCTGATAGGGATGGCAGATTTATTTCAAGATTCTGGCAGACATTACAGCAAGCATTAGGAACTCGTCTAGACATGAGTACTGCCTATCATCCACAAACTGATGGACAGAGCGAAAGGACGATACAAACGCTTGAAGACATGCTACGAGCATGTGTTATTGATTTCGGAAACAGTTGGGATCGACATCTACCGTTAGCAGAATCTTCCTACAACAACAGCTACCATTCAAGCATTGAGATGGCGCCGTTTGAAGCACTTTATGGTAGAAAGTGCAGGTCTCCGATTTGTTGGAGTGAGGTGGGGGATAGACAGATTACGGGTCCGGAGATTATACAAGAAACTACCGAGAAGATCATCCAAATTCAACAACGGTTGAAAACCGCCCAAAGTCGACAAAAGAGCTACGCTGACATTAAAAGAAAAGATATAGAATTTGAAATTGGAGAGATGGTCATGCTTAAAGTATCACCTTGGAAAGGCGTTGTTCGATTTGGTAAACGAGGGAAATTAAATCCAAGGTATATTGGACCATTCAAGATTATTGATCGTGTCGGACCAGTAGCTTACCGACTTGAGTTACCTCAACAACTCGCGGCTGTACATAACACTTTCCATGTCTCGAATTTGAAGAAATGTTTTGCTAAAGAAGATCTCACTATTCCGTTAGATGAAATCCAAATCAACGAAAAACTCCAATTCATCGAAGAACCCGTCGAAATAATGGATCGTGAGGTTAAAAGACTTAAGCAAAACAAGATACCAATTGTTAAGGTTCGATGGAATGCTCGTAGAGGACCCGAGTTCACCTGGGAGCATGAAGATCAGATGAAGAAGAAATACCCGCATCTATTTCCAGAAGATTCGTCAACACCTTCAACAGCTTAAAATTTCGGGACGAAATTTATTTAACGGGTAGGTACTGTAGTGACCTGAACTTTTCCAAGTTTATATATATTAATTGAGATTGATGTTTACATGATTAAATGTTTCCAACATGTTAAGCAATCAAACTTGTTAAGACTTGATTAATTGAAATAGGTTTCATATAGACAATTGACCACCCAAGTTGACCGGTGATTCACGAACGTTAAAACTTGTAAAAAAACTATATGATGACATATATATGGTTATATATATAGTTAACATGATATTATGATAAGTAAACATATCATTAATTATATTAACAATGAACTACATATGTAAAAACAAGACTACTAACTTAATGATTTTGAAACGAGACATATATGTAACGTTTATCGTTGTAACGACATTTAATGTATATATATCATATTAAGAGATATTCGTACATAATAATATCATGATAATATAATAATTTAAAATCTCTTTTGATATTATAAACATTGGGTTAACAACATTTAACAAGATCGTTAACCTAAAGGTTTCAAAACAACACTTACATGTAACGACTAACGATGACTTAACGACTCAGTTAAAATGTATATACATGTAGTGTTTTAATATGTATTTATACACTTTTGAAAGACTTCAATACACTTATCAAAATACTTCTACTTAACAAAAATGCTTACAATTACATTCTCGTTCAGTTTCATCAACAATTCTACTCGTATGCACCCGTATTCGTACTCGTACAATACACAGCTTTTAGATGTATGTACTATTGGTATATACACTCCAATGATCAGCTCTTAGCAGCCCATGTGAGTCACCTAACACATGTGGGAACCATCATTTGGCAACTAGCATGAAATATCTCATAAGATTACAAAAATATGAGTAATCATTCATGACTTATTTACATGAAAACAAAATTTCATATCCTTTATATCTAATCCATACACCAACGACCAAAAACACCTACAAACACTTTAATTCTTCAATTTTCTTCATCTAATTGAACTCTCTCAAGTTCTATCTTCAAGTTCTAAGTGTTCTTCATAAATTCCAAAAGTTCTAGTTTCATAAAATCAAGAATACTTTCAAGTTTGCTAGCTCACTTCCAATCTTGTAAGGTGATCATCCAACCTCAAGAAATCTTTGTTTCTTACAGTAGGTTATCATTCTAATACAAGGTAATAATCATATTCAAACTTTGGTTCAATTTCTATAACTATAACAATCTTATTTCAAGTGATGATCTTACTTGAACTTGTTTTCGTGTCATGATTTTGCTTCAAGAACTTTGAGCCATCCAAGGATCCATTGAAGCTAGATCCATTTTTCTCTTTTCCAGTAGGTTCATCCAAGGAACTTAAGGTAGTAATGATGTTCATAACATCATTCGATTCATATATATAAAGCTATCTTATTCGAAGGTTTAAACTTGTAATCACTAGAACATAGTTTAGTTAATTCTAAACTTGTTCGCAAAAAAAAGTTAATCCTTCTAACTTGACTTTTAAAATCAACTAAACACATGTTCTATATCTATATGATATGCTAACTTAATGATTTAAAACCTGGAAACACGAAAAACACCGTAAAACCGGATTTACGCCGTCGTAGTAACACCGCGGGCTGTTTTGGGTTAGTTAATTAAAAACTATGATAAACTTTGATTTAAAAGTTGTTATTCTGAGAAAATGATTTTTATTATGAACATGAAACTATATCCAAAAATTATGGTTAAACTCAAAGTGGAAGTATGTTTTCTAAAATGGTCATCTAGACGTCGTTCTTTCGACTGAAATGACTACCTTTACAAAAACGACTTGTAACTTATTTTTCCGACTAGAAACCTATACTTTTTTTGTTTAGATTCATAAAATAGAGTTCAATATGAAACCATAGCAATTTGATTCACTCAAAACGGATTTAAAATGAAGAAGTTATGGGTAAAACAAGATTGGATAATTTTTCTCATTTTAGCTACGTGAAAATTGGTAACAAATCTATTCCAACCATAACTTAATCAACTTGTATTATATATTATGTAATCTTGAGATACCATAGACACGTATACAATGTTTCGACCTATCATGTCGACACATCTATATATATTTCGGAACAACCATAGACACTCTATATGTGAATGTTGGAGTTAGCTATACAGGGTTGAGGTTGATTCCAAAATATATATAGTTTGAGTTGTGATCAATACTGAGATACGTATACACTGGGTCGTGGATTGATTCAAGATAATATTTATCGATTTATTTCTGTACATCTAACTGTGGACAACTAGTTGTAGGTTACTAACGAGGACAGCTGACTTAATAAACTTAAAACATCAAAATATATTAAAAGTGTTGTAAATATATTTTGAACATACTTTGATATATATGTATATATTGTTATAGGTTCGTGAATCAACCAGTGGCCAAGTCTTACTTCCCGACGAAGTAAAAATCTGTGAAAGTGAGTTATAGTCCCACTTTTAAAATCTAATATTTTTGGGATGAGAATACATGCAGGTTTTATAAATGATTTACAAAATAGACACAAGTACGTGAAACTACATTCTATGGTTGAATTATCGAAATCGAATATGCCCCTTTTTATTAAGTCTGGTAATCTAAGAATTAGGGAACAGACACCCTAATTGACGCGAATCCTAAAGATAGATCTATTGGGCCTAACAAACCCCATCCAAAGTACCGGATGCTTTAGTACTTCGAAATTTATATCATATCCGAAGGGTGTCCCGGAATGATGGGGATATTCTTATATATGCATCTTGTTATTGTCGGTTACCAGGTGTTCACCATATGAATGATTTTTATCTCTATGTATGGGATGTGTATTGAAATATGAAATCTTGTGGTCTATTGTTACGATTTGATATATATAGGTTAAACCTATAACTCACCAACATTTTTGTTGACGTTTTAAGCATGTTTATTCTCAGGTGATTATTAAGAGCTTCCGCTGTCGCATACTTAAATAAGGACAAGATTTGGAGTCCATGCTTGTATGATATTGTGTAAAAACTGCATTCAAGAAACTTATTTTGTTGTAACATATTTGTATTGTAAACCATTATGTAATGGTCGTGTGTAAACAGGATATTTTAGATTATCATTATTTGATAATCTACGTAAAGCTTTTTAAACCTTTATTGATGAAATAAAGGTTATGGTTTGTTTAACAATGAATGCAGTCTTTGAAAAACGTCTCATATAGAGGTCAAAACCTCGCAACGAAATCAATTAATATGGAACGTTTTTAATCAATAAGAACGGGACATTTCACCCTTGCTAAATCTATCATGGACATTCTGTACATGCGTCCACCTAACAGAAATCTAATAAAGCTTCTATCATCTATCCTCCTAACATCACTGTTTAACTTAATAGTACTAAGTAATTCTATACACCATTCCCTATATATGGTTCTACGAATGGAAAATAGGCGCATCCAATCGTTAAACTGAGAATTACCATACCTTTGCACCAATAATTCCCGAATCGGTTCGGCAAGGTCAACTGTTTCCAAAGGTACCCAGTCAATTGCCCTTGGCATTTCAACAACCTTAAAGTAGAGAATGTGCATGTTCTTTTGATAATCTGGATACTCTATCCAACATCGATCAAATCTCAGATTTGGGTGTAACTGATCTTCATTAATGTCTAAGCTCAGAATCATTTGATGTGGAGCGAATTGACGAAACTGATTCACGAATAATTGATCTTGATCGTGATATGGAATATGTTGCTCTTCATGTTCTTCTTCTTCTTGTTGCATATGTTGTTCTTGTTCATAAAACATTTCCGGTTCGGGCTCTGGTTGTCTGGACGATGATGCACCGTCCGTATCTGTATTTCTCTGCAAAACACATTAAACACAAAATTTGTGCATCCAAATATGCATTAGTATTAGCAAAATAATAACTTGAAACAATTATGATGACATGTTCAATTCATAACACATTTTATACATATTTTCCTAAAAATAACAATTATATACTTTTACATACGAAAATGTGTACAATGTTTTATCACATTTAAACTCTTAAACATGTCAACAATAATTATTATAACAATTAAACACTTGTTACATTGCATTCAAATCAACTAGTGCTCATTTTCATATTTTTGTCAAGTCTACACTTTGTCAAATAAGCATATACGAAAAATGTACATCAAGTTCATAAGCATTTATCTCAAATAACATGCCAAAATAATCACTACTAGCAATGAAACAAGTTTCAAATGGCCTTTATATCAAATTATCCAAGTTCATGAATTTTTAGACTTAAAAAGTCCACTTTAATTCTCAAAAACATGTTTAGGCTCAAAGTTTGGATCAATTAACTACCTAAACATGTTACACTACTTAATTTAGCAACAATTCATGACAAAAATCGGCCATAACCTGTTTATATCAAAAAGCCCCAAATTGCTCAAGAACACAAACCCTAGATTCTTAAAAATTTGAAGTTTTTAGCTTCAATTCATGCTAAATAGCTTCTATCTAGGATATACATGCATAATATAACAACAATTTAGCTCTAATTACACCTAAATTTAACAAAATCAAAATATAAAATTTCTAGCACAAGAACACAAAAATTCGAATTTAAAGAGATTAGGGGTGAAATCTTTACCTTTCTCCTGAAGGGGTTGAGACTACTGAATCTAGGCATGATTATTGTGAAGTTTTGCAAGAAATTTGGTGAAAAATGATGAATTTTTGAGAGGGTTTTGAAGTAAGTTCGTGTTTGTGTATGTGTGTTGTGAAAAAGAGCAGCTCGACTGAAACTTGTATCTGTCCTGTTTTTCTGGTCCATGCGAGTCGAATGGTTTTGCTCTTACCCCCATGCGAGTCGCATGGGGTGTAATTCTGGTATTTTTTTTTTTTTTTTTTTTTTTTTTTTTTAAAAAGGTTATACTTTTAAAACATAAAATTTAATAAAATTTTAAAAATTTTGTTTCTTTTTAAGACGAGGTCGTTTCGGGACGATGCCCTAGTCCGTCCCTCGACAAAATTTTAAAATTTGTCTTTTTGTAGCGATTGTTTTAAAAGCTAAGATTTTTGGGTTTTTTAATGTTTTTGGCATACTTTAAATCAATAAGATTAAAAATAATGATAATAAAAGTTCTCGTCCCTCCCTCGGGTAAAGCAATTTCGGTTCAAAGACCTAGTCTTCAACTTACGACGAATTTTAAAAATCATATTCTTAACTTAATGAGATAAAGTAAATTTTTGTTTTTAAATTCACACAACTTAAATATAAAATTCAAAATTAATAAATAATAAAAAAAAAAAAAAAAAATCACACCAAACTTAAAATTTGAAATGCATAAAATTAAAAATTCATATTTTAAAAATTAAAAATTCACACCAAACTTAATTTAAAAATTCATATTATAAATTCACACCAAACTTATATTAATTTTTCAAATATTTACAATTTTAAAAATATTGTTTTTATAAAGTTTACAATATTAATTTAAGGTTTAAATATTAATTTTAAAAACATGGTAAAAATAAAATTAAAAATCTTTTTGTCTTTTTATCCCACTTTAATCAATCAAATATTATCAAAAATATGCGCCCCTCTTTTCGGTAAAGTAATTTCGGTTCCAAGACCTAATTTAACTCATGACGAATTTTTGAAATATTTTGGGTTGATTGATTAAAGATATTTATACCTTAAGAATAAACGTTAAATTTCGCAGTGATGTAATAAATTTTTGAACGATATCAATAATTTCGGTCGCCAAACCTAATTTTATTTAATACCAATTTAATACTTTTTAGCGAACAAATTAGCGTTTATTATCAAAAGGTTAAAAATAAAAATAAAAATAAAAACTGTACAGACATACCTGTGAAATAGATTTCTTAGTTATATGATCTATTATATTCATAAGATAGTCGGTTTAATTGATTTTCCATGGCTGCATAGGCGTAACCTCGAGCATTCATTGTCTTTTCTTCTAAACATATGAACGGTCCGTCTCTGCATAAAGTAACAAATTCGGTATTTGAATAGGTTTGATTATTTGAACATTTACCTCCATGTGACCATTTTCCGCATTTGTGACATCGTTCTAGGTGTCGTGCTCTTCTTTTCGCTGCGGATTTTGATTTTCCTTTACCAAATTGTAACTTATTATCTTCGCATCTGGATCCTTTTCTAACTCCGTCCATTCTTTCTCTGATTACTGATACTAATTCACTCGGTAGTATGTCATTATTACGTTTAGTGATCAAAGCGTGTAGCATTAGACCATGGTTTAGTTCACAGGCAGTCTTCATTTCGTAAAAACCTAAAAAAATAAAAATTCAGAATGGGGGGAGAAGACTAGTTCTTTAGGGTCTGCTAGGGAAAGACCATACGTGTTCCATTTTCGAGAACTACACGAAAACAGACAATCTAACTCTAACAGAAATACATATTATCCTTTAAAGACTTGATTCTCCCCACACTTAGTTAGCTGTGGTATCGAAATTGTGATTAACTTCGTTGTCGACTTCCATCGGACCATGTATGTAATGTTTAACTCTGTGACCATTAACTTTAAATTCAATCCCATTTGAATTTATTAATTCTATCGTTCCGTATGGGAAAACTCTTTTGACTATGAATGGTCCAGACCATCTTGATTTCAATTTTCCAGGAAATAGCTTGAATCGTGAATTGAAAAGAAGAACTCTGTCTCCTTCTTTAAATTCTTTTGAACTTCTGATTCTTTTATCATGCCATTTCTTCGTTCTTTCTTTATAGATTAACGAATTTTCGTATGCTTCATGTCTTAATTCTTCTAATTCGTTTAGTTGACTTAATCGTAGACGTCCGGCTTCATGTAAATCAAGATTACATGTCTTCAAAGCCCAAAATGCTTTGTGTTCAATTTCTACTGGAAGATGACATGCTTTTCCATAAACAAGTCTAAAAGGTGTGGTTCCAATTGGAGTTTTGTAGGCTGTTCTAAAAGCCCAGAGTGCATCCTCCAATTTAATGGACCATTCCTTCGGATTTGATCCTACGGTTTTCTCTAGAATACGTTTTAAAGCTCGGTTGGTATTTTCAACTTGTCCACTTGTTTGTGGATGATATGCGGTGGAGATTTTATGAGTTACTCCATATCTTTTAAGAACTTTCTCAAGTTGATTATTACAGAAATGAGTACCCCGATCACTTATTAAAGCTTTCGGTGTTCCAAACCTTGCAAAAAGATGTTTTAAAAAGTTGACTACAACTCGTGCATCGTTAGTTGGGAGAGCTTGTGCTTCCGCCCATTTAGATACATAATCAATGGCTACGAGTATATATAGATTATTATGAGATTTTGGAAATGGACCCATAAAGTCAATACCCCAAATGTCAAATACTTCACATACTTGGATGACATTTTGTGGCATTTCATCACGTTGACTTATTTTTCCGGCCCTTTGACATGCATCACAGGATTTGCAAAGAAGGTGTGCGTCTTTGTAAATTGTAGGCCAATAGAATCCAGCTTCATAAACTTTTCTTGCTGTTAGTTGAGGCCCATAATGCCCTCCTGTTGGTCCTGTGTGACAATAGTTTAAAATTTTACTAGCTTCATCTCCAAATACACATCGGCGTATTATTCCATCGGGACAACTTTTAAACAGATGTGGATCTTCCCAGAAATAGTGTTTTATATCACTGAAGAATTTCTTTCGTCTTTGGTACGATAATCCTTTTTCAAGGAATCCACAAACTAAGTAGTTTGCATAGTCTGCAAACCATGGGATTTCTTTATAATCTATCTTCAATAGATATTCATCAGGAAAGTTGTCTTGTATGGCCGATTCATTTAGAACTTCTAACTCAGGATTTTCAAGACGAGAAATATGATCAGCGGCGAGATTTTCTACTCCTCTTTTATCTCGGATTTCAATATCAAACTCTTGTAAGAGTAAGATCCAACGGATTAATCTTGGTTTAGCATCTTGTTTTGAAAATAGGTATCTAAGAGCAGAATGGTCGGTATAGACCACCGTTTTTGCTAGAACGAGATATGATCGAAATTTGTCAAAAGCAAAGACAATAGCAAGGAGTTCTTTTTCAGTAGTTTTATAGTTCGTTTGTGCTCCTTGTAATGTCTTGCTAGCATAATATATAGGTTGAAATCGTTTTTCAATCCTTTGTCCTAAAACGGCTCCCATTGCAAAATCACTTCCATCGCACATTAGTTCAAATGGTAGATTCCAATTTGGTGTTATCATGATCGGTGCATTAGTGAGTTTTTCTTTAAGAATATTAAAAGATTTGATACATTCATCTGAAAAGATGAATGGCGCATCCTTTTCTAGGAGTTTATTCATAGGAGTGGCAATTTTTGAAAAATCTTTTATGAAACGTCGGTAAAAACCGGCATGCCCTAGAAAACTCCTAACTCCTCTAACATTGGTGGGATGTGGAAGTTTAGCAATTACATCTACTTTAGCTCTATCCACTTCAATTCCTTCTTTTGAAATTTTAAGTCCAAGAACGATGCCTTCTTTAACCATGAAATGGCATTTTTCCCAATTAAGTACTAGATTTGATTTTTCGCATCTAATTAGCATTCGTTCCAGATTAACTAGACATGATTTAAATGTATCACCGAAGACTGAAAAATCATCCATGAATACTTCCATGCATTCTTCTATCATGTCATGAAAAATCGCCATCATACACCTTTGAAAGGTTGCAGGGGCGTTACAAAGTCCAAATGGCATGCGTTTGTAAGCAAAAGTACCATAAGGGCACGTGAATGTGGTTTTCTCTTGGTCCTCGGGTGCTATTGGAATTTGAAAATATCCGGAAAATCCATCTAGAAAACAATAGTAACTATTTCCGGCTAATCTTTCCAACATTTGATCTATGAAAGGTAAGGGAAAGTGATCTTTTCTGGTGGCGTCATTTAATTTTCTATAATCAATACATACACGCCATCCTGTTACAGTCCTAGTAGGAATAAGCTCATTTTTCTCATTTATAATGACAGTCATACCACCCTTCTTAGGTACGCATTGAACTGGGCTTACCCATGGACTATCAGAAATTGGATATATCAAACCTGCATCTAGCAGTTTAATAATCTCTTTCTTAACTACATCTTGCATATTAGGATTTAGTCTTCGTTGGCGTTGCACATACGTTTTATGACCTTCTTCCATAAGGATTTTATGTGTGCAATACGAAGGACTTATTCCTTTAATATCATGAATCTTTCATGCAATGGCTGGTTTATGAGCTTTCAACACAGAAATGAGTTGTGATTTCTCATTTTCAGTAAGAGAAGACGATATTATTACAGGTAATTCAGATTCACCATGTAAATAAGCGTATTCCAAATGGTTTGGAAGTGGCTTTAACTCTAATTTCGGAGGTTCTTCTATCGATGATTTATATCGATATCTGTCTTCTTCTTTTAGCATTTGAATTTCTTCTGTTGTTGGTTCATATCCATTAGCTATAAGTGTAGCTAACATTTCAGCTTCATCAATTGGTTCATTACCTTCTCCTAAAGAACATTCTCCTGTTCCTTGTAATTCTGGAAATTCTTCTAATAATTCTGCATGTGCATCTATAGTTTGAATATAATAACATGTATCATCTGCAGATTGTGGTTGTTGCATTGCTCTATCAACTGAAAAGGTAACACTCTCATCCTCTATACTTAGGGTCAGTTTCTTACCGAACACGTCTATCATTGCTTTAGCCGTGTTTAAGAATGGTCTTCCTAATATGAGAGGAACTTGAGAATCTTCTTCCATGTCCAAAACAACAAAATCTACTGGAAATACTAAAGTACCAACTTTAACTAGCATGTTCTCCATTATCCCTCTAGGATATTTTATTGATCTATCGGCTAGTTGTATGCTTATTCTGGTTGGTTTCAATTCTCCAAGGTCTAGTTTAGCGTATAGTGAATACGGCATTAGATTTATACTAGCACCTAAGTCTGCCAATGCTTCTATTGAACTAAGACTACCCAGAAAACATGGAATTGTGAAACTTCCTGGATCAGATAGTTTTTCTGGTATCTTATTCAACAGCACTGCTGAACAATTAGCATTCATAGTAACAGCCGAGAGTTCTTCCATTTTCTTTCTATTCGTGATTAGATCTTTCAAGAATTTAGCATATCTTGGCATTCCTGAAATCACATCAATGAAAGGAAGATTTACATTTATCTGTTTAAACATATCCAAGAATTTGGATTACTCGGCTTCAAGTTTTTCCTTCTTCATTTTACTCGGATAAGGAAGTGGTGGTTGGTATGGTTTAACATAAGGTTTATCCTTAACTGTGTTATCTTCATTAACCTTTTCAACTACCGGTTCTTTTTCCTTATCTTGATCAGGTTGTGGTTCTTGTGGAGTAGGAATAGTTTCATCAGAAGTTACAGGTATTTCAGGTGATTTAAGTGTAATACCACTTCTTGTGGTAATGGCTTTAGCTGTTTCATTCCGGGGGTTAGCATTTGTATCGCTAGGTAGACTTCCCGGTTTTCTTTCACCTATTAACCTTGCTAGGTTACTTACTTCTTGTTCCAGATTTTGAATAGAAGCTTGTTGATTTCTAAATGCTTGAGCATTTTGTTCATTTGTTTGTTTTTGAGATGTGAAAAACTGCGTTTGAGTTTCAACTAGCTTTGTCATCATATCTTCTAAATTCGGCTTTTTATCATCGGTTTGTTGTGGTGGTTTGTTTTGAAAATTCGGTCTTTGCTGATTATAAGTATTATTGGATACTTGTTGATTGCTAGGACCTTGTTGGTTGTTGTATGGAATATTTCGGTTATAATTCTGGTTTTGATTGTAAATTGGTCTTGGCGGTTGATAATTATTCTGATAATTATTTCCAGGCCTTTGGTTTATGTATGAAATATTCTCTCTTTGTTCCATTGTTAATTCAATACTGAGACAATCTTTTGTCAAATGTGGTCCTCCACACTGCTCACAACTAATTCGTATTGCATGAATATCTTTAGTCATCTTTTCCATTCGTCTCTCGAAAGCATCTATCTTTGCCGAAATGGAATCTAAGTCATGGCTAGAATCGGCTCTAGCTGCTTTAGATGATCTAATGATGTCTTTTTCTTGGTGCCACTCATGTGAGTGGGAAGCAGTGTTATCAATAATTTTGTAAGCATCAGTTTCGGTTTTCTTCATAATAGAACCACCAGCTGCTATATCTATGTCTTTTCTTGTAGTGATGTCGCATCCTCGGTAGAATATTTGTACTATTTGACAGGTGTCTAAACCATGTTGCGGACATCCTCTTAATAACTTTCCATATCTTGTCCACGCCTCATATAGAGTTTCATTTGGTTTCTGTGTGAACGTAACAATTTCTGCTTGAAGTCTTACGGCTTTAGATGCAGGAAAGAATTGTTTAAGAAATTTGTCAATTAAAACGTCCCATGTATCGATCGCCCCTTCAGGTAACGATTCCAACCAATCTTTGGCTTCTCCCTTTAAAGTCCAGGGAAATAACATGAGATATATCTGTTCATCCTCCACTTCTCGGATTTTAAATAGTGTGCAGATCCTATTAAAGGTACGTAGATGTTCATTTGGATCTTCCTTCGGCGCACCACTAAATTGGCATTGATTAGTCACCATGTGTAGAATTTGTCCTTTGATTTCATAATCTGGCGCATTAATGTCTGGATGAGCAATTGCGTGACCTTGGCCAGTGCGTTTAGCTCTCATTCGGTCTTCCATACTTAAAGGTTCCAGATTCTCCATAATTGAATTTGTTGACTCGGTATCACTAGATGGTTCTGATTTAATAGTTCGTTCCTCAACAATCTCTGTTTGAATGATTGGTGGTTCCGGAGGAAAGTTTAATGGTTCAGGATCTACGAACCGTCCCTGAATATTTTCTGGATTCTCAATTGTGAGGTTGGGTTCAAAAAATGGATTATCGGTAATTTGAACTGAAGTACTTGGTCGACTGGATGACGATTCTAAAGAAAAATCAACGGCGGTTATATTTGTTAAACGATGTCTTGATCGAGTTACAGGTGGTGAACGTACAAAAGGTGATGAACGTCTTGCTCGGTGCATTCACTGAATATCCTATTAGTTTTAAAAAAGGAAAGAAAAATTATAATAAGTTATCCAATCAATAGACTTTTCTGATTTTGCCCACGTTTCGAATAGCCAAAAGATGCAGCAGAGGGGCAGGATTCGTTTGGTCTCAATATAATTGAGGACTGTTTGGCTCCAATAACCCGGTCCACGTACAAATCCAACTATTACTACGAACCAGAAAATTTTGATGTCTATTAATTTAACCACTTAAAATAAATTTTCGTAATTTTAAGAAATTTAGATAAGAAGTAGAATAAAAATCTATGTCCTAAAAACTAGAATAGCGAGAAATAAGAGAGAAAAAGAGTTCGTCGAAAAAGGTTGAAAAAGAAAAAATGGTTGAAAAATAAAAGGTGACAGAAAAATAAAAGAAACTTATAAAAACTTAAAAATACTTGACTAACCTAACCTTATTACTACAACTAACTTAAAATTATAATCGCAAATTGAAATTACTAATTGGAATGATAATTGGTACATAGTAAAAGGTGTCTAAAAATATTAAAGCTTACAAGAAAAACTAAATCCCAAATGGAAATAACTTAAAAAGAAACTAAAACTTAAAAAGGCGTCGCAAAATTCTAAAGCACCTAAATCTTAGTCTAAAGAAAAAGCACTTAAGGAATTCTATGGCAAAGCCTAAAAATCTAGGAGTAAAAATAACTATAGCAAAAACTAAGTTTAAAATTAAATATGAGCTAAAAATACAAAAGTTACGCTACAACGATTAAAAAGGGACAAAATATAAAAATATACAAAAAGTTGTAAAAAGTATAATTTTTATAAAAATATTATTTTTATATTTTATAATAAAAGTATTAAGTTTATAATAAATAAAACTAGTTTAAAAGTAATATAAATAAAATAAACTAAAAACTTAATTATAATAATAATAATAAGATTAGGGTTTAATTAATAATAATAAATTAATATCCGTAATAAATGCGTTTTTAGGGTTTGGTTGTGGTCTTGTCAGACCCCTCATGCGAGTCGCATGATTTAAGAGGGTGGGTCATGCGAGTCGCATGGATACCCTGAACTGGTTCAATTGGACTGGTTCAAATGACAGGTCACGTAATATTTAATATTTTATTTTTATTTTTTCTGTTTTAAATTTAAATAAAATATATATATATAATTAAAATAAAAACTTAAAAATAAACTTAAAATACTTTATAATTTTGTAAAAATAAAAGAAAAACTTAAAAATATACTTAAAATTATTTTTTATTTTTTTTCGATTTTAAAAGCTCTTTTTTTTTATATATTTTTTAATTTTTAAAAATATAAATTTTACAAAAACTAATTATAACTTAAAAATTAAAAATATGGCGTTTCGCTTCGGCGAATTTCCCCGGCAGCGGCGCCAAAAATACTTGATGTCATGCGAGGGGTATATAAAATAGTTTATATTTTACTAGGAAAAACTATTAAATACGATACAATTTTACACAAGATATTTATTTATTTATAGAATGGATATACTTAAACCTTGCTACAACACTTATAGGCAGTGTACCTAATCGTACAGTAGTGTAGTTTTTAGTAAGTCCGGTTCGTTCCACAGGGAAATCTTTAAACAAAGCTCAACGCTATATTAGTTTACTTTTATAAAAATACAAATATATATATAGGTAATATTATTATTATAAAGGGGGGTTTTTACCGTTTAATGACCGGTTTGTCGATTTTAAGACTTTAGTCGCAGTTAAAACCTAATGTAAAATATAAAATAAATACAAGACTTAAATTAAAGCGTAAAGTAAATAACGATAATGAAATTGCGATAATTAAAAAGTACGATAATTAAAAGTGCGATAAAATAAAATAAATAAAAGTGCGATAATTAAAAGTGCAATTAAATATAAAATAAAGGAAATTAAATATGAAATAAAAGAATTATGCTTATTTAAACTTCCGTAATCATGATGTTTGACGTGTTGATTTTAGTTTTATGCCCATGGGTTAATTGTCCTTTGTCCTGGATTATTTAATATGTCCGTCTGGTTTTTGTCCATAACAGTCCATCAGTCATAAATATAAATTGCAAGTGTCCTCGTCAAATTATTATTATACCCGAAGTTAAATATTCCAACTAATTGGGGATTCGAATTGTAACAAGGTTTTAATACTTTGTTTAATGAATACACCAGGTTATCGACTGCGTGTAAACCAAGGTTTTACTACTTTGTTAACAATTACACCAATTACCCTTGAATGTAATTTCACCCCTGTTTTAATTATTCTAGTGGCTATTAATCCATTCCCGTGTCCGGTTAAATGAACGATTATTCGTACATATAAATACCCCGCCCATCGTGTCCGATCGAGTGTATATGATAATTTATAGGACGCCCAATTGTAAATCTTTTATATTAACATTAACAAACTTTCATTTAGTTAAACAAATATAAAGCCCATTAATAGCCCATAGTCTAATTTCCACAAGTGTCGTTCTTTTGTCCAAACCCCAATTATGGTACAAAGCCCAATTACCCAATTTTAGTAATTAGCCCAACATCATGATTACTTCGTTTTAAATAAGCATAATAATAACTTAGCTACGAGACATTAATATAAAAAAAGTTGAACATAACTTACAATGATGAAAAATAGCGTAGCGTTACACGGACAGAATTTCGACTTACACCCTTACAACATTCGCTAACATACCCTTATTATTAGAATTAAAATTAAAATTAAAATATAAATTATATATATATATATATCGTATATATTGAGAGAGATTGAAATTATGTGTCTAAAACTCGGCAGAAAACTGGCTTTATATAGGACCTGACCAACATTTTCACTCCATGCGACTCGCATGGATTTTGTGCTTCTGGCCATGCGAGTCGCATGGCCACCCTGGATCCAGCCAAATTGCTTTGTTTTCTTCTTGCCGACGTAATATAATATATATAATAATAATATATAATATAATATATAATTATATATAATTATATATATATTATATTATATTCTTGTGCATAGTAGACTAGATATTTTTGGTCCGTTGCGTCGGGCGTTTCTTCTTGGCTCAGGTCCCGGTTCCGGATTTTCGGACGTCTTCGCGTATTATTTTATATCGTGTACTTTGCGTCTTGTAACTTGTACTCTTGTCATTTTGAGACGTTCCTCATCAATATTTTGAACCTTTTTAATTGTATCTTGTACTTTTTAGCTCTTTGGACCTTTTTGTCTTCAATTTGTCGAATCTGCTTTTTATCTTCTCTTTTTAAAATTTAAACGAATATCGCTTGTAAATCGAACAATACCAACTAAAATCTTGTCTTTCTTGAGGAATAATGCTATGAAATATATGTTCGTTTTTAGCATTATCAAATATTCCCACACTTGAGCGTTGCTTGTCCTCAAGCAATATTGTCTTGAAATACTAGAATCACTTCTTTATTCTTCATACTTTGTACATCAGTGATTTCTATACGGCGGTATAAATAATGGTAATAACGATATGGAAATCCATATCGGAATAGCTGTCGGAATAACTATCGTAATAGCTATCGGAATCTAAGGGACTCGAACTGGTTGAGGGATTCATCTCGTACGATCAGATGAAGGATTTTCGATAAGAATTAGATTATAGGATGTAGATTAGTACCCTACAATACATAATTTACATATGCGTATATAATACTAAAATCCCATAAGTTACGGAGGAATCTACGGAAGCTGTCAGGCAAAGGTAACAATAACAGATACGCTAAGATATGAATTTATCTATACACTGTCTATGCAATAGAGGCAGTAAGACATGTCTAGACTTTAAGGATGATAAGCAAATAATTTTCGACACTAATGATAAGCAAAACTATTGACATGCAGACACGGTCGAAGTCCAGACTCACTAATGCATCCTAACGACTTATCAGTTATACACACTAATGCAGACCTGGTTCGCTAAGACCACCGCTCTGATACCAACTGTGATACCCCTTCCTAATCTATCTGGACGAAGTCACCAACATCTGGTCCCATTGCGATGATCGACTCCAAACAATGTCTTTAAAATGAGCAAATGCACAGCGGAAGGTTTCTTTCATACCTGAGAATAAACATGCCTTCAAGTGTCAACCAAAAGGTTGGTGAGTTCATAGGTTTATCATAAAACAATAAAATTCATCATTTTGATAGACCCCAAGATTTAAATGTTGCATGGTACAAATGGGCCCGAATCCTATGCCCACATGTAATGTACATGCGATATCTTTTAAATACAGTACACCTTTCTCGTGTACGAAATCATCTTTCATAAATTCTTAGTAACCGTACACATATCTTGTGCACAAAAATAACATACACATAACCTGTGTATAAAATCATTCTCTCGATACATAACATTCACTTCAATTGGTGGCAATTATCATGTCCACATAATTCAATGGTGGCAATTATCATGTCCACATAATTCAATGGTGGCAACTTTCATGTCCACATAATTCAATGGTGGCAATTATCATGTCCACATAATTCAATAATAATCCGCAGAACTTCTGTCTGCATAATAATTCATTCGAGGAATGTTTTGCTTGTGTCTATCTCGTCAAACATTTATAAAAGCATTTCATGTATTCGCAGTTCACAATGTATTTCAAAAGCATTTAATAAAGCAGTTGTAAAAGTAGTGCATGTATTCTCAGTTCCAAAAATGTAAAGAGTAAAAGGGAATCAAATGAACTCACCATACTGTATTTTGTAGTAAAAATACATATGACATCGTTGAACAAGTTTAGGGTTGGTCTCGGATTCACGAACCTATATCATTTATATATATATTAACACATATAATTGTAATCGAACCAAATTAGGTATTATTATTAATTTTTATTTCAGTAACTTGTACGTTTCATTAATGACTAAATTAACTATATTTATTTTTATATACATTAAATAGATAATTAATATTTATTACAAACATATTAATATAGTTTTGTTTTATGTAAATAATATATTTCTATATAGAAAATATTTATTTGATATATTAATAATACTAAAAATAATAATGATAAAAATAATAATATTAGTGTTAGAAATAATAAAAATGATAATAAAAATAATAATGATAAAAATAATGATAATTCTAATAATAATAATAATAATGATAGTTCTAATAATAGAAATGGTAATTTTTATAATAAAAAAATTAGTTTCAATAATAATATCACTTACATTAAAAATGATAATAATAATAATAATAATAATAATAATAATAATAATAATAATAATAATAATAATAATAATAATAATAATAATAATAATAATAATAATAATAATAATAATAATAATAATAATAATAATAATAATAATGAGTAATAAGTAATCTACCTCAAAGAAGTTGTCCTTAAAAAAAATGCCCAAGTCCGGGTTTGAACCCGCGACCTCCCGCTAACCCAATATCATCCTTAACCATTCCATCGCCATTTCATTTCTAATTTAACCACTACTCTAAATCATTTAAACTCAAATGAATCTACTCCTTCTTCATAGTTCACATAAAATCGTCATCAACATTTTATGTTCATAATATCATCATCATCGTGACCAATATTATTATCATCGATCATGAATCATTATCATCTTCATTTCCTAACCCGTTACCATAATTATCTACATATCATCTTTATCATAACCTCATATCATCATACCATTATGTATTCATCATCATACACAATCATCATTATGTCCTAATCATCATCATGAAACAATTATCATCTTAATTATCTTATTATTATATCTATATCATCATCCTGCAATTATGTAATCCTAACATCATTCAAGTATCAACATCCTGTCTCGAATTATTTAAACAGAAGTGAAAATGGAATAACAATTGCAGCCACAATCTATTATCATTATTTTCCTGTTTGGCCCAACAAGCTAAGCCCAATATCGAAACTAATTAGTGACGGCCCAACTAAAGGAACTCTCTGCCCAAACAACGATTCAAAATAATCAGTCCAACAACACATCATGTAACCAACCGATTATGATATTGTAAGGGTTTCAAGTAGGGTTATTCCACCGAAACAGAAACATTATTATATTCGTTTCATATAATAACAAAATATCAAGTTATGTGATTCCATTTTTTCGGCCAAAAAATCTACATGTAAGTGCTATATTATAAAATATAATCAAGTGGGTTATCTAGTTAGATTTCCACTCACCAACTCTCCATCATAAATAACAGTTTTTTTTTCCGATTAACACAGTAGCTTCATCTTTATTCAATAATGTTATTGCATCATCCTTCAAATGGTTATGCTCGACTAAAATAGGAAAGTGATGCAGCAGCAGTTCACAATGGTTGTGGTGGTGGTTTGAAATGAATAGGAAAACAGAAAACAACTGCAGCAGTAACAGGAGCTTACATAAGATAATTCAAATTTTCAAGCTGTGAATCGAGAACAGAAACAGGAGAAAAAAAAATAGAAAACATGACATCAGAATACAAAATGTTATCCTTGGTGATTTTCGGGCTGGAACAGGAAACATTGAGTAGTGATTGGTAACATGTTGATGGTTTTGTGGTGACGATTGAAACAGAAAATCAGAACCCAGGCTATGGTTCGGGTAGTAAAGGTATCAACAGAAGCAGCAGTTTGAGGGCTGAAGATGGTGACAGATGGTGGATTATGGTGATGTAAGGTGATAGTCGTGAATGTTTTGGTTCAAGGTTGAAGATGGTGGTGATAGGGTGGTGCAAGGAGAGGTGGTGTTATGGCGTGTGATGGTTATTCAAGGAAGAAGAAGGTGTTGATAAACGGTGGTGTTTGAAGGTTGTCATGAATATGGTTATTCTTGCAAGTGGGTGGTGGTGTTTGTTGTGTTCAAAGCTGAAACATAAACATGGTAACGAGGTTGTGGTGACTTTCGGTAGTGATTCATGAAGAAGAGAAGAGGGAGAGAGAGTATGAATGAGTTGAGGTGGTTCAGTTTCAAATAGGGATGGTTGTTTTGGGTCGTGCTCAAAATGAAAACAGAAAACGGAAATTGTTTAAGGTGACAAAGGTGGTGATGACTTTTAGATGGTGATCACGATGGATAATGAGCCAGGGTGGTGGCGGATGGTAGTTGCCAGTGGGTGATGGTGGCGAGCAGGAAGTGGTGATGGATGATGCACGATTGTATGTATCTATATGTGCTCTCTAATGATTGTATAAGTTTATCTATTTACAAGGATAAGAGATTATTGATAGGTAGTTAAAACAATGACACTAACAATAATGTATCATCAAAGTCACGGATGAATAATATTAATAATATAATAATAAAACTTAAATAACCATGCAGAATTCATAGCCACCATTCACTGTACGGTTAATATGTTGACATAATTTTATAATTATTTAGACTTCATGTTTTCACGGACTGGATCTCATGCTCTGTTGTTAAACGTGGCGGATAAAAATACTCTAAAAAAATCTCATATCTCTAAATTAACTATATTTATTTATTTTGGTCATTATGGTATAAACGTCAATCATTAATTTAATAAATAAAATTTACATCAACTGTCCCTCTCAATTCTGGGTAAAATATAAAAAGTGTTAAAATTAAATAACTAGATCCTAAATACATTTTAGTAAGCCTAAAATTTGTAAAACTTATTTTCGGAACACTGTTTATTTTAAAATCACATAAGTTCGAATTTAACTTGTTTAATATCAATCGGAACATCAAACGAGTAATACAATCATTTAATATTTATTTTTAATATATATATATATATATATATATATATATATATATATATATATATATATATATATATATGTTTTAAATAATAATAATTATAATATCCTATTTTATAACAATAACATTAAATATTTCAAATTATACAACCAATTATTATTTATATATATACACACATATCTATTTACAAATAGTTGTTCGTGAATCGTCAGGAATGGTCGAAAGTCAAATGAATATAGGAACACAGTTTTAAAGTTTTTGAGACTTCAACATTACAGACTTTGCTTATCGTGTCGAAACCATATAAAGATTGAGTTTAAATTTGGTCAAAAATTTCCGGGTCGTCACACATCCATGTTGATTACTTTCGTTAATACCTTAAAATGTGTTATTAAGTGCTTAATCACTTAACTTGATCCTCGAATGCTTTTATGACCGTTATTGTTACTTGTCGTTTAGAACGAGATACGTACTTGGTACACGTTAAACTTTAGTCATAATTGGAGTGTTATGACTACTTAATCCTAATTGTTATTTCTTAATGACAATTACTTAGCTTGTTGATTGCTTAATTACGCTTAGTGTTTTACTAATGCACACTAGTTAGTCTTAATGGACTTATCACCTTAATGGACTTAGTTTATCAAAGGCCCACCCTACTCTAGCTAATGGACTAGTATGTTAGCCCATCCTAATGGACTTATGAGTCCATTAAAACATAAGACAAACCCATTAAGTATTAAGACAAATTTACTAGCATGCTTATGTACCATTTCTTACATCTTTTAACTCCATGCACCATGCTAGCCAACATGCAAACATCACCTTGTACCACCACCCATGCCAAGCCAAGATGGTCCCCCCACACCCTTATGACCGTCGGCCATATTAACCACCACCACTTTCATTTTTTTCAAACTTCATTCATTTTTCACAAAACACACAAACAAATTCTCTCTAACTTCTCTCTAGTTTCTTACTCTAAAATATTTAAGAAAACTTGTAAGTTTTCTTGAATTTCTTCTTCTTTTTCCCTTCCTAATTCGAAATCATCATCATCATGTAAAAATATTCAAGTTTTGTAACTTGAATCTTCATATATCTTGTAACTTCAAACTTTAAGTTGAAGAAAATGCAAGAACATGAAAGATTCAAGCTCTCTAGCTTGAGTCTTCATTACTTTTGTTAGATTTAAGCTCATATCTTAAGATCTCTTTATTTTTGTTAAAGGATCAAAACTTATGTTTATGATCTTCATGTAACTTGTAGATCTAGCTTTTTGCTTTAAGGATCTTCAAGAACATTAGAGATCCAAGCTTTCTAGCTTGAGGTTTCTACAAAAAGTTTGTTAAAAGATCAAGTTTATCAACTTATGATCTTCTTTAAGTTGTTTTACTTCAATTTTGTAACTTGAGTTTTCATTAAACAAAGATACAAGCTTTCTAGCTTGAAGTCTCATAAGTATTGTTAAGAGATCCAAGCTTTCTAGCTTAGGGTTTCATCATTTTGTTTGATCTAAGTTATGTAACTTATGGTCATCCAACTTGTTAAAACAAAAGCTCATTAGCTTATATTCATTCTACTTTGCAAAAATCTAAGTTTTATAACTTAAGGTTTTGTAAAAGTTGAAAGTCTAAGTTCTATAACTTAGGGTTTCACCTAGAACACAAGATCTAGACTTTCTAGTCTAAGGTCTTCAATATTTAGCTAAGATCTAAGTTCTGTAACTTAAGGTCTTGATTGTTTGGTTTGAATCCAAGTTTGTTGTTTTAAATTCCAAATAGAACTTGTACTTGTGTCGAAACTAAGAACTTGATGTAACTTTGGTTCATCATCCTTCTAAAACTCTTAAGTGAGTTGTATTTCTTTTCTTAGTCTTGACATTGTGTTTTGATGGTTAAAACTTGGTCAAAATTATCCTAAAACATCAAAGAATTGTACACTCGAGGCTTATACGCATCAAGGATGAGAACCGTGATAAGCATCAAACACTAAGAAACCTACCGGAGCACTTGAATCTGTTTTTCAGGGTCTGATCGGACTCCTGGAGCTTCTGCAAAATTGAATTCCAGAAAGTTCGGGATGTGTAGATAACTTTTCGTTTAAGACTTGCCTAAATCCGATATACGGTTTAGGATTTATAGTCTTCCAAAGTTCACTACGCCTTCGTAACGACGTGCTGAAATTTCTGACCTACTCACGCTTTGACCGTCGCCACGGTCAAACGACATCGAGTTAGGATCTGAATTTTGGATAGCGGTAAGAGGACTCACAAACGGAGCCTTGGCCACTGGCCGCGCGTCATTTCAGTTTGTGTAGAGGTCGTAGCGGCTGTTCGAATTCAGCTTTTCGTTTCGACCTCTATTCTTGTTGAAAACTTACTTTATCTTTTACGTATGATGATAATGATGATACTTAAGACTTAACTTATTTAATTTTAAACTTTTTGGGACGATTTACTGACTTAGTAACCTTTGACTTAGGTTGAGGACCTTTTAGACCGACTTACTACTTGCTTACATTTTCGTATCGACTTTACCGCACATTCACTGTGAGTTATAGCTCCCTTTTTTACTTTAACTATTTTTGGGACTGAGAATACATGCGCTTTTTATGTTTTACATACTAGACAAGAGTACTTTAACTTTATATATGTGTGGGTGACATAACGGCACAAATTTTCCCCTTAGCTCGGTAACGTTTAACTATTGGTTTATGAACCGATAGACGCGAATCTTAGATATGGATCCATAGGGTTTGACATCCCCACTCGGACTAGTCGCGCTAGCATTTAACGGGTGTTTAATATTTCGTCTGTTTTAACGCACTCGCCAAGTGTACTTTTAGGGGGTGATATTATTTTACTTTGTTAAGTTAGTTACCAAGTGCCCACGGTTAAGCATATACTTTTTATACTGTTTTGAATACAAAATCTCGTGGTCTACATTACTTTATTGTTTACAATAAAACTATAGCTCACCAACATTCGTGTTGACCTTTTTAGCATGTTTGATTCTCAATGTTGGTTGAATGTGGGTTAATGCACTAAACGATAAACTTAAGTATGATTAACCAAAGTGTAATTAACCAAAGAATATGTTTTGATAATCACATACACATATGCATAAGTGATGACTGACATCTTAACATAAAACACGCAAGGTCACTAATCCATACTTTATCTTGCAAACGACCAAGTCAAACATAGGTTAAAGAATGAAATTAAAACTTCAGGTAAACACACGGTCGAGGTACGGTCGACCGCATAGTCAACCGTGAAACCCTAAACTGAATTGCAACGCAGTTTTGTGAAAACAAGTTGCACGGTCGCCACCACGGTCAACCGCAGTGCGACCGCAGTTTCTTCTGTCACCGTTTTTGACCAAATAAAGTTTGACTAGTTCTCAACATCTATAATTCATGAAACCTTTCTCAACATGCTTAGAATAGATGCCTTCTCCATACTCAATTGAGTTTTGGTCATAAAAACACTAATTGTGATTAATTACGCCTAATGACATCTTAATGACAAATTAACCAAGATTAGGCATAACACATAAGTGTTAATCAACAACTTGTGATCTTAATTCTTATCTAGATATCCTTAGTATGATCATCAAGTACCAACACACTTAAGCCAATGTCACTAGAACAATGATTGCTATTAGAAATGACTTAGTGATTAATTAAGGCTAAATAAGGAACAATGCTCTCAAGGTTAACTAGTAATGACTTGTAATCCTAAAACACACTTAGATACATTTAGGATGGTCACCAAGTCCCAACTAGAGATTGCTCTTCCCTTGTGCATGTGTTGAACATTAATGTGTGCTTACACATTAATCATGTAATGTGTTATATTGCACATTATACTTATTAAGTGCTTGAATTATAAGTTGTGCAAGTATCTATATGATTGATCCTAGAATAACTATCTCTTGCTATGTGAGTATTACTTGCTACTTGCTAATATGCTTAATACTCATAAACTTGTCAACTTGATTAATATGTTTGCTATGTGCTCATTATTTAGGATTCAAGTAACTAACCTACTCCAATAGATTAAGTGTAAAATGGTTCACAATGAAAGTATAGTCAATTGTCTATTTGGTCTAGTCTAAGTAACTAAGTGTGATTGTTTATTCAAGAATGAATTAACTTCAATGTCTCTACATACTTCATGATTATCTTATAGAGACATTACTCAATTAATCCCTAACTAAACTCAAATGGAACATGACTTGTGATTAATTGAAACTAGGAAGTTAATGACATAGTGACTAGTCTTTAGAATTGAACCAAGAGCATTAAAGTGACTAACTAAGTCTTGACCAATCTGAAATTTCCCTAAATATCAATCAAGACACTTCTCCAAGAATGTTGGGTTTGCCACTTTTGGAATGATTAGTCACTTTCATGCAATAAGACCAAATCTCACACACTTAATGCATATAGTACTTGTATATGATGTTTGGTTTCTTTTGCAGGTGCTAGAAGGAGTAAAGGTGCCAAAATGTGATGTTCAAATCTGAGTCAAACGGCTATACAACGGATACCAATTTTGGACTGGAGCACGCACGGTCGCACCACGGTCGACCGTGTAGGCAACCGTGTGTCAACGACTAGTTTTTGAATCCCACTATAAAAGGCAAACATTTAAGTGCATTTGAAGCTGACCCTCTTGCATATTTAAAAGGCTTATCTCCAGTGATCACAAGTGCATCAACTACTACTCAAATGTGATCAAGCAAGAGAAGATTCTATGATCTTATAGATATAGAATTGGGTTGTTGTAAACTTACTAATCAAAATCATTTATCTTGTGAGTTTACTTAATGTAATGTATGTCTTAGTATTGTGTTAGGATCATCATTGCAAAGTGTATAAGTCTTGTAACTTCAATTAGTAGAAGCATAGGCTAGCTTAGTGATCTACTTCCTTAAAGGGACTTAGGAAGTTGATTAATCTTATTTGGAGATTAATACTTGTCCAAGGTGAAGACATGTTGATCTAGGTTGGAGTTGATCTAGGTTGGAGTTGATCTTTCAAAGGGATAGAAAGATTAGGTTTGTTGTCTACCAAAGAAGTTGAAGACTTGTAAATCGGATCTCCACCGGGGTTTGGAGAAAAGTGCTTAGTGAAGCAACAAATCCCGATTAGTGTAATTGGGGAGTGGATTAAGGTGGATTAGTTAACATCCACCCGAAGCACTATAAATCCTTGTGTCTATGTTCTTTACATTACTTTATTTATCATCTTGAACATATACACTACACACATCAAGTTTGAGTTGAGTTGGTTGATCAAAGTAAAATCGAATTTGGTGATCAATCGAAAAAGTGTTAAAACGTATTAAGTACCAATTCACCCCCCCCCCCCCAAGTTACATACACTCAGGTAACTAAGACGTTTATTGCTTCCGCTGTAATAGACTTGCTGTGTTAGACTTCCGCTGTACTCTGTATTGTTAGAGATGTCTTCTAAGCATGGACTTTTTACTTTGCATTCACTACTTATGTTATATTCGAACTACGGTTTTGTAATGACCTAAGTGTCACGTACTTTTGTTAATGCTTTCTATTCGTAGAAGCACGTTACTCTTGTTAAACATTTGTCGTTGAAAAAACGTTATCTTTTTATGAATGCAAACCTTGTTTTAAAATAGCATATAGTGTTATACCGTGTAATGGACATATTGTTGATGATCCGTACCATAGAGGTTTTGGACGGGGTATCACAGAAAGTCCCGGATAAAAGCTGATCGTGACTTCACATAAGTCCATCCTACACGGACAAGTGAGTCGGACACTGGCACCACTCACCCGGGTACATGTGTATCGAAGATGTTATAAATCATGTTGTCACGTCAAGGTTTACTCAGCCAAGTACACTAGATATATATATATATATATATATATATATATATATATATATATATATATATATATATATATATATATATATATATATATATATATATAGTGATTAATTTGTTTTATTACGAAACGTTATTTTTCATCTTCTTTTAGGGTCAGGAAAATTACAGGAATGGGTCCCACTTGAAGTTGAAGGCATCAAGGCACCCAGGATACGCATTACCCATCGTATGACTACTATGCATTTTGATGGCACTAGAAAGAGAGGCAGAACAGCTCTTTCGGATAACACTTGGTGTAGTGGAGATCAAGTTGATGTGTGGGTACATGATCGGTAAGCATTATTCATCATGACATTATATTATTTGTTATTAATTATTAATTATTGTGAAGATGCCTTGTTAAAATTTTAGGTTATATATGTTTTGTAGCTGGCGTGAAGCAGTTATTGAAATGTCCCGTTCTTATTGATTAAAAACGTTCCATATTAATTGATTTCGTTGCGAGGTTTTGACCTCTATATGAGACGTTTTTCAAAGACTGCATTCATTTTTAAACAAACCATAACCTTTATTTCATCAATAAAGGTTTAAAAAGCTTTACGTAGATTATCAAATAATGATAATCTAAAATATCCTGTTTACACACGACCATTACATAATGGTTTACAATACAAATATGTTACAACAAAATAAGTTTCTTGAATGCAGTTTTTACACAATATCATACAAGCATGGACTCCAAATCTTGTCCTTATTTAAGTATGCGACAGCGGAAGCTCTTAATAATCACCTGAGAATAAACATGCTTAAAACGTCAACAAAAAAGTTGGTGAGTTATAGGTTTAACCTATATATATCAAATCGTAACAATAGACCACAAGATTTCATATTTCAATACACATCCCATACATAGAGATAAAAATCATTCATATGGTGAACACCTGGTAACCGACAATAACAAGATGCATATATAAGAATATCCCCATCATTCCGGGACACCCTTCGGATATGATATAAATTTCGAAGTACTAAAGCATCCGGTACTTTGGATGGGGTTTGTTAGGCCCAATAGATCTATCTTTAGGATTCGCGTCAATTAGGGTGTCTGTTCCCTAATTCTTAGATTACCAGACTTAATAAAAAGGGGCATATTCGATTTCGATAATTCAACCATAGAATGTAGTTTCACGTACTTGTGTCTATTTTGTAAATCATTTATAAAACCTGCATGTATTCTCATCCCAAAAATATTAGATTTTAAAAGTGGGACTATAACTCACTTTCACAGATTTTTACTTCGTCGGGAAGTAAGACTTGGCCACTGGTTGATTCACGAACCTATAACAATATATACATATATATCAAAGTATGTTCAAAATATATTTACAACACTTTTAATATATTTTGATGTTTTAAGTTTATTAAGTCAGCTGTCCTCGTTAGTAACCTACAACTAGTTGTCCACAGTTAGATGTACAGAAATAAATCGATAAATATTATCTTGAATCAATCCACGACCCAGTGTATACGTATCTCAGTATTGATCACAACTCAAACTATATATATTTTGGAATCAACCTCAACCCTGTATAGCTAACTCCAACATTCACATATAGAGTGTCTATGGTTGTTCCGAAATATATATAGATGTGTCGACATGATAGGTCGAAACATTGTATACGTGTCTATGGTATCTCAAGATTACATAATATATAATACAAGTTGATTAAGTTATGGTTGGAATAGATTTGTTACCAATTTTCACGTAGCTAAAATGAGAAAAATTATCCAATCTTGTTTTACCCATAACTTCTTCATTTTAAATCCGTTTTGAGTGAATCAAATTGCTATGGTTTCATATTGAACTCTATTTTATGAATCTAAACAAAAAAAGTATAGGTTTCTAGTCGGAAAAATAAGTTACAAGTCGTTTTTGTAAAGGTAGTCATTTCAGTCGAAAGAACGACGTCTAGATGACCATTTTAGAAAACATACTTCCACTTTGAGTTTAACCATAATTTTTGGATATAGTTTCATGTTCATAATAAAAATCATTTTCTCAGAATAACAACTTTTAAATCAAAGTTTATCATAGTTTTTAATTAACTAACCCAAAACAGCCCGCGGTGTTACTACGACGGCGTAAATCCGGTTTTACGATGTTTTTCGTGTTTCTAGGTTTTAAATCATTAAGTTAGCATATCATATAGATATAGAACATGTGTTTAGTTGATTTTAAAAGTCAAGTTAGAAGGATTAACTTTTGTTTGCGAACAAGTTTAGAATTAACTAAACTATGTTCTAGTGATTACAAGTTTAAACCTTCGAATAAGATAGCTTTATATGTATGAATCGAATGATGTTATGAACATCATTACTACCTTAAGTTCCTTGGATGAACCTACTGGAAAAGATAAAAATGGATCTAGCTTCAATGGATCCTTGGATGGCTCAAAGTTCTTGAAGCAAAATCATGACACGAAAACAAGTTCAAGTAAGATCATCACTTGAAATAAGATTGTTATAGTTATAGAAATTGAACCAAAGTTTGAATATGATTATTACCTTGTATTAGAATGATAACCTACTGTAAGAAACAAAGATTTCTTGAGGTTGGATGATCACCTTACAAGATTGGAAGTGAGCTAGCAAACTTGAAAGTATTCTTGATTTTATGAAACTAGAACTTTTGGAATTTATGAAGAACACTTAGAACTTGAAGATAGAACTTGAGAGAGTTCAATTAGATGAAGAAAATTGAAGAATGAAAGTGTTTGTAGGTGTTTTTGGTCGTTGGTGTATGGATTAGATATAAAGGATATGTAATTTTGTTTTCATGTAAATAAGTCATGAATGATTACTCATATTTTTGTAATCTTATGAGATATTTCATGCTAGTTGCCAAATGATGGTTCCCACATGTGTTAGGTGACTCACATGGGCTGCTAAGAGCTGATCATTGGAGTGTATATACCAATAGTACATACATCTAAAAGCTGTGTATTGTACGAGTACGAATACGGGTGCATACGAGTAGAATTGTTGATGAAACTGAACGAGAATGTAATTGTAAGCATTTTTGTTAAGTAGAAGTATTTTGATAAGTGTATTGAAGTCTTTCAAAAGTGTATAAATACATATTAAAACACTACATGTATATACATTTTAACTGAGTCGTTAAGTCATCGTTAGTCGTTACATGTAAGTGTTGTTTTGAAACCTTTAGGTTAACGATCTTGTTAAATGTTGTTAACCCAATGTTTATAATATCAAAAGAGATTTTAAATTATTATATTATCATGATATTATGATGTACGAATATCTCTTAATATGATATACATACATTAAATGTCGTTACAACGATAAACGTTACATATATGTCTCGTTTCAAAATCATTAAGTTAGTAGTCCTGTTTTTACATATGTAGTTCATTGTTAATATAATTAATGATATGTTTACTTATCATAATATCATGTTAACTATATATATAACCATATATATGTCATCATATAGTTTTTTTACAAGTTTTAACGTTCGTGAATCACCGGTCAACTTGGGTGGTCAATTGTCTATATGAAACCTATTTCAATTAATCAAGTCTTAACAAGTTTGATTGCTTAACATGTTGGAAACATTTAATCATGTAAACATCAATCTCAATTAATATATATAAACATGGAAAAGTTCGGGTCACTACAGTACCTACCCGTTAAATAAATTTCGTCCCGAAATTTTAAGCTGTTGAAGGTGTTGACGAATCTTCTGGAAATAGATGCGGGTATTTCTTCTTCATCTGATCTTCACGCTCCCAGGTGAACTCGGGTCCTCTACGAGCATTCCATCGAACCTTAACAATTGGTATCTTGTTTTGCTTAAGTCTTTTAACCTCACGATCCATTATTTCGACGGGTTCTTCGATGAATTGGAGTTTTTCGTTGATTTGGATTTCATCTAACGGAATAGTGAGATCTTCTTTAGCAAAACATTTCTTCAAATTCGAGACGTGGAAAGTGTTATGTACAGCCGCGAGTTGTTGAGGTAACTCAAGTCGGTAAGCTACTGGTCCGACACGATCAATAATCTTGAATGGTCCAATATACCTTGGATTTAATTTCCCTCGTTTACCAAATCGAACAACGCCTTTCCAAGGTGAAACTTTAAGCATGACCATCTCTCCAATTTCAAATTCTATATCTTTTCTTTTAATGTCAGCGTAGCTCTTTTGTCGACTTTGGGCGGTTTTCAACCGTTGTTGAATTTGGATGATCTTCTCGGTAGTTTCTTGTATAATCTCCGGACCCGTAATCTGTCTATCCCCCACCTCACTCCAACAAATCGGAGACCTGCACTTTCTACCATAAAGTGCTTCAAACGGCGCCATCTCAATGCTTGAATGGTAGCTGTTGTTGTAGGAAAATTCTGCTAACGGTAGATGTCGATCCCAACTGTTTCCGAAATCAATAACACATGCTCGTAGCATGTCTTCAAGCGTTTGTATCGTCCTTTCGCTCTGCCCATCAGTTTGTGGATGATAGGCAGTACTCATGTCTAGACGAGTTCCTAATGCTTGCTGTAATGTCTGCCAGAATCTTGAAATAAATCTGCCATCCCTATCAGAGATAATAGAGATTGGTATTCCATGTCTGGAGACGACTTCCTTCAAATACAGTCGTGCTAACTTCTCCATCTTGTCATCTTCTCTTATTGGTAGGAAGTGTGCTGATTTGGTGAGACGATCAACTATTACCCAAATAGTATCAAAACCACTTGCAGTCCTTGGCAATTTAGTGATGAAATCCATGGTAATGTTTTCCCATTTCCATTCCGGGATTTCGGGTTGTTGAAGTAGACCTGATGGTTTCTGATGCTCAGCTTTGACCTTAGAACACGTCAAACATTCTCCTACGTATTTAGCAACATCGGCTTTCATACCCGGCCACCAAAAATGTTTCTTGAGATCCTTGTACATCTTCCCCGTTCCAGGATGTATTGAGTATCTGGTTTTATGAGCTTCTCTAAGTACCATTTCTCTCATATCTCCAAATTTTGGTACCCAAATCCTTTCAGCCCTATACCGGGTTCCGTCTTCCCGAATATTAAGATGCTTCTCCGATCCTTTGGGTATTTCATCCTTTAAATTTCCCTCTTTTAAAACTCCTTGTTGCGCCTCCTTTATTTGAGTAGTAATGTTATTATGAATTATTATATTCATAGATTTTACTCGAATGGGTTCTCTATCCTTCCTGCTCAAGGCATCGGCTACCACATTTGCCTTCCCCGGGTGGTAACGAATCTCAAAATCGTAATCATTCAATAATTCAATCCACCTACGCTGCCTCATATTCAGTTGTTTCTGATTAAATATGTGTTGAAGACTTTTGTGGTCGGTATATATAATACTTTTGACCCCATATAAGTAGTGCCTCCAAGTCTTTAATGCAAAAACAACCGCGCCTAATTCCAAATCATGCGTCGTATAATTTTGTTCGTGAATCTTCAATTGTCTAGACGCATAAGCAATCACCTTCGTTCGTTGCATTAATACACAACCGAGACCTTGCTTTGATGCATCACAATAAATCACAAAATCATCATTCCCTTCAGGCAATGACAATATAGGTGCCGTAGTTAGCTTTTTCTTCAATAACTGAAACGCTTTCTCTTGTTCATCATTCCATTCAAATTTCTTCCCTTTATGCGTTAATGCAGTCAAGGGTTTTGCTATTCTGGAAAAGTCTTGGATGAACCTTCTGTAGTAACCAGCTAGTCCTAAAAACTGGCGTATGTGTTTCGGAGTTTTCGGGGTTTCCCACTTTTCAACAGTTTCTATCTTTGCCGGATCCACCTTAATACCTTCTTTGTTCACTATGTGACCGAGGAATTGAACTTCTTCCAACCAAAATGCACACTTTGAAAACTTAGCGTACAATTCTTCCTTCCTCAATACTTCTAACACCTTTCTCAAATGTTCACCGTGTTCTTGGTCATTCTTTGAGTAAATAAGTATGTCATCAATGAAAACAATGACAAACTTGTCAAGGTATGGTCCACACACTCGGTTCATAAGGTCCATGAACACAGCTGGTGCATTAGTTAAACCAAACGGCATGACCATAAACTCGTAATGACCGTAACGTGTTCTGAAAGCAGTCTTTGGAATATCATCTTCTTTCACCCGCATTTGATGATACCCGGAACGTAAGTCAATCTTTGAATAAACAGACGAGCCTTGTAGTTGATCAAATAAGTCGTCGATTCTCGGTAGTGGGTAGCGGTTCTTGATGGTAAGTTTGTTCAACTCTCGGTAGTCGATACACAACCTGAATGTACCATCTTTCTTCTTGACAAACAAAACAGGAGCTCCCCACGGTGATGTGCTTGGTCGAATGAAACCACGCTCTAAAAGTTCTTGTAATTGGCTTTGCAGTTCTTTCATCTCACTGGGTGCGAGTCTGTAAGGAGCACGAGCTATTGGTGCAGCTCCTGGTACAAGATCTATTTGAAATTCAACGGATCGATGTGGGGGTAATCCCGGTAATTCTTTCGGAAATACATCGGGAAATTCTTTTGCAATGGGAACATCATTGATGCTCTTTTCTTCAGTTTGTACTTTCTCGACGTGTGCTAGAACAGCATAGCAACCTTTTCTTATTAGTTTTTGTGCCTTCAAATTACTAATAAGATGTAGCTTCGTGTTACCCTTTTCTCCGTACACCATTAAGGGTTTTCCTTTTTCTCGTATAATGCGAATTGCATTTTTGTAACAAACGATCTCCGCTTTCACTTCTTTCAACCAGTCCATACCGATTATCACATCAAAACTCCCTAACTCTACTGGTATCAAATCAATCTTAAATGTTTCGCTAACCAGTTTAATTTCTCGATTCCGACATATATTATCTGCTGAAATTAATTTACCATTTGCTAATTCGAGTAAAAATTTACTATCCAAAGGCGTCAATGGACAACTTAATTTAGCACAAAAATCTCTACTCATATAGCTTCTATCCGCACCCGAATCAAATAAAACGTAAGCAGATTTATTGTCAATAAGAAACGTACCCGTAACAAGCTCCGGGTCTTCCTGTGCCTCTACCGCATTAATATTGAAAACTCTTCCACGGCCTTGTCCATTCGTGTTCTCCTGGTTCGGGCAATTTCTAATAATGTGGCCTGGTTTTCCACATTTATAACAAACTACATTGGCATAACTTGCTCCGACACTACTTGCTCCGCCATTACTCGTTCCGACACCATTTGTTCCTTTCGTTCTATTAACCCCTGGTCCGTAGACCTCACACTTCGCCGCGCTATGACCATTTCTTTTACACTTGTTGCAAAATTTGGTGCAGAACCCCGAGTGATTCTTTTCACACCTTTGGCATAGTTGCTTCTGATTGTTGTTGTTGTTGCGGTTATTATTGTTGTTGGGATGATTGTTGTTGTTGTTGTTGTTGTTGTTGTTGTTGTTGTTGTTGTTGTTGTTGTTGTTGTTGTTGGGCCGTTTGTTGTAGTTGCGATTGATGTTGCGATTGTTGGGATAATTGTTGCGATTATTGTTGTAATTGCTGTTGTTGTTGTATTGGTGATTCTTATCACCGTTTTCCTCCCACTTTCTTTTGACTTGCTTCACATTGGCCTCTTCAGCACTCTGTTCTTTAATTCTTTCTTCAATCTGGTTCACTAGTTTGTGAGCCATTCTACATGCCTGTTGTATGGAGGCGGGCTTGTGTGAACTTATATCTTCTTGGATTCTTTCCGGTAATCCTTTCACAAATGCGTCGATCTTCTCTTCCTCATCTTCGAATGCTCCCGGACACAATAGGCACAATTCTGTGAATCGTCTTTCGTACGTGGTAATATCAAATCCTTGGGTTCGTAACCCTCTAAGTTCTGTCTTGAGCTTATTGACCTCGGTTCTGGGACGGTACTTCTCGTTCATCAAGTGCTTGAATGCTGACCACGGTAGTGCGTACGCATCATCTTGTCCCACTTGCTCTAGATAGGTATTCCACCATGTTAACGCAGAACCTGTGAAGGTATGCGTAGCGTACTTCACTTTGTCCTCTTCAGTACACTTACTTATGGCAAACACCGATTCAACCTTCTCGGTCCACCGTTTCAATCCGATCGGTCCTTCGGTTCCATCAAACTCCAAAGGTTTGCAGGCAGTGAATTCTTTGTAGGTGCATCCTACACGATTTCCTGTACTGCTAGATCCAAGGTTATTGTTGGTATGTAGCGCAGCCTGTACTGCGGCTATGTTTGAAGCTAGAAAAGTACGGAATTCCTCTTCATTCATATTCACGGTGTGTCGAGTAGTCGGTGCCATTTCCTTCAAAATAGTTAAATGGAACAAGTTAATCATACAGAATATTAAGAGTAGTTAATAGTATTTCGTAGCATAATATGAACTCATTTATAAAAGCTTTTTCTTCATATTAGCGTTTTATAAGTTTAAATTCGGGTAGTACCTACCCGTTAAGTTCATACTTAGTAGCTAATATACAATTCAACTACTACAATTCTATATGAAAAACTGATTATAATAATATTTCGCGTTCAAACTTTTATACAATATTTTACAAACTTACAATACTGCTTATTTTACATAAAGCATGAAATATAGCACACAATAACTTTGATACAAGATAGTTGTGAAGACAATTCTAGCTAGTACACAAGTCGTTCAGCAAAGGCAATAAAGACACGTAATTCATACGTCCAGAAACAAGTCATGCATTCTGGTTTTACTAGGACTACTTCCCATCCTTGGTCTTGTGCAACATAACCGTTATGGCCGTTGATAAGACAGCGTGTTGTAACGTCATCAAAGGGACGAGGGTTACGTAATGTCCAACAGTCCCGTAATAATCTAAAAACCTCATTTCTTACCCCAATTACCGACTCCGTCACTTGTGGAAACGTTTTGTTTAATAGTTGTAGCCCGATGTTCTTGTTCTCACTTTGGTGAGAAGCGAACATTACTAATCCGTAAGCATAACATGCTTCTTTATGTTGCATGTTAGCCGCTTTTTCTAAATCACGAAGTCCAATATTCGGATATATTGAGTCAAAATAATTTCTTAACCCGTTGCGTAAAATAGCATTTGGGTTCCCCGCAATATATGCGTCAAAGTAAACACATCGTAACTTATGGGTTTCCCAATGTGATATCCCCCATCTTTCAAACGAAAGTCTCTTATAAACCAAGACATTCTTGGAACGTTCTTCGAATGTCTTACAAACTGATCTCGTCTTAAATAGTTGTGCCGAAGAATTCTGGCCGACTCTAGACAAGATTTCATCAATCATGTCTCCGGGTAGGTCTCTTAAAATATTGGGTTGTCTATCCATTTTGTGTTTTTAAACTGTAAAATAGACAAGAGTTAGATTCATAAAAAAATACTTATTAATACAAGCAATTTTTACATATATCATAAAGCATAAGAACACTATATTCCATATATTACACCACACGAATACAACTATCTTATTCCGACTCGCTCGTTTCTTCTTCTTCGGTTTTGGTTCGTTTTGCCAAGTTTCTAGGGATATATGATGTTCCCCTAATACGAGCCGTCGTTGTCCACATTGGTTTAGAAAAACCTGGTGGTTTAGAGGTTCCCGGGTCATTGTTACAACTTAAGGACTTCGGGGGTTGACGATACATATAAAGTTCATCGGGGTTGGAATTAGATTTCTCTATTTTTATGCCCTTTCCCTTATTATTTTCTTTTGCCTTTTTAAATTCAGTTGGGGTAATTTCTATAACATCATCGGAATTCTCGTCGGAATCCGATTCATCGGAGAATTGGTAATCCTCCCAATATTTTGCTTCCTTGGCGGAAAAACCATTGACCATAATTAACTTTGGTCGGTTGGTTGAGGATTTTCTTTTACTTAACCGTTTTATTATTTCCCCCACCGGTTCTATTTCTTCATCCGGTTCCGATTCTTCTTCCGGTTCCGATTCTTCTTCCGGTTCCGACTCTTCTTCCGGTTCCTCTTCGGGAACTTGTGAATCAGTCCACAAATCATTCCAATTTACATTTGACTCTTCATTATTATTAGGTGAGTCAATGGGACTTGTTCTAGAGGTAGACATCTATCACATAATATCAAACACGTTAAGAGATTAATATATCACATAATATTCACATGTTAAAAATATATAGTTTCCAACAAAAATGTTAAGCAATCATTTTTAAAGAAAACACGGTCGAAGTCCAGACTCACTAATGCATCCTAACAAACTCGATAAGACACACTAATGCAAATTTTCTGGTTCTCTAAGACCAACGCTCGGATACCAACTGAAATGTCCCGTTCTTATTGATTAAAAACGTTCCATATTAATTGATTTCGTTGCGAGGTTTTGACCTCTATATGAGACGTTTTTCAAAGACTGCATTCATTTTTAAACAAACCATAACCTTTATTTCATCAATAAAGGTTTAAAAAGCTTTACGTAGATTATCAAATAATGATAATCTAAAATATCCTGTTTACACACGACCATTACATAATGGTTTACAATACAAATATGTTACAACAAAATAAGTTTCTTGAATGCAGTTTTTACACAATATCATACAAGCATGGACTCCAAATCTTGTCCTTATTTAAGTATGCGACAGCGGAAGCTCTTAATAATCACCTGAGAATAAACATGCTTAAAACGTCAACAAAAAAGTTGGTGAGTTATAGGTTTAACCTATATATATCAAATCGTAACAATAGACCACAAGATTTCATATTTCAATACACATCCCATACATAGAGATAAAAATCATTCATATGGTGAACACCTGGTAACCGACAATAACAAGATGCATATATAAGAATATCCCCATCATTCCGGGACACCCTTCGGATATGATATAAATTTCGAAGTACTAAAGCATCCGGTACTTTGGATGGGGTTTGTTAGGCCCAATAGATCTATCTTTAGGATTCGCGTCAATTAGGGTGTCTGTTCCCTAATTCTTAGATTACCAGACTTAATAAAAAGGGGCATATTCGATTTCGATAATTCAACCATAGAATGTAGTTTCACGTACTTGTGTCTATTTTGTAAATCATTTATAAAACCTGCATGTATTCTCATCCCAAAAATATTAGATTTTAAAAGTGGGACTATAACTCACTTTCACAGATTTTTACTTCGTCGGGAAGTAAGACTTGGCCACTGGTTGATTCACGAACCTATAACAATATATACATATATATCAAAGTATGTTCAAAATATATTTACAACACTTTTAATATATTTTGATGTTTTAAGTTTATTAAGTCAGCTGTCCTCGTTAGTAACCTACAACTAGTTGTCCACAGTTAGATGTACAGAAATAAATCGATAAATATTATCTTGAATCAATCCACGACCCAGTGTATACGTATCTCAGTATTGATCACAACTCAAACTATATATATTTTGGAATCAACCTCAACCCTGTATAGCTAACTCCAACATTCACATATAGAGTGTCTATGGTTGTTCCGAAATATATATAGATGTGTCGACATGATAGGTCGAAACATTGTATACGTGTCTATGGTATCTCAAGATTACATAATATATAATACAAGTTGATTAAGTTATGGTTGGAATAGATTTGTTACCAATTTTCACGTAGCTAAAATGAGAAAAATTATCCAATCTTGTTTTACCCATAACTTCTTCATTTTAAATCCGTTTTGAGTGAATCAAATTGCTATGGTTTCATATTGAACTCTATTTTATGAATCTAAACAAAAAAAGTATAGGTTTCTAGTCGGAAAAATAAGTTACAAGTCGTTTTTGTAAAGGTAGTCATTTCAGTCGAAAGAACGACGTCTAGATGACCATTTTAGAAAACATACTTCCACTTTGAGTTTAACCATAATTTTTGGATATAGTTTCATGTTCATAATAAAAATCATTTTCTCAGAATAACAACTTTTAAATCAAAGTTTATCATAGTTTTTAATTAACTAACCCAAAACAGCCCGCGGTGTTACTACGACGGCGTAAATCCGGTTTTACGATGTTTTTCGTGTTTCTAGGTTTTAAATCATTAAGTTAGCATATCATATAGATATAGAACATGTGTTTAGTTGATTTTAAAAGTCAAGTTAGAAGGATTAACTTTTGTTTGCGAACAAGTTTAGAATTAACTAAACTATGTTCTAGTGATTACAAGTTTAAACCTTCGAATAAGATAGCTTTATATGTATGAATCGAATGATGTTATGAACATCATTACTACCTTAAGTTCCTTGGATGAACCTACTGGAAAAGATAAAAATGGATCTAGCTTCAATGGATCCTTGGATGGCTCAAAGTTCTTGAAGCAAAATCATGACACGAAAACAAGTTCAAGTAAGATCATCACTTGAAATAAGATTGTTATAGTTATAGAAATTGAACCAAAGTTTGAATATGATTATTACCTTGTATTAGAATGATAACCTACTGTAAGAAACAAAGATTTCTTGAGGTTGGATGATCACCTTACAAGATTGGAAGTGAGCTAGCAAACTTGAAAGTATTCTTGATTTTATGAAACTAGAACTTTTGGAATTTATGAAGAACACTTAGAACTTGAAGATAGAACTTGAGAGAGTTCAATTAGATGAAGAAAATTGAAGAATGAAAGTGTTTGTAGGTGTTTTTGGTCGTTGGTGTATGGATTAGATATAAAGGATATGTAATTTTGTTTTCATGTAAATAAGTCATGAATGATTACTCATATTTTTGTAATCTTATGAGATATTTCATGCTAGTTGCCAAATGATGGTTCCCACATGTGTTAGGTGACTCACATGGGCTGCTAAGAGCTGATCATTGGAGTGTATATACCAATAGTACATACATCTAAAAGCTGTGTATTGTACGAGTACGAATACGGGTGCATACGAGTAGAATTGTTGATGAAACTGAACGAGAATGTAATTGTAAGCATTTTTGTTAAGTAGAAGTATTTTGATAAGTGTATTGAAGTCTTTCAAAAGTGTATAAATACATATTAAAACACTACATGTATATACATTTTAACTGAGTCGTTAAGTCATCGTTAGTCGTTACATGTAAGTGTTGTTTTGAAACCTTTAGGTTAACGATCTTGTTAAATGTTGTTAACCCAATGTTTATAATATCAAAAGAGATTTTAAATTATTATATTATCATGATATTATGATGTACGAATATCTCTTAATATGATATACATACATTAAATGTCATTACAACGATAAACGTTACATATATGTCTCGTTTCAAAATCATTAAGTTAGTAGTCCTGTTTTTACATATGTAGTTCATTGTTAATATAATTAATGATATGTTTACTTATCATAATATCATGTTAAGTATATATATAACCATATATATGTCATCATATAGTTTTTTTACAAGTTTTAACGTTCGTGAATCACCGGTCAACTTGGGTGGTCAATTGTCTATATGAAACCTATTTCAATTAATCAAGTCTTAACAAGTTTGGTTGCTTAACATGTTGGAAACATTTAATCATGTAAACATCAATCTCAATTAATATATATAAACATGGAAAAGTTCGGGTCACTACAGTTATTGTGGAGACAGATAAAAATGATTATTACTATTATTATATTATCTTAATTATCATTTTAATAGAAATGTCATTGTTACTATAAAATATCATTATTATTATTATTTTAAATAGAATTATTATTTTAAAGATAATATTAAAAATTATCGTAAATATTAAAGTTATTATAATTAGAATTATCGTTTTATCATAATGTCATCTTAGTAATTATAAATATTGATATTTTTATAATAATAATAATTATTACAAAATAATACAACTTTTACTTACTATCATTATAGATATTATTTTATCAAATAAATATGTGATACAAACATATTTTACTACGTGTAATAACTTACTTTAATAATACCTATCATATTATCTTTATGATATTAAATGAACCCTATAAATTTTATTACTTAATATATATAAAAGTATATTTTATTATATAAATTTAATATAAAATTTACATATTAATAATTATGTACATTCATATAACATATTCGAATATTTATTTCAATAAACATAGTATTTTAGTTATGTACAAAAATCATATATATATATATATATATATATATATATATATATATATATATATATATATATATATATATATATATATATATATATATTGTTCACATATTTATTTACAAACAATTGTTCGTGAATCGAGAGAATAGTCAAAGGTTAAATGCATTCATGCAGTCTATTCCAAAATTTTGAGACTCAGCTTTACAGACTTTGCTTATCGTATCGAAATCATAATTAGATTAGGTTTAAATTTAGTCGAAAATTCCCGGGTCGTCACAGTACCTACCCGTTAAAGAAATTTCGTCTCGAAATTTGAGTGAGGTCGTCATGGCTAACAATAAAAATGTTTTCATGACGAATATGAGTTGATAAATAGATTTTTATCATCGTTGAGTAATGTGGATAAAAAAATTTGATTTATATTGTAGTACGTATATTCATTCATTCATTCATTTTCCTCACCAAATAAATATCAGATCTAATTTATATTATTCTTCTCAAGTCTTATTGGTTCATGATCCAATTTTAATTTCAAGTAGCAGTCTAGCTGTGTTTGATTAGTATCATAAGAAGATGGCTTCTTCTTCATCCGTGAATTCCGCCATTGATAGACTTGCAAACCTTCAACTCAATGAACTCTCCACTTCTTCATCTCCTAATTTACAGAAAAATCTCTCCATTCTATCTCCTCATCAAGTACCTATATATTATATATCTATTTATCATTAAAAATTAATTTAATTTAATTCTTGTTAATTATTTTCACTTACTAATTTGTTTACAGATAGAGCTTGGAAAGATGTTACTAGAACTGGGTCAGGGTCATTTGTTTGAACATTGGTCTGATCCAGGTATTGATGATGATGATAAAAGATCATTACTTTCTCAGGTAATTTGTTAAAATCCCTTTTTATTAGGGCTCATATATTTATGCTTATTACTATCCTTTTAGGTCATGTCCAGCATGGACATTCTGTACATCCTACCGCCAAGGATAAACCTAAGAAATCTTCTATCATCTCCGCAAAGAATACTACGGATAAATATATAAACCAATTGCAACCATACCCGGTCAGGATAACACCGTAAAGAAACACTTGGAATAAACATCAGGTAAAACCCTTTTACCTAACCAAGAGTGAAGACATTCATCCATCACATTATAGATAGAACCGCCATACCACATCAAAACCATCACATGGTCTCGGAACAAGGCACTTGGTCTCGGAACAAGGCACTTGGTCTTGGAACAAGGCACTTGGTCCCGGAACAAGCACTTGGTCTCGAAACAGACGAACAAACGAGTTATATGCCACGTCAGCCCATAAATGTAGGAAAGTTTGTTAGAATCTGTTTGTTATGCCAATGAAAAGGACAGGTGTCATGTCAGCCCACAAATCTGGTAAAGTTTATTATGACTATGAAAGGGACATATGTCACATCATCATTCCCTCAAAACACCTATAAATACACCTATAGGGTCATTCATTACACAACACGGGACACATACTGTTATTCTCTGCCAAAATCTTACTGTAGCATTGTCCGAGCTGAGAATACACCTCCGATTGAGATTCCGGTCGATATCGGAGTTCATCTGCACTTAAGATATTAACTTACTCGATCTACTCGAGTGAGGTTAATCCTATCGTTTGTTTTACGCCCTTGAAATTCAGATTTCAAATGGGGTTTGCACAGTTATTGGAGTTAAAACATTTGATTAAATGGCGCCACCAAAAGGTCCGAACAATCTCGTCAAACCAGGCAGCGAAACGGCAAGCAAGAAGGGAACGTCTGATGTGTTCCAAACACCTTGGACAAAGAAATTTCACCAGTGGTGGAACAACCGCAACCCCGGAAGCAATCGATTGCTCACATTCACTCCGACGAAAATTCGGATGATGAAATGCACATTTCTGGCGGTGAAGAAGGTGAACAACGCGAGATATCGCCAACTGGTTACAGAAGATTGAATCTCAGCATTTCTGGTCCCAAGATCGGCGGTTCGAGTGGAATCGGGTCATTCCAAGATGACACCGAGATGATTACCAAAATGATCTCAGCAGACGTTGAGAAACTGGTAATCGAGAAGCTGAAAGCCATGTTGGGCGACAGTCCCAAACTAGAAAGTAATATAAGAAAGAGGGGGTTTTAGCAGTCAACATTAAAAAGAAGTAAAAAGAAATGCATAATACTTAAAAAAAAATACTAAAATTAAGGTAACCAACCCTCTCAGAGCCCCAACTACCGTTCAATGTAAATCCCGTAAATCATTGTTAAAGGGGCTTATGGATGAGAATTGAACTTATGACATCCCACATCAACACAGAGACATCAAGAAATAAGATTTAACAGGCATAACATACAACATAATATAATAATATACATGATCAGCACAGAAATGAATTATCACTAAAATGCCCATTTTTCTCCCTTTTTTGACTCAGAACCCGTAAAAATTCTTTTTTGACAATTTTCCCGCGCAAGGCGCAAGGTGCCTGTTTGCGACCTTGCTTCCCGGTGGACGCAAGGACACAAGATGCCTCTTGCGATCTTGCTTCCCGGAGACGCAAGGTGCCTCTTGCTCCTGCCTGATATCATGATCAATGTTTTCTTTCAGACATTTCCTCAAACACCTTATGTGCATGTTACGTGATACGATTTTTTTTGCGTAGAATGCAAACTAATGCAAAGTAGATGAAGTATAACTTCAACATGTAAATCACTCACAAAACTTATGCAAAGTAGATGAAGTATAACTTCAACATGTAAATCACTCACAAAACTTAATCTTCTAAAATTGATTGTTATGAGAATGAATGTCACAAGAGGATGTTGGATTTGGTTTTTTTAGTTTGCCTGATTAAGCTACTAATTTAAGTGAAGTTGAAATGGATAAGTTTTGAGGACCTTAACTTTCCATTATAATATACGAATGATCTTCAGCGCATTTATGTGCTTAGGCATCTCCACCTGTATATCACGTCTTTTATACATTAATAATTAATCAGTCTATCTATTTAGTAAACTTGGCTTTGTTGAAGATCTATAATCTCCATTAATGAGTAGATGCATGAAAAAATAAGAATATATGCACGTACGGTGTTTGATGAAATGTTTGAAAAAGATAAACATTGATTATGACATCAGGCATGAGCAAGAGGCACCTTGCGTCCTTGCGTCTCCGGGAAGCAAGGTCACAAGAGGCACCTTGCGTCCTTGTGTCCACCGGGAAGCAAGGTCGCAAAATAGGCGCAAGGCGCCTTGTGCGGGAAAATTGTCAAAAAGAAAATTTTACGGGTTCTGAGTCAAAAAAGGGAGAAAAAATGGGCATTTGAGTGATAATCCCGCACAGAAAATGATCACACTGTATTTGTATAAGCTACATATATGCACCGCACAAAATGTTCAGATCTTATTCATTTTAATGCAACTGTTGTGGATTAATGATCTCTATAACATTTTTAGAGCAAAAAAATTACACGTTCCTTCAAATGAACTTATTGAGACAAATTAACATTATCAGGCTGTTAGATATCGGGGTTGTAGAACCTTCGTGCCTGAAACGGTAATGACTCCGGATTGATCTTTGAATCGTGTGAAACTTTCCTAATCGAATATTTCGACCCTATTAGCCACGGGTTATACGAAGTTTCGATTAGGATAAGACAAAGACAAGATTGTCGTCTTGGCTAAAAGATAACAATCACACAATTGCAGAGATGTATCTTCTAATTGCTTGAAGTTGAAAGTGTGTAAAAAGAACAAAAATCTAGAACCTTTTGCAAATACACAAAGAGTGTATTTATAATGGGTCAAAAGACTTCTTGAAAAGTCACAATCTTTGATTCACACCCATTGGTGACTTGGAAGTTTACACTCATGTATTTAGACTTAAAAATGGTCTAAAACATGAAAAAACGCAGTTAAAATGCCCTGGAACAACCCCAAAATGATTGGGGTTCGAATGTGCCTTTTGGGTTGAAAAAGCACCTTTTCAGCAAGCCCTTTGTTAAGCCGCGCCGCGGGCCCAAGAGCCGCGCCGCGGGCTAACAAAGAAAAATACTTGAAAAATTTAAAAATCCTCGACCTGAATTTTGTGCTTTAAGCCGCGCCGCGGGTGGCTGAGCCGCGCCGCGGGCTAAGCCTATCCAGCACTCCAAAATTCAATCTCAAGGTTTTTCACTCGTATGGCCTTTTCAAGTCTCGTTTCGCATTCTATAAGTTCCAAATATCATTTCCAAGTCCAAAGGAAGCCTCAAACCACCTCACGTTTTACGAACGTGTACTCCACACTCTCCAATTCGTGTAACGTATCAATGGTTCGAAAACACTTTCAACATAGTAATCCAATCAACTAAAATGACGTTGGATCATGCTAAAATCACCAACAATTCCCCCCATTTTAGTATGATCCTTGATTACTAAAATACCAACAATTAGAAACTAATGCATAAATGTAAATGTCACATGGATTGAATTTACACATAGTATATTACACGTGCAAGAATTCGAAAATCAGGGTGCTCTAATAGTTTGAACCCATCAATTCATTTGAAAACCTGTCGATAATATACACATTAGTTCCATACTCTCTAATAATTAACCCCGACACTATTATAAGCCATGTGTCTCAATCCTCTCATGAACATATCAAAAGCTAAGTCCCAAGCTTTCTTGAGGCGGCTTAACCTCACGTTCACGTAGGTAGTTTCTTTTAATCTTGCTCCCGCGATGCAAATTTTCAAGACAACTATTAAGGAGTTTCAAACTTCAGCCTACTTTCTCTCACGGGTCCGAACACATACCTTGGGATCATATATTAAATGTGTTCCAATCTTCATATAGTAGGCTTTCCTCATTGAATTCAGCTCTTAGCGTTGTACTAGAAGGGAATTGGGTATCCCACTATGGAAGATCTAAATGGACTTCAATCCCACAACATTATCCAACTTTTGCGCGCTTTCGGCTAATGCTTTAGTCAAGTAATTTAGTCAAACTTTGTTGTAACACAACAAAATTCACATACATCACTTCATTCGTGTTAAACCTCACGAAACACTATTTGTCTAAGGCATAAGTGTCTAGACTTTTACTTGTTTTAAATACATGCCTTAGTCAAAGACATCCCATCACTAGGGATCACCATGAACTTTCATCTCATTCTTTTTGACTTCAATCAATTTCCTTTTCTTTGCAATCCTTTAAACAAAGGATTTACCAAGTCCTTATTTTACCATAAGAAACTTGTGAGTACTCAAACCAATTGATTGATTAGTCCTTGCATATGTCCACCTCTCACAAGTAATCAATGTAACCTATAATTCATATACCCTTGATAATGTATCCCCATTATCCTTGTGTACACAATTATTACCATTACATTAGATAATGAGATTATAATCATAAACATACCTTTGTCAATCCACTTCTAGAACCAAGAAGTAATGACAGTAAGTTTATAATTTTCATAATCTCAACATCAACCTTTTTGATACAAGATACCTCATCTATACCAAGTGTAGATCTAACAACTTGTAGATGTATAATCCTCTTGATCAATAGTAAACTCAATATAATTTAATATGCCTTAAGGATTTCACATTGTGAATTAAACCATAGTCCATGGTTGGCTTTTACAAGTATGTTAGTACTAAAGCCCCATCACAATAAATTCCATTAGACCATGCTTAATCTAACACCATGCTAAATTGGTCACTAGATGTAATCACACACATCATACCACCAATTTCTATAGCATACCGGTATTTTGAAATAATTAAGCAACATCTCATCCTTGTTCCATATTAAACATATTAGTTTCACTAATTTGTACTATCTTGATAAACATCAAAAGATTTATGGACATGTCTCACCAATGAATTAAGATTCCATGATTATTTATTGTTACTTCACAACCATACAATGTTGTCTTGTAACTTCTCCAACGGATTATTACCACCCGTTAAATTAGCATAACAATTGTCATCAATTAATCCATTGTCTTACCAACAATCATAAATATTAACACTCATGAGGGGATTTCATGTCAATATACAAAGAATATATAAACAATTTCTTTTATTGACATCACTCATGCACCAAATGAAAAAGCAGAACAAAACAAAACGTAACAAAACGTTTGTTCTCTAAACGTTTGTTCTCTATTTATTTCTGGGAATTACTTACCACAAAAGCAACCAGGCAATTAAATAACTATTTAAGCAAAGCATACACATGCTTGTGATTTTCCCAATAGGATAATGAATACCATGAATTAAAATTATTATCCTCTCATTTTGATGATAAGCCCCAAAACAGTCACCGAATCAAAAGTCTTAGTTCCTTTTCCATAAAACAACCGTTTTATTACCCGCCAAAATTAAATAACGGTTGCAACGTATCATTTGGAATTATAAGATCTTTTGATAAGTCAAACATGGACACTAGACTTAAATTTCCAACATGCAAGTAACCGTACGTCCAAAATAATAGTGGTGGGATTATGTTCAACATGCAAGTAACTTTCAGTATGATATCCTCATGAAATCATATAATCAAGGAATATATTTTAACATATTCCAAAAACATGTAACTTCCATGTTACAAATTTATTTCAAGTTATATCATAAAATACTTGTGAGGAACCAAAGCACCGAAAGTTCGATATTTTCCTTGATTAAATCATCATAATCCATTTGCTTTTGAAAACAATGAAAATAGTACCGTAAACTTCCATTGAAGTTTACTAATGATTTACATTGATTACCACATAAAACCACATAATATATATCAAACATCCTTCAGTACCAATTCACCATTAAATCAGAATTTTCTTATTCCTAACAAGTGTCATGAAAGTCTTAATAATGATCATAAAGGATATGAATAGAATATGTGTACCATTCACCATTGATGTTGTAATCCCACACGTGCACATCCAGAAGCATAAATCATGATCATTTTCACCATGAGATTCATCACTCGAATCTTCAACCCATCTACTTGATGATTAAGATCCCTTATGCACATCAAATTGGAAGTCATTTCTCCCACCGTTTCGCCGGGCATAGAAATCACAATATTCGATTAGATTGTTAGATATCGGGGTTGTAGAACCTTCGTGCCTGAAACGGTAATGACTCCGGATTGATCTTTGAATCGTGTGAACACTTTCCTAATCGAATATTTCGACCCTATTAGCCACGGTTTACACGAAGTTTCGATTGGGATAAGACAAAGACAAGATTGTCGTCTTGGCTAAAAGATAACAATCACACAATTATAGAGATGTATCTTCTAATTGCTTGAAGTTGAAAGTGTGTAAAAAGAACAAAAATCTAGAACCTTTTGCAAATACACAAAGAGTGTATTTATAATGGGTCAAAAGACTTCTTGAAAAGTCACAATCTTTGATTCACACCCATTGGTGACTTGGAAGTTTACATTCATGTATTTAGACTTAAAAATGGTCTAAAAACATGAAAAAACGCAGTTAAAATGCCCTGGAACAACCCCAAAACGATTGGGGTTCGAATGTGCCTTTTGGGTTGAAAAAGCACCTTTTCAGCAAGCCCTTTGTTAAGCCGCGCCTCGGGCCCAAGAGCCGCGCCGCGGGCTAACAAAGAAAAATACTTGAAAAGTTTAAAAATCCTCGACCTGAATTTTGTGCTTTAAGCCGCGCCGCGGGTGGCTGAGCCGCGCCGCGGGCTAAGCCTATCCAGCACTCCAAAATTCGATCTCAAAGTTTTTCACTCGTATGGCCTTTTCAAGTCTCGTTTTGCATTCTATAAGTTCCAAATATCATTTCCAAGTCCAAAGGAAGCCTTAAACCACCTCACGTTTTACGAACGTGTACTCCACACTCTCCGAATTCGTGTAACGTATCAATGGTTCGAAAACACTTTCAACATAGTAATCCAATCAACTAAAATGACGTTGGATCATGCTAAAATCACCAACACAGGCAACTCTCTTCAATACTACATCTTACCTGGTAAATTGATTTTGTGGCATTATTCTGAGTATCGATGGGGATGGTTGAAGGTACGACATACCAACATGGCAACATGATTGCTTTCGGAATTCCTTGCGGTTGCAAAATGAGGAAAACTGATGGACTCACCTGAACATCCAGTAACGAAAAATGAAAAGGAAAATGAAAAATGTGCATCCTGCTGGCACCTCATTTAACACATTAGTATCCAACCAACATAAATTTTGCACTCCAATTGTATTTTCTTCTTACGAATTATATAAATTGAAACATTACTCCTGCAATTTTTAGCTAAAATCACCTGATATTAATGTGTAGCAGTTCTTTTTTTTTTTTTTTTTTTTTAAGTAGAGAAACAATTACAATCTCATTCAAAACAAATACAAATGTACCTGGCCTGTTGGTTGAAGTGGTGAGTTGGTTGCCAGGAACACAATCAACATGGAAAGAATTTACACGCCATACAAGAGGTCTTGCAATAAGCACAACTGAAGCAAATGACATATTTGTTCATTCTCAAAATCATCAACAGATATTAAATAACACGGCATAATGTCACTAGAAAAGATCGATACAATCCACCAGTTAATTAAATAGTTAATAAGCTGTTTGAGGTTTTCACGCATCCATGAATAACCTACACAAGTTTTTGCATTTCCAAATTATCAGCAAATGAGAAAATAAAATGTATTCTCGTTCATAATACAAGACAAATTATGTCAAATTGTTACTTCCTGCATAGCCAAGTTTACATTAGCCAAAATAATAACGGCGTTTCTACTAAAACATTTTTAGATGCTTTGAGTGAAGAATTACAATCAGCATATCATAGACAATAAAGACATGTAACGAGCATATAATAACACACTGTCAACATGACAATTGCAAAAATAATTAAATACTACTACAAAAATAAATAGATCAACAAAACTTAAAAACAGGATGTCACACTCATATTCCTGAATTCATTTCATTTTAAAGGGAGACGCAAGAAGGTTCTTAAAAATCGGTGAAAACTCTATGCTACAAACAATATTGGAAAAAATTAATATATATTAAAAGATGATAACTAAATTAATTAATATGTTACACAATTACAGATCAAAAAGGCACGCAATAAACATAGTGTCAGATCCCCCCTATAGTAGTTCAGCAGAACCGCATAAACTCGTATTATGTACATTGCCAGTTCTGCAGCCTTCCTTCGCTTACCATCAAATCAGTAAGCTTTATTTTGTCTGTTGTTGTCTCTTTTAAGTTGAACCTTCAACTTCTTACCACTTAACTGGTACTGTATATCCATTCATCGTATTAATTGCAGATTGTGCCGAGGCTGGGGAGTCATAACTGACAAAACCTGCAAGCAAAAGGTTAATTAGACAAGGAATGTTAACTATTGTTGGAATGAAACGTATTAAGTTTCCATACTGAAGCACTTGCTAACACCAGTTGCCTTGTCAACATAAACTTTGGAACTCAAAACCCTTCCAAATGATTAAAAAGCATCTGCAAGCTCTTCATCACAAAATTCTTGGGGGATGTGATATATAAACAAATTCGCACCAGGTGGACCTGCATTGAAACAGATTGCTTAAATACAGATAATAATTGGGGGTAAAACGGGTTGGCTTTTATCAGTAATAGTAATTCTTATAAATATATTTTAACATATACTAATTAAGAAGTTTTTAGCTTAAGAACTAAGAATAGAAGAATAGAATTTGGAGTATGTTCATCCTGTTTCAACGTGAATGTAACCCAAACTGAACCTTTCATAAGTATATGGGTCAAAATTGTCACCCCAAACAACGGTATCAAGTTAATGACACACATATGGTCATGTGAAAGAGTAGATCTACAAAAATAGATTTATAGACTATTAAGTTATACCTAGCAATCAAGACCCATACACCAAAAATTGAGTCCGTTGGGTCTCGAGAAAGCAAAAGGAGTGGGTCCAATATGGACCCATCTTTAGTCCTTCAATATATTAGAAGGTCCATCTAGACCCGTTGAAACCCATTACTAACCCATTATACGAGAAAATTAAAAAAAATAAAAGAAAATGAAAAAATAAAAAACTTACAAAATTATAAAAAGCTTAAAAAAATAATAAAAACAAACAAAAATTAAATTACTTATTTGTAAAAAACTATACTTTATTTTAAAATAAGTAATAAATAAATAAATACATTTTTTTTTAAAAATAATTTCTTTATGAAAAAAATTTATGAAAAAAAAAGGGTCTTGACCCGACCCAGCCCGTTTGGACCCGACCCATTTGCCAGACTTAATTATTATCAACCTTCAACATGGTCGGTGGCATTTCGAATGGCAGTTGAAGATGTTATAGCTTGATTATTTTCAATTTCTGGTGGTCCCGGGCTAGATGGGCCGCTGAAAGGTTTTATTCTCCCATGGTATGCTAGAGGATATTAAAGCCTGGGCCCGAATGGATAAGCAGAGCCCGCATAACTGGCTGGGGGAACTGCATAGTTTCTTGGAGAGCCTGCTCGTAATGCATTTGATTGGTTTGGGCTCAGATTGGTAAAAGGGGGCTGCATGAGCCCATAAGTGCCATTAGCAACAAAAGAAGCTCATACTAAAAAAATTGACACCCAGAAACACAAAATATTGAAGTGATGTAATTACTATGACAAAAGAGACCTGATATTCGTAACCATTATTATACGTGGACATATAACCCATAGGAAGTACTCCGAATAAAGATGGATTTTGTGTTAAGTTAACATTTGCGAAAGTAGAAGCCAGCGATTGAGCTTTTCTAGCTTGCCTTTCCTTTTCGGTGTCTGCCCATTTAACAACCCAAGGGACATTTGAACCCTAATAAAGAAATACACAACAAGATTTATGTGTATGGAAACAATAAAACAAAACATAATGTGAAACTTGTATATATACAAACCTCCATCTTGTGTTTCCCATTAAGGCCCTCTATAGCAGCAATAGCTTGTTCTTTTGTTTCATATTTAACAAAAGCACAACCTGGAAAATCAAAAACTTAGAACAAAAGATGGAAATAGGTAACAGACTTTGATATTTTGCACTAATGAATCATAGACAAGATGATAACATACGCGTACTCATTTGTTGTGAACCCTTAAGAATTCGCAAGTCTTTCAGGGTTCCGTATGGTGAAAATACTGTTGAAACTTCACCTTCAGAAACATTTTTAGGAAGCATACAGATGAAAAGTTTGTGTTCTTGAGCAAAAGGTCAAGAGAAAACAAAAAGGCTAGTCAGACAAATTGATGTACTAAATTATTATTGCATAACCTAAAGATCAATCACATTAATAGCCTAGCTGTAACTTAATCAATAAAATAGCATGGCATACCTAGCCTAGCCGTTCCAGCTCACCATCAGCAGCATATTTCACTTGCAATGGATTAGATGCCTGATAAGATGATTGTGTGATTAAGAGAAAATCATTTTTACAATACTACTTTTATGTTGTACATTATTTTTTGGTTTCACCAATTTTGATATGCTCATGACAGAAATTGTTACAATTTCAACACTGTTCTAATTCATTTAATTAGGTGAATTTTCACAATGCATTTTAATAGGACTATGGCCAAATGCAATAAACATAAAATCGACATAATGAGCCACACCATATAAGATCTGAAGAGACATTTACCCCAGGCAAAGTTCTCTCATTATGAAACGCATCCACAGCTTTGTCCGCTTCCTCTCTAGAAGGACATATAACAAAACAACAACCTGATAACAATAGTCAATTAGGATTTCAATTAAACTTCCTCAAAAAGTCAACAGAAATCTCAATGTCATAAAATTGTAACTTAAAACTTGTGCATTGTGATCCAGAAGTAACATTGAGTAATGGATTAATACTGCGGAGTATATAATTAGGGCTCTAATGAAACTAAAATCTCAACTAGTCAACACAAATTCAGAAAGTAAATAACAAACATAATTTTAAAGTAAAGTATATTTAATATTTTTAATATTTAATTATAAAGAATAACGTGAATCACGCATTGTGACCCAGGACTAACATTGACGATACATAGCAATATAGAGCAACCTAATAACAACAACCAACAGAATAACTAGGGTTTCCATCACAATATTTCTCAATACGTTAACACAAATGTCAATACATAAAAATTGAGATTAGAAAGGAATATAAACAACAACATGAATACACAAATCTCAAGGATAACATCGACGACTTGGATTATGGGGACGCAATTCAAAGCTTGTTTATGGGTTCTCAAAATGGAAGAGATGGCGGTTCATCGACATTCGGGAAAGGAAATATGTCCGCAGAGGCTTTCGCGGCTTTCGATGAAATGATGACACGTTTGGCTGATGAGAGCATACCGGGGTGATGTATCCGCTAATGTGTTATCTTACAAGATAGAGAATCGGTCCGGCAAAAATACTTTGAAAGACACGGTTAACGGCAAATTGAAAAGGGCGGGACCTAAAGGTTGATCGATGTGGTTCGTCTTGTGTATTTTGTTTCATTTCATTTGATTCTTACGTTTTCTTGTAGTTTTCGGTTTTGTTTGGTTAGTTTGTTTTTAAGGTTTTTGGGATGTTAGGGGAGACTTGGTTATAGACAGTTTTCAATTAGATAGTTGCTTTATGCGAGCTTCTCCGTTTTACCCGTCCTTTTGTAATCCGTGTTGAGGTTGGTTCTATTTAAGTTATCGTTATTTTCATTAAAAAAAAAAAAAAAAAAATTCTAAAAAGTCAACATTTTTGTTTCAAACAGTAGAAACGAATCATAAACACGAATCACGCATTGTGATCCGTAACTAACTGAATAAAAAACGCAAAATAATAAGCTAATTAACAAGGAATTGAAAAAACAAATGAAAGTTTTTTAATAAAAACCTCGTGAAGCTCGCGTAGCTTTGTCATCAACAAAAGCGAATTCTTTAAACATTGCTATTAATTGTGCTTCGGTCATATATGTTTGGTACTTGACCGACGAACAGCTTCACACTTTCGTCGCGGCATGTTACCTTCCGCCATTAATGCTGTTTATCGGTGATCTTTAGTTTTTTCTCAATTGAGTCGTTCTTTGCTAGTTGGAGTCCTGTTGGGGGAAAATGGGTAAAACTTTTTAGAAAAAGACAAATGTATGTTTTAGACCCCTATACTACAGTAATAATACATTAATTGTCCCTCACGTTTAGATGCATATATTTACAAACGAAAAATGACTTTAGGGTGTTTATGATTCAGATCCGATTTAAAATTTACTAATTTATGTATTTTTTTTCCAAAAAACTAACTACATAAATAAAAAAGGCACTTTAACAAAACGTAAAACTGAGCTAGAACAAAAGACACCGAGCCTAACAACACGGCCAAATAAAGAAACCACCAACAACATCAAGAACCAAGCAACAACCTTGCTTAGCAACACGACCAAACAGTGACGAATCTAGGATAAATATCCAATGGGGTCCCAAATTTTTTTTTAAAAAAAACTAATTATATTTGAAGGGTATTTTAGTAGTTGTTTAACTCTAAAAAAACCATAAATTTCAAAAATATATGGAATTCTATACTTAAATTTAGTGGTGTCTTATGCAATTTGATGTATACATTGTATACATTTTTTTCACATTAGCGGGTGATAGGACCCCACACCATAAGGCCTACACTAGCCCCTGTGACCAAACCAATATGAAGATATATTATATTTTATGTGATTAGTTTCATGATCTATATAAATATATAACTATTCTTAGAGTAGTACATTTGCAATCTCAATTATAGTTATGTTTGGTCACTTGGTACTCGATGACCAGGCACGGGGAGCTTGAAATTTAACATTACGAGGGCCGAAAAAAATCAACTAGAACATGTGGTTTCAAATATAAAAATAAAGCTTCAGTAAAGTTTAAAATTCATTAAATGCAATAATTAACGGTGAATAAGAAAATACTACAGCTCGGCTCGACAACCTTTAACGTCCTTCAACTCATAAATTATAGACTCCGAATCGAACATTTGTGCAATTTCTTTTTCAATGTAAACCGCCAAGTTAGATGCAAGAAAATCGTCTGACATCTTATTACGAAGTCGATTCTTGCATATCCTCGTTTCTGAAAATGCTCTCTCAGTTGTAGCAGTGGAAACGGGGAGTGTCAAAATTAGTCACTTTAATCTCTCAATCAACCCATATGCATCACACTTTTTACTTTCTACAAGGATCCGACATAGCTCAGAAATAGTAGAAATGCCACAAAGCTGCTGATTATTTGTCTTCTCAATGTTGAACAACTCCAATTGATACCTTAATCGAATCATTTCCTGCTCATCAAAATCCGCGGGATAATATTTTTCAACAAAAGGGCATATCTGATCAATATTTATCACCTCAGGATCTTTTCTAGGAACTAAAGCAGAGCTAAGAATTAATAATTCAGTTGCGTTATTATCGAATCTATTGGCTAGCTCATGTAATTGTTTGTCCAACGCATAAATAAATATATCAACTCGATAAAAATGCTCAAAACTAACATGATTGTCTTTTTGACGAGGACGATATCGGCCACACTTATATAAAGCACTAAAATCTGGCATGGCATATCTATTTTGTGTTCTGTAGAAAAATCTCTTACCTATCCAAAGAATAAACTAATTCCTAGTGTTAATCAATAAAACAGACTTCTCTTATTGAAGTAAACTAAGATTAAATTACAATTCAAAGTACATATTCTATTAAGTCAGTCAATAAAAGAATAAACTAACTCCAAAACTAAATATAATTGAGGGATACGATAAATTAGTTATTACAATTATATAAATTATAAACAAAATTAAATAATACGGACAATAATTAATACATTATACCTTCACTTTTTAAAGCGATGGTTTGATCTCCAGAGACTTCAGCCATACCAATCGTTAGATGCCAAAAAGACTAAATAAAAAATTAAGTTTTTCGTTATAAAGAATTAAATAATAATTATGCGAACAACTGAGGAAGAAACCGATCGTTTTCACTTCGTCAAATGAACCTCAGCTAATAGTGGACTGGTGGGCCCAATCTATTAAGCCCAAATTTCTTAAAGCCACAACAAAAATGACGGTTATGTAATCAGAGGGCCAAGGTAGAATTTTCACATATAGTCCTCACAAAATACGAAATATTACCACCCCGCTTCTAGCCGAGTGGTATCCTCATTTCTTGTGTTTGGGGTTGAGGTTGAGGTCGTGAAGTCAAGCATCGCTCAGCTCACCATCTTTATTAATCTGTCTGAAATATGGAGCATTCAGAATTCAAACCCGGTCCGCCTGCCCCTCGGAATGGTTTAAGGATCGGGTTCCTGCAATGCGATTCGGGTTTCCTTAGCTCTCGAAAGTGCGTGTGTATGTGGCAAATGATCGAAAAGGTGGTTAATATCCCTCTGGGTGATGATGACAACTTGCCTTTAAAAAAGTTGATCTCACCTTAAAGTGTTGACTTCATTGAATTACAAAAACTGAAATCGTAAATCGATATTGATTCTCTGTGTTGTCTGTCTACAAGTAATACCAAGTGCTACCACCGACTCTTGATCTTTGATCTTCATATTTGTCTTCGACTTCATTGAACGTTAACTTGATTAGACAAAACACCTTGGCGGTCTTGGTTTTGCAGTAGAGTGTGTGGATAAACACGAAGACTCGGATCAACGAGTTGTTAATTATATTTAAACTATAAATTTATGTTGGTCATTATTACAAATAGCTATTGTTGTAACTATTATATATTATCACTACTTCTTAAACAAAAACGACTGATTAAAATAACCATGATAACTTGAATTGATGACTACCCAACATAACTACTAATTGGACCGATTAAACCATCAGTCATGCCTTGAAAGCACCGGCAACTTAAAAAATAAGTCATCTCATGTGTACAATGAAATTACTTAAATTATAAGAAGTAAGATACACACAGTTGACGAAAATGAAGTTGATCACACACATTAGATCGACTTCGTGTCGAAGTTAATTAAATACATTCCAAACGCAACGCAAAATAAAAGATCAAGTAAAGTACGTAGAATAAAAGGCCACGTTAGAAATATTTATGTTCGGTTACATCGTTGCTGGAAATTAAAAGATCATATACATATTGGACTTGTAATTACAATCATTAACTACAGGTATACATCTTATTTATATTATAATCTTCAAGATGTTCAACTTAATTCTTCACAGTGGAGTATAAGGAGTTGCAATTAGATATAGGTTATTTTTCCTCCTGCAAGCAGCACCAAAAGTCCTACTCATGTCCAAGTCTTGAGGATTCATTCCTCCAGGGAGTTTCCAGTCAAAATGGTAGAGTAAGTGAGAGATAATAATCTCAATGTTCGCTACAGCAAACGAAATTCCCGGACACATCCTTCTTCCGGCCCCAAATGGAAGATACACTAAATGCTGACCAGAAAAATCAATACTACTATTCTCAAACCTTTCCGGTAAAAAACGATCTGCATCGTGCCAGTATTCAGGATCCCTTCCAATAGCCCACACATTAAAAATGACTTTGGTTTTTATGGGTACGACATACCCATTGATCTCACAACTTTCCCTACATTCTCTAGGAAGAATTAAAGGAGAAGGGGAATGCAATCTCATAGTTTCCTTAATTACCATCTTTAAGTACTTGAGTCCTTGAAATTCAATTTCTTGTACTGATGGCTTTCCTTTGAACACTTCTCGCACTTCCGATTGTGCTTTTTTTAACATTTCAGGGTTCCTTATGAGTTCAGAAATGACAAATTCTGCAGCTGAAGAAGTAGTATCAGTTCCAGCTGTGAAAATATCCTGCACATGCAATTTTATCACCCAAGTATATAATTTCCCGTATACTATGTTAATTGCACAAGTAAGCATAACAAAACAAACTGCTTAGATCATAGTTATACTTACCAATATTATCGCTTTAATGTTGTCGATTGAGAAAGGAAACTCTAGATCACCACTATCTTTAAGTCTAAAAAGAATATCAAGCAAATCTTCTTTATCTGTGCCATCCTTAACCCCTTTTGTTTTTTCCTTGTCTTTTTCATGCTCATCAATTATGTCATTGAGGATTCTGTCCAGATTTTTGTGAATTGTTGTCATCTTGGAGCTCATCCGTGTAACAACATGAAGAAATTTATAAGATGGAAACTGTTAGTGCATAATTTGTAATTTCTAGTTTCAATGAAAGTTAATGTATTATTCGATCATGTAATAACCTGTAATATTATTAAACGTTTAAATGTATTGTGAATTGTTACTCGACAGTCGGCCGACTGACATAGTCAGTCGACCGACTGTCAACCTATGTCGACCGACATACAATCCGGGATATTTAAGCCATGTTAATCTCCTTTAGTTTGGTCAATCTACACACACACTTTTACACACACATACAAACGGATCTAAGTCCGGTTTAACGGCAATCTTCATGTCCAAATACCACAGAATGTCAGTCTAGGCTTCGTGTTTATCAAGATATAATCTTGGTTTGACTCGTACGAACCCGAAAACCCATAGATATTCGTTTAAGCTCGTTCTAGTGTTATTCCGCCTCTAGATCGTGTTAGGTTGATTCTAAGGTCCTCTCCCAGCGTCTACAAAGTGGTATCAGAGCCTTGGCTTGCTGAATCAATTGTTTTAAACGAGTTCTTGATATTTTTTTGGGTCAAAAATTGGTTTTGGATTGAATTTTGTATACTTTTACGTTAAACTTTTGATTTTAATTGCTTTAGAGTATTTGCAGAAGTCATTCTAAGTTGTTTAAGGTGTTGGTCAGTTGTTTTAGTTCGAAATTTTGAGCTTGAAATCGTTTAGAAGTCAAAAACCTGATTTTTGAATTCTGGCTCTGAGAGAAATCACAGTCGACCGATTTAGGTGTCAATCGACCGATTTATATGTCAATCGACCGATTTTAGTTTATTTCGACCGATTGTAATTTGTTCGACCGTTTGTCTGAAAACCGACCGACTTACGTTCTAAACCGACCGACTTTTGTTCTAAACCGACCGATTGAAGGAACATCGACTGATTGAGAATAGTTATACCATTTGACTAATTGTAAACAGAACTTCGACCGATTAACCATAGACAATCGACCGACTGTATCTGACAATCGACCGACTGTAACTGTTAATCGACCGACTGTCATTCAATCGACCGACTTTGGATCAGATTCAACCTTAATTAATTTTTAACAATGTCTGATCAGGCAATGGCAATTACTTCTGGCGTTCAAAACATTTTACTATCTGATAGTGAATCAGGCAGTGCCAATCGTGCTCCTAGACTTGATAATACAAATGATTACATTTGATGGAGGTCTAGGTTTATGAATTACATTAGAGGCCTTGATCCTAGAATGTGGGATTTGATACAACATGAATATAAAGAGCCTTTAGGTACTGATGGTAATAGTAAAAAGTATGAAGATTATAGCGTGACCGAAAAAGAAATATATGCCTTAGAATGTAGATGTTATGCTCAATTGACTCAGGGTTTAGATGGTGATATTTATCATCAATATCAGATGCACTTAACATCATATTCTCTTTGGAATGCTATTAAGATAGGTGTAGAAGGAAATAAGGCGTATCGTGAAAAGAAAGCTAAAGTAAGCAAAAGTGAATGGAAAAGGTTTGTTGCTCTAAGCCATGAAACGTTAGAGGAGACAATCATTCGTTATCGTCATCTTGTCTCTGAATTGGGTAACTTAGGTGTAGAAGTTACAGAACAGAAAGCTATCAAACAATTAACAGATGATTTACCACACAAGTGGGATGCGTTTATTGAACAGGTAGAAGACAGAGCTTCGTCTGCTGGTGAATCACTTACCCTAGATAAATTCACATCAAAATTGATGGTAAAGGACTTGGATATAGAAACCAAGAAGAAACGCCTTGAGGGTCAGCAGAGTCCTATAATTTACAAAGCTGGTACTTCTGGATTGAGTAATGTTCATGCTCCCTTACAAACAGCGTTTGTTTCTAGTGATAGTGCTGTAAATAGATCACAACCTGCTCAAAATGTGATGTTTCAAACCCAAGTAAGTAAGCCTATTAGTACAAATCAGTCCACCATTAGACAGGAGCCAAAAACCGTAGTTCTCAACACTGAGAATTTAAGAACTAGGTCCCTTGCAGTTGTAGAGGAAGATATGGCTTTAGTTGCTTTGGTAGTTAATTCTTATAATGAAATGGTTGGTGGTCAAATTGGTAATGCTCATTTAGAAGCTGAAGATTATGAGCAGATTGATGAGGATGAACTTGAAAAGATGGATATCCTCTGGGCTATGGGTAGTGTTATTAGACGAGCGAAGAAATTTCTGAAAAGGACAGGTCAACAGAGCTTAGGTGTTACTAGAGATACTAAGTTAGGCTTTGATATGTCAAAAGTGAGATGTTTTAATTGCAATGAGTTAGGACACTTCAAAAGAACATGTACCAGGCCACAGAAAACTGGTTTTCACAATCCATTTCACAAACAGTATAATAAGACAAAGGTTAATGTGCCAGTTGAAACAACGAGCAGTGATACTACCAGAAATGATAAAGCAAAAGGCTTAATTGCAACATATTCAGACGAAGGTTGTGATTGGACAGTGTTTGCTGATGAAGAAAATCATGCTAATGTTGTTAGAATGCCTAAGACCGAGGAAGAAACTGAAAGTGAGAAACAAGAAAGAGAGAAAGCTGGTTGTGTTAGTACTGTGAATGAATGCATGTGTTACATCTGCAATATGGAAGCAAAAATTGAGCGAACTTATGCAATGATCAGATATGTTAGAAGAGGTGTTCTTAACAAGAGAGTGTATGAGAAGTTCAAATACCCAATGCACAATGACGGCGATGTATGGACTGATTACAGTAGTTCGTCTTCATCAGATGGTGAAACTATTGTGGTAGATGATGTCAAGACTTCAGTCGAGTTGAGTAATTCTGACTGTTCCATTTCTAGTTCAGAATCTGAACCTGAATCAGAGACTGAAGAAAAGGAATATGCGTTCATGGCAAACACATCAAGTGACTCTAAGGTACAAACTGAATTTTCTTTGGTATGTAACGATTGTGCTGATCATAAGTTAGAAATTGCTAAACTTGAATGCATTGTTTCTAAACTGAATGATATCCCCTTAGGATGTATTTATTGTCTTGAAGTAGAACAGGAACTTAGGATAGTTAAAGCAGCTTATATTGAGGTAAAAGACCTATATGAAACTAATTTAACTCTGTTTAACAATAAAAGGGAATTCAGGGAGACAATCAAAACTCTAGAAAATCAAGTTCATGATTTAAGAGCTACAATTTCAGGTGACCAAAAGGCCATAATGATGTACTTAAATCAACTTGAATGTGCTAAGATAGAAAAGGAAGAGTTTAAGATTAAGTATGAGTCAGAAAAGGCTAGAAATGACACTTGGCAACGAATGTCATATGTCATTGACTATACTGTCTACAACAAGAATGATGGTAAAAAGGGTTTAGGTTATAAAGAGTGTCCTCCTCCTCTTAGGAATGAGTACATTAATAAACCTTCAGATTCTTGCCTTAGTGAAATCCTAAGTGTTCAGCCTGTAGAGAATGAAAAATCAGACAGTACTAAGCCTGTTGTTTAAGGCTTAGTAGAGGACAGTAAATTTGACTCAGAGTATGAAAAAGTTTCTGAGATTGTTACACCAAAATCCAAACCTATCACTATCTTGAAAAATCCATTGAATGCTGGTAAGACTAGTGAAAGCAGAGGACACACACCTAGAAAACAAGTAAACTCTAGGAACTCTAATGGAAAGAAAATATTTCAGACACCTGTTAAGTATCAGCAGGGACTCAACCTAGATAAAGAATATGTTCTTTCACAACCATCTGAAGAACTATTTAATAAGAGGAGTCCTAATACTAACAATGTGCCTAAATATGTACACCCTAACCGTCGACCGGGCTTGAAACATCAAGTTGAGAAGCCTATGTCACCCAAGAAACAGTCTTTGCCCAATAAGAATCTGAGTTCAAAAGCACCTACTCAAGGAACTCAAAACTGTAATAAATGTGGGAAAAAGGGTCATTGTGCTGTTAACTGTCAACAGAGTTGGAAAACACCAATCAGAAAATCTGACACTGATACGAAAACCAAACACTATGCTTCTAGTACCAGTTCCTTAGGTACTTCAAGTAATAGTTCAAAAGGTTTTTACAGACCAAAGTCAACTTCTGTTGCTAATTCATCCACAAGGGTGCAGTTGATGTCGTAGGGGGTGTATACAAAATAGTATTATTTTTAGTGCGAAATACTATTAAATATGCTACAATTTTACACAAGTTATTTATTTATTTATCGAGTGGATATACTTAAACCTTGCTACAACACTTTTAGGCAGTGTACCTAATCGTATTATAGTATAGTTTTTAGTAAGTCCGGTTCGTTCCACAGGGAGCTCGTGAAGTATAACACTATATTTTTTTACACACAATAATTGTAAAAATACAAATATATATATATATAAGTAATATTATTATTATAAAGGGGGGTTTTTACCGTTTAATGACCGGTTTGTCGATTTTAAAACTTTAGTTGCAGTTAAAACCAAATGTAAAATATTAAAAATAAATACAAGACTTAAATTAAAGCATAAAGTAAATAACGATAATGAAATTGCGAATAATAAAAGTGCGATAAAATAAACTTGCGATAATTAAAAAGTACGATAATTAAAAGTGCAATTAAATAAAATAACAATAAAAATGCGATAATTAGAAGTGCAATTAAATATAAAATAAAAGAAATTAAATATGAAATAAAAGAATTATGCTTATTTAAACTTCCGTAATCATGATGTTTGACGTGTTGATTTTAGTTTTATGCCCATGGGTTAATTGTCCTTTGTCCTGGATTATTTAATATGTCCGTCTGGTTTTTGTCCATAACAGTCCATCAGTCATAAATATAAAGTGCGAGTGTCCTCGTCAAATTATTCTTATACCTGAAGTTAAATATTCCAACTAATTGGGGACTTAAACTGTAACAAGATTTTAATACTTTGTTTAATAATTACACCAGGATGTCGACTGAGTGTAACCCAAGGTTTTAATATTTTGTTATCAATTATACCAAGTGTCCTTGTACATAATTTCACCCCTGTTTTAATTATTCTAGTGGCTATTAATCCATTCCCGTGTCCGGTTAAATGAACGATTATTCGTACATATAAATACCCCGCCCATCGTGTCCGATTGAGTGTATATGGTAATTTATAGGGACGCCCAATTGTAAATCTTTATATTAACATTAACAAACTATCATTTAGTTAAATAAATATAAAGCCCATTAATAGCCCATAGTCTAATTTCCACAAGTGTCGTTCTTTTGTCCAAACCCCAATTATGGTACAAAGCCCAATTACCCAATTTTAGTAATTAGCCCAACATCATGAGTACTTCGTTTTAAATAAGCATAATAATAACTTAGCTACGAGACATTAATGTAAAAAGGTTGAACATAACTTACAATGATTAAAAATAGCGTAGCGTTACACGGACAGAATTTCGACTTTACACACTCAAACGATCTCTATCATAAATCTTATTATTATCATAATTTAAAATTAAAATTAAGATTATTGTTATATCTGATTACATTAACATTATGATAGAGAATTATAGATATTGATATTGATAATAGATTTTTAGGATAGAAAAAGGGATCGATATATAGATAAAAAAAATGATAGAAAAAGGTTGTCCTTCAATTACGTTTACATAGCCTTTTATAGGCGAATTTATAAATTGAATTTTCACTTATGACCCCTAAACTATGCTCAATTAACAACTTTTTATTATTTAATATTATTCTTATTATGAATTATTTAAATATTATATTTTATTCTTGTGCATAGTTGACTCATAATTTTTACACCGTTGCGTCGAGCGTTGAGAGTTGGTTCATGTCTCGGTTCCGGATTTTCGAACGTCCTTGCGTACTATTTTATATCGTGTACTTTGCGTTTTGTAACTTGTACTCTTGTCATTTTTAGACGTTCCTCATCAATAATTTGAACCTTTTTGATTGTATCTTGTACTTTTTAGCATTTTGGACCTTTTTGTCTTCAAATCTTCGTTTTAACCTTTTGTCTTCGCACTTATTAAATATAAACGAATATTACTTGAAAATGGAACAATTGCAACTAAAAACTTGTCATTCTTGGGGGATAATGCTATGAAATATATGTTCCTTTTTAGCCTTATCAGCAGTCAAGGGTGACCACAAATTTTCAAACGAATGACTATTATAAGAAATTTGTTGGAAAACGTACCACTTGGAAACCTAAAACCGAGACAAAGGTTGTTGACAAGTCCAAAGATCCATCAGGATCAAAGGGTCAATGGATGGATGTGCAAGTTATTGGTGTCAATGGGAAACCCACTGCCATTCGGGCATGGGTGTCCATCTCAAACTAACTTCTTTTCTTGTTGTGCAGGTCGTCTACGATCCGAGTAGAAATACCTGGATTGTTGATAGTGGGGCGTCCCGGCACATGACAGGAAACATGTCATTACTTTCTAATGTCAAGTCAGTAAATGGAGGATCTGTTTCTTTTGCAGGAGATGAAGGAGGTTTTATTACAGCTCAGGGTGTGATTTCTAATGCTAATGTTAGTTTTGATAAAGTGAATTTTGTGAAGCAGATGTCAAATAATCTGCTGTCAGTTTCGCAAGTAGCAGATAAAAAGCATAAGGTTGCTTTTGATGATCAAAGATGCTACATTTTAAAGAAAGAGTACGTTATACCGGAAGATATGATTCTTATGACAGCTCCCAGAAATAAAGACTTGTATATTTTAGATATGTCCACAGCCCATGTTAAAGCTGCAACAGGTCATCAAGCTTTCATATCCAAAGCTACAGAACAAGAATCGATATCATGGCACAAGCGTATGGGTCATTTGAGCTTAAGAAAGATGAACAATCTTGTTCATAATAATCTGGTTGAGGGAGTAAATGTTAAGAGTTTTCAAATTCCTGAAGGATGTCTTCCGTGTAAGAAAGGCAAACAGACTAAAAAGTCACATGCAACAAAGAAACATCATTCAATTGTTATTCCTCTAGAGTTGTTACATATGGATCTTTTTGGTCCGATTAATCGAACAAGCATCTCTGGAGATTCATATTGTTTGGTAGTGACTGATGAATACTCACGATATTCTTGGGTAGTGATGTTAAAAAAGAAGTCTGACACGTTTGAAAATATAAAGTTGTTGTTTTTGAAGCTGGAATCTTTGTACATGATAAAGGTTAGGAAGATTCGAACAGATAATGGTACTGAATTTAAGAATCAGCAGATGGAGAATTTTTGCAACGAGAAAGGCATTCAACAACAGTTCAGTCCAGCTTATACTCCGCAATCAAATGGTGTTGTTGAAAGACGTAACAGAACGTTAATTGAAACTGCAAGAACAATGTTAGCCGACTCACGTTTACCGGTTAACTTCTGGAGTGAAGCTGTTGCTACAGCATGTTATACAATGAACCGATTGTTAGTAGTCAAGAGACATGGAAAGACCTGCTATGAATTGCTACATAAAAGGAAGCCTAACATTAAACATTTCGAACCCTTTGGTGCACCGTGTTCAATCATGATACGAGATACTGGAGGAAAATTTAATCCTAAGGCTGTTCCTGGTATGTTTCTTGGTTATGGGAATCCAAACAAAAGAGTTTTCAACACGGTATCTAAACGTGTTGAAGAGCATTTCGAAGTAGATGTTCAAAGAAATGCTGCTATTCCTGCTGGGAAAGGGTTCTCATGGCAGTTTGATTATGAAGATTTGTTTGATTCTTTTGGTCTTCCGTCTGTTGCTACTGATGATGAAGTTATTGCAAAATTGATGAATGAAATGCGTACGTCTCCATCACAAATGATTTCGCAAACACAAACACAAACGGCACCACAACCACACGCAGTGCCGCTACAACAAATTGTTCAAGATGATGAAGAATCCGGTGATTATCAGGATGATCCATCTTATGACGGATCTGATTCTGAAGAGGAGTCACAACCTATAGATAGTGGCGAAAATGTTCATAATCTGCCACCAATTGTAGAAGTTCAGGAAGAACAACCAGAACCTGAAGGTGTTCGTAGATCGTCACGAACAGTTGTACTACCTCGACACTTAGATGATTTTATTATGGATTCGAAAGGAGTTTCTGGAGCACCGTCAAATAATGCCTCAACGTCTGAAAATCAAGAAGCTTCAAGTGCAAATGTTATGTAAGCTTTCTATTCCTCGCTAAATAGGTCAGGCAAACTCTTTTTACATGCACATTCATGCTTTGTGTGTCAAATTGTACCAGGCTCTGTTGAGGAAGCTCTACTATTTGATGATTGGGTAAATGCTATGCAAGAAGAGCTTCTGCAATTCAAGCATTTAGGTGTATGGAAACTGGTGAATCCGCCTCATGGTTGCAAACCTTATGGGCTTCGATGGGTATTGAAGAATAAGTTAGATGAACAAGGTATTGTAATCCGAAATAAAGCAAGACTGGTTGTGAAGGGATATTGATGTTATGCGAGGTGTATATAAAATAGTTATTAATTTTAGCAGAAAACACTATTAAATACGATACAATTTTACACAAGATATTTATTTATTTATAGAATGGATATACTTAAACCTTGCTACAACACTTATAGGCAGTGTACCTAATCGTACAGTAGTGTAGTTTTTAGTAAGTCCGGTTCGTTCCACAGGGAAATCTTTAAACAAAGCTCAACGCTATATTAATTTACTTTTATAAAAATACAAACATATATATAAGTAATATTATTATTATAAAGGGGGGTTTTTACCGTTTAATGACCGGTTTGCCGATTTTAAGACTTTAGTCGCAGTTAAAACCTAATGTAAAATATAAAATAAATACAAGACTTAAATTAAAGCGTAAAGTAAATAACGATAATGAAATTGCGAATAATAAAAGTGCGATAAAATAAACTTGCGATAATTAAAAAGGACGACAATTAAAAGTGCAATTAAATAACAATAAATAAAAGTACGATAATTAGAAGTGCAATTAAATATAAAATAAAGGAAATTAAATATGAAATAAAAGAATTATGCTTATTTAAACTTCCGTAACCATGATGTTTGACGTTTTGATTTTAATTTATTGTCCTGGGTTAATTGTCCTTTGTCCTGGATTATTTAATATGTCCGTCTGGTTTTTGTCCATAACAGTCCATCAGTCATAAATATAAAGTGCGAGTGTCCTCAACAAATTATTATTATACCCGAAGTTAAATATTCCAACTAATTGGGGATTCGAATTGTAACAAGGTTTTAATACTTTGTTTAATGAATACACCAGGTTATCTACTGCGTGTAAACCAAGGTTTTACTACTTTGTTAACAATTACACCAATTACCCTTGAATGTAATTTCACCCCTGTTTTAATTATTCTAGTGGCTATTAATCCATTCCCTTGTCCGGTTAAATGAACGATTATTCGTACATATAAATACCCCGCCCATCGTGTCCGATCGAGTGTATATGGTAATTTATAGGGACGCCCAATTGTAAATCTTTATATTAACATTAACAAACTTTCATTTAGTTAAACAAATATAAAGCCCATTAATAGCCCATAGTCTAATTTCCACAAGTGTCGTTCTTTTGTCCAAACCCCAATTATGGTACAAAGCCCAATTACCCAATTTTAGTAATTAGCCCAACATCATGATTACTTCATTTTAAATAAGCATAATAATAACTTAGCTACGAGACATTAATATAAAAAGGTTGAACATAACTTACAATGATTAAAAATAGCGTAGCGTTACACGGACAGAATTTCGACTTACACCCTTACAACATTCGCTAACATACCCTTATTATTAGAATTATAATTAAAACTAAAATTAAAATATAAATTATATATATATATTTTAAGTATATATGAGAGAAGAGAGAAAAAGATTATGAAAAATGATCAGAATTCGGTTTGCTTTATAGGCAGAGTCGATTTTTGGAGCTCCGCGACTCGCGGTAAAATCCTCTTCAAACTCCGCGAGTCGCGGAGAATGTATTTACAGCTCAGTCCTTGGAGTCTTTCTCTGCCGACGGTTTTTTTATTTATAAATATAATATATATATAATTAATATAATTAATTATATATTATATTATATTTATATACATAGTTAACTTGTAATTTTTAGTCCGTTGCGTCGAGCGTTGATAGTTGACTCATGTCCAGGTTCCGGATTTTCGAACGTCCTTGCGTACAATTTAATATCTTGTACTTTGCGTTTTGAATCTTGTACTCTTGTAATTTCGAGACGTTTCTTATCAATAATTGGAACCTTTTTGATTGTCTTTTGTACTTTTGAGCTTTTTGGTCGTTTGCGTCTTCAATTCGTCGAATCTGTCTTTTGTCTTCACCTTTTATTATTTAAACGAATATCACTTGTAAATAGAACAATTGCAACTAAAAGCTTGTCTTTCTTGAGGAATAATGCTATGAAATATATGTTCGTTTTTAGCATTATCAAATATTCCCACACTTGAGCGTTGCTTGTCCTCAAGCAATATCGTCTTGAAATACAAGAATCACTTCTTTATTCTTCACACTTTGTACATCAGTGATTTCTCTACGGCGGTATAAACAATGGTAGTAACGATATGGTTTACAGTCCCACATGACTATAAAAATTTAGATCCATTAAGGAAATTGGATCTTTATGAAAACATTTGATCTTTTGAAATCTAGTTTTTACCCTAGATAAGTTTTCCGGAATAACCCTTTACCGGTGTTTGCAAAATATTTTTGTGGGTTTGGTGGGTTTCAGATTTGAAAATTTTAGCTCAAAACTTGCGGTTTTGTGTCACCCACTTGCTAACCTTGTATTTGGAAAGCAACACGTCCAGTTTACTTGTCCCGTATATTACCTTTCGGTAAACTACCGTCCGGTTGTAAAGGAAAGCGTTGAACAAGCAACTGTTAAGGCAATGTCCCGTGACATGCTTTTAATTATGGTCTATAACGTGTCGGATGTAGTGACCCGAACTTTTCCATGTTTATATATATTAATTGAGATTGATATTTACATGATTAAATGTTTCCAACATGTTAAGCAATCAAACTTGTTAAGACTTGATTAATTGAAATATGTTTCATATAGACAATTGACCACCCAAGTTGACCGGTGATTCACGAACGTTAAAACTTGTAAAAACTATATGATGACATATATATGGATATATATATAGTTAACATGATACTATGATAAGTAAACATATCATTAAGTATATTTACAATGAACTACATATGTAAAAACAAGACTACTAACTTAATGATTTTTAAACGAGACATATATGTAACGATTATCGTTGTAAAGACATTTAATGTATATATATCATATTAAGAGATATTCATACATGATAATATCATGATAATATAATAATTTAAAATCTCATTTGATATTATAAACATTGGGTTAACAACATTTAACAAGATCGTTAACCTAAAGGTTTCAAAACAACACTTACATATAACGACTAACGATGACTTAACGACTCAGTTAAAATGTATATACATGTAGTGTTTTAATATGTATTTATACACTTTTGAAAGACTTCAATACACTTATCAAAATACTTCTACTTAACAAAAATGCTTACAATTACATCCTCGTTCAGTTTCATCAACAATTCTACTCGTATGCACCAGTATTCGTACTCGTACAATACACAGCTTTTAGATGTATGTACTATTGGTATATACACTCCAATGATCAGCTCTTAGCAGCCCATGTGAGTCACCTAACACATGTGGGAACCATCATTTGGCAACTAGCAAGAAATATCTCATAAAATTACAAAAATATGAGTAATCATTCATGACTTATTTACATGAAAACAAAATTACATATCCTTTATATCTAATCCATACACCAACGACCAAAAACACCTACAAACACTTTCATTCTTCAATTTTCTTCATCTAATTGATCTCTCTCAAGTTCTATCTTCAAGTTCTAAGTGTTCTTCATATATTCTACAAGTTCTAGTTACATAAAATCAAGAATACTTTCAAGTTTGCTAGCTCACTTCCAATCTTGTAAGGTGATCATCCAACCTCAAGAAATCTTTGTTTCTTACAGTAGGTTATCATTCTAATACAAGGTAATAATCATATTCAAACTTTGGTTCAATTTCTATAACTATAACAATCTTATTTCAAGTGATGATCTTACTTGAACTTGTTTTCGTGTCATGATTCTGCTTCAAGAACTTCGAGCCATCCAAGGATCCGTTGAAGCTAGATCCATTTTTCTCTTTTCCAGTAGGTTTATCCAAGGAACTTAAGGTAGTAATGATGTTCATAACATCATTCGATTCATACATATAAAGCTATCTTATTCGAAGGTTTAAACTTGTAATCACTAGAACATAGTTTAGTTAATTCTAAACTTGTTCGCAAATAAAAGTTAATCCTTCTAACTTGACTTTTAAAATCAACTAAACACATGTTCTATATCTATATGATATGCTAACTTAATGATTTAAAACCTGGAAACACGAAAAACACCGTAAAACCAGATTTACGCCGTCGTAGTAACACCGCGGGCTGTTTTGGGTTAGTTAATTAAAAACTATGATAAACTTTGATTTAAAAGTTGTTATTCTGAGAAAATGATTTTTATTATGAACATGAAACTATATCCAAAAATTATGGTTAAACTCAAAGTGGAAGTATGTTTTCTAAAATGGTCATCTAGACGTCGTTCTTTCGACTGAAATGACTACCTTTACAAAAACGACTTGTTGTAACATCCCGCCTTTTTCCGTTAAATTTATTTTTAACACCGTCTTTTTTCTTTTAAATAATACCTTTCGTTATTTAAATTCGTAGTTTCCGTTGACTAACGTTCATAAAAATTCCGTCATTTAATTATAACATCTCTCGTTAACTTGCGTTTTAAAAATATTCGATCGGTTAAATCCCGCACCCGCTTTGAAACTCGAGGGACCGGAGTTGCCAAATGGGCAAACTAGTTGACTAGGTCAACTAGTCAACCCATTTCATCCATTCCATCATCTCCCTCATCCCTTTTCTCTCCATCTCAAGAACACACACACAAACCCATTCCATTCATTCATCATCTAAATTCAATCTTGGAAGACAAATCCGACTACATATTCTTGATCCTCTCATCATCCTCTACGATTTGATACTAACTTCATTGATTTTGGGTAACATTTCTAAAACTCTAGATTTCTCTAAATTCGTGTTTTTGACTTGAAATGGTGTTAGTTAGTGTCTATGGCTCGTGTATAACATGAATATATGTTTTGTTTGCTCGATTCGTTGTTTTGAGTAACTAGTTTGAACATTTGAAATGGGTGTGCTAAATCTTTGATTTTGGATGAGTTAATGTTGTTAAATTGTTAAAGTTCATGTTTTAATTGTGTTACTAGTATCACTAGCTTCGTTTGGATGTGTAGGTTGATTAAGAAAACTTCAAAAACCCGATTAATGATTTTGTGATGTTTGACTAGGGTTTGATAGTTCTTGACATGAACTTTTGATGCTTGAATGCCATGGAATGTTAATTGTTAGTGATTAGTTGTAATGTATGCTTAATTACCTTCGAAACGGCATATCGTATGTGTAAATTGGATTCCCGAAACTTAAAATGCAATTGATGAACTTGAAACTTTGAAAATGGACTTTTAAACGATCACTTGACGAGAAATCGGTTATGGAAAATGTTGTTTTTGTTTGATGAAACATGTTTAGTTGTGTTCCTTGTCAAAAGAGCTTTCCAACGGTATAAGATACGCTTCCTAATTGTTTACGGTTTGAGTTTTGCGTTTGTTTGAAATTTTACCAAGCCTTGAACAAGTGAAACAGGCCAGGGACCAGGCCACGGCCATTGTCGCGCCGCGGAGCAATTTGTCGCGCCGTGGCCCAAAGGGTGATTTTAGAACATGTTTTTCAAGCTTTCTGACCTTCAACATAGGCATTTGTCGCGCCGCGGAGCAATTTGTCGCGCCGTGACAATTGCCTGTTTCATCCGAACTTCAGCAAACTTGTTTTGGCCATAACTTTTTGACCGTAACTCCGTTTTCGATGAATCAAATATCGTTGGAAACGTAATAAGATTTCCTTTCTAATGGTAAGGTTTTGAAATGTCAACTCAAACTTTATTACAATCGTTCTAACATGCTTTTATACTTGATTCTTGCATGAAACTTGACAACGTGATTCACATGCTATACTATTCGAGTCGTAACGAGCCATAGGACTAATTGAACACATTTCACCCGACCTTGTGTCGTAACCGGTTAATTGATACAACTTATTTGTTTAGGTCAAGGCTAAGCAACTTTCATGCACACGTTTACTTGTTGAAGTACCTTTATACTCGTGCACTCGAGGTGAGATCATAGTCCCACTTTTTACTCTTTTGAACTTACTTTTGGGATGAGAAAACATAAACGATTCTTTTGAACTAAGTGAACACAAGAACGGGAAAACAAACATTCTACATACGAGTTTAGAACGAAAATCCTCAATCCGATTATCATTAGTTACATCAGATGGTGTAAGCGAGAACTTATGTTATATGGCCATATGGGTTTGACAAACCCTCATTCAAACGGTTCGCTACCGTTTACGAATGAAATATATTTTCGGGAACAGTGTTGTTCTAGCACTAATTGATGGGGTATTCAACGGACGGAACGTTAAGCTTTGATAATTGGGTGCTCGTGAATATTAACTTTTAGAATGTACTACTATTATTTCAACTTTGCAAATCTTGTGGTTCGACTTACTTTACTTTTACTCACTTACTCAAACCTATGATTTCACCAACGTTTTTCGTTGACAGTTTTCTATATGTTTCTCAGGTTCATACTTGGCTATTTGATACATGCTTCCGCGTACACTCATACTTGCTTGGGGTCAAGCATACATGCATACACTCTGATTATTTGCTTGGAGTCAAGATACATACATACATACGCTAGTGATAGCACCTTTGGATTCAAACTTTTGTTTACATACTTACGCTATTTATAGCAACTGTGTTTTTAAACTAATTATGTCGCAAGTTATTTCATTTATACTTTATGACTTTTGTAAACTTAGACTTGTTGTCGAACGGTTTTGTAAACTAAACTTGCAAGTCTTGTACCTTTCAAATGAATGCGACATAATTTTGGTCAAACGAGTCTCATATAGGGACTACGACCACGCAACGGGACCTAAGTTAACGGCGCCGTCAATAACGGTTTTGGTCGGGTCGCTACAGATGGTATCAGAGCCAGGTTATAGGGAACTAGGACGTGTATTAGTGTGTCTAACAGAGTCGTTAGGACGCATTAGTGAGTCTAGACTACAACCGGATAGTTAGCAATTGCATTCTGACATACATTTGCTATAGGTAGCACTTACTTGACTACTTGTGTATTATACTTGAATCATTCTTAGGCAAACTTTTTAATGGTACCCAACCTTCATCATACGAACTTGTATTCCGCCACTTTTTGGTAACACACGTAAATTCATGATTCATACACGTATGGATGACGACGACTTCATTAGTCACACTTGTTCGGGAACTCTGTCTCCCGGATTGTTATTTGCCACCGTTTCAACTTACTATCGGTTTCCCACTGGTGTTTCTTACTATCTACTTTTTAGTGTTACTACCATCACTACTCTAGATGAGTATCGTCATCACCATTTATCACTACGGTTGCGTGCTACTCGTTATCATGACTCGTTACTCTTTTCATACCTGAATACAATATTGTCTGACTCGAACCACATTGACGTGAACAATCAACTATACACTTCCCTCGGGGAACGCATCTTCAGAGTTGCACCAATTCTTTCGATTTAATACGAGTCACGTTTGAGACGTCGTTACATTTTGTTCATTTTAGATTTTCGCAATTACACGAACTTGAATCTATAGAGTGATGTGGGAATGGAGGTATGAGTTAGCGTAATATAACGACACTCGATCAACGTGGTTATATTACGGTAAGACATACCAAAGTTCTAGTGACGCGTGATGGTGGTTAGACTCGATCAACCTAAACACCACCATGTGCCATGTACATGACTTCATCTTTTCAGGTTTGGACATCCGAAAACTCCGAGAATATTTATAACAACCATACCAGGGACACACCTTCAATTATTGTCAAATTATACTTGTGCTTCCGAATGAATTACCGATTCCTCTCGACTTCAACCGTATGTTACACGTGTATACTATCTCGTCCTCGCACAGTCTTATTGACTAACTACAATTTACTCGTTATGCTCGCACCGAGGCGGAAACTTCTCTCTCATCACACTCGTACTTCCGGTTCAGGAAATCTTTACTCTAAACTCTCAATGGAGGGAGAGACTCTCCACGTTATACTAGTATTCACCTCGAGGGTGAATAGTCCCGACGAACGTTTTTCTTTCAGAAACCGAGGAGAACTTGCCCCGACGAACGTTTTTGGAAACCGATAAATCTTCCGCGACGCGAATTTTCTTGAGAAACTTGTCCTAGCTAACGTTTTCAATTCCTAGCAAACTTGTTCAATATGCCTTAGGGAAATATACCCCGTTTCGGATCGAGATCCTCGTTTCACTTCTAGATTTTGGAGTGCCTCACAAAAAGCCTCGGGACCGCGTTTAGACATGAGTACCGCGTACCATCCACAACCCGACGGACCGAACAAACATACGATTTAAGTCTTGAAAACCATAATACGAATTTCTATTACCAACTTCAAATTTTCTTGAGAAACGTCTTTGCCTTTAATCAAACTCTCTTACTACAAAATTTTCATTCGAGTATTGACGCCACGCCTTCGAAACCTTATATGACCGGAAACGTCATTCTCCTTTTGTCGAACCAAGTAAACGATGACCAATTCACCGGGACCGGGATTATGCATGAGCGACCGAGAAAACTTATCCATATCCAAGAAAGACCCAACACGACTCGTTGTCGCCAAATGAGCTACGCCGATTTAGACGTAAACATTTCAAATTCCGCGTGGGAAACCGCGTCACGTTAAGAGTCGCACCTTGGAAAGGTGCAATCCGTTTCGGGAAACGTAGGAAGCTAAATCCGCGATATTTTGATCCTTTAAATTCTTGGGGTGTTTTGGACCCGTCGCTAGCCGTTTAGATTTTTCCGACTCATTTTGGGTCTCCGTTTATCCTACATTCGATGTATCAACTCAAAGACGTGTTTTGCGAAACGAGAACTTGTTATCTCCTTTGATGAACTCACTATCGACGATAACCCTCACTTCCTAGGAGGACCGGTTGAAACCATAAATCGTGAAGCCAAACCTTAAAACAACACATGATCCCGACCGTCAAAATTCGTTGAAATACCTTAGAACGTACTTCTCCCTCATTCGTAGAATTGGCAACACAAGATCTCGAGGAAGATTCAACGACTACTACTTCCAACTAAATTTCGGGACGAAATTTCTTTTGAGGTGTGGATAATGTAACATCCCGCCTTTTTCCGTTAAATTTATTTTTAACACCGTCTTTTTTCTTTTAAATAATACCTTTCGTTATTTAAATTCGTAGTTTCCATTGACTAACGTTCATAAAAATTCCGTCATTTAATTATAACATCTCTCGTTAACTTGCGTTTTAAAAATATTCGATCGGTTAAATCCCGCACCCGCTTTGAAACTCGAGGGACCGGAGTTGCCAAATGGGCAAACTAGTTGACTAGGTCAACTAGTCAACCCATTTCATCCATTCCATCATCTCCCTCATCCCTTTTCTCTCCATCTCAAGAACACACACACAAACCCATTCCATTCATTCATCATCTAAATTCAATCTTGGAAGCTCACAACAAATCCGACTACATATTCTTGATCCTCTCATCATCCTCTACGATTTGATACTAACTTCATTGATTTTGGGTAACATTTCTAAAACTCTAGATTTCTCTAAATTCGTGTTTTTGACTTGAAATGGTGTTAGTTAGTGTCTATGGCTCGTGTATAACATGAATATATGTTTTGTTTGCTCGATTCGTTGTTTTGAGTAACTAGTTTGAACATTTGAAATGGGTGTGCTAAATCTTTGATTTTGGATGAGTTAATGTTGTTAAATTGTTAAAGTTCATGTTTTAATTGTGTTACTAGTATCACTAGCTTCGTTTGGATGTGTAGGTTGATTAAGAAAACTTCAAAAACCCGATTAATGATTTTGTGATGTTTGACTAGGGTTTGATAGTTCTTGACATGAACTTTTGATGCTTGAATGCCATGGAATGTTAATTGTTAGTGATTAGTTGTAATGTATGCTTAATTACCTTCGAAACGGCATATCGTATGTGTAAATTGGATTCCCGAAACTTAAAATGCAATTGATGAACTTGAAACTTTGAAAATGGACTTTTAAACGATCACTTGACGAGAAATCGGTTATGGAAAATGTTGTTTTTGTTTGATGAAACATGTTTAGTTGTGTTCCTTGTCAAAAGAGCTTTCCAACGGTATAAGATACGCTTCCTAATTGTTTACGGTTTGAGTTTTGCGTTTGTTTGAAATTTTACCAAGCCTTGAACAAGTGAAACAGGCCAGGGACCAGGCCACGGCCATTGTCGCGCCGCGGAGCAATTTGTCGCACCGTGGCCCAAAGGGTGATTTTAGAACATGTTTTTCAAGCTTTCTGACCTTCAACATAGGCATTTGTCGCGCCGCGGAGCAATTTGTCGCGCCGTGACAATTGCCTGTTTCATCCGAACTTCAGCAAACTTGTTTTGGCCATAACTTTTTGACCGTAACTCCGTTTTCGATGAATCAAATATCGTTGGAAACGTAATAAGATTTCCTTTCTAATGGTAAGGTTTTGAAATGTCAACTCAAACTTTATTACAATCGTTCTAACATGCTTTTATACTTGATTCTTGCATGAAACTTGACAACGTGATTCACATGCTATACTATTCGAGTCGTAACGAGCCATAGGACTAATTGAACACATTTCACCCAACCTTGTGTCGTAACCGGTTAATTGATACAACTTATTTGTTTAGGTCAAGGCTAAGCAACTTTCATGCACACGTTTACTTGTTGAAGTACCTTTATACTCGTGCACTCGAGGTGAGATCATAGTCCCACTTTTTACTCTTTTGAACTTACTTTTGGGATGAGAAAACATAAACGATTCTTTTGAACTAAGTGAACACAAGAACGGGAAAACAAACATTCTACATACGAGTTTAGAACGAAAATCCTCAATCCGATTATCATTAGTTACATCAGATGGTGTAAGCGAGAACTTATGTTATATGGCCATATGGGTTTGACAAACCCTCATTCAAACGGTTCGCTACCGTTTACGAATGAAATATATTTTCGGGAACAGTGTTGTTCTAGCACTAATTGATGGGGTATTCAACGGACGGAACGTTAAGCTTTGATAATTGGGTGCTCGTGAATATTAACTTTTAGAATGTACTACTATTATTTCAACTTTGCAAATCTTGTGGTTCGACTTACTTTACTTTTACTCACTTACTCAAACCTATGATTTCACCAACGTTTTTCGTTGACAGTTTTCTATATGTTTCTCAGGTTCATACTTGGCTATTTGATACATGCTTCCGCGTACACTCATACTTGCTTGGGGTCAAGCATACATGCATACACTCTGATTATTTGCTTGGAGTCAAGATACATACATACATACGCTAGTGATAGCACCTTTGGATTCAAACTTTTGTTTACATACTTACGCTATTTATAGCAACTGTGTTTTTAAACTAATTATGTCGCAAGTTATTTCATTTATACTTTATGACTTTTGTAAACTTAGACTTGTTGTCGAACGGTTTTGTAAACTAAACTTGCAAGTCTTGTACCTTTCAAATGAATGCGACATAATTTTGGTCAAACGAGTCTCATATAGGGACTACGACCACGCAACGGGACCTAAGTTAACGGCGCCGTCAATAACGGTTTTGGTCGGGTCGCTACACTTGTAACTTATTTTTCTGACTATAAACCTATACTTTTTCTGTTTAGATTCATAAAATAGAGTTCAATATGAAACCATAGCAATTTGATTCACTCAAAACGGATTTAAAATGAAGAAGTTATGGGTAAAACAAGATTGGATAATTTTTCTCATTTTAGCTACGTGAAAATTGGTAACAAATCTATTCCAACCATAACTTAATCAAATTGTATTGTATATTATGTAATCTTGAGATACCATAGACACGTATACAATGTTTCGACCTATCATGTCGACACATCTATATATATTTCGGAACAACCATAGACACTCTATATGTGAATGTTGGAGTTAGCTATACAGGGTTGAGGTTGATTCCAAAATATATATAGTTTGAGTTGTGATCAATACTGAGATACGTATACACTGGGTCGTGGATTGATTCAAGATAATATTTATCGATTTATTTCTGTACATCTAACTGTGGACAACTAGTTGTAGGTTACTAACGAGGACAGCTGACTTAATAAACTTAAAACATCAAAATATATTAAAAGTGTTGTAAATATATTTTGAATATACTTTGATATATATGTATATATTGTTATAGGTTCGTGAATCAACCAGTGGCCAAGTCTTACTTCCCGACGAAGTAAAAATCTGTGAAAGTGAGTTATAGTCCCACTTTTAAAATCTAATATTTTTGGGATGAGAATACATGCAGGTTTTATAAATGATTTACAAAATAGACACAAGTACGTGAAACTACATTCTATGGTTGAATTATCGAAATCGAATATGCCCCTTTTTATTAAGTCTGGTAATCTAAGAATTAGGGAACAGACACCCTAATTGACGCGAATCCTAAAGATAGATCTATTGGGCCTAACAAACCCCATCCAAAGTACCGGATGCTTTAGTACTTCGAAATTTATATCATATCTGAAGGGTGTCCCGGAATGATGGGGATATTCTTATATATGCATCTTGTTAATGTCGGTTACCAGGTGTTCACCATATGAATGATTTTTATCTCTATGTATGGGATGTGTATTGAAATATGAAATCTTGTGGTCTATTATTATGATTTGATATATATAGGTTAAACCTATAACTCACCAACATTTTTGTTGACGTTTAAAGCATGTTTATTCTCAGATGAATATTAAGAGCTTCCGCTGTTGCATACTAAAATAAGGACAAGATTTGGAGTCCATGTTTGTATGATATTGTGTAAAAACTGCATTCAAGAAACTGATTTCGATGTAACATATTTGTATTGTAAACCATTATGTAATGGTCGTGTGTAAACAGGATATTTTAGATTATCATTATTTGATAATCTACGTAAAGCTTTTTAAACCTTTATTTATGAAATAAAGGTTATGGTTTGTTTTAAAAATGAATGCAGTCTTTGAAAAACGTCTCATATAGAGGTCAAAACCTCGCAACGAAATCAATTAATATGGAACGTTTTTAATCAATAAGAACGGGACATTTCAGTTGGTATCCGAGCGTTGGTCTTAGAGAACCAGAATTTTGCATTAGTGTGTCTTATCGAGTTTGTTAGGATGCATTAGTGAGTCTAGACTTCGACCGTGTTTACTTGAAAAATGATTGCTTAATAAATTTTGTTGGAAACTATATATTTTTAACATGTGAATATTATGTGATATATTAATCTCTTAACGCGTTTGATATTATGTGATAGATGTCTACCTCTAGAACAAGTCCCATTGACTCACCTAATAATAATGAAGAGTCAAATGTAAATTGGAATGATTCGTGGACTGATTCACAAGTTCCCGAAGAGGAACCGGAAGAAGAGTCGGAACCGGAAGAAGAATCGGAACCGGAAGAAGAATCGGAACCGGATGAAGAAATAGAACCGGTGGGGGAAATAATAAAACGGTTAAGTAAAAGAAAATCCTCAACCAACCGACCAAGGTTAATTATGGTCAATGGTGTTTCCGCCAAGGAAGCAAAATATTGGGAGGATTACCAATTCTCCGATGAATCGGATTCCGACGAGAATTCCGATGATGTTATAGAAATTACCCCAACTGAATTTAAAAAGGCAAAAGAAAATAATAAGGGAAAGGGCATAAAAATAGAGAAATCTAATTCCAACCCCGATGAACTTTATATGTATCGTCAACCCCCGAAGTCCTTAAGTTGTAACAATGACCCGGGAACCTCTAAACCACCAGGTTTTTCTAAACCAATGTGGATCACGACGGCTCGTATTAGGGGAACATCATATATCCCTAGAAACTTGGCAAAACGAACCAAAACCGAAGAAGAAGAAACAAGCGAGTCGGAATAAGATAGTTGTATTCGTGTGGTGTAATATATGTAATATAGTGTGCTTATGCTTTATGATATATGTAAAAATTGCTTGTATTAATAAGTATATTTTTTTTATGAATCTAACTCTTGTCTATTTTACAGTATAAAAACACAAAATGGATAGACAACCCAATATTTTAAGAGACCTACCCGGAGACATGATTGATGAAATCTTGTCTAGAGTCGGCCAGAATTCCTCGGCACAACTATTTAAGGCGAGATCAGTTTGTAAGACATTCGAAGAACGTTCCAAGAATGTCTTGGTTTATAAGAGACTTTCGTTTGAAAGATGGGGGATATCACATTGGGAAACCCATAAGTTACGGTGTGTTTACTTTGACGCATATATTGCGGGGAACCCAAATGCTATTTTACGCAACGGGTTAAGAAATTATTTTGACTCAATATATCCGAATATTGGACTTCGTGATTTAGAAAAAGCGGCTAACATGCAACATAAAGAAGCATGTTATGCTTACGGATTAGTAATGTTCGCTTCTCACCAAAGTGAGAACAAGAACATCGGGCTACAACTATTAAACAAAACGTTTCCACAAGTGACGGAGTCGGTAATTGGGGTAAGAAATGAGGTTTTTAGATTATTACGGGACTGTTGGACATTACGTAACCCTCGTCCCTTTGATGACGTTACAACACGCTGTCTTATCAACGGCCATAACGGTTATGTTGCACAAGACCAAGGATGGGAAGTAGTCCTAGTAAAACCAGAATGCATGACTTGTTTCTGGACGTATGAATTACGTGTCTTTATTGTCTTTGCTGAACGACTTGTGTACTAGCTAGAATTGTCTTCACAACTATCTTGTATCAAAGTTATTGTGTGCTATATTTTATGCTTTATGTAAAATAAGCGGTATTGTAAGTTTGTAAAATATTGTATAAAAGTTTGAACGTGAAATATTATTATAATCAGTTTTTCATATAGAATTGTAGTAGTTGAATTGTATATTAGCTACTAAGTATGAACTTAACGGGTAGGTACTACCCGAATTTAAACTTATAAAACGCTAATATGAAGAAAAAGCTTTTATAAATGAGTTCATATTTTGCTACGAAATACTATTAACTACTCTTAATATTCTGTATGATTAACTTGTTCCATTTGACTATTTTGAAGGAAATGGCACCGACTACTCGACACACCGTGAATATGAATGAAGAGGAATTCCGTACTTTTCTAGCTTCAAACATAGCCGCAGTACAGGCTGCGCTACATACCAACAATAACCTTGGATCTAGCAGTACAGGAAATCGTGTAGGATGCACCTACAAAGAATTCACTGCCTGCAAACCTTTGGAATTTGATGGAACCGAAGGACCGATCGGATTGAAACGGTGGACCGAGAAGGTCGAATCGGTGTTTGCCATAAGTAAGTGTACTGAAGAGGACAAAGTAAAGTACGCTACGCATACCTTCACAGGTTCTGCGTTAACATGGTGGAATACCTATCTAGAGCAAGTGGGACAAGACGATGCGTACGCACTACCGTGGTCAGCATTCAAGCACTTGATGAACGAGAAGTACCGTCCCAGAACCGAGGTCAATAAGCTCAAGACAGAACTTAGAGGGTTACGAACCCAAGGATTTGATATTACCACATACGAAAGACGATTCACAGAATTGTGCCTATTGTGTCCGGGAGCATTCGAAGATGAGGAAGAGAAGATTGACGCGTTTGTGAAAGGATTACCTGAAAGAATTCAAGAAGATATAAGTTCACACGAGCCCGCCTCCATACAACAGGCATGTAGAATGGCTCACAAACTCGTGAACCAGATTGAAGAAAGAATTAAAGAACAGACTGCTGAAGAGGTCAATGTGAAGCAAGTCAAAAGAAAGTGGGAGGAAAACGGTGATAAGAATCACCAATACAACAACAACAGCAATTACAACAATAATCGCAACAATTATCCCAACAATCGCAACATCAATCGCAACTACAACAAACGGCCCAACAACAACAACAACAACAACTACAACAATCATCCCAACAACAATAATAACCGCAACAACAACAACAATCAGAAGCAGCTATGCCAAAGGTGTGAAAAGAATCACTCGGGGTTCTGCACCAAATTTTGCAACAAGTGTAAAAGAAATGGTCATAGCGCGGCGAAGTGTGAGGTCTACGGACCAGGGGTTAATAGAACGAAAGGAACAAATGGTGTCGGAACGAGTAATGGCGGAGCAAGTAGTGTCGGAGCAAGTTATGCCAATGTAGTTTGTTATAAATGTGGAAAACCGGGCCACATTATTAGAAATTGCCCGAACCAGGAGAACACGAATGGACAAGGCCGTGGAAGAGTTTTCAATATTAATGCGGCAGAGGCACAGGAAGACCCGGAGCTTGTTACGGGTACGTTTCTTATTGACAATAAATCTGCTTACGTTTTATTTGATTCGGGTGCGGATAGAAGCTATATGAGTAGAGATTTTTGTGCTAAATTAAGTTGTCCATTGACGCCTTTGGATAGTAAATTTTTACTCGAATTAGCAAATGGTAAATTAATTTCAGCAGATAATATATGTCGGAATCGAGAAATTAAACTGGTTAGCGAAACATTTAAGATTGATTTGATACCAGTAGAGTTAGGGAGTTTTGATGTGATAATCGGTATGGACTGGTTGAAAGAAGTGAAAGCAGAGATCGTTTGTTACAAAAATGCAATTCGCATTATACGAGAAAAAGGAAAACCCTTAATGGTGTACGGAGAAAAGGGCAACACGAAGCTACATCTTATTAGTAATTTGAAGGCACAAAAACTAATAAGAAAAGGTTGCTATGCTGTTCTAGCACACGTCGAGAAAGTACAAACTGAAGAAAAGAGCATCAATGATGTTCCCGTCGCAAAAGAATTTCCTGATGTATTTCCGAAAGAATTACCGGGATTACCCCCACATCGATCCGTTGAATTTCAAATAGATCTTGTACCAGGAGCTGCACCAATAGCTCGTGCTCCTTACAGACTCGCACCCAGCGAGATGAAAGAACTGCAAAGCCAATTACAAGAACTTTTAGAGCGTGGTTTCATTCGACCAAGCACATCACCGTGGGGAGCTCCTGTTTTGTTTGTCAAGAAGAAAGATGGTACATTCAGGTTGTGTATCGACTACCGAGAGTTGAACAAACTTACCATCAAGAACCGCTACCCACTACCGAGAATCGATGACTTATTTGATCAACTACAAGGCTCGTCTGTTTATTCAAAGATTGACTTACGTTCCGGGTATCATCAAATGCGGGTGAAAGAAGATGATATTCCAAAGACTGCTTTCAGAACACGTTACGGTCATTACGAGTTTATGGTCATGCCGTTTGGTTTAACTAATGCACCAGCTGTGTTCATGGACCTTATGAACCGAGTGTGTGGACCATACCTTGACAAGTTTGTCATTGTTTTCATTGATGACATACTTATTTACTCAAAGAATGACCAAGAACACGGTGAACATTTGAGAAAGGTGTTATAAGTATTGTGGAAGGAAGAATTGTACGCTAAGTTTTCAAAGTGTGCATTTTGGTTGGAAGAAGTTCAATTCCTCGGTCACATAGTGAACAAAGAAGGTATTAAGGTGGATCCGGCAAAGATAGAAACTGTTGAAAAGTGGGAAACCCCGAAAACTCCGAAACACATACGCCAGTTTTTAGGACTAGCTGGTTACTACAGAAGGTTCATCCAAGACTTTTCCAGAATAGAAAAACCCTTGACTGCATTAACGCATAAAGGGAAGAAATTTGAATGGAATGATGAACAAGAGAAAGCATTTCAGTTATTGAAGAAAAAGCTAACTACGGCACCTATATTGTCATTGCCTGAAGGGAATGATGATTTTGTGATTTATTGTGATGCATCAAAGCAAGGTCTCGGTTGTGTATTAATGCAACGAACGAAGGTGATTGCTTATGCGTCTAGACAATTGAAGATTCACGAACAAAATTATACGACGCATGATTTGGAATTAGGCGCGGTTGTTTTTGCATTAAAGACTTGGAGGCACTACTTATATGGGGTCAAAAGTATTATATATACCGACCACAAAAGTCTTCAACACATATTTAATCAGAAACAACTGAATATGAGGCAGCGTAGGTGGATTGAATTATTGAATGATTACGACTTTGAGATTCGTTACCACCCGGGAAAGGCAAATGTGGTAGCCGATGCCTTGAGCAGGAAGGACAGAGAACCCATTCGAGTAAAATCTATGAATATAATGATTCATAATAACATTACTACTCAAATAAAGGAGGCGCAACAAGGAGTTTTAAAAGAGGGAAATTTAAAGGATGAAATACCCAAAGGATCGGAGAAGCATCTTAATATTCGGGAAGACGGAACCCGGTATAGGGCTGAAAGGATTTGGGTACCAAAATTTGGAGATATGAGAGAAATGGTACTTAGAGAAGCTCATAAAACCAGATACTCAATACATCCTGGAACGGGGAAGATGTACAAGGATCTCAAGAAATATTTTTGGTGGCCGGGTATGAAAGCCGATGTTGCTAAATACGTAGGAGAATGTTTGACGTGTTCTAAGGTCAAAGCTGAGCATCAGAAACCATCAGGTCTACTTCAACAACCCGAAATCCCGGAATGGAAATGGGAAAACATTACCATGGATTTCATCACTAAATTGCCAAGGACTGCAAGTGGTTTTGATACTATTTGGGTAATAGTTGATCGTCTCACCAAATCAGCACACTTCCTGCCAATAAGAGAAGATGACAAGATGGAGAAGTTAGCACGACTGTATTTGAAGGAAGTCGTCTCCAGACATGGAATACCAATCTCTATTATCTCTGATAGGGATGGTAGATTTATTTCAAGATTCTGGCAGACATTACAGCAAGCATTAGGAACTCGTCTAGACATGAGTACTGCCTATCATCTACAAACTGATGGGCAGAGCGAAAGGACGATACAAACGCTTGAAGACATGCTACGAGCATGTGTTATTGATTTCGGAAACAGTTGGGATCGACATCTACCGTTAGCAGAATTTTCCTACAACAACAGCTACCATTCAAGCATTGAGATGGCTCCGTTTGAAGCACTTTATGGTAGAAAGTGCAGGTCTCCGATTTGTTGGAGTGAAGTGGGGGATAGACAGATTACGGGTCCGGAGATTATACAAGAAACTACCGAGAAGATCATCCAAATTCAACAACGGTTGAAAACCGCCCAAAGTCGACAAAAGAGCTACGCTGACATTAAAAGAAAAGATATAGAATTTGAAATTGGAGAGATGGTCATGCTTAAAGTTGCACCTTGGAAAGGCGTTGTTCGATTTGGTAAACGAGGGAAATTAAATCCAAGGTATATTGGACCATTCAAGATTATTGATCGTGTCGGACCAGTAGCTTACCGACTAGAGTTACCCCAACAACTCGCGGCTGTACATAACACTTTCCACGTCTCGAATTTGAAGAAATGTTTTGCTAAAGAAGATCTCACTATTCCGTTAGATGAAATCCAAATCAACGAAAAACTTCAATTCATCGAAGAACCCGTCGAAATAATGGATCGTGAGGTTAAAAGACTTAAGCAAAACAAGATACCAATTGTTAAGGTTCGATGGAATGCTCGTAGAGGACCCGAGTTCACCTGGGAGCGTGAAGATCAGATGAAGAAGAAATACCCGCATCTATTTCCAGAAGATTCGTCAACACCTTCAACAGCTTAAAATTTCGGGACGAAATTTATTTAACGGGTAGGTACTGTAGTGACCCGAACTTTTCCATGTTTATATATATTAATTGAGATTGATATTTACATGATTAAATGTTTCCAACATGTTAAGCAATCAAACTTGTTAAGACTTGATTAATTGAAATATGTTTCATATAGACAATTGACCACCCAAGTTGACCGGTGATTCACGAACGTTAAAACTTGTAAAAACTATATGATGACATATATATGGATATATATATAGTTAACATGATACTATGATAAGTAAACATATCATTAAGTATATTTACAATGAACTACATATGTAAAAACAAGACTACTAACTTAATGATTTTTAAACGAGACATATATGTAACGATTATCGTTGTAAAGACATTTAATGTATATATATCATATTAAGAGATATTCATACATGATAATATCATGATAATATAATAATTTAAAATCTCATTTGATATTATAAACATTGGGTTAACAACATTTAACAAGATCGTTAACCTAAAGGTTTCAAAACAACACTTACATATAACGACTAACGATGACTTAACGACTCAGTTAAAATGTATATACATGTAGTGTTTTAATATGTATTTATACACTTTTGAAAGACTTCAATACACTTATCAAAATACTTCTACTTAACAAAAATGCTTACAATTACATCCTCGTTCAGTTTCATCAACAATTCTACTCGTATGCACCAGTATTCGTACTCGTACAATACACAGCTTTTAGATGTATGTACTATTGGTATATACACTCCAATGATCAGCTCTTAGCAGCCCATGTGAGTCACATAACACATGTGGGAACCATCATTTGGCAACTAGCAAGAAATATCTCATAAAATTACAAAAATATGAGTAATCATTCATGACTTATTTACATGAAAACAAAATTACATATCCTTTATATCTAATCCATACACCAACGACCAAAAACACCTACAAACACTTTCATTCTTCAATTTTCTTCATCTAATTGATCTCTCTCAAGTTCTATCTTCAAGTTCTAAGTGTTCTTCATATATTCTACAAGTTCTAGTTACATAAAATCAAGAATACTTTCAAGTTTGCTAGCTCACTTCCAATCTTGTAAGGTGATCATCCAACCTCAAGAAATCTTTGTTTCTTACAGTAGGTTATCATTCTAATACAAGGTAATAATCATATTCAAACTTTGGTTTAATTTCTATAACTATAACAATCTTATTTCAAGTGATGATCTTACTTGAACTTGTTTTCGTGTCATAATTCTGCTTCAAGAACTTCGAGCCATCCAAGGATCCGTTGAAGCTAGATCCATTTTTCTCTTTTCCAGTAGGTTTATCCAAGGAACTTAAGGTAGTAATGATGTTCATAACATCATTCGATTCATACATATAAAGCTATCTTATTCGAAGGTTTAAACTTGTAATCACTAGAACATAGTTTAGTTAATTCTAAACTTGTTCGCAAATAAAAGTTAATCCTTCTAACTTGACTTTTAAAATCAACTAAACACATGTTCTATATCTATATGATATGCTAACTTAATGATTTAAAACCTGGAAACACGAAAAACACCGTAAAACCAGATTTACGCCGTCGTAGTAACACCGCGGGCTGTTTTGGGTTAGTTAATTAAAAACTATGATAAACTTTGATTTAAAAGTTGTTATTCTGAGAAAATGATTTTTATTATGAACATGAAACTATATCCAAAAATTATGGTTAAACTCAAAGTGGAAGTATGTTTTCTAAAATGGTCATCTAGACGTCGTTCTTTCGACTGAAATGACTACCTTTACAAAAACGACTTGTAACTTATTTTTCTGACTATAAACCTATACTTTTTCTGTTTAGATTCATAAAATAGAGTTCAATATGAAACCATAGCAATTTGATTCACTCAAAACGGATTTAAAATGAAGAAGTTATGGGTAAAACAAGATTGGATAATTTTTCTCATTTTAGCTACGTGAAAATTGGTAACAAATCTATTCCAACCATAACTTAATCAAATTGTATTGTATATTATGTAATCTTGAGATACCATAGACACGTATACAATGTTTCGACCTATCATGTCGACACATCTATATATATTTCGGAACAACCATAGACACTCTATATGTGAATGTTGGAGTTAGCTATACAGGGTTGAGGTTGATTCCAAAATATATATAGTTTGAGTTGTGATCAATACTGAGATACGTATACACTGGGTCGTGGATTGATTCAAGATAATATTTATCGATTTATTTCTGTACATCTAACTGTGGACAACTAGTTGTAGGTTACTAACGAGGACAGCTGACTTAATAAACTTAAAACATCAAAATATATTAAAAGTGTTGTAAATATATTTTGAATATACTTTGATATATATGTATATATTGTTATAGGTTCGTGAATCAACCAGTGGCCAAGTCTTACTTCCCGACGAAGTAAAAATCTGTGAAAGTGAGTTATAGTCCCACTTTTAAAATCTAATATTTTTGGGATGAGAATACATGCAGGTTTTATAAATGATTTACAAAATAGACACAAGTACGTGAAACTACATTCTATGGTTGAATTATCGAAATCGAATATGCCCCTTTTTATTAAGTCTGGTAATCTAAGAATTAGGGAACAGACACCCTAATTGACGCGAATCCTAAAGATAGATCTATTGGGCCTAACAAACCCCATCCAAAGTACCGGATGCTTTAGTACTTCGAAATTTATATCATATCCGAAGGGTGTCCCGGAATGATGGGGATATTCTTATATATGCATCTTGTTAATGTCGGTTACCAGGTGTTCACCATATGAATGATTTTTATCTCTATGTATGGGATGTGTATTGAAATATGAAATCTTGTGGTCTATTATTATGATTTGATATATATAGGTTAAACCTATAACTCACCAACATTTTTGTTGACGTTTAAAGCATGTTTATTCTCAGATGAATATTAAGAGCTTCCGCTGTTGCATACTAAAATAAGGACAAGATTTGGAGTCCATGTTTGTATGATATTGTGTAAAAACTGCATTCAAGAAACTGATTTCGATGTAACATATTTGTATTGTAAACCATTATGTAATGGTCGTGTGTAAACAGGATATTTTAGATTATCATTATTTGATAATCTACGTAAAGCTTTTTAAACCTTTATTTATGAAATAAAGGTTATGGTTTGTTTTAAAAATGAATGCAGTCTTTGAAAAACGTCTCATATAGAGGTCAAAACCTCGCAACGAAATCAATTAATATGGAACGTTTTTAATCAATAAGAACGGGACATTTCATCGGACGCAATTACTATCCTTGGTAGGAGCAATAGTAAAGCTCACCCTTATAATTTTTTGGTCTGGCACAAGGTCCTGTCTTTGACCATGCTATGCAACCACCGTTCTTACGGTTGACACCCGATTTGGTTCAGGTGACCTAATGAATTCTGATGAATTCTCAGGATTTTACGTTCAATGGTAATGAACGCATTGAAAATAGGTTTTCAGAAAACAAATCGGTTTTATTTTTGATCAAAATATTTTCTCGTTCAAGCTCGAGTTTAGATATCATCGAATTCCATGAGTTTGTAATTCTCAATCTTTAAGGTCAATCTCTAGGATTGAGTAATATCAGTCTTAAAAGCTGATTTTTAATCTTTAAGGAGATTATCCTTTCTGGGGATCTGATTCATTAGTCTTATCAAGCTAATTTGCACGGTGCCCCCCCATTGTACGAGATAAATCCTTCTCATGGTTAGGATAAATCTGACCACATGGCGACCCTGTTTTATGCTGAGGTCCGTGGATTTCCTGCTGATTTTAGTGATGACTTTTCTAGATTTTTCGTCAACCTACAGCTGGTCTGGACGACAACTTCATGACCTAAATCAAGAAGCGCGTGTCTTTTTCGGAAGACTTTACTTCCTTTTAATGATGGAATTGATTCATCGTGTAGATCCATCTCTTCTTTTCTTTCATCGGGTAAAACAGTTTAGTTTAGTCCAAAGCAAAAGTATTTTCAGTTATTTGTTACAGATATATGTGACATATGTTTAAGATAACTTGGTAAATTTTCCCACACTTGGCTTTTATTTTCCTTTTTATCGTCCTCTATTCCATTTTAAATGAATTTTAACATTTTAGTTTGTTTCTCAATTTATGTCCTTTCCGAGGTAACAATAATTTCGGTGTTAAAACCTAGTTTTATCGTTCATAAATATGTATAAACATAATTTGAATTCATTTAATTGAAAATTTTGAAAAATTTTACTAGAATTGGGTAGTCAGTATATAAGACTAGGGCTATTCTTTTTTATCAGAGAGCACTAGATTCTAATACAACTACTGCTTTACTAGTATTTTTAATGGTAACCAAGTGTTTAAGATAAAAATTTTAAAATCCGAAAGAATTTAACCCCTTCCCACACTTAAGATCTTGCAATGCCCTCATTTGCAAGAAATCAGTAACAATTTAAATTATTGAGGGTGATTAGTGTGAAAATGATTAAATTTTTACCAAAGTTTCCAATTATATTGGCGTTTGTTTGCTGAATGATAAATGGTGCACATCATTTGTTCATTCCGTCTTGTTGTTATTTCACATATATTTTGCATCTTGTCGTCAAAATTAGTTGCTTTTGCTGAACTTAATGCCAGTCTTTGAAAATGCGTTGTTTTACCCTGTTGTGTACATAAGATAAACTGCAAACATATATACATATTTTTGAAGTTTGGTATATTACCCCACATTCAAAAAATTATTAAAATCTAAGAATAAAAGTTAGATGATTATAAAAATGATTACAATATTAACAAAAATATTAAATGTATCAATAATTACAAATTACTAAATAAAAAAAAATAAGTAAACTAAGGATGATATTGGTACCAATAGGGGTTCCAGGCATAACCATAAGTGCTATAGAATGCTTCGGCAGGGTCATACGTAGGATATGGTGGCTGCATCTCTATAGACCAAGGAGGGAAGATTGGTTTCGGTGTAGGAATATAGTTTCTACCTATATGTTGGCAATGAGCTATGATCTGGTTCTGATGAACTTGCCAATCTTCAAATGCTCTCTGTCTAGCATTTTCGTATTCCTGAGAAGCTATAAACCTATGCATTTCTTGCATCTCATTACCCCCTCCTACATTACCTTGCTGCTGGTTTCTCTCCACCTGTGGATGTCTACCATGGTATCGTACTGCGGCATTATTTCGCCTCTTCAAAACTTTCGCACCATGGTATACATTTAAACCTATAGTATCGCGGGGTTCTGGTTCTTCTACTAATAATCCCCCCCGACTTATATCCACACCGAGATATTCACCAATCAAAGTAATAAAAATTCCACCTCCTATTATGCTATGAGGTCGCATCCCCCGAACCATAGCTGATAAATAATAACCCACACAATATGGTATACTTACAGCGCTTTGTGGGTCTCGAATACACATATGGTAAAACAAATCCTGTTCATTTACTTTTTCCTTGTTTTTACCCCTTTGTGTAATCGAATTAGCTAAAAACCTATGTATCACTCTTAATTCGGCTCTATCTATATCCAAATAAGAGTAATTTCCCCCTTTGAAATGGTGATGGCTTGTCATTTGACTCCACACACCGTGTGTATCAAAATTTTCATCTATCTTTCTACCGTTTAGTATCAATCCTCTACAATCGGCAGACGCTAACTCCTCAGGCGTATATATACGTAAAGCCTGAGCCATGTCCAGTAAAGACATGTGGCGCATCGAACCGCCTAACAAAAATCTAATAAAAGAACGATCGGTTAAACTAGCTACCCGATCATTCAACTCTATACTACATAACAATTCTTCACACCATACTTTATATACAGGTCTACGTATGGTGAATAAACATTTCCAGTCATTAAAAGAAGAATTACCATACCTCTGTACAAGTAATTCCCTAATTGGCCCGGCCAATTCTACAGCATCTAAGGGTCCCCATTCTATGACCCTTGGTACCTCAACAACCTTAGAATGAAGAGTATGCAAACCCCGTTGATATTTTGGATAATCTATCCAAAGTCTGTCAAATCTCAGGTTCGGGTGCAACTCTTCCAAGTGCATATCAGAAAAGGTCATGATTGGATGAGGTATATCCTGCTTGTAGTAGTTATCCACCTCCTGTTGTTCCAAATTCTCAGCAGGAGCATTGCGGGCTTGGGATGAAGATTCACCCCTTTCATTCTGCAAAACACATCAAACACAATTTTTGTGCATCCAAATATGCATTAGTGTCAGCAAAATCATCAATCAAAATAATTACAATGACATTATCAATTTATATCAAACTTAAGCTTATTTTCACATTTTTATCAAATCTACACTTTTTCAAATAAGCATATACGAAAATGTTCGCCAAGTTCATAAGCATTCAACTCAAATAACATGTCAAAATAATCATTACTAGCAATTAAACAAGTCTCAAATGGCATTATCTTTCAAAAATCAAGATCATGAATTTTAGACTTGAAAAAGTCCACTTTAATTCTCAAAATCATGTTTAGGCTCAAAGTTTGGATCATTTAACTACCTAGACATGTTACACTACTTATTTTAGCAACAATTCATGACAAAAATCGGCCATAACCTGTTTATATCAAAAATCCCCAAATTTGCTCAAGAACACAAACCCTAGATTATTCAAAATTTGAAGTTTAAGGCTTCTAATCATGTTAAACAGCATCAATCTAGGTTATACAAGCATAATACATAAACAATGTAAGTCTAATTACACTAAAAAGCATCAAAATCAATTTGGGGAAAAAATAGCTCAAGAACACCAAATTTCGAATTAAATGGTGTTTAGGTGTAGAAATTTACCGTTTTTCTTGAGTAATTCTTAGATAGCATCCTTCTCAACATGATTTTAGCAAAAGATTTGGTGATTAACGGTTAAAAATTGGGATTTTTGGGGGTGTTTTTCGGGTTTTTCGGGTGCAGTTTTTCGCAGTTATTTTTGAGTTGGGGGTTGGACTGATCAGTTTGCAGCTCTTTATTTTTTTTCTGATTTCCGACCCCTCCGCGAGTCGCGGCGAAATGCACTTCAAACTCCGCGACTCGCGGAGTTTGTTTTTTTTTTTTTTTTTTTTATAATCATTAACTTTTGAAAATAATTAAGAAATTAATTTTAAAATTTTGTTTCCCTTATTATTTAGGACGAGGTCGTTTCGGATCGATGTCCTAGTCCGTCCTTCGACAAAATTTTAAAATTTGTCTTTTTGTAGCGATTGTTTTAAAAGCTAAGATTTTTGGGTTTTTTCAATGTTTTTGGCATACTTTAATTCAATAAGATTAAAAATAATGATAATAAAAGTTCTCGTCCCTCCCTCGGGTAAAGCAATTTCGGTTCAAAGACCTAGTCTTCAACTTACGACGAATTTTAAAAATCATATTCTTAACTTAAATGAGATAAAGTAAATTTTTGTTTTTAAATTCACACAACTTAAATATAAAATTCAAAATTATTATTAAAAATTCACACCAAACTTAAAATTTGAAATGCATAAAATTAAAAATTTATATTTTAAAAATTCACACCAAACTTAATTTAAAAATTCATAAATTTATATCAAACTTATATTAATTTTTCAAATATTTACAATTTTAAAAATATTGATATTACAAAGTTTACAATATTTATAAAGGGTTCAAATATTAATTTTTTTAAAAAAAACATGGTAAAAATAAAATTAAAATTTTTTTTGTCTTTTTATCCCACTTTAATCAATCAAATATTATCAAAAATATGCGCCCCTCTTTTCGGTAAAGTAATTTCGGTTCCAAGACCTAATTTAACTCATGACGAATTTTTGAAATATTTTGGGTTGATTGTTTAAAGATATTTATACCTTAAGAATAAACGTTAAATTTCGCAGTGATGTAATAAATTTTTGAATGATATCAATAATTTCGGTCGCCAAACCTAATTTTATTCAATACCAATTTAATACTTTTTAGCGAACAAATTAGCGTTTATTATCAAAAGGTTAAAAATAAAAATAAAAATAAAAACTGTACAGACATACCTATGAAATAGATTTCTTAGTTATATGATCTATCCCATTCATAAGATAGTCGGTTTAATTGATTTTCCATGGCTACATAGGCGTAACCTCGAGCATTCAGTATCTTTTCTTCTAAACATATGAACGGTCCGTCTCTGCATAAAGTAACAAATTCGGTATTTGAATAGGTTTGATTATTTGAACATTTACCTCCATGTGACCATTTTCTGCATTTGTGACATCGTTCTAGGTGTCGTGCTCTTCTTTTCGCTGCGGATTTTGATTTTCCTTTACCAAATTGTAACTTATTATCTTCGCATCTGGATTCTTTTCTAACTCCGTCCATTCTTTCTCTGATTACTGATACTATTTCACTCGGGAGTATGTCATTATTACGTTTAGTGATCAAAGCGTGTAGCATTAGACCATGGTTTAGTTCACAGGCAGTCTTCATTTTGTAAAAACCTAAAAAAAATAAAAATTCAGAATGGGGGGAGAAGACTAGTTCTTTAGGGTCTGCTAGGGAAAGACCATTCGGGTTCCATTTTCGAGAACTACACGAAAACAGACAATCTAACTCTAACAGAAATACATATTATCCTTTAAAGACTTGATTTTCCCCACACTTAGTTAGCTGTGGTGTAACAGACTCGTCCCACATCGGTGGGAGAGGAAAACAAAGCACTCCTTATAAGGGTGTGGATACCTCTTCTGGTATGACGCGTTTTGAGGGTGTTTACCCGAGAAGCAAATCCGTGAGGTAGAAGTGCGATCCGGGGTTGTACTCGTGCGCGGGTAGCCCGTCGGTGATCGGCTTGTGTCCAAAGCGGACAATATCATACTACGGGCTGATGGTGATGTTACTTATGGTATCAGAGCTGGGGCCCGCATCGATGTGCACTGCGGGGACGCAGTGTCCCGAAGGGGGGAGAGTTGTAACAGACTCGTCCCACATCGGTGGGAGAGGAAAACAAAGCACTCCTTATAAGGGTGTGGATACCTCTTCTGGTATGACGCGTTTTGAGGGTGTTTACCCGAGAAGCAAATCCGTGAGGTAGAAGTGCGATCCGGGGTTGTACTCGTGCGCGGGTAGCCCGTCGGTGATCGGCTTGTGTCCAAAGCGGACAATATCATACTACGGGCTGATGGTGATGTTACTTGTGGTGTCGAAATTGTGATTAACTTCGTTGTCGACTTCCATCGGACCATGTATGTAATGTTTAACTCTGTGACCATTAACTTTAAATTCAATCCCATTTGAATTTATTAATTCTATCGTTCCGTATGGGAAAACTCTTTTGACTATGAATGGTCCAGACCATCTTGATTTCAATTTTCCAGGAAATAGCTTGAATCGTGAATTGAAAAGAAGAACTCTGTCTCCTTCTTTAAATTCTTTTGAACTTCTGATTCTTTTATCATGCCATTTCTTCGTTCTTTCTTTATAGATTAACGAATTTTCGTATGCTTCATGTCTTAATTCTTCTAATTCGTTTAGTTGACTTAATCGTAGACGTCCGGCTTCATGTAAATCAAGATTACATGTCTTCAAAGCCCAAAATGCTTTGTGTTCAATTTCTACTGGAAGATGACATGCTTTTCCATAAACAAGTCTAAAAGGTGTGGTTCCAATTGGAGTTTTGTAGGCTGTTCTAAAAGCCCAGAGTGCATCCTCCAATTTAATGGACCATTCCTTCGGATTTGGTCCTACCATTTTCTCTAGAATACGTTTTAAAGCTCGGTTGGTATTTTCAACTTGTCCACTTGTTTGTGGATGATATGCGGTGGAGATTTTATGAGTTACTCCATATCTTTTAAGAACTTTCTCAAGTTGATTATTACAGAAATGAGTACCCCGATCACTTATTAAAGCTTTCGGTGTTCCAAACCTTGCAAAAAGACGTTTTAAAAAGTTGACTACAACTCGTGCATCGTTAGTTGGGAGAGCTTGTGCTTCCGCCCATTTAGATACATAATCAATGGCTACGAGTATATATAGATTATTATGAGATTTTGGAAATGGACCCATAAAGTCAATACCCCAAATGTCAAATACTTCACATACTTGGATGACATTTTGTGGCATTTCATCACGTTGACTTATTTTTCCAGCCCTTTGACATGCATCACAGGATTTGCAAAGAAGGTGTGCGTCTTTGTAAATTGTAGGCCAATAGAATCCAGCTTCATAAACTTTTCTTGCTGTTAGTTGAGGCCCATAATGCCCTCCTGTTGGTCCTGTGTGACAATGGTTTAAAATTTTACTAGCTTCATCTCCAAATACACATCGGCGTATTATTCCATCGGGACAACTTTTAAACAGATGTGGATCTTCCCAAAAATAGTGTTTTATATCACTGAAGAATTTCTTCCGTCTTTGGTACGTTAATCCTTTTTCAAGGAATCCACAAACTAAGTAGTTTGCATAGTCTGTAAACCATGGGATTTCTTTATAATCTATCTTCAATAGATATTCATCAGAAAAGTTGTCTTGTATGGCTGATTCATTTAGAACTTCTAATTCGGGATTTTCAAGACGAGAAAGATGATCAGCGGCGAGATTTTCTGCTCCTCTTTTATCTCGGATTTCAATATCAAACTCTTGTAAGAGTAAGATCCAACGGATTAATCTTGGTTTAGCATCTTGTTTTGAAAATAGGTATCTAAGAGCAGAATGGTCGGTATAGACCACCGTTTTTGCTAGAACGAGATATGATCGAAATTTGTCAAAAGCAAAGACAATAGCAAGGAGTTCTTTTTCAGTAGTTGTATAGTTCGTTTGTGCTCCTTGTAATGTCTTACTAGCATAATATATAGGTTGAAATCGTTTTTCAATCCTTTGTCCTAAAACGGCTCCCATTGCAAAATCACTTGCATCGCACATTAGTTCAAATGGTAGATTTCAATTTGGTGTTATCATGATCGGTGAATTAGTGAGTTTCTCTTTAAGAATATTAAAAGATTTGATACACTCATCTGAAAAGATGAATGGAGCATCCTTTTCTAGGAGTTTATTCATAGGAGTGGCAATTTTTGAAAAATCTTTTATGAAACGTCGGTAAAAACCGGCATGCCCTAGAAAACTCCTAACTCCTCTAACATTGGTGGGATGTGGAAGTTTAGCAATTACATCCACTTTAGCTCTATCCACTTCAATTCCTTCTTTTGAAATTTTATGTCCAAGAACGATGCCTTCTTTAACCATGAAATGGCATTTCTCCCAATTAAGTACTAGATTTGATTTTTCGCATCTAATTAGCATTCGTTCCAGATTAACTAGACATGATTTAAATGTACCACCGAAGACTGAAAAGTCATCCATGAATACTTCCATGCATTCTTCTATCATGTCGTGAAAAATCGCCATCATACACCTTTGAAAGGTTGCAGGGGCGTTGCAAAGTCCAAATGGCATGCGTTTGTAAGCAAAAGTACCATAAGGGCACGTGAATGTGGTTTTCTCTTGATCTTCGGGTGCTATTGGAATTTGAAAATATCCGGAAAATCCATCTAGAAAACAATAGTAACTATTTCCGGCTAATCTTTCCAACATTTGATCTATGAAAGGTAAGGGAAAGTGATCTTTTCTAGTGGCGTCATTTAATTTTCTATAATCAATACATACACGCCATCCTGTTACAGTCCTAGTAGGAATAAGCTCATTTTTCTCATTTGTAATGACAGTCATGCCACCCTTCTTAGGCACGCATTGAACTGGGCTTACCCATGGACTATCAGAAATTGGATATATCAAACCTGCATCTAGCAGTTTAATAATCTCTTTCTTAACTACATCTTGCATATTAGGATTTAGTCTTCGTTGGCGTTGCACATACGTTTTATGACCTTCTTCCATAAGGATTTTATGTGTGCAATACGAAGGACTTATTCCTTTAATATCATGAATCTTCCATGCAATGGCTGGTTTATGAGCTTTCAACACAGAAATGAGTTGTGATTTCTCATTTTCAGTAAGAGAAGACGATATTATTACAGGTAATTCAGATTCACCATGTAAATAAGCGTATTCCAAATGGTTTGGAAGTGGCTTTAACTCTAATTTCGGAGGTTCTTCTATCGATGATTTATATCGATATCTGTCTTCTTCTTTTAGCATTTGAATTTCTTCTGTTGTTGGTTCATATCCATTGGCTATAAGTGTAGCTAACATTTCAGCTTCATCAATTGGTTCATTACCTTCTCCTAAAGAACATTCTCCTGTTCCTTGTAATTCTGGAAATTCTTCTAATAATTCTGCATGTGCATCTATAGTTTGAATATAATAACATGTATCATCTGCAGATTGTGGTTGTTGCATTGCTCTATCAACTGAAAAGGTAACACTCTCATCCTCTATACTTAGGGTCAGTTTCTTACCGAACACGTCTATCATTGCTTTAGCCGTGTTTAAGAATGGTCTTCCTAATATGAGAGGAACTTGAGAATCTTCTTCCATGTCCAAAACAACAAAATCTACTGGAAATACTAAATTACCAACTTTAACTAGCATGTTCTCCATTATCCCTCTAGGATATTTTATTGATCTATCGACTAGTTGTATGCTTATTCTTGTTGGTTTCAATTCTCCAAGGTCTAGTTTAGCGTATAGTGAATACGGCATTAGATTTATACTAGCACCTAAGTCTGCCAATGCTTCTATTGAACTAAGACTACCCAGAAAACATGGAATTGTGAAACTTCCTGGATCAGATAGTTTTTCTGGTATCTTATTCAACAGCACTGCTGAACAATTAGCATTCATAGTAACAGCCGAGAGTTCTTCCATTTTCTTTCTATTTGAGATTAGATCTTTCAAGAATTTAGCATATCTTGGCATTCCTGAAATCACATCAATGAAAGGAAGATTTACATTTATCTGTTTAAACATATCCAAAAATTTGGATTGCTCGGCTTCAAGTTTTTCTTTCTTCATTTTACTCGGGTAAGGAAGTGGTGGTTGGTATGGTTTAACATAAGGTTTATCCTTAACTGTGTTATCTTCATTAACTTTTTCAACTACCGGTTCTTTTTCCTTATCTTGATCAGGTTGTGGTTCTTGTGGAGTAGGAATAGTTTCATCAGAAGTTACAGGTATTTCAGGTGGTTTAAGTGTTGTACCACTTCTTGTGGTAATAGCTTTAGCTGTTTCATTCCTGGGGTTAGCATTTGTATCACTAGGTAGACTTCCCGGTTTTCTTTCACCTATTAACCTTGCTAGGTTACTTACTTCTTGTTCCAGATTTTGAATAGAAGCTTGTTGATTTCTAAATGCTTGAGCATTTTGTTCATTAGTTTGTTTCTGAGATGTGAAAAACTGCGTTTGAGTTTCAACTAGCTTCGTCATCATATCTTCTAAATTCGGCTTTTTATCATCGATTTGTTGTGGTGGTTTGTTTTGAAAATTCGGTCTTTGCTGATTGTAAGTATTATTGGATACTTGTTGATTGCTAGGACCTTGTTGGTTGTTGTATGGAATATTTCGGTTATAATTCTGGTTTTGATTGTAAATCGGTCTTGGCGTTTGATAATTATTCTGATAATTATTTCCAGGCCTTTGGTTTATGTATGAAATATTCTCTCTTTGTTCCATTGTTAATTCAATACTGAGACAATCTTTTGTCAAATGTGGTCCTCCACACTGCTCACAACTAATTCGTATTGAGTGAATATCTTTAGTCATCTTTTCCATTCGTCTCTCCACAGCATCTATCTTTGCGGAAATGGAATCTAAGTCATGGCTAGAATCGGCTCTAGCTGCTTTAGATGATCTAACGATATCTTTTTCTTGGTGCCACTCATGTGAGTGGGAAGCAGTGTTATCAATAATTTTGTAAGCATCAGTTTCGGTTTTCTTCATAATAGAACCACCAGCTGCTATATCTATGTCTTTCCTTGTAGTGATGTCGCATCCTTGGTAGAATATTTGTACTATTTGACAGGTGTCTAAACCATGTTGCGGACATCCTCTTAACAACTTTCCATATCTTGTCCACGCCTCATATAGAGTTTCATTTGGCTTCTGTGTGAACGTAACAATTTCTGCTTGAAGTCTTACGGCTTTAGATGCAGGAAAGAATTGTTTAAGAAATTTGTCAACTAAAACGTCCCATGTATCAATCGCCCCTTCAGGTAACGATTCCAACCAATCTTTGGCTTCTCCCTTTAAAGTCCAGGGAAATAACATGAGATATATCTGTTCATCTTCCACTTCTCGGATTTTAAATAGTGTGCAGATCCTATTAAAGGTACGTAGATGTTCATTTGGATCTTCCTTCGGCGCACCACTAAATTGGCATTGATTAGTCACCATGTGTAGAATTTGTCCTTTGATTTCATAATCTGGCGCATTAATGTCTGGATGAGTAATTGCGTGACCTTGGCCAGTGCGTTTAGCTCTCATTCGGTCTTCCATACTTAAAGGTTCCAGATTCTCCATAATTGAATTTGTTGAATCGGTATCACTAGATGATTCTGATTTAATGGTTCGTTCCTCAACAATCTCTGTTTGAATGATTGGTGGCTCCGGAGGAAAGTTTAATGGTTCAGGATCTATGAACCGTTCCTGAATATTCTCTGGATTCTCAATTGTGATGTTGGGTTCAAAAAATGGATTATCGGAAATTTGAACTGAAGTACTTGGTCGACTGGATGACGATTCTAAAGAAAAATCAACGGTGGTTATTTTTGCTAAATGTCTTGATCTAGTTACAGGTGGTGAACGTACAAAAGGTGATGAACTTCTTGCTCGGTGCATTCACTGAATATCCTATTAGTTTTTAAAAAGGAAAGAAAAATTATAATAAGTTATCCAATCAATAGACTTTTCTGATTTTGCCCACGTTTCGAATAGCCAAAAGATACAGCAGAGGGGCAGGATTCGTTTGGTCTCAATATAATTGAGGACTGTTTGGCTCCAATAACCCGGTCCACGTACAAATCCAACTATTACTACGAATCAGAAAATTTTTATGTCCATCAATTTAATCACTTAAAATAAATTTTCGTAATTTTAAGAAATTTAGATAAGAAGTAGAATAAAAATCTATGTCCTAAAAACTAGAATAGCGAGAAATAAGAAAGAAAAAGAGTTCGTCGCAAAAGGTCGAAAAAGAAAAATGGTTGAAAAAAATAAAAGGTGACGAAAAAATAAAGAAACTTATAAAAACTTAAAAATACTTGACTAACCTAACCTTATTACTACAACTAACTTAAAATTATAATCGCAAATTGAAATTACTAATTGGAATGATAATTGATACATAGTAAAAGGTGTCTAAAAATATTAAAGCTTACAGGAAAAACTAAATCCCAAATGGAAATAACTTAAAAAGAAGCTAAAACTTAAAAAGGCGTCGCAAAATTCTAAAGCACCTAAATCTTAGTCTAAAGAAAAAGCATTTAAGGAATTCTACGGCAAAGCCTAAAAATCTAGGAGTAAAAATAACTATAGCAAAAACTAAGTTTAAAATTAATTATGAGCTAAAAATACAAATATTACGCTAAAACGATTAAAAAGGGACAAAATATAAAAATATACAAAAAGTTGTAAAAATTACAATTTTTATAAAAATATTATTTTTATATTATTTTTTTTTTTTATAAAACTACTAATTTTACAATTTAATAAAACTAATTTAAACAAAATAAAACAAATTAAATAAAAAGTAAATCTTAAAATAAAACTAATAATAATAATAATAATTATTAGGGTTAAATAATAATAATAATTAATTAATACCCGTAATTAATGCTGAATTAGGGCTTCTGTCGCCTGTCAGAGAAGCTCCGCGAGTCGCGGTATTTAATGCTTCAAACCCCGCGAGTCGCGGGGTTCAGAATTTCAGATCTGGAGCAGTTTGAAATTTTTACGCGTTTTTTTTTTTTTTTTATTTTCTGTTTTCTATTTTTTCTATAAATAAAAGATATTTAATAAAATTTATATTATTATAAACTAAAATAAAGATAAAGAAACTTATAAAACTTAAATATTAAAAAAAAATACTAAAAAATACTTATATTTTTGTTTTTCTTTTTATATTTTCGAATATTTAAAACGTATTTTTACAAAAGCAAATTTTAATAAAAGTAAACAAAAAATCTTTTTTTTTTATATTAGCGTTCCGCTTCCGGCTTTTAAGAGATGTTATTTCCCCGGCAGCGGCGCCAAAAAATACTTGATGTTATGCGAGGTGTATATAAAATAGTTATTAATTTTAGCAGAAAACACTATTAAATACGATACAATTTTACACAAGATATTTATTTATTTATAGAATGGATATACTTAAACCTTGCTACAACACTTATAGGCTGTGTACCTAATCGTACAGTAGTGTAGTTTTTAGTAAGTCCGGTTCGTTCCACAGGGAAATCTTTAAACAAAGCTCAACGCTATATTAATTTACTTTTATAAAAATACAAACATATATATAAGTAATATTATTATTATAAAGGGGGGTTTTTACCGTTTAATGACCGGTTTGTCGATTTTAAGACTTTAGTCGCAGTTAAAACCTAATGTAAAATATAAAATAAATACAAGACTTAAATTAAAGCGTAAAGTAAATAACGATAATGAAATTGCGAATAATAAAAGTGCGATAAAATAAACTTGCGATAATTAAAAAGGACGACAATTAAAAGTGCAATTAAATAACAATAAATAAAAGTGCGATAATTAGAAGTGCAATTAAATATAAAATAAAGGAAATTAAATATGAAATAAAAGAATTATGCTTATTTAAACTTCCGTAACCATGATGTTTGACGTTTTGATTTTAATTTATTGTCCTGGGTTAATTGTCCTTTGTCCTGGATTATTTAATATGTCCGTCTGGTTTTTGTCCATAACAGTCCATCAGTCATAAATATAAAGTGCGAGTGTCCTCGTCAAATTATTATTATACCCGAAGTTAAATATTCCAACTAATTGTGGATTCGAATTGTAACAAGGTTTTAATACTTTGTTTAATGAATACACCAGGTTATCGACTGCGTGTAAACCAAGGTTTTACTACTTTGTTAACAATTACACCAATTACCCTTGAATGTAATTTCACCCCTGTTTTAATTATTCTAGTGGCTATTAATCCATTCCCTTGTCCGGTTAAATGAACGATTATTCGTACATATAAATACCCCGCCCATCGTGTCCGATCGAGTGTATATGGTAATTTATAGGGACGCCCAATTGTAAATCTTTATATTAACATTAACAAACTTTCATTTAGTTAAACAAATATAAAGCCCATTAATAGCCCATAGTCTAATTTCCACAAGTGTCGTTCTTTTGTCCAAACCCCAATTATGGTACAAAGCCCAATTACCCAATTTTAGTAATTAGCCCAACATCATGATTACTTCGTTTTAAATAAGCATAATAATAACTTAGCTACGAGACATTAATATAAAAAGGTTGAACATAACTTACAATGATTAAAAATAGCGTAGCGTTACACGGACAGAATTTCGACTTACACCCTTACAACATTCGCTAACATACCCTTATTATTAGAATTATAATTAAAATTAAAATTAAAATATAAATTATATATATATATTTTATATATGAGAGAAGAGAGAAAAAGATTATGAAAAATGATCAGAATTCGGTTTGCTTTATAGGCAGAGTCGATTTTTGGGGCTCCGCGACTCGCGGTAAAATCCTCTTCAAACTCCGCGAGTCGCGGAGAATGTATTTACAGCTCAGTCCTTGGAGTCTTTCTCTGCCGACGGTTTTTTTATTTATAAATATAATATATATATAATTAATATAATTAATTATATATTATATTATATTTATATACATAGTTAACTTGTAATTTTTAGTCCGTTGCGTCGAGCGTGGATAGTTGACTCATGTCCAGGTTCCGGATTTTCGAACGTCCTTGCGTACAATTTAATATCTTGTACTTTGCGTTTTGAATCTTGTACTCTTGTAATTTCGAGACGTTTCTTATCAATAATTGGAACCTTTTTGATTGTCTTTTGTACTTTTGAGCTTTTTGGTCGTTTGCGTCTTCAATTCGTCGAATCTGTCTTTTGTCTTCACCTTTTATTATTTAAACGAATATCACTTGTAAATAGAACAATTGCAACTAAAAGCTTGTCTTTCTTGAGGAATAATGCTATGAAATATATGTTCGTTTTTAGCATTATCAGATATCAACAGATCCCTGAAATAGATTATGATGAAGTATTTGCACCAGTTGCTAGACTTGAGGCTATTCGAATATTTTTGGCATTCGCATCATTTAAAGGCTTCAAGGTCTATCAAATGGATGTCAAAAGTGCATTTTTGTACGGGACTCTCAATGAGACCGCGTATGTTGAGCAACCACCTGGTTTTACAGATCCCCACTCTCCAGAAAAGGTATATCGTCTAGAAAAAGCACTGTATGGGCTTCATCAAGCTCCAAGAGCGTGGTATGCCACGTTGTCCAACTATATGATTGATAATGGTTTCAGAAGAGGTGTAATCGATCAGACACTTTTCATCAAAGAAAAGGGCAAGCATATTATGCTAGTGCAGGTATACGTGGATGATATTATCTTTGGATCTACAGATAAGACGATGGTTGATGATTTTGAGGAAGTAATGCAGAAACGGTTCAAGATGAGCTCGATGGGAACTATCAAATTCTTCCTTGGTATCCAGGTTGTACAAACAAATCAGGGTATCTTTTTACATCAAACGAAATATGTATCAGATATTCTGAAAAGATTCAAAATGGAAGATGAACGTCCTGCAAGGACTCCGCTATCGGTGAATCACGGGATTACACCGGATATGGAAGGTGCTAAGGTTGATCAAACCTTATATAGGGCCATCATTGGTTCTTTGATGTATCTGACAGCGTCTCGCCCAGATATCATGTTCGCAGTTTGTTTATGTGCTCGCTATCAAGCAAATCCGAATGTACATCATTTGTTTGTGGTGAAAAAGATAATGCGTTATTTGAAGCAAACTCCGAATTTGGGCCTATGGTATCCTTGTGATAATGATTTTGAACTGACGGCTTATAGTGATTCCGACTATGGTGGATGCAAGAAAGATTTTAAGTCAACATCAGGAGGTTGTCAATTCCTTGGAAACAGACTAGTTACATGGCAGTGCAAGAAGCAGACAGCAGTAGCCTTGTCTACGTGTGAAGCTGAATACATTGCTGCAGCAAGCTGTGCATCTCAGGTTGTGTGGATACAACAGCAGCTTCGTGACTACGGTTTGAATATTTCTAACACTCCTATTTTTGTTGATAATACTGCTGCCATAGCTGTTACGAAAAATCCTGTGAATCACTCTAAGACCAAACACATAGGGATTAAATATCATTTTATTCGAGACTGTTATGAGAAAAGACTTATTGATGTTGTCCAAATTGGCACAACTACTCAACGGGCTGATCTTTTCACAAAAGCTTTTGATAAACCACGTTTTGATTTCTTGTTAAATGAATTAAGTGTCAAAATACTGTCAGATGTCGTTTCTGACAAAGAGACAATATAGTAACTTCATTTTATGTGTTCTGCATGTTTAGCTGTATCTACTGTGTGATTTTATTTCCTACATGTTTCTGTGTGTTTAAAATTCAAAAAAAAACAAAAAGATTTTAGGTTTTTAGTATTTTAGGGGGAGAAATGATGCAAACATCAACATCAGAAATTCAGAAAATTAAAAATTAATGCTACATCATATTTAGAAAACCATAAAAATGAGTTGTATGATCTAAATGTGGAAAATGAGATACAGAATTAATCATAGAATGAGATGATCATAATCACAATCATGTAAATATCTTGATAAGGATTTTATGGAAAGGTTTATAGCGGTTGAGGGTAGTCACTTAACTACCACAGGTGCATACTTTAAAGAAAATTGTTGAGGAAATCAACAAAAGGTGAGGGTATCCCCTATCATGACGTATAATCTAGAAACACTTGATGTAGAATATCCCCAAGTAAATTTCAAATTGCTGCACCATTGAGTCTCACGACTAATTGGGATATTCAAGCGATCAATAATTATTGAGAATGTTCTGATTGACTATGCATACCGACTTCTATCAATCTTTAATTCCTGAATCGTACATAAACTCCAAAATAGTAGGTTTATCTCAATGAGAATATCTTTCTTGTGAACGAAAACAGACAGTCCATGAATGAATGATTTAAGTTACGTGTTACACAAATGAAGAAAAGAGATATTCATCACAAAGAAGTCTATTCGAGAAATATATCAAAGTCAAGACTGTAGTGTGTTGCCAAGTTCAAATAAAAAATTTGTGGCACATTGCATATCAAGTTATTTCATGAAAACAAGAGTGAAACCATAAAGACAAAAATATTTAGGTCAAGATAATGATGGAATCGAGAAGAGAAATCTTTCCAAGAATTCTATTGAATGTGAAGATTACCATAAAGAACTTAAATCAGTCATACTTCATCAAAATCATTCTTTTGGACTTATTATCATTGTCTGTGATATGGGACTGTGCCCATTATGGCATAGATAGCGAAAGATATTTTCAAAGAGATATTCTGAATTCTCACTCATTAAGAAAGCTATGTCTTTCATTCCGTTTCCTCCAATAACTTTAATAATAAAGAAGGAATGAGATTGATAGCAGTTGGTTACATAAAAGGTTGCACGATTGACAGAATATTCAATATTCTATGAGGTCCATCAGAATCATATGAATTGAAAAGTATACGTTACGATAGAAGCTAATGGCTGACAGGGATATTCCAAAATTACTATGAGAACCTTCCTGTTCAATTAGACCTATCGTATGTGCTTGTGGTAACGGAAAGCGTCAATAGACTTGTGCTCAATTGACTACCTAATAAATCGTGCGATCTCAAATGATGTCTAAGTCAATGATTGAATCTAACATAGCAATATGTTAATGTAATTAATTAACTTGATCATCAAAATGTCTAAGAGGAAAGTCTGTAAAAGTTTAATGAATCTAGATACCATGTTAAGATCAATTTCTCACAAAATATTATGTTGCTCTTATGTTTGAACTTTATTGTACGTATTATTGTCTGAGTGATGATTGATCATGTATATATTTATATATATATCTGTAAGTATTGTGATTAGACAAGCATGTATATATTTTGATAATTTAGCTTCCTTAGGTTTATGACTTACAGAAACTGCTTCCTGTAAATAACATGTTTTTGTGTCATACAATCTTGGATCTTTCTTAACCTTGATCATTGACTTTCTGACATGAATTGTACTTCATTTGCATTTTTATTGTGATAAGTTTTAAAATCCTAAAAACTACAAAAAGATTTTTCAGTGTGTTGATATTTATTTTGAAAAATACAAAAACATTTTATTTGTTTGCTTATGTGAATATGTGTATTTTTCCTTGAAGTTACAAATAGTGTCTCGACGTCAAAAAGAAACGAACTACACATCTCAAATCATAAACTTGTTAAAGTCTTCAAAACGAAAATATTTTGCGTGTAAAATCAGCCAGTGGATGTGAATAGAGGAAATTATCGGGGTTTCTGTATCGAAAAATAATTTTTTAATTAGGAGGAGATAGTCGACCGATTTGTTCTATAAGTCGGTCGACATTGAACAAAAATCGATCGACTTACTGGCTTGTTACATATGTCGGACGTTTGTTACATATGTCGGTCGTTTGTCACGTGTGTCGACCGATTGTCACATATGTCGGCCGACATAATCACTTAGTCGACCGATTGTCGAGCTGGGTATAAAAGGCCCTCAGACGGCCGATGTTCGTTATTTCGTGCGATTGTATTGATTTACCAAAAAAATTCGAACTCTGTAAGGACGAGTTTTTGATCGTGTTTTTCTTATACAACTTTGTTTCGTGATTCCAGCGCCGTAATCCAATCGAGGTAACTCCTTCAAAATCGAAAGTTATTGAGGTTTCTTGCTTATTTTTCTTTTTTGATTCGTTTTGTGTTGTTTAGGACATGTTAATGTTAATTGTTGGTTAGATAATGTAAATTGGCCTCCTCTGTACTTGTATTAGTCTTTGATTGAGGCAAAACAATATAAAATCGAAGAATTTGTGTTCATGTCTGTGTTTTGCTTCGTTCATCAGTCGGCCGATTGACCTCATAAGTCGACCGACTTACTGTATGTCGGGCGACTTGATAAGTCGATCGATTTATATCTATGTCGGTCGACTGTCCTTGAAAGTCGACCGACTTATAGAGTATGTCGACCGACTGTTGTTTATTGTATTTTTTTAAAGTTTTTCGTGTTAACGCTTTTCGATTTTTGTATATATGTTTGTATAGCAGAATCAATGGCTCAACAAGGTAGTCCTGTGAACGAAGACGTACATGAGGAAGAGGTGATTCTGTCCAAGAATCTTCCGGGCTTAACGACAAGCGAAAACGCCAATCTAGAGGCATGTCTAAACGAGGAAGGACCTGAAGCAAAGGAAGGCTTCGTTGATATTATCAAATTCTTGAAAAGGTCCAGGATTCATACTACAATCACTCTAGAATGCAAGGCATACTACTCGCATCAACGAGAATTCTGTAACAATGCTTCTATTGTCACTGAATAAGGAAGGAAGGTGATACGAAGCAGCGTTGGTGGTACAATTGTGAAGATCTCAGCACAAACAGTTCGTGATGACTTAGGCTTTCCCGATAATGATTCTATGCCAGTCACACTGAATAGAACTAAGGTCCGAAGGTGTTTAGTACGATGTGGATACTCTGATGATCCAATGAAAGGTGCTGTTAAGAGAACTCATTTCTGTCATCAATACAAATACTTAACTTTGGTGTTGCTGAGATGCATGAGTCCGATGGTAGGCGGTTTTGATGAGCTGAACGAGACTTATAGTTCGATGTTTGCTGCACTAGTTCTTCATGCTGACTTCAATTTCTCCGAAGTGATTTTCAGAAGCATGTTAGTGAATGTGAAAAAGAAAAGCCACTTAATGTTTCCTAGGTTCTTGCAGGTGATGATTGAAAAACAAGTGAAAGGATTGAATAAGGTTTGGGAGGATGAGATTAAACTGAATCATCTGAGCGACTTGACTTTCAATTGAGTCAAGCAAAAGAGAGGTCCTGATGAACCATTCAAGAGACTGGTTGGCCACCTTGCAAATGAAAACTATGTATGTCCACCAGGTGCTGCCTGTCGTCATGAGAACAGCACGTCTGGTAATGAAGATGAGATCGTCGCAGTTGGTGAAGACGATCAAGAGGTTAATCAGCCACCGCCAGCTGTTGCATCTGAACAGATTCTGGTTGATGAAGACGATGAAGAAGATGACTTTGACCCTGATCAATTCGAGCTGAGAAAGTGAAAACAAACAGAGGGTCCTTCAGTTACTACAAATCCGAAGCAGAGGAGAATAAGGTTCATTAAAAAGGCAAAAAGAACTGTGTCATCTTCAGCTGCTGAACAACAACCATCACAACAACAACGACAATCTTCAGCAGCTGCTACTCGAGAAACACGTGCTGAATCTAATACAGGAGTTCATGCTGCTGCATCCACTACTGTTATTTCACAAGATTCTGCGGTTTCTATTTTAAGCGAGAAGGTTGTAAATATGGCTTCTGAATTTAAAAAGTTTAAAGAAGAAGCTGCTGAACGAGAAAGAAGAAAGGATGCTGAGATTGCCAAACTGTCCAAGCAGGTTGAGGATCAACAGGTTGAAATGAAGAAGTTGCAAACTAAAGTTGATGCTCAGAATTTGCTGATTGTAAAGGCCGATACTACAGCGAGCAAGGCACTGTCGAAGGTGCTTGAGTGGGAAAATAATTTCGATATTGAGGCTGTTGATCTCGAGGAGGATATAGACTTTGGTAATTTTAACGATCAAGGCGAGGATGAGCTAGGTTTGGATCTTGCTAAAGGCACAAGCGAGAACCCACTGTAAGTAATTCCTCTAAATATTGATTATTCTTTACGTGATTTTTTGGCAAAGCAGGATCGTCTGAATCACTCAGTTGTATTTGATGATTTAGAAGAAGGGGAGATCCCTCCGGATCTAAGCGCTGAGGAGCAGGCCGAGCTAGTGCGTCAAGAGCAACAAGCAAGTACTTCAGCTGACGCGACTGCTAGCTCATCTTTTGAGAATCGTTGCGATTCTAGTGATGATTTTGAGAAAATTGTCGTAATAAATGAAAACGACAACGATTTTGATGAAGTAATTATTGAAGATGAACCAATAGGTGATTTTCCAGAGTACGAATGTAATAACGATAAAGATCTACCTACGTTTCAAGATTACTTCAAAATGAATGAAGAGCTTCTAAACCGTAAATGCGAAGAAAAAGAAAAGACCGAAGATTTGCCTCCAGGGTTTTTACCGGTCAAAATAAATGAAGAAAAGGTAGAAGTTCTAGAAGCTGAATGGAAGATCCTGTTGAGGATCGGGAAATATTGTGAGAAGCCAGCGCCAGAGCCTGAATGGCTGAATTACATTAATAGGCCGGCGAATCTTTTGGCTAAAGGAAAAATTATTGCTTGGGCCTACATCAAAGAGTTTGATATATACGCAATAAAGAAGGAGTACGGAGTGGACTACATCAAACATGGATTCGAGTTCAAGACTCTACCGTACTTTGAATTTATGCAGGTGGCTAGGCTCAAGATGTTATATCGGGATTATGTCAGAATTCCTGATATTATTTGCAAGAAGATAAGACGATCGTTCTTGTCAAAGAACTTTGAGGGATTCAGACCTTAATTTCCCACGATCACTTATCGAACAAACAAGAAAACGGGTGAAAGAAGAAAGATTATTAAATACCAGCCGGTAAAATATATGAGAAAAGTTCCTGTGATGAAAATGCCGCAGAACTTTAGCCCACGTTTTCGCTGGTGGTACTATGATGATCGCTCAGAGGAAGCAGTCATTGTTTTGGACAAAACGAAGGAAGATGAGACCGATTCGATACGGGTTTTAGATCCCCTTTGGTTGAGAAATTGCTGTGAAGCCGACATCTTCACACTGTACTACAATCGGATGATGTACAGGCTAGAGAATAGAGTTCAAGCACAACAGTACATTCGTGTTGCAAAAGTTTGCAACTTGAGCAATATGGTTACAGATCCGTATAGAGATTGAAGCAGATCGAAGACTTATGAGGAACTAGGTCTTAGGGGGAGTTTGTTAGTGCATAATTTGTAATTCCTAGTTCCAATGAAAGTTAATGTATTATTCGATCATGTAATAACCTGTAATATTATTAAACGTTTAAATGTATTGTGAATTGTTACTCGACAGTCGGCCGACTGACATAGTCAGTCGACCGACTGTCAACCTATGTCGACCGACATACAATCCGGGATATTTAAGCCATGTTAATCTCCTTTAGTTTGGTCAATCTACACACACACTTTTACACACACATACAAACGGATCTAAGTCCGGTTTAACGTCAATCTTCATGTCCAAATACCACAGAATGTCAGTCTAGGCTTCGTGTTTATCAAGATATAATCTTGGTTTGACTCGTACGAACCCGAAAACCCATAGATATTCGTTTAAGCTCGTTCTAGTGTTATTCCGCCTCTAGATCGTGTTAGGTTGATTCTAAGGTCCTCTCCCAGCGTCCACAGAAACAAATCAGCTATATCAAATCCTCCAGCTATGTTAGTCAAATCTTTTAGCATCTGAACCAGTAAATCTTGATCTTTGGGTATCTTTCCGAAAGCAGCTCTTGAAGTTATTGTGTTTGTCAACGTATAAATCTTTTCAGTAAGATTAATAGGTGATCCTGGGGACGACACAATTGATTCTATCATAAACTTGACTTCTTCTTCCCGAATATAAGAAAATGACTGAACTTTCTTGGCACTAAGAAATTCCGAGGTGCAGATTTTTCGGAGTTGTCTCCAAAAATTACCATATGGAGACAATCCTATGTCGCTATTGTTATACATAATGATCTTACCTGCTTGAATTTCGGGCCTGTTTGCAAATGCAAGATCGTTCTTTATCAGGATTTATTGGGCCAACTGAGGTGATGAAACAATTATTGCAGAAACTTCACCGAGTTGAAGATGCATTAACGGACCATATTTTCGAGCCAGGTTTCTAAGGACAATATGTGGTTGTTCCCGACTCACCATGGAAAATATGTTCCCAATAAGAGGTATCCTCCATGGACCAGGTGGTGGGAACTTCGGATTTGAACTTGGTTTTTTGATAATATTTGATAGCTTGACCAGAGAGAATATAGTTACAACAATAGCTAGGAGCGAAAACGAGATTTGGAATTCCATTTGAGAAAGTTAAAATGAAAGGTGAAGAAGTGGCTTTGTATTGTAATCTTTTTAAAGACCTACCCTCTTTTTATTACCAAAAAATCCACTTGGGATTTTTTTAAAATATATATATATATATTTAATCAAGAGGGAAGCACTTTTTTGGGGGAAGTGGGTGGAAGTAATTTTTATTCATTTTTTGAAAAAACTTTGTTCACGAACATTATAGATTAGATGAAAATATGAACATTTAAAAAAGACACTTTGTGATGAATGTCATTATTTTGGCGGGAAAACGCTCGAAGAAAAAAATAAAAACATTCAATGCATTGAATGTTTTGCTGCTGAGTTTTTTTTAAAGGGTTAGAAATTAGGGTTTAGAAATTAAGGTTTAGAAATTAGGGGGTTATAAATTAGGGTTTAGCTATTAGGGTTTAGAAATTAGAGTTTTGGGTTTAGAAATTAGGGTTTAGGGTTTAGAAATTAGGGTTTAGATTGAATATTTTAACACGAACGGTTTAGAGTTTAGGGTTTAGGGTTTAGGGTTTAGGGTTTTGGGTTGAGGGTTTACGGAGTAAACCCGAAAATCCAAAACCCTAAACCCTAAACTCTAAATCGGGCTAAATTCGAAAAAAACACTCCACACAAGATGAAAACAAAACGATGCAAATAAACTCAGCAGCAAAACATTCAATACATTGAATGTTTTAATTTTTTTATTCGAGCGTTTTTCCGCCAAAATAATGACATTCATCACAAAGTGTCTTTTTTAAATGTTCATATTTTAATCTAATCTATAATGTTCGTGAACAAAGTTTTTTCAAAAAATACAAAAATATAAAAAAAATAATTTGCTTCCCCCTTCCCCCTTAAAAAGTGCTTCCCTCTTGATTATGACCATATATATATATATATATATATATATATATATATATATATATATATATATATATATTTATGATGCATATGATATATGAATATGAATATATGATATATGATATGATAATTGGCATTAAGTGTACACTGTCAAGTTGGATTTAAATTAATATATCACGTCTAGAATGACGAGGAGTACCCATTTCACAAATTATATATATATATATATATATATATATATATATATATATATATATATATATATATATATATATATATATATACTAGGTTTTTGAACCCCTGCGTTGCACGGGTGTGTAAAGTATTGTGCAAAAAAATATAATTTTCAGTTCATTTTGATATGTAATAGCGATATTAAAATAATAGGAAAAGTATAAAATTATCAAATGAAATCACTCACAGAACCACATAGAGTTGAAAACTTAGTAAAAAGATTAAAGTATACAGCTCAAAAAGTATGTCTGAAATTGAATATACATCTCTAAAAACTTCAAAAAGTACCATAAAATTTTGAGAGATGGTGAAAGTTATTTAGGGGGTTTACTATCCGTTTCAAATTGCAGGTTAAATACGTTGATAATAACTATAACTAAATTGAGATAATTAAATTGATAATTGTAATTAAAATAATCGTGCAAAGTTAATTGATTATTTAGCCCGTGCGTTGCATGGTGGTAAGATAATCGTTCAAAATTAATTAATTTTCACAACAATTACTCTTTTGAGTTTAAGAGCCCGTGGTGTTAACAAATTTTAAAAGTTCTTTTGAGTTTAAGAGTCTATAGTGTTAACAAATTTTAAAAGTTCTTTTGAGTTTAAGAGTCCGTAGTGTTAACAAATTTTAAAACTAGTTTTACTTGGTGTTAGTAAATTAACGAATCGATTACCTCACATTAATACTTATTCTTAGTTATTTTAGCTGTGCACTTTTAAATTTATTTAGAAAATGTATTGAATTGATCAATTGCGAAGCTTCAAGTCAAGATATACTGTAAATCATGCATTAAAATATGGAAATAATGTCATGGAGTCCAGTTAATATTCGTAAGATGCTTAATAATATATATATTATATATAATAATAATAATAATAATATCACATTATCCCATTCCATATACAAAACACGTAATTAATTAATTTGTAATTAATTTAATAATATATATAATATAGATATATAGATATAATATATAGATACAAACATCCTAAAATAACTTTCAACCACAATTCACAAAAAAATTTTGGTTTATATATATATATATATATATATATATATATATATATATATATATATATATATATATATATATATATATATATATATATATATATATATATTAGTTTTATGAGTCCGTCCGTTGAACGAAATTTCTAAGAATATGTTCGCAACTGTTAAATCTATAACAAAAACATAATAAATATTATTTCGCAATTGTTGAATATATAACAAAAACATATGTACATATTATGGTGAAGTTCGTTGCAATTTTATGAGCCCGCCCGTTGAACGGAAGTTCTTAGAATGCAATTTCGCAAGTGTTGAATATATAACAGAAGCAGAAGTAAATAGTGTGGTGAAATTCGTTGCAGTTTAAGGTTTTACAGCTATTATAGTACCCTTGAATATTAAAATTTACTACCTCCAAATTCGTTACTTTATAATCTACACATCCAGTTAAATGAAAATCATACAATTAACATGATTGTGATTAGCGATTACTAAAATTTGTTATCTTGATAAAAGGATTTAGTTTCAAAATATAAAATTAATTTATTTAATTTCTAAACGTAGATTTAAAATAACTTTTTAAATGGAAATATGCACATTAAAATATATATTCAATTTAGTTTAAGATTGTAATGGTATATGTTTTCATAATATTATTATTTAATAATTTTTAATGAGAAGTTGATAGTAAAGGAGGAGTTGACACGTGACAGTTGTTAATGAGAGAATGACACGTACGTTGCCAGGGGCGGATCTTAAGGTATTCGTAGGGTGGTATCCGCTCTACCTGAATTTGGAAAAAAAAAAGTGTACACTAAAAAAAAATTTTACTAAAAAATAAGGTTTGTTTTAGTGTTTACTCTCTTGTCATTAGTTTTACCCCTGCTGAAGTAGGGTTCAAGTTCAGCAACTGTGCGTTGCACGACAGTTGTATAAATTCGTATACGATAACGTTAGTTTTATAGTTTATCATAGTTATATAATACAATTGCAATGAAAAAGTCATTTATTATAAATAATATTTGTACCGAAAGCATTAGTATTGATTACTAACGTGAACTCGTTAATTGCACGACATTTGTATAAATTAGTATTTGACAACATAAGTATTGATATTTATAAAATATATACTACATTATAATGAAAAACCATTTTATTACTAATCACATTTGTATCGAAAATATTAATATTGAATACTAAGACCATTTCCAACCCTAACTGTGACGTCACAGGCAGTTGGTGCGCTTTTTAGTCAAAAAGTGCAATCTGACTCTGACTGCGCAGTGTCAGTTTCTTATCTTTTTTAACCCAAAATGTCAGTGTTCACTGTCAGTTTCAGTAGGGTCCACCAGTTTTTTATTTTTGCATTTTTTTATTTAATTTAACACATTATTAAAAAAATAATAAATAATATATAAAAACAACATTGATAAATTAACAAAATTAAAAGTTCATAGACATTAAAAAAAATTACATAGTTGACTTAAAAACTAAAATTACTAAAAATTAAAAAACCAATAATCAAACTACTAGTTGTCGTCGTCTTCAGATGATTCGTCGGGTGCGTCAACCAAATGCGAGAACTCATCAAGGTACAATTTTTGAAGCTTTTCGATATAATCTTTTTGACCCAGGTCCTTGATATCATTGGCATTGAGGGACAAAACACTAGCACCTGCAAAAGCTGTACGGAGTGCCTTCTTTTTTTTGCGTATTTGACACCTTTAGTTCGTTCCGCCTTAGCCTTTGAAAAGCTTCCAAAGCTTCATCCGCTTTTGATGAACGAGTCGATCGACTTGACTCGCTAGAATAGTTTGATCGTGCCTTTTTGGGCCTTTTCACGGCCTATAGGTCTCAAAAAAGGATCGTCTTCAAAAAGATCGTTTGTTGAGAAAGAGGTATGTCATTCGCATCCTCATCGGCATCCAAAGAAACATGTCCACCCGACCCCGAAACATGCCACTTTGACTTACAATACACGCCAATAATCCATCATGGTAAATCTTTTCCCTTTTTTATTATTTGCATAGATTTGATGTGCTCGGTCTTCGACACCTTGATCGTTGTCACCGCTTCTCCAATTATGTTTGGCTTCGTTGTAAGCCGCTTGAAACAAATGACACGCTTGGTTAATGTTACACCACTTTGACGACAATTGGTCGTCACCTCTTTGCCATCCATTTGGGTTGTTGTTGAATTTGTTGTAAATTGTAGTCCACACCGATACATATTTTTGTGAATTTCCCTTGCAAGAATCCTCCGACGCATTGACCCAACATTGAGCCAACCACGCTTCTTCTAGACTCGACCATTTTGTTTGATTTCTTTGACTTGGACCTTCCTTCGAAACTACATAACAAAGTAAACACACACACACACACACACACACACACACACACACACACATATATATATATATATATATATATATATATATATATATATATATATATATATATATAAACCAAACCGTATATATATATATATATATGTAATTCGTATATATGTATAAATATATATATATATATATATATATATATATATATATATATATATATTGGGGCAAAATCAATGGGGAAGAAACCAATCGGGGGGAAGCAATATTTTTTTTCATTTTTTTGGAATTTTTTTTTCCGACATCAAGATCACACGAAAATATGAACATTTAGAAGAGACACTTCGTGATGAATGTTATTATTTAGGCGGGAAAAAGATCGACAAAAATAATATTCAAGATAATATTGTTCGTGAATAATGTGAACGTTTTTTTTTTATTTTTTATTTTTTTAATGTTTTGTGAAGTAAAATTTAGCCTGATTTAGAGTTTTGGGTTTAGGATTTAGGGTTTGGTGTTTTGGGTTTATTCCATAAACCCAAAACACCAAACCCTAAACCCTAAACTCTAAACCGTTCGTATTAAATCCTAAATCTAAACCCTAAATCTAAACCCTAATATCTAAACCCTAATATCTAAAACCTCAACATACGCTCGAAAAACACGATAATTGTTATATATTACTTCTTCGAAAGTTTTTCCGCCAAAATAAAAACATTTATCACAAAGTGTCTTTATGAAATGTTCATATTTTCATCCAGTCTATAATGTTCGTGAACAAAGTTTTTTCAAAAAACGAAGAAAAAAAATTTGCTTCCCCCCGCTTCCCCCCGATTGGTTACTTCCCCCTTGATCCTATCACTATATTTATTAATATAAACCGTATATATATATATATATATATATATATATATATATATATATATATATATATATATATATATATATATATATAATGTATAAAATATATATAAATCGTATATAATGTATAAATATATATATAAACCGTATATAAACAAAAATAAAAACATTCACCTTGCTTCTTTTTATGTTTTCTTTTGCTACATTGCGTTTTCGAAACCGTATCCGCTTCGTTTTGAGTTTCGTTCACCGTTTCTTGAGTTTGTGGTTGAGTTTCAATCACCGTTTCTTGAGGCGGGGTCGGAGTTATCGGATTCATCAACAACGTCGGTGTGATGGGGTGATATTGAGCTTGTTCTAGAAGTCGTTGTTGCTCCACATAAATATGATGTTGTTGTTCTTGTGTTAGAGTACGATATGGAGGCACAACGATTAGGATTTGGTGAAGATTGCCCGGGTTTGATGAACCACCACTCAAAAATGTTCCGTATTGAAACCAGTCATGGAAATCATTTGGGTTTGGTGGTCTTTGGTTTGGGTTAGCCATAATTTTTTTTAGAAATGATAGTGTAAAAATGATAGAGTAAAAAGTGTTGAAATGAAGATGAAGTATAATGTAGAAGTATATATATAGAAATAGGAAAAAGTTAAAATTAATTAGATTTTAAACGGTCATCTATCCGTTGGGGTGGGACCCATGACGTCAGAAACCAGCCAATACCACGCGAACACGTCAATCTGACTTTTTTTTCCGTTGGGTGGGCAACTAACGCCCACGCCGCGTTAACGGCCGTTAGTTTCGTCAGTTGGTGCCAACAGGGACTGACGCCGTAAAAAAACGCTGGGTTGGGGGTGGTCTAGCGCATAGATTATGAGTCCGTTTATATGTCAAATTGTTTATTAAAATATACTCCCTTGTCCCAGATTAATTGTCCCAGACAAAAAATAAACAGTTTAAGAAATGTCATTATCACACTGTAATTTCTCTGTACGTTTTTCTAACTTTACAGTTTTACCCTCAATCAATTAATTATAAAACTCTCTATATTTTGTAATTTAATTAATTCATTGGGGACAATATTGTAAACTTTGTTAAATTTAATTTTCATTTTTGGAAGTGGACAATTAATTTGGGACAACCCGAAAAGGAATACTGGACAATTAATCTGAGACGGAGGGAGTATAAATATTATAGCTTTTAATTATTAATATATTGAATGTATAATAGTGAAAAATTCAAGTTGTATGATATTAATATTAATTAATGGATAAAATATGAGTCATTGTTCTATTTAAATTATGAGCCGTTATCTAATGTATAATACAATATAAACATATGTAAATACGGAGTATTAATAAAATAAAGTTATTTAATTAGTTCCCTGAATTTTATGAATATTGTACGAAAAAATGTTACTGAATTCACGGGTTCTTCCAAATCTTCTATCTATCTATCTATATCTATATATCTATCTATATCTATCTATATAGTCATATAAAGTTCTAAATTGATGATATAATCATTACACTAATTACTCTTTAATTTTATTTGAAGATGATGTCATTAATTTATAATTAATAATTCTAATTAAAAAAATAAATAATAATAATCAGATAATAATAACATCTTAATATTAATCAAGTTTCTAAAAGACAAAACCTAGCAGCACAATTTTCCGCCGTCTCTCTCTCAATTAAAGTTCATACCTTCAATCACTTTTTCACACATTAGAATTGAAAAATTGATGTACTTCTTCACTTATTTCTTCTTTCTAATTCGCTGTAATTCTTCAATTTTGTACTTATCTATTCCTATAAATTTCCAAAATTTGAGCTTTCTGAATCTTCTTCTTTAAAGGGATTTGTATAATGTGGCTATTACAATTGTTTTAGTTTCAGGGTTTAAATTTATAGATTAATTTTTCGTGTACGATTATAATTCATTGCCGAGTTGTTTGATTTCGTGCGTGCGATTGAATTTTCATGATGTTAATTTAACATTGGTTATGTCATTAGTGTATTGCACCACGTTATGAACTAAAACCCTAACTTTGATATCTTGGATTTGTTTACAGAAATTAGGATTTGATGTTTACAGGTTCTGTTGAAGTTCACAGGTTCTGTATAATGTTTATTTGATTTAGTAAACTCCATTCTTCAACCTGTATAGTTAATGTCATATAAATTTCAAACACTCCAAGGTTTGGTAGTTGATTCATAAATTATGTATAATGTTATTTGTTTTTGTGATCCTTAATACTATGACATGTAATGTTATCATCATATAAAGATCAATTTTAGATACTATTATATTTTGATTAATGAAACTTTTTTGTGTTATAGTTCGAGTTGAAGTGAGAATAAGACCTCAAAATGTCAAAGAATCGGTAACAGATGTTGATTTTGCACATTGTGTGCAAGATGGTTGCGCGATGCGCGCTACAACTAGTTTTTAATGCCAAACATGTGGAAAGATTTTGGTGTTTTTAAATGTTCTGAGGCGCGCCTCGCCTCGTATTGACGCGACGCGCGACGTAGCTTAATTATGAGGTACCTGATGGGTGATTTTTATAGCATTTTCGCCCCTTGAGTGGCGACGCGCGTTACAATGTGATTTTAATCCCGAACCCAAATCTCAAAGAAGTGGTATTTGATTTAGTGTTAGCGCGTGACGCGCCAACTTGGTTCATGACGCATATATTGATAGGGTCCGGTTCTGAGTTGGGCTGTTTTAACGGGTGAAAATGGGTGACCCGACCCAATAGCTTATACCGACGGTTTTAAACCCTAGGGTTATTTTGCAGCCACTTTTCACACATATAACGTCCATCTATCTCATACGGTTTCTAATCTTTCAAACCATAAGTCTAATTTCATCTTATTTTTGCTAATTTCTCTAAATCAAACTCCGAATTCGAGATGTCTAAGGTCCGATTATACTTATCTTCATCTTTTTTTTTCCTAATTGCATGCGTAGACTTGTTAATTTTGTATCAGGTTTGAAATTAGTGTGGGGTTGTATTGATTTGACATGTTTGCTTGTTTTTAACACGAATCCTTGTTGAATATGATTAGTATGCTATAAAGTCATAATCTTTATGTGTTATTAGTGCATATCTTTGATTCTAGGGTTTATGTTCATATGGAATCCGAATTTGGGGTTGTTAATTGGGGATAATTGGTTATTGGTTTATGTTTATGCCAAATGAGGATATATTTGTGTGATAAGTGTGAGGTGATGTCAATTTGATTAGGTCTTTTGTATGTGTTATTGAATTGATGGCATGTTTAAGGGTTACTTTGGTTGAATTGTTTTAAGCATGTTTGAATTGCCATGGTTATGATATTGTTAGCGTTTATACTTGGATTATTTGGTGATTTGTGAAGTTTTCATATTCTAGTTCAATTTCAAAGAGGATTCCCAATTATATTGACTAGGTTTGACTCGTGTATGCATGTGTTTCTAAGTTGTTATGATAATGAATTTCCAATTGCTATATGATGTTAGACTCGAATTGAAACATATATTGGATTACTTGTTTTGAACATGAAAAGTTGTTGTGGTTTAATGTGGTTACTTTGATGATGATTAATGAATGTTGATCGAAGTTGACTTTTGTATGTCATGGGACTTATTTTCGTTATTTTTGCTTCATGATTATGTTTGCGGTTAACATGATTTGCTTGTCATGGAAGTATATTTTTGACGAATGTGGAATATGGGATTAAAATTGTGGTGATGATTGAAAACTAACACTTAATTTTGTGTTTGTTGGTTTTTGTTTCTTTGTTTTTTTTTTGGTTGTAGAGATTAAGAGGTGCTGCCGCCCGTGAACAACAACAAAGGGAACACGAACAAGAGAAAAGAACTAATCCCGAAATCTGGTTAAGTCATATTGTTGAAAGTGAAGCTTACGGTGAAGCTTACGAGTGGGTAACGGCTCGTACGATAAAGGTGATTTGGTATCTGGATTGGACCCCGCTAGAAAAAGTGGGAAGGACTTATAAGACTGACTTGCATAATATTCCTTATGCAATGTGGACTGACAACACATTGATCAATGCGTGGGAACGTGCTTTTCAAATTCATGATGTTATTTATGAAGTGCTTGTTACGGAGTTCTATTCTACTTTGATCTTTAAGCCATGTAGGGAAGCTAGAAAGTCTTGTTTTGAGTTAAGTTGCTTGAGGGAAAGCAAAACTTTAGTGTGGGGTATTGATATTGCAAATATTACACATGTTTATCTTAGCAATATCATTCATATTTTGGTCATTTGGATACAATTTGGAGACATTTTGGTGGTTTTATGGAAGAAATGAGTTTTAGAGCCGTAAAGAAGCTATAGTTGGTTTATGAAGCATTTCGAGGTACATTTTACATTGTGTTATCAAGAGTACCAGTTTTATCAAGTTTGGTGATAAAAATATGAATATCAAGGTCAGAATCTGTTCACGTTCTAATGCGCGACGCGCAATAATAGGCGCGATGCGCAACATAGTGTTAAAATAATCCCTAGCTTGTTTTTGAGATGAAGAATTCTTCCAAGTAATAAGGCGCGACACACAACAGTGGGCGCGCGACGCGCATTTCAGTGTTAAATTAATGCCAAGCAGTTTTGAAGGAAGCAATGTCAGAAGATAGGTTTGAGGCACGACGCACACCTTTTATGTGTGATGCGCGTTTTTGCGGTTTCTGTTATATGGCAGGTATTTAAGGAGGTTTATTAACCTTAAATGTCATATCTTCACTTTGGGCGATTTTGGGCTGAGCAAGGACAAATTTTAGGTGCTTATAGAGAGCTCCATCTTCATCTAAGCAACTCAATCATTCAGGAATCAACCATCAATCCAATCAAGATTCAAGTTTACTATTCTTATTAGGTTTATTCTTTTGTCAAAAACAATGAATTCATCTTTATATTTATTTGTGATTTTGTATTTAGCCATGATTGTTGGCTAATCTTTTTAATGGTTGTCTGGATAAATTACTAAGGTTTTGGATGTTATGATTTGTGATTTATGAACTCTTGCATGTTTATTTCAATAGTTTGAATAAAAGAACCAATCTTATGTTTGTTTAACCTTATGAATTGAATTGATTAGTGTGTTTGTTTAATAAGAACTCTTGTTAATTTAATGCACTAGTTTACAATTGATTTGTCTTAATTGATTGTTTGCTAAACCGGACCAAGGGGGTAAATTTAGTTCAAACGGTTAGATAATATATGTGTGAATTGTGTAGAGAGAACGCAAAGACAATTGTTATTCAAGTATTTGACTTAGTTAATTAATTGGTCACTAAGGAAAAGGTCTTAGGTGCTAGGGAACCCTACACCGTGTAATTCTAGTTTGAGCACTTGCTAAAGAGAACTCTTGGCAAGTCGACCGAGTAATTTGCATGCATGAGATAATTTATCGGGTTTAAGTATAAAAACATCCATTACCGAGGGTAAAAAGTCTAGACGAGCATTTATGTTTTAATTGATATCAAATCTATCTTTAATTTCTATTTTGTCATTTAATTTCTATAAACCTTAAAAACTAAAAAACATTGTCTTTTACTTTAATCCTACCTTGATTCAGCTAATCGTTAAATAGCCAAAACCAAAACAATTTCATGCCTTTTCTATATCTAGTTTGCTAGTAGTTTAATATTACTTAGTTGACAATTCGTATTTGCACGATATGATTGTTCTGAGGACGAATTTGGATTTACCAACTTGATACTATTATTCGATTAGGTACACTTGCCAAGTTGTGTAACAGTCATTTTAACTCGTACTTTTCATATATAATTTATATACTAGAATTTACACATCAGTCCATAAGAACAGGAGGTGTCTTTTAAGTAACACAATTACCAACTTATGAGTTGTAGGTATGATACAATTTAATCTTAATTGTCAATTATATCTAACCCGCGTATCACCCTTTTTGGAAGTGTTACCGAGAAGTTTTTTCACAAGACCGCTTATGAACTCGAGAAGTGGATGGGAGAGGATCAGGGTCTACATGATGAGCTGTATCAGATGATTAATTGGATAGAGGCTGTATCAGATAATTAATTGATTAATTGTGTGAGGGAAATAAATGATGGATTTAAGCATATTTTTACCTGATGAAATAAACAGTTGTTAAACAGGGAAATGTATGATTGATTACCCGTTCATAAAAATCCCTTTTAGTAAATGACAAATTTGGGGAATATTCTGTATCCAGACCAATATCGTTACGTGTGTGCAATGATGACAATGGGAAATCAATTGGTTTTTGGGTTAGATAGGCCACTAAAAGGAAAAGATATGCCTCTTATAGCACACCGGATAACTTAATAACAGGTTGTTGCAGTTTCTATGAGATTAACAAAGTAATTGTTCTATTTTAAAGCCTATCTTTTGGTTTCTTTTTTATTATCCATTAATTTGATATTGTTCATTTATGGAACTCCAGTATGTTGTAATGGAAAATCGTGTGTACTTTTACCAAAAACAGATTAACGCAGCGGATAGTTAAAATAATAATCTTTTATTATTTTATGAACAAAATTTAACAAGATTAAATTTTCACTTATTTAATGAAACATGCACACGATTAATCTATCCCAATGATCCAGTTACACCATAATAATTGTCATGAATATAAAACAAAAGAGGAGTTGACGATATACCTTTCTTGGAGAAATTGATGAGACAGAGAGAAACTTACGATCAAAAGTATGACCGTCTCTTTGGATAGTCACACTACACTTCAAACGACCGTCAATGGATGCTAGTCCAAACCCAAGTAATATTAATCAACCTTTGGCTAATATTATGAAATCAAAAATTTTTTAGTTCATCGAAAGAAGAATGAGAGATTAATTACTCCGTAATATGGTACAATATATATAGATATTTTATTTTAATATTTCACCCGTGAACCAACCCGTGAATTCAAATTACTATCATAAAGTCGTATTTCTCAAATACTTCAGGGGTATGTTATGTAACTTATAATTAATAATATCTATCATGTGGCTTTCATGAGAATAGTAAATTAATTAATTTCGATTCATTTACTATTCATATGAATAGTAAATGAATTAATTTCGATTTACTATTTTGTTACTTGAGTAATATATATACATCATATATATATTTTATTTGACGTCTCGGTGTATATGTGTGTGACCCCGAAGGCTCAAATGATGTTGGCCATATAGTTATATGTTGTACCTTGCACATTAATCCTACAGACTCCCACTTGTGCATGACACAACACCAAGTAACTATACAAACAATGGTAAGCGTCTAGCAACACGTCATTGTCCCCAAATTCATGTGAGGGTAGTTTCTCGAAACTGTTTATGGTAAGTTTTAAATGTCATTCGTCCTTTTGTTTCAGATACTTTAGTTAAACTTGAGATACGGATCATCGGTCATTCTCATTTGTTTAACAATTTTATTTCTCGATCTTAGAACTGAATTAGATCACCAAATTAATTAAGTATCATCTTAATTACATCTGAGTGCGGCCACACAAATATCTTATTCATTTATCGAGGAGCTCAAAAGTATCTAACTCCAAACATTTTAGAGGAACAAATCCTATATTGCATACACGTGTCTATCACGAGCTTTACATTATACCCAATAATGGCCTTTATAACAGCCTTATTCAGGACAGCGTTTAACCATATCAAAGTACAATGCTACACTCATCAAGACGGGCGTGCATCTCAAGTCTAAGGACACAAAGACATAATCACTAAAAGATTCACTACTGACTACGATCCATGTAGTGACATCTCATGGTTGGGTCATTCCAATATTCATCATCAATGAATACATATGAATTTTGGTCTCAACAAGTTAACTATTCATCATTAATGAATATAACCAAAATTTCACATTAATCTTAATTCATGTTATTCCCATAACGTGACCGATTATGGAGATTTTGAATAATCAACAATTATTCATGGATTAAACATTCTAATATAGAACACAGTGATATAAATGAAAATGATCATACCAACTATATATCAATTCATTAATATAAAACTGCTTAATGTTCCAAAAATATCCAAATACTAAATTACAAATTAAAAAGATCAGCAGCATAACGAAGTCCAATACTACTAGCATGATCATCATGCTTGTTGTGTGTCATGGGTTTCGTGAACGGGTCAGCCACATTATCATCTGTATGAATCTTAAGAATACTAATATCATTCCTCTCAACGACTTCTTGAATGTAGTTAAACTTTCGAAGAATGTGTCTGCTACCTTTACGTACACGTGATTCTTTTGCAAGTATAATAGCACTTGAATTATCACAGTACATTTCCATAGGGGATTCAATGCTGGGAACTACTCCGAGTTCAGCAATAAACTTCCTAATCCAGACACCTTCTTGAGCAGCTTCTGAAGCAGCAATGTATTCTGCTTCCGTTGTAGACTGTGCAACTGTGCTCTGCTTTGAGCTTCTCCAATTAACTGCCCCGTCATTCATGACAAAGACATACCCTGACTGGGATCGAGAATCATCTCGATCAGTTTGGAAACTAGCATCTGTATAACATCTAATACTCAACTCTTCTTCCAAAACACCGTAAACCAAGAACATATCTTTAGTTCTCCGCAAATATTTAAGAATGCTCTTAACAGCAATCCAATGTTCTTCACCTGGATTCTGTTGATAACGACTCGTCAAACTCAAAGCTAACGAGACATCAGGTCTAGTACATAACATGGCATACATAATGGATCCTATAGCCGAAGCATACGGAACACATTTCATTCGTCTTATCTCATCAGGTGTGATAGGACTTTGAGACTTGCTCAAGGTTATGCCCTTTTGCATGGGTAATGCTCCGCGCTTGGAGTTTTGCATGTTAAATCTTCGCAAGATTTTGTCAATGTATGTACTTTGACTCAAACCAATAAGCCTTTTGGATCTATTTCTATAGATCCTGATTCCAAGAATATACTTAGCTTCTCCAAGATCTTTCATGGCAAAACATTTTTCAAGCCAAGATTTGACATCTTGCAAAGTTGGAATGTCATTTCCAATAAGTAGTATGTCATCAACATACAAGATCAAGAAGACAACTTTGCTCCCACTAGCTCTAATGTAAACACAGGGCTCATCTTGATTTTGAGAAAAACCAAACTCTTTGATTTTCTGATCAAACTTAAGATTCCAGCTCCTGGATGCTTGCATTAATCCATAAATAGATTTTAGAAGCTTGCATACTTTAGTAGGATGCTTAGGATTCACAAACCCTTCCGGCTGAACCATATATACGTCCTCGCTTAGGTTGCCATTTAGGAAAGCGGTTTTGACATCCATTTGCCATATTTCATAATCATGAAAAGCAGCTATGGCAATAAGTATCCTAATTGATTTAATGCTCGCGACTGGTGAAAAAGTTTCCTCATAATCAATTCCTTGAGTTTGAGTATAACCTTTTGCCACTAACCGAGCCTTAAAAGTATTTACATTATCGTCCATGTCAGCCTTCTTCTTGAAGACCCATTTACTGCCCACTGTCTTGTAATTGGGTGGAAGATCAATCAAGTCCCATACTTGATTATCTTTCATGGACTGCATCTCTGCCTTCATAGCATCTCGCCATTTGTTAGATTCTGGATCTGACATGCCTTCACCGTAACTAGAGGGTTCATCATAATCCCCTAGATGAGGTTCATCTGAATTAATCAGAAGATTTAACCTCTCAGGTTGATGAGGAGTTCTACTAGATTTATGAAGTATAGGTGCAACACGTTCTGGCTCACCAACAGTGTGTTCAGCTTCAATGTGCGGTTGGCTAGTGCCTTCAGAAGGTGTGTCACTTTGTGATTCTTGAATTTCCTCAAGATCTACTTTACTCCCACTGACTTCTTGTAAGAGAAGATCTCTTTCAAAGAATTCAGCAAACCGAGTAGTAAACACTTTGTTTTCAGCTTGGTAGTAAAAATAGTAACCCATTGTTTCCTTTGGGTATCCCACAAAGTGACATTTGATACCTCTGGGTTCTAACTTGTTTGAAGTGTCACGTTTCACATACGCTTCACAACCCCAGACTTTCAAATAAGACAACTTAGGACTCTTTCCATACCATAACTCATATGGTGTCTTTTCTACCTTCTTGGTTGGAACCATATTGAGTATGCGTGCAGCAGACTCTAATGCATAACCCCAAAAAGACATTGGTAGAGTAGTTAGACTCATCATAGATCGAACCATATCAAGTAAAGTTTGATTCTTTCGTTCCGACACACCATTGTGCTGTGGTGTGTAAGGTGGAGTGAACTGTGAGACAATCCCACAATTCTTCAGGTGGTCCAAAAACTCTTGAATCATATATTCCCCTCCCCGATCAGAGCGAAGGGCTTTAATGGTCTTTCCAAGTTGATTCTCTACTTCATTTTGGAAGATTTTGAATGTTTCAAAAACTTCATGTTTATGTTTAGCAAGTAAACATAACCATATCTACTATAATCATCACTAAATGTAACGAAGTATGATTCACTATTTCTAGACATAGTTCTAAAAGGGCCACATACATCAGTATGTATTAGTCCTAAAAGATCTTTAGCTCTTTCACCTAAACAGGAGAAAGGAGCCTTTGTCATCTTTCCACATAAACATGACTGGCATACATCAAATGATTCAGAGCCAGTTGATTCCAAAAGCCCATCAGATTGGAGTTTTGAAATGCGTTGTTTGTTTATATGACCAAGACGACAATGCCATAGATAGGTATTATTCAAGTCTTTCTTGACTCGTTTGGCAGTACATGTATATACAGAATTATTATTTGAAATTACACCATGCATATCAATTTCAAAAATACCATCACGTGGAATAGCATTAAAATAAAATACATTATTCTTAGAAACTGAAATACCAAAGTGCGTAAATGTAAGTTCAAAACCAACATTTTTCAAAAGAGAAACTAAAATTACATTGCTCGTAATACTAGGAGCATAATGACATTGTTCCAACAAAACAATAAGACCACTAGGTAGAGTAAGCTCATAGGTGCCAATAGCTTCGACAGCAGCTCGAGCCCCATTCCCCACTCTTAAGTCTAGTGTGTTGCTCTTCAGTCTCTTACTTCTTCTCATTCCCTGCATATTGTTACAGATGTGAGTACCACAACCAGTATCAAAAATCCAGGAATCACTAGAAAAAGTATATAACTGTATATGAAATATACCTGATTTGCTGGTCTGGCCAGCTTTGCCTTTTCTCAACTCAGATAGGTAGGAAGGACAGTTCCTCCTCCAGTGACCAACTTTTCCACAGTGGAAACATTCGGCGTCTTTCGCTGGGTTTTCTTTCTTGGGAGGTGGTGGAATCTTTTTCTTAGCAATTGACTTGCCTTTTCCTTTTCTCCAAGTTTTCGGCTTATTCTTTCTCACCTTACCATCCCTAATCATCAGGACACCTGGATTGGAAACCTTATATGGAATATCATGTTTAGCAGTTTTGAGCATCGAGTGCACCTCTGCCAGAGATTTCTCCCAACCTTGCATATTGTAATTCATTACAAATTGGTGATAAGATTTTGGTAGTGAAACCAAAAGCATGTTCACAGCCAAGTTAGGCGGCAAGGTAGTTCCAAGTTTTTCCAATCGGTCAATGTAGCTTTTCATTTTCAAGACATGAGAGCTCACTGATTGACCCTCCTCCATTTTGCATGTTTGAAGAAGCTTATAAGTTTCATATAACTCTTGACTAGCCTATTTTTAAAACATATTTTTCAGCTCGGTCATCATATCATATGCTGTGCGATCTTCCATTTCCTTTTGGAGGTCAGAAGTCATACTAGCAAGCATGATTAAAGCTATCTTCTCTTGCTCATCAAACAACTTCTGATAAGCATTCTTTTGAGCAGCAGTAGCTGTCTCAGGAGGAGCTTCGGGTAAGGGTTCTTCAATTTTGTTCAACTTCCCTTCATATTTGAGAACAATTCCCAGGTTGCGGTACCAATCGAGGAAGTTTGAACCATTGAGTTTCTCCTTCTCCAACAAAGAACGGAGGGTGTTTTGGTTTACATTTTGATTGTTTGACATCTACAAAAGAACAAGGTTCAATTTTAGTATTTTCGATATAATACTTTAATAAATTAATTACCCAAGTTTTAATATATTTAAAAACAATTAATTTACGAAAGTCTAAGATCCACATAGAGGTTCCATAACTACATCTGTTGATCAGCTAGCAGTTATAGAGTCTACTGGTAGGTATCGAGTACCAATTGCATCACATGTGCAACTCTTAGATCTTTATGGGACCTTGAGATATGTGTAGTCTAACAAACCACTATTATCTATTGGCATGTTTGTCTCATCCTTGCCTCGAACTCAGGTCTCACCGTGAATATGATTAAGTCGTCCAATTTGGAAACAGTGGAAATTCAGCCTAGTCTCACTCGTAACTGAAAATTCACCGCGTGGCTATAATTTGATTAGGTCTCACCGTAATCAAAAAATAACGAGGAGTGTTTGCAAGCTCATTGGATGGCATGACTTAAATTTGACGGGTATTTTGAAAATGTTTGTGTTAACGAATAATGCATGCACACAAGATTCGCTACACTATTTGTTAAAAATCATTTTAACCAATTTTATATATGTTTATGCGTCTAGTTTGTTATTTTATTTTATATAAAAATAACAAATACACATTGTGTATCATTTTAAAACATTTTTAAAAGATGTCGCTCATATATGTTATTTGAGTTTCAAAAAATATTTAACTTTAAACTCGTTAGAGTTTAACTTTTTAAAATCATCAATTTTAACCTTTGAAACTCGTTACTAGTTTTATTTGATGTTTTCATCAAAAACATTTAGCATATATTATAATCAACAATTAAATATAAATGCGGAAAAATAAAACACAACCATACCATGCATCACACACACATAGCCTAGCCCAAAAATCCTATGCTTGATCTCATGAGTCGACATGGGATCAAGAGGTCAAACTAAGGGTAATATCATAGCTCCCACTTGATTCAAGAATCAAGTGAAAACTTGACAAACGCCATCGTTGTCTACTTGACCTGTTCGCCATCTTCTAAGCCAAAAGCATGTTGTATTTTATCTTCAATCTTCATCTTGTTACATTATTTAAAACTGAAAAATACAACTAATCTAATACTTTTACAATTTTGAATAAAATTAAATACAATACTATGAAAATGAAAAATAAATATAATACAACTTTGGCTTCAAAATGGCCTTTCTAATAATACAAATAATCAACATGACATAATATTGCCGTAATCAACAATCACAACAATCATACATAGGTCGGGGTATTATGAGCTATGTGTGCAATCACAATTTTAATAACTACATTATTAAAACTTAAATATGGCTTGTCCATGGTTACAATGCATGTGTATAACCTTGGAATAAAACAATCAACAATTATAACATAACAATTAAATCTACAATTTAAAATAGTGATATTGATAATGCTAAAAACGAACATATATTTCATAGCATTATTCCTCAAGAAAGACAAGCTTTTAGTTGCAATTGTTCTATTTACAAGTGATATTCGTTTAAATAATAAAAGGTGAAGACAAAAGACAGATTCGACGATTTGAAGACGCAAACGACCAAAAAGCTCAAAAGAACAAAAGACAATCAAAAAGGTTCCAATTATTGATAAGAAACGTCTCAAAATCACAAGAGTACAAGATTCAAAACGCAAAGTACAAGATATTAAATTGTACGCGAGGACGTTCGAAAATCCGGAACCGGGACTAGAGTCAACTCTTAACGCTCGACGCAACGGACTAAAAATTACAAGTTAACTATGTATATAAATATAATATAATATATAATTAATTATATTAATTATATATATATTATATATATATAATAAAAACCGTCGGCAGCAGGAAACTCCAAGGGAGTGAATTGTAAATACCTCTCCGCGACTCGCGGAGTTTGAGGGGCATTTTGCCGCGAGTCGCGGAGCCCCAAATTTCACTTCTGGCTATAAAGCCAACCGAATTCTGATCGAATTCATCATCTTATTTTCTCAATCTCTCTCTCAATATATACGTAATATATTTATATTTATAATTTATATTTTAATTTTAATTATAATTCTAATAATAAGGGTATGTTAGCGAATGTTGTAAGGGTGTAAGTCGAAATTCTGTCCGTGTAACGCTACGCTATTTTTAATCATTGTAAGTTATGTTCAACCTTTTTATATTAATGTCTCGTAGCTAAGTCGTTATTATGCTTATTTAAAACGAAGTAATCATGATGTTGGGCTAATTACTAAAATTGGGTAATTGAGCTTTGTACCATAATTGGGGTTTGGACAAAAGAACGACACTTGTGGAAACTAGACTATGGGCTATTAATGGGCTTTATATTTGTTTAACTAAATGAAAGTTTGTTAATGTTAATATAAAAATTTACAATTGGGCGTCCCTATAAATTACCATATACACTCGATCGGACACGATGGGCGGGGTATTTATATGTACGAATAATCGTTCATTTAACCGGACACGGGAATGGATTAATAGCCACTAGAATAATTAAAACAGGGGTGAAATTACATTCAAGGGTAATTGGTGTAATTGTTAACAAAGTAGTAAAACCTTGGTTTACACGCAGTCGATAACCTGGTGTATTCATTAAACAAAGTATTAAAACCTTGTTACAATTCGAATCCCCAATTAGTTGGAATATTTATCTTCGGGTATAATAATAATTTGACAAGGACACTTGCAATTTATATTTATGACTGATGGACTGTTATGGACAAAAACCAGACGGACATATTGAATAATCCAGGACAAAGGACAATTAACCCATGGGCATAAAACTAAAATCAACACGTCAAACATCATGATTACGGAAGTTTAAATAAGCATAATTCTTTTATTTCATATTTAATTTCCTTTATTTTATATTTAATTGCACTTCTAATTATCGCATTTTTATTTATTTTATTTTATCGCACTTTTAATTATCGTACTTTTTAATTATCGCAATTTAATTTTATCGCATTTTTATTCGTAATTTCATTATCGTTATTTACTTTAAGCTTTAATTTAAGTCTTGTATTTATTTTATATTTTACATTAGGTTTTAACTGCGACTAAAGTCTTAAAATCGACAAACCGGTCATTAAACGGTAAAAACCCCCCTTTATAATAATAATATTACTTATATATATATTTGTATTTTTATAAAAGTAAACTAATATAGCGTTGAGCTTTGTTTAAAGATTTCCCTGTGGAACGAACCGGACTTACTAAAAACTACACTACTGTACGATTAGGTACACTGCCTATAAGTGTTGTAGCAAGGTTTAAGTATATCCATTCTATAAATAAATAAATATCTTGTGTAAAATTGTATCGTATTTAATAGTATTTCCTAGTAAAATATAAGCTATTTTTTATACCCCTCTGCTTTGACATCAAGTATTTTTGGCGCCGCTGCCGGGGAGCTATCTTAAAAGCCGGAAGCGCAACGCTAATATAAAAAAAAAAAAAAAAGATTTTTATCTACTTTTATTAAAAGTCGTTTTTGTAAAAAATTACGTTTTAATTATTCAAAAATATAAAAAGAAAAACAAAAATATAAGTATTTTTAGGATTTTGTTAAATATTTAAGTTTTATAAGTTTCTTTATCTTTATTTTAATTTATAAAAATATAAATTTTATTAAAAATCGTTTATTTAAACTAAAAACAGAAAAAAGAAAATAAAAAAAAAAAAAATAAAGAAAAACGCGTAAAAAGTGAAACCTGTCAACTGTTTTTCTGAACCCCGCGACTCGCGGGGTTTTCCTCTTTAATTGCCGCGACTCGCGGAGGGTTTCTGACACACGGACAAAACCCTAATCAAGCATTGATTACGGGGTTTTAATTATTATTATTATTATTTAACTTAATTATTATTATTATTATTATTAATTTTAGTTTTATTTTTACTTTTTACTTTATATTTATGTATTTTGTTTAATTAGTTTTATTAAAATTGTAAAATTAGTAGTTTTATTAAATAAATAATATAAAAATAATATTTTTATAAAAATTGTACCTTTTACAACTTTTTGTATATTTTTATATTTTGTACCTTTTTAATCGTTGTAGCGTAATATTTGTATTTTTTAGCTCATATTTAATTTTAAACTTAGTTTTTACTATAGTTATTTTTACTCCTAAATTTCTAGGCTTTGCCGTAGAATTCATTAAGTGCTTTTTCTTTAGACTAAGATTTAGGTGCTTTAGAATTTTGCGACGCCTTTTTAAGTTTTAGTTTCTTTTTAAGTTATTTCCATTTGGGATTTAGTTTTTCCTGTAAGCTTTAATATTTTTAGACACCTTTTACTATGTATCAATTATCATTCCAATTAGTAATTTCAATTTGCGATTATAATTTTAAGTTAGTTGTAGTAATAAGGTTAAATTAGTTAAGTATTTTTAAGTTTTTATAAGTTTCTTTTATTTTTCCGTCACCTTTTATTTTTCAACCATATTTTTTTTTTTTCTTTTTCGACCTTTTTCGACGAACTCTCTTTTTCTCTCTTATTTCTCGCTATTCTAGTTTTTAGGACTTAGAATTTTATTCTACTTCTTATCTAAATTTCTTAAAATTACGAAAATTTATTTTAAGTGGTTAAATTGATAGACATCAAAATTTTCTGGTTCGTAGTAATAGTTGGATTTGTACGTGGACCGGGTTATTGGAGCCAAACAGTCCTCAATTATATTGAGACCAAACGAATCCTGCCCCTCTGCTGCATCTTTTGGCTATTCGAAACGTGGGCAAAATCAGAAAAGTCTATTGATTGGATAACTTATTATAATTTTTCTTTCCTTTTAAAAACTAATAGGATATTCAGTGAATGCACCGAGCAAGACGTTCATCACCTTTTGTACGTTCACCACCTGTAACTCGATCAAGACATCGTTTAACAAATATAACCGCCGTTGATTTTTCTTTAGAATCGTCATCCAGTCGACCAAGTACTTCAGTTCAAATTTCCGATAATCCAGTTTTTGAAACAAACCTCACAATTGAGAATCCAGAAAATATTCAGGAACGGTTCATAGATCCTGAACCATTAAACTTTCCTCCGGAACCACCAATCATTCAAACAGAGATTGTTGAGGAACGAACTATTAAATCAGAATCATCTAGTGATACCGATTCAACAAATTCAAATATGGAGAATCTGGAACCTTTAAGTATGGAAGACCGAATGAGAGCTAAACGCACTGGCCAAGGTCACGCAATTACTCATCCAGACATTAATGCGCCAGATTATGAAATCAAAGGACAAATTCTACACATGGTGACTAATCAATGCCAATTTAGTGGTGCGCCGAAGGAAGATCCAAATGAACATCTACGTACCTTTAATAGGATCTGCACACTATTTAAAATCCGAGAAGTGGAGGATGAACAGATATATCTCATGTTATTTCCCTGGACTTTAAAGGGAGAAGCCAAAGATTGGTTGGAATCGTTACCTGAAGGGGCGATTGATACATGGGATGTTTTAATTGACAAATTTCTTAAACAATTCTTTCCTGCATCTAAAGCCGTAAGACTTCAAGCAGAAATTGTTACGTTCACACAGAAGCCAAATGAAACTCTATATGAGGCGTGGACAAGATATGGAAAGTTGTTAAGAGGATGTCCGCAACATGGTTTAGACACCTGTCAAATAGTACAAATATTCTACCAAGGATGCGACATCACTACAAGAAAAGACATAGATATAGCAGCTGGTGGTTCGATTATGAAGAAAACCGAAACTGATGCTTACAAAATTATTGATAACACTGCTTCCCACTCACATGAGTGGCACCAAGAAAAAGATATCATTAGATCATCTAAAGCAGCTAGAGCCGATTCTAGCCATGACTTAGATTCCATTTCCGCAAAGATAGATGCTTTCGAGAGACGAATGGAAAAGATGACTAAAGATATTCATGCTATACGAATTAGTTGTGAGCAGTGTGGAGGACCACATTTGACAAAAGATTGTCTCAGTATTGAATTAACAATGGAACAAAGAGAGAATATTTCATACATAAACCAAAGGCCTGGAAATAATTATCAGAATAATTATCAACCGCCAAGACCGATTTACAATCAAAACCAGAATTATAACCGAAATATTCCATACAACAACCAACAAGGTCCTAGCAATCAACAAGTATCCAATAATACTTACAATCAGCAAAGACCGAATTTTCAAAACAAACCACCACAACAAACCGATGATAAAAAGCCAAATTTAGAAGATATGATGACGAAGCTAGTTGAAACTCAAACGCAGTTTTTCACATCTCAGAAACAAACCAATGAACAAAATGCTCAAGCATTTAGAAATCAACAAGCTTCTATTCAAAATCTGGAACAAGAAGTAAGTAACCTAGCAAGGTTAATAGGTGAAAGAAAACCGGGAAGTCTACCTAGCGATACAAATGCTAACCCCCGGAATGAAACAGCTAAAGCTATTACCACAAGAAGTGGTACAACACTTAAACCACCTGAAATACCTGTAACTTCTGATGAAACTATTCCTACTCCACAAGAACCACAACCCGATCAAGATAAGGAAAAAGAACCGGTAGTTGAAAAGGTTAATGAAGATAACACAGTTAAGGATAAACCTTATGTTAAACCATACCAACCACCACTTCCTTATCCGAGTAAAATGAAGAAAGAAAAACTTGAAGCCGAGCAATCCAAATTCTTGGATATGTTTAAACAGATAAATGTAAATCTTCCTTTCATTGACGTGATTTCAGGAATGCCAAGGTATGCTAAATTCTTGAAAGATCTAATCACGAATAGAAAAAAAATGGAAGAACTCTCGGCTGTTACTATGAATGCAAATTGTTCAGCAGTGCTGTTGAATAAGATACCAGAAAAACTATCTGATCCAGGAAGTTTCACAATTCCATGTTTTCTGGGTAGTCTTAGTTCAATAGAAGCATTGGCAGACTTAGGTGCTAGTATAAATTTAATGCCGTATTCACTATACGCTAAACTAGACCTTGGAGAATTAAAACCAACCAGAATAAGCATACAACTAGCCGATAGATCAATAAAATATCCTAGAGGGATAATGGAGAACATGCTAGTTAAAGTTGGTACTTTAGTATTTCCAGTAGATTTTGTTGTTTTGGACATGGAAGAAGATTCTCAAGTTCCTCTCATATTAGGAAGACCATTCTTAAACACGGCTAAAGCAATGATAGACGTGTTCGGTAAGAAACTGACCCTAAGTATAGAGGATGAGAGTGTTACCTTTTCAGTTGATAGAGCAATGCAACAACCACAATCTGCAGATGATACATGTTATTATATTCAAACTATAGATGCACATGCAGAATTATTAGAAGAATTTCCAGAATTACAAGGAACAGGAGAATGTTCCTTAGGAGAAGGAAATGAACCAATTGATGAAGCTGAAATGTTAGCTACACTTATAGCTAATGGATATGAACCAACAACAGAAGAAATTCAAATGCTAAAAGAAGAAGACAGATATCGATATAAATCATCGATAGAAGAACCTCCGAAATTAGAGTTAAAGCCACTTCCAAACCATTTGGAATACGCTTATTTACATGGTGAATCTGAATTACCTGTAATAATATCGTCTTCTCTTACTGAAAATGAGAAATCACAACTCATTTCTGTGTTGAAAGCTCATAAACCAGCCATTGCATGGAAAATTCATGATATTAAAGGAATAAGTCCTTCGTATTGCACACATAAAATCCTTATGGAAGAAGGTCATAAAACGTATGTGCAACGCCAACGAAGACTAAATCCTAATATGCAAGATGTAGTTAAAAAGGAAATTATTAAACTGCTAGATGCAGGTTTGATATATCCAATTTCTGATAGTCCATGGGTAAGCCCAGTTCAATGCGTGCCTAAGAAGGGTGGCATGACTGTCATCACAAATGAGAAAAATGAGCTTATTCCTACTAGGACTGTAACAGGATGGCGTGTATGTATTGATTATAGAAAATTAAATGACGCCACCAGAAAAGATCACTTTCCCTTACCTTTCATAGATCAAATGTTGGAAAGATTAGCCGGAAATAGTTACTATTGTTTTCTAGATGGATTTTCCGGATATTTTCAAATTCCAATAGCACCCGAAGATCAAGAGAAAACCACATTCACGTGCCCTTATGGTACTTTTGCTTACAAACGCATGCCATTTGGACTTTGTAACGCCCCTGCAACCTTTCAAAGGTGTATGATGGCGATTTTTCATGACATGATAGAAGAATGCATGGAAGTATTCATGGATGACTTTTCAGTCTTCGGTGATACATTTAAATCATGTCTAGTTAATCTGGAACGAATGCTAATTAGATGCGAAAAATCAAATCTAGTACTTAATTGGGAGAAATGCCATTTCATGGTTAAAGAAGGCATCGTTCTTGGACATAAAATTTCAAAAAAAGGAATTGAAGTGGATAGAGCTAAAGTAGATGTAATTGCTAAACTTCCACATCCCACCAATGTTAGAGGAGTTAGGAGTTTTCTAGGGCATGCCGGTTTTTACCGACGTTTCATAAAAGATTTTTCTAAAATTGCCACTCCTATGAATAAACTCCTAGAAAAGGATGCGCCATTCATCTTTTCAGATGAATGTATCAAATCTTTTAATATTCTTAAAGAAAAACTCACTAATGCGCCGATCATGATAACACCAAATTGGAATCTACCATTTGAACTAATGTGCGATGCAAGTGATTTTGCAATGGGAGCCGTTTTAGGACAAAGGATTGAAAAACGATTTCAACCTATATATTATGCTAGTAAGACGTTACAAGGAGCACAAACGAACTATACAACTACCGAAAAAGAACTCCTTGCTATTGTCTTTGCTTTTGACAAATTTCGATCATATCTCGTTCTAGCAAAAACGGTGGTCTATACCGACCATTCTGCTCTTAGATACCTATTTTCAAAACAAGATGCTAAACCAAGATTAATCCGTTGGATCTTACTCTTACAAGAGTTTGATATTGAAATCCGAGATAAAAGAGGAGCAGAAAATCTCGCCGCTGATCATCTTTCTCGTCTTGAAAATCCCGAATTAGAAGTTTTGAATGAATCAGCCATACAAGACAACTTTCCTGATGAATATCTATTGAAGATAGATTATAAAGAAATCCCATGGTTTGCAGACTATGCAAACTACTTAGTTTGTGGATTCCTTGAAAAAGGATTATCGTACCAAAGACGAAAGAAATTCTTCAGTGATATAAAACACTATTTCTGGGAAGATCCACATCTGTTTAAAAGTTGTCCCGATGGAATAATACGCCGATGTGTATTTGGAGATGAAGCTAGTAAAATTTTAAACCATTGTCACACAGGACCAACAGGAGGGCATTATGGGCCTCAACTAACAGCAAGAAAAGTTTATGAAGCTGGATTCTATTGGCCTACAATTTACAAAGACGCACACCTTCTTTGCAAATCCTGTGATGCATGTCAAAGGGCCGGAAAAATAAGTCAACGTGATGAAATGCCACAAAATGTCATCCAAGTATGTGAAGTATTTGACATTTGGGGTATTGACTTTATGGGTCCATTTCCAAAATCTCATAATAATCTATATATACTCGTAGCCATTGATTATGTATCTAAATGGGCGGAAGCACAAGCTCTCCCAACTAACGATGCACGAGTTGTAGTCAACTTTTTAAAACGTCTTTTTGCAAGGTTTGGAACACCGAAAGCTTTAATAAGTGATCGGGGAACTCATTTTTGTAATAATCAACTTGAGAAAGTTCTTAAAAGATATGGAGTAACTCATAAAATCTCCACCGCATATCATCCACAAACAAGTGGACAAGTTGAAAATACAAACCGAGCTTTAAAACGTATTCTTGAGAAAACCGTAGGATCAAATCCAAAGGAATGGTCCATTAAATTGGAGGATGCACTCTGGGCTTTTAGAACAGCCTACAAAACTCCAATTGGAACCACACCTTTTAGACTTGTGTATGGAAAAGCATGTCATCTTCCAGTAGAAATTGAACACAAAGCATTTTGGGCTTTGAAGACATGTAATCTTGATTTACATGAAGCCGGACGTCTACGATTAAGTCAACTAAACGAATTAGAAGAATTAAGACATGAAGCATACGAAAATTCGTTAATCTATAAAGAAAGAACGAAGAAATGGCATGATAAAAGAATCAGAAGTTCAAAAGAATTTAAAGAAGGAGACAGAGTTCTTCTTTTCAATTCACGATTCAAGCTATTTCCTGGAAAATTGAAATCAAGATGGTCTGGACCATTCATAGTAAAAAGAGTTTTCCCATACGGAACGATAGAATTGATAAATTCAAATGGGATTGAATTTAAAGTTAATGGTCACAGAGTTAAACATTACATACATGGTCCGATGGAAGTCGACAACGAAGTTAATCACAATTTCGACACCACAGCTAACTAAGTGTGGGGAGAATCAAGTCTGTAAAGGATAATATGTATTTCTGTTAGAGTTAGATTGTCTGTTTTCGTGTAGTTCTCGAAAATGGAACACGTATGGTCTTTCCCTAGCAGACCCTAAAGAACTAGTCTTCTCCCCCCATTCTGAATTTTTTTTTTTTTAGGTTTTTACGAAATGAAGACTGCCTGTGAACTAAACCATGGTCTAATGCTACACGCTTTGATCACTAAAAGAAATAATGACATACTACCGAGTGAAATAGTATCAGTAATCAGAGAAAGAATGGACGGAGTTAGAAAAGGATCCAGATGCGAAGATAATAAGTTACAATTTGGTAAAGGAAAATCAAAATCCGCAGCGAAAAGAAGAGCACGACACCTAGAAAAATGTCACAAATGCGGAAAATGGTCACATGGAGGTAAATGTTCAAATAATCAAACCTATTCAAATACCGAATTTGTTACTTTATGCAGAGACGGACCGTTCATATGTTTAGAAGAAAAGACAATGAATGCTCGAGGTTACGCCTATGCAGCCATGGAAAACCAATTAAACCGACTATCTTATGAATATAATAGATCATATAACTAAGAAATCTATTTCACAGGTATGTCTGTACAGTTTTTATTTTTATTTTTATTTTTAACCTTTTGATAATAAACGCTAATTTGTTCGCTAAAAAGTATTAAATTGGTATTAAATAAAATTAGGTTTGGCGACCGAAATTATTGATATCGTTCAAAAATTTATTACATCACTGCGAAATTTAACGTTTATTCTTAAGGTATAAATATCTTTAATCAATCAACCCAAAATATTTCAAAAATTCGTCATGAGTTAAATTAGGTCTTGGAACCGAAATTACTTTACCGAAAAGAGGGGCGCATATTTTTGATAATATTTGATTGATTAAAGTGGGATAAAAAGACAAAAAGATTTTCAATTTTATTTTTACCATGTTTTTTAAAAATTAATATTTAAATCTTAAATTAATATTGTAAACTTTGTAAAAACAATATTTTTAAAATTGTAAATATTTGAATTTATGAATTTTTAAATTTTAAGTTTGGTGTGAATTTTTAATTTTTAATATTAATTTTGAATTTTATATTTATGTTGTGTGAATTTAAAAACAAAAATTTACTTTATCTCATTAAGTTAAGAATATGATTTTTAAAATTCGTCGTAAGTTGAAGACTAGGTCTTTGAACCGAAATTGCTTTACCCGAGGGAGGGACGAGAACTTTTATTATCATTATTTTTAATCTTATTGATTTAAAGTATGCCAAAAACATTAAAAAACCCAAAAATCTTAGCTTTTAAAACAATCGCTACAAAAAGACAAATTTTAAAATTTTGTCAAGGGACGGACTAGGACATCGATCCGAAACGACCTCGTCCTAAATAACAAGGGAAACAAAATTTTAAAATTAATTTCTTAATTGTTTTATAAGTTAAAGATTATAAAAAAAAAAAAAAAAAAAAAAAGAAAAAAAAAGGGTAAACTCCGCGACTCGCGGAGTTTTCAGTGCAAACCTCCGCGACTCGCGGAGGGACCAAATTACAGAAAAAAATAAAACAGCTGCACACGATCAGTTCACTCCCACCAACACATAAACACCCAAAATACTGCGAAAAAGAACTCGAAAAAACCCGAAAATCACCCCCAAAAATCTCAATTTTTAACCGTTAATCACCAAATTTTTTGCTAAAATCATGTTGAGAAGGATGATATCTAAGAACTACTCAAGAAAAACGGTAAATTTCTACACCTAAACACCATTTAATTCGAATTTTAGTGTTCTTGAGCTATTTTTCCCCAATTTGATTTTGATGCTTTTTAGTGTAATTAGACTTAAATTGTTTATGTATTATGCTTGTATAACCTAGATTGATGCTGATTAACATGATTAGAAGCCTTAAACTTCAAATTTTGAATAATCTAGGGTTTGTGTTCTTGAGCAATTTGGGGCTTTTTGATATAAACAGGTTATGGCCGATTTTTGTCATGAATTATTGCTAAATTGAGTAGTATAACATGTCTAGGTAGTTAAATGATCCAAACTTTGAGCCTAAACATGATTTTGAGAATTAAAGTGGACTTTTTCAAGTCCAAAATTCATGAACTTGATTTTTGAAAGATAATGCCATTTGAGACTTGTTTATTTGCTAGTAATGATTATTTTGACATGTTATTTGAGTTGAATGCTTATGAACTTGGCGAAAATTTTCGTATATGCTTATTTGAAAAAGTGTAGATTTGATAAAAATGTGAAAATGAGCTTAAGTTTGATATAAATTGATAATGTCATTGTAATTATTTTGATTGATGATTTTGCTGACACTAATGCATATTTGGATGCACAAAATTTGTGTTTGATGTGTTTTGCAGAATGAAAGGGGTGAATCTTCATCCCAAGCCCGCCATGCTCCTGCTGAGAACTTGGAACAACAGGAGGTAGATAACTACTACAAGCAGGATGTACCTCATCCAGTCATGACCTTTTCAGATATGCACTTGGAACAGTTGCACCCGAACCTGCGATTTGACAGACTTTGGATAGATTATCCAAAATATCAACGGGGTTTGCATACTCTTCATTCCAAGGTTGTTGAGGTACCGAGGGTCATAGAATGGGGACCCTTGGAAGCTGTAGAATTGGCCGGGCCAATTAGGGAATTACTGGTACAGAGGTATGGTAATTCTTATTTTAATGACTGGATATGTTTATTCACCATACGCAGACCTGTATATAAAGTATGGTGTGAAGAGTTGTTATGTAGTATAGAGTTGAATGATCGGGTAACTAGTTTAACCGATCGTTCTTTTGTTAGATTTTTGTTAGGCGGTTCGATGCGCCACATGTCTTTACTAGACATGGCTCAGGCTTTACGTATATATACGCCTGAGGAGTTAGCGTCTGCCGATTGTAGAGGATTGATACTAAACGGTAGGAAAATAGATGAAAATTTTGATACACACGGTGTGTGGAGTCAAATGACAAGCCATCACCGTTTTAAAGGGGGAAACTACTCTTATTTGGATATAGATAGAGCCGAATTAAGAGTAATACATAGATTTTTAGCTAATTCGATTACACAAAGGGGTAAAAACAAAGAAAAGGTAAATGAACAAGATTTGTTTTACCATATGTGTATTCGAGACCCACACAGCGCTGTAAGTATACCATATTGTGTGGGTTATTATTTATCAGCTATGGTTCGAGGGATGCGTCCACATAGCATAATAGGAGGTGGTATTTTTATTACTTTGATTGGTGAATATCTCGGTGTGGATATAAGTCGGGGGGGATTATTAGTAGAAGAGCCGGAACCCCGCGACACTATAGGTTTAAATGTATACCATGGTGCGAAAGTGTTGAAGCGGCGAAATAACGCCGCAGTACGGTACAATGGTAGACATCCACAGGTAGAGAGAAACCAGGAACAAGGTAATGTAGGAGGGGGGAATGAGATGCAAGAAATGCATAGGTTTATAGCTTCTCAGGAATACGAAAATGCTAGACAGAGAGCATTTGAAGATTGGCAAGTTCATCAGAACCAGATCATAGCGCATTGCCAACATATAGGTAGAAACTATATTCCTACTCCGAAACCCGTCTTCCCTCCTTGGTCGATAGAGATGCAGCCACCATATCCTACGTATGACCCTGCCGAAGCATTCTATAGCACTTATGGTTATGCGTGGAACCCCTATTGGTACCAATATCATCCTTAGTTTACTTTTTATTTTTATTATTTTGTAATATGTAATTATTGATATGTTTAATACTTTTGTTAATATTGTAATCATTTTTATAATTATCTAACTTTTATTCTTAGATTTTAATAATTTTTGAATGTGGGGTAATAAACCAAACTTCAAAAATATGTATATATGTTTGCAGTTTATCTTATGTACACAACAGGGTAAAACAACGCATTTTCAAAGACTGGCATTAAGTTCAGCAAAAGCAACTAATTTTGACGACAAGATGAAAAATATATGTGAAATAACAACAAGACGGGATGAACAAATGATGTGCACCATTTATCATTCAGCAAACAAACGCCAATATATTTGGAAACTTTGGTAAAAATTTAATCATTTTCACACAAATCACCCTCAATAATTTAAATTATTACTGATTTCTTGCAAATGAGGGCATTGCAAGATCTTAAGTGTGGGAAGGGGTTAAATTCTTTCGGATTTTAAAAATTTTTATTAAACACTTGGTTACCATTAAAATACTAGTAAAGCAGTAGTTGTATTAGAATCTAGTGCTCTCTGATAAAAAAGAACAGCACTAGTCTTATATACTGACTACCCAATTCTAGTAAAATTTTTCAATTAAATGAATTCAAATCATGTTTATACATATTTATGAACGATAAAACTAGGTTTTAACACCGAAATTATTGTTACCTCGGAAAGGACATAAATTGAGAAACAAACTAAAATGTTAAAATTCATTTAAAATGGAATAGAGGACGATAAAAAGAAAAATAAAAAGCCAAGTGTGGGAAAATTTACCAAGTTATTTTAAACATATGTCACATATATTTGTAACAAATAACTGAAAATACTTTTGCTTTGGACTAAACTAAACTGTTTTACCCGATGAAAGAAAAGAAGAGATGGATCTACATGATGAATCAATTCCATCATTAAAAGGAAGTAAAGTCTTCCGAAAAAGACACGCGCTTCTTGATTTAGGTCATGAAGTTGTCGTCCAGACCAGCTGTAGGTTGACGAAAAATCTAGAAAAGTCATCACTAAAATCAGCAGGAAATCCACGGACCTCAGCATTAAACAGGGTCGCCAAGTGGTCAGATTTATCCTAACCATGAGAAGGATTTATCTCGTACAATGGGGAGGCACCGTGCAAATTAGCTGGATAAGACTAATGAATCAGATCCCCAGAAATGATAATCTCCTTAAAGATTAAAAATCAGCTTTTAAGACTGATATTACTCAATCTTAGAGATTGACCTTAAAGATTGAGAATTACAAACTCATGGAATTCAATGATATCTAAACTCGAGCTTGAACGAGAAAATATTTTGATCAAAATTATAAACCGATTTGTTTTCTGAAAACCCTATTTTCAATGCGTTCATTACCATTGAACGTAAAATCCTAGGAATTCACCTGGAATTCATTAGGTCACCTGAACTAAATCGGGTGTCAACCGTAAGAACGGTGGTTGCATAGCATGGTCAAAGACAGGACCTTGTGCCAGACCGACAAATTATAAGGGTGAGCTTTACTATTGCTCCTACCAAGGATAGTAATTGCGTCCGACACGTTATAGACCATAATCAAAAGCATGTCACGGGACATTGCCTTAAACAGTTGCTTGTTCAACGCTTTCCTTTACAACCGGACGGTAGTTTGCCGAAAGGTAATATACGGAACAAGTAAACTGGACGTGTTGCTTTCCAAATACAAGGTTAGCAAGTGGGTGACACAAAACCGCAAGTTTTGAGCTAAAATTTTCAAATCTGAAACCCACCAAACCCACAAAAATATTTTGCAAAACACCGGTAAAGGGTTATTCCGGAAAACTTATCTAGGGTAAAAACTAGATTTAATTTTCAAAAGATCAAATGTTTTCATAAAGATCCAATTTCCTTAATGGATCTAAATTTTTATAGTCATGTGGGACTGTAAACCATTTCGTTACTACCATTGTTTATACCGCCGTATAGAAATCACTGATGTACAAAGTGTGAAGAATAAAGAAGTGATTCTAGTATTTCAAGACAATATTGCTTGAGGACAAGCAACGCTCAAGTGTGGGAATATTTGATAATGCTAAAAACGAACATATATTTCATAGCATTATTCCTCAAGAAAGACAAGCTTTTAGTTGCAATTGTTCTATTTACAAGTGATATTCGTTTAAATAATAAAAGGTGAAGACAAAAGACAGATTCGACGATTTGAAGACGCAAACGACCAAAAAGCTCAAAAGAACAAAAGACAATCAAAAAGGTTCCAATTATTGATAAGAAACGTCTCAAAATCACAAGAGTACAAGATTCAAAACGCAAAGTACAAGATATTAAATTGTACGCGAGGACGTTCGAAAATCCGGAACCGGGACTAGAGTCAACTCTTAACGCTCGACGCAACGGACTAAAAATTACAAGTTAACTATGTATATAAATATAATATAATATATAATTAATTATATTAATTATATATATATTATATATATATAATAAAAACCGTCGGCAGCAGGAAACTCCAAGGGAGTGAATTGTAAATACCTCTCCGCGACTCGCGGAGTTTGAGGGGCATTTTGCCGCGAGTCGCGGAGCCCCAAATTTCACTTCTGGCTATAAAGCCAACCGAATTCTGATCGAATTCATCATCTTATTTTCTCAATCTCTCTCTCAATATATACGTAATATATTTATATTTATAATTTATATTTTAATTTTAATTATAATTCTAATAATAAGGGTATGTTAGCGAATGTTGTAAGGGTGTAAGTCGAAATTCTGTCCGTGTAACGCTACGCTATTTTTAATCATTGTAAGTTATGTTCAACCTTTTTATATTAATGTCTCGTAGCTAAGTCGTTATTATGCTTATTTAAAACGAAGTAATCATGATGTTGGGCTAATTACTAAAATTGGGTAATTGAGCTTTGTACCATAATTGGGGTTTGGACAAAAGAACGACACTTGTGGAAACTAGACTATGGGCTATTAATGGGCTTTATATTTGCTTAACTAAATGAAAGTTTGTTAATGTTAATATAAAAATTTACAATTGGGCGTCCCTATAAATTACCATATACACTCGATCGGACACGATGGGCGGGGTATTTATATGTACGAATAATCGTTCATTTAACCGGACACGGGAATGGATTAATAGCCACTAGAATAATTAAAACAGGGGTGAAATTACATTCAAGGGTAATTGGTGTAATTGTTAACAAAGTAGTAAAACCTTGGTTTACACGCAGTCGATAACCTGGTGTATTCATTAAACAAAGTATTAAAACCTTGTTACAATTCGAATCCCCAATTAGTTGGAATATTTATCTTCGGGTATAATAATAATTTGACAAGGACACTTGCAATTTATATTTATGACTGATGGACTGTTATGGACAAAAACCAGACGGACATATTGAATAATCCAGGACAAAGGACAATTAACCCATGGGCATAAAACTAAAATCAACACGTCAAACATCATGATTATGGAAGTTTAAATAAGCATAATTCTTTTATTTCATATTTAATTTCCTTTATTTTATATTTAATTGCACTTCTAATTATCGCATTTTTATTTATTTTATTTTATCGCACTTTTAATTATCGTACTTTTTAATTATCGCAATTTAATTTTATCGCATTTTTATTCGTAATTTCATTATCGTTATTTACTTTAAGCTTTAATTTAAGTCTTGTATTTATTTTATATTTTACATTAGGTTTTAACTGCGACTAAAGTCTTAAAATCGACAAACCGGTCATTAAACGGTAAAAACCCCCCTTTATAATAATAATATTACTTATATATATATTTGTATTTTTATAAAAGTAAACTAATATAGCGTTGAGCTTTGTTTAAAGATTTCCCTGTGGAACGAACCGGACTTACTAAAAACTACACTACTGTACGATTAGGTACACTGCCTATAAGTGTTGTAGCAAGGTTTAAGTATATCCATTCTATAAATAAATAAATATCTTGTGTAAAATTGTATCGTATTTAATAGTATTTCCTAGTAAAATATAAGCTATTTTTTATACCCCTCTGCTTTGACATCAGATATCCTTTCAATCATATTTGTGCGTCATGAGGTTAAGTCTAGATCAACAGAGTTGACTTTAAAAACCAAAAATGTTCCGACTTTCACCAATATACCACAAAGCTAAATCTAAAGAATAGTCACATGACAATTAAGATGGTGTAAAAGCGGCTCGGATATCACTGATGGAAAATCGTGTGTACTTTTACCAAAAACAGATTAACGCAGCGGATAGTTAAAATAATAATCTTTTATTATTTTATGAACAAAATTTAACAAGATTAAATTTTCACTTATTTAATGAAACATGCACACGATTAATCTATCCCGATGATATAGTTACACCATAATAATTGTCATGAATATAAAACAAAAGAGGAGTTGACGATATACTTTTCTTGGAGAAATTGATGAGATGGAGAGAAACTTACGATCAAAAGTATGACCGTCTGTTTGGATAGTCCACACTACACTTCAAACGGCCGTCAATGGATGCTAGTCCAAACCCAAGTAATATTAATCAACCTTTGGTTAATATTATGAAATCAAATTTTTTTTGGTTCATCGAAAGAAGAATGAGAGATTAATTACTCCGTAATATGGTACAATATATATAGATATTTTATTTTAATATTTCACCCGTGAACCAACCCGTGAATTCAAATTACTATCATAAAGTCGTATTTCTCAAATACTTCAGGGGTATGTTATGTAACTTATAATTAATAATTTCTATCATGTCGCTTTAATGAGAATAGTAAATTAATTAATTTCGATTCATATGAATAGTAAATGAATTAATTTCGATTTACTATTTTGTTACTTGAGTAATATATATACATCATATATATATTTTATTTGACGTCTCGGTGTATATGTGTGTGACCCCGAAGGCTCAAATGATGTTGGCCATATAGTTATATGTTGTACCTTGCACATTAATCCTACATGTTGATCATATAGATGCACAAAAATCGGATCGGGACCGGATCCGGATAAAAAAAATCCGGATTTTTCCGATTCCGGTTCTCGGGGTCGATTTTTTCAGATTTTTTTCGGAATCGGATTTTTTTCGTATCTCGACCGAATTTTTTTCGGACTAAGATCTTTGTCGGATTTGATTTTTACCGGTTATATTTTTACCGGTTCGATTTTTATAAGTTTTGAACAACAATAATATAATCAATATAAACAAAAGACATAACGCTTAAACAACTATAAATAATATAATTGTAATTTATAACGCTTAACACTATAAATAATATAAATAACAACATTTTTATTTAAATGATTAACCACTATAAATAATATAAATAACAATAATAATACATTTATTTGAACGATACAACTACAAGTATACAAAAGTTAATACATTTATTCAAGCTTCGACATGACCATCACCCGATAATATATTACGAGCAAAGTATATCGAGCTTCGGCATTGCCATCACCCATTATACATTACTCGTCTTGCCTTCGTCGTTCGTAATATTGTTCACTTGCTTCAAATTCGGGGTCATCAACAGTCGCAAATGTTCGTTGGTAATTTCCAATATATTCGTCCATGTTAATGGGATCATATTCACCTTCCTCCACTTCGGTCTCGGTATTTCCTTCGGTTGATGAAGGTGATAATCCTGCTTCCATTTCTTCCATCTCTATAAAATCTTCAACATCATTATCTAACGGACATTCTAATGACGTTTGATCTTGTATCCTATCTACCCCGTCCAAATAATCCTTCAAACATACGCATACTTTCACCGCTTGGGGGGTAATTCTTGACCTTCTTTCCGAAATTAATTCGACCGCTAAGAGAAAAATCCGATTCGAAAGCTACGGTTGAAGCTTGAACGGCTAATATGTCACGAACCATAGCGGATATTATTGGATAGGTGTCTTTGGATAGGTGTCTTCTTTTGTTTTCCACCAAGCCAAAACATCAAAGTTGTGAAATTGATCGGGATTCATGTTTAGAGTAAAGTTTCCAATCTTTTAATTTCCCAACTCGCTTATGGGTGCCGATGTTCGGGCACGTTTCAAAGCGTCTTCACGTAATTGGTTAAAAAGACTAATATTAAGGTCTCGGGCCCTTCGAGAAGATGATCCGCTCTCAAATTAGTCAACAATTGGGTTTGCTTGTCGACTATAAGTTGTTGCATAAATTGAAAATAATTGCTCAAAGGTGTTATTAAATTCGTATATTTGGTTGCTTATACAGTTGGGTTCGTCGTCTTCGGGACCATGAATACAATTCAAATTTTGATATATTGTTGTCATCAAAAGTTCCACCCCATTAAAATTGATTTTCGGGTCAAGTGCGGCCGCAAATAAAATAACTTTAGGTATTGTTCCAAAATATTTTTTTAGTTAAAAACGGTTTGTCTAAAAATACGATTATTTGAGTTCGCAAATTTGTTAATTTTTTCCGTCATTATATAAAGTTGTTGTAAAACTAGTGAGCTAGTTGGGTAATAAACACCAAAACTTTTGTTGTTGCCTCTTTAAAAACTTGTAAAAAATTTGTTAATGCTTCCAAGTCATCTCATTCGCCGTTATCAATCGGTTCAGAATATCCCTTTCTAATTAGTCTATTATTAAAAGCGATTAAAGTTTCTTTTTGTCGTAATATATTTTCAAACATAAGACAAGTAGAATTCCAGCTAGTATTATTATCAAAATAAGGACATAACCAAGTGACATTACACGTTTTAATGTTACACGTTTTAATGAAACTTTTATAGTTTTTATGTCGTTCGTTGCTCGTACGATATATCGTTACTAATAATTTTCTAAATTTATCTTTTAACGCACTACAATAAGTTAAACAATCTTGAACGGTCAAGTTTATAATATGAGCAACACAACGTGTATGTAAAAACGCACCATTTAAAATCGGTTGCATTCGTATTTTTAACATATCCATGGCGCTAGTATTATTAGAAGCATATTCTAGCGAAATAGTAAAAACTTTATCGATTAAATTATATTCAATCAAAGTGTCTTGTATAATTTTTCTTAAATTATTACCATTATGCGGATAAGCAAATAATTTAAAAGGGATAGTCTGTTTCATTAATAACCACAAATCGGGATGAAACCAATGAGCGGTAATGGCTAAATAAGAATTTGCCGTTCCATGTGGTGCGGTCCAAACATTACAAGTTATAGAAACTTTATGTTTATATGTTCGAAAACCTTCAATTAAATCATTTTTAGCTTTTTTCCATAATTTAAAAGCGTCACGTCTTAGAGTAGTATAACTTACATTGTTATATCGCGGTTGTAGTCGGTTCCGAATTAGCTCCGTAAGCTTTGGATTGTCGAAGTGGTTGAAAGGAAGCCCTTGTTGAATGACAAACCTTGCCAAATCTTCACGAAGAGCTTCTCGATCGTATAAAAAATTTGAATCATCCCGACCAAGTATAGGTTGTGTCGGGTCTTCTTGAACGGTTCCTTTACAACTTTTTTCAAGATGTTTTCTTAACGTAGAGTTACCCGAAACACCTAGGAACTTAAAACATCTCTTCCAATGAGCTCTTTCTTGATTATCGTTCATCACGCACAAGTCGAAATTAGACCAAACGTCACCTTTTCGACTCGTATTTTTGATCGTACTATACGAACATCTTGTGAAGATGTTGCAACGGAAGTGGAATCGCGGATGCTTGTGAATTATCCATCATATGATTAGTAAGTAGAGTTTAATGAGTAATTATAGTGTAATTATAGAGTATTTTGAGATTTAGAGAGAATAGAGAGAATTAGATGGTGTGCTTTCAACCAAAAACCAATACCATCTATTTATACTATACATGTAGGGTAAAATTGTCCATAAAAATTCAAAAATATGCAAAAAAAAGGTAAAAAACGGCTCTTTTTTTAAAACCGAAACAGAAAAAAAATTTGGTTTTTATCCGGATAAAAGAATCCGGATTTTATCCGGTCCAATTCGAACGTTAGGAACCGGTCGGATCCGGATCGGATCCAAGAACCGGTTTCGGATCTGACAAAACCCGGATCTGACCGGATCCGGTTCCGGATATTTTTTCGGATATTTTTCGGATCCGGTTTTTTTGTGCATCTATAGTTGATCATATAAATAATTATTAGACTAATTCTTTTGCGCATTATTGTCTTTTCTGCTTTGTAGAAAATATAGGATCAGGGGGGAAGTAACCAATCGGGGGGAAGCAAAATGTTTTTTTTTTTTTTTTTTTGAAAAAACTTTGTTCACGAACAGTATAGATTTGATAAAAATATGAACATTTAATAAAGACACTTTGTGATAAATGTTTTTATTTTGGCGGAAAAATGCTCGAAGAAGTAATATAAAACAATTATCGTGTTTTTCGAGCGTATGTTGAAGTTTTAGATATTAGGGTTTATAGGGTTTAGACATTAGGGTTTAGAAATTTAGGGTTTAGGGTTTAGATTTAGGATTTAGATTGAGTTTTTAACATGAACGCTTTAGGGTTTAGGGTTTAGGGACCCAAAACCCCAAACCCTAAACCCTAAACTCTAAATCGGGTTAAATTTTACTTCACAAAACATGAAACAAAAAGTTAACATTCTCCACGATCAATATTATCTTAAATGTTATTTTTGTCGATCGTTTTCCCGCCTAAATAATAACATTCATCACGAAGTGTCTTTTTTAAATGTTCATATTTTCGTGTGATCTTGATGCCTGAAAATAAATTCCAAAAAAAAAAAAAAACGAAAAATAAAAAAAATTTGCTTCCCCCGCTTCACCCCGATTGGTTACTTCCCCATTATATATATATATATATATATATATATATATATATATATATATATATATATATATATATATATATATATATATATATATATATATATATATATATATATATATATATATATGGTGAGAATCCATGAAGAACTTGGGTAGAGAGAACATATATAACTCACATATTAATGTACATGCACCTACCATATGTACCTATTTTAAAAAAAAATTCAAAAAAAAAGAAAAAAGAAATTTTCAGGAAAAAAAAAGTTTTCTGGGAAAAAAAATTTCGAAATTTTTTTAATTCCACGTCAGTAGACTGACTGCTCGTCAGCACAGACTGACACGTGGCTCAGTCTGTGCTGAAGTGGCAGTCAGTCTAGTCAGTCTGTGACTCTGTGCTAACGTGGCAGTTAGTCTGCTGACGTGGAAAAAATTATTATTTTTTTTTTAAAAATTTCGTAATTTTTTTTAAAAAATTCGTAATTTAAAAAAAAATTCGTAATGTTTTTTTTTTCCCGAAATTTTTCAAAATTTAGTCCGATTTAGAGTTTTGGGTTTAGGGTTTAGTGTTTTTGGTTTAGTCACTAAACCCAAAACCCTAAACCGTTCATGTTAAAAAACTCAATCTAAACCCTAAACCGTTTGTAACATCCCGTTTTCCCGTACGTATCGAAAGGTACTTACTTAATCATTTGTACGTTTATAACTAGTTAGCTTATGCGTAAATGTATGAATATATGTGTATATATATATATATATATATATATATATATATATATATATATATATATATATATATATATATATACTTGATAATGTGTGCATGTATAAGTTTAAACATGGGTTTGGTTAGCGTTAAGTCTTGTGAGACTATTGTGGAAAGCTAGGTGAATATAGGAAGCGGGTTTGCAATGTACAAATTAAATAAAATCGAAAATTGTTTAAGTTGGTTGAGCTGTTCAGATGCAGCCTTAGGCCACGCCGCGACAACTGGGTCCGTGCCGCGGCATAACAAGCAAATCTGGATCAGAAGTTGGGTTAAAAGGGGTCGTTTTTCCTTCGATAAGTCGCGCCGCGACAAATGGGCCGCGCCGCGGCATCTCTGCTGTTCTGACTCCGATTTCTACTCAATTTAAAAGGGTTTTAGGGGTAATTTGGTCTTTTTACTTGTAGATCAGATTGGAGCATTAAATCACAGCCACTTGTTCCATTTGTTTCATTTTCCTTTTCTCTTTTCTTTCCAATTTCTCTCCCAAAACACAAAACCCACTTAGTTTAATCTTGAGATTTGAAGGTCAAGATTTGTGAATCAAACCTAGGAGCAAGAATTAAAGTTGTTCTCCTTGTTGTTAGCTACAAGAGGATAGTCTTGGTAAGTTCTAACTTTATGTTTTAAGTTTTAATTGGTTAATGGCTAGGGTTTTGGTTACTAGAGATTTGTATGACCCATTTGAGGGTAAAATGGGTGAATTTGGGTTGTGTTGTTGTAATGAAACCCTAATAGCCACAATCTAGGGTTTTGGCATTATGATTTGAGGTTGTAAGTGTCAAATGGTGTTGTTAGTCACTAATGCACTTTAAGATTAATGAAAGAAGTGTTAATGGGTAAGTTTGACTTGATTGTGAGTCTAAGTAATTTAAAATGGGTCAAAATATACTTGTTGACCTAATTAGATGAAATGGGTATGGATTACCCTAAGTTTTGTGTTAATTGAAGTTAGTAGACTTTAATTCACTAGCCTTAGTGATTAAAGTCGAGTCTTGGCCATTTATGGGCGGTTGTGTGTAGTTGAGTCATTTGATGCAAATTGGGTCATTAAATGCTCAAGTGGGAGTATTGTGGTTAATCCCACTAGTTGCGAAATTGAATGTGCACTTAATGATTTAGGTACATTGCGTTGAAGCTCGGAAGTGCTAAATCATCATCCTTGTGACAAGGTGAGTGGAGTAATTATACGTTTGTGTATATAGCGTATTTATTTGTGAATGTTATGGTATGAACCACCGAGCCGGTAGTGCCATAACATGTGTGGGTTAGGATGTGAACCACGAGCCGGTAGCATCGAGTGTGAACCACGAGCCGGTAGCACTATAACCTAAGATGTGAACCACGAGCCGGTAGCATCGAGTGTGAACCACGAGCCGGTAGCACTATAAACGAGTATGACTCAAAAGCGTATGGTGTGAACCACGGGCCGGTAGCACCATAGCGATATTGGTTAACCATATTGAGATTGTTGTTTTGTTTAGCATATTATATATATACTGAGTTGAGTATATGCTAATGAAGTGGTGTGATAATATACGACTTGTTAGTGTTACGGGTATGTTGACATGCTAATTGAGTTACAAGTTCGTATGAGGTATTTGGTGTTGTGATTGCAAATGGATAGGTTATATATATGCATGTATAATTGTTGCACTCACTAAGCATTGCTTACTCTCTCGTTGTTTATCATTTTATAGGTTCCGGCTTGGACAAGGGTAAGGGCATACGGTTGTATTAGTTGTCTCCCGTTTATGTTGACAGGGGGTGCTTTTGGCATAGCTTTTGAAGTTTGGCCTAACGTTTTGGGTAGTTTAGCCCCAAACCGTGCTCGAGTGTCGTTTGGATTATAAACTATCATTGTAGTGGGTCAAACTTGTATAAAACTTAATTAATGACCTTCGTGCCTTTTGTAAACATTTAAATTGATATACGTTTAAATGGAACTTGTGGAATGGTTTACATATTTAATTGGCGCGTAAATGTGTATTATATAAAAAAAAAAAATTTATCGTATGGAATACGGGTTGGGTTGTTTCACCGTTCATGTTAAAAAACTCAATCTAAACCCTAAACCCTAATTTATACACCCTAATTTCCAAACCCTAATTTCTAAACCCTAATTTCTAAACTAATTTATGTTTAGGAATGATTTGATGCGATAGGACGAAAATACTCTTACTAATATGAGTGAAATAAGTGAAATAACATGGTGCTAAGAAAAGCTCGACATGTAAGTGAAATAACATGGTGCTATGAGTTCTCTCTAGATCTTTTCACTATATATATACTACACGGCCCACGTAATACGTACAATGCTTCCATGATTTAAGATAAATATATTGCAACTAAAAGCTACAAACATCTCGATAAACTGAATTGGATAAGAAAACATCATATATATCATATATATTACATTAATAAATAAAGAATTTCATAAAATGGGTTTCTGATGGTCCCCCTATAGGAAGCAAAAAGAATATCCAAATCAATCTCAAACTTATTCACAAGCGCATCAAATATATTGAGTAAAATTAATGAAATGAACGGTGTGATTATTAAGAAATAAGAATGATAAGATTTGTGCTGGTAGCAATGATATGTTTCGAAACAACCATATGCTTTCAATTAATTTCTCCCAAAACCACTTGAAGTTCATTTAGACCATTGCCGGTTCATAATCCACACATCCCAGAAGTTGAAACCTCTTCGACTTGCAGGGATTGACAATTTCACTTGTTAGAAATAAAAGGATTCTTTCACTTTTAACATCACTATCCAATTTATTTGAAGTATTACCAACAGCAGGTTGCTCAGTATTTTTCTTTTTTTCCACAGCCAATTCCACCTCGTTCATGCCATAACCATAAGCAACGCCATCTATTAAACATTTAACAAACTCCAATGACTTGCACGTTAATATACCGGTTTTGCCAGACAATATTGTATCAACCTGGCCAAGTTCATTTAAATGTATTGTTCGAACACGAGCTGGCCTGCTTGTTTCTTCATGCCACGTCTTGATGTTGATTCATAAATATGCTTTGCGACACCTTTACCATCTCAAAGGAAACATACAATGATTTGATACCAAATAGGCATAAAAGAGCAGCTAGTGCGGGTCTTTCAGGGTCATAAAGAGCCGTTGTGCGACTCGGTTCAAGTCACTATTAGTGCTTACTCCCACAAAGATAGATTCAATAAAAGATGTTGAAATCAAAGTGCTGAATAGGATGTAAATTATCTTCTCCATTATCCTCTCATCTTATTTCTTTTGAAAGGAGGATCTTGTGCGTTTTTCATGACCTTGGTATCACGCCCGTGAATATGAACACTACATAAATATAGTCTGTATTTCTTAAGCTTGTAGGCCGTTAACACTAAACGCCACACAACCTTCACTAATCTTCACTCCTTATACAGTTATATCTTTAATAAGTGCCAAGTGGCTATGCCATATAGATGTATGTTACTCTATATAAGAATTGCAGAAGCCAATTTTTTCTTTCTTTTCATTTTGTACAGCAGGTAAATGTAAAATTATTTGAAAGTTTCCAACAACGATAGCAAAAGGGTAGATTACAGATGTTATGTATATGAGTTGTTTAAACTATTATTCAACCTTCAGCATACTAAGCATGGTAAGCGTTAAAAAGATCAGAAATAGTACAATTCATTCATTTTAATTTATATATTATTATATTATATTATGTACATCATAATTTATATTTAAATTTAAATAAAAATATAACCTAGGAGATCAAGAAATACCAAGGATTCAGCGGTTAACCTGCATTCGATGTCTCCAGTCTTCCCAACCTTCCTTTGCCGTCGTTGTCGCAATCACCAACAGTAAAGGAAAAAAGAATACCGAAAGCTTTAAATAGAGTCAGTAAAACACAAGCTACAACAACAAAATATATATTCCCAGCGCCCCTGAACTGCTCAAAAAAGACGTATAAACAACAACTCCGATAATGAAATTGAAAGCTTTTATTAGTGATGGAAAGAAACATAAAAACCTATAACAACATCAATTTAAAATGTTACCACAGTTAGCGATCTGGAAAAACCTGAAAAAGTATAAGCACCATGGAAATCAAATTCAGCCCTTAATAGATGAAGGTTTAAATAAAAGAAGCAAAATAAAGAACAATAAAAACATATAACCTAGCTGTGATTTTAAGTTTTACGAGAAAGCTTGGCAATAGGAATCAACAAAGGTCAAGAATTAATATCAATTTCCCCAACTTGAACAGTGACGTCGATTATTTGGAATCGCAATATATATAGCTAATCAAACAAGTAATATCGTTACAATTGTATTTAACAACTGAAGAAAAGATGAGAAATAAAACATGTAATTCTAACTCAAAAGAATTACCTGTAACTTTTTGGTGTGTCTTTGGCGGAGAAGAGATGAAGATTGGAGACTTGGGAGGCTAATAAAAAAAAATAAAAATATCAATTTAGATACATAAAATCAATGAGAAGCTTATCAAAGAACTCAGTAACCCCAAAATCAATAATTCAATAATAATAGTAACAATAGATAATAACAAACAAACGGAGATTAATTGTAAATCAGACAAAAATTATATAAAATCCATAACAATTTAAACAATAAACAAACCCTAATAGTTGGTTAACAGCTTAAGATGAAGAGTATGAATTTACTGATAAGAATGGCGGTATTAGTGTTAAATATTATCAACTGGCAAACACCACCTGTGAACAGTATCTATAAGAGTATAAGGCAGTGTCGATTGCTTAAGTCGTTAGAGTGGATAATGGAAGCAGGTGCTGGCAGTTGCTACTCGTCAGGAAGCAAAGGATCAATAATGAGTCGTCAGTTGGTAAAACGAAAATAATTAAATTGACAGTGAATTATCAAATTAGTTCAATCAACAACACAAAACCCCCAACCAAAGTTGGGTAATGAAGTAAAAAATCAAAATTTCTTGACGTGGGTAAGGAGGAGTATAGATGAGAAAATATATAGGGCTTTTGAACAGATGAATCAATGAATAAACATATGTAAAATATCAATAGATCAATGATGATTTTTTACAAGAACTATGGTCGTGTGTATAGATGAAACAAAATTAACCTTTTTTGTTAGGTTTTTGTTTGCTGATGTTGAAGATGAATTTCGGAACCAGACACAGATAAGGAAAGGCTATTTATTACTCACAACCTCCCTAAAGCTCTAAACAGAACACGCAGCTACCTGCCTAGTAAGAAGGAAAAACGTGGCAGCTAACTAAGGATGGAAAGGAAAACGATGGCGGTAAGTTTCTTGAGAGAGAGTTTAAAAGATTTAAAAAAAAAAAAGGATAAAAATAAAAATAAAATCGTCATCATCATGTAAATAAACGATGAAAAGAAGGTTGTATTTAATGCCAGGTGGTGTGTTTCTTATTTGTGATGAACGGGAGACGGAAAAAGAAAAATCAAAGAAATTCAAACAATGATGACACGTGGCATTCAAAGAGATCTTGATTGTCTTTCTATATATATATATATATATATATATATATATATATATATATATATATATATATATATATATATATACTAGTTTCAGGACCTGTGAAATCACGGGTTAGTTGATGGAAAATTGTTAAATAATGTATTATAATTGACAAATGTTGTCAAACGAACATTTGGATTCCATAAAATATTTTTTTAACTCCCTATCACCATTCACCAACTTGTACCTCATCTCCAAATTATTACCCGTGAACAAAGGGGGTGTTCATAAAAAAATACAAAAAGATTATGATAAGCTTAACTATATATCAAAAGTGATGATAAAAGCAAACCATAAAACTCATCTAAATTTCTTTCTAAAATAAAAAGTAATTATCCTTAATGCTAAAATCAATTTTTTAAGCATATGACAAACTCATCCCGATTTTTGAAGATATCATATCCAAATTTGCAACAAATAAAGCTCTGATCATTCACTATTATGAGAGGTTAATAAAGGTCATATCCAACATCCTTCAACATCCTTCAGCTTAGCTTTGAGCATTGCTCGTTATAAATTTGACTAATCAGGTCATATCTAATGCTTACCAATTTCAAAATTTATACAGAGATTAAAATGAATGTTTTTTTTTTTTAAAAGCAAGGCCCCAAAATTTATACAGAGATAAAAAATGAATGTTAGGATACCAAAAAAAGGAACAAATTTTTTAAGAAATTACCTTGCATTATATAAAAAAAAAAAAGCGGGTAACTTTCAAATCGTCTTAAGCAATCTTTTCTCATTGACTTCTTCTTGCTCTTCCTGAAACACAACATTATACAAATTAACTACTACTGTATCTCAAAATTTCCTTTGTAATACATAATAATCACACCCCCAATCTTTTGTTACGATCTTTATTAATTAATAATTATTTCATCAACTTCAGCCCACTAAAGTTGGTTCCTCACAAGTCACAACCCAGTTGTATTCTCTCAAGTACCCAACATGTTTATTGTCTCCAACTGTCCCTTTTAAAATCAGATTAGTACACCACTAAATACGAATATGCTCCAAAAACAAATGACTTCAAAACTAAAAACCACATCATAAAGTGAATCCATATGCGCCAAATAACCATAAATGAGTCCAGATTGCTTAATATTATGCTTATAAAATGAATCTAGGTGCATTATACGAGGTATTTGAGAGGTAAAATATGGTATTTTTTTGCATTATAAGAAATTTCAGTGTATTCGAGAGATCAGATTGCTACCCAAGCTATATATGAAATTTCAAATATGGTAACAAAATATCGACCTATAGGAAGTATTTGAGAGGTAAAATATGAGAATTATGCCAAATCACCTGTACGTATTTAAACTTCTGGGTGATTAATTCTCGGTCAAGCTTGTAATCCTGCATATGAAAAAACAAATAAGAAATTACAAAGGTAAATCGGATGAAGTACAAACACTCCAACATGAACCCACAAAAAATAAGTGTTAGTAAAGACTATTTGTGGGACTTCGACATCCCACACAATAGAACTTACAACTTTGTGTATATAGACATAAACATCACTGAATAATCTATTAATCTTACACTTAAGCGCATGTAAGCATCCAATAGGAACTTCAAAATTACTGCGATTATTTTTTGCTACCATCAGATGGTTCGAATTTCCGTTCGACATCCATGCCTTGATGTGCAACGGTAGAACATAGTAATATGACAACGATTGCGGCTGTACTCCGTACTATTTTAGTTTTACGATTATTGTTTTTCCTTTTGCACACATAATAAGGAGCCAGCTATTTGAGTTGGGTGCCTCAAAAAATGCCACAGCACTAATAGTATGTAACAGCATGCTAAGTGAACAACAATATTTTATACTTACTCCCACGAAACATCTCCCACAAGCATCCAGTCACCATCCTTTTCTTCATATGTAAGCAGAATATATCAATTTATAAACATCAATTTATCATCTATATTTTTTCAAAAACAATTATGTATGTTGTAAGTTATATACATTACCAAATTAATGAATGAAAAACCTTAAAGTTGCACATTAAGAAAGAACCAACAGCGAAGAACTTACAAATGATTGGTGTAGCTTCATCTGCTGAAAACGAAAGAACATAATGAATAATAACCTTCAAATATTACTATGTGTTTATAAGTTATAATTATTCTTTTGGTCATTTCATCAAACACTTGATATGCATATGGAACAAAGAACTTGTTTACATAAGATACTTCTATAAACTTGCTTACATATACTGGAATTGATGCTACATTTTCTTGATATACTTGCAGTAAAAGACAACGGTTAATTATTAAAACTTGAGAGCTATTAGGGAGTACCTTCCTAGTTGAAGCTGTAGATAGAGATATGTTGCCACTGGTTCTTAACTAAAATGACTTCAGTAGATGATAATGAAATCTTGAGCCTTCAAATGAGCTGCATGCTACAAATTTGAGAAATATGAACAAAATAATAATGTAAATCAAGACATAAAACAAAATAAACCTTAAGATCTTTAGCTAAAAACATGAAATACAGACCCCTTAATGAAGCATAGAACCTTAACAAAGGAAAACAAAATCGACAAATGTGGACAAAACTATAATAATAGATGAGAGACAAACATTCAGTTAGCAGATTAGTTAGCATGTTTTTAAAACTAAAATGACAACAAATTAAATAATCAGAAAAAAAAAAACTCACATTTGGAAGAAGGTATGAAGTTATGAATATCGAGATATATAGCTCCTTCACATGAAATTGGAAAAGATGAAGAAACAAATTGGAAAAAAATGGAGAATGAATCCTCAAAATACAAAATAATGTACTTCAAGAGCATAACTATATTCCTGCAAAATAAAAATAAAAATAACTATACTTTAAATATCAACCTTGATCAAGCATGAATCCGGTGAAATTAAGATGCCCTATTAATCACATATGAAAAACAAAGAAAAAGAATAAAGCGTTGATCAGAGAGAAAGAAGAAGCACTAAAAGGAAAACACTAACAGATGTATTCAAACAATATGATACTAAAAAACTATAGCTTATAATACAACCATATATATACGCTAATACACAGCTATACATATATAATGTCTTATCAGAATAATTACAAACCTATAATACGTTCTGAAAGCCCTGATTCATACATATGCAGCTTAAAACTAACAAATACGTAATTCAGAGAAATTGAATTCGAAACCTTAAGCTAATTTGATGATATGAATACAGATACGTATGAAACATTAAAGACAAAAGGAATTAGGATTAATTTAAATTGCATCTAAGTGGAACACATGATAGATAGAAGGAATTTTTCTTAAGGTTAATCGGCGATTGTAAGTCGGATTGAAGAGATGCGGATAAACGGAATTCTGTTTAGATAAAACCTAGAGGAGGTATGTGTTCCGGAGTATTAATTGTATAATTTTTATTTTAACTCTTAATTAATTACTCCGTATAATAAAATAAAATAATGACATCAGTCAAGGGTCTTAGATTTTTTTCTTTTTTCTTTTTGATTTTTTTTAATGAAGAAAAAAGATTATTTATGATGTCATCGTTTTAGAGTTTTAATAGAAACTATATATATATATATATATATATATATATATATATATATATATATATATATATATATATATATATATATATATATATATATACTAGTGAAATGACCCGTGAAATCACGGGTTTGTTTTAACGAAACAGTTTAATGAGGTATTAAGTGAATGTACATGCAAAGTCATTTAGTTTAATGACCCGTGGAACCACAGATTCCGACTAAGAAACTTGGTCTGAATAAATGAACTACATTTATTCTCCCACCAATCGGGGGGAAACGGTGGTAAGCAAAATTTTTTTTTTTTTTCGTTTTTTGAAAAAACTTTGTTCACGAACATTATAGATTGGATGAAAATATGAACATTTAATAAAGACACTTTGTGATAAATGTTTTGATTTTGGCGGGAAAACGCTCGAAGAAGTAATATATAACAATTATCGTGTTTTTCGAGCGTATGTTGAGGTTTTAGATATTAGGGTTTATAGGGTTTAAATATTAGGGTTTAGAAATTTAGGATTTAGGGTTTAGATTTAGGATTTAGATTGTGTTTTTAACACGAACGATTTATAGTTTAGGGTTTAGGGTTTGGTATTTTGGGTTTATACCAAAACACCAAACCTAAACCCTAAATCGGGCTAAATTTTAATTCACAAAACATGAAGAAAAAAACGTTCACATTTTCACAAACAATATTATCTTGAATGTTATTTTTGTCAATCGTTTTCCCGCCTAAATAATAACATTCATCACGAAGTGTCTTTTCTGAATGTTCATATTTTCGTGTGATCTTGATGTCGGAAAAAAAAATTCTAAAAAAACGAAAAAAAAAAAATTTGCTTCCCCCCGATTGGTTACTTCCCCATTGATCATGCCTATATATATATATATATATATATATATATATATATATATATATATATATATATATATATATAAAGAGGATCCAATGAGAACTTTTTTAGTGTGAGCACTCTAGAAACTCCAAAAACACTCCTAATACACTTTAATTCGATCAAAAAAGGTGCCCGGGCTAGCAAAAAAAGGAAATTCGAGCAAAAATCAAAAACACGGACGAACAAAAAATTCATAGTAGAGCAATTTTTTTTTTTTTCAAAATGTAGAACACATTTTTGTTCGAATATCAGCATTTTTGTTTGACTACCCGTGTGTTCTACATTTTTTTGTTCGACTATCAAAAATGTAGAACACTAAATTGTTCGCCCGCCTTTTTTTGTTCAAATATCATTTTTTTTGTTCGTCCTTGTCCCATTTTTTGCTCGAATTGATCTTTTTTTGTTCGCCCGTGTCCCATTTTTGCTCGAATTTCATTTTTTTGTTCGAATTACCCTTTTTTGCTCAAATTTCAGTGTATTTTTGAGTTCTCAGGGTTCTCACACAAAAAAAGTTTTCATTTGATCCCTCTACTATATATATATATATATATATATATATATATATATATATATATATATATATATATATATATATATATATATATATATATATATATATATATATATATATATATATATAGTGGTAGGATCAAGAGGGAAGTAACCAATCGGAAGGAAGAGGGGGGAAGCTTTTTTTCGTTTTTTTAAAAAACTTTTTCATGAACATTATAGATTGGATGAAAATATGAACATTTAATAAAGACACTTTGTGATAAATGTTTTTATTTTGGCGGGAAAACGCTCGAAGAATTAATATATAACAATTATCGTGTTTTTAGAGCGTATGTTGAGGTTTAGATATTAGGGTTTAGACATTAGGGTTTAGATATTAGGGTTTATAGGGTTTAGATATTAGGGTTTAGAAATTTAGGGTTTAGGGTTTAGATTTTGGATTTAGATTGAGTTTTTAACACGAACGGTTTAGAGTTTAGAGTTTAGGGTTTAGGGTTTAGGGTTTGGTGTTTTGGGTCTTAAACCCTAAACTCTAAATCGGGCTAAATTTTACTTCACAAAACATGAAAAAAAAAAACGTTCACATTCTTCACGAACAATATTATCTTGAATGTTATTTTTGTCGATCGTTTTCCCGCCAAAATAATAACATTCATCACGAAGTGTCTTTTTTAAATGTTCATATTTTCGTGTGATCTTGATGACTGAAAAAAAATTCCAAAAAAACGAAAAAAAAATTTTTTGCTTCCCCCGATTGGTTACTTCCCCACTGATCCTACCCTTACACTTTAATATTTGCATTTAGGAAATGATGGAGGCTCTAGCTGACGATCATGATCTTTGTAACGGAGGTGATTGCTTTGAAATGTTACTTCAGTCCTCTGTGTTGCCAAAGTTATTCCATACGATAAATGGGATGAAAGGGGACCCCTGCACTTACTCATTCCTAGAAGAGATAGGTATAGTGTCAGATTGGAAGATAACATTACAATTGCAGAGTTTAAACAGAGGTATGGGGACTGTTGGCCTTAAGAGTTATGTACTAAATTTCCTAGTTTGCTTCAAGTTCAGTTACCTATAACTGTGGACAAAAAAGATAAGGTAAAATGGGTAGGTAATGACAAGAGAGCTGTTGAGTACACTACTAAGCAGGTTTGGAATGACTTGAGGGTATATAATCCTAAAAAGGAATGGTGGTATGTCGTTTGGTTCAAACATATAATCCCTAAACATGCATTTATTCTTTGGCTTGTGGCTTGGGATAGATTACCTACTCATGATAGAATGCAAAAATGGAAATTAGGTGGTATCTTTAAGTGTCCTCTATGTGATCGGGATCCAGATTCTAGGAACCACTTGTTTTTTGAGTGCAGGTTTTCAAAGCAATTTTGAGAGAGTATGAAGAGTAAAATATTGTTTAAAGGCTTATCTCACAAAATTGTCAACATCTTTGCTGTTATGGCTAGATATCCTTTTAAAAATCAAATATGGAGCATTATCACAAGATTGGTTATAACTGCTGCAGTATACTTCATTTGGAATGAAAGAAACAGCCGAATTTTTATAGGGGTTAAGAAATCTGTCCAGGAGTTAGTCTTGCTTGCTCAGAACTGTATTCGCATTAAGTTGTTGACTTTAAAAGTCAAGAGATCGTCAGCAGTAAGTAAGGCTGAAGATATCTGGAATGTGAAATGGCTGTGATTCTGTCTTTGGGTGATAGGGTCTTAGTGTTAGCGTGTCATGAAAGATGGGACAGCTTGATCTAAGCCCTTTGGTGTTTTGGTGTCTTAAAGGGTTTAAGGCATCTTGCTTTTTGTAATTGTTGTATTGTTTTGCATTTGAATGTTTGTTTGGGTTATGGGTATGCCCTGCCTTGTTTGGTTCAGTTTTGTGTTAATATATTGTTAGGAATTATTGGACCCAAACAAGACCGGTGATTTAAACCAATCACCAAACCCACAACGACAAACGATAAAATAAAGCATGAAACGATAAATAAACGACACATTGATTTAACGTGGTTATATCCCAACTCTAAAACACGGAGAAGGGTTTTACTCCACGGGCGCAAACCAGAGATCTTTCTTTATTATTTTTGTGCACACATTTACAGGTTACATGGGGTTATATTTATAGGGGAACACAAAATAATAAACAACTTGTTGGACAAGAAAATATCTTCCAGAATATTCCTAGCCATCTCAACTCTCACGTTTGTAACATTTAGTGTCACCAATGGTGATACTTTGTCACCAAATGTGACCTCAAGGTGTCCCACATAATTTGTTTAATTTCTTCTTCATATCTAACAATCTCCCACTTGAAGGAGACTTTAAACAAACCCCGCATCGATCTTCAACAGAAAATCCATCACACCTGTCAACTATGTTTAAACACCCACAATAACTCTAGACCAGCCGATTACCAACTCCTTTTGATACCGCCGGATGAGACACCCGAATCACGCCGCACTTCACTCGTTAATCGACGAGCAAATGAAGTCTTTCGACACCAAAAAACACCGCTGAGTGATAATCCAATCTCTTAGTTACTAGCTTGGGTCATTTCGGTTTCTATCGCCACCATCTTCTAACACGAAGATCATCTTCTTACACTAGAAAACCAACTGAAGTATGCGACTCTTCAGATATAGGATTCTTCATGAGACAACCATGGCTCACACGTCGATCTAGAGACGTCCAATCCCGAACACACATGTCAACGACCACCCTCGTACAGGATTTCCCGTCCATCAATGATTTCCTTCACCAACAAAAAGAACTCCAACAGACGCCTTTGTAGACTCTTCTTCAAGATACCCTAGTGAGAACGTCACCACCACCTTGAAGTCTACTAACTTTTCCAACTTTCCGCTTCCTCGTTGGTACACTGACTTCCTCATAGCTATGAATTTCACAAACCCATCTTCTCATCCCAAGTACGCTCCCACTGTACGAGTAAGAAATAAAATCGCGGCTACTCGAGAAGAAACTTGATTCGTACCACCAGTCAGTCGCAAATTTCTTTGCCATCGGAGAGTAAAACAAGTACTCGAAGCTCTAGTGTTACCCGGAATCATCACACTAATCTTGAGAACTTTGGGGAACAACGTCGCATAATTATCTCCATCACTCTACTAGTTGACTAACTCCCACTAGCTCGATAACTTCCGTCGATTACTAAACTCAACCGAGTTTCCGACACCCTCAACGATCCTAGAAAGCTCAAGTTCCATAATATCCCAATCATCTTGGAATATCCGACCATACGCTTGGTCACCCAGTTTCATAACCACGCAAGCGACAAACTTCCCTAATAAGTCTCACTGTCGATTTTCAACCCGATGCATCTTGTTCGTTATTCACCCGCTCTAACCCGAAAGAAAAACCACCCTCCTGAGCTTCCATAACAAACCAACATCTTTGAAAACACAGGTCGTATCGATTGAAGTTTCACGAGACAAAAAACCGTCTCGCACTCGCGTCATCAAACCCGAAAAAGTTCAACCCTGAAACTGCCCAAATTCGAAAAATCATAACTGAAAATCCAACTGTCCGATCAACCTAGAATTTTTACCACAACTAGATATATATGTGTAGCATCACCAGTCCAAAAATCAAGTCGATCCAACGGTAGAAGAACCCACAATTAATTTTCTCGCACAGCTGCGCAAACAAACCCCAAAAGGGTTTTTCCTGGCGGCTTCAATTTTCGAAAAAATATATTTCCAAATTGAACTGTCCGATCGCTACGAATTTTGGATATGTTTTAGACCTACATGTCTAATACCTACAGAAAAAGTTTCACGACGATCCGACGGTTAACGAACCCTCTATGAATTTTCGACCACATCTCTGCAATTAAACCCCAAACCGAGTTACTGCAAATTAGTAAAATCGTATCTCCCAATCCAACCGTCTGATCACTTTAAAATTTGGTACACCGCCAGATCAGTGAGTCGACAACCTACGGTTAAAATATCACGGAGATCCAACAGTTAACGAAACCGGTACGAGTTTTCTACCACAGCTGCACCAGATTTCCGATTGCTGAAAAAATCTCTCTTCTACAACAAAACCTATCGATCCGACCACCGACTCCGTTACCACCGCGAACCACCACGATAACCTATTATAATTATAGACCAATTTTAATAGATTATCTCATGAGTACATAGACATACTCATGAGTTCTTCGCGATCTTCTAACAAAATCCTTTGATCTCGATACATGTTGTACAAAACCCGTCGTTCGTTCACCATGCTTTCAAATCGCCATCGCTCCCATTCGAAACCATGAGCTCTTGATACCACTTGTTAGAAATTATTGGACCCAAACAAGACCGGTGATTTAAACCAATCACCAAACCCACAACGACAAACGATAAAATAAAGCATGAAACGATAAATAAACGACACATTGATTTAACGTGGTTATATCCCAACTCTAAAACACGGAGAAGGGTTTACTCCACGGGCGCAAACCAGAGATCTTTCTTTATTATTTTTGTGCACGCATTTACAGGTTACATAGGGTTATATTTATAGGGGAACACAAAATAATAAACAACTTGTTGGACAAGAAAATATCTTCCAGAATATTCTTAGCCATCTCAACTCTCACGTTTGTAACATTTAGTGTCACCAATGGTGATACTTTGTCACCAAATGTGACCACCTCAAGTGTCCCACATAATTTATTTAATTTCTTCTTCATATCTAACATATATTTCTTATTTTGCCAAAAAAAAAAAGTTATTCCATACGTCAAGGTTGTATCTCTTTATCATTTGTTATAATTATTATAAACAAATGTATTGGATCGATAGTTCTAATTGTTATGAAGTATTAACCACATTAAGCCAATAAATCATTTTTTTCCAAATGTCATGTATGTGCGAGGGTGGCCCCAGAACAAAAATAACTCATAATTACCACATTTAAACCATCTGGAAGAATCATCTAAATGTGTGGTGATGGAACTAATGACGTCGGAGCTTTGAAGCAGGTAATGATAAATCGCCCGTTGTGACCCCAACATGTCCAACCCATCCATTTTGCCATTTCCTACATCTGATTCTGTGCTATGTATTGACATGATCTATATTTTCAGGCACATTTAGAAGTAGCTTTATTGAATGCAGTACCTTCTCCATCTTCAAATGACAACCTTCATCATAAAAAAAGCCGAAACCGAAGAAACCTAAAACCACTAGCAGAGGTTCAAAGATAGAAGCTAAAGAAGATGATGGAAGAGCTAAACGAAGGAGACGATGGTCCCTCAGCTTTTATTGTCAAACTTGGCGATGCATCAATGGCGTCACCTTTCACCGCTAAGCTGCACGCATCAGTCTCTCCAACAACCGACATCATCCGCCAGGGTCGTAGCACTTTGGTGACCATCTTACAAATGTTCAAGATTCTTGGACTTAACTGTCTTTCAACCGCTTATGTTCTTAGTGTCATTTACTTAGATGGTGTTAAGCTAGGATACGTACAAGCCACAATCAGTGGTGTTTTCACCGCCCCCTTTTTCCTCTTCATCTAACACGCACGCCTGATGCCGACCCTATCCGCCGAACGGCCCCACCTTAACCTCTTCTTCTTCTACCTTAGAAGTGTTTCTGTAAAAAATGCGGCAATGATCCAGTGGTGTCTCTTAGGTAGCAAAATACATATTACAATTTCTTTTCACAGCTCAAACTTTTCACATGTCATAATGTCTCTTTAAACATTATTCTGTAGGTTCAAAGTTTCCGTACGTGTAGAGAATATCAGGAGGACGGCATTTTTGACACTCTTAGAAAGTCAAGTTGAGAAATATATATTAATAAGTCAGCCTATGAACTTCAGAAATTGTTGCCATAACATCATGATCAACCCGATAAATTGGACGGATAGGTCAAAGACTACAGGAAAACTTTGCCATTTACGTTAAAGGTCAAAGACTATAACCATGACAGAGGATATTCCATGTACACAGTTAAAGATGCTGTAAGTGACTCGAGTTTCGTTGATATGTGCAAGGAAAAGTACGCACTCCATAAGGTACTTTAGTTTTACACATTTTATATTCAGTTGTAATGTGCTATATATGCAGTTTCTAAAATTGTTGTCATAGTCATGTTTAACTTACCTATGTTGACATGACCCGTTTGGGTAATATTTGTAATCATTTAAGTTCAATTATTTTATTATTTATAAAAATATTGAACAATTTAGACATTAAACGCACATCCGAACGCACCATCTGTTTAAACATTCAAAGATTTCATAAGCTTATTTAATGGATCTGGTTGTATTAGTTCACAGTAATATAACTATGAACACCAGACTCTCACTTTATACTATAAATAAAGAATTTAAGTGCAGAGAATGAGAGAACACGATAATGAAATAAAGATTGATAATGTTGATCGTGCAAAGTGCATCTTTCAATTGAACCATACGTCCCTATTTATACAGATGAGAACCAAATCTGAAGATTTAGTTTCCAAAACTACTTAGCTATAAATATGGAAAAGATAAACTAAAAACCAAACTAATTTGCTATTAATTATAAAGTCAACTCTGGAGATAAAATCAAATCTTCAAAACATATATTCTTAATCTGCAAACATATTTCCAGAATATTCTTTAGCTTAGGCTTCAAGAAATCTTCAACGTCGACTTCAGTATTTTCCAGAGTCTGCAACTTCAGACTCTAAATCTCCAGACTCTAAAATCTGCAAAATGCTTTTGACTCATCAGATTATTATTTCTACTTTTCCCAACAATCTCCCCCTATCTGATGATGTCAAAACAACCTGTTCACATAATTAACCACCTTAGCATATTCCTTTTCAATAAGCTTACATTTGCTCTTCATATGAGAAATTTTCTTCAACATGTTCAACTTGCTATATAAGTGTTTTAACAATTGCACCATGAAAGGAATTGTTTGCTCTGTTTCACACCTGGACAATAGATTAATCAACATATCAATGCTTGCCTCTTCAAACTGATCACATCTAATCAACATCTTTTGATTTCCAGTAGTTTTAATCATCAAGCCATCTAAGTATTCAACATACTTATCATCAACAAACTCCATATGCTCAGGAACAGCTTATATTTCAATATGTCCCTTAACTCTTCTCTCTTTCATTCCCAGATTAAAAGTTTCGCAAAATACCTCATAATCTTTAGTACAACACCAAGTGAATCAACATGCACACTCTCTTTAATACTTCATTCACAATAACTTGATCCCCTGCATACTCCCTAATACAAACAACTATGCTTCTCTATTCACAAAAACCCAAACGAACAATTTGATTTATTTTCACCCTCAATCTTCTGTCTGGCATATGAGTCATTGTTAGCAAGAGAATCACTCCTTCAAATTCAGACTTTTCAACCTCAACTTTCACAACATCACCATCATATCTTCTGAATCTGAACCTCTTGTTCATCTGAGCTCTAAGATCACCATCTGCTCTTTGTGTAGTAGCAACCAAAACACCACTAGAACTCCCCTGATTATTACCAGCACCCTTGACAGTAATACCCTCCCCCTCAATGTGAGCCTTCTTGGATTGCTCCCCCTCAACACCTGCAATACCTGCATCATCGGATCTCTTTCTTTTCTCCCCCTTTTTGACATCATCTAAAGGAAGAGTAGATAGGAACTTCCAAATTTCAGCCTGTTCAGCCTTGAGAGAAGAAATATCAGATGCAAACCCAGTAAAACATTCTTTGATTTCATCAACACCAGCCATTCTTTTCTCTAGTTCTGTCAACCTTTGATTAATCTCTGTTACAGACCCTGAACCACTTGTACCAGTCAACCCCTGCATATCCCCAACCAACCTCCTCACCTCCATCAACTCATCTTTAGAAACAAAATTATTATTAAAGTTAAGATTATTAATCTTAGACTGCACAACAGAAAGCTTGTCATCAAACTCCTTAGTCAACTTGGTCAAAGGCTGATGTAGGCCAACCATGGTGACTGGTGCCTCAGTCTGAGAAGTAGTGCCAATGGATGAGGGTAGGGTTGGTATGTCCTCACAGCCTTCCTGTTGTAAAGAAAACTGATCTTTGGACATAGAAGGTTTTGAGGCCTGTATCTCACCCTGTGACATGAGTGTGATATTGGCAACCTGTGCAAGAATGTGTAAGGATGGAACATTTTGGGTGGGTAGTGGCAGACTTAAGTCTGGGGTAAAAGTTGGCTTGGCTATTTCAGTTGGTTTTTGGATTTGGTTATTTGATTCCAGGATTGAGACTTCTTCATGTAAGTCAAATGAGTGGGTTTCTTCAGTGACTATAATGTGGGTATCCAAGTTAACTATCCTATCAGGTTCAGGTTGGGTCAAAGCACTCCTCTCACCAACCTCTAGCAGAGGTGATGGATTAATACTAGAAGCACTTTTCCTAGTGAATTTTAGAGGTGAATCCACAAGTGTTGTATCATCTAAGGTTTTAATTATGGTGGTATTCTATGTATGAACTGGTGCGTTCATAAAGTGGGTTGAGTGGGAAATTTGCTCAGTAGCAGTGGGTGAAGATGGGTTAGAATGAGGTGGAATTTCCTCATGCATGTCCTCAGCCTGCTCTGTTTGTGAAACAACATGGGGTGGAGATTATGTGGGGGTAGAATCTGATTGCTCAGATTCTAAAGATTGTTGCTGACCATTGTTGTGATGTGCTTCAGACCCTGATTGCACAGACTTTGAAGAAGATGCCCCTGCAGACTCTGATTGCTCAGAATCTGTAGGTTGGTCTGCACGGCCAAGATTGACCCAATGCATCATAGCAGGAGTAAGAGCAACCTCTTGATCATTCACAATGTGGCTGTGAAACATTCTGACACTACATTCTGGCATATATGTATACTCATATACACCATATACTCTAAGCCCATCATATAAAACAGGAGTCATAGCTTGCTCAAACATAAGACTTAAGATTCTGATAAAAGGCACATTATGATCTCTTGGAGTTTTTTCAGTGAGAACCAAGAGTTCATTGAAGTATAAACGTGCAAAATCAATATTCCTCCCTGTGACTATAGCATGAAACAGATGTGCCTCAAAATCATTGACTTCAATCAAACTACCACACTTGAAACTCAGACTTCTAGTGATATTCGACAACAAAAACATCCAACTTGGAGAAAACATACTGATTTTAAGAGATGAATCAGTTAAAGGTTGACCAACCATAGGAAAACAGGATCTCACAGCAGACCTTGACACAGTTCTGACAAAGTTATCTTGAACAGGAAGATTTAAAGCAATTCGTAAATGATTTTCAGTAAGAGTTAAAGAATTGTTACCATACCTGTAAGTACCAGTAATAGTCCTAGCTTCTCTGTTTCCAACGCAAGTGTACCAAAATTCTCCTAACATTTCTGGAAACATGATTGTAGTTTTGAAGAAAGCATCCTTCAAAGGGTGGTTTCACATGAACAGAACCAGATTCTCATACCCTTCATTAGCAAAATTCTCAAGAATAGTACCACAAGCAACCCTATTATTAGCCGAGACTTGAACATCTTTTCCTCCTCTGAAATCTTTAGCCCTAATCATGTTATCAGTGGGTACAAGAACAAAAGGGATGAACTTCGTGTTTGCCATTAGCTCCAAAAATTTTCAAGAACACAAATGAAGTTTGAAAACCGAGTGAATTTTGAAGAAGATGATGATCGAATGAGAGGGATTAGGGTTTATCGCAGGAGATTAGCTTGAAGAAGATTTTGAAGAGTAAAAATATGAGAGATAAAAATAGCTTGAATAAATACTCATGACACAAAGAATTCAAAAAGTTACCATTAACCCCCTTCAAAATTTAACCTTTTTACTTTAGAAAATAGAATAAAGAAAAACTTTATTTGACTAAATAAGGAAACGATTTTACAGTAAAAATTCACCAGAATAAACTTTCCCAGACGATGAATAACATGATGTCATCCAGATTCTGAATAATATGACGTCATCCAGACTCTATTTTTTTTTTTTACATTAACATTTTAAGGAATATCATCACTGGACAACATTTCAATTGATGGATTTAACATTCCAAGTTGTCCAAGAAGATAGAAATGCCTTTCCTCAGGAAGTGATTTAGTAAAAATATCTGCCAATTGATCCTTAGTGCCAATATGCTTTAAAAACACTTTGCCCTTTTCAACACAATCCCTTATAAAATGATGCCTGATTTCAATGTGCTTGGTTCTTGAGTGAAACACAGGATTTCCAGTAATAGCAATTGCACTCTCATTGTCACACATGATTGGAGTGTTGGACAATGTTAACCCAAAATCTAGAAGTTGATGTTGCATCCAAAGTAACTGAGCACAACAACTTCCAGCAGCAACATACTCAGCTTCTGCTGTAGAAGTAGCCACAGAGTTCTGCTTTTTACTAGACCAGCTAACCAACTTTCCACCTAGCAATTGACATCCACCAGAGGTGCTTTTCCTGTCTAACTTGCATCCTGCATAGTCTGCATCTGTGTAACCAATTAGATCAAACCCTGAGTCTTTAGAGTACCAAAGACCCAGGTTAGGGGTACCTTTTAAGTACCTAAAAATTCTTTTCACAGCTTTATAATGAGACTCCCTAGGATCGAATTGGTAACATGTACAAAGACATGTAGCAAACATTATATCAGGTCTACTTGCAGTTAAATATAGCAAAGATCCAATCATACCTCTATAGGTTGATTGACAAGTGGGTTTTCCAGATTCATCTTTATCAAGATTTTCAGAAACACTCATTGGAGTTCTTAAAGAGAAACAATTTTTAAAACCATATTTAGTTAACATGTCAGAAATGTAGTTACTTTGGTTAATAAAAATGCCCTCAAAACTCTGTTTTATTTGCAACCCAAGAAAATAGTTTAAAGTACATAAATTACTCATTCTATACTCTTCAGACATAATGTCAGAAAACCATTTTCTCAAGTGTAGATTAGTAGACCCAAAGATAATGTCATCAACATAAATTTGAACAAGTAACACATCACCTTTGTCCTTTTTGATAAACAAAGTCTTGTCAATGGCTCCTCTGGAAAAATTCTTTTCTAGAAGAAATGTTAACAAGGTATCATACCAGGCTCTGGGAGCTTGCTTCAGACCATACAATGCTTTCTTCAGTTTGTAGACATGCTTAGAAAATTTCTTATTTACAAAACCAGGAGGTTGTTTCACATAAACCTCTTCTTGCAATTTACCATTCAGGAAAGCACTCTTCACATCCATTTGAAACACCTTGAAATCTTTGTGAGCAGCATATGCCAGAAACAATCTTATAGCTTCAATTCTAGCAACATGATCAAAAGTCTCATCATAGTCTATTCCTTCTTCTTGTCTGTACCCTTGAGCAACCAACCTTGCTTTATTTTTGATTACAATACCATCTTTATCAACCTTGTTTCTGAAAACCCATTTTGTACCTATTGCAGTTTTATCAGCAGGCTTTGGAACCAATTCTCAAACATCATTCCTTTCAAATTCTGTCAATTCTTCAGTCATAGCCTCAACCCAATCATTGTCAGCCAATGCTTCATCTACTTCTTTAGGCTCAATTAGTGAAAGAAAACAAGAAAAAAAGCAGTAATTTGCTATAGAAAAGTCAGACACATGTGTCTGAGAAGAAGAACTAGGTTTAGGCAAACCTGTAGAATCCACAACATAGTCCTCAAGATGCTTTGGAGGAACTATGTTTCTAGATGATTTTCTAGTAGGAACAATGAGATCCAAAGTGGTATTTGATGACTGATCACCACTTTCTTGATTGACAACAGATTCTTCTTCCTGTGAAGGTTCTTCTGTGTGAGTATTATCTGCAACTTCATTTCTTAATCCAGACAAATTTGGTTCATCTGACTCAGACTCTGAATCCAGAGTCTGAACACTATTCCCTGAAATCAAATTAGACAATTCACCAAGTGCAGATAGCTCAGTACTACATGACTGATCCATTTCTAAAGAACTTTCATCAAAGGAAACATTAATGGATTCTTCAATCTTCATTCTCCTCTGATTATATGCTCTGTAAGCTTTGGATACAGAAGAATACCCCATAAATATACCTTCATCAGACTTTGGCCTCATCTAATCAAGCTGATCTATTTGATTTAAAATATAGCACTCACACCCAAATACATGGAAGTAATGAATAGTAGGCACCTTTTTATGATATAACTCATAAGGAGTTTTACCATGTTTCTTCACAATCAAGGACCTATTTTGAGTGTAACATGCTGTATTGACAGCTTCAGCCCAGAACCTTAGGGCAACATTTGATTGGCATAGCATGGTTCTGGCTGCTTCAATGAGTGTCCTATTTCTTCTTTCAGCAACTTCATTTTGTTGTGGAGTTCAAACAGCAGAGAAATTTTGACCAATTCCAGACTCTACACAAAAATCAATTAATGTGACATTTTTGAACTCAGTACCATGATCACTTCTCAACTGTTTAACAAGAACATCCTTTTGCACCCGCTCTCTCTTGATCAAGTTGATGATTTCTTCAGGAGCATCACTCTTTGCAGCTAAGAAAATAACCCATGTAAATCTAGAATAGTCATCAACAATTACCAAATTATATCTTTTTTCACCCAGACTACTAGTGTTCATTGGACCAAACAGATCCATGTGAAGCATGTGAAGTGGAATACTAATGGTAGCTAGGGTTTTTGAGGGAAACTTTGTTTTGGTCTGTTTACCCATAATACAAGCAGAACAAGGTTTATCTTTCTTGAAAGGTTATTGTGGAAGACCTCTTACAAGCTTCTTTTTGGAAAGCTCATTGATATTTTTGAAATTAAGATAAGAAAGCCTTTTGTGCCAAAGCCAATTGAGCTCTGGGACAGTCTGAGAGTACAGACATGTCTCAATTCCAGCATCAACAAATTCTAGATCCAACATATACACATTTTGAAATCTCCAGGCCACAAGTGTTGGCCTTCCTTTAGGATCATAAATAATACCAGTTTTCTTCCTAATTCTGATTTCACAGTCTTCATCAGCAATTTGGTTCACACTCAGCAGATTATGTTTCAGCCCTTCAACTAAAGCAACTTTCTTAAATGTAACACTTCCAGCTTTAACAGTACCATACCCAATAGTCTTTGCAACAGAATTATCCCCATATCTTACAGAGGGACCCTTTTCTTCAACAAACCCTACTAGATGCTCTTTGCATGCAGTCATGTGTCTTGAGCAGCCACTATCCAGATACCACATATTAGCCTGCTACAAAAGACACAAACAAAAGAGAATGATTAGTTTTTAAGGGGAACCCACTTTTCAGTGGGTTCAATTGGAGTGCTCTTCACTCTCCAGACAAAAGCTTTGTTTCCAATCCAGAACAACTTATCCTTAACAGATTTTAAGACACTTTTATTTTCACAAACTTTGGGTTTCCATTCTTTCTCAATTTTCTTAGGAAAACAAGATGTTCATTTAACTGAAGATTTTTCTTGACTCTTGATTTTTTCATTGAGTTTTGAGATTTCCTTTTTGAGTTTATGAATAGTCTTAGCTTGATTTGACTTTGACCTTCTCTTAGTTGATCTTTTTAGATCTGAACAAACACAAGTGTCAGAGGATGATTCAGAGTTGTCCTTGCAACTTAATTCTTGAGTGTCAGACTCTATGTCAGAACACACACTTTTATTTTGAGAGACTAAACTGTTAGAGTCTGAAGGTTTCAAAAGTTCAGACTCTAGTGGATTTTTACTTTCAAGTATTATAGTCTCAGAAGGCTCAACAGGATCTAATGACCTTACAAAAGCATTGGTTAAAATCTTTTTGTCACCATCAAATTTTACAAATGTGTTTGGTAGAATGTCAGGTTTGAATACACTTAGATCAACTTCCACATTATTATCTAATATGTAGTTTTCACCTAGTATAGCTTTGACATCATTTGGAATTTGTTTGGCAATAGCAAAAGAATTCTTTTTGGAAGATACACACCAAGATTTACAAATTGATTCATAGTGTTTTGACCTTTTAATTGATCTTTCTAATTCAATATTTAATCTTTTAGTTTTTTCTGTATATGCCATTTTATATGTGTCAAGTTCAACCTCACATTTTTTTAAGACTTTAATTTCAGCATCTTTGTCTTTGATAACATTTTTAACATAAAAAATTTGTGTTCTTAACCTATCAATATCATCGAAACACCATTGAAAGTCAAGCAGCAAGTACTGAAACATTCTCACTTTTTCATTATCAAGATAGTTCACAAAGTTTTGTACCTTATAGGCAGTGACTTTATTACAAGTAGTATCCTTATCCATCTTCTCAACAGCTTTCAGATCTTCCTCAAACTTACTAGAACCACCATCCTTTTCAATTATAGCCATAAGACACTTGTCCTCCTCCTCATCAGATGATGAGTCTTCATCTTCCCATGCTTCTGTGTACAAAGCTTTCTCTTGTTCTTTGTTATTTGACTTTTCTGCTTCATTTTTTAACTTCATGTACTTCAGCTTGTACTTTCTTGCTTTGTCAACAGACTTGTTGGAGTTTGAACCTCCTTCACCCTTAGACCAGCAGTCAGCAGCTATGTGACCTAATTTTCCACACTTAAAACATTTAGCTTTCTTTGGATCAAAAGCACCCTTGCCTTTACCCTTCTTGAAACTAAACTTTTTCTGCTCAATTCTTTGAGTCAAAAGAGCCATCTGGACTTCCAGATCTTTAATCTCCTCATCAACATCAGATTCACTATCATCATCAGAAGTTTCATCACTCTCAGATTCAACCTTGCTGGAGTAACTAGAGAATAACTGTAGTGACTCGAACTTTTCCATGTTTATATATATTAAATGAAATTGATTTTTACATGATTAAGTGTTTCCAACATGTTAAGTAATCAAACTTGTTAAGAATTGATTATTTGAAATGAGTTTCATGTAGACAATTGACCACCCAAGTTGACCGGCGATTCACGAACGTTAAAACTTGTAAAAACGACATGACGATATATATATGGATATACATATAGTTAACATGAGATTATGATAAGTAAGTATCTCCATAAGTATATTAACAATGAGTTATATACATAAAAATGAGACTACTAAGTTAAGAAACTCGAAACGATATATATAACGATTATCGTTATTACAACGTCTTACTAAATACATATGTATCATATTAAGGTAATGTTACACTATATTTAACATGATAAAATGATAATTATATATATCATTAAGTATGTTAACAATGAACTACATATGTAAAAACAAGACTACTAACTTAAGGATTTCGAAACGAGACATATATGTAACGATTATCGTTGTAACGACATTTAAATGTATATATATCATATTAAGATATATTAATATATCATAATATCATGATAATATAATAATTTAACATCTCATTAGATATAATAAACAATGGGTTAACAACATTAAATAAGATCGTTAACTTAAAGGTTTCAAAACAACACTTACATGTAACGACTAACGATGACTTAACGACTCAGTTAAAATGTATTTACATGTAGTGTATTTAGATGTATTAATATACTTTTGGAAGACTTCAAGAGATATATCAAAACACTAATACTTAATGCAAATGGGTACAATTACATTCCCATTCTTTTTTCATCAAGAATTCTAGTCGTATTCATATCCGTATTATACACAGCTTCTAGACGTACTTACTGTGGGTATATACCAATAGGAACTAGCATGGGATTCCACTTTTGATTATGTCATGTATGACTAATCAATTTTAACTCCTACCATGAACTAGTCAACTAACTAGAACTCCTTTTAACCCCACTCATCACTCACCACTTACCACTCATCATTCACTCCATTTCACTTCCAATTCTCTTTCTAATTCTCTCTCAACACACACACACACACACACACACACACACACACACACACACTCTTATGAACGAATTTTTCCAGTAGTTAATCATCATCTTCATCAAAAATTACTTCAAGAATCAAGCTATAATCATCTTAGGAAGAACACTTCAAGAACACTTCGAAAATCCTTTCAAGTTTACTAGTTTACATCCAAGCTTTCTAATCCATTCCAAGTAATCATCTAAGATCAAGAAACCTTTGTTATTTATAGTAGGTTATCTTTCTTATTTAAGGTAATAATCATATTCAAACTTTGATTCAATTTCTATAACTATAAACTATCTTAATTCGAGTAAAAATCTTACTTGAACTTGTTTTTGTGTCATGATCCTACTTCAAGAACTTTCAAGCCATCCAAGATCCTTTGAAGCTAGATCATTTCTTGTCACTTCCAGTAGGTTTACCTACTAAACTTGAGGTAGTAATAATTTTCATAACATCATTCGATTCATATATATAAAACTACCTTACTCGAAGGTTTAAACTTGTAATCACTAGAACATAGTTTAGTTAATTCTAAACTTGTTCGCAAACAAAAGTTAATCCTTCTAACTTGACTTTTAAAATCAACTAAACACATGTTCTATATCTATATGATATGCTAACTTAATGATTTAAAACCTGAAAACACGAAAACACCGTAAAACCGGATATACGCCGTCGTAGTAACACCGCGGGCTGTTTTGGGTTAGTTAATTAAAAACTATGATAAACTTTGATTTAAAAGTTGTTCTTCTGAGAAAATGATTTTTATTATGAACTTGAAATTATATCCAAAAATCATGGTTAAACTCAAAGTGAAAGTATGTTTTTCAAAATGGTCATCAAGACGTCGTTCTTTCGACTGAAATGACTACCTCTTACAAAAACGACTTGTAACTTATATTTTCGACTATAAACCTATACTTTTTCTGTATTGATTCATAAAATAGAGTTCAATATGAAACCATAGCAATTTTATTCACTCAAAACGGATTTAAAACGAAGAAGTTATGGGTAAAACAAGATTGGATATTTTTTTGATTGTTGTAGCCACGGGAAATATTGTAACAAGTCTAAACAAATCATAACTTAACAAACTTATATTGTATTATTCATGTATTCTAATATATATTATGTAATCTTGGGATACCATAGACACGTATACAATGTTTTGACATATCATATCGACCCATCTATATAATATATTTTGGAACAACCATAGACACTCTATATGCAGTAATGTTGGAGTTAGCTATACAGGGTTAAGGTTGATTCCAAAATAATATATATAGTTTGAGTTGTGATCTAGCCTGAGGCTTGTATACACTGGGTCGTGGATTGATCCAGAATAATTTATATTTATTTATTTCTGTACATCTAATTATGGACAACTAGTTGTAGGTTATTAACGAGGACAGCTGACTTAATAAGCTCAAAACATTAAAACGTATTAAAAAATATTGTAAATATATTTTGAACATACTTTGATATATATTTACATATTTTTATAGGTTCGTGAATCGACCAGTGGCCAAGTCTTACTTTCCGACGAAGTAAAAATCTGTGAAAGTGAGTTATAGTCCCACTTTTAAAATCTAATATTTTGGGATGAGAATACATGCAGTTTTATAAATGTTTTACGGAATAGACACAAGTAAATGAAACTACATTATATGGGTGAATGATCGAAGCCGAATATGCCCCTTTTGCTTGGTAGCCTAAGAATTAGTAAACCGATCTACTAATTGACGGAAATCCTAAAGATAGATCTATTGGGCCTAACGAACCCCATCCAAAGTACCGGATGCTTTAGTACTTCGAATTCATTTTTATCATGTCCGAAGGATTTCCCAAAATGATAGGGGATATTCTTATATGCATCTTGTTAATGTCGGTTACCAAGTGTTCCCCATATGAATGATTTTTATCTCTATGTATGGGATGTATATTGAAATATGAAATCTTGTGGTCTATTATTATGATTTGATAAATATATAGGTTAAACCCATAACTCACCAACATTTTTGTTGACGTTTTAAGCATGTTTATTCTCAGGTGACTATTAAGAGCTTCTGCTGTTGCATACTAAAATAAGGACAAGATTTGGAGTCCATGCTTGTATGATATTGTGTAAATACTGCATTAAAGAAACTTATTTTTGATGTAATATATTCTTATTGTAAACCATTATGTAATGGTCGTGTGTAAACAGTATATTTTAGATTATCATTATTTGATAATCTACGTAATGTTTTTTAAACCTTTATAGATAAAATAAAGGTTATGGTTGTTTTAAAAATGAATGCAGTCTTTGAAAAACGTCTTATATAGAGGTCAAAACCTCGCGACGAAATCAATTAATATGGAACTTTTATAATCAATATGAACGGGACATTTCAGTTGGTATCTGAGCGTTGGTCTTAGAGAACCAGAAATTTGCATTAGTGTGTCTTATCGAGTTTGTTAGGATACATTAGTGAATCTGGACTTCGACCGTGTTTTCTTTAAAAACGATTGCTTAACACTTTTGTTGGAAACTATATATTATTAACATGTAAATATTATGTGATATATTAACCTCTTAATGTGTTTGATATTGTGTGATAGATGTCTACCTCTAGTACAAATCCCATTGATTCACCTAATAATAATGAAGAGTCGAATATATTTTAGGAAGATTCACAAATTCCCGAAGAGGAACCGGAAGAGGAGGAATCGGAAGAAGAAGAACCAGAAGAGGATGAATCGGAAGAGGAAGAACCAGAAGAAGAAGAGGTTCCGGAGGAAGAAATAGTGATACCTACAGTAAATCGTTCAAATAAAAGAAAATCCTCAACCAACGGACCAAAGTTAAAAATGGTCAATGGTGTTTCTGCCGAGGAAGCAAAATATTGGGAAGATTAACAATTTTCTGATGAATCGGATCCCGATGAGGATTCCGATAATGTTATAGAAATCACCTCGACCTAATTTAATATAACAAAAGAAAATAATAAGGGAAAAGGTATAAAAATAGAGAAACCCGATTCCAACCCCGATGAGCTTTATATGTATCGGCAACATCCGTATTTCCTAAAGCGTAACAATAACCCAGGAACCTCTAAACCACCAGGTTTTTCTAAACCATTGTGGAAAACGACGGCTCGTATTAGAGGAACACCATATATCCCTGGAAAATTAGGAAAGCGAACCAAGTCTGAAGAAGAAGAAACCAGTGATTCAGATTAGGGAGTTGTAATCATGTTGTGTATTATATGTATTATAGTGTGCTTGTACTTTTATGTTCTATGTAAAAATTGCTTGTATTGTTTGTTAATTGTCTTTTATGAATCTAATCCTTGTCTATTTTACAGTATAAAAACAAAATGGACGTTAAGGGTAGACAACCGAATATTTTAGAAGACCTACCAGAGGATATGATTGAGGAAATCTTGTCTAGAGTCGGTCAGAGTTCATCATCACATTTAGTTATGGCGAAATTAACTTGTCAAACATTTGAAAGACTTTCCAGAAATGCCTTAGTTTATAAAAGGCTTTCCTTTGATAGGTGGGGTATATCACATTGGGGAGATCGTACGTTACGCCATGTTTTCTTTAAAGCATTAAATCCGGGGAACTCAAATGCAATTTTACGCTACGGGTTAAGAACCTATTTTGACTCAATATATCCCAACATAGGATTTCGCGAGTTAGAACGAGCATCTAACATGCAACATAAAGAAGCATGTTATACTTACGGGTTAGTGATGTTCGCTTCTTACCAAAGTGAGAAAAAGAATATCGGGTTACAACTTTTAAATAAAACCTTTCCACAAGTGACGGATTCAGTAGTTGGGGTGAGAAACAAGGTTTTTAGATTATTACGGGGCTGTTGGACATTACGAAACCCTCGTCCTTTTGATGACATTACAACATGCTGCCTAGCCAATGGTCATAACGGTTATTTTCCACAAGACCAAGGATGGGAAGTCGTCTTAGTAAAATCGGAATGCATGACTTATTTCTGGACTTATGAATTACGTGTCTTTATTTCCTTTGCTGAACAACTTGCGTATTAACTAGATTTATCTTCAAAACTGTCCTATATCAAAGTGTAATATATTTCATGTTATATGTAATATAGCGAAGTTGTAAGTTTGAAGAATATTTGTATGTGATATATTATTATAATCAGTTTTTCATATGGAATTGTAGTAGTTGAATTGTATATTAGCTACTAAGTATGAACTTAACGGGTAGGTAGTACCCGAATTTAAACTTATAAAACGCTAATATGAAGAAAAAGCTTTTATAAATGAGTTCATATTATGCTACGAAATACTATTGACTACTCTTAATATTCTGTATGATTAACTCGATTCAGTTGACTATTTTGAAGGAAATGGCACCGACTACTCGACAAACCATGAATATGAGCGAAGAGGAATTTCGTACTTTTCTTACTGCAAACATAGCTGTAGTACAGGCTGCGCTACATACCAACAATAACTCTGAATCTAGTAATGCAGCTAACGGCGTAAGAAATCGTGTAGGATTCTGATGTTATGCGAGGTGTATATAAAATAGTTTATATTTTACTAGGAAAAACTATTAAATACGATACAATTGTACACAAGATATTTATTTATTTATAGAATGGATATACTTAAACCTTGCTACAACACTTATAGGCAGTGTACCTAATCGTACAGTAGTGTAGTTTTTAGTAAGTCCGGTTCGTTCCACAGGGAAATCTTTAAACAAAGCTCAACGCTATATTAGTTTACTTTTATTAAAAATACAAATATATATATAAGTAATATTATTATTATAAAGGGGGGTTTTTACCGTTTAATGACCGGTTTGTCGATTTTAAAACTTTAGTCGCAGTTAAAACCTAATGTAAAATATAAAATAAATACAAGACTTAAATTAAAGCGTAAAGTAAATAACGATAATGAAATTGCAAATAATAAAAGTGCGATAAAATAAACTTACGATAATTAAAAAGTACGATAATTAAAAGTGCGATTAAATAACAATAAATAAAAGTGCGATAATTAAAAGTGCAATTAAATATAAAATAAAGGAAATTAAATATGAAATAAAAGAATTATGCTTATTTAAACTTCCGTAATCATGATGTTTGACGTGTTGATTTTAGTTTTATGCCCATGGGTTAATTGTCCTTTGTCCTGGATTATTCAATATGTCCGTCTGGTTTTTGTCCATAACAGTCCATCAGTCATAAATATAAATTGCAAGTGTCCTCATCAAATTATTCTTATACCCGAAGTTAAATGTTCCAACTAATTGGGGATTCGAATTGTAACAAGGTTTTAATACTTTGTTTAATGAATACACCAGGTTATCGACTGCGTGTAAACCAAGGTTTTACCACTTTGTTAACAATTACACCAATTACCCTTGAATGTAATTTCACCCCTGTTTTAATTATTCTAGTGGCTATTAATCCATTCCCGTGTCCGGTTAAATGAACGATTATTCGTACATATAAATACCCCGCCCATCGTGTCCGATCGAGTGTATATGGTAATTTATAGGGACGCCCAATTGTAAATCTTTATATTAACATTAACAAACTTTCATTTAGTTAAACAAATATAAAGCCCATTAATAGCCCATAGTCTAATTTCCACAAGTGTCGTTCTTTTGTCCAAACCCCAATTATGGTACAAAGCTCAATTACCCAATTTCAGTAATTAGCCCAACATCATGATTACTTCGTTTTAAATAAGCATAATAATAACTTAGCTACGAGACATTAATATAAAAAGGTTGAACATAACTTACAATGATTAAAAATAGCGTAGCGTTACACGGACAGAATTTCGACTTACACCCTTACAACATTCGCTAACATACCCTTATTATTAGAATTATAATTAAAATTAAAATTAAAATATAAATTATATATATATATATATCGTATATATTGAGAGATGAGAGAAATAAGATATGAAATTTGATCAGAATTCGGTTTGCTTTATAGCCAGAGTTGAATTTTGGGGCTCCGCGACTCGCGGCAAAATGCTCTTCAAACTCCGCGAGTCGCGGAGATAGTATTTACAGCTCAGTCCTTGGAGTTTTCTCTGCCGACGGTTTTTTATATATAAATATAATATATATATAATTAATATAATTAATTATATATTATATTATATTTATATACATAGTTAACTTGTAATTTTTAGTCCGTTGCGTCGAGCGTTAAGAGTTGACTCTGGTCCCGGTTCCGGATTTTCGAACGTCCTCGCGTACAATTTAATATCTTGTACTTTGCGTTTTGAATCTTGTACTTTTGTAATTTCGAGACGTTTCTTATCAATAATTGGAACCTCTTTGATTGTCTTTTGTTCTTTTGAGCTTTTTGGTCATTTGCGTCTTCAATTCGTCGAATCTGTCTTTTGTCTTCACCTTTTATTATTTAAACGAATATCACTTGTAAATAGAACAATTGCAACTAAAAGCTTGTCTTTCTTGAGGAATAATGCTATGAAATATATGTTCGTTTTTAGCATTATCAAATATTCCCACACTTGAGCGTTGCTTGTCCTCAAGCAATATCGTCTTGAAATACTAGAATCACTTCTTTATTCTTCACACTTTGTACATCAGTGATTTCTATATGGCGGTATAAACAATGGTAGTAACGATATGGTTTACAGTCCCACATGACTATAAAAATTTAGATCCATTAAGGAAATTGGATCTTTATGAAAACATTTGATCTTTTGAAATCTAGTTTTTATCCTAGATAAGTTTTCCGGAATAACCCTTTACCGGTGTTTGGAAAATATTTTTGTGGGTTTGGTGGGTTTCAGATTTGAAAATTTTAGCTCAAAACTTGCGGTTTTGTGTCACCCATGTAACATCCCGCGTTTTTCCGTTAAATTATTTTAACACCGTCTTTTTTTTTAAAATAATATCCCTCGTCACCTATACTCGTGCACTTCGTTAACTAGTGCTCATGATAATCCCGTTACTCGATTTTAACATCTCTCGTTAACTTGCATTTTGAAAATATTCGTTTGGTTATTTCCCGCACCCGACAACAAACTTGAGGGACTAATCTCGCCACTCGGGTAAACTTGGCTAACTAGTGACTCCTCACCACCCCACACTTCATTTCACCATCTTCTTCCTCTTTTTCTTTCTTCCTTTTCTCTCAAGAACACAAACACAAAATTCATCATCTAATTTTGATCTTGGAAGCTCACAACAAATCCGACTACATATTCTTAATCCTCTCGTCATCCTCTACGATTTGATACTAACTTCATCGATTTTGGGTAACATTTCTAAAACTCTAGATTTCTCAAATTCGTGTTTTTGACTTGATATGTTGTTAGTTAGTGTCTATGGCTCGTGTATAACATGAATATATGATTTGTATGCTCGATCTTGATGTTTTGGTGTAACTAGCTTGAAAATGAAAAGTGTATGCTTAATCTTTGATTTTGGATGATGAAATGTGTTTAGATGTTAATGTTTGTGTGTTCAAAGTGTTAGTTACTTCAATAGCTTCGTTTTGGTGTGTTGATTGACATGAAAACCTTACATTAACATGATTAGTGATTTTGAGGTTTGGTTAGGGTTTGACAACTCTTAAAACGAACTTTTGATGCGTTGAATGCTTATTAATGTTATTGATAAGTGTTTAGTTGTATTACATGTTTCATTACCTTCAAAACGGCATATCATATGTATAAATTGGATTCCCGAAACTTGAATTGCAATTGATGAACTTGAAACCTTGTTTTGGAACGTTTAACGAACTTTCGACGAGATTTTTGTTGTCTAAAATGATAAATTTGATTTAGGAAATGTATCTAGTTATGTTCCTTGTCGAAAGAGCTTTCCGGTGATATAAAATACATGTCTTGATTGTTTGCGGATCATAAACTAGGATTGATTGAAGTTTGGCTCGTGCCTTGTGTTTTCTGCAAACAGGACCTGTAAGCCTTTTGGGACGCCGTCCCAACCTCCTAGACGCCGTCCCAACTTTTGAACCTAGACGCCGTCTAGGATATCAGGACGCCGTCCCACCCTTCATTGTGGGACGCCGTCTAGCCAATTGGGACGCCGTCCCATTGTACTAAAACTGGCTGTTTGGGTTGTCTTTTGACGTAAAAATGTTTGCTATGCTACGGATCTCCGATTAACATGAAACTTGGCCAACATACTCATATATGATTATATAACTTAGAAAAATTGTCGGATACCCGACCCGACCCCGTTGACTTTGACTTTGACCAAGTTTGACTTTTAATCAAACTTAACCAAATGGTTGTGCAATCGTTCTAACATGCTTTTATACTTGTATCTTGCATGAAACATGACAACTTGATTCACATGCTACATTATTGAGTCGTAACGAGCCATAGGACTAATTGAACATCTTTGACCTATCGTGTTTACCGTTATTGATACAAACCTATTGTTTAGGTCAAGACTAGCATTGTTCTTTGCACACGTTTACTTGTTGAAGTACTTTATTAACTCTCGCGCTCAAGGTGAGATCATAGTCCCACCTTTTCAACAACTTTTATACTTTTAAATCGTGGGCTGAGAAAACATATACTTTGTTACATCTTGTACTACTTACTTTTATGTTTTGAACACAAGTGTGAAAACAAACATTCCACGTGCGAGTTAGAACAAAAATGCCTCAATTCGATTATCATTAGTTACACTTGCAGGGTGTAAGCGAGAACTTATATTGTGTGGCCATACGGGTTTAACAAACCCTCATTCGGACGGTTCGCTACCGTTATGCGGATGAAATATATTTTTGTGTTTTAGTGCGGGTTCTAGCACTGTGTGATGGGGTAACGTTGGTTAAGTTTTGATAATTGAGTGCTCGCGTATAACAACACTTTTGGAATGCAAATGATTTGGATAATCTACGTTATGGAAATACAAAATCTTGTGGTTCAAAAACAACGTTTAATACTTACTAAACCTATGATTTCACCAACGTTTTCGTTGACAGATTCTTCTATGTTTTTCTCAGGTCTTGCACGATATGTGATACATGCTTCCGCTCACTATTTGATACTTGCATTGGAGGTCGAGTATACATGCATTACTTGGAGCGTCTTTTGACTTTACTTTAAACCTTGTCGCCTAGATTTCAAATGTGCTTATAACCTTGTAACTTAACTTTTGGTTGAACAATTCTTGTAAACTTTGAAAACAATCTTTATTTTGAAATGAGGGTGACATATTTTGGTCAAACATTGTCATAAAGACTTATGACCAGGTAATGGGACCCACGTAGTCGACGCCGTCACTTGACGATTTGTCGGGGTCGCTACAAGTGGTATCAGAGCCTTGGTTGTAGGGATTTAGAGTTCATTTGTGTCCACCCCGAGTCATAGGGTACATAGGTGAATCTAGACTACAACCGGCATATAGACTGAAGTAGGAATTACTTGACTATTTGTGCATTTATACTCGAACTCTTCTATCATATCTAACTCGTATTCGATCTTGATCTTACGTTAATAAATTTTGTTGACGCGCCACCTTGACTTTATGAAGTAATGTTAAATGCACATGAGAATCAGGGTAATATAATTTCCGGGATTATATTACGGTGATTCACATGGACGTTCCGACATTATGACATAGAGAATTTAAGGCGAGTCAAGGAAAATTTTCTCTCTATCCTTATTCCATGCCACGGTTAGTATTATTTAGAATACTAACCAACGATATTCTTGTGTCATGAAGGAACAATGGCTCGTCGACGCGCTCCTCCCGAAACTCCCGAACAAGCCCTCCAACGTATGATAGCCACCGCCATAGGTGCGGCTATGGCTAGTATCTCCTCCGACATCAATAACAACCACAACCACAACAACCATGGAACCGGTAATTCAAACGAGGGTTGCTCCTACAAAACTTTCATGGGGTGCAAACCTCACACCTTCGATGGGACCGGAGGACCGGTTGTGCTCACCCGATGGTTTGAGCAAACAGAAGCCGTTTTTAGCATAAGCGGTTGTCGGGACCAAGACAAAGTCAAATATTCCACCCACACTTTTGCCGGTATCGCCCTCACATGGTGGAATACGTATGTGCTGTCGGTGGGTATCGATGAAGCTCACACTCTCTCATGGGCCGACTTAAAGAAAAAGATGATCACCGAATACTTCCCGCGCGAAGAGACCCGTAAGCTCGAACACGAACTAAGAACTTTAAAAGCGGTCGGGAATGACCTAAAGGCATATAATCAACGATTTTCTGAGCTATCCTTGATGTGCCCAAACCTCGTGACCCCCGAACCTCTAAGGGTTGAACTTTACATGGATGGTCTTCCCAAGAGCATCAAACAAGGAGTAATGTCATCCAAACCCAGTAATCACCAAGAGGCCCTGAATATGGCCCGTCAATTGATCGAAACGGTAGACGAGATTGAAGTGCCGGCACCTAAAGCCGAGGATGAGTCGGGTGACAACAAAAGAAAATGGGAAGCCCCCCAATCGAGCAACTACAACAACAACTTTGCCAAGGAACCTCTCACCCCCGTCGGCAAGAAAAGTTATGCCGGGACACGACCTTTTTGCAACAAATGCCACAAGCATCATTTTGGTGAATGTGGCAAGCTAATTTGCCATCGGTGCCAAGGTAGTGGTCATATTGCCAAGTATTGTGGAAGTACCTCCCCCGTCACTCAAAAGGGGCCCGACGCACCAAAGCCGAGTATTTGCTACAAATGTGGCCAATCGGGTCATTTTAGGAATGAATGCCCAAAGAATAAAGCAAAAACCAACGCGCGCCGTTGAACTTACAACATCGACACCTAGGATGCCCGAGACGATGATGGACTAGTCACGGGTACGTTTCTTCACAACAAACCATATATTTCATACTTATTCGATTCGAGTACCGTTAGACGTTTTATAACCAAGGATTTGACTCGTGCTCTTTATATTCCACCTCTTTCCCCCAGATACTACTTAGACGATTTAAGTGACCGACGGAAAATATTGTGTGCCTATAAATTTTATCGGAGGATATGCGTTAAGAAATTGGACTCGACACCTATAGAACTAAGGAACTCAAAACCTATTCATTAAGGAGAAATTGTTGCCCTACATTTATGTATAGATTATCGTGAACTAAATAATTTCCGTTTAAGAACCGATATCCTCTCCCCCGTATCAACAACCTCTTGAACCGTTACACGGATCTCGCGTATATTCTAAAATCGACCTTCATTCTGGTTATCATCAATTGAGGGTTAAGGGAGAAGATGTCTCCTAAGCCATTTTCCGAGCTCGCAACGTTAGTTGTAAATCCCTCTTAGTACCGTTTGATTTATTTAGGACTCCGTTCGTATTCATGAACCTCCTAAACCACGTATGCAACTTATCTAGACAAATCTGTTATCATATTTATAGATGACATCTTAACTTATTCAAGTAAAGAAGGCAAACGAACAACATCATCATCTTACGCTCGAATTTTGAGAAAAGAGCAACTCTATACCAAATTCTCCGAGTGAGAATTTCTGTTAAACGAAGTCAAATTTTCTAGACCATGATGTTAATGGTCAAGGCATTACAATCAATCTCGAAATCAAGCCACACGTAATCATGAAACTCTCTCAACTCAGACTTGTATTCGTAAAATCTTAGATCTCGCCTGTTATCACCGAAGATTCATTTCTGACTTTTCTCGTGTTACCCGACTTTTAAACTCGTTAACTCACTAAGGGAAAACTTTAAACCTCTCCGTGTTCGAACCTTGAGCGTGATTCTTCACACCAACATTTCTAGTTAAAATCGTATAGCAACAGATGGAACTTAAACATGGAAATATTTCTACATGAACGCCGAAAGGCATACTCTCTCGACTCAAAATTTACGTAACTAAAATTCGTTATTTTGCACGAAGAATTCGAATACTAAACTGTAGATCCGATCAACTTTCTCGTCATCACGTACCACACACATACCTCTGTTATTTCACCGTTACTGTCTGATATTACTGGAATTTAAGATAACACACAATCCAACGACACTTCACTCTTCTTTGACTTAACGTCCTTGTGTTTCTGATAATCGACCAACTATTATTCAACCCCGAACTATACAATTACGTGTACTATCTTGTTTCTCTTCCAGACTTCAATTTTCGACAACTAGAGGCGCGTTATGGCAACCTCGAGATGTAAGCTCATCCTATTCTCAGTCCTCATTTCACTCCTATCTTTATCGCTCGCATTTCCGTTTAAGGAAACTCCTTGTAACATTTCTCCATGGATAGAGAAACTCCTCACATTACATTAGTATTCGCCACGAGGGTGAATAGTCCTAACGAACATTTTTTTTTTTGAACCATAACTAACTTGTTCAAACATATCTTAAGAGATTCTATTCCAACACGGTATATCCTTGTCAATTATCCCGTATCGAAATGCTCGTTTCACTTCTAGTTTTACAAGAAACCCTGGAGACCCGCTTAGACATGAGTACCACGTACCACCCACAAACCGATGAACCGAGCAAACGAACGATTTACGTCTTGGAAAGACATGTCACAAACTCGTATTGTCACCTTTAGTAGATCACTCGTACAACAGTAGTTACCACTCGTGTGTTCACACGCACTTTCCGAAACCCTATATGACCGCTAATGTCATACCCCTGTTCATTTAACCAAAGCATCAACCACCGAAATCTGAACTCCATCAAGAAACAACAATTGAGATCGTTCAAGTCCGAGAAGGGCTCGAGACAACCCATTGCCGCCAGAAGAGTTATACCAAACTTAGATGAAAACCTCACCAAACCCAGTGTGTAACCGCGTAATTTTGAGAAACCGCACCTTGAAAGGGTGTGATCCATTTTGGGAAATCGAGAAAGGCTATACCCGCATTATTGAACCTTTTGAAACCTTGGGGCGTATTAGAACCGCTTCCTACCGTTTAGAACTTCCGACTCAATTAAGTTTCCGTTTACCCTACATTTCGTGTAACAAACTTAGAAACGTGTCCTGCGGAACAGGAACGTGCAATCCTGCTAGATACATCAACTATCGATGACAAACTACTCTTCATAGGAAAACCAGTTGAAACCGGGGATCGTAAAAACCAAACCTTAACACAACGTGAAACCCTGACTATCCAAATTCATGAGAACACGCAAGGACGTACCTACACTTATTCATATCATGAACAACGTAAAGTCTCGAGTAAGAGATATCGACTACTACTTCCAACTAAATTTCGGGACGAAATTTCTTTTAAGGTGTGGATAATGTAACATCCCGCGTTTTTCCGTTAAATTATTTTAACACCGTCTTTTTTTTTAAAATAATATCCCTCGTCACCTATACTCGTGCACTTCGTTAACTAGTGCTCATGATAATCCCGTTACTCGATTTTAACATCTCTCGTTAACTTGCGTTTTGAAAATATTCGTTTGGTTATTTCCCGCACCCGACAACAAACTTGAGGGACTAATCTCGCCACTCGGGTAAACTTGGCTAACTAGTGACTCCTCACCACCCCACACTTCATTTCACCATCTTCTTCCTCTTTTTCTTTCTTCCTTTTCTCTCAAGAACACAAACACAAAATTCATCATCTAATTTTGATCTTGGAAGCTCACAACAAATCCGACTACATATTCTTAATCCTCTCGTCATCCTCTACGATTTGATACTAACTTCATCGATTTTGGGTAACATTTCTAAAACTCTAGATTTCTCAAATTCGTGTTTTTGACTTGATATGTTGTTAGTTAGTGTCTATGGCTCGTGTATAACATGAATATATGATTTGTATGCTCGATCTTGATGTTTTGGTGTAACTAGCTTGAAAATGAAAAGTGTATGCTTAATCTTTGATTTTGGATGATGAAATGTGTTTAGATGTTAATGTTTGTGTGTTCAAAGTGTTAGTTACTTCAATAGCTTCGTTTTGGTGTGTTGATTGACATGAAAACCTTACATTAACATGATTAGTGATTTTGAGGTTTGGTTAGGGTTTGACAACTCTTAAAACGAACTTTTGATGCGTTGAATGCTTATTAATGTTATTGATAAGTGTTTAGTTGTATTACATGTTTCATTACCTTCAAAACGGCATATCATATGTATAAATTGGATTCCCGAAACTTGAATTGCAATTGATGAACTTGAAACCTTGTTTTGGAACGTTTAACGAACTTTCGACGAGATTTTTGTTGTCTAAAATGATAAATTTGATTTAGGAAATGTATCTAGTTATGTTCCTTGTCGAAAGAGCTTTCCGGTGATATAAAATACATGTCTTGATTGTTTGCGGATCATAAACTAGGATTGATTGAAGTTTGGCTCGTGCCTTGTGTTTTCTACAAACAGGACCTGTAAGCCTTTTGGGACGCCGTCCCAACCTCCTAGACGCCGTCCCAACTTTTGAACCTAGACGCCGTCTAGGATATCAGGACGCCGTCCCACCCTTCATTGTGGGACGCCGTCCCATTGTACTAAAACTGGCTGTTTGGGTTGTCTTTTGACGTAAAAATGTTTGCTATGCTACGGATCTCCGATTAACATGAAACTTGGCCAACATACTCATATATGATTATATAACTTAGAAAAATTGTCGGATACCCGACCCGACCCCGTTGACTTTGACTTTGACCAAGTTTGACTTTTAATCAAACTTAACCAAATGGTTGTGCAATCGTTCTAACATGCTTTTATACTTGTATCTTGCATGAAACATGACAACTTGATTCACATGCTACATTATTGAGTCGTAACGAGCCATAGGACTAATTGAACATCTTTGACCTATCGTGTTTACCATTATTGATACAAACCTATTGTTTAGGTCAAGACTAGCATTGTTCTTTGCACACGTTTACTTGTTGAAGTACTTTATTAACTCTCGCGCTCAAGGTGAGATCATAGTCCCACCTTTTCAACAACTTTTATACTTTTAAATCGTGGGCTGAGAAAACATATACTTTGTTACATCTTGTACTACTTACTTTTATGTTTTGAACACAAGTGTGAAAACAAACATTCCACGTGCGAGTTAGAACAAAAATGCCTCAATTCGATTATCATTAGTTACACTTGCAGGGTGTAAGCGAGAACTTATATTGTGTGGCCATACGGGTTTAACAAACCCTCATTCGGACGGTTCGCTACCGTTATACGGATGAAATATATTTTTGTGTTTTAGTGCGGGTTCTAGCACTGTGTGATGGGGTAACGTTGGTTAAGTTTTGATAATTGAGTGCTCGCGTATAACAACACTTTTGGAATGCAAATGATTTGGATAATCTACGTTATGGAAATACAAAATCTTGTGGTTCAAAAACAACGTTTAATACTTACTAAACCTATGATTTCACCAATGTTTTCGTTGACAGATTCTTCTATGTTTTTCTCAGGTCTTGCACGATATGTGATACATGCTTCCGCTCACTATTTGATACTTGCATTGGAGGTCGAGTATACATGCATTACTTGGAGCGTCTTTTGACTTTACTTTAAACCGTGTCGCCTAGATTTCAAATGTGCTTATAACCTTGTAACTTAACTTTTGGTTGAACAATTCTTGTAAACTTTGAAAACAATCTTTATTTTGAAATGAGGGTGACATATTTTGGTCAAACATTGTCATAAAGACTTATGACCAGGTAATGGGACCCACGTAGTCGACGCCGTCACTTGACGATTTGTCGGGGTCGCTACAACCCACTTGCTAACCTTGTATTTGGAAAGCAACACGTCCAGTTTACTTGTTCCGTATATTACCTTTCGGCAAACTACCGTCCGGTTGTAAAGGAAAGCGTTGAACAAGCAACTGTTAAGGCAATGTCCCGTGACATGCTTTTGATTATGGTCTATAACGTGTCGGACGCAATTACTATCCTTGGTAGGGGCAATAGTAAAGCTCACCCTTATAATTTTTCGGTCTGGCACAAGGTCCTGTCTTTGACCATGCTATGCAACCACCGTTCTTACGGTTGACACCCGATTTAGTTCAGGTGACCTAATGAATTCCAGGTGAATTCCTAGGATTTTACGTTCAATGGTAATGAACGCATTGAAAATAGGGTTTTCAGAAAACAAATCGGTTTGTAATTTTGATCAAAATATTTTCTCGTTTAAGCTCGAGTTTAGATATCATTGAATTCCATGAGTTTGTAATTCTAAATCTTTAAGGTCAATCTCTAGGATTGAGTAATATCAGTCTTAAAAGCTGATTTTTAATCTTTAAGGAGATTATCCTTTCTGGGGATCTGATTCATTAGTCTTATCCAGCTAATTTGCATGGTGCCCCCCCATTGTACGAGATAAATCCTTCTCATGGTTAGGATAAATCTGACCACTTGGCGACCCTGTTTAATGCTGAGGTCTGTGGATTTCCTGCTGATTTTAGTGATGACTTTTCTAGATTTTTCGTCAACCTACAGCTGGTCTGGACGACAACTTCATGACCTAAATCAAGAAGCGCGTGTCTTTTTCGGAAGACTTTACTTCCTTTTAATGATGGAATTGATTCATCGTGTAGATCCATCTCTTCTTTTCTTTCATCGGGTAAAACAATTTAGTTTAGTCCAAAGCAAAAGTATTTTCAGTTATTTGTTACAGATATATGTGACATATGTTTAAAATAACTTGGTAAATTTTCCCACACTTGGCTTTTTATTTTTCTTTTTATCGTCCTCTATTCCATTTTAAATGAATTTTAACATTTTAGTTTGTTTCTCAATTTATGTCCTTTCCGAGGTAACAATAATTTCGGTGTTAAAACCTAGTTTTATCGTTCATAAATATGTATAAACATGATTTTGAATTCATTTAATTGAAAATTTTGAAAAATTTTACTAGAATTGGGTAGTCAGTATATAAGACTAGGGCTGTTCTTTTTTATCAGAGAGCACTAGATTCTAATACAACTACTGCTTTACTAGTATTTTTAATGGTAACCAAGTGTTTAATATAAAAATTTTAAAATCCGAAAGAATTTAATCCCTTCCCACACTTAAGATCTTGCAATGCCCTCATTTGCAAGAAATCAGTAACAATTTAAATTATTGAGGGTGATTTGTGTGAAAATGATTAAATTTTACCAAAGTTTTCAAATATATTGGCGTTTGTTTGCTGAATGATAAATGGTGCACATCATTTGTTCATTCGGTCTTGTTGTTATTTCACATATATTTTGCATCTTGTCGTCAAAATTAGTTGCTTTTGCTGAACTTAATGCCAGTCTTTGAAAATGCGTTGTTTTACCCTGTTGTGTACATAAGATAAACTGCAAACATATATACATATTTTTGAAGTTTGGTATATTACCCCACGTTCAAAAATTATTAAAATCTAAGAATAAAAAAATGATTACAATATTAACAAAAATATTAAATGTATCAATAATTACAAATTACAAAATAAAAAAAAAAAAAATAATAAGTAAACTAAGGATGATATTGGTACCAATAGGGGTTCCAGGCATAACCATAAGTGCTATAGAATGCTTCGGCAGGATCATACGTAGGATATGGTGGCTGCATCTCTATAGACCAAGGAGGGAAGACGGGTTTCGGTGTAGGAATATAGTTTCTACCTATATGTTGGCAATGCGCTATGATCTGGTTCTGATGAACTTGCCAATCTTCAAATGCTCTCTGTCTAGCATTTTCGTATTCCTGAGAAGCTATAAACCTATGCATTTCTTGCATCTCATTCCCCCCTCCTACATTACCTTGCTCCTGGTTTCTCTCCACCTGTGGATGTCTACCATGGTATCGTACTGCGGCGTTATTTCGCCTTTTCAAAACTTTCGCACCATGGTATACATTTAAACCTATAGTGTCGCGGGGTTCCGGCTCTTCTAGTAATAATCCCCCCCGACTTATATCCACACCGAGATATTCACCAATCAAAGTAATAAAAATACCACCTCCTATTATGCTATGTGGTCGCATCCCCCGAACCATAGCTGATAAATAATAACCCACACAATATGGTATACTTACAGCGCTCTGTGGGTCTCGAATACACATATGGTAAAACAAATCTTGTTCATTTACCTTTTCTTTGTTCTTACCCCTTTGTGTAATCGAATTAGCTAAAAACCTATGTATCACTCTTAATTCGGCTCTATCTATATCCAAATAAGAGTAATTTCCCCCTTTGAAACGGTGATGGCTTGTCATTTGACTCCACACACCGTGTGTATCAAAATTTTCATCTATCTTTCTACCGTTTAGTATCAATCCTCTACAATCGGCAGACGCTAACTCCTCAGGCGTATATATACGTAAAGCCTGAGCCATGTCCAGTAAAGACATGTGGCGCATCGAACCGCCTAACAAAAATCTAATAAAAGAACGATCGGTTAAACTAGCTACCCGATCATTCAACTCTATACTACATAACAACTCTTCACACCATACTTTATATACAGGTCTGCGTATGGTGAATAAACATATCCAGTCATTAAAAGAAGAATTACCATACCTTTGTACAAGTAATTACCTAATTGGCCCGGCCAATTCTACAGCTTCTAAGGGTCCCCATTCTATGACCCTCGGTACCTCAACAACCTTAGAGTGAAGAGTATGCAAACCCCGTTGATATTTTGGATAATCTATCCAAAGTCTGTTAAATCTCAGGTTCGGGTGCAATTCTTCCAAGTGCATATCCGAAAAGGTCATGACTGGATGAGGTACATCCTGCTTGTAGTAGTTATCTACCTCCTGTTGTTCCAAATTCTCGGCAGGAGCATTGCGGGCTTGGGATGAAGATTCACCCCTTTCATTCTGCAAAACACATCAAACACAATTTTTGTGCATCCAAATATGCATTAGTGTCAGCAAAATCATCAATCAAAATAATTACAATGACATTATCAATTTATATCAAACTTAAGCTCATTTTCATATTTTCATCAAATCTACACTTTTTCAAATAAGCATATACGAAAATTTTCGCCAAGTTCATAAGCATTCAACTCAAATAACATGTCAAAATAATCATTACTAGCAATCAAACAAGTCTCAAATGGCATTATCTTTCAAAAATCAAGTTCATGAATTTTAGACTTGAAAAAGTCCACTTTAATTCTCAAAATCATGTTTAGGCTCAAAGTTTGGATCATTTAACTACCTAGACATGTTACACTACTCAATTTAGCAACAATTCATGACAAAAATCGGCCATAACCTGTTTATATCAAAAAGCCCCAAATTTGCTCAAGAACACAAACCCTAGATTACTCAAAATTTGAAGTTTAAGGCTTCTAATCATGTTAAACAGCATCAATCTAGGTTATACAAGCATAATACATAAACAATTTAAGCTTAATTACACTAAAAAGCATCAAAATCAAATTGGGGAAAAAATAGCTCAAGAACACATAATTTCGAATTAATGGTGTTTAGGTGTAGAAATTTACCGTTTTTCTTAAGTAATTCTTAGATAGCATCCTTCTCAACATGATTTTAGCAAAAGATTTGGTGATTAACGGTTAAAAATTGTGATTTTTGGGGTTTTTTCTCGGGTTTTTTCGGGTTTTTTCGCTGTGAAATTCGCAGTGTTTTGTGTGGGAGAGTGAACTGATCGTTCAGCTCTTTATATTTTTTTTCTGTAATTTGGTCCCTCCGCGAGTCGCGGAGGTTTTTCACTTCAAACTCCGCGAGTCGCGGAGTTTGCTCTTTTTTTTTTTTTTATAATCTTTAACTTATAAAAACAATTAAGTAATTAATTTTAAAATTTTGTTTCCCTTGTTATTTAGGACGAGGTCGTTTCGGATCGATGTCCTAGTCCGTCCTTCGACAAAATTTTAAAATTTGTCTTTTTGTAGCGATTGTTTTAAAAGCTAAGATTTTTGGGTTTTTTCAATATTTTTGGCATACTTTAAATCAATAAGATTAAAAATAATGATAATAAAAGTTCTCGTCCCTCCTTCGGGTAAAGCAATTTCGGTTCAAAGACCTAGTCTTCAACTTACGACGAATTTTAAAAATCATATTTTTAACTTAATGAGATAAAGTAAATTTTTGTTTTTAAATTCACACAACTTAAATATAAAATTCAAAATTTAAAAATAAAAAAATTCACACCAAACTTAAAATTTGAAATGCATAAAATTAAAATTTCATATTTTAAAAATTAAAAATTCATACCAAACTTAATTTAAAAATTTATAAATTCATATCAAACTTATATTAATTTTTCAAATATTTACAATTTTAAATATATTGTTTTTATAAAGTTTACAATATTAATTTAAGATTTAAATATTAATTTTAAAAACATGGTAAAAAATAAATTTAAAAATCTTTTTGTCTTTTTATCCCACTTTAATCAATCAAATATTATCAAAAATATGCGCCCCTCTTTTCGGTAAAGTAATTTCGGTTCCAAAACCTAATTTAACTCATGATGAATTTTTGAAATATTTTGGGTTGATTGATTAAAGATATTTATACCTTAAGAATAAACGTTAAATTTCGCAGTGATGTAATAAATTTTTGAATGATATCAATAATTTCGGTAGCCAAACCTAATTTTATTTAATACCAATTTAATACTTTTTAGCGAACAAATTAGCGTTTATTATCAAAAGGTTAAAAATAAAAATAAAATAAAAACTGTACAGACATACCTGTGGAATAGATTTCTTAGTTATATGATCTATCCCATTCATAAGATAGTCGGTTTAATTGGTTTTCCATGGCTACATAGGCGTAACCTCGAGCATTCAGTGTCTTTTCTTCTAAACATATGAACGGTCCGTCTCTGCATAAAGTAACAAATTCGGTATTTGAATAGGTTTGATTATTTGAACATTTACCTCCATGTGACCATTTTCCGCATTTGTGACATCGTTCTAGGTGTCGTGCTCTTCTTTTCGCTGCGGATTTTGATTTTCCTTTACCAAATTGTAACTTATTATCTTCGCATCTGGATTCTTTTCTAACTCCATCCATTCTTTCTCTGATTACTGATACTAATTCGCTCGAAAGTATGTCATTATTACGTTTAGTGATCAAAGCGTGTAGCATTAGACCATGGTTTAGTTCACAGGCAGTCTTCATTTTGTAAAAACCTAAAAAAAATAAAAATTCAGAATGGGGGGAGAAGACTAGTTCTTTAGGGTCTGCTAGGGAAAGACCATACGTGTTCCATTTTCGAGAACTACACGAAAACAGACAATCTAACTCTAACAGAAATACATATTATCCTTTAAAGACTTGATTCTCCCCACACTTAGTTAGCTGTGGTGTCGAAATTGTGATTAACTTCGTTGTCGACTTCCATCGGACCATGTACGTAATGTTTAACTCTGTGACCATTAACTTTAAATTCAATCCCATTTGAATTTATTAATTCTATCGTTCCGTATGGGAAAACTCTTTTGACTATGAATGGTCCAGACCATCTTGATTTCAATTTTCCAGGAAATAGCTTGAATCGTGAATTGAAAAGAAGAACTCTGTCTCCTTCTTTAAATTCTTTTGAACTTCTGATTCTTTTATCATGCCATTTCTTCGTTCTTTCTTTATAGATTAACGAATTTTCGTATGCTTCATGTCTTAATTCTTCTAATTCGTTTAGTTGACTTAATCGTAGACGTCCGGCTTCATGTAAATCAAGATTACATGTCTTCAAAGACCAAAATGCTTTGTGTTCAATTTCTACTGGAAGATGACATGCTTTTCCATAAACAAGTCTAAAAGGTGTGGTTCCAATTGGAGTTTTGTAGGCTGTTCTAAAAGCCCAGAGTGCATCCTCCAATTTAATGGACCATTCCTTTGGATTTGATCCTACGGTTTTCTCTAGAATACGTTTTAAAGCTCGGTTGGTATTTTCAACTTGTCCACTTGTTTGTGGATGATATGCGGTGGAGATTTTATGAGTTACTCCATATCTTTTAAGAACTTTCTCAAGTTGATTATTACAGAAATGAGTACCCCGATCACTTATTAAAGCTTTCGGTGTTCCAAACCTTGCAAAAAGACGTTTTAAAAAGTTGACTACAACTCGTGCATCATTAGTTGGGAGAGCTTGTGCTTCCGCCCATTTAGATACATAATCAATGGCTACGAGTATATATAGATTATTATGAGATTTTGGAAATGGACCCATAAAGTCAATACCCCAAATGTCAAATACTTCACATACTTGGATGACATTTTGTGGCATTTCATCACGTTGACTTATTTTTCCGGCCCTTTGACATGCATCACAGGATTTGCAAAGAAGGTGTGCGTCTTTGTAAATTGTAGGCCAATAGAATCCAGCTTCATAAACTTTTCTTGCTGTTAGTTGAGGCCCATAATGCCCTCATGTTGGTCCTGTGTGACAATGGTTTAAAATTTTACTAGCTTCATCTCCAAATACACATCGGCGTATTATTCCATCGGGACAACTTTTAAACAGATGTGGATCTTCCCAGAAATAGTGTTTTATATCACTGAAGAATTTCTTTCGTCTTTGGTACGATAATCCTTTTTCAAGGAATCCACAAACTAAGTAGTTTGCATAGTCTGCAAACCATGGGATTTCTTTATAATCTATCTTCAATAGATATTCGTCAGGAAAGTTGTCTTGTATGGCCGATTCATTTAGAACTTCTAATTCGGGATTTTCAAGACGAGAAAGATGATCAGCGGCGAGATTTTCTGCTCCTCTTTTATCTCGGATTTCAATATCAAACTCTTGTAAGAGTAAGATCCAACGGATTAATCTTGGTTTAGCATCTTGTTTTGAAAATAGGTATCTAAGAGCAGAATGGTCGGTATAGACCACCGTTTTTGCTAGAACGAGATATGATCGAAATTTGTCAAAAGCAAAGACAATAGCAAGGAGTTCTTTTTCAGTAGTTGTATAGTTCGTTTGTGCTCCTTGTAATGTCTTACTAGCATAATATATAGGTTGAAATCGTTTTTCAATCCTTTGTCCTAAAACGGCTCCCATTGCAAAATCACTTGCATCGCACATTAGTTCAAATGGTAGATTCCAATTTGGTGTTATCATGATCGGTGCATTAGTGAGTTTTTCTTTAAGAATATTAAAAGATTTGATACACTCATCTGAAAAGATGAATGACGCATCCTTTTCTAGGAGTTTATTCATAGGAGTGGCAATTTTAGAAAAATCTTTTATGAAACGTCGGTAAAAACCGGCATGCCCTAGAAAACTCCTAACTCCTCTAACATTTGTGGGATGTGGAAGTTTAGCAATTACATCTACTTTAGCTCTATCCACTTCAATTCCTTCTTTTGAAATTTTATGTCCAAGAACGATGCCTTCTTTAACCATGAAATGGCATTTCTCCCAATTAAGTACTAGATTTGATTTTTCGCATCTAATTAGCATTCGTTCCAGATTAACTAGACATGATTTAAATGTATCACCGAAAACTGAAAAGTCATCCATGAATACTTCCATGCATTCTTCTATCATGTCGTGAAAAATCGCCATCATACACCTTTGAAAGGTTGCAGGGGCGTTACAAAGTCCAAATGGCATGCGTTTGTAAGCAAAAGTACCATAAGGGCACGTGAATGTGGTTTTCTCTTGGTCCTCGGGTGCTATTGGAATTTGAAAATATCCGGAAAATCCATCTAGAAAACAATAGTAACTATTTCCGGCTAATCTTTCCAACATTTGATCTATGAAAGGTAAGGGAAAGTGATCTTTTCTGGTGGCGTCATTTAATTTTCTATAATCAATACATACACGCCATCCTGTTACAGTCCTAGTAGGAATAAGCTCATTTTTCTCATTTGTAATGACAGTCATGCCACCCTTCTTAGGTACGCATTGAACTGGGCTTACCCATGGACTATCAGAGATTGGATAAATTAAACCTGCATCTAGCAGTTTAATAATCTCTTTCTTAACTACATCTTGCATATTAGGATTTAGTCTTCGTTGGCGTTGCACATACGTTTTATGACCCTCTTCCATAAGGATTTTATGTGTGCAATACGAAGGACTTATTCCTTTAATATCATGAATCTTCCATGCAATGGCTGGTTTATGAGCTTTCAACACAGAAATGAGTTGTGATTTCTCATTTTCAGTAAGAGAAGACGATATTATTACAGGTAATTCAGATTCACCATGTAAATAAGCGTATTCCAAATGGTTTGGAAGTGGCTTTAACTCTAATTTCGGAGGTTCTTCTATCGATGATTTATATCGATATCTGTCTTCTTCTTTTAGCATTTGAATTTCTTCTGTTGTTGGTTCATATCCATTAGCTATAAGTGTAGCTAACATTTCAGCTTCATCAATTGGTTCATTACCTTCTCCTAAAGAACATTCTCCTGTTCCTTGTAATTCTGGAAATTCTTCTAATAATTCTGCATGTGCATCTATAGTTTGAATATAATAACATGTATCATCTGCAGATTGTGGTTGTTGCATTGCTCTATCAACTGAAAAGGTAACACTCTCATCCTCTATACTTAGGGTCAGTTTCTTACCGAACACGTCTATCATTGCTTTAGCCGTGTTTAAGAATGGTCTTCCTAATATGAGAGGAACTTGAGAATCTTCTTCCATGTCCAAAACAACAAAATCTACTGGAAATACTAAAGTACCAACTTTAACTAGCATGTTCTCCATTATCCCTCTATGATATTTTATTGATCTATCGGCTAGTTGTATGCTTATTCTGGTTGGTTTCAATTCTCCAAGGTCTAGTTTAGCGTATAGTGAATACGTCATTAGATTTATACTAGCACCTAAGTCTGCCAATGCTTCTATTGAACTAAGACTACCCAGAAAACATGGAATTGTGAAACTTCCTGGATCAGATAGTTTTTCTGGTATCTTATTCAACAGCACTGCTGAACAATTAGCATTCATAGTAACAGCCGAGAGTTCTTCCATTTTCTTTCTATTTGAGATTAGATCTTTCAAGAATTTAGCATATCTTGGCATTCCTGAAATCACATCAATGAAAGGAAGATTTACATTTATCTGTTTAAACATATCCAAAAATTTGGATTGCTCGGCTTCAAGTTTTTCTTTCTTCATTTTACTCGGATAAGGAAGTGGTGGTTGGTATGGTTTAACATAAGGTTTATCCTTAACTGTGTTATCTTCATTAACCTTTTCAACTACCGGTTCTTTTTCCTTATCTTGATCAGGTTGTGGTTCTTGTGGAGTAGGAATAGTTTCATCAGAAGTTACAGGTATTTCAGGTGGTTTAAGTGTTGTACCACTTCTTGTGGTAATAGCTTTAGCTGTTTCATTCCGGGGGTTAGCATTTGTATCACTAGGTAGACTTCCCGGTTTTCTTTCACCTATTAACCTTGCTAGGTTACTCACTTCTTGTTCCAGATTTTGAATAGAAGCTTGTTGATTTCTAAATGCTTGAGCATTTTGTTCATTGGTTTGTTTCTGAGATGTGAAAAACTGCGTTTGAGTTTCAACTAGCTTCTTCATCATATCTTCTAAATTCGGCTTTTTATCATCGGTTTGTTGTGGTGGTTTGTTTTGAAAATTAGGTCTTTGCTGATTGTAAGTATTATTGGATACTTGTTGATTGCTAGGACCTTGTTGGTTGTTGTATGGAATATTTCGGTTATAATTCTGGTTTTGATTGTAAATTGGTCTTGGCGGTTGATAATTATTCTGATAATTATTTCCAGGCCTTTGGTTTATGTATGAAATATTCTCTCTTTGTTCCATTGTTAATTCAATACTGAGACAATCTTTTGTCAAATGTGGTCCTCCACACTGCTCACAACTAATTCGTATTGAGTGAATATCCTTAGTCATCTTTTCCATTCGTCTCTCGAAAGCATCTATCTTTGCCGAAATGGAATCTAAGTCATGGCTAGAATCGGCTCTAGCTGCTTTAGATGATCTAATGATATCTTTTTCTTGGTGCCACTCATGTGAGTGGGAAGCAGTATTATCAATAATTTTGTAAGCATCAGTTTCGGTTTTCTTCATAATAGAACCACCAGCTGCTATATCTATGTCTTTTCTTGTAGTGATGTCGCATCCTCGGTAGAATATTTGTACTATTTGACAGGTGTCTAAACCATGTTGCGGACATCCTCTTAATAACTTTCCATATCTTGTCCACGCCTCATATAGAGTTTCATTTGGTTTCTGTGTGAACGTAACAATTTCTGCTTGAAGTCTTACGGCTTTAGATGCAGGAAAGAATTGTTTAAGAAATTTATCAATTAAAACATCCCATGTATCGATCGCCCCTTCAGGTAACGATTCCAACCAATCTTTGGCTTCTCCCTTTAAAGTCCAGGGAAATAACATGAGATATATCTGTTCATCCTCTACTTCTCGTATTTTAAATAGTGTGCAGATCCTATTAAAGGTACGTAGATGTTCATTTGGATCTTCCTTCGGCGCACCACTAAATTGGCATTGATTAGTCACCATGTGTAGAATTTGTCCTTTGATTTCATAATCTGGCGCATTAATGTCTGGATGAGTAATTGCGTGACCTTGGCCAGTGCGTTTAGCTCTCATTCGGTCTTCCATACTTAAAGGTTCCAGATTCTCCATAATTGAATTTGTTGAATCGGTATCACTAGATGATTCTGATTTAATGGTTCGTTCCTCAACAATCTCTGTTTGAATGATTGGTGGTTCCGGAGGAAAGTTTAATGGTTCAGGATCTACGAACCGTTCCTGAATATTCTCCGGATTCTCAATTGTGAGGTTTGTTTCAAAAACTGGATTATCGGAAATTTGAGCTGAAGTACTTGGTCGACTGGATGACGATTCTAAAGAAAAATCAACGGCGGTTATATTTGTTAAACGATGTCTTGATCGAGTTACAGGTGGTGAACGTACAAAAGGTGGTGAACGTCTTGCTCGGTGCATTCACTGAATATCCTATTAGTTTTTAAAAGGAAAGAAAAATTATAATAAGTTATCCAATCAATAGACTTTTCTGATTTTGCCCACGTTTCGAATAGCCAAAAGATGCAGCAGAGGGGCAGGATTCGTTTGGTCTCAATATAATTGAGGACTGTTTGGCTCCAATAACCCGGTCCACGTACAAATCCAACTATTACTACGAACCAGAAAATTTTGATGTCTATCAATTTAACCACTTAAAATAAATTTTCGTAATTTTGAGAAATTTAGATAAAAAGTAGAAAAAATTCTAAGTCCTAAAAACTAGAATGACGAGAAATAAAAGAGAAAAAGAGTTCGTCGAAAAAGGTTGAAAAAGAAAAAAAATGGTTGAAAAATAAAAGGTGACGGAAAAATAAAAGAAACTTATAAAAACTTAAAAATACTTAACTAACCTAACCTTATTACTACAACTAACTTAAAATTATAATCGCAAATTGAAATTACTAATTGGAATGATAATTGATACATAGTAAAAGGTCTAAAAATATTAAAGCTTACAGGAAAAACTAAATCCCAAATGGAAATAACTTAAAAAGAAACTAAAACTTAAAAAGGCGTCGCAAAATTCTAAAGTAACTAAATCTTAGTCTAAAGAAAAAAGCACTTAAGGAATTCTACGGCAAAGCCTAAAAATCTAGGAGTAAAAATAACTATAACAAAAACTAAGTTTAAAATTAAATATGAGCTAAAAATACAAATATTACGCTACAACGATTAAAAAGGGACAAAATATAAAAATATACAAAAAGTTGTAAAAAGTACAATTTTTATAAAAATATTATTTTTATATTATTTATTTTATTAAACTATTAATTTTACAATTTTAATAAAACTAATTTAACTAAAATATATAAATAAAAAGTAAAAGTAAAAATAAAACTAATAATAATAATAATAATAATTAGGTTTAAATAATAATAATAATTAATTAAATCCCGTAATTAATGCAGTTTTAGGGCTTCTTTGTCGCCTGTCAGAAAGGCTCCGCGAGTCGCGGCATTTATTGCACCAAACCCCGCGAGTCGCGGGGTTCCAGAATTCAGTTGACAGGTTTCAATTTTTTTACGCGTTTTTCTTTATTTATTTTTTTTTTCTGTTTATTTTATTTATATCTGTTTTCTGTTTTTTAATTAAATAAAAGATATTAAAACTTATATTTTTGTAAACTAAAATAAAAATAAAGAAACTTATAAAACTTAAATATTTAACAAAATCTTAAAAATACTTATATTTTTGTTTTTCTTTTTATATTTTCGAATAATTAAAACGTATTTTTACAAAAACGAATTTTAATAAAAGTTAACTAAATTTTTTATTTTTTTTTTTTATATTAGCGTTGCGCTTCCGGCTTTTAAGATAAGTCCCCGGCAGCGGCGCCAAAAATACTTGATGTTATGCGAGGTGTATATAAAATAGTTTATATTTTACTAGGAAAAACTATTAAATACGATACAATTTTACACAAGATATTTATTTATTTATAGAATGGATATACTTAAACCTTGCTACAACACTTATAGGCAGTGTACCTAATCGTACAGTAGTGTAGTTTTTAGTAAGTCCGGTTCGTTCCACAGGGAAATCTTTAAACAAAGCTCAACGCTATATTAGTTTACTTTTATTAAAAATACAAATATATATATAAGTAATATTATTATTATAAAGGGGGGTTTTTACCGTTTAATGACCGGTTTGTCGATTTTAAAACTTTAGTCGCAGTTAAAACCTAATGTAAAATATAAAATAAATACAAGACTTAAATTAAAGCGTAAAGTAAATAACGATAATGAAATTGCAAATAATAAAAGTGCGATAAAATAAACTTACGATAATTAAAAAGTACGATAATTAAAAGTGCGATTAAATAACAATAAATAAAAGTGCGATAATTAAAAGTGCAATTAAATATAAAATAAAGGAAATTAAATATGAAATAAAAGAATTATGCTTATTTAAACTTCCGTAATCATGATGTTTGACGTGTTGATTTTAGTTTTATGCCCATGGGTTAATTGTCCTTTGTCCTGGATTATTCAATATGTCCGTCTGGTTTTTGTCCATAACAGTCCATCAGTCATAAATATAAATTGCAAGTGTCCTCATCAAATTATTCTTATACCCGAAGTTAAATGTTCCAACTAATTGGGGATTCGAATTGTAACAAGGTTTTAATACTTTGTTTAATGAATACACCAGGTTATCGACTGCGTGTAAACCAAGGTTTTACCACTTTGTTAACAATTACACCAATTACCCTTGAATGTAATTTCACCCCTGTTTTAATTATTCTAGTGGCTATTAATCCATTCCCGTGTCCGGTTAAATGAACGATTATTCGTACATATAAATACCCCGCCCATCGTGTCCGATCGAGTGTATATGGTAATTTATAGGGACGCCCAATTGTAAATCTTTATATTAACATTAACAAACTTTCATTTAGTTAAACAAATATAAAGCCCATTAATAGCCCATAGTCTAATTTACACAAGTGTCGTTCTTTTGTCCAAACCCCAATTATGGTACAAAGCCCAATTACCCAATTTCAGTAATTAGCCCAACATCATGATTACTTCGTTTTAAATAAGCATAATAATAACTTAGCTACGAGACATTAATATAAAAAGGTTGAACATAACTTACAATGATTAAAAATAGCGTAGCGTTACACGGACAGAATTTCGACTTACACCCTTACAACATTCGCTAACATACCCTTATTATTAGAATTATAATTAAAATTAAAATTAAAATATAAATTATATATATATATATATCGTATATATTGAGAGATGAGAGAAATAAGATATGAAATTTGATCAGAATTCGGTTTGCTTTATAGCCAGAGTTGAATTTTGGGGCTCCGCGACTCGCGGCAAAATGCTCTTCAAACTCCGCGAGTCGCGGAGATAGTATTTACAGCTCAGTCCTTGGAGTTTTCTCTGCCGACGATTTTTTATATATAAATATAATATATATATAATTAATATAATTAATTATATATTATATTATATTTATATACATAGTTAACTTGTAATTTTTAGTCCGTTGCGTCGAGCGTTAAGAGTTGACTCTGGTCCCGGTTCCGGATTTTCGAACGTCCTCGCGTACAATTTAATATCTTGTACTTTGCGTTTTGAATCTTGTACTTTTGTAATTTCGAGACGTTTCTTATCAATAATTGGAACCTCTTTGATTGTCTTTTGTTCTTTTGAGCTTTTTGGTCGTTTGCGTCTTTAATTCGTCGAATCTGTCTTTTGTCTTCACCTTTTATTATTTAAACGAATATCACTTGTAAATAGAACAATTGCAACTAAAAGCTTGTCTTTCTTGAGGAATAATGCTATGAAATATATGTTCGTTTTTAGCATTATCAGATTCACCTACAAAGAATTCACTGCCTGCAAACCTTTGGAATTTGATGGAACCGAAGGACCAATTGGATTGAAACGGTGGACCGAGAAGGTCGAATCGGTGTTTTCCATAAGTAAGTGTACTGAAGATGACAAAGTTAAGTACGCTACGCATACCTTCACAAGTACTGCGTTAACGTGGTGGAACACCTATCTTGAACAAGTAGGACAAAATGCTGCTTACGCACTACCATGGTCGGCATTCAAGCAATTGATGAACGAGCAGTACCGTCCTAGAAACGAAGTCAATAAACTCAAGGCAGAACTTAGAGAGTTACGAACACAAGGGTTCCACGTTACCACATATGAGCGACGATTCACAGAGTTGTGCCTATTGTGTCCGGGAGCATTCGAAGATGAAGAAGAAAAGATCGACGCCTTTGTAAAAGGGTTACCAGTAAGGATTCAAGAAGATGTAAGTTCACACGAGCCTACTTCTATACAGAAGGCAAGTCGAATGGCTCATAAACTCATAAATCAGATTGAGGGAAGAATTAAAGAGCAGGCGGCCGAAGAAGCCAACATGAAACAACTCAAGAGGAAGTGGGAGGAAAACGGTGATAAGAGTCACCAGTACAACAACAACAACAATTACAACAACAATCGCAACAACTATCCCAACAACCGCAACAACAATCGCAACAATAACCGCATTCCTAACAATAACTACAACAAACATCCCAACAACAACAACTACAACAACCGTTTCAACAACAATAACAATCCCAACAACAACCTCAATAACAACAATGGCAACAAAAACCAAAAACAGCCATGTCATAGGTATGAAGAAAATCATCAGGGGTTTTGCACGACATTTTGCAACAGGTGTAAAAGAAATGGTCATATGTGACAAAGTGTGAGGTCTATGGACCAAAGTTTAACAGAACTAAAGGAACAAATAATGTCAGAACAAGTAATGCCGAAACAAATAGTGTCGGAGCAAGTAATACCAACACTGTTTGTTATAAATGTGGAAAACCGGGCCACATTATTAGAAATTGGCCGAATCAGGGGAACACTAATGGGCAGGGCCGTGGAAGAGTTTTCAATATTAATGCAGCAGAAGCACAGGAAGACCCGGAGCTTGTTACGGGTACGTTTATTATTGACGATAAATCTGCTTATGTTTTATTTGATTCGGGTGCGGATAGAAGTTATATGAGTAGAGAATTTTGTGCTAAATTAAGTTGCCCATTGACGCCTTTGGATAGTAAATTTTTACTCGAATTAGCAAACGCTAAATTAATTTCAGCAGATAATATATGTCGGGAGAGAGAAATTAAACTGGGGGATGAAACGTTTAAAATTGATTTAATACCAGTCGAGTTAGGAAGTTTTGATGTAATAATTGGCATGGACTGGTTGAAAAAGGTGAGAGCAGAGGTCGTTTGTTACAAAAATGCGATTCGCATTATGCGTGAAAAAGGAAAACCTTTAATGGTGTACGGAGAAAAGAACAACGCAAAATTAAATCTTATTAGTAGTTTGAAGGCGCAAAAACTAATAAGAAAAGGTTGTTACGTCATTCTAGCACACATCGAGGAAGTTAAACCTGAAGAAAAGAACATCAGTGATATTCCCGTCGCAAAAGAATTTCCCGATGTATTTCAGAAAGAATTACCGGGATTACTCCCACATCGATCCGTTGAATTTCAAATAGACCTTGTACTAGGAGCTACACCAATAGCTTGTGCTCCATACAGACTCTCACCCAGTGAAATGAAAGAATTACAAAGTCAGCTACAGGAACTTTTAGAGCGTGGTTTCATTCGACCAAGTACATCATCATGGGGAGCTCCTATTCTGTTTGTCAAGAAGAAGGATGGTACATTCAGGTTGTGTATCGACTACCGAGAGTTGAACAAACTTACCATCAAGAACCGTTACCCATTACCTAGAATCGACGACTTATTTGATCAGCTACAAGGCTCTTCGGTTTATTCGAAGATCGATTTACGTTCTGGATATCACCAAATGCGGGTGAAAGAGGATGACATTCCGAAGACTGCTTTTAGGATGCGTTACGGTCATTACGAGTTTATGGTTATGCCGTTTGGATTGACTAACGCACCAGCTGTGTTCATGGACCTCATGAACCGAGTGTGTGGGCCATATCTTGACAAGTTTGTCATTGTTTTCATCGATGACATACTTATTTACTCAAAGAATGACCAAGAGCACGAAGAACATTTGAGAAAAGTGCTAGAGTTGTTAAGAAAGGAAAACCTGTACGCTAAGTTTTCAAAGTTGAAACGACTCGTCCTTATCCACCTGGACGAAGTCATCAACATTTGGTCCCATTGCGATGTTCGACTCCAAGTAATGTCCTTAAAATGAGCAAATGCACAGCGGAAGACTTAATTCTTACCTGAGAATAAACATGCTTAAAAGTGTCAACCAAAAGGTTGGTGAGTTCATAGGTTTATCGTAACAATCATTTCAATATGTTAATAGACCACAAGATTTCATAATCATAAACATAATACACTCGCAAGTGTATGTAAAGCATTCTAAGTGGTTGAGCACTTGATAACCATACTTAACATTTAATCAACGTCGCATATTCCCTTTATTATGAAATCTCACTACACCGTACCAAGTGTAGTCACCAAAACGAAGTACTGTGCAACCGTTGAATACTGGTCGTCCAGTCCGGTTGGGGTTGTCAGGCCCGATAGATCTATCAACAGGATTCGCGTTTACAATACCCATGTAAATAGTAGTTACCAAGCTATAGGGAAATATGCCAGTGGTACAACTCAACGTAGAATATATTTTTAAGTACTTGTGTCTATTTTGTAAACATTTATAAAAGCAGCGCATGTATTCTCAGCCCAAAAATATATATTGCAAAAGCAATTAAAAAGGGAGCAAATGAAACTCACCATACTGTATTTTGTAGTAAAAATACATATGACGTCATTTAACAAGTATAGGGTTGACCTTGGATTCATGAACCTATATCATTTATATATATATTAACACATATAATTATAGTCGGATAAATTTATTCTTAATTTATATATCTTATATATTTAATTTGTAATAAATGTATTCTTATTTAGAAAATATTTATTTGTTATAATAATATTGTTAATATGAAAATAATAATAATAATATGTTGTTATTATATTAATATAAATGTTAATAAATAATCATGCTAATCATAATAATAATAATTTTGATAATTCTATTAAGAATAATAATAATGATAGTTTAATAAAAATAATAATTTTGATAATTTTAATTATAATGATACTTTTAATAGAAATGATAATAATAATAATAATAATAATAATAATAATAATAATAATAATAATAATAATAATAATAATAATAATAATAATAATAATAATAATAATAATAATGAAATAATAAAGATAACTACCTCAAAGAATTTGACCTAAAAATAATGCCCACGCCCGGGCTCGAACCCGCGACGTCCCGCTAACCTCCTTATCCATTATCCAATCATCATCGTCTATATGCCATCTATATCAATGCTAGTGTTCATCTTCGTAACTCTAATCATCATAACTATATCTTCGTTTTAACACCATCATTATCATGCATTACTAACATCATCATCATGCGTCGTCATTGATCACCATCATAATTATGGTCATACTCATTGTCTTAATCTATTGTCATCATAATTACTAACACTTTATCCCACACAAATCATAACCATATCATGATCATCCTCGACACTTCTATCATCATAACCTATACCCTCATCAATATTACTCGATTACCATTATCAGCTTGATATCTAATAAAAAGTTTGGGCTTCGGCTCAATGGAAGCCTGAATCATATCGGCTCAACTATCTTTAAAGGAGTCCATATTTAATAGTCCATTAATTTAATTTGTTGGATCCACAAAAAAATATAATCAAGCCTAATACAGTTCAAGTAAAAAGGCTCGATAAATTCAGGGTTGAGAGGGATTCGTCCTGAAATAGTACTACATCGCACCATCCTTACATCATCATCTAGTCATCGGATATAATACACTAATTTGTTTAATAAAAAGGAATGGAGCCCATCAATAACTTTAACAGCTCATTCACTAAACAAATCCAATTTGTTGTTTCCAAATCTGTCGACCATATAACTGATTGAATATTTTTATTAGTTGATATCCATCCACTACCTCACTCACATGTATACCAACCATCTGATTAATATTATTATAAATCTAAAGTCATCTTTATATTTATCATTGTATTCATGTTCCATCATCATCATATCATAAAAAAAAAATATGGTGATGGTTATGAACCGAACCAGAAACAGTAATACCCGTAATTTGTAGTGGTTTTGGGGTGTCTTTCAGGTGCAAAACTGTGGCCAAAGTGGCGATTTGGTGATGGTTGAAGGTGGCGTACTGCAGCAGCAAAACAGTGATGCAGCAACCCAGGTGTCAGTTTTGGTGAGGTGTTTTGAGGTTCGATGAGTAGCAGGAAAAAGGTATAATGGCATGTTATTCCATTGACTAGTAAAACTAATAACCTTAGTCTCCAAATCTTTACTAATTAATATTCGGGTGTTATTGAAGTCACTATATTCGATACCACAACCATGGCCGTGACTCGAGGCATGGCTGTACTCAAATAGAAAACGACGTATACCGGAATGAGTAATAGCAACCAGTGTTTGAAGGGTTTTGGAAAAGCATTACGTATAAATGGGTTTCGAGTAACAAAGGTGGTGGTGATGGTTTAAAGAAGATGATGACTAAAGTGGAGTTGTGGTGGTGATTTACGGTTGTCAACAGGAACTAAGCCAAAGATGGTGTTTGATGGTGTGTATTTACTTATGACAACACGCAGAAACAATAACAAAAATAGCAGCTACAGTGATCGATTGGAAGCTGTGATGATGGTTTTTTTTTTGGTTTGTTGGAAATCGTAAGTGATGGTGTTGGTGGTGGTTTACGAACAGGAACGCAACAACAAAAACAATGGTTCAAATGATGGTTGTTCGGTTGTGAAGGTGGTTGTTTAGAGGTGATGTAGTGATGGTGGATAGGTGGTGTAGATCATGGTGAGGTTATGGTGGTGGTAGGTTTGTGGTGGTTAATTAATATGACGAGTATAAGTGGTGGATCTTTGGTCTCGGTTCAATGACCACAAATGGGTTTAAGGTGGTGGTGCTTGTAATCGTAACAAGTTTCTTGTGGTGGTTTTATGACCAACAGGTGGTGATGGTTGTTAAAAGGTGATGGCGGATTATGGTGCTCCCGGTGGTAGAAGTGAGGGTGAAGAGGATGAAATAATTGTGGGTGTGTGTGATCACTAAGGTTGTGCGTGTACTTATAATACCCATATATTTGACAAATTAAGTCAAACATTTATCTACAGTAATCATAACCCATAATTCAATCCTAATTCAATCATATATAGCAAACTGATATTGATATAGATATCAAGTAATAAACAAAGACACACGTTTAAAATTAGAAGACAGCTAATATGATTTGAAAATATCTACCGACAATCAGATATTTTTACATCGCGGAGTGCTAAATCATGTCCATTGCTAAACAATTGACGTATGAAAGTGTTCCTAAAAATCCCAAATTTTTAGATTAAACATATTAAATTATTTCACTCATTACCTGTTTGAAACCTGATCAAAAAGGTTCAAAAATTATTTATTTTCTGTTCCGATTATATGTATGGAGTACCTAATATTTAAACTTAAAAAGGTAAAAATATTTTTACCACATAATTACATATAACATCAACATTTAATATTTCAAATTACATTTTCAATATATATATATATATATATATATATATATATATATATATATATATATATATATATATATATATATATATATATATATATATATATATATATATATATATATATATATATATATATTCACACAAACTATGTACAATTAATTGTTCGTGAATCGTCGAAACTGGTCGAGGTCAATTGAATCCTTGAAACAGTTCAAACATTTAGAGGCTCAACCTTACAGACTTTGCTTATCGTGTCAAAAATATTAAATCGTATCGAGAATTTGGGTTAAAATTAGTCGAAATTTTCCGGGTCGTTACAGTACCCACCCGTTAAAGAAATTTCGTCCCCGAAATTTGAGTGAGGTCGTCATGGCTAACAATAAAAATGTTTTTATAACGAATATGAATTGATAAACAGAGTTTTATCACCATTGAGTAATATGGATAAAACAATTCGATAACTTGAAACGTATGAGTGGAGCTATCACAAAAGAATGAAAAGTTTCATCTTAACTTCTGACGTAGTCATGGTGGATTTCCGAAATTCATGGAATTTAAAGAAAATCTTCTAATCAGAAAAAAATATATTATCACGAATTATTAGCAACTGTTGGAATTACGGAAGAACATAAGTATCAAGGAAATATTTCCGTGATATGTTTAGAGATTAAGTAGAATGAAAGAGTCGTGTAACATGGTACATAATGAGGATAAGGTCTGTGAATCATCATCACGTTACATTAGAAATTTAGCATGACTTACTGTAATATAATCACGTTGGCCAAGCGTCATTATATTATACTAACCCATGCTTTAATTCCCAACACTTCTCCACTATTCATTCATAGTTTATACTTAAATTTTACAGAAGTTTCCAATATAATGGAATACAGATAGCACGAAGAGGTATATAATTTCGGACGAGAATATTTATGAAAATATCTTCAGAAATATCGAAGATATTTATGATGATATTTTGGAATTGCAAAGTTCGAAAGTTGATGAAAAAAAAAAAAAAAATTTCGCAAGATTTTAACATGACTTCGGAGTAAGATATTCTCTAAAGGTTTCATCGGATCCAGAATTACCTGGATTCTTTGAATATAGGGTTTGGTCCTTATATTTGTCATTGGTCTCCTTCATGGTGTGCTCAATCCAATTTTCAGTACCAAATTTTCTATCGAGCGTTCCTAACACTTCCTTCTTTATCATCAACATTTGGCCATTAAGACCATCTACAACATGCTGCTTCGTCAGCATTTTCAAAGTTAACATATCTGGGTCATTGGTTATCAAACCGAGGTGGTTTAAGGAGAATTATGTTTTTAAATGATTAAACGCTGATGGTAATATGGTGGAATATGAAAGGTTCCCTGGTAACAATAAACGAGCACGCATATATATCAAAGTTATAATAAGGTTGTTTTGAACGAAAAGTCGAAGTTGACTTGCTGAAGCCGTGACAAAATTGGCTACTTTGAAAGGGATTACCAAATTATTTTTGGGTAATAATAACACTAAAGGAATTAGCACAGCTACGTGTTAAACGTTTACTCAGTTTTCGAGGGTTTTTAGGTGCATAACTATATGCATCAATCTTTTCTTCCGTAGATGAAGTGCAGCTGGTTCATCCTCTCGATCGAGGTGTTTTCAAGTATTATGAAAGATTTGAACATGGATTGGAATTGTCAAGATTCAAATGAGGTTTAAGATGAAATTAAGTGACAAACTTGAAGAAATATTTAGTTTCATATGTTATAATCAATATTTTAATTCATTTTAATTGTCCAATATTATTAGTCCACAGCCGATAGTCCACAGTTAACAGTCCAATAATTCATATATAGTTTAATATATAATATTTGAATTAATTAATACGTTTCGTGACCCGTATACGTCTCAGACTCGATCACAACTCAAACTATATATATTATTGTAGAATCAACCTCAACCCTGTATAGCTAACTCCCGCATTACTGCATATAGAGTGTCTATGGTTATTCCAAATAATATATATAGATGCGTCGATATGATATGTCAAAACCTTGTATACGTGTCCCGATATTTAAAGTGCGTAAAAAAAAAATAATAACAAAAATTAAATGACGATAAATAAAGTGCGTAAAGTAAATAACAGAAATTAAATGACGATAAATAAAATTGCGAGAATGTAAATTGCGATAAATAAATTGCGATAAATAAAATGTAATCAGTTAGCAAGGAACAATTAGTTAGGAATAGTTAGCGTGGATTCTTAACAACATTTTTCTCGTAGTTATTTTGTTTGTTTCTAACAAATTTTATTTTGTCCAGCGTTTTCTTCATTATGCCACTTGTTGGATTCTGATAGATCAAAATCCAAATATGAAATTGAATGTAAATGGTTATTCTGTGGTGAACGGATACGTATATCGGTAGTTGTAAATAGGATCGTAAATGACTATTGAATTAGATTTGAAAGAATGTACAATATACTTATTAATGTGAAATCTGAATATTCCTTGGGTATTACCTACCCGTTAAAATATTTTCAACATTAACAGTTTGTACGAAAGAATTTTTAATTACAATCTTTATGAAAATATACTTACATATATATTTTCTTCAGATTTAATCATGGATTTAATGAATTAATATGATATTAATCTCATTTGCTTTTTGGTTTGAGCTAGAATAGCTAGTCTCTAAGACTTTAGAGATTACATAATCTCCATGTTTCGTGAAGATAAATGATATAGAACGATTCGTAGAACGAAAATTAATCGATGTAGAACAACGTGTAAAATGAAGATTATGCTCGAGGTACAGAATGAGATGTTGAGGCATGGATTGTTGATGGTACTGGTGTTGTTACTGATGGTACTGTTGGTGCCGGTGATGTTGCTGAAGCTGGTAAATTTTGCACCATATTCTACCAATTGATTACTCGAGCGTGAAATTCGTTGACTTCTTCTATTATTCCGGGATGATTGTCAGTTGAAACGAGCGGGTGAATAAGGTTCAGAATTGTGGATAGAATATAATCGTGTCGAACTACTCTGGAACTGAGGCTGAAAATGGTGTTACGAACAGGTTCACCGGTAAGTGCTTCAGGTTCTTCATCAAAAGGTGAATTCGGTTAGTGGAAGGGATCACCTTCTGCACATCTCCATTGATTAAGTCGACAACGAACCCATCAGATGAAGTGGGGATGGATGATTGGTTGATTCATTCTAGTGACACTACTTTCGGAGCTTAGGTGAAACTCCATATTAGAATAGCTGTCGGAATCCGAGGAATTCGAACTAGTTGAGGGATTCATCTCGTACGATCAGATGAATGATTTTCAATAAGAAATAGATTATAGGATGTAGATTAGTACCCTGCAATACATAATTTACATATGCATATATAATACTAAAATCCCATAAGTTACGGAGGAATCTACGGAATACGTTAGGCAAAGTTTACAGTAACAGATATGCTAAGATATGAATTAGCAGATACGCTAAGATATGAATTATGTCTATACACTATTCATGCAATCCAGGCAGTAAGATATGTCTAGATTAAGTATGATAAGCAAGTGATTCCCTAAAAATGATAAGCAGGAAATTTTTGACACGGAAAGATAAACAAAATTTTTGACATGCAGACACGGTCGAAGTTCAGACTCACTAATGCATCTAATCAACTATCAGTTAGACACACTAATGCAAGACCTGGTTCGCTAAGACCACCGCTCTGATACCAACTGAAACGACCCGTCCTTATCCACCTGGACGAAGTCATCAACATTTGGTCCCATTGCGATGATCGACTCCAAGTAATGTCCTTAAAATGAGCAAATGCACAGCGGAAGACTTAATTCTTACCTGAGAATAAACATGCTTAAAAGTGTCAACCAAAAGGTTGGTGAGTTCATAGGTTTATCGTAACAATCATTTCAATATGTTAATAGACCACAAGATTTCATAATCATAAACATAATACACTCGCAAGTGTATGTAAAGCATTCTAAGTGGTTGAGCACTTGATAACCATACTTAACATTTAATCAACGTCGCATATTCCCTTTATTATGAAATCTCACTACACCGTACCAAGTGTAGTCACCAAAACGAAGTACTGTGCAACCGTTGAATACTGGTCGTCCAGTCCGGTTGGGGTTGTCAGGCCCGATAGATCTATCAACAGGATTCGCGTTTACAATACCCATGTAAATAGTAGTTACCAAGCTACAGGGAAATATGCCAGTGGTACAACTCAACGTAGAATATATTTTTAAGTACTTGTGTCTATTTTGTAAACATTTATAAAAGCAGCGCATGTATTCTCAGCCCAAAAATATATATTGCAAAAGCAATTAAAAAGGGAGCAAATGAAACTCACCATACTGTATTTTGTAGTAAAAATACATATGACGTCATTTAACAAGTATAGGGTTGACCTTGGATTCATGAACCTATATCATTTATATATATATTAACACATATAATTATAGTCGGATAAATTTATTCTTAATTTATATATCTTATATATTTAATTTGTAATAAATGTATTCTTATTTAGAAAATATTTATTTGTTATAATAATATTGTTAATATGAAAATAATAATAATAATATGTTGTTATTATATTAATATAAATGTTAATAAATAATCATGCTAATCATAATAATAATAATTTTGATAATTCTATTAAGAATAATAATAATGATAGTTTAATAAAAATAATAATTTTGATAATTTTAATTATAATGATACTTTTAATAGAAATGATAATAATAATAATAAAAATAATAATAATAATAATAATAATAATAATAATAATAATAATAATAATAATAATAATAATAATAATAATAATAATAATAATAATGAAATAATAAAGATAACTACCTCAAAGAATTTGACCTAAAAATAATGCCCACGCCCGGGCTCGAACCCGCGACGTCCCGCTAACCTCCTTATCCATTATCCAATCATCATCGTCTATATGCCATCTATATCAATGCTAGTGTTCATCTTCGTAACTCTAATCATCATAACTATATCTTCGTTTTAACACCATCATTATCATGCATTACTAACATCATCATCATGCGTCGTCATTGATCACCATCATAATTATGGTCATACTCATTGTCTTAATCTATTGTCATCATAATTACTAACACTTTATCCCACACAAATCATAACCATATCATGATCATCCTCGACACTTCTATCATCATAACCTATACCCTCATCAATATTACTCGATTACCATTATCAGCTTGATATCTAATAAAAAGTTTGGGCTTCGGCTCAATGGAAGCCTGAATCATATCGGCTCAACTATCTTTAAAGGAGTCCATATTTAATAGTCCATTAATTTAATTTGTTGGATCCACAAAAAAATATAATCAAGCCTAATACAGTTCAAGTAAAAAGGCTCGATAAATTCAGGGTTGAGAGGGATTCGTCCTGAAATAGTACTACATCGCACCATCCTTACATCATCATCTAGTCATCGGATATAATACACTAATTTGTTTAATAAAAAGGAATGGAGCCCATCAATAACTTTAACAGCTCATTCACTAAACAAATCCAATTTGTTGTTTCCAAATCTGTCGACCATATAACTGATTGAATATTTTTATTAGTTGATATCCATCCACTACCTCACTCACATGTATACCAACCATCTGATTAATATTATTATAAATCTAAAGTCATCTTTATATTTATCATTGTATTCATGTTCCATCATCATCATATCATAAAAAAAAAAATATGGTGATGGTTATGAACCGAACCAGAAACAGTAATACCCGTAATTTGTAGTGGTTTTGGGGTGTCTTTCAGGTGCAAAACTGTGGCCAAAGTGGCGATTTGGTGATGGTTGAAGGTGGCGTACTGCAGCAGCAAAACAGTGACGAATGCAGCAACCCAGGTGTCAGTTTTGGTGAGGTGTTTTGAGGTTCGATGAGTAGCAGGAAAAAGGTATAATGGCATGTTATTCCATTGACTAGTAAAACTAACAATCTTAGTCTCCAAATCTTTACTAATTAATATTCGGGTGTTATTGAAGTCACTATATTCGATACCACAACCATGGCCGTGACTCGAGGCATGGCTGTACTCAAATAGAAAACGACGTATACCAGAATGAGTAATAGCAACCAGTGTTTGAAGGGTTTTGGAAAAGCATTACGTATAAATGGGTTTCGAGTAACAAAGGTGGTGGTGATGGTTTAAAGAAGATGATGACTAAAGTGGAGTTGTGGTGGTGATTTATGGTTGTCAACAGGAACTAAGCCAAAGATGGTGTTTGATGGTGTGTATTTACTTATGACAACACGCAGAAACAATAACAAAAATAGCAGCTACAGTGATCGATTGGAAGCTGTGATGATGGTTTTTTTTTTAGTTTGTTGGAAATCGTAAGTGATGGTGTTGGTGGTGGTTTACGAACAGGAACGCAACAACAAAAACAATGGTTCAAATGATGGTTGTTCGGTTGTGAAGGTGGTTGTTTAGAGGTGATGTAGTGATGGTGGATAGGTGGTGTAGATCATGGTGAGGTTATGGTGGTGGCAGGTTTGTGGTGGCTAATTAAGATGACGAGTATAAGTGGTGGATCTTTGGTCTCGGTTCAATGACCACAAATGGGTTTAAGGTGGTGGTGCTTGTAATCGTAACAAGTTTCTTGTGGTGGTTTTATGACCAACAGGTGGTGATGGTTGTTAAAAGGTGATGGCGGATTATGGTGCTCCCGGTGGTAGAAGTGAGGGTGAAGAGGATGAAATAATTGTGGGTGTGTGTGATCACTAAGGTTGTGCGTGTACTTATAATACCCATATATTTGACAAATTAAGTCAAACATTTATCTACAGTAATCATAACCCATAATTCAATCCTAATTCAATCATATATAGCAAACTGATATTGATATAGATATCAAGTAATAAACAAAGACACACGTTTAAAATTAGAAGACAGCTAATATGATTTGAAAATATCTACCGACAATCAGATATTTTTACATCGCGGAGTGCTAAATCATGTCCATTGCTAAACAGTTGACGTATAAAAGTGTTCCTAAAAATCCCAAATTTTTAGATTAAACATATTAAATTATTTCACTCATTACCTGTTTGAAACATGATCAAAAAGGCTCAAAAATTATTTATTTTCTGTTCCGATTATATGTATGGAGTACCTAATATTTAAACTTAAAAAGGTAAAAATATTTTTACCACATAATTACATATAACATCAACATTTAATATTTCAAATTACATTTTCAATTATTATATATATATATATATATATATATATATATATATATATATATATATATATATATATATATATATATTCACACAAACTATGTACAATTAATTGTTCGTGAATCGTCGAAACTGGTCGAGGTCAATTGAATCCTTGAAACAGTTCAAACATTTAGAGGCTCAACCTTACAGACTTTGCTTATCGTGTCAAAAATATTAAATCGTATCGAGAATTTGGGTTAAAATTAGTCGAAATTTTCCGGGTCGTTACAAAAGTGTGCATTTTGGTTGGAAGAAGTTCAATTCCTCGGTCACATAGTAAACAAAGAAGGTATTCAGGTGGATCCAGCAAAGATTGAAACCGTTGAAAAGTGGGAAACCCCGAAAACTCCGAAAACTCCGAAACACATACGCCAGTTTTTAGGACTAGCTGGTTACTACATAAGGTTCATCCAAGACTTTTCCAGAATAGCAAAACCCTTAACTGCATTAACGCATAAAGGGAGGAAATTTGAATGGAAGGATGAACAAGAAAAAGCGTTTCAATTGTTGAAGAAAAAGTTAACTACGACACCTATATTGTCATTACCTGAAGGGAATGATGATTTTGTGATATATTGTGACGCCTCAAAGCAAGGTCTCGGTTGTGTATTAATTCAACGAATGAAAGTAATTGCTTATGCGTCTAGACAATTGAAGATTCACGAACAGAATTATACGATGCATGATTTGGAATTAGGCGCGGTTGTTTTTGCATTAAAGACTTGGAGGCACTACTTATACGGGGTCAAAAGTATTATATATACCGACCACAAAAGTCTTCAACACATATTTAATCAGAAACAACTGAACATGAGGTAGCGCAGGTGGATTGAATTGTTGAATGATTACGGCTTTGAGATTCGTTACCACCCAGGGAAGGCAAATGTGGTAGCCTACGCCTTGAGCAGAAAGGACAGAGAACCCATTTGTGTAAAATCTATGAATATAATGATTCACACTAACCTTACTACTCAAATAAAGGAGGCGCAACAAGGAGTTTTAAAAGAGGGAAACTTAAAGGATGAAATACCCAAAGGATCGGAGAAACATCTTAATATTCGGGAAGATGGAACCCGGAACCCGGTATAGGGCTGAAAGAATTTGGGTACCAAAATTTGGAGATATGAGAGAAATGGTACTTAGAGAAGCTCATAAAACCAGATACTCAATACATCCTGGAACGGGGAAGATGTACAAGGATCTCAAGAAACATTTTTGGTGGCCAGGTATGAAAGTCGACGTTGCTAAATACGTAGGAGAATGTTTGATGTGTTCTAAGGTCAAAGCTGAGCATCAGAAACCATCAGGTCTACTTCAACAACCCGAAATCCCGGAATGGAAATGGGAAAACATTACCATGGATTTCATCACTAAATTGCCAAGGACTGCAAGTGGTTTTGATAGTATTTGGGTAATAGTTGATTGTCTCACCAAATCAGCACACTTCCTGCCAATAAGAGAAGATGACAAGATGGAGAAGTTAGCACGACTGTATTTGAAGGAAGTCATCTCCAGACATGGAATACCAATCTCTATTATCTCTGATAGGGATGGCAGATTTATTTCAAGATTCTGGCAGACATTACAGCAAGCATTAGGAACTCGTCTAGACATGAGTACTGCCTATCATCCACAAACTAATGGGTAGAGCAAAAGAATGATACAAATGCTTGAAGACATGCTACGAGCATGTGTTATTGATTTCGGAAACAGTTGGGATCGACATCTACCTTTAGCAGAATTTTTCTACAACAACATCTACCATTCAAGCATTGAGATGGCGCCGTTTGAAGCACTTTATGGTAGAAAGTGCAGGTCTCCGATTTGTTAGAGTGAAGTGGGGGATAGACAGATTACGGGTCCGGAGATAATACAAGAAACTACCGAGAAGATCATCCAAATTCAACAACGGTTGAAAACCGCCCAAAGTCGACAAAAGAGCTACGCCGACATTAAAAGAAAAGATATAGAATTTGAAATTGGAGAGATGGTCATGTTTAAAGTTGCACCTTGGAAAGGCGTTGTTCGATTTGGTAAACGAGGGAAATTAAATCCAAGGTATATTGGACCATTCAAGATTATTGATCGTGTCGGACCAGCAGCTTACCGACTTGAGTTACCTCAACAACTCGTAGCTGTACATAACACTTTTCACGTCTCGAATTTGAAGAAATGTTTTGCTAAAGAAGATCTCACTATTCCGTTAGACGAAATTCAAATCAACGAAAAACTTCAATTCATCGAAGAACCCGTCGAAATAATGGATCGTGAGGTTAAAAGACTTAAGCAAAACAAGATACCAATTATTAAGGTTCGATGGAATGCTCGTAGAGGACCCGAGTTCACCTGGGAACAAGAAGATCAGATGAAGAAGAAATACCCACACTTATTTCCACAAGATACGACAACACCTCCAACTGCTTAAAATTTCGGGACGGAATTTATTTAACGGGTAGGTACTGTAGTGACCCGAACTTTTCCATGTTTATATATATTAAATGAATTTGATTTTTACATGGTTAAGTGTTTCCAACATGTTAAGCAATCAAACTTGTTAATAATTGATTATTTGAAATGAGTTTCATGTAGACAATTGACCACCCAAGTTGACCGGCGATTCACGAACGTTAAAACTTGTAAAAACTACATGACGATATATATGGATATACATATAGTTAACATGAGATTATGATAAGTAAGTATCTCCATAAGTATATTAACAATGAGTTATATACATAAAAATGAGACTACTAAGTTAAGAAACTCGAAACGATATATATAACGATTATCGTTATTACAACGTCTTACTAAATACATATGTATCATATTAAGGTAATGTTACACTATATTTAACATGATAAAATTATAATTATATATATCATTAAGTATGTTAACAATGAACTACATATGTAAAAACAAGACTACTAACTTAAGGATTTCGAAACGAGACATATATGTAACGATTATCGTTGTAACGACATTTAAATGTATATATATCATATTAAGATATATTAATATATCATAATATCATGATAATATAATAATTTAACATCTCATTAGATATAATAAATAATGGGTTAACAACATTAAATAAGATCGTTAACTTAAAGGTTTCAAAACAACACTTACATGTAACGACTAACGATGACTTAACGACTCAGTTAAAATGTATATACATGTAGTGTATTTAGATGTATTAATATACTTTTGGAAGACTTCAACACATATATCAAAACACTAATACTTAACGAAAATGGGTACAATTACATTCCCATTCTTTTTTCATCAAGAATTCTAGTCGTATTCATATCCGTATTATACACAGCTTCTAGACGTACTTACAGTGGGTATATACCAATAGGAACTAGCATGGGATTCCACTTTTGATTATGTCATGTATGACTAATCAATTTTAACTTCTACCATGAACTAGTCAACTAACTAGAACTCCTTTTAACCCCACTCATCACTTACCACTCATCATTCACTCCATTTCACTTCCAATTCTCTTTCTAATTCTCTCTCAATACACACACACTTATGAATTAATTTTTCCAGTAGTTAATCATCATCTTCATCAAAAATTACTTCAAGAATCAAGCTATAATCATCTTAGGAAGAACATTTCGAGAACACTTCGAAAATCCTTTCAAGTTTTCTAGTTTACATCCAAGCTTTCTAATCCATTCCAAGTAATCATATAAGATCAAGAAACCTTTGTTATTTACAGTAGGTTATCTTTCTTATTTAAGGTAATAAACATATTCAAACTTTGATTCAATTTCTATAACTATAAACTATCTTAATTCGAGTAAAAATCTTACTTGAACTTGTTTTTGTGTCATGATCCTACTTCAAGAGCTTTCAAGCCATCCAAGATCCTTTGAAGCTAGATCATTTTTTGTCACTTCCAGTAAGTTTAACTACTAAACTTGAGGTAGTAATGATGTTCATAACATCATTCGATTCATATATATAAAACTACCTTATTCGAAGGTTTAAACTTGTAATCACTAGAACATAGTTTAGTTAATTCTAAACTTGTTCGCAAAAAAAAGTTAATTCTTCTAACTTAACTTTTAAAATCAACTAAACACATGTTCTATATCTATATGATATGCTAACTTAATGATTTAAAACCTGAAAACACGAAAAACACCGTAAAACCGGATATACGCCGTCGTAGTAACACCGCGGGCTGTTTTGGGTTAGTTAATTAAAAACTATGATAAACTTTGATTTAAAAGTTTGTTCTTCTGAGAAAATGATTTTTCTTATGAACATGAAACTATATCCAAAAATCATGGTTAAACTCAAAGTGGAAGTATGTTTTTCAAAATGGTCATCAAGACGTCGTTCTTTCAACTGAAATGACTACCTCTTACAAAAATGACTTGTAACTTATATTTCTGACTATAAACCTATACTTTTTCTGTATAGATTAATAAAATAGAGTTCAATATGAAATCATAGCAATTTGATTCACTCAAAACGGATTTAAAACGAAGAAGTTATGGGTAAAACAAGATTGGATATTTTTTTGATTGTTGTAGCTACGGAAAATATTGTAACAATTCTATACAAATCATAACTTAACAAACTTATATTGTATTATTCATGTATTCTAATATATATTATGTAATCTTGGGATGCCATTGACACGTATACAATGTTTTGACATATCATATCGACCCATCTATATAATATATTTTGGAACAACCATAGACACTCTATATGCAGTAATGTTGGAGTTAGCTATACAGGGTTGAAGTTGATTCCAATATAATATATATAGTTTGAGTTGTGATCTAGCCTGAGGCTTGTATACACTGGGTCGTGGATTGATCCAGAATAATTTATATTTATTTATTTCTGTACATCTAACTATTGACAACTAGTTGTAGGTTATTAACGAGAGCAGCTGACTTAATAAGCTTAAAACATTAAAACGTATTAAAAATGTTGTAACTATATTTTGAACATACTTTGATATATATGTACATATTTGTATAGGTTTGTGAATCGACCAGTGACCAAGTCTTACTTCTCGACGAAGTAAAAATCTGTGAAAGTGAGTTATAGTCCCACTTTTAAAATCTAATATTTTGGTATGAGAATACATGCAGTTTTATAAATGTTTTACGGAATAGACACAAGTAAATGAAACTACATTATATGGGTGAATGATCGAAGCCGAATATGCCCCTTTTGCTTGGTAGCCTAAGAATTAGTAAACCGATCTACTAATTGACGTGAATCCTAAAGATAGATCTATTGGGCCTAACGAACCCCATCCAAAGTACCGGATGCTTTAGTACTTCGAATTCGTTTTTATCATGTCCGAAGGATTTCCCGGAATGATAGGGGATATTCTTATATGCATCTTGTTAATGTCAGTTACCAGGTGTTCACCATATGAATGATTTTTATCTCTATGTATGGGATGTATATTAAAATATGAAATCTTGTGGTCTATTATTACGATTTGATAAATATATAGGTTAAACCTATAACTCACCAACATTTTTGTTGACGTTTTAAGCATGTTTATTCTCAGGTGACTATTAAGAGCTTCCGCTATTGCATACTAAAATAAGGACAAGATTTGGAGTCCATGCTTGTATGATATTGTGTAAAAACTGCATTCAAGAAACTTATTTTTGATGTAATATATTCTTATTGTAAACCATTATGTAATGGTCGTGTGTAAACAGTATATTTTAGATTATCATTATTTGATAATCTACGTAATGCTTTTTAAACCTTTATAGATAAAATAAAGGTTATGGTTGTTTTAAAAATGAATGCAAAATTTTAAAAACGTCTCATATAGAGGTCAAAACCTCGCGACGAAATCAATTAATATGGAACGTTTATAATCAATATGAACGGGACATTTCAATAACTGCTTACTCTTCTTTGTAGTAGCCACCAATGCAGCTTCTGGATCTTTAGCAGTTCTCTTAGCATTGATCTTGTTCTTCAGTTGTGTTTCCTCAAAGTTTGATAGTATACCAAACAACTCACTTAGCTCATAATCATCTATCTTTTCACTAATTATCATAGAGATAATCACAGATTCAAAATTTGAAGGTAGCAGTTCAATGAACTTTTGACACAACACTTGTTGTGTTTTCTCTACACCAACACTTTCAAGATCATTTATCAGAATCTGAAATCTTGAATGAAGATCACTTAAAGATTCTTTAGGCTCAGCCGCAAAATTTTAATAGCATCTAATCAGATTCTTCTTCTTCTGAGTCTTAACAACCGTGACTCCTTCATAGTCATTAAGAAACAGATCCCACATAGCTTTAGCAGTCTTGGCATGACTGATCTTTCTGAGAATTGAAACAGTAACAGCATTTCCAATAATACTCCTTATCTTGCTATCTAGTTTGAACTTTATGGCTTCTGCTTCAGTCCACCTTTCTCTAGGTGTTTCACGAAAATAGGCAGGTTGTGCAGCAACTGTATCTGAGGCAGGAACATCAGCTATCATAGAACCAGGAATAATGGGTCCTATTGTAAGAACTTGTTCAGCTTCTTCATGAATAGATCCTAAAAACTATAGGACTTTCAATTTTCAAGTTGCAAAATCTGTGCCATCGAATATTGGCACACCTTTTCCAGCCATAACTGGGGAAGGAATGGTACTGGTAGACATTTTGATAACAATATGGATCGTTTTTAAAGATCACCGAGATAGGATTTACACCTTTCCCGCTCTGATACCAGATATTAGTTCACAGTAATATAACTATGAACACCAGACTCTCACTTTATACTATAAATAAAGAATTTAAGTGCAGAGAATGAGAGAACATGATAATGAAATAAAGATTGATAATATTAATCGTGCAAAGTGCATCTTTCAATTAAACCATACGTCCCTATTTATACAGATGAGAACCAAATCTGGAGATTTGGTTTCCAAAACTACTTAGCTATAAATATGGAAAAGATAAACTACAAACCAAACTAATTTGCTATTAATTAGAAAGTCAACTCTGGAGATAAAATCAAATCTTCAAAACATATCTTCTTAATCTGCAAACATATCTCCAGAATATTCTTTAGCTTAGGCTTCAAGAAATCTTCAACGTTGACTTCAGTATTTTCCAGAGTCTGCAACTTCAGACTCTAAATCTCCAGACTCTAAAATCTGCAAAATACTTTTGACTCATCAGATTATTATTTCTACTTTTCTCAACAGGTTGTTACATTGGCATCAGTTTGAAATTACCACTTTTTACCAATAGATAAATATATTGTTAATGATTTCTTGAACCGAAATGCAAATGTTATGAATTGTTATTTGGTTATGCATAATATCTTTTTAATTAAAAATGTCCTAATGGAGGGTTTTTTTTCCAGAAATTGCTAAATGTTGGTGTTAAAGTTCCAAGAAGCTGCTCGCTGCTTTATGTTCCTTTGGAGTCATTTGATATGCAACAACTTTTAAGTGATAAAGGATTTTATGGCTCCAGGGCAAGTATATTTGTGTTCCAGGTGAACAAGCATCTTCCTTTTTCATGTTTCAACCTTGGTTTTTAAATTTTCATCATTATGTTTGCTCACATTAAGTAGATTGTTTTTAGAATATCATATATTCATCTGGTTTCTTGAAATTGAAACCCATGGTGTTTGAAGTTTAATTAGACTCAACGAATTTCTTTGTCCATTAGGGGTTTCCGGTAGCAGGTTTAGCTGGTCATAAAGAGATTCTATTTATGGACATAATGATGGAAATTTAAAAACCAAGGTTGAAACATGAAAAAGGAAGATGCTTGTTCACCTAGAACTCACATATACTTGGCCTGTAGCCATAAAATCCTTTATCACGTAAAAGTTGTTGCATATCAAATGACTCCAAAGGAACATAAAGCAACGAGCAACTTCTTGTTTCGGTTTTTGGAAAAATCGGTTTGTTGTCGGAGGTTAAGTTTTGGCCCTCTAGATCTTATTGTTTCATTTCGTTTGCTAATGAAGGAGACGACCAAAAGGCCATTAGGGATTTAAATGGGTCGAAGATCTTTGGACGTCCCATTTTTGTAGGTAGACTGAAACAACAAAGCTCGGGCAGTTTCGGTTCTTCTGGCAGATCGCGTGCTCCGACCATTTCTCAACTGAGGTGTAAGCTAAACATTAATCCCTTGTTCTCATCCAATCTTCATTTATCTGTTTTGATTGTGGACATGATTCCTTTGGAGGAATCAAAAGTTTCAAGCTCATGTTTCACGCATTAGTTTTTTCGGACCGTTAGGTTGTTTGTGTCTATGTGGGGATCAAGGGAGCTTCGATAATATCATTAACTCTCGTTCTAAAGAGTTTGCATTGATCGTACCTTTCGTTGGATTAGACGAAGGTTTTTTTCCTGTTTGCTTGGCTCGAAATAACAGGTATCCCAGTGAAGTTTGCTTAGAAGGAAAGTGTTTTGAAAGTTGCTGAGCTTTTTGGCGAGGTTATTGAAGTCGCGTGTTCATCTTCGCTTTTAGGAAATGTTGGTTATTTTTTCGCTTTAGTCAAATCGACTAAAGTTAAACATATTCATGATTTGGTACTTGCCGATTTAGGGGATAAAAAGTGCTCGAGAACTGAAGTGTGGGTGTCCGAAGTTTCGGATCATGATAGTATTAGCCGTATTATTTCTCGTGCTTTTTGCCATCGATTACTTGAATCAACTAACCAATTCATAGTTTCTAGCGGGTCTTTTGCGAGCAGGGCGGGCGTTTGTAACTTGAATTTAGAGACTACAAGCAGGGAGAATGTCGTCTCTGATTACGATTACTCTTCTCAGTTCAACTCGGGAAATGCTAAGTTGAAAGATTCGGTTATTGTCGAGACTAATGAAGCTGCAGTTTCTGTTTCTAAACGAACTCAGTCAGTTTAGCAGGGGTTCGAAACAGTTTGTGGGTCAGACAACAACGTTCAGTTGACACCTTTAAGATTTGGTTATTTTGATTGTGAAGTTTTCGTTCATGACAAAGATTTTGGTTGTGTCGCTAGTGATGATAGGGTTAGTGACGAGCCCTTTTTGACCCATAATGTAGCAACAAAGAACTTACAAACAGTGGATGCACTTGGTTTAAATGTTAGCTTTGTCGAACTTATGAATAAAATGTCGAATATGGAAGAATCGAAGACAGAGGTTGTTGATGATACCGGTTTAAAGAAAGGAAAAATCAGGGAGTCAAAGGTAAGGGTTTGAAAAAGAAGGTTAACAGGAAAGACGCTTCGTGTTCATACAAGCTAAAAGATAAGGTCGACGACTTGAATTATGGTGAAGCACTTAAAAAGTTGTTCATGGAATCTCAAGTCGTTAATAGTGTTGGGTGTTCATCGGTTTCGGATCTCGGATTGTCTTATAAAAGCGTGTTCAAAAATCATGCGGATCGCGGGTTAATACCCCCTCATCGGCTACTATGGATGGTGACGGTTCTTCTAATGGTCTTACCTTTAAAATCGATAACCGTTCTGGGAAACAGATTTGTCGGGAGATTGTTGATGGTAAGTTGAAAAAAGCGGGACCCAAAGATTGTTAGGTGTTTTGGCATGTTTGCGGATTATAGGCCTTTGTTCGTAGGTTTTCTTTTATATTGTTGTATTTGATTCGGTTTGGTTTGGTTTCCGGTAGGTGGGGCTCAGTTTTAGATAGTTTGTTATGTCGTTTTCTAGGTGTGAGCCTCATCTGGTTTCATTTTGTATCTTTTGTTAAAGACGTTTTCTTTTGGAAAACGTTTGCGTTTCTATATGAGTTTTCGTTTATTCGCAAAAAAAAAAAAATCTACCAATACTAATCCTCATGAGACTGTGAATAGTACCGGGTCGACCCGACCCGTCTTAAAAAAATTCTTTCCATTACTTTTTTTCTTTCATTTTTTAAACTTTTAGTTAACCGCCCGTTAACAATTTTCTTAAAATATAAAATTAACCGACCGTTAACCGGAAAAAAATACCCCGCAACGAAGTTATTTCTTTTATAACTTTTTTTACTTCTTTTTTCCCTTCCTTTTCTTATTCCATTGTTTTTTTTACCATTTAATTGTCCGATCGTTAACCCTTTTGTTTTAAACTTTTAATTAACCGAACATTAACCAAAGAAAACCACTCCACAGCGAAGCGCGGACTTTTTTTACTTGTTAATATTAATTTTATCATGAAGAGGTGCCTGTTCGTGTATGAATTCCCAATTTGGTAGGCTAAAACCCAAGTGGGGATCAAGCTTAGTGAAAACTACAAAATCTAAGCTTCATATAATTTCAATAGGGTTTCTTCGTTTCTATATATATATATATATATATATATATATATATATATATATATATATATATATATATATATATATATATATATATAGAACCGAGGTTCGGGTGAAACAATATTGAGCAGATCATACCGATCTGTAGGAGTACTTGGTCACAAACGACCAAAACTCATTGACTCTCATTCTATTCGTTCTAAATATGAACGACTACTACAGAGTGAGCAATAATGAAACTACAATAGAATTGACAAACATACAATAATCTCCAAACCTAAGCCTAAAACATACACATAAACCCGAATCCGTATCCAACCCCGCATCATCACTCCTCGGAGACAGCCAATCCAAAGCATTCACCGGGCAACCCAAGAACACCTAACTCGAGGCCTATTTGTCGAAGTCAACTAAGTCAACAACGCCGGCAACAACATCAAGCCCACTAAGGACTTGACGACGGGAAAATGGAATGAATGAACCAAACCAGCAGCAATAAAATAACACAAAATGCATAATCAAACCATATAGGGACCAGACATCTCCGCCAAGTTTTCTAAGGACATTTACAAACCCCCGAACCCAAGAAGCCAACAAACAGCGCCAGCAGCCACCAAGAAAACTGTCGGCAACTGCTAGTAACCACCCACCCTCGGTAGCCGCAGGCAGCGGTCCGGCCACCGGAATCCGCCGGATTTCAACAAAAAACACATACAACCGCAAACCTGTCAGGAACCCTCCAACCCCACCACAAAGTCCAAATCGACCAAAGTACTTGTAGAGTTCCAATGGAACTCGCCGCCTACAACTACCCATGAAGAAAGAAGGCACTGCGATGAACCGTCAAGTGAGATCAGCAGCAAACCCTGTCATCCCCAATGAATCGAACCCTAAAACAAACCCCCAAAACTCAAACAAACCCAGATCCCTAGCAACAAGGGCACAGAATCGCCGCCTGGATGCCGTTAAAGTGACCGGAGAAGGAATCAAGTCGAGCGACGTCGGAGAAATAAGGGAATGAGCAGTGGTACCTTATTACGACGAAATGAAAGTAAAACTGAACCACCGGCGAGATGCCGGTGGTCGGAAACGGTACCAACCAGAGAGCTACAAAATAGTTGATGAGTGGAGCAAGAATATTCAAAATTAGTAGCTTTTGCATTTTACCTCAAACGGGTCAAATATTCAAAATTAGCTGAAATGTGTGCTTAGCTTATACCCTCAAAGTTGGTGTCACTATTGAATAATCCATAACAGTAGCGCTCGCTAATTCTAATGGTACTAATGGTGGCAAGCTACGATATGCTCCGAATAAAGTACAATGTACAACATACTTTTGCACCCGAATATGGTGGTGGCAAATTAGGTGGGTCAGGCAAACAAATCTACCTTAAATTTATATAACTAAGCAAACATGTCTATCTTAAATCTATATATCCAAAATTCATGAACTTTTTTATAACTGAGTGTTTGTCATATTATACTACTATATATAACAGCTAAAGACCTTTGTGACGTTTCCCCTATTTTTGTTGCAATTCTCATATCATACAATATGTGGTATGATTAGAAGCATGTCTAAACCAATATTCTCTAAATATGTCAGCATGTATCATATAAGATCCATAGATTTTGAAAGACTTATACTTGGAGCTCTTCCAGCTTCAATTCAACGTTTTTTGTACAATATATGATCCACATATTAGTTGTGACTATTTTAAGTTTAACAATATGTAGGCTGCTCTTCTTTACATGACTAAACATAATTGATTGTAGCATTGTAATTTTATTCTTTAATAATGTGTACGATAATAACATTATCAGTACATTTTCTTTCAGTACTAACGGTTCGAATACTATTTTTTAAAGCTTATGTGCAACGCACGGGCTCATAATCACTACTACAAAAAACAGCTTTTAGACATGTTAAATAAGCCATTTAGACGTGTTCTTCAACACGTCTAGATGTAACAGCAGCACTAATTGGTATACGTCATTTAGAGAGGACCACGGAACCGGTCTAAAAAACCATATTTAGACGTGTTGAGTACTAGCCAGGGTTTGCAATTAGACGTGTTCCGTTAGCTGCAATGTTCCATTAGTTGCAATTAGACGTGTTCCGTTAGTTGTAATCAGACGTGTTCTGTTAGTTGCAAGTAGACGTGTTCCTTTAGTTTTAATTAGACGTGTTATGTTAGTTGCAATTGCACGTGTTCTGTTAGTTTCAATTAGACGTGTTCCTCCTGGTTTCATAGCGCCAAATATCTCAATTTTTTAAAAGTTTCAAAATTTAAGATTTTAATATTTCAAATTTCAAATTGCCACCAAATATAATCGATTTTTGAAACGTTTGCAATTAGACGTGTTGAATTGTAACATAAAAGTAAGATTTGTCTTAGACGTGTTGAATTGATTTGCATGTGGACGTGTTGAATCTCATAATAAGAACTGCTATATTATTTGCCAAATATATATAATAAATGGAACAAATCAACATCAATAAAACAGAATTTAACACACACACACACACATATGTATCATTAAAGTATTTCCAAAATAAAAAAAATCATAGATCTATATTTTCTAGTGATTAAGGTTTCAAACGAAAAAACGACTAAAAATAGTCTGGTTGAACATGGTCCTCAAAATGCTTTACAAAAGAAGCTCCTCAACAGCATAAACAAGGGTCTTGAATTCAAGTGTCTTCACTTCAGTTGATTATCTGCACTTGAACAATAAAACCAAACATCAAACTAAGCCAAACAAAGACTGTTGTTGAACATGAATAGCTGCACTTGAACAACATCAACAGTGTAGAATAATTAATGCACAACTGATATATATGCAAAAATGGTTAGGGCAACAAGTGTTTCAAAATAAACCAACATACCTTACATATAGATCATATAAAAAATGAATGAGATTAGATCAAAAAGGACACCACAAATGCCATCTTTTCATAATATCGTCTAAATCGATTGAAGATAAATAACGTGTATCCCATTGAAGATAAACAACGTGTATTCCATAAAAGCTGTATATTAATATAAGTTACTTCGTCAATATATATATATATATATATATATATATATATATATATATATATATATATATATATATATATATATATATATATATAGGATCAAGAGGGAAGTAACCATTCGGGGGGAAGCAAAAACTTTTTTTTTTTCGTTTTTTGAAAAAACTTTGTTCACGAACATTATAGATGAGATGAAAATATGAAGACACTTTTTGATAAATGTTTTTATTTTGGCGGGAAAACGCTCGAAGAAGTAATATATAACAATTATCGTGTTTTTCGAGCGTATTTTGAGGTTTTAGCTATTGGGGTTTAGATATTTGGGTTTAGATATTAGGGTTTATAGGGTTTAGAAATTTATGGTTTATGGTTTAGATTTAGGGTTTAGATTTAGGATTTAGATTGAGTTTTTAACACGAACGGTTTAGAGTTTAGAGTTTAGGGTTTAGGGTTTAGGGTTTGGTGTTTTGGGTTTATGGAATAAACCCAAAACACCAAACCCTAAACCCTAAACTCTAAATCGGGCTAAATTTTACTTCACAAAACATGAAAAAAAAAACGTTCATATTCTTCACGAACAATATTATATTGAATGTTATTTTTGTCGATCGTTTTTCCGCCTAAATAATAACATTCATCACGAGGTGTCTCTTCTAAATGTTCATATTTTCGTGTGATCTTGATGCCGGAAAAAAAAATTTCAAAAAAAATGAAATTATTATTTTTTGCTTCCCCCCGATTGGTTACTTCCCCATTGATCCTGCCCCTATATATATATATATATATATATATATATATATATATATATATATATATATATATATATATATATATAAAGTACACCACAAATGCCATCTTTTCATAATATTGTCTAAATCGATTGAAGATAAATAACGTGTATCCCATTGAAGATAGGGCAAATGGCCCGAAAGGGTAACCTATGTTGTCAAATTTGACAATCAAGGTAACCCCCAATTTCAGTAAGCCCAAAAAGGACTCAATTTTAATTTTTGCTCGCAAAAAGGACTGCGTGTTCAAATTTTTTTAAAATTGAGGTAATATCAGACGATTTTTTTAAAAAAAATCGCGAATTACTTCAAATTGAGACTTGAAACAGATTCCTAATGCTCCGAATTTCATTTTTTGTGAAGCAATTAGATCCAAAACATCACGAAAAAGGTTGAATCGACTTTTTCATCTCGACTTGTTCAAACGACTTGTTCATCTCGATTCATTGCTTTTCGTGATGTTTTGAATCTAGTTGCTTCACAAAAAATGAAATTCGGAGCATTATGAATCAATTCCGAGTTTCAATTTGAAGTAATTCGCGTTTTTTAAAAAAAAATGGTCTGATATTACCTCAATTTTAAAAAATTTGAACACGCAGTCCTTTTTGCAAGCAAAAATTAAAATTGAAACCTTTTTGGGCTTACTGAAATTGGGGGTTACCTTGATTGTCAAATTTGACAACATAAGTTACCCTTTCGGGCCATTTGCCCTTGAAGATAAACAACGTGTATTCCATAAAAGCTGTATATTAATATAAGTTACTTCGTCAATATATATAAGCTATATATATATATATATATATATATATATATATATATATATATATATACACACACACACACACACACACACACATACAAGCAGTATATATAAGTTGTATATAAGATGTATATGTATATATAAGTTGTATATATAGACATACAAGCTGTATATATAAGCTGTATATATATAAACATACATATACATATAAAATTAAAGTTGAATCAATTATAAGTCCTTTATACTCTGTGTGTAAGATACGAAAAACAACACCCAATGGCCGCTAGCAAATTAAAATACACTCATTAGACGATAACATTTATATAAGAAATAATATATATAAGCAATGGTTACATATTTCTGACTATATGGTGCGAAGAAAGACTGCTCAGTTTAGTTGAAGGCAGTCCTCATGTAGTTTATTTCATCATTTTTGCTAGATATGATCGATGCGCCTTGTATTTTATAAAGGTTCATTAACCTATATGGTGGGCTAAAAGCTACGTTCATAAACTTGTGTAGCCCCTTAAAATGCGACAAATAAAAAGAAAAAATAACATGTCAGGTCAAAGTATAGTCAAACGTGCATATAATAACATAAATGCACTTACAACCTTTCCAAAAAAAAAAAAAAAAAAAAGAAAAAAAATGCACTTACAGCATGAAGGAAAATATTATGCTGCAATCCAGACAACCCCTTTTCCAAAGTGTCATGATGTCATCAACATCAATTGTAGTTACGAACGTATCTTGTACACCAAAAATCCCGAGAGGGGAATTAAGGATGAAGCCGACGGTAGGATCTTCTCGACTTATCCATCTAGTATACACAGCTTGTATACATGGTCTGTTGGATAAGACATTTTCCAATGAAATCAGCTGCTTATTCACTTGTTGTTTCTTTTTTTCTTTTGCACTTCTGATGATCCTCCGTCACTTGGATCCACCTGAAATACAACAACACGTAGTATATAAACTAAAATAAGTATATTCTAAAATAAATATGTATGATCATGTAACTTAACTTTGATATGCTATAGTCTAATTTGAGCATATATATACCTGCTTAATACCGGTAGCCACACAGCTTTTATCCAGCGTTTTTGGTAATGCAACACTCCTTGATTTCGTTGCGTTATCCTGTTAACAAATTTTGTTACTATAACATCAAAAGTTAATCAACACATTATCAGTTTCTAAACACATCAACTGACTATTTGTGTTGGTAATGAGTAAATTTCAACTAGAATTGAGAGTTAATGGCTATGGTTAGAATTGAGAGTTAATGGCTATGGTTGTTTACCCCTTATATTGAGTCAAAACTAATCTAATTTTAAAATGCAAAGTCAAATATAACACTAATAATGCAGTTTACAAAAACGTGAAATTCATAAACTAAGCAAAACTACATGTACCTTATTTATATTTGGCTGACGCAATTTCAAGAGAGGCCATTGTATGAAAGCCCCGTTAGCATCCTTGAGTGTACTATATTCAAGATCTTTATCTAGTATTGGCATCGATGTAGATTCATAGCGAGACAAAACATACTCTATCGACACCTTCATGTAGCACGAAATGACACGCTGTCCATGTATCAAGGTAGTCTTATCGGTTGCATACATAAAACCCCTAGCACAAGGTGCATTTGCTGTACTGTTTGGGTGGAGCAAAATAATTTTTGTCCACCCCTATAAAGTAACAAACATGAAATATATACTGGAGTTAGAAGTATACAAGTATTTAGAGTAAACAAGTATTCACAGACTATAAAAGTATACAGAGTATTCCGAGTATACAATTATTCAGAATATAAACAATAACCTTTCTTTGTTACAATTCCATCAGACTTTGTGGTATCACCCCTTGTATTCTCAACGTTTTATTTTGTGCACCATTGTCATTTAGTTACGACACCATTTTCTGCATGAATTTATAATAGACTTATACTTAGGATACTTGCATAAACACAAGTAACGAGTAAGTAAGCATTACATGTACCTTAGTGATGCGAGTTATTTTCATGACATGCCATTGAACAAAACTTCCTACCACATCACTTAAAGTTTCCTTCACTATATGTTTTGATATGTCTGTAAGCAGTATTGGAAGCCTCAAGGATGTGTACTCCTTAAAAATGGTGTTTATTTTCACCTTCTTGTAAAAAGGAACTACACATTCCCCATTTACTTTAGTATATTCTGTGGTTGGATAAAGTGTACCCTTACCACACACAATGGCGTCTATACGATGCGGGTTAAGTAGCAAGATTTCAACATTTTCCTATAACCATTAGCAAACATAAAATATGAAATGTAGTGTAGTTAATTGAGTATATGTCTATTGAAGTAAACATTTAGATTTTGAAAAAGAGAACGTCAGTTACCGTTATGTTTTGCATATCTAAATGAGCTTGGTTTTGAACACTTTTAGCTTGAACCCTCGGTTCATGAATCCCTTGTTTATGAATGCCTAGTGCCTCCACTTTCCGCTTTTTAGCCACTCTCTGTTGTTCCTCCTCTCTCTGCAGGATCTCCATCTGTTCTTCCATTACCTGTTTTTCCTCACCTACCTTGTCTTGCAAGACCAACTGTTCGTCTACCTGTTCGTCCACTGGTTCGTCTACTTGTGTCGTATCAAATTCATGTGTTGAAGGAGATTCACTTGAACCAGGATTTTCTCTTAAACGCTCTTGCTCTTCTCTCCTACGCACTTCCACCTCCTCAAAAACTAGTTCCCTTACGTTTTCTCGAGTTACTAATTGTTGCCCCTCCTGTTTCATTCCACTTTTGCTATATCCTAATGTGCTACTAACACCCCTAGTTCTACCACCATGCTCTTTCCCTACATGAATTAACAAAGCATCCCCGCCCTCTTTATCCGCCGTAACTTGGAACAAAACAAAAAAAGTAATCGGTTATACAACAATTATGAAATGTTAAGGCGACATACACAAACAAAAATATATTACGATTTTCTCTATAAGCAACACATTTGTTTCTGGACAAATTGCCATCTTCCCTGCTTCATCTGGCTTCAACCTACCGAGCAAATAATTTCTCGCAACTTCCTCCTTGATATCGTGGTAAGGTGTATGTTTAATAGGATCATTTGCTTCCTTATCCTATTGTACTGAATGACCTACACGGGCATAATTTTCTTTCGGTTGTTTCAATGCATTTATTCTTCCTTGTTCTCGTAGTGCTTATACAGTGTATATGTGATTAAAAAGTACATTAGTTATAATATCAGATAATAACTTCATACTCGTTAAAAATGAAATGAATAACACTAACCTGGTTTTTCTGGTGTATCTTCAAGTTCACAAAACTTTCTCCATTTAGCCGGAGTGATGAAACTGTAATCTTGTACTTCAACATACGGAAGCTTGCCTTCATCCATATATATATCCGTAACTTTTTCCTGAATTTCTTGAAAGCGCCATTGCAAAGTTGAAGTGTTTTTTCCTTTGCAAAATCATCTTTGATAAAGTGATGTTCCTGTAGACGTTAAAGTTTATTGGTGAATGCTGTTACATTAATAAATTAAAAGCACTTGAACAAAATCTTAGTTTTTTATACCTTTATGTCCAACCACAATGCATTTCTCTCATCAGGAGATACTAGTTGCCAACTATCAACAAGATAATCAATCCTCCGCCTAGTTAGAACACCTAGATTGCTGGAAAAACGCGCTTGGTGTTTTCCTATCGCTTGCCTAAAATTGTCAAATAGAACCTCAAATGGAACCTTTTAGTTTGTTAACACCTCTTTTCGGCTTTGGCCCTGTTTGCTGAGGCACACCCCTATCATTGTTATTGTTTCTCTGTGTAAAAAGGAAATACATTGACAATAAATAAAACAATACTGAAAATTTACAATACGCAAAACAATAGTAAGCAAAACAATACTATGTAAAGAGGGTATATCCTTACCCAATATCAAATACAATATGCAAAACAACACAGATCAAACATACACTCAAATCAAATCCCTAAGGTAATATAAAACATGCATTAATTTAAAAAACAATATAACAAACATTTATCCAAAAACCAAAACTATTTCATCTGCAGTTTATTGCCTATAAGAACTAAATTACACATACCTGTCATATAATATAATATAGGTCAATTCATACACGTACCATGTTAAACCAATGGAGAGGGTTGATCTTTTGTTCGATCTCGAGCAGTAGGCAAGAGTGTAGGTGGGATTAAATGTAAAATTCGGTACAGTAGCCAGCCAATTGATAAATTGGGGGGTTAGTAATTGAGAAATGAAGGTGCTTTGGATCACTTCCAGGGTTTTTGTATAGGTGAATTGAACGACGAGGCATGAAGAAGAAGTGAAATTGGCGTTTTGTAAGTACGATCTTTGATTTGGAGTAGTATTAGGGTTTAGTTTTTATTTGGCGGTTGATTATGAATTTTTACGAATTTCAAGTTTTGATCTGGCGGGTATAAGAGTAATAATGGTGTTAGTTTTATTTTTATATAAGTAATACTATAATAATATTGCCCGTTTTCGTTATAAAATAAAATTAATAGCTCACGGTATCAAACGTTGAAAAAAAACTCAATGAATAAATTAAAAAATAATAATACCTTCAAACCTAATATAAAAAAATCAATAACATCGTGTTGCTACAACTTTTAGGTTTCGATGACCTCCTCTCCTTCTTGAAGGTCACCTCGGTAATAGATTGTATTAGTTGCTGATATCGGCCAAAAAGTCACGTTTTTACCTCCGATGTTAAGCCCTAAATCAATAAAGTTTCAAGCTTTATCGGAAAAATTATCGCTTCTCGGTTGATTTTGTAGATTAAATGATTACGAAGGCAATGCAAAAAGAATCAAGTAAAACAGAGCTAAAACGAAGATTCTAGAGCGAAAACGGTGAAAGACAAGAAATCAAGTTACGATCCAGCAAATCAGCAAGCCAAACGGGTTGCCAAACGGCTTGCCAGTATGGCAAACGGCTTGCCAGTATGGCAAACGGCCTGCCACACGGATCAAGCAAACGGGCATCGTAAACGGCTGATCTGACCAAACGGCCCCAACGAACGGCCTGCCAAACGGTCTGCCAGCCGCTTGTAGGCAAATTCCAATTCTATTTAAAGGGCTCTTTCCATCCATTTCAACACACACTCAATTTGTAATTCACTTTATAGGCAAATTCCAATTCTATTTAAAGGGCTCTTTCCATCCATTTCAACACACACTCAATTTGTAATTCACTTTATATTTTCGAGCTTTTTATTTAGTTTTTAGTAATAGGTAGCTTAGCTTTTATTTTTCGGAGGATATCCTGGCGAGTCCCTGCGATCTCGGGCAGATTTCTTCAGTCTTTTCAGGTTTTTATCCGAAACCTTGTCTTTTGTATTAAACATGTGTTCTTAACTTTTATGTTTAATAATGCGTTCCGATATTACCATGATAGCTTAATTAATTTGTATGTTGACATGATAGAAGTTTGGGGTAGCGTAATTATGTTAATTTAGTACGGTTATTGTCATAATACTAAACTTGTGAGTCTGATAGATTTGTATGCAAGCATCTTAAGGATTGACCAACCTAGGTTGTGATCAGGACTTGTCCTCCTATATGAACTTAGCTACTTCATTGGATTAAGATCCCTGGTTATACTGTATCTAAAGATTCTATGAACTCGGTATGATCGGAGTTCCCTAGAGGCATTTAATGCGCTTTTAGGACACATAACTTAGGAATTGAGACATGAATGACCTAGTATGCCTATTGACTGTTCCAAAAAGACCTCTTAGGAGCTGTTAAGATCTAGTTAGTGCCTTTACTGTATGACCCAAGCCTATTGCATGTTCTTGTTTCATTGTTGCCCTAGGACTAAGTCATATCAACTGTCTAGGTATCAATTAGGTTTCTATCTGCTTTATTTTCAGTATATCAACTGTAATGCTATATAATGTTTGGATTGATATGATCTCATTAGTATGATGAAATGGTTATTAGTTTTCACTTAAGGTTTTGCCAACTTAAACCGACGGACTCCTTCCGTTTGTGATCAGTGTTCAATCAACACGGCACGTTGTTATTCAGTTAACTAAACTGATAACGAGGGTTAGGATTAGAGCTTAACTCACTAATAAACTTAGTACATTACTGAGGATAACCTCCAAGGTATAGTTACCTTTCAATTATACAACCAAGTGTTATACTTTTCACTGCTCAAAGAGAACTCCGAGAGTCTAGAGATAAGTAGGTCTGTGTAATTGGCTCATCCAACCAGATATACACCATTCCAAACATAGCCTTAACATAAGCATAATTACCTTACCCTAACCCAAATCTAATATCTTGGTCAACATTTTCCTGATCTGCATACTCCGGATATCTTTCCACTTTATTTACTTTTTCGCACTTATGACCATTAGCTTAGACCAACTACTATCCTTTATCTAGGTAATTTAAATAAAAGACAATTATCGACTTGATCTTCAATTCGTTAATCCATTCAAAAATACAACCCAAGGTTAACTTACACCTTCTACACCTTAGAAAGTAAAAGTAAATTTAGGCCCCGCACAATATAAGTAAACAAAACCACTGTATGCTACCCTGATCAACTGAATCTGACGTGCTGTGGCCTAATGACACCGCACGAACAACACCGTCCGTTTCGGCCATATCGTAAGTAGCATATCAAGTTTTCTGGCACCGCTGCCGGGGATCAAATATTTTGATTGAGAAAGATTTTGAACAGACAAAAGTATTGTTTGGTGGTGTCTAAGAAAAACAATTATACACGGACTTGGTTGTTGGATTTTCCGAACAGTCTCTAATTATATTGGAACCAAAAGGATCATGCCTTTCTGTAGTCGGCCTGGCCACCTAGATACGAAGTAATCTGTAAAAATTCCTATCATTTGAAATATCCGATAAGGTTAGCGACCGAATTTCAAGAGTAATTGTTTTTATTATATTATCGATCCTTTTAGTCAATTAATATTTTCTAAAAGTTACTTTTCAAGTCTTTCTAAATAGAAAATCTAAAAATGGAACAACAAAACACCCTTGCTTCTATGCATAAGTCATGCTTAGAGGAAAGAGGAGGATCAACCACCTTAGGAACCGAAGGAATTCCTGAAATCAGTTCACACATGATTAAACTGGTCATCTGTAAATTTCAAGGATTACCGACTGACGATCCCAACTTTCACTTAAACAAATTTATCAGTCTGGTTGACTCTTTTAAGAAGGAAGAAAACGAGAAAAACATTTTGAAACTTCATTTTTTCCAATATTCTCTGTCTACACACGCTTTAGCATGGTTTGATGAACCTAAACCGAATTCAATACATTCATGGGAGGAACTGGCCACCAAGTTTTTAAACAAATTTTATCCACCCTCCCTACAAACCTGTTTAAGAAATGACATCACAAACTTTTCTCAAAAAGAAAACGAGTCATTGTGTCTAGCATGGAATAGAGTAAAGGTAATGCTTAAAAGATGTTCGAATCATTCGTTAAGTCGAGCAGACATAATCCGTACGCTTTACAATGGTTTGACCAAGGATGATAAGTCTCTCCTAGACATGGCCTCGCAAGGCAATTTCATGTCATGAACGGCAGACGAAGCATAGAATCTCTTAGACACAATAGCTGCACAACAGGAAGATTGGAGCAATGAAGCTGTTGAGAAGGATGGCGTCTTCACTCATATGGTAAAAATGATGGAAACCAGGTTACAAGATTTCACCCTCACTCTTTAAAGTTTACCAATTCCTAAAAGTTCCGATGCTACTAAAATCAATCTAAGGTATCCTTACCCTAGATGGGCACATAAACAGCAAAATAGCTCGGACCATAATATAATCTTCCTATTACACCAACCTACACTCCACTCTAAGGAAATTTTAGTTGAATTTATGAAAAAGCAATACACGATAAACCTTCAAGTCATAGAATGTCAAAATAAGTTCGATACTTTGATAAAGACTTTTGAAGAATTAATAACCAATTTTCAGCTTACGCTCAAATGTTTAACCACTAAAGTTGATATAGAGGTGGGAAGGAAACAAATATTAATATACCCATACAAGATTTTTTCCGATAAGGAACCTGTGTCAATTGATCCAGTTGTCAATCCACCGGAACCTATCTCTCGTAAGGCCCCGGAAATTATTCCACATGCCCGCATACCTTTCCCAGGTAGGCTTAGGAAGGAAAAACAGGAAGCGAAATTCGCTAAGTATTGGGATATTATCAAGAATCTGCATTTGAATGTACGACTAGTACATGCTTTAGTAGAAATGCCAAACTGCGCTAAATTTTTCAAAGAACTACTTTCAAACAAAGAGAGATTAAGAGAGATAGTTAGCTTGCCCTTAAGTGAAGAATGTTCATTAGTGTTACAACATGGTATTCCCCCTAAGTTAGGAGATACAGGAAGATTTACGGAACCTTGCTACCTGCAAGATGTCCAAATTAGCAATGCATTAGCAGACTTATGAGCCAGTGTAAACCTAATGCCTTATTCATTATTCAAAAAGCTCGGATTAAATGACTTAAGGCCTACCAGAATGACTATCTAACTCGCGGATAGATTAGTTAAGATTCCTCGAGGAATAGCTGAAGATGTCCTAGTCAGAGTGGATAAGTTTGCATTCCCCGTTGATTTCGTCATTATGGATATTGAGGAAAACATGAAGGTCCCACTCATACTTGGCAGACCATTCCTAAATACTGTCAGGGTCGTAATTGATGTACACGAGAAATCATTGAAATTAAGAGTTGGAAGTGAAGAAGTCACATTCAATGTTGACTGTCTCATGAACCATCCTCGCGAAGAAGATCTCAATCTCACTGATTCTTTTCAAGAACTCGTCAACGAATACCTGGAAGAAACCATGGTTGTATGTAGTCAAGATCAAATTTCTAAGGATCTGTTCTCGACATCTATTCAGCCATAAACCTTAGTCAACATATGTGATGACCCGTCCAAATCCATTTGGATGAATACATCATTCATTGATTTCATTGCCAGGTATTTGACCTCTATATGATACGTTTTATAAACATTGCATTCTTTTGAAAAGGTATACCATAAATGAATATTTAAATCCAAGGTTTTTGACATATGATGATTTCCACATATAGACAATCACCGTAAATAATGGTTTACAATAATACTTCCGTTGACAATTGTGATGACCCGAAAATTTCTGACCAAATTTAAACTTTATCTTTAAATAATTTAACGTTTCCGACACGATAAGCAAAGTCTGTAAAACCGAATCTCAAAATTTTTGAACTATTCAAATACCCTTCGGTTGTTCTCAACGATTCGCGAACCATTATATATAAATAGATACATATATATACTATAACTTGAAAACGTAACAAAGTTTTAATTGCATGATACCGTACATTAAACTTATTGGTTTATATATCTATTTGAATATATATGATTTCAAGTTATTTAGTAAACGATAGTAACATTCTATTATTGATTCGATTGATATTTAGATAAGTTAACTAAAAAGTTTAAGATGAACCAGTAAAACACTAATTTGCTACAGTATTTTCGAATTACTACAGTACCCGAAAAGCTACAGTGTTTTTGAAAATCACTATTTGCTACAGTAAACATAAAAACTTTGCTACAGTAACTTTGCTACAGTGAGACACTATTTCAAAATAAAAATGTATATGTATATACTACGAGACGATGATTTACAGAAGTAAGTGACCAAAACACTCGAAAGTTTAAGATACACTTTGAGTGATATAATTTAGGGATAATTTAAGGCTATATTTTGACAAAGGTACGTGTCCCAAAATGTAAATTACAAGTTTTCTAAGCGTATAAAAATGCGTTCGAGAAATCGGAAGCGGGACATAAGTCGAACGTAAACGTACAAGACATCGGAATAAAAATTACAAGTCACCTATACACGAGAATATAATATAATATATAATTAATTAATTTAAATTAAATATATTATATATATTATATAAAATTATGTCGACAAACAAAAAGTTAAAAGTTTGTGAGCTGGATCAGAGGGCCATGCGATCGCATGGCCTTGATGCCCAAAAACCATGCGATCGCATGGTGGGCTGGGACAGGTCTGGTTCTATAAATTCAAACGATTTCAGTTCAATCACACACATATATTTATCTATACTTCGTTTATAATTATTATTTATATTATTATTATTATTATTATTAATATTAAGATTATTATTATTAATCTTATTATTAATAGTATTAGTATTAGTATTATTATTTTTACGATACAAAAATAATAATATACATAAAATATTACGACGGAGGGATGTCCAAATGATTTCAAAATATGTTTTCGAGCGGGAAAGAGCTAAGGAAATTATGGGTTATTGCCAAGGAGGTTATGGGTAATGTTCGGGGATATATTTATGAATCAAACCTAGTGTTTATCATCTCCGTTGCGTCTACGTACTTTCCTGCAATATTGAATCTCAATATTGATACGTAAGCATTCATATCTTATCTTTTATATATTAATAGCGTATCCATGTCTAGTGCTCGAGTATAAATGTTTATGCATGCTTGTATGCTTAATTTCTTCGTTAAACAGTTTATTATGAATCATGAATTAAATACATATAATACTGGTAAAAGATATATGATATACATGTTTTTGGAAAGCTGGCGAAAAATCAATAACTTTTCATTTAGATATCGAATAGTTTCGATGAACGGATTAAAAGATATGATCAACTGAATTATGATTGACATTAATTGGAATTGCTCTTGAATCTGCAATTGATATTTAAACAACTTGTTTGTAAGATTAATAAATTGGATTTTTGAATATTACAGTCGAATAAATGAATCCTTATATAAAACACGTCTCGTTTTGTTAAGCAACTGTCAAAATTGACTTTTTGAAATGACTGTGGATAACTATTGTATGTCGATCTCGAGCATTAGGATTGTGATACACTATGACCTGACCTAGCTTGATAGACATTTATTGACCAACATATGTTCTGTAGGTTGAGATCTACGATTATTTGGTAATCCGAGTTTCAGTCACGTTTTGGTGAACAACTTTATGTGCTGCTAAGGTGAGTTTCATTTGCTCCCTTTTTAATTGCTTTTGCAATATATATTTTTGGGCTGAGAATACATGCATTGTTTTATAAACTGTTTTACGAAATGGACACAAGTACATACTAAATTCTACACTGAGTTTGAACCGAAAATCCCTTAGCTTTGGTAACTAGAAACTGCCGGTTATAAGAACTGGTGGGCGCGAGTAGTTATATATGGATCCATAGGGTTTGACATCCCCGTCTGTTCCAGGTATAGAAACCCTAGCCTGAACTATAAAACAGACGTATGCTATTTGAGTTTAGTACACGTTGGTTTGCGTGTATTGTACATGTTGGTTGCATGTATGTTAAAACATGGGTACTTATTATAACGTTAAAGCTTAGTTACCAGGGTGCTCAATTTCGTAGAATATTTTGATAAACGTTTCTTTATGAAACAACTGAAATCTTGTGATCCACCTTTATATACAGATTATGCGAAACACTAAAACTATGAACTCACCAACCTTTGTGTTGACACTTGTTAGCATGTTTATTCTCAGGTTCCCTAGAAGTCTTCCGCTGTTTGCTTATATGTTAGACAAGCTATGTGCATGGAGTCTTACATGGCATATTTATCAAGGAAACGTTGCATTCACCAAATCATCACCATGTATCTTATTTGGACTGCATTGTCAACGGAATTACTATTGTAAACTATTATTTACGGTGATTGTCTATATGTAGAAATTATCAGATGTCGAAAACCTTTGATTTAAATATTCATTTATGGTGTGCCTTTTCAAAAGAATGCAATGTTTACAAAATGTATCATATAGAGGTCAAATACCTCGCAATGAAATCGATGAATGACGAGTTTGTCCATATGGATTTGGAGCTATCGTCACAACAATGCAGTCAGAATAAGATACATGGTGTTGGTTTTGTGAATGCAACGTTTTCTCGAATAAAGCATGTATGACTTCATGCACATAGCTTGTATAACATATAAGCAAACAGCGGAAGACTTCTAGGAACCTGAGAATAAACATGCTTGAAAGTGTCAACACAAAGGTTGGTGAGTTCATAGTTTTAATGTTTCGCATAATCTGTATATAAAGGTGGATCACAAGATTTCAGTTGTTTCATCCAGAAACGTTTATCAAAATATTCTACAAGATTGAGCACCCTGGTAACTAAACTTTAATGTCTATATAATAATTACCCATGTTTTAACATACATGCAACCAACATGTACAATACACGCAAACCAACGTGTACTAACCTCAAATAGCATACGTCTGTTTTATAGTTCAGGCTAGGGTTTCTATACCTGGAACAGACGAGGATGTCAAGCCCTATGGATCCATATACAACTATTCGCGCCCACCGGTTCTTATAACCGGCAGTTACTAGTTACCAAAGCTAAGAGATTTTCGGTTCAAACTCGGTGTAGAATTTAGTATGTACTTGTATCCATTGCGTTTAAAATAAAGTGCATGTATTCTCAGCTCAAAAATATATATTGCAAAAGCAATTAAAAAGGGATCTATAAACTCACCTTAGCAGCACATAAGGTCATTCATCGAAATGTGACCGAAACTCGGAATGCAAAATAACCGTAGATCTCAACCTAGAGAACATATGTTGGTCAATACATGTCTAATAAGCTAGGTCGGGTCATAGTGTATCACAATCCTAATGCTCGAGACCGACATGCAAAAGTTAACAAAAGTCATCTCAAAAGTCAACCTGACCCAATATGATCTTTAAATCTATACATGTTTATTAACATAGTATAAGTCTTGATAATTGAATGAATTTATAGTTTATCAAACTCATAATATTATTTATTTCAGGAGCTATATTATACTTGAATTATCATGGCAATCGAACATGATTTTCATATAGTTTTCTAATACTTGAAAATCAGATTATAGTGCTTATAAAGCTTTAAAACATGATAAGACAGTCAACTTTGACAATTGTTCAATAAGACGAGACGTGCCTTATATAGAAATCATTTACTCGATTAGTAATATTTGACAATCCAATTAATCAATCTTATAAACAAGTTGTTTAAATCTTAATTGCAGATTCAAAAGTAATTTCAATTAACGTTAATCATAATTCAATTGACCATATCTTTTAATGCGTTCATCGAAATTACGCGATTTCTAAATGAAAAGTTATTGATTTTTCGCCAGCTTTCCAATAACATGCATATCATATACCTTATATTAGTTGTATATGAATTAAATTCGTGATTCATCATAACTATTTAACGACAAAATTTAGCATACAAGCATGCATAAATATATATACTCGAGCACTAGACATGGATACACTATTAATATATAAAAGATAAAATATAAATGCTTACGTATCAATATTGTGATTCAATGTTGCATAAAAGTACGTAGACGCAACGGAGATGATAAACACTAGTTTCACTTACGAACAGTACCCATGAATATTACCCATAACCTCCATAGCTATAACCCATAGTTTCCTTAGCTTTAATCCGCTCGAAAACTTGTTTTGAAAGTGACACGCTCGTGAGCTCGTCGTAGTATTTTATGTATAATAATAATACAACTTAATAATAATACTAAGACTAATAATAATAATAATAATAATAATAATAATAATAATAATAATAATAATAATAATAATAATAATAATAATATAATAATAATAATAATAATAATAATAATAATAATAATAATAATAATAGTAATATAAATATATATGTAAGTAGGTGCGAGAGATAGAGTGAATCAGAAATGAGAAAACGTTCGAACTTTATAGCACTTGGCCTGTCTCCCATAGCCATGCGATCGCATGGCTGTATAGGCATTTTCCCATGCGATCGCATGGGCCAACTGTCCAGCACTCAAAGGTTTTGTAATCTAGCTCGTCGACATAATTAAATATAATATATAATATATATAATTTAAATTAATTAATTATATATTATATTATATTCTCGTGCCCAGTTATCTTGTAATTTTGGTTCCGATGTCTTGTACGTTTACGTTTGACTTATGTCCCGCTTCCGGTTTCTCGAACGCATTTTCTTATGCTTAGAAAACTAGTACTTTTCGTTACGCGACGTGTACCTTTATCAATAATTAGACTTAATCATCGATAGACTATATTACCCAAAGTATAATCTTTACATTTGAGCGTTGTGGTCATTTGCTTCTATAAATCAATGTCTCGTTATTTATTAATATATATTTAATAATATTATTTTAAATCAAATCGTTTTAAGATTAAGTTAATATTTTATTTTATCACCTTGTAAAATATATATATATATACATTTTCATTTTGAAATAATGTTTTACTGTAGCAAAGTTACTTTGCAAAGTTTTTTTACTGTAGCAAATAGTGATTTTCGAAAACACTGTAGCTTTTTGGGTACTGTAGCAATTCAAAAATACTGTAGCAAATTAGTGTTTTACTTGTTCATCTTAAACGTTTTAGTTCACTTATCTAAATATCAATCAAATCAACAAACGAATGTTACTATCGTTTACTAAATAACTTGAAATTATATATATGTATATATCTTTATTCAGTATACGTAACTCAGTTTTTAAATACACATTGCAAGTTATTTATAATTAATTTTAATAATTAATATTTCAACTTATTGTATATATATATATATATATATATATATATATATATATATCTATTACAAATAGATGTTCGTGAATCGTCGGTCAATAGTCAAAGGTTAACTGAATATATAACATTAGTTCAAAAATTTTGAGAATCAATATTACAGACTTTGCTTATCGTGTCGGAAACATTAAATCATTTAAAGATAAAGTTTAAATTTGGTCAGAAATTTCCGGGTTGTCACAACATAAATCTCCCCTCTCTTAAAGTAATTTTCTTGGCAAGACTATCCAGATAGAACCACTAGGACAAGTCATTCCCCTACCTCTGTTAAGGAGAAGACCGAATGAAGAGACAGATTTCATTTCGGTATTTCAGGAACCCCAGTCAAAAGAGGACTGTGTCGAAATTCCTGAACCAACCTTCGAAACTAAGGAAGACGTTTATGAAGAGGAAGCATTAAGAAGGATAATTTCCAAAAATAAAGAACATATAGCATCAGTGACCGCTATTAAAGAAGAATCAGAATTCCAGTAGAGATATGACTCGTTAGACCGAAAGGAAATAGCTAGAATGAAGCCATCTATCGAGGAACCTCCAGAATTGGAATTGAAGAGGTTACCCGACAATCTGGAGTATGCATTCTTAGAAGGAGAATCGAAACTCCCCATAATCATCTCGAAAGACCTCACGCCACAAGAAAAAGCGAAATTGATTCAGGTTTTGAAATCACATAAGAAGGCAATTGCTTGGAAGATATCTGACATAAAAGGAATCAGTCCCAACTATTACACCCATAAGATCTTCATGGAAGACGATTTTAAACCGTCAGTTCAAAGGCAAAGAAGGGTCAACCCTATGATTCAAGAAGTCGTCAAGAAAGAAGTAATCAAACTTCTGGACGCCGGTCTGATCTATCCCATTTTCGATTCACCATGGGTCAGTCCTGTTCAAGTGGTACCCAAGAAGGGAGGGACGACCGTAATTCAAAATGAGAATAATGAGCTTATTCCAACGTGGGAGGTCACCGGTTGGAGGGTTTGCATATATTATCGTAAACTAAACGATGCAACCCGAAAAGATCATTTTCTATTACCATTCATTGATCAAATGTTGGAACGTCTATCAGGAAATGAGTACTACTGTTTCCTTGACGATTTTTCCGGCTACTTTCAAATTCCCATCGATCCAAAGGACCAAGAAAAGACAATCTTCACCCGTCCTTATGGAACATTTGCTTATCGACGCATACCCTTTGGGTTATGCAATGCACCAGCTACATTTCAGCGATGCATGGTAGCAATATTCCACAACATGATTGAACGTTGTATGGAAGTCTTCATGGATGACTTCTCAGTCTTTGGTAGTACCTTTGATTTGTGCCTTTCTAACCTTGAAAAGATGCTCACCCGGTGTGAAGATTCGAATTTAGTTCTGAATTGGGAGAAATGTCACTTCATGGTTAAAGAAGGAATAGTTTTAGGACATAAGATTTCAAAGTCAAGAATAGAAGTCGATATGGCTAAGACTGAGACCATAACTAAACTTCCAGAACCTACCATAGTAAAAGCGGTAAGGAGTTTCCTTGGACACGCCGGTTTCTACTGACGTTTCATCAAAGACTTCTCAAAGGTCACGCGACCTATCACTCATCTCCTCGGAAAGGAAGTTCTGTTTGTCTTCGATGAATAATGTATTAAAGCATTCAACTATCTGAAGGAACAGCTCACACATGCACCCATCATGATAGCTCATGATTGGAGTTTACCATTTGAAATCATGTGTGATGCGAGTGACTTCGCAGTTGGAGCTGTACTCGGACAACGGAAAGATAAGCATTTTCATCCAATCTATTACGCCAGCAAAACCTTAACCGGAGCTCAAGAGAATTACACCACCACAGAAAAGGAGCTACTAGCAGTAGTATTCGCCTTCGAAAAATTCCGTTCCTATCTCATCCTGTCCAAAACTACGGTTTATACAGATCATTCAGCCCTTAAATATCTATTCACCAAGCAAGACACTAAACCGATACTCCTACGATGGATCTTACTCCTTCAAGAATTCGATATTGAAATCAAACATAAGAAAAGAGCAGAGAACGTCGCAGCAGACCATCTTAGTCATTTGGAGAACCCAGCGATGGAACAACTTGTTGAACAAGATATTAGAGAAAAATTTCCGGAAGAACAACTTATGAGCTTAGGACAAGCTAACATAGGATCACAATTCACTGATACTCCTTGGTACGCTAACATAGCCAACTACCTAGTTGCTGGAATAGTACAAAAGTGAATGAGCACATCCCGAAGAAGGAAGTTTTTCAGAGATGCTAAGTACTACTATTGGGAAGATCCGTACCTGTTTAGAATTTGCCCTGAATAATCAGGAGGTGCGTAGATGAGAAACAAAAAACAGAGATTCTTCACCAATGTCACCACGGACCAACTGGAGTTCATCATAGAGCAAACTTAACCGCAAGAAAAGTCTACAAATTAGGATTTTATTGGCCTCTATATTTCGAGATGCACAAGAGCTTGTAAAGCGTTGCGACACATGCCAAAGGCAAGGTATTATATCTATGAAGAATGAGATGCCTCAGACTAATATCCAAGCTTGCGAGATCTTTGATATATGGGGATTAGACTTTATGGGGCCATTCCCGAAGTCTAATGGGAAAGAATATGTCATTGTAGCAGTAGATTACGTCTCCAGATGGGTCGAAGCCCAAGCATTTCCAACAAATGATGCCAAGGTCGTCACCAACTTCCTGAAGAGACTCTTCTACCAATTTGGAGCTCCCCGCGCTATAATAAGTGATAGAGGCACACACTTCTGTAATACCCAATTTATGAAGGTGATGCAACAATACAGAGTTACTCACAAAATGTACACTTCCTATCATCCGCAGACTAACTGACAAGCAGAGGTCACCAACAGAGCACTCAAAAGAATTATAGAACGCACCGTCGGCCATCATGGAAATAAATGGGCTGAGAAACTAGACGATGCTCCGTGGGCATTCCAGACTGCTTACAAGAATCCTCTAGGAACTACACCCTACCGCATGATCTATGGAAAAGCCTGTCACCTTCCACTGGAACTAGAGTATAAAGCTCTTTGGGCATTAAATACCTGTAACCTCGATCCTTCAATAACCGCTAGGCATCGAAAGATGCAAATGAATGAACTCGCTGAATTAAGAGACCAAGCGTACGAGACGTCATATATCTACAAGGAATGGACGAAGCTGACACACGATGCAAAAATGATACCTACAAAGTTCGCTCCTGGAGATAAAGTTCTACTCATTAATTCTCGATTCAAGAAGTTCACTGGAAAATTCAGATCAAGATGGAGTGGACCATACAAAGTTATACATGCTTTTCCACACGGAGCCGTGGAATTAAAATGACCTACTGGCAACTTCAAAGTCAACAGCCACTGACTAAAAGCTTATCTAGAAGACCACGACAAAGAGGAGCACCCCTTATTCTTTGATCCATTCTGAAGACCCGACAAGAAAAGTCGAGCTGTAACGACTTGATAAACAAAGCGCTCTTGGGAGGCACCCCTTGCTTATCCTTTTTATTTTCTTTATTTTTATTTCAATTATTTTTAGTTTACAAAAATTTTATCTCTGTGCACCAACACTAAGCGCCATACTTGCGTTTAGTACTTACAAGTTTTTTGAATGTATTCAGGCAAAATGCAAAGTTCAGGAGCTTCCGTTTACATCCCAGTTCGCAGGAGGAGGACTCCTAGAGTTTACCTATCGATCAGAACAGGCTGTCAACAGGGTAGTTAGGCCCAAGGCGATTGATCCTGGAGAGTGTTGAGGAGGACATTAGTATGGCACTGCCAGCTCCTCCTGTGCGACGCTCCAGGCGTTTAGCTTCGAGACCTGCTGAGCATGCAGAGCCACTAGAGACACATGAGCAACAGACTGTGATACATTATAGAGCCACCTTGAATGACCCAGATGTTACATGGGCAATACTCAGAGACCAGCATAGGCTTTATCGAGCTCTCAGAGCATACCTTCAGCGCTAAGGGATACCACGTAGTACTCTGGGCCCGTCGTTATTTAGACTAGCATGCCGTGTTCAGCCGAAATGATAAGCTACTCCCAGGCGTTCCACACCGGTCTTAGTTCACTCATTCGCTTCAGCCGCCATCCCAGCACATGCTACTCCCGCTCCCATCACGCCACTTGTCTTAGCTATTTCACCTGCTCCAGTCACTGAGTCAGTCCTGTTCATGAGCTACCCGAGGGTTGTCACTTAGTAACAGTCCCCATATCAGTTGAGCCACCCACGACCCAGGTTTTTGAGATTACCGGGAACATCCTTGATGAGGATCCTTTCTCGAGCCTATCACAACTGGAGTTGCCATCGGACCTTTGTCTAGATACACTGTTAGGGCCTGAGTTGGACGTAGGACAGCCGCTTGAGTATTTGCCGAGACTTGAGGATGACGATGATCTCTTAATGGATACTTCGCAGACACCGCTCAGCACATTGGCCAGGATAGTGATCCGTAGACTACTCTACTTTACTTTATTTACTTTTATTTTATCTTTTAAAGCATTGTATTAAAAGTTATGTATAGTGGAAATGCTGCTTTTCTCTTTTTGTTCTTCATGCAGAAATTTTATCAAAAGATACTGGTCCGTTCCAGCAATTAAGAGACTGACCGTAGGAATGCCCAACACTAGGAAAGTAACCTGACCATAGGGAAGTAATCCTTCCTCAAACCTATTTCAATTATTACGCACTAAAATCTCTAAGTCTGGAGTCACCCCCGCAACAAACTTAGAAATTTTAGAAGACACTGTCCTTAATTAATAAAGTATTAAAATATTCTTTTTCAGAGAACATTAGGGACAATGTTTTTCTAAGTGTGGGGAATTGGGTAAAGGTTTAAGGAAAAGTAACCGTAAAATGCCAAGTTTTGAAAAATTCTTTTGTCTAAAAGTAATTAGCAATGGATATTGGGTCAGAACTTATGTTTTGTGTCTAAAAAGTAATTAGAACAGTCACTAGAACGGAACGATTAAGTCAGAACTTATGTTTTGTGTTAAAAGATTTCTTTCGAATAAGTATAAAAAAGGCTACGCATGACCAAACACGACCCCTACTCCCAAAAGGTGAGGACTCTTGGACTCAAAGTATCTGAACGACCCATCAAATCTACAGTACTTTGTCAATTCAATTGATGAGCGTGCCAGTGTACGGTTCAAGTTAGAACTTGTTTTTGACATACGTTTCAAGGCCAATGGTTAGTAAGCGCCATACGTGGTGCATGTGCGATACTCCTTCTGAAATCATTCTGAATAGAGAAGACAAAAAGTCATTCGTTTCCGTTTCCACTCCACGCGATTTAAACCGATCAACTCACATAAAGAGTTGATGAATCAGAAATATTCACCCCAAATTCACTCCCAAAAATACACTACCCATTCACCTTCATTCCCTTTTCGCTTATCAAAAGATCCAGAGATTAATGAAGAGATAGATCGATCAAATTTGCTTCAAAAGCAGTTGTTAAAAGATTCCGAACCCCTGATTGTTTTTGATAGATCAAAGACCTATTTTCAGTGAATTATCACTTCCTCTCTGGGCACCAGGAATGAAAGACAAAAGTTATGAAGAAAGGGTATGCAAAAAAAAAATGATTATAACAGAGCAAAGTCTCTAGAATAAAGGCAAGAAAAACCTGAGAAGTTGCCCTAAAGAAGAATTGCCAAAGAAAAATTCTAGACAAAGTCTTAGAAAAATCCGCCTCTTCCGAAGAAACTTTTTACGGATTCCAAGCCATTCTCTATCCAAAAATGGATACTCTAAAGAATCGAAATCTATCAATTCTCTCTTTAAATCAAGAAGATCTGGATACCTTTCACCATTCCATAATTTCTCAACCAACCCTACAACCCGTCTTCCTCTTGAAAGAATGCCTAAGAAGAAGATCAGTGACGTCCTTACTTAATCGGTGGAGATATCGATGCTTTACCAAGCCTATGATGGAAACCGTTACACGACTAGCTTCTGAGCGACAATACAATTAGATTAGAGCACCCTAAACACTTGAGTGATATGAGTGATCCGCTAGTGAGGATCCTGGTCATGTATACTCTACATATGAGAGTTGGAAAGTACGCCTTTTTCACCATGGACACGATTGAAATCTAGCGACTAAAATCATCAAAGTTCGAAACTTTTTCTAATACTTTAGAAAGATGTGACGACTTCTGATGAAGGCATAATAAAAGGATCCACGGGTAGGCAAGGAAGAATCTTTTAGAAAGAACCTTATAATCCCGCTTTTTGCTTGAGGAAAAGCAAAGCAAAGTGTGGGGTATTTGATATCGGCCAAAAAGTCACGTTTTTACCCCCGATGTTAAGCCTTAAATCAATAAAGTTTCAAGCTTTATCGGCAAAATTATCTTTTTTTTGATTGATTTTGTAGATTAAGTGATTACGAAGGCAATGCAAAAATAATCAAGTAAAACGGAGCTAAAACGAAGATTCTAGAGCGAAAAAAGTGAAAAACAAGAAATCAAGTTACGATCCAGCAAATTAGCAAGCCAAACAGTCTGCCAAACGGGTTTCCAAATGGCTTGACAGTATGGCAAATGTCCTGCCACACGAGTCAAGCAAACGGGCATCGTAAACGGCTGATTTGACCAAACAGCCCCAGCAAACGTCCTACCAAACGGCCTGCCACCCGTTTGCCGGCAAATTCCAATTCTATTTAAAGGGCTCTTTCCATCCATTTCAACACTGATAATGCTAAAAACGAACATATATTTCATAGCATTATCCCTCAAGAAAGACAAGCTTTTAGTTGAAATTGTTCTATTTATAAGTGATATTCGTTTAAATAATAAAAGGTGAAGACAAAAGGCAGATTCGACAAATTGAAGACGCAAATGACCAAAAAGCTCAAAAGTACAAAGTACAATCAAAGAGGTTCCAATTATTGATAAGAAACGTCTAGAAATTACAAGAGTACAAGATTCAAAACGCAAAGTACACGATATAAAATAGTACGAAAGGACGTTCGAAAATTCGGAACCGGGACCAAAGTCAACTCTCAACGCGCGACGCAACGGAGCTAAAATTTCAAGTTAACTATGCATATGAATATAATATAATATTTAAATAATTATAAAATTTATTTATATATTATATTAATATTATATAACGTCGACAAACTAGCAAACAAAGGCAATTGGGCATGGCCAGCCTGGCCATGTGATCGCATGAGGTTAATACTGAGAACTCATGCGATCGCATGACCCTCAGTATCAGGCCACTCCTATAAATAGCCAACGAATTCGACGAATAATATATATAATTTTCTAAATCTTTTTCTTTCTCTCAATTTTATGTATCAAGTATCAATCCAAGTTATAATCTCAATTTGCAATTATAATTTTAAGTTAGTGATAATAATAAGGTTGGGTTAGTCGAATGTTTTAAGGTTTTGTAAGTTGGAACTCTGTCCGTGTACCACTACGCTATTTTTAACCACTGTAAGTTATGTTTATATTATTTTCATTAATGTCTCGTAGCTAAGTTATTATTATGCTTATTTAAGCTGAAGTAATCGTGATGTTGGGCTAAAATATTAAGACGGGGTAATTGGATTTTGGACCATAATTGGGGTTTGGACAAAAGAACGACACTTGTGGAAATTAGACTATGGGCTATTAATGGGCTTTATATTTGATTAACTAAATGATAGTTTGTTAATTTAATATAAAGATTTACAATTGGACGTACCTATAAATAACCATATACACTCGATCGGACACGATGGGCGGGATATTTATAAGTACTAATAATCGTTCATTTGACCGGACACGGGAATGGATTAATAGTTAATGGAGTTATTAAAACAGGGGTGAATTATGTACAAGGACACTTGGCGTAATTGTGAACAAAGTATTAAAACCTTGGGTTATACGCAGTCGATATCCTGGTGTAATTATTAAACAAAGTATTAAGACCTTGTTACAGTTTAAGTCCCCAATTAGTTGGAATATTTGACTTCGGACATAAGGACAATTTGACGAGGACACTCGCACTTTATATTTATGACTGATGGACTGTTATGGACAAAAACCAGACGGACATATTGAATAATCCAGGACAAAGGACAATTAACCCATGATTATAAAACTAAAATCAACACGTCAAACATCATGATTACGGAAGTTTAAATAAGCATAATTCCTTTATTTTCATATTTAATTGCACTTCTAAATTAAGCACTTTTATTTATCTCATATTTAATTGCACTTTTAATTATCGCTATTTTATTTACTTTTATTTATTTTACGCACTTTAATTATTGTCATTTATCTTTACGCTAAAACTAAAAATTGACAAACCGGTCGTTAAACGGTAAAACCCCCCCTTTATTATAATAATATTACTTATATATATATATTTGTATTTTTATAAATTAACTAATATAGCGTTAAGCTTTGTTTAAAGAACTCCCTGTGGAACGAACCGGACTTACTAAAAACTACACTACTGTACGATTAGGTACACTGCCTATAAGTGTTGTAGCAAAGTTTAGGTATATCCATTCTATAAATAATAAAATAACTTGTGTAAAATTGTATCGTATTTAATAGTATTTCCTAGTAAAATTTACTACTATTTTGTACCCCCTCGCTTTAACATCAAGTATTTTTGGCGCCGCTGCCGGGAAGCATTCTTGCTTAAACGCCGAATATTCGAAAATATAAATAGAAAAACAAAAAATATAAATATTTTTAAGAATTTGTTAAACATTTAAGTTTTATAAAGTTTCTTTATTTTTATTTTGTAAAAATATAAGTTTTATCTAATTTATATAAATATATTATAAATATATAAAACAGAAAAATAAAATATATATATATATATATATATATAAAACTAATCGAGGCCTAGTACTGTTACAGCCCAAGCCTGGCCCGAAATCCCTATCCATGCGATCGCATGAATTTTTAAGGTGAGGACCATGCGATCGCATGAGCCCTGCTGACACGCCAACTGTAGCCCTGAATCAGCATTAATTACGGGTATTATTTATTATTATAATTATAAAACCCTATTTAGTTTTATATTTAATATTAATTAAGTTTAGTTTTATTATTTAATTTATATATTTAGTTTATTTAGTTTAATTAAATTTTAAAATTAATATTTTTATAAAATAAATAATATAAAAATAATATTTTTATAAAAATTATACTTTTTACAATTTTTAGTATATTTTTATATTTTGTACTCTTTTAGCGTAATTTTTGTATTTTTCGCTCGTATTTAGTTTTAAGTCATAGTTTTTGCCATATTTATTTTTATTTCTAGATTTTTAGGATTTGCCGTAAAATCCCTTAAGTGCTTTTTCTTTAGACTAAGATTTAAGTGCTTTAGAATTTTGCGACGCCTTTTTAAGTTTTAGTACCTTTTTAATTTATTGCCATTTGTGATATAGTATTTCTTTTAAGCTTTAATATCTTTAGACGTAACTTTTAATTCTCAGTTTTTAAACTTTTAAGTTTTGATACGCTACGTTCTTTTTAGTTATTTTTCGGCCTTTTATTTTTCGACCTTTTTCGACGCGCTCTTTTTCTTTCTTATTTCTCGCAATTCTAGTTTTAGGACATAGATTTTTATTTTACTTCTTATCTAAATTTCTTTAAATTTCGAAAAAAAATTATTTTAAGCAGTTAAATTGATAGACATCAAAATTTTCTGGTTCGTAGTAATAGTTGGATTTGTTAGTGGCGAGTTGTGGACTTCCGATTTAAAGGGTCCTGGCTACCTGCTGCATCTATTGGCTATTCGAAAAATCAGAAAAGTCTATTAATTTAATAACTTATATAATTTTTATCTTTTAAAACTAATAGGATATTCAGTGAATGCACCGAGCAAAACGTTCACCACCTTTTATACGTTCACCACCTGTAACTCGATCAAGACATTTTGCAAATATTGCTGCCATTGAATTTTTAGAATCATCATCCAGTCGACCAAGTACTTCAATTCAAATTTCTGATAATCCATTTTTTGAACCCGACCTCACAATTGAGAATCTGGAGAATATTCAGGAACAATTCAGAGATCCTGAACCATTAATCTTTCCTCCGGAACCACCAATCATTCAAACAGAGATTGACGAGGAACAACCCATTAAATCAGAATCCTCTAGTGATTCAGATTCAACAAATTCAATCATGGAAAATCTGGAACCTCTAAGTATGGAAGACCGAATGCGAGCTAAATGCACTGGTCAAGGTCATGCAATTACTCAACCAGACATTAATGCACCAAATTTTGAAATCAAAGGACAAATCATCCATATGGTTACTAATCAATGCCAATTCGGTGGTACACCAAAAGAAGATCCAAACGAACATCTTCGAACCTTTAATAGAATTTGTACTTTATTCAAAATTCGAGAAATTGAAGATGAAACAATCTATCTTATGTTATTCCCTTGGACTTTAATTGGGGAAACTAAAGATTGGTTAGAATCGTTACTTGAAGGAGCGATTGATACATGGGATGTTTTAGTTGAAAGATTTCTTAAACAATTCTTTCCGGCATCTAAAGCCGTAAGACTTCAAGGAGAAATTGTTACGTTCACACAGAAACCAAATGAAACTCTATATGAGGCATGGACAAGATTTGGAAAGTTATTGAGAGGATGTCCGCAACATGGTTTAGATACTTATCAAATAGTACAAATATTCTACCAAGGATGCGACATCACTACAAGAAAAGATATTGATATAGCAGCTGGTGGCTCCATCATGAAGAAAACCGCAACTGAAGCTTATAAATTTATTGATAACACTGCTTCCCACTCACATGAGTGGCACCAAGAAAAAGATATCGTTAGATCATCTAAAGCAGCTAGAGCCGATTCTAGCTATGACTTTGATTCCATTTCCGCAAAGATAGATGCTGTCGAGAGACGAATGGAAAAGATGACTAAAGATATTCACTCAATACGAATTAGTTGTGAGCAGTGTGGAGGACCACATTTGACAAAAGATTGTCTCAGTATTGAACAAACAATGGAACAAAGAAAGAATGTTTCATACATGAACCAAAGGCCTGGAAATAATTATCAGAATAATTATCAACCGCCAAGACCAAATTACAATCAAAATCAGAATTATAACCGAATTATTCCATACAATAACCAACAAGGTCCTAGCAATCAGCAAAGACCTGGTTATATCAAACAACCACAAACCGATGATAAAAAGCCAAATTTAGAAGACATGATGTCGAAGCTAGTTGAATCTCAAACGCAGTTTTTCACATCTCAAAAACAAACCAATGAACAAAATGCTCAAGCATTTAGAAATCAACAAGCTTCTATTCAAAATTTGGAACAAGAAGTAAGCAACCTAGCAAGGTTGATAGGTGAAAGAAAACCGGGAAGTTTACCTAGCGATACAAATACTAACCCCCGGAATGAAACAGCTAAAGCTATTACCACAAGAAGTGGTATTACACTTAAACCACCTGAAATACCTGTAATTTCTGACAACTCTATTCCTACTCCACAAGAACCACAACCTGAAAAAGAGAAGGAAACTGAACCGGTAGTTGACAAGGTTAATGAAGATAACATAATTAAGGCAAAACCTTATGTTAAACCATATCAACCACCACTTCCATACCCAAGTAAATTAAGAAAAGAAAGACTTGAAGCCGAGCAATCCAAATTCTTGGATATGTTTAAACAGATAAATGTCAATCTTCCTTTCATTGATGTAATTTCAGGAATGCCAAGATATGCTAAATTTCTGAAAGATCTAATCACAAATAGATGGAAAATGGAAGAACTCTCGGCTGTCACAATGAATGCTAATTGTTCTGCAGTGTTGCTGAATAAGATACCAGAAAAACTATCAGATCCAGGAAGTTTCACAATTCCATGTTTTCTGGGTAGTCTTAGTTCAATAGAAGCATTGGCAGACTTAGGAGCTAGTATAAATTTAATGCCATATTCATTATACACTAAACTAGACCTTGGAGATTTAAAACCAACACAAAAAAGTATACAATTAGCCGATCAATCAGTAAAATATCCTAGAGGGATAATGGAAAACATGCTAGTTAAAGTTGGTAATCTAGTATTCCCAGTAGACTTTGTTATTCTAGACATGGAAGAAGATTATCGAGTTCCTCTTATATTAGGAAGACCATTCTTAAACACGGCTAAAGCAATAATAGACGTGTTTGGTAAGAAATTGACCCTAAGTATAGAGGATGAGAGTATTACCTTTTCTGTTGATAAAGCAATGCAACAACCACAATCTGCAGATGATACATACTATTATGTTCAAACTATAGATCCACATGCAGAATTGTTACGAGAATTTCCTGAATTACAAGGAACAGGAGAATGTTCTTTAAGAGAAGGAGATGAACCAGTTGATGAAGTTGAAATGTTAGCTGCACTTATGGCTAATGGATATGAACCAACAACAGAAGAAATCCAAGTACTAAAAGAGGAAGACAGATATCGATACAAATCATCGATAGAAGAACCACCGACATTAGAGTTAAAGCCACTTCCAAACCATTTGGAATATGCTTATTTACATGGTAAATCTGAATTACCTGTAATAATATCGTCTTCTCTTACTGAAAATGAAAAATCTCAACTCATTTCTGTGCTAAAAGCTCATAAATCAGCAATTGCATGGAAAATTCATGACATTAAAGGTATAAGTCCTTCGTATTGCACACATAAAATCCTTATGGAAGAAAATCATAAAACATATGTGCAACGCCAACGAAGACTAAATCCTAATATGCAAGATGTTGTTAAAAAAGAAATAATTAAACTGCTAGATGCAGGTTTAATTTATCCAATTTCTGATAGTCCATGGGTAAGCCCAGTTCAATGTGTACCAAAGAAGGGTGGCATCACTGTCATCACAAATGATAATGATGAGCTTATTCCTACTAGGACTGTAACAGGATGGCGTGTTTGTATTGATTATAGAAAATTAAATGACGCCACAAGAAAAGATCACTTTCCATTACCTTTCATTGATCAAATGATAGAAAGGTTAGCCGGAAATAGTTTCTATTGTTTTCTTGACGGTTTCTCTGGATACTTTCAAATTCCTATCGCACCCAAGGACCAAGAGAAAACTACTTTCACATGCCCTTATGGTACTTTTGCTTACAAACGCATGCCATTTGGACTTTGCAACGCCCCTGCAACCTTTCAAAGGTGCATGATGGCAATTTTTCATGACATGATAGAAGAATGCATGGAAGTTTTCATGGATGACTTTTCAGTCTTCGGTGATACTTTTGAAACATGTCTAATTAATCTTGAACGAATGCTTATTAGATGCGAGAAATCAAATCTAGTACTTAATTGGGAGAAATGCCATTTCATGGTTAAAGAAGGCATCGTTCTTGGTCATAAAATTTCAAGTAAAGGAATTGAAGTGGATAAATCTAAAGTAGATGTAATCGCTAAACTTCCACATCCCACCAATGTTAGAGGAGTTAGGAGTTTTCTAGGACATGCCGGTTTTTACCGACATTTCATAAAAGATTTTTCTAAAATTGCCACTCCAATGAATAAACTCCTTGAAAAAGATGCTCCATTCATCTTTTCGGATGAATGTATTAAATATTTTAATATTCTTAAAGAGCAACTTACTAATGCACCGATCATGATAACTCCAAACTGGAAGTTACCATTCGAACTTATGTGCGATGCAAGTGATTTTGCAATGGGAGCCGTTTTAGGTCAAAGAATTGACAAACGATTCAAACCTATATACTATGCTAGTAAGACGTTACAAGGAGCACAGACGAATTATACAACTACTGAAAAAGAACTCCTTGCTATTGTCTTTACTTTTGACAAATTTCGTTCATATCTCGTTCTAGCTAAAACGGTGGTCTATACTGACCATTCAGCCCTTAAATATTTATTTTCAAAACAAGATGCCAAACCACGATTAATCCGTTGGATCTTACTCTTACAAGAATTCGACATTGAAATCCGAGATAAAAAAGGAGAAGAAAATCTCGCCGCAGATCATCTTTCTCGTCTTGAAAATCCTGAATTAGAAGTTCTAAATGAATCAGCCATACAAGATAACTTTCCTGATGAATACCTTTTGAAAATCGATTCTAGTGAAATTCCATGGTTTGCAGACTATGCAAACTACTTAGTAAGTGGATTCCTTGAAAAAGGGTTGTCGTACCAAAAACGAAAGAAATTCTTTAGTGATATAAAACACTATTTCTGGGAAGATCCACATCTGTTTAAAAGTTGTCCCGATGGAATAATACGCCGATGTGTATTTGGGAATGAAGCTATACAAATTTTAAACCATTGTCACACAGGACCAACAGGAGGGCATTATGGGCCTCAACAAACTGGTAGAAAGATCTACGAAGCTGGATTCTACTGGCCTTCAATTTTCAAAGATGCACACCTTCTTTGTAAATCCTGTGATCCATGTCAAAGGGCCGGAAAAATAAGTCAACGTGATGAAGTGCCACAAAATGTCATTCAAGTATGTGAAGTTTTCGACATTTGGGGTATTGACTTTATGGGTCCGTTTCCAAAATCTCATAATAATCTCTACATTCTCGTTGCCATTGATTATGTATCTAAATGGGCGGAAGCGCAAGCTCTCCCAACTAATGATGCACGAGCTGTAGTCAACTTTTTAAAACGTCTTTTTGCTAGGTTTGGAACACCGAAAGCTTTAATAAGTGATCGGGGTACTCATTTTTGTAATAATCAACTTGAGAAAGTTCTCAAAAGATATGGAGTAACTCATAAAATCTCAACCGCTTATCATCCACAAACAAGTGGACAAGTTGAAAATACCAACCGAGCATTAAAACGTATTCTAGAGAAAACTGTAGGAGCAAATCCGAAGGAATGGTCCACAAAATTGGAGGATGCACTCTGGGCTTTTAGAACAGCCTACAAAACTCCAATTGGCACCACACCTTTTAAACTTGTTTATGGAAAAGCATGTCACCTTCCAGTAGAAATTGAACACAAAGCATTTTGGGCTTTGAAGACATGTAATCTTGATTTGCATGAAGCTGGACGCCTACGGTTAAGTCAACTAAACGAATTAGAAGAATTAAGACATGACGCATATCAAAATTCGTTAATCTATAAGGAAAGAACGAAGAAATGACATGATAAAAGAATCAGAAGTTCAAAAGAATTTAAAGAAGGAGACAGAGTTCTTCTTTTCAATTCAAGATTCAGATTATTTCCTAGAAAGTTGAAATCTAGATGGTCTGGACCATTTATAGTCAAAAGAGTTTTCCCGTACGGAACAATAGAATTGATAAATTCAAACTGGATTGAATTTAAAGTTAATGGTCACAGAGTTAGACACTATATTGATGGTCCGATGGAAGTTGACGATAAAGTAAATCACAATTTCAATACCACAGCTAACTAAGTGTGGGGAGATTCAAAAGTTTTAAAGATAATTCTTATACTTTTTAATATTAGATATTCTGTTTTCGTGTAGTTTCCGAGAATGGAATCCGATTGGTCTTTTCTACTAGCAGACCCTAAAGAACTAGTCCTCTCCCCCATTCTGAATTTTTATTTTTTTAGGTTACAAGATGAAGAATTCCTTTGATCTGAACCATGGTTTAATGCTACATGCTATGATTACTAAACGTAATAATGATACACTTCCGAGTGAACTGGTATCATTCATAAGAGGCAAAATGGATGGAGTAAGAAAAGAACTAAGAAATAATCATAATAATATACATTTCGGTAAAGGAAAATCAAAATCCGCAACAAAAAGAAGAGCACGACACCTTGAAAAATGTCATAAATGCGGAAAATGGTCACATGAAGGAAAATGTTCGAACAATCAGACATACTCCAATAATGAGTTCATTACTCTATGCAGAGAAGGACCGTTTATATGTTTAGAAGAAAAGTTATTAAATAAACGAGGTCACGCTTATGTAGCAATGATACACCAAATCGAACGACTCTCCTATGAATCGTTCAGAAGAGGTCACTAAGAATTCTTTCTAGCAGGTAAGTATGTACAGTTTTTATTTTTATTTTTATTGCTTTTAACCTTTTGATAATAAACGCTGAATCGTTCACTATAAAGTATTAAATTGGTATTCAATAAAACTAGGTATGCGTAACCGAAATTATTGATATCATAAAAAAATTTATTACATAACCGCGAAATTTACCGTTTATTCATAAGGTATAAATATCTTTAATCAATCAATTCAAAGTATTCCAAAAATTCGTCAGGAGTAAAACTAGGTGATAAAACCGAAATTACTTTACCCAAAAGAGGGACGTATATTTTTGTAATATTTGATTGATTAAAGTGGGATAAAAGACCAAAAAGATTTTTAATTTTAATTTTTACCATGTTTTTAAAATTAATATATAAATATTAAATTAATATTGTAAACCTTTTAAAATCAATATATTTAAGTTTGTAAATATTTGAAAAAATTAATATTTTTAATATAAGTTTGTATGTATAAAAACAAAAATATAATATAAGTTTGGTATGAATTTAAAATTTTAAAAATATGAATTTTTAATTTTATGCATTTTAGATTTAAGTTTGGTGTGAATTTAAAAACAAAAATTTACTTTATTTCACTAAGTTAAAAATATGATTTTTAAAATTCGTCGTGAGTTGAAGACTAGGTCGTTGAACCGAAATTGCTCTACCCGAGGGAGGGACGAGAACTTTTATTATCATTATTTTTAATCTTATTGAATTAAAGTAAGCCAAAAACATTAAAAAACCCAAAAATCTTTACTTTTAAAACCGCGCTTAAAAGTGACAAATTTTAAAATTTTGTTGAGGGACGGACTAGGACAACGATCCGAAACGCCCTCATCCTAAAAAGAAACAAATTTTTAAAATTTTATTAATTTATGTTTTAGAAGTTATTAGATTTTTATATAAAAAAAAAAATAGCCAAAGAACTGTACCCGGAGCCCCATGCGATCGCATGGGTTTTACACTTCAACTCCATGCGATCGCATGGAGCTGAAATCCTGGCCAGAAACAAAAGAACTCGACTGGTCTGTTCTTCACACAAAACACACACATACACGAAACCCTCTCAAAATACACTCAAAAATTCGAAATTTTTCACCGTAATTCATCAATTTTCTTGCTCTAATCATGCCTAGATTCTCATTCTTCAGCAAAAAGGTAAAAATTACACCCCTAAACTCTATAAATTTCTAGTTTTTGTGATTATTACCAATATTTTACCTAATTTGATTTTGTTGATTTTTAGTATAATTAGTGTTAAATTGTTAGTATTTTATGCATGTATAACCTAGATTGATGCTATTTAACATGATTTGAAGCCAAAAACTTCAAAATTTTTAGAAATCTAGGGTTTGTGTTCTTGAGCAATTTGGGGCTTTTTGATATAAACAGGTTATGGCCGATTTTTGTCATGAATTATTGCCAAATTGAGTAGTGTAACATGTTTAGGTAGTTAAATGATCCAAACATTGATCCTAAACATGATTTCTTGAGATTAAAGTGGACTTTTTAGGCGAAAATTCATGAACTTGATTAATTTGATATAATTGCCATTCGAGACTTGTTTAATTGTTAGTAATGACTACTTTGACATGTTATTTGAGTTAAATGCTTATGAACTTTGTCTACATTTTCATATGTGCTTATTTGGAAAAGTGTAGAATTGTCAAAATTGTGAAAATGTCTATAAGTTTAATTTTGATTTAACATGTTATTGTGATTGTTTTAAATTGTTATTTTGCTAACACTAATGCATATTTGGATGCACAAATTTTGTTTTTACTGTGTTTTGCAGAAAGTCGATACTGGAGGTTCAGGAGCATCATCATCTAGACAACTTGCTCAAGCTCCAGAACCAGAACCAGAAATGCAATACGAGCCAGAACCTGAACAACAACCACAACAGGAACCACAACAACAGCCGGATCAACATGTACCCTATTATGATCCGCTACAGAATGTTCAAGACTTCATAGTATTTCCGAGACATCAACCAGTAGAATACCCAACGGTTCCTGAACATACATTGCATCCTAATCTGAGATTCGATAGAAGCTGGAGAGATTACCTGGCATATCAAAGTAATAAATTTAAATTGGTAACAAAAGAGGTAGAGGTGCCAAGGGTAATTGATTGGAATCCTTTGGAAAGGGTTAATCTAGCTGACCGTGTCAGACAGCATCTGATTCAAAGGTATGGCAGTTCTTCTTTTACAGATTGGGAACGTCTTTTCACCATTCGTAGACCTGTATATAAGGAATGGTGTGTTGAGTTGATGAGTACTATAGCATTAAACGTAGATGTAGATAGGTTAGACGATAGAAGTTTTTTTAGATTTGTCCTTGGCGGTAGAATGTACAGGATGTCCATGATGGACATGGCCAGGGCATTACAGATTTACACTCCTAGTGAATTACTACTACCCGATTGTATGAGTTTGATTTATTGTGGTGAAAGGGTAGATAGGAATTTTGACGCAAACGCCGTTTGGAGGCGTATGTCAAACTATAATGTTTTTACACTAGGAGGAAAACACTCCTACCTACATATTAACAAAGCTGAGCTTCGTGTAATTCATAGATTTTTAGCTAACTCGATTACACAAAGAGGTCACAATAAGGAGAAAATGACCTTACATGATTTATTTTACCTAAAGTGTATTCGAGACCCGAGAAGCTTTGTTAATATCCCTTACTGTGTTGGTTTTTATTTATCTAAAATGGTAGAAGGAATGCAGGAAAGGAGTATAATAGGAGGAGGTATTTTTGTTACTCTCATTGGAGAGTACTTAGGTGTTGATAGGAACCAAGGGGGTCCATTACAGGTTTGCAGAGAACAGGTTGAGCATTTAGGATTGAAAGTTTATGTGGGTGCTAAGGTATTGAAAAGTAGACGTAACCAGGCAGTACCCTATGAAGGTAATTATCCTCAAGTGGAAAGAGGATCAGACGAGGAAATGGAGGAAGCGGGAGACATTAGGGATGTCTTTCAAAATGCTATTCTTGACGTCCACGTTCGTATAGATGAGGAAGCAATGGCGAGCGAGGCCAGACATAGTATGTACGAGCAGTGGAACTTCGAGCGAGTATACGAGGATTATAGGCGACGCCAACACGATAGCTGGGCAGTTCATCAGCACCAAATCATGAGCCAGCTATCATATCAGGTACCAAATAATTATGTGCCTACTCGACCTGCTCATTTTCCTCCATACAGCCCCGACATCCGACCACCCTATAACCGGTATGACTATAATGAAGCCTATCAGACCACCTATAACCAACCATGGAACCCACCTGACGAGATGAACTGGAACCCCTATCCAGACTGATTTAGTTCCATTGGTTAGTTTTATGATTTTTATGTTTTTATCTTTTTACTTTTTCATGTTTAAACTTATGTATTGGATATATTTATGTAATCTTTATCATTGTTATTATTATTGTGTACTAATATTTCATATTTTGATTTGAAAGTGGGATAATAAGTCCCATTTCAAATTACGATGCATGTTTATATTTGTATGTATGTATATTGTAAATTGTACAAAACAGGGTAAAACAGCGAATTTTCAAAGACTGGCATTAAGTTCAGCAAAAGCTACAAATTTTGACGACAAAATGAAAAACAAATGTGATATAACAACAAGACGGAATGAACAAATGATGTGCACCATTTATCATTCAGCGAACAAACGCCAATATGTTTGGAAACTTTGGTAAAATTTAATCATTTTTCTACGCTAATCACCCTCAATAATTTAAATTGTTACTGATTTCTTGCAAATGAGGGCATTGCAAGATCTTAAGTGTAGGAAGGGATTAAATTATTTCGGAATTTTAAAAATTTTTGATTTAAACACTTGGTTACCATTAAAAATACTAGTAAAGCAGTAGTTGTATTAGAATCTAGTGCTCTCTGATAATAAAGAACAGCCCTAGTCTTATATACTGACTACCCAATTCTAGTAAAATTTTTCAAAATTTCCAATTACATGAATTCAAAATCATGTTTATACATATTTATGAACGATAAAACTAGGTGATAAAACCAAAATTATCGTTATCTCAAAAAGAACATAAATTGAGAAACAACTTTAAATATTAGAATTCATTTAAGAATGAAATGGAGAAGAATAAAAAGGGGAAGAAAAACATAAATAAAAGCTAAGTGTGGGAAGAATTACCAAGTTATTTAAAACATATATCACACATTTTTGTACAAGATTATTGCAGGTACTTTTGCTTTGGACGATATTAATCAGTTTTACCCGGTTTACTGTAAATATATGAGAAAGATGGATCTACATGATGAATCAATTCCATCATTATAGGAAGTAAAGTCTTCCGAAAAAGACACGCGCTTCTTGATTTAGGTCAAGAAGTTGTCGTCCAGACCAGCTGTAGGTTGACGAAAAATGTAGAAAAGTCATCTCTAAAATCAGCAGGAAATCCACGGACCTCAACATCAAATAGGGTCGCTAAGTGGTCAGACTTATCCTAACCATGAGAGGATCTGTCTCGTAAAATGGGGAGGGCGCCATGCAAATTAGCTGGATAAGACTAATGAATCAGATCCCCAGAAAGGATAATCTCCTTAAAGATTAAAAATCAGCTTTTAAGCCTGATATTACTCAATCCTTGAGATTGACCTTAAAGGTTGAGAATTCAAACTCATGTAATTCGATGATATCTAAACTCGAGCTTGAACGAGAAAATATTTTGATCAAAACTAAAACCGATTTGTTTTCTGAATAACCCATTTTTAATGCGTTCATTACCATTGAACGTAAAATCCTAAGATTTCGTCAGAATTCATTAGGTCACCTGAACCAAATCGGGTGTCAACCGTAAGAACGGTGGTTGCATAGCATGGTCGGAGACAGGACCTTGTGCCAGACCGAAAAACTATAGGATGATCTTTACTATTGCTCCTACCAAGGATAGTAATTGCATCCGACACGTTTTAGACCATAATCATACGCATGTCATTAGACATCATCTTAACAGTTGCTTGTTCATCGCTTTCCTTTACAACCAGACGGTCGTTTACCGAAAGGTAATATACGGGACAAGTAGACTGGATGTGTGCTTTCCTAATACAAGGTTAGCAAGTGGGTGACACAAAACCACAAGTTTTGAGCCAAAATTTTTAAAAAATCTGAAACCCACAACCCACAAAAACAATTTTGCAAAACACCGGTGAAGGGTTATTCCGGAAAACCTGTCTAGGGTAAAACCTAGCTTGAATTTTCAAAAGATCAAATGTTTTCATAAAGATCCTATTTCCGAAAGGATCTAAATTTTTATAGTCATGTGGGACTGTAAACCACAACGTTACTATCATTGTTTATACCGCCGTATTGAAGTCACTAATGTACAAAGTGTGAAGAATAAAGGAGTGATTCAAGTATTTTTATTTCAAGACTATATTGCTTGAGGACAAGCAACGCTCAAGTGTGGGAATATTTGATAATGCTAAAAACGAACATATATTTCATAGCATTATCCCTCAAGAAAGACAAGCTTTTAGTTGAAATTGTTCTATTTACAAGTGATATTCGTTTAAATAATAAAAGGTGAAGACAAAAGGCAGATTCGACAAATTGAAGACGCAAACGACCAAAAAGCTCAAAAGTACAAAGTACAATCAAAGAGGTTCCAATTATTGATAAGAAACGTCTAGAAATTACAAGAGTACAAGATTCAAAACGCAAAGTACACGATATAAAATAGTACGAAAGGACGTTCGAAAATCCGGAACCGGGACCAAAGTCAACTCTCAACGCGCGACGCAACGGAGCTAAAATTTCAAGTTAACTATGCATATGAATATAATATAATATTTAAATAATTATAAAAATTATTTATATATTATATTAATATTATATAACGTCGACAAACTAGCAAATAAAGGCAATTGGGCATGGCCAGCCTGGCCATGCGATCGCATGAGGTTAATACTGAGAACTCATGCGATCGCATGACCCTCAGTATCAGGCCACTCCTATAAATAGCCAACGAATTAGACGAATAATATATATAATTTTCTAAATCTTTTTCTTTCTCTCAATTTTATGTATCAAGTATCAATCCAAGTTGTAATCTCAATTTGCAATTATAATTTTAAGTTAGTGATAATAATAAGGTTGTGTTAGTCGAATGTTTTAAGGTTTTGTAAGTTGGAACTCTGTCCGTGTACCACTACGCTATTTTTAACCACTGTAAGTTATGTTTATATTATTTTCATTAATGTCTCGTAGCTAAGTTATTATTATGCTTATTTAAGCCGAAGTAATCGTGATGTTGGGCTAAAATATTAAGATGGGGTAATTGGATTTTGGACCATAATTGGGGTTTGGACAAAAGAACGACACTTGTGGAAATTAGACTATGGGCTATTAATGGGCTTTATATTTGATTAACTAAATGATAGTTTGTTAATTTAATATAAAGATTTACAATTGGACGTACCTATAAATAACCATATACACTCGATCGGACACGATGGGCGGGATATTTATAAGTACTAATAATCGTTCATTTGACCGGACACGGGAATGGATTAATAGTTAATGGAGTTATTAAAACAGGGGTGAATTATGTACAAGGACACTTGGCGTAATTGTGAACAAAGTATTAAAACCTTGGGTTACACGCAGTCGATATCCTGGTGTAATTATTAAACAAAGTATTAAGACCTTGTTACAGTTTAAGTCCCCAATTAGTTGGAATATTTGACTTCAGACATAAGGACAATTTGACGAGGACACTCGCACTTTATATTTATGACTGATGGACTGTTATGGACAAAAACCAGACGGACATATTGAATAATCCAGGACAAAGGACAATTAACCCATGATTATAAAACTAAAATCAACACGTCAAACATCATGATTACGGAAGTTTAAATAAGCATAATTCCTTTATTTTCATATTTAATTGCACTTCTAAATTAAGCACTTTTATTTATCTCATATTTAATTGCACTTTTAATTATCGCTATTTTATTTACTTTTATTTATTTTACGCACTTTAATTATTGTCATTTATCTTTACGCTAAAACTAAAAATTGACAAACCGGTCGTTAAACGGTAAAAACCCCCCTTTATAATAATAATATTACTTATATATATATTTGTATTTTTATAAATTAACTAATATAGCGTTAAGCTTTGTTTAAAGAACTCCCTGTGGAACGAACCGGACTTACTAAAAACTACACTACTGTACGATTAGGTACACTGCCTATAAGTGTTGTAGCAAGGTTTAGGTATATCCATTCTATAAATAATAAAATAACTTGTGTAAAATTGTATCGTATTTAATAGTATTTCCTAGTAAAATTTACTACTATTTTGTACCCCCTCGCTTTAACATCAAACACACACTCAATTTGTAATTCGCTTTATATTTTCAAGCTTTTTAGTTAGTTTTTAGTAGTATCTAGCTTAAATTTTATTTTTCGGAGGATATCATGGAGAGTCCCTGCGATCTCGGGCAGATTTCTTCAGCCTTTTCAGGTTTTTATCCGAAACACTTGTCTTTTGTATTAAACATGTGTTCTTACCTTTTATGTTTAATAATGCATTCCGATATTACCATGATAGCTTAATTAATCTGTATGTTGCCATGATAGAAGTTTGGGTTAGCTTAATTATGTTAATTTAGTACGGTTATTGTCATAATACTGAACTTGTGAGTCTGATAGATTTGTATGCTAGCATCTTAAGGATTGACCAACCTAGGTTGTGATCAGGAATTGTCCACCTATATGAACTTAGCTACTTCATAGGATTAAGACCCTTGGTATTACTGTATCTGAAGATTCTATGAACTCGGTATGGCCGGAGTTCCCGAGAGGCATTTAATGCGCTTTTAGGACACGGAACTTAGGAATTGAGACATGAATGACCTAGTATGCCTATTGACTATTCCAAAGAGACCTCTTAGGAGCTGTTAAGATCTAGTTAGTGCCTTTACTGTATGACCCAAGCCTATTGCATGTTCTTGTTTGATTGTTGCCCTAGGACTAAATCATATCAACTGTCTAGGTATCTATTAGGTTTCTATATGCTTTATTTTCAGTATATCATCTGTAATGCTGTATAATATTTGGATTGATATGATCTCATTATTATGATGAAATGGTTGTTAGTTTTCACTTAAGGTTTTGCCAACTTAAACCGACGGACTCCTTCCGTTTGTGATCAGTGTTCAATCAACACAACACATTGTTATTCAGTAAACTAAACTAATAACGAGGGTTAGGATTAGAGCTCAAATCTCTAATAAACCTAGTACTTTACTGAGGATAACCTCCAAGGTATAGTTACCTTTCAATTATACAACTAAGTGACATACTTTTCACTGCTCAAAGAGAACTCCGAGAGTCTAGACATAAGTAGGTCGGTGTACTTGGCTCATCCAACCAGATCTACACCATTCCAAACATAGCCTTAACATAAGCATAATTACCTTACCCTAACCCAAATCTAATATCTTGGTCAACATTTCCCTGATCTGCATACTCCGGATCTCCTTCCACTTTATGTACTTTTCCGCACTTAGGACCATTAGCTTAAACCAACTACTATCCTTTATCTAGGTAATTTAAATAAAAGACAATTATCCACTTGATCTTCAATTCGTTAATCCATTCAAAAATATGATCCTAGGTTAACTTACACCTTCTACACCTTAGAAAGAAAAAGTAAATTTAGGCTCCGCACAATATAAATAAACAAAACCACTGTATGCTACCCTGATCAACTGAATCTGAGGTCCTATTGCCTAACGACACCGCACGAATATAACCGTCTGTTTCGGCCATATCGTAAGTAGCATATCCGTTTCAATAACATCATTCGTAGGTGCAACACCGACTGAAAATGGCGGCAACTCTTCAAAATGGTCGTAATCTTCCTCATTAACAACATTATCAACATCAACAATCCGTCGTTTTTCATGTTGAACCATGTGCCATCTACAATCCTCCGGGTCTTCAATATAGAAGACTTGGGTAACCAATTTGCTGAACTGAATGGTTCCTCCGCATAGGCATTAGTGGAGAGATTAACCGTTGTAAATCCATCTTCATCAACTTGAACACCTCTTCTGTTATCAACCCACTTACACTTGAATAGGGGTATAATGAATGAGCCATAATCTAATTCTCATATTTCTTGAATGACACCATAATAAGAGTTTTAGCGATTTTTGAACTTTCTGCACGATTGATAATGGTTACTTTTGTCGACATGGCTATCACTGTCACTCAGCTATTTTTCATTTTACTCTTATCATCTTGATTTTTGGTGTAAATGTATACCCATTAATCTCATAACCTTGATATTTTACCATATTTCTAGGCCTGAATGCTAAATCTTGCATCGTCTTATCAACATTTGGAAGTGTACTCCTAACTTTGTCTTTCAACCATTCTGAAAAGTTTTTTTTTATGTTCTTTAGCCAACCATTTTGCACTCTTATTATGGTTTTCTTGTTGCACAAACAACATGTGTTCTTGTAGGTACAGATCAATAGATGTAGTGTGTTGTAAAATAGTAAAATGTGCCTCATGATAATCGGCAACATTTGAATGTCCCATTTTGCACCCTAGTGTCCCTTGACCAGAAAGTCTACCCTCATGTCGACTTTGTGGAATCCCGTCACTTGAAATCCTAGCCATATAGTCGGTGCAGAATTCAATCACCTCTTCGGAAGCATATCCTTCAACAATACTACCTTCCGGTCGATTGTAGTTCCTTACATACCCTTTTAATATAGCTATATATCTCTTTGATATTCATCCAACACATTAGGATCAATCACCTTCGCATGAATCATGTTGAAAAATAAGCATAGTTTTGTTATCGTGTGTCGAATGCGGTCGGGTAAAATCCCACGAATTGCAATAGGAATCATCTGAGTCATTAGTACATGGCAATCATGTGACTTCATACCAAGTAACCTCAAATCTTTCATCGAAACCAACTTTTTAATGTTAGAAGAGTATCCTGATGGAACCTTAACACCATGTAAACATTTACAAAATTTAGTTTTCTCCGCCTTCGACATGGTATAATAGGCCGGTGGAAGAAACTTGGTGGACTTTCCATCAATATCTTTATGGTAGCTATAGTCTAATATTCATTATTTCCATGTCCTTTCTAACTTTAATTCCGGCTTTTTTTTCCAGGAACGTTCACCAATAACCCTACCAAACTTTTGCACACAATTTTCTCAATATGCATAACATCAAGACAATGCCAGACTTGTAAATGCTTCCAGTACGGTAATTTCCGAAAGATAGATTTTTTTTCAAATACCTTTGGGAGGACCAGTACCTCTTTTTCCCAACACAACATTTATATTAGCAACTTTGGAAGTATTTCTCCATCCATTGGTGGTGGTAGCACTCTATTCTCTATAGTACCATCAAATAAGTCATGTTTTTCGTGATACGAGTGATTCTCAGCAATCTCTCTCCAATGTCCTATAAATGCCAGTTTCTAACTCTCTGTCAACCATATCATGTGAGTATTTTCTTCACAAATAGGACATGCCTTTTTTCCTTTCGTACTATATCCAGACAAATTACCATAAGCAGGAAAATCGTTAATGGTGCAAAAAACCATTTCCCGTAGTAGGAAGTATTCTTTATTGTATGCATCATATACTTGTACGTCGGTACTCCATAGTAGATTCATGTCATTGATCAATTAAGGGTTCCAAATAAACATCAATGTCGTTTCCATGTTTTCTTGGGCCTTGAATTAAAAGAGACATCATTATGTACTTTCGTTTCTTACATAGCCAAGATAGAAGGTTGTAAATGCAGAGCAGAACATGCCACGTGCTATGGTGGCTACTCATACCTCCAAAAGGATTAATTCCATCTGAACTGAGTCCAAACCTTTTGTTTCATATCTCATCCCCAAATTCTTCAAACTGGTTATCAATATTTGTCCATTGAAGTAAATCGGCCAAATGTCTCATTTTTCCATCCTTTTTACGATCTTCCGCATGCCAGCGTAATAATTTTTCATCTTTGGCATTCGCAAATAATCTTTTGAATCATGGTATGATAGGCAAGTACCAAACTATTTTTGTAGCAGGACCATTTTCTATCACATCACTATCATCTTCAGTTGGACTTCCTCGTTTATACCTAGATGTACCACACACCTTACATCGACGAAGGTTTTAGTCGTCTTTCCGGTACAACATATAATCATTTGGACATGCATGTATTCTTTTATATCCAGTCCCATCGGGCACATCAATTTCTTGGCTTGGTATGTTGAATCGGAAACTCATTATCTTCAGGGAGTATTTTGTGCAACAACTCTAAGTGGCTAGTGAAACTTGTGTCACTCCAACCATTATTTGATTTTAAGTTTATCAGTTTTATCACGACGGATAGTTTTGTGAATTTCGTACACTAGGTTTATAACGGTTTTTCAGCGTCAACATATAGTTGTTGTAATTTGTCATGATACTGTTCGGCAACATTATCATCCATATCTTTAAACATGGCACTAAAATTATCATGATCACTATTGTAAGAGTCATCTCCGTTTAAAGTAGCGTAATCTGAATCAGACGGGCTATGATCAGCTAATGTTTCACCATGATAAGACCAACATGTGTACAGTCGCATAAATCCGTTCATGATTAGATGATTTTTGATTTCTGTAGAATCGTTATAGCACCGGATATTTTTAGATTTCTTACAAGGACAACTAATTATGGTGTTTCCTTTGTCTAGTTGATCAATCTCCGCAATAACAATAAATTCATTGAGCCTTTCCATATATTCGTGGCTAGCGCGTCTCGTACATCCATCTATTCCGATCCATCTACAAGTAACAAATGCATAAATTAACAGATTAAGACGGAGTAATTAACAATATGAACAATTTGAGCTAGTAATAAACAATAAATAATGTAAAAAGTTGGAATGGGAACTCGAACCCACGACTTCCCCTTTACCAAGCAACATCCTAACCATCTAAGAAATTGTGCCAACCTAAAATATTTACATTTGTTTTATATGAAACCCTCACGTAAGTTGAATGTGTGACAAAAACCTCCAAATCCAAATCAATTGAATTATACCGATCATCATTCCATTTAGTCTTTATCATTTCTCTTTTTTTTTATCTATCTATGAACTATATCGATCATCAACATAATCCCCGAATTAACTTCAATCAATTGAATCTGTAAACCCTAATTATTCGATACCTAATTCGATTCCTGTTATATTTTTATTTCGGTCTCTGCAAGATTATACTTTGCTACCATGCGTTACTCGAAGAAAGCTATTTCAAACATTGTGACTACTAAGGTTAGTTTCAATCAGTGGTTATATTTACTTTTGTATTTGATTTTCTAAAGTTATTACTCTTTTATGTTCAGAAAAAATAGGAATATGATTTTTGCTCAATTAGACTTTGAAATGGGTTTGGTTACGAGGTCGGTCATTTTACTTGTTATTGCATATTGTGTATGTGTGATGTGCTTGCTGTATTATTCATAACAAAATAACAAGACTGCATGTGTTTGTCATGATACTAAGGTGTATATGCCTGGATTTGTTGTACTATGATCTTAAGGTGTATATGCGTGTGCTTAGATGTATATGTTTACTATTGCATTTTCTAATGACCCGTCCTAATCCATCTGGACGAATACATTACATTTGGTTACATCGCGAGGTACTTGACCTCTATATGATACATTTTACAAACATTGCATTCGTTTTAAAAAGACCAAGTTTCATTACATCGAAAGTTGACGGCATGCATACCACTTCATAATATATCCAACTATAATTGACTTAATAATAATCCTGATGAACTCAATGACTCGAATGCAACGTCTTTTGAAATATCTCATGTATGATTCCAAGTAACATCTCTAAAATGAGCAAATGCACAGCGGAAGATTTCTTTAATACCCGAGAATAAACATGCTTTCAAGTGTCAACCAAAAGGCTGGTGAGTTCATTAGTTTTTCATAATCAATCATTTTCAATAATATAATAGACCACAAGATACTCATAATTAGAAAACAATCTGTGCAGGTCTATTCCTGCTGTAAAATCATTCATATGAAGAACACCGGAACCTTTCAAACAACTCACCAACGGTAGCTAATGCGTAGTGCAATGACAAAATCATCTCACCGTGGTAGTTAATACAATATAATTCTTACAACGGGGGCTAATGCGTACGCAATGCAAAATCATCCCTCCGAGGGTAGCTGAAACGGGGGCTAATGCGTACGCAATGCAAAATCATCCCTCCGTTACCAACTACAAAGTCGACTATAATACAATACAATACATTGGGGGCTAGTGTGTGCGTGCAATGCAAAATCATCCCGCCGATGGTAGTTAAAACGGGAGCTAATGCGTACGCAATGCAAAATCATCTCTCCGTTAACTACTAAATCGAACCTCTGAATCCAAATAATTCTATCATAGAATGTAGTTTTGAATATTTGTGTCTATTTCGTCAATCATTTATAAAAGCAGTTCATGTATTCTCCGTTCAAAAATATATCTCAAAAGCATTTAGGAAACAGTTATAAAAACAACGCATGTATTCTCAGTCCCAAAAATGTAAAGAATAAAAGGGAATCAAATGAACTCACAATACGATATTTTGTAGTAAAAATATGCATACGACGAAACTGAACAATGCAGGGTTGGCCTCGGATTCATGAACCTATATCATTTGTGTATTCATTAATACATATAATCGTAATCAAACAATTTCATATATTATAACATTATATATTATTTATTTAATTTATATATATATTTGAAAATGATTATTATTGTATATATATATATTAAAAATACCTAATTTGTTTTATATGAATATTTATATAAAAATTGTTAATATAATACATTCATACTTATATGTAATATTACTTATGAGTATATTTTTATATATTTAAAAATATAGTAATTATAAGTTGTATTTGATTATAATAATAATTTTAATAATAACATTACTTATAATAATAATTATAATAAGAATCATAGTAATAATAATAATAGTGACATTAATAATAATACTTGTAACAATATTGATTTTTCTGTTAATGATAGTCATGATACTGATTTTAGTATTTACATAATAATATTATTCGTGATAATAATATTACTTATGTCAATATTAACACTTCTTTTATTTATAAAAAGATATTAATACTAATATTAATGATAATAATAATAGTTTGTATTATTTTCGTAATAACAATAATAATAATAATAATAATAATAATAATAATAATAATAATAATAATAATAATAATAATAATAATAATAATAATAATAATAATAATAATCATACTTATATCCATGATAATAATAATTATAATACTATTAATACTTAGTGATATTACATAATAATAACTAAAATGATAATAATAACAATCATAATATTAATATTAACATAACAATAACAATAATTAATAATACTCATTATATCAAATATAACACTAACAATAGTAATAATAATGATTAATCATAATAATAATAACATAAAATTAAGAATAATGATAATAATAAATGTTACAACCTTTGAAGAGGAGCTTTAAAAAAAAAAGGCCACGGCGGGGACTCGAAACCAAGACCTCTCGAATACCCGTACACCACCCAACCAACACGCTGCAGCTTCTTATTAATTATAATTCCTAACTAAAAATTTATTTACCCTTAAATTCTGTAACCTCCATCTTCTTCTTCCTTTAAATCGACTGACCATCAATGAGTTCTTCAAATTGAATTTAGACTTTGTAATTGAAACGGACCATTTATAGAGAGTGTTTGATTGATAGAAAAAAACAAAAACAAAAACGAAACAATTTAATTAAAACAGCAGCATAAATGTTCTGTTCTTCATACGATCTAAAAAAATCAAATTTGATATTCAAATGACTTTTACGAATCTATTTCTTCACGAACCCTACTTCAAATCACCACTATAATACTCATGTATCATTAATTGAACCTGAAACAGTTTTAAAATTTTGAATTTGATAAATAAGAATTTAGTTGACTTTTGGATTCTAAATTTGACTCTTCGAATTCGAAATCGTTTTGACGAATTAACACCTGGAAATTTGAGGAAACATTTACAACGTGATTTAGAACACTTCTACATTATTAGATTTTGAAGAAAGACTTGGTTTTTGAGTTTTTGATTTTTTATATGAACGAACAGGGTATATGGATTGAGTTTTACTCAACTCCTGTTTAATTCACACGATAAATACAGTTTAATTTGATAATTCATATTGACAATGGACTGCTTGGTTGTTTTATAGCGATACCTGCTCGACGAAATTTTTCTAATCAGACAGAAAACGTAAAAGGAAGACAGCGATGGCTACTGAATGCATAAAGTTTTATAATTAATCTATATTATTAATAAATATACATATACTAATAATACTAATATCTTTAATATTAATAATAATATTAATAATAATATTAATTATATAAATGATAGTAATAGCAATATTATCAGTAATTCTAAAATAATAAATAATAATGATGTTAATAATCATAAAGTGATAATTTTATTAAATTTATTAATAATTATATAGTAATGATAATAAAATGATAATAATACTATTATGAATGATACTAGTAATAATATTAATAATATTAATATTAATAATATTAATATTATTAATGATAATAATAATAATATTAATAATAATAATATAACAACTTATTCATATCTAATCCCATATATTTATATATATATATATATATATATATATATATATTTATATATATATATATATATATATATATATATAGATAATACTATCATATGTATATTTATCTATATATATTCTTTTTTTTATAGTAACTTAATTATTATATTTATTATTTTACATGATTAATTCTTATTGACTAATGGTATTTCAAAATACTATATATATATATTCTTATTTTTATATTTATATATATTTACATATTTGTTATACACAATTGTTCGTGAATCGTCGGGAATTGGTCAAAGTCGAATGATTTCATAGAACAGTTCAGAAATTTTGAGATTTAACATTACAGACTTTGCTTATCGTGTCGGATCATATAAAGATTAAGTTTAAATTTGGTCGGAAATTTTCGGGCCGTCACAGTACCTACCCGTTAAAGAAATTTCGTCCCGAAATTTGATTGGGATGGTCATGGCTGACAATTAGTATGTTTTCATGACGCATACAAGCTGAAAATTTTAGTTTTATCATCATCGAGTAATATGGATAAAACAATTTGATTTTTGTGAAGAGTACGAGTGTAGCTATTTCAAAATAGTAAAATGAATGAAATAATGTTTCGTCTTATCTTTTGATGTAGATATGGTTGATTTCCGAAGTTCGAGGGATTTAGGGAAAATTTTCGTAATAAGATTTGATTCTTCGGTAATTAAGGAAATTAGAATCCTCTTTGGTTAAATGCGATGATCTACCTCGATTGCTCTGTCGAATATTTTACTATAAATCCACCCTCTATATTTCCTTTATATTTTAGAGTTCCATACGTTTATTTTCTCTTTCCGAATTTAAGTCAAGCGAATAATGGTCCAGAATTTGTAGGTATGGAGTTTCAAATGAACATGAATAATATTCTAAGAGAGAAGTTGTAATAGCACGATCTTGATTTGTTAAATTACCAGAATTTAAGAGAAAAGATAAAACTATCAGGAAGATATGTTCTCGATATGTTTAGAGATTAAGTAGAATGTAAGAGTCGTGTAACATGGCACATGATGACATTATAATCTGTGAATCATCACGTTCCATTAGAAACTCAGCATGACTTACTGTAATATAATCACGTTGATCAAGTGTCATTATATTATACTAACTCATGCTTCAATTCCCTACACTACTTCAAAACATTCATATTTTATACTTAGATTTTACAGAAATTTCTAATATAATGTATTACAGATAGCACGGAGAGGTATATAATTTCGGACAAGAATATTTATGAAAATATCTTCAAAAATATCGAGGATATTTATAATGAAGATACGATGATATCTTAGATTTTTCTAATATCGATGGATGATAAAGAAGATTTATTCGTAAAGGTTTAGAGTCAGGAGCAAGGCATTCGTTAATGACTTCAGCAGATACTGAATCATTTGGATTCTTTGAAGGCATATTTAGTCTTTGTGATTTGTCCACAGCCTCCTTCATGGGTTGCGCAATCCATTTTTCAGTTCCAACTTTTCTGAGCTTTTCTAACATACTATTTTTTTATCATCAAACTTCCGATGATTAAGGTCGTTTACGGTTGTCTACAGTTTCTGCTGCTTCATTCAGCTCTTTCAACATTCAGAGTATTGATTTGCAGACTGAGTACTTTTCAGAATGGAAGATCATAATTCTAAGGGATGAATGTTATATGTATACATATAACTGTTGATGTAGAAACGCTACGAGATTCAAAATACTGATTGCTGATTTTCGGTAGTTGGTATGGCAATTCTTGTTACAAGATGCAGATGAGTATATGATAAGACTTCAATAGATAAATATAGTGATTTGTCGGAGAGATTTAGGCCAAGGAGCAACGAGGTTGCTGGTACGTCTGCTGGTAATATGGTGGAATATAAAAGGTTCTCTGGTAACAATAAAAGAGCGTGCATTTATATCAAGGTTATAATAAGGTTGTTTCAAACGAAAAGTCAAAGTTGACTTGCTGGAGCTGTGACAAAATTTGCTATTTTGAAAGGGATTACCAAGTTATTTTGGGTAATAATAACACTAAAGGAATTGGCACTGCTACGGGTTAAATGTTTACTCAGTTTTCGAGAGTTTTTTTTTTCTTTTCAGGTGTATAACTATGTGCATCAATCTTTTCTCCCGTAGATGAAGTGCGGTTGATTCATCCTCTCGATTGAGGTGTTTTCAAGAATTACGAAAGGTTTGAACGCAGATTGTAATCGTCAAGATACAAATGAGGTTTAAGATGAAATCAAGTGGCAAACTTGAAGAATTGTTTAGTTTCATATGTTATAATCAATATTTTAATTCATTTTAATTGTCCAATCTTGGTAGTCCACAGTTAGCAGTCCACAGTTACTAACTCAATAATTCATATATAGTTTATAATATTCGAATTAATTAATACGTATCGTGACCCATTATATACATGTCTCAGACTCGATCACAACTCAAAGTATATATATTATTGTAGAATTAACCTCAACCCTGTATAGCTAACTCAAGAATTACTGCATATAGAGTGTCTATGGTTATTCCAAATAATATATATAGATGCGTCGATATGATATGTCAAAACCTTGTATCCGTGTCACGATATTTAAAGTGCGTAAAATAAATGGCAGAACTTAAATGACGATAAATAAAATTGCCAGAATATTAATTGCGATAATTAAATTGCGATAAATGAAATATAATCAGTTAGCTAGGAACAGTTAGCTAGGAACAGTTAGCGTGTATTCTTAACAAAATTTCTCATAGTTAATTTGTTTGTTTCTAACAAATTTTATTTTTGTCCAATGTTTTCTTCATTATGCCACTTGTTGGATTCTGATAGGTCAAAATCCAAATATGAAATTGAATGATAATGGTTATTCTGCGGTGAACGGATTTGTATCTCTGTAGATGTAAGTAGGATAGTAAATGAATGTTGAATCAGATTTGCAATGTACAGTGTAACTTATTAATGTGAAATCCAATTATTTCTCGGGTATTACCTACCCGTTAAAATATTCTCATCATTAACAGTTTATACATTAGAGTTTTTAATTACAATCTTTATGAAAATATACTTTCATATATATTTTCTTCAGATGTAATCATGGATTTAATGAGTTAATATAATATTAATCTCATTTGATTTACCTTTAGAACTAGAATACATAATCTCTAAAACATTAGAGATTACATAATCGCCATGAAGAATGAAGATAATTGATGTAGAACGATACGTAGAATGATGATTATACTCGAGGTACAGAATGAGATGTTGAGGCATGGATTGTTGATGGTACTGGTGCTATTTATTGATGGTACTGTTGATGCCGATGATGTTGCTGAAGCTGGTAAATTTTGCACCATATTCTCCAAATTGATTATTCGAGCGCGAAGTTCGTTGATTTCTTATATTATTCCGGGATGATTGTCGGTCAGAATGGGCGAATGAATAAGGTTTAGAATTTTAGATACTCTGGAAATGAGTGTGGAAATGGCGTTTCGAATGGGTTCGCCGATAAATGCTTCAGGTTCTTCTCCAAGAGGGGAATGTGGTAGATGAAAAGGATCGCCTTCTTCGCGTCTCCATCGCTTAAGTCGTCTACGAACCCATCAGATGAATTGGGGATGGCTGATTGGATTGATTCATTCTGGTTATACTGCTTTCGGAGCTCGAGTGAAAACCCATATCGGAATAGCTGTCGGAATCCGAGGAATTTGAACTTGTTGAGAGTTCTGTCTTGTACGGTTAGATAAAGGGTTTTCGATATGAAATGATTTCGGATATCGGATGATATTCTAACTACATAGAATACCTGAATATAGTATAGAAGATCCCGTAGATTACGGAGGAATTTTCGGAAGCTGTCAGGCAAAGTTTACAGTAACAGATACGCTAAGATATGAATTTATCTGTACACTATCTATGCAATAGAGGCAGTAAGACGTGTCTAGACTAAGAATGATAAGCAGATAATTTTTGAAACGAAATGATAAGCAAAACTTTTGACATGCAGACACGGTCGAAGTCCAGACTCACTAATGCATCTAAACAACCATCAGTTAGACACACTAATGCAAGACCTGGTTCGCTAAGACCACCACTCTGATACCAACTCTAATGACCCGTCCTAATCCATCTGGACGAATACATTACATTTGGTTACATCGTGAGGTACTTGAACTCTATATGATACATTTTACAAACATTGCATTCGTTTTTAAAAGACCAAGTTTCATTACATCGAAAGTTGACGGCATGCATACCACTTCATAATATATCCAACTATAATTGACTTAATAATAATCCTGATGAACTCAATGACTCGAATGCAACGTCTTTTGAAATATGTCATGTATGATTCCAAGTAATATCTCTAAAATGAGCAAATGCACAGCGGAAGATTTCTTTAATACCTGAGAATAAACATGCTTTCAAGTGTCTACCAAAAGGCTGGTGAGTTCATTAGTTTTTCATAATCAATCATTTTCAATAATATAATAGACCACAAGGTACTCATAATTAGAAAACAATCTGTGCAGGTCTATTCCTGCTGTAAAATCATTCATACGAAGAACACTGAAACCTTTCAAACAACTCACCAACGGTAGCTAATGCGTAGTGCAATGACAAAATCATCTCACCGTGGTAGTTAATACAATATAATTCTTACAACGGGGGCTAATGCATACGCAATGCAAAATCATCCCTCCGAGGGTAGCTAAAAAGGGGGCTAATGCGTACGCAATGCAAAATCATCCCTCCGTTACTAACTACAAAGTCGACTATAATACAATACAATACATCGGGGGCTAGCGCGTGCGTGCAATGCAAAATCATCCCGGCGATGGTAGTTAAAACGGGAGCTAATGCGTAAGCAATGCAAAATCATCTCTCCGTTAACTACTAAATCGAACCTCTGAATCCAAATAATTCTATCATAGAATGTAGTTTTGAATATTTGTGTCTATTTCGTCAATCATTTATAAAAGCAGTTCGTGTATTCTCCATTCAAAAATATATCTCAAAAGCATTTAGGAAACAGTTATAAAAACAGCGCATGTATTCTCAGTCCCAAAAATGTAAAGAGTAAAAGGGAATCAAATGAACTCACAATACGATATTTTGTAGTGAAAATATGCATACGACGAAACTGAACAATGCAGGGTTGGCCTCGGATTCACGAACCTATATCATTTGTGTATTCATTAATACATATAATCGTAATCAAACAATTTCATATATTATAACATTATATATTATTTATTTAATTTGTATATATATATTTGAAAATGATTATTATTGTATATATATATTAAAAATACCTAATTTTTTTTATATGAATATTTATATAAAAATTGTTAATATAATACATTCATACTTATATGTAATATTACTTATGAGTATATTTTTATATATTTAAAAATATAGTAATTATAAGTTGTATTTGATTATAATGATAATTTTAATAATAACATTACTTATAATAATAATTATAATAAGAATCATAGTAATAATAATAATAGTGACATTAATAATAATACTTGTAACAATATTGATTTTTCTGTTAATGATAGTCATGATACTAATTTTAGTATTTACATAATAATATTATTCGTGATAATAATATTACTTATGTCAATATTAACACTTCTTTTATTTATAAAAATATATTAATACTAATATTAATGATAATAATAATAATAGTTTGTATTATTTTCATAATAACAATAATAATAATAATAATAATAATAATAATAATAATAATAATAATAATAATAATAATAATAATAATAATCATCATACTTATATCCATGATAATAATAATTATAATACTATTAATACTTAGTGATATTACATAATAATAACTAAAATGATAATAATAACAATCATAATATTAATATTAACATAACAATAAAAATAATTACAATACTCATTATATCAAATATAACACTAATAATAGTAATAATAATGATTAATCATAATAATAATAACATAAAATTAAGAAAATGATAATAATAAATGTTACAACCTTTGAAGAGGAGCTTAAAAAAAAAAAATGCCACGGAGGGGACTCGAAACCAAGACCTCTCGAATACCCGTACACCACCCAACCAACACGCTGCAGCTTCTTATTAATTATAATTCCTAACTAAAAATTTATTTAACCTTAAATTCTGTAACCTCCATCTTCTTCTTCCTTTAAATCGACCGACCATCAATGAGTTCTTCAAATTGAATTTAGACTTTGTAATTGAAACGGACCATTTACAGAGATTGTTTGATTGATAAAAAAAACAAAAACAAAAACAAAACAATTTAATTAAAACAGCGGCATAAATGTTCTGTTCTTCATACGATCTAAAAAAAATCAAATTTGATATTCAAATGACTTTTACAAATCTATTTCTTCACAAACCCTACTTCAAATCACCACTATAATACTCATGTATCATCAATTGAACCTGAAACAGTTTTAAAATTTCGAATTTGATAAATAAGAATTTAGTTGACTTTTGGATTCTAAATTTGACTCTTCGAATTCGAAATCGTTTTGACGAATTAACACCTGGAAATTTGAGGAAACATTTACAACGTGATTTAGAACACTTCTACATTATTAGATTTTGAAGAAAGACTTGGTTTTTGAGTTTTTGATTTTTTATATGAACGAACAGGGTATATGGATTGAGTTTTACTCAACTCCTGTTTAATTCACACGATAAATACAGTTTAATTTGATAATTCATATTGACAATGGACTGCTTGGTTGTTTTATAGCGATACCTGCTCGACGAAATTTTTCTAATCAGACAGAAAACGTAAAAGGAAGACAGCGATGGCTACTGAATGCATAAAGTTTTATAATTAATCTATATTATTAATAAATATACATATACTAATAATACTAATATCTTTAATATTAATAATAATATTAATACTAATAATAATTATATAAATGATAGTAATAGCAATAATATCAGTAATTCTAAAATAATAAATAATAATGATGTTAATAATCATAAAGTGATAATTTTATTAAATTTATTAATAATTATATAGTAATGATAATAAAATGATAATAATACTATTATGAATGATACTAGTAATAATATTAATATTATTAATGATAATAATAATATTAATAATAATAATATAACAACTTATTCATATCTAATCCCATATATATATATATATATATATATATATATATATATATATATATATATATATATATATATATATATATATATGGTATTGCAAAATAATAATATTATTGATACAAATATTAACAATTAATAGAATACTAATAATATTAATAATAATAATAATAATTATAATAATAATATAAAAACTATATTTAAACCGGTAATTATATTTAATATATTAATATTACAATTTATTAATTGTATAATATTTAGTAATTATATCATATGTTACATGATAACATTTATTGAATATTTAATTACAATATAATAATTATTGATAACAATCATATATATATATATATATATATATATATATATATATATATATATATATATATATATATATATATATAGATAATACTATCATATGTATATTTATCTATATATATTCTTTTTTTTATAGTAACTTAATTATTATATTTATTATTTTACATGATTAATTCTTATTGACTAAAGGTATTTCAAAATACTATATATATTCTTATATTTATATTTATATATATTTACATATTTGTTATACACAATTGTTCGTGAATCGTCGGGAATTGGTCAAACTCAAATGATTTCATAGAACAGTTCAGAAATTTTGAGATTTAACATTACAGACTTTGCTTATCGTGTCAGATCATATAAAGATTAAGTTTAAATTTGGTCGGAAATTTCCGAGTCGTCACACATTTTGTGTACAGAAACAACAAAATAATAAGAAGAGAAGTGTTAAGAAACTGAAAAACAAGTCAGTGGTTCCAATAAAGGTTGAATTTGACGAGTTCAGCCAAGCGATTGGAAAAAACCAAGCGCTTTTTTCCAGTAACATCGGTGTATTAACTAGGAGTAAGTGTAACTTTCTTGTAAAAGATTGAAAGCATGTTTCTCCTGACGAGAAACAAAAATTATGGTTGAAAATAAAGGTATAATAATCTAAGATTTTGTTTAACTACTTTTTATTTATTTATGTAACAACATTCACCACTTACGCTAGTTTAAGTTATACAGGAACATCATTTTATAGAAGACGATTTTGTACGTAATACAACACTACAAAAATGTAACACAACCTTTACGAGATTCAAGCGCAAGTTGCGAACGTTTATGGATGAAGACAAGCTTCCTTATGTGGAGGTAAAAGCTTACGAATTCATAACTCCAAAAAAATGGAAAATGTTTTGTGAAATCGAAGATACACCTGCTAAACGGGTTAGTGCTATTCATTTGATTTGTAACAGGTTTGGAGGTACATTGTGATATTGTAACTAATGTGCTCTTTAATACCATGTACACTGTATGCTCTTAGAGAACAAGGCAGGCTAAATTCTTTGAAAAAAGAAAAAGAAAAGTATGCTCGAGTAGGTTGTTCGGGATATCGTGGGAAAAAAGCATAATGGGAGAAGGAAGCAAATGATTCTGATCAACGTACACCTTACCACAATATCAAAGATCCTGCTGCGCGGTATTACGTGCTGCGTAGGATGAAGCCGGATGAAGGAGGGAAGACGGTAGTATGTCCAAAAACAAATGTGCCGCTTATAGAGAAAATTGTAATATATTTCTATTTGTATTTTTAGACTTCACATCTCAAAATTGTTCTATAATTGATTACTTGTGTTGTTTTTTCCAGGTTAGGACGGATAAAGAAGGCGGGGATGCCTTGTTAGCTCATGTGGGGAAGGAACACGGTGGTCGAACAAGGGGTTTAAGTAGCACAATAGGCTACATCAAAAGCAGAAAGAAACAGAAAGTAGATGATAAAGGAATGAGGGTAACATTTTCTTGCAATATTTAAATGCTTACTTACTACATTTTGTATTTCATGTTTTCTAATGAGAAGTCTCGTGAAAACGAAAAGCATGATGATGAAATTGAAAAGGTTGATGATGAAGAAAAAGGTGATGATTACAATGCGAATGTTGATGATGAAAAAATTTATGACAAAGAGGATGTTGATGACAATGACAATGTTGATGAGAAGTTTGATGATGAAGAGGAAGGTGATGATTACAATGCGAATATTGATGATGACAAAATATATGACAAAGAGGATGTTGTTGACAATGACAATGTTGATGAGAAGTTCGATGATGAAGAGGAAGGTGATGATTACAATGTGAATGTTGATGATGACAAAATTGATGACAAAGAGGATGTTGATGACAATGATAATGTTGATGAGAAGTCTGATGATGAAGAGGAAGGTGATGATTACAATGCGAATGTTGATGATGACAAAATATATGACAAAGAGGTTGTTAATGACAATGACAATGTTGATGAGAAGTCTGATGATGAAGAGGAAGGTGATGATTACAATGCGAATGTTGATGATGAAAAATTTGATGACAAAGAGGATGTTGATGACAATGACAATGTTGATGAGAAGGCTGATGATGAAGAGGATGTTGATGACGAAGTGGCTAAAGAAAAGAATTTGGCGAGAAAACATAAACTGCCAAAAAATGAAAAACAAGGCATTCAAGAACCGAGGGTTCAACATCAGAAGTTCACAAAAAAATTAGTAAGACAGTTGAGAAACACAAAGTTAACTGATTTAACTTAATGTTGTTTTTTGCTAGCCTTTTAAATTACATACTACAATTAGTATTTCATGTTTGTTAATGAACATGATGTTGAAAACGACAAGCCTGATGAAAATGAAAATGTTGATGACGACGTGAATGAAAAAGAAGATGCAGAGATTGAAGAAGTGAATGAACTAGTAAAAGATGCAGAGTTTGAAGAATATGTTGATGTCCAAATGGTGATGGACGAAGAGGAAGAAGAACATGTTGATGATGAAGAAGAAGAAGATTATGAGGTTCAAGAAGTGAATGAAGTAGTAAAAGATAGAGTGTTTAAAGAAGTTAAAGAAGTATAAAAAGATGCAGAGTTTGAAGATGATGTTGATGAAGAAATGGTGATGGAAGAAGAGGAAGAAGAACATCTTGATGAAGATGTTACTGAAGAAGCTAATGAATATGAATATCCATTGATTAAACAAATGTATGCAGAGCTTGCCAATCCAAGAATAAAACCCAGTCCTCCAACAAGAAGAAGGAAGTCTGAAAGAATCTTATTGCAGAAGCTTTCAAAAACTGTTTTCGTCAAAAATGGAAAAGGTATGAGTGAGACCAATCCAATCAAATTGTAATTTGTGATGCTACTATAAGTGTGTTTGTTGATGAATATTTGTGATGCTACTTTAGTATGAAGTTAATGAATATTTTTGATACTACTGTTGTATAAATATTTGTTACGATAATATAACTGTCTTTGGTTATGGTAATTTGCCAATGCAACTGTACTTAGGGTTATGATTGCCACTGTAGGTGGTTATAAGGTCAACATTGCTATTCTTATTGGTTAGTGGGTCTGATTTGCCATGGATACTACCTCGTGGGTTTTTTTCTTAATTGGATTGAGCGTTGAGTTGTTATTACTTCACCATACATATCTTGGTTTCTGAATTAGGCATATATATAATAGACTACATTTGGTTTTCTTTTGGTTTCTATAACACCCCGTCAAATTACCATCTGACGGCGTGTTAATTCCGGTCCCACAGTTAACAGTTACGCCCTCTATATGAGACGTTTAAAGCAATCGCATTTAATTTTATTCAAAAATTAACTTTCAAAAACATAAGTCAATAATCCCAAAATAGAAACACTGTTGTGATCGTAACCACAAGCCAACAGTATTTAAACAGTATAAAAAGTCTTAAATGCGAAAGTAAATAATGTTCTTTAAAAATCAAATGCTGACTCCACGGCCAGTCATGCAGCAAACACAGCGGAAGCATACCTCTTAAGGACCTGAGAATAACAACACGCAAAAACAGGTCAACAAATAATGTTGGTGAATCTACAGGTTTAAAGTAATGTAACAGTATCTGAAAAACAGTTATCAGAAAAATAGTTTAGTTTCATTGACCACGAGATTCTATCGCAAGCATAAACCGAGCACCTGAATACTAGCAAAGACCCGAGTATAGCCACTATACCCACCTTACCTCGTAAAATATCATACATTGTTCAGATGTATTAATGTTCAAAGTAAATGCACCACTGCTTTTATAGTGGGTGAGGTTGTCAACCTAACGGATCCGTCCATCTAAATTGTGCTTACCAATGGTATTAAAAGTATTCAAGCTAGAGGCTTTTTGAACAAACTCATTATGCACATGTATAGTACTCATGTCAATATAAAAGTATTTGAAAATGTAAATGTATCAGCGTGTATTCTCATCCCTGAAAAACATGTAAAAAGCAGGACTGTAGACTCACCTTTGAATAAGCTCGGAATGAAAGACAAATGACTTGTACGGTTTAGACCCGAGTAACGTAACCTAAGTATACGTATGTAGGTTGGTCAATATATATATCTTATATAATTGTGGTTTCATAGTGTACGTTGTCTTATTGCTCGACTCGACGCGATTTAAAGTAAAAGTCAACTATATCATTCAAGTCAAACAAAGTCAACCGAAGTCAAACCGAAATTCAAACTTGGTCAAAGTAGTCAACTAAAGTCAACATCAGTAGGTTCATGTCAAATATTGGTCAACATGTCAAACCTAAGTTAAACAATACGTTTTAGGTCATGAATAATCATTTTCACAATTTCAGTTTATCGTCATGCACAAAATTTATGAACACGTAGCATACTTAGCATATTATCTCATAGTATAAAATTCAAGTAAATATGACAAACTCCAGATCACAATTAGACTTAAAATGAATTCCAAAAAGTCCGGCCAGGGACTCATACGACAATTAAAAGTCAGGAATCAGAAGAGATACATTTGGGGTTTGCCAGTTCAGTTTCTGACCGTGCACTGATTTCATTTCGGCTATAACCGGAGTTAAGAACATGCAATAAATACAAGACCAGTGGCCATAGTTCAAGGACAAATTAAAGTAACACATATCAAAAATCTAGCAACTTTTGTTTAGCCAATTTGTACAGTTTATTCGTGCAATTTGATCATTCAGTTTTCAGCTCAATTCAGAATTCACATAAAGTATGGCTCTATTGTGCCCAATGCATAAGGTTTCAGAGATTGACATAAACTAACAATAAGTCACATATCATGTTAAGTTTCATTTTACAGAAGCATACATGCTCAAACAACTCACAAAATTCATAGAGTACAAAACCGTGTTCAATTTACAGATTCGATTCCCATTTCGTTAGTCACATTCGCATACGATTATCCGAAGATCTAGATACAATTAGCATATGATATCCCATGAAAAATGAAGTAATTTTTATGTAGAATTCAAATATACAAAGCTTTAATCACAGAAGTTAACACATTTTATCACACAAGGTCGTTTTCATGCAAGTGCTGTATAAAACTTCATTTACACTAATTCTAGCATATCTCGGGCTATACATAAGCAAACGACATGATATCCTAGTCTAACTTGAGTGTTTTTAAATTATCTTTCCAGTGGTATAAGTCTCACATGCCAATTCATTTTCTATCAATACCAGATTTCTGTTCAAGCAAACAAAACACAACGATAATTCAAATAGACATAACTTAATCATACGGAAATGAAATCAAGCGAATCCAAAGTCTAAACTCAATAGTTTTTCGCAAGGAATATGATTATAACATAATAATTAACATTTGAAAAACTTAACTTTTCTGATCATGCAAAAATCAAATTCGTTTTTAAACCCTAACGCATCAAACAATCAAATTAACGATTACAATTAACACGTACGCGTATAGACTTGAGCAATTGACAACATAACTATGAAACTCTCATGAAAATCAGATTTTAAGAATTAGGGTTTATGCAATTATACCTTAGATCGCGAAAAAAATTATATCAACGCGTAGAGGAGATCGGGAATTACAACTTTCGTGTTCAAGGTTTTATCAAAAATCAAAAATTGAAGGTGATGGTATGGTGATGGTGATGTCGACGATGAGGAGAGCCAGGAGGGAGATGACTGCGTTTTATTTTCTTGTGAGGGAATTATGATTAAATTCGGTTTAACAAAAGCCTTAAATAACTAGCCCTAATTATCCTAAATTGCACATAAGTCCTCCTAGTTATCAAAATTCAACATAAAAGGGTGGGGACATGGGGGATTCGGCCAACATGGCCCAATGGGGTATTCCCGGGCTCTCGTTTTGTAATTCCGTGTATTCGTGGTCCGTTTTAAGTGTCGTTTTGTCGTACCGAAGGCCCGAAACGCTAATCCGATCGTTTAACGCAACCAATAACTTAATTTATTAAAAACTCAATAAATTAAATATTTTAAAAAGTTAATAATTAATAAAATTAATTATTAAAATAAACCCGAGTGTTTCGTTGCTCAAAAAGCTATTATCAAAATCGTATCGTTTTTATCGTATTTCATTATCCGAAATATTTATTTGAATTAATATCAACCCATATTAATTATTGAAACCCTCCAAAGGTCAAGTATGCATTTATTACACATAAACACATAAAAGTTAAATAATCGTCGTTAATTAAACTAACGGAAGGTTAAGGAAAGTAACGGAAAAATCAGGGTTGTTACATTACCCACCTGTTATTGAAAATTTCGTCCCGAAATTTTAGTGATCGTCCGCCGAAGTAGTTTCCTCGGGAAACAATTGCGGATACTTCAACCTCATCTGGTCTTCACGCTCCCACGTGAATTCTGGTCCTCTTCTCGCGTTCCACCGAACTTTAACGATAGGAATTCTGCTTTGCTTCAACTGTTTGACCTCACGGCCCAAGATTTCAACAGGTTCCTCAATGAAATGAAGTTTGTCGTCGATACATAGTTCCTCTAAAGGAATAATCAAATTATCATCGGCTAGGCACTTCTTTAGATTGGATACATGGAATACGTCATGAATACCGCTGAGTGCTTGTGGTAGTTCTAATCTGTAAGCTACTGGTCCAACTCTTTCAGTTATCTCAAACGGTCCAACATATCTAGGACTCAGTTTACCTCGTTTCCCAAATCGTACAACACCCTTCCAAGGTGATACTTTAAGCATAACTTTGTCTCCAACTTGGAATTCTATGTCCTTTCGTCTAACATCGACGTAACTCTTTTGATGACTTCGAGCCGTTCTCAATCGTTCCTGAATCTGTAGAACTTTCTCAGTTGTCTCCTGAATAACCTCAGGACCTGTCAACTGACTATCTCCCAACTCGCTCCAACAAACGGGAGATCTACACTTCCTTCCATACAATGCTTCAAAAGGTGCAGCTTTAATGCTCGCATGGTAGCTGTTATTGTATGAAAACTCAGCTAGTGGTAAATACTTATCCCATCCGTTTCCGAAATCAATGACACATGCTCTCAGCATGTCCTCAAAAGTCTGAATAGTTCGTTCGCTCTGGCCATCCGTCTGAGGGTGATATGCTGTACTCATATCTAAACGAGTCCCCATTGCTTGCTGCAATGATTGCCAAAACCTGGAAGTAAATCTGCTATCGCGGTCGGATATAATGGATATAGGCACTCCATGGCTAGAGACAACTTCCTTAATGTAAATCTGAGCCAACTTCTCCATCTTATCAGTTTCCCTTATCGGTAAGAAGTGTGCGGACTTAGTGAGACGATCCACGATAACCCAAATAGTATCGTGACCTCCCACCGTTCTCGGCAGTTTCGTGATGAAGTCCATGGAAATTCCTTCCCACTTCCACTGGGAAATCTCTGGTTGAATCAGTAATCCTGATGGCTTCTGATGCTCAGCCTTGACTTTAGCGCAAGTCAAGCACTTCCCGACATAAGTTGCAATGTCAGCTTTCAAATTCGGCCACCAATAAAATGCCTTCAAATCTTGGTACATCTTATCTGATCCCGAATGAATTGAGTATCTCGACTTGTGTGCTTCCTCCAACACTAGTTCTCTTAATCCACCAAACCTTGGTACCCAAATTCGGTTAGCAAAGTACCGTGTTCCGTCCTCCTTGATGTCAAACTTCTTATCCATCCCTTTGAGAAATTCAACATCAACATTCTCTTGTTTCATGGCTTCTTGTTGTGCTTCACGGATTTGTGATGTGAGATTCGTACGGACAACTATGTTAAGCGATTTAACCCTAAGAGGTTTCTCTCGCTCCTTTCTGCTCAAGGCATCTGCCACAACATTCGCCTTGCCTGGATGGTATTGAAGTTCGCAGTTATAATCGTTAAGTAGTTCCATCCAACGTCGTTGTCTCATGTTGAGCTGCTTCTGATCGAATATGTGCTGTAAACTCTTATGGTCGGTGAAGATAGTGAACTTGGTTCCTGAAACGACCCGTCCATATTACTATAAACGCAGTACGTTATTCATTGGTCCCATAGCGAGGTATTTGACCTCTATATGATACGTTTTTAGAAAATATTGCATTCGTTTTATAAAAACACACCATTATTATACATAATGAATGTTTTAAACAAGTGGGCGATTATTTAAGGAATAATCCCCATATTACATCGGTTTACAAATACTACACACGTGCCATAACAGTCAAATATATTACATGGCAAAGGTTTAATTGAATGCAACACTTCATTTAAACAAAAGCATGAGACTCCATGCACAGCTTGCTCAGATAATGCAACAGCGGAAGACTTTCTTAAGGACATGAGAATAAACATGCTTAAACAGTCAACACAAAGGTTGGTGAGATATATAGGTTTAAAGCTAGCATCGATATAAATATAGCCCACAAGATTTTATAGTTATAAACATTTCAATAAAGATATTCTATAAGTTGTTGAGCGCTTCGGTAACCATACTTAACCAATAATGTGGCATATTCCCTTTATTATGAAATCTCCCTACACTGTACCAAGTGTAGTAAAAACGAAGTACTATGCAACCGTTTACGATACTAGAGTGACTAGCCCGTTTGGGGTTGTCAAACCCGATAGATCTATCAATAGGATTCGCGCTTACATGTTCTTACAACATGTAAATATTAGTTACCAAGCTATTAGGGAAGATATGCAAGGTGGTACAACTCAACGTAGAATATATTTTAAGTACTTGTGTCCATAGCGTAAAACATAAAATGCATGTATTCTCATCCCAAAATGTTTTTAGAGTTTAAAAATGGGACTATATACTCACGGTAGTAAAAGTATATTAATAATAAGTTTTCAACTTATTAAAAATATAGCCGTCGTCCTTGGATTCACGAACCTATAACAATAATAATGATTCAGATAATAATACGACATATGAATAAAATAAAGCAAGTTCATAGAATACTTATTAATTTTTAACATTTTCATGTTAGTAATCCTTTGTTAGTTGTCCTTTGTTAGTAGTCCTTTGTTATTAGTCCAAATATAGTCTAATAGTCCAATAGTCCAATAGTCCAATAGTCCAACAGTCCAATAATCGGTATGTATATATAATCTTAGAATTACCCCACGGCGTATTGTATACGTATTGTTATAGACTCAATCATGACCCATGGTACGCGTATTGTCTTAGAATTAACCCAGACGTATTGTGTACATGGTGTCTTTCGATTTATCCGAACGTATTGTATACATATTGTCATGGAACGTACCAAGATTATTATATATATACAATCTCGGAATTATAATATTTTGTTATACTAATGATAACATGTCCAAATATATATAGGATATAGGAAAAGTTAGCAAGGATATGGTTAATATAGTTTTTATAAGATAAATTTCGTCCATATAAAGTTAATTTTAGCAGATTTTGTTTTGCTCGCCAAATATTCATTACAACTCCGTTTAAAGTGAATCAAATTGCTATGGATTCCTTAAGAAGTTAATTTTTCAAAACCAATTTGAAAAGTTCAGTCCAAGTAGTAATTTTTAGAGTTTTACCCTCTTTTTGTGCCTGTGGTCAGATTTGGAAGAATCCCGGCATCCACCCGATATATGATTTTTGATAAAATACTTCCACTTTGTCTAAAATCATGAAAAAATTACTGGAAGTCTTATTTACATATATTAACATATTTCCAAAGTCTTAGCCTCGAACTCAAAGTCTAAGATAGGTTTTTAATTCCCAACCCAAAACAGCCCGCTTTTTACCGAATAGAGATTAAACGATATATGTTAAGTTTCAAGGTGTTCTTCATATGTACAAGTTATAAGTTCTTATATTAACTTAATTTAACATCATAATTCATATAAATAAGTGTTATTAGAGTTAAGCTAGAAAGATTAGATTAGTTTTTCAAACAAGTTTAGAATCAACTAAACTATGTTCTAGTTTATAAACTCTTATATAGATAGCTATAAACATATGTATTGAACAAGAGTTGAAGTAGAGTTTTTACCTCAAGTTTAGAATGTAAAGTTGCTAGAAATAAGTAGTAGAACAAAACTTGAGAGAGTTCTTGCAAGTGTGTGTGAAAATTGTAAGTAAAATTTGGAAAATGAATGTGTAAAAATGAGTTAGAAATGGTGCTTATTTATAGGCTCATAAATTTGGTTTTTAGTGAAAAATATCTAAGATAAGTTAAAAATCATTAGGTCATGCATGACATAATACATCAATAATTGTAGATTACTATTCGTATATACCAATAGTAAATACTTCTAGAAGCTGCGTATAATACGCGTATAAATACTGTATAAATACGTAATTATTGGTATATATCAATAGTAAATACTTCTAGAAGCTGCGTATAATATGCATATAAATACCGTATAAATACTATATAAATACTGTATAAATACCGTATAAATACTGTATAAATACCATATAAATACGAGTAGAATTCTTGAGAAAAATGAACGGAAAATATGAATATAGCTATTCCTTATTTGTATATTATTAAGTGTATTCAATACTTTTAAGGATGTATTTATACTCATAATATATTGTATGTAAATACATTTTAACCTAAGTTAATTACGTCGTTTAAAAAGTAACATATATATTGTCCGAAAACTCTTTAAATTAATAGTATGAAAAGGTATATATAATACCTTGTTAATATACTTAATGAGATATTTAATTATCATATTTTCAAGTTAAATATATATATATATATACTTAATACAAGTTATGACGTTCGTGAATCGTAGGAATAAAAGGGTAGTCAAATGCTTATATAAAACTCTTTTCGGAGGTTCAAGATTTATTAAAATTCATTGTTTATCAAGTCGGAAATATTAAATCATGTAAATAGTATAATCAGGTAGTCGGAAAAATCCGGGTCATCACAGTACCTACCCGTTAAAGAAATTTCGTCCCGAAATTTGAAGTAGTACCTATTCAATGGGCGGTGTTTGTAAACAGATGTGGATACTTCTGTTTCATCTGGTCCTCTCTTTCCCAAGTGAACTCGAGACCTCTTCGAGCATTCCAACGAACCTTAACTATAGGTATGTTGCTTTGCTTGAGCTTTTTGACTTCACGGTCCATGATTTCGACAGGTTCTTCTATAAAATGTAGTTTCTCGTCGATTTGGATTTCTTCAAGAGGAACAGTGATGTCTTCTTTTGCAAGGCATTTCCTTAGGTTCGAGACGTGAAAGGTATTGTGTACTCCAGCTAGTTGTTGTGGTAGCTTAAGTCTATAAGCCACTGGTCCAATACGTTCGATGATCTTGAATGGTCCTACGTATCTTGGGTTCAGTTTACCCCTCTTACCAAAGCGTATCACACCTTTCCAAGGTGACACCTTTAACATAACCATGTCATCAACCTGAAATTCCAATGGCTTCCTTCGAACATCAGCATAGCTCTTTTGACGACTTTGGGCGGTCTTTAATCTCTCCTTGATTTGCACAATCTTTTCTGTAGTTTCCTGTATGATCTCGGGACCAGTTAGTTGTCGGTCTCCTACTTCATACCAACAGACCGGGGATCTACACTTTCTTCCATAAAGTGCTTCAAATGGTGCAGCTTTAATACTCGTATGGTAACTGTTGTTATACGAGAATTCTGCTAATGGTAGATATTTATCCCATCCGCTTCCGAAATCGACCACACATGCTCTAAGCATGTCTTCAAGAGTCTGTATGGTCCTTTCACTTTGTCCATCGATTTGCGGATGATATGCAGTGCTTATATCTAAACGAGTTCCTAGGGCCTCCTGTAGTGATTTCCAGAACCTTGACGTAAACCTACTGTCACGGTCAGATATAATGGAGATAGGTACTCCATGTCTAGAGACAACTTCTTTTAAGTATAGTCGTGCCAATTTTTCCATCCCATCCTTCTCCTTCATAGGTAGGAAATGTGCAGACTTGGTGAGACGATCGACAATTACCCAAATGGTGTCGTAACCCCATGTAGTCTTTGGCAGCTTCGTGATGAAATCCATTGTAATACATTCCCACTTCCATTCTGGGATTTCTGGTTGTTGCAGTAGACCTGATGGTTTCTGATGTTCTGCCTTGACTTTGGAGCAAGTCAAACATTCTCCGATGTACGTTGCGATATCAGCTTTCAAATTTGGCCACCAAAAGTGTGCCTTAAGATCTTGATACATCTTCCCTGCTCCGGGATGTATCGAGTATCTTGTTTTATGTGCTTCATCTAGTACCGATTTCCTTAACCCTTTAAACTTCGGTACCCAAATGCGTCCAGCAAAATATCGGGTTCCGTCTTCCCGTGTAACAAGCTGCTTATCTAACCCTTTAAGCATCTCATTTCCAAAGTTTTCTTCAGAAAGAGCTCCTTGTTGAGCCTCCTTAATTTGGGTGGTGAGGTTCGTACGAATCTTCATATTCATTGCTCGTACTCGAATTGGCTCTCTTTCCTTCCTGCTTAAAGCATCTGCTACTACATTTGCTTTCCCTGGATGATAACGAATTTCACAATCATAGTCGTTTATCAGCTCGATCCACCTACGTTGCCTCATGTTTAGTTGTTTTTGGTTGAAGATATGTTGAAGGCTTTTATGATCGGTATATACAGTACATTTAACCCCGTACAAGTAGTGTCTCCAAATCTTTAATGCAAACACCACTGCTCCCAATTCTAGATCATGAGTCGTATAATTTTGTTCATGAATCTTTAGTTGTCGGGATGCATATGCAATAACCTTCTTTCGTTGCATGAGGACACAACCAAAACCTTGTCGCGAAGCATCACAATAAATTACAAAATCATTGTTTCCTTCAGGTAACGATAGAATAGGCGATGTAGTCAACTTCTTCTTCAATAATTGAAATGCGGCTTCCTGCTCAGAAGTCCATTCGTACTTCTTCCCTTTGTGTGTTAATGTTGTCAATGGTTTGGCTATCCGGGAAAAATCTTGAATAAACCTTATGTAATAGCCAGCAAGACCCAAAAATTGGCGTATTTGCGTTGGAGTCTTTGGGGTCTCCCACTTTTCAATAGCTTCAATCTTGGCTGGATCAACCTGAATTCCTTCACTGCTGACAATATGACCAAGGAACTGTACTTCCTTCAGCCAAAAGGCGCACTTAGAAAACTTTGCGTATAACTGTTCTTTCTTTAACAGTTCCAACACCAACCTTAAATGTTGTTCATGTTCTGTTTCATTCTTAGAATAAATAAGAATGTCATCAATAAAGACGATAACAAACTTATCTAAGTACGGACTGAATACCTTATTCATGAGGTCCATGAATACAGCTGGTGTGTTGGTCAACCCGAACGGCATGACCAAAAATTCATAATGACCGTAGCGTGTCCGAAATGCGGTTTTCGGAATATCTTCGTCTTTAACTCGCAACTGATGATAACCCGATCTTAGATCGATCTTGGAGTAAACACGTGATCCTTGCAGCTGATCAAACAAGTCGTCAATTCTCGGTAATGGGTACCGATTCTTGATAGTTAACTTGTTTAGTTCACGGTAATCTATACACATGCGGAAGGATCCATCTTTCTTCTTAACGAATAAAATCGGAGCACCCCACGGTGAAGTGCTTGGTCGAATGAATCCACGGTCCAGTAGTTCTTTTAACTGGCTTTGTAACTCTTTCATCTCAGACGGTGCAAGTCTGTATGGAGCACGAGCCACTGGTGCAGCTCCTGGTACTAGATCTATTTGAAATTCTACAGATCTAAATGGAGGTAATCCCGGTAACTCTTCCGGAAAGACTTCAGGAAAATCTCTTTCCACAGGCACATCGTTGATGCTCTTCTCTTTCTCCTTCGTTTCAACTTTATTAACATGTGCTAAGATAGCATAGCACCCTTTCTTCAAGTACTTTTGGGCTTTCAAACAACTAATGAGTTTTAGCTTTGAGTTACCCTTCTCTCCATAAATCATTACTGGCGTTTTATTCTTACGAGGAATGCGAATTGCCTTCTTGGCACACACAACTTCAGCTCCTATTTTGGACATCCAGTCCATGCCTACTATTACGTCAAAACTTCCTAATTCTACGGGTATCAAATCAATTTTAAATGTTTCTCCGGCTAAATTTATTTTACAATCACGGCAAATTTTATCGGCTTTAATTAGTTTACCATTAGCTAACTCAATCATGTACTTAGCATCTAGAGGTAATGATGAACAATTTAATTTAGCGTAAAAGTCTCTACACATGTAACTTCTATCGGCACCAGTATCAAATATAATAGATGCTGATAAGTTATTAATGGTAAACGTACCCGTAACAAGCTCCGGGTCTTCATACGCCTCTCTAGCATTAATATTAAATGCTCTTCCACGTGCAGGTCCATTATTCTTCTCTGGATTCGGGCACTGGCTCCTAATATGACCTTGTTTCCCACACCCGTAACAAGTAACAGTAGCCAGATCAGTTCTATTTGCATTGGTTGCAGGAGTCTTGGTGCCATTTGTATTTGTAACGGGAACCCTACAATCTTCATCAAGATGACCCCTTCGATCACAATTGTTGCATACCACATTACAAAAACCAGAGTGATGTTTGTGGCATCTGTTACATAAGGGATTTCGTCCTTTGTAACCCGAGCTTGAACCACTACCCGCACCTTGCGTGGTTTCCTGTTTCTTGAGAGATTGTTGTTGGTGACCTTGATCACGGTTTTCATTCCATTTTCTTTTGTTATCCGATACCTTGGCATCGGTATTTGATGCATTCTTATCCAGAATGATCTGATCCATTAGCTCGTTTGCCATGGTGATAGCTTCATGAATTGTCTTAGGTTTGGATGCTGTAACATTGGCCTTGATGTTTTTTGGTAGGCCATCCTTGTACAATTCAATCTTTCGCTCTTCAGTTGGTACCAACTCAGGACATAACAAGGCTAATTCCATGAATCGCCCGTTATAGTTGGTAAGTTCCGTGCCGACAACTTTCAGATTACGTAACTTGGCTTCCATTTTCCTAACCTCGTTCCTTGGGCAGTATTCGTTGATTAGCATATTTTTCAACTCCTCCCAAGGAGTATCATATGCTGCATCGCCCCCTACAGCTTTTACATAGTTTTTCCACCATGTAAGTGCACCATCTTGTAATGTGCATGAAGCATACTTTGTCCTATCCCCATCCGTACAACCACTAATTTTAAATACAGACTCCAGCTTTTCGAACCATCGGGTTAAACCGGCTGGTCCTTCTATTCCGCTGAATGATGAAGGTTTGCAACCTTGAAACTCTTTATATGTGCATCCAACATGAGGGTTTGTGTTGTTTGCTGCTGCTCTTGCCGCTTCAACCCAAAGCACTCGATCGCTTACGCGTTGGTTGATAAGCTCTTCAATTTCTTGTTCCGTCATTCGATTCACTCGAGCCATGTTTCTTCAATAAACATATAAGATAATTAATCACATAGAATATTATAGATGTAGCGAGTAATTAATGGTACATCGTGGCATATTAATAATATGAACCCATTATTATAAAAGCCTTTTCTTCTTATTAGCGTTTTATAATTATTTCTAGGGTATTACCTACCCGTTAAAGTTCATACTTAATAGCTTAGTACAACAATTAAATACTACTATCCAAATAATATTCTATCATGAAAAACTAATGCATTATCATTTCACGCTTTATTCTTCAATGCATTATGGTACAACAATACAATACCACTTATTCACATAAATTTATTTTACATAAAACATATGTAGGATAAAGTAAAGCACACTAGATAATATTATACAATGCGTGAAGTGATGTCGTAGAGGAAATGGTTTTAAAAACGGCGGGGCCTCTTGTTATCAGGTACTGGCATAACGTTTATTCGAGCAGTACGTTTATATCTTGGTCGGGGTTCTGAGGTACTTGATACCTCAATAGAGTTGGTAAGACAAAGATGATTAGGGGTAGAAATGTCAGGAGTACTTTGTACAACAAATTCTTTATTAATTTCCGGATTTGGAAATTTTGGTTTGGTGACTACAGGTTCCTTTGCCTTTTTAAATTCTTTCTCAGTAATCTCTTTTACTTCCTCCTCCTCAGGATCATTTTCAGGTTCTTTCACTTCCGGTTCTTCCGGAAATTGTGAATCTTCCCAGAATGTGTCCTCTTTCTGGTCTTCATCATCATCAGACAAATTGATGGTCGATATTTTTGCTGAAGATTTGGACTCGATTTCGGAGTCACTGAAAGTGAATACTAATTCGAAGCTAGATGCAGACATCTATCACATAATAACTAGTGCATTAGTAATATACCACATAACATTTACATGTTAAAATATTCAATTTCTGACCAAAAATGATAAGCAATGGTTTTCAAAACAGACGCGGTCAAAGTCCAGACTCACTAATGCATCCTAACAAACACCGGTTAGACACACTAATGCAATTCCTGATTCGCTAAGACCTCTGCTCTGATACCAACTGAAACGACCCGTCCATATTACTATAAACGCAGTACGTTATTCATTGGTCCCATAGCGAGGTATTTGACCTCTATATGATACGTTTTTAGAAAATATTGCATTCGTTTTATAAAAACACACCATTATTATACATAATGAATGTTTTAAACAAGTGGGCAATTATTTAAGGAATAATCCCCATATTACATCGGTTTACAAATACTACACACGTGCCATAACAGTCAAATATATTACATGGCAAAGGTTTAATTGAATGCAACACTTCATTTAAACAAAAGCATGAGACTCCATGCACAGCTTGCTCAGATAATGCAACAGCGGAAGACTTTCTTAAGGACCTGAGAATAAACATGCTTAAACAGTCAACACAAAGGTTGGTGAGATATATAGGTTTAAAGCTAGCATCGATATAAATATAGCCCACAAGATTTCATAGTTATAAACATTTCAATAAAGATATTCTATAAGTTGTTGAGCGCTTCGGTAACCATACTTAACCAATAATGTGGCATATTCCCTTTATTATGAAATCTCCCTACACTGTACCAAGTGTAGTAAAAACGAAGTACTATGCAACCGTTTACGATACCAGAGCGACTAGCCCGGTTGGGGTTGTCAAACCCGATAGATCTATCAATAGGATTCGCGCTTACATGTTCTTACAACATGTAAATATTAGTTACCAAGCTATTAGGGAAGATATGCAAGGTGGTACAACTCAACGTAGTATATATATTTTAAGTACTTGTGTCCATAGCGTAAAACATAAAATGCATGTATTCTCATCCCAAAATGTTTTTAGAGTTTAAAAATGGGACTATATACTCACGGTAGTAAAAGTATATTAATAATAAGTTTTCAACTTATTAAAAATATAGCCGTCGTCCTTGAATTCACGAACCTATAACAATAATAATGATTCAGATAATAATACGACATATGAATAAAATAAAGCAAGTTCATAGAATACTTATTAATTTTTAACATTTTCATGTTAGTAATCCTTTGTTAGTTGTCCTTTGTTAGTAGTCCTTTGTTATTAGTCCAAATATAGTCTAATAGTCCAATAGTCCAATAGTCCAACAGTCCAATAGTCCAACAGTCCAATAATCGGTATGTATATATAATCTTAGAATTACCCCACGGCGTATTGTATACGTATTGTTATAGACTCAATCATGACCCATGGTACGCGTATTGTCTTAGAATTAACCCAGACGTATTGTGTACATGGTGTCTTTCGATTTATCCGAACGTATTGTATACGTATTGTCATGGAACGTACCAAGATTATTATATATATACAATCTCGGAATTATAATATTTTGTTATACTAATGATAACATGTCCAAATATATATAGGATATAGGAAAAGTTAGCAAGGATATGGTTAATATAGTTTTTATAAGATAAATTTCGTCCATATAAAGTTAATTTTAGCAGATTTTGTTTTGCTCGCCAAATATTCATTACAACTCCGTTTAAAGTGAATCAAATTGCTATGGATTCCTTAAGAAGTTAATTTTTCAAAACCAATTCGAAAAGTTCAGCCCAAGTAGTAATTTTTAGAGTTTTACCCTCTTTTTGTGCCGGTGGTCAGATTTGGAAGAATCCCGGCGTCCACCCGATATATGATTTTTGATAAAATACTTCCACTTTGTCTAAAATCATGAAAAAATTACTGGAAGTCTTATTTACATATATTAACATATTTTCAAAGTCTTAGCCTCGAACTCAAATTCTAAGATAGGTTTTTAATTCCCAACCCAAAACAGCCCGCTTTTTACCGAATAGAGATTAAACGATATATGTTAAGTTTCAAGGTGTTCTTCATATGTACAAGTTATAAGTTCTTATATTAACTTAATTTAACATCATAATTCATATAAATAAGTGTTATTAGAGTTAAGCTAGAAAGATTAGATTAGTTTTTCAAACAAGTTTAGAATCAACTAAACTATGTTCTAGTTTATAAACTCTTATATAGATAGCTATAAAAATATGTATTGAACAAGAGTTGAAGTAGAGTTTTTACCTCAAGTTTAGAATGTAAAGTTGCTAGAAAGAAGTAGTAGAACAAAACTTGAGAGAGTTCTTGCAAGTGTGTGTGAAAATTGTAAGTAAAATTTGGAAAATGAATGTGTAAAAATGAGTTAGAAATGGTGCTTATTTATAGGCTCATAAATTTGGTTTTTAGTGAAAAATATCTAAGATAAGTTAAAAATCATTAGGTCATGCATGACATAATACATCAATAATTGTAGATTACTATTCGTATATACCAATAGTAAATACTTCTAGAAGCTGCGTATAATACGCGTATAAATACCGTATAAATACGTAATTATTGGTATATATCAATAGTAAATACTTCTAGAAGATGCGTATAATACGCGTATAAATACCATATAAGTACTGTATAAATACCGTATAAATACCGTATAAATACGAGTAGAATTCTTGAGAAAAATGAACGGAAAATATGAATATAGCTATTCCTTATTTGTATATTATTAAGTGTATTCAATACTTTTAAGGATGTATTTATACTCATAATATATTGTATGTAAATACATTTTAACCTAAGTTAATTACGTCGTTTAAAAAGTAACATATATATTGTCCGAAAACTCTTTAAATTAATAGTATGAAAAGGTATATATAATACCTTGTTAATATACTTAATGAGATATTTAATTATCATATTTTCAAGTTAAATATATATATATATATATATACTTAATACAAGTTATGACGTTCGTGAATCGTAGGAATAAAAGGGTAGTCAAATGCTTATATAAAACTCTTTTCGGAGGTTCAAGATTTATTAAAATTCATTGTTTATCAAGTCGGAAATATTAAATCATGTAAATAGTATAATCAGGTAGTCGGAAAAATCCGGGTCATCACAGTTCCAAACAGGTAGTGTCTCCACATTTTAAGTGCAAAGACAACAGCTCCTAACTCAAGGTCGTGCGTAGTGTAGTTCTGCTCGTGAATCTTTAACTGACGCTATCCATAAGCAATAACCTTGTTTCGTTGCATAAGCACACAACCCATTTCTTGACGTGAGGCATCACAATAAACAACAAAATCTTCACTTCCCTTGGGTAGAGACAATACTGGTGCAGTTGTCAACTTCTCTTTCAACAGCTGAAATGCAGTCTCTTGCGATTCTGACCACTCAAACTTCTTGCCCTTATGAGTCAATGCGGTTAATGGTCGGGCGATCTTAGAGAACCCTTCAATGAATCTCCGGTAGTAACCAACTAGACCCAAAAATTGCCTAATATGCATTGGCGTCTTTGGAGTTTCCCAATTCTTAACCGACTCAATCTTTGCTGGATCGACCTGTATTCCATTGGCCCCTACAACATGGCCAAGAAATTGTACTTCTGGTAACCAAAAGTCACCCTTAGAGAACTTTGCATACAACTGCTCTTCTCTAAGCATAGTCAATATCGAACGTAGATGCTGTTCGTGCTCTTCTCTGTTCTTGGAGTACACCAATATATCATCAATGAATACGATGACGAATTTATCTAGGTATGGCTTACACACACGGTTCATGAGGTCCATGAACACTGCTGGTGCGTTCGTCAAACCAAACGACATCACTGTAAACTCATAATGCCCATAACGTGTTCTAAACACTGCCTTCGGGACATCAGCTTCTTTGACTCTCAATTGATGATACCCGGATCTCAAATCAATCTTCGAATAACAACTGGATCCCTACAATTGATCAAATAAGTCATCAATCCTCGGTAACGGATACCAATTCTTGATTGTCAGCTTGTTCAATTCTCTGTAGTCGATACACAATCTCATCGACCCATCCTTCTTCTTAACAAATAGGACCGGAGCTCCCCAAGTCGAAGAACTCGGTCTAATAAATCCCTTGTCTAACAACTCTTGCAATTGACTAGACAACTCTTGAAGTTCTGGGGGGTGCAAGTCTGTACGGTGCGCGAGCCACCGGTGCCGCTCCTGGCACTAAGTCTATCTGAAACTCAATTTCTCGATGCGGTGGGAGACCAGGTAATTCCTCCGGAAAAACCTCAAGAAATTCCTTAACTATAGGAACGTCTTCGGGTCTCCTTTCTTCTAGTACAATTTGGCTTACATGAGCCAAGAACGCGATACATCCCTTTCTCACATACTTTTGGACTTTCAAGCAGTTAATGAGATGTAATTGTGAGCCATTCTTTTCACCATAAATCATCATAGGTTCACCGTCAGCAATAGGGATATGAATAGCCTTTAGGTCACAGACCACCTCGGCTTTGTTATCAGCTAACCAGTCCATTCCAACCACAAGGTCAAAACTTCCCAGTTTAATAGGTATCACATTAATGCTAAAAGGCTTACTTTCTAACGTCAAGGTACAATCACGATAAATCTTATCAGCTCTCATCAAGTTACCATTCCCTAGTTCTATGGAATACACGTTATCTAGGGGAGAAACAGGTTTCTTAACATTGTGACAAATATCCTTAGATATAAAACTTCTATCGGCGCCAGTATCAAACAAAACATAAACAAGTTGATCATCAAGTGAAAACGTACCCGTGACTAGCTTTGGATCATCACGAGCTTCCGCAGAATTGATGTTGAACGCCCTTCCTCGAGCATTCCCATTGTTGTTCTTAGGACAGTCCTTCTTGAAATGACCCGGCTGTCCACAACCATAACAGTTCTTACCACCATTAGCATTGTTCGCATTGCTTGCAGTGCTGTTGTTGTTGGCGTTGCCGTTGAGATTAACCTTGTAATCTTTTGACAAATGACCAAACTTCTTACAACGGTCACAATTTAGAACAGAACAATTTCCAGTATGATGCTTGCCACACTTCTGACATTATGGCTTCTTGCCCTTATACCCGGAGTTAGTTCCTATGGTTCCAGTGTCGTTACGGTAAGAATCTTGCTTTTTGAATGGCTGTTGATTGAAATTCTTGTCCTGACCACCGTTCCACTTCCTCTTACCATCGTTTGACTTATTCTCATTCACTGTAGTGCCCTTCCCTCTCTGGGCAATCTGATCCAACAGCAAACTACCCATGTCGATAGCTTCCTGAACATTTGCGGGTTTTGAAGTAGTGACCCCGCCTTGAATATTCTCACTCAGACCTTCAATGTACAGTTCTACCTTACGCCTTTCCGGAGTAACCATTTCAGGACACATTAACGCCAGCTTAAAGAACCTCTTGTTATAGGCGGTGAGATCGTTGCCTACTAACTTCAGCTCTCAGTACTCGCGTTCCATTTTCTTAACCTCGTTCCTCGAACAATACTCCTCGATCATTCTTTGCTTCAGAGTGTCCCAAGGTAGGGCATAAGCCTAATCATGACCTAGGGATTGAGCATAGTTGTTCCACCAGGTGAGCGCACTGTCTGCCAGTGTGCCCGTTACAAAGCCTACCCTGTCGTTATCATTACAACCACTAATGCGGAAAACCGATTCGAGCTTCTCAAACCACCTAGTGAGACCAACTGGTCCCTCAGTTCCGTTGAAAGAATGCGGGTTGCAACTAGTGAACGTTTTGTAATAACATCCATTGCGACCTTGTGTGCCGTTTCCATTGGTGTTGTTCGGGCCACCACGATCATTACCGTTTCGAGCGTTGTTGAATTCTCTCAGTAGATCCGCTCTTTCAGCCGCGATTCCTTCGGCGACCATTCTCCTGATTTGGGCAGCGGTTGATTCCTTCGGAGGCATCTTCAACACAGAAAAACACACCAGGTCAGTATCAAAACAATGCTATATATAAAAATATACTAGCAACGAGTGTTGAAGACTAGTAAATAATAGTACGAAAAGATTCGCTAGTAGTGAGAAGTAGTGTAAGTAGTGATAGTAGTAACACTAGTTGTAGTAGTAGTGGTACTAGTGTTATGTAGTGATAGTAGTGTTAGTAGTAACACTAAGTAGTAACATTAATGGCAATAGTAGTAGTATAACATAACACGAGTATTATGATCATACAAGTTACTAAATACAGAATATTACCGCATGCAATAAAAGATAATAGTTACTAATAGCATAATCCACCATTACTGTAAATAAAATCCAAGAGATAAACCAAATTCCAAAGTAGTAAACCAAACAATAAACATAATGTGCTAATAGCCCGGTTTATAACACCCGGTAAGTCTTATATAATCAATTAAAGAAAATATGGCGGATGAAAAAGGAAAAGAAGCTCATGGTCAACGACCCTTCACTTCCTCTTCTGTCGGGTACGGAAGGCAGGTCCATCATTCCTTGGCCTATGACGTTCCGCCTCTAGCGCCGCAACCCTGGCAGTTAAGGCTGCTATCAATCTCGCCATCTCAACGAACCTCGCTTCAGCCTCGTATGTATAAGTATCTATACCTGTGACTCTTTCCTCCATCCTCTCAAGATCATCGTGGTGCGGATATGTTCTAGCAATATCACTCAAGGCGTTAACACGATCAACAATATTCCTGTTACGGTTAGTATGAACCAAATCCAATGCATAAAGGTTCACGGGATGGTTAAGTATCTGATGCGGAGCAGGTGCTGGTGCTGGGGCTGGAGTATTCACCTCAGCCACACTGGAGTTGCTGTTACTACTTCCTGAATCATGTGACATCTAACTCATAGTACAAGAACACAAACGAAACAGATTAGTCAAGTAAATAACGTTAGTCACAAAGCACTCATGAAATGACTAAGTCCCGGTCGTAGTCCAGACTCATCAAGGTGTTCTAATGACCAAATCAGACACACTAATGCAAGTCCTAGTTTCCCTACGAACCGTTAGCTCTGATACCAACTATAACACCCCGCCAAATTACCATCTGACGGCGTGTTAATTCCGGTCCCACAGTTAACAGTTATGCCCTCTATATGAGACGTTTAAAGCAATCGCATTTAATTTTATTCAAAAATTAACTTTCAAAAACATAAGTCAATAATCCCAAAATAGAAACACTGTTGTGATCGTAACCACAAGCCAACAGTATTTAAACAGTATAAAAAGTCTTAAATGCGAAAGTAAATAATGTTCTTTAAAAATCAAATGCTGACTCCACGGCCAGTCATGCAGCAAACACAGCGGAAGCATACCTCTTAAGGACCTGAGAATAACAGCACGCAAAAACAGGTCAACAAATAACGTTGGTGAATCTACAGGTTTAAAGTAATGTAACAGTATCTGAAAAACAGTTATCAGAAAAATAGTTTAGTTTCATTGACCACGAGATTCTATTACAAGCATAAACCGAGCACCTGAATACTAGCAAAGACCCGAGTATAGCCACTATACCCACCTTACCTCGTAAAATATCATACATTGTTCAGATGTATTAATGTTCAAAGTAAATGCACCACTGCTTTTATAGTGGGTGAGGTTGTCAACCTAACGGATCCGTCCATCTAAATTGTGCTTACCAATGGTATTAAAAGTATTCAAGCTAGAGGCTTTTTGAACAAACTCATTATGCACATGTGTAGTACTCATGTCAATATAAAAGTATTTGAAAATGTAAATGTATCAGCGTGTATTCTCATCCCTGAAAAATATGTAAAAAGCGGGACTGTAGACTCACCTTTGAATAAGCTCGGAATGAAAGACAAATGACTTGTACGGTTTAGACCCGAGTAACGTAACCTAAGTATACGTATGTAGGTTGGTCAATATATATATCTTATATAATTGTGGTTTCATAGTGTACGTTGTCTTATTGCTCGACTCGACGCGATTTAAAGTAAAAGTCAACTATATCATGCAAGTCAAACAAAGTCAACCGAAGTCAAACCGAAAGTCAAACTTGGTCAAAGTAGTCAACTAAAGTCAACATCAGTAGGTTCATGTCAAATATTGGTCAACATGTCAAACCTAAGTCAAACAATACGTTTTAGGTCATGAATAATCATTTTCACAATTTCAGTTTATCGTCATGCACAAAATTTATGAACACGTAGCATACTTAGCATATTATCTCATAGTATAAAATTCAAGTAAATATGACAAACTACAGATCAAAATTAGACTTAAAATCGATTCTAAAAAGTCTGGCCAGGGACTCATACGACAATTAAAAGTCAGGAATCAGAAGAGATACATTTGGGGTTTGCCAGTTCAGTTTCTGACCGTGCACTGATTTCATTTTGGCTATAACCGGAGTTAAGAACATGAAATCAATACAAGACCAGTGTCCATAGTTCAAGGACAAATTAAAGTAACACATATCAAAAATCTAGCCACTTTTGTTTAGCCAATTTGTACAGTTTATTCGTGCAAGTTGATCATTCAGTTTTCAGCTCAATTCAGAATTCACATAAAGTATGGCTCTATTGTGCCCAATGCATAAGGTTTCAGAGATTGACATAAACTAACAATAAGTCAAATATCATGTTAAGTTTCATTTTCCATAAGAATACATGCTCAAACAAGTCACAAAATTCACAGAGTACAAAACCGTGTTCAATTTACAGATTCGATTCCCATTTCGTTAGTCACATTCGCATACGATTATCCGAAGATCTAGATACAATTAGCCTATGATATCCACATGAAAAATGAAGTAATTTTTATGGAGAATTCAAATATACAAAGCTTTAATCACAGAAGTTAACACATTTTATCACACAAGGTCGTTTTCATGCAAGTGCTGTATAAAACTTCATTTACACTAATTCTAGCATATCTCGGGCTATACATAAGCAAACGACATGATATCCTAGTCTAACTTGAGTGTTTTTAAATTATCTTTCCAGTGGTATACATCTCACATGCCAATTCGTTTTCTATCAATACCAGATTTCTGTTCAAGCAAACAAAACACAACGATAATTCAAATCGACATAACTTAATCATACGGAAACGAAATCAAGCGAATCCAAAGTCTAAACTCAATAGTTTTTCGCAAGGAATCTGATTATAACATAATAATTAACATTTGAAAAACTTAACTTTTCTGATCATGCAAAAATCAAATTCGTTTTTAAACCCTAACGCATCAAACAATCAAATTAACGATTACAATTAACACGTACACATATAGACTTGAGCAATTGACAACATAACTATGAAACTCTCATGAAAATCAGATTTTAAGAATTAGGGTTTATGCAATTATACCTTAGATCGCGAAAAGAATTATATCAACACGTAGAGGAGATCGGGAATTACAACTTTCGTGTTCAAGGTTTTATCAAAAATCAAAAATTGAAGGTGATGGTATGGTGATGGTGATGTCGATGATGAGGAGAGCCAGGAGGGAGATGACTGTGTTTTATTTTCTTGTGAGGGAATTATGATTAAATTAGGTTTAACACAAGCCTTAAATAAATAGCCCTAATTATCCTAAATTGCACATAAGTCCTCCTAGTTATCAAAATTCAACATAAAAGGGTGGGGACATGGGGGATTCGGCCAACATGGCCCAATGGGGTATTCCCGGGCTCTCGTTTTGTAATTCCGTGTATTCGTGGTCCGTTTTAAGTGTCGTTTTGTCGTACCGAAGGCCCGGAACGCTAATCCGATCGTTTAACGCAACCAATCGCTTAATTTATTAAAAACCCAATAAATTAAATATTTTAAAAAGGTAATAATTAATAAAATTAATTATTAAAATAAACCCGAGCGTTTCGTTGCTCAAAAAGCTATTATCAAAATCGTATCGTTTTTATCGTATTTCATTATCTGAAATATTTATTTGAATTAATATCAACCCATATTAATTATTGAAACCCTCCAAAGTTCAAGTATGCATTTATTACACATAAACACATAAAAGTTAAATAATCGTCGTTAATTAAACTAACGGAAGGTTAACGAAAGTAACGGAAAAATCAGGGTTGTTACAGTTTCCATAGTGTGCAGCAGGTTAACTTATCCAGGTTTGGGTTAAGTTGTCCCGGTTGGTTCTGCTAGTACTAGCAGGTTGTGGTTGTGGTTGCCTATTGTTACTATATAGTATAACATACTTTCATTACATAATAACGGTTTATACGTTATAGGTTATATATAGTGTGTTTATAGGATTTTTATAAAGTTTATTTCTTGTTAATATAGTGTTATATGATGTTTACAATCGTGTTGTGTAATCGCGTCAATCATGGTGTGTTAAAACAGTCAAATGGTTGTGTTTCGTTTTTATCTCCAGGTCTGCTGATTGTTTTTATGTCTAGGCTTGCACTACATGTTTACATTCGTGTTGTGTAATCGTGTGAATCATGGTGTGTTATAGAGTCAAATAGTTGTGCTATAGAATAAATCATGTGTCGTGTTATTATTAAAGTTCATGTACTCCCAGATTCATACAACCTGCATAACAAATGACAACATGTAAAGAAAAAGAAAGAAAGAATTACCTCTAATTTTGATGTCTCCATTGTTAATTCTTGTAACTTGAATTTTATAACTAAAACCTTAATTAAGCACCTTCACGTATGAACAAGCAGAACTTTGAATCAAGACCTAATTACAGTGTATTTTTTATGGATATTTTGTAATATATATAAGTTTAACAATAATATTATTTATGGTATATAAAATTTTATATTATTATAATTATATTATATAGGCTATACTTATCTTTTATTTGAAAAATACATTCCTAAATCAAATTATTTCCTAATTCAAACTCTACCTAACTAACTTCCTATTAATTTGGTCCATTAGTGTTAATCTGCAATTAGACGTGTTCTGTTAACTTACTATAAGGGTTAGGTTAATTAAACGTGAGCTCGTTAACGTATTTAACCAGTTAACTTATTTAGGCGTGTTCCAGTTAAAAGTTAAAAGGCTTCCTCTAACTAATTGGGCGTGTGTTGCAAACTAATTAGACGTGTTCTCTGTAACTTATTAGACGTGTTCGTCATTTAGACATGTTCCTGGCAAAACTTATTAGACGTGTTTCCAACTAGACGTGTTGTTTTTTCAATCAGACGTGTTCCTGGTAAAAGTTATTAGACGTGTTGTTAATTAGACGTGTTCCTTGCAAAACTTGTTAGACCTGTTGTCGATTAGACGTGTTCTTGGTAAAACTTATTAGACGTGGTTACCAATTATAGGTGATATACATATTTAGACGTGTTCGTTTTTGTGTGTGTGTGTGTGTGTGTGTGTGTGTAAAAACCTTAATTAGATGTGTTCCTTTTGTTAAAATAGATGTGCTTTTTTTGAACGGGGATTTTTTTGGCATCAGTAGATCATTTATTTCAACGACCCTCATCATTTGCACGTAACACACTTTCGGGCGGAAACCCGAATCCGATCGACGGAACCTGGGAACACATCCTTTTGGGCAGTGTTCCTGGATAGAGGTCCGTGAACGAATCTGGTAAAACCTCCCTATAGGGTCAATATATAACACCATTAAATCATGTCATCCCTTATGATCGAACCCATGAGCTCTCCCTATCCCATGACACAAAATACATAGGGGAACCGTTGGGCACGTCTATATGAGGAACACGTCTATATGAGGGGCACTTATAGAGCAAAAATGTAGTAGTGTAATTCTACTAATATTTTATGTGCAAGTGTTAAAACCGTGCCAAGGTGTGGTCGGTCGTCTTATCGTGTTACTCATCCAACATTTTTTAGCTCATAGAAGCGTGCCAAATGTAACAGTCATGCATCTTACACAATATCTGCAGAAATTGAGTTCTCGTAACACTTTGGCCACGGTTGGGTCACATTCAACATAAACGACATACATATGAACATGAACACTCCTTTTAATATCGTCTTGCATAAATGTTACATTCAAAGAACTTACTTCAGTTATACAATTCAATTTTGTTGCCAATTATTAACATATGATCCATTTTAAATGATTGTGTGTTAGCCATAAACAAGTTCTTTGTAATAGCGTACATTGCTATCAATTATTACGAGTCAAATTATCTGATTAAACCATGTTTTTTTATCTGCTACATGTTTACAAAAATTAATAAGTTTCAATGATATAATATTTTCTGTTTTTTGATGCAGAACGATACTTGTGAGACCATCGTAATCATAACTTCATATGATACAACATTTTACGTTTTGATTTAGTTTGATAATAAGTCCATCGTGCAACGCAAGGGCTCTAAAATCTAGTTGTATAACTTAATGCTATAATGGTAGTCATGTAAGGTAGTCATATATTACTTCAGTGGGCCAAATTTAAAATTCACACATTTGACCCACAAATATCAAGTAGTTGTAGCAGCCGACCTTAAAGTTGTCGAAAAACTCGTATCATATCACTCTACAACCATTACCCGTTGACCATTAGACCCATTAACGTTAGCCGCACTTTACCCGCAGCGAAGCTGAGACTAACCTCAATATTTGTTTATTTACAATTGAAAGTTACAAAAAGACGTGATTTTTCTATTTACTAACACAAAGAGTTGACAAACGATAATATTACTTAATAGAATAAAATATTCTACAAACAAGGTTTCATTTGTTAAATCACTACTAAATGAGTTTACAATATTTTGTCTAAGTCTAGAAAGTCTAGTTGTACTGGGAGAGGTATGATCATTTTAAACTTTCGATAGATCATTGACTCTTAGTATTCAGATTGCCCTGTCTAAATGGCCGATGTATCATTTGTATTTGTTAATCTTCGAATCCGTTATATTATGTCATTACGTTTTTTCGCTAACAAAAACAGATCAAAAAGAACTAATAGATTATCTTAATATACTCTACCATTGTGTAAAAAGAGAGAAATACTACTAATTACTGCTATGCACTAGGAAATTTGATCTAATAAAGTAAATAACTAATACCCTTTGTGTTAAATAATACGAAAGCTATAGCAATAGAAATACATTTAAAACTCAATTCATTCATATAGTTTCATTTAATATTATAATACAAATAACATTTATTTAATTAAACAAGGTTTTTCTATTCATAAACATCACAAGGTTTCTTCACACCGGAGTATAAGGAGTGGCAATTAGATACAAATTATTTTTTCTTCTCGAGGTAGCTCCAAAAGTCTCACTCATATCCAAGTCTTGAGGCTTCATTCCTCCATAGACTTTCCAGTCGAAATGATAGAGTAAGTGAGATAGAATAATCTCAACATTCGCTACACCAAATAAAATTCCTGGACACATCCTCCTTCCAGCCCCAAACGGAATATACTCCAAATTATTTCCAGAGAAATCGATACTACTATTCTCAAACCTCTCAGGTAGAAAACTATCAGCATTGGGCCAATATTCAGGATCTCTTCCAAGAGCCCATGCATTAACAATGACTTTAGTTTTTACGGGTATGACATATCCATTGATCTCGCAACTTTCCCTGCATTCTCTAGGAAGCAATAAGGGACCGCTAGGATGCATTCTCATAGTTTCCTTTATTACCATGTTTAGATACTTCAATCCTTGATATTTAGTTTCTTGTACTAATGGTTTTGCCTTGAAAACTTCTCGCACTTCCGCTTGTGCTTTTTTCAACACTTCAGGGTTCCTTAGGAATTCAGACATGGCCCATTCCACTGTTGATGAAGTAGTATCAGTTCCAGCTGAAAAAACATCCTGCACATGCAAGACAATGTTTATCTGACTAAACAAGGTTTTCCTGTTCCAGATGTTCATGGAATGGGGAATTTTCTCATATGTATGCAGTCTAATCGAGTTACCCTTTAACCATTTTGACCATTTTTCCTGATCACCCCAAGATATGCTTTTAGTGAGGTTTTAACTTGTGACATCTTGTGAGGAAAAAAGTTTCCCAACCACTAGGCTTATCTTGAACCGGTTCACAATATTTACTTAATTATTGTAACGTAGATGATATTTAGGTGATTAGAGGATTAATATCTCAAAATCGTGTATATTCTGTTAACCTATCTAATATTAATCAATCGCTAATGTCCCTTATACTATGTTAATTGAAAGCTAGCTAGTAATAAGCATAACAATGTAAACTGTTTGATTTTCATAGGTTCAAAATTCTTAGATATATACTTACCAATATCACCGCTTTAATGTTTTCTGTTGAGATAGGAAACTCAAGATCACCACTATCTTTAAGCCTAAAAAGAATATCAAGCAAATCTTCTTTATCTCTGCTGACTTTAACCCCTTTTGTATTTTCCTTGTCTTTTTCATGTTCAGCAATTAACCGTTACTTAAGACTTTGTCAAGATTTTGGTGGATTTTTTCCATCCTGGAGCTCATTCTTGTAACAACATGGAGAAACTTATAAGAAGGAAACAAATCAGCTATATCAAATCCTCCGGCTACAGTGGACAAATCCTGTAACATCTTAACCAGTAAATCTTGATCTTTGGGTATTTTTCCAAAAGCAGCTCTAGAAGTTATAGTATTTGTCAACGTAGAAATCTTTTCAGATAGATTTATTGGTAATCCTGAGGACGACACAATCGATTCTATCATAAACTTGACTTCTTCTTCTCGAATATAAGAAAATGACTGAACTTTTTTGGCACTAAGAAGTTCTAAGGTGCAGATTTTTCGGAGCTGTCTCCAGTAATTACCATATGGAGAAAAGGCGATGTCGCTGCTGTTATACATAATGATCTTGCCAGCTTGAATTTTAGGCCTGTTTGCAAATGCAACATCGTTCTTTATCAAAATTTCTTTGGCCACTTGAGGTGATGAAACAATCAATGCAGAAACTTCACCAAGCTGGAGATGCATTAACGGACCATGTTTTCGAGCCAGATTTCTAAGGACATGATGTGGTAGTTGTCGACTCACCATGGAAAATATGTTTCCAATAATATGTATCTTCCATGGACCCGGTGGTGGGAACTTTGAGCATGAATTTGGTTTTTTGGTAATGTTTAGTACCTTCAACAGATAGAATATAGTTACAGAAATAACTAGGACCGAAAATGAGATTTGGAATTCCATTAGACAAAAATAGAAAGAAAGGTGAAGAAGTGGCTTGTCATGTAATTAATCTTGTTAAAGAGTTGGCCTTTATGATAACTTCAACTTGAGATTTTTTGTTGGTTTTAATATGCTTGGGTCGTTGAGTGTTCACTCATCTTGGATTCAAATAGCATCTACGACCCCCATAATAATATTGAATTGTGAGTGTGTCATGTTGGATATAGTTTTGGTTAGAAGAATTGGATATGGTTGCATAGTATTTGTGAAGGATGTTATCTCACATAGGTGGGAGAAAAAAATTGGAGGGGACTTGCTTGGTTATAAAAGAGGGGTTAAGTCTTCATTCCAAATTGCACCAATCAATACACTTTAAGTATTTGATTAATTCTTTCTTTCTTACCCTTGTTTGAGAGTTGTATTAGTTAAATATTTTGGAGAGTGTAGTTGGCTTAAGAGAGTCGTCTATATCATTGTAACAATTTGTGATATAGTGTATTTCTCTCTTTGGGGGCCGGTGGTTTTTCTCCTGTTTTGGAGTTTCCACGTTAAATCTTGTGTTGTGTATTGTTCTTATTTCTTTACTGTTTTTCATTGGGAGTTTGTTGGGAATTAGTGAGGCCGTAATTTTCCAACAACTGGTATCAGAGCGTCAGGTTTGACGGGGGTCTCGGTTATAGGATTCAGAGTATGCTCTGTGGTTGCCACGGGAGTGGATCGTCCACATCAGAAACGAGTTCTATTGATCGTATAGGGTATCTGGTTAGACAATATTTTTTCTGATTCATAGTAATAGTTGGATTTGTTAGTGGCGAGTTGTGGATTTCTGATTTAAAGGGTCCTGGCTACCTGCTACATCTTTTGGCTATTTGAAACGTGAGCAAAATCAGAGAAAGTATTATTTATAGGATACGGATACGATGTCGAAGTTCAGTCCAATGAGGTTTGATGTAGAGAAATTTGATGGGATGATCAATTTTGGCTTATGGCAGGTTCAAGTCAAGGATGTGTTGATTCAGTCCGGGTTACACAAGGCATTGAAAAGTAAACCCACCTTTGTTCCCGGCAGTGATTCTAGCAGTAAGTTCGATGAAGAAGAATGGGATGATATGGATTTGAGGGCAGCAAGTGCGATTCGTTTGTGTCTTGCAAAGAACGTGCTTGCAAATGTGCACGGGATATCAACGGCAAAGGAGCTTTGGGTTAAACTAGAGCAGTTGTACCAGGGCAAGGGCATCTCAAATCGGTTGTGTCTTAAAGAACAATTTCATACTCTGCGTATGGATGGGGGTTCAAAGATTTCAGATCATCTAAGTATTCTTAAAGGTATTGTTTCAGAACTGGAGGCTATTGGAGTTAAAAAGGATGATGAAGATAAAGCTTTGAGGTTGATATTATCTTTATCATCGTCTTATGAACACATGAAACCTATTTTGATGTATGAAAAGAAAACTCTGAAGTTTGAAGACGTTACTAGCAAGCTCCTATCCGAGGAGAAAAGACTTGAAGGTAACTGGGTCTCGTCATCAGGAGATACGATAGTGTTGTGTTCGGATAGGCGAAAGAGAAACTCTGGGAAGAATCTGGTATGCTGGAGGTGCGGGAAGACTGGGCATGTAAGGGTTAATTGTCCAGGTGGAGCTAATTCGGTAAATGGCTCTAAAGGAGCTAATGATGTCTCCGTTGTTACGGAGAGTGACGAATTTCTCTGAAGTCACACCATCCTCATGGTGTGTCAGCGCCACCTTGGAAAGGAATGTTCGTTAGCGGTTCCACAAATTACATATGGGCATTGGTTTGGCGTTGATGCAGGTTGTGTGGTTGAAACTAACGTTGTAGCTGATGAAACTTCTAGGGAAAGCCAAACAGAAAGTTGCACCATAAAGTTTTAGCTGGTTGTTCAACAACATGTGCCGAGGTGAAATGCTTGGAATGTGATATTCTAAGTGTTATACTCTTAATGGTGGAGTATGAAAATTCTTGTTAAGAGTTATGATTGTCTGTTATGACAATGACTGTCGGGTCTTGACAATGTTCGATGAAGATGCAAGTTTTGTCTCTTGGGAGATAATGTCAACGGCATGAAGATGAGGATCTTGAAGTTGTCGTCGAGGAAGCGTCTACATCGGTTATCCTTGCAATATGGAAGCATGATTATCTTCTTCTATCCAAAAGCTGGAGATTTGTTGGATATAGTTTTGGTTAGAAGAATTGGATATGGTTGCATAGTATTTGTGAAGGATGTTATTCACATAGGTGGGAGAAAAAAGTTGGAGGGGACTTGCTTGGTTATAAAAGAGGGGTTAAGTCTTCATTCCAAATTGCATCAATCAATACACTTTAAGTATTTGATTATTTCTTTCTTTCTTACCCTTGTTTGAGAGTTGTATTAGTTAAATATTTTGAAGAGTGTAGTTTGCTTAAGAGAGTCGTCTATATCATTGTAACAATTTGTGATATAGTGTATTTCTCTATTTGGGAACCGGTGATTTTTCTCCTGTTTTGGAGTTTCTACGTTAAATCTTGTGTTGTGTATTGTTCTTATTTCTTTACTGTTTTCATTGGGCGTTTGTTGGGAATTAGTGAGGCCGTAACTTCCCAACATGTCATGTGTGATTTCTTAAATGCGAATATACCGGCCAGTTTCCTTTAAGGTATACTGTATGTCTTTTATTTTATAGTGTATTTCATTTTACCTTCCCCATACGTTTTCTCTGAATGGAATTATTAATTGATGACAAGGAATCGATAGAATTCCAAATGATGTGAGTGTTGTTATGGAATTATTAATGATGAATTTGGTTATGTTTATAACTTCCGAATTCATAAATTGGTTATGTCAAGTTACATCTATTTTTTTTAATCTTAGTTGTCTTAATCTATTATGTTACAAATTTCAAACGTTTTGACGTTGTTTTAACAAACTTTATAAATCAATCATTTGTTAGAATTATGATCAACGTAAGTCTGAAATTATCTTTTTCATAATTCTTATTGTATAATTAACAATTTGTGTAGGTGTTGTTGATTGTTGATGAAAGGATCACTGATGCTTTATTTCTAGACACTCAAGGGCTATTTCTGTCACATGCTCATACTTGGTTCTTAAGGACTTGGACTTGATGAACCCGAGGGACCATTCTTGTCATTATGGATTTTTATATAAAGCTTTGCTTAGGGTTATTGCTCATAACACACACACACACATACGATTCATTCCATGCTTTTTGATTTTGGCCGATTTCTAGGTTTTCAATTATCATCATTGTCTTCATCTTGGTGATTGATTCTGAATATTTTGGTTCTGTTTATTCATCTGATTTGATATTGTCTGTATGTTTAGAGTGTGTAATTCTTATATTGTTCATCATTGTAAACGACTGATATTGATTCTTTTAATAATTTTGATAATCGGTTGTTTGATTTCTAGGTTGATTCTCTTATTCTTACATGGTATCACAACGGTCGATCTGATTGTGGTGTGTTTGTTCGTGTTTGATTGTTCTTTCAACCATTGTTGGAGGAATTGGTTATGGTATTGTTCGAAACCCTAAATCCAAGATTAAGGTTTGTTCTTTTTTTTCCTGGTGATTCAAAGTATTCTGCATAGTCCGCTGTTATTCTTCTTTTGCTATTGATTCGTTGATTGCTATTCAAGATTATACATCTTGAGAGGCGAGTCTCGAATTTATTCATTGCTTTCTTTTTATTTGTTAACCCTATTGACCGAATCCCAGTGCCTAACTCTTGATCTACATTCTTGAAACGTGTGAAAACCTGATCAAGCACTTGGTTGATTCTTGACCAGTTCTTGTATTTATTACCGTCTCTTTATCCCTACAGGTTGCTTGGCTAGTAGCCAATCGTTGGGAGGTTAATCTCTTCTTTTTACTCTATAAAATTGTGCCTGGGATTTATTGTAACTAGGTGTAAAACTGCATGCTTATTGTGTGATTTGCATATTATTGTCTATTTAATATCTGCTTATTTGTGTATTTGTGTATTCTTGTAACAACATGGAGAAACTTATAAGAAGGAAACAAATCAGCTATATCAAATCCTCCGGCTACAGTGGACAAATCCTGTAACATCTTAACCAGTAAATCTTGATCTTTAGGTATCTTTCCGAAAGCAGCTCTAGAAGTTATTGTATTCGTCAAAGTATAAATCTTTTCTGATAGATTTATAGGTGATCCTGAGGACGACACAATCGATTCTATCATAAATTTGACTTCTTCTTCCCGAATATAAGAAAATGACACAACTTTCTTGGCACTAAGAAGTTCTAAGTTGCAAATTTTTCGAAGCTGTCTCCAATAATTACCATATGGAGAAAAGGCGAGGTCACTGTTGTTATACATAATGATCTTACCAGCTTGAATATCAGGCCTGTTTGCAAACGCAAGGTCGTTCTTTATCATGATTTCTTTGGCCACTTGAGGTGATGAAACAATCAATGCAGAAACTTCACCAAGTTGAAGATGCATTAACGGACCATGTTTTCGAGCCAGGTTTCTAAGGACGTGATGTGGTGGTTGTCGACTCACCATGGAAAATATGTTTCCAATAATAGGTATCTTCCATGGACCGGGAGGTGGGAACTTTGAACTTGAATTTGGTTTTTTGGTAAGGTTTAGTGGCTTCAACAAAAAGAATATAGTTACAACAATAACTAGCAGCGAAAATGAGATTTGGAATTCCATTAGACAAAAATAGAAAGAAAGGTGAAGAAGTGGCTTTGTCGTGTAATTAATCTTGTTAAAGAGTTGGCCTCTATTTATAAGAAAAACTTCAACCTGAGATTTTTTGTTGGTTTTAATATGCTTGGCTCGTTTGAGTGTTCACTCACTTTGGATTCAAATAGCATCATCTATCACCCCCATAATAATTGAATTGTTATTGTGTCAATTTCTTAAATGCGAATATACAGGCCACCGGCCAGTTTCCTATACGGTATATGTCATTTATTTTATACTGTATTTCATTTTACCTTCCCCATGTATACCTTTTTCTGAAGGGAGGTGATATTTCCAAATATGATTTTGATAGATCCACACACATATATATTGCTACTTTCCAGTTATACCCTCCGATAATTTGAAATGAAAATTTTATATAACACATCATTAAGGGTAATTTAGTGAATTTGTGTGGATCTATCAAAAATAAGTTTGGAAATATCAATTCCCTTTTCTGAATGGAATTATTGATTGATGTCAAGGAATTGAAAGAATTCCGAATGATGTGAGAGTGTTGTTATGGAATTATTGATGTTGAACTTGGTTATGTTTATAACTTTCGAATTGATAATTTGCATGTTGTTTTATATACTTGTATTAGACATTAGATATATAAATATATAGATATATAGATGTACATATACACTTTCATTTTGTAAGACTTCAGGGTAGTCAGATCGGAGGATGCAACAAACTTCACCTTTTGAAAAAGGGGATGATTCTCACACATACTTTTTTGATCCTCACACACCTATTTTAACATTTTACTCTTCTAATAATACTCAATTGGTGTGTGAGGATCAAAAAAGTGTGTGTGAGAATCATCCCCCTTTGAAAAAATATACTACGTTTTTAATCTATTTTTTTAATCTTAGTCGTCTTAATCTATTATATTACAATTTTTAAACATTTTTACGTTGTTTTAACAAATTTTATAATTTAGCAAATGTTTGCTTCAGTCAAAATATACCTCTAGATCCGCCACTGCCTCAAATGGACAGAGTAAGAGGTGATGCATGAGGTGTGGGTCACAACGATGTCTTCCGAATCTTCATCGTGATGCGAGAGACGTGATGTCAGAAATCGGCTGAAAGTGAGAAAAGCTAGATTTGTTATTTGAAAAAAGGCAGGGAGAAAATGTCAAAGGTGTTGACTTTTTCATCCGTTTGAATCAACGAATCTACCACTGTTGTTATTACCAATCATGTTTTTTTAATTTTTACAAGAGAGGTCTCAATGGTTATGTCTTAATCCTTCAAGACTAGATGCCACTTCAGCGTCACATCAATATTTTTTTTTTCATTACTAAACACTCCTAAGAGCTACACATTTCTTCCATATTTTTTAAATTACTTTTTAATTTTTTCTAAATAATATTTATTTAAATAAAACTAAACTTTTATTAAAAATTAAAAACATTACAATAATTAAAATTAAAAATTACATTAAAATTTGAAAAATAAAATTACATTAAAATTAAAAAAAAAACACTTCATCTTCTTCTTGAAAGTGGACTTCTTCTTCATCATCGGGAATGTGTGAAGGTCCTGCCTCGGCTTGATTGTTTGGATTAATTGTCGGATCATGTCGAATTCGATAATTAGGTGAAAGATTATACACGTGTTCTACAAACATATCTCGTAGTAGTCGATGAATGCCCACATCTCTTAATTTCACGTTCATCCGCATATGCACCTCGACTCTTTCTTGGAATGTTCCTCGTGCACGTCGAATCGGACGATAATTCTCCTCGAGCCCACAAAATGCATGACCGTTGTCCTCGGTTATCATATTATTTAATATGATACATTTTGTGAAGACCCGTCCTAATCCATCCGGACAAAGTCCACATCGATTATAAACGATTCACAATAGTTGATTACATCGCGAGGTACTTGACCTCTATATGATACATTTTACAAACATTGCATTCGTTTTTGAAAAGACAATCTTTCATTACATCAAAAGTTGACAGCATGCATATCATTTCATAATACAACCAATTATAATTGACTTAATAATGATCTTGATGAACTCGATGACTCGAATGCAACATCTTTTGAAATATGTCATGAATGACTCCAAGTAATATCCCTAAATTGAGCAAATGCACAGCGGAAGATTTCTTTCGTACCTGAGAATAAACATGCTTTAAAGTGTCAACCAAAAGGTTGGTGAGTTCATTAGTTTAACATAAATAATCATTTCCATCATTTTAATAGACCACAAGATTTCATATTTCCATTTCTCGTAAACATACGTCCCATACATAGAGACAAAAATATCATTCATATGGATTGAACACCTGGTAACCGACATTAACAATTTGCATATAAGAATATCCCCATCATTCCGGGATCCTCCTTCGGACATGATATAAATTTCGAAGTACTAAAGCATCCGGTACTTTGGATGGGGCTTGTTGGGCCCGATAGATCTATCTTTAGAGTTCGCGTCAATTAGGGTGTCTATTCCCTAATTCTTAGATTACCAGACTTAATAAAAAGGGGCATATTCGATTTTGATAATTCAACCATAGAATGTAGTTTCGATTACTTGTGTCTATATCGTAAAACATTTATAAAAGCAGCGCATGTATTCTCAGTCCCAAAAATATATATAAAAAGGGAATAATGAAACTCACCTAATGTATTTTGTAGTAAAAATACATCGAACGACATTGAACAAGTATAGGGTTGGCCTCGGATTCACGAACCTATATCATTTGTATATATATATTAAGACATATAATCGTATTCGAATAAATATATATATAAATTTATTAATTACATTATTTTTATATTAATAACATATATTTTTAATTTGTATGTACTTCAAATGGTTAATATTTTTATAGTTATATTAATATATTCATATACATACTTGTTTAATATTATATTTAAAAAATCGATAATTTGTTGTTTGTAAGAGTTTATATAAATAATTTTTGTAAGTTTTATATATATAGTTATGTGCAGTTTTAATATAAGTGTAGTATATATAATAAATATATTTTATGTACAAAATATTTATTTGTTTAAAAATGATAGTTTTAATATTAACGATTTACTAATAATAAAAATAAAAATCCTTATCATTATTAGTAATACTAATAATAACATTGATAATATCCAAGGGTGTTACTTAATATCAAAAGGGAAATAATAATAGTTATAGTATCTATTTTTACATAATAATAATGATAACTGATAACTAATACTTAAATGACAAAACTTATAGTAATTATATCACTAATGTTAATAATAATAATAATGGTTATTTTTCTTATAATCATGATATTAATAACACTAATTACAGTACTAATAATATTTATAATTCTTGGTAATAATAACAATAATTAATAATCAGTAATAATAATAATGGTAATAATAATGACCATAATAATAGAAATAATATTAAGTAAAAACTACCTTAATAGAATGAATTTCCAAAAAGGATAGTCCATGCCCGAGTTTGAACCCCCGACCTCTCGAAAACCAACCCCCTTCCTAACCATCTGAGCTAACACATCTTTCTGTTTTAAAACCACAACTCAAACTAAATAATCTAATCCTTCTGTTCCTTTCTTTCTCCTTCTACTTAATCAATTCAGTCGACCCTTAATCTCCTTATGACAGTTATTTGTGTTTTTAAGTTTATGAGTTTCAAAGATTTACATCAGCAAAAAAAAAAATATTGATGATTAATAACCGTGAAAAGGAAAAAAAAATGAAGATATATATACCTGCTTATTTCGTCGCTGATGTATAAAAGAAAAAAAATTGATTGAATCAAAGAGAACGTTTGAGATGAAACTTTCAACATAACTTGTGTTTTAAATCATCCTTAAAAACTTTATAAATTGTCAATTTAACTAAAATCATAACATACAACTCGAATTTGATCGAAGAACAGTAGTTGACTTTTTATTCCACAAAACTTTGACTCGTTAATTAGAACTTGATATGAAAAATTAGAAATCGAGACTTTCCAGATAGTTTTAATGAAGCATTTATGACAAGATTGCATTAACATATTTTTAAATTGAATGCAAAACCATGATTTGGCCAAAAAGTTTCATAACAGGGGACGAGAGGTTTTTGTGTTTTAAAATTTCTGTTTTAAAAAAAATACGAATGGATTGAGCAGAAACTTTCTGTGAATTATTGATAGATTCCCTAGCATATGATTGATTAAACGTTGTTTTTGTAATAGAGTAATTGATCGACAGAACCTAATCAAAAGCAGATATGAAGGACAGAAAATAGATGTGAAGGACAGGGAATAAGATAAAAAAATACAAGGTCTGAATGCCACTTCTAACAGATTTTGGAATTAAGCTTGTGTTTGAACAAAGATTCATACGTCTAATTAAACAAAGAAATCCAATCAACTATAGTCTAGAAAATGACATAAACAAAATACAGATTTTTCTATAGTGAGATATATAAATACGGTTTTTATTTATTTATATATATGTATATGAATTTGTATATATATATATCTGAATTTATATAATAATATATATATATATATATATATATATATATATATATATATTAAATATATGTATATATATACACATGTATATTTGTATATTAAATGTTTAAAGGAGTATAATTATATAACTATTAATATCTAATATTAACAAATAATAATAAATAAATAAAAATGATAATGGTAATATTATCAATAACTTTAATGATAAAGATAAATTGTATTAATTTCTAATAACTATAGTAATTATAATGATAATAGTTTATAAAAGTAATTCTTAATGTTAATATCTAATAATAATACAAAAATTAATAATACTAATATTAATATTATTATTAATAATAATAGTTCTAAAATTTTTTATTATAATATCTATATTTTAACTTATAATTACATTTAATAACTTAATATTATTAATTATGTGATATTTAATTATAATGTATAATAACATATATTTAGTATTTAATATTTTAACATTTTAATATATTACATTGTACATATAATCATCAATTATCTATTGTATATAATATTGTTTTAAATATTAAGTGTTGTTACTTAGATAGATATGTTAATTATTTATTTTGAAACAAATAATCCAAGGCATACATTTAATCGTTGACAAATCATATTCGAAATCATTTATAGTCAATATACTCTACATATTCAATAATAAGTTTTGATTATTTTAAGTTATCATGTAATAGTTCAGAAATATATTTAATTTATTATCTATAATTATTTGCCTGTATAATCATTTATATATATATATTAAAGGTTCGTGAATCGTCGAGATTAGTCAAAAGGTCAATTGAATATATGAACATAGTTCCAAAGTTTTCGAGACTCATCATTACAGACTTTGCTTATCGTGTCAAAAACATAAAAAGATTTAGTTTAATTTTGGTCGGAATTTCCCGGGTCGTCACACATTTAAACATAATCCTTCTAATTTTGCAGATGTAATACGGTCTTGCCGGATGTTGAACAATGGTCCATCGACCTTGTAGTACTCCAAATGCTCGTTCAATATCTTTTCTTGTCGATGCTTGTTACTTTGATAATTTTGCTTGTTTCTGGTCTATCGGGTTTCTGAATGACTTCACTAATGTTGCTCATTTCGGATAAATTCCATTCGCCAAATAATAACCCTTTGTAAACGTACGCCCGTTTACCGTAAACGTACATGGTAGAGCTTCACCGGCTAATAACTCGATAAACAAATCAGATTGATTAAGTACGTTGATATCATTATTTGAACCTGCAGGTCCAAAATAAGCGTGCCAAAGCCATCCATCGTACGAGGCTACCGCTTCAAGCATAATTGACTGGTAACCATGATCACCTCGTGTATAATGACCCTTCCACCATTGTGGACAATTTCTCCATCTCCAATGCATACAATCGAGAATTCCTAACATCCTCGAAAAACCATGCATTTGAGCATATTTAGCGGTCAAACGTTGCACATCTTGTGCAGTTGGTTTTCTCAAATATTCGGTAGCGTACAAATGAAAAACACATTTGCAATAATTTAAACAATCATATGCGGTTTGTTCACCCATATGCAAATACTCATCAAAAAGATCGGCCGAAGTAGCATAAGCTGGTTGACGTACGATAGATATTACTTTTTGAACAATATCAAAATCAAGTAATCTGGAGGCATCACGTTTTTGAAGAAAGTAAGTAAAATATTCGGGATCGGAGTCTGAGAAAAAATCAATATACCTTGACATATACGAGGAAATAAAGGTTTGCTCATTCGATACCTTCTACCAAAATAATCATCCGGAAACGTGGGATTGTCGAAAAAATAATCATTATATAAAGCTCTTGCGCGGCCTTTGCAATCTCTATGTAAATATCTTCGAGGTGCTCTTGGTAGGAGGACAACTTCTTCATTATCGATTAACTCATCCAATGCCTCAAGTAATTCGAGTGAGCGAGTATCAGTTGCATTAGTTGTATTTGTGATCGTTAATAACACGTTTATTCGGGATGGTAATTTGGATTCTTTTTTTTTTTGGTAAAAGATTGATAAAGAAAATAAAAGTTTGATAAAATGATATTGTATGTTGAGAGAGTGAAAAAGATTGGTGAATGTGTGTGCTAAAAATAAAATTGATTGTGTATATATAGAGTGAAAAAGAAAAAGAAAAAAAGAAGCCGTTTGATGACCGTTGGGGTTTTTTTTCCCTACTTTAATGGTTACCTCCTCGTCCACAATTCTGATTCAAAAGCACGGTCTGGAACACGATATCCTGGGCGACCCCTGGGCGGAGCCCTAGGCGACTCGCTGCCATCGGTGTTCAGGAGGACGGATGGCTGGTCGTTCTCAGGGTGAAACCGTTGGGACTTCTCTGATAAAAACCGGGGTTGTAAAACCTTCGTGCCTGAAACGGTAATGACTCCAGATTGATCTTTGAATCGTGTAAACACTTTTCTAATCGAATATTTCGACCCTATTAGCCACGGGTTACACGAAGTTTCGATTGGGATAAGACAAAGACAAGATTATCGTCATGGTTAAAATATAACAATCAAACAATTGCAGAGAGTATCTTCTAATTGTATGAAATAGAAAGTGTGTAAAAGGATCAAAATTCTGGAACCCTTTTCAAATACACAAAGAGTGTATTTATAATGGGTCAAAAGGTTTCTTGAAAAGTCACAACCTTTGATTTATACCCATTAGTGACTTGGAGGTTAATATCCATGTATTTAGACTTAAAATGCTCTAAAAATATGCAAAAACGCAGTTTATATGCCCTGGAACAACCCCAAAACGTTTGGGGTTCGAATGTGCCTTTTGGGTTGAAAATGCACTCTTTCAGCGAAACAGCATTAAGCCGTGCTGCAGCCCTGAGACCCGCACCGTGGGCTAACAAAGCCTCCCACTTTAAAATAGGCCAAAAGGCTCGACCTCAAAACCACGCCTTAAGCCGCGCCGCGGGCTTCCTTGCCGCGCCGCGGCTTAACCCTCTGTCCAGCGGCTCAATTTCATGCTCATGGTTTTCGTGTGTATAGCCTTTTCAAGTCGCGTTTCGCATTCCTTAAGTTTCAAATATCATTACCAAGTCCAAAATGAAGCCTCAAACCACCTCACATTTTACGAACGTGTACTCCACACTCTCCGAATTCGTGTAACGTATCAATGGTTCGAAAACACTTTCAACATAGTAATCCAATCAACTAAAGTGACGTTGGATCATGCTATCCCATTTTAGTATGATCCTTGATTACTAAAATACCAACAATTAGAAACTAATGCATAAGTGTAAATGTCACATGGATTGAATTTACACATAGTATATTACACGTGTAATAATTCGAAAATCAGGGTGCTCTAAATATTTGAACCCATCAATTCATTTGAAAACCTGTCGATAATATACATATTAGTTCCATACTCTCTAACAATTAACCCGACACTATTATAAGCCTTGTGTCCCAATCCTCTCATGAACATATCAAAAGTTAAGTCCCAAGCTTTCTTGAGGCGGCTTAACCTCATGTTCACATAGGTAGTTTTCTTTTAATCTTGCTCCCGCGATGCAATTTTTCAAGAAAACTATTAAGAAGTATCAAACTTCAACCTCCTTTATCTCACGGGTCCGAACACATACTTTGGGATCATATATCAAATGTGTTCCAATCTTCAGATAGTAGGCTTTCCTCATTGAATTCAGCTCATAGCGTTGTACTAGAAGGGAATTGAGTATCCCACTATGGAAGATTTAAATGGACTTCAATCCCACAACATTAGCCATCTTTTGTCGGCTTCCGGCTAATGCTTTTATCAAGTGATTTAGTCAAATTTTGTTATGACCCAACAAAATCCACATACATCACTTCATTCGTGTTTAAAACTCACGAAACATAACTTGTCTAAGGCATAAGTGTCTAGCTAGACTCTCACTTGTACATTCAAATACATGCCTTAGTCACGTGACATCCCATAACTAGTGATCACCATGAACTTTCATCTGATTCATTATGATCTCAATCAATTTCCCTTTTACAATCTTTTTAACCAAAGATTTACCAAGTCCTTATCTTACCATAAAAACTTGTGAGTACTCAAACCAATTGATTGATTAGTCCTTGCACATGTCCACTTTCCACAAGTAATCAATGTAACCTATAATTCATACACCCTTGATAATGTATCCCCATTATCCTTGTGTACACAATTGTCACCATTACATTAGATAGTGAGATTATAATCATAAATATACCTTTGTCAATCCACTTCTAGAACCAAGAAGTAATGACAATAAGTTTATAATTTCCATAATCTCAACATCAACTTTTTTGATTCAAGATACCCAATCTATACCAAGTGTTAAAAACCAACAACTTGTAGATGTATAATCCTCTTGATCAATAGTAAACTCAAAAGGATTTAATATGCCTTAAGGATTTCACATTGTGAACTAAACCATAATCCATGGCTGGCTTTTACAAGTATTAAAGTACTAGAGTCCCATCACAATAAATTTCATTAGACCATGCTTAATCTAACACCATGCTAAATTGGTCACTAGATGTAATCACATACATCATACCACCGAATTCCATAGCATACCGGTATTTTGAAACAATTAAGCAACATCTAATCCTTGTCCCATATCAAAACATATTTGTTTCTTCAACTTGTACCAATTTGATAAATCATCAAATTGTTTGTGGACATACCTCACCAATGAATAAATATTTCATGGAAATTTTATTTGATAACAAAACAGGTCATATAATATTGTCTTGTGACTTAACTATGAATAATTACAATCCATCAAATGAACTAACAATTATTACCAATCAAACTATTGTTTTACCAGCAATCACAGTTATTAACCATAAGATTAGTCCATGTCAATCAATATTTAATTCATGTAACTAATATGTATCACACCGTTTGACTTTTGGCCAAACGGTTATCAAACTATCATGAATTTATTCATCAAAGAATTAACATAGATACATACTGATATTAATTAACATGGCATAATTTAATATATACATGTTAACAATTCATGCATCATCATGCCATAAGTATTGTTACTTGTTAATTCTTATGCAATGTTTATTTCACAAAATTCATATCAGAAGTCAGAACACCATTTGAATATTTTCCTTTCAATTGACATTTTTATATATGTATACATACATGCCATCACCGTACACGCATATATATACAAACGTGGCACTTATTCTAACAACAAAATATTGTTATTAGATTTCTTCCTTTATTGTTAACCGACATAACCGTCACAACAACCATAGCCATTTTCTTTTATTTGAAAAACAAAATTATTAGTTCCTTTTCCATTTGAAAACACAAATGAACCATTTTCCACATTCATCAAATACCCTTAATGAAGCAGAAAAATCAAAGAAAATGCATTCTGATGGTCGAATGGACTCGATTTAAAATTTCATACCAGGAACCAAAGTGGTTTCCTTTGTTCAAAACCAATAGTCAAATGATGGAACAAAACACCACATGATGACATGACTAAGTAGAATAGCCTTATCTATATTCATGATAAGACATTCTGGTAACCGTCCATTCCCATTCGTTTATGTGGCTCAACATGACATACCTAATGAACCGACATGTCATTAATTCAGTCCACATTCATACGTTATGGCATAATTCAATTAGTATGAATTATTACTACTAACAATAACAATTAATTAGCCACGTGTTTTACTGTTTTTATCAACAAAAACCATGGATTACAAATTTGTTATACATTCAAATGAGAATTAGCCACGTAATCTTATACTACTTTATCCATTATAGTGAAATTACTATCATGCAATTCATATTCATACTTATTTCTATCATTTGTCAAAATAGAAGATGAATATGAGAAGCGTATCTGTTAAGATGCAAGCAGAAAATACTCTTTTTCTTCAAACTTCACACCAATCGCGGATCATCTTCTATCACCGTTTCCCCGGACATAGAATGCATAAATATTCGATTAGATTGATAGAAACCGGGGTTGGAAAACCTTCGTGCCAGAAACGGTAGTGACTCCGGATTGATCTTTGAATCGCATGAACACTTTCCTAATCGAATATTTCGACTCTATTAGCCACGGGTTACACGAAGTTTCGATTGGGATAAGACAAAGACAAGATTGTCGTCTTGGCTAAAAGATAACAATCAAACAATTGCAGAGATGTATCTTCTAATTGTTTGAAATAGAAAGTGTGTAAAAGGATCAAAATTCTGTAACCCTTTTCAAATATACAAAGAATGTATTTATAATGGGTCAAAAGGTTTCTTGAAAAGTCACAACCTTTGATTTATACCCATTAGTGGCTTGGAGGTTAATATCCATGTATTTAGACTTAAATTGGTCTAAAAACATGCAAAAACGCAGTTTATATGCCCTGGAACAACCCCAAAACATTTGGGGTTCGAATGTGCCTTTTGGGTTGGAAAGGCACCTTTTCAGCGAAACAACATTAAGCCGCGCCGCGCCGCGCCCCTGAGACCCGCGCCGCGGGCTAACAAAGCCTCCCACTTTAAAACAGACCAAAAGGCTCGACCTCAAAACCACGCCTTAAGCCGCTGATATGCCACTAACGGACGATTTTATTTGTGCGGTGTCGTTAAGTCGCAGGATGTCCGATTCGGTAGCACACTGTGTCTGATGTTGTGCGAGGTGTATATAAAATAGTTATTTAATTTTAGCAGAAAACACTATTAAATACGATACAATTTTACACAAGATATTTATTTATTTATAGAATGGATATACTTAAACCTTGCTACAACACTTATAGGCAGTGTACCTAATCGTACAGTAGTGTAGTTTTTAGTAAGTCCGGTTCGTTCCACAGGGAAATCTTTAAACAAAGCTCAACGCTATATTAATTTACTTTTATAAAAATACAAACATATATATAAGTAATATTATTATTATAAAGGGGGGTTTTTACCGTTTAATGACCGGTTTGTCGATTTTAAAACTTTAGTCGCAGTTAAAACCTAATGTAAAATATAAAATAAATAAAAGACTTAATTTAAAGCGTAAAGTAAATAACGATAATGAAATTGCGAATAATAAAAGTGCGATAAAATAAAATTGCGATAATTAAAAAGTACGATAATTAAAAGTGCGATTAAATAACAATAAATAAAAGTGCGATAATTAGAAGTGCAATTAAATATAAAATAAAGGAAATTAAATATGAAATAAAAGAATTATGCTTATTTAAACTTCCGTAATCATGATGTTTGACGTGTTGATTTTAGTTTTATGCCCATGGGTTAATTGTCCTTTGTCCTGGATTATTTAATATGTCCGTCTGGTTTTTGTCCATAACAGTCCATCAGTCATAAATATAAAGTGCGAGTGTCCTCGTCAAATTATCCTTATACCCGAAGTTAAATATTCCAACTAATTGGGGATTCGAATTGTAACAAGGTTTTAATACTTTGTTTAATGAATACACCAGGTTATCGACTGCGTGTAAACCAAGGTTTTACTACTTTGTTAGCAATTACACCAATTACCCTTGAATATAATTTCACCCCTGTTTTAATTATTCTAGTGGCTATTAATCCATTCCCGTGTCCGGTTAAATGAACGATCGTTCGTACATATAAATACCCTGCCCATCGTGTCCGATCGAGTGTATATGGTAATTTATAGAGACGCCCAATTGTAAATCTTTATATTAACATTAACAAACTATCATTTAGTTAAAAATATAAAGCTCATTAATAGCCCATAGTCTAATTTCCACAAGTGTCATTCTTTTGTCCAAACCCCAATTATGGTACAAAGCCCAATTACCCAATTTTAGTAATTAGCCCAACATCATGATTACTTCGGATTAAATAAGCATAATAATAACTTAGCTACGAGACATTAATATAAAAAGGTTGAACATAACTTACAATGATTAAAAAATAGCGTAGCGTTACACGGACAGAATTTCGACTTACACCCTTACAACATTCGCTAACATACCCTTATTATTAGAATTATAATTATAATTAAAATTAAAATATAAATTATATATATATATATATATATATATATATATATATATATATATATATATATATATATATATATATATATATATATATATATATATATATATATATATATATATATCGTATATATGAGAGAAGAGAGAAATAGATTTTATGGTGTAAGTAAAAACGGATCACGAAGTCGCTTTAAATAGAAGGTGGCCTGGAAAAGGTACTCATGCGAGTCGCATGAGTTTGGGCATTAGGCCATGCGACTCGCATGGCCGTGATTTCCAGCTCAGGATCATTTGTTTTCTAGCTTGCCGACATAATAAATAAATAATATAAATATATAAATAATTTTAATAATTATTTATATATTATATTATATTTATATGCATAGTTGAGTAGATATTTTTGGTCCGTTACGTCGGGCGTTTCTTCTAGGCTCAGGTCCCGGTTCCGGATTTTCGGACGTCTTCGCGTATTATTTTAAATCGCGTACTTTGCGTCTTGTAACTTGTACTCTTGTCATTTTGAGACGTTCCTCATCAATATTTTGAACCTTTTTAGTTGTATCTTGTACTTTTTAGCTCTTTGGACCTTTTTGTCTTCAATTTGTCGAATCTGCCTTTTGTCTTCACTTTTTAATATTTAAACGAATATTGCTTGTAAATCGAACAATACCAACTAAAATCTTGTCTTTCTTGGGGAATAATGCTATAAAATATGTGTTCATTTTTGGCATTATCAATATTCCCACACTTAAGCGTTGCTTGTCCTCAAGCAATATAGTCTTGAAACACTTGAATCACTTCTTTATTCTTCACACTTTGTACATCAGTGACTTCAATACAGCGGTATAAACAATGGTAGTAACGATGTGGTTAAAGGTGGGTGTGTCTTTTTATGGTTGCCTCGGGTTTAGGTCAACGACACTGGCAATCAAATAGCCGATTTACTTTCGGTTTCCAAAGCAAAGTGCACATTTGAAAGGCGGTTTACAGTCCCACATGACTATAAAAATTTAGATCCTTTAGGAAATTGGATCTTTATGAAAACATTTGATCTTTTGAAAATTCAAGCTAGATTTTACCCTAGACAAGTTTTCTGATTTGATCCATCATCGGTGTTGCAAAATATGTTTGTGGATCAATATTTTGGCTAAAACTTTTTAGGTTCGTGTAATCCACTGCTATCCCGGTATCGGAAAGCACACATCCAGTTTACTTATTTCGTATATTACCTTTCAGTAAACTACCGTCCGGTTGTAAAGGAAAGCGATGAGCAAGAAACTGTTAAGGCAATGTCCAGTGACATGCAGATGATTATGGTCTTTTTAACGTGTCGGATTCTAGAACTATCCTTGGTAGGAGCAATAGTAAAGATCATCCTTTAATTTTTCGGTCTGGCACAAGGTCCTGTCTTCGACCATGCTATGCAACCACCGTTCTTACGGTTGACACCCGATTTGGTTCAGGTGACCTAATGAATTCCAGGTGAATTCCTAGGATTTTACGTTCAATGGTAATGAACGCATTGAAAATGGATTTTCAGAAAACAAATTGGTTTGTAATTTTTTATCAAAATATTTTCTCGTTCAAGCTCGAGTTTAGATATCATTGAATTCCATGAGTTTGAATTCTCAATCTTTAAGGTCAATCTCAAGGATTGAGTAATATCAGTCTTAAAAGCTGATTTTTAATCTTTTAAGGAGATTATCCTTTCTGGGGATCTGATTCATTAGTCTTATCAAGCTAATTTGCACGGTGCCTCCCCATTGTACGAGATAAATCCTTCTCATGGTTAGGATAAATCTGACCACTTGGCGACCCTGTTTGATGCTGAGGTCCGTGGATTTCCAGCTGATTTTAGTGATAACTTTTCTAGATTTTTCGTCAACCTACAACTGGTCTGGACGACAACTTCATGACCTAAATCAAGAAGCGCGTGTCTTTTTCGGAAGACTTTACTTCCTTTTAATGATGGAATTGATTCATCGTGTAGATCCATCTCTTCTTTTCTTTTATCGGGTAAAACAGTTTAGTTTAGTCCAAAGCAAAAGTATTTTCAGTTATTTGTTACAGATATATGTGACATATGTTTAAAATAACTTGGTAAATTTTCCCACACTTGGCTTTTATTTTCCTTTTTATCGTCCTCTATTCCATTTTAAATGAATTTTAACATTTTAGTTTGTTTCTCAATTTATGTCCTTTCCGAGGTAACAATAATTTCGGTGTTAAAACCTAGTTTTATCGTTCATAAATATGTATAAACATGATTTGAATTCATTTAATTGAAAATTTTGAAAATTTTTACTAGAATTGGGTAGTTAGTATATAAGACTAGGGCTGTTCCTTGTTATCGGAGAGCACTAGATTCTAACACAACTACTGCGTTACTAGCATTTTTAATGGTAACCAAGTGTTTAAATCAAAAAAAAAAATTTTAAAAATCCGAAAGAATTTAACCCCTTCCCACACTTAAGATCTTGCAATGCCCTCATTTGCAAGAAATCAGTAACAATTTAAATTATTGAGGGTGATTAGCGTAGAAAAATGATTAAATTTTACCAAAGTTTCAAACATATTGTCGTTTGATTGTTTGAATGATAAATGGTGCACGTCATTTGTTCATTCCGTCTTGTTGTTATTTCACATATATTTTGCATCATTGTCGTCAAAATTACTTGCTTTTGCTGAACTTAATGCCAGTCTTTGAAAACGCGTTGTTTTATCCTGTTTTGTGCATAAAATAAACTACATACAATACAAATATAATCATACATGCAATTTGAAATGGAACTTTGGCATCCCACTTTCAAATTATAAGAAAAATATTAGTACATAATAATAATAGAAATATCAAACATTACATAAATGTAATTAAAATGTTAAGTGTTTAAAATAATAAAAATATAAATTACCAACTTATCTCTACTGATCAGGAGGTGGGTTAGGAGGAAAATTAGGATATGGATCCCAATTCATGTTCGCGTCCGGGTTCCATGGCTGATGATAGGTGAACTGGTATGCTGCGTCATAATCATATAAATCATAGGGTGGTCTCATTTCTGGCTGATGTGCAGGATAGAATGCGGGTCGGGTCGGATAATAAATCTCATTAGGCTGCAGCCGGCTTATGATTTGGCGCTGATGATAATCCCATCGGTGATGCTCTCGTTGCCGGGAATGCTCGTAATCATTCCGGCGTTGCCACGCCTCGTACTGCATATGCCTATCATCGTTCGTCATGTATTCTTCCTCCATACGAACGCCTAAATCAAGAGCAGTTTCCCGAACAACTTCTATAATGTTGTTCGCCTCCTCCATTTCGTCATCCGAACCTCTTTCTACCTGTCGCTGAGGTCCCTCGTATCGATATACCCGATTACGTCTCATCAATAAAACCTTTGCACCCTGATAGACGTGTGAACTTATAGTTTCACCTTCGTCCTCTATTTCTACCATTGGACCCCCTCGGTTCTTGTCAACACCTAAATACTCTCCAATGAGAGTAATGAAAATACCACCACCTATAATACTCCCCGATTTCATCCCCCCAACTACATTAGATAGATAATAACCTACACAATAGGGAATGTTAACGAAACTCCTCGGGTCTCTAATACACTTAAGGTAGAATAAATCATTTAAAGTCAATTTCTCCTTATTTTTACCCCTTTGTGTAATTGTGTTTGCTAAGAATCGATGTATCACCCGGAGTTCAGCTCTATCAATATCTAAGTATGTATGTCCCCCACCAGCTTGAAACTCATTAAAATGGGACATACGCCTCCAGACGGCGTTAACATTAAATTCCCTATCTACCCTTTCTCCTTGGGCAATCAGGCTATTACAGTCGGGGCTCAAAAGTTCAGCAGGGGTGTAAATCTGTAAGGCCCTGGCTAAATCTATCATGGACATTCTGTACATGCGTCCACCTAACAGAAATCTAATAAAGCTTCTATCATCTATCCTCCTAACATCGCTGTTTAACTTAATAGTACTAAGTAATTCTATACACCATTCCCTATATATGGTTCTACGAATGGAAAATAGGCACATCCAATCGTTAAACTGAGAATTACCATACCTTTGCACCAATAATTCCCGAATCGGTTCGGCAAGGTCAACTGTTTCCAAAGGTACCCAGTCAATTGCCCTTGGCATTTCAACAACCTTAAAGTAGAGAATGTGCATGTTCTTTTGATAATCTGGATACTCTATCCAACATCGATCAAATCTCAGATTTGGGTGTAACTGATCTTCATTAATGTCTAAGCTCAGAATCATTTGATGTGGAGCGAATTGACGAAACTGATTCATGAATAATTGATCTTGATCGTGATATGGAATATGTTGATCCTCATGTTGTTCTTCTTCTTCTTGCACTTGTTGTTCTTGTTCATTAAACATTTCCGGTTCGGGCTCTGGTTGTCTGGACGATGATGCACCGTCCGTATCTGTATTTCTCTGCAAAACACATTAAACACAAAAATTGTGCATCCAAATATGCATTAGTGTTAGCAAAATAATAACTTGAAACAATTATGATGACATGTTCAATTCATAACACATTTTATACATATTTTCCTAAAAATAACAATTCTATACTTTTACATACGAAAATGTGTACAATGTTTTATCACATTTAAACTCTTAAACATGTCAACAATAATTATTATAACAATTAAACACTTGTTACATGGCATTCATATCAAACTAGTGCTCATTTTCATATTTTTGTCAATCCTACATTTTTTCAAATAAGTACATATGAAAATATTCATCAAGTTTTTAAACATTCATCTTAAATAACATGCCAAACTAATCACTACTAGCAATTAAACAAGTTTAAAATGGCCTTTATATCAATTTAACCTAGTTCATGAATTTTTACACTTAAAAAGTCCACTTTAATTCTCAAAAACATGTTTAGGCTCAAAGTTTGGATCAATTAACTACCTAAACATGTTACACTACTTAATTTAGCAACAATTCATGACAAAAATCGGCCATAACCTGTTTATATCAAAAAGTCCCAAATTGCTCAAGAACACAAACCCTAGATTCCTAAAAATTTGAAGTTTTTAGCTTCAATTCATGTTAAATGGCTTCAATCTAGGATATACATGCATAATATAACAACAATTTAGCTCTAATTGCACTAGAAATTAACAAAATCAAATTATAAAATTTAAAGCTCAAGAACACAAAAATTTGAATTTAAAGAGATTAGGGGTGAAATCTTTACCATGTACCTGAAGGGGTTGAGACTACTGAATCTAGGCATGATCGTTGTGAAGTTTTGCAAGAAATTTGGTGAAAAATGGCGGATTTTTGAGAGAGTTTGAGGTTGAGTTCGTGTATGTGTGTGTATTTGTGAAGAACACAGCGACTGGATTGCATTTTGTATCTGGCCCGTATTTTTTAATCATGCGAGTCGCATGATAATTGCCTTTCCCCCATGCGAGTCGCATGGGGGCCAAATCCAGGTATTTTTTTTTTTTTTTTTTTTTTATATAAAAACCTTATACTTTTAAAACATAAAATTAATAAAATTTTAAAAATTTTGTTTCTTTTTAAGACGAGGTTGTTTCGGGACGATGCCCTAGTCCGTCCCTCGACAAAATTTTAAAATTTTGTCATTTTCAAGCGATTGTTTTAAAAGCTTAGATTTTTGGATTTTTCAATTTTTTTTGGCATACTTTAAATCAAGAAGCTTAAAAATAATGATAATAAAAATTCTCGTCCCGCTCTCGGGTAAAGCAATTTCGACTCAACGGTCTAGTTTTCAACTCACGACGAATTTTAAAAATCATATTTTTAACTTAATGAGTTAAAGTAAATTTTTTTTTTTTTTTTTTTAAAAAATTCACACAACTTAATTTGAAATGCATAAAATTAAAAATTCATATTAAAAATTAAAAATGCAATATATTGTTGATATTTTTAAACTTATATTAATTTTTATAAACTTATATTGAATATTGATTTAAAATATTTAAAAACTTAAAGATATTATATCATAAGATATATATATATTAGTTTTAAAACAAAGTAAAAATAAAATTAAAAATCTTTTTGGTCTTTTATCCCACTTTAATCAATCAAATATTATCAAAAATATACGCCCCTCTTTTTGGGTAAAGTAATTTAGTTTTCTAGCCTAATTTTACTCATGACGTATTTTTGAAATATTTTGGTTTGATTGATTAAAGATATTTATACCTTATGAATAAACGGTAAGCTTCGCAGTGATGTAATAAATTTTTGTACGATATCAATAATTTCGGCTTATGCCTAATTTTATTGAATACCAATTTAATACTCTATAGCGAACGATTTGGCGTTTTAGCTTCAAAAGGTTAAAAATAAAAATAAAAATAAAAACTGTACAGACATACCTGTGAAATAGATTTCTTAGTTATATGATCTATCCCATTCATAAGATAGTCGGTTTAATTGATTTTCCATGGCTACATAGGCGTAACCTCGAGCATTCAGTGTCTTTTCTTCTAAACATATGAACGGTCCGTCTCTGCATAAAGTAACAAATTCGGTATTTGAATAGGTTTGATTATTTGAACATTTACCTCCATGTGACCATTTTCCGCATTTGTGACATTGTTCTAAGTGTCGTGCTCTTCTTTTCGCTGCGGATTTTGATTTTCCTTTACCAAATTGTAACTTATTATCTTCGCATCTGGATTCTTTTCTAACTCCGTCCATTCTTTCTCTGATTACTGATACTATTTCACTCGGTAGTATGTCATTATTACGTTTAGTGATCAAAGCGTGTAGCATTAGACCATGGTTTAGTTCACAGGCAGTCTTCATTTCGTAAAAACCTAAAAAAAATAAAAATTCAGAATGGGGGGAGAAGACTAGTTCTTTAGGGTCTGCTAGGGAAAGACCATTCGGGTTCCATTTTCGAGAACTACACGAAAACAGACAATCTAACTCTAACTGAAATACATATTATCCTTTAAAGACTTGATTCTCCCCACACTTAGTTAGCTGTGGTGTCGAAATTGTGATTAACTTCGTTGTCGACTTTCATCGGACCATGTATGTAATGTTTAACTCTGTGACCATTAACTTTAAATTCAATCCCATTTGAATTTATTAATTCTATCGTTCCGTATGGGAAAACTCTTTTGACTATGAATGATCCAGACCATCTTGATTTCAATTTTCCAGGAAATAGCTTGAATCGTGAATTGAAAAGAAGAACTCTGTCTCCTTCTTTAAATTCTTTTGAACTTCTGATTCTTTTATCATGCCATTTCTTCGTTCTTTCTTTATAGATTAACGAATTTTCGTATGCTTCATGTCTTAATTTATCTAATTCATTTAGTTGACTTAATCGTAGACGTCCGGCTTCATGTAAATCAAGATTACATGTCTTCAAAGCCCAAAATGCTTTGTGTTCAATTTCTACTGGAAGATGACATGCTTTTCCATAAACAAGTCTAAAAGGTGTGGTTCCAATTGGAGTTTTGTAGGCTGTTCTAAAAGCCCAGAGTGCATCCTCCAATTTAATGGACCATTCCTTAGGATTTGATCCTACGGTTTTCTCTAGAATACGTTTTAAAGCTCGGTTGGTGTTTTCAACTTGTCCACTTGTTTGTGGATGATATGCGGTGGAGATTTTATGAGTTACTCCATATCTTTTAAGAACTTTCTCAAGTTGATTATTACAGAAATGAGTACCCCGATCACTTATTAAAGCTTTCGGTGTTCCAAACCTTGCAAAAAGACGTTTTAAAAAGTTGACTACAACTCGTGCATCGTTAGTTGGGAGAGCTTGTGCTTCCGCCCATTTAGATACATAATCAATGGCTACGAGTATATATAGATTATTATGAGATTTTGGAAATGGACCCATAAAGTCAATACCCCAAATGTCAAATACTTCACATACTTGGATGACATTTTGTGGCATTTCATCACGTTGACTTATTTTTCCGGCCCTTTGACAAGCATCACAGGATTTGCAAAGAAGGTGTGCGTCTTTGTAAATTGTAGGCCAATAGAATCCAGCTTCATAAACTTTTCTTGCTGTTAGTTGAGGCCCATAATGCCCCCCTGTTGGTCCTGTGTGACAATGGTTTAAAATTTTACTAGCTTCATCTCCAAATACACATCGGCGTATTATTCCATCGGGACAACTTTTAAACAGATGTGGATCTTCCCAAAAATAGTGTTTTATATCACTGAAGAATTTCTTTCGTCTTTGGTACGATAATCCTTTTTCAAGGAATCCACAAACTAAGTAGTTTGCATAGTCTGCAAACCATGGGATTTCTTTATAATCTATCTTCAATAGATATTCATCAGGAAAGTTGTCTTGTATGGCCGATTCATTTAGAACTTCTAACTCAGGATTTTCAAGATGAGAAAGATGATCAGCGGCGAGATTTTCTGCTCCTCTTTTATCTCGGATTTCAATATCAAACTCTTGTAAGAGTAAGATCCAACGGATTAATCTTGGTTTAGCATCTTGTTTTGAAAATAGGTATCTAAGAGCAGAATGGTCGGTATAGACCACCGTTTTTGCTAGAACGAGATATGCTCGGAATTTGTCAAAAGCAAAGACAATAGCAAGGAGTTCTTTTTTAGTAGTTGTATAGTTTGTTTGTGCTCCTTGTAATGTCTTACTAGCATAATATATAGGTTGAAATCGTTTTTCAATCCTTTGTCCTAAAACGGCTCCCATTGCAAAATCACTTGCATCGCACATTAGTTCAAATGGTAGATTCCAATTTGGTGTTATCATGATCGGCGCATTAGTGAGTTTTTCTTTAAGAATATTAAAAGATTTGATACATTCATCTGAAAAGATGAATGGCGCATCCTTTTCTAGGAGTTTATTCATAGGAGTGGCAATTTTAGAAAAATCTTTTATGAAACATCGGTAAAAACCGGCATGCCCTAGAAAACTCCTAACTCCTCTAACATTGGTGGGATGTGGAAGTTTAGCAATTACATCTACTTTAGCTCTATCCACTTCAATTCCTTCTTTTGAAATTTTATGTCCAAGAACGATGCCTTCTTTAACCATGAAATGGCATTTCTCCCAATTAAGTACTAGATTTGATTTTTCGCATCTAATTAGCATTCGTTCCAGATTAACTAGACATGATTTAAATGTATCACCGAAGACCGAAAAGTCATCCATGAATACTTCCATGCATTCTTCTATCATGTCGTGAAAAATCGCCATCATACACCTTTGAAAGGTTGCAGGGGCGTTGCAAAGTCCAAATGGCATGCGTTTGTAAGCAAAAGTACCATAAGGGCACGTGAATGTGGTTTTCTCTTGGTCTTCGGGTGCTATTGGAATTTGAAAATATCCGGAAAATCCATCTAGAAAACAATAGTAACTATTTCCGACTAATCTTTCCAACATTTGATCTATGAAAGGTAAGGGAAAGTGATCTTTTCTGGTGGCGTCATTTAATTTTCTATAATCAATACATACACACCATCCTGTTACAGTCCTAGTAGGAATAAGCTCATTTTTCTCATTTGTAATGATAGTCATGCCACCCTTCTTAGGTACGCATTGAACTGGGCTTACCCATGGACTATCAGAAATTGGATATATCAAACCTGCATCTAGCAGTTTAATAATCTCTTTCTTAACTACATCTTGCATATTAGGATTTAGTCTTCGTTGGCGTTGCACATACGTTTTATGACCTTCTTCCATAAGGATTTTATGTGTGCAATACGAAGGACTTATTCCTTTAATATCATGAATCTTCCATGCAATGGCTGGTTTATGAGCTTTTAACACAGAAATGAGTTGTGATTTCTCATTTTCAGTAAGAGAAGACGATATTATTACAGGTAATTCAGATTCACCATGTAAATAAGCGTATTCCAAATGGTTTGGAAGTGGCTTTAACTCTAATTTCGGAGGTTCTTCTATCGATGATTTATATCGATATCTGTCTTCTTCTTTTAGCATTTGAATTTCTTCTGTTGTTGGTTCATATCCATTAGCTATAAGTGTAGCTAACATTTCTGCTTCATCAATTGGTTCATTACCTTCTCCTAAAGAACATTCTCCTGTTCCTTGTAATTCTGGAAATTCTTCTAATAATTCTGCATGTGCATCTATAGTTTGAATATAATAACATGTATCATCTGCAGATTGTGGTTGTTGCATTGCTCTATCAACTGAAAAGGTAACACTCTCATCCTCTATACTTAGGGTCAATTTCTTACCGAACACGTCTATCATTGCTTTAGCCGTGTTTAAGAATGGTCTTCCTAATATGAGAGGAACTTGAGAATCTTCTTCCATGTCCAAAACAACAAAATCTACTGGAAATACTAAAGTACCAACTTTAACTAGCATGTTCTCCATTATCCCTCTAGGATATTTTATTGATCTATCGGCTAGTTGTATGCTTATTCTGGTTGGTTTCAATTATCCAAGGTCTAGTTTAGCGTATAGTGAATACGGCATTAGATTTATACTAGCACCTAAGTCTGCCAATGCTTCTATTGAACTAAGACTACCCAAAAAACATGGAATTGTGAAACTTCCTGGATCAGATAGTTTTTCTGGTATCTTATTCAACAGCACTGCTGAACAATTAGCATTCATAGTAACAGCCGAGAGTTCTTCCATTTTCTTTCTATTTGAGATTAGATCTTTCAAGAATTTAGCATATCTTGGCATTCCTGAAATCACATCAATGAAAGGAAGATTTACATTTATCTGTTTAAACATATCCAAGAATTTGGATTGCTCGGCTTCAAGTTTTTCTTTCTTCATTTTACTCGGGTAAGGAAGTGGTGGTTGGTATGGTTTAACATAAGGTTTATCCTTAACTGTGTTATCTTCATTAACTTTTTCAACTACCGGTTCTTTTTCCTTATCTTGATCAGGTTGTGGTTCTTGTGGAGTAGGAATAGTTTCATCAGAAGTTACAGGTATTTCAGGTGATTTAAGTGTTGTACCACTTCTTGTGGTAATAGCTTTAGCTGTTTCATTCCTGGGGTTAGCATTTGTATCACTAGGTAGACTTCCCGGTTTTCTTTCACCTATTAACCTTGCTAGGTTACTTACTTCTTGTTCCAGATTTTGAATAGAAGCTTGTTGATTTCTAAATGCTTGAGCATTTTGTTCATTAGTTTGTTTTTGAGATGTGAAAAACTGCGTTTGAGTTTCAACTAGCTTCGTCATCATATCTTCTAAATTTGGCTTTTTATCATCGGTTTGTTGTGGTGGTTTGTTTTGAAAATTAGGTCTTTGCTGATTGTAAGTATTATTGGATACTTGTTGATTGCTAGGACCTTGTTGGTTGTTGTATGGAATATTTCGGTTATAATTCTGGTTTTGATTGTAAATCGGTCTTGGCGGTTGATAATTATTCTGATAATTATTTCCAGGCCTTTGGTTTATGTATGAAATATTCTCTCTTTGTTCCATTGTTAATTCAATACTGAGACAATCTTTTGTCAAATGTGGTCCTCCACACTGCTCACAACTAATTCGTATTGAGTGAATATCTTTAGTCATCTTTTCCATTCGTCTCTCCACAGCATCTATCTTTGCGGAAATGGAATCTAAGTCATGGCTAGAATCGGCTCTAGCTGCTTTAGATGATCTAATGATATCTTTTTCTTGGTGCCACTCATGTGAGTGGGAAGCAGTGTTATCAATAATTTTGTAAGCATCAGTTTCGGTTTTCTTCATAATAGAACCACCAGCTGCTATATCTATGTCTTTTCTTGTAGTGATGTCGCATCCTTGGTAGAATATTTGTACTATTTGACAGGTGTCTAAACCATGTTGCGGACATCCTCTTAATAACTTTCCATATCTTGTCCACGCCTCATATAGAGTTTCATTTGGTTTCTGTGTAAACGTAACAATTTCTGCTTGAAGTCTTACGGCTTTAGATGCAGGAAAGAATTGTTTAAGAAATTTGTCAACTAAAACATCCCATGTATCGATCGCCCCTTCAGGTAACGATTCCAACCAATCTTTGGCTTCTCCCTTTAAAGTCCAGGGAAATAACATGAGATATATCTGTTCATCCTCCACTTCTCGGATTTTAAATAGTGTGCAGATCCTATTAAAGGTACGTAGATGTTCATTTGGATCTTCCTTCGGCGCACCACTAAATTGGCATTGATTAGTCACCATGTGTAGAATTTGTCCTTTGATTTCATAATCTGGCGCATTAATGTCTGGATGAGTAATTGCGTGACCTTGGCCAGTGCGTTTAGCTCTCATTCGGTCTTCCATACTTAAAGGTTCCAGATTCTCCATAATTGAATTTGTTGAATCGGTATCACTAGATGATTCTGATTTAATGGTTCGTTCCTCAACAATCTCTGTTTGAATGATTGGTGGCTCCGGAGGAAAGTTTAATGGTTCAGGATCTACGAACCGTTCCTGAATATTCTCTGGATTCTCAATTGTGAGGTTGGGTTCAAAAAATGAATTATCGGAGATTTGAACTGAAGTTCTTGGTCGACTGGATGACGATTCTAAAGAAAAATCAACGGCGGTTATATTTGCTAAATGTCTTGATCTAGTTACAGGTGGTGAACGTACAAAAGGTGATGAACGTCTTGCTCGGTGCATTCACTGAATATCCTATTAGTTTTAAAAATAATAAGAAAAACTTATATAAGCTATCCAATTAATAGACTTTTCTGATTTTTGCCCACGTTTCGAATAGCCAAAAGATGCAGCAGAGGGGCAGGATTCGTTTGGTCTCAATATAATTGAGGACTGTTTGGCTCCAATAACCCGGTCCACGTACAAATCCAACTATTACTACGAACCAGAAAAATGTCAACGTCTATTAATTTAACCACTTAGATAATTTTTCTTTCCGTTTAAGAAATATTAGATAAGAAGTAGATAAAATACTATGTCCTATAACTAGAGTGACGAGAAATAAGGAAGAAATAGATTGCGCGTCGAAAAGTGTCGAAAAATAAAAAGGCGAAGAGCGGCTTAAGACACACAACTAATCGATCCTTATAACGATTATTATCTTAAAATTAAAATTGCAAATGGAGATCACTACTTGGAATTGTAATTGATACATAGGTAAACGGCGTCGAAAAATAAGAAAATAGCACGAAAAATGGCGTCGCAAAATTCTAAAGCACCTAAAACTTAGTCTAAGGAATAAGCACTTAAGGGATTTTACGGCAATCCTAAAAATTCTAGAAGTAAAAATAAAAACTACGGCAAGAAACTAGACTAAAAACTAAGTACGAACGAAGAAAATACAAAAAAAAAAAAAAAAAAAATTACGCTAAAACAACAAAAAGATACAAAATATAAAAGTAAATAAAAAGTTATAAAAATATTAGATTTTATAAAAATATTATTTTTATATTTTATATATTTTTGTATTAAATATTATATATAATAAAACTAGTTTTTAAGTTAATTAAAATAAACTAAAAACTTAAATATAATAATAATAATAGATAATAGATTAGGGTTAGATAATAATAATAAAATAAAATCCGTAATTAATGCGTGATTAGGGTTTGGATGTGGCCTGGTCAAACCTCACCATGCGACTCGCATGGTTCAAAGGTACGGGTCATGCGACTCGCATGACCTGCCTTGCAGGTTCAAACCAGGGGGTTCAATGACAGGTTCAAACGTAATATTTATTATTTATTTATATTTTTCTGTTTTATATTTAAAAGATAAATATATATATAATTAAAATAAAACTTAATTTTAAAAACTAAAAATAAACTTAAAATACTTTATAATTTTGTAAAAATAAAAGAAAAACTTAAAAATATATTTAAAATACTTTTTTTTTTTCGGTTTTAAAAGATTTTTTAATTTTTTATATCTTTTTAAATTTTTATAATTTTTAAACAAAAATATATATATAACAAAAACTAATTAAAACTTAAAAATATTTTTTTTTTATATTGACGTTTCGCTTCGGTGATCCCCGGCAGCGGCGCCAAAAATACTTGATGTTATGCGAGGTGTATATAAAATAGTTATTTAATTTTAGCAGAAAACACTATTAAATACGATACAATTTTACACAAGATATTTATTTATTTATAGAATGGATATACTTAAACCTTGCTACAACACTTATAGGCAGTGTACCTAATCGTACAGTAGTGTAGTTTTTAGTAAGTCCGGTTCGTTCCACAGGAAAATCTTTAAACAAAGCTCAACGCTATATTAATTTACTTTTATAAAAATACAAACATATATATAAGTAATATTATTATTATAAAGGGGGGTTTTTACCGTTTAATGACCGGTTTGTCGATTTTAAAACTTTAGTCGCAGTTAAAACCTAATGTAAAATATAAAATAAATAAAAGACTTAATTTAAAGCGTAAAGTAAATAACGATAATGAAATTGCGAATAATAAAAGTGCGATAAAATAAAATTGCGATAATTAAAAAGTACGATAATTAAAAGTGCGATTAAATAACAATAAATAAAAGTGCGATAATTAGAAGTGCAATTAAATATAAAATAAAGGAAATTAAATATGAAATAAAAGAATTATGCTTATTTAAACTTCCGTAATCATGATGTTTGACGTGTTGATTTTAGTTTTATGCCCATGGGTTAATTGTCCTTTGTCCTGGATTATTTAATATGTCCGTCTGGTTTTTGTCCATAACAGTCCATCAGTCATAAATATAAAGTGCGAGTGTCCTCGTCAAATTATCCTTATACCCGAAGTTAAATATTCCAACTAATTGGGGATTCGAATTGTAACAAGGTTTTAATACTTTGTTTAATGAATACACCAGGTTATCGACTGCGTGTAAACCAAGGTTTTACTACTTTGTTAGCAATTACACCAATTACCCTTGAATGTAATTTCACCCCTGTTTTAATTATTCTAGTGGCTATTAATCCATTCCCATGTCCGGTTAAATGAACGATCGTTCGTACATATAAATACCCTGCCCATCGTGTCCGATCGAGTGTATATGGTAATTTATAGAGACGCCCAATTGTAAATCTTTATATTAACATTAACAAACTATCATTTAGTTAAAAATATAAAGCCCATTAATAGCCCATAGTCTAATTTCCACAAGTGTCGTTCTTTTGTCCAAACCCCAATTATGGTACAAAGCCCAATTACCCAATTTTAGTAATTAGCCCAACATCATGATTACTTCGGATTAAATAAGCATAATAATAACTTAGCTACGAGACATTAATATAAAAAGGTTGAACATAACTTACAATGATTAAAAAATAGCGTAGCGTTACACGGACAGAATTTCGACTTACACCCTTACAACATTCGCTAACATACCCTTATTATTAGAATTATAATTATAATTAAAATTAAAATATAAATTATATATATATATATATATATATATATATATATATATATATATATATATATATATATATATATATATATATATATATCGTATATATGAGAGAAGAGAGAAATAGATTTTATGGTGTAAGTAAAAACGGATCACGAAGTCGCTTTAAATAGAAGGTGGCCTGGAAAAGGTACTCATGCGAGTCGCATGAGTTTGGGCATTAGGCCATGCGACTCGCATGGCCGTGATTTCCAGCTCAGGATCATTTGTTTTCTAGCTTGCCGACATAATAAATAAATAATATAAATATATAAATAATTTTAATAATTATTTATATATTATATTATATTTATATGCATAGTTGAGTAGATATTTTTGGTCCGTTACGTCGGGCGTTTCTTCTAGGCTCAGGTCCCGGTTCCGGATTTTCGGACGTCTTCGCGTATTATTTTAAATCGCGTACTTTGCGTCTTGTAACTTGTAATCTTGTCATTTTGAGACGTTCCTCATCAATATTTTGAACCTTTTTAGTTGTATCTTGTACTTTTTAGCTCTTTAGACCTTTTTGTCTTCAATTTGTCGAATCTGCCTTTTGTCTTCACTTTTTAATATTTAAACGAATATTGCTTGTAAATCGAACAATACCAACTAAAATCTTGTCTTTCTTGGGGAATAATGCTATAAAATATGTGTTCATTTTTGGCATTATCAGTGTCTTCGTTTATTTATATTTTGCGGGGCTTAAATTTACTTTTACTTTCTAAGGTGTAGAAGGTGTAAGTTAACCTAGTGTCGTATTTTATGCTGATTAACGAATTGAAGATCAAGTAGATAATTGTCTTTTAGTTAAATTACCTGGATAAAAGATAGTAGTTGATTTTAGCTAAAGGTCCTAAATGCAGAAAAGTAAATAAAGTGGAAGGATATCCGGAGTATGCAGATCAGGGAAATGTTGACCAAGATATCAGTATTAGGTTAGGGAAGGTAATTATGCTTGTGTTAAGACTATGCTTGGATTGATGTAGATTTGGTTGGATGAGCCAATTACACAGACCTACTTATCTCTGAACTCTCGGAGTTCTCTTTGAGCAGTGAGAAGTATGTCACTTGGTCGTATAACTGAAGTGTAACAATACCTCGGAGGTTATCCTCAGTAGAGTACTAGGTTTATTAGTGAGTTAAGCTCTAATCCTAAACCTCGTTATCAGTTTAGGTAACTGAATAACAGCGTGCCGTGTTGATTGAACACTGATCACAAACGGAAGGAGTCCGTCGGTTTAAGTTGGCAAAACCTTAGGTGAAAACTAACAACCATTTCATCATACTAATGAGATCACAACAATTCAAACATTATACAGCATCACAGTTAATATACTGATAGTAAAGCAGATAGAAACCTAATGAATACCTAAACAGTTAGTATGACTAAGACCTAGGGCAACAATTAAACAAGAACATGCAAAAGGCTTGAGTCATACAGTAAAGGCACTAACTAGATCTTAACAGCTCCTAAGAGGTCTCTTCGGAACAGTCAATAGGCATACTAGGTCATTCATGTCTCAATTCCTAAGTTCCGTGTCCTAAAAGTGCATCAGATGCCTCTCGGGAACTCCGGCCATACCGAGTTCATAGAATCATCAGATACAATATAACCAGGGGTCTTAATCCTATGAAGTAGCTAATTTCATATAGGTGGACAAGTCCTGATCACAACCTAGGTTGGTCAATCCTTAAGATGCTAGCATACAAATCTATCAGACTTCCTAGTTCAGTATTATAACAGTAATCGTACTAAATTAACATAATTACGCTAACCCAAACTTCTATCATGGCAACATAAAGATTAATTAAGTTATCATGGCAATATCGGAACGCATTATTAAACATAAAAAGTAAGAGTACATGTTTAATACAAAAGACAAGCGTTTCGGATAAAAACCTGAAAAGGCCGAACAAATCTGCCCGAGATCGCAGGGACTCGCCGGGATATCCTCCGGAAAATAAAAGCTAAGCTAACTACTACTAAAACTAACTAAAAGATTGAAAATATAAAATGAATTGCAAGTTGAGTGTGTGTTGGAATGGATGGAGAGAGCCCTTTAAATAGACCTCATTTTTGCCTGCAAACGGCTGGCAAGCCGTATGGCAGGCCGTTTGGCAGGCCGTATTTGGCAGGCCATTTGCATGGCAAGCCGTATTAAGGGGCCGTTTGCTGGATCGTTTGACAGGCCGTACCCCATACTGGCAAGACGTATGGCAGGCCGTATGACAGCCCGTTTTTGGTGCTGGTCAGCCTTGATTCACTGGACCGTAACTTGATTTCTTGTCTTTCACCGTTTTCGCTCTAGAATCTTCATTTTAGCTCCGTTTTACTTGATTCTTTTTGCATCGCCATTGTAATTACTTAATCTACAAAATCAACCAAAAAAGCAATAATTTTACCGACAAAGTTTTAATCTTTATTATTCTAGGGCTTAATTTAGGGGGTAAAAACGTGACTTTTTGCCCGATATCAAATACCCCACATTTAGCTTTGCTTGTCCTCAAGAAAAAAGCGGGAATATAAGGATCTTTCTAATAGATTCTCCCTTACCCTACCCGTAGATCTTTTTATTATGCCTTCATCAGAAGTCGGCACATCTTTCGAAAGTATTAGACAAAGTTTCGAGCTTCGATGATTTGGCCGCTAGATTTCAATTGTGTCCATGGTGGAAAAGGCGTACTTTCCAACTCTCAGATGTAGAGTATACATGATCAGGCTTCTCACTGACGGATCACTCGTATCACTCAAGTGTTTAGGGAGTCCTATTCTAATTGCATTGTCGCTCAGAAGCCAGTCGTGTAACAGTTCTCATCATAGGCTTGGTAAAGCAACGATATCTCCACCGGTTAAGTAAGGACGACACTGATCTTCTTCCTAAGAATTCTTTCAAGAGGAAGACGGGTTATAGGGTTTGGTTGGAAATTTATGATTCGGTGAAAGGTATCCAGATCTTTTGATTTTTGAGAGAATTGATAGACTTTGATTCTTCAGAGTATCCATTTTGGATAGAGAATGGCTTAGAATTCCGTAAAGGTTTTCTTTGGAAGAGGGGTATTTTGCTAAGACTTTGTCTAGAATTTTTCTTTTGCTCTTCCAGCATTCTTCTTCAGGGCATCTCCTCGGTAAGGGTGTTCATCGGTTTGGTTTTCGGTTTGTTCGGTTTATTCGGTTCGGTGTATTCGGTTTTGAATTTTTTTAGGCAAAACTGAAAACCGAATTCAAAGTTAAAATCGAACCGAACCGAAAACCGAATTCAAATTCGGATTCGGTTCGATTTTTGGTTAAAACCGAATATTATGAAAAACTGAGAACGATGGTAGTTTAATTGTGGCGTTAACGATGTCTTAGTTAATTATATATCCTAAAATAATGATGTACTATTAAATTGTCAAAATTTCGATGATTTACTAATATTTACAGCTTGAATACGACGTTTACTGCTTCTGTTATTAAGAAAAAAGAACATTATGATTTGAATAACATAATTATAATGTGAGCTACCAAATTGTCATATGGGTGAGAACATATTTTATTGATTGGATCTCATATTATAATGCCATTAAAATATAAATTTACAAATTAAATATATAAAAATTTTGAATTCGGTTTTCGGTTAAACCGAATTCAGAATTTTCAAAATCGAAAACCGAATTCAAATTCAGTTTCGGTTTGACTCGATCTAAAAACCGTTTTTCAAATCCGGTTTTATTTTTTTCCGATTTGGTTTCGGTTTGGTTTTCGGGTTCCACGGTTTCAAACCAAATACTGACCACCCCTACTCCTCGGGTTTCTTTTTGCCTTATTTAGAGACTTTGCTCTTTTAGATTAATCTTTTTTTTTCGGCATACCCTTTCTTCATAACTTTTGTTTTTCGTTCCTGGTGCCCAGAGAAGAAGTGATAATCCACTGAAAATAGGTCTTTGACCTATCAAAAACAATCAGGGGTTCGGAATCTTTCAACAAGTGCTTTTGAAGCGAATTTGATCGATCTATCTCTTTATTAATCTCTGGATCTTTTGGTGAATGGAAAGGGGAGTGAATGGTAAATGGTGTATTTTGGGAGTGAATTTGGGGTGAATATTTCTGATTCGTCAACTCTTTATGTGAGTTGGTCAGTTTAAATTGCGTGGAGTGGAAACGAAAACGGAAGGGTTTTTTTTTTTTTTTTTTTTTTTTTTTTTTGGCTTCTCTATTCAGAATGATTTCAGAAGGAGTATCGCACCTGCACCACGTATGGCGCTTACTAACCATTGGTCTTGAAACGTATGTCTGAACCAAGTTCTAACTTGAATCGTACACCGGCACGCTCATCAATTGAAATAACAAAGTACTGTAGATTTGATGGGTCATACAGATACTTTAGGTCCAAGATTCCTCACTTTTTAGGAGTAGGGGTCATTGATAATGCTAAAAACGAACATATATTTCATAGCATTATCCCTCAAGAAAGACAAGCTTTTAGTTGTAATTGTTCTATTTACAAGCAATATTCATTTAAATAATAAAAGGTGAAGACAAAAGACAGATTCGACGAATTGAAGACGCAAACGACCAAAAAACTCAAAAGTACAAAGTACAATCAAAGTGGTTCAAATTATTGATGAGAAAAGTCTCGAAATTACAAGAGTACAAGATGCAAAACGCAAAGTACAAGATATTAAAGTATACGCAAGGACGTTCGAAAATCCGGAACAGGGACCAAAGTCAACTCTCAACGCTCAACGCAACGGACTAAAAATTATGAGTCAACTATGCACAAAAATATAATATAATATTTAAATAATTATATAAATTATTTATATATTATATATATTTAAAAATAACGTCGACAAGCAAGAAAACAAAGCAATGTGAGCTGTCCCAGATGGCCATGCGATCGCATGGCCTGGAAGCACGATTCTCATGGATCGCATGAGCCCAGAATACTGGCCACATCTATAAATTGCAACGAATTCGGCCAGAATTAGATATATATATCTTTTTCTTTTCTCTTATCCTATGTATCAAATATCACTCCAAATATTAATCTCAATTTGTAATTTTAATTTTAAGTTAGTGATAATAATAAGGTTAGGTTAGTCGAATGTCTTAAGGTTTTGCAAGTTGAAACTCTGTCCGTGTACCACTACGCTATTAATATCCACTGTAAGTTATGTTTAATTTTATTGTTACATTAATGTCTCGTAGCTAAGTTATTATTATGCTTATTTAAATTGAAGTAATCGTGATGTTGGGTTAAAAATATTAAAATTGGGTAATTGGGCTTTGGACCATAATTGGGGTTTGGATAAAAGAACGACACTTGTGGAAATTAGACTATGGGCTATTAATGGGCTTTATATTAACTAAATGATACCTCTTTAATTTAATATATAGACTTATAATTCGACATATTTATATATAACCACATACGCTTGACTGGGCACGGTGGGCGGGATATCTATAAATACCAATAATTGTTCATTTTACCGGACACGGAACTGGATTAATAGTTAATAGACTTGTTGAAACAGGGGTGGATTACATTCAAGAGTAATTGGTGTAATTGTTAACAAAGTATTAAAACCTTGGTTTACACGCAGTCGATAACCTGGTGTATTCATTAAACAAAGTATTAAGACCTTGTTACAATTCGAATCCCCAATTAGTTGGAATATTTGACTTCGGGAATAAGAATAATTTGACGAAGACTTCCGCATTTTATGATTATGACTGATGGACTATTATGGACAAATTCGTATGGACATATCGAATAATCCAGGACAAAGGACAATTAACCCATGGGAATAAACTAAAATCAACACGTCAAACATCATGATCACGGAAGTTTAAATAAGCATAATTCCTTTATTTCATATTTAATTGCACTTTTAATTATCGCACTTTTATTTACTGTCATTTTATTTAATTGCACATTTATTTATCGCATTTTTATTTATCGCAATTTCATTATCGTTATTTACTTTACGCTTAAAATTAAGTTATATTTATTTTTAATATTTTACATTAGGTTTTAACTGCGACTAAAGTTTTAAAATTGACAAACCAGTCATTAAACGGTAAAAACCCCCTTTTATAATTAATAATACTACTTATATATATTTTTGTATTTTTATAATTATAAGTTAAAAAAAATATAGCGTTAGACTTGGCTAAGTCTCCATGTGGAACGAACCGGACTTACTAAAAACTACACTACTGTACGATTAGGTACACTGCCTATAAGTGTTGTAGCAAGGTTTAGGTATATCCACTCTATAAATAAATAAATCACTTGTGTAAAATTGTATCGTATTTAATAGTATTTTCTTAGTAAAAATATAACTATTTCCTAGTACGCCTCGTACACATCAAGTATTTTTGGAGCCGCTGCCGGGGATTCTAAAACGCCGGAAGCGCAACGCTATATATAAAAAAAAATTATTAGAGATTTATTAAGTTCTTTGTATAAAAAATATACGTTTTAAATATTAAAAATTCAAAAATATAAAAAGAAAATATAAAAAAAAAATCTCTATATATTTGTTGTTAAAAATTTATAAAAGTATTTTTATTTTAGTTTTTAAAATTAAATTTTTATTTAAGTTATTTATATTTTATTTAATCTAAAACAGAAAAAAAAAAAGTAAAAACACGAGGCCCGGTACTGTAGCAGCCCAACTCAGGCCCGAAACCCTAGTCCATGCGATCGCATGAACCCGAAGGCAAAAATCCATGCGACCGCATGAACGTTTCTGACACGCCACATTTGACTTCCGGCTACAATAATTACGTAATTATTATTATTATTATTATTATATATTTAAAACCCTAATTAGGGTTATATTTAATAATAATTTGTTTTAGTTTTATTTAATTTGTATTTTTAGTTTATTTAGTTTTTATAAATTATAAAATTAATACTTTTATAAAATAAATAATATAAAAATAATATTTTTATAAAAATTGTACTTTTTACAACTTTAAGTATATTTTTATATTTTGTATCTTTTTATTTGTTTTAGCGTAATTTTTGCATTTTTCGCTCGTACTTAGTTTTAAACTTAGTATTTTGCCATAGTTATTTTTATTTCTAGATTTTTAGGCTTTGCCGTAAAATCCCTGAAGTGCTTTTTCTTTAGACTAAGATTTAGGTGTTTTAGAATTTTGCGACGCCGTTTTTATATTTTAGTACCCTTTTTAAGTTATTGCCATTTGGGATATAGTTTTTCTTTTAAGCTTTAATATCTTTAGACACAACTTTTAATTCTTAGTTTTTAGTTCCTTTTAAGTTTCGACGCGTTACGTTTTTTTATTATTTTTCGACCTTTTATTTTTCGACGTTTTTCCGACGCGCTTTTTTTTTTCTTTCTTATTTTTCGCCGCTATAGTTTTTAGGACATAGAATTTTCTATTTTTTCTCTAAAATTTCTTTAAATTTCAACGAAAAATTATTTTAAGTAGTTAAATTGATAGACATCCAAATTTTCTGTTTCGTAGTAATAGTTGGATTTGTTAGTGGCTGAGTTGTGAGCTTCCGATTTAAAGGGTTCTGGCTCCCTGCTGCATCTATTGGCTATTCGAAACGTGGACAAAAGCAGAAAAGTCTATTAATTTGATAACTTATATAATTTTTATTTTTATAACTAATAGGATATTCAGTGAATGCATCGAGCAAAATGTTCACCACCTTTTGTACGTTCACCACCTATAACCAGATCAAGACATCTAGCCAATATTGTCGCCGTTGATTTTTCTTTAGAATCGTTATCCAGTCGACCAAGTACTCCAATTCAAATTTTCGATAATCCATTTTTTGAACCCGACCTCACAATTGAGAATCCGGAGGATATTCAAGGACAATTCAGAGATCCTGAACCACTAATCTTTCCTCGAGAACCACCAATCATTCAAACAGAGATCGTAGAGGAACCAACGATTAAATCAGAATCCTCTAGTGATTCAGATTCAACAAATTCAATTATGAAGAATCTGGAACCTCTAAGTATGGAAGACCGAATGCGAGCTAAACGCACTGGCCAAGGTCACGCAATTACTCAACCAGACATTAATGCGCCAAATTATGAAATTAAAGGACAAATTCTACACATGGTAACTAATCAATGCCAATTTAGTGGTGCGCCGAAGGAAGATCCAAATGAACATCTTCGTACCTTTAATAGGATCTGTACTCTATTTAAAATTCGAGAAGTTGAGGATGAACAGATATATCTCATGTTATTTCCCTGGACTTTAAAGGGAGAAGCCAAAGATTGGTTAGAATCGTTACCTGAAGGGGCGATTGATACATGGAACGTTTTAGTTGAAAAATTTCTTAAACAATTCTTTCCGGCATCTAAAGCCGTGAGACTTCAAGGAGAAATTGTTACGTTCACACAAAAACCAAATGAAACTCTATATGAGGCGTGGACAATATTTGGAAAGTTATTAAGAGGATGTCCTCAACATGGTTTAGACACTTTTCAAATAGTACAAATATTCTACCAAGGATGCGACATCACTACAAGAAAAGACATCGATATAGCAGCTGGTGGTTCCATTATGAAAAAAACCGCAACTGACGCTTACAAAATTATGGATAACACGGCTTCCCACTCACATGAGTGGTACCAAGAAAAAGATATCGTTAGATCATCTAAAGTAGCTAGAGCCGATTCTAGCCATGACTTTGATTCCATTTCCGCAAAGATAGATGCTGTCGAGAGACGAATGGAAAAGATGACTAAAGATATCCACTCAATACGAATTAGTTGTGAGCAGTGTGGAGGATCACATTTGACAAAAGATTGTCTCAGTATTGAACTAACAATGGAACAAAGAGAGAATGTTTCATATCTGAACCAAAGGCCTGGAAATAATTATCAGAATAATTATCAACCGCCAAGACCAATCTACAATCAAAATCAGAATTATAACCGAAATGTTCCATACAACAACCAACAAGGTCCAAGCAATCAACAAGTATCCAACAATACTTACAATCAGCAAAGACCTATTTTTCAAAATAAACCACCACAAACCGATGATAAAAAGCCAAATTTAGAAGATATGATGTCGAAGCTAGTTGAATCTCAAACGCAATTTTTCGCATCTCAGAAACAAACCAATAAACAAAATGCTCAAGCATTTAGAAATCAACAAGCTTCTATTCAAAATCTTGAATAAGAAGTAAGCAACCTAGCAAGGTTGATAGGTGAAAGAAAATCGGGAAGTTTACCTAGTGATACAAATGCTAACCCCCGGAATGAAACAGCTAAAGCCATTACCACAAGAAGTGGTATTACACTTAAACCACCTGAAATACCTGTAATTTTTGATGAAGTTATTCCTACTCTACAAGAACCACAACCTGAACAAGATAAGGAAAAAGAACCGGTAGTTGAAAAGGTTAATGAAGATAACACAGTTAAGGCTAGACCTTATGTTAAACCATACCAACCACCACTTCCTTACCCTAGTAAAATGAGAAAAGAGAGACTTGAAGCCGAGCAATCCAAATTCTTGGATATGTTTAAACAGATAAATGTAAATCTTCCTTTCATTGATGTGATTTCAGGAATGCCTAGATATGCTAAATTCTTGAAAGATCTAATCACAAATAGAAAGAAAATGGAAGAACTCTCGGCTGTTACTATGAATGCTAATTGTTCTGCAGTGCTTTTGAATAAGATACTAGAAAAATTATCAGATCCAGGAAGTTTCACAATTCCATGTTTTCCGTGTAGTCTTAGTTCAATAGAAGCATTGGCAGATTTAGGTGCTAGTATAAATTTAATGTCATATTCACTATACGCTAAACTAGACCTTGGAGAATTGAAACCAACACGAATAAGCATACAACTAGCAGATCGATCAGTAAAATATCCTAGAGGGATAATGGAGAACATGCTAGTTAAATTTGGTACTTTAGTATTTCCAGTAGATTTTGTTATTCTGGACATGGAAGAAGATTCTCGAGTTCCTCTCATATTAGGAAGACCATTCTTAAACACGGCTAAAGCAATAATAGACGTGTTTGGTAAGAAACTGACCCTAAGTATAGAGGACGAGAGTGTTACCTTTTCAGTTGATAGAGCCATGCAACAACCGCAATATGCAGATGATATATGTTATTATATTCAAACTATAGATTCACATGCAGAATTGTTAGAAGAATTTCCAGAATTACAAGGAACAGGAGAATGTTCTTTAGGAGAAGGAACTGAACAAATTGATGAAGCTGAAATGTTAGCTACACTTATGGCTAATGGATATGAACCAACAACAGAAGAAATTCAAATGCTAAAAGAGGAAGACAGATATCGATATAAATCATCGATAGAAGAATCACCGACATTAGAATTAAAGCCACTTCCAAACCATTTGGAATATGCTTATTTACATGGTGAATCTGAATTACCTGTAATAATATCGTCTTCTCTTGCTGAAAATGAAAAATCTCAACTCATTTCTGTGCTAAAAGCTCATAAACCAGCTATTGCATGGAAGATTCATGATATTAAAGGAATAAGTCATTCGTATTGCACACATAAAATCCTTATGGAAGAAGGTCATAAAACGTATGTGCAACGCCAACGAAGACTAAATCCTAATATGCAAGATGTTGTTAAGAAAGAAATTATTAAACTGCTAGATGCAGGTTTAATTTATCCAATCTCTGATAGTCCATGGGTAAGCCCAGTTCAATGCGTACCTAAGAAGGGTGGCATGACTGTCATCACAAATGAGAAAAATGAGCTTATTCCTACTAGGACTGTAACAGGATGGCGTGTTTGTATTTATTATAGAAAATTAAATGACGCCACTAGAAAAGATCACTTTCCATTACCTTTCATTGATCAAATGTTGGAAAGATTAGCCGAAAATAGTTACTATTGTTTTCTTGATGGTTTTTCTGGATATTTTCAAATTCCAATAGCACCCGAGGACCAAGAGAAAACCACATTCACGTGCCCTTATGGTACTTTTGCTTACAAACGCATGCCATTTGGACTTTGCAATGCTCTGCAACCTTTCAAAGGTGCATGATGGCGATTTTTCACGACATGATAGAAGAATGCATGGAAGTTTTCATGGATGATTTTTCAGTCTTCGGTGATACATTTAAATCATGTCTAGTTAATCTGGAACGAATGCTAATTAGATGCGAAAAATCAAATCTAGTACTTAATTGGGAAAAATGCCATTTCATGGTTAAAGAAGGCATCGTTCTTGGACTTAAAATTTCAAAAGAAGGAATTGAAGTGGATAGAGCTAAAGTAGATGTAATTGCTAAACTTCCACATCCCACCAATGTTAGAGGAGTTAGGAGTTTTCTAGGGCATGCCGGTTTTTACCGACGTTTCATAAAAGATTTTTCTAAAATTGCCACTCCTATGAATAAACTCCTAGAAAAGGATGCTCCATTCATCTTTTCAGATGAATGTATCAAATCTTTTAATATTCTTAAAGAAAAACTCACTAATGCACCGATCATGATAACTCCAAATTGGAATCTACCGTTTGAACTTATGTGCGATGCAAGTGATTTTGCAATGGGAGCCGTTTTAGGACAAAGGATTGAAAAACGATTTCAACCTATATATTATGCTAGTAAGACGTTACAAGGAGCACAAATGAATTATACAACTACTAAAAAAGAACTCCTTGATATTGTCTTCGCTTTTGACAAATTTCGTTCATATCTCGTTCTAGCTAAAACGGTGGTCTATACCGACCATTCTGCTCTTAGATACCTATTTTCGAAACAAGATGCTAAACCACGATTAATCCGTTGGATCTTACTCTTACAAGAGTTCGATATTGAAATCCGAGATAAAAAGGGAGCAGAAAATCTCGCCGCTGATCATCTTTCTCGTCTTGAAAATCCCGAATTAGAAATTCTAAATGAATCGGTCATACAAGACAACTTTCCTGATGAATATCTATTGAAGATAGATTATAATGAAATTCCATGGTTTGCAGATTATGCAAACTACTTAGTATGTGGATTCCTTGAAAAAGGATTGTCGTACCAAAAACGAAAGAAATTCTTTAGTGATATAAAACACTATTTCTGGAAGATCCACATTTGTTTAAAAGTTGTCCCGATGGAATAATACGCCGATGTATATTCGGGGATGAAGCTAGTCAAATATTAAACCATTGTCACACAGGACCAACAGGAGGGCATTATGGGCCTCAGCTCACAGCAAGAAAAGTTTACGATGCTGGATTCTATTGGCCTAAAATTTTCAAAGACGCACACCTTCTTTGCAAATCCTGTGATGCTTGTCAAAGGGCCGGAAAAATAAGTCAACGTGATAAAATGCCACAAAATATCATTCAAGTATGTGAAGTATTTGACATTTGGGGTATTGACTTTATGGGTCCATTTCCAAAATCACATAATAATCTCTACATTCTTGTTGCCATTGATTATGTATCTAAATGGGCGGAAGCACAAGCTCTCCCGATTAACGATGCACGAGTTGTAGTCAACTTCTTAAAATGTCTTTTTGCTAGGTTTGGAACACCGAAAGCTTTAATAAGTGATCGGGGTACTCATTTTTGTAATAATCAACTTGAGAAAGTTCTCAAAAGATATGGAGTAACTCATAAAATCTCTATCGCTTATCATCCATAAATAAGTGGACAAGTTGAAAATACCAACCGAGCATTAAAACGTATTCTAGAGAAAACCGTAGGATCAAATCCGAAGGAATGGTCCATGAAATTGGAGGATGCACTCTGGGTTTTTAGAACAGCCTACAAAACTCCAATTGGAACCATACCTTTTAAACTCGTTTACGGAAAAGCATGTCATCTTCCAGTAGAAATTGAACACAAAGCATTTTGGGCTTTGAAGACATATAATCTTGATTTACATGAAGCCGGACATCTACGATTAAGTCAACTAAACGAATTAGAAGAATTATGACATGAAGCATACGAAAATTCGTTAATCTATAAGGAAAGAACGAAGAAATGGCATGATAAAAGAATCAGAAGTTCAAAAGAATTTAAAGAAGGAGACAGAGTTCTTCTTTTCAATTCAAGATTCAAGCTATTTCCTGGAAAATTGAAATCAAGATGGTCTGGACCATTCTTAGTCAAAAGAGTTTTCCCATATGGAACAGTATAGTTGATAAATTCAAATGGGATTGAATTTAAAGTTAATGGTCATAGAGTTAAACATTATGTACATGATCCGATGGAAGTTGACAACGAAGTTAATTATAATTTCGACACCACAGCTAACTAAGTGTGGGAAAGTTCGAATCTTTTTACGGTAATATGTATTTCTGTTAGAGTTAGATATTCTGTTTTCGTGTAGTTCTCGAGAATGGAATCCGAATGGTCTTTCCCTAGCAGACCCTAAAGAACTAGTCTTCTCCCCCCATTCTGAATTTTTATTTTTTTTAGGTTTTACGAGATGAAGAATTCCTGTGAACTAAACCATGGTCTAATGCTACACGCTTTGATCACTAAACGTAATAATGACACACTCCCGAGTGACCTGGTGTCAGTAATAAGAGCCAAATTGGACGGAGTAAGAAAAGAACTCAGGAACGATCATAATAAGTTACATTTTGGTAAAGGAAAATCAAAATCCGCAGCGAAAAAAAGAGCACGACACCTTGAAAGATGTCACAAATGCGAAAAATGGTCACACGAAGGAAAATGCTCGACGAATCAAACATATTCAAATACCGAGTTCGTTACTTTATACAGAGAAGGACCGTTCATATGTTTCGAAGAAAAATCGTTGAATGCTCGAGGTTATGCCTATGTAGCTATGGAAAACCAATTAGTCCGACTATCTTATGAGTGGGCTAAAGCAGGTCACCGAGAATTATATCTCACAAGTAAGTTTGTACAGTTTTTATTTTTATTTTTATTGCTTTTAATCTTTTGATAATAAACGCTAAATTGTTCCCTATAAAGTATTAAATTGATACTCAATAAAATTAGGTTTTGCAACCGAAATTATTGATATCATACAAAAATTTATTACATCACTGCGAAATTTACCGTTTATTCTTAAGGTATAAATATCATTAATCAATCAACCCAAAATATTTCAAAAATTCATCAGGAGTAAAACTAGGTAATATAGCCGAAATTACTTTACCCAAAAAGAGGGGCGTATATTTTTGATAATATTTGATTGATTAAAGTGGGATAAAGACCAAAAAGATTTTTAATTTTATTTTTACTTGTTTTTAAAATTAATATTAAATCATCATTATAAACTTTTTAAAATCAATATATTTAAGTCTGTAAATATTTAAAAAATTAATATTTTTAATATAAGTTTGTATGTATAAAAACAAAAATATAATATTAGTTTGGTGTGAATTTTTAAAATTTTAAATATGAATTTTTAATTTTATACATTTTAAATTTAAGTTTGGTGTGAATTTAAAAACAAAAATTTACTTTATTTCACTAAGTTAAAAATTGATTTTTAAAATTCGTCGTGAGTTGAAAACTAGGTCGTTGAACTAAAATTGCTCTACCCAAGGGAGGGACGAGAACTTTTATTATCATTATTTTTAATCTTATTGAATTAAAGTAAGCCAAAAACAATAAAAAAAAAAACCCAAAAATCTTTACTTTTAAAACCGCGCTTTGAATTAACAAATTTTAAAATTTTATCGAGGGACGGACTAGGACAACGATCCGAAACACCCTCACTCCTAAAAAGAAACAAATTTTTAAAATTTTATTAATTTATGTTTTATTAGTATAAGGTTTTTATAAAAAAAAAAAAAAAAGGGGGGACCTCATGCGATCGCATGAGATTTACCCTGTAACCTCATGCGATCGCTGAAATGTCCCGTTCATATTGATTATAAACGTTCCATATTAATTGATTTCGTTGCGAGGTTTTGACCTCTATATGAGACGTTTTTCAAAGACTGCATTCATTTTTAAAACAACCATAACCTTTATTTTATCAATAAAGGTTTCAAAAGCATTACGTAGATTATCAAATAATGATAATCTAAAATATACTATTTACACACGACCATTACATAATGGTTTACAATAGAAATATATTACATCCACATATGTTTCTTAAATGCAGTTTTTACACAATATCATACAAACATGGACTCCAAATCTTGTCTTTATTTTAGTATGCAACAGCGAAAGCTCTTAGTATTCACCTGAGAATAAACATGCTTTAAACGTCAACAAAAATGTTGGTGAGTTATAGGTTTAACCTATATATATATCAAATCGTAACAATAGACCACAAGATTTCATATTTCAATACACATCCCATACATAGAGATAAAAATCATTCATATGGTGAACACCTGGTAACCGACATTAACAAGATGCATATATAAGAATATCCCCATCATTCCGGGACACCCTTCGGATATGATATAAATTTCAAAGTACTAAAGCATCCGGTACTTTGGATAGGGTTTGTTAGGCCCAATAGATCTATCTTTAGGATTCGCGTCAATTAGGGTGTCTGTTCCCTAATTCTTAGATTACCAGACTTAATAAAAAGGGGCATATTCGATTTCGATAATTCAACCATAGAATGTAGTTTCACGTACTTGTGTCTATTTTGTAAATCATTTATAAAACCTGCATGTATTCTCATCCCTATAACAAATATGTACATATATAGCAAAGTATATTCAAAATATGTTTACAACACTTTTAATACATTTTGATGTTTTAAGTTTATTAAGTCAGCTGTCCTAGTTAGTAACCTACAACTAGTTGTCCAACGTTAGATGTACAGAAAAAAATTGATATATATTATCTTGAATCAATCCACGATCCAGTGTATACACGTCTCAGGCTAGATCACAACTCAAAGTATATATATTTTTGGAATCAACTTCAACCCTGTATAGCTAACTCCCACATTACTGCATATAGAGTGTCTATTGTTGTTCAAAATAATATATACACATGGGTCGATATTATATGTCAAAACATTTGCATACGTGTCTATGGTATCTCAATATTACATAATATATTAGAATACATGTATAGTACAATATAAGTTAGCTAGGATATGATTAATATAGATTTGTTACCAATTTTCACGTTGCTACAACAAGAAAAATTATCCAATCTTGTTTTACCCATAACTTCTTCATTTTAAATCCGTTTTGAGTGAATCAAATTGCTATGGTTTCATATTGAACTCTATTTTATGAATCTAAACAGAAAAAGTATATGTTTATAGTCGAAAATATAAGTTACAAGTCGTTTTTATAAAGGTAGTCATTTAAGTCGAAAATACGACGTCTAGATGACCATTTTAGAAAACATACTTCCACTTTGAGTTTAATCATGATTTTTGGATATAGTTTCATGTTCATAAGAAAAATCATTTTCCCTGAAGAACAACTTTTAAATCAAAGTTTATCATAGTTTTTAATTAACTAACCCAAAACAGCCCGCGGTGTTACTACGACGGCGTATGTCCGGTTTTACAGTGTTCTTCGTGTTTCCAGGTTTTAAATCATTAAGTTAGCATATCATATAGATATAGAACATTTGTTTAGTTGATTTTAAAAGTCAAGTTAGAAGGATTAACTTTTGTTTGCAAACAAGTTTAGAATTAACTAAACTATGTTCTAGTGATTACAAGTTTAAACCTTCGAATAAGATAGCTTTATATGTATGAATCGAATGATGTTATGAACATCATTACTACCTTAAGTTTTCTGGATAAAGCTACTAGAAATGAGAAAAATGGATCTAGCTTCAAAGGATCCTTGAATGGCTTGAAAGTTCTTGAAGCAGAATCATGACACGAAAACAAGTTCAAGTAAGATTTCCACTCGAAATAAGATTGTTATAGTTATAGAAATTGAATTAAAGTTTGAATATGAGTATTACCTTGTATTAGAAAGATATCTTACTGTAAATAAGAAAGATTTCTTGAGGTTGGATGATCACTCTACAAGATTGGAAGTAAGTTAGCAAACTTGGAAGTATTCTTGATTTTATGAAACTAGAACTTGTAGAATTTTTGAAGAACACTTAGAACATGAAGATAGAACTTGAGAGAGATCAATTAGATGAAGAAAATTGAAGAATTAAAGTGTTTGTAGGTGTTTTTGGTCGTTGGTGTATGGATTTGATATATAGGATATGTAATTTTGTTTTCATGTAAATAAGTCATGAATGATTACTCATATTTTTGTAATTTATGAGATATTTCATGCTAGTTTCCAAATGATGGTTCCCACATGTGTTAGGTGACTCACATGGGCTGCTAAGAGCTGATCATTAGAGTGTATATACCAATAGTACATACATCTAAAAGCTGTGTATTGTACGAGTATGAATACGGGTGCATACGAGTAGAATTGTTGATGAAACTGAACGAGGATGTAATTGTAAGCATTTTTGTTAAGTAGAAGTATTTTGATAAGTGTATTGAAGTCTTTCAAAAGTGTATAAATACATATTAAAACACTACATGTATATACATTTTAACTGAGTCGTTAAGTCATCGTTAGTCGTTACATGTAAATGTTGTTTTGAAACCTTTAGGTTAACGATCTTGTTAAATGTTGTTAACCCATTGTTTATTAAATCAAATGAGATGTTAAATTATTACATTATCATGATATCATGATGTATTAATATATCTTAATATGATATATATACATTAAATGTCGATACAACGATAATCGTTACATATATGTCTCGTTTCAAAATCATTAAGTTAGTAGTCTTGTTTTTACATATATAGTTCATTGCTAATATACTTAATGATATGTTTAATTATCATAATATCATGTTAACTATATATATATATATATATATATATATATATATATATATATATATATATATATATATATATATCATCATATAGTTTTTACAAGTTTTAACGTTCGTGAATCGCCGGTCAACTTGGGTGGTCAATTGTCTATGTGAAACCTATTTCAATTAATCAAGTCTTAACAAGTTTGATTTCTTAACATGTTGGAAACACTTAATCATGTAAATAACAATTTAATTTAATATATATATAAACATGGAAAAGTTCGGGTCACTACAGTACCTACCCGTTAAATAAATTTCGTCCCGAAATTTTAAGCAGTTGGAGGTGTTGACGTATCTTCTGGAAATAAATGCGGGTATTTCTTCTTCATCTGATCTTCTCATTCCTAAGTGAACTTGGGCCCTCTACGAGCATTCCATCGAACCTTAACAATTGGTATCTTGTTTTGCTTAAGTCTTTTAACCTCACGATCCATTATTTCGACGGGTTCTTCGATGAATTGAAGTTTTTCGTTGATTTGGATTTCATCTAACGTAATAGTGAGATCTTCTTTAGCAAAACATTTCTTCAAATTCAAGACGTGGAAAGTGTTATGTACAGCCGAGCGTTGTTGAGGTAACTCAAGTCGGTAAGCTACTGGTCCGACACGATCAACAAATCTTGAATGGTCCAATATACCTTGGATTTAATTTCCCTCGTTTACCAAATCGAATAACACCTTTCCAAGGTGCAACCTTAAGCATGACCATCTCTCCAATTTCAAATTCTATATCTTTTCTTTTAATGTCGGCGTAGCTCTTTTGTCGACTTTGGGCGGTTTTCAACCGTTGTTGAATTTGGATGATCTTCTCGGTAGTTTCTTGTATTATCTTCGGACCCGTAATCTGTCTATCCCCCACTTCACTCCAACAAATCGGAGACCTGCACTTTCTACCATAAAGTGCTTCAAACGGCGCCATCTCAATGCTTGAATGATAGCTGTTGTTGTAGGAAAATTCTACTAACGGTAGATGTCGATCCCAACTGTTTCCGAAATCAATAACACATGCTCGTAGCATGTCTTCAAGCGTTTGTATCGTCCTTTCGCTCTGCCCATCAGTTTGTGGATGATAGGCAGTACTCATGTCTAGACGAGTTCCTAATGCTTGCTGTAATGTCTGCCAGAATCTTGAAATAAATCTGCCATCCCTATCAGAGATAATAGAGATTGGTATTCCATGTCTGGAGACGACTTCCTTCAAATACAGTCGTGCTAACTTCTCCATCTTGTCATCTTCTTTTATTGGCAGGAAGTGTGCTGATATGGTGAGACGATCAACTATTACCCAAATAGTATCAAAACCACTTGCAGTCCTTGGCAATTTAGTGATGAAATCCATGGTAATGTTTTCCCATTTTCATTCCGGGATTTCAGGTTTTTGTAGTAGACCTGATGGTTTCTGATGTTCAGCTTTGACCTTAGAACACATCAAACATTCTCCTACATATTTAGCAATATCGGCTTTCATACCTGGCCACCAAAAATGTTTCTTAAGATCCTTGTACATCTTCCCCGTTCCAGGATGTATTGAGTTTCTGGTTTTATGAGCTTCTCTAAGTACCATTTCTCTCATATCTCCAAATTTTGGTACCCAAATTCTTTCAGCCCTATACCGGGTTCCGTCTTCCCGAATATTAAGATGCTTCTCCGATCCTTTGGGTATTTCATCCTTTAAATTTCCCTCTTTTAAAACTCCTTGTTGCGCCTCCTTTATTTGAGTAGTAAGGTTAGTGTGAATCATTATATTCATAGATTTTACTCGAATGGGTTCTCTGTCCTTTCTGCTCAAGGCGTCAGCTACCACATTTGCCTTCCCCGGGTGGTAACGAATCTCAAAGTCGTAATCATTCAACAATTCAATCCACCTACGCTGCCTCATATTCAGTTGTTTCTGATTAAATATGTGTTGAAGACTTTTGTGGTCGGTATAAATAATACTTTTGACCCCATATAAGTAGTGCCTCTAAGTCTTTAATGCAAAAAAACCGCGCCTAATTCCAAATCATGCGTCGTATAATTTTGTTCGTGAATCTTTAATTGTCTAGACGCATAAGCAATCACCTTCGTTCGTTGCATTAATACACAACCGAGACCCCTCTTTGATGCGTCACAATAAATCACAAAATCATCATTCCCTTCAGGTAATGACAATATAGGTGCCGTAGTTAGCTTTTTCTTCAATAATTGAAACGCCTTCTCTTGTTCATCCTTCCATTCAAATTTCTTCCCTTTATGCGTTAATGCAGTCAAGGGTTTTGCTATTTTGGAGAAATCTTGGATGAATCTTCTGTAGTAACCCGCCAATCCTAAAAATTGACGTATATGCTTCGGAGTTTTTGGGGTTTCTCACTTTTCAGCGGTTTCGATCTTTGCCGGGTCCACCTGGATACCTTCTTTGTTCACTATGTGACCGAGGAATTGAACTTCTTCCAACCAAAATGCACACTTTGAAAACTTAGCGTACAGTTTTTCTTTCCTCAATACTTCTAGCACTTTTCTCAAATGTTCATCGTGATCTTGATCATTCTTTAAGTAAATAAGTATGTCATCGATGAAAACAATGACAAACTTGTCAAGATATGGCCCACACACTCGGTTCATAAGGTCCATGAACACAGCTGGTGCGTTAATCAATCCAAACGGCATAACCATAAACTCGTAATGACCATAACGCGTCCTAAAAGCAGTTTTTGGAATATCATCCTCCTTTACTCGCATTTGATGATATCCAAAACGTAAATCGATTTTCGAATAAACCGACGAGCCTTGTAGTTGATCAAATAAGTCGTCATTTCTCGGCAGTGGATAACGGTTTTTGATGGTAAGTTTGTTCAACTCTCTGTAGTCAATACACAACCTAAATGTACCATCCTTCTTCTTGACAAACAAAACAGGAGCTCCCCATGGTGATGTGCTTGGTCTAATGAAACCACGTTCTAATAGTTCTTGCAGTTGGCTTTGCAGTTCTTTCATCTCGCTGGGTGCGAGTCTATAAGGAGCACCAGCTATTGGTGCAGCTCCTGGTACAAGATCTATTTGAAATTCAACAGATCGATGTTGAGGTAGTCCCGGTAATTCTTTCAGAAATACATCGGGAAATTCTTTTGCGACGGGAACATCATTGATGCTCTTTTCTTCAGTTTATACTTTCTCGACGTGTTCTAGAACAGCATAGCAACCTTTTCTTATCATTTTTTGTGCCTTCAAATTACTAATAAGATGTAGCTTCGTGTTGCCCTTTTCTCCGTACACCATTAAGGGTTCTCCTTCTTCTCGTACAATGCGAATTGCATTTTTATAACATACAATCTCTGCTTTCACCTTCTTCAGCCAGTCCATGCCAACTATTACATCAAAACTCCCTAACTCTACTGGTATCAAATCGATCTTAAATATTTCGCTACCCAGTTTAATTTCTCGATTCCGGCATATATAATCTGCTGAAATTAATTTACCATTTGCTAATTCGAATAAAAATTTACTATCCAATGGCATCAATGGACAACTTAATTTAGCATAAAAATCTCTACTCGTATAGCTTCTATCCGCACCCGAATCAAATAAAATGTAAGCAGATTTATTGTCAATAAGAAACGTACCCGTAACAAGCTCTGGGTCTTCCTGTGCCTCTGCCGCATTAATATTGAAAACTCTTCCGCGGCCTTGTCCATTCGTGTTCTCCTGGTTCGGGCAATTTCTAATAATGTGGCCCGGTTTTCCACAATTATAACAAACTACATTGGCATAACTTGCTCCGACACTACTTGCTCCGCCATTACTCGTTCCGACACCATTTGTTCCTTTCATTCTGTTAACCCCTGGTCCGTAGACTTCACACTTCGCCGCGCTATGACCATTTCTTTTACACTTGTTGCAAAATTTGGTGCAAAATCCCAAGTGATACTTTTCACACCTTTGGCATAGCTGCTTCTGATTGTTGTTGTTGTTACGGTTGTTATTGTTGTTGGGATGATTGTTGTAGTTGTTGTTGTTGTTGTTGTTGTTGTTGGGCCGTTTGTTGTAGTTGCGATTGATGTTGCGATTGTTAGGATAGTTGTTGCGATTGTTGTTGTAATTGCTGTTGTTGTTGTATTGGTGATTCTTATCACCGTTTTCCTCCCACTTTCTTTTGACTTGCTTCACATTGGCCTCTTCAGCCGCCTGTTCTTTAATTCTTTCCTCAATCTGGTTCACTAGTTTGTGAGCCATTCTACATGCCTGTTGTATGGAGGCGGGCTCGTGTGAACTTATATCTTCTTGGATTCTTTCCGGTAATCCTTTCACAAACGCGTCGATCTTCTCTTCCTCATCTTCGAACGCTCTCGGACACAATAGGCACAATTTTGTGAATCGTCTTTCGTACGTGGTAATATCAAATCCTTGGGTTCGTAACCCTCTAAGTTCTGTCTTGAGCTTATTGACCTCGGTTCTGGGACGGTATTTCTCGTTCATCAAGTGCTTGAATGCTGACCACAGTAGTGCGTACGCATCGTCTTGTCCCACTTGCTCTAGATAGGTATTCCACCATGTTAACGCAGAACCTGTGAAGATATGCGTAGCGTACTTCACTTTGTCCTCTTCAGTACACTTACTTATGGCAAACACCGATTCGACCTTCTCGGTCCACCGTTTCAATCCGATCGGTCCTTCGGTTCCATCAAATTCCAAAGGTTTGCAGGCAGTGAATTCTTTGTAGGTGCATCCTACACGATTTCTTGCGCCGTTAGCTGCATTGCTAGATTCGGAGTTATTGTTGGTATGTAGCGCAGCCTGTACTGCGGCTATGTTTGCAGCAAGAAAGGTACGAAATTCCTCTTCGCTCATATTCATGGTTTGTCGAGTAGTCGGTGCCATTTCCTTCAAATAGTCAACTGAAACAAGTTAATCATACAGAATATTAAGAGTAGTCAATAGTATCTCGTAGCATAATATGAACTCATTTATAAAAGCTTTTTCTTCATATTAGCGTTTTATAAGTTTAAATTCGGGTAGTACCTACCCGTTAAGTTCATACTTAGTAGCTAATATACAATTCAACTACTACAATTCTATATGAAAAACTGATTATAATAATATTTCGCGTTCAAACTTTTACACAATATTTTACAAACTTACAATACCGCTTATTTTACATATAGCATGAAATATATCACACAATAACTTTGAAACAAGATAGTTGTGAAGATAATTCTAGCTAGTACACAAGTCGTTCAGTAAAGGCAATAAAGACACGTAATTCATACGTCCAGAAACAAGTCATGCATTGTGGTTTTACTAGGACTACTTCCCATCCTTGGTCTTGTGGAACATAACCGTTATGGCCGTTGATAAGACAGCGTGTTGTAACGTCGTCAAAGGGACGAGGGTTACGTAATGTCCAACAGTCCCGTAACAATCTAAAAACCTCATTTCTTACCCTAATTACCGACTCCGTCACTTGTGGGAACGTTTTGTTTAATAGTTGTAGCCCGATGTTCTTGTTCTCGCTTTGGTGAGAAGCGAACATTACTAACCCGTAAGCATAACATGCTTCTTTATGTTGCATGTTAGCTGCTTTTTCTAAATCACGAAGTCCTATATTTAGATATATTGAGTCAAAAATAATTTCTTAACCCGTTGCGTAAAATAGCATTTGGGTTCCCCGCAATATATGCGTCAAAGTAAACACATTGTAACTTATGGATTTCCCAATGTGATATCCCCCATCTTTCGAACGAAAGCCTTTTATAAACCAAGGCATTCTTAGAACGTTCTTCGAATGTCTTACAAACTGATCTCGCCTTAAATAGTTGTGTCGAGGAATTCTAACCGACTCTAGACAAGATTTCATCAATCATGTCTCCGGGTAGGTCTCTTAAAATATTGGGTTATCTATCCATTTTGTGTTTTTAAACTGTAAAATAGACAAGAGTTAGATTCATAAAAAAAATACTTATTAATACAAGCAATTTTTACATATGTCATAAAGCATAAGCACACTATATTACATATATTACACCACACGAATACAACTATCTTATTCCGACTCGCTCGTTTCTTCTTCTTCGGTTTTGGTTCATTTTGCCAAGTTTCTAGGGATATATGATGTTCCCCTAATACGAGCCGTCATTTTCCACATTGGTTTAGAAAAACCTGGTGGTTTAGAGGTTCCCGGGTTATTGTCACAATTTAAGAAATACGGGTGTTGACGATACATATAAAGTTCATCGGTTTGGAATCAAATTTTTCTATTTTTATGCCCTTTCCCTTATTGTTCTCTTTTGCCTTATTAAATTGTGTTGGGGTAATTTCTATAACATCATCGGAATCCTTGTCGGGATCCGATTCATCAGAGAATTGGTAATCCTCCCAATACTTTGCTTCCTTGGCGGAAACACCATTGACCATAATTAACTTTGGTCGATCGGTTGAGGATTTTCTTCTACTTAACCGTTTTATTATTTCCCCCACTGGTTCTATTTCTTCTTCCGGTTTCGATTCTTCTTCCGGTTCCTACTCTTCTTCCGGTTCCTCTTCGGGAACTTGTGAATTAGTCCACGAATCATTCCAATTTACATTTGACTCTTCATTATTATTAGGTGAGTCAATGGGACTTGTTCTAGAGGTAGACATCTATCACATAATATCAAACAAATTAAGAGATTAATATATCACATAATATTCACATGTTAAAAATATATAGTTTCCAACAAAATTTGTTAAGCAATCATTTTTCAAGTAAACACGGTCGAAGTCCAGACTTACTAATGCATCCTAACAAACTCGATAAATCACACTAATGCAAAATTCTGGTTCTCTAAGACCAACGCTCGGATACCAACTGAAATGTCTCGTTCATATTGATTATAAACGTTCCATATTAATTGATTTCGTTGCGAGGTTTTGACCTCTATATGAGACGTTTTTCAAAGACTGCATTCATTTTTAAAACAACCATAACCTTTATTTTATCAATAAAGGTTTCAAAAGCATTACGTAGATTATCAAATAATGATAATCTAAAATATACTGTTTACACACGACCATTACATAATGGTTTACAATAGAAATATATTACATCGACATATGTTTTTTAAATGCAGTTTTTACACAATATCATACAAACATGTACTCCAAATCTTGTCCTTATTTTAGTATGCAACAGCGGAAGCTCTTAGTATTCACCTAAAAATAAACATGCTTTAAACGTCAACAAAAATGTTTGTGAGTTATAGGTTTAACCTATATATATATATATATATATATATATATATATATATATATATATATATATATATATATATATATATATATCAAATCGTAATAATAGACCACAAGATTTCATATTTCAATACACATCCCATACATAGAGATAAAAATCATTCATATGGTGAACACCTGGTAACCAACATTAACAAGATGCATATGTAAAAATATCCCCATCATTCTGGGATACCCTTCGGATATGATATAAATTTCGAAGTGCTAAAGCATCCGGTACTTTGGATAGGGTTTATTAGGCCCAATAGATCTATCTTTAAGATTCGCGTCAATTAGGGTGTCTGTTCCCTAATTCTTAGATTATCAGACTTAATAAAAAGGGGCATATTCGATTTTGATAATTCAACCATAGAATGTAGTTTCACGTACTTGTGTCTATTTTGTAAATTATTTATAAAACCTGCATGTATTCTCATCCCAAAAATATTAGATTTTAAAAGTGGGACTATAACTCACTTTCACAGATTTTTACTTCGTCGGGAAGTAAGACTTGTCCATTGGTCGATTCACAAACCTATAACAAATATGTACATATATATCAAAGTATATTCAAAATATATTTACAACACTTTTAATACATTTTGATGTTTTAAGTTTATTAAGTCAGCTGTCCTCGTTAGTAACCTACAACTAGTTGTCCAACGTTAGATGTACAGAAAAAAAATTATATATATTATCTTGAATCAATCCACGACCTAGTGTATACACGTCTCAGGCTAGATCACAACTCAAAGTATATATATTTTTGGATTCAACCTCAACCCTGTATAGCTAACTCCCACATTACTGCATATAGAGTGTCTATGGTTATTCCAAATAATATATACACATGGGTCGATATGATATGTCAAAACATTTGCATATGTGTCTATGGTATCCCAAAATTACATAATATATTAGAATACATGTAAAATACAATATAAGTTAGCTAGGATATGATTAATATAGATTTGTTACCAATTTTCACGTTGCTACAACAAGAAAAATTATCCAATCTTGTTTTACCCATAACTTCTTCATTTTAAATCCGTTTTGAGTGAATCAAATTGCTATGGTTTCATATTGAACTCTATTTTATGAATCTAAACAGAAAAAGTATAGGTTTATAGTCAGAAATATAAGTTACAAGTCGTTTTTGTAAAGGTAGTCATTTCAGTCGAAAGAACGACGTCTAGATGACCATTTTAGAAAACATACTTCCACTTTGAGTTTAATCATGATTTTTGGATATAGTTTCATGTTAATAAGAAAAATCATTTTCTCAGAAGAACAACTTTTAAATCAAGGTTTATCATAGTTTTTAATTAACTAACCCAAAACAGCCTGCGGTGTTACTACGACGGCGTATGTCCGGTTTTACAGTGTTCTTCGTGTTTCCAGGTTTTAAATCATTAAGTTAGCATATCATATAGATATAGAACATGTTTTTAGTTGATTTTAAAAGTCAAGTTAGAAGGATTAACTTTTGTTTGCGAACAAGTTTAGAATTAACTAAACTATGTTCTAGTGATTACAAGTATAAACCTTCGAATAAGATAGCTTTATATGTATGAATCGAATGATGTTATGAACATCATTACTACCTTAAGTTTTCTGGATAAAGCTACTGGAAATTAGAAAAATGGATCTAGCTTCAAAGGATCCTTGGATGGCTTGAAAGTTCTTGAAGCAGAATCATGACACGAAAACAAGTTCAAGTAAGATTGCCACTCGAAATAAGATTGTTATAGTTATAGAAATTGAATCAAAGTTTGAATATGAGTATTACCTTGTATTAGAAAGATATCTTACTGTAAATAAGAAAGATTTCTTGAGGTTGGATGATCATTCTACAAGATTGGAAGTAAGCTAGCAAACTTGGAAGTATTCTTGATTTTATGAAACTAGAACTCGTTGAATTTATGAAGAACACTTAGAACTTGAAGATAGAACTTGAGAGAGATCAATTAGATGAAGAAAATTGAAGAATTAAAGTGTTTGTAGGTGTTTTTGGTCGTTGGTGTATGGATTAGATATATAGGATATGTAATTTTGTTTCCATGTAAATAAGTCATGAATGATTACTCATATTTTTGTAATTTTATGAGATATTTCATGCTAGTTGCCAAATGATGGTTCCCACATGTATTAGGTGACTCACATGGGCTGCTAAGAGCTGATCATTGGAGTGTATATACCAATAGTACATACATATAAAAGCTGTGTATTGTAAAAGTATGAATACGAGTGCATACGAGTAGAATTGTTGATGAAACTGAACGAGGATGTAATTGTAAGCATTTTTGTTAAGTAGAAGTATTTTGATAAGTGTCTTGAAGTCTTTCAAAAGTGTATGAATACATATTAAAACACTACATGTATATACATTTTAACTGAGTCGTTAAGTCATTGTTAGTCGTTACATGTAAATGTTGTTTTGAAACTTTTAGGTTAACGATCTTGTTAAATGTTGTTAACCCATTGTTTATTAAATTAAATGAGATGTTAAATTATTACATTATCATGATATCATGATGTATTAATATATCTTAATATGATATATATACATTAAATGTCGTTACAACGATAATCGTTACATATATGTCTCGTTTCAAAATCATTAATTTAGTAGTCTTGTTTTTACATATATAGTTCATTGCTAATATACTTAATGATATGTTTACTTATCATAATATCATGTTAACTATATATATATATATCCATATATATGTCATCATATAGTTTTTACAAGTTTTAACGTTTGTAAATCGCCGGTCAACTTGGGTGGTCAATTGTCTATATGAAACCTATTTCAATTAATCAAGTCTTAACAAGTTTGATTGCTTAACATGTTGAAAACACTTAATCATGTAAATAACAATTTCATTTAATATATATATAAACATGGAAAAGTTCGGGTCACTACAATCGCATGAGGCTGAAAATCAGGCAAGAAACAAAAAGGGCAGCGAGCTGCTCTCTGTCCCATTCCATACTCACACACACATACGAAAACACACACACATCTCACCCTAAAATCACCATTTTTTCACCAAATTTCACCAAATTTCTTGCTACAATCCGCTCTAAACATGAATTTGATAAGGAGTTTATCAAGAAGGGTAACAATTACATCCCTAAACCTCTTTAAATTTGATTTTTAGTGTTCTTGAGCTATATTTTTCCTAATTTGATTTTGTTAATTTCTAGTGTAATTAGAGTTAAATTGTTAATATTTTATGCATGTATAGCCTAGATTGATGCTATTTAACATGATTTGAAGCCAAAAACTTCAAAATTTTTAGGAATCTAGGGTTTGTGTTCTTGAGCAATTTGGGGCTTTTTGATATAAACAGGTTATGGCCGATTTTTGTCATGAATTATTGCTAAATTAAGTAGTGTAACATGTTTAGGTAGCTAAATGATCCAAACTTTGATCCTAAACATGATTTTTGAGAATTAAAGTGGACTTTTTAAGTCTAAAATTCATGAACTTGATTAAATTGATGTAAATGCCATTTGAGACTTGTTTAATTGCTAGTAATGACTATTTTGACATGTTATTTGAGTTAAATGCTTATGAACTTTGTAAACATTTTCATATATGCTTATTTGAAAAAGTGTAGAATTGTAAAAATTGTGAAAATGTGTATAAGTTTAATTTTGATTTAACATGTTATTGTAATTGTTTCAATTTGTTATTTTGCTAACACTAATGCATATTTGGATGCACAAATTTTGTGTTTAATGTGTTTTGCAGAGATTTACAGATACTGATGGTGCAACATCATCATCCAGGAAACCTGCTCCAGAACCTGAACCTGAAATGCAATATGAACCTGAACCGGAACAACAACAGGAACCACAACAACAACCTGATCAACACGTACCTTATTATGATCTGCTACAATTTGTTGATGCCTTTATAGTATTTCCTATGCATCCGCCAGTAGAATACCCAACGATTCCTGAACACACGTTGCATCCTAATCTGAGATTTAAAAGAAGCTGGAGAGATTACCCGACATATCAAAGTAACAAATTCAAACTGATACCAAAAAATGTAGAAGTGCCAAGGGTAATCGATTGGGAGCCTTTAGAAAGGGTCCAACTTGCTAACTCAGTTAGGGAGCATCTGATCCAAAGGTATGGTAGTTCTTCTTTTCACGATTGGGAATGTATATTCACCATTCGTAGACCTGTATATAAGGAATGGTGTATTGAGCTTATGAGTACTATTTCGTTAAATGTGGATGTAGATAGATTAGATGATAGAAGTTTTCTTAGATTTATACTTGGCCGTAGGATGTACAGGATGTCCATGCTAGACATGGCCAGGGCTTTGCATATATATATATACTCCTAGTGAATTACTACTACCCGATTGTATGAATTTGATTTATCGTGGTGAACGGGTAGATAGGAATTTTGACGCAAACGCCGTCTGGAGGCGTATGTCAGATTATAATGTTTTTACGCTGGGAGGAAAACACTCCTACTTACATATTAACAAAGCCGAGCTTCGTATAATTCATAGCTTTTTGGCTAACTCGATTACACAGAGAGGTCACAACAAGGAGAAAATGACCTTACATGATTTATTTTACCTAAAGTGTATTCGAGACCCAAGAGGCTTTGTTAATATCCCTTACTATGTTGGTTTTTATTTGGCTAAGATGGTAGAAGGAATACAGGAAGGGGGGATAATAGGAGGAGGTATTTTTGTTACTCTCATTGGAGAGTATTTGGGTGTAGATAGGGACCAAGGGGGTCCACTTTTGGAATGTAGGGAACAGGTTGAGCCTTTAGGATTGAAGGTCTATCAGGGTGCTAAGGTATTAAAGAGCAGACGAAACCAGGTAGTTGAAATGTCCCGTTCTTATTGATTAAAAACGTTCCATATTAATTGATTTCGTTGCGAGGTTTTGACCTCTATATGAGACGTTTTTCAAAGACTGCATTCATTTTAAAACAAACCATAACCTTTATTTCATCAATAAAGGTTTAAAAAGCTTTACGTAGATTATCAAATAATGATAATCTAAAATATCCTGTTTACACACGACCATTACATAATGGTTTACAATATAAATATGTTACAACAAAATAAGTTTCTTGAATGCAGTTTTTACACAATATCATACAAGCATGGACTCCAAATCTCGTCCTTATTTAAGTATGTGACAGCGGAAGCTCTTAATAATCACCTGAGAATAAACATGCTTAAAACGTCAACAAAAATGTTGGTGAGTTATAGGTTTAACCTATATATATCAAATCATAATAATAGACCACAAGATTTCATATTTCAATACACTTCCCATACATAGAGATAAAAATCATTCATATGGTGAACACCTGGTAACCGACATTAACAAGATGCATATATAAGAATATCCTCATCATTCCGGGACACCCTTCGGATATGATATAAATTTCGAAGTACTAAAGCATCTGGTACTTTGGATGGGGTTTGTTAGGCCCAATAGATCTATCTTTAGGATTCGCGTCAATTAGGGTGTCTGTTCCCTAATTCTTAGATTACCAGACTTAATAAAAAGGGGCATATTCGATTTCGATAATTCAACCATAGAATGTAGTTTCACATACCTGTGTCTATTTTGTAAATCATTTATAAAACCTGCACGTATTCTCATCCCAAAAATATTAGATTTTAAAAATGGGACTATAACTCACTTTCACAGATTTTTACTTCGTCGGGAAATAAGACTTGGCCACTGGTTGATTCACGAACCTATAACAATATATACATATATATCAAAGTATGTTCAAAATATATTTACAACACTTTTAATATATTTTGATGTTTTAAGTTTATTAAGTCAGCTGTCCTCGTTAGTAACCTACAACTAGTTGTCCACAGTTAGATGTACAGAAATAAATCGATAAATATTATCTTGAATCAATCCACGACCCAGTGTATACGTATCTCAGTATTGATCACAACTCAAACTATATATATTTTGGAATCAACCTCAACCCTGTATAGCTAACTCCAACATTCACATATAGAGTGTCTATGGTTGTTCCGAAATATATATATAGATGTGTCGACATGATAGGTCGAAACATTGTATACGTGTCTATGGTATCTCAAGATTACATAATATACAATACAAGTTGATTAAGTTATGGTTGGAATAGATTTGTTACCAATTTTCACGTAGCTAAAATGAGAAAAATTATCCAATCTTGTTTTACCCATAACTTCTTCATTTTAAATCCGTTTTGAGTGAATCAAATTGCTATGGTTTCATATTGAACTCTATTTTATGAATCTAAATAGAAAAAGTATAGGTTTATAGTCGGAAAAATAAGTTACAAGTCGTTTTTGTAAAGGTAGTCATTTCAGTCGAAAGAACGACGTCTAGATGACCATTTTAGAAAACATACTTCCACTTTGAGTTTAACCATAATTTTTGGATATAGTTTCATGTTCATAATAAAAATCATTTTCTCAGAATAACAACTTTTAAATCAAAGTTTATCATAGTTTTTAATTAACTAACCCAAAACAGCCCGCGGTGTTACTACGACGGCGTAAATCCGGTTTTACGGTGTTTTTCGTGTTTCCAGGTTTTAAATCATTAAGTTAGCATATCATATAGATATATAACATGTGTTTAGTTGATTTTAAAAGTCAAGTTAGAAGGATTAACTTTTGTTTGCGAACAAGTTTAGAATTAACTAAACTATGTTCTAGTGATTACAAGTTTAAACCTTCGAATAAGATAGCTTTATATGTATGAATCGAATGATGTTATGAACATCATTACTACCTTAAGTTCCTTGGATAAACCTACTGTAAAAGAGAAAAATGGATCTAGCTTCAACGGATCCTTGGATGGCTCGAAGTTCTTGAAGCAGAATCATGACACGAAAACAAGTTCAAGTAAGATCATCACTTGAAATAAGATTGTTATAGTTATAGAAATTGAACCAAAGTTTGAATATGATTATTACCTTGTATTAGAATGATAACCTACTGTAATAAACAAAGATTTCTTGAGGTTGGATGATCACCTTACAAGATTGGAAGTGAGCTAGCAAACTTGAAAGTATTCTTGATTTTATGTAACTAGAACTTGTAGAATATATGAAGAACACTTAGAACTTGAAGATAGAACTTGAGAGAGATCAATTAGATGAAGAAAATTGAAGAATGAAAGTGTTTGTAGGTGTTTTTGGTCGTTGGTGTATGGATTAGATATAAAGGATATGTAATTTTTGTTTTCATGTAAATAAGTCATGAATGATTACTCATATTTTTGTAATTTTATGAGATATTTCATGCTAGTTGCCAAATGATGGTTTCCACATGTGTTAGGTGACTCACATGGGCTGCTAAGAGCTGATCATTGGAGTGTATATACCAATAGTACATACATCTAAAAGCTGTGTATTTTACGAGTACAAATACGGGTGCATACGAGTAGAATTGTTGATGAAACTGAACGAGGATGTAATTGTAAGAATTTTTGTTAAGTAGAAGTATTTTGATAAGTGTATTGAAGTCTTTCAAAAGTGTATAAATACATATTAAAACACTACATGTATATACATTTTAACTGAGTCGTTAAGTCATCGTTAGTCGTTACATGTAAGTGTTGTTTTGAAACATTTAGGCTAACGATCTTGTTAAATGTTATTAACCCAATGTTTATAATATCAAATGAGATTTTAAATTATTATATTATCATGATGTTATCATGTATGAATATCTCTTAATATGATATATATACATTAAATGTCTTTACAACGATAATCGTTACATATATGTCTCGTTTAAAAATCATTAAGTTAGTAGTCTTGTTTTTACATATGTAGTTCATTGTTAATATACTTAATGATATGTTTACTTATCATAGCATCATGTTACCTATATATATATCCATATATATGTCATCATATAGTTTTTACAAGTTTTAACGTTCGTGAATCACCGGTCAACTTGGGTGGTCAATTGTCTATATGAAACATATTTCAATTAATCAAGTCTTAACAAGTTTGATTGCTTAACATGTTGGAAATATTTAATCATGTAAATATCAATCTCAATTAATATATATAAACATGGGAAAGTTCGGGTCACTACAGTACCTACCCGTTAAATAAATTTCGTCCCGAAATTTTAAGCTGTTGAAGGTGTTGACGAATCTTCTGGAAATAGATGTGGGTATTTCTTCTTCATCTGATCTTCACGCTCCCAGGTGAACTCGGGTCCTCTACGAGCATTCCATCAAACCTTAACAATTGGTATCTTGTTTTGCTTAAGTCTTTTAACCTCACGATCCATTATTTCGACGGGTTCTTCGATGAATTGAAGTTTTTCGTTGATTTGGATTTCATCTAACGGAATAGTGAGATTTTCTTTAGCAAAAAATTTCTTCAAATTCGAGACGTGGAAAGTGTTGTTGAGGTAACTCAAGTCGGTAAGCTACTGGTCCGACACGATCAATAATCTTGAATGGTCCAATATACCTTGGATTTAATTTCCCTCGTTTACCAAATCGAACAACGCCTTTCCAAGGAGCAACTTTAAGCATGAACATCTCTCCAATTTCAAATTCTATATCTTTTCTTTTAATGTCAGCGTAGCACTTTTGTCGACTTTGGGCGGTTTTCAACCTTTGTTGAATTTGGATGATCTTCTCGGTAGTTTCTTGTATAATCTCCGGACCCGTAATCTGTCTATCCCCCATTTCACTCCAACAAATCGGAGACCTGCACTTTCTACCATAAAGTGCTTCAAACAGCGCCATCTCAATGCTTGAATGGTAGCTGTTGTTGTAGGAAAATTCTGCTAACGGTAGATGTCGATCCCAACTGTTTCCGAAATCAATAACACATGCTCGTAGCATGTCTTCAAGCGTTTGTATCGTCCTTTCGCTCTGCCCATCAGTTTGTGGATGATAGGCAGTACTCATGTCTAGGCGAGTTCCTAATGCTTGCTGTAATGTCTGCCAGAATCTTGAAATAAATCTGCCATCCCTATTAGAGATAACAGAGATTGGTATTTGTGACGACCCAGAAATTTCAGACCAAATTTAAACTTTAATCTTTATATTATTCTGACACGATAAGCAAAGTTTGTTAAGTTAAATCTCAAGAATTTTAAATTGTGTTCATACATTCATTATAACCTCGACCAAATTCCGACGATTCACGAACTGTTATATATAAATAGATATGTATATGTATATATATATTATAACTTGAGAATATTAATAAAGTATTAAACGTATAATACTTTACACGAACGTATTTGTTTCAATATAATTTTCGACGAAATTAAAAAAAATATATTAAATGATTGAATTATCAGAAACATTGAATTATGATTACAAGTCTCTGTTGAGAGGTCCACTATGATTTGAGAAAATCTATCCCTCTTAACGATATTCAGAATAATTTGTAAAGCTATTTATAAATAAAAACAAAAAGTGTCATTTACAAAAGTTAGACAAAAGTTAGTGAAGAATTGGTTTCCATAATATTCTATTAATCTATTTTCAAACGTACAAAGACGTTTTCAGTTTAAAAAGAACTTTATTATTAAAACGTATATAAGTTTTATAAATATCTAAAATCACTTTTGACAACTCATTACTTAACCAGTATAATAAATATAATGATATTTATATTTTATTTCATTAAATATATATAACGATTTAAATTAATATTATATATATTTATACGTGTATTATACATACATAGTTTTTATACTTTAACTTTACCTTGACTTTACTTTTACTTTACTTTAACTTTAATAATTCACTTTAATAATTCATACTTTAATAATTCACTTTAATAATTCATACTTTAATAATTCACTTTAATAATTCATACTTTAATAATTCACTTTAATAATTCATACTTTAATAATTCACTTTAATAATCCATACTTTAATAATTCACTTTAATAATTCATACTTAAATAATTCACTTTAATAATTCATACTTTAATAATTCACTTTAATAATTCATACTTTAATAATTCACTTTAATAATTTAAAAATCTATTATAAATAGAATTCAATAGGTTTTATTATTTCATAGAAACTTGAAAATATATTTCTCTAAACTCTCTCAATCGAATTACATATATATATTTACTTAGTATTATTTCAAGATATTATTAGTATACATAAAATACTACGACGGAGTTATATTCAGACGATTTCAAAATAAGTTTTCAAACGGGATAGAGCTAAGGAAATTATGGGTTATAGCTATGGAGGTTATGGATATTGTTCATGGGTATGCTCGTGAGGTCAATCTAGTGTTTATCATTTCCGTTGCGTCTACGTACTTTCCTGCAATATTAAATCTCAATATTGATACGTTCGTGAATCCGAGGCCAACCTTGCACTTGTTAAATGACGTTATATGTATTTTTACTACGAAATACAGTATGGTGAGTTTCATTTGCTCCCTTTTTAATTGCTTTTGCAATATATATTTTTGGGCTGAGAATACATGCGCTTCTTTTATAAATGCTTTACGAAATAGAGACAAGTGATCAAAAATGATAATTCTGCGGATTGATGTGCTAGGTAATTTAGTTACATGTTATAAGAGCATGTGAGCGCGAATCCTAAAGATAGATCTATCGGGCTTAACACCCCCATCCTGTAGGCTGCACTAGACATAAGAGCTAGTGAGCGGATGTTTAGTACTTCGAGGATTATTTATACACTTGCGAGTGTACGTATCCATCTTTGCGAAGATGACTTATTATATTATTGTTAAGGTTGGTTACTGAGGCCTCAACATAAGCAGAACGGTTTTATACACTTGCGAGTGTACATATATTTATAAACGGAAATCTTGTGGTCTATTAATATATTGAAATGATTGTTATGATAAACCTATGAACTCACCAACCTTTTGGTTGACACTTTAAAGCATGTTTATTCTCAGGTATTAAAGAAATCTTCCGCTATGCATTAGCTCATTTTAAGGATATTACTTGGAGTCATTCATGGCATATTTTGAAAGACGTTGCATTCGAGTCATTGAGTTCATCAAGATTATTTTTAAGTCAATTATAGTTGGATGTATTATGAAATGGTATGCATGCCGTCAACTTTCGTTGTAAAGAAAGTTTGTCTTTTAAAAACGAATGTAATGTTTGTAAAATGTATCATATAGAGGTCAAATACCTCGCGATGTAATCAACTATTATGAATCGTTTATAATGTATATGAACGGGTCATTTCAGTTGGTATCAGAGCGGTGGTCTTAGCGAACCAGGTATGCATTAGTGTGTCTAACTAATAGTCGTTAGAATGCATTAGTGAGCCTGGACTTCGACCGTGTCTGCATGTCAAAAGTTTTGCTTATCATTTTTGTCGGAAATTGCCTGCTTATCATTCTTAGTCTAGACACGTCTTACTGCATCGATTGCATGAATAGTGTATAGACAAAATTCATATCTTAGCGTATCTGCTAATCCATATCTTAGCGTATCTGTTACTGTAAACTTTGCCTGACATATTCCATAAATTCCTCCGTAATCTACGAAACCTTTTGCTCTATATAATTAGAATACCACCCGATAGCCAAAAAATCATTTCATATCGAAAAATTCTTTATTCAATCGTACGAAATGGAATTCGTCATTAGTTCAAGTCCCTCGAATTCCGAAATGGAATCCCACTCAAGTTCCGAAAGCAGTGTGACCGGAATGGATCAACCAATTAGTCATCATCTATTCTGGATGAATTGGGGATGGGTTCGTAGCCTCCTTAATCATTGGAGACAAGAAGAAGGTGATCCCTTCCATCCACCACATTGCCCTATTGGCGATGAACCTGAAGCACTTACTGGCGAACTGGTCTGAAACACCATTTGCTCTCTCATTTTCAGAGTATCTCGTCATGATTATATACTACATCAAATTCTAGATTTTATTTATCCGCTCGTCCGGACCGACAATCACCCCGGTGTAACAGAAGAAGTCAACGCGCTTCGCGCTCGAGTAGTGGCTTTAGAGAATATGGTGCAAGGGTTACAAACACCAACAAATAACGAAGTATTAATTCATAATTTCAATTTTATTGAATAAATACTCCGTAGAAGTTATGTAATTTCTAAAGTCTCTAGGGATTATTCAGTTCTAGTTTCAACCGTAAAACAAATGAGTTTAATTTAATATTAACTCATTAAATCTATATTACATCTAAAGAAAATATACACATATATTTTCATAAAGACTGTAATAAACTTCTTTTGTACAAAATATTAATTGTGAAAATTTTTTTACGGGTAGGTAATACTCGAGAGATATATAAATTCACAATTAATATATTACATTTTTCGAAACTGATTCAGCAATCATCAACTATACTCCCTACTTTCACAACAATATCCATTCTTTCATATAAATCAAAAGAATCATACTCATTCAAATTCAATTACATATTCTGATTTTGAAATCGCATAATTCAATTCGAAATATAACCAGTATCATCACTCTTAGATTCCTATATCTTTCAAAGCTATACTTTGACTTCAAAACTGTATTAGAACATCATATGTATTAACGATTACAATATGTGCTCAAATCCTTCGAAATTCCTGAAGACACTTCAACTAAGGAACAATCGAGATGATGATCCAACCACATGTTACCCACAGTTATACACCTGAAAAACTCTCAAAACCCAAGTCATAGTTCGACACGTATCTGTGTTAGACCCTTTGGCATTTACTAGCTAAAATAACTTTTCAATTCCGTTTCAAAATAGACAGTTTTGTCACAGCTCCAGCAAGTCAACTTCGACTTCTCAATCAAAACAGTCTTATTATAACCTCGATAGATACGTGGCCCTTTCGCCAACGTTACCGGAGAATCGTTTATATTCACCACATTAGCAATAAACTTACCAACAACTTCACTGATCTTTCACTTTCCAAAAAAAAAAAAAAAAAAAATCATTATAATTATCGAAACCCTATCATATACTCATTTGTACCTTATAACAAGAATTGCCATACCAATTGTTGAGAATCAGCAATTAGTATTTTGAAACCTCGCAGCATGTCTACATCAACAATTACATATATACACAACGTCTACCTCCAAGACTTACATTCTTTGAATGAGAAATTTCTGAAAAACACCCAAAACTGCGAACCAGTTCTCGAAATTTTAAAAATGCTGATGAAGCAGCAAAAACTGTAAACGACCTTAACAGTAAAAAGTTGGATGATAAAGGATAGTATATTGGCAAAGCTCAGAAAAAGAGAAGCTTTGGAACTGAAAACGGATTGAGCAAAGTATGAAGGAGGCTGTGGACAAATCACAAAGGCTGAACCTGCCTTCAAAGAATCCAAATGATTCAGTACTTGCTGAAGTCATTAACGAATACCTTGCTCCTGACTCTAAACCCCTGCGGACAATATCCTTCATCATCCTCTGATATTAGACATTCTAAGATATCATCGTATCTTTCATCCATACTTCTGAAGATATTTTTATAATTATTCTTATCTGAAATCATTTACCTCTTCGCGCTATCTGTATTATATCATAAAAGAAACTATTTTGGTTTCTAAATTCTGAAACATTCGAGTTTAAAATAGGAATATTCTTGAAGAAGTGTTGGGAGCTGAAGCATGAGTTAGTATAATATAATGACACTTGATCAACGTGATTATATTACAGTAATTCATGCTGAGTTTCTAAATGGAACATGATGATTCACAGATCATAACGTCATCATGTGCTATATTACACGACTTTTGTATTCTATTTAATCTCTAAAAATATCAAGAATATATTTTCTTGATTATTCGGTCTTTTCAGGGTATTCTGGTAAATTAACAAATCAAGATCGTGCTATTACCATTTTCTTCTTAGAACATTAACTATGTTCATTCTGAAATTCATATCTGCAAATACTGGACCATTACAAACGTTGCTTAATCGCAAGAAGAAGAAACGAAAGGACAAAACTCCAAAATAGAAATTGGAGTATAAATCGTAGCAAATAGAAGGGAGCATTAGCTATGGATGTCAATGATTATAGAAGACAAAAGCAGGGGCTTTGAAATATAGGAAAGATATAAAACCCAACATCCACCCAAAAATTATAAACCGTATATATCGATGCATATAGCAATATAAAGACACGGAAGAACTAAAAACACCATAAAACCGAGAGTATAGTAGAAGTAAATATATTCTTCCGGAGGCAGATGAAAAAGAAGAATGACAGAAATGAAAGTGAGGAGTATATCGAGAATCAGTACTGGATGAAGCATATTGACAAATACTTTAAAATATGAGTTGAGGGAGAAAGAATAGAAGGTGTGAGTTGTAAGGAAACGAAGGAGGTGGATTTATAGTGAAATACCTGACAGAGAAATCAAGATGGATTATCGTATTAATTCGAAGAGGATCATAATTTCCTTAATCTCCGAATAATCAAATCCAACATAGATTACAAAGATTTTCTTTAAATTCGGAGATCAATTGTGATGACGTCAAAAGATACGACGAATCACTATTATCTTATTTCATTCATTTACGATAACTTCACTCACACGCTTCGAGTATCGAATTATTTTATCCATTCTTCTTGAACATGATAAAACTCTATAATCGTTATAATAACATTCTCATTGTTAGTCATGACGACCTCTATCAAATTTCGGGGACGAAATTTCTTTAACGGGTAGGTACTGTGACGACCCGGAAATTTCTGACCAAATTTAAACTTTAATCTTTATATTATTCTGACACGATAAGCAAAGTTTGTTAAGTTAAATCTCAAGAATTTTAAACTGTGTTCATACATTCATTATAACCTCGACCAAATTCCGACGATTCACGAACTGTTATATATAAATAGATATGTATATGTATATATATTATAACTTGAGAATATTAATAAAGTATTAAACGTATAATACTTTACACGAACGTATTTGTTTCAATATAATTTTCGACGAAATTAAAAAAAATATATTAAATGATTGAATTATCAGAAACATTGAATTATGATTACAAGTCTCTGTTGAGAGGTCCACTATGATTTGAGAAAATCTATCCCTCTTAACGATATTCAGAATAATTTGTAAAGCTATTTATAAATAAAAACAAAAAGTGTCATTTACAAAAGTTAGACAAAAGTTAGTGGAGAATTGGTTTTCATAACATTCTATTAATCTATTTTCAAACGTACAAAGACGTTTTCAGTTTAAAAAGAACTTTATTATTAAAACGTATATAACTTTTATAAATATCTAAAATCACTTTTGACAACTCATTACTTAACCAGTATAATAAATATAATGATATTTATATTTTATTTCATTAAATATATATAACGATTTAAATTAATATTATATATATTTATACGTGTATTATACATACATAGTTTTTATACTTTTACTATACTTTAACTTTACCTTGACTTTACTTTTACTTTACTTTAACTTTAATAATTCACTTTAATAATTCATACTTTAATAATTCACTTTAATAATTCATACTTTAATAATTCACTTTAATAATTCATACTTTAATAATTCACTTTAATAATTCATACTTTAATAATTCACTTTAATAATCCATACTTTAATAATTCACTTTAATAATTCATACTTAAATAATTCACTTTAATAATTCATACTTTAATAATTCACTTTAATAATTCATACTTTAATAATTCACTTTAATAATTTAAAAATCTATTATAAATAGAATTCAATAGGTTTTATTATTTCATAGAAACTTGAAAATATATTTCTCTAAACTCTCTCAATCGAATTACATATATATATTTACTTAGTATTATTTCAAGATATTATTAGTATACATAAAATACTACGACGGAGTTATATTCAGACGATTTCAAAATAAGTTTTCAAACGGGATAGAGCTAAGGAAATTATGGGTTATAGCTATGGAGGTTATGGATATTGTTCATGGGTATGCTCGTGAGGTCAATCTAGTGTTTATCATTTCCGTTGCGTCTACGTACTTTCCTGCAATATTAAATCTCAATATTGATACGTTCGTGAATCCGAGGCCAACCTTGCACTTGTTAAATGACGTTATATGTATTTTTACTACGAAATACAGTATGGTGAGTTTCATTTGCTCCCTTTTTAATTGCTTTTGCAATATATATTTTTGGGCTGAGAATACATGCGCTGCTTTTATAAATGCTTTACGAAATAGAGACAAGTGATCAAAAATGATAATTCTGCGGATTGATGTGCTAGGTAATTTAGTTACATGTTATAAGAGCATGTGAGCGTGAATCCTAAAGATAGATCTATCGGGCTTAACACCCCCATCCTGTAGGCTGCACTAGACATAAGAGCTAGTGGGCGGATGTTTAGTACTTCGAGGATTATTTATACACTTGCGAGTGTACGTATCCATCTTTGCGAAGATGACTTATTATATTATTGTTAAGGTTGGTTACTGAGGCCTCAACATAAGCAGAACGGTTTTATACACTTGCGAGTGTACATATATTTATAAACGGAAATCTTGTGGTCTATTAATATATTGAAATGATTGTTATGATAAACCTATGAACTCACCAACCTTTTGGTTGACACTTTAAAGCATGTTTATTCTCAGGTATTAAAGAAATCTTCCGCTGTGCATTAGCTCATTTTAAGGATATTACTTGGAGTCATTCATGGCATATTTTGAAAGACGTTGCATTCGAGTCATTGAGTTCATCAAGATTATTTTTAAGTCAATTATAGTTGGATGTATTATGAAATGGTAAGCATGCCGTCAACTTTCGTTGTAAAGAAAGTTTGTCTTTTAAAAACGAATGTAATGTTTGTAAAATGTATCATATAGAGGTCAAATACCTCGCGATGTAATCAACTATTATGAATCGTTTATAATGTATATGAACGGGTCATTTCAGTATTCCATGTTTGGAGATGACTTCCTTCAAATACAGTCGTGCTAACTTCTCCATCTTGTCATCTTCTCTTATTGGCAGGAAGTGTACTGATTTGGTGAGACGATCAACTATTACCCAAATAGTATCAAAACCACTGGCAGTCCTTGGCAATTTAGTGATGAAATCCATGGTAATGTTTTCCCATTTCCATTCCGGGATTTCTGGTTGTTGAAGTAGACCTGATGGTTTCTGATGCTCAGCTTTGACCTTAGAACACGTCAAACATTCTCCTACGTATTTAGCAACATCGGCTTTCATACCCGGCCACCAAAAATATTTCTTGAGATCCTTGTACATCTTCCCCGTTCCAGGATGTATTGAGTATCTGGTTTTATGAGCTTCTCTAAGTACCATTTCTCTCATATCTCCAAATTTTGGTACCCAAATCCTTTCAGCCCTATACCGGGTTCCGTCTTCCCGAATATTAAGATGCTTCTCCGATCCTTTGGGTATTTCATCCTTTAAATTTCCCTCTTTTAAAACTCCTTGTTGCGCCTCCTTTATTTGAGTAGTAAGGTTATTATGAATCATTATATTCATAGATTTTACTCGAATGGGTTCTCTGTCCTTCCTGCTCAAGGCATCGGCTACCACATTTGCCTTCCCCGGGTGGTAACGAATCTCAAAGTCGTAATCATTCAATAATTCAATCCACCTACGCTGCCTCATATTTGTAGTGACCCGAACTTTTCCATGTTTAAATATATTAATTGAGATTGATATTTACATGATTAAATGTTTTCAACATGTTAAGCAATCAAACTTGTTAAGACTTGATTAATTGAAATATGTTTCATATAGACAATTGACCACCCAAGTTGACCGGTGATTCACGAACGTTAAAACTTGTAAAAACTATATGATGACATATATATGGATATATATATAGTTAACATGATACTATGATAAGTAAACATATCATTAAGTATATTAACAATGAACTACATATGTAAAAACAAGACTACTAACTTAATGATTTTTAAACGAGACATATATGTAACGATTATCGTTGTAAAGACATTTAATGTATATATATCATATTAAGAGATATTCATACATGATAATATCATGAAAATATAATAATTTAAAATCTCATTTGATATTATAAATATTGGGTTAACAACATTTAACAAGATCGTTAACCTAAAGGTTTCAAAACAACACTTACATGTAACGACTAACGATGACTTAACGACTCAGTTAAAATGTATATACATGTAGTGTTTTAATATGTATTTATACACTTTTGAAAGACTTCAATACACTTATCAAAATACTTCTACTTAACAAAAATTCTTACAATTACATCCTCGTTCAGTTTCATCAACAATTCTACTCGTATGTACCCGTATTCGTACTCGTACAATACACAGCTTTTAGATGTATGTACTATTGGTATATACACTCCAATGATCAGCTCTTAGCAGCCCATGTGAGTCACCTAACACATGTGGGAACCATCATTTGGCAACTAGCATGAAATATCTCATAAAATTACAAAAATATGAGTAATCATTCATGACTTATTTACATGAAAACAAAATTACATATCCTTTATATCTAATCCATACACCAATGACCAAAAACACCTACAAACACTTTCATTCTTCAATTTTCTTCATCTAATTGATCTCTCTCAAGTTCTATCTTCAAGTTCTAAGTGTTCTTCATATATTTTACAAGTTCTAGTTACATAAAATCAAGAATACTTTCAAGTTTGCTAGCTCACTTCCAATCTTGTAAGGTGATCATCCAACCTCAAGAAATCTTTGTTTCTTACAGTAGGTTATCATTCTAATACAAGGTAATAATTATATTCAAACTTTGGTTCAATTTCTATAACTATAACAATCTTATTTCAAGTGATGATCTTACTTGAACTTGTTTTCGTGTCATGATTCTGCTTCAAGAACTTCGAGCCATCCAAGGATCCGTTGAAGCTAGATCCATTTTTCTCTTTTCCAGTAGGTTTATCCAAGGAACTTAAGGTAGTAATGATGTTCATAACATCATTCGATTCATACATATAAAGCTATCTTATTCGAAGGTTTAAACTTGTAATCACTAGAACATAGTTTAGTTAATTCTAAACTAGTTCGCAAACAAAAATTAATCCTTCTAACTTGACTTTTAAAATCAACTAAACACATGTTGTATATCTATATGATATGCTAACTTAATGATTTAAAACCTGGAAACACGAAAAACACCGTAAAACCGGATTTACGCCGTCGTAGTAACACCGCGGGCTGTTTTGGGTTAGTTAATTAAAAACTATGATAAACTTTGATTTAAAAGTTGTTATTCTGAGAAAATGATTTTTATTATGAACATGAAACTATATCCAAAAATTATGGTTAAACTCAAAGTGGAAGTATGTTTTCTAAAATGGTCATCTAGACGTCGTTCTTTCGACTGAAATGACTACCTTTACAAAAATGACTTGTAACTTATTTTTCCGACTATAAACCTATACTTTTTCTGTTTAGATTCATAAAATAGAGTTCAATATGAAACCATAGCAATTTGATTCACTCAAAACGGATTTAAAATGAAGAAGTTATGGGTAAAACAAGATTGGATAATTTTTCTCATTTTAGCTACGTGAAAATTGGTAACAAATCTATTCCAACCATAACTTAATCAACTTGTATTGTATATTATGTAATCTTGAAATACCATAGACACGTATACAATGTTTCGACCTATCATGTCGACACATCTATATATATTTCGGAACAACCATAGACACTCTATATGTGAATGTTGGAGTTAGCTATACAGGGTTGAGGTTGATTCCAAAATATATATAGTTTGAGTTGTGATCAATACTGAGATACGTATACACTGGGTCGTGGATTGATTCAAGATAATATTTATCAATTTATTTCTGTACATCTAACTGTGGACAACTAGTTGTAGGTTACTAACGAGGACAGCTGACTTAATAAACTTAAAACATCAAAATATATTAAAAGTGTTGTAAATATATTTTGAACATACTTTGATATATATGTATATATTGTTATAGGTTCGTGAATCAACCAGTGGCCAAGTCTTACTTCCCGACGAAGTAAAAATATGTGAAAGTGAGTTATAGTCCCACTTTTAAAATCTAATATTTTTGGGATGAGAATACATGCAGGTTTTATAAATGATTTACAAAATAGACACAAGTACGTGAAACTACATTCTATGGTTGAATTATCGAAATCGAATATGCCCCTTTTTATTAAGTCTGGTAATCTAAGAATTAGGGAACAGACACCCTAATTGACGCGAATCCTAAAGATAGATCTATTGGGCCTAACAAACCCCATCCAAAGTACCGGATGCTTTAGTACTTCGAAATTTATATCATATCCGAAGGGTGTTCCGGAATGATGGGGATATTCTTATATATGCATCTTGTTAATGTCGGTTACCAGGTGTTCACCATATGAATGATTTTTATCTCTATGTATGGGATGTGTATTGAAATATGAAATCTTGTGGTCTATTATTATGATTTGATATATATAGGTTAAACCTATAACTCACCAACATTTTTGTTGACGTTTTAAGCATGTTTATTCTCAGGTGATTATTAAGAGCTTCCGCTGTCGCATACTTAAATAAGGACGAGATTTGGAGTCCATGCTTGTATGATATTGTGTAAAAACTGCATTCAAGAAACTTATTTTGTTGTAACATTTTTGTATTGTAAATCATTATGTAATGGTCGTGTGTAAACAGGATATTTTAGATTATCATTATTTGATAATCTACGTAAAGCTTTTTAAACCTTTATTGATGAAATAAAGGTTATGGTTTGTTTTAAAATGAATGCAGTCTTTGAAAAACGTCTCATATAGAGGTCAAAACCTCGCAACGAAATCAATTAATATGGAACGTTTTTAATCAATAAGAACGGGACATTTCAGTTGGTATCAGAGCGTTGGTCTTAGAGAACCAGAATTTTGCATTAGTGTGTCTTATCTAGTTTGTTAGGATGCATTAGTGAGTCTGGACTTCGACCGTGTTTACTTGAAAAAAATGATTGCTTAACAAATTTTGTTGGAAACTATATATTTTTAACATGTGAATATTATGTGATATATTAACGCATTTGATATTATGTGATAGATGTCTACCTCTAGAACAAGTCCCATTGACTCACCTAATAATAATGAAGAGTCAAATGTAAATTGGAATGATTCGTGGACTGATTCACAAGTTCCCGAAGAATCGGAACCGGAAGAAGAATCGGAACCGGAAGAAGAAATAGAACCGGTGGGGGAAATAATAAAACGGTTAAGTAAAAGAGAATCCTCAACCAACCGACCAAGGTTAATTATGGTCAATGGTGTTTCCGCCAAGGAAGCAAAATATTGGGAGGATTACCAATTCTCCGATGAATCGGATTCCGACGAGAATTCCGATGATGTTATAGAAATTACCCCAACTGAATTTAAAAAGGCAAAAGAAAATAATAATGGAAAGGGCATAAAAATAGAGAAATCTAATTCCAACCCCGATGAACTTTATATGTATCGTCAACCCCCGAAGTCCTTAAGTTGTAACAATGACCCGGGAACCTCTAAACCACCAGGTTTTTCTAAACCAATGTGGATAACGACGGCTCGTATTAGGGGAACATCATATATCCCTAGAAACTTGGCAAAACGAACCAAAACCGAAGAAGAAGAAACAAGCGAGTCGGAATAAGATAGTTGTATTCGTGTGGTGTAATATAAGTAATATAGTGTGCTTATGCTTTATGATATATGTAAAAATTGCTTGTATCAATAAGTATTTTTTTTTATGAATCTAACTCTTGTCTATTTTACAGTATAAAAACACAAAATGGATAGACAACCCAATATTTTAAGTGACCTACCCGGAGACATGATTGATGAAATCTTGTCTAGAGTCGGTCAGAATTCTTCGGCACAACTATCTAAGGCGAGATCAGTTTGTAAGACATTCGAAGAACGTTCCAAGAATGCCTTGGTTTATAAAAAGCTTTCGTTCGAAAGATGGGGGATATCACATTGGGAAATCCATAAGTTACGATGTGTTTACTTTGACGCATATATTGCGGGGAACCCAAATGCTATTTTACGCAATGGGTTAAGAAATTATTTTGACTCAATATATCCGAATATTGGACTTCGTGATTTAGAAAAAGCGGCTAACATGCAACATAAAGAAGCATGTTATGCTTACGGATTAGTAATGTTCGCTTCTCACCAAAGTGAGAACAAGAACATCGGCCTACAACTATTAAACAAAACGTTACCACAAGTGACGGAGTCGGTAATTGGGGTAAGAAATGAGGTTTTTAGATTGTTACGGGACTGTTGGACATTACGTAACCCTCGTCCCTTTGACGACGTTACAACAGGCTGTCTTATCAACGGCCATAACGGTTATGTTCCACAAGACCAAGGATGGGAAGTAGTCCTAGTAAAACCAGAATGCATGACTTGTTTCTGGACGTATGAATTATGTGTCTTTATTGCCTTTGCTGAACGACTTGTGTACTAGCTAGAATTATCTTCACAACTATCTTGTATCAAAGTTATTGTGTGCTATATTTCATGCTTTATGTAAAATAAGCGGTATTGTAAGTTTGTAAAATATTGTATAAAAGTTTGAACGCGAAATATTATTATAATCAGTTTTTCATATAGAATTGTAGTAGTTGAATTGTATATTAGCTACTAAGTATGAACTTAACGGGTAGGTACTACCCGAATTTAAACTTATAAAACGCTAATATGAAGAAAAAGCTTTTATAAATGAGTTCATATTATGCTACGAAATACTATTAACTACTCTTAATATTCTGTATGATTAACTTGTTCCATTTGACTATTTTGAAGGAAATGGCACCGACTACTCGACACACCGTGAATATGAATGAAGAGGAATTCCGTACTTTTCTAGCTTCAAACATAGCCGCAGTACAGGCTGCACTACATACCAACAATAACCTTGGATCTAGCAGTACAGGAAATTGTGAAGACCCGTCCTAATCCATCCGGACGAAGTCCATATCGATTATAAACGATTCACAACAGTTGATTACATCGCGAGGTACTTGACCTCTATATGATACATTTTACAAACATTGCATTCGTTTTTGAAAAGACAAACTTTCATTACATCGAAAGTTGACAGGCATGCATACCATTTCATAATATATCCAACTATAATTGACTTGATAATAATTTTGATGAACTCGATGACTCGAATGCAACGTCTTTTGAAATATGCCATGAATGACTCCAAGTAATATCTATAAAACGAGCAAATACACAGCGGAAGATTTCTTTCGTACCTGAGAATAAACATGCTTTAAAGTGTCAACCAAAAGGTTGGTGAGTTCATTAGTTTAACTTAAACAATCGTTTCCATCATTTTAATAGACCACAAGATTTCAGATTTCCATTTCTCATAAACATACGTCCCATGCATAGAGACAAAAATATCATTCATATGGATTGAACACCTGGTAACCGACATTAACAATATGCATATATAAGAATATCCCCATCATTCCGGGATCCTCCTTCGGACATGATATAAATTTCGAAGTACTAAAACATCCGGTACTTTGGATGGGGCTTGTTGGGCCCGATAGATCTATCTTTAGGATTCGCGTCAATTAGGGTGTCTGTTCCCTAATTCTTAGATTACCAGACTTAATAAAAAGGGGCATATTCGACTTCGATAATCCAACCATAGAATGTAGTTTCACGTACTTGTGTCAATTTCGTAAAACAGTTATAAAAGTTGCGCATGTATTCTCAGCCCAAAAATATAAAGGGTAAAAAGGCAAATGAAACTCACGATACTGTATTTTGTAGTAAAAATACATATGACGTCATTGAACAATGCAGGGTTGGCCTCGGATTCACGAACCTATATCAATTGTGTATATATTAATACGTATAATGTAAGTTACAAAATTTCATTTATTAATATGTATTATTTATATATTATAGTTTTGTAGAATTTATTCTAACCTTTATTTTAAAACGTATACTTATATTATATTTTAAGTTATATTTTATATATATATATCTATTTTATGTATATATATCTATAATGATTTACGTTTATATAAATAGTGACATTAATATATTTATATACATATATTTGTGGTTAGTATTGTATTTATGAAATTTTATTAGTTTGTTATGTGAATTATTAATACAATCCTAGTATATACCATAAGTATATATATAGTGTACAAAAGATTTATTTGTTAAAATAATAATTTAGATAATAATGATTTACTAATAATAATAATAATTTTATTAATAATGATAATACTAATAGCAAAAAAAATGAAAATGATAACTGTTAATGATACTAATAATAATAACTCTAAAATAATATTAATACTAATACCATACTTATGTTAATAATAAGGGTTCTAATATTTATAAAATGATAAATGATAATCATAATAATACTAGTAAATATTAATGATGATACTGATAAATATGATATTATTAATTGTAAATGTACTGATGATACTATTATTTATAAACCGGTACAAATTCTAATATTGATGATAATAATATATTTTTATTTCCTTCATAATAATAATAATGATAATCATAATCATAATCCTAATGATGATAAAATACTAAAATGATAAGTTTATTACTAATAATAATATTATTAATAATACCTATCATAATAATAATAGTAATGTCTATAATACTTTCAAATATGATAACAAGTATGATACTAATAATAACAATAACAATAACAATAACAATCAAAACAATCACAATAATAATAATAATACTAATAATAATTAATATATAATAACAATAATAAAATTAGAAAAGAAAACTACCTCACATGAAAAGAGTTTCAAAAAAAAAAAGAAACTACCGTCCTCTGGACTCGATCTCGTGACCACATGCTCACACGCAAACACTCTCGACCATCCCACCAATTCTGATTCTCTGTACTAATATCGAATTTAAATTTTATATATAAACTGTTTTTCTTCTATTCCTCTTCTTTTCCACAAGTCTCATGGATTCAACAAAACATCAATAACCAAAAAAAAAAAAAAAAATCGGGGTTCCCTTTAAAGCTTCAAAACATTACAGAAAAAAATAATAATTTGGGTTCTAAAATAAAAAAAAAATATACTAAAGGCCTACTGCAGCGTCGGTTCTTGGAACAAAACAAAAAAAATTGATTTCGTAATAGATAACATTATAGATAATGTTTATAACACGAAATAGTTTTCTAAACATGTATAAAAACTACTGGAATCGTCAATTTGATCAGAAACATATACACGAACGCGAATTTGTCTCAAGAACAATTGTTGACTTTTTTTAAACTAAACTTTGACTTCAAAATTCAAGATCGATATAAAGATTTGAGAGTTGAGATTTTGCAGATAGATTCAAAGAAAGATTTCTAACCTTTCTGCATTTTTAGATTTTGAAACTTTATTCGAAATTGAATTAAGAGAGAAAAAAAATTGGAGCGTGCAGAGAAGAAGAAAAAAAATATCGCTGTGCTCTTTAATCCCATTGGATTTCCTTTTTATTTGATTTGCAATTATACATAATCATGTTGTAATAATAGAGATCGGTTGATTAAAAATGGAGAAAATGTCAACACAGGTTCACGAGTTGGGAGCAGGAAAGAAACAAAAAAAATAATAATAATAGAGATAAAGGATACAGAGGTCACGCGTATAATATAGATCCCTACTGTTTTTTTTTAATTAATAATAATAATATATAATAACAATACTATTAATATCTAATAATATTAATAAAATTAATAATAATGATAAATATAATATTAATGATAATAATAATTGTAAAAATGATAATAATAATAATAATAATAATACCATACTAATTATGATAATATTAATATTTTATCGATAATAATAATATTAGTAATAATAATCTAATTTATACATCCAATTTCATCTTTATATGATATAAAGTGATATTATGAATACAAATATTGATATTTGACGATACAAATAACATTACTACAACAACTATATTTGTATTTAAATTTAATTTATTAATATCATCTATTATTATGTAATATTTAATAATTATGTAATATGTATTGTAACATATACTGAATATTATATATTTATGCATTTTAATATAAATATATTATAATATTTATTTACATACTAATTATATTATACTTATGTATGTAATTATGAAAAATATAAATGTTTTATATATGTAAGTATTATATATATTTATTAAAATAGTACATTATTTCATCATAGATATATTATAAATTTCTACATATACATAATATAATAATTATGTATAAAATCATATATATATATATATATATATATATATATATATATATATATATATATATAGTTATATTTATGTATATATGTATACTACCATATATATAAAATCATGTTTTAAATGTTGAGTAGATGATTAATTATGTATATTAAACAATTAACTACAAAGTATAACATTGTACATTTAATATTTTGATAACGTTGGTAAAATATGTTTGAATCATTTATATACAATATACTATATATATTCAAAATGAAAATCTTTAGTTATTAAATGTTATCTTTTATAATAACAAAATTACTTAATAGTTCATTAATACTAATATAATTAGTTTTATATATAATTATTTATATTTACATTCTTAGTTACAATTAAAGGTTCGTGAATCGTCGAAAATAGTTAAAGGTCAAATGTTATCATGAAATAGTTCAAACATAATGAGACTCGGTTTAATAGACTTTGCTTATCGAGTCGAATCATATAAGATTATGTTTAAATTTGGTCGGAAATTCCCGGGTCATCACAGTACCTACCCGTTAAAGAAATTTCGTCCCGAAATTTGAGTGAGGTCGTCATAGCTAACAATAAATATGTTTTCCTGACGAATATGAGTTGATAACTTGAGTTTTATCATCATTGAGTATTATGGATAAAAATAATTCGATTATTCGAAGAGTGCGAATGAAGCTATTCACAAAAGGATGAAATGAGAAACAAAGATTTGTTTTTAACTTTTGACGTAGTCAGGTTTGAATTTAGAAAATAAGGCGCGTCTTAACTTTTGACATTGCCTTGGTTGAATTCCGGAATTTAAGGGATTTAAAGAAAATCTTGAAGATCTATAAAATCTGATTCTTCGGGATTTATGGAAATTAAGATCTCTTTAATTAAATACGGTGATCTGCCCCGATTACTACGTCTGATATTTCCAGTATAAATTAAGCTTTTCCTTTCCATTATTCTCACCATTCTTATACTTTCTTTCTTAGTTCATACATCCAAAAGATTCTGAAAATGATTAATCCAGTTCTGATCCTTGTCCTCATCCTTACTATCGCAACAATCATTCTCCTTTTCCAACTTCCACCAGAGGAATCTGCTTTCTTCTACTTCGCCCTCGGGATTATAATGTTTTTAATTCTCCCGTGTCTTTATGTTGCGATAAACATTGATATACACGGTTTGTAATTTATGTGTTGTTATCGGACTTTATATTATCCCTTATATTTCAAAGCTCTATGCTTTTGTTTTCTCTTCCCGACTTCAAGTCAAGCGAATAATGGTCCAGAATTTATAGATAAAGAGTTTCGAATGATTATAATGTTCTAAGCATGAAGGAACGTGATAGCACGATTTGATTTTCAAATTTATCAACATCACGGAAGATAGAACCATCAAGAATACATTTTCTTGATTTGTTACGGAGTTAAGTAAGATGAAAGAGTTATGTAACATGGCACATGATGACGTTATGATCTGTGAATCATCACATTTCATTTAGAAACTCAGCATGACTTACTGTAATATAATCACGTTGATCAAGTGTCATTATATTATACTAACTCATGCATCAGTTCCCATCATTACTACAATAACATTCATATTTTAAGCTTGAAAATTTACAGAATATAGAAACTAACAGTTTCTATATGATGTAATACTGATAGCACGAAAAGATTAATGATTTCAGATAAGAATAGTTATAAAAATATCTCCAGAAATATGGAGGATATTTATAATGAAAGGTACGATAATATCTCAGAATATCTAAGATCAGAGGATGATAGAAACTATTGTCTGCAAGGGTTTAGAGTAAGGAGCAAGTTATTCACTATAGACTTTAGCAGACATTGAATTATTTGGATTCTTTGAAGTCAAACTTATTCTTTGTGATTTATCCACGGCTTTCTTCATAGTTTCGCATAATCTGCTTTTCGGTACTATATTTTCTATTGAATGTTTCCAATATATTGATACACAGGAAGCACGAAGAGGTATATAATTTCGGACGAGAATATTTATGAAAATATCCTCAGAAATATCAAAGATATTGATGATGATATTTTGGAATTTCTAAGTTCGACGGTTGATGGAGAAAGATTTTCCGCAAGATTTTAACATGACTTCGGAGCAAGATATTCTCTAAAGATTTCAACGGATCCAGAATTACCTGAATCCTTTGAATATAGGATTTGGTCCTTGTATTTGTCCTTGGTCTCCTTCATGGGTAACTCAATCTGTTTTTCAATACCCAATTTTTTATCGAGCGTTCCTAACACTCCTTTCTTTATCATCAAACTTTTGTCCGTTTAGACCATCTACCATTTTTCTGTTTCCTCTGCATTTAATGCTATGATATCTGAATCATCGGTTATTAATTCGAGGTGGTTTCAGGAGAATTGTGTTTTTAGATGATTAAACGCTGATGGTAATATGATGGAATATGAAAGGTTACCTGGTAACAATAAAAGAGCACGCGTATATATAAACGTTATAATAAGGTTGTTTCGTACGAAAAGTCGAAGTTGACTTGTTGGAGCTGTGACAAAATTGGCTAATTTTGAAAAGGGATCGCAAAGTTGTTTTTGTTAATAAATGCCAAAGGATTTGACGCGGCTACGTGTTGAACTTTTACTCAATTGCCGAGAGTTTCTCAGGTGCATAACTATATGCATAAATCTTTCCTTCCGTAGATGAAGTGCGGTTGATTCATCCTATCGATTGAGGTGTTTTCAAGAATCATGAAAGGTTTGAACGCAGAATGTAATCGTGAAGATACAAATGAGGTTTAAGACGAAATCAAGTGGCAAACTTGAAGAATTGTTTAGTTTCATATGTTATATTCAATATTTTAATTCATTTTAATTGTCTAATGTTATTAGTCCACATTCGATAGTCCACAGTTGACAGTGCAATCATTCATATATAGTTTAATATATAATATTTGAATTAATTAATACGTATCGTGACCCGTGTACATGTCTCAGACTCGATCACAACTCAAAGTATATATATTATTATAGAATCAACCTCAACCCTGTATAGAGAACTCGATCATTACTGCATATAGAGTGTCTATGGTGATTCCAAATAATATATATAGATGTGTCGATATGATATGTCAAAACCTTGTATACGTGTCCCGATATTTAAAGTGCGTAAAATAAATAACAGAAATTAAATGACGATAAATAAAGTGCGTAAAGTAAATAACAGAAATTAAATGACAATAAATAAAATTGCGAGAATATAAATTGCGATAAATAAATTGTGATAAATAAAATGTAATACGGAATTAACAGTTAGCTAGGAACAGTTAGCTAGGATTTTGTTAGCGTGGTTTCTTAATAAAATTTAATATTGTTAATTAGTCTGTTTCTAATCAATTTTTATTGTGTCCATTATTTCTTCATTATGCCACTTGTTGGATTCTGATAGGTCAAAATTCAAATATGAAATTGAATTTGAATGAAAATAGTTATTCTTTGGTGAATGGATAAGTATCCCGGTGGTTGTAAATAGGATAGTGAATAACTGTTGAATCAGATTCGAAGAATATACAGTGTAACTTATTAATGTGAAATTTAAATATTCCTCGGGTATTACCTACCCGTTAAAATATTTTTATTATTAACAGTTTGTAAAAAAGAATTTTTAATTACAATCTTTATGAAAACATATATACATATATATTTTCTTCAAATGTAATCATGAATTTAATGAGTTAACATGATATTAAACTCATTTAGTTTTCAGTTGGAACTAGAATAAATAATCTCTAAAACATTAGAGATTACATAATCACCATGTCGAACGAAGATAACTGATGTAGAATGTCATGTAGAATGATGATTATACTCGAGGTATAGATTGAGATGTTGAGGCATGTGATATTGAAATTTGGGTTGTTGGTGGTACTGTTGGTGCCGGTGATTTGGATTAAGCTGGTACGTTTTGCACCATATTTTTCAAGACTACAACTTATGCGCGAAGTTCGTTAACTTCTTCTATTACACCGGGATGATTGTCGGTTCGGACGAGCGGATGAATGAGGTTTAGAATATGAGATAGTATATGATCGTGATGAGATACTTTGGAAATGAGAGAGAAAATGGTGTCTCGAACAGGTTCGCCGGTAAACGTTTTAGGTTCATTGTCAAGAGGTGAATTTGGTTAGTGGAAATGATCGCCTTCTTCGCGTTTCCATTGATTAAGTCGACTACGAACCCATCTCCAATTCATTCAGAATAGATGATGGCTAATTGATCGATTCATTCCGGTTACTCTGCTTTCGGAGCTCGAGTGGAAATCCATATCGAAATAGCTGTCGGAATAACTATCGAAATAGCTATCGAAATCTGATGGACTCGAACTGGTTGAGGGATTCATCTCGTACGATCAGATGAAGGATTTTCGATAAGAAATAGATTATAGGATGTAGATTAGTACCCTGCAATACATAATTTACATATGCATATATAATACTAAAATCCCATAAGCTACGGAGGAATCTACGGAAGCTGTCAGGCAAAGGTAACAATAACAGATACGCTAAGATATGAATTTAACTATACACTGTCTATGCAATAAAGGCAGTAAGACGTGTCTTAGACTTTAAGGATGATAAGCAAATAATTTTTCGATACTAAATGATAAGCAAAACTTTTGACATGCAAACACGGTCGAAGTCCAGACTCATTAATGCATTCTAACGACTATCAGTTAGACTCACTAATGCAAGACCTGGTTCGCTAAGACCACCGCTCTGATACCAACTGTGAAGACCCGTCCTAATCCATCCGGACGAAGTCCATATCGATTATAAACGATTCACAACAGTTGATTACATCGCGAGGTACTTGACCTCTATATGATACATTTTACAAACATTGCATTCGTTTTTGAAAAGACAAACTTTCATTACATCGAAAGTTGACAGGCATGCATACCATTTCATAATATATCCAACTATAATTGACTTGATAATAATTTTGATGAACTCGACGACTCGAATGCAACGTCTTTTGAAATATGCCATGAATGACTCCAAGTAATATCTATAAAACGAGCAAATACACAGCGGAAGATTTCTTTCGTACCTGAGAATAAACATGCTTTAAAGTGTCAACCAAAAGGTTGGTGAGTTCATTAGTTTAACTTAAACAATCGTTTCCATCATTTTAATAGACCACAAGATTTCAGATTTCCATTTCTCATAAACATACGTCCCATGCATAGAGACAAAAATATCATTCATATGGATTGAACACCTGGTAACCGACATTAACAATATGCATATATAAGAATATCCCCATCATTCCGGGATCCTCCTTCGGACATGATATAAATTTCGAAGTACTAAAACATCCGGTACTTTGGATGGGGCTTGTTGGGCCCGATAGATCTATCTTTAGGATTCGCGTCAATTAGGGTGTCTGTTCCCTAATTCTTAGATTACCAGACTTAATAAAAAGGGGCATATTCGACTTCGATAATCCAACCATAGAATGTAGTTTCACGTACTTGTGTCAATTTCGTAAAACAGTTATAAAAGTTGCGCATGTATTCTCAGCCCAAAAATATAAAGGGTAAAAAGGCAAATGAAACTCACGATACTGTATTTTGTAGTAAAAATACATATGACGTCATTGAACAATGCAGGGTTGGCCTCGGATTCACGAACCTATATCAATTGTGTATATATTAATACGTATAATGTAAGTTACAAAATTTCATTTATTAATATGTATTATTTATATATTATAGTTTTGTAGAATTTATTCTAACCTTTATTTTAAAACGTATACTTATATTATATTTTAAGTTATATTTTATATATATATATCTATTTTATGTATATATATCTATAATGATTTACGTTTATATAAATAGTGACATTAATATATTTATATACATATATTTGTGGTTAGTATTGTATTTATGAAATTTTATTAGTTTGTTATGTGAATTATTAATACAATCCTAGTATATACCATAAGTATATATATAGTGTACAAAAGATTTATTTGTTAAAATAATAATTTAGATAATAATGATTTACTAATAATAATAATAATTTTATTAATAATGATAATACTAATAGCAAAAAAAATGAAAATGATAACTGTTAATGATACTAATAATAATAACTCTAAAATAATATTAATACTAATACCATACTTATGTTAATAATAAGGGTTCTAATATTTATAAAATGATAAATGATAATCATAATAATACTAGTAAATATTAATGATGATACTGATAAATATGATATTATTAATTGTAAATGTACTGATGATACTATTATTTATAAACCGGTACAAATTCTAATATTGATGATAATAATATATTTTTATTTCCTTCATAATAATAATAATGATAATCATAATCATAATCCTAATGATGATAAAATACTAAAATGATAAGTTTATTACTAATAATAATATTATTAATAATACCTATCATAATAATAATAGTAATGTCTATAATACTTTCAAATATGATAACAAGTATGATACTAATAATAACAATAACAATAACAATAACAATCAAAACAATCACAATAATAATAATAATAATACTAATAATAATTAATATATAATAACAATAATAAAATTAGAAAAGAAAACTACCTCACATGAAAAGAGTTTCAAAAAAAAAAAAAGAAACTACCGTCCTCTGGACTCGATCTCGTGACCACATGCTCACACGCAAACACTCTCGACCATCCCACCAATTCTGATTCTCTGTACTAATATCGAATTTAAATTTTATATATAAACTGTTTTTCTTCTATTCCTCTTCTTTTCCACAAGTCTCATGGATTCAATAAAACATCAATAACCAAAAAAAAAAAAAAAAATCGGGGTTCCCTTTAAAGCTTCAAAACATTACAGAAAAAAAAAATAATTTGGGTTCTAAAATAAAAAAAAATATACTAAAGGCCTACTGCAGCGTCGGTTCTTGGAACAAAACAAAAAAAATTGATTTCGTAATAGATAACATTATAGATAATGTTTATAACACGAAATAGTTTTCTAAACATGTATAAAAACTACTGGAATCGTCAATTTGATCAGAAACATATACACGAACGCGAATTTGTCTCAAGAACAATTGTTGACTTTTTTTAAACTAAACTTTGACTTCAAAATTCAAGATCGATATAAAGATTTGAGAGTTGAGATTTTGCAGATAGATTCAAAGAAAGATTTCTAACCTTTCTGCATTTTTAGATTTTGAAACTTTATTCGAAATTGAATTAAGAGAGAAAAAAAATTGGAGCGTGCAGAGAAGAAGAAAAAAAAATATCGCTGTGCTCTTTAATCCCATTGGATTTCCTTTTTATTTGATTTGCAATTATACATAATCATGTTGTAATAATAGAGATCGGTTGATAAAAAATGGAGAAAATGTCAACACAGGTTCACGAGTTGGGAGCAGGAAAGAAACAAAAAAAATAATAATAATAGAGATAAAGGATACAGAGGTCACGCGTATAATATAGATCCCTACTGTTTTTTTTTTAATTAATAATAATAATATATAATAACAATACTATTAATATCTAATAATATTAATAAAATTAATAATAATGATAAATATAATATTAATGATAATAATAATTGTAAAAATGATAATAATAATAATAATAATAATAATACCATACTAATTATGATAATATTAATATTTTATCGATAATAATAATATTAGTAATAATAATCTAATTTATACATCCAATTTCATCTTTATATGATATAAAGTGATATTATGAATACAAATATTGATATTTGACGATATAAATAACATTACTACAACAACTATATTTGTATTTAAATTTAATTTATTAATATCATCTATTATTATGTAATATTTAATAATTATGTAATATGTATTGTAACATATACTGAATATTATATATTTATGCATTTTAATATAAATATATTATAATATTTATTTACATACTAATTATATTATACTTATGTATGTAATTATGAAAAATATAAATGTTTTATATATGTAAGTATTATATATATTTATTAAAATAGTACATTATTTCATCATAGATATATTATAAATTTCTACATATACATAATATAATAATTATGTATAAAATCATATATATATATATATATAGTTATATTTATGTATATATGTATACTACCATATATATAAAATCATGTTTTAAATGTTGAGTAGATGATTAATTATGTATATTAAACAATTAACTACAAAGTATAACATTGTACATTTAATATTTTGATAACGTTGGTAAAATATGTTTGAATCATTTATATACAATATACTATATATATTCAAAATGAAAATCTTTAGTTATTAAATGTTATCTTTTATAATAACAAAATTACTTAATAGTTCATTAATACTAATATAATTAGTTTTATATATAATTATTTATATTTACATTCTTAGTTACAATTAAAGGTTCGTGAATCGTCGGAAATAGTTAAAGGTCAAATGTTATCATGAAATAGTTCAAACATAATGAGACTCGGTTTAATAGACTTTGCTTATCGAGTCGAATCATATAAGATTATGTTTAAATTTGGTCGGAAATTCCCGGGTCATCACAGAAATCGTGTAGGATGCACCTACAAAGAATTCACTGCCTGCAAACCTTTGGAATTTGATGGAACCGAAGGACCGATCGGATTGAAACGGTGGACCGAGAAGGTCGAATCGGTGTTTGCCATAAGCAAGTGTACTGAAGAGGACAAAGTAAAGTACGCTACGCATACCTTCACATGTTCTGCGTTAACATGGTGGAATACCTATCTAGAGCAAGTGGGACAAGACGATGCGTACGCACTACCGTGGTCAGCATTCAAGCACTTGATGAACGAGAAGTACCGTCCCAGAACCGAGGTCAATAAGCTCAAGACAGAACTTAGAGGGTTACGAACCCAAGGATTTGATATTACCACGTACGAAAGACGATTCACAGAATTGTGCCTATTGTGTCCGGGAGCATTCGAAGATGAGGAAGAGAAGATCGACGCGTTTGTGAAAGGATTACCGGAAAGAATCCAAGAAGATATAAGTTCACACGAGCCCGCCTCCATACAACAGGCATGTAGAATGGCTCACAAACTAGTGAACCAGATTGAAGAAAGAATTAAAGAACAGACTGCTGAAGAGGCCAATGTGAAGCAAGTCAAAAGAAAGTGGGAGGAAAACGGTGATAAGAATCACCAATACAACAACAACAGCAATTACAACAATAATCGCAACAATTATCCCAACAATCGCAACATCAATCGCAACTACAACAAACGGCCCAACAACAACAACAACAACAATAACTACAACAATCATCCCAACAACAATAATAATCGCAACAACAACAACAACAATCAGAAGCAGCTATGCCAAAGGTGTGAAAAGTATCACTCGGGGTTCTGCACCAAATTTTGCAACAAGTGTAAAAGAAATGGTCATAGCGCGGCGAAGTGTGAGGTCTACGGACCAGGGGCTAATAGAACGAAAGGAACAAATGGTGTCGGAATGAGTAATGGCGGAGCAAGTAGTGTCGGAGCAAGTTATGCCAATGTAGTTTGTTATAAATGTGGAAAACCGGGCCACATTATTAGAAATTGCCCGAACCAGGAGAACACGAATGGACAAGGCCGCGGAAGAGTTTTCAATATTAATGCGGCAGAGGCACAGGAAGACCCGGAGCTTGTTACGGGTACGTTTCTTATTGACAATAAATCTGCTTACGTTTTATTTGATTCGGGTGCGGATAGAAGCTATATGAGTAGAGATTTTTGTGCTAAATTAAGTTGTCCATTGACACCTTTGGATAGTAAATTTTTACTCGAATTAGCAAATGGTAAATTAATTTCAGCAGATAATATATGTCGGAATCGAGAAATTAAACTGGTTAGCGAAACATTTAAGATTGATTTGATACCAGTAGAGTTAGGGAGTTTTGATGTGATAATCGGTATGGACTGGTTGAAAGAAGTGAAAGCAGAGATCGTTTGTTACAAAAATGCAATTCGCATTATACGAGAAAAAGGAAAACCCTTAATGGTGTACGGAGAAAAGGGCAACACGAAGCTACATCTTATTAGTAATTTGAAGGCACAAAAACTAATAAGAAAAGGTTTCTATGATGTTCTAGCACACGTTGAGAAAGTACAAACTGAAGAAAAGAGCATCAATGATGTTCCCATTGCAAAAGAATTTCCCGATGTATTCCCGAAAGAATTACCGGGATTACCCCCACATCGATCCGTTGAATTTCAAATAGATCTTGTACCAGGAGCTGCACCAATAGCTCGTGCTCCTTACCGACTCGCACCTAGTGAGATGAAAGAACTGCAAAGCCAACTACAAGAACTTTTAGAACGTGGTTTCATTCGACCAAGCACATCACCGTGGGGAGCTCCTATTTTGTTTGTCAAGAAGAAAGATGGTACATTCAGGTTGTGTATCGACTACCGAGAGTTGAACAAACTTACCATCAAGAACCGCTACCCACTACCGAGAATCGACGACTTATTTGATCAACTAGAAGGCTCGTCTGTTTATTCAAAGATTGACTTACGTTCCGGGTATCATCAAATGCGGGTGAAAGAAGATGATATTCCAAAGACTGCTTTCAGAACACGTTACGGTCATTACGAGTTTATGGTCATGCCATTTGGTTTAACTAATGCACCAGCTGTGTTCATGGACCTTATGAACCGAGTGTGTGGACCATACCTTGACAAGTTTGTCATTGTTTTCATTGATGACATACTTATTTACTCAAAGAATGACCAAGAACACGGTGAACATTTGAGAAAGGTGTTAGAAGTATTGAGGAAAGAAGAATTGTACGCTAAATTTTCAAAGTGTGCATTTTGGTTGGAAGAAGTTCAATTCCTCGGTCACATAGTGAATAAAGAAGGTATTAATGTGGATCCGGCAAAGATAGAAACTGTTGAAAAGTGGGAAACCCCGAAAACTCCGAAACACATACGCCAGTTTTTAGGACTAGCTGGTTACTACAGAAGGTTCATCCAAGACTTTTCCAGAATAGCAAAACCCTTGACTGCATTAACGCATAAAGGGAAGAAATTTGAATGGAATGATGAACAAGAGAAAGCGTTTCAGTTATTGAAGAAAAAGCTAACTACGGCACCTATATTGACATTGCCTGAAGGGAATGATGATTTTGAGATCTATTGTGATGCATCAAAGCAAGGTCTTGGTTGTGTATTAATGCAACGAATGAAGGTGATTGCTTATGCGTCTAGACAATTGAAGATTCACGAACAAAATTATACGACGCATGATTTGGAATTAGGCGCGGTTGTTTTTGCATTAAAGACTTGGAGGCACTACTTATATGGGGTCAAAAGTATTATATATACCGACCACAAAAGTCTTCAACACATATTTAATCAGAAATAACTGAATATGAGGCAGCGTAGGTGGATTGAATTGTTGAATGATTACGACTTTGAGATTTGTTACCACCCGGGGAAGGCAAATGTGGTAGCTGATGCCTTGAGCAGGAAGGACAGAGAACCCATTCGAGTAAAATCTATGAATATAATGATTCATAATAACCTTACTACTCAAATAAAGGAGGCGCAACAAGGAGTTTTAAAAGAAGGAAATTTAAAGGATGAAATACCCAAAGGATCGGAGCAGCATCTTAATATTCGGGAAGACGGAACCCGGTATAGGGCTGAAAGGATTTGGGTACCAAAATTTGGAGATATGAGAGAAATGGTACTTAGAGAAGCTCATAAAACCAGATACTCAATACATCCTGGAACGGGGAAGATGTACAAGGATCTCAAGAAACATTTTTGGTGGCCGGGTATGAAAGCCGATGTTGCTAAATACGTAGGAGAATGTTTGACGTGTTCTAAGGTCAAAGCTGAGCATCAGAAACCATCAGGTCTACTTCAACAACCCGAAATCCCGGAATGGAAATGGGAAAACATTACCATGGATTTCATCACTAAATTGCCAAGGACTGCAAGTGGTTTTGATACTATTTGGGTAATAGTTGATCGTCTCACCAAATCAGCACACTTCCTGCCAATAAGAGAAGATGACAAGATGGAGAAGTTAGCACGACTGTATTTGAAGGAAGTCGTCTCCAGACATGGAATACCAATCTCTATTATCTCTGATAGGGATGGCAGATTTATTTCAAGATTCTGGCAGACATTACAGCAAGCATTAGGAACTCATCTAGACATGAGTACTGCCTATCATCCACAAACTGATGGGCAGAGCGAAAGGACGATACAAACGCTTGAAGACATGCTACGAGCATGTGTTATTGATTTCGGAAACAGTTGGGATCGACATCTACCGTTAGCAGAATTTTCCTATAACAACAGCTACCATTCAAGCATTGAGATGGCGCCGTTTGAAGCACTTTATGGTAGAAAGTGCAGGTCTCCGATTTGTTGGAGTGAAGTGGGGGATAGACAGATTACGGGTCCAGAGATTATACAAGAAACTACCGAGAAGATCATCCAAATTCAACAACGGTTGAAAACCGCCCAAAGTCGACAAAAGAGCTACGCTGACATTAAAAGAAAAGATATAGAATTTGAAATTGGAGAGATGGTCATGCTTAAAGTTGCACCTTGGAAAGGCGTCGTTCGATTTGGTAAACGAGGGAAATTAAATCCAAGGTATATTGGACCATTCAAGATTATTGATCGTGTCGGACCAGTAGCTTACCGACTTGAGTTACCTCAACAACTCGCGGCTGTACATAACACTTTCCACGTCTCGAATTTGAAGAAATGTTTTGCTAAAGAAGATCTCACTATTCCGTTAGATGAAATCCAAATCAACAAAAAACTTCAATTCATCGAAGAACCCGTCGAAATAATGGATCGTGAGGTTAAAAGACTTAAGCAAAACAAGATACCAATTGTTAAGGTTCGATGGAATGCTCGTAGAGGACCCGAGTTTACCTGGGAGCGTGAAGATCAGATGAAGAAGAAATACCCGAATCTATTTCCAGAAGATTCATCAACACCTTCAACAGCTTAAAATTTCGGGACGAAATTTATTTAACGGGTAGGTACTGTAGTGACCCGAACTTTTCCATGTTTAAATATATTAATTGAGATTGATATTTACATGATTAAATGTTTTCAATATGTTAAGCAATCAAACTTGTTAAGACTTGATTAATTGAAATATGTTTCATATAGACAATTGACCACCCAAGTTGACCGGTGATTCACGAACGTTAAAACTTGTAAAAACTATATGATGACATATATATGGATATATATATATAGTTAACATGATACTATGATAAGTAAACATATCATTAAGTATATTAACAATGAACTACATATGTAAAAACAAGACTACTAACTTAATGATTTTTAAACGAGACATATATGTAACGATTATCGTTGTAAAGACATTTAATGTATATATATCATATTAAGAGATATTCATACATGATAATATCATGATAATATAATAATTTAAAATCTTATTTGATATTATAAATATTGGGTTAACAACATTTAACAAGATCGTTAACCTAAAGGTTTCAAAACAACACTTACATGTAACGACTAACGATGACTTAACGACTCAGTTAAAATGTATATACATGTAGTGTTTTAATATGTATTTATACACTTTTGAAAGACTTCAATACACTTATCAAAATACTTCTACTTAACAAAAATTCTTACAATTACATCCTCGTTCAGTTTCATCAACAATTCTACTCGTATGTACCCGTATTCGTACTCGTACAATACACAGCTTTTAGATGTATGTACTATTGGTATATACACTCCAATGATCAGCTCTTAGCAGCCCATGTGAGTCACCTAACACATGTGGGAACCATCATTTGGCAACTAGCATGAAATATCTCATAAAATTACAAAAATATGAGTAATCATTCATGACTTATTTACATGAAAACAAAATTACATATCCTTTATATCTAATCCATACACCAACGACCAAAAACACCTACAAACACTTTCATTCTTCAATTTTCTTCATCTAATTGATCTCTCTCAAGTTCTATCTTCAAGTTCTAAGTGTTCTTCATATATTTTACAAGTTCTAGTTACATAAAATCAAGAATACTTTCAAGTTTGCTAGCTCACTTCCAATCTTGTAAGGTGATCATCCAACCTCAAGAAATCTTTATTTCTTACAGTAGGTTATCATTCTAATACAAGGTAATAATCATATTCAAACTTTGGTTCAATTTCTATAACTATAACAATCTTATTTCAAGTGATGATCTTACTTGAACTTGTTTTCGTGTCATGATTCTGCTTCAAGAACTTCGAGCCATCCAAGGATCCGTTGAAGCTAGATCCATTTTTCTCTTTTCCAGTAGGTTTATCCAAGGAACTTAAGGTAGTAATGATGTTCATAACATCATTCGATTCATACATATAAAGCTATCTTATTCGAAGGTTTAAACTTGTAATCATTAGAACATAGTTTAGTTAATTCTAAACTTGTTCGCAAACAAAAGTTAATCCTTCTAACTTGACTTTTAAAATCAACTAAACACATGTTCTATATCTATATGATATGCTAACTTAATGATTTAAAACCTGGAAACACGAAAAACACCGTTAAACCGGATTTACGCCGTCGTAGTAACACCGCGGGCTGTTTTGGGTTAGTTAATTAAAAACTATGATAAACTTTGATTTAAAAGTTGTTATTCTGAGAAAATGATTTTTATTATGAACATGAAACTATATCCAAAAATTATGGTTAAACTCAAAGTGGAAGTATGTTTTCTAAAATGGTCATCTAGACGTCGTTCTTTCGACTGAAATGACTACCTTTACAAAAATGACTTGTAACTTATTTTTTCGACTATAAACCTATACTTTTTCTGTTTATATTCATAAAATAGAGTTCAATATGAAACCATAGCAATTTGATTCACTCAAAACGGATTTAAAATGAAGAAGTTATGGGTAAAACAAGATTGGATAATTTTTCTCATTTTAGCTACGTGAAAATTGGTAACAAATCTATTCCAACCATAACTTAATCAACTTGTATTGTATATTATGTAATCTTGAAATACCATAGACACGTATACAATGTTTCGACCTATCATGTCGACACATCTATATATATTTCGGAACAACCATAGACACTCTATATGTGAATGTTGGAGTTAGCTATACAGGGTTGAGGTTGATTCCAAAATATATATAGTTTGAGTTGTGATCAATACTGAGATACGTATACACTGGGTCGTGGATTGATTCAAGATAATATTTATCAATTTATTTCTGTACATCTAACTGTGGACAACTAGTTGTAGGTTACTAACGAGGACAGCTGACTTAATAAACTTAAAACATCAAAATATATTAAAAGTGTTGTAAATATATTTTGAACATACTTTGATATATATGTATATATTGTTATAGGTTCGTGAATCAACCAGTGGCCAAGTCTTACTTCCCGACGAAGTAAAAATCTGTGAAAGTGAGTTATAGTCCCACTTTTAAAATCTAATATTTTTGGGATGAGAATACATGCAGGTTTTATAAATGATTTACAAAATAGACACAAGTACGTGAAACTACATTCTATGGTTGAATTATCGAAATCGAATATGCCCCTTTTTATTAAGTCTGGTAATCTAAGAATTAGGGAACAGACACCCTAATTGACGCGAATCCTAAAGATAGATCTATTGGGCCTAACAAACCCCATCCAAAGTACCGGATGCTTTAGTACTTCGAAATTTATATCATATCCGAAGGGTGTCCCGGAATGATGGGGATATTCTTATATATGCATCTTGTTAATGTCGGTTACCAGGTGTTCACCATATGAATGATTTTTATCTCTATGTATGGGATGTGTATTGAAATATGAAATCTTGTGGTCTATTATTATGATTTGATATATATAGGTTAAACCTATAACTCACCAACATTTTTGTTGACGTTTTAAGCATGTTTATTCTCAGGTGATTATTAAGAGCTTCCGCTGTCGCATACTTAAATAAGGACGAGATTTGGAGTCCATGCTTGTATGATATTGTGTAAAAACTGCATTCAAGAAACTTATTTTGTTGTAACATATTTGTATTGTAAATCATTATGTAATGGTCGTGTGTAAACAGGATATTTTAGATTATCATTATTTGATAATCTACGTAAAGCTTTTTAAACCTTTATTGATGAAATAAAGGTTATGGTTTGTTTTAAAATGAATGCAGTCTTTGAAAAACGTCTCATATAGAGGTCAAAACCTCGCAATGAAATCAATTAATATGGAACGTTTTTAATCAATAAGAACGGGACATTTCAATATTCAGTTGTTTCTGATTAAATATGTGTTGAAGACTTTTGTGGTCGGTATATATAATACTTTTGACCCCATATAAGTAGTGCCTCCAAGTCTTTAATGCAAAAACAACCGCGCCTAATTCCAAATCATGCGTCGTATAATTTTGTTCGTGAATATTCAATTGTCTAGATGCATAAGCAATCACCTTCGTTCGTTGCATTAATACACAACCGAGACCTTGCTTTGATGCGTCACAATAAATTACAAAATCATCATTCCCTTCAGGCAATAACAATATAGGTGCCGTAGTTAGCTTTTTCTTCAATAACTGAAACGCTTTCTCTTGTTCATCATTCCATTCAAATTTCTTCCCTTTATGCGTTAATGCAGTAAAGGGTTTTGCTATTCTGGAAAAGTCTTGGATGAACCTTCTGTAGTAACCAGCTAGTCCTAAAAACTGTCGTATGTGTTTCGGAGTTTTCGGGGTTTCCCACTTTTCAACAGTTTCTATCTTTGCTGGATCCACCTTAATACCTTCTTTGTTCACTATGTGACCGAGGAATTGAACTTCTTCCAACCAAAATGCACACTTTGAAAACTTAGCGTACAATTCTTCCTTCCTCAATACTTCTAACACCTTTCTCAAATGTTCACCGTGTTCTTGGTCATTCTTTGAGTAAATAAGTATGTCATCAATGAAAACAATGACAAACTTGTCAAGGTATGGTCCACACACTCGGTTCATAAGGTCCATGAACATAGCTGGTGCGTTAGTCAATCCAAACGGCATAACCATAAACTCGTAATGACCATAACGCGTCCTAAAAGCAGTTTTTGGAATATCATCCTCCTTTACTCGCATTTGATGATATCCAGAACGTAAATCAATTTTCGAATAAACCGATGAGCCTTGTAGTTGATCAAATAAGTCATCAATTCTCGGCAGTGGATAACGGTTTTTGATGGTAAGTTTATTCAACTCTCTGTAGTCAATACACAACCTAAATATACCATCCTTCTTTTTGACAAACAAAACAGGAGCTCCCCATGGTGATGTGCTTGGTCGAATGAAACCACGTTCTAATAGTTCTTGCAGTTGGCTTTGCAGTTCTTTCATCTCACTGGGTGCGAGTCTGTAAGGAGCACGAGCTATTGGTGCAGCTCCTGGTACAAGATCTATTTGAAATTCAACGGATCGATGTGGGGGTAATCCCGGTAATTCTTTCGGAAATACATCGGGAAATTCTTTTGCAATGGGAACATCATTGATGCTCTTTTCTTCAGTTTGTACTTTCTCGACGTGTGCTAGAACAGCATAGCAACCTTTTCTTATTAGTTTTTGTGCCTTCAAATTATTAATAAGATGTAGCTTCGTGTTGCCCTTTTCTCCGTACACCATTAAGGGTTTTCCTTTTTCTCGTATAATGCGAATTGCATTTTTGTAACAAACGATCTCTGCTTTCGCTTCTTTCAACCAGTCCATACCGATTATCACATCAAAACTCCCTAACTCTACTGGTATCAAATCAATCTTAAATATTTCGCTAACCAGTTTAATTTCTCGATTCTGACATATATTATCTGCTGAAATTAATTTACCATTTGCTAATTCGAGTAAAAATTTACTATCCAAAGGCGTCAATGGACAACTTAATTTAGCACAAAAATCTCTACTCATATAGCTTCTATCCGCACTCGAATCAAATAAAACGTAAGAAGATTTAATGTCAATAAGAAACGTACCCGTAACAAGCTCCGGGTCTTCCTGTGCCTCTGCTGCATTAATATTGAAAACTCTTCCGCGGCCTTGTCCATTCGTGTTCTCCTGGTTCGGGCAATTTCTAATAATGTGGCCCAGTTTTCCACATTTATAACAAACTACATTGGCATAACTTGCTCCGACACTACTTGCTCCGCCATTACTCGTTCTGACACCATTTGTTCCTTTCGTTCTATTAACCCCTGGTCCGTAGACCTCACACTTCACCGCGCTATGACCATTTCTTTTACACTTGTTGCAAAATTTGGTGTAGAACCCCGAGTGATACTTTTCACACCTTTGGCATAGCTGCTTCTGATTGTTGTTGTTGTTGCGGTTATTATTGTTGTTGGCATGATTGTTGTAGTTGCTGTTGTTGTTGTTGTTGTTGTTGTTGTTGGGCTGTTTGTTGTAGTTGCGATTGATGTTGTGATTGTTGGGATAATTGTTGCGATTATTGTTGTAATTGCTGTTGTTGTTGTATTGGTGATTCTTATCACCGTTTTCCTTCCACTTTCTTTTGACTTGCTTCACATTGGCCTCTTCAGCAGTCTGTTCTTTAATTCTTTCTTCAATCTGGTTCACTAGTTTGTGAGCCATTCTACATGCCTGTTGTATGGAGGCGGGCTCGTGTGAACTTATATCTTCTTGGATTCTTTCCGGTAATCCTTTCACAAACGTGTCGATCTTCTCTTCCTCATCTTCGAATGCTCCCGGACACAATAGGCACAATTCTGTGAATCGTCTTTCGTACGTGGTAATATCAAATCCTTGGGTTCGTAACCCTCTAAGTTCTGTCTTGAGCTTATTGACCTCGGTTCTGGGACGGTACTTCTCGTTCATCAAGTGCTTGAATGTTGACCATGGTAGTGCGTACGCATCGTCTTGTCCCACTTGCTCTAGATAGGTATTCCACCATGTTAACGCAGAACCTGTGAAGGTATGCATAGCGCACTTCACTTTGTCCTCTTCAGTACACTTACTTATGGAAAACACTGATTCGACCTTCTCGGTCCACCGTTTCAATCCGATCGGTCCTTCGGTTCCATCAAATTCTAAAGGTTTGCAGGCAGTGAATTCTTTGTAGGTGCATCCTACACGATTTCCTGTACTGCTAGATCCAAGGTTATTGTTGGTATGTAGCGCAGCCTGTACTGCGGCTATGTTTGAAGCTAGAAAAGTACGGAATTCCTCTTCATTCATATTCACGGTGTGTCGAGTAGTCGGTGTCATTTCCTTCAAAATAGTCAAATGGAACAAGTTAATCATACAGAATATTAAGAGTAGTTAATAGTATTTCGTAGTATAATATGAACTCATTTATAAAAGCTTTTTCTTCATATTAGCGTTTTATAAGTTTAAATTCGGGTAGTACCTACCCGTTAAGTTCATACTTAGTAGCTAATATACAATTCAACTACTACAATTCTATATGAAAAACTGATTATAATAATATTTCGCGTTCAAACTTTTACACAATATTTTACAAACTTACAATACCTCTTATTTTACATATAGAATGAAATATAGCACACAATAAATTTGATACAAGATGGTTGTGAAGATAATTCTAGCTAGTACACAAGTCGTTCAGCAAAGGCAATAAAGACATGTAATTCATACGTCCAGAAACAAGTCATGCATTCTGGTTTTACTAGGATTACTTCCCATCCTTGGTCTTGTGGAACATAACCGTTATGGCCGTTGATAAGACAGCGTGTTGTAACGTCGTCAAAGGGACGAGGGTTACGTAATGTCCAACAGTCCCGTAACAATCTAAAAACCTCATTTCTTACCCCAATTACCGACTCTGTTACTTGTGGGAACGTTTTGTTTAATAGTTGTAGCCCGATGTTCTTGTTCTCACTTTAGTGAGAAGCGAACATTACTAATCCGTAAGTATAACATGCTTCTTTATGTTGCATGTTAGCCGCTTTTTCTAAATCACGAAGTCCAATATTCGGATATATTGAGTCAAAATAATTTCTTAACCCATTGCGTAAAATAGCATTTGGGTTCCCCGCAATATATGCGTCAAAGTAAACACATCGTAACTTATGGATTTCCCAATGTGATATCCCCCATCTTTCGAACGAAAGCCTTTTATAAACCAAGGCATTCTTGGAACGTTCTTCGAATGTCTTACAAACTGATCTCGCCTTAAATAGGTGTGCCGAAGAATTCTGACCAACTTTAGACAAGATTTCATCAATCATGTCTCCGGGTAGGTCTCTTAAAATATTGGGTTGTCTATCCATTTTGTGTTTTTATAATGTAAAATAGACAAGAGTTAGATTCATAAAAAAAAAATACTTATTAATACAAGCAATTTTTACATATATCATAAAGCATAAGCACACTATATTACATATATTACACCACACGAATACAACTATCTTATTCCGACTCGCTTGTTTCTTCTTCTTCGGTTTTGGTTCGTTTTGCCAAGTTTCTAGGGATATATGATGTTCCCCTAATACGAGCCGTCGTTTTCCACATTGGTTTAGAAAAACCTAGTGGTTTAGAGGTTCCCGGGTCATTGTTACAACTTAAGGACTTCGGGGGTTGACGATACATATAAAGTTCATCGGGGTTGGAATTAGATTTCTCTATTTTTATGCCCTTTCCCTTATTATTTTCTTTTGCCTTTTTAAATTCAGTTGGGGTAATTTCTATAACATCATCGGAATTCTCGTCGGAATCCGATTCATCGGAGAATTGGTAATCCTCCCAATATTTTGCTTCCTTGGCGGAAACATCATTGACCATAATTAACCTTGGTCGGTTGGTTGAGGATTTTCTTTTACTTAACCGTTTTATTATTTCCCCCACCGGTTCTATTTCTTCATCCGGTTCCGATTCTTCTTCCGGTTCCGATTCTTCTTCCGGTTCCGACTCTTCTTCCGGTTCCTCTTCGGGAACTTGTGAATCAGTCCACGAATCATTCCAATTTACATTTGACTCTTCATTATTATTAGGTGAGTTAATGGGACTTGTTCTAGAGGTAGACATCTATCACATAATATCAAACGCGTTAAGAGATTAATATATCACATAATATTCACATGTTAAAAATATATAGTTTCCAACAAAATTTGTTAAGCAATCGTTTTTCAAGTAAACACGGTCGAAGTCCAGACTCACTAATGCATCCTAACAAACTCGATAAGACACACTAATGCAAAATTCTGGTTCTCTAAGACCAACGCTCGGATACCAACTGAAATGTCCCTTTCTTATTGATTAAAAACGTTCCATATTAATTGATTTCGTTGCGAGGTTTTGACCTCTATATGAGACGTTTTTCAAAGACTGCATTCATTTTAAAACAAACCATAACCTTTATTTCATCAATAAAGGTTTAAAAAGCTTTACGTAGATTATCAAATAATGATAATCTAAAATATCCTGTTTACACACGACCATTACATAATGGTTTACAATACAAATATGTTACAACAAAATAAGTTTCTTGAATACAGTTTTTACACAATATCATACAAGCATGGACTCCAAATCTCGTCCTTATTTAAGTATGTGACAGCGAAAGCTCTTAATAATCACCTGAGAATAAACATGCTTAAAACGTCAACAAAAATGTTGGTGAGTTATAGGTTTAACCTATATATATCAAATCATAATAATAGACCACAAGATTTCATATTTCAATACACATCCCATACATAGAGATAAAAATCATTCATATGGTGAACACCTGGTAACCGACATTAACAAGATGCATATATAAGAATATCCCCATCATTCCGGGACACCCTTCGGATATGATATAAATTTCGAAGTACTAAAGCATCCGGTACTTTGGATAGGGTTTGTTAGGCCTAATAGATCTATCTTTAGGATTCGCGTCAATTAGGGTGTCTGTTCCCTAATTCTTAGATTACCAGACTTAATAAAAAGGGGCATATTCGATTTCGATAATTCAACCATAGAATGTAGTTTCACGTACTTGTGTCTATTTTGTAAATCATTTATAAAACCTGCATGTATTCTCATCCCAAAAATATTAGATTTTAAAAGTGGGACTATAACTCACTTTCACAGATTTTTACTTCGTCGGGAAGTAAGACTTGGCCACTGGTTGATTCACGAACCTATAACAATATATACATATATATCAAAGTATGTTCAAAATATATTTACAACACTTTTAATATATTTTGATATTTTAAGTTTATTAAGTCAGCTGTCCTCGTTAGTAACCTACAACTAGTTGTCCACAGTTAGATGTACAGAAATAAATTGATAAATATTATCTTGAATCAATCCACGACCCAGTGTATACGTATCTCAGTATTGATCACAACTCAAACTATATATATTTTGGAATCAACCTCAACCCTGTATAGCTAACTCCAACATTCACATATAGAGTGTCTATGGTTGTTCCGAAATATATATAGATGTGTCGACATGATAGGTCGAAACATTGTATATATGTCTATGGTATCTCAAGATTACATAATATACAATGCAAGTTGATTAAGTTATGGTTGGAATAGATTTGTTACCAATTTTCACGTAGCTAAAATGAGAAAAATTATCCAATCTTGTTTTACCCATAACTTCTTCATTTTAAATCCGTTTTGAGTGAATCAAATTGCTATGGTTTCATATTGAACTCTATTTTATGAATCTAAATAGAAAAAGTATAGGTTTAAAGTCGGAAAATAAGTTACAAGTCGTTTTTGTAAAGGTAGTCATTTCAGTCGAAAGAACGACGTCTAGATGACCATTTTTGAAAACATACTTTCACTTTGAGTTTAACCATAATTTTTGGATATAGTTTCATGTTCATAATAAAAATTATTTTCTCAGAATAACAACTTTTAAATCAAAGTTTATCATAGTTTTTAATTAACTAACCCAAAACAGCCCGCGGTGTTACTACGACGGCGTAAATCCGGTTTTACGGTGTTTTTCGTGTTTCCAGGTTTTAAATCATTAAGTTAGCATATCATATAGATATATAATATGTTTTTAGTTGATTTTAAAAGTCAAGTTAGAAGGATTAACTTTTGTTTGCGAACAAGTTTAGAATTAACTAAACTATGTTCTAGTGATTACAAGTTTAAACCTTCGAATAAGATAGCTTTATATGTATGAATCGAATGATGTTATGAACATCATTACTACCTTAAGTTCCTTGGATAAACCTACTGGAAAAGAGAAAAATGGATCTAGCTTCAACGGATCCTTGGATGGCTCGAAGTTCTTGAAGCAGAATCATGACACGAAAACAAGTTCAAGTAAGATCATCACTTGAAATAAGATTGTTATAGTTATAGAAATTGAACCAAAGTTTGAATATGATTATTACCTTGTATTAGAATGATAACCTACTGTAATAAACAAAGATTTCTTAAGGTTTGATGATCACCTTACAAGATTGGAAGTGAGCTAGCAAACTTGAAAGTATTCTTGATTTTATGTAACTAGAACTTGTAGAATATATGAAGAACACTTAGAACTTGAAGATAGAACTTGATAGAGATCAATTAGATGAAGAAAATTGAAGAATGAAAGTGTTTGTAGGTGTTTTTGGTCGTTGGTGTATGGATTAGATATAAAGGATATGTAATTTTGTTTTCATGTAAATAAGTCATGAATGATTACTCATATTTTTGTAATTTTATGAGATATTTCATGCTAGTTGCCAAATGATGGTTCCCACATGTGTTAGGTGACTCACATGGGCTGCTAAGAGCTAATCATTGGAGTGTATATACCAATAGTACATACATCTAAAAGCTGTGTATTTTACGAGTACGAATACGGGTGCATACGAGTAGAATTGTTGATGAAACTGAACGAGGATGTAATTGTAAGCATTTTTGTTAAGTAGAAGTATTTTGATAAGTGTATTGAAGTCTTTCAAAAGTGTATAAATACATATTAAAACACTACATGTATATACATTTTAACTGAGTCGTTAAGTCATCGTTAGTCGTTACATGTAAGTGTTGTTTTGAAACCTTTAGGTTAACGATCTTGTTAAATGTTATTAACCCAATGTTTATAATATCAAATGAGATTTTAAATTATTATATTATCATGATATTATCATGTATGAATATCTCTTAATATGATATATATACATTAAATGTGTTTACAACGATAATCGTTACATATATGTCTCGTTTAAAAATCATTAAGTTAGTAGTCTTGTTTTTACATATGTAGTTCATTGTTAATATACTTAATGATATGTTTACTTATCATAGTATCATGTTAACTATATATATATATATATATATCCATATATATATATATATATATATATATATATATATATATATATATATATATATATCCATATATATGTCATCATATAGTTTTTACAAGTTTTAACGTTCGTGAATCACCGGTCAACTTGGGTGGTCAATTGTCTATATGAAATATATTTCAATTAATCAAGTCTTAACAAGTTTGATTGCTTAACATGTTGGAAACATTTAATCATGTAAATATCAATCTCAATTAATATATATAAACATGGAAAAGTTCGGGTCACTACAGCAGTACCCTATGAAGGTAGTCATCCACAGGTAGAGAGAGGATCAGATGAGGAAATGGAGGAAGCGGATGACATTAGGGATGTCATTAGGGAGGCTATGACTGACGTCTACCAACGTGTAGATGAGGTAGATATGACAAACGAGGAGAGATTTAGTCGGATGGAGCAGTGGCAAGCCCGGAATGATTACAAGCATTCCAGGCAACGACAGCATGATAGATGGGACTATCATCAGGGTCAGATCATGAGCCGGCTGTCACCTCAGGATCACTACGTACCGACTCGACCCGCTTACTATCCTCCACACCAGCCCGAGATGAGACCACTATATACTCTCTACGACCCTAACCAGGCCTACCAGTACACCTATCACCAACCATGGAACCCGGACGACAGCATGAACTGGAACCCCTATCCAGATTGATATAGTTCCAGTTGGTGATTTCTATGATTTTTATCTTTTTATTATTTTTATTTATTTATGTTTAAACATATGATATTGTGATATATTAATGTATTATTTGATATTTTTATTATTTTGTACTAATATTTCATATTTGATTTGAAAGTGGGATTTTAAGTCCCATTTCAAATTACCATGCATGTTAATATTTGTATGTATGTATATTGTTAATTGTACACAACAGGGTAAAACAGCGCATTTTCAAAGACTGACATTAAGTTTAGCAAAAGCTACTGATTTTGACGACAAAACGAAAAACAAATGTGATGTAACAACAAGACGGAATGAACAAATGATATGCACCATTTATCATTCAGCAAACAAACGCCAATATGTTTGGAAACTTTGATAAAATTTAATCATTTTTCCACGCGAATCACCCTCAATAATTTAAATTGTTACTGATTTCTTGCAAATGAGGGCATTGCAAGATCTTAAGTATGGGAAGAGGTTAAATTCTTTCGGATTTTAAAAATTTTTAATTTAAACACTTGGTTACCATTAAAAAAAATACTAGTAACGCAGTAGTTGTATTAGAATCTAGTGCTCTCTGATAATAAAAAACTGCCCTAGTCTTATATACTGACTACCCAATTCTAGTAAAATTTTTCAAAATTTTCAATTAAATGAATTCAAAATCATGTTTATACATATTTATGAACGATAAAACTAGGTGTCAACACCGAAATTATTGTTACCTCAGAAAGGACATAAATTGAGAAACAAACCAAAATGTTAGAATTCATTTAAAATGGAATAGAGGACAATAAAAAGGAAAATAAAAGCCAAGTGTGGAAAAAATTTACCAAGTTATTTAAAAACATATATCACATATTTTTGTACAAATAATTAAAGATACTTTTGTTTTAGACAAAATTAACCGTTTTACCCGGTAAATTGTAAGATATTTGAAAGAAAGATGGATCTACATGATGAATCAATTCCATCATTAAAAGGAAGTAAAGTCTTTCGAAAAAGAAACGCGCTTCTTGATTTAGGTCAGGAAGTTGTCATCCAGACCATTTGTAGAGTCTACGAAAAACCTTGAAAAGTTTTCTCGAAAATTAGCTAGAAATCCACGGACCTCAGCATCAAACAGGGTCGCCAAGTGGTCAGACTTATCCTAACCATAAGAGGATCTGTCTCGTAAAATAGGGAGGACGTCGTGCAAATTAGCTTGATAAGACTAATGAATCAGATCCCCAGAAAGGATAATCTCCTTAAAAGATCAAAAATCAGCTTTTAAGCCTGATATTACTCAATCCTAGAGATTGACTTTAAAGACTGAGAATTACAAACTCATGGAATTCGATGATATCTAAACTCGAGCTTGAACGAGAAAATATTTTGATCAAAATTACAAACCGATTTGTTTTCTGAAAAACCCATTTTTAATGCGTTCATTACCATTGAACGTAAAATCCTAGGAATTCACCTGGAATTCATTAGGTCACCTGAACCAAATCGGGTGTCAACTATAAGAACGGTGGTTGCATAGCATGGTCGAAGACAGGACCTTGTGCCAGACCGAAAAATTATAAGGTGAGCTTTACTATTGCTCCTACAAAGGATAGTAAATGCATCCAACACGTTATAGACCATAATTAAAAGCATGTCAGGGGACATTGCCTTAACAGTTGCTTGTTCAACGCTTTCCTTTACAACCGGACGATAGTTTACCGAAAGATAATATACGGAGCAAGTATACTGAACGTGTTGCTTTTCTAATACAAGGTTAGCAAGTGGGTGACACAAAACCGCAAGTTTTGAGCTAAAATTTTCAAATCTGAAACCCACCAAACCCACAAAAATAATTTGCAAACACCGGTGAAGGGTTATTCCGGAAAACTTATCTAGGGTAAAAGCTAGATTTAATTTTTTTTTTTTTTTAAAAAAAAAGATCAAATGTTTTCATAAAGATCCAATTTCCTAAAGGATCTAATTTTTTATAGTCATGTGGGACTGTAAACCACAACGTTACTATCATTGTTTATACTGCCGTATAGAAATCACTGATGTACAAAGTGTGAAGAATAAAGAAGTGATTCTAGTATTTTTATTTCAAGACTATATTGCTTGAGGACAAGCAATGCTCAAGTGTGGGAATATTTGATAATGCTAAAAAGGAACATATATTTCATAGCATTATCCCTCAAGAAAGACAAGCTTTTAGTTGCAATTGTTCTATTTACAAGCAATATTCGTTTAAATAATAAAAAGTGAAGACAAAAGACAGATTCGACGAATTGAAGACGCAAACGACCAAAAAGCTCAAAAGTACAAAGTACAATCAAAGTGGTTCAAATTATTGATGAGAAACGTCTCGAAATTACAAGAGTACAAGACGCAAAACACAAAGTACAAGATATTAAAGTATACGCAAGGACGTTCGAAAATCCGGAACAGGGACCAAAGTCAACTCTCAACGCTCGACGCAACGGACTAAAAATTATGAGTCAACTATGCACAAGAATATAATATAATATTTAAATAATTATATAAATTATTTATATATTATATATATTTAAAAATAACGTCGACAAGCAAGAAAACAAAGCAATGTGAGCTGTCCCAGATGGCCATGCGATCGCATGGCCTGGAAGCACGATTCTCATGGATCGCATGAGCCTAGAATACTGGCCACATCTATAAATTGCAACGAATTCGGCCAGAATTAGATATATATATCTTTTTCTTTTCTCTTATCCTATGTATCAAATATCACTCCAAATATTAATCTCAATTTGTAATTTTAATTTTAAGTTAGTGATAATAATAAGGTTAGGTTAGTCGAATGTCTTAAGGTTTTGCAAGTTGAAACTCTGTCCGTGTATCACTATGCTATTAATATCCACTGTAAGTTATGTTTAATTTTATTGTTAAATTAATGTCTCGTAGCTAAGTTATTATTATGCTTATTTAAATTGAAGTAATCGTGATGTTGGGCTAAAAATATTAAAATTGGGTAATTGGGCTTTGGACCATAATTGGGGTTTGGATAAAAGAACGACACTTGTGGAAATTAGACTATGGGCTATTAATGGGCTTTATATTAACTAAATGATACCTCGTTAATTTAATATATAGACTTATAATTTGACGTATTTATATATAACCACATACGCTTGACTGGGCACGGTGGGCGGGATATCTATAAATACCAATAATTGTTCATTTTACCGGACACGGAACTGGATTAATAGTTAATAGACTTGTTGAAACATGGGTGGATTACATTCAAGGGTAATTGGTGTAATTGTTAACAAAGTATTAAAACCTTGGTTTACATGCAGTCGATAACCTGGTGTATTCATTAAACAAAGTATTAAGACCTTGTTACAATTCGAATCCCCAATTAGTTGGAATATTTGACTTTGGGAATAAGAATAATTTGACGAAGACTTTCGCATTTTATGATTATGACTGATGGACTATTATGGACAAATTCGTATGGACATATTGAATAATCCAGGACAAAGGAAAATTAACCCATGGGAATAAACTAAAATCAACACGTCAAACATCATGATCACGGAAGTTTAAATAAGCATAATTCCTTTATTTCATATTTAATTGCACTTTTAATTATCACACTTTTATTTAATGTCATTTTATTTAATTGCACTTTTATTTATCGCAATTTCATTATCGTTATTTACTTTACGCTTAAAATTAAGTTATATTTATTTTTAATATTTTACATTAGGTTTTAACTACGACTAAAGTTTTAAAATCGACAAACCGGTCATTAAACGGTAAAAACCCCCTTTTATAATAATAATACTACTTGTATATATTTTTATATTTTTATAATTATAAGTTAAAAAAAATATAGCGTTAGACTTGGCTAAGTCTCCCTGTGGAACGAACCGGACTTACTAGAAACTACACTACTGTACGATTAGGTACACTGCCTATAAGTATTGTAGCAAGGTTTAGGTATATCCACTCTATAAATAAATAAATCACTTGTGTAAAATTGTATCGTATTTAATAGTATTTTCGTAGTAAAAATATAACTATTTCCTAGTACGCCTCGCACACATCAGTCATGCTTGATCATGCATAGCCTTTTACATATTTCTTAAAAGAAATCTTTTGACACAAAACATAAGTTTCAGCTTAATCGTTCCGTTCTAATAAATGTTCCGAAAGACCAATTTCTAGCAATTTTATTAGATCTTTTGGGCAAAAACAAAGTAAGAATTTTTCAAAATTACCCAATATCCATTGCTTAATTACTTTTAGACAAAAGAATTTTTTCAAAACTTGGCGATTTATGATTACTTGACTACATCGACCTTTAAAAACCTTACCCATTACCCCACACTTAGAAGAACATTGTCCCTAATGTTTTCTAGAAAGAGTATTTTAATATTATATAAATTAAGGACATTGACTTCCAAAATTCTAAGTTAGTTGCAGGGGTTACCCCACACTTAGAGATTTTAGTGTGTTATAATCGAAATAGGTTTGAGGAAGGATTACTTCCCTACGGTCGTGTTACTTTCCTAGTGCTGGGCCTTCCTACGGTCAATCTCCTACGGACCAGTCTCTTTTGATAATATTTCTGCATGAAGAACAAAAAGAGAAAGGCAGCATTTCCACTATATATATTTTTCAGTACAATGCTTTAAAAAGATAAAAGATAAAATAAAGATAAAGTAGTCTATGGGATACTATCCTGGTCAATGCGCTAAGTCGTCTCCGCGAAGTATCTGAAGATCTCATCATCCTCTAGGTTTGGCAAGTACTCGAGAGGCTACCCTATATCCAACTCAGGGCCTAGTAATAAATCTAGACATAAGTCTGATGCCATCTCCAGGTAGGATAAGTCTGGAAAAGGCTCCTCGTCAGGTATGCTCCCAGTGATCTCAAATGCCTGGGCCGTTGGTGGCTCCACTGAAATGGGAATAGTAACTAGGTGACAACCCTCTGGTAACTCAGTGACTGGAACTGGCTCGGTGACTGGAGCATGCAGCGTGATAGGAATAGGAGTAGCGTGTGCAGGCATAACAGCTGAGTGAACTGAGGCCAGTGTGGAACGCCTGGGCGTAGCTTGTCGTGTCGGCTGAACACAGCGCGCTAGCCTAAATGAAGACGGGCCCAGAGTACTGTGTGGCATCCCCTCGCGCTGGAGGTATGCTCTCAGAGCTCTGTAGAGTCTCTGCTGATCTCTGAGTAGTGCCCATGCAACATCAGGGTCACTCAAAGTGGCTCCGTAATGTATCACTATCTTTGGTTCAGGCTTATCTGGCAATTGTGTGTGCTCGGCTGGTTTCCTGGCTAAACGTCTAGATCATCAAACGAGAGGAGCTGGCGATGCTATGCCGATATCCTCCTCAACGCTCTCCAATATCAATCACCTTGGGCCTAATTGCCCTGTTGATGGCCTGTTCTGATCAGCACTGCTTCCGGAAGAGTAAACTCTAGGAGTCCTCCTCCTGCGAACTGGAATGTAAGCTGAAGCTCCTGAACTTGGCATTTCGCCTGAACACATTCAACAAACTTGTAAGTATTAAGCGCAAGTATGACGCTTAGTTGTTAGTACACAGATAATATCTTAAGACCGAAAATAATTAAAATAAAAATAAATAAGTAATAAAAATGATAAGCAAGGGGTGCCTCCCAAGAGCGCTTTGTTTATCAAGTCGTTACAGCTCGACTTTTCCTTGTCAGATCTTCGGAATGGATCAAAGGAGAAGAGATGATCCTCCTTATCGTGGTCTTCTATATAAGCTTTCAACCGGTGGCCATTGACCTTAAAGTTACCAGTAGGTCCTTCCAATTCCACGGCTCCGTGTGGAAAAGCGTGTAAAACTTTGTATGGGCCACTCCATCTTGATCTAAATTTTCCCGCGAACTTCTTGAACCGAGAATTGAAGAGAAGAACTTTATCTCCATGGGAGAACTTAGTAGGGATCAATTTTGCATCATCCGTAAGCTTTGTTCGTTCCTTGTATATGTTTGACGTTTCATATGCTTGGTCTCTCAATTCGGCGAGTTCGTTCATTTGCATTTTCATATGTCTTCTGGTAACTGAGGGATCGAGGTTGTAGGTCTTCAGCACCCAGAGAGCTTTATATTCAAGTTCCAGCTGAAGGTGAAAAGCTTTTCCATAGATCATGCGGTAGGGTGTAGTTCCTAGAGGATTCTTGTAGGCAGTCCGGAATGCCCACTGAGCATCATCTAGCTTCTCAGCCCATTTATTTCCATGATGGCCGACAGTTCGTTCTAAGATTCTTTTGAGTGCTCTGTTCGTTGGTCTACGGATGATAGGCGTTAGTCTACGGATGATAGGCAGTAGACATTTTGTGGGTAACTCCGTATTGTTGCATCACCTTCATAAACTAAGTATTACAGAAGTGTGTGCCTCTATCACTTATTATCGCACGGGGAGCTCCAAATCTGCAGAAGAGTCTCTTCAGGAAATTTGTGACGACTTTGGCATCATTAGTTGGAAATGCTTGAGCTTCGACCCATCTGGAGACGTAATCTACTGCTACGAGGACGTATTCTTTCCCGTTAGACTTTGGAAATGGGCCCATGAAGTCTAATCCCCATATATTGAAGATCTCGCAAGCTTGGATATTAGTCCGAGGAATCTCGTTCTTCATAGAGATAATACCTTGCCTTTGACATGTGTCACAACGCTTTACAAGCTCTTGCGCATCTCGGAATATAGACGGTCAGTAGAATCCTGATTCGTAGACTTTTCTCGCGGTTAAATTTGCTCCATGATGACCTCCAGTTGGTCCATGGTGACATTGGTGAAGAATTCATGCTGCTTACTTTTCATCTACGCACCTCCTGATTATCTGATCAGGGCAAATTCTAAACAGGTAAGGATCTTCCCAGTAGTAGTACTTGGCATCTCTGAAGAACTTCCTTCTTCGGGAGGTACTCATTCCCTTTTGTACTACTACGGCAACTAGGTAGTTGGCCATGTGGGCATACCAAGGAGTGTCAGTAAATTGTGATCCTATGTGAGTTTGTCCTAAACTCATAAGCTGTTTTTCAGGAAATTTATCTCTAATATCTTGTTCAGCAAGTTTTTCCATCGTTGGGTTCTCCAAAAGACTAAGATGATCTGCTGTGACGTTCTATTCTCCTTTCTTATCTTTAATCTCAATATCGAATTCCTGAAGGAGTAAGATCCATCGTAGGAGTCTTGGTTTCGCGTCTTGCTTAGTGAATAGATATTTGAGGGCTGAATGATCTGTATAGACTGTAGTTTTGGACAGGATGAGATAGGAACGGAATTTGTCAAAGGTGAATACTACAGCTAGCAGCTCCTTCTCCGTGGTAGTGTAATTCTCTTGAGCTCCGTTTAAGGTTTTGCTTGCGTAATATATTGGATGAAAGTATTTATCTACCCGTTGTCCAAGCATAGATCCAACTGCAAAATCACTCACATCACACATGATCTCAAAGGGTAGACTCCAATCAGGAGCTATCATGATGGGCGCATGTGTTAGTTGCTCTTTCAGATAGTTGAATGATTTTCGACATTCTTCATCGAAGACAAACGGGACTTCCTTCCCTAGGAGATGAGTGAGAGGTCGTGTGATCTTTGAAAAATCCTTAATTAAGCGTCGGTAAAAACCGGCGTGTCCTAGGAAACTCCTTACCGCTCTTACTGTGGTAGGTTCTGGAAGTTTAATAATGGTCTCAATCTTAGCCTTATCAACTTCTATTCCTGCTTTTGAGATCTTATGTCCTAAAACTATCCCTTCTTTTACCATGAAGTGACATTTTTTCCAATTCAGAACTAAATTTGACTCTTCACACCGGGTGAGCATCTTGTCAAGGTTTGAAAGGCACGAATCAAAGGTACTACCAAAGACTGAGAAGTCGTCCATGAAGACTTCCATACAACGCTCAATCATGTCGTGGAATATTGCTACCATGCATCGCTGGAATGTAGCTGGTGCATTGCATAACCCAAAGGGCATGCGTCGATACGCAAATGTTCCATAAGGACAGGTAAAGGTTGTTTTCTCTCGGTCCTTTGGATCGAGGGGAATTTGAAAGTAGCCGGAAAAACCGTCAAGGAAACAGTAGTATTCATTTCCTGATAGACGTTCCAACATTTGATCGATGAAAGGTAATGGAAAATGATCCTTCCGGGTTGCATCGTTTAATTTACGATAATCTATGCAAACCCTCCAACCGGTGACTTCCCGAGTTGGAATAAGCTCATTATTCTCATTTTGAATTACGGTCGTCCCTCCCTTTTTGGGTACCACTTGAACAGGACTAACCCATGGTGAATCAGAGATGGGATAGATCAGACTGGCGTCCAGAAGTTTGATTACTTCTTTCTTGACGACTTCTTGAATCATAGGGTTGACCCTTCTTTGCCTCTGAACTGAAGGTTTGAAATCGTCTTTCATGAAGATCTTGTGGGTGCAATAGTTGGGGCTGATCCCTTTGATGTCGGAGATCTTCCAAGAAATTGCCTTCTTATGTGATTTCAAAACTTAAATCAATTTCACCTTCTCTTGTGGCGTGAGGTCTTTCAATATGATAACAGGGAGTTGCGATTCTCCTTCTAAGAATGCATACTCCAGATTTTTGGGTAACTTCTTTAACTCTAATTCCGGAGACTCCTCGATAGATGGCTTCATCCTAGCTATCTCCTTTCGGTCTAATGAGTCATACTTCTCCTGGAATTCTAATTCTTCAGTAGCGGTCACTGATGCTATCTGTTCTTCATTTCTGGAAATTGTCCTTCTTAATGCTTCCTCTTCAGAAACGTCTTCTTTAGTTTCGAAGGTAGGTTCGGGAAACTCCTCACAGTCTTCCCTTGACTGGGGTTCCTGATATACCAGAATAAAATCTTTTTCTTCATTCGGTCTTCTCCCTAATAGAGGTAAAGGAATGCCTTGTCCTAGTGGTGCTATTTGAATAGTATTTCCAAGAAAGTTACTTTCAGAGAGGGGGGACATGTGTTGACTAAGGTCTATGGCGGAATGGTTGTCAAGATTTCCTTCAGGAGGTGTAAAGAACAGATCCTTAGAAATTTGATCTTGACTACATATAGCCATAGTCTCTTCCAGGTATTCGTTGACGAGTTCTTGAAAAGAATCAGAGAGATTCACATCTTCTTCCTTAGGATGGTTCATGAGGTGATCAACATTGAATGTGATTTCTTCTCCTCCAACACTTAACTTTAATTATTTCTCGTGAACGTCAATTACGGCCTTGGCAATATTTAGGAATGGTCTGCCAAGAATGAGTGGGACCTTCGTGTCTTCCTCAATATCCATAATGACGAAATCAACGGGAAACGCGAACTTATCCACTCTAACTAGGACATCCTCAGCTATTCCCCGAGGAATTTTAACTGATCTGTCCGCGAGTTGGATAGTCATTCTGGTTGGCCTTAAGTCATTTAATCCTAGCTTTTTGAATAACGAATAGTGCATTAGGTTTACACTGGCTCCTAAGTCTGCTTACGCATTGCTAATTTGGACATCTTGCAGGTAGCAAGGTACCGTAAATCTTCCCGTGTCTCCTAACTTAGGGGGAATTGCATGTTGTAACACTAACGAGCATTCTTCACTTAAGGGCAAGCTAAATATCTCTCTTAATCTCTCTTTATTTGAAAGCAGTTCTTTGAAAAATTTAGCGCAGTTTGGCATTTCTACTAAAGCATCTACTAGACGTACATACAAATGCAAATTCTTAATAATATCCCAATACTTAGCGAATTGCGCTTCTTGTTTTTCCTTCCTAAGCCTACCAGGGAAAGGTATGCGGGCGCACGGAATAATTTCCGGGGCCTTAGGAGAGATAGGTTCCGGTGGATTGACGACTGGATCAATTGGCACAGGTTCCTTATCGGAAAAATCTTGTATAGGTATATTAACAGTTGTCTCCTTCCCTCCTCTAGTAATTACTAGGGCATCAAACTCACTACACTCTATATCAATTTTAGTGGTTAATCGTTTAAGCGTAAGCTGAAAATTAGTGATTAATTCTTCAAAAGTCTTTACTAAAGTGTCGAACTTGTTCTGGCATTCTATGACTTGAAGGTTTATCATGTATTGCTTTTTCATAAATTCAACTAAAATTTCCTTAGAGTGGAGAGTAGGTTTGTGCAACGGGAATATTATATTATAATCCAAGCTATTTTGCTGTTTGTGTGCCTATCTAGGGTAAGGATACCTTATATTGGTTCTAGTAGCATTGGAGTTTCTAGGATTTGGTAAACTTTGAAGAGTGAGGGTGAGATCTTGTAACCTGGTTTCCAGTATTTTTATCGTATGAGCGAAGACGTCATCCTTCTCAACAGTTTCATTGTTCCAATCTTCCTGTTGTGCAGCTATTGTGTCCAAGAGATCCCATGCTTCATTTGCTGTTCGGGACATGAAATTGCCTTGCGAGGCCATGTCCAGGAGAGACTTATCATCTTTGGTTAAACCATTGTAAAGCGTACAGATTATGTCTGCCCGACTTAACGAATGATTCGGACATCTTTTAAGCATCATCTTTACTCTATTCCATGCTAGACACAATGACTCATTTTCTTTTTGAGAAAAGTTTGTGATGTCATTTCTTAAACAGGTTTGCAGGGAGGGTGGACAAAATTTGTTTAGAAATTCAGTGGCTAAATCCTCCCATGTATGGATTCAATTCGGGTTAAGTTCGTCAAACCATGCTGAAGCGTGTGCAGAAAGTGAATATTGAAAAATTTGAAGTTTTAAAATGTTTTTCTCGTTTGATTCCTTCTTAAAAGAGTCAACCAGACTGATAAATTTGTTTATATGAAAGTTCGGATCGTCAGTCGGTAATCCTTGAAATTTACAGATCATACTGACTAGTTTAATCATGTGTGAACTGATTTCAGGAATTCCTTCGGTTCCTAAGGTGATTGGTCCTCCTATTTCCTCTAAGCATGACTTATGCATAGAAGCAAGGGTATCTTGTTGTTCCATTTTTTAGATTTTCTGTTTTAAAAATACTTAAAAGTAACTTTTAGAAAATATTAATTTACTAAAAGTATCGATAATTTAATAAAAACAATTATTCTTGAAATTCGGTCGCTAACCAGATTGGATATCTTAACTGATAGGACTTCTCACAGATTACTTGTATCGAGGTGGCCAGGCTGACTACGGAGAGGCAGGATCCTTTTGGTTCCAATATAATTGGAGACTGTTCGGAAAATTCAACAACCAAGTCCGTGTATAATTGTATTTCTTAGACACCACCAAACAATACTTCGTCTGTTTAAAATCTTTCTCGATCAAAATATTCGATCCCCGACAGCGGCGCCAAGAAGAAGAGTAAGCAACTGATATACCACTAACGGACGGTTTTATTTGTACGGCGTCGTTAAGTCGCAGGATGTCCAATTCTATAGCACACAGTGTCTTCGTTTATTTATATTTTGCGGGGCCTAAATTTACTTTTACTTTCTAAGGTGTAGAAGGTGTAAGTTAACATAGTGTCGTATTTTATGCTGATTAACGAATTGAAGATCAAGTGGATAATTGTCTTTTAGTTAAATTACCTGGATAAAAGATAGTAGTTGATTTTAGCTAAAGGTCCTAAATGCAGAAAAGTAAATAAAGTTGAAGGATATCCGGAGTATGCAGATCAGGGAAATGTTGACCAAGATATCAGTATTGGGTTAGGGAAGGTTATTATGCTTATGTTAAGACTATGCTTGGATTGATGTAGATCTGGTTGGATGAGCCAATTACACAGACCTACTTATCTCTGAACTCTCGGAATTCTCTTTGAGCAGTGAGAAGTATGTCACTTGGTCGTATAACTGAAGTGTAACAATACCTCGGAGGTTATCCTCAGTAGAGTACTAGGTTTATTAGTGAGTTAAGCTCTAATCCTAAACCTCGTTATCAGTTTAGGTAACTGAATAACAACGTGCCATGTTGATTGAACACTGATCACAAACGGAAGGAGTTAGTCGGTTTAAGTTGGCAAAACCTTAGGTGAAAACTAACAACCATTTCATCATACCAATGAGATTACAATAATTCAAACATTATACAGCATCACAGTTAATATACTGATAGTAAAGCAGATAGAAAACTAATGAATACCTAAACAGTTGGTATGACTAAGACCTAGGGCAACAATCAAACAAGGACATGCAATAGGCTTGGGTCATACAATAAAGGCACTAACTAGATCTTAACAGCTCCTAAGAAGTCTCTTCGGAACAGTCAATAGGCATACTAGGTCATTCATGTCTCAATTCCTAAGTTTCGTGTCCTAAAAGTGCATCAGATGCCTCTCGGGAACTCCGGCCATACCGAGTTCATAGAATCTTCTGATACAGTATAACCAGGGGTCTTAATCCTATGAAGTAGCTAATTACATATAGGTGGACAAGTCCTGATCACAACCTAGGTTGGTCAATCCTTAAGATTCTAGCATACAAATCTATCAGACTTCCTAGTTCAGTATTATAACAGTAATCGTACTAAATTAATATAATTACGCTAACCCAAACTTCTATCATGGTAACATAGAGATTAATTAAGCTATCATGGCAATATCGGAAAGCATTATTAAACATAAAAAGTAAGAGTACATGTTTAATACAAAAGAAAAGCGTTTCGGATAAAAACCTGAAAAGGCCGAACAAATTTGCCCGAGATCGCAGGGACTCGCCGGGATATCCTCCGGAAAATAAAAGCTAAGCTAACTACTACTAAAACTAACTAAAAGATTGAAAATATAAAATGAATTGCAAGTTGAGTGTGTGTTGGAATGGATGGAGAGAGCCCTTTAAATAGACCTCATTTTTGCCTGCAAACGGCTGGCAAGCCCTATGACAGGCCGTTTGGCAGGCCCTATTTGGCAGGCCGTTTGCATGGCAAGCCGTATTAAGGGGCCGTTTGCTAGACCGTTTGGCAGGCCGTACCCAGTACTGGTAGGCCGTATGGCAGGCCGTATGGCAGCCCGTTTTTGGTGCTGGTCAGCCTTGATTCACTGGATCGTAACTTGATTTCTTATCTTTCACCGTTTTCGCTCTAGAATCTTTGTTTTAGCTCCATTTTACTTGATTCTTTTTGCATCGCCTTTGTAATTACTTAATCTACAAAATCAACCGAAAAAGCGATAATTTTTCCGACAAAGTTTTAATCTTTATTGTTCTAGGGCTTAATTTAGGGGGTAAAAACGTGACTTTTTGCCCGATATCAGCCGCGCCGCGGGCTTCCTAGCCGCGCGGCTTAACCCTCTGTCCAGCGGCTCAATTTCATGCTCATGGTTTTCGTGTGTATAGCCTTTTCAAGTCGCATTTCGCATTCCTTAAGTTCCAAATATCATTACCAAGTCCAAAATGAAGCCTCAAACCACCTCACATTTTACGAACGTGTACTCCACACTCTCCGAATTCGTGTAACGTATCAATGGTTCAAAAACACTTTCAACATAGTAATCCAATCAACTAAAATGACGTTGGATCATGCTAAAATCACCAACATTATCTAAGGACATGTTATATGAACTTTTAAGAGCTCTATTGTGTGTATTCATTTTTTTTGATATATTTGTAACATCATATGCTACTCGTATAATTTTTTTTGACGTGGAGCTTCATATAGATGCAATGTGGTGTTTTATATGAGTAACACAGTAGCAAAATACTATGCAAACAACTAATGATAATCCAAATAAATACCCACTTTGAAAGTTTCTTAAAGTTCTTACACGTACAACATATTAATTTCATTCAGACAATTAGTCTTTGAGAAATTTTTGGTAAATCTAAGATCTAAATTAACCTAACAAAAATAGAATGACATGAGTCGCGTTTAGACTCGTAACATTATATTCATGTTGCTCACTCGTACACTTTCATTATTCTCATGAAGAAAAAGAAAGTCCTTAATTATATGTATATATATTTCTTTTATCAATATCACTATTCACTATCACTATATACATTAAAAAAAGTCTTGATTAGCTAATAATTATTTTAAAAATCTCCTTAATTATCTTTATATTAGAAAATTACATTATAATACCCCCTTGATCAAGGGTCCTTAATCATCCACTTAAAATATTAGCTAATAAATCAATTTTACTTACCCTCCTTCCCAAAATATCCTTAGAAAAAACACGGGATATCTTACATACATATACAGTCAATTAGATTCCTGAAACCCTAAATATTCATTCAAGCCTTCTTTTCTCTCCCACCCAAACTCACTGATTCTTTTCTTCGGCGATATATCTTCTTCAAATTCGATGACACCAGATTCCAATCTCTGGAACCTGTAACAGTTAATCTTCGTCCAGGTTTGAATTTAATTATTTTTTGGACCGATTTTTTTTTTTATTCAAGTAGCAATCCATCGATTTATCAATGTTTGTTATTCAAAGCCAGGCCCTAACCCTAGGGAGTTGTTTATTTAAATACTCGATTGATATTTTATAAAATTAATCATAGTTGAAATTAATTAGTATTTTGTAATTGATTTTTTATTATATGGATATCATAGCAGCCTGTGTCACTACCAAATCTCGGCTTAATGATTTTTTTTATACGAAGTTGATTAGCCTATTATTGAGGTAATAATTGTACTTCGAATTTCACCTATTTGTATTTCTTTTTTTCAGTCTAAATAAAGTTTATGATGATGATAATGTATTTATTTTTTTATGAATCGATCGTTACCCACGTAAAGGATCTAATTAAAGTTTATGATGTTTAATCGATCGTTAATTGGTACGATTAAATGACGTTTAAACAATATCCGGATCCGCCAAGGTTATACGCATTCGAATCTCTTTGATGGAATTGCTGTATGCCAATTTTTATCAACCTGTAGCATTAGCTATCAATTTTTGTAATACTTGTAAAATTGACTCAATACCACAGACGATGTCTTTGCAACCTACAAAAACCATGGTACTTATAAGGAGGTCTATTCGTGTTTGATTGTTTTTTTCAATCATTAAGTGCATCGATTACTGTTTCAATCCTCTATAGGTGGTTAAGTTCTGTAGGAGACTGATAACGGATCATATACGAACACCATAACAAGTCTACTTTGCTAGCTTCTTGTCATCTTTTGAGGTATGCTTGAACCATAATTATTATATAAAAATACATATTAGAATTATTTGTTGTATTGTTGATTTAAGATTTGAATCTTGATTTATATATTTAATTTGTCTGTTTATGAAATGCACAAAGTCAATAAGGGTGCCCTGACCAAGTAAAGCACAAGATCTGTTCACATCTTCTTATAAATTTTTGATGTTTGTAACATACACCAACTATCATTTAATCTACTTATATCTAAAACCATTTTGACTATTTTGAGTGCAGGTCGTTTTATAACACAAACTGTCACTATGCTGCTCTTTCTGCTTTTCTCTGTCCAGGTCTGTCATTAGATAATAAATGTTTGGGAAATCCCCTTAAGTACCTTTGATTAAAAAATCACGTTATAATACCCCTTAATCCAACGATCATTAATCATCCACTAAAAATATTAGGTAATAAATCAATTATTTTCACTAATTACCCAATAATAGCCCTAACAATCATAAAACATACGGGTAGAGAATAATGAAATAGGGGTTTCACAAAATCATTCATTAGCGACATAAAAAAAACCCATACTTTTCCCACAGCGGAGGTTGAAGAAGGTGGTTTAATCGGTGCCGGTGTTGACGGAATAATCGAAACAACGCCGGAGGTTGAAGAATACGGGATAGCCTAATCCTTTTTGTTTCTATCTTCTTATTTCTTTTACCTCTTCATTAAAATATGTATCTGTATATTATGATATATTTATGCTATTAATTGTTTAAATTGTTTATGGTTTTTTTAATTGTTTATAATGTATTTATGATATAATTGTTTTTGATGTAATTTAAAATCTGAATATTATGATATATTTATTTATGATATAATTAATTATGGTTAAATTTAGGGTTAGTATTTAGATTTATAGTTTAGGGTTTATATTATAGGGTTTAGAGTTTAGGTTTAGGGGTTAGGGTTTATATTTAGAGTTTAGGGTTTAGGTTTATGGTTTAGAGTTTAGATTTAGCGTTTAGGGTTTTGGGTTTAGATTTAGGGTTTAGAGTTTAGGTTTAGGGTTTAGGTTAGGGCGTAGGGTTCAGATTTAGGGTTTGGGGTTTAGATTTTAGGGTTTAGAGTTTAGGTTTAGGGTTTTGAATTTAGATTAAGGGTTTAGGTTAGGGTTTAGATTCTAGGGTTTATATTTTAGTGCTTCGGGTTTAGGGTTAGGGTTCAGAGTTTTTAGGGTTTATGTTTTAGTGTTCAGAGTTTTTAGGGTTTAGAGTTTAGGTTTAGGGTTTAGAGTTTTGGGTTTAGGTTAGGGTTTAGATTTAGTGTTTAGGGTTTAGATTTTAGGGTTTTGGGTTTAGATTTATGGTTTAGGCCTAAGGTTTAGGTTAGGTTTAGGGTTTATTGATACTTTGGTTTTAGACTTATAATTTTTTAGGGTATTAAACTTATAATTTTTCATTGTTACTTTAACTTATAATCTTTAATTGTTACTTTAACTTATAATCTTTCATTATAATTGTAATTTATTTATTCGATATGGCAAAAAGAGCGGTAGTCTTTATGTGGTACCAATATCTATATGTGGAAAGCTGACCCCAAAAGTATTGATAAGTGGGTCATAATTGTAATTTTTTCTCAAAACCATATCTTTACATTCCATAACTAGTATTGTGTTTTGTGGTACCTATGAATAATTTAGCTCTTAATAGAATATCAACTGCATATACCAACTAAAAAAGCCTAGCTGTTGAATGTTCAATATATAATGCATTTGGACAACCCATTCAAACACATTTTAATCGACAATACTGTTTTGCAAGTTTGAGAATATTGCTGACCTGTGACTTATCTAAAAAGTTGGGCATTTTGTACTATACATTAAAAAGTAGCTACGACTTGTGACTTTTATTGTTTGTCAATATCAAATTTTAGCTTTGGTAATCACCAGAAACACATTTTAGTTGATAAAATTGTGTTGTTTTGAGGATCTTACTGATGTTTGACACTATGAAATCATCTTTTACTGATTCTATTAGCCGCCATCAGGATCTTAATAATGCTGATGTGGATAATCTGGTCGTTTTGTAGCTAAGGAGTAAGAGCCATCTCAGTGAACCACCAACGATTAAGTAAAAGTATCAGTATCTACCTCTTTATAGAATCAGTTGTGCTGCAAAGTTACTAACTGCGCAACATAAGTTGGAAGCGACATCAATATTCAGGTTAGCTACTCTTGGAAAATAAGGCGTAAATATTGATGTGTTACTTATGATATATATAGTTTGAACCTGCCATTTCTGTTCTTAAATTGTTCTACAATATTTATATTGTATCATTTGGAAAGTGGGTTGTGGAAACGAAGTTATACACATAAATATATAATTTATAGGGTATCATTTCTGCTCGAACCACCACTCCGTTGACAGTCCTTGAAACCGCTCCATATCAAGTCAGGTTAAAGAGCTAAAGAAGTTATACACATAAATATATAATTTTTTGTAATGATATTATTTACAGATGTATATTCGCTATTCTGAGCAACACCTGAATGACGTGTAGGCAATGAGAAGTTGTTCGTTAAAGAAAGAAATAAAGTCCATCATGAATGGAACATTTTGGCTATGGATCTTCCTGGTAAAAATTTATAATTTTATAGAATAATATAAGTAATACTAATGGTAACCTCAAGATATGCATGATTTACATTCGGTTAAAATGGGCGGGTAGGTCAAAATGTATCGGTTAACAGTATGTTTTCTTTTGTGTTCTGTGTGATGACCCTGACTTACTATGTTCCATTTATGGATTGCAAATCAAGTTAGATTTCTTTTTATATTTACTCTATTGTGAGCAATCCCATTTTTATACTTAACTCTCTGGTACTTAATTTTAGATATCATCAGGGAGATAACTTTTGGAGCTCACGCCACTGAACAAATTGATGCTCATTAACCAAAGATTTTTATTATTATTTCAATTGGAACATATGTGTAAATTATCTTCAGATATTGAATCTACCAAGTGTAATGAAGAAACGTAAATTATCTTCGGATGTTGAATCTACTAAATCTAAAGAAGGTAATATGGGCGAGTTAGGCACGTTGGGCAATGGGACAAAATGGTTAAAAGCTGATGATTCATGGAAGAGTGTACAAGCAGATAAAATCTTATCGGTGGCTTTATCTTATTGATGCATTAAAAAGGTTTCAGATACTATACTCATGCCTATGTAATCTCAATTTTCAGTTTTACTGCCTAATTTGATACAATTTTATATAATATTGGTTCTTTTTTTTCTATTTTAATGGTGCTGATGCAGACAAAATGTTCAAAATTCAGATGGACCTGGATGACACCATAAATATCGTTCGTAGTGAGAACCCAATACTGTATGTAAAAGCTTGACATGAATTAGTAAGCAAATTGTCTAATGTGTGCACTAAATAAAGTATTAACAAATAACTTATCCCAAAAAGCTCCTAATGTACAGTAATCAATTGCTTCATGTATCTTCCAAGTTCATTAAGTCATCAACCTCTTATCTTCCAAGTTAGAACTTCATCTACCATTGATACGCAGTTTTTTTTTCTTTCTACAATAAGTATTCGCATGCTAATGTTGCTGTTTTGTTTTTTGCGGGCGATGGTTGCAAAAAAAGACCTTGGTGTAAGTTGCTCGTCGAAATGGTTCCATTGTTGCAGGTAAGTGATTTCTATCGACGTAAAATCAATTTAGGCATTTTGCAAATCACATTGTAACTATAGTTATGAAAATTTTGAATTTTGACCCATTTAAAATGTAGTGACCCGGGAATTTCCGACCAAATTTAAACTTAATCTTTATATAATTTCGGCACGATAAGCAAAATCTGTAATGTTGAGCCTCGAAAGTTTTGAAATTTATATTCTTGTAATCAATTACCCATTGACTATTTCTGACGATTCACGAACCTTTAATTGTAAATGAAAATGTTTATATAAATAACTATACATGTAAATAACTATATTATAAATTAAAATAAATTAATAAACTATTAGATGATTAGATATTATAAAAGAAAACTTAAAACACAATTAAAATATGTAATAGTTGAAATATATATGTATATATGATTGATATACATCATTAGTGATTGTATGCATAGTATAATATATAACATATATAAATGTTAAACATTCAATAGGTGTAAATATTTAATATATATATATCATATAAGTATTTGATATGTATAGTTAACAATATTTAATATTTATACATACTTACAAATTAAAATATAGTTGTTATAATAAGATTATTAGTACTTTTATTATCATTATCAATACTAATAACAATATTAGTATTATTGATATAATTATTATAAATTTAAATATTAAAAATTCTAATAATAAAAATAATAATTTTAGATACAAATATTATTAGGAGATTAATTAAAATTATAATTTACATTTAAAATAAATTATTAACTATTAGTAAACTTATTATTATGAAAATAATACAAAATATCATGATTACTTATTATTATTAATATAATATTATTATTTTTATTAGTAATATATTTATTAATTATTAATATTAATTTAATTATATAAATTATATAAAAATAGGGAACTGGTACGCTTTCTGTTTCCAGTCACTTTCTTGGGTTGAAAATTATGGTACTGATTGATTCTCCTTGTCTACCAGTCGTATTAAAAGACAATCACAAATTCATTCGGTTATATGAAATAAAAAAAATATAAAAAAAAATGAAGAAGAAGAACCCGTTCTCTGTTTTTCTTTTTTTCTTCATTTTTCCAAATCTTTGAATTCGAATGAAATTCCAAAAAGTAATAATGCAGTTTTGTTAAAAATTATTTACTTAAACTACCTGTGAAGTTTCGGAATCCAATTCCTTGAATTGATTTCTAATTTTCGAGTCAAACTTTTGGAGTAAAAAGTCAACCAAATTGTTCTTCAATCAAATTCGTATTATCTGTTACGATTCAAGCTAAATTAACGATTTGTAAAGTTTCCATAATTATTTTCTAACCTATTTCGTGTTATAACTTTTATCTATATCGATACCATTTGCAAAATCATTATATTTTTTTTTTAAAACTCACGTCGAGCAGCAGCAAGGTTTAAACTTTTTTTTTATTTTTTTTTATCAATTAATCACAAACTATAATTTCTGTATTTGATGTTAAGTCCTAAATTCCAATCTCTATTGATTGTTGATATGATTTTGCTTATGTTGATTTTAAATGTATATGAAGAAGATGATGAGCAATAAATAACAGTTATATTTATTTACGGGGTAGATAAATCAGAAAAGAAACAGGCGGATCATTGGTAAGGAGTGTTTATGCGTTAACGAGAGGTCTGGGGTTCGAGCCACACATGGGCTGTTTTGTTTGTGGGATTCATTTTTGAGGTAGTCTTTATCTATTTACTTATTATTGATATTCTTATTACTCATTTATATTAATTAATAATAATAATAATAATAATAATAATAATAATAATAATAATAATAATAATAATAATAATAATAATAATAATAATAATAATAATATTATTATTATTATTATTATTATTATTATTATTATTATTATTATTATTATTATTATTATTATTATTATTGTTATTCTAAATATTATTAATTATAGATATTGTGTTAGTTATTATTAACTATATGATATGATTTGTAACATTAGTTTCATTAATACAAATTACGTTATTATCATTATTGTTATTAGTATTATCATTTAGAAAATTAGTAGTATTATCATTATTAATATTATTAATATTAGTATTAGTATTATCGAACTATTGCTAGTGATACTATTATGATTACAAATTAATGTTAAAAGAAACTATCGTCATTAGCTTTCAAATTAAACGCGAAGATTATAATTATTATAACTATGAATATCCCGGTGTTAATAATATTGATAAGATAATAAATATAGCAATTTTGGATATAAATATTATTATGGAAATGATTAAAATTTAATTAAAGTATGTTTTAAAAAGAATTATTAAAAGTTTTATAATTATTGTTATATAACATAGTATTATTATCATTATTATCATTCTTACTAAAATTATTATTTTGTTATCACTAAAACTATCAATATTATTATAAATAAATATTTCTATATAACAAATAATTTAACAGGTATATTATTAAAAATAATATATAGATTTATTCGAATACGAGTATATGTTTTAATATATATACAAATGATATAGGTTCGTGAATCCGAGGCCAACCCTGCATTGTTCAATATTGTCATATGTATTTTTACTACAAAATACATTAGGTGAGTTTCATTTGCTCCCTTTTTTAAATGCTTTTGCAATATATATTTTTGGGACTGAGAATACATGCGCTGTTTTTATAACTGTTTTACGAAATAGACACAAGTAATTAAAACTACATTATATGGTTGAATGATCGAAATCGAATATGCCCCTTTTTATTAAGTCTGGTAATCTAAGAATCAGGGAACAGACACCCTAATTGACGCGAACTCTAAATATAGATCTATCGGGCCCAACAAGCCCCATCCAAAGTACCGGATGCTTTAGTACTTCGAAATTTATATCATGTCCGAAGGAGGATCCCGGAATGATGGGGATATTCTTATATGCATATTGTGAATGTCGGTTACCAGGTGTTCAATCCATATGAATGATTTTTGTCTCTATACATGGGACGTATGTTTATGAGAAATGGAAATATGAAATCTTGTGGTCTATTAAAGTTATGAAATGATTATTTATGATAAACTAATGAACTCACCAACCTTTTGGTTGACACTTTAAAGCATGTTTATTCTCAGGTACGAAAGAAATCTTCCGCTGTGTAATTGCTCATTTTAAAGATATTACTTGGAGTCATTCATGACATATTTCAAAAGACGTTACATTCGAGTCGTTGAGTTCATCAAGATTATTATTAAGTCAATTATAGTTAGATATATTATAAAATGGTATGCACGCCGTCAACTTTCGATGTAATGAAAGATTGTCTTTTCAAAAACGAATGCAATGTTTGTAAAATATATCATATAGAGGTCAAGTACCTCGCGATGTAATCAACTGTTGTGAATCGTTTATAATCGATATGGACTTCGTCCGGATGGATTAGGACGGGTCCTTTCAGTTGGTATCAGAGCGGTGGTCTTAGCGAACCAGGTCTTGCATTAGTGAGTCTAACTGATAGTCGTTAGGATGCATTAGTGAGTCTGGACTTCGACCGTGTCTGCATGTCAAAAGTTTTGCTTATCATTTAGTGTCGAAAATTAATTGCTTATCATCCTTAAAGTCTAGACACGTCTTACTGCCTCTATTGCATAGACAGTGTATAGATAAATTCATATTTTAGCGTATCTGCTAATCCATATCTTAGCGTACCTGTTACTATAAACTTTGCCCGTCGTATTCCGTAGATTCCTTCGTAACTTATGGGATTTTAGTATTATATATGCATACGTAAATTATGTATTGCAAGGTACTAATCTATATCCTATAATCTATTTCTTATCGAAAATACTTCATCTGATCGTACGAGATGAATCCCTCAACCAGTTCGAGTCCCTCAGATTCTGATAGCTATTCCGATAGTTATTCCGACAGCTATTTCGACATGGATATCCACCTGAGCTCCGAAAGCATGCGTCACTAGAATGAATCGACCAATCATTCATCCCTTATTTATCTGATGAGTTCGTAGTCGACTTAATCAATGGAGACGCGAAGAAGGCGATTCTTTTCACCAACAGAATTTGCCTCTTGACGAAGAGCCCGAAGCACTTACCAGTGAACTAGTCCGAAACACCATTTTCACCCTCATTTTCCGAATATCTCACCATGATTATATTCTATCTAAAATTCTAAACCTCATTCATCCGCTCGTCCGAACCGACAATCATCCCGGTGTAATAGAAGAAGTCAATGAGCTTTGCACTCGAGTAGTGGCTCTGGAGAATATGGTGCAAAATGTACCAGCTTCAGCAACATCACCGGCATCAACAGTACCACCAGTAACATCACCAGTACCATCAACAATCCATGCCTCAACATCTCATCCTATATCTCGAGCATAATCATCGTTCTATATGACGTTCTATATCATTTATCTTCGTTCTATATGACGATTATGTAATCTCTAATGTTTTAGAGATTATATATTCTTGTTCTAACGGTAAATCAAATGAGTTTAACATCATATTGACTCATTAAATTCATGATTACATCTGAAGAAAATATATATGTATATATTTTTATAAAAGATTGTAATTAAAAATTCTTTCGTACAAACTGTTAATGGTGAAAATATTTTAACGGGTAGGTAATACCCGAGGAATATTTAGATTTCACATTAATAAGTTACACTGTACAATCTTCGAATTTGATTCAACAGTCATTCACTATCCTACTTACATCCATAGATATACGAATCCGTTCACCGCAGAATAACCATTTTCATCCAATTTCATATTTGGATTTTGATGTATCAGAATTCAACAAGTGGCATAATGAAGAAAACATTTGACAAAATAAAATTTGTTAGAAACAAACAAATTAACTATGAGAAATTTTGTTAAGAATCCACGCTAACTGTTCCTAGCTAATTGTTTCTAGCTAACTGTTTACATTTTATTTATCGCAATTTAATTATCGCAATTTACATTCTCGCAATTTTATTTATCGTCATTTAATTTCTGTTATTTACTTTACGCACTTTATTTATCGTTATTTAATTTCTGTTATTTATTTTACGCACTTTAAATATCGGGACACGTATACAAGGTTTTGACATATCATATCGACGCATCTATATATATTATTTGGAATCACCATAGACACTCTATTTGCAGTAATGATCGAGTTCTCTATACAGGGTTGAGGTTGATTCTATAACAATATATATACTTTGAGTTGTGATCGAGTCTGAGACATGTACACGGGTCACGATACGTATTAATTAATTCGAATATTATATATTAAATTATATATGAATTATTGGACTGTCAACCGTGGACTATCGATTGTGGACTAATAACATTGGATAATTAAAATGAATTAAAATATTGATCATAACATATGAAACTAAACAATTCTTCAAGTTTGCCACTTGATTTCATCTTAAACCTCATTCGAATCTTGACGATTCCAATCTGCGTTCAAACCCTTCATGATTCTTGAAAACACCTCAATCGAGAGGATGAACCAACCGCACTTTATCTACGGAAGAAAAGATTTACGCATATAGTTATGCACCTGGAAAAAAAAACACTCGGAACCTGAGTAAATGTTTAACAAGTATCTGTGCTAGTTCCTTTGACGTTATTATTACCGAAAATAACTTTGCAACTCCTGTTCGAGTAGTCAATTTTGTCACAGCTCTAACGAGTCAACTTCAATTTTTCAGACGGATTAGTCTTATTATAACCTTGAATTATAAGTCTGCCTTTCGTCATCGTTACCGGAGAACCGTTTACACCCTATCACACTATCAGAAAACTTAGCAGTAACTTCATTACTCATTGACTTAAGCTTCTCCGAAGAACCATTATATTTGTTCATTAAAACCTTATACTCATCCACATCTTATAATGAGAATTGCCATATCAATTACCAAGAATCTTCAATCAGTATTTCGAATCTCGCAACGTTACTACATCAACAGTTATAAGTATACATATAACCCTTATCTCTTAGAATTATGATCTTCCACTTTGAAATTTTGAAAAACACCCAGTTTACGAATCGATACTATGAATGTTGAAAAAGCTGAATGAAGCAGCAGAAACTGTAGGCAACCGTAAACGACCTTAGTCATCAGAAATTTGATGATAAAGAATAATATGTTGGAAAAGTTTCGAAACGTTGGAACTGGAAAACGGAAAGAATTAACCATGAAGGAGACCAAGGACAAATACAAGGACCACACCCTATATTCAAAGAATCCAGATAATTTTGGATCCGTTGAAATTTTTAAAGAATATCTTGCTCCGAAGTCATGTTAAAATCTTGCGTAAAAATCTTTCTCCATCAACCATCGAACTTAGAAATTCCAAAATATCATCATCAATATCTTCGATATTTCTGAGGATATTTTCATAAATATGCTCGTCCGAAATTATATACCTCTTCGTGCTTCCTGTGTATCATTATATTGGAAACATTCAATAGAAAATTTAATACCGAAAAGCGGATTATGCGAAACTATGAAGGAAGCCGTGGACAAATCACAAAGAATAAGTTTGACTTCAAAGAGTCCAAATGAATCAATGTCTGCTGAAGTCTTGAGCGAATATCTTGCTCCTTACTCTAAACCCTTGCGGACAATATTCTTCATCATCCTCTAATCTTAGAAATTCCAAGATATCATCGTATCTTTCATTATAAATATCCTCCATATCTCTGAAAATATTTTCGTAACTATTCTTATCTGAAATCATTAATCTATTAGTGCTATCAGTGTTACATAATATAGAAACTGTTAGTTTCTATATTCTGTAAACTTTCGAGCTTAAAATATGAATGTTATTGAAGTAATGTTGGGAACTGATGCATGAGTTAGTATAATATAATAACACTTGATCAACGTGATTATATTACAGTAAGTCATGCTGAGTTTCTAATGAGACGTGATGATTCACAGATCATAACGTCATCACGTGCCATGTGACATAACTCTTTCATTCTGCGTAACTTCTGAACATATCAAAAATATATATTCTTGATAGTTCTATACTCAGTGATTCTGATAATTTGACAAATAAAATCGTGCTAATACCTTCTTTCTTATTCAGAACATGATGTTTATCCGAAATTCCATACTTACGAATTCTGGACCATTACTCGCTTTACTAGAGGTCGGGAGAATAATAAAAAGGCAAAGAGATCCAAAATATAAGAGAAAATATAAAGCCCAACGACAACACCGAAATTACAAACCGTGGATATCAGTACGTATAGCAATATAAAGACACGGGAGGATTATAAATACAATAATCCCTAGAGCATAATAGAAATAAACATATTCTTCAGGTGGGAGTTGGAAAAGAAGAACGATCATTGCGATAGTTAGAATAAGAACAAGGATCAGAACAGGGTTAAGCATTTTCATAAATCTTTTGAATTTGGGAATTGAGTATAGAAATGGTGAAAATAAATGGAACGAAAAGGTAAATTTATAAAGGAAATATCAGACGTAGTAATCGGGACAGATCACCGTATTTAATTAAAGAGATCTTAATTTCCATAAATCCCGAAGAATCAGATCTTATAGATCTTCATATTTTCTTTAAATCCCTTGAATTCAGGAATTCAACCCTGACTCTCTCAAAAGTTAAGACAAACCTTATTCTCTGAATTCAATCGAGACAGCGTCAAAAGTTAAGACGAACCTTACTTTCTAAATTCAACAGTGACTACGTCAAAAGTTAAGGCAACCTTGACTTTCCTCATCTTACCCTTTTGTGTTAACTTCATTCGTGCTCTTCGAATAATCGAATTATTTTATCTGTATTATTCAATAATGATAAAACTCTATTTATCAGTTCATATTCGTCAGGAAAACATTTTTATTGTTAGCCATGACCACCTCTGTGACGCCCAGTACTAAATCATCATGTACGGACCATCATCAACATGATCATTACAAGGTTAAGTACTATATGCGTTTTCAAAACAGAGTTTGCATTCATTAATAAAAGTGACGTCATAACATACGTCAATTGTTTTACAAATCAAAAGTATGCTTCATTAAGTAGAAGCATTAAATAAGTGTACGTGACCATAATGGTCGTTACATAACATAAGTTTATAAGTAAAAAGTTTGAATGCAAGATAAGTAGTCATGCGAATACAACTCTAGGCAGCGGGTTCTACAGCACAACAAGTATGATAGCGGAAGCGACTTCAAGCACCTGAGAAAATACATGCTTAAAAAGGTCAACACAAAGGTTGGTGAGCTATAGTTTAAGTATAACAGTAATGTAAGTAGGCCACGAGATTTCAGTGCTACAACGAGCGTTTCAAAAGTATGTAAAAGTATATGCTTAACCGTGGGCACCCGGTAACTAACTTAACGTTTAATGTACCCCCTTAAAGTGCACTTGGCAAGTGCGTATAACCTCGAAGTATTAAACACTCGTTAAATGCTAGCGCGACTAGCCCGAGTGGGGATGTCAAACCCTATGGATCCATATCTAAGATTCGCGTTCACGGTTCAAAAACCAATGATTAAACGTTACCGAACTAAAGGGAATGTTTCTGCCGTTATATAACCCACACATATATAAAGTTTAAGTACTCGTGCCTAGTATGTAAAACATAAAATCCGCATGCATTCTCAGTTCCCAAAATAAGTTAAAGTAAAAAGGGAATGCTATAACTCACAATGATTAGTAGTAACGGTAAGGTAGTAGTCGGAAAGTGGTGTGCAAGTAACGGTCCAAACGTCCTCAACCTAAGTCAAATAGCACTAAGTCAATAAGTCGTCTCAAAAGGTTTACAAGTACGTAATTAAGGTCATAAGGGTCATCATCAATCATCATTAAACAAAAGGTAACAAGTAAGACTCGTTTATGAAAGTCGTTTAAAACAAAGGCTGACTTCGGTCAGTCACCACGGCCTCTACACAAACCGAACAGAGGTGAGGCCAGTGGCTATGGCTCCGTATATGAGTCGCTTAAGTGTGGTTAAATTTACAGAAGCTAACTCGTCTTCGTTTGACCGTGGCAACGGTATAAGTGCGAGTAGGTCTGAAATTTCTGCACAACGTTAAACGGACATAGTGACGATCGGAGGGCCATAAATCCTAAACCGTAACTCGGATGAAGACGAGTCCTAAATGAAAAATTATCTACTCGAAAAGTTCTATCCAAAAATCAAGATGGGATCAGCCCAGACCTACTGGTCTGGTCCAGAAACAGCTGAACAGACCCTGTTGGACAGAAACAGTGGGTTTTGGAGAGTTCCGGTTGTCTCGGTGCTTGATGTTCATCACGGTTCTCATCCTTGATGCGTATAGCTTCAAGTGTACAACTCGTTGATGTGTTAACATCATTTTGACCAAGGTTTGTCCATCATAACTCAAGTGCAAGTGTTGTAAGTGTTTTGATGAACCAAGGTTACATCAAGGCTTAGTTTCAACACTTACATGAACTTTAGAAGTAAAAACAAGTTATAAACTTAAATCAACAACTAGTAAAGTGTATGTAAGCTTTATAGCTTTTGTTTATGACAAATTTTGAAGACCATAAGCTAGATAACTTAGATCTTTCAAAGGTATTTGAAGTTGTAACTAGTAAGTTACACTTCCATGTTCTTGAAACTTATAAGTTAACTTTTAAGTTCAAGAGTATTATGAGATCAAGACTAACTAGTAGCACTTGACCAACAAACCAACAACCAAGTAATCTAAGTGCATAAAAGTAAAGAAACAAGTTAATTAAACAAGTAGCTAGTTCAAGTGTTGTTCATACTTTAAAGATTCAACCAAAGTTGATCTTTAAGTAAAGTAAACCTCAAGTTTACTTCCATGACTTGCAAGTATGATTTTAACAACAAAGAACTCATAATCTATGAAACAAATAAAGTAGAAAACTAAATAAACAAGAAAAATGATTCATGGTTGCTCATACTTTTAAAGATTCAACCAAAGTTAATCTTTAAGTAAAGTAACTTTAAAGTTACTTCAAGAACTACAAGTAATGAGTTTATACAACTATGAACTTTAGTTATTTTGAAACAAAATATGTAGAACATAACTAGAGAGATTATGTTCTTGATGTTCTTGTTAAAACAAGATAAAGATGAAGAATCAAAACTAAAAAGTTTGATCTTGTAACTAGTAAGGAATAACAAGTAAGTAAGTAAATAACAACTAGTAAATAACAAGATTTAAGTGACTAGTAATCAAGACAAGTAACAAAGATTAAAAGAACAAAGTTTGATGATGATTATGGAATGTTAGAAATCGGTTTAGACAAGAAGAAAAAGAAAAGAAAAAGGCTTCAAGTAACTTACAAATTAGAGAGAAAAAGGAGAGAAACTTGAGAGGAAATTGTGTGTGTGTTTTGAGAGAATGAAACAAGGATGAATGTAATGAAAAATTGAAAGTAAAAGACTCCACTAAAGGCCTCAAACTTTCGGCCAGCTGCAATGGGAGGGTGGATGGAAGTGTTTGATGGTCACTAGCATGTAAAGAGTTTAAAAGTTGGTTAAAGAATGGGGTTACATGGGGATTATGGCAACTAGATTCCATTTGCAAGTTAACTACCTAGTTTGAGTTCAAGTATTACTTACACTTAAAAGAATGGGCTAAAGGTCCACTAATATAAGTAGGGTGGGCTTGGAAGCCCAAGTCAAGAGTCCACTTCATTAATTAAAGCCCAAGTTCAATAAATCCCAAGTTAAACCAAATAAAGCCCAAGTAATTAACCTATCACCTTAGTTAATTAAAATGATTAATAAAATTAATCATGAATGTAAATAATATCTTAAAATATTATTCGTGCAAGTTCCGGGTGTCACAAAGATGTTTCGGGCATTTAAAGTTCAAGTACGGGCAATCAAAGCAACATGTAAATGTAATAACATACATTCGATTAATCACACGTATTAATAATAATAATTATTAATAATTAACGTTGGAAAAACCAGGGTCGTTACATTACCCACCTGTTAAAGAAAATTTCGTCCCGAAATTTTAAGCTGAATCTGAAGGTGATGGAGGAGGTGGGAAAAGGTGAGGATACTTCTGTCTCATGCGGTCCTCTCGTTCCCAAGTAAACTCAGGTCCTCGTTTGGAATTCCATCGAACTCGGACGATCGGAATCCTATTGTGTTTCAACTCCTTGACTTCTTTTTCCATGATTTCAACGGGCTCTTCCACAAAGTGGAGTTTGTCATCGATAGTAAGTTCCTCCAATGGTATGATAAGTTCAGGTGGAGCAAGACACTTCTTCAAGTTTGATACATGGAAGGTAGGATGAACTGAGCTCAATTGTGCTGGAAGATCAAGACGATAAGCAACGGGTCCAACACGTTCCAAAATTTCAAATGGACCAATGTACCGCGGGTTTAACTTTCCGCGTTTCCCAAAACGAATCACACCCTTCCAAGGTGCAACCTTCAACATAACACGATCACCAACGTTGAATTCAAAGTCTTTACGTTTAAGATCAGCATAACTCTTTTGGCGATCACGGGCTACCTTGAGTCTGTTTTGAATCTGAGCAATCTTTTCCGAGGTTTCATGGACTATCTCGGGCCCGGTGAGTTGCACTTCACCTAGCTCGGCCCAACAAAGAGGAGAACGGCACTTGCGGCCATACAACGCTTCAAAAGGTGCAGCTTTAATGCTCGAGTGATAACTGTTGTTGTACGAGAATTCGGCGAGTGGCAAATGCCTTTCCCAGGCCTTTCCAAAATCAATAACACATGCACGTAGCATGTCCTCCAAGGTTTGAATTGTTCGTTCACTTTGCCCGTCAGTCTGAGGGTGATATGCAGTGCTCATGTCGAGACGAGTTCCCATGGCTTCTTGTAGAGAACGCCAAAATCTAGAAGCAAAACGAGGGTCGCGATCGGAGATGATTGATATAGGTATACCGTGTCGTGATACGACCTCTTTGATATAAAGTTGAGCAAGCCTCTCCATTGTATCGGTCTCTTTCATTGCTAAGAAGTGTGCAGATTTTGTAAGACGATCAACAATAACCCAAATGGTGTCGTATCCGCCCACCGTCTTTGGCAGCTTGGTGATAAAGTCCATAGTTATCATCTCCCACTTCCATTGCGGGATTTCCGGCTGTTGAAGTAACCCAGAAGGTTTTTGATGTTCGGCCTTAACCTTCGAGCAAGTCAAACACTTACTAACATAAGCTGCAACGTCTTTCTTAAGATTGGGCCACCAATACTGTTCTTTAATATCATGATACATCTTGCCCGCTCCGGGATGAATCGAATATCTAGACTTGTGAGCTTCATCAAGTATGAGGCTTCGTAGATCTCCATAACGTGGTACCCAAATTCTTCCGGCATAACATCGGAGTCCGGATTCCCTAACTTCGAATTTAGAGACGAGAATGTTCAAATACTCATACCGCAAGTTCTTCTCTATGAGAGCCTATTCTTGGGCTGCTCGGATTTGGTTCTGAAGATTGGAATGAATCGTGATGTTCAATGCTCGAACACGAAGAGGTGCCGATCTCTCCTTTCGGCTTAATGCGTCAGCAACAACGTTGGCTTTACCCGGATGGTAGCGAAGTTCACACTTGTAATCATTTAGTGTCTCAATCCATCTTCGTTGTCTCATATTCAAATGTTTCTGATCGAATATATGCTGGAGACTCTTGTGATCGGTGAAGGTAGTGCATTTAGTCTCATACAGATAGTGCCTCCACAATTTGAGTGCGAAGACAACGGCTCCAAGTTCAAGATCGTGTGTGGTATAGTTTCGTTCGTGGATCTTAAGTTGACGAGAAGCATAGGCGATGACCTTCATGCGTTGCATCAGTACACAACCATAACCAGTTTTCGAGGCGTCGCAGTAAACAACAAAATCGTCATTACCCTCAGGAAGTGATAAGATAGGTGCGGTGGTTAACTTCTGTTTCAAGAATTGAAATGCCTTCTCTTGTTCGTCTCCCCAAACAAATTTCTTTCCTTTGTGAGTGAGTGCGGTTAACGGACGTGAAATCAGAGAGAAACCTTCGATAAACCTTCGGTAGTAACCGGCAAGACCCAAAAATTGGCGGATGTGAGTCGGAGTAGTGGGGGTCTCCCACTTGCTGATCGCTTCTATCTTTGCGGGATCAACTTTGATGCCCTGGTCACTCACAACATGACCCAAAAACTGAACTTCCTTCAACCAGAATTCACACTTAGAAAACTTCGCGTAGAGTTGCTCTCGTCTCAAGAGCTCAAGTACTAATCGGAGATGATGCTCGTGTTCTTCTTCGCTCTTAGAGTAGATGAGGATATCATCAATGAAGACTATAACAAACTTGTCCAAGTACGGCTTGCAAACACGGTTCATAAGGTCCATAAATACAGCAGGTGCATTGGTTAGACCGAATGGCATTACAAGAAACTCATAATGACCATAGCGGGTTCTAAATGCAGTTTTCATCACGTCGCTTTCTTTCACCCTCAACTGGTGATAGCCCGATCGCAAATCGATCTTTGAGTAAACACACGATCCTTGCAGTTGGTCAAAAAGATCGTCAATCCGTGGAAGAGGATACCGATTCTTGATTGTTAATTTGTTAAGCTCACGGTAGTCGATACACATTCGGAAGGATCCATCCTTCTTCTTCACAAATAATACAGGTGCGCCCCACGGCGAAGAACTTGGTTGAATAAACCCTCGATCAAGTAACTCTTGTAGTTGGCTTTGCAATTCTTGCATCTCGGAAGGTGCAAGTCTATAGGGTGCGCGAGCTACAGGTGCAGCTCCTGGCACTAAGTCAATCTGAAACTCTACTGCCCTCGGTGGCGGTAATCCAGGCAGTTCTTCGGGAAAGACATCGGAAAACTCGTTCACAATACGCACATCTTCCACTTTCTTCTCCTCGGTTCCTACGGTTTTCACATGAGCTAGGACAGCAAGGCGTCCCTTCTTCATTATCTTTTGCGCTTTCACGCAACTAATGAGGTTCAGTTGTGAGGTACATCTCTCGCCATAAATGGTTAGTGGCTCACCGTCTCCTTGGGGTATACGAAGAGCTTTGTCTCCACAAATAATCTCGGCTCTAATCTTAGTCAACCAATCCATACCAATAATAACATCAAAACTTCCCAACTTAATGGGAATCAAGTCTATCTCAAAGTCTACACCGGCTATGTTGATAATAGCCCCTCGGCCAATTTGGTCCACTTTTTCAAGTTTTCCGTTGGCTACCTCGACAAGCATACTTTCCTTTAAGGGAACTAACGACCAATCTAACTTATCACAAAAATGTCTACACACATAGCTCCTATCGGCACCAGTATCGAATAGGACAGAAGCTAAAAGATTGTTGATTTTGAATATACCTGTTACCAAGTCGGGGTTGTCGCGTGCATCTCTTGCATTAACATTGAAGGCTCTAGCACGTGGTGGTCCGCCATCCTTACGCTTGTTAGGACACTCGTTTCTGAAATGGCCCGTCTTTCCACATTCATAACACTTCTTAGGCCCATTGTTGTTGTGGTTTGGCTTCACATTCAAAGTGGTAACCTTGCAATCCTTGCCAACATGTCCAGATCGTTGGCACTTCTCACAGATAACATTGCAATACCCAGTGTGGTGCTTGTAGCACCTATTGCATTGTGGTAAGGTTCCTTTGTAGTTCGGATTGGTGCGGTTGTTGTTGTTGGGGTTGGTGTTGTTGTTGTGCATGATGTTGTTTTGCCTGAACCCTTCATGTCGTTTTGCCGGGTTTTGATCATAGTTCCTACCCCTGTTGTTGTTGTGGTTGTTGTCCCATTTCCTCTTTTCACCACTAACAGTTTCAAACTTAGCCTTCTCCGGCTCGTCAAGGATGATTTGATTCAAGAGAGTATGCGCCATGCGCATTGCTTCGGGAACACTTGGTGGCTTGGATGAGGTAACATTACCCTTGATGGACTTAGGAAGTCCCGAGAAGTATTTCTCCAAACGCTTAAATTCGGGGGTGACCATGGTTGGACACATAAGAGCCAATTCCAAAAACCTACGGTTGTAGCTGTTAAGGTCGTTCCCTACGGTTTTCAATTGCATAAATTCGATTTCCATCTTTTGAATCTCGGTTCTCGGACAGTATTCCTCGATCATAGCACATTTAAATTCTTCCCAAGGCGTAGCATACGCCTCATCAATTCCTTGCGCTTGGGCCATGGTATTCCACCATGTAAGCGCGCCATCAGAAAGTGTGCAAGATGCAAATTTCGTTTTGTTAGCCTCAGAACAATTGCTAACCCTGAATACCGATTCCAACTTTTCGAACCATCTGGTGAGACCGACGGGTCCCTCAGTGCCACTGAAGTAGTGTGGCTTGCAGCTTTGAAATTCCTTGTAAGTACACCCATCTCGGACGACAGGTGGATTGACAGGCGGTGGTGGTGGAGCTTGGGGTTGTCTTTCAGCTAGTGCAGCAGCGACTCGCTCGTTAATCATTTCCTCAATTTGTGCCGCGGTGGGGGTAGATCTCCCGTTGGCCATGATGTTCTATACAAACATTTTGACTCAAGTCAAAATCCATTATGCAAATAATAATAGTACATTATATAACAACCAACATGAAAACAGCACAACACGTGTTGATTAAATAACGCAAGCAGATATAAGTACCACAAAACCATGAGATGATAACGTAAATAGAACACTTGCGCAAGAAGTAAGCAACACAAATTCCATTCATTAATGATAATAAGTTCATACATTACAATAAGTTCGTACATTACATAAGTGAAATATGAAATTACAAAAGAGATTACAATACAGAATCTAGTACAAAGTCCTACGGCGATGGTGGGTACAAGATGTCCAAAACATGAGCCAACTGCTCCTCGAGCTCAGTAACTCGAGTCTGGAGAATCTCAATCTCCCGCCTCATTTCCTCATTAGAGGAAGATGGTGGGGCAGGTGGTGCTGGCGGTGCAGGTGGAGCCGGTGGTGCTGAAGTGGATGGTCCGGCTCTGGGTGGAGACGGTAATATCTGTGGGTCGGCGGGGTACGGCACCAGCCGTTTACGAGCAGTGATCCTACGACGCCGACCATAAGCGTCAGTGACAGTACGACCAGGAATTATGCCAGCGAAGCGATACCGCTTCTTCGGCGGGGTAGAAGGTGCCTGAATCGGTCGGTCAGCGGGATCCTCCTCATCACTGGAGTCGTCAGATGAGGTGTCGTCTGAAGAAGCATCGGTGGAAGAACCGTCGTCTGAATCATGCGGTGGTGGCGCGGGTGGCTCAACATATCCGAAAGCGGCCAACATCTGTCGGTGTCGGCCTGGCGTAATCACGGCTAAGCGGCCGTCGGCAGTGCGTCGGCAAGGTGTGCGCCAGTGATTACGGAAGGGACCTTCCCCGAACTCCGCGGGGATCTCCATGCCACCAATGCGAGCCAGTTGCCTCGGGGGTCTGGAAGAAGACGCCGGGATAGGCACACTAGAGCTAGCTCCAGAACTAGAGGCGCCGGGGTCGCCAGTGGGTGTCGGGGCCGGAATGTCGGCAGCAGCAGCAGCAACAGGTGCAGCAGTGGGTGGAACAACGGGGCCTGAGCCGCTCGGGATGTCAGCAGGTGGAACGTCCGACATCTGAACAAGGAAAAATAAATTTTCCATGTCAGTATGTCATAAAGCAAGCAAATAATAGGCCAACAGTTTAAATCATGTATAACAATAAGTAGCATGGCAATATCAGTAATCGTACGAAACTAGCATGCAATCGAAAGCAAGTAATAGCATGCAGTAGTGAAATCACGTAGTAGCATACGGCATATAGCAGTAACAGTAAGCAGCAGCATGCGGTAAGTTCAGCGGAAACAAGTAAACTAACAAGTTGTAGATTAGTCCTATTAGTGAATCCTACTCGGGTCGGTCTTAGACTCACTAATGCATCCTAATTCCCTACAACCAATGCTCTGATACCAAATGTGACGCCCAGTACTAAATCATCATGTACGGACCATCATCAACAGGATCATTACAAGGTTAAGTACTATATGCGTTTTCAAAACAGAGTTTGCATTCATTAATAAAAGTGACGTCATAACATACGTCAATTGTTTTACAAATCAAAAGTATGCTTCACTAAGTAGAAGCATTAAATAAGTGTACGTGACCATAATGGTCGTTACATAACATAAGTTTATAAGTAAAAAGTTTGAATGCAAGATAAGTAGTCATGCGAATACAACTCTAGGCAGCGGGTTCTACAGCACAACAAGTATGATAGCGGAAGCGACTTCAAGCACCTGAGAAAATACATGCTTAAAAAGGTCAACACAAAGGTTGGTGAGCTATAGTTTAAGTATAACAGTAATGTAAGTAGGCCACGAGATTTCAGTGCTACAACGAGCGTTTCAAAAGTATGTAAAAGTATATGCTTAACCGTGGGCACCCGGTAACTAACTTAACGTTTAATGTACCCCCTTAAAGTGCACTTGGCAAGTGCGTATAACCTCGAAGTATTAAACACTCGTTAAATGCTAGCGCGACTAGCCCGAGTGGGGATGTCAAACCCTATGGATCCATATCTAAGATTCGCGTTCACGGTTCAAAAACCAATGATTAAACGTTACCGAGCTAAAGGGAATGTTTCTGCCGTTATATAACCCACACATATATAAAGTTTAAGTACTCGTGCCTAGTATGTAAAACATAAAATCCGCATGCATTCTCAGTTCCCAAAATAAGTTAAAGTAAAAAGGGAATGCTATAACTCACAATGATTAGTAGTAACGGTAAGGTAGTAGTCGGAAAGTGGTGTGCAAGTAACGGTCCAAACGTCCTCAACCTAAGTCAAATAGCACTAAGTCAATAAGTTGTCTCAAAAGGTTTACAAGTACGTAATTAAGGTCATAAGGGTCATCATCAATCATCATTAAACAAAAGGTAACAAGTAAGACTCGTTTATGAAAGTCGTTTAAAACAAAGGCTGACTTCGGTCAGTCACCACGGCCTCTACACAAACCGAACAGAGGTGAGGCCAGTGGCTATGGCTCCGTATATGAGTCGCTTAAGTGTGGTTAAATTTACAGAAGCTAACTCGTCTTCGTTTGACCGTGGCAACGGTATAAGTGCGAGTAGGTCTGAAATTTCTGCACAACGTTAAACGGACATAGTGACGATCGGAGGGCCATAAATCCTAAACCGTAACTCGGATGAAGACGAGTCCTAAATGAAAAATTATCTACTCGAAAAGTTATATCCAAAAATCAAGATGGGATCAGCCCAGACCTACTGGTCTGGTCCAGAAACAGCTGAACAGACCCTGTTGGACAGAAACAGTGGGTTTTGGAGAGTTCCGGTTGTCTCGGTGCTTGATGTTCATCACGGTTCTCATCCTTGATGCGTATAGCTTCAAGTGTACAACTCGTTGATGTGTTAACATCATTTTGACCAAGGTTTGTCCATCATAACTCAAGTGCAAGTGTTGTAAGTGTTTTGATGAACCAAGGTTACATCAAGGCTTAGTTTCAACACTTACATGAACTTTAGAAGTAAAAACAAGTTATAAACTTAAATCAACAACTAGTAAAGTGTATGTAAGCTTTATAGCTTTTGTTTATGACAAATTTTGAAGACCATAAGCTAGATAACTTAGATCTTTCAAAGGTATTTGAAGTTGTAACTAGTAAGTTACACTTCCATGTTCTTGAAACTTATAAGTTAACTTTTAAGTTCAAGAGTATTATGAGATCAAGACTAACTAGTAGCACTTGACCAACAAACCAACAACCAAGTAATCTAAGTGCATAAAAGTAAAGAAACAAGTTAATTAAACAAGTAGCTAGTTCAAGTGTTGTTCATACTTTAAAGATTCAACCAAAGTTGATCTTTAAGTAAAGTAAACCTCAAGTTTACTTCCATGACTTGCAAGTATGATTTTAACAACAAAGAACTCATAATCTATGAAACAAATAAAGTAGAAAACTAAATAAACAAGAAAAATGATTCATGGTTGCTCATACTTTTAAAGATTCAACCAAAGTTGATCTTTAAGTAAAGTAACTTTAAAGTTACTTCAAGAACTACAAGTAATGAGTTTATACAACTATGAACTTTAGTTATTTTGAAACAAAATATGTAGAACATAACTAGAGAGATTATGTTCTTGATGTTCTTGTTAAAACAAGATAAAGATGAAGAATCAAAACTAAAAAGTTTGATCTTGTAACTAGTAAGGAATAACAAGTAAGTAAGTAAATAACAACTAGTAAATAACAAGATTTAAGTGACTAGTAATCAAGACAAGTAACAAAGATTAAAAGAACAAAGTTTGATGATGATTATGGAATGTTAGAAATCGGTTTAGACAAGAAGAAAAAGAAAAGAAAAAGGCTTCAAGTAACTTACAAATTAGAGAGAAAAAGGAGAGAAACTTGAGAGGAAATTGTGTGTGTGTTTTGAGAGAATGAAACAAGGATGAATGTAATGAAAAATTGAAAGTAAAAGACTCCACTAAAGGCCTCAAACTTTCGGCCAGCTGCAATGGGAGGGTGGATGGAAGTGTTTGATGGTCACTAGCATGTAAAGAGTTTAAAAGTTGGTTAAAGAATGGGGTTACATGGGGATTATGGCAACTAGATTCCATTTGCAAGTTAACTACCTAGTTTGAGTTCAAGTATTACTTACACTTAAAAGAATGGGCTAAAGGTCCACTAATATAAGTAGGGTGGGCTTGGAAGCCCAAGTCAAGAGTCCACTTCATTAATTAAAGCCCAAGTTCAATAAATCCCAAGTTAAACCAAATAAAGCCCAAGTAATTAACCTATCACCTTAGTTAATTAAAATGATTAATAAAATTAATCATGAATGTAAATAATATCTTAAAATATTATTCGTGCAAGTTCCGGGTGTCACAAAGATGTTTCGGGCATTTAAAGTTCAAGTACGGGCAATCAAAGCAACATGTAAATGTAATAACATACATTCGATTAATCACACGTATTAATAATAATAATTATTAATAATTAACGTTGGAAAAACCAGGGTCGTTACAACCTCACTCAAATTTCGGGACGGAATTTCTTTAACGGGTAGGTATTGTAGTGACCCGGGAATTTCCGACCAAATTTAAACTTAATCTTTATATAATTTCGGCACGATAAGCAAAATCTGTAATGTTGAGCCTCGAAAGTTTTGAAATTTATATTCTTGTAATCAATTACCCATTGACTATTTCTGACGATTCACGAACCTTTAATTGTAAATGAAAATGTTTATATAAATAACTATACATGTAAATAACTATATTATAAATTAAAATAAATTAATAAACTATTAGATGATTAGATATTATAAAAGAAAACTTAAAACACAATTAAAATATGTAGTAGTTGAAATATATATGTATATATGATTGATATACATCATTAGTGATTGTATGCATAGTATAATATATAACATATATAAATGTTAAACATTCAATAGGTGTAAATATTTAATATATATATCATATAAGTATTTGATATGTATAGTTAACAATATTTAATATTTATACATACTTACAAATTAAAATATAGTTGTTATAATAAGATTATTAGTACTTTTATTATCGTTATCAATACTAATAACAATATTAGTATTATTGATATAATTATTATAAATTTAAATATTAAAAATTCTAATAATAAAAATAATAATTTTCGATACAAATATTATTAGGAGATTAATTAAAATTATAATTTACATTTAAAATAAATTATTAACTATTAGTAAACTTATTATTATGAAAATAATACAAAATATCATTATTACTTATTATTATTAATATAATATTATTATTTTTATTAGTAATATATTTATTAATTATTAATATTAATTTAATTATATAAATTATATAAAAATAGGGAACTGGTACGCTTTCTGTTTCCAGTCACTTTCTTGGGTTGAAAATTATGGTACTGATTGATTCTCCTTGTCTACCAGTCGTATTAAAAGACAATCACAAATTCATTCGGTTATATGAAATAAAAAAAAATATAAAAAAAAATGAAGAAGAAGAACCCGTTCTCTGTTTTTCTTTTTTTCTTCAATTTTCCAAATCTTTGAATTCGAATGAAATTCCAAAAAGTAATAATGCAGTTTTGTTAAAAATTATTTACTTAAACTACCTGTGAAGTTTCGGAATCCAATTCCTTGAATTGATTTCTAATTTTCGAGTCAAACCTTTGGAGTAAAAAGTCAACCAAATTGTTCTTCAATCAAATTCGTATTATCTGTTACGATTCAAGCTAAATTAACGATTTGTAAAGTTTCCATAATTGTTTTATAACCTATTTCGTGTTATAACTTTTATCTATATCGATACCATTTGCAAAATCATTATATTTTTTTTTTAAAACTCACGTCGAGCAGCAGCAAGGTTTAAACTTTTTTTTTTATTTTTTTTATCAATTAATCACAAACTATAATTTCTGTATTTGATGTTAAGTCCTAAATTCCAATCTCTATTGATTGTTGATATGATTTTGCTTATGTTGATTTTAAATGTATATGAAGAAGATGAAGAGCAATAAATAACAGTTATATTTATTTACGGGGTAGATAAATCAGAAAAGAAACAGGCGGATCATTGGTAAGGAGTGTTTATGCGTTAACGAGAGGTCTGGGGTTCGAGCCACACATGGGCTGTTTTGTTTGTGGGATTCATTTTTGAGGTAGTCTTTATCTATTTACTTATTATTGATATTCTTATTACTCATTTATATTAATTACTATTACTATTACTATTACTATTACTATTACTATTACTATTACTATTACTATTACTATTACTATTACTATTACTATTATTATTATTATTATTTATAGTTATTATTATTGTTATTCTAAATATTATTAATTATAGATATTGTGTTAGTTATTATTAACTATATGATATGATTTGTAACATTAGTTTCATTAATACAATTACGTTATTATCATTATTGTTATTAGTATTATCATTTAGAAAATTAGTAGTATTATCATTATTAATATTATTAATATTAGTATTAGTATTATCGAACTATTGCTAGTGATACTATTATGATTACAAATTAATGTTAAAAGAAACTATCGTCATTAGCTTTCAAATTAAACGCGAAGATTATAATTATTATAACTATGAATATCCCGGTGTTAATAATATTGATAAGATAATAAATATAGCAATTTTGGATATAAATATTATTATGGAAATGATTAAAATTTAATTAAAGTATGTTTTAAAAAGAATTATTAAAAGTTTTATAATTATTGTTATATAACATAGTATTATTATCATTATTATCATCCTTACTAAAATTATTATTTTGTTATCACTAAAACTATCAATATTATTATAAATAAATATTTCTATATAACAAATAATTTAACAGGTATATTATTAAAAATAATATATAGATTTATTCGAATACGAGTATATGTTTTAATATATATACAAATGATATAGGTTCGTGAATCCGAGGCCAACCCTGCATTATTCAATATTGTCATATGTATTTTTACTACAAAATACATTAGGTGAGTTTCATTTGCTCCCTTTTTTAAATGCTTTTGCAATATATATTTTTGGGACTGAGAATACCTGCGCTGTTTTTATAACTGTTTTACGAAATAGACACAAGTAATTGAAACTACATTATATGGTTGAATGATCGAAATCGAATATGCCCCTTTTTATTAAGTCTGGTAATATAAGAATCAGGGAACAGATACCCTAATTGACGCGAACTCTAAAGATAGATCTATCGGGCCCAACAAGCCCCATCCAAAGTACCGGATGCTTTAGTACTTCGAAATTTATATCATGTCCGAAGGAGGATCCCGGAATGATGGGGATATTCTTATATGCATATTGTGAATGTCGGTTACCAGGTGTTCAATCCATATGAATGATTTTTGTCTCTATACATGGGACGTATGTTTATGAGAAATGGAAATATGAAATCTTGTGGTCTATTAAAGTTATGAAATGATTATTTATGATAAACTAATGAACTCACCAACCTTTTGGTTGACAATTTAAAGCATGTTTATTCTCAGGTACGAAAGAAATCTTCCGCTGTGTAATTGCTCATTTTAAAGATATTACTTGGAGTCATTCATGACATATTTCAAAAGACGTTGCATTCGAGTCGTTGAGTTCATCAAGATTATTATTAAGTCAATTATAGTTAGATATATTATAAAATGGTATGCACGCCGTCAACTTTCGATGTAATGAAAGATTGTCTTTTCAAAAACGAATGCAATGTTTGTAAAATATATCATATAGAGGTCAAGTACCTCGCGATGTAATCAACTGTTGTGAATCGTTTATAATCGATATGGACTTCGTCCGGATGGATTAGGACGGGTCCTTTCATAAAACATGGTTTGTTAGGTGTCCAAATATGTATAGAAATGTGTATCTTAGTGTTAGTATTAGTGTTAGGTCTAATTGTACATGGGTAGATATGATCGGGCTTTAAATACCCCCTACTTAGTACGGAGTATTTCATCATATCTTAGCTTGAATTACTGTGTTTGGGTCTCTACATGGTAGCTACCTGGGTTATGTGCGGGGTAAAAACAGATCATGTAAAGTTTCATAACGGGTTAGCAGTTGAAGATTTATTTTATTTTTAGTACCATGTCAAGTGCTTATCAAAATTCTTGTCTTATAATAGTCTTTTTTTACATGATATTTCTTATAGTCGTTGGCAGTTGTTACGAGATCACATTACTAGCACCACGAGCAGAGATTTGGCATGGTGTGATTCTTCTTTCATGTTTATAAACATAAGAAGTACACTTAATGTAGAAAAATGACTTGCAAAAAATTCAGTAACTACTACCACCTCCGTCCCAGTTGTGAGTTACTTTATTGCTTTTCATGCTATAATTCAGATATTTTGAACAACATTTTTTTTCTTTAAATTTTTAAACATTTGAACTCTTAGAATGTTATACGTAGTATTGTTTATATATGTTATCATGGTTAAAAATTTTCTTACAATATCATAATTTCATAAAACCCGCAAAATGTGTAAAAACTGTAGAAATTACTGATCTTCGGAGTCTAAGGAGCTTTCAACCACAAAAGCGTTAACAACTTCCTCTTTTGGAAGAATCTAAAGTGAGATTTTATTTACCAAATTCTTATTGGGTGATTTGATAATGTTGTAAACACGTTGAATGTGTTTAGTAGCTTTTGTTAACAAATCTAAAATATATATTGTACATTCATTAAATTTTTATGAATGTCGTGCACTCATTTGTTGTTATAATATTTTTTTATCCATATTCACCATATAATCCTGATGTGCTTAACCTTACTGAAAACAAAAGAAAAAATCCAAACAAAGGAAGCATGAAGAAAACACCGACTAAACAAAAATGTTAGATCAATATTACCATATGTGAGAAACTACACCAAAGACTTGAGAAAGACATCAAAAGTTCCATTATCGCCGCTTGCAACGTTATAGGTTGAACTATTAACAGATATGAATAGTTCATTACTACTACTTTCGAATTCAAGTCTGGTACTTTATTTTCAACAAGATTTTTTATACATATTTTTACACACTTTAAAATTTGGAATGTTATGTTGTTTATTAATGTTATCAGGGTTGAAGACTATCTTAAAATATTATCATTTAATAAAACCCGCGAAATTGCGGGTCTTTAACTAGTGTCATTTATTATTATTAAGATCCTGTATAATATTTAGATGCAGCCAGAACTACGGCACGGCGTACATTATTCTATTTTATAAGTATATACATAACAAAGAGTTGACAAACGTTAATATGATTACTTCATAAAATAGAATATTCACCAAGCAAGGTATAATGTGTCAAATAAGAACTATGCCGTCTAGGTTTTTTTTTTAAAGAATTTAAATGAACGATTTATTAAATGTTATTTCATGCCTTAAGGTATGATTGACTAGGTCTGTCGATCGGTTTGCACTATCTATTGAACACAACACTAACAACATTATAACAACGTTGCACCAACTATATATATACTAACATCAGGCATACAATTAAAGCAAAAAAAACTTGATTGTGTGTTCGGTGTGGTTGAACAGCCTCCCAATAAGAACAAGCCAAAACTTTACTTGCTGCTAGTGTTTGTCCGCCATGATTGATCAACCAACTACTAAATTATGGGTTGGAATCTCATTTCCTCCGAAAATAACCCTTAGACAACCCGATATTTAAGAAAGCACACCATGAACGAAAATCCTCATATATAAATGGAAATTCATATTTCCATACTCTTTTTTAATAAATCCACCACAAATTTGTACTATTTCCCAAACTACCCTTATACTACAATTATATAATATAATATTTATATTTGTTTTTTTCTTTTAACAACTTTAATCTATTACGTTGATGTGTAAGTTTTACTTTTACGTCTTACTACATACGAAGCATTTGTCTTTTTCATCTTCTCAAATTAAACATTTCTCCTTAATAGTCTATGTAGTTTCTGTTATAATTCAGTAGGCTTATAATTACCTTTAGTGGTTTGATGTTATAATTCAGTAGGCTTATAACTACCTTTAGTGGTTTGATTCTTGATTAAGAATACTAATAAAATTATAAGAGGAGCAAAGAGAGTATATGAGAAGAGTATATATTATAAAGTCATCATACAGCAACATTATATGGTTCATATTTATAGTGCAACATTTACTGTTCAATTATCACGCTATATGCATCAAGTTGGATTGGATTTGTTGAAATTGTCGGCCACCATTTTTGGCATTATCATAACACTCCCCCTTGGATGACAATTTATTTTAAATAGATATCAACTAGTACTGCCTCATTAAAAACCTTGCTAAAGAAAAACTCAGTGGGATAAAAACTTTAGGCAAGGGAAAAAGAGTGCAGCATAGAGTTGACTCCCTCTTAAGTAGACATCGCTGAACTGTTACATCTTTTGAACATGCCTCATGCCAATATTGTGAACGTGTGTTCTGAAAATAGCTGTTGGGAGTGCTTTGGTGAAAAGATCAGCAGAGTTTTTGCTGGATTGAACATATCTCAATTCAATCTGGTTGTCCTTAATGAGATCTTGAGTGTATGAGAAGAATCTAGGAGGTATGTGTTTTGTTCGGTCACTTTTGATATACTCTTATTTCATATGTGCTATGCAAGCTACATTATCTTCATAGATAGTTGTTGGACTTTTATCGCGTTCTAGTTCACAAGAATCAGCAATGAGTTATGTCATTGATCTCAACCAAAAATATTCCCGAGTAGCTTCATGTAATGCAATCACTTCAGCATGATTTGATGATGTTGCAACAAGTGTTTGTTTTTTAGAACGCCATGATATTTCGGTACCTCCATTTAGGAATACATATCTAGTTTGAGATTTAGCTTTATGAAGATCAGATAAATAACCTACATATGTATAACCAGCCAAATCTTGTTTTGAATCGTTAGAGTAAAATAATCATAAATCAGTAGTTCCTCAAGGGTATGAAACATGTGTTTGATCCTATTCCAGTGTCTTTTTGGAAGGAATTGAGCTGAACCTTGTTAACAAATTAACTGCAAAAGAAATGTCAGTTCTTGTATAATTTGTAAGATACATAAGAGCCCCAATTCACTTAGATATGAAACTTCTGATCCAATAAGATCTTCATGATCTTCACATGGACGAAATGGATCAGCTTCAATATTGAGTGATCTAACAACCATAGGAGTACTTAATGGTTTTGCCTTGTTCATATTGAAATGTTTTAAAACTCTTTTCAGTATATGTTGTTCGATGTACAAGTAAACCATTAGGCATATGCTCAATTTGTAAACCAAGGCAATACTTGATTTTTCTGAGATCTTTCATTTCAAATTCTTTCTTTAGAAGTTGAATGGCTTCATGGATCTCTTTATTTGTACATATGATATTAAGATCATCGATATAAACAGCTATGATCACATATCCAGATGTTGTTTTTTTAATGAATACACATGGGCAAATAAGATTATTTGTATACCCTTTGCTTATCAAGTAATCACTTAATCGTTTATACCATTGTACAACCCATATAAAATTCTTTGTGATTTAATGGAATATATTTCCTTGTGTTTTGCATTAGATGCTTCTGATACCTTAAACCCTTCAAGTATCTTCATATATATCACTATCAAATGATCCATATAGATAAGCAGTAACAACATCCATTAGAAGTATTTTTAAATTTTTAGAAACTGCCAGGCTCATTAAGTATCTAAAAGTAATTGCATCTATAACAGGAGAATAAGTTTTTCTCATAATCCATTCATGGTCTTTGAGAGAAATCTTGAGTATACAAGTCTAGCTTTATCTTGTAACTTCATTTTTTCTCATTTCTTTTTCGTATAAAAATTCATTTTTTATCTCATACGTTTCACATCTTTAAAAGTGATAACGATTAATCCGAAAACTTTTCTTTTATTGAGCGATTCTAATTCAGCTCGTATTGCTCCTATCCATTGAGTCCAATCATGTCTATTTTGACATGTAATGACAGATTTTGGTTCCAGATCATCATCTTTATTCATGATGTCATTGTAAGATTATATGAAAAATTAATATTTGTTATTTTGTTTCGGTTCCATAATATTGCATAATTTATTGCAATTTATGTATTTACATCGTCAACATCCTCTGCAGAAGGAATATTGATTTGTGGTTCTTCTTGAACACCTTTTTACCTCATTATCAGCTGATTTTTTTTTCGAGAATTTTTATCTTTGGAACCAATTGGTCTTCCACGTTTTTGGCGTGGCAAAGACTCAAGAGTGACATTATTTCCAGCTATTGGAATTTCAATTCAAGTTGGAAAATTTGCTGCTGGTATATATGATTTAGTCACTCTTTTTGTATATGTAAATGCATCGGGCAATTTATTCGCAAGTTCTTGCATATGCGTTATTTTTGAACTTTCGTTTCACATTCTTTTGTGCGAGTATCAAGATACCTTAATTGATGTTCACATCATGAAACATCATTTTATTTATTTTTTCATTTCTCCCCCTAATCTAGAGAACAGTTTTTTATTAGAATGACAATCAGCAAAAACGTGCTGTAAAAATATCACCCGTCATGGATTCAATATATCTTATGATTGAAAATGTTTCATATCCAACATATATTTCAATCCTTCTTTGAGGAACCATTTGTTGTGGTGGTGCAATTAAAAATACACTGCACAACCAAATGTTCTAAGATGGAAAATATTTGGCTCTCAACCAAAATTAAGTTGGTAATGGAGAATATTTATGACTTGCACTTGGTTTAATGTGAATTAATGTCGCATCATGTAAATTTACATGTCCCAATATAAATATTGAGAGTTTTGTACTCATTATTAATTGTCTAGTTATTAGCTGCAAGCGTTTATCTATTGATTCAGCTAAACCAATTTTGTGTATGCACATGAACAACTTGATGTTCAACAACAATCGACGTAGACATATAATAATCATTAAATACTTGAGATGTTAACTCACCAGCATTATCAAGTCTCATCCTTTTAATGGTGTAATTAGAATAATGTGTTCTCAATTTAATAATTTGTGCAAAAAACTTTGCAAATGCCATATTACGGCTTGATAACACACAAACATAAGACCATCCACTAGATGCGTCTATTAGAACCATGAAATATCAAAATGGTCCACATGATAGATGAATTAGTCCATATATATCCCCTTGAATTCTTTCAAGAAACATTGGTGATTCTTTCTCAATGTGCTTTTCATTAATCACCATATGTGATTTTCATTAATCACCATATGTGATTTTCATTAATCACCATATGTGCTTTTTCATTAATCACCATATGCGCTTTTCATCATATATCCTTTTCACCATATGCGCTTTTCATCATATGCGCTGCGCTTTTTATCATATGCACTTTTCATCATATGCACTTTTAATCATATGCGCTGCGCTTTTCATCATATGCGCTGTTCGGTGCTACATGGGTATTTCTCATTTCCGGTTATTATTGACTGCTAATCATATCCATTATGATATATATCAGAGAAACTTAATAAATTTCTCTTTGATTTGGGAGAAAACAAAGCATTGTTTATCAGAAAATTCGTACCATTTGGTAATATGAATTTTTGCCTTTTTCGTTCCTTATATCAAGTTTGCAAGACCTGATATAGTATTTTTAATTCCTTCATTTGATTTAAATCAATGGAATATTTCTTAGATTTGATCATAGTGTGTATGTTACCACTATCTACAATACATAGGTCTTTACCATTTAATTGATGATGTATTTCAGCAAGATTCATACTAAAACTTCAAATAAGATAAGAAAATAATGAGTAATATTTCAGCCAGATAATCAAATTATATTACCTGCAAACAAGTTACAATCCGAAGTACATAAAAAAAAATAACACCTAATAAACATATATATATATATATATATATATATATATATATATATATATATATATATATATATATATATATATATATATATATATATATATATATATATATATATTATGGTCTAAAATCATTTACTTAGGAGTGATACATAACAAGCTAGGCATCTAAGAAAATTCAGGTCATTTAAGTCTGAAGGTAGCTCAGGGTTTACTTAATTAAGATTTTTCAACAGATTCACTCTCGTTTTCTTTTATTTTTGGACTTATTTGTAGAACTAAACAAGATGTTCATGTATTCAAGAAATACTAGACTGATGATCCATGTTACCAGATCATTAATAAGAATCTCTGGGATTCTTATATGAGTGTCTACTAACATCTTCAATTTTATTTGTTCATAGATCACGATTGTTTCTGAATAATTAATATCATATCTATCTTTGAATGCTTTCCATAATACACTTGGATCTTTAATAATACAATATACAGATTCTAAGACTCGTCAATATGTTTGCTAAGAAAATTACTTGCTATTGCTTTCTCTTGTTCGGAACAATAGTTATTTTCATTCAGGGTTTCATAAATACCGATTGATTCGAGATGTTTTTCTACATTCATAACTCATGTTAAGTAGTTATTCTCACTTGATTCTAAAGGAGCAAATTTAAGCCTTTTCAAATTCGACATTTTCTATTATCAAAAAGATGAACAACATAAATCATAATCATAATCAACTTCTATTCATAGACAAATAATAAAATGAAATTAGAATCATTTTAAATTCATAAGTAGCAAATAACAGAATAATGGCATGATTACAAATGATAAAACCACAAGAGCAGGATAGAATATAGGTTCACCCGGTGGTACATTAGCAACAATGATGATAGTTAGTATGACCAATACAACAGGAAAAATCATCCTTGTGGGAATCTTCTTTACAAAAAAACTTTTTGAGAGTGGTAATCTGAGAAAATGAAGATTGATTTGTGAAAATGTGAAAACGGAGATGTTTATTTTATATTTGAAAAATATAGTCGTTATAACGTCATCAGTTGATGTTAACAACCGTTATGTATATATGACCTTTGTAACGTCGTTAGTTGACGTTAACGACTGTTATGTACTCGTTGTATTAATAATAATTTTAATAAAAGAATTTTATTAGTACAAATACGATTACTATAAATACATTTAGTATAAATACGAGGATTAAGAGAATAAACATATTATGCATAAATAATAAATTTTAAGCATAAACATTAGTATGCATTAAATAAATAATGATTAATTGCATAAGTAATCATAAATGTTAGTTAACATAAATATAAATGTTAGTGAAGTTAATAAGAGTTAGATTCCAAAAATATAATTCAGGCAGTATAACCGACCATATATAACATAAATATAAATGTTAGTGAAGTTAATAAAAGTTAGATTACATAAATATAATTCAGGCGGTATAACCGACCATATATAACATAAATATAAATGTTAGTGAAGTTAATAAAAGTTAGATTACATAGATATAATTCAGGCGGTATAACTGACCATATATAACTTAAATAACATAAATATAAATGTTAGTAAAGTTAATAAAAGTTAGATTACAGAAATATAATTTTACTTATGATGATAATAATATTTACCTTACTAATAAATAATAGAAGATATCGTTAAAGAATTTCTTACCTTGATTAATGACTTGTGCTTTCTTAGAAAAACCTTGATTATACGGAGCACTTCGTGCTTATAACGTGTTATAATTCAGTAGGCTTATAACTACCTTTAGTGGTTTGATGTTATAATTCAGTAGGCTTATAACTACTTTTAGTGGTTTGATTCTTGATTAAGAATACTAATAAAATTATAAGAGGAGCAAAGAGAGTATATGAGATGAGTATATATTATAAAGTCATCATACTGCAACATTATATGGTTCATATTTATAGTGCAACATTTACTGTTTAATTATCACGCTATATTCATCAAGTTGGATTGGATTTGTTGAAATTGCCGGCCACCATTTTTGGCATTATCATAACAGTTTCTACTTTTAATACTTCATTTTCAGTAGGCCAGGTATGTATTATTATTATTATTAATTCTCAGCATAATTTAAGAATAGATCCTCGGAGTAATCAATCCTAACAATAAACTAGATGGCAAAGCCCGTGCGTTGCACGTCTTGTTTCATAAATATTATAGGAGCCCGTGTGTTGCACGTTCTGTACATATTCTAGGATAATGTAAGTTTGGGTAACTATCAAACTAAATCATACCATAATTCTAGTCTTAATTATGTGAATTCGTTTTATCATTATGCCAAATTCTTATTATCCTTCAAATCGCATCAAACATGATACAACTATGACATCAATAATACTTTTATTCCCATATCCTCCTACCTATTTATCCAGTGACAATCTTGAATGAAATGAAGTAGGCTGACAATTTAAGTAAATAACTCACTTGAAAATCAACTATGTACAAATTTTTTAGGATATTGGATAACTTCATGTACACTAAAATTCAAAGTTCATACGCTACACTTTATATAAAAAAAATGAAGTATAACATTTTCTTTCATAAAGCTACACAAATTTATGAAACACATTCACTGACACCTCACTGTTTGCTAATAGACATTTACATTGACCAACCTACCTTCAAATATGTAGGAATCATCATACATGTGCAAGTTGATAAATAAAAACTATGAGGCTTCAGTTTCACCGTACTGCAAAAATATAAAAACACTACACAAATTTAAAAAAGTTGTTGGTTAATGGACAAAGATAAACCACAAATAAATCATCAAAACTAATATGATTATTGTTTTATCAAAAATTATCACTTCTCAAATCAGGACAAAACCAATTCACTTTCAATTTAACTATCACATTCACATTACAATATAAAACAATCAGCAATGATCACCAATAATGACTAAGCAATTATAGATAACACAAATCATCTATACATACCTGATGAAAGTGCTGAAGGTACTAAAGTGACTCATAAACCATTATTACTTTAAGACTAAGAAGATTTACATTATAAATGTATTATTTTATACAATACATGTACTCTTAAATAATCTACTCTCAATATGATATTCAAGAATAGTGACTTGTAAGTTGGTTTAATCCGTTAGTTTATATATTAATGTAAGCATTTGAGTGTTCTAAAAAAACTTCCAAAAGAATATGAAAAGTGGTGTATTAATAAGTGTTAAATAATTTATTAATTTAAGTTAATTTGCTATTTAATATATCAAGCCTTATGAGTTCTTCAACGAAAAAAGTTGTAGGGTAATTTAGATGTGACGATCGCTCCAAATCCATATGGACGAACACGTCATTCATTGATTTCATTGCGAGGTATTTGACCTCTATATGATACGTTTTGTAAACATTACATTCTTTTGAAAAGGCATACCATAAATGAATATTTAAATCAAAGGTTTTCGACATATGATGATTTCTACATATAGACAATCACCGTATATAATAGTTTACAATAGTACTTCCGTTGACAATGCAGTCAAAATAAGGTACATGATGATGAATTGGTGAATGCAACGTTTTCTTGAATAAAGCATGCCATATAAGACTCCATGCACATAGCTTGTCTATCATATAAGAAAATAGCGGAAGACTTCTAGGGAACCTGAGAATAAACATGCTAACAAGTGTCAACACAAAGGTTGGTGAGTTCATAGTTTGTATGTTTCGCATAATCTGTATATAAAGATGGATCACAAGATTTCAGTTGTTTCATCCAGAAACGTTTATCAAAATATTCTACGAAATTGAGCACCCTGGTAACTAAACTTAACGTATATATAATTTGTACCCTTTGTATAATCATCTTAATAATACACGCAAACCAACGTGTACGCTTCTCAAATAGCATACGTCCGTTAAAAGGCTAGTGCTCTAGCTCGGACGGGGATATCAAGCCCTATGGATCCATATATAACTACTCGCGCCCACCAGTTCTTATAACTGGCAGTTACTAGTTACCAAAGCTAAGGGATTTTCGGTTCAAACTCAGTGTAGAATTTAGTATGTACTTGTATCCATTGCGTTTAAAATAAAGTGCATGTATTCTCCGCCCAAAAATATATATTGCAAAAGCAATAAAAAAGGGAGCAAATGAAACTCACACATATAAATATTGTATATCGGTTAATAAAGCATTTGCATGTATTCTCAGCCCAAAAATGTAGAGAGTAAAAGGGATCTTATGAAACTCACGCATATAAATATTGTATATCGGTTAACAAAGCATTTGCATGTATTCTCAGCCCAAAAATGTAGAGAGTAAAAGGGATCTTATGAAACTCACCTTAGCAGCACATAAGGTTGTTCACCAAAAATGACCGAAACTTGGAATGCAAAATTAATCGTAGATCTCAACCTAGAGAACATATGTTAGTCAATACATGTCTAATGGGTAATAGTGTATCACAATCCTAATGCTCGAGATTGACATACAAAATTTATCAAAAGTCATTTCAAAAAGTCAATCTGATTCAATACTATAGTTGAATGATTATGATAATCGAAACATTTTAACATTTCACATAGTTTCCCAATTCTTGTAAAATTAGACTATAGTTTTTATAAGGCTTTAAAATATGATAAAATAATCAATTTTGACAATTGTTCAACAAAACAAGACGTGCCTTATATAAGGGTTCATTTACTCGGCTGGTAATATTCAAAAATCCAATTTATCAATCTTACAAACAATTTATTTAAATATCAGTTGTAGATTCAAAAGCAATTTCAATTAACATCAATCATAATTCAGTTGATCCTATCTTTTAATTCGTTCACCGAAATTACGCGATTTCTAAATGAAAAGTTATTGATTTTTCGCTAGCTTTCCAAAAACATGCATATCATATACCTTTTATCAGTAATATATGTATTTAATTCATGATTCATCATAAACTGTTTAACGACAAAATTAATCGTACTAGCATTCATAATCCTATATACTCGAGCACTAGTCAGGGATACACTATTAATATACAATAGATAAGATATAAATGCTTACGTATCAATATTGTGATTCAATATTGTAGGAAAGTACGTAGACGCAATAAAGAAGATAAACACTAGGTTTGACATGCCAATAATACCCACGTACATTACCCATAACCTCCATAGCTATAACCCATAATTTCCTTAGCTCTATCCCGTTCGAAAAGCTTGTTTTGAAGTGACACACTCATGACCTCGTCGTAGTATTTTATGTATAATACTACTAATAATAATAAAATAAATAATAATAATCTTAATAATAATAATAATAATAATAATAATAATAATAATAATAATAATAATAATAATAATAATAATAATAATAATAATAATAATACTAATAATAATAATTTAAATAAATAAATAATTTACAGAGTAATATATATGTAAACAACTCGAGCAGAAACCAGATATTTATAGGCATAATTCCTGATTCTGATGCGCATGCGATCGCATGGGTTTTATGCCTATTTGCCATGCGATCGCATGGCCATCAGATCCAGCTCACATATTTTTTTGTTTTCTTGTTTGTCGACATAATTAAATATAATATATATAATATATATAATTTAAATAATTAATTATATATTATATTAAATTCATGTGCATAGTTGACTTGTAATTTTCGTTCCGAAGACTCGCACGTTGTCACTCGACTTATGTCCCGGTTCCGGTTTCTCGAACGCATTTTTGTACGCTTATAAAACTCGCAATTTACGTTTTGTGACTCGTACCTTTGTCAAAATATAGTCTTAAATTATCAATAAACTATATCATTTAAAGTGTATCTTAAACTTTCGAGTGTTTTGGTCATTTACTTCTATAAATCATTGTCTTGCTATTTGTTAATATATATATAATAACAAATCATTTTATGACCAAGTTAATATATATTTTCAACATTCATAAACACGTTTTAAATATACGTCGCAAGTTATTCATACAATTAATATTCCAACTTATCATATATATTCAAATAAATATTTAAACCAATAAGTTTAATGTATGGTATTAAACAATTAATACATTGTTACGTTTTCAAGTTATAGTATATATAAATGTACCTATATACATATAATTGTTCGCGAATCGTCGAGAACAACCGAAAGGTATTTGAATAGTTCAAAAATTTTGAGATTTAGTTTTACAAACTTTGCTTATCGTGTCAGAAATGTTAATCATACAAAGATTAAGTTTAAATTTGGTCAGAAATTTCCGGGTCATCACATTAGATTTATATATTATTAACTATTAACTATAAATCAATATGGAGTTAATCATAAGTCCTTAATTTATTATGGAGTAAATAAATGATGATAATTTACTTTTTACAAAGTAAAAAATTTTTAACCACTAAGTGGTTAATTTTTTTACATTAAGTGGTTAAATTTTTTAACATCATAATAAGTAAGATGGTTTAATGATCATATTTGTGACAACCCGGAAATTTTCGATCAAATTTAAAATTAATCTTTAAATGATTTAATATTTCTAACACGATAAGCAAAGTCTGTAATGTTGAAATCTCAAAAACTTTGAACTATGTTCATGTATTCATTTACCCTTCGACTGCTCTCGATGATTCATGAACACTTATGTGTAAATAGATATGTATGAATATATACATATGTGTGATTATTAAATTGAGAAATATTAATAAAACATTTAACGGCTTGGTTGATATGAAAATAAGTTATGAAATTATTAGTTTCAATATATTAGTTTCATAATACTTTACATAAACGTATTAGTTTCAATATAAAGTATTAGTTTCAATATAAAGTATTTGATGAATAATACTTTACATAAACGTATTAGTTTCAATATATGTTTATCAACGTAAATTAAAAGATAATATCAAATGATTGAATTATCAGATATATTATGATATGATTACGGGTCTCTGTTGTGAGGTCCACGTTGATTTGAGAAATCTTTCCATTTTAACAATATTCGGAAAATGGTAAAGTGATTTACAAGTATGAACAAATATGTCAATTAACGATAATTGGACAAAGGTTAGTAGAGATTCCTGCTTAACTTTCAATGCAATGATTGCCTCGTGTCTTTGATAAGATAATTATTTAGTTTTCATATTATTAAAAACGCTTACGATATAGATGAAACCTTTTAAAGAATGAATTTGAATATATACAATGAGTCAGAATGTTAATTGTTAAAACTATATATATAAATAACTTGCATCGTGTATTTAAGAAGTTAAAATAAACGCTAGTACATAAATGAACTATACATAGTTAAGTTTTAAAATGAAAACGTTATATGATATAATAATTTCTATTAGGTAAATGTTATGTGACATAACCAATGTTAAATATTTAAATGGTTTTAAATTATATAATGGTCTTTGAAATATAAATTAGTTTTGAAAAACTAAATATTATATTATTAAATAAATATTTCAAACATATATAATATGTAAAAATTTATGTTTCTAAATGAAAATATATATATTTTACAAAGTGCAAAAATATAAAATTTACTTAATCATAAAACGTTGTGACAATATTATTAAATATACTTTGATAAATGACTAAGAGTTGATTTTAAGAAGCAAATGACCAAAACACTCAAATAAATAAGTTACATTTTGAGTGGGATAGTTTTCATTGACTTGAGTCTTGTTAAGTATAAAGGTACGTGTCGCGAAACATAAAGTACTATTTTTCTAAGCGTACGGAAATGCGTTCGAGAAACCGGAACTGGGACATAAGTCAAGTGACAACGTATGAGTCATCGGAATGAAAATTACAAGTCAACTATGCACGTAAATTTAATATAATATATAAGTAATTATATGAATTAAATATATTATATATATTATTATATAAACTGTCGGCAGCATGAGGTTAAACGAGTTTGAGCTGGCCACAGTAGCCATGCGATCGCATGGCTATGACCCTCAAAACCCATGCGATTGCATGGGTGAGGATATCAGCAAACTTCTATAAATATCATTCGAGTTCGGTTTGTAAAACACACACATACATCCAGCGATATACTACTCCCTCTATTATTTATATTATTATTATTATTTATATTATTATTTATATTTATATTATTAAGATTAATATTATTATTAATCTTATTATTATTATTAGTATTGGTATTATTATTATTACATAAAATACTACGACGAAGTTATGAGTAAGTTATTTCAAATGGGTTTTTCGAGCGGGATATAACTAAGGAAATTATGGGTTATAGCTATGGAGGTTATGGGTAATGTTCGGGGGTATGCTCGTGAGGTCAATCTAGTATTTATCATCTCCGTCGCGTCTACGTACTTTCCTGCAATATTGAATCACAATATTGATACGTGAGCATTCATATCTTATCTTTTATATATTATTAGGGTATCCCTGAATAGTGCTCGAATATATATGATTATGCATGCTTGAATGATTAATTTCATCGTTAAATAGTTTATGATAAATCATGAATTTAATACATATGCTACTGAGATAAGGTATATGATATGCATGTCGTTGGAAAGCTGACGAAAAATCAATAACTTTTCATTTAGGAATCGTGTGATTTCAATGAACGAATTAAAAGATATGGTCAACTGAATTATTATTAATTTTAGTATTATTATTGTTAAAATGATTATTATTACTATCATCGTTATTATCGTCGTTATTATTATTATCTAATTATTATTATTATTATTATTATTATTATTATTATTATTATTATTATTATTATTATTATTATTATTATTATTATTATTATTATGATCATCATCATCATCATCATTATCATTATTAATAGAAGTATTATTATTAAAAATTGTTATTGTTATTGTTATTATTATTACTATCGTTATTATCATTAAGGTTATTATTAATATTATTATTATTATTATTATTATTATTATTATTATTATTATTATTATTATTATTATTATTATTATTATTATTATTATTATTATAATTAGTATTATCATTAATATTATTATAATACTTATTAGTGTCATTATCATTAAAACTAATATTAGTATCATCTAATTATTATGATTGATATTATTATCATTATTATATTATGAATGCGATATAAAAGAGGACTAAAAGCTATTAAACAAATCGATTAGGAAATAATGAGTATGAGTGTCATGATGAAATTAAAATATTGTAAGATATTGATTAAGAGAAAAATATCATTTTCATTATTTTTATCATTATTATTATTATTAAAAGTATCATTAATATTAAAACTATCATTTTTATTAAAATTATTATTTTTAATAGAAATATCATTATTATTATAAAATATCATTATTATTATTATCATTTTAGTATTATTACTATTAAAAATTATCATTTTGAATAGAATAATTATTTTATAAAATATTATTATTACAGTTAATATTAAAAAGTAACGTTATTATTAAAATTATCATGATTAGAATTATTATTTTATCATAATTAATATCATCATTAGTAAATATAAATATTGTTATTATTATTAGTAGTAGAATAATAATAATAATTATTATTATTATTACAAAATAATACAACTTTTGTTCATTATTATTATTATCAATATTATTTTATCAAATAAATATGTGATACAAAGATATTTTTACCACACATAATATAATTACATTAATAATACATACCACTAGATTTTTATGATATTAAGTGAACTTAATAAATTTTATTACTTGAGATATATAAGAATATATTTTTATCATATATAAATTTTAATATAAATTTTTATTTATTAATAAATGATTTGTATTATTTACTTTAATAAAATCTGATAAATATATTTAAATATATAAAACGACTATGTTTAAGTTATATAATAAACATGTATAGATTTTAGAAGTCATTTTGAGTCAAGTTGACTTTTGTTGACTTTTGCATGATAATCTCGAGCATTAGGATTGTGATACACTATGACTTGACCTAAATTGTTAGATAAATATTGACCAACATATGAATATATATAATTAATATAGGTTCGTGAATCTGATGCCAACTCTACACTTGTTCAATACCGTCATATGTATTTTTACTACAAAATACAGTATTATGAGTTTCATTTGCTCCCTTTTTAAATGCTTTTGCAATATATATTTTTGGGACTGAGAATAATGCGCTGCTTTATAAATGTTTGACGAAATTGACACAAATACTTAAAACTACATTCTATGGCTGGATTATTAAACCGAATATTGCCCTTTTTAGTCTGGTAATCTAAGAATTAGGGAATATACACCCTAATTGACGCGAATCCTAAAGATAGATCTATTGGGCCCAACAAGCCCCATCCAAAGTACAGGATGGTTTAGTACTTCGAATTTATCATGTCCGAAGGGAGTTCCAGAATGATGAGGATATTCTATATGCATCTTGTTAAGGTCGGTTACCAGGTGTTCATCATATGAATGATTTTTATCTCTATGCAGTGCGAAATGCCTGATATGAGTTGATGTTTATGAGAGATGAAAATGAAAATCTTGTGGTCTATTAAATTAATGGAAATGATTGTTTATGATAAACTAATGAACTCACCAACCTTTTGGTTGACACTTGAAAGCATGTTTATTCTCAGGTATTAAAGAAATCTTCCGCTGTGCATTTCCTCATTTTAAAGATATTACTTGGAGTCATTCATGGCATATTTCAAAAGACGTTGCATTCAAGTTGTTGAGTTCAATAAAGATTATTATTAAGTAAATGATAGATTAGATTATTTATAGTTGGATATTATGAAATGGTATGCATCCTTGTCAATTTTCGTTGTAATGAAAGTTTGTCTTTTAAAAACGAATGCAATATTTGTAAAATGTATCATATAGAAGTCAAATACCTCGCAATGTAACCATATGTTATTGTATTCGTCCTTATGGATTAGGACGGGTCGCTTCAATATTTATGAATCTTAGAGTCAATTTTTAATTATAATATATATATATATATATATATATATATATATATATATATATATATATATATATATATATATATATATATATATATATATATATATATATATATATATATATATATATATATATATATATATATATATATATATATAACTATATCTACTATAATATTCTATATATCATTTATTCTTCTTTCCATCTTAAAAAAATCAAGAATACAACATTAGTAAGATGGTGTACTCTTTTGTATGATTGATATGGAAAAATGGAATGAAAATGACATATTTATATTTATAGGCTAAAAAAAATAACTTACGTTACTTAGAAGATGAAAGGTGCATATATTTATTAATTATTAATTACATAAAATTTATTTATGACATTTTTATTTAATATGATTTTTTTAAAGTTTTTACCATAATAATTTTTAACTTTTTTTTACCAATCTATTAAATTGTATGAGTTAATTTTATTGAGTTAAACATATTTAATACACCATACTTATGATTCTAGGACTCAATTACCATAGATATATAGATATAGATAGATTTGAGGTATGTATTAAGTATTATTTTTTAATTCTCAAACTGATCTATATGCAGGGGCGGATTTACTATGGGGCAACCGGGGTCACCCGCCTCCGATAACTTAAATCTTTTTAAGAATATTTTTTATTAATCTATACTCAATTGTGCAAACCTAGGTTATAAATTATGTAAATGAAACTGTAACTGTTAACTTAGATGGTTAGCCCCTGCTTCCCCTCATAGAAAGGTTGCAGGCTTGTTTCTTGCACATGTTATTGTGTTTTTAATAGCTATATGCATATGTGACTTAAAATCTATGTCATACCCCGTCCAAAATCCTTCTGAACGAATACAATAACATCTGATACCATTGCGATGAACGGACCTCTATATGCCATGAATGACTCCAAGTAATGTCTCTTAAATGAGTAAATGCACAGCGAAAGATTTCTTTCATACCTGAGAATAAACATGCTTTAAAGTGTCAACTAAAAGGTTGGTGAGTTCATAGGTTTATCATAAAAACAATAAAATTCATCATTTTGATAGACCACAAGATTTAAATGCTGCATGGTACAAATGGGCCCGAATCCTATACCCACCTGTAATGTATATGCGATATCTTTCAAATACAGTACACCTTTCTCGTGTACGAAATCATTTTTCATAAATTTTAGTAACCGTACACATATCTCGTGCACAAAAATAACATACACATAACCTGTGTATAAAATCATTCTCTCGATACATAACATTCACTTTACTTTCATTGCTTGGCTTGGTAACCGACCTTAACATATAATGCGCATCAATAATATCCCCAAAACAGAACATCTCGTATGTATAATATATAAATTTCAAAGTACTAAACACCACGCCCACTAGCCCTTCCGTCTAGTGAACATTCTGGGTGGGGGTGTTAAACCCGGTAGCTACCTTTAGGATACGCGTAAATTAGGGCCATACCCGATTCTAATTCTTAGGTTACCAAGCATAATAATCAGGGGAAAATATTCACATAATGGTGACAATTATCACGTCCACATAATTCAATGGTGGTGATTATTATGTCCACATAATTCAATGGTGGCAATTATCATGTCCACATAATTCATTAAAGGAATATTTTGCTTGTGTCTATCTCGTCAAACATTTATAAAAGCATTTCATATATTCGCAGTTCAAAATATATTTCAAAAGCATTTAATAAAGCAGTTATAAAAATAGCGCATGTATTCTCAGTTCCAAAAATATAAAAGTAAAAGGGAATCAAATGAACTCACCATACTGTATTTTGTAGTAAAAATATATATAACGACATTGGACAAGTGTAGGGTTGACCTCGGATTCACGAACCTATATCAATTGTGTATATTAACACATATATTTGTAATCAAACAAATTTATATATATTATTTCTTAGTTTATATGTTATATGTATTTAATTTGTATATATTTAAAATGATTAATATTTATACATGTAGATATCTTAATATGTATATTAGTATTTTATCAATAATTTGTTATTTGTAATATTTATAAAAATAATGTTAATATGTTTAGTATATAATTATATGTAATATAAGTATAATATTTATTTGTTATAAAAAATAATAATAAAAATGATAATTGAAATAATAATGATAATTAAAATAGTAATGATGATAATAATGATAGTTTTTAATAATAATGTAAATTAATAATAATAATATTAAAAATAATAATGTTTTTATATAAAAATCATTTCAATAATAATAATAATGATAATAATAATAATAATAATAATAATAATAATAATAATAATAATAATAATAATAATAATAATAATAATAATAATAATAATAATAATAATAATAATAATAATGATAATGATAAATAAGTAAACTACCTCAAAGGAGTAGCCCTTTAAAAAAAATGCCCAATTCCGGGTTTGAACCCGCGATGTCCCGCTAACCCGATAATATCCTTAATTCTATATAACCCATATATTTCTGTTTTTCATCTTCATAACACAAAACCCAAATATATCTTCATCATCAATCTTTTTATCATTATACCACAACCATAATCTTAATCATAATCTTATGATCATCATTTCTATCATCTTAACTTCAACGATTTCATCATCATTATCAATCTTAACTATCATCGTTACTCTTTCGTATCGTCATAATCAAAAACAACGATTATCATAATCATCGGGCTTTGTCATTAATACAACTTTCGGTCATCATCAAACTTCCCTCGTCATCTTCATCATCATCACAGAAATACTTTCATCACCGTTACTTCCTTATCATCATCATCAAAACTAAATCATTTTATCATTACTTACTCATTATCTTATTTGATGAAACATCAAAACATCATCATCCAATATTACGGTTTTATTAACATTCCAACATCAATTTCCATCATCTTCTATACGATCACTTTAATTATTAATTCGAGTATCATCATTATAACCGTATGATCATAAACAATGCATCATCATCTTTAACAGGCTCGATCACCATTATTTTCGTCCCACAATCAGGCCCACTATTAAATAGATTTTTAACAAGGCTTAAATGAAGCTTAATAGCTCAATAATATTTTTAGACATGTTAAGGCCCAATCAATTAAATAAGCCCAAGATCAAATAATCTAATCATATAATGATTAAGTCCATTACTTGTTGATTTGTGATATTGCTCGTCATTTACAGATGGGAGATTATCAGGCGTAGCAGCGAACCACAATTAAATTCCCCATGGTATCATCAAACATAAACCGTCACTTATTATAACATCATCCTTTCTATATTCTCGGCCCAAACAAGAAGTTCATAAATTCATTTATATCCTAACAGTTTAGGGCCCGATCAGCAAAACACAAGCCCAACTATTATTCTAAGGAATCATGGCCCAATCAGCATACTCTACACAACCACACTAATCCCTACGGCCCAACAAAATTTTATGTGCGTTCGGTTCAATTTACTGAGAAGACCTTATACGTGGGATTGAGTGGGGTTTGGATTTTGTTTGCATTAGACAGATTAACAACATAGTTGCTATTCGAATATTAAAAAAAAGATAGTGGAGTTGATTATAGAAATAAGTTTTACCTACCCACTAAAAACACATGTCCCATATATTTTTGGTCGGCCATCAAGAGAAAGGAAAAGCACCTCACAGCTGTTTTTGCATCGATATCTTTGTTTGCAACAGCAGGTTCCAATTTATAATTGTTGTATGGGTTTAGCGAAATAATAACCAAGTGTGCTAGCTGTCGTCGGTTAATATTGATGGTGGTGAAGTTGTGGTAATAAAGTTATTTGATAGATGGCAACGTATAGCAGCAACAAAGGGTTGTTTTATTGGCACTATGGTTTTCAAACTTCTGCAACTATTGGTGTTTATTGTGGCTATTGGTGACGGCAGTCTTCAATCATAGTAGCGAGAGAGAGAAAAAAAAATGAAGGGTGGCGGTTGGGCTGTGATTTCTAGTTGAGGAGTGGTGTTGGGTTTAATCAACATGGAACACGAATGAAAATAGAAATTGTAATGGTCCTGCTGTTTTCGTTGAAAAAAAAATATAGTCTAAGATGGTGTTTAAATGGTTATTTAAGGTGGCTATTATGGTGTTCACGAAGAAGAAGGAAGAAGAGAGAGAAGTGAGAAAGAGGAATAAGGGTGGCAGTTTAGTGGGTTCAAGGTGGTGGTGCGTTCAATAGTAACAGAAAAAGGAATCATTTAGCGAGTAGTAGCAGGTTACCTTAACAGTGGAAGAATAGAAGATGGCGTAATGGTGGTGGCGGTTCATGTTGAAGTTCAAGAGAGGGTGTAAGAGAGAGAAGAAGATGAGAGAATGGTGCGGTTTGGATTTTGTGTTGGTGATGATTTGTTCGTGACAAAACAGCAAAACAAACATAGTAGTTATGGAGGTTATCATGGGTTCGATTATGGTGCTAGATGGTAATGGGTTTAGTGGCGATTAAATGATTTTAGGGTGACGATGGTTTTATGTGATGGTGAGTTCTTGATTCAAACAGAAGAAGGAATAAGAGTAGAAGTTTGGATTGATTAGTAGAAATACTAAAGGTGATGTTGGCTTGGTTTGAAGTTCTTGGTGATGGTTATGAATTTTGTGTGCATCTTCATAACTTGAAATACATATTTGTTTACATGTATAGAATTAGATAGATAGGGAATTAGAATAGATAGGATAGCTAGATTAGACAACTAAACCGAAAGCAAATGTAAGGTACAATAATGTGAAGACAAGAAACAAAATTTACAATAGCAAGATCGTGACTTCTAACATAATGGAATAATTCTAACTTTCTTCTTTGTATTTATCTAAATTTGAGATTTAAATGAATTTGTTTATATTATATATTGTTTAAGTATTCAGATAAAGACATGAATTTAGCTGGAAAACAAAAATCAAAAGTGAGGAAAAAGCCTTGAAGGATTTGTCTGATTGATTTATATATATATAATTAATATCGATTATTAATAAATATAAACACATTAATAATATTAATATTTCTAATATTATTTATAATAATATAAGTAATAATAATAATATAAATAGCAAGGATAATGATAATAATTTTTAATAAAAATACTAAGTTTAATAATTAATAATAATGGTAATAATAACTATAAAGATGATATATGATAATAATATTAAGTGGTATTAACAATAATAATGGTAATATATAATGATAATAATGATTCTAAATGATAATACTTAATTATTCTGTTTATTATTTTACATTTTTAATTCAAATGGGTTAAAGTGTCTTTTTATTTTTTCCTAAAAAAAAATTTATATACATATATTTATAATATTTATATACATATATTTATATGTATATATATATATATATATATATATATACATTTTTATTTATACAGAGTTGTTCGTGAATCGTCGGGAGTAGTCAAAGGTTAACTGAATGTATGAAACAGTTCACTAATTTTTGAGAACCAATGTTATAGTCTTTGCTTATCGTGTCGAAATCATATTAAGATCAAATTTAAATTTGGTCGGAAATTTTCGGGTCGTCACAGTACCTACCCGTTAAAGAAATTTCGTCCCGAAATTTGAGTGGGGTTGTCATGGCTAACAATAAAAATGTTTTCATGACGATAATGAGTTGATAAATATGATTTTATCTTCATTAGATAAAACAATTCGGTTACTCGAAGCGTACGAATGAAGCTATCACAAAAGAATGAGATGAGTAATTAAAATCTTGTCATATCTTTGGATGTAGACATGATTGATTTCCGGAGTTCAAGGAATTTAGAGAAAATCTTCGTAATGGAATTTGGTTTTTTTTCGGTAATTAAGGAAATTTAGGATCCTCTTTAATTAAATGTGATGATCTGCCTCGATTACTCTGTATGATATTTCGCTATAAATTTACCTCTTCCATTCCACTATTTTCACCACTCCAATACTTTCTTTCTCAATTAATACTTTCAAAGATTGTGAAAATGTTTAATCCAGCTCTGGTTCTTGAGCTTAAGTAAAGCGATCAAGACGTCTCGATTTGTAGGTATGAAGTTCGAAAGAACATAACTAAGATTCTAAGCAGAAAGGAAAAGTAATAGCACGATTTGATTTTTAAATTACCAGAATCACGGAAGATAGAACTATCATGAATATATTTTCTTGATATGTTCGGAGGTTAAGTAGAATGACAGAGTTATGTAACATGGCACATGAAGAGGGTAAGATTTGTGAACCTTCATCACGTTCCATTAGAAACTCAGCATGACAAACTGTAATATAATCACGTTGACTGGGCGTCATTATATTATACTAACTCATGCTTCATAATTTAAACTCACATTTTACAGAAGTATAGAAGCTAAAACAGTTTCGTTTATGATGCAACATTGATAGCACGAGTGGATAGCTAATTTCGGACAAAGATATTTATGAAAATATCCTCAGAAATATCGAAGATATTTATGATGATATTTTGGAATTTCTAAGATCGAAGATTGATGAAGAAAAATGTTTCGCAAGATTTTAACATGTCTTCGTAGCAAGATATTCTCTAAAGATGTCATCGGATCTAGAATTACATGGATTCTTTTGAATATAGGGTTTGGTCCTTGTATTTATCCTTGGTCTCCTTCATGGTTAGCTCAATCCATTTTTCAGTACCAAATTTTCTATCGAGCGTTCCCAACACTCCATTCTTTATCATCAAACTCTTGGCCATTTAGACCATCTATAATTTTGTTGTTTCCTCTGCATTTAATGCTACTATATCTGAACCATTTGTTATCAATCCGAGGTGGTTTCAAGAGAACTGTGTTTTTAGATGATTAAACGCTGATGGTAATCGTCAAGATACGAATGATTGTTTAGGATGAAATCAAGTGGCAAACTTATATATTAAGTTATAATAAGGCTAATCCGAATGAAAGTCGAAGATGATTTGCTGGAGCTGTGACAAAATTGGCTAATTTTGGAAAGGTATTATAAGTTATCTTCGGTAATAACACGTCAATGGATCTGGCACAGTTTTGAATTCAAAGTATGGCTTTGAAAGATGTAGGAATCTAAAAGTGATGTCTTCTGTTAAATCTTGACTTGGATTTTGATCGGTCAAAATCCGAATATGAAATTAAATTTGAATGAAAATGGTTATTCTTTGATGAAAGGATACGTATATCTGTGGTTGTAAGTAGGATAGTAAATGATTGTTGAATCGGATTTGAAGAATGTACAGTGTAACTTATTAATGTGAAATCTAAATATTCCTCGGGTATTACCTACCCGTTAAAATATTTTCACCATTAACAGTTTGTACAAAAGAACTTTTAATTACAGTCTTTATGAAAATATATATACATATATATTTTCTTCAGATTTAGTCATGGATTTAATGAGTTAATATGATATTAAACTCATATGTTTTTTGGTTTGAGCTAGAATAAGTAATCTCTAAAACTATTAGGATCCACATCTTCTTCGCAGAATATTAATGAAGTTATGGATCAATACTTCATCGTTCATTGTTATTGGTACTCCTTGGTATCTATGGTGCGTATGATGTTGATGTTCGAGGTATAAATTATAATGTCGAGACGTGTGATGCGGATGTTGTTGTTGGTGGTAATGGTAATGTTGATGCTGGTAACATTGTTGAAGCTGGTACGTTTTGCACCATATTTTTCAAAGTTACAACTCGGGCGCGAAGCTCGTTGGCTTCTGCTATTACTCCGGGATGATTGTCGGTCAGAATGAGCGGATGAATAAGATCTAGAATTCGAGATAGTATATAATCATGACAAGATACTCTGGAAATGAGAGAGAAAATGGTATTTCAAACAGGTTCGCCGGTAAGTGCTTCAGGTTCTTTGCCAAGAGGGCAATAAGGTGGGTGGAAGGGATCGGCTTTTTCTTGTCTTCAATGATTTAGTAGACTACGAACCCATCAGATGAATTGGGGATGGCTGATTGGTTGATTCATTCTAGAGACACTGCTTTCGGAACTTAAGTGAAACTCCATATCGGAATCCGAGGGACTTGAACTAGTGGCGAGTTCCATCTTGTATGGTTAGATAAAGAGTTTTCGATATGAAATGATTTTCGGATATCGGATGATATTCTAATTACATAGAATACCTAATAAAGTACAGAAGATCCCGTAGATTACGGAGGGAATTAAGGTAACGTGTCAGACAATGTCTAATGTGATGGAATATGAATTTTTCTGTACACCCTCTATGCAATAATTGCAATAAGATGTGTCGAGACTGAAAATGATAAGTAGATATATTTTTTTTTTGACAAAGAATGATAAGCAAAACTTTTAACATGCAGACCAGGTTCAAGTCCAGACTTATTAATATATCCTAACAACTACTAGGTCGAAGTCCAGACTCATTAATGCATCCTAACAACCACTAGTTAGACACACTAATGCAAGACCTGGTTCGCTAAGACCACCGCTCTGATACCACATGTCATACAGTGGGGACGCATCCCACTCAGTGCCTTCCCAGCTACTGCCTGGTGATCACTGAGTGTACCTCAGACACTGATTTTATGGCCCTGACTCTCGGCAAAACCAACCATATTCGGACCGCGAGGAGTAAGAGCTAATGCTTCGTCACAGGTAACACTGTGAGAACCCCCTCACGATTAAGCCGACGACACAGCTTAAACCAGCTCTGATACCACACGTCATACCCCGTCCAAAATCCTTCTGAATGAATACAATAACATCTGGTACCATTGCGATGAACGGACCTCTATATGCCATGAATGACTCCAAGTAATGTCTCTTAAATGAGCAAATGCACAGCGAAAGATTTCTTTCATACCTGAGAATAAACATGCTTTAAAGTGTCAACCAAAAGGTTGGTGAGTTCATAAGTTTATCATAAAAACAATAAAATTCATCATTTTGATAGACCACAAGATTTAAATGCTGCATGGTACAAATGGGCCCGAATCCTATACCCACCTGTAATGTACATGCGATATCTTTTAAATACAGTACACCTTTCTCGTGTACGAAATCATTTTTCATAAATCTTAGTAACCGTACACATATCTCGTGCACAAAAATAACATACACATAACCTGTGTATAAAATCATTCTCTCGATACATAACATTCACTTTACTTTCATTGCTTGGCTTGGTAACTGACCTTAACATATAATGCGCATCAATAATATCCCCAAAACAGAACATCTCGTCTGTATAATATATAAACTTCGAAGTACTAAACACCACGCCCACTAGCCCTTCCTTCTAGTGAACAGTCTGGGTGGGGGTGTTAAACCCGATAGCTACCTTTAGGATTCGCGTGAATTAGAGTCATACCCGATTCTAATTCTTAGGTTACCAAGCATAATAATTAGGGGAAAATATTCACATAATGGTGGCAATTATCACGTCCACATAATTCAATGGTGGCAATTATCATGTTCACATAATTCAATGGTGGCAATTATCATGTCCACATAATTCATTCGAGGAATGTTTTGCTTGTGTCTATCTCGTCAAATATTTATAAAAGCATTTCATGTATTCGCAGTTCAAAATATATTTCAAAAGCATTTAATAAAGCAGTTGTAAAAATAGCGCATGTATTCTCAGTCCCAAAAATATAAAGAGTAAAAGGGAATAAATGAATTCACCATACTGTATTTTGTAGTAAAAATACACATGATGACATTGAACAAGTATAGGGTTGACATCGGATTCACGAACCTATATCAATTGTGTATATTAACACATATATTTGTAATCGAAAAAATTTATATATATTATATCTTAGTTTATATGTTATATGTATTTAATTTGTATATATTTAAAATGATTAATATTTATACATGTAGATATCTTAATATGTATATTAGTATTTTATCAATAATTTGTTATTTGTAATATTTATAAAAAATAATAATAAAAATGATAATTGGAATAATAATGATAATTAAAATAGTAATGATGATAATAATGATAGTTATTAATAATAATGTAAATTAATAATAATAATATTAAAAATAATAATGTTTTTATATAAAAATCATTTCAATAATAATAATAATAATAATAATAATAATAATAATAATAATAATAACAATAATAATAATAATAATAGTAATAATAATAATAATAGTAATAATAATAATAGTAATAATAATAATGATAATGATAAATAAGTAAACTACCTCAAAGGAGTAGCCCTTAAAAAAAAATGCCCAAGTCCGGGTTTGAACCCGCGACGTCCCGCTAACCCAATAATATCCTTAATTCTATATAACCCGTATATTTCTGTTTTTCATCTTTGTTAACACTTATTTTCTTATGAGGTAAGGCTTAGTGTGTCAACACGATACTAGAAGTAATCTAGCTTTAGGTGGGCAAGTGTTGCCGATTGATGTTTGCTCTTGGGAAATAATCCCTGCAGACCCGGTTCACAAGTGTAGAAACTTGTAGGGTGGCTTAATCAATCTGTCGTCCGTAGAGCGTAAAAGTGCTAGCCGGATGACTTCTAGTGAGAGAAAGTGCTAGAGAGAGAGATGAAGTCTCTGTTCTCAAATTTATCAGAATGTCTGTACTGTGTAAAATGACGACCCAAGGGGTCTATTTATAGTGTCAGATCCACCGGATTGTTCGGGGACACGTGTCAGATGATGATACGTTCTGTTACTTGTGATCCGAAATTTATGCTGAAAGTGGTGTTCTCCGGCCAGGGCTTAAGCGCTAGGCGGCCTTTAGGGCTTATGCATGACGGAGCGACCTGTACAGCGGAGAACGCTGGACGGATAATTCCACAAAACTGTTGTTTCCAGTCTTCCTGATGCTACTTTTATGCAACCATTATGCCTTTATACGCGTGTATACGATAGGATACACCATTAATCTTCATAACACAAAACCCAAATATATCTTCATCATCAATCTTTTTATCATTATACCACAACCATAATCTTAATCATAATCATATGATCATCATTTCTATCATCTTAACTTCAACGATTTCATCATCATTATCAATCTTAACTATCATCGTTACTCTTTCATATCATCATAATCAAAACCAACGATTATCATAATCATCGGGCTTTGTCATTAATACAACCTTCGGTCATCATCAAACATCCCTCGTCATCTTCATCATCATCACAGAAATACTTTCATCACCATTACTTCCTTATCATCATCATCAAAACTAAATCATTTTATCATTACTTACTCATTATCTTATTTGATGAAACATCAAAACATCATCATCCAATATTACGGTTTTATTAACATTCCAACATCAATTTCCATCATCCTCTATACTATCACCTTCATTATTAATTCGAGTATCATCATTATAACCGTATGATCATAAACAATGCATCATCATCTTTAACAGGCTCGATCACCATTATTTTCGTCCCATAATCAGGCCCACTATCAAATAGATTTTTAACAAGGCTTAAATGAAGCTTAATAGCTCAATAATATTTTTAGACATGTTAAGGCCCAATCAATTAAATTAAGCCCAAGATCAAATAATCTAATCCCATAATGATTAAGTCCATTACTTGTTGATTTGTGATATTGCTCGTCATTTATAAATGGGAGATTATCAGGCGTAGCAGCGAACCACAATTAAATTCCCCATGGTATCATCATACATAAACCGTCACTTATTATAACATCATCCTTTCTATATTCTCGGCCCAAACAAGAAGTTCATAAATTCATTTATATCCTAACAGTTTAGGACTCGATCAAAAAAACACAAGCCTAACTATTATTCTAAGGAATCATGGCCCAATCAGCATACTCGACACAACCACACTAATCCCTACGGCCCAATAAAATTTTATGTCCGTTCGGTTCAATTTACTGAGAAGACCTTATACGTGGGATTGAGTGGGATTTGGATTTTGTTTGCATTAGACAGATTAATAGCATAGTTACTGTTCGAATATTAAAAAAAAGATAGTGGAGTTGATTATAGAAATAAGTTTTACCTAACCACTAAAAACACATGTCCCATATATTTTTGGTCGGCCATCAAGAGAAAGGAAAAAGCACCTCACAGCTGTTTTTGCATCGATATCTTTGTTTGCAACAGCAGGTTCCAATTTATAATTGTTGTATGGGTTTAGCGAAATAATAACCAAGTGTGCTAGCTGTCGTCGGTTAATATTGATGGTGGTGAAGTTGCGGTAGTAAATTTATTTGATCGATGGCAACGTATATATAGTGACCCGAACTTTTCCATGTTTATATATATTAATTGAGATTGATATTTACATGATTAAATGTTTCCAACATGTTAAGCAATCAAACTTGCTAAGACTTGATTAATTGAAATATGTTTCATATAGACAATTGACCACCCAAGTTGACAGGTGATTCACGAACGTTAAAACTTGTAAAAATTATATGATGACATATATATATATATATATATATATATATATATATATATATATATATATATATATATATATATATATAGTTAACATGATACTATGATAAGTAAACATATCATTAAGTATATTAACAATGAACTACATATGTAAAAACAAGACTACTAACTTAATGATTTTTAAACGAGACATATATGTAACGATTATCGTTGTACAGACATTTAATGTATATATATCATATTAAGAGATATTCATACATGATAATATCATGATAATATAATAATTTAAAATCTCATTTGATATTATAAACATTGGGTTAACAACATTTAACAAGATCGTTAACCTAAAGGTTTCAAAACAACACTTACATGTAACGACTAACGATGACTTAACGACTCAGTTAAAATGTATATACATGTAGTGTTTTAATATGTATTTATACACTTTTGAAAGACTTCAATACACTTATCAAAATACTTCTACTTAACAAAAATGCTTATAATTACATCCTCGTTCAGTTTCATCAACAATTCTACTCGTATGCACCCGTATTCGTACTCGAACAATACACAACTTTTAGATGTATGTACTATTGGTATATACACTCCAATGATCAGCTCTTAGCAGCCCATGTGAGTCACCTAACACATGTGGGAACCATCATTTGGCAACTAGCATGAAATATCTCATAAAATTACAAAAATATGAGTAATCATTCATGACTTATTTACATGAAAACAAAATTACATATCCTTTATATCTAATCCATACACCAACGACCAAAAACACCTACAAACACTTTCATTCTTCAATTATCTTCATCTAATTAATCTCTCTCAAGTTCTATCTTCAAGTTCTAAGTGTTCTTCATATATTCTACAAGTTCTAGTTACATAAAATCAAGAATACTTTCAAGTTTGCTAGCTCACTTCCAATCTTGTAAGGTGATCATCCAACCTCAAGAAATCTTTGTTTCTTACAGTAGGTTATCATTCTAATACAAGGTAATAATCATATTCAAACTTTGGTTCAATTTCTATAACTATAACAATCTTATTTCAAGTGATGATCTTACTTGAACTTGTTTTCGTGTCATGATTCTGCTTCAAGAACTTCGAGCCATCCAAGGATCTGTTGAAGCTAGATCCATTTTTCTATTTTCTAGTAGGTTTATCCAAGGAACTTAAGGTAGTAATGATGTTCATAACATCATTCGATTCATACATATAAAGCTATCTTATTCGAAGGTTTAAACTTGTAATCATTAGAACATAGTTTAGTTAATTCTAAACTTGTTCGCAAACAAAAGTTAATCCTTCTAACTTGACTTTTAAAATCAACTAAACACATGTTCTATATCTATATGATATTCTAACTTAATGATTTAAAACCTGGAGACACGAAAAACACCGTAAAACCGGATTTACGCCGTCGTAGTAACACCGCGGGCTGTTTTGGGTTAGTTAATTAAAAACTATGATAAACTTTGATTTAAAAGTTGTTATTCTAAGAAAATGATTTTTATTATGAACATGAAACTATATCCAAAAATTATGGTTAAACTCGAAGTGGAGGTATGTTTTCTAAAATGGTCATCTAGACGTCGTTCTTTCGACTGAAATGACTACCTTTACAAAAACGACTTGTAACTTATTTTTCCGACTATAAACCTATACTTTTTCTGTTTAGATTCATAAAATAGAGTTCAATATGAAACCATAACAATTTGATTAACTCAAAACGGATTTAAAATGAAGAAGTTATGGGTAAAACAAGATTGGATAATTTTTCTCATTTTAGCTACGTGAAAATTGGTAACAAATCTATTCCAACCATAACTTAATCAACTTGTATTGTATATTATGTAATCTTGAGATACCATAGACACGTATACAATGTTTCGACCTATCATGTCGACACATCTATATATATTTCGGAACAACCATAGACACTCTATATGTGAATGTAGGTTACTAACGAGGACAGCTGACTTAATAAACTTAAAACATCAAAATATATTAAAAGTGTTGTAAATATATTTTGAGCATACTTTGATATATATGTATATATTGTTATAGGTTCGTGAATTAACCAGTGGCCAAGTCTTACTTCCCGACGAAGTAAAAATCTGTGAAAGTGAGTTATAGTCCCACTTTTAAAATCTAATATTTTTGGGATGAGAATACATGCAGGTTTTATAAATGATTTACAAAATAGACACAAGTACGTGAAACTACATTCTATGGTTGAATTATTGAAATCGAATATGCCCCTTTTTATTAAGTCTGGTAATCTAAGAATTAGGGAACAGACACCCTAATTGACGCGAATCCTAAAGATAGATCTATTGGGCCTAACAAACCCCATCCAAAGTACCGGATGCTTTAGTACTTCGAAATTTATATCATATCCGAAGGGTGTCCCAGAATGATGGGGAGATTCTTATATATGCATCTTGTTAATGTCGGTTACCAGGTGTTCACCATATGAATGATTTTTATCTCTATGTATGGGATGTGTATTGAAATATGAAATCTTGTTGTCTATTATTATGATTTGATATATATAGGTTAAACCTATAACTCACCAACATTTTTGTTGACGTTTTAAGCATGTTTATTCTCAGGTGATTATTAAGAGCTTCCGCTGTCGCATACTTAAATAAGGACGAGATTTGGAGTCCATGCTTGTATGATATTGTGTAAAAACTGCATTCAAGAAACTTATTTTGTTGTAACATATTTGTATTGTAAACCATTATGTAATGGTCGTGTGTAAACAAGATATTTTAGATTATCATTATTTGATAATCTACATAAAGCTTTTTAAACCTTTATTGATGAAATAAAGGTTATGGTTTGTTTTAAAATGAATGCAGTCTTTGAAAAACGTCTCATATAGAGGTCAAAACCTCGCAACGAAATCAATTAATATGGAACGTTTTTAATCAATAAGAACGGGACATTTCAGTTGGTATCCGAGCGTTGGTCTTAGAGAACCAGAATTTTGCATTAGTGTGTCTTATCGAGTTTGTTAGGATGCATTAGTGAGTCTGGACTTCGACCGTGTTTACTTGAAAAATGATTGCTTAACAAATTTTGTTGGAAACTATATATTTTTAACATGTGAATATTATGTGATATATTAATCTCTTAACGCGTTTGATATTATGTAATAGATGTCTACCTCTAGAACAAGTCCCATTGACTCACCTAATAATAATGAAGAGTCAAATGTAAATTGGAATGATTCGTGGACTGATTCACAATTTCTCGAAGAGGAACTGGAAGAAGAGTCGGAACCGGAAGAAGAATCGGAACCGGAAGAAGAATCGGAACCGGATGAAGAAATAGAACCGGTGGGGGAAATAATAAAACGGTTAAGTAAAAGAAAATCCTCAACCAACCGACCAAGGTTAATTATGGTCAATGGTGTTTCCGCCAAGGAAGCAAAATATTGGGAGGATTACCAATTCTCCGATGAATCGGATTCCGACGAGAATTCCGATGATGTTATAGAAATTACCCCAACTGGATTTAAAAAGGCAAAAGAAAATAATAAGGGAAAGGGCATAAAAATAGAGAAATCTAATTCCAACCCCGATGAACTTTATATGTATCGTCAACCCCTGAAGTCCTTAAGTTGTAACAATGACCCGGGAACCTCTAAACCACCAGGTTTTTCTAAACCAATGTGGAAAACGACGGCTCGTATTAGGGGAACATCATATATCCCTAGAAACTTGGCAAAACGAACCAAAACCGAAGAAGAAGAAACAAGCGAGTCAGAATAAGATAGTTGTATTCGTGTGGTGTAATATATGTAATATAGTGTGCTTATGCTTTATGATATATGTAAAAATTGCTTGTATTAATAAGTATTTTTTTTTATGAATCTAACTCTTGTCTATTTTACAGTATAAAAACACAAAATGGATAGACAACCCAATATTTTAAGAGACCTACCCGGAGACATGATTGATGAAATCTTGTCTAGAGTCGGTCAGAATTCTTCGGCACAACTATTTAAGGCGAGATCAGTTTGTAAGACATTCGAAGAACGTTCCAAGAATGCCTTGGTTTATAAAAGGCTTTCGTTCGAAAGATGGGGGATATCACATTGGGAAATCCATAAGTTACGATGTGTTTACTTTGACGCATATATTGCGGGGAACCCAAATGCTATTTTACGCAATAGGTTAAGAAATTATTTTGACTCAATATATCCGAATATTGGACTTCGTGATTTAGAAAAAGCGGCTAACATGCAACATAAAGAAGCATGTTATGCTTACGGATTAGTAATGTTCGCTTCTCACCAAAGTGAGAACAAGAACATCGGGCTACAACTATTAAAGAAAACGTTCCCACAAGTGACGGAGTCGGTAATTGGGGTAAGAAATGAGGTTTTTAGATTGTTACGGGACTGTTGGACATTACGTAACCCTCGTCCCTTTGACGATGTTACAACACGATGTCTTATCAACGGCCATAACGGTTATGTTCCACAAGACCAAGGATGGGAAGTAATCCTAGTAAAACCAGAATGCATGACTTGTTTCTGGACGTATGAATTACGTGTCTTTATTGCCTTTGCTGAACGACTTGTGTACTAGCTAGAATTATCTTCACAACCATCTTGTATCAAATTTATTGTGTGCTATATTTCATGCTATATGTAAAATAAGCGGTATTGTAAGTTTGTAAAATATTGTGTAAAAGTTTGAACGCGAAATATTATTATAATCAGTTTTTCATATAGAATTGTAGTAGTTGAATTGTATATTAGCTACTAAGTATGAACTTAACGGGTAGGTACTACCCGAATTTAAACTTATAAAACGCTAATATGAAGAAAAAGCTTTTATAAATGAGTTCATATTATGCTACGAAATACTATTAACTACTCTTAATATTCTGTATGATTAACTTGTTCCATTTGACTATTTTGAAGGAAATGGCACCGACTACTCGACACACCGTGAATATGAATGAAGAGGAATTCCGTACTTTTCTAGCTTCAAACATAGCCGCAGTACAGGCTGCGTTACATACCAACAATAACCTTGGATCTAGCAGTACAGGAAATCGTGTAGGATGCACCTACAAAGAATTCACTGCCTGCAAACCTTTGGAATTTGATGGAACCGAAGGACCGATCGGATTGAAACGGTGGACCGAGAAGGTCGAATCGGTGTTTGCCATAAGTAAGTGTACTGAAGAGGACAAAGTGAAGTACGCTATGCATACCTTCACAGGTTCTGTGTTAACATGGTGGAATACCTATCTAAAGCAAGTGGGACAAGACGATGCGTACGCACTACCGTGGTCAGCATTCAAGCACTTGATGAACGAGAAATACTGTCCCAGAACCGAGGTCAATAAGCTCAAGACATAACTTAGAGGGTTACGAACCCAAGGATTTGATATTACCACGTACGAAAGACGATTCACAGAATTGTGCCTATTGTGTCCGGGAGCATTCGAAGATGAGGAAGAGAAGATCGATGCGTTTGTGAAAGGATTACCGGAAAGAATCCAAGAAGGTATAAGTTCACACGAGCCCGCCTCCATACAACAGGCATGTAGAATGGCTCACAAACTAGTGAACCAGATTGAAGAAAGAATTAAAGAACAGACTGCTGAAGAGGCCAATGTGAAGCAAGTCAAAAGAAAGTGGGAGGAAAACAGTGATAAGAATCACCAATACAACAATAACAGTAATTACAACAATTATCCCAACAATCGCAACATCAATCGCAACTACAACAAACGGCCCAACAACAACAATAACAACAACAATAACAACAACAACAACAGCAACTACAACAATCATCCCAACAACAATAATAACCGCAACAACAACAACAATCAGAAGCAGCTATGCCAAAGGTGTGAAAAGTATCACTCGGGGTTCTGCACCAAATTTTGCAACAAGTGTAAAAGAAATGGTCATAGCGCGGCGAAGTGTGAGGTCTACGGACCAGGGGTTAATAGAACGAAAGGAACAAATGGTGTCGAAACGAGTAATGGCAGAGCAAGTAGTGTCGGAGCAAGTTATGCCAATGTAGTTTGTTATAAATGTGGAAAACCGGGCCACATTATTAGAAATTGCCCGAACCAGGCGAACACGAATGGACAAGGCCGCGGAAGAGTTTTCAATATTAATGCGGTAGAGGCACAGGAAGACCCGGAGCTTGTTACGGGTACGTTTCTTATTGACAATAAATCTGCTTACGTTTTATTTGATTCGGGTGCGGATAGAAGCTATATGAGTAGAGATTTTTGTGCTAAATTAAGTTATCCATTGATTCCTTTGGATAGTAAATTTTTACTCGAATTAGCAAATGGTAAATTAATTTCAGCAGATAATATATGTCGGAATCGAGAAATTAAACTGGTTAGCGAAACATTTAAGATTGATTTGATACCAGTAGAGTTAGGGAGTTTTGATGTGATAATCGGTATGGACTGGTTGAAAGAAGTGAAAGTAGAGATCGTTTGTTACAAAAATGCAATTCGCATTATACGAGAAAAAGGAAAACCCTTAATGGTGTACGGAGAAAAGGGCAACACGAAGCTACATCTTATTAGTAATTTGAAGGCACAAAAACTAATAAGAAAAGGTTGCTATGCTGTTCTAGCACACGTCGAGAAAGTACAAACTGAAGAAAAGAGCATCAAAGACGTTCCCATTGCAAAAGAATTTCCCGATGTATTTCCGAAAGAATTACCGGGATTACCCCCACAGCGATCCGTTGAATTTCAAATAGATCTTGTACCAGGAGCTGCACCAACAGCTCGTGCTCCTTACAGACTCGCACCCCGTGAGATGAAAGAACTGCAAAGCCAATGACAAGAAATTTAGAGCGTGGTTTCATTCGACCAAGCACATCACCGTGGGGAGCTCCTGTTTTGTTTGTCAAGAAGAAAGATGGTACATTCAGGTTGTGTATCGACTACCGAGAGTTGAACAAACTTACCATCAAGAACCGCTACCCACTACCGAGAATCGACGACTTATTTGATCAACTACAAGGCTCGTCTGGTTATTCAAAGATTGACTTACGTTCCGGGTATCATCAAATGCGGGTGAAAGAAGATGATATTCCAAAGACTGCTTTCAGAACACGTTACGGTCATTACGAGTTTATGGTCATGCCGTTTGGTTTAACTAATGCACCAGCTGTGTTCATGGACCTTATGAACCGAGTGTGTGGACCATACCTTGACAAGTTTGTCATTGTTTTCATTAATGACATACTTATTTACTCAAAGAATGACCAAGAACACGGTGAACATTTGAGAAAGGTGTTAGAAGTATTGAGGAAGGAAGAATTGTACGCTAAGTTTTCAAAGTGTGCATTTTGGTTGGAAGAAGTTCAATTCCTCGGTCACATAGTGAACAAAGAAGGCATTAAGGTGGATCCGGTAAAGATAGAAACTGTTGAAAAGTGGGAAACCCCGAAAACTCCGAAACACATACGCCAGTTTTTAGGACTAGCTGGTTACTACAGAAGGTTCATCCAAGACTTTTCCAGAATAGCAAAACCCTTTACTGCATTAACGCATAAAGGGAAGAAATTTGAATGGAATGATGAACAAGAGAAAGCGTTTCAGTTATTGAAGAAAAAGCTAACTACGGCACCTATATTGTCATTGCCTGAAGGGAATGATGAATTTGTGATTTATTGTGACGCATCAAAGCAAGGTCTCGGTTGTGTATTAATGCAACGAATGAAGGTGATTGCTTATGCGTCTAGACAATTGAAGATTCACGAACAAAATTATACGACGCATGATTTGGAATTAGGCGTGGTTGTTTTTGCATTAAAGACTTGGAGGCACTACTTATATGGGGTCAAAAGTATTATATATACCGACCACAAAAGTCTTCAACACATATTTAATCAGAAACAACTGAATATGAGGCAGCGTAGGTGGATTGAATTATTGAATGATTACGACTTTGAGATTTGTTACCACCCGGGGAAGGCAAATGTGGTAGCCGATGCCTTGAGCAGGAAGGACAGAGAACCCATTCGAGTAAAATCTATGAATATAATGATTCATAATAACCTTACTACTCAAATAAAGGAGGCGCAACAAGGAGTTTTAAAAGAGGGAAATTTAAAGGATGAAATACCCAAAGGATCGGAGAAGCATCTTAATATTCGAGAAGACGGAACCCGATATAGGGCTGAAAGGATTTGGGTACCAAAATTTGGAGATATGAGAGAAATGGTACTTAGAGAAGCTCATAAAACCAGATACTCAATACATCCTGGAACAGGGAAGATGTACAAAGATCTCAAGAAATATTTTTGGTGGTCGGGTATGAAAGCCGATGTTGCTAAATACGTAGGAGAATGTTTGACGTGTTCTAAGGTCAAAGCTGAGCATCAGAAACCATCAGGTCTACTTCAACAACCCGAAATCCCAGAATGGAAATGGGAAAACATTACCATGGATTTCATCACTAAATTGCCAAGGACTGCAAGTGGTTTTGATGCTATTTGGGTAATAGTTGATCGTCTCACCAAATCAGCACACTTCCTGCCAATAAGAGAAGATGACAAGATAGAGAAGTTAGCACGACTGTATTTGAAGGAAGTCATCTCCAGACATGGAATACCAATCTCTATTATCTCTGATAGGGATGGTAGATTTATTTCAAGATTCTGGCAGACATTACAGCAAGCATTAGGAACTCGTCTAGACATGAGTACTGCCTATCATCCACAAACTGATGGGCAGAGCGAAAGGACAATACAAACGCTTGAAGACATGCTACGAGCATATGTTGTTGATTTCGGAAACAGTTGGGATCGACATCTACCGTTAGTAGAATTTTCCTACAACAACAGCTACCATTCAAGCATTGAGATGGCACCGTTTGAAGTACTTTATGGTAGAAAGTGCAGGTCTCTGATTTGTTGGAGTGAAGTGGGGGATAGACAGATTACGGGTCCGGAGATTATACAAGAAACTACCGAGAAGATCATCCAAATTCAACAACGGTTGAAAACCGCCCAAAGTCGATAAAAGAGCTACGCTGACATTAAAAGAAAAGATATAGAATTTGAAATTGGAGAGATGGTCATGCTTAAAGTTGCACCTTGGAAAGGCGTTGTTCGATTTGGTAAACGAGGGAAATTAAATCCAAGGTATATTGGACCATTCAAGATTATTGATCGTGTCGGACCAGTAGCTTACCGACTTGAGTTACCTAAACAACTCGCGGCTGTACATAACACTTTCCACATCTCAAATTTGAAGAAATGTTTTGCTAAAGAAGATCTCACTATTCCGTTAGATGAAATCCAAATCAACGAAAAACTTCAATTCATCGAAGAACCCGTTGAAATAATGGATCGTGAGGTTAAAAGACTTAAGCAAAACAAGATACCAATTGTTAAGGTTCGATGGAATGCTCGTAGAGGACCCGAGTTCACCTGGGAGCGTGAAGATCAGATGAAGAAGAATTACCCGCATCTATTTCCAGAAGATTCGTCAACACCTTCAACAGCTTAAAATTTCGGGACGAAATTTATTTAACGGGTAGGTACTGTAGTGACCCGAACTTTTCCATGTTTATATATATTAATTGAGATTGATATTTATATGATTAAATGTTTCCAACATGTTAAGCAATCAAACTTGCTAAGACTTGATTAATTGAAATATGTTTCATATAGACAATTGACCACCCAAGTTGACAGGTGATTCACGAACGTTAAAACTTGTAAAAATTATATGATGACATATATATGGATATATATATAGTTAACATGATACTATGATAAGTAAACATATCATTAAGTATATTAACAATGAACTACATATGTAAAAACAAGACTACTAACTTAATGGTTTTTAAACGAGACATATATGTAACGATTATCGTTGTACAGACATTTAATGTATATATATCATATTAAGAGATATTCATACATGATAATATCATGATAATATAATAATTTAAAATCTCATTTGATATTATAAACATTGGGTTAACAACATTTAACAAGATCGTTAACCTAAAGGTTTCAAAACAACACTTACATGTAACGACTAACGATGACTTAACGACTCAGTTAAAATGTATATACATGTAGTGTTTTAATATGTATTTATACACTTTTGAAAGACTTCAATACACTTATCAAAATATTTCTACTTAACAAAAATGCTTACAATTACATCCTCGTTCAGTTTCATCAACAATTCTACTCGTATGCACCCGTATTCGTACTCGTACAATACACAACTTTTAGATGTATGTACTATTGGTATATACACTCCAATAATCAGCTCTTAGCAGCCCATGTGAGTCACCTAACACATGTGGGAACCATCATTTGGCAACTAGCATGAAATATCTCATAAAATTACAAAAATATGAGTAATCATTCATGACTTATTTACATGAAAACAAAATTACATATCCTTTATATCTAATCCATACACCAACGACCAAAAACAGCTACAAACACTTTAATTCTTCAATTTTCTTCATCTAATTGATCTCTCTCAAGTTCTATCTTCAAGTTCTAAGTGTTCTTCATATATTCTACAAGTTCTAGTTACATTAAATCAAGAATACTTTCAAGTTTGCTAGCTCACTTCCAATCTTGTAAGGTGATCATCCAATCTCAAGAAATCTTTGTTTCTTACAGTAGGTTATCATTCTAATACAAGGTAATAATCATATTCAAACTTTGGTTCAATTTCTATAACTATAACAATCTTATTTCAAGTGATGATCTTACTTGAACTTGTTTTCGTGTCATGATTCTGCTTCAAGAACTTCGAGCCATCCAAGGATCCGTTGAAGCTAGATCCATTTTTCTATTTTCCAGTAGGTTTATCCAAGGAACTTAAGGTAGTAATGATGTTCATAACATCATTCGATTCATACATATAAAGCTATCTTATTCGAAGGTTTAAACTTGTAATCACTAGAACATAGTTTAGTTAATTCTAAACTTGTTCGCAAACAAAAGTTAATCCTTCTAACTTGACTTTTAAAATCAACTAAACACATGTTATATATCTATATGATATGCTAACTTAATGATTTAAAACCTGGAGACACGAAAAACACCGTAAAACCGGATTTACGCCGTCGTAGTAACACCGCAGGCTGTTTTGGGTTAGTTAATTAAAAACTATGATAAACTTTGATTTAAAAGTTGTTATTCTGAGAAAATGATTTTTATTATGAACATGAAACTATATCCAAAAATTATGGTTAAACTCGAAGTGGAAGTATGTTTTCTAAAATGGTCATCTAGACGTCGTTCTTTCGACTGAAATGACTACCTTTACAAAAATGACTTGTAACTTATTTTTTCGACTATAAACCTATACTTTTTCTGTTTATATTCATAAAATAGAGTTCAATATGAAACCATAGCAATTTGATTCACTCAAAACGGATTTAAAATGAAGAAGTTATGGGTAAAACAAGATTGGATAATTTTTCTCATTTTAGCTACGTGAAAATTGGTAACAAATCTATTCCAACCATAACTTAATCAACTTGTATTGTATATTATGTAATCTTGAGATACCATAGACACGTATACAATGTTTCGACCTATCATGTCGACACATCTATATATATTTCGGAACAACCATAGACACTCTATATGTGAATGTTGGAGTTGGCTATACAGGGTTGTGGTTGATTCCAAAATATATATAGTTTGAGTTGTGATCAATACTGAGATACGTATACACTGGGTCGTGGATTGATTCAAGGTAATATTTATCAATTTATTTCTGTACATCTAACTGTGGACAACTAGTTGTAGGTTACTAACGAGGACAGCTGACTTAATAAACTTAAAACATCAAAATATATTAAAAGTGTTGTAAATATATTTTGAACATACTTTGATATATATGTATATATTGTTATAGGTTCGTGAATCAACCAGTGGCCAAGTCTTACTTCCCGACGAAGTAAAAATCTGTGAAAGTGAGTTATAGTCCCACTTTTAAAATCTAATATTTTTGGGATGAGAATACATGCAGGTTTTATAAATGATTTACAAAATAGACACAAGTACGTGAAACTACATTCTATGGTTGAATTATCGAAATCGAATATGCCCCTTTTTATTAAGTCTGGTAATCTAAGAATTAGGGAACAGACACCCTAATTGACGCGAATCCTAAAGATAGATCTATTGGGCCTAACAAACCCCATCCAAAGTACCGGATGCTTTAGTACTTCGAAATTTATATCATATCCGAAGGGTGTCCCGGAATGATGGGGATATTCTTATATATGCATCTTGTTAATATCGGTTACTAGGTGTTCACCATATGAATGATTTTTATCTCTATGTATGGATGTGTATTGAAATATGAAATCTTGTGGTCTATTATTATGATTTGATATATATAGGTTAAACCTATAACTCACCAACATTTTTGTTGACGTTTTAAGCATGCTTATTCTCAGGTGATTATTAAGAGCTTCTGCTGTCGCATACTTAAATAAGGACGAGATTTGGAGTCCATGCTTGTATGATATTGTGTAAAAACTGCATTCAAAAAACTTATTTTGTTGTAACATATTTGTATTGTAAACCATTATGTAATGGTCGTGTGTAAACAGGATATTTTAGATTATCATTATTTGATAATCTACGTAAAGCTTTTTAAACATTTATTGATGAAATAAAGGTTATGGTTTGTTTTAAAATGAATGCAGTCTTTGAAAAACGTCTCATATAGAGGTCAAAACCTCGCAACGAAATCAATTAATATGGAACGTTTTTAATCAATAAGAACAGGACATTTCAGTATAGCAGCAACAAAGGGTTGTTTTATTGGCGCTATGGTTTTCAAACTTCTGCAACTATTGGTGTTTATTGTGGCTATTGGTGACGGCAGTCTTCGATCATAGTAGCGAGAGAGAGAAAAAAAATGAAGGGTGGCGGTTGGGCTGTGATTTCTAGTTGAGGAGTGGTGTTGGGTTTAATCAACATGGAACACGAATGAAAATAGAAATTGTAATGGTCCTACTATTTTCGTTGAAAAAAAATATAGTCTAAGATGGTGTTTAAATGGTTGTTTAAGGTGGCGGTTATGGTGTTCATGAAGAAGAAGGAAGAAGAGAGAGACGTGAGAGAGAGGAATAAGGGTGGCAGTTTAGTGGGTTCAAGGTGGTGGTGCGTTCAATAGTAATAGAAAAAGGAATCATTTAGCGAGTAGTAGCAGGTTACCTTAACAGTGGAAGAATAGAAGATGGTGTAATGGTGGTGGCGGTTCATGTTGAAGTTCAAGAGAGGGTGTAAGAGAGAAAAGAAGATGAGAGAATGGTGTGGTTTGGATTTTGTGTTGGTGATGATTTGTTCGTGACAAAACAACAAAACAAACATAGTAGTTATGGAGGTTATCATGGGTTCGATTATGGTGCTAGATGGTAATGGGTTTAGTGGCGATTAAATGATTTTAGGGTGACGATGGTTTTATGTGATGGTGAGTTCTTGATTCAAACAGAAGAAGGAATAAGAGTAGAAGTTTGGATCGATTAGTAGAAATACTAAAGGTGATGTTGGCTTGGTTTGAAGTTCTTGGTGATGGTTATGAATTTTGTGTGCATCTCCATAACTTGAAATGCATATGTGTTTACATGTATAGAATTAGATAGATGGGGAATTAGAATAGATAGGATAGCTAGATTAGACAACTAACCGAAAGCAAATGTAAGGTACAATAATGTGAAGATAAGAAACAAAATTTACAATAGCAAGATCGTGACTTCTAACATAATGGAATAATTCTAACTTTCTTCTTTGTATTTATCTAAATGTGAGATTTAAATGAATTTGTTTATATTATATATTGTTTAAGTATTCAGATAAAGACATGAATTTAGCTGGAAAACAAAAATCAAAAATGAGGAAAAAGCCTTGAAGGATTTGTCTGATTGATTTATATATATATAATTAATATCAATTATTAATAAATATAAATACATTAATAATATTAATATTTCTAATATTATTTATAATAATATAAGTAATAATAATAATATAAATAGCAAGGATAATGATAATAATTTTTAATAAAAATACTAAGTTTAATAATTAATATTAATGGTAATAATAACTATAAAGATGATATATGATAATAATATTAAGTGGTATTAACAATAATAATGGTAATATATAATGATAATAATGATTCTAAATGATAATACTTAATTATTCTATTTATTATTTTACATTTTTAATTCAAATGGGTTAAAGTGTCTTTTTATTTTTTGAAAAAAAAAATATTTATATACATATATTTATATGTATGTATGTATATATATATATATATATATATATATATATATATACAGAGTTGTTCGTGAATCGTCGGGAGTAGTCAAAGGTTAACTGAATGTATGAAACAGTTCACAAATTTTCGAGAACCAATGTTACAGTCTTTGCTTATCGTGTCGAAATTATATTAAGATCAAGTTTAAATTTGGTAGGAAATTTCCGGGTCGTCACAATCTACAACTTGTGTATTGTTGGAGTGAGTTAAGAAATCTACTTCAAAAGGCATGTACTTCGTACAGTGGCGGATCTAGAATATTATTTCACTGGTAGCACAAAAATTTATTCATGAGTAGCTTTGCGTATTATTTTTTATTTATTTATTTTATTTATTTTTTATTTTTATTGCAAAAAACGATAAAATTATAGAATCGATAGGAAGTTTCATCAAAATAATAAACCCATACAAAAACGTACAAGGTGAACACATAACTCACAGGAAGAGAGAAATCAATCAAAAAATCGAAGAAAAGATTAGAAACTATATAAACCCCCTGACAATGAACAACAAAAGACTAGTATCAACCTCGGGATCAAATATATTTAATAAACTCCGAAAAATTATTCATCTTGACTCCTTGACCAGTCTCCTTTTACGTTGCTTTTTTGTTTTGACAGAAGCTATAAGCGGATCACATGACTTGATGAGCTTTGCGATTTATTGATAAAAAATTTGATCGAATATTAAATGTCTTAACTGTGATGCCCCGTACAAAACCATCGTGTACGGATCATCAACAACAGGATCATCACAAGGTCAAACACTATATGCTGTTTGAAAACCGATTTGCATTCATTAAAAAGATAACGTTTTACAAAGATAACATGTCGTAAGACTTATTACAAACCATTGTTCCAAAATAACATAAGTTTACGAATGCAAAACATAAGTGTCATAATTTGAGACATCTCTAGCAATGCAGCGGATAACTAGTACAGTAGGTCCATAACAGCAATTCAATAACAGCATGACAGCAAGTCTAACAGCGGAAGCAATAAACCTCTAGGCACCTGAGAAATACACGCTTAAAAAGTCAACACGAATGTTGGTGAGCTATAGTTTAAGTTGTAATAGTAACGCAAGATAGGCCACGAGATTTCAGTGCTACAACAGCGTATCAAAACAGTATGAAAAGTATATGTATAACCGTGGGCACCCGGTAACTAGACTTAATGTTTATAACCCCCTGAAAGTACACTTGGCGAGTGCGTATGTTCACGAAGTATTAAACACCCGTTAAATGCTAGCGCGACTAGCCCGAGTGGGGATGTCAAACCCTATGGATCCATATCTAAGATTTGCGTTCACCGGTTCAAAGACCAATGACTAAACTTTACCGTGCTAAAGGGAATGTTTATGCCGTTGTATAACCCACACACATATAAAGTTTAAGTACTCGTGCCTAGTATGTAAAACGTAAAAAGCGCATGTATTCTCAGTCCCAAAATAGTTAAAGTAAAAAGTGATGCTATAACTCACAGTGATAAAAGCGGTAAAGTCGGTAATGAAAGTACGCAAGTAGTAAGTCGGTCCGAAAGGTCGTCAACCTAAATCAAATGTTACTAGGTCAGTAGGTTGTATTTATAAATTCTAATAGTGCATAAAATAAGTTTAAGTGTCATCATCATCATCATCATCATCATCATCATAAAAGCTAAGTAAGTTTGACGAGAATAGAGATCGAAACAATAGGCTGATTTCGGTCAGCTGCTACGACCTCTACGTAAATCGAAAAGATTCATGGTCAGTGTATATGGCTCCGTATATGCGTCCCCTAACATCTGACCAATTTTCAGAACCTAACTCATCTTCTTTTGACCGTGGCGACGGTTTAAGTGCGAGTAGGTCAGAAATTTCAGCACAACGTTAATAGGGTGTAGTGACTATCGGAGGGCCATAAATCCTAAACCGTAACTCGGATTAAGACGAGGCCTAAACGGAAAATCATCTACTTGAACCGAACTAACTGAAAATCAACTTTCCAGTAGCCCAGGTGGTCTGGTCAGATACGAAAATCAGTGTACAAGTGCTCCGGTGGGGTTCTTGGTGCTTGATGCTCATCACGGTTCTCATCCTTGATGCTTGTAGCTTCAAGTGTACAACTCGTTGATGGTTTAGCATCACTTTTTGACCTAGATTCACCATCAATACACAATATGTTAAGACCAAGTAAGAACACAACTCATTCATGAGTCTTAGATGGATGATGAACCAATGTTACATCATATCCTTAGTCTTAACACAATTTCAATTCACAATAACAACTAAAGTTACAAACTTTACATTACTTCAACAAGTAATAGCACAATCTAAGTCAAATGAGGTGATGGAACCCTAAGCTAGAGAGCTTGGATCCATTTCACACAAGTTACAAGGTTGCAAAGCTAGAAAGCTTGAACCTTTAAGTGTTCTTGAAGATCTTGAAGCATAAAGCTTGGATCTTTAAGATATATGAAGATAACAAACACAAGTTTGAATCTTTTTCAAAAAACAACATGATCAAAGCAAAAAGAACTTAGATCTAACAAAAAGATATGAAGATCCAAGCTAGAAAGCTTGCATCTTGTTTGTTCTTGAAGATCTTGAAGCATAAAGCTTGGATCTTGAAGATGCATGAAGATTACAAATAAAAGTTTGAATCTTTATTATAAAATAGAAAGATTAAAGTATAAAAGAAGTAGATCTACAAAAGATATGAAGATTCAAGCTAGAAAGCTTGAATCTTCCATGTTCTTGAAAGATTCATGCTTGAATCAACAAGATATAAGTAAGATCAAAGCTAAAAGGAACTTTGATCTCCATAAAATGATGATGATGATCATGAATTTGAAAAGAAAAAGAAGAAGGAAAAGAAGACTTACAAGTAATGCTAGAAAGGAAAGAAAGAAAGAAAGAAAGAACAAGTGTGTGAAAAACCAAAATGATCAAGTGTGGAAATGAGAGACTAAAGGTTAGTATTTATAGGCATAATTTCACTTGGATTGATGACATGGCAAGGCCATTTGGCCGAAATTTTGAGGAGGGGAGGGGGAGACACCATGTTGCTTTTTGGTTAGTGGTTGTCTAAAGTGTGTCATTTTGCTAGAATCTCATGTGACAATTAGATAATCCTTATCCATTATGCTAGTATGACTCATAATTAATTAATTATTTATTTATTTATTATTGTGGGTCACTAGTAATAATACTTGGGCTAATTAATTGGGTCACTAGCTAGAGTAGGGTAAGCTTGAGCCCAACAAGGTAGAAAGTCCAACAAGACTATCTATTGGGCTTTAGCAATTAAATAAATAAAATTAAGCATCCAAAGGCCCAAGTAATTATTATTATAAAATAATAATTAATATTTCGCTGTCCAAATATTCCGGTTCCGACAAAAGTGAAACGTGCGCGCAGTCCGCGGTTTATTCGTAACGGCAAGTAACACAAACGGTTATAAAGCATCCAATGGACAAGTTAAGCATTCTACATACCCCAGGGCACGTTTTTAAGTATATATGAATATAAAACACGTGTGCCAAGGTTCTGGAGTATTAAAGTAACACAGTACGCACAAATACGCAGTTTCGCTAAAATACAAGGCATAAAAGCAAGTCGAAAAAGTCGGGTCGTTACATTACCCACCTGTTATTGGAAATTTCGTCCCGAAATTTAAGCTGATGGTGATGGAGTCGGAAAAAGGTGAGGATACTTCTGCTTCATTTGATCCTCTCGCTCCCAGGTAAACTCAGGTCCACGCTTGGCATTCCATCGAACTCGGACAATTGGAATCTTATTACGTTTCAAGGTTTTGACCTCACGGTCCATAATTTCGACAGGTTCTTCCACGAAGTGGAGTTGGTCATCAATGGTAAGTTCTTCCAATGGTATAATAAGTTCCGGTGGAGCAAGATATTTCTTTAAATTTGATACATGAAAGGTAGGATGAACGGCACTCAACTGAGTCGGAAGATCCAAACGGTAAGCAACGGGTCCAACACGTTCCAAAATTTCAAAAGGACCAATATATCGCGGGTTTAACTTTCCGCGCTTTCCAAAACAGATTACACCCTTCCAAGGTGCGACCTTCAACATTACTCGGTCACCCACGTTGAATTCGAAGTCTTTACGTTTAAGATCAGCATAACTCTTTTTGCGATCGCGGGCCGTCTTAAGTCTTGCCTGAATCTGAGAAATCTTCTCCATCGTTTCATGGGCTATCTCGGGTCCGGTGATTTGCACTTCGCCTAACTCGGCCCAACAAATAGGAGAACGGCACTTGCGACCATATAACGCTTCAAAAGGCGCGACTTTAATACTCGAATGATAACTGTTGTTGTAAGAGAATTCGGCTAGCGGCAGATTCCTTTCCCAAGACTTTCCAAAGTCAATAACACCGGCACGCAACATGTCCTCCAATGTCTGAATCGTTCGTTCACTCTGACCGTCGGTCTGTGGGTGATAAGAGGTGCTCATATCGAGATGAGTTCCCAAGGCTTCTTGCAAAGATCGCCAGAATCTGGAAGCAAAACGGGGATCGCGATCGGAGATAATTGATAAGGGCACACCATGACGAGATACAACCTCTTTAATGTACAGTTGAGCAAGTCTCTCCATTATATCTGTTTCTTTCATCGCTAGAAAATGAGCAGATTTGGTAAGACGGTCAACGATAACCCAGATTGTATCGCATCCACCCACCGTCTTTGGTAGCTTCGTGATGAAATCTATTGTAATTGTTTCCCATTTCCATTGTGGGATTTCTGGTTGTTAAAGTAATCCAGATGGCCTCTGATGTTCAACCTTAACCTTCGAACAAGTCAAACACCTTCCAACATAAGTTGCAACATCCTTCTTAAGATTTGGCCACCAATACTGTTCCTTAAGATTGTGGTACATTTTTCCGGCTCCTGGATGAATCGAATATCTCGACATGTGGGCTTCATCAAGTAAAAGGCTTCGTAAATCTCCGTAACGAGGTACCCAAATTCTTCCGGCATAACATCAGAGTCCAGACTCCTTAACCTCGAATTTAGAGACGAGGATGTTCAAGTATTCGCGAGATATGTTCTCCTCCTTGAGAGCCACTTCTTGGGCTACTCTGATCTGGCTATGGAGGTTCGAATGGATGGTGATGTTCAGAGCCCGAACGCGAAGAGGTACCGTCCTCTCCTTTCAACTTAAGGCATCAGCTACAACATTGGCCTTGCCCGGATGGTAGCGAAGTTCACAATCGTAGTCGTTTAGCATCTCAATCCATCGACGCCGTCTCATGTTTAGTTGCTTCTGATCTAAGATGTGTTGGAGACTCTTGTGATCGGTAAAGATAGTACTCTTTGTTCCATAAAGATAGTGTCTCCACAGCTTCAATGCGAAGACGAAGGCTCCAAGTTCGAGATCATGAGTAGTGTAGTTTCGCTCGTGGACTTTTAGTTGACGAGATGCATAGGCAATGACCTTCGTTCTTTGCATCAATACACAACCAAAACCATTCTTCGAAGCATCGCAGTACACAACGAAGTCGTCACTGCCTTTGGGAATAGATAAGATAGGTGCGGTGGTTAACTTCTGCTTCAGGGTTTGAAATGCTGCTTCTTGTTCTTTTTCCCAAACAAACTTCTTCCCTTTATGAGTTAACGCAGTCAAAGGACGCGAAATCAAAGAGAAACCTTCAATGAACCTTCGGTAATAACCGGCAAGACCTAGAAATTGGCGGATGTGAGTCGGAGTAGTGGGGGTTTCCCACATGCTGATAGCCTTGATCTTGGCGGGATCAACTTTGATACCTTGATCACTCACAATATGACCCAGAAATTGGACTTCCTTCAGCCAAAATTCACACTTGGAGAATTTGGCATAAAGCTGCTCTTGTCTCAAGAGTTTGAGCACTAACCGAAGATGTTGCTCATGTTCTTCTTCGCTCTTGGAGTAGATGAGGATATCATCTATGAAGACGATAACGAATTTATCCAGGTATGGCTTGTAGACACGATTCATGAGGTCCATGAATACAGCGGGTGCATTGGTTAAACCGAATGGCATAACGAGAAACTCATAATGACCATAGCGGGTTCTAAACGCAGTCTTCATCACATCACTCTCCTTCACCCTCAATTGGTGATAACCTGATCGCAAATCGATCTTAGAATAAACGTTTGATCCTTGCAGCTGATCAAAAAGATCGTCAATTCGGGGAAGAGGATATCGATTCTTAATCGTCAATTTATTGAGTTATCGGTAGTCGATACACATGCGGAAAGATCCGTCCTTCTTCTTCACGAATAAAACAGGTGCGCCCCAAGGCGATGAGCTCGGTTGGATAAACCCTCGGTCGAGCAATTCCTGTAGTTGACTCTGCAATTCTTGCAATTCTGAAGGTGCCAGACGATAAGGCGCATGAACTACGGGTGCAGCTCCCGGCACTAGATCGATCTGGAACTCCACGGCTCTCGGTGGCGGTAATTCAGGAAACTCTTCCGGAAATACGTCGGGGAATTCATTCACGATTCGCACGTCATTCACACTCTTCTCCTCTGATTCTAAAGCCTTCACGTGTGCTAAAACGGCAAGTCGTCCTTTCTTCATGATCTTCTGCGCTTTCATACAACTAATGAGGTTCAGTTTCGAACTACATCTCTCTCCGTATATAACCAGTGGCTCACCATCTCCTTGTGGTATACGAAGAGCTTTATCTCCACAGATAACATCGGCCCTTACTTTAGTCAACCAGTCCATGCCGACAATCATGTCAAAACTTCCCAATTTGATGGGTATCAAGTCAATTTCGAAATCCACACCAGCTATGTTAATAATAGCTCCTCGGCCAATTTGGTCAACCTTTTCAAGTTTACCGTTGGCTACCTCGACAAGCATACTTTCTTTTAAAGGAACTAATGACCAATTTATCTTATCACAAAAGTGTCTACATATATAGCTTCTATCGGCACCAGTATCAAATAGGACATAAGCTAAAAGATTGTTGATAGTGAATATACCTGTAACCAAGTCGGGGTTCTCACGTGCATCCCTTGCATTAACATTAAAAGCTCTACCACGCGGTGGTCCGCCGTCCTTCTTCTTATTGGGGCAATCATTCCTAAAGTGGCCCTGCTGTCCACACTCATAGCATTTCCTTGGCCCATTTGGGTTTGTCCTTGCAGCTGGGATGGGAATCTTGCAGTTCTTACCAACATGTCCGATCATGTTGCACTTTTCACATACCATATTACAATAACCGGTGTGGTGTTTGTAACACCTCTTGCATTGCGGTAGGGTACCTTTGTAGTTCGGGTTGGAGCTTGTGCCGGGGTTGGGGTTTCCACCGTTGTTGTGTCTCTTAGCGGGGTTTGATCATAGGTCCTCCCCTTACTGTTATCCCACTTTCGCTTGTCACTACTACCCGCTTCAGACTTGGACTTCTCCGGTTCATCGATGAGAATCTGATTCATGAGTGTATGCGCCATGCGCATTACTTCGGGAACATTCGGTGGCTTGGACGAGGTGACATTACCCTTGATGGACTTAGGGAGTCCCCAAAAGTATCTCTCCATACGCTTGAATTCCGGGGTGACCATGGTAGGACACATAAGAGCTAACTCAAGAAACCTCCGATTGTAACCATCGAGATCGTTGCCAACAGCTTTCAATTGCATAAACTCTATTTCCATCTTTTGTATCTCGGTTCTCGGACAATACTCATCAATCATAGCTGCTTTGAACTCCTCCCATGGCGTAGCATACGCCTCATCAATACCTTGTGCCTGAGCCATGGTGTTCCACCATGTGAGGGCGCCATCAGATAGCATGCAGGAAGCAAATTTGATTTTGTTGGACTCGGAACAGTTGCTGACTCGGAATACAGATTCAATCTTTTCAAACCATCTTGTGAGACCAACAGGCCCCTCAGTTCCGCTGAAGTTATGTGGTTTACAGCTCTGGAATTCCTTGTAGGTGCACCCGTTTCGAACGGGTTGGATAACCGGCGGTGGTTCAGGTTGAGGGTTCATTTCCGCCAAGGCTGCGGCGACTCGTTCATTAATCATCTCTTCGATTTGAGCTGCTGTGGGTGTTGTTCGTGTGTTTGCCATTGCCCTTCGAAACAGAAATTTTGACTTAAGTCAAAATCCAGCATTTAATATATAATATAATAATATAGTATATAGTAAACAGGGAAATAACATAACGCATGCTAATTAAGTAACGCAACCAGGCACAAATACCGCAAAACCAACATACAGTAATGTAAATAGAACACTGTGCAAGAATTTAACAATACAAAGTTCCATTAATAAAGAGTTGCATACATAAGTTCGTACATTACATAAGGAAAACATGGAACTACAACGAGATTATAAAATGAAACCTACTACAAAGCTCTATGGTGACGGTGGGTAAAGGATGTCCAGCACATGGGACATCTGCTCCTCGAGCTCAGTCACCCGAGCACGGAGGATCTCCACCTCCCTCGCCAGTTCCTCGACAGAGGGAGGGGCTGGCAGAGCAGGCGGTGCTGCTTGTAACAACCCTCACTTTTCGACTTCTAAATTTACTGAATTAACCCTAGTGTTATCTGTCTGACTATATGTATTAAGGGTTGTTATATACAATTAAATATTGACCGAATAGTAATTTTGTCAACAATGTACGCTTAAATAAATAATATATTATTAATTTATATAATTTGACATAATTTAACTAAGTATATAAACTTTGTATCACTTTTATTATTTAGTTAATGTATTATATATTTAACTATATAATAAATCCAATTATATATAAATGTAATAATATTTACAAACTTACTAAAACTATAGTTTAATAATTAAAATGATAATTATTATTAAAAATACAAAATACCGAATTATTTATTATTTTTATGCAAAATTTGTATTTATTAAAAATATATATATATATATATATATATATATATATATATATATATATATATATATATATATATATATATATATATATATATTATTGACAAATACTCTTGGAAAAAGTACTAAATCAATTTGTTTATTTATATATATAAAAAAAATAAATCCTTAAAATAAATGAATTAAAAAAATAAATAAATAAATAAATTACTTTTTAATTAAAAATTATAATGGAAAAACTACTTTTATTATTTTATTTTGTGCATTATCCCATGACCTAACATTTAAATACTTTTGAATTTTAAAATCGCATTAAAAATTAAAATATTTCTTTTTCTTTTAATTATTTTATTCTTTTTACCTAATTTTTTCAAGTATAAATACCCCTCATTTCTCATTCAAACTCACACCAAAATTTCTCTCATTCTCTCTTTGAAGAATTACTACTAGTAAGTATTCTTTTCTTACTTTTTACTTTTACTTTTTACTTTTACTTTTTACTTTTTACTTTTTACTTCGGTTATTATTTTTACCGAAACATGTAAATAATGTTATAAATTATATGCAATTAAAAATAAAATAAATAACATGTATACACTATTACTATTACTATTACTAGCACCTATAACCTACTACTTATATTGTAACATAAAAACATTTTGGGATATGTATTAGAGATGTATAGATCTTCGAACTTTCTTGACGAATGGTTTCTATGAGATTCTAGGCAGAGGGTTTGGATTTCCGATTTAAAGGGTCCTATGGCTCAAGCCCCTAGATCTAAATTAGCCATTCGAAGGGAAAGGGGTGATTGGAAGTTTATCTAATACGGCAAGTATCCTAAAATGGAAAACACTGATAAAAGTAGAAACTCTCTAGTCATAGAAACTTAGTAAAATAAGAAACTTTCTAAAAATGGAAACTTTATAAAAATAATAACTTACTAGGAATAGAAACTTAGTAAACCAAACTATACTTAAACACATACTTAAACTTAAACATGGGCAAAACACTTAACTACTCTTAAATGTCAATAGGTTGACTTTCCTGCTCACTCGTTCAACTCTTTATTCCGAGGAATATATCTCTCTCTATTTACTAAGGTGAATTCATAGCCCCTCTTTATTGCTAGAAAAATTACTTACTTTACTTGGGGTGAGACACATGCTGTTTTTACTTTTTACACTTTAGACACAAGTACCAAACTGTTAAACTATGCTATACCCGGCTATGTCCGACTAAGTCCCTACAGTGATATTTTTAATTGCTGCGGCATGCTTAATTATTGGGGGTAGGCCTATCGGGAGTAACGTCCCCGATACATTTGACCAAGTCATTGTATTACTTAATAATGAAATTAAACCGACAAGGACAGACACAACTTGTCATGGGGCAAACTTGAACGTTTAGTCTAAATATCACGCATTGGCATAACTTTTTGATCCTGCGGGAGATCAACTTTACAAACTAAATCTTGTGGTCTAAAACAACGACAAACTTTTTGTTAAACCTATGAACTTCACTCAACCTTTTTGGTTGACACTTTAGCATGTTTTGTCTCAGGTGCTGTTTGATTCAAGCTCTTATACTTACTGCTTATGTGATGCTACTTGGACATAGGATCAAGAGATATGGCATTTATTACTTCTGCATGTGAACATTTACGATATTGTTATTCCTGTCATTGTAACGACATTTCATTTTCCGCTGCGTACTCATTAAAGTTAAATTCATCATTTAGTATTGTTCTCGTTTATTATAATATGTTGGTATGTTTTGATATTAGTGACGTTCCTTCCAGACCCTATTGGGAGGACGTTACAGATTGGTATCAGAGCATAACCAGACTGTTATAGAGAACCATGATTATATTTTTATGTGTGCCTTACTTGCTAGCTAGGGTGCCTTAGCAATCTAGGAAACTATAACCTTTCCTGCCTTAGACTTTAAAGTACTTAGGATTTGCCTTGTAATCTTAAAACATATGCCTTACAATCCTATCCTAAAACTGATCAAAATCTCCTTCCTAATGTTAGGATGTCTAATTATCATCAAACGACCAAAATGAATCTTTTCAAGCTAACTGAAAAAGATACTGAAAGGTCTTCCACAGAAAGACCAGTCCAAAGTCCACCTTATGGCTTTGGTGGTCCTCCCTCACCAAATTATAGCCCAAATACTACTCTAAAGTTACATGGGTCTCCTGAATACTATCCAACCCCGAGGAATAAAGACAAGAGGAAATGTCTTGAAGAAACTGGGCCGTCAAAGAAAAGATCTCAATCTCCTTCCTACGATGAAGTTGATGCCAAGTACGAGCTCATGAATCTGCGAAAAACTACCGATGACCTTATTCGCCATATTGCAAGGATCGATGCTCAAATGAAGGAAAAAGACCTAGCGATCAAGAAGCTCATGGAGAAAAATGCTGAGCTAAAGAAAGAGATTATATACATACATTTGTTTTATCCCATAACCGATGTGGACTTTGGTTTGCACCCTTACAAGAAATGCCCGATGGGGGAAGCAATCTCTCTCCTACCTAAGAGAAGATGTTGACTTTAGATTGAAGATGGAGGAAAACCGCGTGAAAAATCAACTTTCTATGAGGGACCACAAGTACCATGTAATCAACAATGATGTTTCTAATCTTTATGATAATCTCGAATTCCTGCATGAGAAACAAAAGGCGAAGAATGAGAAAGTTGAGAAGTTTATGAAGAAGGTTGAGGACGAGAAGAAGAGATATGAAGACTACTTCAATCTTAATATTTCCTAATTTATTTTTCCAAATTTCTTATCTATGTAAAGGCTATGCCTTAAACTATTTCTATTTCCGAATTGTGTAATAAAGGCTTGTTTAATGCCTCGTTCTTAATAATATAAAGTGTTTCGTTCATATCATATTCATCTTTATCCCGCTTAAAAAGTCTTCAAACTTATGAACTATCAGATTTATCAAACTTCTATACACCCTTATGTAGTGGAGAATCATGGTTCGTCCAACTGCACCAACTCTTACCACGATGTCTCATAACTTTCTCGTTTGATCACGTCCATTTCATAACTTTCACAACTTCCATAACTTTCAAAGGTATGAAAGTTGACCAAGTCTATAAAGACTGCAACTTAAAACTAGCCAACCATGACTCGACAAGTTCGTAACTATTTTCATGGATGACGTTTTGATCTGCTCCAAGAGTGAGAAAGAACATGAGCAACATTTGCAAATTCATTCTTAAGAAGAAGAACAACTCTACGCAAACTTTTCCAAGTGCAAGTTTTGGCTTAAAACCGACATGTTGTCGATCCAGCTAAGATTACTGCTATCCTTAATACACTATATTAGAAATCATCATTTATCATATCCTGACCTTATTGAGTGACCTTGGAATAAAAATATAAATTAGTGAAATATAATGACGGTGGCCAAAATGATTATATTACGGTAATTCATAGAAAAATTCCAATATCATGACGTATGGAATAGAAAGTGATTCAAAGAAAACTCTCAAGCTATCTGTTCAAAAACCCAAATGCAAGAAGAAAAAAGATCATCTTGATATTAGTAGATACCAAAGACTGCGAAGAATATTCGTCAATTTTTGGGACTTTCCGGTTACTATCGGAGATTCATAAAAGATTTTTCCCTTCTTGCCAAACCTCTTACGAAGCTAACTCAAAAAGAGAAGAAGTTAGAGTGGTCCGAAGAACAGGAATCTGCTTTCAAGATTCTGAAAGAGAAGTTGACCACAGCCCCGATTCTATCTTTACCTGAAGGTACTGATGATTTTGTTGTTTACTGCGATGCCTCAAAGCAAGGCTTTGGTTGTGTTTTAATGCAACGTGAAAAGGTTATTGCCTACGCATCTAGATAGTTGAAGAAACACGAGGAGAACTATACCACACACGACCTTGAGTTAGGTGCCGTGGTATTTGCATTAAAGATATGAAGACATTATCTATATGGTACCCAGTTTACGGTGTACACTGACCATAAAAGTCCTCGACACATCTTTGATCAAAAACAGCTGAATATGAGGCAAAGCCGATGGCTCGAGTTATTGAACGATTATGACTGTAAGATGGAATATCATCCTGGCAAGGCAAACGTAGTTGCCGATGCCCTTAGTCGAAAAGACGATGTTAAACGTGTTCGTGCATTAAACCTGAAATCAAATCAAATCTTATATCACGAATCTGCGAAGCTCAACTGGAAGCTATTAAACCAACACTTATCGAAGGTGAAGGACCTATCAGTTTCGAGAACCAACTCCAAGTGAAAGCTAATGGTACACGGTACTTTGGCAACAGAATTTGGGTTCCTCGCTTCGGTAATCTCCGTGAACTAGTCTTGGATGAAGCGCATAAGACTAGATATTCTATTCATCCGGGTTCTAGTAAGATGTACCACGATGTGAAGAAATTCTACTGGTGGCCTAATATGAAAGCCGACATTGCTACTTATGTTAGTAAGTGTCTCACTTGTTTGAAAGTCAAGGCTGAACAACAAAAGCCTTCTGGTCTGTTGACACAACCCGATATTCCGCAGTGGAAGTGGGAATGTATCGCTATGGACTTTATTACTAAATTGCCCAAGACTTCTAGTGGCAATGATACTATATGGGTCATAGTAGATCGTCTTACTAAATCTGCTCATTTCTTACCGATCAAGGAGACCGACAAGATGGAGAGATTGTCACAACTGTATATCAAAGAAATTGTCTCTCGTCATGGTGTTCCTATATCAATCATATCCGATCGCGACAGTAGATTCACTTCCAGATTTTAGAAATCCTTACAAACTGCTCTTGGAACTCAACTCGACATGAGTAATGCTTATCATCCGCAAACCGATGGTCAAAGTGAACAAACCATTCAAACATTGGAAGATATGCTTCGCGCTTGTGTTATCGACTTCGGCAAAGGCTGGGATAGACATTTGCCTTTGGTTGAATTCTCTTACAATAATAGTTACCACTCAAGTATTAAGGCTGCACCTTTTGAGGCCTTATACGGACGAAAATGTAGATCCCCACTGTGCTGGGATGAATTAGAGGACAGACAGTTAACTGGTCCTGAAATCATACATGACACAACCGAAAAGATAGTTCAAATTAAGAAACGAATAGAAACTGCCCACAGCCGACAGAAGAGCTATGCTAATAAAGGTCGGAAAGATTTGGAATTCCAATTTGGTGACAAAGTCATGTTGAAAGTATCCCCTTGGAAAGGCGTCGTTCGTTTTGGTAAACGAAGCAAACTAAGTCCGCGTTTTGTTGGACCCTTCAAGAATATTGAAAGGATCGGACCCGTGGCTTATCGATTAGAATTACCTGCTGAACTTAGCAGCGTACATGACGTATTTCATGTCTCGAATCTTAAAAAGTGTCTCGCTGATGACACTCTCGTTATTCCTTTAGATGACATTCACATTGATGATAAAATGCACTTCATAGAGGAACCCGTAGAAGTCATGGACCGATCTGCTAAACGCTTAAAACAAAGCAGCATACCTATTGCTAAGATCCGTTGGAATTCACGACGTGGCCCCCGAGTATACCTGGGAACGTGAAGACCAAATGAAACAGAAATATCCCCATCTCTTCTCAACCGCTGATGCATCCGAGAAGTCTACCTAAAACTTCGGGACGAAGTTTTTATTAACGGGGAGGTACTGTAACAACCCTCACTTTTCGACTTCTAAATTTACTGAATTAACCCTAGTGTTATCTGTCTGACTATATGTATTAAGGGTTGTTATATACAATTAAATATTGACCGAATAGTAATTTTGTCAACAATGTACGCTTAAATAGATAATATATTATTAATTTATATAATTTGACATAATTTAACTAAGTATATAAACTTTGTATCACTTTTATTATTTAGTTAATGTATTATATATTTAACTATATAATAAATCCAATTATATATAAATGTAATAATATTTACAAACTTACTAAAACTATAGTTTAATAATTAAAATGATAATTATTATTAAAAATACAAAATATCGAATTATTTATTATTTTTATGCAAAATTTGTATTTATTAAATATATATATATATATATATATATATATATATATATATATATATATATATATATATATATATATATATATATATTATTGACAAATACTCTTGGAAAAAGCACTAAATCAATTTGTTTATTTATATATATAAAAAAAATAAATCCTTAAAATAAATGAATTAAAAAAATAAATAAATAAATAAATTACTTTTTAATTAAAAATTATAATGGAAAAACTACTTTTATTATTTTATTTTGTGCATTATCCCATGACCTAACATTTAAATACTTTTGAATTTTAAAATCCCATTAAAAATTAAAATATTTCTTTTTCTTTTAATTATTTTATTCTTTTTACCTAATTTTTTCAAGTATAAATACCCCTCATTTCTCATTCAAACTCACACCAAAATTTCTCTCATTCTCTCTTTGAAGAATTACTACTAGTAAGTATTCTTTTCTTACTTTTTACTTTTACTTTTTACTTTTACTTTTTACTTTTTACTTTTTACTTCGGTTATTATTTTTACCGAAACATGTAAATAATGTTATAAATTATATGCAATTAAAAATAAAATAAATAACATGTATACACTATTACTATTACTATTACTAGCACCTATAACCTACTACTTATATTGTAACATAAAAACATTTTGGGATATGTATTAGAGATGTATAGATCTTCGAACTTTCTTGACGAATGGTTTCTATGAGATTCTAGGCAGAGGGTTTGGATTTCCGATTTAAAGGGTCCTATGGCTCAAGCCCCTAGATCTAAATTAGCCATTCGAAGGGAAAGGGGTGATTGGAAGTTTATCTAATACGGCAAGTATCCTAAAATGGAAAACACTGATAAAAGTAGAAACTCTCTAGTCATAGAAACTTAGTAAAATAAGAAACTTTCTAAAAATGGAAACTTTATAAAAATAATAACTTACTAGGAATAGAAACTTAGTAAACCAAACTATACTTAAACACATACTTAAACTTAAACATGGGCAAAACACTTAACTACTCTTAAATGTCAATAGGTTGACTTTCCTGCTCACTCGTTCAACTCTTTATTCCGAGGAATATCTCTCTCTCTATTTACTAAGGTGAATTCATAGCCCCTCTTTATTGCTAGAAAAATTACTTACTTTACTTGGGGTGAGACACATGCTGTTTTTACTTTTTACACTTTAGACACAAGTACCAAACTGTTAAACTATGCTATACCCGGCTATGTCCGACTAAGTCCCTACAGTGATATTTTTAATTGCTGCGGCATGCTTAATTATTGGGGGTAGGCCTATCGGGAGTAACATCCCCGATACATTTGACCAAGTCATTGTATTACTTAATAATGAAATTAAACCGACAAGGACAGACACAACTTGTCATGGGGCAAACTTGAACGTTTAGTCTAAATATCACGCATTGGCATAACTTTTTGATCCTGCGGGAGATCAACTTTACAAACTAAATCTTGTGGTCTAAAACAACGACAAACTTTTTGTTAAACCTATGAACTTCACTCAACCTTTTTGGTTGACACTTTAGCATGTTTTGTCTCAGGTGCTGTTTGATTCAAGCTCTTATACTTACTGCTTATGTGATGCTACTTGGACATAGGATCAAGAGATATCGCATTTATTACTTCTGCATGTGAACATTTACGATATTGTTATTCCTGTCATTGTAACGACATTTCATTTTCCGCCGCGTACTCATTAAAGTTAAATTCATCATTTAGTATTGTTCTCGTTTATTATAATATGTTGGTATGTTTTGATATTAGTGACGTTCCTTCCAGACCCTATTGGGAGGACGTTACACTGCTGGTGCAGATGGTCTGGCTCCAGAGGTAGATGCTGCACGGCGGTAAGGCTTACGCACGAACGGATCAGCCGGGTAAGGCACGACCCGCTTACGGGCGGTAACCCTACAACGCTGGCCATGTGCGTCAGTGAATGCTCGTCCTCCGTTGATCCTCGGAATGACGGTGCCATCGAAACGGTACCTCTTCTTCGGCGGGGTGGAGGGTGGCTGCACAGGTGTATCGTCAAGGTTCTCCTCGTCGGAGTCGTCGTCACTAGTGTCGTCTGTGGATGAGTTGTCGGATGATGAATCAGCTGGGGGTGGCGGCGATCGGCAACCGGTAGTCATGATCCGGTATCTGAAAGGTGGGATCGATATGACACGTCCATCAGGAAGGCGTCGGCACCAATGGTTATGCTCATTACGGAACGGAACGTCCCCGTATTCCCCGGGAATCACAACACCACCGGGGCGGAGCTGTGGCTCCTGAGGTACCGGGGCAACTAGAGCTGGAATCTCTGGAGGGTCCTGGGTTCCGACTGCGGTAACCACTGGTACAGGTGTATGGCTGCTGGTTCTGGAGGATGAAGCGCCGGGGTCACTGGTTAACGGGATCTGTGTGTCGGTAGCAGCAGTAGGTGAGGTGGCTGACGAGTCTGAATCGCTGCCCAAAATAATGACAGGTGGAATATCCGACATCTGAACAAGGAAAATAAATTTTCCATATCAGTAAGTCATAAGCAAGCAAGTATTAGGCACTATAGCAACCTAGCATGGCAATCAGTACTAATCAGAGATAACATGTGAAAGCAGATAGTAGTCATGCCAAGGCAGAAATAGGCATACAGCAAGTTCGCATGGCAGTAAAGATAAGCAATAGCATGCAGTAAGATCATACAGCAGAAAGTAGGCAAAGCATGTAGTAAGTCTCGCAGAAACAAGTAAACAAGCTAGTTGTAGATTAGTCCTATTAGTGAATCCTACTCAGGTCCGGTCTAGACTCACTAATGCAACCTAATTCCCTACAACCAATGCTCTGATACCAACTGTGACGGCCCGTACAAAACCATCGTGTACGGATCATCAACAACAGGATCATCACAAGGTCAAACACTATATGCTGTTTGAAAACCGATTTGCATTCATTAAAAAGATAACGTTTTACAAAGATAACATGTCGTAAGACTTATTACAAACCATTGTTCCAAAATAACATAAGTTTACGAATGCAAAACATAAGTTTCATAATTTGAGACATCTCTAGCAATGCAGCGGATAACTAGTACAGTAGGTCCATAACAACAATTCAATAACAGCATGACAGCAAGTCTAACAGCGGAAGCAATAAACCTCTAGGCACCTGAGAAATACACGCTTAAAAAGTCAACACGAATGTTGGTGAGCTATAGTTTAAGTTGTAACAGTAACGCAAGATAGGCCACGAGATTTCAGTGCTGCAACAGCGTATCAAAACAGTATGAAAAGTATATGTATAACCGTGGGCACCCGGTAACTAGACTTAACGTTTATAACCCCCTGAAAGTACACTTGGCGAGTGCGTATGTTCACGAAGTATTAAACACCCGTTAAATGCTAGCGCGACTAGCCCGAGTGAGGATGTCAAACCCTATGGATCCATATCTAAGATTTGCGCTCACCGGTTCAAAGACCAATGACTAAACGTTACCGTGCTAGAGGGAATGTTTATGCCGTTGTATAACCCACACACATATAAAGTTTAAGTACTCGTACCTAGTATGTAAAACGTAAAAAGCGCATGTATTCTCAGTCCCAAAATAGTTAAAGTAAAAAGGGATGCTATAACTCACAGTGATAAAAGCGGTAAAGTCGGTAATGAAAGTACGCAAGTAGTAAGTCGGTCCGAAAGGTCGTCAACCTAAATCAAATGTTACTAGGTCAGTAGGTTGTCTTTATAAATTCTAATAGTGCATAAAATAAGTTTAAGTGTCATCATCATCATCATTCATCATCATAAAAGCTAAGTAAGTTTGACGAGAATAGAGATCAAAACAATAGGCTGATTTCGGTCAGCTGCTACGACCTCTATGTAAATAGAAAAGACGCATGGTCAGTGGCTATGGCTCCGTATATGAGTCCCCTAACAGCTGACCAATTTTCAGAACCTAACTCATCTTCGTTTGACCGTGGCGACGGTTTAAGTGCGAGTAGGTCAGAAATTTCAGCACAACGTTAATAGGGTGTAGTGACTATCAGAGGGCCATAAATCCTAAACCGTAACTCGGATTAAGACGAGGCCTAAACGAAAAATCATCTACTCGAACCGACTAACTGAAAATCAACTTTCCAGTAGCCCAGGTTGTCTGGTCAGATACGAAAATAAGTGGACAAGTGCTCCGGTGGGGTTCTTGGTGCTTGATGCTCATCACGGTTCTCATCCTTGATGCTTGTAGCTTCAAGTGTACAACTCGTTGATGGTTTAGCATCACTTTTTGACCTAGATTCACCATCAATACACAATATGTTAAGACCAAGTAAGAACACAACTCATTCATGAGTCTTAGATGGATGATGAACCAATGTTACATCATATCCTTAGTCTTAACACAATTTCAATTCACAATAACAACTAAAGTTACAAACTTTACATTACTTCAACAAGTAATAGCACAATCTAAGTCAAATGAGGTGATGGAACCCTAAGCTAGAGAGCTTGGATCCATTTCACACAAGTTACAAGGTTGCAAAGCTAGAAAGCTTGAACCTTTAAGTGTTCTTGAAGATCTTGAAGCATAAAGCTTGGATCTTTAAGATATATGAAGATAACAAACACAAGTCACAAGTTTGAATCTTTTTCACAAAACAACATGATCAAAGCAAAAAGAACTTAGATCTAACAAAAAGATATGAAGATCCAAGCTAGAAAGCTTGCATCTTGTTTGTTCTTGAAGATCTTGAAGCATAAAGCTTGGATCTTGAAGATGCATGAAGATTACAAACAAAAGTTTGAATCTTTATCATAAAATAGAAAGATTAAAGTATAAAAGAAGTAGATCTACAAAAGATATGAAGATTCAAGCTAGAAAGCTTGAATCTTCTATGTTCTTGAAAGATTCATGCTTGAATCAACAAGATATAAGTAAGATCAAAGCTAAAAGGAACTTTGATCTCCATAAAATGATGATGATGATCATGAATTTGAAAAGAAAAAGAAGAAGAAAAAGAAGACTTACAAGTAATGCTAGAAAGGAAAGAAAGAAAGAAAGAACAAGTGTGTGAAAACTAAAATGATCAAGTGTGGAAATGAGGGAATAAAGGCTAGTATTTATAGGCATAATTTCACTTGGATTGATGACATGGCAAGGCCATTTGGCCAAAATTTTGAGGAGGGGAGGGGGAGACACCATGTTGCTTTTTGGTTAGTGGTTGTTTAAAGTGTGTCCTTTTGCTAGAATCTCATGTGACAATTAGATAAACCTTATCCATTATGCTAGTATGACTCATAATTAATTAATTATTTATTTATTTATTATTATGGGTCACTAGTAATAATACTTGGACTACTTAATTGGGTCACTAGCTAGAGTAGGGTAAGCTTGAGCCCAACAAGGTAGAAAGTCCAACAAGACTATCTATTGGGCTTTAGCAATTAAATAAATAAAATTAAGCATCCAAAGGCCCAAGTAATTATTATTATAAAATAATAATTAATATTTCGCTGTCCAAATATTTCGATTCCGACAAAAGTCAAACGTGCGCGCAGTCCGCGGTTTATTCGTAACGGCAAGTAACACAAACGGTTATAAAGCATCCAATGGACAAGTTAAGCATTCTACATACCCCAGGGCACGTTTTTAAGTATATATGAATATAAAACACGTGTGCCAAGGTTCCGGAGTATTAAAGTAACACAGTACGCACAAATACGCAGTTTCACTAAAATACAAGGCATAAAAGCAAGTCGAAAAAGTCGAGTCGTTACATTAACGATCGCCAAGTGCATGTACTAAACTTCTACTAAATATTATACGTTTTTTTTTTATTATATATTTCAATGTTACTTGTTTTTTTACACACGTCACCCTCGCAAGGATTAATAGAAAAAAAGAGTTGTACCAACTTTTTATTCAAAAATATAAGTTGAAGTGAAACATAATGATTGACGATTGAAAAATAAATCAATTACAAAAACTTCTTGTTTCACTCTAAGTAATGGATGGTAAAAATTTATATATGTTTAATGAATTAATTGTGTAGTTAGCTTTTTTTCAATTTTCACACTCTATCAAACCACTTCACACTCTATCAAACCACCATATACAGAGTATTATTTATATATATATATATATATATATATATATATATATATATATATATATATATATATATATATATATATATGGGCAGGATCAATGGGGAAGTAACTAATCAGGGGGAAGCGGGGGGAAGCAAATTTTTTTTTTCCGTTTTTTTTGAATTTTTTTTTTTGGCATCAAGATCACATGAAAATATGAACATTTAGAAGAGACACTTCGTGATGAATGTTATTATTTAGGCGGGAAAACGATCGACAAAAATAACATTCAAGATAATATTGTTCGTGAAGAATATGAACGTTTTTTTTCTTCATGTTTTGTGAAGTAAAATTTAGCCCGATTTAGAGTTTAGGGTTTAGGGTTTGGTGTTTTGGGTTTATTACAAAACACCAAAACACCAAACCCCAAACCCTAAACCCTAAACCCTAAATTCTAAACCGTTCGTGTTAAAAACTCAATCTAAATCCTAAATCTAAACCCTAAATCTAAACCCTAAACCCTAAATTTCTAAACCCTGATATGTAAACCCTATAAACCCTAATATCTAAACCCTAATATCTAAACCCCAATAGCTAAAACCTCAAAATACGCTCAAAAAACACGATAATTGTTATATATTACTTTTTCGAGCGTTTTCCCGCCAAAATAAAAACATTTATCACAAAGTGTCTCTACTAAATGTTCATATTTTCATCTCATCTATAATGTTCGTGAACAAAATTTTTTCAAAAAACGAAAAAAAAAAGTTTTTGCTTTCTCCCGCTTCCCACTGAATGGTTACTTCCCTCTTGATCCTACCACTATATATATATATATATATATATATATATATATATATATATATATATATATATGAAAAAAATTTTGAGCCTGCAAACTTTCGTTGGTAAGTTATTAGGTTATATCAAAGTTGTTTTGAATCACTTTACTTTTTTAAAATATATTGATGATAAAAAAAAAAATTAGCTCCCAGTAATCTAATTTTCTGGATCCGCCATTGTCTGTATGGTTGTTACCTACCGCCAACTTGCAAAAACTAAGATATCAAGCATGAAAAATGCAAAAGGAGTGGCTTTGTTTTCTAGAAAAATAGGTAATGTTAAAATAAACAAATTCGGTTAACAAAACAAACAACTAAAGCATGAATGTGAAATAAAAAATCACCCCATCAGTACCTCTTTCCCCATTAATCATCCTTATAAACTTCCTTGTCAATAAAAATAAATCTTGAAGATCCATAATCATCTTAAAGAAATGTACAGTGGCATAACACTTCAATTCCGGCCATTAACAGTTTCCGGAGCTGTTAACAGTTCCGGCATGTGACGGCTCGTTTTCCGGAGAATCAAATTGGTTTTGGTTCGTAACTAATTTTTGTGTTGAATGGTAGAGGTGGTGTTTTCTAAAATTCAGAGATTTTTGGTTAATTATGAACACAAGAATTTTGTGATTTTGAGTTTGAAACTGAAAGGTGGGGGAGAGTGTGTAAACGTTGACGTGCCTGAACCAATTCTTTAATCAAATTATTTAATCAAGCACTTAGGAGTTATAAGGGTAATTTGAGAAATTTCATTAAATTCTATGGATGAAGTAAAAGTAAAGTTGGAAATATCACCTCTTATATAAATCGCTAAGTCTATTTCACTTGGGAGAGTTGGGATCAATTATAATCTTTCTGTTAGATCGTTGACTTTTCAGGATATTTTTTATATTTCTATTCTTGCACATGTTATTGTGTTTTTTTTAATAGCTGTATGCATATGTGACTTAAAATCTACAATTTTTGTATTGTTGGAGTGAGTTAAGAAATCTACTTCAAAAGGCATGTACTTGGTATAAGATTAATTTTCTTTTTTCACTTCTATTTAAATCGAGTAAAATGTCTAAATTAACATAGTTGCTATTATCTTTATGAGAAATGCGATGATTGTTTAATTGAGATTTCTAATACGTGTAAATTACTTACAGACTATTGCTACCTATATTTTATTAATTTTTGTTGTAGTAATAAAACAAAATTATTGTTAGTTATTAGGTTATATCAAAGTTGTTTTGAATCACTTTACTTTTTAAAATTTATTGTTGATAAAAAATTTCTCCCTAGTAATTTGATTTTCCTGGATTTGTCACTGTCTGTATGATTGTTACCTATCGCCAACTTGCAAAAACTAAGATATTAAGCATGAAAAACGCAAAAAGGGGTGCCTTTGTTTGCTAGAACTATAGGTAATGTTAAAATAAACAAATTTGGTTAAGAAAACAAACTACTAAAGCATGAATGTGAAATAACAACTCACCCCATCACTACCTATTTTTCCATTAATCATCCTTATAAACTTCCTTGTCAATAAAGAAAAAAATAAGAAAAGAAAATCTTGAAGACCTATAATCATCTTAAAGAAATGTACAGTGGCATAACACTTCAATTCCAGCCATTAACAGTTTCTGTCATGTTAAGCAGTTCCGACGCGTGACGTCTCGTTTTCGGAGAATCAAGTTGGTTTTGGTTCGTAACTAGTTTTTGTGTTGAATGGTAGAGGTGGTGTTTTCTAATATTCAGAGATTTTTGGTTAATTATGAACACAAGAATTTGGTGACTTTGAGTTTGAAAGTGAAAGGTAGGAGAGAGAGCGTAAAAGTTGACGTGCCTTGACCCGAAGAAAGGCGCAAGTTCGATTCTCAGTCTGGGCACCCCGCATGGAATTATTTCTCCCTCCGGGGGGGAATTTGTGAAGTGTTTCGGGGGTCTAACTAGCTGGGGTAAAAATCGCCTTGCCGTCACTGTGGTACCTGGGAGGAGGTACTTTGCCGGCACAGGTCTCTTTCGGGGTGGGATTGGTGGGTGCTACGGCACACATGGTTAGCGTGTCCCTGCCAACCTACACGTTTTGACCCGAAAGTTGACGTGCCTTAACCAATTCTTTAATCAAATTATTTAATCAAGCACTTAGGAGTTATATGGGTAATTTGAGACTCTTGGTATTTGTTTCTATTCCCCCAAAATGCTCCCGGTTTCTATCCCCCAACCCTAGATTTTGAATTTCAAAATTCAAACTCTTTTCCACCATTACCAACCACCACCCCTCAACCACCACCCTCACCTGCACCACCACCACCACCGTCACCACCTCCACCATTCTCTGCTCAACGTTTTGGTATCTCCACCGACACTTGCTCCCTAGTTGATTTACTCAACACCGTCGATCCTTTTTTCGGCGAAGCAAGGCGACCTGATTTAGTCCTTCCGGCCACCAGAGAGGATTCTAATGGCGTTATTTTTATTGGAAGATTACCATTGGGGTACAACAAAATGGAGATTCAAGATGCTTTTGGGTCTTGTGGTTTTATCGTTGATTTAAAGGTCTGGTCCGATCGCCGGTATGCCTTCGTGAGGTACGAGTCCAGTTCCATCGCAGCCGAAGCTATTAGGAAGATGAATGGTGTTTATTTGTTCGGTAAGAAATTATTCGTTGGCACAGCTTCCCGGCATCGAGCTCCTGGGCCTAATTCTGTTGCTTCAGCTCGGGTCAGTTCTTCTGTTCTAAGAACAAATTTATGTGTTAATTATGACATAGTTAACAGACTTCGGTTGTGTGCACTGTTGTTAGATCATCGACCTTTTAATTATAACAAGTTGATTTCTTGTCTTACCCGTAAAGGGGTTCTCGTGAATCAAGTATTCAAATGGGGTTGTTTCGGCTACATAGTGATGTGTATCGATGAGGATCACTTAAATAAGCTTTGCTCCGATCACCCTCAAAAGGATGACTTGATTTCTATTTCACCATTTTCCCCTCGAGCAGATAGTTTTTTCAGGTTTAATTGGGTTGAAATTTCCGACATACCTTCCAATTTTTTTTTTTCAGAAAACAACATTAAAGAGTTAGCACAGGGTTTGGCAAGGCTTTATACGTTGCTCGTTCTTCGGTTGATCTGAAACAAATCGGAACAGCCTTCGTGTTCCTCGAATTAGAGAGTGTGTCGTTGATCGATAATGTTATCAAAGAAGTTAGAAACAATTTGGGGAAGAATTCTTTTTTCATTCGCGTTTGTGAACTTACTCCGTCCGATTATGATCGTGTGTTCAAAGATGATTGTCCTTCGTCGATTTTGGCTAATTCAAATCGTGCAGTGTGCGAAGGTGATTTCATTGTTGATGGTGATGGTTTAGTTGACAGAATGTTTGGTGTTAATTCGGGGATTAACTATAATGGTGGGAGTTCATATCATGTTAATTGGGATCGTGTTTCGTTGAATGTAAAACAGCATATGAACCAAACCAATGTCTCTGTTACACGTGACATGCCTGTACCCGACATGCATGTACCCGAGTCGATTTCTTTATTGCCTGTGGTTAACTCTGACGACGTTAGCGTTCAGGATCCTTTGGTTCATGTTGATGAACTTCATAATGATTCTGTTTTGGAAACAGAATCTGTAGAAACTTTGGTGTTTCCATGCCTCGGTAAATCTTGTGAGAAGAAATGTTCAAGAGCTTGGCGGTTCGCTTTGGATCATAAGGTTGATTTTGTTTGCTTGTTGAATAAAGGTAAGGCGGTTTCGGATGATAATTATGTTTGTTTTTGTGGTAAAGTTTGTTTTAATGGTTGTAAAAATCTTGGACCTACTCATGATGTTCCTGCTTCTTTACCAAGTGATCCGACCCTCATTGCTTCTGCTGGTTCGGTTTCTCCTTATAAAGAATTGTTAGTTGGGTCCATACCAATTTGTTCCCCTGGTGTGGATTTGGAGAATGTTGTTGAGGTTGATTGTGAAGAGGTATCCCCTCCCATTTTAGCGAATGCTTCTGTTCCATCAACGGGGTCGCACGGTTCGGTTCCTTCTGAACCGGGTCCGGATGAGATTTGTAGTAAGGTTGCTTCGGTTGATTTTGAAACAATTGCATCCAAAATCGGTGAACCTTGTGATTCTTCGGTATTGATGCCCGCGGATTTGGTTAAGAGTAATGGAGATTCGGGGTTGGATCCACATTTAGTCGCATTTGCGACTATGATGGATAATATGATGGCGGAGTCGGATAATGATGAAGGCAATCCCACCTCTTCTAATGTGGTTTCCTCGAAGACGTTTAACGGGAAGAAGTCGAGAAGAAGACGACGAGTTCAAGGGGCCGAGAGGGAGAAGTTAGGGGATTTCATCAAAAATGCTTAAAGAGGTCTGGGTGAAGATGGTTGCTAATCTCTCGTCCTTCGATTGATTGGTCACCCTCTTTTTTTTTCGGTCTTGTATGGCTTTGTATCTTTTGTGTATCTTTTTATGTTGTCTTGTCTTTTTGTTTCGGTGCGAGCTTAGTTAGGTTGTCGTTAATGTTTTAAACTCGGTTGTTTTTGGTTGTTCGTTTCAAGAGCTTCATTTTTTGTTGAAGTCTCTTTGGTTAATCTAAGTTCTTGTTTTTTTGCCGGAAAAAAAAATATGGGTAATTTGAGAAATTTCATTAAATTCGATGGATGAAGTATAAGTAAAGGCGGAAATATCACCTCTTATATAAATCGCTAAGTCTATTTGACTTGAGAGAGTCTCTTATATAAATCGCTAAGTCTATTTGACTTGAGAGAGTTGGGATCAATTATAATCTTTCTGTTAGATCGTTGACTTTTTAAGATATTTTTATATTTCTATTATTGCACATATTATTGTGTTTTTTAATAGATGTATGCATATGTGACTTAAAATCTACAACTTTTGTATTGTTGGAGTGAGTTAAGAAATCTACTTCAAAAGGCATGTACTTCGTATAAGATTAATTTTCTTTTTTCACTTCTATTTAAATCGAGTAAAATGTCTAAATTAACATAGTTGCTATTATCTTTTTGAGAAATGCGATGATTGTTTAATTGAGATTTCTAATACGTGTAAATTACTTACGGACTATTGCTACCTATATTTTATTAATTTTTGTTGTAGTAATAAAACAAAATCATTGTTAAGTTTGTAGCATGACTTAAGTGTGGGAGGAGGAAGGAATTTTGCACATGTGGCTTAGCTTGAAGTGGTTGTTGTTTAAATGTTTTATCAAGTAAATGAATTTTAATTGCATAGGTGGTCATATTTTTTTAAATTTTTCAGGACTATAATTGAGATGTAGACCCATGAGAGCACCCGTAGTGATTAAGAATTAACTTGGAGTTCTTGGACCTGGCCGGTGAGGAATGATAGTGTTAGGTGATTTATTACATGCATTTGACGTTATTGATCGCGATCGATAGACTTTAAGAATATGTATGCTCATGGAGAAAATAAATGATGAAAATGAGATCTCATTGTTGTATTCTAGGTAACATGAATGATAAAGAAACAATTTAGAATTTTCTTTTTAAACCATTTTTATTTTTCACCATTTTAAGCTAGTCCACCCAGGTCGTTAATACACAATTGTGTCTAGAATCAATTAGTTACTATTTGCAGCCTGAGCCTTTAGAATGAAAACCAAAGAAAAACAAATTTCTCATTCCTACCCTTAATTTTTGGTTATTAATGTCGAACTTAATTTTACTTTATCTTGTTTAGACTTAGTAACATTAGGTGACAACGCAACTCATTTTTTCTTAGACATAATTGGTTCAAATTAGAAATTCAATTATAACTGGCTATCATGTTATAGTGTTTGTGGTTTTTTGATTAGTTTAACTCAGAGTGGTTTTCTAGGTTCCACATTGGATTCCATGATTTACTCATTGGTACATAAGTGCATAACCATAATAATCGTTTATGGTGCAACCCCTGTAGAGTTTACTCTTTCCTCGGCAAAGGTTGAACGGAGGTCTTTATATCACAAGCTATGACAATGATATTTACCACACCCAACACCCATCACCTACATCCTTTAAATCTATATATCATTGTCACAATCACCATACATTCACCGTTACATCATAAAAGTATCAAATATGTCACATCTTGTGCGCTTTCAAATAAAGGAATGAGTGTAGTGACCCGAACTTTTTCATGTTTATATATATTAAATGAGATTGATATTTACATGATTAAATGTTTCCAACATGATAAGCAATCAAACTTGTTAAGACTTGATTATTTGAAATGAGTTTCATATAGACAATTGACCACCCAAGTTGACCGGCGATTCACGAACGTTAAAAACTTGTAAAAACTACATGATGTTATATAAATGGATATATATATGGTTAACATGAGATTATGATAAGTAAGTATCTCCATAAATATGTTAACAATGAGTTATATACAAACAAATGAGATTATTGATTTAAGAAACTCGAAAATGATATATATAACGATTATCGTTATAACAACGTCTTAGTAAATACATATGTATCATATTAAGATATTGTTACACTATATTTAACATGATAAAATGATAATTAAGTAAATCATTAAGTGTGTTAACAATGAACTACATATGTAAAAACAAGACTACTAACTTAAGGATTTCGAAACGAGACATATATGTAACGATTATCGTTGTAATAGTATTTTAACATATATATATGATGTTAAGATATATTTATAAACCATGTTATTATGATAACATAACAATTTAACATCTTATTTAAGTATTATAACAATGGATTAATTACATTTAACAAGATCGTTAACTTAAAGGTTTCAAAACAACACTTACATGTAACGACTAACGGTGACTTAACAACTCAGTTAAAATGTATATACATGTAGTGTATTAATATGTATTAGTACACTTTTGAAAGACTTCAAGACACATATCAAAGTACTTCTACTTAGCAAAAATGCTCACAATTACATTCTCATTCATTTTCATCAACAATTCTACTCGTATGTACCCGTATTCGTACTCGTACAATACACAGCTTCCAGATGTATTTACTATTGGTATATACACCTTTAATCATTCATTCTTAGCAGCCATCTTAGAGTCAAAAACATGTGGAACCATTATTTAACAACTTGTATGACTAATGAGCTAAAAACAAACTTAAGGATCTTTTTTTTCTTTATAACAAGTAACCCCGTTTTTATGATTTCACCCCATTTTTCCATTTCATTTTCTCATACTTACACTTCAAATTCTCTCAAAATACTCCTAACATCATACTTGATCATCTCCAAGCATTTTCACCATCTTTTAGCTTCAATTACAAGCTTTAATCATCATAAAAACAACCATTCAAAAACACTTCAAGAAATCTTTCAAACTTGCTAGCTTATTTCCAATCTCGCAAATTCATTTCAAGTGATCATCCAATCTCAAGAAATCTTTCTTATTTACAGTAAGATATCTTTCTAATTTAAGGTAATACTCATACTCAAACTTTTATTCAATTTCTATAACTATAACAATCTTATTTCGAGTGAAAATCTTACTTGAACTTGTTTTCGTGTCATGATTCTACTTCAAGAACTTTCAAGCCATCCAAGGATCCTTTGAAGCTAGATCTATTTTTCTCTTTTCCAGTAGGTTTATCCACAAAACTTGAGGTAGTATATATGTTCATAACATCATTCGATTCATACATATAAAGCTATCTTATTCGAAGATTTAAACTTGTAATCACTAGAACATAGTTTAGTTAATTCTAAACTTGTTCGCAAACAAAGTTAATCCTTCTAAATTGACTTTTAAAATCAACTAAACACATGTTCTATATCTATATGATATGCTAACTTAATGATTTAAAACCTGGAAACACGAAGAACACCGTAAAACCGGACATACGCCGTCGTAGTGAAACCGGGGGCTGTTTTGGGTTAGAAAAATAAAAACTATCTTAATCTTTGAATTGGAAGTTTGTTTTCTGGAAAAATGATATTACATATGAACATGATACTATATCCAAAATCATGGATAAACACAAAGTAGAAGTATGCTTTTCAAAATGGTCATCAAGATGTCGTTCTTTCGACCGAAATGACTACCTCTTTACAAAAATGACTTGTAACCTGTATTTTTGACTATAAACTTATACTTTTTCGGTTTAGTTTCATAAATTTCAGTTCATTATGAAACCATAGCAACTTGAATCACTCAAAACGGATTTGAAACGAAGAAATGACGGGTAAAACAAAATTGGATAAATTTGCTAGTTTTAACTACGAAAATTTTGTAACAAATCTAGACTAAACATATCCTAACTAATTTATATTGTATTATACATATTATGTAATATTGGGATACCATAGACACGTATGCAATGTTTTGACATATCATATCGACCCCATCTATATATATATTTCGGAACAATCATAGATACTCTATATGCAGTAATGTTTGAGTTAGCTATACAGGGTTGAGGTTGATTTAAAAATATTATATATACTTTGAGTTGTGATCTAGCCTGAGACTTGTATACACTGGGTCGTGGATTGATTCGAGATAATATATATTGATTTATTTTAGCACATCTAACTGTGGACAACTAGTTGTAGGTTACTAACGAGGACTGTTAACTTAACAAACTTAAATCATAAAAACGTAATAAAAAATGTTGTGAATATATTTAAATCATACTTTGATATATATGTACATATTTGTTATAGGTTCGTGAATCGACCAGTGGCCAAGTCTTATTTCCAACAAATGAAAAATCTGTGAAAGTGAGTTATAGTCCCACTTTTAAAATCTATTATTTTTGGGATGAGAATACATGCAGTTTTATAAATGTTTTACAAAATAGACACAAGTGATCAAAATTACATTCTATGTTGAATTATCGAACCGGATATGCCCCCTTTTTAGCTTGGTAGCCTAAGAATTGGTGTTTATTATAATTGCCACCAATTGACGCGAATCCTAAAGATAGATCTATTTGACCCAACAAGCCTCATCCGAGTTACGGATGCTTTAGTACTTCGATTTATCATGTCCGATGAGAGTCCCGGAATGATGGGGATATTCTATATGCATCCTGTTAAGGTCGGTTACCAGGTGTTCATCATATGAATGATTTTTATGCAGATTGCATGTTGTTTATGAAAAATGGAAATATGAAATCTTGTGGTCTATTATTATGATTTGATAAATATATAGGTTAAACCTATAACTCACCAACATTTTTGTTGACTTTTAAAGCATGTTTATTCTCAGGTGATTATTAAGAGCTTCCGCTGTTGCATGCTAATTTATGGACAAGAGTTGGAGTCAGCATGCTTGTATTATATTGTTTAAAAACTGCATTCGAAGACTTAAATTGATGTGTAATATTATTGTAAACCATTATGTAATAATCGTGTGAAAACGCTATATTTTAGATTATCATTATTTGATAATCGTCGTAATATTTTTAAACCTTTATCGATAAAATAAAGGTTATGGTTTGTTTTAAAATCGAATGCAGTCTTTGAAAAATGTCTCATATAGAGGTCAAAACCTCGCAACGAAATCAATTAATATGGAACGTTTATAAATCGATATGAACGGGACATTTCAGTTGGTATCAGAGCGTTGGTCTTAGAGAACCAGAAAATTTGCATTAGTGTGTCTTATCGAGTATGTAGGATGCATTAGTGAGTCTGGATTTCGACCATATATTTTTCTTTAAAAACGATTGCTTAACACTTTTTGTTGAAAACTGTATATATTTAACATGTAAATATTATGTGATATATTAATCTCTTAACGTGTTTGATAATGTGTGATAGATGTCTACCTCTAGTACAAATCCCATCGACTCACCTAATAATAATGAAGAGTCGAATATATTTTGGGAAGATTCACAAATTCCCGAAGAGGAACCGGAAGAAGAGGAACCGGAAGAGGAGGAACCAGAAGAAGAGGAACCGGAAGAAGAGGTTCCGGAGGGGGAAATTTTAGGAACCACTGAAAAACAGACAAATAAAAGAAAACCCTCAACTAATGGACCAAAATTAATAATGGTCAATGGTGTTTCCGCCGAGGAAGCAAAATATTGGGAAGATTACCAATTTTTCGATGAATCGGATCCCGATGAGGATTCCGATGATGTTATAAAAATTACCTCGACCCAATTTGAAAAAGCAAAAGAAAATTATAAGGGAAAGGGCATCAAAATAGAGAAACCAGATTCCAACCCCGATGAACTTTATATGTATCGTCAACACCCGTATTTCTTAAGTTGTAACAATAACCCGGGAACCTCTAAGCCACCAGGTTTTTCTAAACCATTTGTGAAAACAACGCCTCGTATTAGAGGAACATCATATATCCCTAGAAAATTAGCAAAACGAAGCAGGTCCGAAGAGGAAAAAACTAGTGAGTCAGAATAAAAAGTTGTAATCATGAGGTGTAAAATATGTAAAATCAGTGTGCTTGTACTTTTCTTGTTGTATGTGAAAATTGCTTGTATTATTATCTTTTACGAATCTAATTCTCGTCTGTTTTACAGTATAAAAACACAATGGACGTTAAGGATAGACAACCAAAAATTTTAGAAGACCTACCCGGGGACATGATTGATGAAATCTTGTCTAAAGTCGGTCAGAATTCGTCGGCACAATTATTTACGGCAAAATTAGTTTGTAGAACATTTGAAGAACGTTCCAGGCATGCCTTAGTTTATAAAAGGCTTTCATTTGAAAGATGGGGTATATCACATTGGGGAGACCGTAAGTTACACCGTGTTTTCTTTAAAGCGTTAAATACGGGGAACTCAAATGCAATTTTATGCTACGGGTTAAAAACCTATTTTGACTCAACATATTCCAACATAGGACTTCGAACTTTAGAAAGAGCTGCTAACATGCAACATAAAGAAGCATGTTATGCTTACGGGTTAGTGATGTTCGCTTCTCACCAAAGTGAGAAAAAGAACATCGAATTTCAACTTTTAAATAAAACCTTCCCACAAGTGATGGATTCAGTAGTTGGGGTAAAAAACAAGGTTTTTAGATTGTTACGGGGCTGTTGGGCATTACGAAACCCTCGTCCCTTTGACGACGTTACAACATGCTGTCTTGTCAACGGCCACAACGGTTATGTTCCACAAGACCAAGGATGGGAAGTAGTCTTAGTAAAACCATAATGCATGACTTGTTTTTGGACTTATGAATTACGTGTTTTTATTGCCTTTGCTGAACGACTTGCATATTAACTAGGATTTTTGTCATAACTGTTTTGTATCAAAGTTATTGTGTGCTATATTTCATGCTATATGTAAAATAGCGGTATTGTAAATTTGTAAAAATATTGTATAAAAGTTTAAACGCGAAATATTATTGTATTTAGTTTTTCATATAGAATCGTAGTAGTTGAATTGTATAGTAGCTACTAAGTATGAACTTAACGGGTAGGTATTACCCGAATTAAAACTTATAAAACGCTAATATGAAGAAAAAGCTTTTATAAAAGAGTTCATATTATGCTATGAAATACTATTGACTACTCTTAAATTCTATATGATTAACTCAATTCTTTTGGCTATTTTTGAAGGAAATGGCACCGACGACTCGTCAGAACTTGAACATGAGTGAGGAAGACTTCCGTGTTTTCCTTGCTGCGAACATAGCCGCAGTGCAGGCCGCAATGCAAAATAACAACAATAACTCTGGTTCTAGCAGTGGAACTAATTCCACAAGAAATCGGGTAGGATGCTCCTACAAAGAATTCACTGCCTGTAAACCTTTAGAATTCGATGGAACCGGGGGTCCAATCGGACTAAAACGGTGGACTGAAAGGTTGAATCGGTGTTTACCATAAGTAAATGTACTGAAGAAGACAAAGTAAAGTACGCTACGCATACCTTCACAGGTACTGCGTTAACATGGTGGAACACCTATCTCGAGCAGGTGGGACAAGATGCTGCTTACGCACTACCGTGGACAACATTCAAGCACTTAATGAACGAGCAATATCGTCCTAGAAACGAGTTCAATAAGCTTAAGGTAGAGCTTAGAGGATTATGAACGCAAGGTTTCGACATCACCACGTACGAACAACGATTCACAGAGTTGAGCCTATTGTGTCCAAGAGCATTCGAAGATGAAGAGGAGAAAATTGACGCATTTGTAAAAGGGTTACCAGAAAGGATTCAAGAAGATGTGAGTTCACACGAGCCCGCCTCCATACAAAAGGCAAGTCGAATGGCTCACAAACTCATAAATCAGATTGAGGGAAGGATTAAAGAACAGGCGGCTGATAAGGCTAAAAAGGAACATATATTTCATAGCAATATCCCTCCTAAATAATAGGTTTTCATATGTAATTGTATTATATTTTCATTGTAATTGTTTAAATAAATAAGTGCGAAGACAAAAGGCGAAAACGAAGATTTGAAGACACAAACGTCCAAAAAGCTCAAATGTACAAGATACAATTCAAAAGGTTCAATTTATTGATGAAAAACGTCTAAAAATGACAAGAGTACAAGTTACAAAACGCAAAGTACAAGATATTAAATTGTACGCAAGGACGTTCGAAAATCCGGAACCGGGACATGAGTCAACTATCAACGCCCGATGCAACGGACCAAAAATTACAAGTCAGCTATGCACAAGAATATAATATAATATATAAATAATTATATTAATTATTTATATTTTATATTTATATATTTATTATGTCGACAAGCTAGGAGCCAAAAGTTTGTGAGCTGGATTTTCAAACTCCACGACTCGCGGAGTTTGAAGGCCAAAAACTCCACGACTCGCGGAGCTGCCAAATTCCAAAATGCCTATAAAAGGTCACGAATTCTGCGAGTAAAAACAAAATAATAATAATAATACTCTGTAATAAATAAATAAATAAATATATATATAATATATATAGTATAGGGTAGTTTTATATTAGATTAGTTTGGGTTATGTAAAGGTTATTTTACGGGTTTTTGAAGTCGAAATTCTGTCCGTGTAACACTACGCGATAAATACTCAATGTAAGTTATGTTCTCCTTTTTAAATTAATGTCTCGTAACTAAGTTATTATTATGCTTATTTGAGCCGAAGTAATTATGATGTTGGGCTAAATATTAAAGATGGGGTTATTGGATTTTGTACCATAATTGGGGTTTGGACAAAAGAACGACACTTGTGGAAATTAGACTATGGGCTATTAATGGGCTTTATATTAAATTAACGATACCTCGTTAATTTAATATAAAGGTTATGATTTGATGTATCTATATATAACCACATACGCTTAATCGGACACGATGGGCGGGATATCTATAAATACCAATAATTATTCATTTTACCGGACACGGAACTGGATTAATAGTTAATAGACTTGTTGAAACAGGGGTGAATTACATTCAAGGGTAATTGGTGTAATTGTTAACAAAGTAGTAAAACCTTGGTTTACACACAGTCGATAACCTGGTGTATTCATTAAACAAAGTATTAAGACCTTGTTACAGTTCGAATCCCAGTTAGTTGGAATATTTGACTTCGGGCATAAGGTTAAATTTGCCGAGCATTTTATAATTATGATCGATGAACTATTGTGGACAAAAACCAGATAGGTTTCAAATACATCCAGGACAAAGGACAATTAACCCAGAACAATAAATTAAAATCAAAATGTCAAACATCATAGTTACGGAAGTTTAAATAAGCATAATATATTTTATTTCATATTTCCTCGTACTTTTATTTATTGTCATTTTAATTATTGTTATTTATTTTATATTGTTATTTAAATATCGTCATTTACTATACGCTTCGTTTAAAATATAAATCGACAAACCGGTCATTAAACGGTAAACCCCCTTTTATATATTATTATATATAATTATATATATTTTGTACAAATATAGTTGTTTAAAAATATAGTGTGCAATAAGCCCACTCCCTGTGGAACGAATCGGACTTACTAAAAACTATACTACTCTACGATTAGGTACACTGCCTATAGTGTTGTAGCAAGGTTTAGGTATATCCCATTTGTAAATAAATAATTAAAACTTGTGTAATTTGTAACGTATTTCGTAGTTAAATATAGTACTATCACGTACCCCCACGCTACCACATCAAGTTTTTGGCGCCGCTACCGGGGACTCGGCTAAACGCTATATTTTTAATTTATTTTTGTATAAATATATTTATATATATTTTTAGAAAAACAATATAAAATTTAAAAAAACACGTTTTTCAAACTCCACGACTCGCGGAGTTTGCAGCTCCACGACTCGCGGAGCCACCCTGACGCGCCTGCAGAAACCCTAAATTTGCATTTATTACGGAGTTTTAATTATTATTAGTAATTATTTAGTATTTAGGGTTAATTAATTTATTATTTAGTTTAAGTTTTAATTAATTTGTAATAATTAATTTTAATTAGTTTTATTTAAATTGTAAAATTAATAGTTTTATAAAATAAATAATATAAAAATAATATTTTTATAAAAATTGTACTTTTTACAACTTTAAGTTTATTTTTATTTTTTGTTTATTTTTATTTGTTTTTAGCGTAATATTTGTATTTTTTGCTCGTATTTAGTTTTAAGACATAGTTTTTGCCGTAGCTTATTTTTATTTCTAGATTTTTAGGCTTTGCCGTAAAATCCCTTAAGTGCTTTTTCTTTAGACTAAGATTTAGGTGCTTTAGAATTTTGCGACGCCTTTTTAAGTTTTAATACCTTTTTAAGTTATTGCCATTTGGGATATAGTTTTACTTGTAAGCTTTAATATTTTTAGACGCAACTTTTAATTTTTTTAATTTTTAGTACCTTTTAAGTTACGACGCGCTACTTTCTTTTTATTTTTCAACCTTTTATTTTTCGACATTTTTCGACGCGCAATCTTTTTCTTTCTTATTTCTCGACACGCTAGTTTTTAGGACTTAGAAATTTTCTCTATTTCTTATCTAATATCTCAAACGGAAAGAAAAATTAATTAAGTGGTTAAATTAATGGACGTTGACAATTTTCTGCTTCGTAGTAATAGTTGGATTTGTTAGTGGCTGAGTTGTGAGCTTCCGATTTAAAGGGTTCTGGCTCCCTGCTGCATCTTTTGGCTATTCGAAACGTGGGCAAAAGCAGAAAAGTCTATTAATTGGACAACTTATATAAGTTTTTCTATTTTTATAACTAATAGGATAATTAGTAAATGCACTACATTGTAGCTAAAATTTGGCCATCGCAATAAAATGGAAAATTTTGAAAACAAGGCTATGGAAACTCTTTTTGATATCCAAAATCAATTAAATCAATACTCTCAAACGGGTGTTGATGACAATTCGTTCGGTCAATCTTGGATCACGAATGACGAAACAATAACTGGTTGTGAAATCTGTGGAGATTATCACTCAACATGGGAATGTTATTATTACGTTCCTATGGAAAATTACGCACCCACGAAACCTGAATGGAATGATTATGAAGAATACAATTCAAATTGGGATTATTCCCAAGAGTATTTCCAAACTCAACAACCAGTAGACGAGGAAAATTACGTGTCTGAAAATTTATTAGACAATATGAAAATCAAACTTGAAGAACTCAATGCTCAAAATGAACAAATGAGAGAGTTTGTAAACCGGAAAGCTGAAACTCTATCAGACTACACACCTGTTGATCTGAGGAGTATTGTACAAGAAAATCTCATATCATCGAATTTTGATGAATTCGAGAACTCCGAAATCACCAACTATCCCGATGATACTTTTTATTCAGTCTTACCAATTTCACAACATAATGACACATTAGCCTCTACCGACGAAATCATCAATCCATCAATGGATGATGAAGAAGAAGTAAGGGTGACAAATTGGTACTCTTGGGAATACGATAACGTTGAAAATTTTACCCCCGAGGCCAAACTGAACTTCACCATTGCACAACCTTCCAACCCAATATTCTCAATAGACGAGTCATCCACTGGAAATGAACTACGAGCTGTAATAGATAATGACACCTCGGATTTCACCCAATTGGGTAATAGAGGTTTTCATATATAATTGTATTATATTTTCATTGTAATTGTTTAAATAAATAAGTGCGAAGACAAAAGACGAAAACGAAGATTTGAAGACACAAACGTCCAAAAAGCTCAAATGTACAAGATACAATTCAAAAGGTTCAATTTATTGATGAAAAACGTCTAAAAATGACAAGAGTACAAGTTACAAAACGCAAAGTACAAGATATTAAATTGTACACAAGGACGTTCGAAAATCCGGAACCGGGACATGAGTCAACTATCAACGCCCGACGCAACGGACCAAAAATTACAAGTCAACTATGCACAAGAATATAATATAATATATAAATAATTATATTAATTATTTATATTTTATATTTATATATTTATTATGTCGACAAGCTAGGAGCCAAAAGTTTGTGAGCTGGATTTTCAAACTCCACGACTCGCGGAGTTTGAAGGCCAAAAACTCCACGACTCGCGGAGCTGCCAAATTCCAAAATGCCTATGAAAGGTCACGAACTCTGCGAGTAAAAACAAAATAATAATAATAATACTCTGTAATAAATAAATATATATATATAATATATAGTATAGGGTAGTTTTATATTAGATTAGTTTGGGTTATGTAAAGGTTATTTTACGGGTTTTTGAAGTCGAAATTCTGTCCGTGTAACACTACGCGATAAATACTCAATGTAAGTTATGTTCTCCTTTTTAAATTAATGTCTCGTAACTAAGTTATTATTATGCTTATTTGAGCCGAAGTAATTATGATGTTGGGCTAAATATTAAAGATGGGGTTATTGGGTTTTGTACCATAATTGGGGTTTGGACAAAAGAACGACACTTGTGGAAATTAGACTATGGGCTATTAATGGGCTTTATATTAAATTAACGATACCTCGTTAATTTAATATAAAGGTTATGATTTGACGTATCTATATATAACCACATACGCTTAATCGGACACGATGGGCGGGATATCTATAAATACCAATAATTATTCATTTTACCGGACACGGAACTGGATTAATAGTTAATAGACTTGTTGAAACAGGGGTGAATTACATTCAAGGGTAATTGGTGTAATTGTTAACAAAGTAGTAAAATCTTGGTTTACACGCAGTCGATAACCTTGTGTATTCATTAAACAAAGTATTAAGACCTTGTTACAGTTCGAATCCCCAGTTAGTTGGAATATTTGACTTCGGGCATAAGGTTAAATTTGCCGAGCATTTTATAATTATGATCGATGAACTATTGTGGACAAAAACCAGATAGGTTTCAAATACATCCAGGACAAAGGATAATTAACCCAGGACAATAAATTAAAATCAAAACGTCAAACATCATAGTTACGGAAGTTTAAATAAGCACAATATATTTTATTTCATATTTCCTCGTACTTTTATTTATTGTCATTTTAATTATTGTTATTTATTTTATATTGTTATTTAAATATCGTCATTTACTATACGCTTCGCTTAAAATATAAATCGACAAACCGGTCATTAAACGGTAAACCCCCTTTTATATATTATTATATATAATTATATATATTTTGTACAAATATAGTTGTTTAAAAATATAGTGTGCAATAAGCCCACTCCCTGTGGAACGAACTGGACTTACTAAAAACTATACTACTCTACGATTAGATACACTGCCTATAGTGTTGTAGCAAGGTTTAGGTATATCCCATTTGTAAATAAATAATTAAAACTTGTGTAATTTGTAACGTATTTCGTAGTAAAATATAGTACTATCACGTACCCCCACGCTACCACATCAGCGGCCGAAGAGGCCAACACGAAACAAGTCAAGAGAAAGTGAGAGGAAAACAGTGACAAGAGTTACCAATACAACAACAACAACAATCACAACCACAATCGCAACAACTATCCCAACAACCGCAACATCAATCGCAACAACAACAATCGCAATCCCAACAACAACTACAACAAGTGTCCCAACAATAATAACTTCACCAAACGTCCCAACAACAATAACAACCACATCAATCCCAATAGCAATCTCAATAACAACAATGACAACAACAATCAGAAAATTCCATGCTATAGGTGTGAAGGATATCATCCGGGTAAATTTTGTGAAGTAGTATGTACCAAATGTAATAGGAAGGGTCATGCTGCAACGAAGTGTGAAGCATTCGGACCAGTGACTAAAAGAACAAATACTGCCCACATTATTTGTTTCGGATGCGAAAAGAAGGGCCAATACAAAACTACGTGCCCAAACCAGAGAAATAATAATGGACAAAGCCGTGGGAGAGTTTTTAACATTAATGCGGAAGAAGCGCAGGAAGATCGGAGCTTGTTACGGGTACGTTTCTTATCGATGAAAAACCTGCTTATGTTTTATTTGATTCAGGTGCGGATAGAAGCTATATGAGTAGAGATTTTTGTGCTAAATTAAGTGGTCCATTGACGTCTATGAATAATAAATTTTTACTCGAATTAGCAAACGGTAAATTAATTTCGGCAGATAAAATATGTCGGAATCGAGAAATTAAACGGGTTAGCAAAACGTTTAAGATTTATTTGATACCAGTAGAGTTAGGGAGTTTTGATGTGATAATTGGCAAGGACTGGTTGAAAAAGGAGAGAGCAGAGATCGTATGTTACAAAAATGCAATTCACATTGTACGAGAAGAAGGAAAACCCTTAATGGTGTACAGAGAAAAGAGCAACGCGAAGCTAAACCTTATTAGTAACTTGAAGGCGCAAAAGCTAATAAGAAAAGGTTGCTATGCCGTTCTAGCACACGTCGAGAAAATACAAACCGAAGAGAAGAACATCAATGATGTTCCCGTCGTAAAATAATTTCCCGATGTATTTTCGAAAGAATTACAGGGACTACCTCCACACCGATCTGTGAAATTTCAAATAGATCTTGTACCAAGAGCTGCACCAATAGCTCGTACTCCATACAGACTCGCACCCAGTGAAATGAAGGAACTCAAAAGCCAACTACAAGAACTTTTAGAACGTGGTTTCATACGACCAAGTACATCACCATGGGGAGCTCCTGTTTTGTTTGTCAAAAAGAAGGATGGTACATTCAGGTTGTGTATCGACTACCGAGAGTTGAACAAACTTACCATCAAGAACCGTTATCCACTATCGAGAATCGACGACTTATTTGATCAACTACAAGGCTCGTCAGTTTATTCGAAGATCGATTTATGTTCCAGGTATCATCAAATGCGGGTGAAGGAGGATGATATTCCAAAGACTGCTTTCAGGACGCGTTACGGTCATTAAGAGTTTATGGTTATGCCGTTTGGATTGACTAACGGACCAACTGTGTTCATGGACCTCATGAACCGTGTGTGTGGGCCATATCTCGACAAGTTTATCATTGTTTTTATCGATGACATACTTATTTACTCAAAGAATGAGTAAGAGCACGAAGAACATTAGAGAAAAGTGCTAGAGTTGTTGAGGAAAGAAAAACTGTACGCTAAGTTTTCAAAATGTGCATTTTGGTTAGAAGAAGTTCAATTCCTCGGTCACATAGTGAACAAAGAAGGTATTCAGGTGGATCCGGCAAAGATTGAAACATATACGCCAATTTTTAGAACTAGCTGGTTACTCCAGAAGATTCATCCAAGATTTTTCCAAAATAGCAAAACCCTTGACTGCATTAACGCATAAAGTGAAGAAATTCGAATGGAAGGATGAGCAGGAGAAAGCGTTTTAATTGTTGAAGAAAAAGTTAACTACGACACCTATATTGTCTTTGCCTGAAGGGAATGATGATTTTGTGATATATTGTGACACCTCAAAGCAAGGTCTCGGTTGTGTATTAATGCAACGAACGAAGGTAATTGCTTATGCGTCTAGACAATTGAAGATTCACGAGCAGAATTATACGACGCATGATTTGGAATTAGGCGCGGTTGTTTTTGTATTAAAGACTTGGAGGCACTATTTATATGGGGTCAAAAGTATTATATATACCGACCACAAAAGTCTTCAACACATATTTAATCAGAAACAACTGAACATGAGGCAGCGTAGATGGATTGAGTTATTGAATGATTATTGAATGTGGTAGCCGACGCTTTGAGTAGAAAGGACAGAGAACCTATACGGGTAAAAGCTATGAATATAATTATTCGTACTAACCTTACTACTCAAATAAAGGAGGCTCAACAGGGAGTTGTAAAAGAAGGGAATTTGAAAAATGAAATACCCAAAGGGTCGGAGAAACACCTTAATATTCGGGAAGACGGAACTCGATATAGAGCTGAAAGAATTTGGTTACCAAGGTTTGAAGATGTGAGAGAAAAGGTACTTAAGGAAGCACATAAAACCAGATATTCAATACATCCCGGAGCGGGAAAGATGTACAAAGATCTCAAGAAATACTTTTGGTGGCCGGGTATGAAAGCCGATATTGCTAAATACGTAGGAGAATGTTTGACGTGTTCTAAGGTCAAAGCTGAACATCAGAAACCATCAGGTCTACTTCAGCAACCTGAAATCCCGGAATGGAAATGGAAAAACATTACCATGGATTTCATTACTAAATTGCCAAGGACTGCAAGTGGTTATGATACTTTTGGGTGATAGTTGATCGTCTCACCAAGTCAGCACACTTTCTGCCAATAAGAGAAGATGATAAAATGGAGAAGTTAGCACGACTATACTTAAAGGAAGTTGTCTCCAGACATGGAATACCAGTCTCTATTATCTCTGATAGGGATGACAGATTTGTTTCAAGATTCTGGCATACGTTACAACAAGCATTAGGGACTCGTCTAGACATGAGTACTGCCTATCATCCACAAACTGATGGGCACAGTGAAAGGACGATACAAACGCTTGAAGACATGCTACGAGCATGTGTTATTGATTTTGGAAACAGTTGAGATCGACATCTACCTTTAGCAGAGTTTTCCTACAACAACAGTTACCATTCGAGTATTGAGATGGCGCCGTTTGAAGCACTCTATGGTAGAAAGTGCAGTTCTCCAATTTGTTGGAGTGAAGTGGAGGATAGACAGATTACGGGTCCGGAGATAATTCAAGAAACTACTGAGAAGATCATTCAAATCTAACAACGGTTGAAAACCGCCCAAAGTCGACAAAAGAGTTACGCGGACATTAAAAGAAAAGACATAGAATTTGAAGTTGGAGAGATGGTCTTGGAAAGGCGTTGTTCGATTTGGTAAACCGGGGAAACTAAATCCAAGGTACATTGGACCATTCAAGATTATTGATCGTGTTGGATCGGTAGCTTACCGACTTGAGTTACCACAACAACTCGTGGCAGTACATAACACTTTTCACGTCTCGAATTTGAAGAAATGTTTTGCTAAAGAAGATCTCACTATTCCGCTAAGCGAAATCCAAATCAATGAAAAACTTCAATTCATCGAAGAACCCGTCGAAATAATGGATCGTGAGGTTAAAAGGCTTAAGCAAAACAAGATACCAATTGTTAAGGTTCGATAGAATGCTCGTAGAGAACCCGAGTTTACCTGGGAACGTGAAGATCAGATGAAGAAGAAATACCCGCATCTATTTCCAGAAGATTCGTCAACACCTTCAACAGCTTAAAATTTCGGGACGAAATTTATTTAACGGGTAGGTACTGTAGTGACCCGAACTTTTCCATGTTTATATATATTAAATGAGATTGATTTTTACATGATTAAATGTTTCCAACATGATAAGCAATCAAACTTGTTAAGACTTGATGAGTTTCATATAGACAATTGACCACCCAAGTTGACCGGCGATTCACGAACGTTAAAAATTTGTAAAAACTACATGATGTTATATAAATGGATATATATATGGTTAACATGAGATTATGATAAGTAAGTATCTCCATAAATATGTTAACAATGAGTTATATATAAACAAATGAGATTATTGATTTAAGAAACTCGAAAATGATATATATAATGATTATCGTTATAACAACGTCTTAGTAAATACATATGTATCATATTAAGATATTGTTACACTATATTTAACATGATAAAATGATAATTAAGTAAATCATTAAGTGTGTTAACAATGAACTACATATGTAAAAACAAGACTACTAACTTAAGGATTTCGAAACGAGACATATATGTAGCGATTATCGTTGTAATAGTATTTTAACATATATATATATATATATATATATATATATATATATATATATATATATGATGTTAAGATATATTTATACACCATGTTATTATGATAACATAACAATTTAACATCTTATTTAAGTATTATAACATTGGATTAATTACATTTAACAAGATCGTTAACTTAAAGGTTTCAAACCAACGCTTACATGTAACGACTAACGGTGACTTAACAACTCAGTTAAAATGTATATACATGTAGTGTATTAATATGTATTAGTACACTTTTGAAAGACTTCAAGACACATATCAAAGTACTTCTACTTAGCAAAAATGCTCACAATTACATTCTCATTCATTTTCATCAACAATTCTACATGTATATACATCATACTTGATATTTGATCATCTCCAAGCATTTTCACCATCTTTTAGCTTCAATTACAAGCTTTAATCATCATAAAAATAACCATTCAAGAACACTTCAAGAAATCTTTCAAACTTGTTAGCTTACTTCCAATCTTGCAAATTCATTTCAAGTGATCATCCAATCTCAAGAAATCTTTCTTATTTACAGTAAGATATCTTTCTAATTCAAGGTAATATTCATACTCAAACTTTGATTCAATTTCTATAACTATAACAATCTAATTTCGAGTGAAAATCTTACTTGAACTTGTTTTCGTGTCATGATTCTACTTCAAGAACTTTCAAGCCATCCAAGGATCCTTTGAAGCTAGATCTATTTTTCTCTTTTCCAGTAGGTTTATCTACAAATCTTGAGGTAGTAATGATGTTCATAACATCATTCGATGCATACATATAAAGCTATCTTATTCGAAGATTTAAACTTGTAATCACTAGAACATAGTTTAGTTAATTCTAAACTTGTTCGCAAACAAAGTTAATCCTTATAACTTGACTTTTAAAATCAACTAAACACATGTTCTATATCTATATGATATACTAACCTAATGATTTAAAACCTGGAAACACGAAGAACACCGTAAAACCGGACATACGCCGTCGTAGTGAAACCAGGGGCTGTTTTGAGTTAGAAAAATAAAGACTATCTTAATCTTTGATTTGGAAGTTTGTTTTCTGGAAAAATGATATTACATATGAACATGATACTATATCCAAAAATCATGGTTAAACACAAAGTGGAAGTATGATTTTCAAAATGGTCATCAAGATGTCGTTCTTTCGACGGAAATGACTACCTCTTTAAAAAATGACTTGTAACCTATATTTCTGACTATAAACTTATACTTTTTCTGTTTAGTTTCATAAATTTAAGTTCATTATGAAACCATAGCAACTTGAATCACTCAAAACGGATTTGAAAAGAAGAAATGACGGGTAAAACAAAATTGGATAAATTTGCTAGTTTTAGCTACGAAAATTTTGTAACAAATCTAGACTAAACATATCCTAACTAATTTATATTGTATTATACATATTATGTAATCTTGGGATACCATAGACACGTATGCAATGTTTTGACATATTATATCGACCCATCTATATATATATTTCGGAACAACCATAGACACTCTATATGCAGTAATGTTTGAGTTAGCTATACAAGGTTGAGGTTGATTCCAAAATATTATATATACTTTGAGTTGTGATCTAGCCTGAGACTTGTATACACTGGGTCATGGATTGATTCGAGATAATATATATTGATTTATTTAAGCACATCTAACTGTGGACAACTAGTTGTAGGTTACTAACGAGGACTGCTAACTTAACAAACTTAAATCATAAAAACGTAATAAAAAATTTTGTGAATATATTTAAATCATACTTTGATATATATGTACATATTTGTTATAGGTTCGTGAATCGACCAGTGGCCAAGTCTTATTTCCAACAAAGGAAAAATTTGTGAAAGTGAGTTATAGTCCCACTTTTAAAATCTATTATTTTTGGGATGAGAATACATGCAGTTTTATAAATGTTTTACAAAATAGACACAAGTGATCAAAATTACATTCTATGTTGAATTATCGAACCGGATATGCCCTTTTTTAGCTTGGTAGCCTAAGAATTGGTGTTTATTATAATTGCCACCAATTGACGCGAATCCTAAAGATAGATCTATTTGGCCCAACAAGCCTCATCCGAGTTACGGATGCTTTAGTACTTCGATTTATCATGTCCGATGAGAGTCTCGGAATGATGGGGAAATTCTATATGCATCCTGTTAAGGTCGGTTACCAGGTGTTCATCATATGAATGATTTTTATGCAGATTGCATGTTGTTTATGAGAAATGGAAATATGAAATCTTGTGGTCTATTATTACGATTTGATAAATATATAGGTTAAACCTATAACTCACCAACATTTTTGTTGACGTTTAAAACATGTTTATTCTCAGGTGATTATTAAGAGCTTCCGCTGTTGCATGCTAATTTATGGACAAGAGTTGGAGTCAGCATGCTTGTATTATATTGTTTAAAAACTGCATTCGAAGAGTTAAATTGATGTGTAATATTATTGTAAACCATTATGTAATAATCGTGTGAAAACGCTATATTTTAGATTATCATTATTTGATAATCGTCGTAATATTTTTAAACCTTTATCGATAAAATAAAGGTTATGGTTTGTTTTAAAATTGAATGCAGTCTTTGAAAAACGTCTCATATAGAGGTCAAAACATCGCAACGAAATCAATTAATATGGAACGTTTATAAATCGATATGAATGGGACATTTCAATGAGGAGGAAGTTGAAAGAGACGAATTTGGAATAAAAAGAAAAAAAGAGAGTAGAAGAATAGTATGCCAAAAATTGTGAATCGAGTGCCTTATAAAGCTTGGACCACTGAGGCATATAATTCGTTCTCATTGAAGTATAAAGTCAATATCAAAGTAAAGACTTCTAATTACCTCATAAATATGTACATACCTTCTATGTGATGCCTTGCATAAATGGACAATGTAACCAACATCCGTTCCGCCCGGCTTGTGGTATAAGGTAATTCTAACTAGACTTAGGAGGTTCATTGGTCTAACTGAAACTAAACGTTTTTAACGAACCTTTATGCACTTAATACTAATGTACACAAGGGCATGAGTTTGGCTAGTTACGAAGTTAAGGAGGACAAAAACACAAACATATGCATGATTCTAGTTATGATTGACATTCCGATTTGGATATTGTAATTTTATTATATATCTTTGGTAATATTATTAATTAATTTATCTTTGTACGAATGAGGGTCACGTTAAAATTTCTAAACCTTATAAAGTTTGATTGGATCGACATTCGTAACCGCTTTACACCAATTTTTATCCGAGTCATGACTAACCCGATAAACCCAACCGTATATAATTTAACCCATTTTATGTTTCTTTTGACATGCTACCTAGGTACATTTGTAGTTATTGGTTAAAAGATTAAGTATGGATCATGAGAAAGTTTGTTTGTAATATTCGCTTTAGTTTAGTTCTAAGTGTTGATCCATTTGATGATTTGAGAAATGATTGAGGTTTATAATGTTATACATAATGTTGAAATTAGTAAGTTAAGGAAATGTGCTATGAGGAAAAGCTTTGTGGTTGATGTTTTGCGAAAAGTTGTTTGAGTGGTAAAAAGAAGATTACCTAGGTGTTGTTGTCTTATAGTTATAAACAGATTTGCTTTTTGGGCAAGCAAAAGCCAAGTATGGGGGGGGGGGGGGGTTTGATCGGTCATTGTTTGACACGATCGTTTGTACCTAAACATGATAAAAGTGATTACATTTAAGTGAAAAAAGGTATTTTGATGAAATTTTGTGTATTGCAAGTGTGAAAAGAAGTTGGTGCAAAAAGGTGCGAAAAATGGCGTTTTAAGTCGAGTTGTAGAAAAAGTTAGCAAAATCAGAAAAAGTACTAGCTCAATAACACTGACGTTAATTACGCCTGACAGTGAGTAATTTACGTCCAAGGCTCGATCAGCTCAGAAAATTTGAAGACTTTTGGGCGTACAAATACGCTGAAGATCCAGTTGTTGGCGTAATTTAGGCTAGCCTATCGTAAATTACGCCAATGCAAAATTGCTGATGCCGAGTTTTTAGAGTTTTTTCTTTGGGAACAAGTTGGCTAATCCCTATTTAAAGGAAGCCTTAGGGTTACGAAAAAGCAACTTTTTCCAGCAGTTTTGAGAGCAGAGATCAGCCCTAACATTCAAATATTCATCATCTTTCAAGAATGGAAGGCGAGAACTTCATGTTTCATCATCAAATCACCATGATCATCATCATCAACATGCGCGGCTAGTCTCTTTTGCTTTATTCATTCCATGAACTTTTAATGCATGTATTGTTCTTCATGGTGTGGTTTATGATATTGTAAGACTTAAGTCGTGTGGATTATGTTATTATGAACTCCATGAATATTGATTAATGCAAGTTTTGCGATTATTGATTATTACAAGTTGAATTATTGTAAATTCACATTGTGTAATTGATCTAACTTAGTGTTAATTAGTCTAGGGAAAGAGACAAAGTTTTTAGATCTCATAGTTCAAGCCTAAGATAATTGTGATATATTTACGAACTAAAGATTTCTTGTCCATGAGATTTGATCAATTTTTGACAACACAAGACTTGTTTGAATGAATGCATGCTTAATTGGGATTGTGAATGGATAAAGGCTTTAATCCAACTGTTTACAACTTCTTAATTTAGTTTATTGTTTATGCTTCTAGTTCTTAATCATTTAAGTGCGTGTTTTGCTTAGTAATCGTTAAAATAGTCGTTACTTTAGTTAATCTTAGTTAATCAATAAAAATCAATTCCTGAGAATTGCTTGCGTTTAATCACAACTTCCCGAGGAACGAATCCTATTTACCCTAGCTAAGTTAGTGTAATTAGATCATTTTTTTGTTGGCCCTTCGACACCGATCAATGGCATCAATTGTTTGTACACTTTTTTGAACAATCTTAAAGTGGTTTAAGATTCGATTGACCTGGGTTACATGTCAAGTGATTTGAGTGATGTGAATGGTTTTTAAAGTGTCTTGCGGGTGATTCCCCGAAGGTAGTGAGAGTATCACTTTACGCCACCAAAGTTTGAGATGGACATTAAAGTGTATTCAATGTATGAGATACTTAGCGATTGTTTTGAATCTGCTTATTAAGAGATTGTGTTTCCCCTTTTTATAGCCTAACCGAGAAGCTTGTCCATGGTCTCAATGCCTTGATTAAGTTCCAAGGTGGTTATGGAAATGTTGGTGGACTTTACCTTAGCAGGGTGGCGGAGCTACAGTGGCTGAGGAAAGCAAGGTAGATGCTTTCCTTAATTATCTAGGAGGTGCCACCCACTGTTTCTATGGAATCTCTTTCATATCTCTTTAACATATGCAATCTTGTGACTAAATCCAGACCTTCGGCCTTGGTTCTCGTGACACCTTCGTAGTCCATTATCTTCGTGAGTGATAATGCCACATTTATATATATTTTAAGACGCGTTATTGGTTCTCATTGTTATTATTTTGGCATTAATATTGAAGACTTTAAGTGTGTTTGCGATTAAATGAAGATTTATGTTCGAGAAATGGTTAGTGGCACTTATTGAAGATTTTAGTGAGATAATAAGAAATTTGAAAGATTAAGTCCTCATTTTCTCGTGTTTGAATATAAGTCCGAGTATGAATCATCTCACAAAATGTGATTATGTTCAAGCTTGAGGTCATGAAGTGAAACGTGAGATTAAAACAAATTTGGGAAGCAAAATCTCTGTTGACAATATCGCATTTGAAGTTACAATCTCGAGCTGAGCTGAGTCATAAATCTAATCTGACTAAACATACACGAGTGAGTGGTCACCCGTACGGCTAAGGCTGATCACTCGTACGAGTGATAGCTCGCACACACGGTTGATGCAACAGCAGGGGTATATAATGTGTTATGTTCTTCATTTTAGGTTAAGCCTCTCACACACACGCATCACTCAGATCTGGTAACCCTAATCCGTTTCTCTCTCAACCCAAATCACTCCAGTAGTGAATAATAGCTCTAGGCATTAATCTAATCACACAATCCTTGTTGTGGTTTGACTAATTTAATCCCAAAAAGCTCCTAATATTCACTAGTTATGGTTTGATTCACTAATTCCGCCTTTGTGTGAATTAAATCTGTTGATTTTGAAGTTCCTAATCATGTTTCATCATTGGTATCAAGTTTCATTTGCTAGTTCTCGAAACGTAAAGGTAACAAATGGGCCGGATATTTAATTTATCCAACAATGTGGTGATGCGGTTATATTATGTGAATATGCGCCGAATTCGTTTTGAGCATGTTTCAATTATGTAGTCTTCAATTTAGCCGGGGAATTATCATTTTAACTATTACACAAAAATGATGAATAATACTAGGGAAAGTTTCGTCTTTTTACCTACTTTACTGTAGCAACGGAACCACTGTAGCCCGTTAACACTGTAGCAACGGAATTACTATAGCAATGGTACTGTAGCAATTTTTTTTGTTTCCTTTATATTTTTCTCTACCCGTTATAACAATTTTTTTTTCTTTTGGGTTTCCTTTATATTTTTCTCCACAAAATAACGAATTAATTGCGTTAAAATTTTAAAAGTCAACAATTCCATAGCGAAACGCGGAGATGCACATATATTGTTAATTTAAAATAACATTTAAATCTTTGATGAGTTATACCTTTTAGTTCGACTCGAGTTGCGCTTCAACGACATCATCGTTAGCTACCAAATAATTTTACAAAATAAACGCAATAAAATACATTGAAAACCAAACTCTCTCCGCGAAGCGAGACAACTAGTTTTTTTTATTTATAGTATAGATATGATATAACTATCTCATTCTCTACGTACATTAGAATTAGATTCGTTTTTTTTTTTTATTTTAATTTTTTGGTGGTTTTTGGTGTGTTCTGCGACTAGAGGCAAAAGAGGCGGATCCCACCTTTAGTACAACAACAGTAACGAGACACGAGGTTTATTTGCTTTTAATTCTAGTTCATATTGTTTAGTACTTAAACTCATATTTTGATGATTGTTTACTAATACATTATTATTGATACTTTGATTTAATTATATGTGTCTATGCGAATGATTAATTATTTGTGCTTTAATAATTTGTGTTTGTGTTCAATTCATATTATGAACTAAAATCTTTTGTATTCACTTAGATGATTGAACCTAGGTGATGAATTGCTAAATTTTATGTTTATATAAATAATTATTCGTGATTGTTGGTTTTTATTACTCACATTGATTAATTCCTCAATTGTATGTTTCATTGATTAATTAACGACAGTTAAGTAATTGCTAGACTTGCTTGGTTATGACACATGATTTAGTATTCGTTGAATTGTATAAGGGACACCAAACTACAAGTAAACGATAACAATTGACCCATTAATCGAGTAGGTAATAGTGAAGCTAAAAAGGGACACTAATTTATCCTTCAATAACTGACATCTTAAATGTTTATTATTTAATTGATTGTGTGCTTGGTTAAAAGATCCATCGTTGGTTGAATTATTCGAATTGAACCCTTCACATAGGTTATTTATTAGTTAACGGCAGTTAATTGACGATTAATAACTTATGCTTCAACACCTTGTGTGATCTAGACAATTGTGTGAATACGTAGGGACACCAAAGTAGGAACATAATTGGTGATTGGTTTGCGTTTAGTTCTTTTAATCGTGAGGATACATAGGGACACTGAAGTAGCCTAGGTTTTATGAAAATAAAACTGGAGTGAGTCACATGATTTATTTGTTTTAATTGAAGCAATCCGGATCCTAGTGAATTGATTCTAAGTGGATACCCTTGTTTCATCTGAATTCTTGGTTATTTACTTTGCTTTAATTAGTTTTAAATCAAAACCCCCCATTTTTACAACTTAATCTTTAGAATAATTATTAGTTTCTAAATCAAAACCCCCCATTTTTACAACTTAATCTTCAGAATAATTATTAGTTTCTAAATCTTAAACGCTGTTCTCTGTGGACGAATTCGTAATTATATTACAATAAAATTAGGTGTGTTTTACGCATATCAATAAGATACCTCTGTAGTGTCCGAATTGTGACCGAGATATTGGGTGCACTATCAGTAATGAAAATTTTGATGAACATAAATGATTTATGCCCTTTTATATATTCTTATATAAATAAGTTCCACTCTAGCCCTTCTTCACTTGAACTTGACAGCTACTACAACAAACTCTACTCAATCCAACATGAGCCTTAAATGCTCCAACTCTTGTCAACAACAGTCCTTAATCCCTTAAAACATAAGTCCTGCATTAACTACGTTAAGTTAGAACAAAGACTTATGAATTTAAGATTGCTAGAACACTTATATTTTCACCCCCCCCCCCCCCCCAATGTCTTGCTAGCCTCTTGGAACCCTAACACCTACGAAAATTAACAAGAATTTCTCTTTGATTGGACGTGGATTAAACCAGTAGCATTATTGGACACAACCACGTTAAATTTCTCTTGTTATTTACGTTTCTTGCATTAATTTTCTTCGTTACCTTGTTATTATGTGTTTGTTGTTGGTGAGTTGATAACTTGGAGTTGTCAACATCTTGTTAGAACGCCTAAACTCTTTCAAAAAAAATACGCTCCCCTCTTTCAAAAAAAACTTTCCGGTAACTCTCCTCCTCCGGCCACCGGCAGCCGCCGGTGGTCCGGCTTCCTTTTTTACTCCTTTTTGTTCTCTCCTTAGGCTTGTTCTGCTACGTTCTTCTTCGGGTTTCTGGCTCACGACGGCAGGCTCCATCTTCCGCCATCTGCAGGCGGCGACTACCGTGATACTCTCCGGTAGTCTGTGGATCTGGTGGTATGGATGGTTGTTTGGGCGGTTGCGGGGTTGGTAATCGTCGGAGATGGGCTGAACGAACGATTTTTTGTCCTTGATTTTGGCCGTCATCACTAACTCTGGTTTTCCGGCGGTCATTTCCAGCGAGTTTTCACGTGGTGGATCCTTGTGCTTCTGCCGTGCTTCTCAGGCTCTTTTCCTTACAGACCTTCCTTCTCTGCTTCCTGTTTTCTACCTTGGTACAGGTTTGTGTGGCTCAAAGATGCGTGGCATCCCTACTTTTGTGGGTTTCCTATCTCCGGCGCCGGTACATTTCTCTTCACCTCGGTTGGTCACGATGTGGAGTTTGATTGCTTGTTTTTATGAGTTGAATGGGTGATTCCGTGCTGTGTTTTAGTTTCGGTTTGGGGTGGATCTAACGCGGGTTTCATGGTTTCTCCTGGTTTTGGTTGTTCGTGGGAAATGGTGTTCGTGGTTTGTTTGATGTTTTAGTATTTGTGTGTTTTGGTTTGGTTCTCCGGTGATGGGGTCGCCGGAGTGGTGTATCTTCGGGGTTTGATGGTCCCGGTTGGCGGATCTGTTGATTGCAGCTTCATGGTTTGTCCCCGTTCGCTTCTCCTTCGATGCCTTTCACGTCTCGTTTTCATTTTTCTCCGGACATTTATCCCTGTGCCGCTGCTCTCCCGCTCGTTCACCACTTGTTCGTGAGTTGGATACGTGGTTTGGGTGATTCCGTGTTCGGGTTGGGGTGGTTTGCGGTGGATTTTGGTGCTCTTGGTTTCGATTTCGGGTCATCAGATTGGCCTTCGAAGTGAGTTTGGTGAACCTCATTGGAGCGTTTCATATTCACCACCGCCGACAGGTTCGATTTTTGTGGGTTTCGTGGTTGTGGATTTCGATTCGTGGATTTGTGGTAATTTTCGTGGGATTATGGTATTCGGTAATCGTGAGTGTGAGTTGATTCGTGGTTGCCAATATGTGATTGTCGATTGGTTTCATTTCTGGATCGTGGTCATCGGTGGTTGATCGTGGTGGTTGCCGAGAAGACTTGAAGTCGTGATTGTTGATTCGTGGTTTCCGATTTGTGATTGTCGATTGGTTTCGTTTGTGGATCATGATCATCGGTTGTTGATTCGAGTGTATTGTTTTAGTCGTGCGTTTCGAGTGTATTGAAGTCGTGAGTTTTAGAATCGTGATGGTGTAGTTTGCCAATTAATCGTGTATTGTTTTAGTCGTCTCGTGTTACATTGTAGAATGATAGTCGGAGGTCGTGTTATGTATTCGAGTTATGTAATCCCTAGCATCTTGCTAGTTTTATAATTTTAATAATATAATTATTGCTTTTCGAAAGAAAAAAAAGATCTTGTTAGAACTTGCTAAAATTCCTAACACATATAACCACTTGTCACATGTAAACCTCAGTTTTTAATGATGTTCACAACTCATATGTGAAGCTAAATACACATGTGACGAAAATGAAGTTGAATACAAACAATAGAATTTTGTTGAAGTTAAACAACTGAAAAAAAAAAAAAAGGTAGAATAAAAGACAACACGAAAACCAACTTGATTCTTCAAAGTGGAGTATAAGGAATGGCAATTGGATATAAGTCAATTTTTCTCCTAATGGTAGATCCAAAAATCTCAGTCATGTCCAAATCTTCAGGCTTCATTCCTAAAGGGAGTTTCCAGTCGAAATAATAGAGTAAGTTAGATAGAATAATCTCAATGTTCGCTACAGCAAACAAAATCCCTGGACACATCCTCCTTCCGGCCCCAAATGGAATATACTCCAAATTGTTTCCCAAGAAATCAATACTACTTTTCTCAAACCTCTCAGGTATAAAACGTTCGGCATCATGCCAGTATTCAGGATCCCTTCCAAGAGCCCACGCATTAACAATGACTTTCGTTTTTACTGGTATGACGTATCCGTTGATCTCGCAACTTTCCCTACATTCTCTAGGAAGCAATAAGGGACCACTGGGATGTAATCTCATTGTTTCCTTTATTACCATCTTTAGATACTTCAGTTCTTGAAATTTAGTTTCTTGTAGTAATGATTTTACCTTGAAAACTTCGCGCACTTCCGCTTGTGCTTTTTTTAACACTTCAGGGTTCCTTAGGAGTTCAGACATGACCCATTCCACCGTTGATGAAGTAGTATCAGTTCCAGCTGAAAAAACATCCTGCTCATGCAAAACAACAGTTATTTACGAGTACTTAAACAAGGTTTCTCTGTTCATAATACATCACAGGCCTGACCAGGTTACCCTTTAACTGTTTCCAAAATTGTGAAGTGTAGCTGATTAGAGGGTTAATAAAAATTGTGTACATTGTTGTAAGGTGTTACTGTTGAACTATGTAATTTTAATCACTCTGGGGATGTCCCCTATACTATCTTAAATGCAAGCTAGCTACTAATAAGCATAACATTCCCTTCACTATGTTAAATTTCCTAGAAGAGATAGATCACCTCTTCACCAATTGCAAATTCATCACCTCTTCACCAATTACCCTCCCCCGTGTAAGTAATGCTATCAAAGAGGCGTAATTTGGAGGGAAGATTTGATGGAAATTCTAAAGGTGTTATCTAATTTGTGGTTATCTAGCCGGAATGAATTGTTATCTAGCCAGAATGAATCGATTAAAGGCGAATTTGATGCATGGAAGAACAATCCTAAGAGCTAGTTTCATGAAAGGTGTACCGAAAAAGTAATAATTTGCGGTGTATTGCATTTCGATTGTAATATGTAATAGGTTTATTTACACGCTTCTTGTGTGCCTTAATAAAATTTCAGCTTTTAAAAAAACAATAAGCATAAAAATATAAACTATTTAATTTTCATAGCTTGAGAAGTATTCGATAGATACTTACCAATATCACCGCTTTAATGTTGTCTGTTGAGATAGGAAACTCAAGATCACCACTATCTTTAAGCCTGAAAAGAATATCAAGCAAATCCTCACTAACTTTAACCTCTTTCTTATTTTCCTTGTCTTTTTCATGTTCGACAATGACGTTACTCAAGATTTTGTCAAGATTTTGGTGGATTTTTTCCATCTTGGAGCTCATCCTTGTAACAACATGAAGAAACTTATAAGAAGGAAACAAATCAGCTATATCAAATCCTCCAGCTACAATGGAAAAATCATGTAACATCTTAATCAGTAAATCTTGATCTTTGGGTATCTTTCCGAAAGCAGCTCTAGAAGTTATTGTATTTGTCAACGTATAAATCTTTTCTGATAGATTTATAGGTGATCCTGAGGACGACACAATCGATTCTATCATAAATTTGACTTCTTCTTCCCGAATATAAGAAAATGACTGAACTTTCTTGGCACTAAGAAGTTCTAAGGTGCAGATTTTTCGGAGCTGTCTCCAAAAATTACCATATGGAGAAAGGGCGATGTCGCCGTTGTTATAAATAATGATCTTACCTGCTAGAATTTCAGGCCTGTCTGCAAATGCAACATCGTTCTTTATCATAATTTCTTTGGCCACTTGAGGTGATGAAACAATCAACGCAGAAACTTCACCAAGCTGAAGATGCATTAACGGACCATGTTTTCGAGCCAGGTTTCGAAGGACATGATGTGGCGGTTGTCGACTCACCATGGAAAATATGTTTCCAATAATAGGTATCTTCCATGGACCGGGAGGTGGGAACTTTGAACTTGAATTTGGTTTTTTGGTAATGTTTAGTAGCTTCAACAGAAAGAATATAATTACAACAGTAACTAGGAATGAGATTTGGAATTCCATTAGCGAATAGTAGAAAGAAAGGTAAATAAATGGTTTGTTGTGTAATCTTGTTAAATAGTTGGCCTCTATTTATAAGAAAAACTTCAACTTGAGAATTTTTTGTTGGTTTTAATATGCTTGGGTCGGTTGAGTGTTCATTCACTTTGGATTCAAATAGCATCATCTATCACCCCCATAATAATTGAATTGTTAGTTTGTCTTATATGTCATTTTTTAAATGCGAATATACCAGCCAGTTTCCTCTAAGGTATATGTCTTTTATTTTATACTACTGTATTCAGAATTCTTTCAATTCCCCGCGATGTTAGCTTAGTGGGTGGGGGACATGCAGCATAAAGCGGTGCTAATGGGTTCAATCCATGCCCCATGCTCCTTTAAGCATGAGTTACACGATTTTCCTTCTCACATAGCGAGCGATCACTTAGCAATGAATACTAACTGAAAGCGGCCAGTTCAGGTCCAAAGGAGGGTGATCGAGAAGGTTGAAGAAGAATAAGAAACTCCATTTTCGATTTTCGATTTTCTATTCACTCATGATCCCGGATCTGTTATTGTCTTTTCTTTTTCTTTCATGATGGAGATCATTTAACGTTACGTGACAGGAGATGAAAAATGAAAAAGTATATATATGAAAAATGGGGCAAAGCAAGCGGCGCTGGAAACCTCCATAACCAGAGGAAACACGGAAACAATTAATATGGGGAAACAAACTTCATCTTTTGAAAATTCTAGTTTAATCAAATGTCAAGTTGCCACATCTATTGATGTTAATGTTAGTCGTCTTAATCTATTATCTATTATCCACATCAATCAATTTTTAGCAAATTTTTGCCCCAGTCAAAATATACCTCTCGATCCGCCACTGCCTCAAATGGGACAAAGTAAGAGGCGATGCATGAGGTGTGGGTCGCAACGGTGTCCTCCGAATCTTCGTCGTGATGCCAGAGACATGATGTCAGAAATCGGTTGGAAGTGAGAAAAGTTAGATCTGTTATTTAAAAATAAGGCGGGAAGAAAATGTCAAAGGTGTTGACTTTTTCATCCGTTTGAATCTACCACGTACTGCACTGTAATTGTTATTAGAGCACTGGGAGTGGTGACTGAGGTCACTTGACATGTCTGACTTGCTGAGTCAGAAAAAGTGGGGAGTGGTGACCTCTGTCAGTTAGGTATGTCAGTTTATATTTTTATTATTATTTTTATGATTTTAAATATAACATAAATGAATATAATTATAAAAATTAACATAAATAGAAATAACTTCCATTAAAATAAAAATTAAACATTACAATTCCTAAAAAATAAAAAAAACATTACAATTCCTATTTATTAAAGACAAATACGAAACGCTTCAATTTCCACTTCGAAGCTTGGCCCGAATCGCCGCTTTCTTCGCTTGAAGAACCTTTGCATCTTCTTCATCCATTTCCACGGTAGACATTTGTAGTATTTTCAAATCAAAGTAACTAGTCATTGATTCAAAAGTGCCGCTTGCACTTTCATCAAACGAGGATCTTGCGGAAGCGGCGGAGCTCGAAGACGTCTTTTGTGATTTTGATTTTCTTGATTTTCCGGGAGGTCGTGGTGTTGCATCCTCCCCATATAGCTCCGCATTTGGATTCTCTTCCGGTTCTTCCGGTTCCTCATCTAGATCACAATCATCCAAACTAATACAATCACGTTTGGCTGTTTTAAGTGGAGTCGAATTGTTCCACTTTTGCTTGTCTTTTAGGAATTCCCAAGCTAGGTAATTGTTAAACTTCTTAAACGTCTCCACCTTGTATTGTGCATCACAACGTTCATTGAAATTGACATCACCCTCGCCACTACGTGGAACTCGTTTGAGACGACTCACGATTCCACCATACTTTCTGCAACATTCATTCATTTTTGTCCATTTGGAGGTCAACATATCCTTTGTTCGTTTGTAAGGTGGACCCCTAGAATGGTACTCATTCATAACCACGTTCCAAAACGAAGATGACTTTTGATCAATGCCTTGGTTTGGATCTTCAGAAGCCGCAATCCACGATTGAGCTAAACATAGCTCATCTTCGGGTTCCCACAAGTACTCAGTTCGTCTTCTAGGTTGAGACGAATCGACCGCAACTTCTTTTCCTTTAGCCTTTGCTCTCGACTTGCGTTTTGGTGCTTGTGGTGTTTGTTGTGTTTGTTGAACTTGTGTTTGTTGTGTTTGTGGAACTTGTTGTTGTTGTTGTTGTTGTTGTTGTTGTTGTTGTTGTTGTTGTTGTTGCCACAACATAAACACTTGTATTTGCTCGGGAGACATTTGTGGCAATGATTGTTGTGAATTGGCAAAATTTGAAAAATCGAGATTAGCCTCACCACCACCACTAGCCGAACCTTGAGCCGATCCGGGTGAATAGGGTGAGAGTGAACTCCATTGTAGATGATAAAAATTTGACATTTTTTTTTGAATGAGATTTGTGTTTGTGAATGAGATTTGTGTTTGTGTGTGTGTTTGTGTATATGTTGTATATATGTTGGTGCATGAATCCCCAGCCGTTATTTGTCTTTATGTTTAACACATTTCGGTTATGTAATAATGTTTACTCGAGACTATTGATTACATTTGTGATTGTGCGCACTTAATTTATTAAATGATCAATACATTAAACTGCACACAGTCGACCGAGTGTGTATAGACACTCGACCGCCTGTGTCAGTCAGACGACCGAGTCTACACAGACACTCGACCGAGTGTGTCTGTGTTCACTATATATACGGGTTTAGACTTCTTTGATGAGGTTACTCATCCCATTCACCCTAAGTCGTAGGTTTTCATCTCCAGAGAACCCTAACACCATATACCACAGAAATATATCCTCTAGGTGTCGATCTAATCTAGTTTTAGCTCCAGGTTTGATCTATTCGATCCCAAAACGACCCGTATCTCGGTTTAACCTTATTCTTGTGTATTCCGCCTCTAGGATAGATTGCAAGCGACCTAAGATCCTAAGAATAAATGTCTACAAAGTGGTATCAGAGCTGGAGTCTCTGGTTTTGCTTGATCAAATCGTTTTTGGGTCAAAATTGGTGTTTTTGGTGTTTTTGGGTTTTTAGTCAATTAATCGGTTTTTCTACGTTATTGTTGGTAGTTTTATTGTCTAAAGGTGTTTCTGGAGTCATTACTATTGTTTCTACGTGTTGGTTTTGTGTTTTTCATCCATAATCGATTGCAAAATCGATTTTTGTCTAGAAAACCCTAATAGTCGACCTGCTACTGTCAAGAACACACTCGGCCGTGTGTGTAGTGACAACCGACCGAGTGAGTCCTTCGATCGACCGTGTGAGTATTTCAACCGACCGTGTGAGTTTTACCAGAGCCGTGTTAGTTTCCTAAAGTCAGTCGGCCGTGTGAGTTTGTCACTCGACCGTGTGAGATAGTGAACCGACCGTGGGAGACAGACAATCGGCCGTGTGAGTTAGTAATACCCAAGGCTCAGCTTGTAACGAAGTGCTGCCAAAATTTAGTCAGTCAATCGAACGTGTGAGTCATACACTCGACCGTGTGTCTCATTCAATCGACCGTGTGTCAAGGACAATCGACCGTGTGAATTTAAACAGCTCATAATTAACTTTAAATTTAATACTTAATCAATTAAAATGTCTGACACAAACGAACAAGTGATGAATGAATACAGTGCATTAGTTATTGCACCTGGACTACAAAAACTATTACTGAATGAAAGTGAATCTGGTTCTTCGAATAAAGTACCTAGACTTGACAATCTTAATAACTTCTTGGACTGGAAAGTTAGGTTTGTTATTTACTTAAACGGTGTCGATTCTAGACTTTGGGAATGTATTGAGAATCCGTATGTATGGCCATGCGGAGCAGATGGTGAACCCAAAGAAACTTCTCAGTTTAGTCCCACAGAGCGTGAAGAGTACAATCTTGAGTGTAGATGTTATGCTCAGCTAACCCAAGCTTTGTCAAAGGAGATTTTTCAGCAATTTAAGAACCGAAACAAAACATCGTATACTATCTGGTTGGCTCTTCAATCTGCAACAGAAGGTACAGCTACTTACCGTGCGACTAAGGGTAAGGTTTTGAAGGATGAGTGGAGGGTGTTTGTAGCTCTTCCATCAGAATCTCTAGGACAGACTTTGGAGAGATATCGATTATTAGTTGCAGAGATGGCAGATTATGGGATTGAGGTGCCTGATGAAAAGGCAGTAAGGGTGTTGAAAGATGGTCTTCCAGAAAAGTGGGATCATGAGATAGAAAAGATTCAGAACAGGTACAGTTCATCATGTCGTCCGTTGACACTAACAGCTTTTACTTCGAAGTTGATGGAGAAGGACATTCAGGATGAAGCAAAGAGAAAGAGGCTTGGTTCTGTAGCTGCTGCTGCATCAACTTTGGCTTCATCTTCTGGTACTCATGCTCCACTACAGACAGCATACATATCAGCCAATGCTTCACAAATGTATGCACCGTCGTCTCAGTCCGGCTACTTTAATGCTAAATTACAAGCTCAAAATTCTACAATTAAGATGATTGAAGATTCTCCAATTCAACAGACTCAGAATCCCGTGTTTCAAACTGAAAATATCAAGAAGAGATCTCGCGAATCTATTCAGGAAGATATGGCATTGGCAGCTATTGTTGTTAACTCATACAACGATATGATTGGTGGACAAGTGCTTAATAGTCATCTTGAAAATGAAGACTATGATCAGATTGATGAGGATGAGCTTGAGAGAATGTATATACTCTACTGTATGGGTAGCATTGTGAGACGTGCTAGAAAGTACTTGAAGAGAACAGGACAAAGATCATTGAGTTTAAATCGAGATTCGAAGTTTGGTTTTGATATGTCAAAGGTTAGGTGCTACAATTGTGATGAATATGGTCACTTTAAGAAAACTTGCACGAGACCACCCAAGCCTGGTTTTCATGATCCTTTTCACCAGACAACCATCTCAGTTACACCACAACATGTAATTATAGAGAAAGAATCTTCGGGTTCTGTTCAATCTAAGGCTTTGACTACAATGTATGCTGATGAAGTATGTGACTGGTCCATCTCGGTAGATACACAGAAAGCTAACGTTGTGTTTGTAGGCAAAAGCGAAGCAGAAATTTAAAAGGAAAGAATTGTTCGGAAAAATGCAGGTTGTACTGGTAAGGATAATCCGAATTGCACATGCTATGTGTGCAAATGTGATGCTAGGTTGAAGAGAGCAGAAGAGCTTATGAAATTCTGTTTCAGGAAGAGGATTAAAGATAGGTTATATGATAAGTTTTGCAAAGCTAAGGACTTATCAGATCTTGAGTTTACTATTGACTCGTCTGATGAAGAAGAAGGGATGAGTTGTCATGTTGGTACTTGGTTCAGGAAAGAGTTGGAACATTTGCTCAATTGTGATCTTAAGAGTGGTGATGAGAAGATTGTTACGGTTTAGAGTCCAGTTTGTTCAGATCAAGGTGAAGGTAAAGGAGGTTATGAGGCTGATTACTCGGATAGTACGAGCTCAGAGTCAGAATCAGAATCAGATGCAGATTCTCAGGTTGGAAGAAATGACTATGCATTCATGGCCAACACGTCCGGTAATGATAAGGTATGTATTGACTCAGTTTCTAATTGTTCTAAATGCATTGGTTATGAACAGGAAATTGAGAGGCTTGAATGTGTTATCACTGATGTTATGCGAGGGGTATATGAAATAGTATTATTTTTAGTACAGTAATCGTACAGTAGTGAAATGTTATGCGAGGGGTACCTAATCGTACAGTAGTGTAGTTTTTAGTAAGTCTGGTTCGTTCCACAGGGAAAATTAAACAAGCTTAACGCTATATTAGTTTTAACTTATAAAAATACAAATATATATATATATATATATATATATATATATATATATATATATATATATATATATATATAAGTAATATTATTATTATAAAAGGGGGTTTTTACCGTTTAATGACCGGTTTGTCGATTTTTAAAACTTTAGTCGCAGTTAAAACCTAATGTAAAATATTAAAAATAAATATAACTTAATTTAAAGCGTAAAGTAAATAACGATAATGAAATTGCGATAAATAAAAGTGCGATAAAATAAAATTGCGATAATTAAAGAGTACGATAATTAAAAGTGCAATTAAATACAATGACAATAAATAAAAGTGCGATAATTAAAAGTGCAATTAAATATAAAATATATAAAAGAATTATGCTTATTTAAACTTCCATAATCATGATGTTTGACGTGTTGATTTTTAGTTTATTCCCATGAGTTAATTGTCCTTTGTCCTGGATTATTTAATATGTCCGTCTGGTTTTGTCCATAACAGTCCATCGGTCATAAATTTAAAGTGCGAGTGTCCTTGTCAAATTATCCTTATATCTGAAGTCAAATATTCCAACTAATTGGGGACTTAAACTGTAACAAGGTCTTAATACTTTGTTTAATAATTACACCAGGATATCGACTGCGTGTAACCCAAGGTTTTAATACTTTGTTAACAATTACGCCAAGTGTCCTTGTACATAATTTCACCCCTGTTTTAATAAGTCTATTAACTATTAATCCATTCCCGTGTCCGGTTAAATGAACGATTATTCGTACATATAAATATCCCGCCCATCGTGTCCGATCGAGTGTATATGGTTATTTATAGGTACGTCCAATTGTAAATCTTTATATTAAAATAAACAAACTATCATTTAGTTAAACAAATATAAAGCCCATTAATAGCCCATAGTCTAATTTCCACAAGTGTCGTTTTTTTGTCCAAACCCCAATTATGGTACAAAGTCCAATTACCCAATTTTAAATATTTTAGCCCAACATCATGATTACTTCGTCTTAAATAAGCATAATAATAACTTAGCTATGAGACATTAATTTAAAAATAACATTAACCATAACTTACAGTGATTAAAAATAGCGTAGCGTTACACGGACAGAATTTCGACTTACACCCTTACAACATTCGCTAACATACCCTTATTATTAGAATTAAAATTAAAATTAAAATTAAAATTATAATATATATATATATATATATATATATATATATATATATATATATATATATATATATATATATATATATATATATATATGTTTACGTATGAATGAGAAGAGAAAAAGATGTGTTTTAGGTTCGTGCAAAGCCTGTCTTTTATAGGCATGTGGCCAGAAAAAGGCCTCCATGCGATCACATGGAAAATATGCCTACAGGCCATGCGATCGCATGGTGGTAGGTAACAGCTCACAATTCTTTATTTTCTTGTTTGTCGACGTTTTAATAAATAAATATAATATATAAATAATTATAAGAATTATTTAAATATTATATTATATTTATGTGTGCATAGTTGACTTGTAATTTTTAGTCCGTTGCGTCGAGCGTTGAGAGTTGACTTTGGTCCCGGTTCCGGATTTTCGAACGTCCTTGTGTACAATTTAATATCTTGTATTTTGCGTTTCGCGTCTTGTACTCTTGTAATTTTGAGACGTTTCTCACCAATAATTGGAACCACTTTGGTTGTACTTTGTACTTTTGAGCTTTTTGGTCGTTTGCGTCTTCAATTCGTCGAATCTGTCTTTTGTCTTCACCTTTTATTATTTAAACGAATATCACTTGTAAATAGAACAATTGCAACTAAAAGCTTGTCTTTCTTGAGGGATAATGCTATGAAATATATGTTCATTTTTAGCATTATCAATCACTAAGCTTAATGAGATATCTGTTACATGTGAGACTTGTCCTAAGCTTAGAATTGACCTTAAGAATCTAAGTTTGGAGAATCAGACTAATAAAAAGAACTATGATGATGCGCTTTTCTACCTTAATAAACAGAAAGACTATGTTGATGTGATTAAGTCTTTAGAAAATCAGGTAGGTCACTTAAAATCAACTGTTATAGATGATGGAAAAGTGATTACTATGTATTTGGGACAGATAGAGACTCTTAAGGTAGAAAGGGATTCATTTAAGTTGAAATACGAGTCTAAGAAAGCTAGGATTGACAATTGGCAGAAGATGTCTTATGTGAAACAGACTTTGAATCCTCCTAAACAGCAGGGTTTAGGTTATAACCAGGTTGCCCCGCCACTTTTGGATGAGTATATTAACAAACCGGTTGAGAAAAGTAAGGGTTCAGTTGTAGAACCAGGATATGGTAAGCCTAAGGAAACACCTGTTGAGAGTTCTGGTAAGGTAGTTGAGTCAAAGAAACCTTTAGATGTTGTCTATGAAACAGAGTCAGATACTGATATCGATACTGAGAAAGACAGCAAACCTTTTAAGCTTGTCACTAAATCAGTTACCATTATGAAAAATCCTGCTAATGCTAGTAAGATGACTGAAAGTCAAAAGGCTCAGTCTAAGAGCACTGTGACTCCCAAACAGAATAAGAAGAAGAACACTCAGGGAGTGTCACCTAAGTTTTTAAGTAAGGTAAGGATAGACGAAACATGTCCTAAGGTAGAACAACCACCAAAAGGTGCGAGTTCCAATTCTGGCAATGTGTCTAAGTATGTTCCGCCTGGTTGTCGACAGACTATTAAGCAACAAGTCTCGTCACCTCCTACGACTAGACAACGTACTGAACCACCTAGGAGATAGTTTCCACCAATATGACGCAAATTGTTTAACTCTCATGATGTTGATAATGTTAACTGCTTCAATTGTGGGAGGTTTGGACACAGGGCTATGAATTGTAGACCCATTCGACAGACACCCAGAAGGAAGGTTGATCTTAGTCCAAATCATTCCTTTAATAGGAGATCACCTTCAACAGTGTTTAATTCTTCTTCTATGAAAACAAATGATAAAAAGGTTTTTCGAACTAATGATTACTTTAGAAAACCATTACCGAATAACACAGTTTGGAAACCTAAATCATAAGTTAAGGGTGTTCAAAATCCTGAAGGTCCTTCTGGATCTAAAGAACAATGGGTGGAGTTGCCAGTTGTTGGTGTTGATGGGAAACCCACTGCCATTAGGGCATGGGTGGCCCTTTCTAACTAATCCTCTTACTTTAATGTGCAGGTCGCCTACAATCCACGCTACAGTACTTGGATTGTTGATAGTGGGGCATCCAGGCACATGACAGGAAACTTGTCTTTGCTGTCTAATGTGAAAACAGTGGATGGAGGACCAGTTTCTTTTGCAGGTAGTGAAGGAGGATTTATTACTGGTCAGGGTGTTATTGCTAATGAGAATGTCAGCTTTGATAAAGTTAATTATGTAGAGCAGATGTCGAACAATCTGCTTTCAGTTTCACAAGTTGCTGACAAAAAGTATACCATTACTTTTGATGATAAGTTTTGTTATATTTTGAGAAAAGAGTTTGTTATACCGGAAGACATGATTCTGATGACGGCTCCAAGGTGCAAGGATCTCTATATCCTTGATATGCGTAAGGCTCATGTTAAAGAAGCTATAGGTCATCAGGCATTTGTTTCTAAGGCTACTGAACAGGAGTCGATAATCTGGCATAAGCGTATGGGTCATCTGAGTCTAAGGAAGATGAATAATCTTATCCACAATGAATTAGTTGAAGGTGTGAATGTTAAGAGTTTTCATATTCCTGAAGGTTGTCTTCCGTGTAAGCAAGGGAAACAGACTAAGAAGTCACATACTGCCAAGAAGCATCATTCAGTTAATATTCCTTTGGAATTGCTGCACATGGATCTCTTTGGTCCAGTTAACTATAAAACTCTCACCGGAGAGTCTTATTGCTTGGTAGTTATAGATGAATATTCCCGTTTCTTGTGGGTTGTGATATTAAAACACAAGTCAGATACTTTCGATCATATTAAAGTTTTGATTCTGAAGCTCGAAAGTTTGTATAAGTTGAAGGTTAGAAAGATTCGTACTGATAATGGTACGGAATTTAAGAACAATCAGATGCTGCTGTTCTGTAATGAGAAGGGGATACAACAATAGTTCAGTCCTGCTTATACACCTCAATCAAACGGTGTTGCTGAAAGAAAGAATAGGACTCTAATTGAAACCGCAAGAACAATGCTAGCAGATTCATGTCTTCCAATTGTTTTCTGGGGTGAAGCTGTGAGTACTGCATGCTACGTGATGAACAGAGTTCTAGTGGTGAAGAGACATGGTAAAACATGTTATGAACTGTTACACAAGAGAAAGCCGAACATTAAACATTTTGAACCCTTTGGTGCACCTTGTACTATTCTGGTACGAGACGCTGGAGGAAAATTTAATTCAAAGGTGATCTCTGGTATCTTTTTGGGATATGGGAATCTGAATAAACGGGTGTATAATACTGAGTCAAAGTGTGTGGAAGAATGTTATGAGGTTGATATTCAACGCAATGCTCCACCTCGTGTTAGTAAAGGGTTCGCATGGCAGTTTGAACATGATAAGTTATTTGATTCCTTCAATCTTCCACCGGATGCTACAGATGAAGAAGTTCTGACTCAGATATTATTTGATTCTCAAAACTCTTCTGAGAATGTTTTCACTATTGCAGTGCAGGTTCAGAATCCAGTTTCTAGCTTGCAACCAAGTCCGCAGAGTGTTAGAGGTGATTTTGATTTAAATGTGGACGGGGTAGTATATACAGATGAAGATAGTGAGCTGGAAGATGACGAGGAAGTTAGTCGAACGCAACTGACTGAGGAACATCTTAATCCTCTATATAATCAACCACCTACTGTAACAGTGACTGAACCGCCAACTGAAGTAGGAGGTGTACGTAGATCCAATCGTGTTATTTTGCCACCTAAACGTCTTGATGATTATTATGTGGATTCAAGAGGTATTCCTCACATTAGTATTCCTCAATCGAAGTCTAATGAAGCTTCTACGTCTGGAGTTCCGACTACATCAGAGGTTCCCGTGACTAGTGTAAGTTCAACAGTAGCAGAAGATGTTCAGACAGAGAGTGCGAATGTGGTAACAGCTTTTTATTCAACGTTGAATAAGACAGGAAGAATATTTGTGCATGCTCACTCATGTTATGTGTGTCAAATTGAACCTAAAGATGCTTATGAGGCATTGAAGTTTGACGAGTGGGTTAGTGCAATGCAAGAGGAGCTGTTACAATTTAAACATTTAAAGGTTTGGAAGCTAGTCAATCCACCACATGGTTGTGTGCCCTATGGTCTTCGATGGGTTTTGAAAAATAAGAAGGATGAACAGGGTATTGTTATCAGAAACAAAGCTAGACTGGTGGTAAAGGGATATCAACAGATCCCTGAAATTGACTATGAAGAGGTTTTTGCTCCGGTTGCACGACTGGAAGCAATTAGGATTTTCTTGGCCTTTGCATCCTTCATGGATTTTAAAGTTTTTCAGATGGATGTCAAAAGCGCATTTTTGTACAACGAGATCAATGAAAGAGTGTTTGTTGAACAACCACCTGGTTTCGAAGACCCGCATTTCCCAGAAAAGGTTTATCGACTTGAAAAGGTACTTTATGGTCTTCACCAAGCTCCTAGAGCATGGTATGCAACGTTGTCCAACTACATGATTGAAAACTGTTTTAGGAGAGGTGTCATTGATCAAACACTTTTCATCAAGAAGAAGGGACAACATCTTATGTTAGTGCAGGTTTATGTGGATGATATTATCTTCGGGTCGACAGATCAGGGAATGGTTGATGAGTTTAAGAAGGTCATGCAGCAGAAGTTCAAAATGAGATCAATGGGAACGATAAAGTTTTTCTTAGGTCTGCAGGTAGCTCAGACGGATAAAGGCATCATTTTGCATCAAATCAAGTATGTAGCTGATATTCTGAAGAGGTTTCAAATGGAAGCAGAAAGACCAGCTAAGACTCCGTTGTCTGTGAATCATGGGACATCTCCAGATTGTGAGGGTGCTTCAGTGGACCAAACGTTATACAGGGCAATCATAGGCTCTCTAATGTATCTTACAGCTTCTCGACCAGATATCATGTTTGCGGTTTGTCTGTGTACATGTTATCAGGCGAATCCGAATGTTCATCATATGTTGGTGGTTAAGAAGATTCTGAGGTATTTGAAAGATACATCGAGCTTAGGGTTATGGTATCCATGTGAGGATGGTTTTGATCTCACAGCGTATAGTGATTCTGACTATGGAGGTTGTAAGAAAGATTTTAAGTCAACATCATGGGGTTGTCAGTTTCTGGGAAGCAAACTTGTTACCTGGCAGTGTAAGAAGCAGACAGCGGTGGCTCAGTCCATTATGAAGCAGAATACAATGCCACGGCCAGCTGTACATCTCAGGTCATCTGGATTCAACAGCAACTACGTGACTACGGTTTGCAAATTTCTAACACTCCTATTTATGTTGATAATACTGCTGCCATAGCTGTCACTAAAAATCCCGTAAATCATTCAAAAACGAAACATATAGGGATTAAATACCATTTCATTAGAGATTGCTATGAGAAAAAGCTGATAGATGTAGTGCAGATAGACACTACCGTCCAAAGGGCTGATCTCTTCACAAAAGCTTTTGATAAACCACGCTTTGATTTTCTGTTAAAGGAAATAGGTATTAAATTGCTTACTGACGTGGTTCCTGAAACTGAGGTTCCTAACGCAGAGGAACCTAACCAAGAGACTGAGTTGTGAAGGATTTGCAACTGCTTGTGTAATATGTGTAGCTTTGAATGGTAGTTTGTAGATCATTTGCATGTTTATTTTTCATTTGCATGATAGATTAGTTTTTACTGATATTTCTGCATGTTTGCTTATGTTTTTAGATAGTTTTATGCTTTTGTACAGAGAAAATCAAAAAGCCATAAAAATCATAAAAACCGGAAAAACAAATAAAAATTGAAAAATAGAAAATCCATAAAAATTGAAAAACCTGAAAATGTGTTGCTTATTCTATTTTGTGGGGAAGTGATTGCAATACTGAACTGACATGTAAGTTGTGGAAAACAAGTTAAACAGGATGACTGATAATGTGTTAGTGGACTTTATTGGCCTAATTCTAGATGAAGATGATCACATTAACAAAGCGTAAATATCATGATGAGGAAATCATGGAAAGGTTTACAGCGGTTGAGGGTAGTCACCTACTTATCACTGAATATGTACTGAGAAATGATTGTTCAGAAACTCAACAGAATGTTGAGGTCTCCCCTACTATGATTTATACTCGGTAGCAAAGGATAATTTTGTGAGTCCCAAGGTGAGCATATTTTGTCTAAGATGCATACTTGTTTCTATTTACCTTTATTACTTGGACCGAAATTCACCAACATACATTTCGGGTACCCAAAGGGAGGTGTTTTCTCTAAAAAGGTTGAGAAGTGCAGTCTTGTATCACAGACACAGAATGATTTGTATTTTGCAACGTCATCAGTTTCTAGATTTCAACATCAGAAGATTGGTTTTTCGTGCATTTTCTACTAAAGTCAAAGACAGTGGTGCATCATCTTCATGAATAGTTGTAGTTATTTATTTATTTTGTTTGTTTTATGGAGAAAAGGCAACATCAGAAAATACAAAAAAAAAAAAAAAATGTTATGCTTATGTTTATTTAGTCAACATTGTAAATAACATGATGCACCACATTACTGCAAAAGAATCATGGATCAAGAATTGAACACAGCTTCAGAGATTCCTATGTTATCTAAGTTTGAGACAACAGATATTATCATCGGAGAATTATTTGGAAGATTTAGTTATCTACATCCGAGGGGGAGAAATTTATCTGATCATCAGATATAGCGAACTTAAATCATTCAGTTCACATCACATTTGGTGGACTTTACATCTTTTGTCTGTGGTATGGGATTGTACCTATTGACCTGGATAGAGGGAATATCTTTTGGAAGGTATCTTAGTGTTCCATCACTCAAATATATATATATATATATATATATATATATATATATATATATATATATATATATATATATATATATATATATATATATATATATACATATCACTTCCATCCATCCAACATCATACATCATAGTATTTCCGTTTAAGTATGGGGTTTATAGCGGCCGGTATGCGTCTTTTCAAAGTATGCAATAAATTTGAGATTAACAATGTTATCTGAAATGAAAAGTGTAAGTTTAAGGTAGAAGCTCATGGCTGACAGGGTTGCTAGAAACATCGTGAGATGGTTCTGTTCAATCAGATTGAAAGTACATTGATGTGATAAGAGGACAGCGTCAACATGTTGTGCTCAATTGTTCTACCTGAAACATCGTGCGATCTCAAATGAGGACTGACTTCGTGATCTAATTCAAACATTGAAAAATGTTCATGTAATTAATATAACGTGATCATCGAAGTCTAGAGTGAAAGTTGGTAAACTTTTACTGATATATTTGAAAGTTGTTCTGTATATGCTTTATCAAGTAAGTTATTGATTGATTTGTGGAATAACATGTCAATATAGTTCAGTTCTGATCCCCAAATCAAAAAGATTTAATCAATTTGATATGTCAACTCACAAAAGGATATGTTATGCTCCCTGTAGTGTGATTCATGATAAGCTGTATTACCTGTTCCTGTGCTGATAACATCAAATACTCTTCATATGCTATTGTTTAATGAAACTGATGTTAGAAGTTGATCTATCGAAGATTTAAAAGGTTAAATGTTTTAAATGTGTCTGTTATAATGTTGCTAATCTTGACACACTGGATTTTTTTTTACTGTAATTTGCTTTGTGTATTTGCATGTGCATGCATATCTGAATATGTTTGCTTTCATAAGTTAGTTGCATGCGCATTTCTGTTTCATATTGTAAGCTTAACAACTCAGTTCTCGGAAAGGTTTACTGTGAAAGGAATCCTTGTTTTGCATTAAATTAGAGAATAAATTGTTTAGAGCTTAAAGGAACAAAGTATGTTTATTTTTATATTGCGGAGATCAGTCCCAGGGGGAGTGGACAAGGAAGGTTTTGTGGAATTGGAATCGAAATTTTCTAAGTTTTCAACCCTAAATACAGTCGGCCGAGTGATTGTACACACATGACTGAGTGTGTATTCATTCACGACCGAGTAGGCGACACACTCGACCGAGTGTGTCTGGGGGTATAAAAAGGATTTGAGTCCCAAACGGCTTAGAATATTTGTGTGATTTTGGGGTCGTATTTTACCAAGATTTTCAACTTTAAAGAACGAGTTTTTGATCTCTAGTGTTAGATACATCTTTCTCTTGTGATCACAGCGCCACTAACAAGGTATGATAACTTGTTTTCGTTTGCTCATAATCTTTGATTTTGTATTTGAAATGCAAAACACGAATTGAATGCTTTTTAGACTTAATCTGTTAAAATTAGTTGTTTGGTTATGTTAATCGGCATGTTTAGATACTATTGTGACCAGATCTTGAAGCAAAAACAACAGATTTGATTGATTTTCAAAGTTAGGGTTTTCAGATCCGATGAACACGCTCGACCGAGTGTGTGACACACTTGACCGAGTGAGTTCACACACTCGACCGTTCGAAGATACACACGACCGTGTGTATATACACACTCGACCGAGTGCATAGAAACCCTAATTTTTGAATTTTGCTGTTTTTGATTGTTTTGTTGAGTTCGTATTATGTTATACTGAATGTTTTGTATAGTTTTGCTCTAAGAATGTCAGGTCCAAGTAGTAGGTTAAGTGGAACTTGGAAATATGATCTTGAACTTAAGAGAGCTTTAGAAAAATACAGGCCTATCCGGGTAGAGACCAAAGTTGTTGCAACCCAGATCACTCAAGATCAGTGGAAAGGTTTAGATTGTATAACATTTCTTCAGATAGGGAATCATTTCTGTCCTAAGCTTATCCGAGAGTTCTATTCTAGTGTGGCCATAGAGAAGAAGCATGTTCATGTTAATTTTTTTGGTAATGCCTATAAGTGGACCATAGATGACTGCGCAGATCACTTACTATTGAATTACTGGGGAGCCAAGGTTTATTGCCCTAGTAAAGATATTAGAGAGATTTCTAGCAAATTTGATGCTGGTGGGGTGGCTGCTCACATCACCAAGCCAGGGTATGTAATCGGTTCCAATAGAATTGAGATCAGAGATAGTGATGTTAGGGATGACTTGGTGTCTAACTTGAGGATTATCAAAAGAAACGTGGTGTTTAGAGATCCATCAGATAATTTGTTATCTGGTACTGAGGTTGTTCTGTTGTACTGTCTTATGGAACGTATCAAGGTGAATTTTAGTCAGATAGTCATTAGTATCATGAAGGACGCTTTGGACAATGAAGAAAAACCATTTCCCTATGCCGTCCTTTTAAATCACTTATTTGATGAGCTTGATCTTTTTGAGGACACGAATTACAAATTGAAGCCAGTACCATAGGATGTTATTGAAGCGTAATTCTAATGCTTGTGATTCAGTGTGATTATGTTTAATCATGTCTATTATGTAATTTGATAAGGCTAGCCTGTTAGCCTTTGTACTATGGTGTGTAATAAACAATAACCTCTGAACAATGTAACTGTGTGGGTATTAGTTAATGTGCTTGCTATGTTTGTTTATCCGTTGATTCGTATAATTAACTAGATACCCCATGATACATGGAGGTAAATGCTTATTAGTTATATTGTTTTGAGTGTTTTTCAGATATTCACTATGTCTCAAGAACAACAGCAGATGTCTGATGAAGAACGTGAACCACGAATCCCTTTATCTTCTGAGTTACCCGGTCTGATTGGTCGAGAAGATACAAACGTACTTGCATGTGTTGACGAAAAGGGTCCTGAGGCCCAAAGAGGAGGTTTTGGTCCTATTATTGCATTCTTGAAGCGTTCCAGGATCTTTAAAGCTATTACTGCTGAATGTACTCCATATTATTCTCATCAGAGAACATTCTGGGAGGTTGCTCAAGTTGTTACTGAAGATAACAGAAAGGTGATATTGAGTTCTGTCAATAACACGATTGTTCGTATTTCGGCACAGACTATCAGGGAAGATCTGGTATTTTCCGGATAATGATGATATGCCAACTGATTTGCCGATTCTGAAAGTTAGAAGGTGCTTAAAGAGATGTGGTTATACTGGTGATATAACCAAAGCTGCTAAACGTACGAAGCTTCCAAGGCAGTACCGATACTTTACGTACGTTCTTCTTAGGTGTTTGAGCCCGATGCAGGGCGGTTTTGATGAGATGACTACAAAGTACAGCTCTATGTTTATTGCGTTGGGTTTGAAAGCTGATTTTAACTTCTCTCAAGTGATTTTTGATGGAATGGTTCTGAATGTTAAGAGGAAGATCCATCTGGTGTTCCCGAGGTTTCTTCAGATTATGCTGGAGAAGCAAGTTCAGGGATTAGTGAAAATTCCTGAGAATGAGCTAAAACAGAATCATTTAAATGATCAATCATTCAACAGGTTTTTGTAGAGCCGGGTTGAGGTCCTGGAGAAAGGGTTGATCGGTCATCTGATTAATGAGAATTACGTGTGTCCGGAAGGTTTGAGTTGTCGTCATGAGAACAGTACTTCTGGGGATGAGACCGATATTACTATTGAAGGAGGAGAAGAGGTGAATCAACCACCGCCAAGACAAAATGGTTCTCGATTAGTTGATGAGGAGAATGTAACAGTGCTTGATGAGAGTCAGGTGGATTTGGTTAAAAGGAAGTTAGCTGAAGCTCCTAAGGTGTCGACAAGAGGAAGACAAAAGCGTTTGAAGATTTTGGTTAAAGACGGAAGTTCATCTTCCACAACTAAGTCTCAGCCAAAGGTTGCTCCGACTGTTCAAGCTACTGGTGGTTCTACTCAAACTCCACCCACTCAACTACAACAAACAACATCTTCTCAACAAGTTCAAGCTTCTCAACGTCCTGAGGTTGCTTCAGGTGTTTTGACAGGAATAGTTAACCGGAAGTTGATTCAGTTGTCTGCTGATTTCGCTAAATTTCAAAAGGCTGCTGATGAAGACAAGAAGAAGACAGAAACTGAAATGTCAGAGTTGAGGAAGTTAGTTGATCGACAATAGTTGAATATTGATGAACTAGAGAAAAATTTGGGAAATCAAGCTGGTGAAATTTTGACTCTTCAGACTCAAAATCAAGAATTGACTGAGAGGTTAAATGAATGGGAGAAAAAGGTTGTGGTTGAAGAGGAAGATGGAGAACCTGATTCTTTTGGTACTTTTGGAGAAGCAGAGGAAGACAGGGCTGTTGAAGTTGCTAAAGGCTACACGGAGGATAACCCGCTGTATGTAACTCCTCTTCAAGTTATAACAGTTTCTGAATTTTTAGCTATGCAGGATCGTCTTAATCACACTACTGTTTACACTGATTTAGAAGAAGGGGAGATCCCTCCGGATCTCACCAAAACTAAGTAGGAATTGATGGAGCGTCTAGAACGAGAAGCTAAGGAATCTGCTGACGCTGCATCAAAAGCTTCAACTGAAGCTTCGACTTCAAGAGCTCATAATTTGTTGATGATATGAGTGATACTGATGTTTTTGATGAAAGTGATAATAGTTTTGATGAAGTTGTTATTGAGGATGAGCCAACCGAGCCTTATCCTCGTTATGAAGGTGTTGGTGATGAGTATCCAACTTTTGCTGATTATTTTCAGATGAATGATGAGCTTTTGAACAGTAAGTGTAAAGAAAAGGAACAGAAAGAACAAGAGAGTGTGTTACCAGAAGGTTTCTTGCCATTGAAGATCAACAAAGAAAAGGTTGAAGTATTGGAAGAAGAATGGAAGATTATGATGCGGATTAGGCAGTATGTGGTGAAGCCTAAGGCAGAGCCGCAATTTTTGAAGTTTATCGAGCACTATGAGAGTTTACGTGCTAAGGGAAAGATAATAGCCTGGGCTTATATTAAAGAATTTGTGATATTGCTCAATAACATCATATATATCTATCGCAATATCGTGTAAAATGCTCTAGAATCGAGGATAATGAAGGCGTTTCTACAAGTGATAATCCAAGATGCGTAAATTTGTATCGGAAGAGTGATTTACAAAGAGATTTGATGATTTATGACATTGGTTGATCCCGATACGACTTAAGGTCTATTTAGTGCTCTAAAATGGTAAAACAAAGCTTCCAAGGTGTTAGGCTTCGTCCAAATAAAAGAGGATTGAAAAGAAAGCGAAACAGTGAATCTCAGCATATCTGGACGCCGTCCGGGGTTACAGGACGCCGTCCAGACTCTTGAAACAGGACACCGTCCTGGATTTATAGGACTCCGTCTAGCTCTTAAGAACGGGACGCCGTCCAGCCTTTTTGGACGCCGTCCCGTAGTAGGTTTCAGCCGACTTTTGTGCTTTTTACCTACTTTCTCCACTTTAAAACTACTGTTTTGAGGGACTGTTTCATAGCTTACGAACCAGAGAGTACAGAGACGATTTTTAGGAGCAAAATTGGAGAACTCCAAGCTCTTGGAAGAGGCTCAACATCAAGACATCAAAGATCAAAACCTTCATCATCCAAGAACTCCTTGTTCTTGTAGGTTATTCCTTGTTCTAAAACAATGATTTCAGTTGTTAATCTGATTGTTATGTTGTCTGTTACCATGATTGTTGGCTAGTTTCTTTTATGTTCATCTAGATAAATAACCGAGATATTGAATGTTTACTTTTGATTGATAGTTACCATGTACGATAGTTTGATGTTTGAATACAAGAACCATTCTTGTTAAGTTTAATCTTTTCGATTCAACTAGTTAGTATACTTGTTCAACTAAGAAACACCATCTTGCTGATTTAGTATATTGATTTACACCTAGTGACAAGTGTTTGCCCATCTTTTACCAAAAGGGGTAAGTTGCGTTCAAACGGTTAATCTATATAGGAATGTAAGAACGACTCTTGTAGATACTCTCAGATAGCTTAATTGATATGTGTAGTTGTCTAGGTGAACTATCAATTCCCTAGAATATGTTATACATATTTTCACTACTCAATTCCATATAACTAATAGGTGTTAGTAAATTGCCTTATCTAGTGACGTTTATAGGGATCTTATTACCACACTTAATTGTTTACTTGGGTTGGGTGAATTAAACATTTAACCAGATCAAGGGAATGAACTAAGCTAAACCATTAGTTGACATAGGAGTGGATCATGATCAACACACCATTGACTTGATCATTCTTCAAGTCTTTAGACTAGTTGAATTAGTTGATTACAAATAGGAGGTCTTAGATGACAAGAACATCACTTGCGTCGTGTAATCCCGTTTGAGCGTTTATTCAAGACTACTCTTGGTAAACCGATCAATTAGTTCTCGTGCATAACCAATCAATCCGATCTTAATCCTAAATAAACATTCACATCGAGGGTAAAAAGTCTATATGAGCATATTTCATCTCTTTGATATCAAAACTATCTTAATTGCTTTCCTTGCACTTATAAATTTAAAAGACCAAAAATATTGTTTTTACTTTTACTCTTCTCTGATTTGGCTAATCGTTAAATAAGCCACAAAACATAAAACTTGTACCTTTAAGCTTCATTTACTTAGTTAATCATAATATAGTTTATAATTCTAGTTTGACTAATACAACTGTCCTTGGAACGATACACGAATTTTACCATTATCTATACTACTACACGATCGGGTACACTGCCCGTTAGTGTGTGTAATCTTTAAAACCGGTATTTTCCATACAACAATTCATATACCACTTTTCGCAAATCAAGTTTTTGGCGCCGCTGCCGGGGACAGTTTTGTGTCAAAATAGAATTATTAACTGATTTGTGATTAAGTAGTTTCTTAATTATTTTAAATTTTTAATAGTCTTTGATTTTTAAACTTATAGAATCGGTATGTTTAATAATTTTTGTTAGTTGTGTGATTGACAGTTTATAGGTCGCATATGCCACATACCCGAAGTTCAGAATCTCCATTACTTACACCGTTTACAGAACCTGAGAGAAAGCTTGGTAGGATTTCAAAAGAAGTACTTGAAATTTTTGAATCTTCATCAAAGCAAGAAACCTTTGATTCAGAATCAAGTACGACCAAGCCTCGATATTCAGGCTTTGGTAAACCCGTTCAACCCCCAAATTTTGAAATGGAAGGAGAAAGACCGTTGGTACCACGGCAATCAATGGCAGCAAAGATGAAAGCAACCCGGACCGGACAAGGTAGTGCTATTACTCCACCTACTGGTGAGGTAACTTTTGAAATAAAAGGACCTATTCTTCAAATGATTAATAACAGGTGTCAATTTGGTGGTGGTCCGAATGAAGATGCAAACGAACATATTCGTCTCTTTCAAGAGATATGTCTTCTTTTTAAACTTAAACCAGAAACTGACCAAGCCATATTATTAAGACTTTTCCCTTGGACACTCCAAGGAGAAGCACGAAGTTGGTTAGATTCATTGGCCGAGGCTACGATAGAAACATGGGATGGTATGTTGGAAAAATTTCTTAAGAAATATTTTCCAGCATCCAAGTCCGCGAGACTCCAACACGAAATTACCCAATTCTGTCAAAAGCCGATGGAAACCCTGTACGAAGCATGGAATCGATTTTCCAAAATGCTAAGAGGTTGTCCAAACCATGGTTTGGATACCTTTCAAAAGGTCCAAATCTTTTACAAAGGTTGTGATGTAGCAACCCGAATTTCAATTGACCAAGTGGCCGGTGGTTCTCTTATGGACAAAACCGAGCAAGAGGCTTATGAAATAATCGATAAGCTAGCAGATTATTCTCATGAGTGCCATCAAGAACGCCCAATTACTCGTAATGCTCAAGTCCAAAGCACCGGCGCCTATGATGACCTTAGTTCCCTAAGTGTTAAAATAGACGGTGTTGCTCGAACCATGGATAAAATCACCAAGGAAATTCATAATATGAAAGTAGGTTGTGAATACTGTGGTGGTCTTCATTTAGGAAAAGATTGTGATGCCGGTTTAACAATGGCTCAAAAAGAAGAAGTGGCTTTCGTAAGCCAAAGAAATAACAATCAATTTCAAGGAAGAGCCCAATTTAACCGGAACTTTAACAACCCCTACAACCCTCAAGGTCAAAATTCCAATTACCAACAAGGGTCAAGTAGTGGGTTCCAACAACAAACTCCGGGTTTTTATCAAAAACCCCAACAGGAAGAAAAAAAGTCAAATTTAGAGAATATGTTGGAAAAGTTGATTTCATCACAAACTCAGCTTGTCACAAATATAAACCAAACCAACGAGAAAAACGAACACCAGTTTCGAAATCAACAAGCCTCAATTCAGAATTTGAAGAAACAAATGAGTGGTTTAGCTAATTTACTTAGTGAGAGAAAACCAGGTAGTTTACCGGGCGATACAAATAAGAACCCTCGAAATGAGCACGCCAATGTTATCACCACACGGAGTGGTTTAGCATACGATGCTCCAAAAATGCCCGAAAATTCTGATTTTAGTGTTCCGTTGAACCGAAAGGATGAACCGGTTAAGGAGCCAGAAAAAGTGGTTGAAAAGGAAGAACGGGAAAAACCCGTAGTGAAACCATATCAACCACCGCTCCCATACCCAAGAAAACAACAACAAGAAAGGCTAGAGGCCGAAAGGTCAAAATTCCTAGATATGTTTAAACAAATTAACATAAATATGCCTTTCATTGATGTAATCTCAGGTATGCCCAAGTATGCTAAGTTCTTAAAAGACTTACTTACTAATCGGAAGAAAATGGAGGAACTTTCATCCGTCACCATGAATGCTAATTGTTCAGCAATTTTGATGAACAAAATACCAAAGAAATTAGCAGATCCTGGAAGTTTTACCATACCATGTCTCCTGGGAGATTTGGAATGCATTAAAGCATTAGCGGATTTAGGGGCTAGCATAAATTTAATGCCTTATTCATTATATGTTAAGCTAAACCCCGGGGTACTAAAACCAACCCGAATGGCAATTCAACTAGCGGACCGCTCTGTTAAATTCTCTCGTGGAATTTTAGAGAATATGTTGGTAAAAGTAGGTACCCTAGTATTTCCGGCTGACTTTGTAATTTTGGACATGGAGAAGGACACACGTGTGCCTCTTATATTAGGTCGACCTTTCCTCAATACCGCTAGAGCTATGATAGATGTTCATGGGCAGAAATTGACCCTTAGTATTGAGGATATGAAGGTTACCTTTTCCGTTGACCATGCCCTACAATACCCCGAGTCTACTGATGATCAATGTTATTATGTGCAAACCATAGAAACATATTCGGAGTTGTTGCAGGAGTTTCCAGAATTGCAAGGTACGGGAGAATGCATTTTTGCGGAAGGTGATGAAGAGAATATGTTGGAAGAAGTGGAGATGTTGACCACCTTGATGGCTAACGGTTATGAGCCAAATGATGAAGAATACAGAAAGTTGGATTTAGGAAATGAGTACCGATGTAAAACATCGATTGAAGAACCTCCCGTTTTAGAACTCAAGCCACTTCCAAAACACTTGGAATATGCTTACCTACAAGAAGGTTCTACTCTCCCGGTTATCATTTTATCCGAACTCTCTGTAAGTGAGAAGTCTAAACTTGTTTCCATGTTAAAAGCCCATAAAACGGCTCTAGCATGGAAAATTCATGACATCAAGGGTATAAGTCCCTCTTATTGTACGCATAAGATATTAATGGAAGATAACTATAAGCCATGTGTACAAAGACAAAGGCGACTCAACCCTAATATGCAAGAAGTTGTTAAAAAGGAGATTGTCAAACTCCTAAATGCAGGTCTCATTTATCCAATTTCGGATAGCCCTTGGGTGAGTCCGGTCCAATGCGTGCCCAAAAAGGGTGGCATGACCGTTGTCACAAATGAAGACGACCAATTAATTTCTACCAGGACTATCACGGGTTGGAGGGTATGTATTGATTACAGAAAATTAAATGATGCTACCCGAAAAGACCATTTTCCTCTTCCTTACATTGATCAAATGTTGGAAAGGTTGGCAGGAAAGAACTTTTATTGTTTTCTTGACGGTTTCTCGGGATATTTCCAAATCCCTATAGCTCCAGAGGACCAAGAGAAAACGACCTTTACATGCCCTTATGGTACTTTCTCCTATCGACGTATGCCCTTTGGCTTATGCAATGCTCCTGCTACCTTTCAAAGGTGTATGGTAGCTATTTTTCATGATATGATTGAAGACTTTATGGAAGTATTCATGGATGACTTTTCAGTCTTCGGTGATTCTTTTGACTCATGTCTTCATAATCTTGAGCGTATGTTGATTAGGTGTGAAGAATCAAATCTTGTGCTAAACTGGGAAAAATGCCATTTTATGGTAAAAGAGGGAATTGTATTGGGTCATAAAATTTCTTGTGCGGGTCTGGAGGTGGATAGAGCTAAAGTGGAAGTCATAGCCAAATTACCACCACCGTCAAATGTAAAAGGCGTAAGAAGTTTTCTGGGGCACGCCGGTTTTTACCGGCGGTTCATTAAAGATTTTTCCAAAATTGCAACCCCCATGAACAAACTTCTTGAGAAAGACGCTCCATTTGTCTTTACGGACGAGTGTATTACCGCTTTTAACCTACTTAAAACAAAGCCCACACAATCACCCATTCTCATATCGCCGAATTGGTCAATACCATTCGAACTTATGTGTGACGCTAGTGACTTTGCTATTGGTGCCGTCTTGGGGCAAAGAATTGAAAGACATTTCAAGCCCATTTATTATGCTAGCAAGACATTGCAAGGAGCCCAACTTAATTACACTACCACCGAGAAGGAACTCCTGGCAATCGTCTTTTCGTTTGATAAATTTCGATCCTATTTGGTACTAGCAAAGACGGTTGTCTATACAGACCACTCGGCATTGAAGTACTTGCTTGCTAAGCAAGATGCTAAACCCCGGTTAATACGTTGGGTCTTGCTTTTGCAAGAATTTGACATCGATATTAAAGATAAAAAGGGGGCCGAAAACCTAGCTGCCGATCACCTGTCTCGACTTGAGAACCCGAATCTTGGGGTTCTCCATGAGACTGTTATCCAAGATAACTTTCCAGACGAAAATCTCATGAAGATTGAGAAAATTGATGATCCATGGTTTGTAGACATAGCCAACTATCTTGCGGGTGGATTCCTAGAAACCGGTATGTTATATCAGAAACGAAAAAAAATTTTCAGTGACATAAAATACTATTTTTGGGAAAACCCGTATCTCTTCAAACGGTGTCCCGATGGGATAATCCGTCGATGTGTCTCCGGGGAAGAATGCAATCAGATTCTTCTCCAATGTCATCTTGGTCCCACTGGTGGACATTTTGGACCCCAAGTCACGGGGAGAAAAGTCTATGAGGCCGGTTTTTATTGGCCTACCATCTTCAAGGATGCCCACCAAGTATGTAAATCATGCGATTCTTGCCAAAGGGCAGGAAAAATTAGTCAGAAAGACGAAATGCCTCAAAACATAATCCAAGTTTGTGAGATTTTTGACATTTGGGGCATTGATTTCATGGGACCATTCCCAAAATCTAATTCCAACCAATACATACTCGTTGCAGTTGACTACGTGTCAAAATGGGCGGAGGCAAAGGCTCTCCCCACAAACGATGCACGAGTTGTTATAATTTTTCTTAAAGAGCTTTTTGCCCGATTTGGTACCCCGAAATCATTAATTAGTGACCGTGGTACCCATTTTTGCAACACCCAATTGGAAAAGGTGTTGAAACGATATGGGGTAACCCATAAAATTTCTACATCTTATCACCCACAAACAAGTGGGCAAGTTGAAAACACGAATCGGGCATTGAAAAGGATCCTTGAGAAAACAGTTGGATCAAATCCTAAGGTGTGGTCAACAAAGCTTGATGATGCTTTGTGGGCGTTTAGAACCGCCTACAAAACTCCTATTGGAACCACACCTTACCGCCTAGTCTATGGGAAGGCATGTCATCTCCCTTTGGAGATAGAGCACAAATCACATTGGGCTCTTAAGACATGTAATCTCGATCTTACGGAAGCAGAAAACCTTCGTCTAAACCAACTTAATGAGTTGGATGAGTTGAGACAAAATGCCTATGAAAACTCACTCATTTACAAGAAAAAGACCAAAGTTTGGCACGATAACCGTCTCAAGAATCCAAAAGATTTTAAAGAGGGTGATCGTGTTTTGTTATTTAACTCACGATTTAATCTTTTTCCAGGAAAACTCAAGTCCCGATGGATGGGACCATTTGTGGTTAATAAGGTTTTTCCATATGGAACGGTGGAGTTAAGAAACGCAAAAGGTGACACGTTTAAAGTGAATGGCCACCGGGTCAAACACTATGTTGATGGTCCCCTAGAAATTGAGGATGAGGTTAACCTCCACTTCAAGAACAAAGCATAAATCAAAATGGGGACGAGTTTGGTGAACGACTCGTTAAAAAAATGGTTCACAATTGTAAATAGGTTTGAAATGTGTGCACGATAATTTTAGTTTGGTACAAAATGATTTACGTTTGGCCTTTAAACACGCGCGACTCAGAAAAACAGGTCAGTGAGTTTTAGTGCAATGGGACGCCGTCCCATTTTCCTGGACGCCGTCCCCTTTTAAAGATCTGGACGCCGTCCCATTTTCCTGGACGCCGTCCTCTTTTTCTAGACGCCGTCCCACGTTAAATTCCTGGACGCCGTCCTCTTTTGCTAGACGCCGTCCCAAGTGGCTGACTCAGAAAAAAAATACGTTTTAAATACCTATCCAACCCATTTCTTAACCATAAAAACACATTTTTATCCATTTCTCTCTGCCAAACACGAAACACTCTCTAAAAACCCTAATTTCTACCTCAATTTCGTGTTTTCTTCTTCAAATCCAAACTTCAAATCATGTTTTCTAGGGTATGGATACTCCATTTTTACACTTTTCTTTATCAATTACTTGAATTGTATGTTTATATCTATAAATTGGTGAAGGATAAGTGTGGGGTGTTTGATTTGCATGATTATTGTTAAGATTAACATGCCTTAGTAGTTTAATTGCCCATAATGTGTTTATTTTGCAAAGATTACATGCTTTTAAGGGTTTGTTCATGATTTTAGGGTTTGTGGAATTTGAATCCGAATTTAGGATGATTAGTTCATGATGTTGAGTTTGTGTATGATGTTAATGAATCTTGATAAGTATTTAATTGTGTTGGTGGTATTGATGTCAAATTGGCCGGGTCATTTTTGAATGTTCTTGAATTTTTTTTAGCATATTGTTGAATTGTAATGAACTTATGAAGTATGTATGCTTGATTTTCATTTGTATGGGCCTGTTGAAGTAAATTGATGGAATGGAATGCCATAATGTATGATGTTATAATAGGTCATTTGAATTAAAATTACGAAAAATGTGTTATGATTTGTGATGAATATCATTAGAATGCAAATTTAAATCTTATGACCTATAACACAACATGCTTGAATCCTTGAGTCATAAGTTGATGCTACATTGTGAAGTTGTGATTTTCATTTTTGAAAAGTTATTAACGGGTTTATGTTGACTATAGTTGACTTTGGTTTAAAATTGTGAACATACGCTTTTGCTTAAATGAGTCATAATACTTATGAACTTGAAACGGAATGATTAAGTTCTCTTGCTACTCGGTTATGTTTTAGTTAACATTAACACAACGGTTTCTATGTTCTTTTGGTCTGGTGTTAATGTTTTACAGGGACAATCAAGCCGAGGAGGACCGGCAAAGAGAGGAAGGACAGCAGGTTTGGCTCCACCACGACAACCACCACAACAGCAACATCATTCATCATCATCGTCAGGAGAAGAAGAAGAGGAGGATCGAAATGATCCTCGAGTTTGGTTGACACAGGTTCAAAACGACGAAGACTACACAGAAACATTTGAGACGATAAACCGTAGGCCTATTAATGCCACTTGGTATTTTATCTGGGGCCCATTGGAAGAGGCGGGTATGCGCCGCCATGTTTCTAACTTACTCGCCATCCCCTACGGTAGAGTAGTCACCCACGCTTGGGAGCATGTTTTCAGCATCAACGAACCAATTTATCCGGTGCTGCTTAAAGAATTCTACTCAACTGTGCGATTTAACAATGTCAGCGATTATTTGTCAAATGACTTTCTTCGATTTCGTTTAGGGGGTGAGTACAGGGGTATAAGTAGTTTTGAGCTATGCCGAGTTTTGGGTATTTTTGAGGAACTCACCGATACTCAGTTAGGTGAATACTTGCGGGCCTCCGATTATGTTGGCCGGCATGAATTTAGTGATGTTTCTTATTGGCGAAGGATTTGTAGGCCGAATGCGGCTGCACAGTTTAGATCAAGCAGGCACAGGTACAACGAAATCGCAGCCCGGGATGATAAACTGCTTCATAGACTTATCGCATGCACTTTTAATGCGAGGGTTGAGGGTCACGAGAAAGTGAAAACGTTGGATTTATGGATTATGGACCAAATAAAGCGGGGTTGCTATACCGACATTCCTGGGTTGATCGGTAATTATTTCCTGGCCATTGCTACCGAGACACGGCAACAGAAGCCACTTCTGGGAGGCCACTACATCACCCAACTTACTCGACATTTTAACATAGATTTCAGCAGATTAAAGGAGTGTACGAACGTCATGAAACCATTAAAAAAGGTTTCTTATATTAATGCGGAAATTCTTATGAAAGATAGAAATGGGCATTTGGTACCTTTTGAGGCAGGTGGCGCAGGTGGCGCAAGTGGCAGTGGCGTGCAGCAAGAACATCAGCAGGAAGAAGAGGCGGAAATGGAGGCACAGACTAACGTTGGTGATCAGGTTCCGTGGCATCCGTCCCAATCAAGTTGGGACAGTTTGGTTGGTAGTGTTAATAACATGAGGTTGAGCCCGAACGAACAAAGGACGCACAACAACCAAATGTGGGATAGTCAGCAACGAATGGAGCAACGCCAGATTGCTCAAGTGCACGATCAGGGATGGATGAGTTATGGTATTGATTGGAATAACCATAACTCAGAGTTGTTTTATTCCAACCCCGAGCAGTACTATGGGACGACACGTCTGACACCCCAATATTACACGGATCCTCAAAACCCACCTCCGCCTCACCCGATTTATGATAATACCGCTGCGTTGCAGGATGCTCGGAACAGATTTGAGCAGGAATATCCACAGGGACGCCCGTACAGAGATGGTTCGGGTAATTATTTTTGGCCGTTTGATAACTAGGTCTGCGTGCCTTTGATCATTTTGTACTTTGTTTTGAGACAATTTAATTTGTGTGGTGTGATTTTAGACAATATTTGGTTTGTAATAACTGGCTAATTGTGTGGATTTATGAACGGTTGTGGTTGTAAAAACACCATTTTTTTATTATAAATTGTGTGGTTTGTTAGTTTGTGCAGCGTGATTGAACTTCAAAGACTGGCATTAAGTTCAGCGACATTTGATATTATGATGTGTGTATGATGATAATCGCGGAATGGACGATGCTCTTATGCTGGCAGTAAGTTCAGCGGCATCCGTCTACATGTTCCACGATTTGCAGGTTAAAAATTGAAAATTTCTACAATCACCCTATCGCTTTACCCTCTAAATTTAATCCTTTTTCTGATTTTATGCAATGAGGGCCTTGCATGATCTCAAGTGTGGGGAGGAGAATAGAAATTTATCGAGAACTCGTTTCACTAAAATTAAGGCATTTATTATAAAAATTTTAAAATTTTCAAGTAGCCTTAAAAAACGATTAAAAGTCCAAAAAACCATGTTATACGCATTTTGATCTTAAAATCTAGAAAATAAATGTTGGTTTACATTTTAAATTATTAATAGTCTTTGAAGTTGCACTATCATTCAATTATTTGAATGAAAATCCTACTAGTTTAGTAAGCTAACTTGTAGGTCACTTGTACCAAAACGAGTGTAAACCGTGAGAGAGCGGTGATTGTATAGCGTGGTCGGAAACCGGATCTCGCGCCAGATTGAAAACCCTAAGGACGGTCCTCATTGTTTCTCCTAACAAGGACAATATTGCGTCCGACCACTTGATATGACCAATAGGATGTATCCTTTCCATCCTCAAGGAAGTAAAGTCTTCCGAATGACACACTTACTGATTCAATTCAGAAGATGTAGTCCAGACCAGTTGTAGGGTGACAAAAACTCTTGAAAAGTCATTACTGACATCGACTGGAAATCTACCAGGCCTCAACGTCAAACAGGGAAACTGGTAGTCAAAGTTTATCTCAATGAGGGAGATTAACTAGTAAAACGGGGGGGCACCATGTATACACAAAATGTTAGTGATTTATCAGATCCCCGGAAGGATAACCTCCAGAAAGGTAAAATATCAGCTTTTAAGACTGATAAACCTCAATCTTCATGATTGATTTAACGGATTAGATGATTACCTCATAATTGTCAATGATGTCCGGACGTAATGTGTATCATCCTAAAGCACATTATTTTCTACCGACATCTCGTAATGTTAGGTACCGTGGGAGGGATTGGCTTGACCAATAGCGGGAAACCCGCACTCATTTAAAAAAAAAAATATTCAGAAAATCCGATCAAAATCGGAAAACGTGCATAGTATTAAAAACTAGCATGATATTTTCAAAATCATAAAACGTTTTCATAAGATCCTGATTTCCCTAGGGTCAAATTTTTCGGATACTTGGCTCTAATCTCCTAAAAATGTGTGCGTGTGTTTCCATTGTGTATATAGCGTGCGTGTGATTTCAATAAAAGTGTGCTATACTTAAAGCGTGTGTTTTCATTGTGTATATAGCGTGAGTTGTGTTTCATATCAACGTGTGTATTTCGTGTGCTTCGAGTGATTCATGTAATGTTTGTAATCTATATTGTGTGATTATGTTTGATATTGTTCTACTTTGTAAAGAAAGAATTGCTTGAGGACAAGCAAGGTTTAAGTGTGGGGTGTTTTGATATTGCTCAATAACATCATATATATCTATCGCAATATCGTGTAAAATGCTCTAGAATCGAGGATAATGAAGGCGTTTCTACAAGTGATAATCCAAGATGCGCAAATTTGTATCGGAAGAGTGATTTACAAAGAGTTTTGATGATTTATGACATTGGTTGATCCCGATACGACTTAAGGTCTATTTAGTGCTCTAAAATGGTAAAACAAAGCTTCCAAGGTGTTAGGCTTCGTCCAAATAAAAGAGGATTGAAAAGAAAGCGAAACAGTGAATCTCAGCATATCTGGACGCCGTCCGGGGTTACAGGACGCCGTCCAGACTCTTGAAACAGGACGCCGTCCTGGATTTATAGGATGCCGTCTAGCTCTTAAGAACGGGACGCCGTCCAGCCTTTTTGGACGCCGTCCCGTAGTAGGTTTCAGCTGACTTTTGTGCTTTTTACCTACTTTCTCCACTTTAAAACTACTGTTTTGAGGGACTGTTTCATAGCTTACGAACCAGAGAGTACAGAGACGATTTTTAGGAGCAAAATTGGAGAACTCCAAGCTCTTGGAAGAGGCTCAACATCAAGACATCAAAGATCAAAACCTTCATCATCCAAGAACTCCTTGTTCTTGTAGGTTATTCCTTGTTCTAAAACAATGATTTCAGTTGTTAATCTGATTGTTATGTTGTCTGTTACCATGATTGTTGGCTAGTTTCTTTTATGTTCATCTAGATAAATAACTGAGATGTTGAATGTTTACTTTTGATTGATAGTTACCATGTACGATAGTTTGATGTTTGAATACAAGAACCATTCTTGTTAAGTTTAATCTTTTCGATTCAACTAGTTAGTATACTTGTTCAACTAAGAAACACCATCTTGCTGATTTAGTATATTGATTTACACCTAGTGACAAGTGTTTGCCCATCTTTTACCAAAAGGGGTAAGTTGCGTTCAAACGGTTAATCTATATAGGAATGTAAGAACGACTCTTGTAGATACTCTCAGATAGCTTAATTGATATGTGTAGTTGTCTAGGTGAACGATCAATTCCCTAGAATCTGTTATACATATTTTCACTACTCAATTCCATATAACTAATAGGTGTTAGTAAATTGCCTTATCTAGTGACGTTTATAGGGATCTTATTACCACACTTAATTGTTTACTTGGGTTGGGTAAATTGAACATTTAACCAGATCAAGGGAATGAACTAAGCTAAACCATTAGTTGACATAGGAGTGGATCATGATCAACACACCATTGACTTGATCATTCTTCAAGTCTTTAGACTAGTTGAATTAGTTGATTACAAATAGGAGGTCTTAGATGACAAGAACATCACTTGCATCGTGTAATCCCGTTTGAGCGTTTATTCAAGACTACTCTTGGTAAACCGATCAATTAGTTCTCGTGCATAAACAATCAATCCGATCTTAATCCTAAATAAACATTCACATCGAGGGTAAAAAGTCTAGATGAGCATATTTCATCTCTTTGATATCAAAACTATCTTAATTGCTTTCCTTGCACTTATAAATTTAAAAGACCAAAAATATTGTTTTTACTTTTACTCTTCTCTGATTTGGCTAATCGTTAAATAAGCCACAAAACATAAAACTTGTACCTTTAAGCTTCATTTACTTAGTTAATCATAATATAGTTTATAATTCTAGTTTGACTAATACAACTGTCCTTGGAACGATACACGGATTTTACCATTATCTATACTACTACACGATCGGGTACACTGCCCGTTAGTGTGTGTAATCTTTAAAACCGGTATTTTCCATACAACAATTCATATACCACTTTTCGCACATCAATTTGATATATATGCGATCAAGAAAGAACATGGAGTGGATTATATCAAAGCTCCATACGAATTCAAAACGTTACCTTATTTTGAGTTTATGCAGGTGGCCAGGCTTAAGATGTTGTATGAGGATTATTGTGGAGTTCCTGATATTTTGGTTCGTAAGATAAGAATATCATATCAGTCACCTAATTTCATAGGTTTTCGTCCTCAGTTTCCGAAGATCTCTTATCGAACGAACATGAAAACAGGGGTCAGAAGGAAGATAGTAAAATATCAACCTCTGAGGTATATGCGGAAGGTTCCTTTGAGGAAGATGCCGCAACACTTCAGTCCTCGTTTTCGTTGGTGGTATTATGATGAACTCTCGGAGGAAGCGGTTATTGTGTTAGACAAAGATGGAGGAAATGAAAATGATAGTATAAGGGTTCTAGATCCAGTTTGGTTGAGAAACTGCTGTGAGGAAGATATGTTTACCCTTTACTACAACAGGATGCTGTATCGCCCAGAGAATCATGTGCAAGCTGAACAGTATTGCAGAGTTGTCAAACTTTGCTATCTGAAGAACTGGGTGACAGATCCTTATACGGATTGATAACCGAATGCTTTAGTGTAACGGCTAGGTCTTAGGGGGAGTTTGTTGGTGCATGAATTCCCAGCCGTTATTTGTCTTTATGTTTAACACATTTCGGTTATGTAATAATGTTTACTCGAGACTATTGATTACATTTGTGATTGTGCGTACTTAATTTATTAAATGATCAATATGTTAAACTGCACACAGTCGACCGAGTGACACTCGACCGACTGTGTCAGTCAGACGACCGAGTGTACACAGACACTCGACCGAGTGTGTCTGTGTTCACTATATATACGGGTTTAGACTTCTTTGATGTGGTTACTCATCTCATTCACCCTAAGTCGTAGGTTTTCGTCTCCAGAGAACCCTAACACCATATACCACCGAAATATATCGTCTAGGTGTCGATCTAATCTAGTTTTAGCTCTAGGTTTGATCTATTCGATCCCAAAACGACCCGTATCTCGGTTTAACCTTATTCTAGTGTATTCCGCCTCTAGGATAGATTGCAAGCGACCTAAGATCCTAAGAATAAACGTCTACAATATATATAGAAAGTAAAAAAGAAAAAAAGAACAGCAAAAGAGCCCAACGGCTAGAATGTAACCGTTGTAATTTTTTTTTTATTCCGTGTGCATTGTGCGTCGCCTCAGCGACTGACCGACCCGCGATGGAACCAGGTGACGAGGGGAGGGAGTGGGGTGACTTGCGACGGATGAGGGGACGGGGTGGAGACTTGCTCCCACTCCCATTGCTCTTACCAATCATGCTTTTTAATTTTTATTAGGACATGTTATATGAACTTTTAAGAGCTATATTGTGTGTATTCCTTTTTTTGATTTATTTGTAACATCATATATTACTCGTATAATTATTTTTGACATGGAGCTTTATATAGATACCGTATGGTGTTTTATATGAATAACACACTAGCAAAATACTATGCAAACAACTAATGATAATCCAAATGAATACCCACATTGAAGGTTTCTTAAAGTTCTTACACGTACAACATATTAATTTCATTCAGACAATTAGCCTTTGAAATTTTTTAGGTAAATCTAAGATCTAAATTAACCTAACCATATATAATAGAATGACATGAGTCGAGTTTAAACTCGTAACATTATATTCATGTTGCTCACTAGTACACTTATTATTCTCATGAAGAAAAAGAAAGTCCTTAATGATTTGTATATTTATTTATTTTATTTCATTTATTATTATTAAGATCCTGTATAATATTTATAGACAGCCAGAACTACAGCACGGCGTACATTATTCTATTTTATAAGTATACTAATACAAAGAGTTGACAAACGTTAATATAATTACTTCATAAAATAGAATATTCACCAAGCAAGGTATAATGTGTCAAATAAGCTCTAAAATGGGTTTCTATTATGCCGTCTAGGTTTTTTTTTAAATAGAATTTAAGTGAACGATTTATTAAATGTTATTTCAGGCCTTAACATATGATTGACTAGGTCTACTACAGAAAAAGACTTTAAAAACCGATTTTTAGCGCTTTAGAGACTGGTTCTTAAACCGGTTTCTATATAGAAAGGTTTTTAAAGTTATTTATTAAACCGGTTTCTAAAGGGAAACAATATAGACCATTTTAATAAAAATAGCGGGTCTTTATATTATGTATGTAGACCTTTTTTCAAGTAAAAACCCCGTTTATAGAACTTGCGGGCATAGCTCAACGGTTCCCCCATGTACTTTGTGTCATGAGATAGGGAGAAATCATGAGTTCGATCCTTAAAGATGACATGATTTTCTTTAAACCAATTGAACACCAATAATGTTGGTAAATATTGACCCTATAGGGAGGTTTTACTGGATTCGCTCACGGACCTCTACCCGGACCACTGCCCGAATGGATGTGTTCCCGGGTACCGTCGATCGGGTTCGGGTTTCCGTCTGAACGTGTGTGTTATGTGCAAATGATGATGGTCGTTGAAATAAATGATCTACTGATGTAAAAAAAATCGCCGTTCAAAAAAAAAACCCGTTTATGAAATCAATTCTATATTTAATGTTAGCTCTATGTAGCTGTTAGCTCTTAATGTAGCTGGAGAATTTATATATTATCTAAAAGATAAAACACTATTTCACTATTCATCAATAGTAACCAGAGGTATTTTCGTCATTTCACCTTTTTTTTTGTCTCCAACGATAAAATAAACAACTTTCGTAAAAGAACCAACCCTTCAATGTTACCAAAAGATGTCGAAAAAAATTCTTTTTTATAAAAAAATCAACTACCTTTTTTTTCCCCTCGACGATAAAAGAGGCAACTTTTTTAACGATCCGTCCTAATCCATCTGGACGAATACATTACATTTGGTTACATCGCGAGATGTTTGACCTCTATATGATACATTTTACAAACATTGCATTCGATTTTAAAAAGACAAACTTTCATTACATCGAAAGTTAACGGCATGCATACCATTTCATAATATATCCAACTATAATTGACCTAATAATAATCTTGATGAACTCAACGACTCGAATGCAACGTCTTTTGAAATATGTCATGAATGACTCCAAGTAATATCTCTAAAATGAGTAAATGCACAGCGGAAGATTTCTTTTGTACCTGAGAATAAACATGCTTTCAAGTGTCAACCAAAAGGTTGGTGAGTTCATTAGTTTATCATAATCAATCATTTCCAATAATATAATAGACCACAAGATCCTCATTTTTCATAAATATCATTACACTCGCAAGTGTATAAAATCCATTCGTATGATGAACACCTGGTAACCGACATTAACATAATACATATAGAATATCCCCCGCATACTCGTAAGTATGCCATAATATTGGAAATCTCAATCACCATTTAAATCGAAGTACTAAAGCATTCCAAAATCCAGAATGAGGTTTGTTAGGCCCATAGATCTATCTTTAGGATTCGCGTCAATTAGGGGCCATTTCCCTAATTCTTAGGTTACCAGACTTGAAGGGGCGATATTCGGTATAGTAATCCAACCATATAATGTAGTTTTAAGTACTTGTGTCTATTTCGTCAAACATTTATAAAAGCAGTGCATGTATTCTCAGTCCCAAAAATATATATTGCAAAAAGCATTTAAAAAGGGAGAAAATGAAACTCACAATACTGTATTTTGTAGTAAAAATACATATGATGGCACTGAACAAGTGCAGGGTTAGCCTCGGATTCACGAACCTATATCATTTGTATATTTATCAATATACATAGTTGTAATCGAACAAATATATATATATATATATATATATATATATATATATATATATATATATATATATATATATATATATATATATAAAAATTTATTAGATATATCCTTTTTATATTAATAATATACATATATGTTTCTTATATTCAATTTGTTATACAAAAATATTAATTTTCGTTATGTTATATGTATTAAATATATTTTTTGATATATATATATATATATATATATATATATATATATATATATATATATATACATATCATTTGTATATTACTAATAGTAGTTATATAAAATTTATACTAAATTCCATTTAAAATGTGTATTATATCTTAAATTATATTTTATATATGTTTATTTTATATATATATATATATATATATATATATATATATATATATATATATATGTATATATATATATATATATATATATATATATATATATATATATATATATATATATATATAAAAAGTGATTAATATAGTTATATTAACATCTATATATATTTAGTATTATATTAAAAATACCTAATTTGTTATATATATAAGTATTTATATAAATATTGTTAATACGTTTTATATATAGTTATATAAACTATTAATATAATTATAATATATGTATTAAGTATGTGTTAGGTGCAAAATATTTATCTGTAACAAAAATGATAGTTTTTGATAATAATGATTTATTAATAATAATAATATCTTTCTTGATATTGATAATACTAATAATAATAACGATATTGTTAAAAATAGTACTTATGTTAATAATAATAATAGTAATACTAATAATTACAAAAATGATATTAATACTAATATTAGTGAAAATAATAGTAACTTGTATTATTTTTATAATAACAATAACAATGATCCTAATCATAATCATAATAAATATAGTAGTACTTAAAATGATAAATCAATAATAATAACATTAATAATACTTTTAGTAATAATAATGATAATTGTTATAATACTTATTTTGATACTAATAATAACTATTATAATACTTATAATATCAATATTAATAATAACAACAATATCAATAATCATTGTAATAACACTAATAACAATAATAATAATAATAATAATAATAATAATAATAATAATAATAATAATAATAATAATAATAATAATAATAATAATAATAATAATAATAATAATAATAATAATAAATGAAACAAAAGAAAAATAGGATTACCTTTACTAGAAACGGCCTAAAAAAAATGTCTCATCCCAGACTCGAACCCGTGACCACCCGCTCACCCAACACACTCCTTAACCATTGATCTGTTCCCATTTTTCTGTAATAACCTTAGAACTAAAATTGTATATCCCGTATATCTAAAAGCTCGATTCATCTCCTTCTTCATAAATAAATCGGTTAACACTCCATTAATCATAACAAACGAATAAACAAAAATACGTATTAGGATTTAATTTACAAAACAAAATTTACTTGTGTCGATTGGTAAAAGAAAAAAAAAAAAATATATATATATATATATATATATATATATATATATATATATATATATATATATATATATATATATATATATATATATATATATAACAGTAGCAGCAGCTCTTCGCTAACCATTCTAAACTCAAATGGAGATTTTAAATTTGAATACTTTTAGAAAATAATCACAACATAAAATAGGTATTAAATCGTGTAGAGAAACTTCTGAAACCATTAATTAAACTTGGATTATAATTGATAACTCGAATTTGATCAATGAACAATCGGTTAACTTTTTAAACGGAAACTTTGACTATCAAATTCGTTCTTGATTTTGAAAACCGAGACTTGAAAAAATGCAGATAGTATCAAAACGTGATTTAGATTACAACTACATTTTTATATTTTAAAAATTATATTCGAATTTAACCTATTATTTATCACAGTCAAGATACCATGAACTCAAATGTTGATTTTGAGATTAGAGCTGTTTTAGGCCAAGGTTTATACATGAATTGTGTTGTAATTTACTCTTAAAAAGTTTAGGAATCATCAATTCAACCTGAAACATTCAAACGATTACGAATTTCTTGATGAACAAAAATGTTGACTTTTCAATTTTAAAGTTTGACTCGAAAATTCAAAGTTTATAGAAAGAATTGAGGATTGGAAACTTACAGGTAGCTTAATTAGATCATTCTTAACACTCTTGCATTACTAGATTTTGAGAATTCATTCTCAATTGAATAAAAAAAAATTGTACGCTTACAGGGGACTGGATTGGGTTCGTTGTATCTGTTTCTCCTTAAAATAGATTAGGTAATATATGGAATGTAATTGAGGGAGTAATACAGTAAACAGAATCGATTGAGTTTGTTTTATAGCAAGGATTTGTTGACAATATCTCAATCAGAAGAAAAAAAAAAGTTAAAGCAGATACCTGGTTCGTACATATTAGGTTTTATATAATATATTTTATATTTAATATATATTAATAAATAATATATAAATAACAATAATACAAATAATAATAAAATTTGTATTAATAATAATACTAATAATACCCATTAATAATACTACTACTAATATTAATAATAATAAGAATATTGATAAAGATACTAATAATAATAATTGATAATTATATGATAATATTAATACTAATAAAAATTATGATTTTATTTACTAATAATGATAATAATAATAATAATAATAATATAAATGGTAATAGTACACTTATTAGTGATACTAATAATACTAGTTATATTAATATTATTAATGATAATAATAACATTAATAATAGTACACTTAAACATATCCAATTTCATATGTGTATACATATATATATATATATATATATATATATATATATATATATATATATATATATATATATATATATATTTATATTAGAAGTAATAATATCACAAATATTAATTTTAACAATCATGAAAGTAATGAAAATAGTATTAATATATCAATTATATTCAAACTTGAATTTTATTATAATACCATTTATTATTTATATAATATTATATTATATAATGACATTTACTGAATAGTTAATATTTATATATTTTATATATGTACTTAATAGAAATCATAGATTCACAATAACATATATATTCTAAATGTAACTTAATTATTCTAGTTATTATTTTACATTTTAAATTCAAATTAGTTAAGGTATACTTTATTAAATCCAAATATTATCTATTCTTATATTTATATTTATATAATACATATACATATTTATTTACAAATAATTGTTCGTGAATCGTCGGGAATAGTCAAAGGTCAATTGAATATGTGAACATAGTTCCAAAAATTTTGAGACTCAACATTACAGACTTGCTTATCATATCGAAACCATATAAAGATTAAGTTTAAATTTGGTCGAAAATTCCCGGGTCGTCACAACTTTCATAAAAGGAACAACCCTTCAATGCTACCAAAAGATGTCGAAAAATATTCTTTTTTACAAAATAGATCAACTAACTTTTAAAAAAGTAAAAAATAAAAAAGAACGCTAAAAGAAGCAACTTTCGTAAAAGGAACAACCCTTCAATGTTAGATGTCGAAAAAAATTCATTTTTACAAAAAAAAAAGACTTTTTTTAACTCGCATTCAAAACGGAGCCCCCGACGCAAAGCGAGGGCTCCACAACTAGTTTGTACCAAAATCAAAGTAAATAAACAGGGCAAAAATCTTAGATATCATAAAAATCAATATTAATATACAATTATCAAATACAAACTTCAATTACATTGTATGTTACAGAAAACAAACTAAAGATATCATATTACACAACTTAGACATTGAAAGGACTCGTTCATATACATTATAAACGATTTACAATAGTTGATTACATCGCAAGGTATTTGACCTCTATATGATACATTTTACAAACATTGCATTTGTTTTTAAAAGACAAACTTTCTTTACATCGAAAATTGATAGGCATGCATACCATTTCATAATATCCACTGTCCAACTATAAATTGATTTAATAATAATCTTTGATGAACTCAATGACTCGAATGCAACGTTCTCGAAATATGCTATGAAAGACTCCAAGTAATATCTTGAAAATGAGCAAACGCACATCGGAAGATTTCTTTCAATCCTGAGAATAAACATGCTTTAAAGTGTCAACCAAAAGGTTGGTGAGTTCATTAGTTTATCATAATCATTTATTTTCATCATTTTAATAGACCACAAAAATTTCATTTCCAGTTCTCATAAATATACGTCCCATGCATAGAGACAAAAATCATTCATATGGTGAACACCTGGTAACCGACATTAACAAGATGCATATAAGAATATCCCCTATCATTCCGAGAAATCCTTCGGACATGTTAAAAATGAATTCGAAGTACTAAAGCATCCGGTACTTTGGATGGGGTTCGTTAGGCCCAATAGATCTATCTTTAGGATTCGCGTCAATTAGTAGATCGGTTTACTAATTCTTAGGTTACCAAGCAAAAGGGGCATATTCGGCTTCGATCATTCACCCATATAATGTAGTTTCAATTACTTGTGTCTATTTCGTAAAACATTTATAAAAATTGCGCATGTATTCTCAGCCCAAAAATATAAAGGGTAAAAAGGCAAATGAAACTCACCTATTGTATTTCGTAGTAAAAATACATATAACGTCATTGAACAAGTGCAAGGCTGGCCTCGGATTCATGAACCTAAATTAATTATATATATTAATATGTTGGTCAATATTTGTCTAACAATTAGGTCAGGTCATAGTGTACCACAATCCTAATGCTCGAGACTAATATGCAAAAGTCAATAAAAGTCAATTTGACTCAAAATGACTTCCAAAATTTATACATGATTATAATATATTTTAAATATTGTCGTTTTATATTTTTAAATATTTTTAAAAGATCTATTAGAGTAAATAATATAATTCATTTATTAATAAATAAAATTTTATATTAAAATTTATATAATAAAATATACTTTTATATATATTAAGTAATAAAATTTATAGAGTTCATTTAATATCATAAAGATAATATGATAGGTATTAAAGTAATTTATTACACGTAGTAAAATATGTTTGTATCAAATATTTATTTAATAAAATAATATCTATAATAATAGTAAGTAAAAGTTGTATTATTTTGTAATAATAATTATTATTATAAAAATATCAATATTTATAATTACTAAGATGACATTATGATAAAACGATAATTCTAATTATGATAACTTTAATATTTACGATACTTTTTAATATTATTTTTAAAATAATAATTCTATTTAAAATGATAATAATAATGATATTTTATAGTAACAATGACATTTCTATTAAAATGATAATTTTTGTTAAAATGATAGTTTTAATACTAACGATACTTTTAATAATAATAGTAATAATAAAAATAATAAGAACGATAATTTTATCTAAATCAATATCTTATAATATTTTAATTTCATCATAATACTCTTACTCATTATTTCCTAATCGTTTCGTTTAATAGTTTTTAATCGTCTTTTATATCGTGTTCATAATAATGATAATAATAGTAATCAAAATAATTAGGTGTTACTAATATTAGTTTTAATTACAATAATACTAATAATGATAATTACGAGGACATTATTAACGATAATACTAATAATTATTTTAATGATAATATAATAATAATAATAACAATAACAATAACCATTTTTAAATAATGATATATATATTAATATTGATAATAATAATAATGATAATAATAATAATAATAATAATAATAATAATAATAATAATAATAATAATAATAATAATAATAATAATTAGATAATAATAATAATACTAATTATAAATTTAACGATAATAACGATAGTAATAATAATAAAAATAACAATTTTTAATGATAAATCCTTTTATTGATAAAGATAATAATAATAATAATAATAATAATAATAATAATAATAATAATAATAATAATAATAATAATAATAATAATAATAATAATAATAATAATAATAATAATAATAATAATAATAATAATAATAATAAAATAAAACTAGAACGAGGATAATAACGACGATAATAATAATCATTTTTAATAATAATACAAAAAATTTGATTGACTATAACTTCAAATCCGTTCATCGAAACCATTCGATATCTAAAGGAAAAGTTCTTAATTTTTTACTAGCTTTCCAACGACATGCATATCTTATACCTTATCTCAACCGTATATATAACTAATTCAGGATTCAACATAACCTAACTAAAGGCAATATCAAAAGTACAAACATGCATAATTCTATATACTCGAGCACTAGTCATGATACACTATTAGTATGTAAAAGTTAAATTATGAGTACTCACGTATCAATATTGAGATTCAATATTGCAGGAAAGGTACGTAAACGCAACGGAGATAATAAATACTAGATTGACCTCACGAGCATACCCATGAACCATACCCATCTCCTCCATAGCTATAACCCATAATTTCCTTAGCACTATCCTACTCGAAAACCAGTTTTGAAAAATAACATGCGTATGACCTCGTCATAGTATTTTATGTATATTACTAATAATATCGCTCCTAATAATAATAATAATAATAATAAGTTTAATAATAATAATAATAATAATAATAATAATAATAATAATAATAATAATAATAATAATAATAAATAAATAAATAAATAAGTATGTATATGTATATTTAGAGAGAGTGAGATCGAGATAAATGAATCAATAAATAAGAAACAGAAACTGGGTACGTTCAACATTTAAAGGAATTTAACCTCACCAACTCCCCCATGCGATCGCATGGGGGCTCCTTGAAAAATTCATGCGAGCGCATGCTACCATCTCCCAGCTCATATGCATTACTTACTCGCTGCCGACACTCTTAATTATATTTATTTGATATATATTATATTTAATTTATATAATTACTTATATATTATATTATATTTACGGTCATGGTAAAAATATAATTTTTACTCAAATGACACGGACGTTGTCACTCGACTCATGTACCACTTTCAGTTTAAAAGAGCACTTTCGTATGTTTAGAAAACTAGCCTTTTACGTTACGTGACATGTACACTTATTAATAATTTGACTTTACTCATCAAAAATTTACCTTATGATAAATGTAACCTATAAAATTGAGTGTTGTGGTCATTTGCTTCTATAAATTAGAGTCTCGTAGTTTATCAAAATGTATCATTTTAAATCATCTTTTAAAATATTTTATTTTGTTACTTGTATAATATATATATATATATATATATATATATATATATATATATATATATATATATATATATATATATATATATATATATATATATATATATATATATATATATATATATATATATATATATATATATATATATATATATATATATATATATATATATATATATATATATATATATCCTTATTTAAAATATATATTTGTTCATATTGAAATATGTAATAATACAATATTTAGTTTTTCAAAACTAATAATAATAATAATTTATAATATAAACTTTATTTAAATTCTTCAAAAGTCATATACAAATTATCCAATAAGACGTCCTAATTAATAAAGTTCTTTTTAAACTGAAATGTTTTTATACATTTAAATCAAATATGATAACTTTGTTTTTCTAAAACTAAATATATAAAATAATCATTTTATTAAAAGGTTAAAATAGAAGAAGTTGTTATATCGTAAAATATGTTTTAGAAAAGTAAGATTAAATATACTTTTAATAGATTTCAAGTTTTTAACGTTTGTTGGTGCCACGTGATATAACGTCTAACATATTAAATCATTTTAATGTAACACGTTAATTTACTTATCTTGTCGATATCCATCTTCTAAGTTATCTATATTCTACAATTTTACTTCCACGTTAATTAATATACAAGTTTAATAGTTTATCTTATCAAAAGTCACGAGACAATTATTGTAAAGCATAAATTGAAAATCAAATGGGAATCTCCACTAACCCTTGTCTAGTTCCCGTTAATTGACACTTTTGTTCCTTCTAATAAATCACTTTACCAATTATTTCGAATACCGTTAAAAAGAATAGATTTATCAAATCATAGTGGACCTCTTAACAAAGACTCGTAATTATAATTCAATGTATCTAATAATTCAATCATTTGATATCATCTTTTAATTCCATTGATAACTATTAGAATATATTTTGAAACAAATACGTTCATGTAAAGTATTATACGTTTAATACTTGCTAACGTTTTCAAGTTATAATATATATACACATATACATATATAATCATGTTCGTTCATATAATGGTTCGTGAATCATTGGAATTTGGTCGAGGTTAAATGAGTGTATCAACACAGTTTAAAATTCTTGAGATTCATCTTACAAACTTTGCTTATCGTGTCGAGAATATATAAAGATTAAAGTTTAAATTTGGTCGAAAATTTCCGGGTTGTCACAGTACCTACCCGTTAAAGAAATTTCGTCCCGAAATTTGATTTGGATGGTCATGGCTGACAATAAGTATGTTTTCATGACGCATACAAGCTGAAGATTAGGGTTTTATCATCATTGAGTAATATGGATAATATGGATAAAACCATTTGATTTTGTGAAGAGTACGAGTGATGCTATTACCAAAAGAGTGAAATAAGTAGGTATAGATTCGTCATATCTTTTGACGTAGATAGAATTGATTTTCAAGTTCAAGAGATTTGGAGAAAATCTTCGTAATAAGATTTGATTAAGGAAATTAGGATCCGCTTTAAATGCAATCATCCATTTTGATTGTTCTGTCGAATATTTTACTATAAATCCACTCCCTTCGTTTCCTTACAACTCACACCTTCTCTTATTTCTCCCTCAGCTCATACTTTAAAGTATTTGTCAATATGCTCCATCCAATTTTGATTCTTGATATACTCCTTACCTTCATATCTGTCATTCTTCTTTTTCATCTGCCGCCGGAAGAATCTATTTACTTTTACTATACCCTTGGGTTTATAGTGTTTTTAGTTCTCCCGTGTCTTTATATTGCTATTTGCATCGATATATACGGTTTATTATTTCTGGGTGGTTGTTGGATTTTATATCTTCTCTTATATTTCGATGTCTCTACTTCTGTCTCTCATAATCATTGTCATCTCCAGTTAATGCTCTTTTTTATTTGCTGCGATTTATACCCTAATTTCTATTTCAGAATTTTGTCCTTTCATTTCTTCTTCTTGCGATTAAGCACCGCTTGTAATGGTCCAGAATTAGTAGATATGAATTTCGGAATGAACATTGTTAATGTTCTAGGAAGGAAATTGTAATGGCACGATCTTGACTTGTCAAATTACTAGAATACCTCGGAAAAGGCCGAATCATCAAGAAATATTTTCTTGATATTTTAGAGGTTAAATAGAATACAAGAATCGTATAACATGGCACATGATGATGTTATGATCTGTGAATCATCACATTCTATTTAGAAAATCAGCATGCCTTACTGTAATATAATCACGTTGATCAAGTGTCATTATATTATACTAACTCATGCTTCAGCTCCCAACACTACTTCAAAAAATATTCATATTTTAAACTCGAATGTTTCAGAATTTAGAAACTAAAATAGTTTCTTTTATGATGTAATACAGATAGCGCGAAGAGGTAAATGATTTCAGATTAGAATTATTAAGAAAATATCTTCAGAAATATGAAGGATATTTATAATGAAAGATACGATGATATCTTAGAATTTCTAATATTAGAGGATGATGAAGAATATTGTCCGCAGGAGTTTAGGGTCAGGAGCAAGGTATTCGTTAATGACTTCAGCAGGTACTGAATCATTTGGATCCTTTGAAGTCAGGTTCAGTCTTTGTGATTTGTCCACAGCTTCCTTCATACTTTGCTCAATCCGGTTTCCAATTCCAAGACTTCTCTTTTTCTGCGCTTTGCCAGCACACTTCTTCATTATCATCAAACTTTTACTGTTAAAGTCGTTTATAGTTTTTGCTGCTTCATCAGCATTTTTCCATTTTCGGAGAACCAATTTGTAGTTCGGAGTGTTTTTCAGAAACTTCACATTCAAATTAAGTCTAGAAGATAGACGTTATATATACACATATAACTGTTGGCGTAGACATGCTACAAGATTTCAAGATACTGATTGCTAATTCCCAATGATTCGTATGGCAATTTTCGTTACAAGATGCGAATGAGTAAATGATGGGGTTTCGGTAATTATAATGATTCTTCGGAAGGTCAAAGATCAGTGAAGTTGTGATTAAGTTTATTGCTAATGTGGTGAAATATGAAAGGTTCTCCGGTAACAAAAGGGTAATCATATATATCAAGATTATGATAAGGCTACTCCGAATGAAAAATCGAAGTTGTCTTGCTGGAGCTGTGATAAAATTTGCTACTTTGAAAAGGAATTGCAAAGTTATTTTTGCTAATAAATGCCAAAGGATCTGACACAGATCTGTGTTGAATTATGACTTTGGTTTCGAGAGCTTTTTAAGTACATAACTGTGGGTAATATGTGGTTGGATCATCATCTCGATTGCTCATTATTTGAAGTGTCTTCAGAAATTTTCGAAGGGTTTGAACACAGATTGTAATCGTTAATATACATTTAATGTTCTAACACAATTTTGAAGTCAAAGTATAGCTTTAATAGATGTAGGAATCTAAAAGTGATGGTACCGGTTATATCTCGAATTGAATTATGAGGTTTCAAAATCAGAATATGTAATTGAGTTTGAATGAGTATGGTTGTTTTGATTTATATGAAAGAATGTATATTATTGTGAAAGTAGGTAGTATAGTTGATAATTTGCTTAATCAAATTCGAAGAATGTAGCATATATATATATATATATATATATATATACATCTCGGGTATTACCTACCCGTTAAAAAAATTTCACAATTAATATTTTGTACAAAAGAATTTTATTACAGTCTTTATGAATATATATATATATATATATATATATATATATATATATATATATATATATATATATATATATATATATATATATATATATTCTCTTCAGATGTAACATAGATTTTAATGAGTTAATACTAAATTAAACTCATTTGATTTATGGTTGGAATTAGAATTGAATAATCCCTTAAAGGCTTTAGAGATTACATAAGTATTTCTTCAATAATATTGAAATTATGAATCAATACTTCGTTATTTGTTGAGGCGTGATGTTGGTTTTCGTTAAATTCTTGTGAACTTCGCAAAGTACGAATGATGTTATCTGAAAAGTTTTGGGTACATCGATGATGGAAGTGTAAAATCAAATATATACTTGATTTATTATGAATTGGAATTTGTTGAATTGAGACAGAGATTGTAGTTAACGCTGGTTAAGTTGCGGCCGAAGGACGTACATTATTGCATATTTGTAATATAAATTAACCGAGTAGTTAAGATTCACACACGATAGCTTAGCACGGAAAGATTTATTTTTTTATTTCGAATATATATATATATATATATATATATATATATATATATATATATATATATATATATCTATATATATAAAAGAGAGTTGAAAAATAACACATGTCATTAGTACCTTAATTATAGCTAATTGTGCCAAGTGGAAAATACACATGTCCATCCTTTAATAATTCTGAATTTTATACTATTATAAACAAAATATTTAACTAAATTCTTATTACTTACGAGTATTAGGAGTTTCGATGTAAATTAGGGTTTGGTGTTTGTAAGGGTTCGTTAATGCAGTTTCGAATTGTGAATATTTTTTCGATTCTGGCTTTCCTTCTCTTTGTTTGTAAAGTTTTGATTTTGGGTTTTGAAGAATATTTCAATTATTGTAGCATTCTATCATAATTTATGTATTTTTAGGATGATTATGTTTGAGTGTTTGATTTAGGTTTTGTAACATGAATTATAATGAATGTTTGGTGAATGAAAAGTTATGGTGCAGACGTTTTTTCCTTAACCCTTTGTCAACCGACTGCAACTCATCACCATGGAATCCAGAATCCTACGCGACGGAACACTTGAAGGGGATGGAACATCCCTGAATTTAAGCGATTAATTTTTTGTTCGCGAACCTTCAATTTACCGCTACCCGTTGGCTATCTTCATCAATTGGTATAAATATTCGCCTGTCCTCTGTTGTCGTTTTTGATTTTGAAAGTAACCATCAATTTGTTCTACTTATGTTTTTAATTTTGTATTCTTATTATAAGAATTGACACACGTAGATTCAACATCCACCATTGAGATTTAGGTTGATCTCTTATTGTGTAATTTTATCAACCAACTTGAGCTCTATTGAACAAAAGCTCACAATAACAAAAAAGGTCTAGAGTTATTTAAAAGTAAAATTCCGAAGTCGGTTTATGGGTAATGAAATTATACTTTGGAAGTACTAAATTTTTTTCATATAAAAAATATGATGGTGCCTTAGAAGCTATAGAAGCATATATAACTTTGATGAGAATTATTTTATAGCTTGTATATTGATTTTTGTATCTGACTACCAATGAACTTATGATCGTTTATTTGATGATGTTAACAGAATATTAATTGGTATCGCGGACGATTTCTAAAGTTTTATTTGAAAAACGTTTCTTTGTATTCCTTGCTTAGATGTTAAGAGAACATATAACTGTTTATGTGAAAATATATCCCGAGGATGTATAATAGCTTTAATCTCTGAGTGTGGGAAGTAGTAGTAATAAAGTAGTAGTAATGAATTAATATGAAGTAGTAGTCCAAATGGTAGTGTCTATATGGAAATGTGTGAATACAATTTGTAACAATTGAGGGTTAAGCGTCAGGTACATGTTTTATAGATCGTATATTATTTCATTTTTTTCAACATATGTGGCTGTCTGCATCAGCTACATGTTATAAATATGTTGACGTTGAATTGGATACTACTTATAGTGACACACTTATATAGCAGGACTACACTTTTCCTTACTCTTTAAGATGTGCTTGATGCTATTACCCAACTTCCGACCTAGGCTACATGTTAAAGGTTATGATTCTTATATATTTCATAAATATGCATTATTAATTTTTATGTTCATATCTCGCCTACATGTTGGTATTTACCTTGGTTTTCTTACAGTTGCACATTAGTAGCTCAACATAACTGCATATGCGGGCTTTCTTCTTGAAGTTTAAGATATAAGCATATGTTTTTAGATGTATACATCATTGTTAATGTATTTGGTGAGACGTATTTAAATCTAGACATCTGTTGTATTTTTTTCAATGATTGAGGTGACTTTGATCAAGATGTATATAATGATTTCTTAGTAAATCATAGTCTTTCACTATTGCAGCTCTTTATAGAATGAAAAAATCATGATATATGTCATTAATTTTGAATGATTTTTGAGCAACTGTGCAACGCACGGGCTCAAAACCTAGTATATATATATATATATTACATATAATTTTTTCAGAGGGAATGAGTTAATTCTTCATAACTCGTTGATACAATATACGCGTTATTGATTCGTAATGATGTCCACAGTGATTCTTGAACTGACGGAGTTTGTGATGTTATAAATGTTGTTGATTCTGATGCTGACTGTACTGGCGATGCTGGTGACACTGACGGTACTGATGATGCTATTGGTAAAACAAGTTTAGCTTGTTAATCACACACCATTTTTGTCAGGATTTCTACTCTTCCTTCTATCATTTTGGTTCGCTTAACTGATTTATGGTTAGGGCTAAATTAGATAATCTCTAAGACTTTAGAGATTACATAATCTCCGCGTAATGTTTCTCCAATGAAGTTATGAATTAATATTCCGTTTAGTTATTGTTGTTGGTACTCCTTGGTATCTATGGTGCGTATGACGTTGATGCTTGAGGTACAGATTGTGACGTTGCGGTGTGAGATGCGGATGTTGTTGTTGATGGTGGTGATGGTACTGTTGGTGTTGCTGATGGTAGTACTGTTTATGCTGCTGGTGCTGCTGTTGGTGTTTGTAACCTTTGCACCATATTCTCCAGAGCCACTACCCGAGCGCGAAGCTCGTTGACTTCTTCTATTACACCGGGGTGATTGTCGGTTCGGACAAGCGGATAAATAAAATCTAGAATTTGATTTAGAATGTAATCGTGACGAGATACTCTGGAAATGAGAGAGAAAATGGTGTCTCGAACAGGTTCGCCGGTAAGTGCTTCAGGTTCTTCGCCAAGAGGGCAATGTTGTGGACTGAAAGGATCGCCTTCTTCTTGTTTCCAATGATTGAGGAGGCTACGAACCCATCCCCAATTCATCCAGAATAGGTGATGACTGATTGGTTGATCCTTTCCGGTCACACTGCTTTCGGAGCTTAAGTGAGATTCCATTTCGGAATCCGAGTTACTTGTACTGATGACAAATTCCATTTCGTACGATTGGATAAAGGATTTTTCGATATAAAATGATTTTCGACTATCGGGTGGTATTATATTTACATAGGATATCTATATATATAGATCAAAAGATTTCGTAGATTACGGAGGAATTTGCGGGATATGTCAGGCAAAGTTTAAAGTAACAGATACGATAAGATATGATTTAGCAGATACGCTAAGATATGAATTTTGTCTATACACTACTCATGCAATTAATGTAGCAAGATGTGTCTAGAATAATAATGATAAATAGGTAATTTCCTAAGGATGATAAGCAGATGATTTCCGACTAGAAATGATAAGCAAAACTTTTGATATGCAGACACGGTCGATGTCCAGACTCACTAATGCATCCTAACGACTTATCAGTTAGACACACTAATGCAGACCTGGTTCGCTAAGACCACCGATCTGATACCAACTGAAAGGACTCGTTCATATACATTATAAACGATTTACAATAGTTGATTACATCGCGATGTATTTGACCTCTATATGATACATTTTACAAACATTGCATTTGTTTTTAAAAGACAAACTTTCTTTACATCGAAAATTGACAGGCATGCATACCATTTCATAATATCCACTGTCCAACTATAAATTGACTTAATAATAATCTTTGATGAACTCAATGAGTCGAATGCAACGTTCTCGAAATATGCTATGAAAGACTCCAAGTAATATCTTGAAAATGAGCAAACGCACATCGGAAGATTTCTTTCAATCCTGAGAATAAACATGCTTTAAAGTGTCAACCGAAAGGTTGGTGAGTTCATTAGTTTATCATAATCATTTATTTTCATCATTTTAATAGACCACAAGTATTTCATTTCCAGTTCTCATAAATATACGTCCCATGCATAGAGACAAAAATCATTCATATGGTGAACGCCTGGTAACCGACATTAACAAGATGCATATAAGAATATCCCCTATCATTCTGGGAAATCCTTCGAACATGATAAAAACGAATTCGAAGTACTAAAGCATCTGGTACTTTGGATGGGGTTCGTTAGACCCAATAGATCTATCTTTAGGATTCACGTCAATTAGTAGATCGGTTTACTAATTCTTAGGTTACCAAGCAAAAGGGGCATATTCGGCTTCGATCATTCACCCATATAATGTAGTTTCAATTACTTGTGTCTAGTTCGTAAAACATTTATAAAAATTGCGCATGTATTCTCAGCCCAAAAATATAAAGGGTAAAAAGGCAAATGAAACTCACCTATTGTATTTCGTAGTAAAAATACATATAACGTCATTGAACAAGTGCAAGGCTGGCCTCGGATTCACGAACCTAAATTAATTATATATATTAATATGTTGGTCAATATTTGTCTAACAATTAGATCAGGTCATAGTATACCACAATCCTAATGCTCGAGACTAATATGCAAAAGTCAACAAAAGTCAATTTGACTCAAAATGATTTCTAAAATTTATACATGATTATAATATATTTTAAATATCGTCATTTTATATTTTTAAATATTTTTAAAAGATCTATTAGAGTAAATAATATAATTCATTTATTAATAAATAAAATTTTATATTAAAATTTATATAATAAAATATACTTTTATATATATTAATTAATAAAATTTATAGAGTTCATTTAATATCATAAAGATAATATGATAGGTATTAAAGTAATTTATTACACGTAGTAAAATATGTTTGTATCACATATTTATTTGATAAAATAATATCTATTATAATAGTAAGTAAAAGTTGTATTATTTTGTAATAATAATTATTATTATAAAAATATCAATATTTATAATTACTAAGATGACATTATGATAAAACGATAATTCTAATTATGATAACTTTAATATTTACGATACTTTTTAATATTATTTTTAAAATAATAATTCTATTTAAAATGATAATAATAATGATATTTTATAGTAACAATGACATTTCTATTAAAATGATAATTTTTGTTAAAATGTGAGTTTTAATACTAACGATACTTTTAATAATAATAGTAATAATAAAAATAATAAGAACGATAATTTTATCTAAATCAATATCTTATAATATTTTAATTTCATCATAATACTCTTACTCATTATTTCCTAATCGTTTCGTTTAATAGTTTTTAATCGTCTTTTATATCGTGTTCATAATAATGATAATAATAGTAATCAAAATAATTAGGTGTTACTAATATTAGTTTTAATTACAATAATACTAATAATGATAATTACGAGGACATTATTAACGATAATACTAATAATTATTTTAATGATAATATAATAATAATAATAACAATAACAATAACCATTTTTAAATAATGATATATATATTAATAATGATAATAATAATAATGATAATAATAATAATAATAATAATAATAATAATAATAATAATAATAATAATAATAATAATAATAATAATTAGATAATAATAATAATAATAATACTAATTATAACTTTAACGATAATAACGATAGTAATAATAATAAAAATAACAATTTTTAATGATAAATCCTTTTATTGATAAAGATAATAATAATAATAATAAAATAAAACTAGAACGACGATAATAACGACGATAATAATAATCATTTTTAATAATAATACAAAAAATTCGATTGACTATAACTTCAAATCCGTTCATCGAAACCATTCGATATCTAAAGGAAAAGTTCTTAATTTTTTACTAGCTTTCCAATGACATGCATATCTTATACCTTATCTCAACCGCATATATAACTAATTCATGATTCAACATAACCTAACTAAAGGCAATATTAAAAGTACAAACATGCATAATTCTATATACTCGAGCACTAGTTAGGGATACACTATTAGTATGTAAAAGTTAAATTATGAGTACTCACGTATCAATATTGAGATTCAATATTGCAGAAAAGGTACGTAAACGCAACGGAGATAATAAATACTAGATTGACCTCACGAGCATACCCATGAACCATACCCATCTCCTCCATAGCTATAACCCATAATTTCCTTAGCCCTATCCTACTCGAAAACCAGTTTTGAAAAATAACACGCGTATGAACTCGTCATAGTATTTTATGTATATTACTAATAATATCGCTCCTACTAATAATAATAATAAGTTTAATAATAATAATAATAATAATAATAATAATAAGAATAATAATAATAATAATAATAATAATAATAAAAATAAATAAATAAATAAGTATGTATATGTATATTTAGAGAGAGTGAGATCGAGATAAATGAATCAATAAATAAGAAACAGAAACTGGGTACGTTCAACATTTAAAGGAATTTAACCTCACCAACTCCCCCATGCGATCGCATGGGGGCTCCTTGAAAAATTCATGCGAGCGCATGCTACCATCTCCCAGCTCATATGCATTACTTACTCGCTGCCGACACTCTTAATTATATTTATTTGATATATATTATATTTAATTTATATAATTACTTATATATTATATTATATTTACGGAAATAGTAAAAATATTTTAATTTCATCATAATACTCTTACTCATTATTTCCTAATCGTTTCGTTTAATAGTTTTTAATCGTCTTTTATATCGTGTTCATAATAATGATAATAATAGTAATCAAAATAATTAGGTGTTACTAATATTAGTTTTAATTACAATAATACTAATAATGATAATTACGAGGACATTATTAACGATAATACTAATAATTATTTTAATGATAATATAATAATAATAATAACAATAACAATAACCATTTTTAAATAATGATATATATATTAATAATGATAATAATAATAACGATGATAATAATAATAATAATAATAATAATAATAATAATAATAATAATAATAATAATAATAATAATAATTAGATAATAATAATAATACTAATTATAAATTTAACGATAATAACGATAGTAATAATAATAAAAATAACAATTTTTAATGATAAATCCTTTTATTGATAAAGATAGTAATAATAATAATAATAATAATAATAATAATAATAATAATAATAATAATAATAATAATAATAATAATAATAATAATAATAATAAAATAAAACTAGAACGAGGATAATAAAGACGATAATAATAATCATTTTTAATAATAATACAAAAAATTTGATTGACTATAACTTCAAATCCGTTCATCGAAACCATTCGATATCTAAAAGAAAAGTTCTTAATTTTTTACTAGCTTTCCAACGACATGCATATCTTATACCTTATCTCAACCGCATATATAACTAATTCAGGATTCAACATAACCTAACTAAAGGCAATATCAAAAGTATAAACATGCATAATTCTATATACTCGAGCACTAGTCAGGGATACACTATTAGTATGTAAAAGTTAAATTATGAGTACTCACCTATCAATATTGAGATTCAATATTGCAGGAAAGGTACGTAAATGCAATGGAGATAATAAACACTAGATTGACCTCACGAGCATACCCATGAACCATACCCATTACCTCCATACCTATAACCCATAATTTCCTTAGCCCTATCCTACTCGAAAACCAGTTTTGAAAAATAACACGCGTATGACCTCGTCGTAGTATTTTATGTATATTACTAATAATATCGCTCCTACTAATAACAATAATAAGTTTAATAATAATAATAATAATAATAATAATAATAATAATAATAATAATAATAATAATAATAATAATAATAATAATAATAATAAAAATAAATAAATAAATAAGTATGTATATGTATATTTAGAGAGAGTGAGATCGAGATAGATGAATGAATAAATAAGAAACAGAAACTGGGTACGTTCAACATTTAAAAGAATTTAACCTCATCAACTCCCCCATGCGATCGCATGGGGACTCCTTGAAAAATTCATGCGAGTGCATGCTACCATCTCCCAGCTCATATGCATTACTTACTCGCTGCCGACACTCTTAATTATATTTATTTGATATATATTATATTTAATTTATATAATTACTTATATATTATATTATATTTACGGTCATGGTAAAAATATAATTTTTACTCAAATGACACGGACGTTGTCACTCGACTCATGTTCCACTTTCGGTTTTTCGAGCGCACTTTCGTGTGTTTAGAAAACTAGCCTTTTACGTTACGTGACATGTACACTTATTAATAATTTGACTTTACTTATCAAAAATTTACCTTATGATAAATGTAACCTATAAAATTGAGTGTTGTGGTCATTTTGTGACGATCGCTCCAAATCCATATGGACGAACACGTCATTCATCGATTTCATTGCGAGGTATTTGACCTCTATATGATACGTTTTGTAAATATTGCATTCTTTTGAAAAGGCACACCATAAATGAATATTTAAATCAAAGGTTTTGGACATCTGATTATTTCTACATATAGACAATCACCGTAAATAATAGTTTACAATAGTACTTCCGTTGACAACGCAGTCAAAATAAGATACATGGTGATGATTTGGTGAATGCAACGTTTCCTTGATAAATATGCCATGTAAGACTCCATGCACATAGCTTGTCTAACATATAAGCAAACAGCAGAAGACTTCTAGGGAACCTGAGAATAAACATGCTAACAAGTGTCAACACAAAGGGTGGTGATTTCATAGTTTTAATGTCTTGCATAATCTGTACATAAAGGTGGATCACAAGATTCCAGTTGTTTCATCCAGAAACGTTTATCAAAATATTCTACAAGGTTGAGCACCCTGGTAACTAAGCTTTAACGTTATAATAAGTACCCCTGTTTTAACATACATGCAATCAACATGTACAATACACGCAATCCAACGTGTACTAAACTCAAATAGTATACGTCTGTTTTATAGTTCAGGCTAGGGTTTCTATACCTGGAACAGACGGGGATGTCAAGCCCTATGGATCCATATATAACTACTCGCGCCCACCAGTTCTTATAACTGGCAGTTACTAGTTACCAAAGCTAAGGGATTTTCGGTTCAAACTCGGTGTAGAATTTAGTATGTACTTGTATCCATTGCGTTTAAAATAAAGTGCATGTATTCTCAGCCCAAAAATATAGATTGCAAAAGCAAATAAAAAGGGAGCAAATGAAACTCACCTTAGCAGCATATAAATTCGTTCACCAAAATGTGACTGAAACTCGGATTACCAAATAACCGTAGATCTCAACCTAGAGAATATATGTTGGTCAATAAATGTCTATCAAGCTAGGTCAGGTCATAGTGTATCACAATCCTAATGCTCGAGATCGACGTACAAAAGTATCCAAAGTAGTTTCAAAAAGTCAATTTTGATAATAGTTCAACAAAACGAGACGTACCTTATTTAAGGATTCATTTACTCGGTTGGTAATATTCAAAAATCCAATTTATCAATCTTACAAACAAGTTGTTTAAATCTTAATTGCAGATTCAAAAGCAATTTCAATTAACGTCAATCATAATTCAGTTGATCATATCTTTTAATCCGTTCATCGAAATTATTTGATATCTAAATGAAAAGTTATTGATTTTTCGCCAGCTTTCCAAAAACATGTATATCATATACCTTTTACCAGTAATATATGTATTTAATTCGTGATTCATTATAAACTGTTTAACGACGAAATTTAGCATACAAGCATATATAAATATATATACTCGAGCACTAGACATGGATACACATTTAATATATAAAAGATAAGATATGAATGCTCACGTATCAATATTGTGATTCAATATTGCAGGAAAGTACGTAGACGCAACAGATATGATAAATATTAGGTTTGATTTGCCAATAATACCCACGTACATTACCCATAACCTCCATAGCTATAACCCATAATTTTCTTAGCTCTATCCCGCTCGAAAACATATTTTGAAAGTGACACGCTCATGACCTCGTCGTAGTATTTTATGTATAAATAATAATACTCATACTACTAATAATAAGATTAATAATAATATTAATCTTTAATAATAATAATAATAATAATAATAATAATAATAATAATAATAATAATAATAATAATAATAATCATAATAATAATAATAATCATAATAATAATAATAATATAAATATAATAATAAATATAATTAATAATATGTTACGGAGTAATATTGTTATATGTATGTGTAAACTGAGCCACAGATCGAGCAATTTATAGTACTTGGCCTGTCCCTGGTTGTCAGGCGATCGCATGGCTTTCCAGGCTTATACCCATGCGATCGCATGGGTGAGTTTACAGCTCACATTGTTTTAACTTTTTGTTTGTCGACATATTAAATAAATATAAATATAATATATATAATATATATAATTAATTATATATTATATTAAATTCACGTGCATAGTTGACTTGTAATTTTTGTTCCGATAAGTCGTACGTCATCACTCGACTTATGTCCCGATTCCGGTTTTTCGAATGTCCCTTCGTACACTGAGAAAACTTGTATTTTTTGTTTCGTGAGTCGTACCTTTGTTAAAAATTAGACTTAAATTATCCATAAACTATACCACTCGAGATGTAACTTATACATTTGAGTGTTTTGGTCATTTACTTCTATAAATCATCCTCTCGTAGTATATACATATACATATATACATTTTCATTTTGAAATAGTGATTTTCGAAAACACTGTAGCTTTTCGGGTACTGTAGCAATTCGAAAATACTGTAGCAAATTAGTGTTTTACTGGTTCATCTTAAACGTTTTAGTTAACTTATCTAAATATTAATCGAATCAATAATCGAATGTTAATATCGTTTACTAAATAACTTGAAATCATATATATATATATATATATATGCACATTAAGTTATATATATATATTGTTCGTAAATCTTCGAGAACAGTCAAAGAATAATTGATTACATGAATATAGTTCCAAAACTTTCGTGACTCAACATTACAGACTTTGCTTATCGTGTCAGAAACGTTATAGATTAAGTTTAAATTTGGTCAGAAATTTCCGGGTCATCACAGTAACTACCCGTTAAAGAAATTTCGTCCCGAAATTTGAGTGAGGTCGTCATGGCTAACAATAAAAATGTTTTCATGACGAATATGAGTTGATAAATAGAATTTTATCACCGTTGAATAATATGGACAAAACAATCCGATTACTCGAAGCGTATGAAGGAAGTTATCGTAATAGAGTGAAATGGAGAATAGAGATTCGTTTTAACTCTTGACGTAGTAACGATTGATTTCTGGAATTTAAGGAATAGAAAATCCTCATAATCTAAATAAGATTTGATTCTTCGATAATTGCGGAAATTAGGATTTCCTTTGATTAAATGCGTAATCTGCCTCGATTTCTATGTCTGATATTTCGCTATAAATTAACCACTTCCATTTTATTATTTTCACCATTCCTACATCTTCCTCCTTATTTCATACTTCCAAAAGATTGTGAAATACTTCATCCAGTTCTGATTCTTGATATACTCCTAACTTTTATATCTGTCATTCTTCTTTTTCATCTACCACCAGAGGAAGTTATTTTCTTCTACCATTACCTTGGGGTTATAGTGTTTTTCATTCTCCTGTGTCTTTATATTGCTATACGCATTGATATACACGGTTTGTAAATTTTGGGGTTATTATCGGGCTTATATTCTCCTTTATATTTCGGAGCTTCATGATTTCGTTTTCTCTTCCCGACCTTAAGTCAAGCGAATAATGGTCCAGAATTCGTAGGTATGGAGTTTTGGATGAACATAGTTAATGTTCTAAGAAGGTAATCATAATGGCACGATCTTGATTTGTCAAATTACCAGAATATCCGGAAAAGACCGAATCATCAAGAAAAATATTTTCTTGATATGTTTAGAGGTTAAATAGAATGAAAGAGTTATGTAACATGGTTCATGATGAGGGTGTGATCTGTGAACCTTTATCACGTTCCATTAGAAACTCAGCATGACTTGCTGTAATATAATCACGTTGATCAAGTGTCATTATATTATACTAACTCATGCTTCAGTTCCCAACGTTACTTCAAAACATCCATTTTTTCGAATTTTTCAGATTTTAGAAACTAAAATAGTTTCTTTTATGATGTAACACAGATAGCGCGAAGAGATGAATGGTTTCAGATAAGAATAATTATGAAAATATCTTCAGAAATATGGAGGATATTTAAAATGGAAGATACGATGATATTTTAGAATATTTAAGATAATATGATGATGAAGAATATTGTCCGCAAGGGTTTTAGAGTAAGGAGCAAGGTATTTGCTAAGGATTTCAGCAGACACTGAATCATTTGTATTCTTTGAAGGTAGATTTTATCTTTGTGATTTGTCCACAGCCTCCTTCATGGTCTGCTTAATCCGTTTTCCAGTTCCAAACCTTCTCTTTTCTCAGCTTTACCACCATACTATTCTTTATCATCACATTTTTGAATGTTAAGGTCGTTTACAGTTTTTGCTGCTTCTTCAGCATTTTTCCGAAATTCGGAGAACTAGTTTCATAGTTTGGGGTGTTTTTCCGAAAATTCACCTTCGAAGTAAATAAGTCTAGGAGATAGACATTATATGTATATATATAACTGTTGGCGTAGAATTGCTGCGAAATTCGAAATACTGATTGCTAATTTCCGGTAGTTGGTATGGCAATTACCATTACAAGATGTGGATGAGTACATGATAGGGTTTCAATGAACAATTATAATGGTTTTTCAGAGAGACTTTAAGTAACAGATTAATGAATTTACTGGTACGTTTACTGTTAATGTGGTGGAACATGAAAGGTTCCCCAGTAACAAAAATGTATATGCCAAAGTTGCAAGTCTGAAAGGTCGTCGTTGACTGGTTGAAAGGTTGATAATACTGGATACTTTTGAAAAGGAATTGCAAGGTTATTTTCGGTAAAAACAATGCTAATGGATCTTGCACAGATTTAAAGTCAAAGTATAGCTTTGAAAGATGTAGAGATCTAAGAATGATGTCACCGGTTCAGAGTTATGACTTGGATTCTGATCCGTCAATATCAGAATATGTAATTGAATTTGTATGAAAATGATTGTATATCGTTGTGAGCATTGTTAATAATTTTGAATCAAAGTTGAAGAATGCACAGTGTAACATATTAATTGCGAACTTATATATTTTCCGGGTATTACCTACCCGTTAAAGATTTAACAATTAATACTTTGTACAAAAGAATTTTTATTACCGTCTTTATGAAAATATATGTATGTATATTTTCTTCAGATGTAACACAGATTTAATGAGTTAATATCATATTAATCTCATTTAATTTTCGGCTTGACTTAGAAATGATTAATCTCTAAAACATTAAAAATTACATAATTTTTGCGGAGTATTTCGCTAATGTAATCAATACTTCATTATTTATTCTTATTCCTCGGCGAAGGATGTTGATGCTCGTGGAATTTTTGTGAACCTTACAAGGCACAGATGATGTTTTCTGGAAAGTTTCGAGTACATCGAAAATGAAAATGTAAAATCAATTATGTAATTGAATAATACACTTGGTTTATTATGAAATAAAATTCATTAAGTTGAAACAGAGATTGTAGTTAACAATGGTTAAGTTGTTAAGGAAGGATGTACATCATTGCATATTAGTAATATGAACTAACCGAGTAGTACCTACCAGTTAAGATTCACGCGTAATAGCTTAGTACGAAAATATTAATTTTGATTTCAAATTTCATATATATTAAATATACATAAAATTTCTTCAGGGGAAATGAGTTAATACTTCATCGGTTATTGTTGCTGGTATTTCTTGGTAACTACGATGAGTATGACGTTGATGTTCAAGGTACATATTGTGATGTTGAGGCTTGTGGTGCGGATGTTGTTGGTGGTGGTAATGGTACTGTTGGTGTTGTTGTCGATGGTACTGTTGATGCCGGTGATTCTGCTGGTGCTTGTAACCTTTGCACCATATTCTCCAAAGCCACTATCCGAGCGCGAAGCTTGTTGACTTCTTCTACTACACCGGGATGATTGGCGGTTCGGACGAGTGGATGAATAAGATCCAGAATTTGAGAGAGTATATGATCATGACGAGATATTCTGGAGATGAGAGAGAAAATGGTATTACGAACAAGTTCGCCGGTAAGTGCTTCAGGTTCTTCACCAAGAGGGCAATGTGGTGGATGGAAGGGATCGCCTTCTTCTTGTCTCCAATAATTAAGTAGGCTACGAACCCATCCCCAATTCATCCAGAATAGATGATGGCTAATTGGTTGATCCATTCCGGTTACACTGTCTTCGGAATTCAGGTGAATATCCATATCGGAATAGCTGTCAGAGTTTAAGGAATTTGAACTAGATACGGGATCCATCTTGTATAATTAGGGAGATGATTTTTGATATGAATTAGATTATAGAATTTAGTTTGGAATTCTTCAATACATAATTTACATATGTATATATAATACCAAATTCCATAAATCACGGACAAATTTTTTGAAGATGTCAAGAAAAGTTTACAGTAACAGATACGCTAAGATATGAATTTTGTCTATACACTATTCATGCAATCAATGCAGTAAAACGTGTCTAGACTAGGAATGATAAGCAGGTAATTTTCGACAAGAAATGATAAGCAAAACTTTTGACATGCAGACACGATCGAAGTCCAGACTTACTAATGCAACCTAACAACTATCAGTTAGACACACTCATGCAAGACCTGGTTCGCTAGGACTAACGCTCTAATACCAAGTGTGACGATCGCTCCAAATCCATATGGACGAACACGTCATTCATCGATTTCATTGCAAGGTATTTGACCTCTATATGATACGTTTTGTAAATATTGCATTCTTTTGAAAAGGCACACCATAAATGAATATTTAAATCAAAGGTTTTAGACATCTGATGATTTCTACATATAGACAATCACCGTAAATAATAGTTTACAATAGTACTTCCGTTGACAACGCAGTCCAAATAAGATACATGGTGATGATTTGGTGAATGCAACGTTTCCTTGATAAATATGCCATGTAAGACTCCATGAACATAGCTTGTCTAACGTATAAGAAAATAGCGGAAGACTTCTAGGGAACCTGAGAATAAACATGCTAACAAGTGTCAAGCCCTATGGATCCATATGGATCCATATATAACAATCGCGCCCACCAGTTCTTATAACTGGCAGTTACTAGTTACCAAAGCTAAGGGATTTTCGGTTCAAACTCGGTGTAGAATTTAGTATGTACTTGTATCCATTGCGTTTAAAATAAAGTGCATGTATTCTCAGCCCAAAAATATAGATTGCAAAAGCAAATAAAAAGGGAGCAAATGAAACTCACCTTAGCAGCATATAAAGTCGTTCACCAAAATGTGACCGAAACTCGGATTACCAAATAACCGTAGATCTCAACCTAGAGAACATATTGAAATGTCCCGTTCTTATTGATTAAAAACGTTCCATATTAATTGATTTCGTTGCGAGGTTTTGACCTCTATATGAGACGTTTTTCAAAGACTGCATTCATTTTTAAAACAAACCATAACCTTTATTTCATAAATAAAGGTTTAAAAAGCTTTACGTAGATTATCAAATAATGATAATCTAAAATATCCTGTTTACACACGACCATTACATAATGGTTTACAATACAAATATGTTACATCGAAATCAGTTTCTTGAATGCAGTTTTTACACAATATCATACAAACATGAACTCCAAATCTTGTCCTTATTTTAGTATGCAACAGCGGAAGCTCTTAATATTCACCTGAGAATAAACATGCTTTAAACGTCAACAAAAATGTTGGTGAGTTATAGGTTTAACCTATATATATCAAATCGTAACAATAGACCACAAGATTTCATATTTCAATACACATCCCATACATAGAGATAAAAATCATTCATATGGTGAACATCTGGTAACCGACATTAACAAGATGCATATATAAGAATATCCCCATCATTCCGGGACACCCTTCGGATATGATATAAATTTCGAAGTACTAAAGCATCCGGTACTTTGGATGGGGTTTGTTAGGCCCAATAGATCTATCTTTAGAGTTCGCGTCAATTAGGGTGTCTGTTCCCTAATTCTTAGATTACCAGACTTAATAAAAAGGGGCATATTCGATTTCGATAATTCAACCATAGAATGTAGTTTCACGTACTTGTGTCTATTTTGTAAATCATTTATAAAACCTGCATGTATTCTCATCCCAAAAATATTAGATTTTAAAAGTGGGACTATAACTCACTTTCACAGATTTTTACTTCGTCGGGAAGTAAGACTTGGCCACTGGTTGATTCACGAACCTATAACAATATATACATATATATCAAAGTATGTTCAAAATATATTTACAACACTTTTAATATATTTTGATGTTTTAAGTTTATTAAGTCAGCTGTCCTCGTTAGTAACCTACAACTAGTTGTCCACAGTTAGATGTACAGAAATAAATCGATAAATATTATCTTGAATCAATCCACGGCCCAGTGTATACGTATCTCAGTATTGATCACAACTCAAACTATATATATTTTGGAATCAACCTCAACCCTGTATAGCTAACTCCAACATTCACATATAGAGTGTCTATGGTTGTTCCGAAATATATATAGATGTGTCGACATGATAGGTCAAAACATTGTATACGTGTCTATGGTATCTCAAGATTACATAATATACAATACAAGTTGATTAAGTTATGGTTGGAATAGATTTGTTACCAATTTTCACGTAGCTAAAATGAGAAAAATTATCCAATCTTGTTTTACCCATAACTTCTTCATTTTAAATCCGTTTTGAGTGAATCAAATTGCTATGGTTTCATATTGAACTCTATTTTATGAATCTAAACAGAAAAGTATAGGTTTATAGTCGGAAAAATAAGTTACAAGTCGTTTTTGTAAAGGTAGTCATTGCAGTCGAAAGAACGACGTCTAGATGACCATTTTAGAAAACATACTTCCACTTTGAGTTTAATCATAATTTTTGGATATAGTTTCATGTTCATAATAAAAATCATTTTCTCATAATAACAACTTTAAAATAAAAGTTTATCATAGTTTTTAATTAACTAACCCAAAACAGCCCGCGGTGTTACTACGACGGCGTAAATCCGGTTTTACGGTGTTTTTCGTGTTTCCAGGTTTTAAATCATTAAGTTAGCATATCATATAGATATAGAACATGTGTTTAGTTGATTTTAAAAGTCAAGTTAGAAGGATTAACTTTTGTTTGCGAACAAGTTTAGAATTAACTAAACTATGTTCTAGTGATTACAAGTTTAAACCTTCGAATAAGATAGCTTTATATGTATGAATCGAATGATGTTATGAACATCATTACTAACTTAAGTTCCTTGGATAAACCTACTGGAAAAGAGAAAAATGGATCTAGCTTCAATGGATCCTTGGATGGCTCGAAGTTCTTGTATTAGAATGATAACCTACTGTAAGAAACAAAGATTTCTTGAGGTTGGATGATCACCTTACAAGATTGGAAGTGAGCTAGCAAACTTGAAAGTATTCTTGATTTTATGAAACTAGAACTTTTGGAATTTATGAAGAACACTTAGAACTTGAAGATAGAACTTGAGAGAGATCAATTATATGAAGAAAATTGAAGAATGAAAGTGTTTGTAGGTGTTTTTGGTCGTTGGTGTATGGATTAGATATAAAGGATATGTAATTTTGTTTTCATGTAAATAAGTCATGAATGATTACTCATATTTTTGTAATTTTATGAGATATTTCATGCTAGTTGCCAAATGATGGTTCCCACATGTGTTAGGTGACTCACATGGGCTGCTAAGAGCTGATCATTGGAGTGTATATACCAATAGTACATACATCTAAAAGCTGTGTATTGTACGAGTACGAATACGGGTGCATACGAGTAGAATTGTTGATGAAACTGAACGAGGATGTAATTGTAAGCATTTTTATTAAGTAGAAGTATTTTGATAAGTGTATTGAAGTCTTTCAAAAGTGTATAAATACATATTAAAACACTACATGTATATACATTTTAACTGAGTCGTTAAGTCATCGTTAGTCGTTACATGTAAGTGTTGTTTTGAAACCTTTAGGTTAACGATCTTGTTAAATGTTGTTAACCCAATGTTTATAATATCAAATGAGATTTTAAATTATTATATTATCATGATATTATCATGTATGAATATCTCTTAATATGATATATATACATTAAATATCTTTACAACGATAATCGTTACATATATGTCTCGTTTAAAAATCATTAAGTTAGTAGTCTTGTTTTTACATATGTAGTTCATTGTTAATATACTTAATGATATGTTTACTTATCATAGTATCATGTTAACTATATATATATCCATATATATGTCATCATATAGTTTTTACAAGTTTTAACGTTCGTGAATCACCGGTCAACTTGGGTGGTCAATTGTCTATATGAAACATATTTCAATTAATCAAGTCTTAACAAGTTTGATTGCTTAACATGTTGGAAACATTTAATCATGTAAATATCAATCTCAATTAATATATATAAACATGGAAAAGTTCGGGTCACTACAGTACCTACCCGTTAAATAAATTTCGTCCCGAAATTTTAAGCTGTTGAAGGTGTTGACGAATCTTCTGGAAATAGATGCGGGTATTTCTTCTTCATCTGATCTTCACGCTCCCAGGTGAACTCGGGTCCTCTACGAGCATTCCATCGAACCTTAACAATTGGTATCTTGTTTTGCTTAAGTCTTTTAACCTCACGATCCATTATTTCGATGGGTTCTTCTATGAATTGAAGTTTTTCGTTGATTTGGATTTCATCTAACGGAATAGTGAGATCTTCTTTAGCAAAATATTTTTCTTTAAATTCGAGACGTGGAAAGTGTTATGTACAGCCGCGAGTTGTTGAGGTAACTCTAGTCGGTAAGCTACTGGTCCGACACGATCAATAATCTTGAATGGTCCAATATACCTTGGATTTAATTTCCCTCGTTTACCAAATCGAACAACGCCTTTACAAGGTGCAACTTTAAGCATGACCATCTCTCCAATTTCAAATTCTATATCTTTTCTTTTAATGTCAGCGTAGCTCTTTTGTCGACTTTGGGCGGTTTTCAACCGTTGTTGAATTTGGATGATCTTCTCGGTAGTTTCTTGTATAATCTCCGGACCCGTAATCTGTCTATCCCCCACTTCACTCCAACAAATCGGAGACCTGCACTTTCTACCATAAAGTGCTTCAAACGGCGCCATCTCAATGCTTGAATGGTAGCTGTTGTTGTAGGAAAACTCTGCTAACGGTAGATGTCGATCCCAACTGTTTCCGAAATCAATAACACATGCTCGTAGCATGTCTTCAAGCGTTTGTATCGTCCTTTCGCTCTGCCCATCAGTTTGTGGATGATAGGCAGTACTCATGTCTAGACGAGTTCCTAATGCTTGCTGTAATGTCTGCCAGAATCTTGAAATAAATCTGCCATCCGTATCAGAGATAATAGAGATTGGTATTCCATGTCTGGAGATGACTTCCTTCAAATACAGTCGTGCTAACTTCTCCATCTTGTCATCTTCTCTTATTGGCAAGAAGTGTGCTGATTTGGTGAGACGATCAACTATTACCCAAATAGTATCAAAACCACTTGCAGTCCTTGGCAATTTAGTGATGAAATCCATGGTAATGTTTTCCCATTTCCATTCCGGGATTTCGGGTTGTTGAAGTAGACCTGATGGTTTCTGATGCTCAGCTTTGACCTTAGAACACGTCAAACATTCTCCTACGTATTTAGCAATATCGGCTTTCATACCCGGCCACCAAAAATGTTTCTTGAGATCCTTGTACATCTTCCCCGTTCCAGGATGTATTGAGTATCTGGTTTTATGAGCTTCTCTAAGTACCATTTCTCTCATATCTCCAAATTTTGGTACCCAAATCCTTTCAGCCCTATACCGGGTTCCGTCTTCCCGAATATTAAGATGCTTCTCCGATCCTTTGGGTATTTCATCCTTTAAATTTTCCTCTTTTAAAACTCCTTGTTGCGCCTCCTTTATTTGAGTAGTAATGTTATTATGAATCATTATATTCATAGATTTTACTCGAATAGGTTCTCTGTCCTTCCTGCTCAAGGCATCGGCTACCACATTTTCCTTCCCCGGGTGGTAACGAATCTCAAAGTCGTAATCATTCAATAATTCAATCCACCTACGCTGCCTCATATTCAGTTGTTTCTGATTAAATATGTGTTGAAGACTTTTGTGGTCGGTATATATAATACTTTTGACCCCATATAAGTAGTGCCTCCAAGTCTTTAATGCAAAAACAACCGCGCCTAATTCCAAATCATGCGTCGTATAATTTTGTTCGTGAATCTTCAATTGTCTAGACGCATAAGCAATCACCTTCGTTCGTTGCATTAATACACAACCGAGACCTTGCTTTGATGCATCACAATAAATCACAAAATCATCATTCCCTTCAGGCAATGACAATATAGGTGCCGTAGTTAGCTTTTTCTTCAATAACTGAAACGCTTTCTCTTGTTCATCATTCCATTCAAATTTCTTGCCTTTATGCGTTAATGCAGTCAAGGGTTTTGCTATTCTGGAAAAGTCTTGGATGAACCTTTTGTAGTAACCAGCTAGTCCTAAAAACTGGCGTATGTGTTTCGGAGTTTTCGGGGTTTCCCACTTTTCAACAGTTTCTATCTTTGCCGGATCCACCTTAATACCTTCTTTGTTCACTATGTGACCGAGGAATTGAACTTCTTCCAACCAAAATGCACACTTTGAAAACTTAGCGTACAATTCTTCCTTCCTCAATACTTCTAACACCTTTCTCAAATGTTCACCGTGTTCTTGGTCATTCTTTGAGTAAATAAGTATGTCATCAATGAAAACAATGACAAACTTGTCAAGGTATGGTCCACACACTCGGTTCATAAGGTCCATGAACACAGCTGGTGCATTAGTTAAACCAAACGGCATGACCATAAACTCGTAATGACCGTAACGTGTTCTGAAAGCAGTCTTTGGAATATCATCTTCTTTCACCCGCATTTGATGATACCCGGAACGTAAGTCAATCTTTGAATAAACAGACGAGCCTTGTAGTTGATCAAATAAGTCATCGATTCTCGGTAGTGGGTAGCGGTTCTTGATGGTAAGTTTGTTCAACTCTCGGTAGTCGATACACAACCTGAATGTACCATCTTTCTTCTTGACAAACAAAACAGGAGCTCCCCACGGTGATGTGCTTGGTCGAATGAAACCACGCTCTAAAAGTTCTTGTAATTGGCTTTGTAGTTCTTTCATCTCGCTGGGTGCGAGTCTGTAAGGAGCACGAGCTATTGGTGCAGCTCCCGGTACAAGATCTATTTGAAATTCAACGGATCGATGTGGGGGTAATCCCGGTAATTCTTTCGGAAATACATCGGGAAATTCTTTTGCGACGGGAACATCATTGATGCTCTTTTCTTCAGTTTGTACTTTCTCGACGTGTGCTAGAACAGCATAGCAACCTTTTCTTATTAGTTTTTGTGCCTTAAAATTACTAATAAGATGTAGCTTCGTGTTGCCCTTTTCTCCGTACACCATTAAGGGTTTTCCTTTTTCTCGTATAATGCGAATTGCATTTTTGTAACAAACGATCTCCGCTTTCACTTCTTTCAACCAGTCCATACCGATTATCACATCAAAACTCCCTAACTCTACTGGTATCAAATCAATCTTAAATGTTTCGCTAACCAGTTTAATTTCTCGATTCCGACATATATTATCTGCTGAAATTAATTTACCATTTGCTAATTCGAGTAAAAATTTACTATCCAAAGGCGTCAATGGACAACTTAATTTAGCACAAAAATCTCTACTCATATAGCTTCTATCCGCACCCGAATCAAATAAAACGTAAGCAGATTTATTGTCAATAAGAAACGTACCCGTAACAAGCTCCGGGTCTTCCTGTGCCTCTGCCGCATTAATATTGAAAACTCTTCCACGGCCTTGTCCATTCGTGTTCTCCTGGTTCGGGCAATTTCTAATAATGTGGCCCGGTTTTCCACATTTATAACAAACTACATTGGCATAACTTGCTCCGACACTACTTGCTCCGCCATTACTCGTTCTGACACCATTTGTTCCTTTCGTTCTATTAACCCTTGGTCCGTAGACCTCACACTTCGCCGCGCTATGACCATTTCTTTTACACTTGTTTCAAAATTTGGTGCAGAACCCCGAGTGATTCTTTTCACACCTTTGGCATAGCTGCTTCTGATTGTTGTTGTTGTTGCGGTTATTATTGTTGTTGGGATGATTGTTGTAGTTGCTGTTGTTGTTGTTGTTGTTGTTGTTGTTGGGCCGTTTGTTGTAGTTGCGATTGATGTTGCGATTGTTGGGATAATTGTTGCGATTATTGTTGTAATTGCTGTTGTTGTTGTATTGGTGATTCTTATCACCGTTTTCCTCCCACTTTCTTTTGACTTGCTTCACATTGGCCTCTTCAGCAGTCTGTTCTTTAATTCTTTCTTCAATTTGGTTCACGAGTTTGTGAGCCATTCTACATGCCTGTTGTATAGAGGGGGGCTCGTGTGAACTTATATCTTCTTGGATTCTTTCCGGTAATCCTTTCACAAATGCGTCGATCTTCTCTTCCTCATCTTCGAATGCTCCCAGACACAATAGGCACAATTCTGTGAATCGTCTTTCGTACGTGGTAATATCAAATCCTTGGGTTCGTAACCCTCTAAGTTCTGTCTTGAGCTTATTGACCTCGGTTCTGGGACGGTACTTCTCGTTCATCAAGTGCTTGAATGCTGACCACGGTAGTGCGTACGCATCGTCTTGTCCCACTTGCTCTAGATAGGTATTCCACCATGTTAACGCAGAACCTGTGAAGGTATGCGTAGCGTACTTTACTTTGTCCTCTTCAGTACACTTACTTATGGCAAACACCGATTCGACCTTCTCGGTCCACCGTTTCAATCCGATCGGTCCTTCGGTTCCATCAAATTCCAAAGGTTTGCAGGCAGTGAATTCTTTGTAGGTGCATCCTACACGATTTCCTGTACTGCTAGATCCAAGGTTATTGTTGGTATGTAGCGCAGCCTATACTGCGGCTATGTTTGAAGCTAGAAAAGTACGGAATTCCTCTTCATTCATATTCACGGTGTGTCGAGTAGTCGGTGCCATTTCCTTCAAAATAGTTAAATGGAACAAGTTAATCATACAGAATATTAAGAGTAGTTAATAGTATTTCGTAGCATAATATGAACTCATTTATAAAAGCTTTTTCTTCATATTAGCGTTTTATAAGTTTAAATTCGGGTAGTACCTACCCGTTAAGTTCATACTTAGTAGCTAATATACAATTCAACTACTACAATTCTATATGAAAAACTGATTATAATAATATTTCGCGTTCAAACTTTTATACAATATTTTACAAACTTACAATACCGCTTATTTTACATAAAGCATGAAATATAGCACACAATAACTTTGATACAAGATAGTTGTGAAGATAATTCTAGCTAGTACACAAGTCGTTCAGCAAAGGCAATAAAGACACGTAATTCATACGTCCAGAAACAAGTCATGCATTCTGGTTTTACTAGGACTACTTCCCATCCTTGGTCTTGTGCAACATAACCGTTATGGCCGTTGATAAGACAGCGTGTTGTAACGTCGTCAAAGGGACGAGGGTTACGTAATGTCCAACAGTCCCGTAATAATCTAAAAACCTCATTTCTTACCCCAATTACCGACTCCGTCACTTGTGGAAATGTTTTGTTTAATAGTTGTAGCCCGATGTTCTTGTTCTCACTTTGGTGAGAAGCGAACATTACTAATCCGTAAGCATAACATTCTTCTTTATGTTGCATGTTAGCCGCTTTTTCTAAATCACGAAGTCCAATATTCGGATATATTGAGTCAAAATAATTTCTTAACCCATTGCGTAAAATAGCATTTGGGTTCCCCGCAATATATGCGTCAAAGTAAACACATCGTAACTTATGGGTTTCCCAATGTGATATCCCCCATCTTTCAAACGAAAGTCTCTTATAAACCAAGACATTCTTGGAACGTTCTTCGAATGTCTTACAAACTGATCTCGCCTTAAATAGTTGTGCCGAGGAATTCTGGCCGACTCTAGACAAGATTTCATCAATCATGTCTCCGGGTAGGTCTCTTAAAATATTGGGTTGTCTATCCATTTTGTGTTTTTAAACTGTAAAATAGACAAGAGTTAGATTCATAAAAAAATACTTATTAATACAAGCAATTTTTACATATATCATAAAGCATAAGAACACTATATTACATATATTACACCACACGAATACAACTATCTTATTCCGACTCGCTCGTTTCTTCTTCTTCGGTTTTGGTTCGTTTTGCCAAGTTTCTAGGGATATATGATGTTCCCCTAATACGAGCCGTCGTTGTCCACATTGGTTTAGAAAAACCTGGTGGTTTAGAGGTTCCCGGGTCATTGTTACAACTTAAGGACTTCGGGGGTTGACGATACATATAAAGTTCATCGGGGTTGGAATTAGATTTCTCTATTTTTATGCCCTTTCCCTTATTATTTTCTTTTACCTTTTTAAATTCAGTTGGGGTAATTTCTATAACATCATCGGAATTCTCGTCGGAATCCGATTCATCGGAGAATTGGTAATCCTCCCAATATTTTGCTTCCTTGGCGGAAACACCATTGACCATAATTAACCTTGGTCGGTTGGTTGAGGATTTTCTTTTACTTAACCGTTTTATTATTTCCCCCACCGGTTCTATTTCTTCATCCGGTTCCGATTCTTCTTCCGGTTCCGATTCTTCTTCCGGTTCCGACTCTTCTTCCGGTTCCTCTTCGGGAACTTGTGAATCAGTCCACGAATCATTCCAATTTACATTTGACTCTTCATTATTATTAGGTGAGTCAATGGGACTTGTTCTAGAGGTAGACATCTATCACATAATATCAAACGCTTTAAGAGATTAATATATCACATAATATTCACATGTTAAAAATATATAGTTTCCAACAAAATTTGTTAAGCAATCATTTTTCAAGTAAACACGGTCGAAGTCCAGACTCACTAATGCATCCTAACAAACTCGATAAGACACACTAATGCAAAATTCTGGTTCTCTAAGACCAACGCTCGGATACCAACTGAAATGTCCCGTTCTTATTGATTAAAAACGTTCCATATTAATTGATTTCGTTGCGAGGTTTTGACCTCTATATGAGACGTTTTTCAAAGACTGCATTCATTTTTAAAACAAACCATAACCTTTATTTCATAAATAAAGGTTTAAAAAGCTTTACGTAGATTATCAAATAATGATAATCTAAAATATCCTGTTTACACACGACCATTACATAATGGTTTACAATACAAATATGTTACATCGAAATCAGTTTCTTGAATGCAGTTTTTACACAATATCATACAAACATGGACTCCAAATCTTGTCCTTATTTTAGTATGCAACAGCGGAAGCTCTTAATATTCACCTGAGAATAAACATGCTTTAAACGTCAACAAAAATGTTGGTGAGTTATAGGTTTAACCTATATATATCAAATCGTAACAATAGACCACAAGATTTCATATTTCAATACACATCCCATACATAGAGATAAAAATCATTCATATGGTGAACATCTGGTAACCGACATTAACAAGATGCATATATAAAAATATCCCCATCATTCCGGGACACCCTTCGGATATGATATAAATTTCGAAGTACTAAAGCATCCGGTACTTTGGATGGGGTTTGTTAGGCCCAATAGATCTATCTTTAGAGTTCGCGTCAATTAGGGTGTCTGTTCCCTAATTCTTAGATTACCAGACTTAATAAAAAGGGGCATATTCGATTTCGATAATTCAACCATAGAATGTAGTTTCACGTACTTGTGTCTATTTTGTAAATCATTTATAAAACCTGCATGTATTCTCATCCCAAAAATATTAGATTTTAAAAGTGGGACTATAACTCACTTTCACAGATTTTTACTTCGTCAGGAAGTAAGACTTGGCCACTGGTTGATTCACGAACCTATAACAATATATACATATATATCAAAGTATGTTCAAAATATATTTACAACACTTTTAATATATTTTGATGTTTTAAGTTTATTAAGTCAGCTGTCCTCGTTAGTAACCTACAACTAGTTGTCCACAGTTAGATGTACAGAAATAAATCGATAAATATTATCTTGAATCAATCCACGGCCCAGTGTATACGTATCTCAGTATTGATCACAACTCAAACTATATATATTTTGGAATCAACCTCAACCCTGTATAGCTAACTCCAACATTCACATATAGAGTGTCTATGGTTGTTCCGAAATATATATAGATGTGTCGACATGATAGGTCGAAACATTGTATACGTGTCTATGGTATCTCAAGATTACATAATATACAATACAAGTTGATTAAGTTATGGTTGGAATAGATTTGTTACCAATTTTCACGTAGCTAAAATGAGAAAAATTATCCAATCTTGTTTTACCCATAACTTCTTCATTTTAAATCCGTTTTGAGTGAATCAAATTGCTATGGTTTCATATTGAACTCTATTTTATGAATCTAAACAGAAAAGTATAGGTTTATAGTCAGAAAAATAAGTTACAAGTCGTTTTTGTAAAGGTAGTCATTTCAGTCGAAAGAACGACGTCTAGATGACCATTTTAGAAAACATACTTCCACTTTGAGTTTAATCATAATTTTTGGATATAGTTTCATGTTCATAATAAAAATCATTTTCTCAGAATAACAACTTTAAAATCAAAGTTTATCATAGTTTTTAATTAACTAACCCAAAACAGCCCGCGGTGTTACTACGACGGCGTAAATCCAGTTTTACGGTGTTTTTCGTGTTTCCAGGTTTTAAATCATTAAGTTAGCATATCATATAGATATAGAACATGTGTTTAGTTGATTTTAAAAGTCAAGTTAGAAGGATTAACTTTTGTTTGCGAACAAGTTTAGAATTAACTAAACTATGTTCTAGTGATTACAAGTTTAAACCTTCGAATAAGATAGCTTTATATGTATGAATCGAATGATGTTATGAACATCATTACTACCTTAAGTTCCTTGGATAAACCTGCTGGAAAAGAGAAAAATGGATCTAGCTTCAATGGATCCTTGGATGGCTCGAAGTTCTTGTATTAGAATGATAACCTACTGTAAGAAACAAAGATTTCTTGAGGTTGGATGATCACCTTACAAGATTGGAAGTGAGCTAGCAAACTTGAAAGTATTCTTGATTTTATGAAACTAGAACTTTTGGAATTTATGAAGAACACTTAGAACTTGAAGATAGAACTTGAGAGAGATCAATTAGATGAAGAAAATTGAAGAATGAAAGTGTTTGTAGGTGTTTTTGGTCGTTGGTGTATGGATTAGATATAAAGGATATATAATTTTGTTTTCATGTAAATAAGTCATGAATGATTACTCATATTTTTGTAATTTTATGAGATATTTCATGCTAGTTGCCAAATGATGGTTCCCACATGTGTTAGGTGACTCACATGGGCTGCTAAGAGCTGATCATTGGAGTGTATATACCAATAGTACATACATCTAAAAGCTGTGTATTGTACGAGTACGAATACGGGTGCATACGAGTAGAATTGTTGATGAAACTGAACGAGGATGTAATTGTAAGCATTTTTATTAAGTAGAAGTATTTTGATAAGTGTATTGAAGTCTTTCAAAAGTGTATAAATACATATTAAAACACTACATGTATATACATTTTAACTGAGTCGTTAAGTCATCGTTAGTCGTTACATGTAAGTGTTGTTTTGAAACCTTTAGGTTAACGATCTTGTTAAATGTTGTTAACCCAATGTTTATAATATCAAATGAGATTTTAAATTATTATATTATCATGATATTATCATGTATGAATATCTCTTAATATGATATATATACATTAAATATCTTTACAACGATAATCGTTACATATATGTCTCGTTTAAAAATCATTAAGTTAGTAGTCTTGTTTTTACATATGTAGTTCATTGTTAATATACTTAATGATATGTTTACTTATCATAGTATCATGTTAACTATATATATATCCATATATATGTCATCATATAGTTTTTACAAGTTTTAACGTTCGTGAATCACCGGTCAACTTGGGTGGTCAATTGTCTATATGAAACATATTTCAATTAATCAAGTCTTAACAAGTTTGATTGGTTAACATGTTGGAAATATTTAATCATGTAAATATCAATCTCAATTAATATATATAAACATGGAAAAGTTCGGGTCACTACACATATGTTGATCAATAAATGTCTATCAAGCTAGGTCAGGTCATAGTGTATCACAATCCTAATGCTCGAGATCGACATACAAAAGTTATCCAAAGTCATTTCAAAAAGTCAATTTTGACAATAGTTCAACAAAACGAGACGTACCTTATTTAAGGATTCATTTACTCGGTTGGTAATATTCAAAAATCCAATTTATCAATCTTACAAACAAGTTGTTTAAATCTTAATTGCAGATTCAAAAGCAATTTCAATTAACGTCAATCATAATTCAGTTGATCATATCTTTTAATCCGTTCATCGAAATTATTCGATATCTAAATGAAAAGTTATTGATTTTTCGCCAGCTTTCCAAAAACATGTATATCATATACCTTTTACCAGTAATATATGTATTTAATTCGTGATTCATTATAAACTATTTAACGATGAAATTTAGCATACAAGCATATATAAATATATATACTCGAGCACTAGACTTGGATACACATTTAATATATAAAAGATAAGATATGAATGCTCACGTATCAATATTGTGATTCAATATTGCAGGAAATTACGTAGACGCAACAGAGATGATAAACACTAGGTTTGAATTGCCAATAATACCCACGTACATTACCCATAAACTCCATAGCTATAACCCATAATATCCTTAGCTCTATCCCGCTCGAAAACATATTTTGAAAGTGACACGCTCATGACCTCGTCATAGTATTTTATGTATAAATAATAATACTCATACTACTAATAATAAGATTAATAATAATATTAATCTTTAATAATAATAATAATAATAATAATAATAATAATAATAATAATAATACAATAATAAATATAATTAATACTATGTTACGGAGTAATATTGTTATATGTATGTGTAAACCGAGACACAGATCGAGCAATTTATAGTACTTGGCCTGTCCCTGGTTGCCATGCGATCGCATGGCTTTCCAGGCTTATACCCATGCGATCGCATGGGTGAGTTTTACAGCTCACATTATTTTAACTTTTTGTTTGTCGACATATTAAATAAATATAAATATAATATATATAATTTATATAATTAATTATATATTATATTAAATTCACGTGTATAGTTGACTTGTAATTTTTGTTCCGATAAGTCGTACGTCATCACTCGACTTATGTCCCGGTTTCGGTTTTTCGAATGTCCCTTCGTACGCTGAGAAAACTTGTATTTTTCGTTTCGTGAGTCGTACCTTTGTTAAAAATTAGACTTAAATTATCCATAAACTATACCACTCGAGATGTAACTTATACATTTGAGTGTTTTGGTCATTTACTTCTATAAATCATCCTCTCGTAGTATATACATATACATATATACATTTTCATTTTGAAATAGTGTTTTACTGTAGCAAAGTTTTTTTACTGTAGCAAATAGTGATTTTCGAAAACACTGTAGCTTTTTGGGTACTGTAGCAATTCGAAAATACTGTAGCAAATTAGTGTTTTACTGGTTCATCTTAAACGTTTTAGTTAACTTATCTAAATATTAATCGAATCAATAATCGAATGTTAATATTGTTTACTAAATAACTTGAAATCATATATATATATATATATATATATATATATATATATATATATATATATATATATATATATATATATATATATATATATATATATATATATATATATATATATGCACATTAAGTTATATATATATATTGTTCGTAAATCTTCGAGAACAGTCAAAGAATAATTGATTACATGAATATAGTTCCAAAACTTTCGTGACTCAACATTACAGACTTTGCTTATCGTGTCGGAAACGTTATAGATTAAGTTTAAATTTGGTCAGAAATTTCCGGGTCATCACACATTTGCTTCTATAAATCAGAGTCTCGTAGTTTATCAAAATGTATCATTTTAAATCATCTGTTAAAATATTTTATTTTGTTTCTTGTATATATATATATATATATATATATATATATATATATATATATATATATATATATATATATATATATATATATATATATATATATATATATATGTATATATATATATATATATATATGTATATATATATATGTATATATATATATGTATATATATATATATATATATATATATATATATATATATATATATATCCTTATTTAAAATATATATTTGTTCATATTGAAATATGTAATAATACAATATTTAGTTTTTCAAAACTAATTATATTTTTAATGTTAGTTTAGAATCGTTTAGATAGTAGAAAAATATTATATCAATAACGTTTACATTTTTGAAACGCTTTATCTACTAGTAATTTATAATATAAACTTTATTTAAATTCTTCAAAAGTCATATACAAGTTATCCTATAAAACGTCCTAATTAATAAAGTTCTTTTTAAACTGAAATGTTTTTATACATTTAAATCAAATATGATAACTTTGTTTTTCTAAAACTAAATATATAAAATAATTATTTTATTAAAAGGTTAAAATAGAAGAAATTGTTATATCGTAAAAAATGTTTTAGAAAAGTAAGATTAAATATACTTTTAATAGATTTCAAGTTTTTAACGTTTGTTGGTGCCACGTGATATAACGTCTAACATATAAAATCATTTTAATGTAACACGTTTATTTACTTAACTTGTCGATATCCATCTTCTAAGTTATATATATTCTACAATTTTACTTCCACGTTAATTAATATACAAGTATAATAGTTTATCTTATCAAAAGTCACGAGACAATTATTGTAAAGCATAAATTGAAAATCAAACGGGAATCTCCACTAACCCTTGTCTAGTTCCCGTTAATTGACACTTTTGTTCCTTCTAATAAATCACTTTACCAATTATTTCGAATACCGTTAAAAAGAATAGATTTATCAAATGATAGTGGATCTCTTAACAGAGACTCGTAATTATAATTTAATGTATCTAGTAATTCAATCATTTGATATCATCTTTTAATTCCATTGATAACTATTAGAATATATTTTGAAACAAATACGTTCATGTAAAGTATTATACGTTTAATACTTGCTAACGTTTTCAAGTTATAATATATATACACATATACATATATAATCATGTTCGTTTATATAATGGTTCGTGAATCATTGGAATTTGGTCGAGGTTAAATGAGTGTATGAACACAGTTTAAAATTCTTGAGATTCATCTTACAAACTTTTCTTATCGTGTCGGGAATATATAAAGATTAAAGTTTAAATTTGATCGGAAATTTCTGGGTTGTCACAGACATCCACACATAAACTAGGTTTCACATAACATAACAGCTACAACCAAGTTATATGGTCCAAGCCCTTTACACACATGAATCTCTTCGCTTCTCAGATAGAAGTATCATTATGTCCAAGTCTAAATTGAGATCCACCGGAACCTGCTTGTTTTGAATCATAAAGTATATTAATAACACATAAATGGAAGAAAATTGCTTGAATATTTTGATGTACACAATTATGATAACTGGAACCGCAACGTATATTTATGAACGTACATTTAATTATTCATATTGTTCTTTTTTTTTTTGAAAAGCAAGCCAAAATTATATAACCACCAAATAAATGTACACAGTATTTACAGGGATTCGAGGGGCAGGCAATGGGCACCGAAAACATATACTAATTACAACTTATATTCATATTGTTCTTTGCATAGCAAATTAAACACCTAGCTTGGTTCCTTGGCTATATATCACTATTCTTGAGCCAGTAGTTGTAAGAAAAACCTACAGCACTATCAGGTATATTGCTCATAGCATGTCTATTGACATTCGTGTCATTGATGATAAAGTTTGATTGTATTTACTATGTAAGTTTGACACTTTAAACATTGGGCAATATTGTACTACAATTGATCTGATGATTAATATATAGAGATTATATTATACGCATGATGCAATCACTTCATTGTATATTGCCATGTTTCATTTTGCATGTTTTAACTTCCAATGAATATTATTTCATAAACCTCCACAGTCCGTCATTCTCTAAGGAAGAGAGAATTGAATTAAGGCTGCTGTGAAGTGTAGTAATATAGGCTTATATGAAACTACATTCATGAGAAACTTGATAGTTGATCAAGGTTTTGGAGTGACCACACTTAGACGCTACTTCATGGTTTTGAGTCAAAAAGTAGGCTCTAAGATGGCAACATCATTTAAACTAGAGTGGACATGTATGTCGAATCCTGACACAAATTGTGTATACTTTGACCTGTTTCTAACATTGTGCATATATGCCGGTCATAAGGGAGCAGATCGAATATATCATGGAATGTGGTGGATGTCTATGCAGTTGAAGCGATTTGTTCCTTCTTCTTTTAGCGTGTTGAAGCGATATCTCAGGGCCCGTCATTGATTTGTGCTGATTTAAATGCATGGCCATGATACGACTGAATTAATGGAATAGCAGTCTATTTGATCACCACAAATCTCTATCGGGAAACATAATCTTAAACGATGATGATTGACACTTAACCATGTCACACGTTCATAAAGACATCTAGAACAAAAGGATGTTTGATGTAAATTCACCATCATTCCGGGAAAACTTCGGACATGATAAATTCGCCATCATTCCGGGAAAACTTCGGACATGATAAATTCGCCATCATTCCTGGAAAACATCGGACATGAAAAATTCGCCATCATTCCGGGAAAACTTCGGACATGATAAATAGGGCATATTTGATTTCGATAATTTAACCATAGAATGTAGTTTCGATTACTTGTGTGTCTATTTTCGTAAAACAGTTATAAAAGCATTTCATGTATTCGCAGTTCAAAATATATTTCAAAAACATTTAATAAAGCAGTTGTAAAAACAGAGCATGTATTCCCAATCCCAAGAATGTAAAGAGTAAAAGGGAATCAAATGAACTCACTATATTGTATTATGTAGTAAAAATACATATGACGACATTGAACAATGCAGGGTTGGCCTTGAATTCACGAACCTATATCATTTGTATATATATTAAAATATATAATCGTAATCGAACAAGTTTATGTATTATATCTTAAATTATATATTATATATACTTAGTTTGTGTATGTATTCAAAAAAATTTATTATTCATATAGTTATATCAATATATATTTGATTAGCATTTTAATAAAAATACATAACTTGTTATATATAAATGTTTATATAAATATTGTTAATATGATTAAATCATACTTATAACCTTGATAATATCTTTAAATCTTTTACTTTCATAAACGTAGTTATTTTTAATAATAATGATATAGACAATACTGATAATGATAATAATGATATTTTTATTGAAAACAAAATGATAATCTTAGTAATATTGATCATAATGATAATAATAATAATAATATTAATAATGAATATCATGTTAATAATAATGATAGTATTTATAATAGTACGTATGTTACTAATAATAATAAATTTTATTGTTTTCATAATAATAATAATCATAATTATAATTATGATAATAATGCATATTCTAATAATAATAAAATGGAAATAATCATATTTTTAATGATGTTAATAATATGGATATTAATTATGATTTTAATTATAATCTTAATAATAATAATAATGAATGATTTCCTAATACCTATTTTAGTATTAATAATAATAATAACTAATAATAACAATACTAATAACAATAATAATAATAATAGTAATAATGGCTACCTCAAAGGAAAAGGCTTTAGAAAAAAAATGTCACGACCCGGGCTCGAATCGGTGACCTCTCGGTTTCTCCACACCACCCCAAACCATCCGCGCTGCTTATCCTTTTCTGTTTTAATATTACCCTTTTTAAATAAAAGCCGATTTTCTGTCATCTTCTTTATCATAACCTTAATTACAACTTCATTATCATCGTCACAAAACATCATGTTTTACCCCTCATCCCATCGTTATTTTATTTCGTGTATCAATATTATCACATCAATTAACATACGTGAATAATTACCATGATCATAATTGTGATTATCATCACCATTTAGTTAATCAACGTCATCATCGTTATAATCATCATCATCTTCGATTATCATCATCCATTATACGTTCGTGTTTATTATCATGATCATCATCATGTGATCATCTACATCATCATCATCTTATCTTCCATCATCATCTTCTTCATCCCTTATATTGCCTAGTCCAAAACAGGAAGAAAAATATCAAACAAAAATGGCAGCAGCCTAGTAGAATTTTGTCTAGCAAGTTTGGGTTTTAACATGGCCCAACAATAGCCTCTTTGATAACTCAATACATTATTCAATGGCAGCCCAAAAGAAGATAGAATAGGATGGCCCAACTGTGATACTTGTGGCCCACTAGTTCAATCGAATAAGTTTAAGAGGAGGAAAACAAAAGAACCGTCGGTGGTGGTGTTGATTTAATAGAAAAAGTTATATAGCAGCCCCACTTTTATTAAACAAGAGTTTTAAATTGAATGTAGTGGGAAACACATAGGGTATCGAATTATAACAGGATGTGTACAGCGACCCTACTTGTTAAATCATCATCATCATCATTATCGTGTTTTATCATAACCATTCTTGTATATATATAACAGTATATATCCAGCAATGAATCAGTACATATTGATATGGTGATTGACGCAGAAAAGAGAAAAAAATATAGTAAATTTTGATTCTGGTTCCTTATCATCATATCCTCATCATCTTTTACTTTATTTCACACAATTTCCCTTATATGTATTCGTTGTTTTTAGCAAGATGTAGCAGGAAGACAAAAGTAGTAGCAGCAGTTATAAACAGAAACAATCTTGGCGGTTTGCAAATCGTGATGTTGATTGAAGGTGGTTCACTTGATAATGTTTAATGGGTTTTGAATTCGATCAGGAATTGAAGTATTCAATGAGTATAGTAGTTGCAATACTTGCACGATTAGTAGTTATGATGTTGGTTTTTAATTGTCACGAAGAGATTTGTAGAGAGAGAGAAGAGAGAGAGAAAAATGGTTGTGTTTTATTGTGGTTTAATCGAATAGCAGTAGAAGAAATTAGCAGCTTCGTAGCTGTGATAATGGTGGTGTTTAATTGGTGTCATGGAGGTGTTATTTGAAACAGAATATAGAAGTGTTAGTGATCGAATCATCATAGTTGTGGGTTTTCTAAGGAGATGGTTTGGTTTGTCTCATGAAGGAGAGAACAAGGAAAGGAAAGGAAGACGCGTTTGACCAAAATTATGTCGCATTCATTTGAAACGTATGAGATTTACAAAATTTAGTTTACCAAACGGTTCGATAACAAGCTTAAGTTTACAAAAGTATAAAGTATTAATGAAATAACTTGCGACATAATAAGTTGAAAATCACGGTTGCTATAAATAGTGTAAGTATGTAAACATTAAGTTTGAATCCAAAGGTGCTATCACTAGCGTATGCATGTATGCTTGACCCCAAGCAAGTAATCAAAGTGTGCGGAAGCATGCATCAAGTAGCCAAGTATGAACCTGAGAAACATATAGAAAACTGTCAACGAAAAACGTTGGTGAAATCATAGGTGTATTTGTAAACGTTGTTTTTGAACCACAAGATTTAGTATTTCCATAAAGTTGATTATCCAATTCGTTTGCATTCCAAAAGTACGTTCGCGAGCACCTAATTATCAAGACTTAACTGTTTTGTACCCTGTTACGTAGCGTTAGAACATACACTATACTCGAAAATATATTTTATCCGCTAACGATAGCGAACCGTCCGGATGAGGGCGCGTCAAGCCCGCATGGATCCACACAACATAAGTTCACGTTTACACCCTACAAGTGTAACTAATAATAATTGAATTGAGGTTTTTTGTTCTAACCCACTGTGGAATGTTTGTTTTCGTACTTGTGTTCAATGTATCAAGTATGTAGTATAAAACTGTATATGTTTCTCATTCCATGATTTAAAAGTATAAAAGTTGTTGAAAGATGGGACTATGATCTCACCTCGAGTGCACGAGTATAAATGTACTTCACAAAGTAAACGAGTACATGAAAGTTGTTTAGCCTTGACCTAAACGAGTAAATTGTATCAATTATCAGTTACGACACAAGGTCGGTCGAAATGTGTTCAATTAGTCCTATGGCTCGTTACGACTCGATTATATAGCATGTGAATCAAGTTGTCAAGTTTCATGCAAGAATCAAGTATAAAAGAGGATTATAACGATTGCATAAGTTTTTGGTTAAGTTTGACTAAAAGTCAAACTTGGTCAAAGTCAAAGTCAACGGGGGTCGGGTCGGGTATCCGACAATTTTTCTAAGTTATATAATCATATGTGAGCATGTTGGCCAAGTTTCATGTTAATCGGAGGTGCGTAGTATAGTTAGATTTAAATGAAAAATGACAATTTTGGACAGCCCCTGATAGATCATCTGGACGACGTCCAGAATGGCTGGACAGCATCGAGTAGTGAAGGGTGGGACAGCGTCCAAGGTATTGGGACGGCGTCCAAATGTATTACAGATTGCTGCTGCTGCAATTTGACAAGTCTCGAACCAAAACACTTTCAAACACAAATTATGAACCGAAAACATTCAAAACACGTATCTTATATCGTTGGAAAGGTATTTGGAAGAGGAATACAACTAAACACATATCATCAAACAATTTCATCATTTACAATGACCAAATCCTCGTCGAATGATTGTTAAAAGTTCATCATTGAAGTTTCAAGTTCGTAAAACGCATTTTATGATTCAGGAACTTACTATATACATAATATGCCTTTTCATAGGTAATTACGCATACAATGTAACTAAACACTTACCAACAACATTGCAAAGCATTTGGTGTATCAAAAGTTTGTTTTAAAATCTATCAAACCCTAACCAAGAATCATGAAATCAATAATCATGTTAATGAGGTCTTACAAAGCCAACCAACATATCAAATTGAAGCTAATGATGCTAGTAACACATTTAACACAATAGGTTTAACATCTAACAATATTTAATCAATCAAAATCAAGGATTAAACTAACCAATTTCAAGTGTTCATGCTAGTTACACCAAATAACAAGATCGAGCATACAAATTACATACACGACATCACAATGAGCCATAGACACTAATTAACACCATTTCAAGTCTAAAGGTCTAATTTATGAAAATTAGAGATTTTGAAAAGCTTACCCCAAACTATGAAATTGGTACCAAATTGAAAGGATGATGCAAGGATTGCAAATATGTAGTCGGATTTGTTGTGAGCTTCCTAGATCCGAAATAGATGATAAATCTTTGATGTTGGGGTTTGAGAGAAAAAGATGGAATTAATGAGACGAGGAGGTGATGAATGAATGAGTGGTGGTGGTGGGTGACTAGTTAACCAAATTCCTCCATGTGGCAAGATTAGTCCCTCAAGTTTGGAGCCGGGTGCGAGAATTATTTTAAATACACGAGAGTAAACGGGAGATGTTATAATCGAATAACGGAAATATTGAGAACATTAGTTAACGAAAGATACGAATTTAGATAACGAAAGATATTATCTAAAAAAACGGTGTTAAAAATAAATTTAACGAAAAAACGCGGGATGTTACATTACCTACACCTTAAAAGAAATTTCGTCCCGAAATTTAATTGGAAGTAGTAGTCGTTGTTTCTTCCTCGAGATCTTGCATTGTCAATTCTACAAATAAGTAAGGGTACTTCCTTGGGCATTTAAACGAACCTTGACAGTCGGGATTTCAAGTCGTTTTAAAGTTTGGTTTCACGATCCATAATTTCAACCGGTCCTCCTAGGAAGTGGAGTTTTTCGTCGATAGTAAGCTCGTCGAAAAGGATAACAAGTTCTTGTTTCACAAGACACTTCTTTAAGTTTGATACATGGAATGTAGGATGAATGGAGACTCAAATGAGTCTGAAAATCTAAACGGCTAGCAACGGGTACAATACGCTGTCTTGAGCCCTTCTTGAATTTGAACGATCTTAACGGTTATTTCATGAATGAGTTCAGGTTCGGTGGTTTGATTATCATTTACTTCAGTTCAACAATTAAGAAAACGACAATTACGGCTATATGAGTTTCGAAAAGGTACAGCATTGATACTCGAATGATAACTATTGTTGTAAGAGGAAATCAATTAAAGGCAACAATACAAGTTCGTGATATGTTTTCCAAGGTTTGAATCGTATGTTTTCTTGGTCCGTCGGTGTGTGGATGATACGCGGTACTCATGTTTGAACGTGTTCCCAAGGCTTCTTGTAAGGCACTCTGAAATTTAGAAGTGAAACGAGTATCTCAATCCGAAATAAATGACAATGGCACACCGTGTCGAGATAGAATTCCTACAATGTATTGTTGTACAAGTCTTTCCCATCTTGTCAGTTTTTGAAAGACGTTTGTTAGAATAGGTTTCTTATTGGTTCCCAAAAAACGTTTGTTAGGACTATTCACCCTCGAGGCGAATACTAGTATAACGTGAAGAGGCTCTCTCTCCATTGAGAATTTAGATAAAGGTTTTCCTTACACGAAAGTACGAGTGTAATGAGAGAGAAGTTTCCCCCTCAATGTGAGCAAATCAAGCGTTTCGTAGTTCGTCAATAAAAGTGTGCGAAGACGAGATAGTATACACGTGTAACATATGTTTTGAAGTTAAAAGAATTGGTCATTCGTTCAAAAGCATAAATAGGATTTGGTAATATCCAGATATGTCCCTGGTATGGTTGTTATCAATATTCTCGAAGTTTTCAGATGGCAACAAGGAAAAATAAAGTCATGTACATGGCACATGATGGTGATTAGGTTGATCGAGTCCAATCACCATCACGAGTCATTAGAACTTTGGTATGACTTACCATAATATAACTACATTGATCGAGTGTCGTTATATTATGCTAACTCATACCTCCATTCCCACATCACTCCATAGAATCAAGTTCGTGTAATCGTGAAGATTTAAAATGAACAAAGTGTAACAACGTCTCTAACGTGACTCGTATTGATTTGAAAGAATTTGTGCAACTCTGAAGAAGCGTTTCCCGAGGGAAGTGTACAAACGATTGTTCAGGTCAATGCAGTTCAAGTCAAACAATAATGTCTTTAGGTACGAAAGGAGTAACGAATTATGATAACGAGTAGTACGCAACCGTAGTGATGAGTAGTGATGACGATACCCACCTAGAGTAGTGGCGGTAGTAACAAGAAGTGGTAGATAGTGAAGAACACCGGTGTAACATTGATAGTAGCTAGTGATTGCCATAGTGGTGGAAACTTTACAGCACTTGTGGATAGTAAGCTGGGATGGTGGTGAATAACAACCTGGAAGACAAAATTCCAGGACTAGGGTGACTAATGAAGTCATCATCATCCTTACGCGTATGAATCTCGAATTTACGTGTGTTACCAGTAAGTGGCAGAATACGGATTCGTATGATGAAAGTTTGGTACCATTAAGAAGTTTGCCTAAGAATGATTCAAGTATAAATGCACAAGTAGTCAAGTAAGTGCTATCTATAGCAAATGCAAGTTAGAATGCAATGATTAACTATCCGGTTACAGTCTAGATTCACTAATGCGTCCTAACGACTCTGTCAGACAGACTAATGCACATCCTAGATCCCTACAACCAATGCTCTGATACCATCTGTAACGACCCGACAAAATCATCATTGATGGCGTCATTAACTTAGGTCCCGTTACGTGGTCATAGTCCCTATATGAGACGCGTTTGACCAAAATTATGTCGCATTCATTTGAAACGTATGAGACTTACAAAATTTAGTTTACCAAACGGTTCGACAACAAGCTTAAGTTTACAAAAGTATAAAGTATTAATGAAATAACTTGCGACATAATAAGTTGAAAATCACGGTTGCTATAAATAGCGTAAGTATGTAAACATTAAGTTTGAATCCAAAGGTGCTATCACTAGCGTATGCATGTATGCTTGACCCCAAGCAAGTAATCAAAGTGTGCAAAAGCATGTATCAAGTAGCCAAGTATGAACCTGAGAAACATATAGAAAACTGTCAACGAAAAACGTTGGTGAAATCATAGGTGTATTTGTAAACGTTGTTTTTGAACCACAAGATTTAGTATTTCCATAAAGTTGATTATCCAATTCGTTTGCATTCCAAAAGTACGTTCGCGAGCACCCAATTATCAAGTCTTAACTGTTTTGTACCCTGTTACGTAGTGTTAGAACATACACTATACTCGAAAATATATTTCATCCGCTAACGGTAGCGAACCGTCCGGATGAGGGTGCGTCAAGCCCGCATGGATCTACACAACATAAGTTCACGTTTACACCCTACAAGTGTAACTAATGATAATTGAATTGAGGCTTTTTGTTCTAACCCGCTGTGGAATGTTTGTTTTCGTACTTGTGTTCAAAGTATAAAGTATGTAGTATAAAACTGTATATGTTTCTCATCCCACGATTTAAAACTATAAAAGTTGTTGAAAGATGGGACTATGATCTCACCTCGAGTGCACGAGTATAAATGTACTTCACAAAGTAAACGTGTGCATGAAAGTTGTTTAGCCTTGACCTAAACAAGTAAATTTTGTCAATTATCGGTTACGACACAAGGTCGGCTGAAATATGTTCAATTAGTCCTATGGCTCGTTACGACTCGATTATATAGCATGTGAATCAAGTTGTCAAGTTTCATGCAAGAATCAAGTATAACAAAGGATTATAACGATTGTATAAGTTTTTGGTTAAGTTTGACTAAAAGTCAAACTTGGTCAAAAACAAAGTCAACGGGGTTGGGTTGGGTATCCGATAATTTTTCTAAGTTATATAATCATATGTGAGCATGTTGGCCAAGTTTTATGTTAATCGGAGGTGCGTAGCATAGTTAGAATTAAATGAAAAATGACAATTTTGAACAGCCCCTGATAGATCATCTGGACGCCGTCCAGCATGGCTAGACGGCGTCCAGTAGTGAAGGGTGGGACGGCGTCCAAGGTATTGGGACGGCATCCAAATGTATCACAGATTGCTGCTGCTGCAATTTGACAAGTCTCGAACCAAAACACTTTCAAACACAAATTATGGACCGAAAACATTCAAAACACGTATCTTATATCGTTGGAAAAGTATTTTGACGAGGAATACAACTAAACACATATCATTAAACAATTACATCTTTTAAAATGACCAAATCCTCGTCGAATGATCGTTAAAAGTTCAGCATTGAAGTTTCAAGTTCGTAAAACACATTTTATGATTCAGGAACTTACTACATACATAATTTGCCGTTTCATAGGTAATTAAGCATACAATTCAACTAAACACTTACCAACAACATTGCAAACCATTTGGTGCATCAAAAGTTCGTTTTAAAATCTATCAAACCCTAACCAAGAATCATGAAATCAATAATCATGTTAATGAGGTCTTACAAAGCCAACCAACATATCAAATTGAAGCTAATGATGCTAGTAACACATTTAACACAATAGGTTTAATATCTAACAACATTTAATCAATCAAAATCAAGGATTAAACTAACCCATTTCAAGTGTTCATGCTAGTTACACCAAATAACAAGATCGAGCATACAAATTACATACACGACATCACAATGAGCCATAGACACTAATTAACACCATTTCAAGTCTAAAGGTCTAATTTATAAAAATTATAGATTTTGAAAAGCTTACCCCAAGCTATAAAATTGGTACCAAATTGAAGAGGATGATGCAAGGATTGCAAATATGTAGTCGGATTTGTTGTGTGCTTCCTAGATCCGAAATAGATGATAAATCTTTGATGTTGGGGTTTGAGAGAAAAAGATGGAAGTAATGAGATGAGGAGGTGATGAATGAATGAGTGGTGGTGGTGGGTGACTAGTTAACCAAATTCCTCCATGTGGCAAGATTAGTCCCTCAAGTTTGGAGCCGAGTGCGGGAATTAACCAAACGAATTATTTTTAATACGCGAGAGTAAACGAAAGATGTTATAATCGAATAACGGAAATATTGAGAACGTTACTTAAAGAAAGATACGAATTTAGATAACGAAAGACATTATCTAAAAAAATGGTGTTAAAAATAAATTTAACAGAAAACGCGGGATGTTATAGTTATACTCAATATTGCTATTTATTTAATCCACGACCAAGAGAGAAAAATTCTTACTATTTTTGTAGGTCTTAGGTTTACAAGGTGTTAGGTTTACAAGAGGCTGTCATTTTAATCTATAAAGCGTATAAAATAAAAAAACAAAACAGCCGACGTGCTGGACACAACAGATGTTGCGATCGCGACTGGAACCTTGCGATTCGCAAGATTAGTTCCCAAAGCCACGATCTGCATTTTCGCGTTTCAACACTGTATCTTGTTGTTCAACCTTGGCTTGCGATCCGGTAGATGACCCTCGCGATTCACGACGGTACCCCTGCAAGGTGTTTCTTCAACTTTTGTGCAAACTCTTCAATCCCAACCATCTCTCACTTGAGATTTGATGAAACAACCCAACCCGTATTTCATACGATAATTTTTTTTTTTATAATACACATTTACGCGCCAATTAAATGATGTAAACCATTCCCCACGTTTCGTTAGAACATACAACAAATTTAACATTTTACACAAGGCACGAAGGCCATCAACAAATGTAATACAAGTTTGACCCATTCAAAAACGATAGTTTTAATCCAAATAACACTTCGAGCATGGTTTGGGGCTAAACTACCCAAAACGCTAGGCCAACTTCAAAAGCTTCACATTAATCCAACACGGGGAACTAGTATCCAATAACCCCCTTCCCTTTGTCCGCACCTGCATCTAAAAAGATAAACAACGAGAGGGGTAAGCTAATGCTTAGTGAGTGCAACAATTATACGATTACATATACAACCTACTTACTTGCAATCACTTACGCATTTACCGCATACACGCTAGCAATATAAATAATCATACCATCACAAGTATAATACAAAACCTTCCACCATACGAGCTAGCATAACAATAGCATATAGTTTAAACAATATAATATGCTACAATCCACACACAACCATGGTTAACCAATCGAACGAGGGAACGGTATTTAAAGGACCGTCGGAGTTCATAACAACCATTAGTGCACTTAACACCTCGTACACTAACCCCACGGGTGGCATCTTAACACATCGTTACTTCACCCCGGGTGGTGCCTTAACACTTCGAAACTTCACCCCGAGTGGTGTCTTAGCACATCGACACTTCACTCGCTACATCTCTCGAAGTGGTATCTTAACACATCGATGCTTCACTCCCGAGTGGTGTCTTAACACATCGACACTTCACTCGCCACGTGAGAAGTGATGTCTTAACACATCGACACTTCACAACTCATACTTCACAAATAAATACATCATATATGCACGCATATAATTATTCCACTCACCTTAATACTTCGGTGGTGATTTAATGCTTCCGTATGCTTCGAGAAAAGTACCTAATACATAAGCACACATTCAATACACAACTAGTGGAACTAATCACATTACTTAACTCTTGAGCATTTGATGACCCAAATGCATTAAATGGCCCATTTACACCAAAACTACCCATCAAAGGCCGAGACTCATTATTAATCACTAAAAGCTAGTGATTAGAGTCTACTAACACCAACTAACACCAACTTAGGGTATTTCATACCCATTTCACCCAATTAGGTCAATCATTACCTATTTGACCCATTTTAACACTTATACCCACAAACTTGGTCAAACATGACCCATTTACAACTCTTTCAACATTAAACAAGTGTTTTAATGCCTAACAACACAATTAACCCTTACAAATCTCAATTCATGAGACCAAACCCTAGATTATGGCTATTAGGGTTTATTTTCATCAATCTAACCTAAAACCCACCCATTTAACCTCCAAATGGGTCATACAAGTTCCAAATGAACCAAACCCTAGCATAAACTAATTAAAACTCAAAACATAGAGTTAAAACTTACCAAGACTATCAAAGTGTAGCTAGAGACGCAAGGAACAACTTTAAAACTTGGGTTCGGGCGAGATTCGGTCTTCTTCTTCTCCAAATGAGCTTTCTCTCACTAAACCCTAGCTCTCTCTCTCTCTCTCTCTCTAAAATTGAATGGGATGTGGTTGAGAAAGTGTTTAATGTTTTAGGATAAGCTTGAACCAGCCTTTAAGTCTCCAAAACCGGACATAAGTGAAAAGACCTTGAGTCATATTCGAGGAAAACGGGATGTTACAACTCTCCCACTTGAATCGGAGCGCGTCCTCGCGATCCAAGCAACATGACAAGCCGGAAGATAAATCAAAATGAACTCTTCGGATTCCCATGTAAACTCGGAACCCTTTCGATGTCGCCATTGCACCTTGAAAGTTCTAACTTCTTTGTTCCGCAACATTTTAACCTTCTCATCAAGGATTGCAATCGGCTCTTCGGCATACTCTAACTTATTATTCAACGTAATCTCATCTAACAGCACCCAAGTCGAGTCATCCGCAAGACACCTACGGAGATGGGAAACATGAAACGTATTATGAATCCCCGCAAGCTCTTCGGGCAACTCTAGTCTATAAGCAACCTCACCAACATGTGCCAAAACCTTGAAAGGACCAATAAACTGAGGAGCTAACTTTCTTCATTTTCGAAACCGAATAACTCCTTTCCATGGCGAAACTTTAAGCATCACCATGTCGCCTTCTTGAAACTCAATCATTCGCCTCCCTTTATTGGCATAAGATTTTTGTCTATCTTGCGCCGCCTTAAGTCAAGCCCGAATCATCTCAATCTTACTATTCGTCTCTAGGACCAAATCGGTACTCCCGATTTCTCGTTGTCCCACTTCACCCCAACAAATGGGAGTTCGATACCTACGCCCATAAAGCATCTCATAAGGTAGCATTCCAATACTAGTGTGGTAACTATTATTGTACGAGAATTCCATCAATGGTAAGTGCTCATCCCAACTACCACCGAAATCAATGACACACGCCCTTAACAAATCCTCCAACGTTTGATTTATACGTTCGGTTTGACCGTCCGTTTGAGGATGATACGTCGTGCTCATTTTCAATTGAGTACCCATATCTTCATGAAACTTATTCTAAAACTGAGAAGTGAAACGAGTATCTCGATCCGAAACAATAGATATAGGAACCCCATGTCTCGATATCACCTCCTTGATAAACAATTTCAACAAAGTCTCCGACGATATCGTTTCCCGAATGGGAAGAAACAAAGCACTCTTCGTTAATCGATCAAATATTACTCAAATCGTATCATATTGGGTTCTCGCCGTCTTTGGTAACTTTGTAATGAAGTCCATGGTAATGTGCTCCCATTTTCATTTCGGGACTTCCAATGGTTGTAACTTATCGTACGGCTTTTGGTGTTCGGCTTTAAATTGCAAACATGTAATGCATTGTTCAACATACTTAACAACATCACGTTTCATGCCCGGCCACCAATACTCCTTTAAATCAAGGTACATTTTCGTCGCGCCCGGATGAATGGAATACTTTGACTTATGTGCTTCATCAAGCAGCACCCGTAGGTAATCACCCATCTTAGACACCCACACTCTTCCTTGAAAAGACAACAAACCATGCGGGCCTAAAGTAGTGAACTCCGTTTGCCCCACGATTCGTTCCTCATGCTTGTTGTGAACATACACTTCTATTTGAATCTCACCAAGATTTACAAGGAAATCGTTAGTAATGATCATGCGTAACGATCCTACTCATATTGCTGGATGTTGACTCTTTCGACTTAGCGCATCCGTAACCACGTTCGCCTTCCCCGGATGATAAAGTATTTCACAATCAAAATCCTTTACCACATCCATCCACCTACGTTGACGATAATTCAAATCTCGTTGATCAAAGAGATGTTTCAAACTCTTATGATCCGAATAAATCGTACACTTGACACCATACAAGTAGTGGCGCCAAATTTTCAACGCATGTACCATCGCCGCCAATTCAAGATCATGAGTCGGGTATCTCTTTTTGTGTTCCTTTAATTGTCGAGAGGCGTAAGCGATGACTTTATCCCTTTGCATTAAAACACACCCGAACCCATTTAAAGAAGCATCACAATAAACCGTCGTGTCTTCTACCCCTTCCGGCAACACTAACACCGAAGCTTGACACAACTTCTCTTTTAGCAATTGAAAAGCAATTTCTTGCTCATTTTCCCAGTTGAACCTTACGTTCTTCCTTGTCAACTTCGTCAAAGGAGAAGCAATCTTAGAAAAGTCTTGGATAAACCGATGATAATAACCGGTCAATTCGAGAAAACTTCGGATTTCCGTAGGCGTAGTCGGTCGTCCCCAACTCTTCACCGTTTCTATCTTCCCCGGATCTACCTGAATACCTTCTTTATTCACAATATGGCCAAGGAATTGAACTTCCCTTAGCCAAAATTCACATTTGGAGAATTTAGCATACAACTTCTACTTCCGCAATGTCTTCAACACTTCACGCAAATGGTGTTCATGTTCCTTCATACTCACGATTACCGACTTGTCGAACATAGGTTGGCATGAAATGTCCCGTTCTTATTGATTAAAAACGTTCCATATTAATTGATTTCGTTGCGAGGTTTTGACCTCTATATTCGACGTTTTTCAAAGACTGCATTCATTTTTAAAACAAACCATAACCTTTATTTCATAAATAAAGGTTTAAAAAGCTTTACGTAGATTATCAAATAATGATAATCTAAAACATCCTGTTTACACACGAACATTACATAATGGTTTACAATACAAATATGTTACATCGAAATCAGTTTCTTGAATGCAGTTTTTACATAATATCATACAAACATGGACTCCAAATCTTGTCCTTATTTTAGTATGCAACAGCGGAAGCTCTTAGTATTCACCTGAGAATAAACATGCTTTAAACGTCAACAAAAATGTTGGTGAGTTATAGGTTTAACCTATATATATCAAATCGTAACAATAGACCACAAGATTTCATATTTCAATACACATCCCATACATAGAGATAAAAATCATTCATATGGTGAACACCTGGTAACCGACATTAACAAGATGCATATTTAAGAATATCCTCATCATTCCGGGACACCCTTCGGATATGATATAAATTTCGAAGTACTAAAGCATCCGGTACTTTTGATGGGGTTTGTTAGGCCCAATAGATCTATCTTTAGGATTCGCGTCAATTAGGGTGTCTGTTCCCAAATTCTTAGATTACCAAACTTAATAAAAAGGGGCATATTCGATTTCGATAATTCAACCATAGAATGTAGTTTCACGTACTTGTGTCTATTTTGTAAATCGTTTATAAAACCTACATGTATTCTCATCCCAAAAATATTTGATTTTAAAAGTGGGACTATAACTCACTTTCACAGATTTTTTTTACTTCGTCGGGAAGTAAGACTTGGCCACTGGTTGATTCACGAACCTATAACAATATATACATATATATCAAAGTATGTTCAAAATATATTTACAATACTTTTAATACATTTTGATGTTTTAAGTTTATTAAGTCAGCTGTCCTCGTTAGTAACCTACAACTAGTTGTCCACAGTTAGATGTACAGAAATAAATCGATAAATATTATCTTGAATCAATCCACGACCCAGTGTATACGTATCTCAGTATTGATCACAACTCAAACTATATATATATTTTGGAATCAACCTCAACCCTGTATAGCTAACTCCAACATTCACATATAGAGTGTCTATGGTTGTTCCGCAATATATATATATATATATATATATATATATATATATATATATATATATATATATATATATATATAGATGGGTCGACATGATAGGTTGAAACATTGTATACGTGTCTATGGTATCTCAAGATTACATAATATACAATATAAGTTGATTAGGTTATGGTTGGAATAGATTTATTACTAACTTTCACGTAGGTAAAATGAGTAGTTTTTATCAATCTTGTTTTACTCGCCATTTCTTCGTTTCTATTCCGTTTTGAGTGATTCCAGTGGCCACGGTTTCGTATTGAACTTAACTTTATGAATCTAAATTGAAAAAGTATAAGTTTATAGTCGGAAATACATGCTACAAGTCGTTTTTGAAAGAGGCAGTCATTTCCGTCGAAAGAACGACATCTTGATGACCATTTTGAAAAACATACTTTCACTTTGAGTTTAACCATGATTTTTGGATATTGTTTCATGTTCATAAGAAAAATCATTTTTACAGAAGTATAGCTTTTAAATCAAAGTTCTTCTTAGCTTTTAATTATCCCAACCAAAACAGCCCCCCGGTTTTACTACGACGGCATATATCTAGTTTTATGGTGTTTATCGTGTTTTTGGGTTTTAAATCATTAAGTTAGCATATCATATAGATATAGAACATGTGTTTAGTTGATTTTAAAAGTCTAGTTAGAAGGATTAACTTTATTTGCGAACAAGTTTAGAATTAACTAAACTATGTTCTAGTGATTACAAGTTTATAACGTTGAATAAGACAGCTTTTTATGTATGAATCGAATAATGTTATGAACATCATTACTACCTCAAGTTCCTTGGATAAACCTACTGGAAATGAGAAAAATGGATCTAGCTTCAAAGGATCCTTGGATGGCTTGAAAGTTCTTGAAGCAGAATCATGACAAGAAAACAATTTCAAGTAAGATTTCCACTCGAAATAAGATTGTTATAGTTATAGAAATTGAATTAAAGTTTGAATATGATTATTACCTTGTATTAGAAAGATAACCTACTGTAAGTAACAAAGGTTTCTTGATCTTGGATGATTACTTGGAATGGATTTAGAAAACTTGGAAGTAAACTTGCAATCTTGGAAGTATTCTTGATTTTATGAAACTAGAACTTTTGGAATTTATGAAGAACACTTAGAACTTGAAGATAGAACTTGAGAGAGATCAATTAGATGAAGAAAATTGAAGAATGAAAGTGTTTGTAGGTGTTTTTGGTCGTTGGTGTATGGATTAGATATAAAGGATATGTAATTTTGTTTTCATGTAAATAAGTCATGAATGATTACTCATATTTTTGTAATTTTATGAGATATTTCATGCTAGTTGCCAAATGATGGTTCCCACATGTGTTAGGTGACTCACATGGGCTGCTAAGAGCTGATCATTGGAGTGTATGTACCAATAGTACATACATCTAAAAGCTGTGTATTGTACGAGTACGAATACGGGTGCATACGAGTAGAATTGTTGTTGAAACTGAACGAGGATGTAATTGTAAGCATTTTTGTTAAGTAGAAGTATTTTGATAAGTGTCTTGAAGTCTTTCAAAAGTGTATGAATACATATTAAAACACTACATGTATATACATTTTAACTGAGTCGTTAAGTCATCGTTAGTCGTTACATGTAAGTGTTGTTTTGAAACCTTTAGGTTAACGATCTTGTTAAATGTTGTTAACCCAATGTTTATAATATCAAATGAGATTTTAAATTATTATATTATCATGATATTATGATGTACGAATATCTCTTAATATGATATATATACATTAAATGTCGTTACAACGATAATCATTACATATATGTCTCGTTTTAAAATCATTAAGTTAGTAGTCTTGTTTTTACATATGTAGTTCATTATTAATATACTTAATGATATGTTTACTTATCATAATATCATGTTAACTATATATATTCGTGAATCACCGGTCAACTTGGGTGGTCAATTGTCTATATGAAACCTATTTCAATTAATCAAGTCTTAACAAGTTTGATTGCTTAATATGTTGGAAACACTTAATCATGTAAATAACAATTTCATTTAATATATATATAAACATGAAAAAGTTCAGGTCACTACAGTACCTACCCGTGAAATTTTAAGCAGTTGAAAGTGTTGACGAATCTTCTAGAAATAGATGCGGGTATTTCTTCTTCATCTGATCTTCACGCTCCCAAGTGAACTCGGGTCCTCTAAGAGCATTCCATTGAACCTTAACAATCAGTTTGTGGATGATAGGCAGTACTCATGTCTAGACGAGTTCCTAATGCTTGCTGTAGTGTCTGCCAGAATCTTGAAATAAATTTGCCATCCCTATCAGAGATAATAGAGATTGGTATTCCATGTCTGGAGACGACTTCCTTCAAATACAGTCGTGCTAACTTCTCCATCTTGTCATCTTCTCTTATTGGCAGGAAGTGTGCTGATTTGGTGAGATGATCAACTATTACCCAAATAGTGTCAAAACCACTTGCAGTCCTTGGCAATTTAGTGATGAAATCCATGGTAATGTTTTCCCATTTCCATTCCAGGATTTCGGGTTGTTGAAGTAGACCTGATGATTTCTGATGCTCAGCTTTGACCTTAGAACACGTCAAACATTCTCCTACGTATTTAGCAACATCGGCTTTCATACCCGGCCACCAAAAATGTTTCTTGAGATCCTTGTACATCTTCCCCGTTCCAGGATGTATTGAGTATCTGGTTTTATGAGCTTCTCTAAGTACCATTTCTCTCATATCTCTAAATTTTGGTACCCAAATCCTTTCAGCCCTATACCAGGTTCCGTCTTCCCGAATATTAAGATGCTTCTCCGATCCTTTGGGTATTTCATCCTTTAAATTTCCCTCTTTTAAAACTCCTTGTTGCACCTCCTTTATTTGAGTAGTAAGGTTATTGTGAATCATTTTATTCATAGATTTTACTCGAATGGGTTCTCTGTCCTTCCTGCTCAAAGCGTCGGCTACCACATTTGCCTTCCCCGGGTGGTAACGAATCTCAAAGTCGTAATCATTCAACAATTCAATCCACCTACGCTGCCTCATATTCAGTTGCTTCTGATTAAATATGTGTTGAAGACTTTTGTGGTCGGTATATATAATACTTTTGACCCCATATAAGTAGTGCCTCCAAGTCTTTAATGCAAAAACAACCGTGCCTAATTCCAAATCATGCGTCGTATAATTTTGTTCGTGAATCTTCAATTGTCTAGACGCATAAGCAATCACCTTCGTTCGTTGCATTAATACACAACCAAGACCTTGCTTTGATGCGTCACAATAAATCACAAAATCATCATTCCCTTAAGGCAATGACAATATAGGTGCCGTAGTTAGCTTTTTCTTCAATAACTGGAACGCTTTCTCTTGTTCATCCTTCCATTCAAATTTCTTCCCTTTATGCGTTAATGCAGTCAAGGGTTTTGCTATTCTGGAAAAGTCTTGGATGAACCTTCTGTAGTAACCAGCTAGTCCTAAAAACTGGCGTATGTATTTCGGAGTTTTCAGGGTTTCCCACTTTTCAACAGTTTCTATCTCTGCCGGATCCACCTTAATACCTTCTTTGTTCACTATGTAACCGAGGAATTGAACTTCTTCCAACCAAAATGCACACTTTGAAAACTTAGCGTACAATTCTTCCTTCCTCAATACTTCTAACACCTTTCTCAAATGTTCACCGTGTTCTTGGTCATTCTTTGAGTAAATAAGTATGTCATCAATGAAAACAATGACGAACTTGTCAAGGTATGGTCCACACACTCGGTTCATAAGGTCCATGAACACAGCTGGTGCATTAGTTAAACCAAACGACATGACCATAAACTCGTAATGACCGTAACGTGTTCTGAAAGCAGTCTTTGAAATATCATCTTTTTTCACCCGCATTTGATGATACCCGGATCTTAAGTCAAACTTTGAATAAACAGACGAGCCTTGTAGTTGATCAAATAAGTCATCGATTCTCGATAGTGGGTAGCGGTTCTTGATGGTAAGTTTGTTCAACTCTCGGTAGTCGATACACAACCTGAATGTACCATCTTTCTTCTTGACAAACAAAACAGGAGCTCCCCACGGTGATGTGCTTGGTCGAATGAAACCACGCTCTAAAAGTTCTTGTAATTGGCTTTGCAGTTCTTTCATCTCGTTGGGTGCGAGTCTGTAAGGAGCACGAGCTATTGGTGCAGCTCCTGGTACAAGATCTATTTGAAATTCAACGGATCGATGTGGGGGTAATCCCGGTAATTCTTTCGAAAATACATCGGGAAATTCTTTTACGACAAAAACATCATTGATGCTCTTTTCTTCAGTTTGTACTTTCTCAACATGTGCTAGAACAGCATAGCAACCTTTTCTTATTAGTTTTTATGCCTTCAAATTACTAATAAGATGTAGCTTCGTGTTGCCCTTTTCTCCGTACACCATTAAGGGTTCTCCTTCTTCTCGTACAATGCGAATTGCATTTTTATAACATACGATCTCTACGTTCACCTTCTTCAGCCAGTTCATGCCAACTATTACATCAAAACTCCCTAACTCTACTGGTATCAAATCAATCTTAAATATCTACCCAGTTTAATTTCTCGATTCCGGCATATATAATCTGCTGAAATTAATTTACCGTTTGCTAATTCGAGTAAAAATTTACTATCCAACGGCGTCAATGGACAACTTAATTTAGCACAAAAATCTCTACTCATATAGCTTCTATCCGCACCCAAATCAAATAAAACGTAAGCAGATTTATTGTCAATAATAAATGTACCCGTAACAAGCTCCGGGTCTTCCTGTGCCTCTGCCGCATTAATATTGAAAACTCTTCCGCGACCTTGTCCATTCGTGTTCTCCTGGTTCGGGCAATTTCTAATAATGTGGCCCGGTTTTCCACATTTATAACAAACTACATTGGCATAACTTGCTCCGACACTACTTGCTCCACCATTACTCATTCCGACACCATTTGTTCCTTTAGTTCTGTTAACCCCTGGTCCGTAGACCTCACACTTCGCCGCGCTATGACCATTTCTTTTACACTTGTTGCAAAATTTGGTGCAGAACCCCGAGTGATACTTTTCACACCTTTGGCATAGCTGCTTCTGATTATTGTTGTTGTTGCGGTTGTTATTGTTATTGGGATGATTGTTGTAGTTGCTGCTGTTGTTGTTGTTGTTGTTGTTGGGCCGTTTGTTGTAGTTGCGATTGATGTTGCGATTGTTGGGATAGTTGTTGCGATTATTGTTGTAATTGCTGTTATTGTTGTATTGGTGATTCTTATCACCGTTTTCCTCCCACTTTCTTTTGACTTGCTTCACATTGGCCTCTTCAGCCGCATGTTCTTTAATTCTTTCCTCAACCTGGTTCACTAGTTTGTGAGCCATTCTACATGCCTGTTGTATGGAGGCGGGCTCGTGTGAACTTATATCTTCTTGGATTCTTTCCGGTAATCCTTTCACAAATGCGTCGATCTTCTCTTCCTCATCTTCGAACGCTCCCGGACACAATAGGCACAATTATGTGAATCGTCTTTCATACGTGGTAATATCAAATCCTTGGGTTCGTAACCCTCTAAGTTCTGTCTTGAGCTTATTGACTTCGGTTCTGGGACAGTACTTCTCGTTCATCAAGTGCTTGAATGCTGACTACGGTAGTGCATAAGCATCATCTTGTCCCACTTGCTCTAGATAGGTATTCTGCCATGTTAACGCAGAATCTATGAAGGTATGCGTAGCGTACTTCACTTTATCCTCTTCAGTACACTTACTTATGGCAAACACCGATTCGACCTTCTCGGTCCACCGTTTTAATCCGATCGGTCCTTCGGTTCCATCAAATTCCAAAGGTTTACAGGCAGTGAATTCTTTGTAGGTGCATCCTATACGATTTCCTGTACTGCAGGTCCAAGGTTATTGTTGGAATGTAGCGCAGCCTGTACTGCGGCTATGTTTGAAGCAAGAAAGGCACGAAATTCCTCTTCGCTCATATTCAAGGTTTGTCGAGTAGTCGGTGCCATTTCCTTCAAATAGTCAAATGAAACAAGTTAATCATACAGAATATTAAGAGTAGTCAATAGTATCTCGTAGCATAATATGAACTCATTTATAAAAGCTTTTTCTTCATATTAGCGTTTTATAAGTTTAAATTCGGGTAGTACCTACCCATTAAGTTCATACTTAGTAGCTAATATACAATTCAACTACTACAATTCTATATGAAAAACTGATTATAATAATATTTCGCGTTCAAACTTTTACACAATATTTTACAAACTTACAATACCGCTTATTTTACATATAACATGAAATATAGCACACAATAACTTTGATACAAGATAGTTGTGAAGATAATTCTAGCTAGTACACAAGTCGTTCAGTAAAGGCAATAAAGACACGTAATTCATACGTCCAGAAACAAGTCATGCATTCTGGTTTTACTAGGACTACTTCCCATCCTTGGTCTTATGGAACATAACCGTTATGGCCGTTGATAAGACAGCATGTTGTAACGTCGTCAAAGGGACGAGGGTTACGTAATGACCAACAGTCTCGTAATAACCTAAAAACCTCATTTCTTACCCCAATTACCGACTCCGTCACTTGTGGGAATGTTTTGTTTAATAGTTGTAGCCCGATGTTCTTGTTCTCACTTTGGTGAGAAGCGAACATTACTAACCCGTAAGCATAACATGCTTCTTTATGTTGCATGTTAGCCGCTTTTTCTAAATCACAAAGTCCTATATTCGGATATATTGAGTCAAAATAATTTCTTAACCCGTTGCGTAAAATAGCATTTGGTTCCCCGCAATATATGCGTCAAAGTAAACACATCGTAACTTATGGATTTCCCAATGTGATATCCCCCATCTTTCGAACGAAAGCCTTTTATAAACTAAGGAATTCTTGGAACGTTCTTCGAATGTCTTACAAACTGATCTCGCCTTAAATAGTTGTGCCGAGGAATTCTGACCGACTCTAGACAAGATTTCATCAATCATGTCTCCGGGTAGGTCTCTTAAAATATTGGGTTGTCTATCCATTTTGTGTTTTTATACTGTAAAATAGACAAGAGTTAGATTCATAAAAAAAAATATTTATTAATACAAGCAATTTTTACATATATCATAAAGCATAAGCACACTATATTACATATATTACACCACACGAATACAACTATCTTATTCCGACTAGCTCGTTTCTTCTTCTTAGATTTTGGTTAGTTTTGCCAAGTTTCTAGGGATATATGATGTTCCCCTAATACGATTCGTCATTTTCCACATTGGTTTAGAAAAACCTGGTGGTTTAGAGGTTCCCGGGTTATTGTCACAACTTAAGAAATACGGGTGTTGACGATACATATAAAGTTCATCGGGTTTGGAATCAAATTTCTCTATTTTTATGCCCTTTCTCTTATTGTTCTCTTTTGTCTTATTAAATTGTATTGGGGTAATTTCTATAACATCATCGGAATCCTTGTCGGGATCCGATTCATCGGAGAATTGGTAATCCTCCCAATACTTTGCTTCCTTGGCAGAAACACCATTGACCATAATTAACTTTGGTCGGTTGGTTGAGGATTTTCTTCTACTTAACCGTTTTATTATTTCCCCCACTGGTTTTATTTCTTCTTCCAGTTCCGATTCTTCTTCCGGTTCCGATTCTTCTTCCGGTTCTGACTCTTCTTCCGGTTCCTCTTCGGGAACTTGTGAATTAGTCCACGAATCATTCCAATTTACATTTGACTCTTCATTATTATTAGGTGAGTCAATGGACTTGTTCTAGAGGTAGACATCTATCACATAATATCAAACACGTTAAAAGATTAATATATCACATAATATTCACATGTTAAAAATATATAGTTTCTAACAAAATTTGTTAAGCAATCATTTTTCAAGTAAACACGGTCGAAGTCCAGACTCACTAATGCATCCTAACAAACTCGATAAGACACACTAATGCAAAATTATGGTTCTCTAAGACCAACACTCGGATACCAACTGAAATGTCCCGTTCTTATTGATTAAAAACATTCCATATTAATTGATTTCGTTGCGAGGTTTTGACCTCTATATTCGATGTTTTTCAAAGACTGCATTCATTTTTAAAACAAACCATAACCTTTATTTCATAAATAAAGGTTTAAAAAGCTTTACGTAGATTATCAAATAATGATAATCTAAAACATCCTGTTTACACATGACCATTACATAATGGTTTACAATACAAATATGTTACATCGAAATCAGTTTCTTGAATGCAGTTTTTACACAATATCATACAAACATGGACTCTAAATCTTGTCCTTATTTTAGTATGCAACAGCGGAAGCTCTTAGTATTCACCTGAGAATAAACATGCTTTAAACGTCAACAAAAATGTTGGTGAGTTATAGGTTTAACCTATATATATCAAATCGTAACAATAGACCACAAGATTTCATATTTCAATACACATCCCATACATAGAGATAAAAATCATTCATATGGTGAACACCTGGTAACCGACATTAACAAGATGCATATTTAAGAATATCCCCATCATTCCGGGACACCCTTCGGATATGATATAAATTTCGAAGTACTAAAGCATCCGGTACTTTGGATGGGGTTTGTTAGGCCTAATAGATCTATCTTTAGGATTCGCGTCAATTAGGGTGTCTGTTCCCTAATTCTTAGATTACCAGACTTAATAAAAAGGGGCATATTCGATTTCGATAATTCAACCATAGCACGTACTTGTGTCTATTTTGTAAATCGTTTATAAAACCTGCATGTATTCTCATCCCAAAAATATTATATTTTAAAAGTGGGACTATAACTCACTTTCACAGATTTTTTTTACTTCGTCGGGAAGTAAGACTTGGCCACTGGTTGATTCACGAACCTATAACAATATATACATATATATCAAAGTATGTTCAAAATATATTTACAATACTTTTAATACATTTTGATGTTTTAAGTTTATTAAATCAGCTGTCCTCGTTAGTAACCTACAACTAGTTGTCCACGGTTAGATGTACAGAAATAAATCGATAAATATTATCTTGAATCAATCCACGACCCAGTGTATACGTATCTCAGTATTGATCACAACTCAAACTATATATATTTTTTGGAATCAACCTCAACCCTGTATAGCTAACTCCAACATTCACATATAGAGTGTCTATGGTTGTTCCGCAATATATATATATATATATATATATATATATATATATATATATATATATATATATATATATATATATATATATATATATATATATATATATATATATATATATATATATATAGATGGGTCGACATGATAGGTCGAAACATTGTATACGTGTCTATGGTATCTCAAGATTACATAATATACAATATAAGTTGATTAGGTTATGGTTGGAATAGATTTATTACTAACTTTCACGTAGGTAAAATGAGTAGTTTTTATCAATCTTGTTTTACTCGCCATTTCTTCGTTTCTAATCCGTTTTGAGTGATTCCAGTGGCCACGGTTTCGTATTGAACTTAAATTTATGAATCTAAATAGAAAAAGTATAAGTTTATAGTCGGAAATACAAGCTATAAGTCGTTTTTGAAAGAGGTAGTCATTTCCGTCGAAAGAACGACATCTTGATGACCATTTTGAAAAACATACTTTCACTTTGAGTTTAACCATGATTTTTGGATATAGTTTCATGTTCATAAGAAAAATCATTTTTCCAGAAGTATAGCTTTTAAATCAAAGTTCTTCTTAGCTTTTAATTATCCCAACCAAAACAGCCCCCAATTTTACTACGACGGCGTATATCCAGTTTTATGGTGTTTATCGTGTTTTCGGGTTTTAAATCATTAAGTTAGCATATAATATAGATATAGAACATGTGTTTAGTTGATTTTAAAAGTCTAGTTAGAAGTATTAACTTTATTTGCAAACAAGTTTAGAATTAACTAAACTATGTTCTAGTGATTACAAGTTTATAACGTTGAATAAGACAGCTTTTTATGTGTGAATCGAATAATGTTATGAACATCATTACTACCTCAAGTTCCTTGGATAAACCTACTGGAAATGAGAAAAATGGATCTAGCTTCAAAGGATCCTTGGATGGCTTGAAAGTTCTTGAAGCAGAATCATGACAAGAAAACAATTTCAAGTAAGATTTCCACTCAAAATAAGATTGTTATAGTTATAGAAATTGAATTAAAGTTTGAATCTGATTATTACCTTGTATTAGAAAGATAACCTACTATAAGTAACAAAGGTTTCTTAATCTTGGATGATTACTTGGAATGGATTTAGAAAACTTGGAAGTAAACTTGCAATCTTGGAAGTATTCTTGATTTTATGAAACTAGAACTTTTGGAATTTATGAAGAACACTTAGAACTTGAAGATAGAACTTGAGAGAGATCAATTAGATGAAGAAAATTGAAGAATGAAAGTGTTTGTAGGTGTTTTTGGTCGTTGATGTATGGATTAGATATAAAGGATATGTAATTTTGTTTTCATGTAAATAAGTCATGAATGATTACTCATATTTTTGTAATTTTATGAGATATTTCATGCTAGTTGCCAAATGATGGTTCCAACATGTGTTAGGTGACTCACATGGGCTTCTAAGAGCTGATCATTGGAGTGTATATACCAATAGTACATACATCTAAAAGCTGTGTATTGTACGAGTACGAATACGGGTGCATACGAGTAGAATTGTTGATGAAACTGAACGAGGATGTAATTGTAAGCATTTTTGTTAAGTAGAAGTATTTTGATAAGTGTCTTGAAGTCTTTCAAAAGTGTATGAATACATATTAAAACACTACATGTATATACATTTTAACTGAGTCGTTAAGTCATCGTTAGTCGTTACATGTAAGTGTTGTTTTGAAACCTTTAGGTTAACGATCTTGTTAAATGTTGTTAACCCAATGTTTATAATATCAAATGAGATTTTAAATTATTATATTATCATGATATTATGATGTACGAATATCTCTTAATATGATATATATACATTAAATGTCGTTACAACGATAATCGTTACATATATGTCTCGTTTCAAAATCATTAAGTTAGTAGTCTTGTTTTTACATATGTAGTTCATTATTAATATACTTAATGATATGTTTACTTATCATAATATCATGTTAACTATATATATAACCATATATATGTCATCATATAGTTTTTACAAGTTTTAACATTTGTGAATCACCGGTCAACTTGGGTGGTCAATTGTCTATATGAAACCTATTTCAATTAATCAAGTCTTAACAAGTTTGATTCCTTAATATGTTGGAAACACTTAATCATGTAAATAAGAATTTCATTTAATATATATATAAACATGAAAAAGTTCGGGTCACTACATGGCACACTCGGTTCATAAGATCCATGAATGCCGCCGGTGCATTCGTAAGACCAAAAGGCATAACTACGAACTCAAAATGCCCATATCGCGTTCGAAAAGCCGTTTTCTCTATGTCTTCCTCACGGACCCGTACTTGATGATAGCAGGACCGTAAGTCAATCTTAGAAAAATACGTTGCACCTTGGAGTTGGTCAAACAAATCGTCAATCTGAGGCAATGGATAACGATTCTTGATCGTCACTTTGTTCAACTCCCGATAGTCGATGCACATCCGCATACTACCATCCTTCTTTTTCACGAATAAAACTGGAGCACCCCATGGCGAGGAACTCGGTCGAATGAAACCCTTTTCAAGCAACTCTTGGGTTTGATTTAACAATTCTTGCATTTCCGTCGGCGCTAAATGATAAGGAGTTTTAGCAATGGGAGTAGCCCCCGGAACCAACTCAATGCGAAATTCAACTTGTCTTTCCGCCGGAACACCCGGTAACTCATCCGGAAAAACGTCTTCAAATTCATTAACCACCGGAATTTCACGAATGGATGGTGGCTCATCACGATTATCAACAACAAGGGCAAGAAAAGCCATGCCGCCATGAAATGACCCGTCTATATTACTATAAACGCAGTACGTTATTGGTCCCATAGCGAGGTATTTGACCTCTATATGATACGTTTTAGAAAAATATTGCATTCATTTCATAAAAAGCACACCATTATTATACATAATGCATGCTTTAAACAAGTGGGCGATTATTTAAGAAATAATCCCCATGATACATCGGTTTCCAAATACTACACACGTGACATAACCATCGAATATAATACATGACAAAGGTTTTTTTGAATGCAACACTTCATTTAAACAAAAGCATGAGACTCCATGAACAGCTTGCTCAGATAATGCAACATCGGAAGACTTTCTTAAGGACCTGAGAATAAACATGCTTAAACAGTCAACACAAAGGTTGGTGAGATATATAGGTTTAGCATCGATATAAATATAGACCACAAGATTTTCATAGTTATAAATATATGTACACTCGCAAGTGCATAAAAGTATTCTATAAGTTGTTGAGCGCTTCGGTAACCATACTTAACCATTAATGTGGCATATTCCCTTTATTATGAAATCTCCCTACACTGTACCAAGTGTAGTAAAAATGAAGTACTATGCAACCGTTTACGATACTAGAGCGACTAGCCCGGTTGGGGTTGTCAAACCCGATAGATCTATCAATAGGATTCGCGTATACATGTTCTTACAACATGTAAATATTAGTTACCAAGCTATTAGGGAAGATATGCAAAGTGTTACAACTCAACGTAGAATATATTTTAAGTACTTGTGTCTATGGCGTAAAACATAAAATGCATGTATTCTCATCCCAAAATATTTGTATAGTTTAAAAATAGGACTATATACTCACGGTAGTAAAAGTATATTAATAATAAGTTTTTAACTTATTAAAAATATGGTTGTCGTCCTTGGATTCACGAACCTATAATAATAATAATAACGATTCAGATAATAATACATGTGATCAAAATTAATATAGCAAGTTCATATCATATATTCAATCACATGTGATTGTTTAAGTTTATATTTTCAATCACATGTGATTATTTATATTTTCAATCACATGTGATTATTTAAGTTTATATTTTCAATCACATGTGATTATTTATATTTTCAATCACATGTGATTATTTAAGTTTATATTTTCAATCATATGTGATTATTTAAGTTGTCAAGTTTAGTAGTCCAAAATAGTCCGAAAAGTCCAACAGTCCAACAGTCCAACAGTCCAATAATCGGTATATATATATATATATATATATATATATATATATATATATATATATATATATATATATATATATATATATATAATCTTAGAATTACCCCACGGCGTATTGTGTACGTATTGTCTTGCATCAATCCAGAGACGTATTGTATACGTATTGTCTTGTGAATTAACTAAGACGTATTATGTACGTATTGTCTTAGGATTTATCAAAACGTATTATGCACGTATTGTCATGGAACGTACCAAGATTATTATATATATACAATCTCGAAATTAATCAAGATTATAATATTTTGTTATACTAATGATAACATGTCCAAATATATATAGGATATAGGAAAAGTTAACAGGGATATGGTTAATATAGTTTTTATAATATAAATTTCGTCCATACCACGTTAATTTTAGCAGGTTTTGTTTTGCTCGTAAAATATTCATTACAACTCCGTTTAAAGTGAATCAAATTGCTATGGATTCCTTAAGAAGTCAATTTTACAAAACCAATTCGAAAAGTTCATCCCAAATAGTAATTTTTAGAGATTTACCCTCTTTTTGTGTCGGTGGACAGATTTGGAAAAATCCCGGCATCCACCCAATATATGATTTTTGATAAAATACTTCCACTTTGTCTAAAATCATGAAAAAAATACTGGAAGTCTTATTTAAATATATTAACATATTTCCAAAGTCTTAGCCTCGAACTCAAAGTCTAAGATAGGTTTTTAATTCCCAACCCAAAACAGCCCGCTTTTTACTGAATGGAGATTAAAGGATATATGTTAAGTTTCAAGGTGTTCTTCATATGTACAAGTTATAAGTTCTTATATTAACTTAATATAACATCATAATACATATAAATAAGTGTTATTAGAGTTAATTTAGAAAGAGTAGATTAGTTTTTTAAACAAGTTTAGAATCAACTAACCTATGTTCTAGTTTATAAACTCTTATATACATAGCTATAAACATATGAATTGAACAAGAGTTGAAGTAGAGTTTTTACCTCAAGTTTAGAATGTAAAGTTGCTGGAAAGAAGTAGTAGAACAAAACTTGAGAGAGTTCTTGCAAGTGTGTGCGAAAATTGGAAGTAAAATTTGGAAAATGAATGTGTAAAAATGAGTTAGAAATGGTGCTTATTTATAGGCTTGAAAATTTAGCTTTTAGTGAAAATATCTAAGATAAGTTAAAATGTATTAAGTCATGGATGACATATTAATTTGATTAGGTCATGGATGACATATTACACAAATAATTGCAGATTTCTATTGGTATATACCAATAGTAAATACTTCTAGAAGCTGTGTGTAATACGGGCAAAAATACCGTATGAATGCGAGTAGAATTCTTGAGAAAATTGAACAGAAATACGAGTATAGCTATCCTTTATATGTATCGGTATATTATAAAGTGTATTCAATACTTGTAAGGATGTATTTACACTCGTAATACATTATATGTAAATACATTTTAACATAAGTTAATTACGTCGTTTAAATAGTAACATATATATTGTTCAAAAACTCTTTAAATTAGTAGTATGAAAATATATATACAATACTTTGTTAATATACTTAATGAGATATTTAATTATCATATTTTGAAGTTAAATATATATAAATCCATATATATACACAATAATTAAACAATTAAACAATTAAATCAAGTTATGACGTTCGTGAATCGTCGGAATAAAAGGGTGAACAAAAGCTTTTGTAAAACTCTTTCCGGAGGTTCAAGATTTATTAAAAATTCATTTCTTATCAAGTCGGAATTATATAAAGATTAAGTTTAAATTTGGTCGGAAATTTCCGGGTCGTCACAGTACCTACCCGTTAAAGAAATTTCGTCCCGAAATTCGATCGAGGTCGTCATGGCTAACAATAAGAATGTTATTATGAAGAATATAAGTTGATTCATAGGGTTTTATCATGATTGAGAAATATGGATAAAATAATTCGATTACTCGAAACGTATGAGTGAAGTTATCGTAAAAGAGTGAAATGAGAAAATAGGGATTCGTCTTATCTTTTGACGTCATCACGGTTGATCTCCGGACTAAAGAAAATCTTTGTAATCTATATAGGATTTGATTCTTTGGTGATTAAGGAAATTATGATCCTCTTCGATTTATTGCGATGATTCATCTCAATTTTTCTGTCGAATATTTCACTATAAATCCACCTCCTTCGTTTCCTTTTAATTCACACCTTCTATTCTTTCTCCCTCAATTCTTACTTTAAAATTATTCGTCAATATGCTTCATCCATTGCTGATTCTCGATATACTCCTCACTTTCATATCTGTCGTTCTTCTTTTTCATCTACCTCCAAAAGAATCTATTTACTTCTACTATACTCTTGGTTTTATAGTGTTTTTAGTTCTCCCGTGTCTTTATTTTGCTACATGCATCGATATATACGGTTTATAGTTTCTGGGTTGTTGTTGGGTTTTATATCTTCCCTTATAATTCGATGTCCCTGCTTCTGTCTTCTATAATCATTGTCATCCCCAATTAATGCTCTCTTTTATTTGCTGCGATTTATACCCCAATTTCTATTTCGGAGTTTTGTCCTTTCGTTTCTTCTTCTTGCGATTAAGCACCGCTTGTAATGGTCCAGAATTAGCATATATGAATTTTGGAATGAACATTGTTAATGTTCTAAGAAGGAAATTGTAATGGTACGATCTTGACTTGTCAAATTACTAGAATACCTCGGAAAAGGCCGAATCATCAAGAAATATTTTCTTGATATTTTAGAGGTTAAAGAGAATACAAGAGTCGTGTAACATAGCACATGATGACGTTATGATCTGTGAATCATCACGTTCTATTTAGAAACTCAGCATGACTTACTGTGATATAATCACGTTGATCATATACTAGTTCATGCTTCAGTTCCCAACACTACTTCAAAAATATTCCTATTTTAAATTCGAAAGTTTCAGAATTTAGAAACTAAAATAGTTTCTTTTATGATGTAATACAGACAGCGCGAAGAGGTAAATGATTTCAGATAAGAATAATTATGGAAATATCTTCAGAAATATGGAGGATATTTATAATAAAAGATACGATGATATCTTAGAATTTCTAATATCAGAGGATGATGAAGAATATTGTCCGTAAGGGTTTAGATTTAGGAGCAAGGTATTCGATAATGACTTCAGCAGACACGGAATCATTTGAATTCTTTGAAGGTAGATTTCGTCCTTGTGATTTATCCACAGCCTTCTTCATGGTTTGCTCAATCCGTATTTTTCAGTACCAAATCTTCTCTTTTTCTGAGCTTTGCCAACACACTACTCTTTATCATCAAACTTTTTACTGTTAAGGTCGTTTATAGTTTTTGCTGCTTCATCAGCATTTTGAGAACTAGTTCGCAGTTTAAGATGTTTTTCAGAAACTTCACATTCAAAGTATATAATTCTAGAAGATAGACACATATAATTGTTGGCGTAGACATGCTGCGAGATTTCAAAATACTGATTGCTAATTTTTGATGATTCGTATGGCAATTCTCATTACAAGATGCAGATGAGTAAATGATGGGGTTTTGATAAATATAAAGATTTTTCTGAAAGTCAAAGATTAATGAAGTTGTTAATAAGTTTACTGCTAATGTGGCGAGATATGAAAGGTTCTCCGGTAATAATGATGTAGGGGTAATCATTATAATAAGGCTTATTTGAATGAACAATTGAAGTTGGTTTGCTGGAGCTGTGACAAAACCGTCTATTTTTAGAAGGGATTGAAAAGTTATTTTAGCTAGTAAATGCCAAAAGGTCTGACATGGATACATGTTAAATTATGACTTTGGTTTCAAGAGTTTTTCAGGTACGTAACTGTGGATAACATGTGGTTGGATCATCATCTCGATTGTTCATTATTTGAAGTGTCTTCAGGTATTTCGAAGGGCTTGAACACAGATTATAATCGTTAATATATATACGATGTTCTAACACAGTTTTGAAGTCAAAGTATAGCTTTGAAAGATGTAAGAATCTAAGAGTAATGATACCGGTTATATCTTGAATTGAATTCGGCGATTTCAAAATCAGAATATGTAATTAGATTTTTGAATGAGTATGGTTGTTTTGATTTCTATAAAAGAATGTATATTGTTGTGAAAGTAGGGAGTATAATGGATGATTTGCTGAATCAGATTCGAAAAATGTAACATATTAATTGTGAATTTATATATCTCTCGGGTATTACCTACCCGTTAAAAAAAATGTCACAATTAATATTTTGTACAAAAGAATTTTATTACAGTCTTTATGGAAATATATGTGTAAATTTCTTCAGATGTAATATAGATTTAATGAGTTAATATTAAATTAAACTCATTTGATTTATGGTTAAGGCTAGGATAGATAATTTCTAAACTTTAGAAATTACATAATCGTCGTAGAATGTTTTCCCAATGAAGTTATGAATCAATACTTCATCGTTGTGGTATTCATTAGTATCTACGGGGCGTATGACGTCGATGCTTATGGGACAGATTGTGAAGTTGAGGTTTGCGATGCGGTTGTTGTTGGTGGTGGTAATGGTACTGTTGATGTTGTTGATGGTGGTACTGGTTATGTTGCTGGTGCTGCTGGTGTTTGTAACCTTTGCACCATATTCTCCAAAGCCACTACCCGAGCGCGAAGCTCGTTGACTTCTTCTATTACACCGGGGTGATTGTCGGTTCAGACGAGTGGATAAATAAGATCTAGAATTTGGTGTAGTATATAATCGTGACGAGATACTCTGGAAATGAGAGAGAAAATGGTGTTTCGGACAGGTTCGCCGGTAAGTGCTTCAGGTTCTTCGCCAAGAGGGCAATGTGGTGGATGGAAAGGATCGCCTTCTTCTTGTCTCCAATGATTAAGGAGGCTACTAACTCATCCCCAATTCATCCAGAATAGGTGATGGCTGATTGGTTGATCCATTCCAGTCACACTGCTTTCGGAGCTTGAGTGGGATTCCATTTCGGAATCCAAGGAACTTGAACTGATGACGAATTCCATTTCGTACGATTTGATAAAGGATTTTTCGATACGAAATGATTTTCCGGCTATCGGGTGGTATTCTAACTACATAGAATATCTATATATATAGATCAAAAGATTACATAGATTATGGAGGAATTTACGGAATATGTCAGGCAAAGTTTACGGTAATAGATACGATAAGATATGATTTAGCAGATAAGCTAAGATATGAATTTTGTCTATACACTATTCATGCAATCAATGCAGCAAGACGTGTCTAGACTAAGAATGATAAGCAGGTAATTTCCTAAGGATGATAAGTAGGTAATTTTCGACACAAATGATAAGCAAAACTTTTGACATGCAGACACGGTTGAAGTCTAGACTCACTAATGCATCCTAACGACTTATCAGTTAGACACACTAATGCAGACCAGGTTCGCTAAGACCACCGCTCTGATACCAACTGAAATGACCCGTCCATATTACTATAAACGCAGTACGTTATTGGTCCCATAGCGAGGTATTTGACCTCTATATGATACGTTTTAGAAAAATATTGCATTCATTTCATAAAAAGCACATCATTATTATACATAATGCATGTTTTAAACAAGTGAGCGATTATTTAAGAAATAATCCCCATAATACATCGGTTTCCAAATACTATACACGTGACATAACCATCGAATATAATACATGACAAAGGTTTTTTTGAATGCAACACTTCATTTAAACAAAAGCATGAGACTCCATGCACAGCTTGCTCAGATAATGCAACATCGGAAGACTTTCTTAAGGACCTGAGAATAAACATGCTTAAACAGTCAACACAAAGGTTGGTGAGATATATAGGTTTAGCATCGATATAAATATAGACCACAAGATTTTCATAGTTATAAATATATGTACACTCGCAAGTGTATAAAAGTATTCTATAAGTTGTTGAGCGCTTCGGTAACCATACTTAACCATTAATGTGGCATATTCCCTTTATTATGAAATCTCCCTACACTGTACCAAGTGTAGTAAAAACGAAGTACTATGCAAACGTTTACGATACTAGAGCGACTAGCCCGGTTGGGGTTGTCAAACCCGATAGATCTATTAATTGGATTCGTGTATACATGTTCTTACAACATGTAAATATTAGTTACCAAGCTATTAGGGAAGATATGCAAAGTGGTACAACTCAACGTAGAATATATTTTAAGTACTTGTGTCTATGGCGTAAAACATAAAATGCATGTATTCTCATCCCAAAATATTTGTATAGTTTAAAAATGGGACTATATACTCACGGTAGTAAAAGTATATTAATAATAAGTTTTTAACTTATTAAAAATATGGTCGTCGTCCTTGGATTCACGAACCTATAATAATAATAATAACGATTCAGATAATAATACATGTGATCAAAATTAATATAGCAAGTTCATATCATATATTCAATCACATGTGATTGTTTAAGTTTATATTTTCAATCACATGTGATTATTTATATTTTCAATCACATGTAATTATTTAAGTTTATATTTTCAATCACATGTGATTATTTATATTTTCAATCACATGTGATTATTTAAGTTTATATTTTCAATCACATGTGATTATTTAAGTTGTCAAGTTTAGTAGTCCAAAATAGTTCGAAAAGTCCAACAGTCCAATAATCGGTGTATATATATATATATATATATATATATATATATATATATATATATATATATATATATATATATATATATATAATCTTAGAATTACCCCACGGCGTATTGTGTACGTATTGTCTTGCATCAATCCATAGACGTATTGTATACGTATTGTCTTAGAATTAACTAAGACGTATTGTGTACGTATTGTCTTAGGATTTATCAAAACGTATTATGCACGTATTGTCATGGAACGTACCAAGATTATTATATATATACAATCTCGAAATTAATCAAGATTATAATATTTTATTATACTAATGATAACATGTCCAAATATATATAGGATATAGGAAAAGTTAACAAGGATATGGTTAATATAGTTTTTATAATATAAATTTCGTCCATACCACGTTAATTTTAGCAGGTTTTGTTTTGCTCGCCAAATATTCATTACAACTCCGTTTAAAGTGAATCAAATTGCTATGGATTCCTTAAGAAGTCAATTTTACAAAACTAATTCAAAAAGTTCATCCCAAGTAGTAATTTTTAGAGCTTTACCCTCTTTTTGTGTCGGTGGACAGATTTGGAAAAATCCCGGCATCCACCCAATATATGATTTTTGATAAAAGACTTCCACTTTGTCTAAAATCATGAAAAAAATACTGGAAGTCTTATTTACATATATTAACATATTTCCAAAGTCTTAGCCTCAAACTCAAAGTCTAAGATAGGTTTTTAATTTCCAACCCAAAACAGCCCGCTTTTTACTGAATGGAGATTAAAGGATATATGTTAAGTTTCAAGGTGTTCTTCATATGTACAAGTTATAAGTTCTTATATTAACTTAATATAACATCATAATACATATAAATAAGTGTTATTAGAGTTAAGTTATAAAGATTAGATTAGTTTTTCAAACAAGTTTAGAATCAACTATCCTATGTTCTAGTTTATAAACTCTTATATACATAGCTATAAACATATGAATTGAACAAGAGTTGAAGTAGAGTTTTTACCTCAAGTTTAGAATGTAAAGTTGCTGGAAAGAAGTAGTAGAACAAAACTTGAGAGATTTCTTGCAAGTGTGTGCGAAAATTGGAAGTAAAATTTGGAAAATGAATGTGTAAAAATGAGTTAGAAATGGTGCTTATTTATAGGCTTGAAAATTTGGCTTTTAGTGAAAATATCTAAGATAAGTTAAAATGTATTAAGTCATGGATGAAATATTAAATTGATTAGGTCATGGATGACATATTACACAAATAATTGCAGATTTCTATTGGTATATACTAATAGTAAATACTTCTAGAAGCTGTGTATAATACGGGTAAAAATACCGTATGAATGGGAGTAGAATTCTTGAGAAAATTGAACAGAAATACGAGTATAGCTATCCTTTATATGTATTGGTATATTATAAAGTGTATTCAATACTTGTAAGGATGTATTTACACTCATAATACATTATATGTAAATACATTTTAACATAAGTTAATTACGTCGTTTAAATAGTAACATATATATTGTTCAAAAACTCTTTAAATTAGTAGTATGAAAATATATATACAATACTTTGTTAATATACTTAATGAGATATTTAATTATCATATTTTCAAGTTAAATATATATAAATCCATATATATACACAATAATTAAACAATTAAACAATTAAATCAAGTTATGACGTTCATGAATCGTCGGAATAAAAGGGTGAACAAAAGCTTGTGTAAAACTCCTTCCGGAGGTTCAAGATTTATTAAAAATTCATTGCTTATCAAGTCGGAATTATATAAAGATTAAGTTTAAATTTGGTCGGAAATTTCCGGGTCGTCACACGCCACTAACAAGGAAACGACGTGCCCGTGCATAAGTGCATATCGGCACAAGTCTTCTTCGCTTATCACCATGAATAATTAACTCTCCCCCACTTGGGGTCTTCACACGAATGAATTTATCATGGCATGCAATATTGACTCTATAACGATCGAGCCAATCCATACCAACAACAATATCGAAATCACCCAAAGTCATCGGAATGAGATCGATCTTAAACGTTTCGGTACCAAACACAACATTACAATCATTACAAACATCAACCCCTAGCACCGTCTTACCATCCGCTATTTCAACTTCTACCGAATGACTTAACTTAGCTAGCGGTTTATTTAACTTAGGCACAAATCTTGGAGACACAAACGACAAGTTAGCACCACTATCAAAAAGCATACATGCCGGACTAGAGTTAACCATGAAAGTACCTGAGATGACTTCATTAGATTTCTTGGCTTCGTCATTCGTCATCAAATAATTTCGCCCCTTTGCCGTGCCCGCCGCCTTCTCTAACCTCTTAACATGATCACCTCGTAAATCGGGACACTCCGGCTTCTTATGCCCTTCTTTACCGCAATTAAAACAAGTGAGCTTGGTTGTGGATGATGGTTTCGGGAACTCACGAGCCATGTGCCCCCTTTGCCTACAATTGTAGCAAGCATAAGTAAAATCACCGGAAGCACCCTTCCTCACACTACCAACACTATCGGAGCCCTTCTTGTGCTTCTTGTTAGAAAAGTTCGAATGACTAGTGGCTTCAAACTTCTTTTTGCCTAAGGTAAAGCCACTCTTTCTCAAGATGAGCGACTCGAAACCTTTGGCCATATCAAACAACTCATCAAAACTCTTCACCACGTTCACACTAATCTTCTCTTGGTAATTATCATTCAAGATTCGAAAGAAGTCTTCCTTCAACATTTTATCATTCCCGACATACTCCGGGCAAAACTGGGTTTTTGACAAGAAAACGGATTTAAGAGTGTTCAAATCCATCGACCCTTGCCTCAAGGAACGCAACTCGTCCTTAAGTCTAGTAAGATCGGCCGAAGTTCGGTACTCTTGGAAAAACTCCGCCTTAAACTATTCCCAAGTAAAATCCATACATTGTTCTTCACCATAAAGTTGGATTTTCACATCCCACCACAATTTAGCGTCACCTCTTAACATGCTACTACCATGCCTCGCCTTTTTATTAAGAGGGCATTCACAAGTTCGAAAAGCCCCCTCCATATCGGAGATCCATCGGGCACTCTTTAACAGGTCTCTTTCGCCCTCAAAAGTAGGAGGTTGAGCATCTTTAAAATTCTTATAGAAAAAGTCTCGTCTCCCGACATTGTCCCCTTGAAGGACAACTTTAATTTGCTCCTTTACTACGTTGACTAATTGCTCGTCAATCGTATCTAGAAACATTTTCTTAACATCTTCAAGGAAAGATGCATGATGACTTTTCAAAATGGCCTCAACTTTGGCCGTGAATTCGGGGTCCTCGCTCGTGCCCCCATTTTCGGTGTCGTGTCCGTTTCTCATCTTCATTCTATAAATGGAAGAGATTAAACAACGAAACAAAAGACATGACACATATATAAACGTATACATCGTACCGCCCCATCTTGCTTAACAATCATCGTACATCGCTTGTTTGACACAATTTGCACCCGTAATAATGGTAGCTAGTCATTACTACGCGAGCACATTGCATTAACTCACTATTACAACGTCTATCTCGCTTGATGATTGCAAATACAACACCAAACAAATAGCGAAAGGTTAGTTCACATAAACCTATGCACTAACAATTCTTGATCCGACCCGAAGCCCTACAAGTCCCGCATAAAGCGCACACACAATAAAGTCTAAGTCTAGGCACATATCTCAAGTTGCCTAAATCCCTTAGACCATGCTCTGATACCACTTGAAACAACCCAACCCGTATTCCATACGATAATTTTTTTTTATAATACACATTTACGCGCCAATTAAATGATGTAAACCATTCCCCACGTTTCGTTAGAACATACAACAAGTTTAAAGTTTTACACAAGGCACGAAGGCCATCAACAAATGTAATACAAGTTTGATCCATTCAAAAACGATAGTTTTAATCCAAACAACACTTCGAGCATGGTTTGGGGCTAAACTACCCAAAACGCTAGGCCAACTTCAAAAGCTTCACATTAATCCAACACGGGGAACTAGTATCCAATAACCCCCTTCCCTTTGTGCGCACCTGCATCCGAAAAGATAAACAACGAGAGGGGTAAGCTAATGCTTAGTGAGTGCAACAATTATACGATTACATATACAACCTACTTACTTGCAATCACTTACGCATTTACCGCATGCATGCTAGCAATATAAATAATCATACCATCACAAGTATAATACAAAACCGTCTACCATACGAGCTAGCATAACAATAGCATATAGTTTAAACAATATAATATGCTACAATCCACACACAACCATGGTTAACCAATCGAACGAGGGAACGGTATTAAAGGACCGTCAGAGTTCATAACAACCATTAGTGCACTTAACACCTCGTACACTAACCCCACGGGTGGCATCTTAACACATCGATACTTCACCCCGGGTGGTGCCTTAACACTTCGACACTTCACCCCGAGTGGTGTCTTAGCACATCGACACTTAACTCGCTACATCTCTCGAAGTGGCATCTTAACACATCGATGCTTTACTCCCGATTGGTGTCTTAACACATCGACACTTCAATCGCCACGTGAAAAGTGGTGTCTTAACACATCGACACTTCACTCGCCACATGAAAAGTGGTGTCTTAACACATCGACACTTCACAACTCATACTTCATAAATAAATACATCATATATGCACGCATATAATTATTCCACTCACCTTAACACTTCGGTGGTGATTTAATGCTTCCGTATGCTTCGAGAAAAGTACCTACTACATAAGCACACATTCAATACACAACTAGTGGAACTAACCGCATTACTTAACTCTTGAGCATTTGATGACCCAAATGCATTAAATGGCCCATTTACACCAAAACAGCCCATCAAAGGCCGAGACTCATTATTAATCACTAAAAGTGTAGCGACCCGACAAAATCGTCATTGACGGCGCCGTCTACTTAGGTCCCGTTACGTGGTCATAAGTCTTTAAAACAACGTTTGACCAAAAGATATGTCGCATTCATTTCAAATGTAAAGATTGTTCAAAGTTTACAAGAATAGTTCCACCACAAGTTACGTTACAAAGTTATAAGTACAAATGAAACTTATGCGACACAATTTAAAAGTAGCCAAAAGACGCTCCATGTATGCATATATACTCGACATCCAATGCAAGTATCAAAATAATGAGCGGAAGCATGTATCATGTATCGTTCAAGGACCTGAGAAAAACATAGAAATCTATCAACGAAAACGTTGGTGAAATCATAGGTTTGAGTAAGTAAGTACAAGTGAACCACAAGATTTGCAATAATGAGATAATAGTAATACATTCCAAAAGTTTGTTTCACGAGCACCCAATTATCAATGCTTAACATTCCTTCCATAGAACCCCATCACAATAGTGTTAGAACATACACTGTTTCTTGAAAATACATTTCATTCGTAAACGGTAGCGAACCGTTTGAATGAGGGTTTGTCAAACCCATATGGCCATATAACATAAGTTCTCGCTTACACCCGGCAAGTGTAACTAATGATAATCGAATTGAGGATTTTTGTTCAAACTCGTATGTAGAATGTTTGTTTTCCTGTACTTGTGTTCACTTAGTAAAAAGAAACGTTTATGTTTTCTCATCCCAAATGTAAGTGTAAAAGAGTAAAAGTGGGACTATGATCTCACCTTGAGTGCACGAGTAGTAAAGTACTTCAACAAGTAAACGTGTGCAAAGAACAATGCTAGTCTTGACCTAAACAATAGGTTGTATCAATAACGGTAAACACGATAGGTCAAAGATGTTCAATTAGTCCTACGGCTCGTTACGACTCGATTGTGTAGCATGTGAAATCAAATTGTCAAGTTTCATGCAAGATACAAGTATAGAAACAAGTTAGGAAGGTTGCATAATCATTTGGTTAAGTTTGACAAAAATCAAACTTTGGTCGGTCACAGTCAACGAAAAAGTCAACACATTCGGGTCGGGTCCCGAACTATTTTTTTGAGGTTTTTAATCGTGTATGAGCATGTTAGAACAAGTTACATGTGAATCGGAGGTCCATAGCATAGCAAACATTTTCCGTAAAATGATCAGCGAAGACAGAGCCTGTCAGTGTATCTGGACGGCGTCCAGATTGTCTGGACGGCGTCCAGTATTGAAGGCCTGGACGGCGTCCAAAAGTACTGGACGGCGTCCAAAAGTACTGGACGGCGTCCAAGTCTGAAGGGCTGAACGGCGTCCAAGAATCTGGACGGCGTCCAGATCTGTATCCAGGCCCTGTTTTGCTGCAACAAAGAAATGCACGAACCAAAACTCAAACAATCCCAATTTATGACCCGCAAACAATCAAAACATGTATCCCATATCGTCGGGAAGGTATTTTGACAAAGGATACAACTAACCACATATCATCAATCGAGTTTATCATTTACAATAACCGAATTCTCATCAAGTGATTATTTAGAGTTCGTTTTCCAAGTTTCAAGTTCACAAATTCATTTCATGATTCGGTAGTCCAATCTACACATACGATATGCCGTTTCGAAATATGCCGTTTCGAAGGTAATTAAATGTACATTGCAACTAAACACTTACTAACAACATTAACAAGCATTCAATGCATCAAAAGTTCATTTTAAGGTTCATCAAACCCTAATTAAGAATCACAAAATCAATAATCATGTTAACGCAAGGTTTTCATATCATCCAACATACCAAAACGAAACTAACGATGCTAGTAACACTTTTAACACAATGGGTTTAACATCTAACAACATTTAATCAATCAAAATCAAAGATTAAACTAACCCATTTCAAGTGTTCATGCTAGTTACACCAAATAACAAGATCGAGCATACAAATTACATACACGACATCACAATGAGCCATAGATACTAACTAACACCATTTCAAGTCAAAAACACGAATTTAGAGAAATCTAGAATTTTAGAAATGTTACCCAAACGAGATGAAGTTGGTACCAAAATGAAGAGGATGAAGAGAGGATCACGAATATGTAATTTATTTTGTTGTAAGCCTCCTAGATCGAATTTAGATGATGATTGAATGAATTTGGTAAATGTGTGTGTGTTCTTGCTAGAGAGAAAGAGAGAGAGATGGAGATGATTGAATGGTGGTGATTGGGGTGGACTAGTTGACCTAGTCAACTAGTTTGCCCCGTGTCAATTTTAGTCCCTCAAGTTTGAATCGGGTGCGTGAATTACCTAATCGAGATAATTTAAAACGCGTATTAACGAAAGATGTTATAAATATATAACGGACTTTAAAATAGTTAAACGGAAAGTAACCGGAAAAAGGCGGGATGTTACATTACCTACTCCTTAAAAGAAATTTCGTCCCGAAATTTAAGTAGGCGTAGTAGTCGTTGTTTCTTCCTCGAGATCTTGCGTTTCCGAATTCACGAATAGATGAGGATACTTTCTTTGCATTTGATCTTGTCTTTCCCAAGTAAACTCGGGTCCCCTTTTGGCGTTCCAACGGACTTTAACAATCGGGATTCGGCTTTGTTTCAATGTCTTGACGGAGGTGTCCACAATTTCAACCGGTTCCTCCACAAAATGAAGTTTGTCATCAATAGTAAGTTCCTCGAGAGGGACGACGATATCGGGTTCGGCAAGACACTTTTTCAAGTTAGATACATGGAAGGTAGGATGAACGGAGTTCAATTGTGGCGGAAGATCTAAACGATAAGCAACGGTTCCAATACGCTCCAAGATTTCGAAAGGACCAATATACCGCGGATTTAGCTTCCTGCGTTTCCCAAAGCGGATTACACCTTTCCAAGGCGCGACTTTTAACATTACTCGGTCACCGACTTGGAATTCAAGATCGTTGCGTCGTTTGTCAGTATAGCTCTTCTGACGACTTCGGGCCGTCCTAAGCCTATCTCGGATTTGAACGATTTTCTCGGTGGTTTCGTGAATGAGTTCGGGTCCGGTGATTTGCTTGTCGCCTACTTCGGCCCAACAAAGAGGAGAACGACATTTTCGGCCATATAATGCTTCGAATGGTGCGGCGTTAATACTCGCGTGATAACTATTGTTGTAGGAGAATTCGGCGAGAGGCAAGTGCTTATCCCAAGCTTTTCCAAAGTCGACAACGCAAGCTCGTAGCATGTCTTCCAAGGTTTGAATTGTGCGTTCGCTTTGTCCGTCGGTTTGTGGATGATATGCGGTGCTCATGTCTAAACGCGTTCCCAATGCTTCTTGCAAAGTACGCCAAAATCTAGAAACAAAACGGCCATCTCGGTCAGAGATAATCGATAAGGGTACACCGTGTCGGGCTACGATTTCTTTGATGTAGATTTGTGCGAGTTTCTCCATGTTGTCGGTTTCCTTCATGGCTAGGAAGTGCGCGGATTTGGTGAGTCGGTCAACAATGACCCAAATAGTATCATAACCGCCAACCGTCTTTGGTAGTTTGGTGATAAAATCCATCGTTATCCTTTCCCATTTCCATTGCGGGATTTCGGGTTGTTGAAGTAGTCCGGACGGTCTTTGATGTTCGGCTTTGACTCTGGAACATGTCAAACACTTGGAAACATAAGTAGCTATGTCTCTTTTGATGTTCGGCCACCAATATTGTTGTTTAAGGTCGTGGTACATCTTATTGGCACCGGGGTGAATTGAGTATCGTGACTTATGGGCTTCATCTAAAATAAGGCTTCGTAGGTCCCCATAACTAGGCACCCAAATCCTTCCGGCGTAATATCGGAGTCCGGTCTCCCTAATTTCGAATCGAGAGACTAGAATGTTCAAGAGCTCGTGTGAAAGGTTTTCATCCTTGAGAGCCTCATCTTGGGCTACCCGAATTTGGCTATTAAGGTTTGTGTGGATGGTGATGTTTAAGGCTCGAACACGAAGAGGCACCGCTCTTTCTTTTCGACTTAAGGCATCGGCTACTACATTTGCCTTCCCGGGATGGTAACGAAGCTCGCAATCGTAATCATTTAAAGTTTCAATCCACCTTCGTTGTCTCATGTTTAGTTGCCTTTGATCGAAGATGTGTTGAAGGCTTTTGTGATCGGTGAAGATAGTACTCTTGGTTCCATAAAGATAGTGTCTCCACATTTTAAGTGCAAAGACAACGGCTCCGAGTTCGAGATCATGAGTCGTGTAATTCCGTTCATGAATTTTTAGTTGTCGAGAGGCATAAGCAATGACTTTCTTCCGTTGCATCAATACACACCCAAAACCATGTTTTGAGGCATCGCAATATACAACAAAATCATCATTGCCTTCTGGAAGTGACAAGATAGGAGCGGTGGTTAGCTTTGTTTTCAAGATTTGAAATACGGATTCTTGTTCGGTCGCCCAAATGAATTTCTTTCCCTTGTGAGTTAATGCGGTTAGAGGACGTGCAACCAAAGAGAAGTTTTCGATGAATCTACGATAGTACCCGGCGAGACCCAAGAATTGACGAATGTGAGTAGGAGTAGTAGGAGTCTCCCATTTACTAATGGCTTCGATTTTCGTGGGATCGACTTTAATACCTTGATCACTTACAACATGACCAAGAAATTGAACTTCCTTCAACCAAAATTCACACTTGGAGAATTTGGCATAAAGTCGTTCTTGTCTCAAGAGTTCAAGCACAAGTCGGAGATGTTGTTCGTGCTCTTCTTCATTTTTAGAATAGATCAATATGTCATCGATGAACACAATAACGAATTTATCGAGATACGGTTTGCACATGCAGTTCATAAGATCCATGAACACCGCCGGTGCGTTAGTGAGACCAAATGGCATGACAAGGAATTCATAACTACATAACGAGTCCGGAAAGCAGTTTTGGAGACATCTTCCCCCTTAACCCTTAATTGATGATAACCCGAGCGGAGATCGATTTCCGAATATACACAAGACCCTTGTAGTTGATCAAAGAGGTCATCGATGCGAGGAAGAGGATATCGGTTCTTAACCGTCAATTTATTTAGTTCACGATAATCAATGCACATTCGTAGGGATCCATCTTTCTTTTTAACAAACAAAATCGGAGCGCCCCATGGTGAATGGCTAGGTTGGATAAAACCACGGTCAAGTAGTTCTTGGATTTGACTTTGCAATTCTTGCATTTCGGATGGAGCAAGTCTATACGGTGCACGTGCTACGGGTGCGGCTCCCGGAATAAGATCGATTTGGAATTCTACTGGTCGATGAGGCGGAAGACCCGGCAATTCGTCGGGAAATACATCAGAAAAGTCACTAACAATTGGCACATCATCGATATGCTTCTCATCGGGCTCGACTTTCTTAACGTGGGCAAGGATCGCAAAACAACCCTTACGGAGTAGTTTTCTAACTTTAAGGTACGAAACGAGGTTGAGTCTGGTGCAACTCTTATCACCATAAACAATCAAAGGTTCACCATTCTCGATAGGAATTCGGATTGCGTTAAGATCACAAAGGATGTGAGATTTCATTTTGACTAACCAATTCATACCGATTATTACATCAAAGCTTCCTAGTTCCATGGGTATCAAGTCAATTTCAAATTCCTTACCCAAAATGTTTAACGTACACCCCCGGTAATATGTGTCGGCACTTAATAGTTTTCCGTTGGCCACTTCAATGGTATAAGTGGTATCTAGTGGTCGTGGTGGAGTATTAAAAGAATGAGTCAAAGTCTTGGATACAAAACTCTTATCGGCACCCGAATCGAATAAACAAGTAACATAAGTGTTGTTGAGAAGAAACGTACCCGTGACTAACTCATTATCATCTCGGGCTTCCTCGGTGTTGATGTTGAAAGCTCGGCCGCGCGTATTGGGGTTATCTTTCCTCTTCAGGCATGCATTTCTATAATGACCCGTTTGGCCACATTCGTAACAAGTGCCCGTTTTTGGTGCATTGGGCCACTTTCGAGCGACGGGAGTGGCACTTTTACAATCGTTGGCCTTATGACCAATTCCTTGGCACCGATGGCAAATTAGCTTACTACATTCGCCAAAGTGATGTTTGTTGCATTTGTTGCAAAGAGGTAGATTTCCGGCATAACCCTTCTTGCCGTCGGAGGTGAAAGATTTCTTGGCAAAGTTGTTGTTGCTTGATTAGGGAGCTTCCCATTTTCTTTTGTTTTTACTCGACTTGTCCTCGGCATTAGGTGCCGGTACTACGATTTCGTCCACCGTCTCTATCAATTTGCGGGCCATGTTCAAAGCTTCTTGATGATTAGGGGGTTTGGATGACATTACTCCGTGTTTGATGCTCTTTGGAAGACCATCCATGTAAAGTTCAACCCTTAAAGACTCGGGGTTCACAAGGTTTGGGCACATCAAGGCTAGTTCAGAAAATCGTTGATTGTAGGCCTTGAGATCGTTTCCGACCGCTTTTAGAGTTCTTAGCTCTTGTTCGAGCTTTCGGGTTTCCTCGCGCGGAAAGTATTCGGTGATCATCTTTCCTTTCAAATCGGACCAAGAGAGAGAGTGGGCTTCATCGGTACCCACCGATTGTACATAGGTGTTCCACCAAGTGAGAGCGACGCCGGAGAAAGTGTGAGTGGAGTATTTGACTTTATCTTGGTCTCGACAACCGCTTATACTAAAAACGGCTTCCATTTGTTCGAACCATCGAGTGAGTACAACCGGTCCTCCGGTTCCATCGAAAGTGTGAGGTTTGCACCCCATGAAAGCTTTATAGGAGCATCCCTCGTTTGAGTTACCGGCTCCATTGTTGTTGTTGTTGTTGTTGTTGTTGTTGTGGTTGTTATTATTATTGTTGTTGGATGAGTGACCGGCCATGGCCGCATCTACGGAGGTAGCTATCATCCGTTCAAGAGCTTGTTCGGGAGTTTCATTGCGGCGTACACGACGAGGAGCCATTGTTCCTTCAAGACACAAGAATATCATTGATTAGTATTCTCAATAATACTAACCGTGATATAGAATAAAGATAAAGAGAAGTTTTTCCTCGACTCTCCTTAAATTCTTTATGTCATAATGTCGGAACGTTCATATGAGTCACCGTAATATAATCCCGGCAATTATATTACCCTGATTCATATGTGCATTCGACATTATTCTATAAAGTCAAGGTGGCGTGTCAATCAAATTAAACAACGTGAGATTAAGATGAACTAAGAGTAGATATGAGTAGAAGCGTTCGAGTATAAATGCACAAGTAGTCAAGTAATTCCTACTTCAAGTCTATATGCCGGTTGTAGTCTAGACTCACCAATGTACCCTATGACTCGAGGTTGACACCAATGAACTCTAAATCCCTACAACCAACGCTCTGATACCATCTGTAGCGACCCGACAAAATCGTCATTGACGGCGCCGTCTACTTAGGTCCCGTTACGTGGTCATAAGTCTTTAAAACAACGTTTGACCAAAAGATATGTCGCATTCATTTCAAATGTAAAGATTGTTCAAAGTTTACAAGAATAGTTCCACCACAAGTTACGTTTCAAAGTTATAAGTACAAATGAAACTTATGAGACACAATTTAAAAGTAGCCAAAAGACGCTCCATGTATGCATATATACTCGACATCCAATGCAAGTATCAAAATAATGAGCGGAAGCATGTATCATGTATCGTTCAAGGACCTGAGAAAAACATAGAAATCTGTCAACGAAAACGTTGGTGAAATCATAGGTTTGAGTAAGTAAGTACAAGTAAACCACAAGATTTGCAATAATGAGATAATAGTAATACATTCCAAAAGTTTGTTTCACGAGCACCCAATTATCAATGCTTAACATTTCTTCCATAGAACCCCATCACAATAGTGTTAGAACATACACTGTTTCTCGAAAATACATTTCATTCGTAAACGGTAGCGAACCGTTTGAATGAGGGTTTTTCAAACCCATATGGCCATATAACATAAGTTCTCGCTTACACCCGGCAAGTGTAACTAATGATAATCAAATTGAGGATTTTTGTTCAAACTCGTATGTAGAATGTTTGTTTTCCTGTACTTGTGTTCACTTAGTAAAAAGAAACGTTTATGTTTTCTCATCCCAAATGTAAGTGTAAAAGAGTAAAAGTGGGACTATGATCTCACCTTGAGTGCACGAGTAGTAAAGTACTTCAACAAGTAAACGTGTGCAAAGAACAATGCTAGTCTTGACCTAAACAATAGGTTGTATCAATAACGGTAAACACGATAGGTCAAAGATGTTCAATTAGTCCTACGGCTCGTTACGACTCGATTGTGTAGCATGTGAAATCAAATTGTCAAGTTTCATGCAAGATACAAGTATAGAAACAAGTTAGGAAGGTTGCATAATCATTTGGTTAAGTTTGACAAAAATCAAACTTTGGTCGGTCACAGTCAACAAAAAAGTCAACACGTTCGGGTCGGGTCCCGAACTATTTTTCTGAGGTTTTTAATCGTGTATGAGCATGTTAGAACAAGTTACATGTGAATCGGAGGTCCATAGCATAGCAAACATTTTCCGTAAAATGATCAGCGAAGACAGAGCCTGTCAGTGTATCTGGACGGCGTCCAGATTGTCTGGACGGCGTCCAGTATTGAAGGCCTGGACGGCGTCCAAAAATACTGGACGGCGTCCAAAAATACTGGACGGCGTCCAAGTCTGAAGGGCTGGACGGCGTCCAAGAATCTGGACGGAGTCCAGATCTGTATCCAGGCCCTGTTTTGCTGCAACAAAGAAATGCACGAACCAAAACTCAAACAATCCCAATTTATGACCCGCAAACAATCAAAACATGTATCCCATATCGTCGGGAAGGTATTTTGACAAAGGATACAACTAACCACATATCATCAATCGAGTTTATCATTTACAATAACCGAATTCTCGTCAAGTGATTATTTAGAGTTCGTTTTCCAAGTTTCAAGTTCACAAATTCATTTCATGATTCGGTAGTCCAATCTACACATATGATATGCCGTTTCGAAGGTAATTAAACGTACATTGCAACTAAACACTTACTAACAACATTAACAAGCATTCAATGCATCAAAAGTTCATTTTAAGGTTCATCAAACCCTAATTAAGAATCACAAAATCAATAATCATGTTAACGCAAGGTTTTCATATCATCCAACATACCAAAATCAAACTAACGATGCTAGTAACACTTTTAACACAATGGGTTTAACATCTAACAACATTTAATCAATCAAAATCAAAGATTAAACTAACCCATTTCAAGTGTTCATGCTAGCTACACCAAATAACAAGATCGAGCATACAAATTACATACACGACATCACAATGAGCCATAGACACTAACTAACACCATTTCAAGTCAAAAACACGAATTTAGAGAAATCTAGAATTTTAGAAATGTTATCCAAACGAGATGAAGTTGGTACCAAAATGAAGAGGATGAAGAGGGGATCACGAATATGTAATTTATTTTGTTGTAAGCCTCCTAGATCGAATTTAGATGATGATTGAATGAATTTGGTAAATGTGTGTGTGTTCTTGCTAGAGAGAAAGAGAGAGAGATGGAGATGATTGAATGGTGGTGATTGGGGTGGACTAGTTGACCTAGTCAACTAGTTTGCCCCGTGTCAATTTTAGTCCCTCAAGTTTGAATCGGGTGCGTGAATTACCTAATCGAGATAATTTAAAACGCGTATTAACGAAAGATGTTATAAATATATAACGGACTTTAAAATAGTTAAACGGAAAGTAACCGGAAAAAGGCGGGATGTTACAAAAAGCTAGTGATTAGAGTCTACTAACATCAACTAACACCAACTTAGGGTATTTCATACCCATTTCACCCAATTAGGTCAATCATTACCCATTTGACCCATTTTAACACTTATACCCACAAACTTGGTCAAACATGACCCATTTACAACTCTTTCAACATTAAACAAGTGTTTTAATGCCTAACAACACAATTAACCCTTACAAATATCAGTTCATGAGACCAAACCCTAGATTATGGCTATTAGGGTTTATTTTCATCAATCTAACCCAAAACCCACCCATTTAACCTTCAAATGGGTCATACAAGTTCCAAATGAACCAAACCCTAGCATAAACTAATTAAAACTCAAAACACAGAGTTAATACTTACCAAGACTATCAAAGTGTAGATAGAGACGCAAGGAACAACTTTAAAACTTGGGTTCGGGCGAGATTCGGTCTTCTTCTTCTCCAAATGAGCTTTCTCTCACTAAACCCTAGCTCCCTCTCTCTAAAATTGAATGGGATGTGGTTGAGAAAGTGTTTAATGTTTTAGGATAAGCTTGAACCAGCCTTTAAGTCTCCAAAATCGGACATAATTGAAAAGACCTTGAGTCATATTCGAGGAAAACGGGATGTTACATTTCAATAAAATTACTCATCCATCCAACCTTACTTTCGATCATACCCCACAACAACTAACCAGGTGATTACGACTCCCTTTGATACCATCAGATGAGACACCTGGATCACACAGCACTTCAACACCATTACACTATTGAGGAAGGAAGTCTTTTGACACCAAAAAATCACCATTGAGTAATAATCTGATCTCTGTTACTCGGTCGGGACCAAGAAATCTCTCTGAATACAACACCTATCTCACTAGTTTAAAAGATAATGGGTCGGAGTCGACTCGACTCTAATAACCCTATTACCTAAGAAATTCATCGGTACATAAACTCATCTACCCGATTTATCTTTTCAACAAAGAATAAACCTGCTGACTGAATAAACACATGGACACACGGAATTAAGACCTTGTACGAGAACGCGATTGTACCCTTAATCTTCCACTTTACCGCTTTTGCTTTCACCGATGGAACGCTGACCATATACATGTGCATGAATTTTGATGAACCCAAATTTTCACCCAGAGCTAGCTTTGTGTTTTTAACAGTGACTCCTAGAAAAATTTCTTGTTCATCTTCATTTGCCAGTCCTAATAAAATTGCCATCGGAGATGATCTACACATGAAGTAATGAAGACTCTAGTATAACCATTTCTACCCGAGCCTCTACTAGTTTTGATCCTTCTTGAGCTCCCACTCGAACAAGATCCCTAAACAAATCTAGAAAGCTCTAGCCCGCTAGGATTTTCAACACCAATTATTTCACCAATCCATTCCTCCGAAAGCCTATCACCCATATACATGGTTCCTGTCTTATACCCACTAGAAATAACCCAACCGCCCCTAAGCACCTTCCACTGCTGAAACACAATGTTAAGGCATTCATTATCCAATTTCCCAATCAAGATCAAACTTTTCTTGAGCTTGAGAATGAACCTCACATCCATTAGAATCAACTTAACACTTAGACTTAGGTGTTCAATGGGTAAGTCTCCAATACTTGCAACATCAAGTACCCTACCATCTGCTAGACACCCTACCATAATACCTGCAAATAGTCATCTTACCTCATACACGGGGTAACATGACATAAAACACCCGAATCCAACACCCATTACCCGAAAAGAGCTCCCTCACAGAACAATAGCGCACCCTCAATCACAACAACTACTTTGCTCCCACTAGACTTTAAGTTCAGGCACTTTGATTGTAATGACCAATCTGCTGAAAATTTCAACACATTACAAGCCTACTTCGTGACGGGATTCTTGGTCTAGTTCTCCCTCGACCAAGACTCAGACCCGTACCCGAAGCCTACAGAACCCAGAACGTACAACTCACGCATAAGAATAAAGTAATAGTACTTGTTTCCATACGTAAAACATAAATGTAACACCATACTTTTTTTAAATACACAGCAAAAATCTTATTTACGAACATACCCTTATATACAATCATAAACATAATTATGACACTTTGTTCTTAATTTCATCGTTGTCAAATAACACAACAGGTGTTACGTTAATATCCGATTACATATCTTCAAACACCCACTCTCATCCAACCATCCACTAAGAAACAAAACCTGCAAGGGAGGAGGTGTGAGGGTTAGCCGAAGCTAAGTGAATAGAACTATCCAACAAGTCTAGCATCCAGTATCAACTCGTACAATAACAACAACAGCAATAAACAACAACAACAACAACAACAACAACAACAACAACAACAATGCTCTTGTTAGAGGAACGAGTGTCTGGCCGGGCACTCGACCACTAGCTGATGAGGCTAGAGTCTACAGTTAGTCCTACCAATGAATCCCCAGTACAGTTGTAACACCCTCGAACCGGGCCTAGCTGTAAGATTACTATTTTTCCCTTAAGTTTGTTTACGTGTTATTATGTGCTTTTATTTTAATAAAATTTATTATTATTTGAGTATGTGGCTAAGATCAGTTTGTGACAAGGGTCATATAACATGTTTGTTTATCTAAATTGGACTCCCTTAGGACCACCCAACAATGTACGAAAGATATCATATAACTGATAAATATCCTTGTGTTGTGGGGTATGGGTTTTAACCCCATTTAAGTGACTAATATCTGCTCTTTCTTTCATTTTCTAGAATTTTTCTCAAATCATCTCGTTCTTCATCTCTTCACCTACCAAACCCTAATTGCTAAACTTGTTCTTGAACTCAAATTAGTTACTTCAACTTGTTCTTTATCATCTACTGATTCTTTTAAGGTAAGAATCATGAGATTTCATGCTTAAATCTTTGTCAAAATTGGGTTTTCCAATTAGTTTGTTAAAAGTGTGATTTTGGGTCAAAACCTTTGATTTTGATGTTGTTTTGATGTTAAAGTTGTGGGTTTGTAGTCTAAACTATGTTATAGTCAAGTTGTGGTTAGTTTTAGGGTCAAGTTATGATGAACACAGTCGGCCGATGGTCATTGACCAACGATCGATGGTCGTTGACAGTCGGTCGACAGAATAAGACAGTCGACCATTAGTGAATGTTCATCGACCGACCGGGATACCATCGAACAATGGTGTCTTGATAGTCGGCTGACTGTCTCTGACAGTCGACCGATGGTGTATGATAGTTGTAATTTTTCTAAGTGTTGTTTTCTAGCTTAGATGCTGCCCGTGTTTCTAACTTTATTAAGAACACCTTAACAGCTAGGATTATGATTTAACATGATTGCGTATTATGTATGTTATTCTGGGTGCGTGAAATACCATTCCGTTGAATGAAAATGTAGCTTTGTAAGGGGGTCGATAGATGTAGACCTATTTGCTAATGATTCAATATTATCATCACTATTCTTGGAATGAAGTTACTAACTTGTTTTGTCTTTACTCAGGTGATAAAGACAGAGAGAAGGCTCAGAAAGATTAGACCTCTGAGAACCTTCTATTGCTGGTATTCGGTGAGTGAGACTAGCCGTTAGTGCATAGTATGGAGTAGCTAGTTATCCATGTGCCATGCTAGTTAGATTTGTCATGCTACTGTTGTTGTTGGATACTGGATGTTAGCGTATGTGTTGATACACGTTTGCTTTCTGTGAAAAAATCTGATGCGTCCCTATCAAGTTAGCGGTAGGTAGAGATCAACCAGTTTCAGTAGTTAGGTTCCTTATGGTAGAGGGATCTGTATAAGTTTGAACGATTCATTCGTTGCGTATGGAGGACTTATATGATTCGTTATGGGAAGGAACTTCCGGTAAACCCAGTCTAATCGACTGTGGTTAATGTCTTGGCCAGGCCGCCGGAGCTCTTGTGACAACACTAGTGGTTTGTGTGCTTTAGTTGTATGACAGGATGTAAAATGATCAAATAACTGTAGTGTTACTTAACAAATCATGTTGACTGGATGACAAGCCATTAGAAAAAAAAAATACTCGCAGTGTTAAAGATCATAATTAACCTTCAAAGTTTTCAAAAAATCACTATTAGCTCTTTCTCTAAGTATATACCAATCAATCTCAAAGTCGAAAGTCTTCTTTGCCTCGTAGGATAGAAATGTGGAATTGCGACGTGTTTCGGGTGGTTTATCCGACAATATCAAAGGAGTCATTATGGGTAGAAGCTAGGTTTTATTGATGTGGAAGTTATGAATGGAAGTAAGGGTAGAAGCTGGGATTTGTTCAAAATCTTCAGTGGGAGATTGTTGAGGTAAAGAATTGGTACAAAACGAAGAACAACATAGCTGCAGAAGAAGGCTTCGCGAAACGTGAGGTAATGTTCGTGAAACGCGATGGTGTGTTGGAATTCGAGGCTTTAGTTTGCAACGTGAGAAAGTGACTAGGGATTTTGGATTCGCAGCTGTGAAAGACCTCGCAGATCGCGAGGGGCATCTTGCGAAACGCGAGATTGTTCGTGATTAGCAAGTCAACCATTTTTGTTTCTTATTTTGTGTATCCCTATTCCTATAAATTAAACCCCTAGCCTCTTGGAATCTTACACCTACAAAAATTAATAAGAATTTCTCTTTGATTAGACGTGGATTAAACCAATAGCATTATTGGACACAATCACGTTAAATTCTTCGTGTTATTTACGTTTCTTGAATTAATTTTCTTCGTTACCTTGTTATTATCTATTTGTTGTTGGTGAGTTAATAACTTGGAGTTGTTAAGTTCTTGTTGGGACTCGCTAAAATTCCTAACACATACAACCACTTGTCACATGTAAACCTCGGGTTTTTATGATGTTCACAACTTATATGTGAAGCTAAATTCACATTTGACGAAAATGAAGTTGAATACACGCAATAGACTTTTGTCTAAGATGAAAAACTGAAAAATAAAAAAACCAAGTATAGGAAGAATAAAAGAAAACACTAAAACTAGTTTTAGAAAGTACAACTTGATTCTTCAAAGTGGAGTATAAGGAGTGGCAGTTGATATAAGTTAATCATTCTCCTAGTGGTAGCTCCAAAAGTCTCACTCATGTCTAAATCTTCAGGCCTCATTCCTAAAGGGAGTTTCCAGTCGAAATGATAGAGTAAGTTAGTCAGAACAATCTCAACGTTCGCTACACCAAACAAAATCCCAGGACACATCCTCCTTCCGGCCCCAAATGGATTATACTCCAAATTGTTTCCCAAGAAATCAATACAACTTTTCTCAAACCTCTTAGGAAGAAAACGTTCAGCATCATGCCAGTATTCAGGATCCCTTTCAAGAGCCCACGCATCAACAATGACTTTCGTTTTTATCGGTATGACGTACCCATTGATCTCACAACTTTCCCTGCATTCTCTAGGAAGCAATAAGGGACCACTGGGATGTAATATCATTGTTTCCTTTATTACCGTGTTTAGATACTTCAGTTCTTGAAATTTAGTTTCTTGTAGTAATGATTTTACCTTGAAAACTTCTCGCACTTCCGCTTGTGCTTTTTTTAACACTTCAGGGTTCCTTAGGAGTTCAGACATGACCCTTTCCACCGTGGACGAAGTAGTATCAGTTCCGGCTGAAAAAACATCCTGCTCATGCAAAACAACAGTTATTTAATTAAACAAGGTTTCTCTGTTCATAATACATTACATGCCCGACCGGGTTACACTTTTACTATTTCCGACCCTTTTCTCTTGTCTCCCCAAGATATCTATTCTAACATATTGAAGTGTAGCTGATTAGAGGATTAATATCTAAAAATTTTGTACATTGTTGTAAGGTGTTAGTATTCAACTATGTAATTTTAATCATTCTGATGTCCCCTATACTATGTTAGATGCAAGCTAGCTAGCAACAAGCATAACATTCCCTTCACTTTGTTAAATTGCCTAGAAGAGATAGACGTCTTCGATCACCAATTGCAAATTAATCATTCCCTTATGGAGCAATTATCTATCTTGGTGGAATTGTTCCGCCCTCCCCCGTGTAAGTAATGCTATCAATGTGTCGAGTTACAATTTGGGTCACGAAAAGATTAACAAAGTAGCATTGGCGACTAGTATGTATTACTTTGGTTGGTTTGGAAGTGGAGAAATAAGTTGATTTATGTTTCATAAAACGTGTACTGAAAAACTGATAGTTTGTGGTGTATTGCATTTCGGTTGTAATTCCTATATAATCGGTTTGTTTGCGCCCTTCTTGTGTGCCTTAGTAAAATTTCATCTTTTCAAAAAATAAAAGCAATAAGTGTAGACGCTGAGAGAGAGGATCTTAGAATCAACCTAACACGATCTAGAGGCGGAATAACAATAGAAAGAGCTTAAACGAATATCTATGGGTTTTCGGGTTCGTACAAGTCAAACCAAGACTAGATCTTGATAAACACGAAGCCTAGACTGACATTCTGTGGTATTTGGACATGAAGATTGAGAGAGACTCGACCCAGAAGAGTTTTTCGTGTGTGTATAATGTACTAAGTCGTTAACCCAATTAATGAAGATTAATTAGGCTTAAATACCTCAGTTCCTATGTCGGTCGACAGTGAATGACAGTCGGTCGACTGACCATGTCAGTCGGCCGACTGTCGAGTAATATTACGAATTATATTTAAACGTTTACAAATATAAAATAACACATCGACAATCAACGTTTAACAATATTACAGGTTACAACATGATCGAATAAAACGTTAAAGTTCATGGAACTAGGGATTACAAAATATGCACTAACAAACTCCCCCTAAGACCTAGTTCCTCATAAGTCTTCGATCTGCTTCAATCTCTGTACGGATCTGTAACCATATTATTCAAATAGCAAACCTTTGCAATACGAATGTACTGTTGTGCTTGAACTCTATTTTCTGGCCTGTACAGCATCCGATTGTAGTACAATGTGAAGATGTCAGCTTCACAGCAATTTCTCAACCAAACGGGATCTAAAACCCGTATCGAGTCTGTCTCATCTTCCTTCAATTTGTCCAAAACGATGACTGCCTCCTCTGAGCGTTCATCGTAGTACCACCAGCGAAAACGTGGGCTAAAGTTCTGCGGCATTTTCATCACAGGAACCTTTCTCATATAATTTACTGGCTTGTATTTGACAATCTTTCTTCGTTCGCCCGTTTTCTTGTTTGTTCGATAAGTGATCGTGGGAAATTGAGGGCCGAATCCCTCAAAGTTCTTTGACAAGTACGAGTGTCTTATCTTCTTGCAGACAATATTAGGAATTCCGTCATAATCCCTATATAACATTTTGAGCATAGCCACCTGCATAAATTCAAAGTACGGTAGAGACGTGAACTCGTATCCATGTTTGATGTAATCCACTCCGTACTCCTTCTTTATTGCGTATATATTCAACTCTTTAATGAAGGCCCAAGCAATTATTTTTCCTTTAGCCAAAAGATTCGCCGGTCTATTAATATAATTCATCCATTCAGGTTCCGGCGCTGGCTTCTCACAATATTTTCTGATCCTCAACAGGATCTTCCACTCAGCTTCTAGAACTTCTATCTTTTCTTTATTTATCTTGACCGGTAAAAACCCTGGAGGCAAATCTTCGGTCTTTTCTTTTTCTTCGCATTTACGGTTTAGAAGCTCTTCATTCATTTTGAAGTAGTCTTGAAATGTAGGTAGATCTTTATCGTTATTACATTCGTACTCTGGAAAATCACCTATTGGTTCATCTTCAATAATTACTTCATCAAAATCTTTGTCGTTTTCATTACTTACGACAATTTCCTCAAAATCATCACTAGAATAGTAACGATTCTCAAAAGATGAGCTAGCAGTTGCGTCAGCTGAAGTACTTGCTTGTTGCCCTTGACGCACTAGCTCGGCCTGCTCCTCAGTGCTTAGATCCGGCGGGATCTCCCCTTCTTCTAAATCATCAAATACAACTGAGTGATTCAGACGATCCTGCTTTGCCAAAAAATCACGTAAAGAATAATCAATATTTAGAGGAATTACTGACAGTGGGTTCTCGCTTGTGCCTTTAGCAATATCCAAACCTAGCTCATCCTCGCCTTGATCGTTAAAATTACCAAAGTCTATACCCTCCTCGAGATCAACAGCCTCAATATCGAAATTATTTTCCCACTCAAGCACCTTCGAAAGTGCCTTGTTCGCTGTAGTCTCAGCCTTTACAATCAGCAAATTCTGAGCATCAAACTTAGTTTGTAACTTCTTCAATTCAACCTGTTGATCTTCAACCTGCTTGGTCAGTTTGGCAATCTCAGCATCCTTTCTTCTCTCTCTTTCATCAGCTTTTTCTTTAAACTTTTCAAATTCAGAAGCCATATTGACAACCTTCTCACTTAATATAGAAACCGCAGCATCTTGTGTAATAGCAGTCGTGGATGCAGCAGCATGAACTCCTGTATCAGTTTCAGCACGTGTTTCTTGAGTAGCAGCAGCTGAAGGTTGTCGTTGTGGTTGTGATTGCTGTGATTGTTGCTGTTCAGTGGCGGAGGACGACTCAGTCCTTTTTGCCTTCTTAATGAATCTTATGCGCCTCTGCTTCGGCTTTGTTGTAACCGAAGGACCCTCAGATTGTTTTCGCTTTCTCAGCTCGAATTGATCAGGGTCAAGGTCATCTCCTTCATCGTCTTCATCAACCAGTATCTGTTCAATTGGAACAACTGGCGGTGGCTGATTAACCTCTTGATCGTCTTCACCAACTGCGACGATATCATCTTCATTACCAGACGTACTGTTCTCATGACGACAAGCAGCACCTGGTGGACATACATAGTTTTCATTTGCGAGGTGGCCAACCAATCTCTTGAATGGTTCATCCGGACCTCTCTTTTGCTTGACTCGATTGAAAGTCAAATCGTTCAGATGATTCAGCTTAATCTCATCCTCCCAAACCTTATTCAAACCTTGCACTTGCTTTTCAATCATCACCTGCAAGAACCTAGGAAACATTAAGTGGCTCTTCTTTTTCACGTTCACCAACATGCTTCTGAAAATTACTTCGGAGAAGTTGAAGTCCGCATGAAGAACTAGTGCTGCAAACATTGAGCTATAAGTCTCATTCAGCTCATCAAAACCGCCTACCATTGGACTCATGCATCTCAACAACACCAAAGTTAGGTATTTGTATTGATGACAGAATCGAGTTCTCTTAACAGCTCCTTTCATTGGATCACCAGAGTATCCACATCTTACTAGACACCTTCGGACCTTAGTTCTATTCAGTGTGACTGGCATAGAATCATTATCTGGAAAACCTAAGTCTTCACGAACTGTCTGTGCCGAGATCTTTACAATTGTACCACCAACGCTGCTTCGTATTACCTTTCTTCCTTGTTCAGTGACGATAGAAGCATTGTTCCAGAATTCTCGTTGGTGTGAGTAGTATGCTTTGCATTCTAGAGTTATTGCAGTATGAATCCTGGACCTTTTCAAGAATTTGATAATATCAACGAAGCCTTCCTTTGCTTCAGGTCCTTCCTCGTTTAGACATGCCTTTAGATTGGCATTTTCGCTTGCCGTCAGGCCTGGAAGATTCTTGGACAGAATCACCTCTTCCTCATGTACATCTTCGTTCACTGGACTACCTAGTTGAGCCATTTATTCTGCTATACAAACATATATACAATAATCGAAAAGCGTTAAATCGAAAAATTTAAAAAAATACAGGAAACAACAGTCGGTCGACATACTATGTAATTCGGTCGATTTTCAAGGACAGTCGACCGACATTTCGTACAAATCGATCGACTTATAAAGTCGCCCGACATAGGGTAAATCGGTCGACTTAGGAAGTCAATCGGTCGATTTAGGAAGTCAATCGGTCGATTTATCTAACGAAGCAAAAACGCAGATCCAAACTCAAATCCACCGATTTTATGGTGTTTTGTTTCAATCAAAGACTAATAAAGATCCAGAGAAAGCCGATATACATGATCTAGTATTCAACTAACTCTAACAGATCCTAATTCGTACCAATTTAATCGAAAATGAAAAATAAATAAGAAAACTTCAATAACTTTCGATTGAAAAAGAATTACCTAGATTGGTTAACGGCGCTGGAATCACAATTCAAAGATGTATACGAAAAACACGATCAAAAACTCTTTGTCGTAAAATTCGAATTTTTGGTAAATCAACACAATCGTACGAGATAAAGAAAATCGGCCGTTTGAGGCCTTTTTATACCCAGCTCGACAATCGGTCGACTTTGGTGTTATGTCGACCGACATATGTGACAATCGGTCGATACACGTGACAAACGATCGACATATGTAACAAGCAAGTAAGTCGGTCGATTTTTGTTCAATGTCGACCGACTTATAGTACAAATCGGTCGACTGTCTCCTAATTAAAAAATTATTTTTCGATACATAACCCCCGATAATTCCCTCTATTCACATCCACTGGCTGATTTTACACGCAAAATATTTTCGTTTTGAAGACTTTAACAAGTTTATGATTTGAGATGTGTAGTTCGTTTCTTTTTGACGTCGAGACACTATTTTTAACTTCAAGGAAATATATACATATTCACATAAGCAAACAAATAAAATGTTTTTGTATTTTTCAAAATAAATATCAACACACTGAAAAATCTTTTTGTAGTTTTTAGGATTTTAAAACATTTCACAATAACAATGCAAATGAAGTACAATTCATGTAAGAAAGTCAATGATCAAGGTTAAGAAAGATCCAAGATTGTATGGCATAAAACATGTTATTTACAGGAAGCAGTTTCTGTAAGTCATAAACCTAAGGAAGCTAAATTATCAAAAAGTATACATAAATCTCACAAGTAAAAGCAAATAAAACCAGAGAAATTGATCTTAACATGGTATCTATCTTCATTAACCTTTTACAGACTTTCCTCTTAGACATTTTGATGATCAAGTTAATTAATTACATTAACATATTGCTATGTTAGATTCAATCATTGACTTAGACATCATTTGAGATCGCACGATTTATTAGGTAGTCAATTGAGCACAAGTCTATTGACGCTTTCCGTTACCACAAGCACATCCGATAGGTCTAATTGAACAGGAAGATTCTCATAGTAATTTTGGAATATCCCTGTCAGCCATTAGCTTCTATCGTAACGTATACTTTTCAATTCATATGATTCTGATGGATCTCATAGTATATTCAATATTCTATCAATCGTGCAATCAACCAACTGCTATCAATCTCATTCCTTCTTTATTATTAAAGTTATTGGAGGAAACGGAATGAAAGACGTATCTTTCTTAATAAGTGAGTATTCAGAATATCTCTCTGAAGACATCTTTCGCTGTCTAGGCCTTAATGGGTACAGTCCCATATCACAGACAATGATAATAAGTCCAATAGAATGGTTTTGTTGAAGTATGAATGATTTAAGTTCTTCTTGGTAATCTTCACACTCATTTGTATTCTTGCAAAGACTTCTCTTCTCGATTTCATCATTATCTTGACCTTGATATTTTCGTCTTCCATGATTTCACTTCTGTTTTCATGACCTTGGTAATATTTTTTTTTTTTTTTTTTTTTTAAAACAACACATTGCAGTCTTGACTTTGATTTAGTTCTCGAATTGACTTCCTTGCGATGAAGATCTCTTTTCTTCATGGTATCTATTAACTTAAATCATTCATTCATGGACTGTCTGTAATATAGAACCACACTTTTCAACCCGTTCACAGGAAAGACACTCTTATTGAGATAAACTTACTATTTTGGAGTTTAGTTACGATTCAAGAATTAAAGTTTGATAGAAGTCGGTATGCATAGTCAAATAGAACATTTTCAACGCTTATTGATCGCTTGAATATCCCAATTAGTCGTGAGACTCAATGGTGCAGCAATTTGGAATTTGCTTGGGGATATTCTACATCATGTGTTTCTAGATTATACGTCATGATAGGGGATACCCTCACCTTTTGTTGATTTCCTCAACAATTTTCTTTAAAGTATGCACCTGTGGTAATTAAGTGACTACCCTCAACCGCTGTAAACCTTTCCATGAGTTCCTTATCAAGATATTTACATGATTGTGATTATGATCATCTCATTCTATGATTAAGTCCGTATCCCATTTTTATATAGATCAAACTCGTTTTTTTATTTTTATTTTCTGAAAATCTGATGTTGCATGTTGCATTCATTACTCCCCCTAAAATACTAAAAATCTAAAATCTTTTTGGTTTTTTTTTTTTGGATTTTAAACACACAGAAACAATCAGAAAGAAAAGAAATATAACCACACAGTATATACAGGTATGCAAGCAGAACACATAAATTGAAGTTACTCGTTGGTCTCTTCGTCAGAAATGACATCTGACAATATTTTGACACTTAACTCAGTTAACAAGAAATCAAAACGCGGTTTATCAAAAGCTTTTGTGAAAGGATCAGCCCTTTGCGTAGTTGTGCCAATTTGTATAACATCAATTAGCCTTTTCTCATAACAGTCTCGAATAAAATGATATTTAATCCCTATGTGTTTGGTCTTAGAGTGATTCACAGGATTTTTCGTAACAGCTATGGCAGCAGTATTATCAACAAAAATAGGAGTATTAGAAATATGCAAACCGTAGTCACGAAGCTGCTATTGTATCCACACAACCTGAGATGCACAGCTTGCTGCAGCAATGTATTCAGCTTCACAAGTGGACAAAGCCACTGCTGTCTGCTTCTTGCACTGCCATGTAACTAGTCTGATTCCAAGGAATTGACAACCTCCTGATGTTGACTTAAAATCTTTCTTGCATCCACCATAGTCGGAATCACTATAAGCCGTCAGTACAAAATCATTATCACAGGGATACCATAGGCCTAAATTCGGAGTTTGCTTTAAATAACGCATAATCTTTTTCACCACAAGCAAATGATGTACATTCGGATTTGCTTGATAGCGAGCACATAAACAAACTGCGAACATGATATCAGGGCGAGACGCTGTTAGATACATCAACGAACCAATGATGGCTCTATATAAGGTTTGATCAACCTTATCACCTTCCTTATCCGGTGTAATCCCGTGATTCACCGATAGCGGCGTCCTTGCAGGACGCTCATCTTCCATTTTGAATCTTTTCAGAATATCTGATACATATTTTGTCTGATGTAAAAAGATACCCTGATTTGTTTGTACAACCTGAATACCAAGGAAGAATTTGATAGTTCCCATTGAACTCATCTTGAACCGTTTCTGCATTACCTCCTCAAAATCATCCACCATCGTCTTATCTGTAGATCCAAAGATAATATCATCCACGTACACCTGTACTAGCATTATATGCTTGCCCTTTTCTTTGATGAAAAGTGTCTGATCGATGACACCTCTTCTGAAACGATTATCAATCATATAGTTGGACAACGTACCATACCACGCTCTTGGAGCTTGATGAAGCCCATACAGTGCTTTTTCTAGACGATATACCTTTTCTGGAGAGTGTGGATCTGTAAAACCCGGTGGTTGTTTAACAAACACGGTCTCATTGAGAGTCCCGTACAAAAAGGCGCTTTTGACATCCATTTGATAGACCTTGAAGCCTTTAAAAGATGCGAATGCCAAAAATATTCGAATTGCCTCAAGTCTAGCCACTGGTGCAAATACTTCATCATAATCTATATCAGGGATCTGCTGATATCCCTTCACAACCAATCTAGCTTTATTTCGAATTACAATACCTTGCTCGTCCTTTTTATTCTTCCATACCCATCTAAGCCCATAAGGTTTGCAACCATGCGGCGGAGTCACTAGTTTCCATACTCCTAAATGCTTGAATTGCAAAAGCTCTTCTTGCATGGCATTTACCCAATCATCATAAAGAAGAGCTTCCTCAACAGAATTTGGTTCAATTTGACACACAAAGCATGAATATGCATGTAAGAAGAGTTTGCCTGACCTATTTAGTGAAGAATAGAAAGCTTGCATAACATTCTCAGTTGAAGCTTTCTGATTTTCAGACGTTGAGGCATCATTTGATGGTGCTCCAGAAACTCCTTTCGAATCAACAATAAAATCATCTAAGTGTCGAGGTAGGACAACTGTTCGTGATGATCTACGAACACCTTCAGGTCCTGGTTGTTCTTCCTGAACTTCTACATTTTGTGGCAGATTATGAACACTTTCGCCACTGTCTATAGGTTGTGACTCCTCTTCAGAATCAGATCCATCATAAGATGGATCATCTTGATAATCACCGGATTCTTCATCATCTTGAACAAGTTGTTGTTGCGGCACTGGGTGATGTTGTGGTGCCGTTTGAGATTTCGGAACCATTTGTGATGGAGACGTCTGCATTTCATTCAGTAATCTTGCAATAACTTCATCATCAGTAGCAACAGACGGAAGACCAAAAGAATCAAACAAATTTTCATAATCAAACTGCCATGAAAAACCTTTCCCAGCAGGAATAGCAGCATTTCTTTGAACATCTACTTCAAAATGTTCTTCAACACGTTTAGATACAGTGTTGAAAACTCTTTTGTTTGGATTCCCATAACCAAGAAATATACCAGGAACAGCCTTAGGATTAAATTTTCCTCCAGTATCTCGTATCATGATTGAACACGGTGCACCAAAGGGTTCGAAATGTTTAATGTTAGGCTTCCTTTTATGTAGCAATTCATAGCAAGTCTTTCCATGTCTCTTGACTACTAACAATCGGTTCATTGTGTAACATGCTGTAGCCACAGCTTCACTCCAGAAGTTAACCGGTAAACTTGAGTCGGCTAACATAGTTCTAGCAGTTTCAATTAACGTTCTGTTACGTCTTTCAGCAACACCATTTGATTGCGGAGTATAAGCTGGACTGAACTGTTGTTGAATGCCTTTCTCATTGCAGAAACTCTCCATCTGCTGATTCTTGAATTCAGTCCCATTATCTGTTCGAGTCTTCCTAACCTTTAACTTGTACAAAGATTCCAGCTTCAAAAACAACAACTTTATATTGTCAAACGTGTCAGACTTCCTTTTTAACATCACTACCCAAGAGTATCGTGAGTATTCATCAGTCACTACCAAACAATATGAATCTCCAGAGATGCTTGTTCGATTAATCGGACCAAAGAGATCCATATGTAACAACTCTACAGGAACAACAATTCAATGATGTTTCTTTGTTGCATGTGACTTTTTAGTCTGTTTCCCTTTCTTACACGGAAGACATCCTTCAGGAATTTGAAAACTCTTAACATTTACTCCCTCAATCATATTATTATGAACAAGATTGTTCATCTTTCTCAAGCTCAAATGACCCATACGCTTGTGCCATGAAATTGATTCTTGTTCTGTAGCTTTGGATATGAAAGCTTGATGACCTGTTGCAGCTTTAACATGGGCTGTTGACATATCCAAAATATACAAATCTTTATTTCTGGGAGCTGTCATAAGAATCATCTCTTCCGGTATTACATACTCTTTCTTCAAAATGTAGCATCTTTGATCATCAAAGGCAACCTTATGCCTTTTATCTGCTACTTGCGAAACAGACAGCAGATTATTTGACATCTGCTTCACAAAATTCACTTTATCAAAACTAACATTAGCATTAGCAATCACACCCTGAGCTGTAATAAAACCTCCTTCATCTCCTGCAAAAGAAACAGATCCTCCATTTACTGATTTGACATTAGAAAGTAAGGACATATTTCCTGTCATGTGCCGGGACGCCCCACTATCAACAATCCATGTATTTCTACTCGGATCGTAGGCGACCTGCACAACAAGAAAAGAAGTTAGTTTGAGATGGACACCCATGCCCGAATGGCAGTGGGTTTCCCATCGACACCAATAACTTGCACATCCATCCATTGACCCTTTGATCCCGATGGATCATTGGACTTGTCAACAACCTTTGCCTCGGTTTTAGGCTTCCAAACGGTACGTTTACCAACAGATTTCTCATAATAGTCATTCGTTTGAAAAATTTTATTCACACCTGACTGTACCCTTGTGGATGAATTAGCAATAGAATTTGACTTTGGTTTATAAAAACCTTTTGAACTATTACTTGAAGTACCTATGGAACTGGAACTAGAAGCATAGTGTGTAGTTTTCTTTTCAGTGTCAGATTTTCTTTTTGGTGTTTTCCAACGCTGTTGACAGTTAACAGCACAGTGACCCTTTTTCCCACATTTATTACAGTTTTGAGTTTCTTTTGTACGTGTTTTTGAACTCAGATGCTTATTGGGAAAAGACTGTTTCATGGGTGGCATAGGCTTCTCAACATGATGTTTCAAGCCTGGTCGACGGTTAGGATGCACATATTTAGGCACATTGTTAGTATTAGGGCTCCTTTTATTAAATAGTTCTTCAGGTGCTTGTGTAAGAACATATTCTTTATCTAGGTTGAGTCCCTGCTGATACTTGACAGGTGTCTGAAATATTTTCTTTCCATTAGCGTTCCTAGAGTTTACTTGTTTTCTAGGTGTGGGTTGTCCGCTTTCACTAGCCTTACTAGCATTCAATGGATTTTTCAGGATAGTAATTGGTTTGGATTTTGGTGTCACAAACTCTGAAACTTTTTCATACACTGAATCAGATTTACTGTCCTCAGCTAAGTAGTCAACAATCGGCTTAGTGCTGTCTGATTTTTCATTCTCTACAGGCTTAACACTTAGGATTTCACTAAGGCAAGAATCAGAAGGTTTATTAATGTACTCATTCCTAAGAGGAGGAGGACACTCTTTATAACCTAAACCCTTTTTACCATCATTCTTGTTATAGACAGTATAGTCAATGACATATGACATTCGCTGCCAAGTGTCATTTCTAGCCTTTTCTGACTCATACTTAATCTTAAACTCTTCCTTTTCTCTCTTAGTACATTCAAGTTGATTTAAGTACATCATTATGGCCTTTTGGTCACCTGAAATTGTAGCTCTTAAATCATGAACTTGATTTTCTAGAGTTTTGATTGTCTCCCTGAATTCCTTTTTATTGTTAAACTGAGTTAAATTAGTCTCGTATAGGCCTTTTACCTCAAGATAAGCTGCTTTAACAATCCTAAGTTTCTGTTTTACTTCGGGACAGTATATACATCCTAAGGGAATATCATTCAGTTTAGAAACTATGGATTCAAGTTTAGCAATTTCTAACTTATGATCAGCACAATCGTTACATACCAAAGGAAATTCAGTTTGTACCTTAGAGTCACTTGATGTGTTTGCCATGAACGAATACTGCTTTTCTTCAGTCTCTGATTCAGGTTCAGATTCTGAACTAGAACTGGAACAGTCAGAATTATTCAACTCAACTGAAATCTTGACATCATCTATTACAATAGTTTCTCCATCTGATGAAGACGAACTACTGTAATCCGTCCATACATCGCCATCATTGTGCATTTCGTATTTGAACTTCTCATACACTCTCTTGTTAAGAACACCTCTTCTAACATATCTGATCATTGCATAAGTTCGCTCAATTCTTGCTTCCATCTTGCAGATGTAACACATGCATTCTTTCGCAGTACCAACACAACCAGCTTTCTCTCTTTCTTGTTTCTCACTTTCAGTTTCTTCTTCGGTCTTAGGCATTCTAACAACATTAGCATGATTTTCATCATCAGCAAATACTGTCCAATCACAACCTTCGTCTGAATATGTTGCAATTAAGCCTTTTGCTTTATCATTTCTGATAGTATCACCGCTCGTTGTTTCAACTGGCACATTAACCTTTGTCTTATTATACTGATTGTGAAATGGGTTGTGAAAACCAGTTTTCTGTGGCCTGGTACATGTTCTTTTGAAGTGTCCTAACTCATTGCAATTAAAACATCTCACTTTTGACATATCAAAACCTAACTTAGTATCTCTAGTAACACCTAAGCTCTGTTGACCTGTCCTTTTCAGAAATTTCTTCGCTCGTCTAATCACACTACCCATAGCCCAGAGGATATCCATCTTTTCAAGTTCATCCTCATCAATCTGCTCATAATCTTCTGCTTCTAAATGAGCATTACCAATTTGACCACCAACCATTTCATTATAAGAATTAACTACCAAAGCAACTAAAGCCATATCTTCCTCTACAACTGAAAGGGGCCTAGTTCTTAAATTCTCAGTGTTGAGAACTACAGTTTTTGGCTCCTGTCTAATGGTGGACTGATTTGTATTACTAGGCTTATTTACTTGGGTTGGAAACATCACATTTTGAGCAGGTTGTGATCTATTTACAGCACTCTCATTAGAAACAAACGCTGTTTGTAGGGGAGCATGAACATTGCTCAATCCAGAAGTACCAGCTTTGTAAATTATAGGACTCTGTTGACCCTCAAGACGTTTCTTCTTGGTTTCCATATCCAAGTCCTTTACCATCAATTTTGATGTGAATTTATCTAGGGTCAGTGATTCACCAGCAGACGAAGCTCTGTCCTCTATCTGTTCAATAAACGCATCCCACTTGTGTGGTAAACCATCTGTTAATTGTTTGATAGCTTTCTGTTCTGTAACTTCTACACCTAAGTTACCCAATTCAGAGACAAGATGATGATAGCGAATGATTGTCTCTTCTAACGTTTCATGACTTAGAGCAGCAAACCTTTTCCATTCACTTTTGATTACTTTAGCTTTCTTTTCACGATACGCCTTATTTCCTTCGACACCTATCTTAATAGCATTCCAAAGAGAATATGAAGTTAAGTGCATTTGATATTGATGATAAATATCACCGTCTAAACCCTGGGTCAATTGAGCATAACATCTACATTCTAAGGCATATGTTTCTTTTTCTGTCACGCTATAATCTTCATACTTCTTACTATTACCATCAGTACCTAAAGGCTCTTTATATTCATGTTGTATCAAATCCCACATTCTAGGATCAAGGCCTCTAATGTAATTCATGAACCTAGCCCTCCATCTAATGTAATCATTTGTATTATCAAGTCTAGGAGCACGATTGGCACTGCCTGATTCACTATCAGATAGTAAAATGTTTTGAACGCCGGAAGTAATTGCCATTGCCTGATCAGACATTTTAAATTTTGATTAAGGTTGAATCTGATCCTAAGTCGGTCGACTCTTGGTGACAGTCGGTCGATTAACAGATACAGTCGGTCGATGAACAACTACAGTCGGTCGATGAACAACTACAATCGGTCGACTGTCAATGATTACTTGGTCGAAGTTCTGTTTACATTTAGGCAAATGGTAGTACTTTTTCAATCGGTCGATGTTCCTTCAATCGGTCGGTTTAGAACTTAAGTCGGTCGGTTTACAACTTAAGTCGGTCGGTTTATCATATGTCGGTCGGTTTAAAGACAATCGGTCGAACTAATGACAATCGGTCGAAATACACGAAAATCGGTCGATTGTCTCCTAATTCGGTCGACTGTACTTTCTTTCAGAGCCAGAATCAAAACCGAAGGTTTAACGTAAAAGTATACAACATTCAATCCAAAACCAATTTTTGACCCAAAAATATACCAAGAACTCGTTTAAAACAATTGATTCAGCAAGCCAGAGCTCTGATACCACTTTGTAGACGCTGAGAGAGAGGATCTTAGAATCAACCTAACACGATCTAGAGGCGGAATAACAATAGAAAGAGCTTAAACGAATATCTATGGGTTTTCGGGTTCGTACAAGTCAAACCAAGACTAGATCTTGATAAACACGAAGCCTAGACTGACATTCTGTGGTATTTGGACATGAAGATTGAGAGAGACTCGACCCAGAAGAGTTTTTTGTGTGTGTATAATGTACTAAGTCGTTAACCCAATTAATGAAGATTAATTAGGCTTAAATACCTCAGTTCCTATGTCGGTCGACAGTGAATGACAGTCGGTCGACTGACCATGTCAGTCGGCCGACTGTCGAGTAATATTACGAATTATATTTAAACGTTTACAAATATAAAATAACACATCGACAATCAACGTTTAACAATATTACAGGTTACAACATGATCGAATAAAACGTTAAAGTTCATGGAACTAGGGATTACAAAATATGCACTAACAATAAGCATAGCAATATAAACTGTTTAATTTTCATATCTTGAAAAGTCTTAGATATATACTTAACAAAATCACCGCTTTAATGTTGTCTGTTGAGATAGGAAACTCAAGCTTTTTTTTTTAACGGTCAAAGAATGATTATATTAGAAAAAAACGATCTCTAGCAAGGTGCTAAGGGATAATTATAACGGCATAGAAAGCCATAAGTTCCAATTTGAAACTAAATGACTCCTATGTTTAATCCAACGAAAAGAAATTAATCTAGTGAAATCAAATGAACTACTTTTGTTACATAAAGGATCTAAGAAGACAATGTCGTTCCTATGACGCCATATAGCCCATAGACAAGTCAACGTCACCGCAATAATACGATCTTTAGACGAAGGACGTAACAGAATACCTTCCAACCATGCCAAAAACGAATCCCATGAAGCCAATTGAGGCATATCACAATCGAGCCAAATTCGAATTTTATACCATAAATCTCGAGCAACTTCACAATCGAAAAACAAATGATCTCTAGTTTCCACCCCGTTGTTACAAGACGGGTAGAAGATCAACCAAATCCTCGATAACTTTAACCTCTTTCTTATTTTCCTTGTCTTTTTCATGTTGGGCAATGATGTTACTCAAGATTTTGTCAAGATTTTGGTGGATTTTTGTCATCTTGGAGCTATCATCTTCCTTAAAGGTTTCCTTAAAGGAAACTAGGGAGTTGATTAATCTCATTGGAGATTAATACTTGTCCAAGTTGAAGACAAGTTGATCTAAGTTGGAGGTAATCTGTAACGACCCTGGTTTTTCCAACGTTAGTTATTAATAATTATTATTAATACGTGTGATTAAACGAATGTATGTTATTACATTTACATGTTGCTTTAATTGCCCGTACTTGAACTTTAAATGCCCGAAACGTCTTTGTGACACCCGGAACTTGCACGAATAATATTTTAAGGTATTATTTACATTCATGATTAATTTTATTAATCATTTTAATTAACTAAGATGGTTAGTTAATTACTTGGGCTTAAGTTGGACTTATTTGGATTATTTGCAACTTGGGCTTTAATTAGTGTAATGGACTCTTGAATAAGACTCACAAGCCCACCCTACTTCTTTTAATGGACATTAAGCCCACTCTTGCATACTTGTAAGTATCATTTAAACATAAACTAACTAGTTACTTGCCTAAGGAATCTAGTTTGCTCATTATCCCCATGTAAACAACCCTTTTAACCAACTTTTAACCTCTTTACTTGCAAGTAACCATAAAACAAACCTCTTCCCTCCTTTTTGCTGCAGAAAGTCGTGGCCCTTAGGCCATAGAATGGGCATTTTAGTTTCATTTTTTCATTCACATATTACTTGCTCACTCATTTCTCAAACACACTCACTTTACTTGCAACTTTCTTCTCTCTTTTTCTCTCAAGTTCTTTGTTCTTTGTAAGTAATTTGAAAACATTTCTTCTTCTTCTTTCTCCCTAAAAACCGTGGCCATGACCCATAATCATCATCAATCATTGTTGTTATTACTTGTTCTTGTTAAAGATTAATTACTTGTCTTGATTACTAGTTATTATTTACTTACTTACTTGTCTTTCTTTACCAAGTCACAAGATCAAACTTTCTAGTTTTGATTCTTCATTTATATCTTGTATTTAACAAGAACATCAAGAACATAATCTCTCTAGTTATGTTCTACATATTTTGTTTCAAAGAATTGAAGTTCAAAGTTGTATAAACTCTTTACTTGTAGTTCTTGAAGTAACTTTGAAGTTACTTCACTTAAAGATCAACTTGGTTGAATCTTTAAAAGTAAGAGCAACTATGAATCATCTTCTTGTTTAGATTAGCTTTCTACTTTATTTATTTCAAAGATTTAAAGTTTATAATCTTTAATTTTTGTTACTTGTGTTCTTGTTTGTTGTATGTTACTAGAATACCACCTTCATGGTTGGTTTAGGCTTATCTTTCATTTTCTTTATTTCTTATTGTTAAGTTGCTTACTAAACATTTGAACAAGGACATGAAACCAACAAGAGCTTACACTTTGGTGCAAGTATCATGGATCCAACACTTGGTTGTGATCTTTCTTAGTGTTCATGAACTTGTTCATAAACTTACATGTAACCTTGGTTCATCAAACACTTACAACACTTGCACTTGAGTTATGATGGACAAACCTTGGTCAAAATGATGTTAACACATCAACGAGTTGTACACTTGAAGCTATACGCATCAAGGATGAGAACCGTGATGAACATCAAGCACCGAGACAACCGGAACTCTCCAAAACCCACTGTTCTGTCCAAAACCTACTGACCTGATGCTTCTGGAACAGACCAGTAGACCTGGGCTGTTCTAACCTTGATTTTTGGATAGAACTTTTCGAGTAGATAACTTTTCATATAGGACTCGTCTTAATCCGAGTTACGGTTTAGGATTTATGGCCCTCCGATCGTTACCATGTCCTTTAACGTTGTGCAGAAATTTCTGACCTACTCGCACTTAGACCGTCGCCACGGTCAAACCAAGACGAGTTTGCTTCTGTAAATTTTACCACACTTAAGGGACTCATAGACGGAGCCATGACCACTGGTCTCACCTTAATTCAGTAAGGGTAGAGGCCGTGGTGACTGACCGAAGTCAGCCTTTGTTTTAAACGACTTTCATAAACGAGTCTTACTTGTTACCTTTTGTTTAATGATGATTGATGATGACCCTTATGACCTTAATTACGTACTTGTAAACCTTTTGAGACGACTTATTGACTTAGTGCTATTTGACTTAGGTTGAGGACTTCGGACCATTCACTTGCACACCTTTACCGGACCGACTTTACGACTACATTATCATTGTGAGTTATAGCATTCCCTTTTTACTTTAACTTATTTTGGGAACTGAGAATACCTGCGGATTTTATGTTTTACATACTAGGCACGAGTACTTAAACTTTATATATGTGTGGGTTATATAACGGCAGAAACATTCCCTTTAGCTCGGTAACGTTTAATCATTGGTTTTTGAACCGTGAACGCGAATCTTAGATATGGATCCATAGGGTTTGACATCCCCACTCGGGCTAGTAGCGCTAGCATTTAACGAGTGTTTAATACTTCGAGGTTATACGCACTTGCCAAGTGCACTTTAAGGGGGTACATTAAACGTTAAGTTAGTTACCGGGTGCCCACGGTTAAGCATATACTTTTACATACTTTTGAAACGCTCGTTGTAGCACTGAAATCTCGTGGCCTACTTACATTACTGTTATACTTAAACTATAGCTCACCAACCTTTGTGTTGACCTTTTTAAGCATGTATTTTCTCAGGTGCTTGAAGTCGCTTCCGCTATCTTACTAGTCGTGCTGTAGAACCCGCTGCCTAGAGTTGTTATCGCATGACTACTTATGTTGCATTCAAACTTTTTACTTATGAACTTATGTTATGTAACGACCATTATGGTCACGTACACTTATTTAATGCTTCTACTTAGCGAAGCATACTTTTGATTTGTAAAACAATTGACGTATGTTATGACGTCACTTTTATTTATGAATGTAAACTCTGTTTTGAAAACGCATATAGTACTTAACCTTGTAATGATCCTGTTGTTGATGGTCCGTACATGATGATTTAGTACGGGGCGTCACATTTGGTATCAGAGCATTGGTTGTAGGGAATTAGGATGCATTAGTGAGTCTAAGACCGACCCGAGTAGGATTCACTAATAGGGCTAATCTACAACTTGTTAGTTTACTTGTTTCCGCTGAACTTATTGCATGCTGCTGCTTACTGTTACTGCCATATGCCGTATGCTACTACGTGATTTCACTACTGCATGCTATTACTTGCTTTCGATTGCATGCTAGTTTCGTACGACTACTGATATGGCCATGCTACTTATTGTTATACATGATTTAAACTGTTGGCCTATTATTTGCTTGCTTTATGACATACTGACATGGAAAATTTATTTTTCCTTGTTCAGATGTCGGACGTTCCACCTACTGACATCCCGAGCGGCTCAGGCCCCGTTGTTCCTCCCACTGCTGCACCTGTTGCTGCTGCTGCTGCTGCTGCTGACATTCCGGCCCCGACACCCACTGGCGACCCCGGCGCCTCTAGTTCTGGAGCTAGCTCTAGTGTGCCTATCCCGGCGTCTTCTTCCAGACCCCTGAGGCAACTGGCTCGCATTGGTGGCATGGAGATCCCCGCGGAGTTCGGGGAAGGTCCCTTCCGCAATCACTGGGGCACACCTTGCCGACGCACTGCCGACGGCCGCTTAGCCGTGATTACGCCAGGCCGACACCGACAGATGTTGGCCGCTTTCGGATATGTTGAGCCACCCGCGCCACCACCGCATGATTCAGACGACGGTTCTTCCACCGATGCTTCTTCAGACGACACCTCATCTGACGACTCCAGTGATGAGGAGGATCCCGCTGACCGACCGATTCAGGCACCTTCTACCCCGCCAAAGAAGCGGTATCGCTTCGCTGGCATAATTCCTGGTCGTACTGTCACTGACGCTTATGGTCGGCGTCGTAGGATCACTGCTCGTAAACGGCTGGTGCCGTACCCCGCCGACCCACTGATATTACCGTCTCCACCCAGAGCCGGACCATCCACTTCAGCACCACCGGCTCCACCTGCACCGCCAGCACCACCTGCCCCACCATCTTCCTCTAATGAGGAAATGAGGCGGGAGATTGAGATTCTCCAGACTCGAGTTACTGAGCTCGAGGAGCAGTTGGCTCATGTTTTGGACATCTTGTACCCACCATCGCCTTAGGACTTTGTACTAGATTCTGTATTGTAATCTCTTTTGTAATTTCATATTTCACTTATGTAATGTACGAACTTATTGTAATGTATGAACTTATTATCATTAATGAATGGAATTTGTGTTGCTTACTTCTTGCGCAAGTGTTCTATTTACGTTATCATCTCATGGTTTTGTGGTACTTATATATGCTTGCATTACTTAATCAACATGTGTTGTGCTGTTTTCATGTTGGTTGTTATATACTATATTATTATTATTTGCATAATGGATTTTGACTTGAGTCAAAATGTTTGTATAGAACATCATGGCCAACGGGAGATCTATCCCCACCGCGGCACAAATTGAAGAAATGATTAACGAGCGAGTCGCTGCTGCACTAGCTGAAAGACAACCCCAAGTTCCACCACCACCGCCTGTCAATCCACCTGTCGTCCGAGATGGGTGTACTTACAAGGAATTTCAAAACTGCAAGCCACACTACTTCAATGGCACTGAGGGACCCGTCGGTCTCACCAGATGGTTCGAAAAGTTGGAATCGGTATTCAGGGTTAGCAATTGTTCTGAGGCTAACAAAACGAAATTTGCATCTTGCACGCTGTCTGATGGCGCGCTCACATGGTGGAATACCATGGCCCAAGCGAGAGGAATTGATGAGGCGTATGCTACGCCTTGGGAAGAATTTAAATGTGCTATGATCGAGGAATACTGTCCGAGAACCGAGATTCAAAAGATGGAAATCGAATTTATGCAATTGAAAACCGTAGGGAACGACCTTAACAGCTACAACCGTAGGTTTTTGGAATTGGCTCTTATGTGTCCAACCATGGTCACCCCCGAATTTAAGCGTTTGGAGAAATACTTCTCGGGACTTCCTAAGTCCATCAAGGGTAATGTTACCTCATCCAAACCACCAAGTGTTCCCGAAGCAATGCGCATGGCGCATACTCTCTTGAATCAAATCATCCTGGACGAGCCGGAGAAGGCTAAGTTTGAAACTGTTAGTGGTGAAAAGAGGAAATGGGACAACAACCACAACAACAACAGGGGTAGGAACTATGATCAAAACCCGGCAAAACGACATGAAGGGTTCAGGCAAAACAACAACATGCACAACAACAACACCAACCCCAACAACAACAACCGCACCAATCCGAACTACAAAGGAACCCTACCACAATGCAATAGGTGCTACAAGCACCACACTGGGTATTGCAATGTTATCTGTGAGAAGTGCCAACGATCTGGACATGTTGGCAAGGATTGCAAGGTTACCACTTTGAATGTAAAGCCAAACCACAACAACAATGGGCCTAAGAAGTGTTATGAATGTGGAAAGACGGGCCATTTCAGAAACGAGTGTCCTAACAAGCGTAAGGATGGCGGACCACCGCGTGCTAGAGCCTTCAACGTTAATGCAAGGGACGCTCGCGACAACCCCGACTTGGTGACAGGTATATTCAAGATCAACAATCTTTTAGCTTCTGTCCTATTTGATACTGGTGCCGATAGGAGCTATGTGTGTAGACATTTTTGTGATAAGTTAGATTGGTCGTTAGTTCCTTTGAAGGAAAGTATGCTTGTCGAGGTCGCAAATGGAAAACTTGAAAAGGTTGACCATATTAGTCGTGGAGCTATTATCAACATAGCTGGTGCAGATTTCGAAATTGATTTGATACCTATCAAACTGGGAAGTTTTGACGCGATCGTCGGTATGGATTGGTTGAGCAAGATAAAGGCCGATGTTATCTGTGGAGATAAAGCACTTCGCATACCACAAGGAGATGGCGAACCACTGGTTATCTATGGAGAGAGATGTACCTCGAAGTTGAACCTCATTAGTTGCGTGAAAGCGCAAAAGATTATGAAGAAGGGACGCTTTGCTGTCCTAGCACATGTGAAAGCGGTAGAAACTGAGATGAAGAACGTGAACGACGTTCGAATTGTGAACGAATTTTCTGATGTCTTCCCAGAGGAATTGCCTGGATTACCGCCGCAGAGAGCAGTAGAGTTTCAGATTGACTTAGTGCCAGGAGCTGCACCTGTAGCTCGCGCACCTTATAGACTCGCACCTTCCGAGATGCAAGAATTACAGAGTCAACTACAAGAGCTATTAGATCGAGGGTTTATCCAACCAAGCTTCTCGCCTTGGGGCGCACCTGTGTTGTTTGTAAAGAAGAAGGATGGATCCTTCCGTATGTGTATCGACTACCGTGAACTCAACAAATTGACTATCAAGAATCGATATCCTCTTCCACGAATTGACGATCTTTTTGATCAACTACAAGGATCGAGCGTTTATTCAAAGATCGATTTGCGATCCGGATATCACCAGCTGAGGGTGAAGGAAAGTGACGTGATGAAAACTGCATTCAGGACCCGTTATGGTCATTATGAGTTCCTCGTGATGCCATTCGGTTTAACAAATGCACCTGCCGTGTTCATGGACCTCATGAATCGTGTCTGCAAGCCTTACTTGGACAAGTTTGTTATCGTCTTCATAGATGATATCCTCATCTATTCTAAGAGCGAAGAAGAACATGAGCAACACCTCCGATTAGTGCTTGAACTCTTAAGACAAGAGCAACTTTATGCCAAATTCTCCAAGTGCGAATTTTGGTTGAAGGAAGTACAGTTTTTGGGTCATGTTGTGAGCGACCAGGGTATCAAAGTTGATCCCGCCAAGATTGAAGCCATCAGCAAGTGGGAGACCCCCACTACTCCAACGCATATTCGCCAATTTTTAGGTCTCGCCGGTTATTATCGAAGGTTTATCGAAGGATTTTCTCTGATTGCGCGTCCTTTGACCGCACTGACTCACAAGGGCAAGAAGTTCATTTGGGAACCCACACACGAATCAGCATTCCAAACTTTGAAGAAGAAGTTAACCTCCGCACCTATCCTATCACTTCCTGAAGGCAGTGACGACTTTGTTGTTTATTGCGATGCATCGAAGAGTGGTTTTGGTTGTGTACTGATGCAACGATCAAAGGTTATTGCCTATGCCTCCCGCCAATTGAAGATTCACGAGCGGAACTACACTACACATGATCTTGAACTTGGAGCCGTTGTCTTTGCACTCAAATTGTGGAGACATTATTTGTATGGAACTAAGAGCACTATCTTCACCGATCACAAGAGTCTCCAGCACATCTTCGATCAGAAACAATTGAATATGAGACAGCGTCGATGGATCGAGACGCTCAACGACTACGATTGTGAACTCCGTTATCACCCTGGCAAGGCCAATGTTGTAGCTGACGCTTTAAGCCGAAAGGAGAGGACGGCACCTCTCCGTGTTAGGGCTCTGAACATCACCATCCATTCGAACCTCAACAACCAGATCAGAGTAGCCCAAGTTGAGGCTCTCAAGGAGGAGAACATATCTCACGAGCATTTGAACATACTTGTCTCTCGATTCGAGGTTAGAGAGTCTGGACTCCGATGTTATGCCGGAAGAATTTGGGTACCTCACTATGGAGATCTACGAAGCCTGATACTTGATGAAGCACACAAATCGAGATATTCGATTCACCCCGGTGCAGGTAAGATGTACCACGACCTTAAAGAACAGTATTGGTGGCCGAATCTTAAGAAGGACGTTGCGACTTATGTTGGTAAGTGTTTGACTTGCTCGAAGGTTAAAGCCGAACATCAGAGACCTACTGGGTTACTTCAACAGCCGGAAATCCCACAATGGAAATGGGAAAGGATCACAATGGATTTCATTACTAAGCTGCCGAAGACGGTGGGCGGATGCGATACTATTTGGGTTATTGTTGACCGCCTCACCAAATCTGCACACTTCCTAGCGATGAAGGAAACTGATACAATGGAAAGACTTGCTCAGCTGTACATCAAAGAGGTTGTATCTCGTCATGGCGTACCTTTATCAATCATCTCCGATCGCGATCCCCGTTTTGCTTCCAGATTTTGGCGTTCTTTGCAAGAAGCCATGGGAACTCGTCTTGACATGAGTACTGCTTATCATCCTCAGACTGACGGGCAAAGTGAACGAACGATTCAGACCTTGGAGGACATGCTGCGTGCATGTGTCATTGATTTTGGAAAGGCCTGGGAAAGGCATTTGCCACTCGCCGAATTCTCGTACAATAACAGTTATCACTCAAGCATTAATGCTGCACCTTTTGAAGCATTGTATGGTCGTAAGTGCCGATCTCCTATTTGTTGGGCCGAAGTAGGTGAAAAGCAAATCACCGGACCCGAGGTAGTCCACGAAACGACGGAGAAGATTGCTCAGATTCAAGCTAGACTTAAGACTGCCCGTGATCGCCAAAAGAGCTATGCCGATCTTAAACGGAAAGACTTTGAATTTAATGTTGGTGATCGTGTAATGTTGAAGGTTGCACCTTGGAAAGGTGTGATCCGTTTTGGAAAACGTGGAAAGTTGAACCCACGATACATTGGTCCTTTCGAGATCTTGGAACGTGTTGGACCAGTTGCATACCGTTTGGATCTACCAGCACAATTGAGCTCAGTTCATCCTACCTTCCATGTGTCAAACTTGAAGAAGTGTCTTGCTGCACCCGAACTCATCATACCTTTGGAAGAACTTACTATTGATGACAAACTCCACTTTGTGGAGGAACCTGTTGAGATTATGGATCGTGAGATCAAAACTTTGAAACGCAACAAGATTCCGATTGTACGAGTACGATGGAATGCCAAACGAGGACCTGAGTTTACTTGGGAACGAGAGGATCAAATGATGCGGAAATATCCTCATCTTTTCCCGACTCCTCCATCTACTTCAGCTTAAATTTCGGGACGAAATTTTCTTTAACAGGTGGGTAATGTAACGACCCTGGTTTTTCCAACGTTAGTTATTAATAATTATTATTAATACGTGTGATTAAACGAATGTATGTTATTACATTTACATGTTGCTTTAATTGCCCGTACTTGAACTTTAAATGCCCGAAACGTCTTTGTGACACCCGGAACTTGCACGAATAATATTTTAAGGTATTATTTACATTCATGATTAATTTTATTAATCATTTTAATTAACTAAGATGGTTAGTTAATTACTTGGGCTTAAGTTGGACTTATTTGGATTATTTGCAACTTGGGCTTTAATTAGTGTAATGGACTCTTGAATAAGACTCACAAGCCCACCCTACTTCTTTTAATGGACATTAAGCCCACTCTTGCATACTTGTAAGTATCATTTAAACATAAACTAACTAGTTACTTGCCTAAGGAATCTAGTTTGCTCATTATCCCCATGTAAACAACCCTTTTAACCAACTTTTAACCTCTTTACTTGCAAGTAACCATAAAACAAACCTCTTCCCTCCTTTTTGCTGCAGAAAGTCGTGGCCCTTAGGCCATAGAATGGGCATTTTAGTTTCATTTTTTCATTCACATATTACTTGCTCACTCATTTCTCAAACACACTCACTTTACTTGCAACTTTCTTCTCTCTTTTTCTCTCAAGTTCTTTGTTCTTTGTAAGTAATTTGAAGACATTTCTTCTTCTTCTTTCTCCCTAAAAACCGTGGCCATGACCCATAATCATCATCAATCATTGTTGTTATTACTTGTTCTTGTTAAAGATTAATTACTTGTCTTGATTACTAGTTATTATTTACTTACTTACTTGTCTTTCTTTACCAAGTCACAAGATCAAACTTTCTAGTTTTGATTCTTCATTTATATCTTGTATTTAACAAGAACATCAAGAACATAATCTCTCTAGTTATGTTCTACATATTTTGTTTCAAAGAATTGAAGTTCAAAGTTGTATAAACTCTTTACTTGTAGTTCTTGAAGTAACTTTGAAGTTACTTCACTTAAAGATCAACTTGGTTGAATCTTTAAAAGTAAGAGCAACTATGAATCATCTTCTTGTTTAGATTAGCTTTCTACTTTATTTATTTCAAAGATTTAAAGTTTATAATCTTTAATTTTTGTTACTTGTGTTCTTGTTTGTTGTATGTTACTAGAATACCACCTTCATGGTTGGTTTAGGCTTATCTTTCATTTTCTTTATTTCTTATTGTTAAGTTGCTTACTAAACATTTGAACAAGGACATGAAACCAACAAGAGCTTACACTTTGGTGCAAGTATCATGGATCCAACACTTGGTTGTGATCTTTCTTAGTGTTCATGAACTTGTTCATAAACTTACATGTAACCTTGGTTCATCAAACACTTACAACACTTGCACTTGAGTTATGATGGACAAACCTTGGTCAAAATGATGTTAACACATCAACGAGTTGTGCACTTGAAGCTATACGCATCAAGGATGAGAACCGTGATGAACATCAAGCACCGAGACAACCGGAACTCTCCAAAACCCACTGTTCTGTCCAAAACCTACTGACCTGATGCTTCTGGAACAGACCAGTAGACCTGGGCTGTTCTAACCTTGATTTTTGGATAGAACTTTTCGAGTAGATAACTTTTCATATAGGACTCGTCTTAATCCGAGTTACGGTTTAGGATTTATGGCCCTCCGATCGTTACCATGTCCTTTAACGTTGTGCAGAAATTTCTGACCTACTCGCACTTAGACCGTCGCCACGGTCAAACCAAGACGAGTTTGCTTCTGTAAATTTTACCACACTTAAGGGACTCATAGACGGAGCCATGACCACTGGTCTCACCTTAATTCAGTAAGGGTAGAGGCCGTGGTGACTGACCGAAGTCAGCCTTTGTTTTAAACGACTTTCATAAACGAGTCTTACTTGTTACCTTTTGTTTAATGATGATTGATGATGACCCTTATGACCTTAATTACGTACTTGTAAACCTTTTGAGACGACTTATTGACTTAGTGCTATTTGACTTAGGTTGAGGACTTCGGACCATTCACTTGCACACCTTTACCGGACCGACTTTACGACTACATTATCATTGTGAGTTATAGCATTCCCTTTTTACTTTAACTTATTTTGGGAACTGAGAATACCTGCGGATTTTATGTTTTACATACTAGGCACGAGTACTTAAACTTTATATATGTGTGGGTTATATAACGGCAGAAACATTCCCTTTAGCTCGGTAACGTTTAATCATTGGTTTTTGAACCGTGAACGCGAATCTTAGATATGGATCCATAGGGTTTGACATCCCCACTCGGGCTAGTAGCGCTAGCATTTAACGAGTGTTTAATACTTCGAGGTTATACGCACTTGCCAAGTGCACTTTAAGGGGGTACATTAAACGTTAAGTTAGTTACCGGGTGCCCACGGTTAAGCATATACTTTTACATACTTTTGAAACGCTCGTTGTAGCACTGAAATCTCGTGGCCTACTTACATTACTGTTATACTTAAACTATAGCTCACCAACCTTTGTGTTGACCTTTTTAAGCATGTATTTTCTCAGGTGCTTGAAGTCGCTTCCGCTATCTTACTAGTCGTGCTGTAGAACCCGCTGCCTAGAGTTGTTATCGCATGACTACTTATGTTGCATTCAAACTTTTTACTTATGAACTTATGTTATGTAACGACCATTATGGTCACGTACACTTATTTAATGCTTCTACTTAGCGAAGCATACTTTTGATTTGTAAAACAATTGACGTATGTTATGACGTCACTTTTATTTATGAATGTAAACTCTGTTTTGAAAACGCATATAGTACTTAACCTTGTAATGATCCTGTTGTTGATGGTCCGTACATGATGATTTAGTACGGGGCGTCACATAATCTTTCAAAGGGATAGAAGGATTAGGTTTATTGTCTAAGGAGAAGTACAAGGCTTGTAAATTGGATCTTCACCGGATTTGGAGAAATGTGCTTAGTGAAGCAAGAAATCCCGATTAGTGAATCGGGGAGTGGATTAAGGTGGATTAGTTAACATCCACCTGAACCACTATAAATCCTCGTGTTTATGCTCTTTACTTTACATTCCACACTATTACAAACATAAACACACCACACGATTAAGGTGATCAAGTATTGTTCAAATCTTATTGATTATCGAAAAAGTTTTAAAAATTGTATTAAGTAACTATTCAACCTCCCCCCCCCCTAGTTACTTACAGAGCTAAACTCATTAACATGATTCGCCGCCGAGGAACCCTTCATCATCCTAGCGTTCACCAATTTCTGAATCAAGAAAACTTTGTTCAAAGCGGATGGATTTTCATATGTGTTGGATAACGCCACAATCATTCTCGCGGTTGTGGTTTCACCCATAGTTCTTGGCCAGAGAAAGTCGAACAACCCCTAGGACTCGCCTATCTAATAAATCCTACTCACAGTGCACCATTCCTTCCGGTTTAACACCCGTTAAGGCTATATGAAGCTTCTTTTGATAGAGAAGGTCTTCCACTTGCATCTTCCAAAATCTAAAATTAGTTCCATCAAACCGATCAATCTTCACATCACTCTTATCCGCCATTATTCCCACAAACACGTTAGCCTAAGCTCTGATACTATTTGTTAGGAAGGATTAGGTGAGCCCTAACAAGACTTGATAACCTCATCTTAACAAATCCACTGACAATAAATGGATATATGTGATGAACACGAAGAAACTAGTAAAAACGTAAAAACACACGAGAGTATAATGTGATTATATACAATCAAAGTGATTGCTTTAATCTAGGGTCAACCAAAGAATATTCTTATTATTAAAAATTGATGGTGTTACACTGCATGTTACATATGAGGGTATTTATAGCGAAAAAAAGAAATAAGGAAAATTCTAAACCGACTTGGTCAACAAGGACGTCGCGGTCGCAACCCAATCATTGTGGTCGCGATACATGTTATTCCATAACTTGCGAAGTTGCGTTCACTGCCTAAACGTCGCGGTTGTAATGCATCTATCTCAGTCCCAAGGAGTCTATCGCGGTCCCAATGCGTCTGTCACGCTGACCACCCGACTGTTATCAGCATCTATCCTTCAATTTTCGTTGTCGTTTAACTCGACTCTCACTTCCCAACTGTTTGCAATTTTCAACTTATATGTGAAGCTAGATACACATTTCACATAAATGAAGTTGAATACACACAATAGATTTTTGTCTAAGTTCAAAAAAGTTTTCTAAGACCACCCCCTATGGTTAGTTACCCGTCCGTTACCCGCTCATTACCCGTCATTACCCGTAATGAACCATAGGCACGAGCTAGTTACCCGCTTTAGTTACCCGCTTCCACCATGGATTTAACGGAAGTATGAAGGTTGGTTATAGTAATTGTGGGTCCCAATAACTTTTTATTGTTTGGACTTGATGCTTTATTGCTTGTACATTGTATATTAAGAGGAGTATTTTTTTAACCATTATATGGAGTGTTTAGTTATGGGTTAGTTATAGAATATTGGTGTTGATGTGGCGCTGATGTGGAAGGTTAAGAGGATGAATAGTTTAGTTACGATAGGGAGTGGCCTAACACAACAAATAAAATACTAAGTAAAATACGTAGAATAAAAGACAACATAAGAAACAGTTTTAAAAGTACAACTTCATTCTTCACACTGGAGTATAAGGAGAAGCAATTAGATATAGGTTATTTTTTCTTCGGCTGCTAGCTCCAAAAGTCTCACTCATGTCCAAGTCTTCAGGCTTCATTCCTCCATAGACTTTCCAGTCGAAATGATAGAGTAAGCTAGACAGAATAATCTCAACGTTCGCTACACCAAACAAAATTCCAGGACACATCCTTCTTCCGGCCCCAAATGGAATATACTCCAAATTGTTTCCTAAGAAATCAATACTACTATTCTCAAACCTTTCAGGTAGAAAACGATCAGCATCGTACCAATATTCAGGATCCCTTCCAATAGCCCAAGCATTAACAATGACTTTAGTTTTTAGGGGTATGATGTATCCGTTGATCTCGCAACTTTCCCTGCATTCTCTAGGAAGCAATAAGGGACCACTGGGATGCAATCTCAGAGTTTCCTTTATTATCATGTTTAGATACTTCAGTTTAGTTTCTTGTACTAATGGTTTTACCTTGAAAACTTCTCGCACTTCCGCTTGTGCCTTTTTTAACACTTCAGGGTTCCTTAGGAGTTCAGACATGACCCAATCCACTGTTGACGAAGTAGTATCAGTTCCAGCTGAAAATACATCCTGCACTTGCAAGACAACATTTATTTGATTAAACAAGGTTTTCCATTCAGGATATACGGGGAATGGGGGATTCTTTTCTTACATGTACGCGGCCTAACCGAGTTACCCTTAACAGTTTCCGACCTTTTTCCTGGTCACCCCAACCACGGATTATCTTGAACTGTAGGTGATTAGAGAACTAATATATCAAAATTGTGTACATTCTGTTAACCCATGTAATATTAATCACTCCCCGAAGTCCCCTATACTATGTTAATTGAATAAGCTAGCTAGTAATAAGCATAACAATGTAAACTGTTAAATTTTCATAGCTTGAAAACTCTTAGATATATATACTTACCAATATCACCGCTTTAATGGTGTCTGTTGTGATAGGAAACTCAAGCTCACCACTATCTTTCAGCCTGAAAAGAATATCAAGTAGATCTTCTTTATCTCCGCTGACTTTAACCCCTTTCGTATTTTCCTTGTCCTTTTCATGTTCGGCAATGACATTATTAAGGATTTTGTCAAGATTTTGATGGATATTTGCCATCTTGGAGCTCATCCTTGTAATAACATGAAGAAACTTATAAGAAGGAAACAAATCAGCTATATCAAATCCTCCAGCTACAATGGACAAATCCTGTAACATCTTAACCAGTAAATCTTGATCTTTGGGTACCTTTCCGAAAGCAGCTCTAGAAGTTATTGTATTCGTCAACGTAAAAATCTTTTCTATAAGATTGATAGGTGATCCTGAGGACGACACAATCACTTCTATCATAGATTTGACTTCTTCTTCCCGAATATAAGAAAAAGACTGAACTTTCTTGGCACTAAGAAGTTCTAAGTTGCAGATTTTTCGGAGCTGTCTCCAATAATTACCATATGGAGAAAAAGCAATGTCGCTGTTGTTATACATAATGATCTTACCAGCTTGAATTTCAGGCCTGTCTGCAAATGCAACATCGTTCTTTATCATAATTTCTTTGGCCACTTGAGGTGATGAAACAATCAACGCAGAAACTTCACCAAGCTGAAGATGCATTAACGGACCATGTTTTAGAGCCAGGTTTCGAAGGACATGATGTGGCGGTTGTCGACTCACCATGGAAAATATGTTTCCAATAATAGGTATCTTCCATGGGCCAGGAGGTGGGAACTTTGAACTTGAATTTTTGGTGATGTTTAGTAGCTTCAACAGAAAGAATATAGTTACAACAATAACTAGGAGCGAAAATGAGATTTGGAATTCCATTGGACAAAAATAGAAAGAGAGCTGAAGAAGTGGCTTGTCGTGTAATTAATCTTGTTAAAGAGTTGGCCTCTATTTATAAGAAAAACTTGAGATTTTTTGTTGGTTTTAACATGCTTGGCTCGTTGAGTGTTGACTCATTTTGGATTCAAATAGCATCTATCACCCCCATAATAATTGAATTGTTAGTTTGTCTTATATGTCATTCCTTAAATGCGAATATACCGGCCAGTTTCCTTTAAGGTATATGTCTTTTATTTTATAGTGTATTTCATTTCATTTTACCTTCCCCATACCTTTTTTTTTTTTTTTGAATGGAATTATTGATGCCAAGGAATTGAAAGAATTCCGAATGATGTGAGAGTGTTGTTATGGAATTATTGATGTTCAACTTGGTTATGTTTAAAACTTCGGAATTGATAAATTGCATGTTGTTTTATATACTTACTATTATATTATTATATAGAATATATAGATATATAGATGTACATATAGACACTTCTGTTATGATATTAAAATGTCAAAAGTAGTGGATGACAACTTCCAAAAGAATCCAATATTTAGGAGACAAAATTGAATGAAGATCTTGTGCTAGATTTTATACAGTAAATCTTAAGTATTATAAATATGCAACTGATGAATGTAAATGATATGTGAGTACCAAAAATATAATATACTCCATTACTCCTTATTTTCTCTCTTTTTCTCATTTTTATTATAACAATAGAAGTATCCAAATAATAGGTAACTAAAGGTAATTATAAATATATTATAACACGTTATCAGCACGAAGTGCTCCGTATAATCAAGGTTTATCTAAGCAAGCACAAGTCACTAATCAAGGTAAGAAATTCTTTAACGATATCTTCTATTATTTATTAGTAAGGTAAATATTATTATCATCATAAGTAAAATTATATTTCTGTAATCAAACTTTTATTAACTTCACTAACATTTATATTTATGTTATTTAAGTTATATATGGTCGGTTATACCGCTTGAATTATATTTCTGTACTCTAACTTTTATTAACTTCACTGACATTTAAATTTATGTTATTTAAGTTATATATGGTCGGTTATACCGCCTGAATTATATTTATGTAATCTAACTTTTATTAACTTCACTAACATTTATATTTATGTTATTTAAGTTATATATGGTCGGTTATATCGCCTGAATTATATTTCTGTAATCTAACTCTTATTAACTTCACTAACATTTATATTTATGTTATCTAACATTTATGATTACTTATGCAATTAATCATTATTTATTTCATGCATACTAATGTTTATTCTTAAAATTTATTATTTATGCATAATATGTTTATTCTCTTAATCTTCGTATTTATACTAAATGTATTTATAGTAATCGTATTTGTACTAATAAAATTCTTTTATTAAAATTATTGTTAATACAACGAGTACATAACAGTCGTTAACGTCAACTAACGACGTTACAACGGTCATATATACATAACGGTTGTTAACGTCAACTGACGACGTTTTTTTTTTTTTTTTTTTTTTTTTTTGAAAGGCAAGCCCCCCAAAGTGTAGCAAGTGAGGATTGAACTTGGGTCCCTTTAGAACTTTCCAAGCATCCTACCACCAAGCCAACCCCTTGGGGTTGTCAACTGACGACGTTACAACAACTATATTTTTCAAATATAAAATAAACATCTCCGTTTCACATTTTCACAAATCAATCTTCATTTTCTCAGATTACCACTCTCAAAAAGTTTTTTGTAAAGATGATTCACACAAGGATGATTTTTTTCTATTGTATTGGTCATACTAACTATCATCATTGTTGTTAATATACCACCGGGTGAACCTATATTCTATCCTGCTCTTGTGGTTTTATCATTTGTAATCATGTCATTATTCTGTTGTTTGCTACTTATGAATTTAAAATGATTCTAATTTCATTTTATTATTTGTCTATGAATAGAAGTTGATTATGATTATGATTTATGTTGTTCATCTTTTTGATAATAGAAAATGTCGAATTTGAAAAAGCTTAAATTTGCTCCTCTAGAATCAAGTGGGAACAACTACTTAACATGGGTTATGAATGTAGAAAAACATCTCGAATCAATCGGTATTTTAGAAACCCTAAATGAAAATAACAATTGTTCCGAACAAAAGAAAGCAATAGCAAGTATTTTTCTTAGCAAACATATTGACGAGTCCTTAGAATCTACATATTATATGATCGAAGATCCAAGTGTATTATGGAAAATAATCAAAGATAGATACGATATTAATTATCAAGAAATAACAGTGATCCATGAAAGAATAAAATTGAAGATGCTAGTAGACACTCTTATAAGAATCCCGGAGATTCTTATTAATGATCTGGTAACGTGGATCATCAGTCTAGTATTTCTTGAATACATGAACATCTTGTTTATCTCTACAAATAAGTCCCAAAAGAAAAGAAAACGAGAGTGAATCTGTTGAAAAATCTTTATTAAATAAACCCTGAGCTACCTTGAGACTTGAATGGTTTGAATTTTCTAAGATGCCTAGCTTGTTATGTATCACTCATAAATAAATGGTTTTAGACCATAACGCATATGTTTATTAAGTGTTATCTTTTATGTACTTCAGATTGTAACTTGTTTGCATGTAATATAATTTGATTATCTTGCTAAAATATAACTCATTATTTGCTTATCTTATTTGAAGTTTTAGTATGAATCCTGCTGAAATACAACATCAATTAAATGGTAAAGACCTATGTATTGCAGATAGTGGTAACATACACACTATGATCAAATCTAAGAAATATTTCATTAATTTAAATCAAATGAAGGAATTATAAATACTATATCAGGTCTTGCAAACTTGATATAAGTAACGGAAAAGGCAAAAATTCATATTACCAAATGGTACGAATTTTCTGATAAACAATGCCTTGTTTTCTCCCAAATCAAAGAGAAATTTGTTAAGTTTCTCTGATATATATCATTATGGATATGATTATCAGTCAATGATAACCGGAAAATAGAAATATCTATGTAGCACCGAAAAGCGCATATGATGAAAAGCGCAGCGCATATGATTAAAAGCGCATATGATAAAAAGTGCATATGATGAAAAGCACAGCGCATATGATGAAAAGCGCATATGGTGAAAAAGATATATGATGAAAAGCGCATATAGTGATTAATGAAAAAGTACATATGGTGATTAATGAAAAGCACATATGGTGATTAATGAAAAGCACATATGGTGATTAATGAAAAGAATATTGAGAAAGAATCATCAATGTTTCTTGAAAGAATTCAAGGTTATATATATGGACCAATTCATCCATCATGTGGACCATTTTGATATTTCATGGTTCTAATAGACGCATCTAGCGGATGGTCTCATGTTTGTGTGTTATCAAGCCATAATATGGCATTTGCAAAGTTTCTTGCACAAAATATTAAATTGAGAACACATTATTCTGATTACACCATTAAAAGGATGAGACTTGATAATGCTGGTGAGTTAACATCTCAAGCATTTAATGATTATTATATGTCTACATGGATTGTTGTTGAACATCCAGTTGCTCATGTGCATACACAAAACTGGTTTAGCTGAATCAATAGATAAACGCTTGCAGCTAATAACTAGACAATTGGTAATGAGTACAAAACTCTCAATATTTATATGGGGACATGTAAATTTATATGATGCGATATTAATTCACATTAAACCAAGTGCAAGTCATAAATATTCTCATTACCAACTTAATTTTGGTCGAGAGCCAAATATTTTCCATCTTAGAACATTTGGTTGTGCAGTGTATTTTTAATTGCACCACCACAACAAATGGTTCCTCAAAGAAGGATTGAAATATGTGTTGGATATGAAACATCCTCAATCATAAGATATATTGAATCCGGATGATGTTTTTACAGCACGTTTGTAACGACCCTGGATTTTCCAACTTATATTTATTAATATTTATTATTAATACTTGCGTGTTAATAAATGTATTTTTATACATTTACTTGTTACCGTATTTGACTTTACATGTCCCGATTTGTCTTTGTGACACACGTACTTTACACGAATAATATTTCGAATATTATTTACGTTCATGATTAATTATTATTAATCATTTTTAATTAACTAATGTTACTAGTTAATTACTTGGGCTTTATTTATTTAATTGTTGCATACTTACTTGGACTTGGGCTTTTATTAATGGACATGGACTTGGAAGCCCACCCTACTTTCTTAATGGACTAGTAAGCCCACTTTTATGCTAGTGTTACATTAAGGTTAAACATGGATTAATTAACTTAAGTTGGAGACAAAATACTACAAGCATGCTAGAACTCTTTCCCATGCAATTTAACTTTAATACCATTCTAAGCTTACACCACCTTCCCATGCTTGAAAGACAAGTTTTGACTTCCCCTTTTTGTTGCAAAAACCGTCGGCCAATATGGGGGGAAAAGGAGTTCCATTTTCAATTTAACTTGTTACGTATTTGCAAGTATTCTTCATTCCATACACACACATACTTGCACTTCTTTTTCTCTCATCTTTTTTCTCTCAAAACTTTGTAAGTACCAACTTCATTTCTTCTTTCTTTTTCTTCCCAAAAACCGAATTCTAGCACTACATCATCATCATTTACTAGTTTGTAGTTTATTGTTGTTTGTTGTTGTTAAAGATCAAGTTCTATAACTTGTATCTTCATGTAATCTTGGTTACTTCCATCTTTGTTTGATGAAGAACCAAGAACAAGAATCTAAACTTGTTAGTTTATGGTTCTACACTTAAATGTTATAAGATTTAAAGTTCATAAACTTTATAATCATACTTGCGTTCATGTTTTTGTAGACTTGAAGTTTATTTCCTTAAGATCCAAACTTTGATTTGAATCTTCTCAAGTATGAAACAAACATGAACATAATACTTGTAGCTTTAGTTTATTTCTTTCTTTTGTAAGTACTTTAAAGTTGTAATATTGTTAATTTGGTCAAGTATTACTAGTTAAACTTGATCTCATATTTCTTGAAACTAAAGTTAAACTTTATAAGTTCAAGAACATGGAAGTATAACTTTCTAGTTATAACTTCATACACTTATGTTGGATCTAAGTTTCTATAACTTATGGTCTTCTAATTTTGTTGTAAACAAGAGCTTATAAGCTCATATACATTTTACAAGATGAAAATCTAAGTTTCATAACTTATGGTTTCATTAAAGTGAAGATCTAAGTTCTATAACTTAGGATCTAACTTAAGAACACTAGATCTAGACTTTCTAGTCTAGGATCTTTAAGATCTAGCTAAGATCCAAGTTGTACAACTTAAGATCTTGTTTATTTAGTTTACTTTCAAGTTTGTAGCTTAATATTACTATTAGAACTCATGTATGTGTCGAATCTAAGATCTTGATGTAACTTTGGTTCATCAAACTACTTACAACCCTTAATTAAGTTGTGCTACATATCTTAGACTTACACTAGTATTATGATGGTCAAAACTTGGTTAAGATGATGCAAACACATCAAAGAGTTGTACACTTGAAGCTATAAGCATCAAGGATGAGAACCGTGATGAGCATCAAGCACCAAGAACCCACCGGAACACCTTACCAACTGTTTTCTGGGTCTAATCATTAACCTGGGCTACTGGAAAAGTTTATTTCCAGCTAGTTCGGTTCGATTAGATGATTTTCCTTTTAGACCTCGTCTTAATCCGAGTTACGGTTTAAGATTTATGGCCATCCGAAAGTCACTACACCCTTTTATTGTTGTGCTGAAATTTCTGACCTACTCGCACTTAAACCGTCGCCACGGTCAAACGAAGACGAGTTTGGTTCTGGAAATTGGTCAGCCTCTAGGGGACTCATATGCGGAGCCGTGGCCACTGTCTCACCTCATTTCAGTTTGTATAGAGGTCTTGGCGACTGAACGAAGTCAGCCTTTATTTCAAACTCTATTCTTGATTGAAACTTACTTTACACTTTTTGATTAATGATGAATAATGATGACACTTAAGACCTAATTTACATACTTTTAAACCTTTGGGAACAATTTACTGACTTAGTAACTTTTGACTTAGGTTGAGGACCTTTTGGACAAACTACTTGCTTACTATCCCCGCGTATCGACTTTTACTACTTTCCACTGTGAGTTATAGCATTCCTTTTTTACTTTAACTATTTTGGGACTGAGAATACATGCGCGTTTTATGTTTTACATACTAGGCACGAGTACTTGAACTTTATATATGTGTGGGTTATACAACGGCATAAATGTTTTCCTTAGCTCGGTAACGTTTAGTCATTGGTCTTTGAACCGGTGAACGCGAATCTTAGATATGGATCCATAGGGTTTGACATCCCCACCCGGGCTAGTAGCGCTAGCATTTAACGGGTGTTTAATACTTCGTAAACTTACACACTTGCCAAGTGTACTTTTAGGGGTGATATTTACGTTAAGTTAGTTACCAAGTGCCCACGGTAATACATATACTTTTCATACTGTTTTGAAACACAGAAATATCGTGGCCTACCTTACATTACTGTTACATTAAACTATAGCTCACCAACCTTTGTGTTGATGTTTTTAAGCATGTTTTTCTCAGGTGCTTAAGGTTTGATTGCTTCCGCTATAGTTGCCATGCTTTGTAGACTCCCGCTGCGCTTATTAGAGATGTCTTCGCATGAAACGTTTATCTTGCATTCACAAACCTTATTACTTTTGAACAATGTATTCGTAACGATCGTTGGGTCACGTACTATCATTAATTGCTTCTATTCATATAAGCATACTTTCATTGTAAAACATTTGATGTTGGTTAAGACATCACCTTTTCTTATGAATGCAAAACTTCTTTTAAAACAGCATATAGTGTTTGACCTTGTAATGATCCTGTTATTGATGATCCGTACACGTTGATTTTGTACGGGGCATCACATTTGGTATCAGAGCATTGGTTGTAGGGAATTAGGTTGCATTAGTGAGTCTAGACCGGACCGAGTAGGATTCACTAATAGGACTAATCTACAACTTGCTAGTTTACTTGTTTCTGCGGAACTTGCTGCATACTGCTGCTTACTTTTACTGCTATATGTCGTATGCTACTACATGATTTCACTACTGTGTGCTATTATCTGCTTTCGATTGCATGATACTTGTCATTATTGCCATGCTACTTACTGTTATAGATGATCTAGACTGTTGTAGTTACTTTGCCTAATACGTGCTTGCTATATGACTTACTGACATGGAAAAAGTTATTTTTCCTTGTTCAGATGTCGGATACCCCGCCCGTTATCATTTTGGAGAGCGACTCAGACTCATCCGCCACCTCGCCTGCTACTGCTGCCGACACACAGATCCCGTCCTCTTTACCCTGCAGCGACTCTGGCGCTTCGTCCTCTGGAGCCAGTAGCCACACACCCGACCCAGTGATCATCTCAGACGGACATGAGGATCCACCGGAGATTTCAGCTCCACTCATCCCAGGACCCTCGTAGCCACAGCACCATTCCGGTGGTGCTGTGATTCCTGGGAAATATGGGGAAGTTCCTTTCCGGAATGAGCATGGTCATTGGGCTAGACGCCTTCCTGATGGACGTGTTGTGCTGATTCCACCTGGCAGATACCAACTGATGACTACTGGCCGAGCACATCCACCTTCCGATGATTCCGACGACTCATCATCCGATGACTTCAGCGAGGATGATTCCAACAAGGATTCCGACGAGGACCCTGAGGAGGCACCCGTGCAGCCACCCTCTACCCCGCCGAAGAAGCGGTATTGTTTCGACGGTACCGTTATTCCAGGGTTAACGAAGGTAGGTCGTTCGCTAACGCACGTGGATTGAAGGTTAGAGTTAACGCCCGTAAGCAGCTTGTGCTGTATCCTGCTGATCCATTCATACGTAAGGCTCCCCGTTACCCACCATCTACTTCTGGTGCTGGACCGTCTGCACCACCGGCAACACCTGCACCATCAGCACCGCCTGCTCCACCAGCCTCTCCCTCTGTCGAAAAACTGACGAGGGAAGTACATGCCCTCCGTGCTCGGGTAACTGAGCTCGAGGACCAGGTGTCCCACATACTGGACATCCTTTACCCACTGTCACCATAGGGCTTTTGTATTAGGTTTCTTTATGTAATCCCGTTTGTAGTTTCATGTTTCACTCATGTATTGTACGAATCTTATGCGAATGTATGCAAATTTTTATTAATGAATGGAACTTAGTGTTGTTAATCTTTGTACGGTGTTCTATTTACGTTACTGTATGATGATTTTGTGGTATCTGTATCTATTTGCATTACTAAATTAGCATGTGTTGTGTTGATTCCATGTTGGTTACCATATACTGTATTATTATTATTTGAATGCTGGATTTTGACTTGAGTCAAAATTTTTGTTTAGAATATCAATGGCCAACGGAAGATCAACGCCCACAGCAGCACAGATCGAAGAAATGATAGCCGAACGAGTAGCCGCAGCTATAGCGGAAATGAACCCCCAAGCTCCACCGGCTATCCAGCACAATCATAACGGGTGCACATACAAGGAATTCCAAAGCTGCAAGCCCCACAATTTTAGTGGTACTGAGGGGCCAGTTGGACTTACAAGATGGTTTGAGAAATTAGAAGCTGTGTTCCGTGTAAGCAACTGTTCAGAAATGAACAAAACTAAGTATGCCTCCTGTAGACCGTCGGACGGCGCCCTAACCTGGTGGAACACACTTGCTCAAGATAAGGGTATTGATGAGGCGTATGCTACCCCGTGGGAGGAATTTAAGGGGGCCATGATTGAAGAGTATTGCCCAAGGACAGAGATACAGAAAATGGAAGCTGAGTTCTGGGATTTGAAGGTTGTGGGAACCGGTCTCGATGGTTATAACCGTAGGTACCTGGAATTAGCTCTGATGTGTCCCACGATGGTTACCCCAGAATTTAAGCGAATGGAACGATACTTGTGGGGACTTCCCAAGTCCATTCAAGGAAATGTCACCTCTTCAAAACTAGCTGATGTCCCGGAAGCTATGCGCATGGCGCATACACTGATGAACCAAATTACTAGCAAAGAACCAGAAAAGGCTAAATCCGAATCAGGGGCCAGCAGTGAAAAGCGTAAGTGGGACAACAACAAGGGGAGGATCTTTGAACAAAATCCTGCTAAAAGGCACAACGACGGAAGGAACCCCAACCCGAACCCTAGTTCGAACTCTAACTACAAGGGTAGTCTACCATAGTGCAAGAGATGCTATAACCATCACACCGGGTACTGCAATGTGGTCTGCGAAAAATGTAAAAGGACTGGGCATATTGGCAAAGACTGCAAGATCACCACCCTGAATGTGAAGACAAACCCAACTGGACCAAGAAAGTGCTATGAGTGTGGACAACCTGGCCACTTCAAAAATGAGTGTCCCAACAAGTGAAAGGGCGACGGACCACCGCATGGAAGAGCTTTCAACGTAAACGCAAGGGATGCCCGTGAGAACCCCGACTTGGTCATAGGTATATTCACTATCAACAATCTATTAGCTTCTGTCCTATTTGATACTGGTGCTGATAGGAGTTATGTATGTAGACACTTTTGCTCTAAGATAAATTGGTCATTAGTTCCTTTAAAGGAGAGTATGCTTGTAGAGGTAGCCAATGGAAAACTTGAGAAAGTTGATCGAATTAGCCGAGGAGCTATTATCAACATAGCTGGTGTGGATTTTGAGATTGACTTGATACCCATTAAATTGGGAAGCTTTGATGTTATTGTCGGTATGGACTGGTTGACCAAGATAAGGGCTGACATTATCTGTGGAGATAAAGCTCTTCGTATACCACACGGAAATGGTGAGCCACTGATTATTTACGGAGAGAGATGTAGCTCGAAACTGAACCTCATTAGTTGCATGAAAGCGCAAAAGATCATGAAGAAAGGACGTCTTACTGTTTTAGCACATGTGAAAACGTTAGAAACTGAGGTGAAGAGTGTGGATGACGTACGAATTGTGAACGAATTTTCCGATGTCTTTCCGGAAGAATTGCCTAGATTACCGCCACTGAGAGCAGTGGAGTTTCAAATCAATTTAGTGCCAGGAGCTGCACCTGTAGCTCGCGCACCTTATCGACTCGCACCTTCCGAAATGCAAGAGTTGCAGAGTCAACTACAAGAACTACTAGACCGTGGGTTTATCCAACCAAGTTTCTCGCCTTGGGGCACACATGTTTTGTTTGTGAAGAAGAAGGACGGATCTTTCCGCATGTGTATCGACTACCGCGAACTCAAAAAATTGACGATCAAGAATCGGTATCCTCTTCCCCGAATTGAGGATCTTTTTGATCAACTACAAGGATCGAGCGTTTACTCTAAGATCGATTTGCGATCCGGTTATCACCAGTTAAGGGTGAAAGAGAGTGACGTGATGAAGACTGCATTCAAAACTCGTTATGGTCATTATGAGTTTCTCGTGATGCCATTCGGTTTAACCAACGCACCTGCCGTATTTATGGATCTCATGAATCGTGTCTGCAAGCCATTCCTGGATAAGTTCGTTATCGTCTTCATAGATGATATCCTCATCTACTCCAAAAGCGAAGAAGAACATGAACAACATCTTCGTCTAGTGTTGGAACTCTTGAGAAAAGAGCAACTTTATGCAAAATTCTCTAAGTGTGAGTTTTGGTTGAAGGAAGTCCAATTTCTGGGTCACATTGTGAGCGATCAAGGTATCAAAGTTGATCTCACAAAGATCGAAGCTATCAGCAAATGGGAAACCCCCACTACTCCGACTCATATCCGCCAATTTTTAGGCCTCGCCGGTTACTACCGAAGATTTATTGAAGGTTTCTCTCTGATTGCACGTCCATTGATCGCGCTGACTCACAAAGGGAAGAAGTTCATTTGGGAACCCGAACAGGAATCAGTATTTTAAACCTTGAAAAAGAAGTTAACCACCGCACCTATCTTATCACTCCCTGAAGGCAGTGACGATTTTGTCGTTTATTGCGATGCTTCGAAAAATGGTTTTGGTTGTGTACGGATGCAACGAACAAAGGTTATCGCTTACGCCTCTCGTCAACTGAAGATTCACGAGCGAAATTACACAACACACGATCTCGAGCTTGGAGCCGTTGTCTTTGCATTAAAGCTGTGGAGGCACTACCTTTATGGAACAAAGAGCACTATTTTCACCGATCATAAAAGCCTCCAATACATCTTTGATCAGAAGCAACTAAATATGAGATAGCGTCGATGGATCGAGACGCTGAATGACTATGATTGTGAACTTCGTTATCACCCTGGCAAGACCAATGTTGTAGCTGACGCTTTGAGCCGAAAGGAGAGGATGGCACCTCTTCGTGTTCGGGCACTGAACATCACCATTCATTCGTACCTCAATAGCCAGATCCAAGCAGCCCAAGATGAGGCTCTCAAGGAGGAGAATATATCTCATGAATACTTGAACATTCTCATCTCTCGATTTGAAGTTAAGGAGACTGGACTCCGATGCTATGCCGGAAGAATCTGGGTACCCCGTTATGGAGATCTATGGAACCTTGTACTAGATGAAGCCCACAAGTCGAGATATTCGATTCACCCAGGAGCCGGTAAAATGTACCACGATCTTAAGGAACAGTACTGGTGGCCTAATCTTAAGAAGGACGTTGCAACTTATGTTGGAAAGTGTTTGACTTGCTCGAAAGTTAAGGCCGAACATCAGAGGCCCTCTGGGTTACTTCAGCAATCGGAAATCCCGCAATGGAAGTGGGAAAGGATAACGATAGATTTCATTACGAAGCTACCAAATACGGTGGGCGGATATGATGCCATTTGGGTTATCGTTGACCGTCTTACCAAATCCGCACACTTTTTAGCCATGAAGGAAACGGATACGATGGAGATACTCGCTCAACTATACATAAAATAGGTTGTATCTCGTCATGGTGTGCCCTTATCGATCATCTCAGATCGCGATCCCCGTTTTGCTTCCAAATTTTGGCGTTCTTTGCAAAAAGCCTTGGGGACTCGTCTCGACATGAGTACTGCGTATCACCCACAGACCGACGGACAAAGCGAATGCACGATTCAGACTTTGGAGGACATGTTGCATGCTTGTGTTATTGATTTCGGAAAGGCTTGGGAAAGGCATTTGCTGCTAGCCGAATTCTCTTACAACAACAGTTATCATTTGAGTATTAATGCCGCACCTTTCGAAGCGTTGTATGGCCGCAAGTGTCGATCTCCTATTTGTTGGGCCGAAGTAGGCGAAAAGCAAATCACTGGACCCGAGGTAGTCCATGAAACCACTGAGAAGATTGTCCAAATTCAAGCGAGACTCAAGACGGCCCGTGATCGCCAAAAGAGTTATGCAGACCTTAAATGTAAAGACTTCGAATTCAACGTGGGTGACCGTGTAATCTTGAAGGTCTCGTCTTGGAAAGGTGTGATCCGTTTTGGAAAACGTGGGAAGCTCAACCCGCGATACATTGGTCCTTTAGAAATTTTGGAGCGTGTTGGACCCGTTGCTTACCGTTTGGATCTTCCAACTCAATTGAGCTCAGTTCATCCTACCTTTCATGTGTCGAATTTGAAGAAGTGTCTTGCTGAACCGGAACATGTCATACCATTGGAGGAACTTACAATTGATGACAAACTCCACTTCGTGGAAGAACCTGTCGAAATTATGGACCGTAAGGTCAAAACTTTGAAACACAACAGGATTCTGATCGTCCGAGTCCGATGAAATGCCAAACGAGGACCTGAGTTTACCTGGGAGCGAGAGGATCAAATGATGCAGAAGTATCCTCACCTTTTCCCAGCTCCTCCATCTCCCTCAACTTAAAATTTCGGGACGAAATTTTCTTTAACATGTGGGTAATGTAATGACCCTGGATTTTCCAACTTATATTTATTAATATTTATTATTAATACTTGCGTGTTAATAAATGTATTTTTATACATTTACTTGTTACCATATTTGACTTTACATGTCTCGACTTGTCTTTGTGACACACGTACTTTACAAGAATAATATTTCGAATATTATTTACGTTCATGATTAATTATTATTAATCATTTTTAATTAACTAATATTACTAGTTAATTACTTGGGCTTTATTTATTTAATTGTTGCATACTTACTTGGACTTGGGCTTTTATTAATGGACATGGACTTGGAAGCCCACCCTACTTTCTAAATGAACTAGTAAGCCCACTTTTATGCTAGTGTTACATTAAGGTTAAACATGGATTAATTAACTTAAGTTGGAGACAAAATACTACAAGCATGCTAGAACTCTTTCCCATGCAATTTAACTTTAATACCATTCTAAGCTCACACCACCTTTCCATGCTTGAAAGACAAGTTTTGACTTCCCCTTTTCGTTGCAAAAACTGTCGGCCAATATGGGGGGAAAAGGAGTTCCATTTTCAATTTATCTTGTTACTTATTTGCAAGTATTCTTCATTCCATACACACACATACTTGCACTTCTTTTTCTCTCATCTTTTTTCTCTCAAAACTTTGTAAGTACCAACTTCATTTCTTCTTTCTTTTTCTTCCCAAAAACCGAATTCTAGCACTACATCATCATCATTTACTAGTTTGTAGTTTATTGTTGTTTGTTGTTGTTAAAGATCAAGTTCTATAACTTGTATCTTCATGTAATCTTGGTTACTTCCATCTTTGTTTGATGAAGAACCAAGAACAAGAATCTAAACTTGTTAGTTTATGGTTCTACACTTAAATGTTATAAAATTTAAAGTTCATAAACTTTATAATCATACTTGTGTTCATGTTTTTGTAGACTTGAAGTTTATTTCCTTAAGATCCAAACTTTGATTTGAATCTTCTCAAGTATGAAACAAACATGAACATAATACTTGTAACTTTAGTTTATTTCTTTCTTTTGTAAGTACTTTAAAGTTGTAATATTGTTAATTTGGTCAAGTATTACTAGTTAAACTTGATCTCATATTTCTTGAAATTAAAGTTAAACTTTATAAGTTCAAGAACATGAAAGTATAACTTTCTAGTTATAACTTCATACACTTATGTTGGATCTAAGTTTCTATAACTTATGGTCTTCTAATTTTATTGTAAACAAGAGCTTATAAGCTCATATACATTTTACAAGATGAAAATCTAAGTTTCATAACTTATGGTTTCATTAAAGTGAAGATCCAAGTTCTATAACTTAGGATCTAACTTAAGAACACTAGATCTAGACTTTCTAGTCTATGATCTTTAAGATCTAGCTAAGATCCAAGTTCTACAACTTAAGATTTTGTTTATTTAATTTGCTTTCAAGTTTGTAGCTTAATATTACTATTAGAACTCATGTATGTGTCGGATCTAAGATCTTGATGTAACTTTGGTTCATCAAAATACTTACAACTCTTAATTGAGTTGTGCTACATATATTAGACTTACACTAGTGTTATGATGGTCAAAACTTGGTTAAGAATATGCAAACACATCAACGAGTTGTACACTTGAAGCTATAAGCATCAAGGATGAGAACCGTGATGAGCATCAAGCACCAAGAACCCACCGGAACACCTTACCTACTGTTTTCCGGGTCTGATCATTAACCTGGGCTACTGGAAAAGTTGATTTCCAGCTATTTCGGTTCGATTAGATGATTTTCTGTTTAGACCTCGTCTTAATCCGAGTTACGGTTTAGGATTTATGGCCATCGAAAAGTCACTACACCCTTTTAACGTTGTGCTGAAATTTCTGACCTACTTGCACTTAAACCATCGCCACGGTCAAATGAAGATGAGTTTGGTTCTGTAAATTGGTCAAACTCTAGGGGACTCATATGCGGAGTCGTGGCCACTGGTCTCACCTCATTTCAGTTTGTATAGAGGTTGTGGCGACTGAACGAAGTCAGACTTTATTTCAAACTCTATTTTTGATTGAAACTTAGTTTACACTTTTTGATTAATGATGAATGATGATGATACTTAAGACCTAATTTACATACTTTTAAACCTTTGGGAACGATTTACTGACTTAGTAACTTTTGACTTAGGTTGAGGACCGTTTGGACAAACTACTTGCTTACTATCCCCGCGTATCGACTTTTACTACTTTCCACTGTGAGTTATAGCATTCCTTTTTTACTTTAACTATTTTGGGACTGAGAATACATGCGCGTTTTATGTTTTACATACTAGGCACGAGTACTTGAACTTTATATATGTGTGGGTTATACAACGGCATAAATGTTTTCCTTAGCTCGGTAACGTTTAGTCATTGGTCTTTGAACCGGTGAACGCGAATCTTAGATATGGATCCATAGGGTTTGACATCCCCACCCGGGCTAGTAGCGCTAGCATTTAACGGGTGTTTAATACTTCATAAACTTACGCACTCGCCAAGTGTACTTTTAGGGGGTGTTATTTACGTTAAGTTAGTTACCAAGTGTCCACGGTAATACATATACTTTTTATACTGTTTTGAAACACTGAAATCTCGTGGCCTACCTTACATTACTATTACATTAAACTATAGCTCACCAACCTTTGTGTTGACGTTTTTAAGCATGTTTTTCTCAGGTGCTTAAGGTTTGATTGCTTCCGCTGTAGTTTCCATGCTTTGTAAACTCCCGCTGCGCTTATTAGAGATGTCTTCGCATGAAACGTTTATCTTGCATTCACAAACCTTATTACTTTTGAACAATGTATTTGTAACGACCATTGGGTCACGTACTATCATTAATTGCTTCTATTCATAGAAGCATACTTTCGTTGTAAAACATTTGATGTTGGTTAAGATATCACCTTTTCTTATGAATGCAAAACTTCTTTTAAAACATCATATAGTGTTTGACCTTGTAATGATCCTGTTGTTGATGCTCCGTACACGTTGATTTTGTACGGGGCGTCACAACGTTTTTTTGGCTGATTGTCATTTTAATAAAAAATTGTTCCCTAGATTAGGGGGAGAAATGAAAAAATAAATAAAATGATGTTTCATGATGTGAACATCAATTAAGGTATCTTGATACTCGCACAAAAGAATGCGAAAAAAAATTCAAAAAAATAATGCATATGCAAGAACTTGCGAATAAATTGCGCGATGCATTTACAGATGCAAAAAGAGTGACTAAATCATATATATCAGCACTAAATGCTCTAGCAAGAATTAAAATTCCAAAAGATGGCAATAATGTCACTCATGAGTCTTTTGTCACGTCTGAAACGTGGAAGACAAATTAGTTCCAAAGATAAAAATCCTCGAAAAGGAAAATCAGCTGATAATGAGGTAAAAAAAAAGGGTGTTCAAGAAGAACCACAAATCAATATTCCTTCTGCCGAGGATATTGACGATGTAAATACATAAATTGCAATAAATTATGCAATATTATGGAACAGAAACAAAATGACAAATATTGATTTTTCATATAATCTTACAATGACATCATGAATAAAGATGATGATCTGGAACCAAAATCTGTCATTGCATGTCAAAATAGACATGATTGGACTCAATGGATAGGAGCAATACGAGCTGAATTAGAATCGCTCAATAAAAGAAAAGTTTTAGATCAATCGTTACCACTTTTAAAGATGTGAAACGTATAGGATACAAAAGAATTTTTATCCGAAAAAGAAATGTGCAAATGAAGTTACAAGGCAAAACTAGACTTGTAACTCAAGATTTTCCACAAAGACCAGAAATGAATTATGAGGACCTCCTGCAATGGATACAATTACTTATTAGATACTTAATCAACCTGGTAGTTACTTAAATGCATCTCATGGATGTTGTTACTACTTATCTGTATGGATCACTTGAGAGTGATATATATAAATATACATGAAGGGTTTAAGGTATCATAATCATCTAATGCAAAACCCAAGGGAATGTATTCCATTAAATCATAAAGATTTTTAAATGGGTTTATACAATCGGGACGTATGTGGTATAATTGATTAAATGACTACTTGATAAGAAAAGGGTATACATATAAACTTATTTGCATGTGTGTTTTATAAAAACAATGTTCGGATATGTGATCGTAGTTGTTTATGTCAATTATCTTAAATAAAGAAATCTATGAAGCCATTCAACTTCTAAAGAAAGATTTTGAAATGAAAAAATCAAGTATTATGTTGATTTACATATTGAGCATATGACTAATGACTTACTTAATACATCAAATAACTTATACCGAAAAGATTTTAAAATATTTTTAAAGACAAAACCATTGGTTGTTAGATCACTCAATATTGAAACTGATCCATTTCATCCCCGTGAAGACCATGAAGATCTTAACGGATCAGAAATTACATATCTTAGTGAAATTGGGGGCAATTATGTATTTTACAAATTGTACAAGACCTGACAATTCTTTTGCAGTTAATTTGTTGACAAGGTTCAGCTCAGCCTCTACCAAAAGACACTGGAATGGGATCAAGCACATATTTCGATACCTTCGAGGAACAAATGATTTATGATTATTTTATTCTAACGAATCAAAACAAGATTTGATTGGTTATGCAGATGCAGGTTATTTATCTGATCCACATAAAGCTAAATCTCAAACTGGATATGTATTTCTAAATGGAGGTACTGCAATATCATGGTGTTCTCAAAAATAAACACTTGTTGCAGCATCATCAAATCATGCCGAAGTGATTGCATTACATAAAGCCACTCGGGAATGTTTTTGATTGAGATCAATGACATAACTCATTACTAATTCTTGTGGACTAGAACGTGATAAAAGTCCAACAACTATATATGAAGATAATGCAGCTTGCATAATACAAATGAAAGAAGAGTATCAAAAGTGACAGAACAAAATATAAATGCTGACGAGGCGCCTAAGCCATAGACGGTCTTAACGGTCATAAGTTTGATTGAAAATAATGGTATGTTGGTAAGGCTCAGAAAAGACTAAAAGGGAATAGGAATTGAAACAAGGGTTTGAACAAACCATGAAGGAAACTGTAGACAAATCACATGGGCTAAACTTGTACATAAAAGATTTAGATGATACAGTTTCAGATGAAAACCTCAGATTCTTCTCATATACTCAAGATCTCGTAAAAGACAACCAGATTAAAATGAGATACGTTCAATCAACAACTCTGCTGATCTTTATACCAAAGCACTGTCAACCGCTGTTTTCAGAACACACGTTCACAATATTGGCATGAGGCAAGTTCAAAAGATGTGACGACTCAGCGATGTCTACTTGAGGGGGAGTCAACTCTATACTGCACTCTTTTTCCCTTGACTAAAGTTTTTATCCCACTGGGTTTTTCTTTAGCAAAGTTTTTAACGAGGCAGTACTAGTTGTTCTATAATAAAATTGTCATCTAAGGGGGAGTGTTATGATATTAAAATGTCAAAAGTGGTGGATGACAACTTCCACAAGAATCTAATATTTAGGAGACAAAATTGAATGAAGATATCGTGCTAGATTTTATATAGTAAATCTTAAGTATTATAAATATGCAACTGATGAATGTAAATAATATGTGAGTACCAAAAATATAATATACTCCATTACTCCTTATTTTCTCTCTTTCTCTCATTCTTATTATAACAATAGAAGTATTCAAATAATAGGTTACTAAAGATAATTATAAATAAATTATAACAACTTCCATTTTGTAAGTCTTCAGGGTAGTCGATAGGAGGAAACAAGTGTGGGGAAACAAACTTCACCTTTTGAAAGATATAGTTTAATTAAATGGCAAGTTGCTAATTATCCACATTTATTATTGGTAATGTTAGTCGTCTTAATCTATTATAATACAAACTTTAACCGTTTTGACGTTCTTTTAACAAATTTTATAATTTAATTAATCATTTTTAGCAAATTTTTCCCCCAGTCAAAACATACCTCTCGATCCGCAAAATGGGACAGAGTAAGAGGCGATGCATGAGGTGTGGCTCACAATGGTGTCCTCCGAATTTTCATCGTGATGCCACTCTGCCAGAGACGTGATGTCAGAAATCGGATGGAAGTGAGAAAAGCTAGATCTGTTATTAGAAAAAGGCGGGGAGAAAATGTCAAAGGTATTGCCTTTTTCATTCGTTTGAATCTACCACTGCACTGTAATTATTATTGACAATCATGTTTTTTAATTTTTATAAGGACATGTTGTATGAACTTTTAATTGTACTGTGTGTATTCATTTTTTGATTTATTTGTAACATCATATACTACTCGTATAATTTTTTTGACATGGAGCTTTATATAGATACCATGTGGTGTTTTATATGAATAACACACTAGCAAAACACTATACAAACAACTAATGATAATCCAAATGAATACCCACATTGAAGGTTTCTTAAACTTACACAGAACATATTAATTTCATTCAGACAAGTAGTCGTCTTTGAGAAATTATAGGTAAATCTAAGATCTAAATCAACCTAACAATAATAGAATGACATGAGTCGAGTTTAAACTTGTAACATTATATTCATGTTGCTCACTAGACACTAGTACACTTTATTATTTTCAGGAAGAAAGAAAGTCCTTATTTGTTTATTTATTTCTTTTATTTCATTTATTAAGATCCTGTATAATATATATTTACAGCCAGTACGAAACGGCGTACATTATTATATGTTAGTATAAGTATATACTAATACAAAGAGTTGACAAACGTTAATATGATTACTTCATAAAATAGAACATTGACCAAGCAAGGTATAATGTGTCATATAAGCAATAAAATGAGTTTCTATTATGCCGTCTAGTTTTTTTTTTTTTTTATAGATAGAATTTAAATGAACTATTTATTAAATGTTATTTCAGGCCTTAACGTGGATCAGTTTGCACTATCTGTTGAACACAACACTAACAACCAACTATATAATGGCAGAATTTGAACCCGAATACAGATAAGGCGGGTATAAATATTTTATAACTTTTTCATTGTCAGCAAGACTAAACACTGAAAAACACTTTTTTTGGTGAAAACAATTGTGTGAATTTTTTATATCCGTTAAATCCAGATGGTGCGGAAATCCACTTTGCGTAACACTATATTCTGCCCTTGCAACTATATATATATACTAACATCAGGCATACAATTGAAGCAAACAAAACACGATCATGTGTTCGGTGTGGTTGAACAGCCTCCCAATGAGAGTGAGCCAAGACTTTATACTTGCTGCTAGCTAGTGTTTGTCCGCCCCGATTGCTAGCTCAACCAACTACTAAATCATGGGTTAGGATCACTACAAAATAGTAAGCATTTTATAACGCTTTTTAAATTGATTTTTTACGCTTATGATTGCAAGAAATAAAAATCTTGACGCTTCGTATGAGCGTGGAAAATATGGGCGTCAGAAATAGTTTTAATTTTCTAACGCTTTATTGTATCAAAAAATAGTTCCTTTTTTGACGTTTTAGTACGTTAACGTGAAATCAGTTTTTAACACTTCCACATGTTAAAAAGCATCTAGTTTTTGACACTTCCCTATGTCAAAAAAGCTAAATTTTTGACACTTGCACGTGTCAAAGAAACTCAATTAAATCACGCGCTTTTGGTCAAACAATTCTACTTTGACACTCTTACAAAGCGTCAAAAACTTAAATTCATATATATATATATATATATATATATATATATATATATATATATATATATATATATATATATATATATATATGTGGGCAGGATCAATGGGGAAGTAACCAATCGGCGGGAAGCAAAAAGAAAAAAAATTCGTTTTTTGAAAAAACTTTGTTCACGAACATTATAGATTGGATGAAAATAAAAACATTTAGAAAAGACACTTTGTGATGAATGTTATTATTTTGGCGGGAAAACGATCGACAAAAATAACATTCAAGATAATATTGTTCGTGAAGAATGTTAACGTTTTTTTTTTCTTCATGTTTTGTGAAGTAAAATTTAGCCCGATTTAGAGTTTAGGGTTTAGGGTTTGGTGTTTTGGGTTTATTCCATAAACCCAAAACACCAAACCCTAAACCCTAAACTCTAAACCGTTCGTGTTAAAAACTCAATCTAAATCCTAAATCTAAACCCTAAATTTAAACCCTAAACCCTAAATTTCTAAACCCTAATATCTAAACCCCATAAACCCTAATATCTAAACCCTAATATCCAAACTCTAATATCTAAAACCTGAACATACGCTCGAAAAACACGATAATTATTATATATTACTTCTTCGAGCGTTTTCCCGCCAAAATAAAAACATTTATCACAAAGTGTCTCTACTAAATGTTCATATTTTCATCTCATCTATAATGTTCGTGAACAAAGTTTTTTCAATAAACAAAAAAAAAAAATTTTTGCTTCCCACCACTTCCCCCCGATTGGTTACTTCCCTCTTGATCCTACCACTATATATATATATATATATATATATATATATATATATATATATATATATATATATATATATATATATATATGGGCATGATCAATGGTGAAGTAACCAATCGGGGGGAAGTGGGGGGGAGCAAAAAAAAAATTTCTTCCCTTTTTTTTGGAATTTTTTTTCAAGCATCAAGATCAAACGAAAATATGAATATTTAGAAAAGACACTTCGTGATGAATGTTATTATTCAGGCGGAAAAATGATTGACAAAAATAATATTCAAGATAATATTGATCGTGAAGAATGTTAACGTTTTTTTTCTTCATGTTTTGTGAAGTAAAATTTAGCCCGATTTAGAGTTTAGGGTTTAGGGTTTTGGGTTTGATGTTTTGGGTTTAGTCCCAAAACCCCAAACCCTAAACTCTAAACCGTTAGTGTTAAAAACTCAATCTAAATCCTAAATCTAAATCCTAAACCGTAAATTTCTAAACCCTAATATCTAAAACCTCAACATACGCTCGAGAAACACGATAATTGTTATATATATTACTTCTTCGAGCATTTTTCCTCCAAAATAAAAACATTTATCACAAAGTGTCTTATTAAATGTTCATGTTTTCATCCAATCTATAATGTTCGTGAACAAAGTTTTTTCAAAAAACAAAGAAAAAAAAGTTTTGCTTCTCCCCGATTGGTTACTTCCCCCTTTATACCACCACTATATATATATATATATATATATATATATATATATATATATATATATATATATATATATATATTAAATATGTATTATGTATTATATATTGTCTAATATACTAAAATCATAGTAGCAACATCTGAAATATGAACTAATCTATCAAAACCTAGTTTCATATATACAAAAATAGAGAAGTCAAAATCAACCAATTTCAACTAATACTCTGCATCATTGTTAACAAAAACAACTCAGTTTCATCTCATTACAAAAACAATCCAGTTTCATCTCATAATAAAAACTACCCAAATGTCTTCAAATCTCTTTTACAAAAATTCACTATCTTTATCGTCACATAACTGCATCAAAACTTATTACCTTGCATCAAATAGAAAAAAATATTATTAGAAATGTCTAACAAAGCATATATAATAAAAAATGAACTACAAGAATTTGATTGATAATGGCTATCGTTAGCAACTCTTTAGATGGGCGAAGCTTCAAAAGGAACATATACAAATGACATGGCATGTGTCTTGACCCACAATAAAAATATTAGGGACACAAGTTACATTCATCACATTAGTATTTCGCTTGCCATGTCCTCTAATAATTCTAGAAAATTAGCACATTATTTAAAACTATATAATGCAATCTGGCATACTATTGCTAGCTTTAATGTATTAGAATTTCTATGTGACCCTTTATGTCAAAAGTATCATAAGTCAACTAAGAGACCACAACTAAACTACAAAGTACTATTTTGGTTATTAAGTTGAGTAGCGAAATGCAGCACATTACCTTTAAACCATACTTGATGTGAAAACTCTTGACATTTTAAACTGAAACATTTCGCCTATTGACCGGGCCCTAAAACGTACTCAAGTACACATATAATTAACCCAACTGAACTTGCGGGCATAGCCCAACGGTTCTCCCCATGTACTTTGTGTCATGGGATAGGGAGAGGTCATGAGTTCGATCCTTAGGGATGACATGATTTTCTTTAAATCAATTGAACACCAATAATGGTGATATATATTGACCATATAGGGATGTTTTACCGGATTCGTTCACGGACCCCTACCCGGAACCACTGCCCGAATGGATGTGTTCCCGGTACCGTCGATTGTGTTCGGGTTTCTGCCCGAACGTGTGTGTTACGTGTAAATGACGAGAGTCGTTGAAAGAAATGATCTACTGATGCCAAAAAAATCGCCGTTCAAAAACAAAAATATAATTAACCCAATTAGACGAAATCTTTCGCATTAAATATATTTCAATTCATGTGTTATCTGACTAAACACACAGTAGTATCACCACAAATAAATCAGTGAACATGAGTTGATAGTAAATAATCAGGAAACAAAAGTTCTTGCAACTTAAAACCTACATTTCAATCTAAAGCATTGAAATGTAGATTCAGGCTACACTTTATTACCTCCATTTCAACCTATTAGAATATAGCCTAATATTGAGTGAACATTGTTAAGAATTAAACATTAAATATATAGTTAAAAACCCTAACCTGTGTTCCCGATATTTCTCCCTGTAAGCTATGGAAGATATCCCCCGATGTAGAAGCACCATATCCTTGAAAAGCAGTTCTAAACACCCTAAGCTCTCCGGTACAATCATCAATTTTGTTTTTCCATAATCTTCATCTGTCTGCTTTACATTTCCATCTGTTTTCTTTGCATTTCTATCTGGTTATTTTGATTTTCAATCTTATTGTTTTGATATTTCACTTTATCCAACAAAAAACGATTTTCTCTTGTTGCAACATCACCTCGCATTCTTCTTAAATCAAACGTAAATTTAGTAACTTGAGTTTTAGTCACCCCAGGCCCATATAGACGAGCTCGTCCAGGCTTATTAGGACCCATCAACTCTATCATCACTTCTCTTGCAATATCTGACTGCTTTTAGGGATTCATAGTTTCGGATTTCTCAAGAGCCAATACCTTTTTTGAAATTCGAGCACTTGCTTGTTCCTGAAAATTTAAAAAGTTCAAACAACAAGAGATTAACTTTATTTCAGTGTATAATGATACCTTACTAAAAACTATATATAAATGTACTTTACATACCACGAACTCTCTTGATGTGTCTGTAACATATGACCCATCTTCTTTTTCATAAACAAATTTATAGAACTCAAGATCATTAGGCTCTCTATTGTGTTTCAACTTCTGTAAATCAAACAAAAATAATAATGAGTGTTGAAACTTAGGACAATATTCTATATATTCAATAAACACGGGATAGTACAATATTGAAGATGATATTTAAGTAACACCAGATATTTTCCTCATGGTCTGGTGTAGTTGCTTGGTTAGATGGAAGGGTATGCACTTCTCAAGTGAAGCAATGTGTGGGTCAGGGCTGTTGGGAAACTACAATAAAAACAAAATCCAGTTTCTATTATGACCAACTTTCAAGTACAAAATAACAATCATCACAACTAAAGCAAGTTCACCAAAAACAAAGTTTACCCGGAGTTCTGTCATAAGTTTTACACCGCAAGCTGCTTTGCATTCTCGCCAGTCTCTAGCGCTAGGGAGACTCGTGTTCGGTTCTTGAAGAAGATAGGTCATGAACCTACCACATAGACCTCAGGCAAATTTGATTGATTTATCAAAATTATTTACATGAACCAGAATTTTCTCCCCTACATTAAGCAAGTGCACATCTTTTGTTCTCATCTTTACGACCCTGATTATATTTCCTTTATCATCTATGAGATTAGTAAGATAATGTTAGATAAAAATAACACGATTATTTAATAGCTACTAGATGCTTTAACTTACCTATAATCTCAACTTCCTTTTGTAGCTTCTTTTCATAATCGTTGATTTCATATTCTTCAAAACTAGAAACGTGACTGGAAGATTCAGAATGTAAAGTTGCCGTGGATGGTTCAGAATGCAAAGTTGTCGATGGTTCAGAATGTATATATTGTGAATGACTAGTAGACGATGATGATGAATACTTTTGGCGAATTTTAGAAAGAAAATGAGGCCTAGGTGTCTGAAGAAAAGGTGACGCTTCATAGATGGAAATTATGTTGAGAAAAGTAATATCGTAGGCAACATAAGTTTTCTTGAGTGTTGTTGCATGGCTAATTTTGATGCATACATGTTCCAATTGTTTTTTAATCCTGTCAAATAGTTCTGTGTTAGAAATGAATCAAATATATTATCAGTTATAACAAATAAAATATAATCCTATCAAACAATTATGTGAACTTACAAATTACAAGAGTTGATGCACCTTTGTTGAACTTATTAGTAAGCACTATAATCTTCCTGACCTTCAAAAAGATTAAATTTCTAATCAGTTACCAGTTACAATATATTTAGAACAATATAATCCTGTCAAACAGACTAAAGAGATTCAACTTATAACATCTAAAGATTAAACCCACAATATATATAAAACAATAAAAATATGAGTAGCAAAAACAGAGATATAGATGCTCTACTTACCTGTACTTTCTGCATAGAAATATGGTATATATACATGTATACTTACAACGGGATATTAAATACATCAGAGAATAAAAAAAACTTAATACATCAAAACTTTATTTAAACTTCAAGCACTTAATATACACTTAAGTACATATATTCATATCACATTATCAATCCTACGCCAACTAGTCTCATTAACATCATTGATCATTGGAATATGAGAAGGGATACATTGAGTATACGAGTCATTATCATCCCCATTTACATTGGTACCCATGTCATATGTATCCCTTGGCTTAGTCATAAATACATGTGACCATCCAATGTCGTTCATATCATCTATGTAGAACACTTGCTTAGCTTGAGAGGAAATTATATAAGGATCGTCGGACAATTTTTCACCAGTATGTATTAGGGGTCTAGAGAAATTCACAAGTGGAAACCCATACTTATCTGGAATAATCGATGAAAGAATAAAAGATTCTTTTTTCATGCATATCCAAGGAGGTAGATTATAAGGAATTAGCAAAACAGGCCATGTACTATATGACGTGTTCATGGTACGATAAGGATTAAATCCGTCACTGGCAAGACCAAGCCTCACATTACGAGGATCTGAGGTAAATTCTGGATACCGAGCATCTAAGGCCTTCCACACAAGACCATCACCCGGATGTCTTAACTTTTCGACTTTAGTTAGACCTATACTATGCCACCTCATATCCTTTGCGGTTTTCTCTGACATAAATAACCTTTTTAGTCTTGGAATTAGGGGAAAATAACGAAAAACTTTAGCTGGCTTATTTGACTTGTATGATTTTGAACTTTCAGTCATTTCACCCCTGGTATCACTTACATATCGTGAAGTGTTACACACGTGACATGATTGTTGACTTTTCCTTTCTCCCCAATACAACATACAATCTTTAGGACATGCATCTATTTTCTCATAACCAAGTCCTAGATCTTTGGTTAATTTTTTAGCTTCGTTCACATATGATGGTAGTGAAGTAATATGAGGAAATGTGTGCCTTCAAAGTTCTAGTAACATACCAAAAGCCTTGTCAGATATTCCACCCGCACATTTGATATGGTACAAGTGTAATGTAAAGGACAAATTGGAATACTTGCAACCAGGGTATAGTTCTTTGTCACATTCTTCTAACAACTTTTTATATGTATCACCCATAACATTGTGATCAACATTTTGGTCGGGTTCACTAATATCTCCATCAACAGTTAGATTTATTTCTTGTTCATAATCAGAAGGCAAAGAACTTGCACCAAAGATATCGTGAATTAAACCTCTTATGTCATTTTGACCCAAAGACGTTTCTTGAACAATACTCGAATGAGATAGTCGTGGTCATTCCACATGTTCCCCATGAAACGTCCATGTTGTATATCCCGTTAAAAATCCAGAACAAAGTATGTGAGCATTAACCGTATCAACATCATGCCATTTAGGATTGCAACATTTACGACATGGACATACAATTGATCCTCTAATAGACTTAACACGAGCAAAATCAATAAAATTCTGGACTCCATCTTAAAAGTGTTGCTTTTTATTTGAGCTTGAATCCAATTTTTGTCCATTATTTTAACTTAATTACCTATAAATGTATGATTACCATAATAGCAAATTAGTACTATATTTGATCCCTTTATATCAACATTAATCTATAAGAACAAAATGACTCAGAACAATGTGAATCAACATATGCAATCAAAATGACATTCAATCAAAATGCTAACACAATGACTCGAATACCACAAACTGTCCTGCTACAGCCTGAAATTCAAACAGGAAATAAATCATATTTTCAACCGACTGCTTTAAACAATCCCCCATCACTAACTTCCTACACACTGTTAAAAAAACAAGTCAAACAAAGAAAAATCAAAATATAAAGTACACTAAAAAGGAAAGAAAAAATCTAATTTAAACTGAACAAAATCAATAAATCATATTCAATTAGGTCAAGGACTCAATTTTTTTCAGTTAAATCATTCACAACCCTACTGATAGATATAGTGAACAAACTCACCTGCAAATGAGATAAATGCTTAAGTCAATCGGTGAAGAAGCCAATATTTAATCAAGTAACTACGTATTTATTCCAATCAATTAGCTTCTACGTTTATGTCAATTTGATACCTCGCGCACCACAAAGTGTCCTGCTACAGCCTGAAATTCAAACGAGAAATTAATCATATTGACAACCTAATGCTTTAAAGCCAAAATCTAATTTAAACTGAAAAAAATCCATAAATCATATTCAATTAGGTCAAGCACTACAAAATTTTCAGTAAGATCATTCAAAACCCTAACTAATTGATAGATATAGTGAACTCGTGAAACCCTAACTCACCTGCGAATGAGAAAAATGCTTAAGTCAATCGGTGAAGGAGGAGATAGTTGCTTAAGTCAATCGATGAACAAGCCAAACTAATTGTGTCTCTGTGAATTGATGTAGATAACCGAGAGAAAAAAAAGGTACTCCGTATAAGAGCACAGGGTGCCCGGAGTCGACCCCCCCGCCGTCCCCCAAAAATCGACGCCGAGACCGCCGTCGTCCGACACCGATCCACCGTCGCCACCGTTAATTCTCGCCGTCGATCTTCGATTTCGAGCCAGAGACGCTGCCATTTGACCGTTACTTTTTTTTTTCTTTTTTTGATTCCAACGGTCCACAACTTCAAAAACACAATAAATACTCCAACACTTCAAACCACTTCACTTTCATTCTCATCTATTTTTTTCTTTCTAACAAATCCAATTTCTTTACTTAAATCAAACATAAAAATATGAATCCAAACTCCAACAACCCAAAACACCCTAATTATATTTACAATGAGGATAACCCCCTTGGTCACAATTGGAATTGGTCTGGATTTAATGCTCAATTTGTAGAAGAAGATGAACCAACACAATCTCAAGTACCACAAACTCAAATGACACTCGAGGAATACGTAGATTTCACTTCTTGGATGAACGAGAGAAGGACCACACATTCTCAAGTACCACACGATCAATCACAAAATCAATCATTCACTCCATCCGTAGAAGACGAGGTCGCTGCACCAACATCCTCCAAGTCGAAGCCGAAATCGAAAGGTAAAGAAAAGGTTGTAGAAGGTGGACATTCAAATCGAAACACACCGACGGGCATCATTCAAAATTCGTGGAATGAATATGACAAGTTAAGGTTGGCGGAGAGTTGGGTGAACATATCCGAGGATGGAATTGATGGAAACGCACGGACGGGTATCATTCAAAACTATATTATTATTATTACTGATATGATTATGATTATTGATTATGAATATGTCGATTATGATTATGAATATGATAAACTGATTATGATGATACAACACTGATGACGATTATGATTATGAATATGATACACGGATTATTCAAAATGATTATGTATAAACTGATTATGATTATGAATATGTCGATTATGATTATGATTATGATATGAGTAAACTGATTATGATTATGAATATTGGTATTGTTAATTAGATTATTGTTATGATTTAGGTTATTGTTATGATTTAGATTATTGTTGGGATTGGTGATTGTTATGATTAGATTATAATTTAGATTATTGTTATGATTGTTATGATTAGATTATTGTTATGATTTAGATTATTGTGATGATTTTTATTATAATTTAGGTGATTGGTAATCGTTAATGATTTTGCTTATTGTTATGATTTAGGAGCATCATTTTGGCAATTGGTGTGGCACGACTATCACACACGAAGACCACCTTTTGAGCGAACAAAAGATGCGTTGTCATCAAAGTGGACAAAGTTGAATGCCGATTGCAACAAGTTTAATGGTATTGTGAATCGTATGAAAACTGATAGGAGTGGAGAAAATGATATGATGTTTCGTGATAGGTGTGACGCTATGTATAAAGTAGAGACCGGGAAAAGGTTCTATAGTCACCGGGCGTGGAGCTTTTTGCAAAACAAGCCAAAGTGGCTTCATCCGGATCCGGTTGTAATTGGTACTTGAAATAAGAGACGGGAACCACGCGTGGAAGAGGTGGCGGCTAATGAGCCGAATGAACCGATTGATTTGAATGATGAGACTACTACAAACGCAAGCTCGAACCCTAACCCGAACCAAGAAATGTATGGTCCCGATCGTTTGCCACATCTACCGGGTAAGCCGAGAAAGTCAAGGAAAAAGAGTAGTGATTCCACACCGTCGAACTCATCCCGTGAATCGTTGCATCAATCAATTGCAATCAACCATGACGTTGTAACCGAAGAGAAAAAAAAAGTATTACCAAAAGAAGCAAGTGGAGTTGGAAATGAGGACGTTGGCGATTAATATGACCAATGAGGACGAGGAGATCATTGAGATGCAAAAGGCAATGATCCGACGCGAGTCGAAGAAGCGCTTTCAAGAGGCGCAACAAATGGATTCGGATTAGGGATTTTTATTTATAATCGAATATGTAATCGAATATTTGTCATGTTTGGATTTCGTATTGTTTGTTTTTTAGGATTTTAATGTTTGGTTTTTATTAAATAATTGTTTACTTGTGTTTAAATTTATGTCTTTAATTATTTAGTTATAAAAAAAGAAAATAAAAATGATTAAAAAAATTAAAAAATAATTGGACACTGAAAAATGGACACTGAAAATGGACACTGTTGACACCCTCACCCAACAGCCAGTCAGTCAATCTCAGTGTCCAAAATGGACACTGAAAATTGACACTGAAGAAGACCACGGGCACCTCGTGCTCTAATAGAAAAATAGGAAAAAGGATCAGAGGAACTTGAACTTGTAAAGAAAAATAGATCGTGCGTGAAAATAGAATTTAACGGGTTAAATAATATCCGGTGAAACCCATGGATTTTTGGATCTAGTATGCGTAAAAAATAAATAATATTCTATTTATTTCTTTTAAATTTTTTGACACTTTCGTATGCCAGGAACTATTTCTGTTTTTGGCACCTACAATTGTACAAGTCTTTTTAACTTTGTGAAGTGTCAAAAATATCTCATGTGTGTGAGATCAATTTCTATACCTTCATAAACGTCAAAAAGTAATAAAAACTTTCACGCTTGTATTAATCGTGAGAAGATAATCGTCAAAAACTTGAAACTTTTTTGTAGTGAATCCAATTCCCTCCGAAAACAACCCTTGACAACTCGATATTTAAATGAAAATCCATCATAATATAAATCGCTAATAAGTCTAGTTGACTTGGGAGAGTTAGGATCAATTTAATATTTCTCTTAGATCATTGACTTCCAAAGGGCAAGTTGTATAAGGCTCCGAATATCTTCGAGTCAATAGACGCAATGCAAAGACGTAGAGATGAGATCGGTACAGGTACCGTACCGTACCGATACCAAAAATAAGAAAAATCAAGAACCGGATACTGTACCGAATACCGAAATCGATACCGGTATCGGTACCGGTATTTTCGATATTATACTCGGGCAGAGGGAGTATGGGTCAAATGGGGTCAGATGACCCCAATGGTTCACTCAATTTAAGTGTAAAATTTTTTAGTATTTTGATTCACCCCATGTCCAATAAAGCCCCGTCACTAATAAAAAATAATTAGGAGTTTATGGGTGCAGGTGAAAAAAGTATCGTAGAAATAAATGCGGAAGATGAGTTTGTACCCCAGTAATTTTACATTAATTTTTTCTGTAGTCCCTCACTTATATTAATATTAAGTAGATTAACCTTCAATATTTTACAAGTTACCATTCCAACCCATATAACCATTATTTATTACTCGTATAAAAATACAGAGTATTACATCTTGAACTTAAATGTATAACTAATTTAAAATTGATGTTGATATTCATATAGCTAATTTATTTTGAATCGATATCCATATAACTAAAATAATTTTTTTTTAAATATCGTATGCGAAAAATAGAAATTTTAGTTATATCAACATTTACAAAATCATTGATTTTATTTGATGTTTCATATACAATAATAGTTCACTAATCCAATATTTTTTTTGCCCCCGTCAAATAGAATTCCTGGATCCGCCACTGGCCGTAGTAGGGGTTGAAAATGATGTAGTGTTCCCAATAAAGAGGCTTTTTATAGGGGTAGTAATGTAAAATAGAATGGCGTGAGATTTTATTGGGTACCACGTTTTACAGGCAGTATGACTTCTCTCACTTTCTTAAAACCGCGATTTTAAGGCTAAAAAACGTGAAAAATCAATATTTTAAATTTATTTACCAAACACTATAGAAAGATTATTTGTGATTTTGTAATGGCAGTAATCAAAAAATTATGTTTTAATCGTTAACACAAACACCTTCAGTTTGTGAAACTTATATAAGTGAAAGAAGTAATCATAATTTTTAACGGTTAAAGTGTCAACAAAACATTTAAGAGCGCGAGAAATGAACATATTTATATTTACGACTATTAAAAGTGTCAAAAATATGAGTATTTTTGAGTGAGAATATATTCACCGTTAAAAGCTTAAAAACTTAAGCATGAGTTTTTTGAATCGTCAAAAACTATATTTAAGCATCAAAATTTAGACTCTGTTTGTTTTTTATTTTTAACAAATTCTGTGGTCTGAATGAACTTATTATATTTGTAAGAAATAAGTGATGAATAAATAATTATTGTTTGTTTTATGTGCTAAATAACTGACTTAATAATTAAAATTACAAATTTAACCCTATAATATGATAGTTATAGGCAGTTATGTTATCAATTTGAAAGAGAATGAGCGAATATGAAAATTCACATTTTCATGACATAAAATATTAAGACATTATATTTTCATTAAGTAAAAAACAAACACCATACGACTTATTCAATTTATAGTTTTAAGCCCAATAAAGTTCATTAAGTTCTAAACAAACGAGGCCTTAGGACCCCCAACTTAAAAAACTTTTTCTTAGTCTTGAGTTTATTTACTTTTCACTTAATAGTTTATTTCTGTACAGGTTTTAATTCAGTAGGTAAGATTTCTATTTCTTTATTAATTAATCTGAAAATTAGTCTATTTTTAGAGACTTAAAATCAGACCCCACTTTCCCAACATAAGTATATGAAAACACTACTTAATACAAAATAAAATAAAATGTCCTTTCTTAAATCTATCTTGTATTATTATGCATATCATCCATGACCAATTCAATACCCGATTCATAGCCCCAATTAAAAACGCCCAATTTAAGAACATATTCATTTAACTTCTTTCTTACGTAGATTTTAAACTTTTCTTCTTTGATCGTCAAATGCAGATGATTTGAAACTTTCCTTCTGGTACCGTCTCTCACATCGCACACATACATATATATGTACCTGATCAAAACCCAATATGAGATATGATTAGTTTGAGTACTTAATTTAAATAAAAGGAGATCAATTGATCAATTGTTTTATCTCTGACAATCATGCAAGTTCGATCGGAATCTGAGAATTCGGGAGGGTGTAAAACAAGCAATTAATTAATCTACTCAATGAGATTGGGTAATTATTATCTAAAGTGTTGAATTGTGATGAAGACAATCGAAATTCAACCGGAATTGAGTAAACTTATACCTGAGATGTAATTTCGGCAGAGTAAGTTTACAGTGTGTGGAGTTATTGAAATGAATGACTCAAGCGGTCTACTTATAGGCAAGAAAGTTTGTTACGTGCGTGGATGACGTGGCGCACGTACCACTTGTGTATGTAACAAACTTTCCTAGATAGTTGGGCTGATGTGGCACAGACGTTCCGCTCGTGTGCCACTGCCTAGATAGTTTGAGACACGTGTGCAGTCTACCGGATTGCACACAGAATGTCCAAGCTAAAAGGCTTACGTGTAAACACAGCCTAATATGTAGTGACCCGAACTTTTCCATGTTTATATATATTAATTGAGATTGATATTTACATGACTAAATGTTTCCAACGTGTTAAGCAATCAAACTTGTTAAGCCTTGATTAAATGAAATAAGTTTCATATAGACAATTGATCACCCAAGTTGACCGGCGATTCACGAACGTTACAAATTTGTAAAAACTACATGTTGTGGTATATATATATATATATATATATATATATATATATATATATATATATATATATATATATATATATATATATATATATGGTTGACATGAGATTATGATGAGTAAGTATCTCACTAAATATATTAACAATGTGTGATATACATAAGAAATGAGATTACTAAGTTAAGAAACTCGAAATGATATATATAACGATTATCGTTATGATAACGTCTACTAAATACATATGTATCATATTAAGATATTGATACACTATATTTAACATGATAAAATGATATTTAAATATATCATTAAGTGTGTTAACAATGAACTACATATGTAAAAACAAGACTACTAACTCAAGAATTACGAAACAACACTTATATGTAACGATTATCGTTGTAACGATATTTTAATGTATATATCATATTAAGAGATATTCATACATCATAATATCATGATAATATAATAATTTAACATCTCATTTGATATAATAAACATTGGGTTAACAACATTAATTGAGATCGTTAACTTAAAGGTTTCAAAACAACATTTACATGTAACGACTAACGAAGACTTAACGACTCCATTAGAATGTATATACATGTTGTGTTTTGATATGTATTCTTACACTTTTGAAAGACTTCAAGACACATATCAAAGTACTTCTACTTAACAAAAATGCTTACAATTACATCCTCATTCAGTTTCATCAACAATTCTACTCGTATGCACCCGTATTCGTACTCGTACAATACACAGCTTTTAGATGTATGTACTATTAGTATATACACTCCAATGATCAGCTCTTAGCAGCCCATGTGAGTCACCTAACACATGTGGGAACCATCATTTGGCAACTAGCATGAAATATCTCATAAAATTACAAAAATATTAGTAATCATTCATGACTTATTTACATGAAAACAAAATTACATATCCTTTATATCTAATCCATATACCAACGACCAAAAACACCTACAAACACTTTCATTCTTCAATTTTCTTCATCTAATTGATCTCTCTCAAGTTCCATCTTCAAGTTCTAAGTGTTCTTCATAAATTCCATAAGTATAGTTTCATAAAAATCAAGAATACTTCCAAGTTTGCAAGTCTACTTCCAAGCTTTCTAATCCATTCCAAGTAATCATCTAAGATCAAGGAACCTTTGTTATTTAAAGTAGGTTATATTTCTAATTCAAGGTAATATTCATATTCAAACTTTGATTCAATTTCTACAACTATAACAATCTTATTTCGAGTGAAAATCTTACTTGAACTGTTTTCGTGTCATGATTCTGTTTCAAAAAATTTCAAGCCATCCAAAGATCCTTTGAAGATAGATCCATTTTTCTCATTTCCAGTAGTTTTATCCAGAAAACTTGAGGTAGTAATGATGTTCATAACATCATTCGATTCATACATATAAAGCTATCTTATTCGAAGGTTTAAACTTGTAATCACTAGAACATAGTTTAGTTAATTTTAAACTTGTTCGCAAACAAAAGTTAATCCTTCTAACTTGACTTTTAAAATCAACTAAACACATGTTCTATATCTATATGATATCCTAACTTAATGATTTAAAACCTGGAAACACGATGAATACCATAAAATCGGATATACGCCGTCGTAGTGAAACCGAGGGCTGTTTTGGTTTGGATAATTAAAAACTATGATGAACTTTGATTTAAAATTTGTTCTTCTGGGAAAATGATTTTTCATATGAATATGAAACTATATCCAAAAATCTTGGTTAAACTCAAAGTGAAAGTATGTTTTTCAAAATGGTCATCAAGATGTCGTTCTTTCGACGGAAATGACTACCTCTTTAGTAATTGACATGTTACTTAAATTTCTGACTATAAACCTATACTTTTTCGGTTTGTATTCTTAAATTAGAGTTCAATATGAAACCATAGCAATTTGATTCACTCAAAACGAATTTAAAATGAAGAAGTTATGAGTAAAACAAGATTGGATATTTTTGATCTTTTTAGCTACGGGAAATGTTTAACAAATCTATACAAATCATATCCTAGCTAACTTATATTGTATTATACATGTATTCTAATATATTATGTAATTTTGGGATACCATAGACACGTATGCAAATGTTTTGACATATTATATCGACCCATGTATATATATTATTTAGAACAACCATAGATACTCTATATGCAGTAATATTGGAGTTAGCGATACAGGGTTGAGGTTGATTCTAAAAATATATATACTTTGAGTTGTGATCTAGCCTGAGACGTGTATACACTGGGTCGTGGATTGATTCAAGATAATATATATCTATTTATTTCTGTACATCTAACTATGGACAACTAGTTGTAGGTTACTAACGAGGACAGCTGACTTAATACACTCAAATCTTTAAAACATAATAAAAATGGTTGTAATTATATTTTGATCATACTTTGATATATATGTACATATTTGTATAGGTTCGTGAATCGATCCGTGGCCAAGTCTTATTTCCGAGGAAGGAAATATCTGTGAAAGTGAGTTATAGTTCCACTTTTAAAATCTAATATTTTTGAGATGAGAATACATGCAGGTTTTATAATTGATTTACAAAATAGACACAAGTACGTGAAACAACATTCTATGGTTGAATTATCGAAATCGAATATGCCCCTTTTTATTAAGTCTGGTAATCTAAGAATTAGGGAACAGACACCCTAATTGACGCGAATCCTAAAGATAGATCTATTGGGCCTAACAAACCCCATCCAAAGTACCAGATGCTTTAGTACTTCGAAATTTATATCATATCCGAAGGGTGTCCCGGAATGATGGGGATATTCTTATATATGCATCTTGTTAATGTCGGTTACCAGGTGTTCACCATATGAATGATTTTTATCTCTATGTAGGGATGTGTATTGAAATATGAAACCTTGTGGTCTATTGTTACGATTTGATATATATAGGTTAAACCTATAACTCACCAACATTTTTGTTGACGTTTAAAGCATGTTTATTCTCAGGTGAATATTAAGAGCTTCCGCTGTTTCATACTAAAATAAGGACAAGATTTGAAGTCCATGTTTGTATGATATTGTGTAAAAACTGCATTCAAGAAACATATGTCGATGTAATATATTTCTATTGTAAACCATTATGTAATGATCGTGTGTAAACAGTATATTTTAGATTATCATTATTTGATAATCTACGTAATGTTTTTAAAACCTTTATTGATAAAATAAAGGTTATGGTTGTTTTAAAAATGAATGCAGTCTTTGAAAAACGTCTCATATAGAGGTCAAAACCTCGCAACGAAATCAATTAATATGGAACGTTTATAATCAATATGAACGGGACATTTTAGTTGGTATCCGAGCGTTGGTCTTAGAGAATCATAAAATTTGCATTAGTGTGTCTTATCGAGTTTGTTAGGATGCATTAGTGAGTCTGGACTTCGACCGTGTTTTCTTTAAAAATGATTGCTTAACATTTTTGTTGGAAACTATATATTATTAACATGTAAATATTATGTGATATATTAATCTCTTAACATGTTTGATATTTTGTGATAGATGTCTACCTCTAGCACAAATCTCATTGACTCACCTAATAATAACGAAGAGTCGAATATATATTGGCAAGATTCACAAGTTTCCGAAGAACCAGAAGAAGAGGAAATGGAACCGGAAGAAGAAGAAGAACCAGAAGAAGAGGAACCGAAAGAAGAAGAGGTTCCGGAGGGGAGAATAGTAGGAACCACAGAAAACCGGTCAAATAAAAGAAAATCCTCAACCAATGGACCAAAGTTAATAATGGTCAATGGTGTTTCCGCAAAGGAAGCAAAATATTGGGAAAATTACCAATTTTCCGATGAATCGGATCCTGATGAGGATTCCGATGATGTTATAGAAATTACCCCGACCCAATTTAATGAGGCAAAAGAAAATAATAAGGGAAAAGGCATCAAAATAGAGAAATCTGATTCCAACCCCGATGAACTTTATATGTACCGTCAACACTCGTATTTTCAATATCATGACAACAACCCGGGAACCTCTAAACCACCGGGTTTTTCTAAACCAATGTGGAAAACAACGACTCGTATTAGAGGAACATCATATATCCCTAGAAGATTAGGAAAAAGAACCAAGTCCGAAGAAGAAGAAACCAGTGATTCAGATTAGAGGGGTGTGAGCATGATGTGTAATAAATGTATTGTAGTGTGCTTGTACTTTTGTGTTCTATATAAAAATTGCTTGTATTGTTTGTTATTACGAATCTAATCCTTGTCTATTTTACAGTATAAAAACAAAATGGACGTTAAGGGTAGACAACCGAATATTTTAGAAGACCTACCAGATGATATGATTGAGGAAATCTTGTCTAGAGTCGGTCAGAATTCATCAGCACATTTAGTTATGGCGAAATTAACTTGTCAAACATTTGAAAGACTTTCCAGAAATTCCTTAGTTTATAAAAGGCTTTCCTTTGATAGGTGGGGTATATCACATTGGGAAGACTTTAAGTTACGCCGTGTTTTCTTTAAAGCATTAAATACGGGGAACCCAAATGCAATTTTACGCTACGGGTTAAGAACCTATTTTGACTCAACATATCTCAACATAGGATTTCGTGAATTAGAAAGAGCTTCTAACATGCAACATAAAGAAGCATGTTATGCTTACGGGTTAGTAATGTTCGCTTCTTACCAAAGTGATAAAAAGAACATCGGATTGCAGCTTTTAAATAAAACTTTCCCACAAGTGACGGATTCAGTAGTTGGGGTGAGAAACAAGGTTTTTAGATTATTACGGGGCTGTTGGACATTACGAAACCCTCGTCCTTTTGACGATATTACAACATGCTGCCTAGCAAATGGTCATAACGGTTATTTTTCACAAGACCAAGGATGGGAAGTCGTCTTAGTAAAACCAAAATGCATGACTTGTTTCTGGACTTATGAATTACGTGTCTTTATTTCCTTTGCTGAACAACTTGCGTATTAATTAGATTTATCTTCAAAACTGTCCTGTATCATAGTGTACTATATTTCATGTTATATGTAATATAGCGAAGTTGTAAGTTTGAAGAATATTTGTATGTGATATATTATTATAATCAGTTTTTCATATGGAATTGTAGTAGTTGAATTGTATGTTAGCTACTAAGTATGAACTTAACGGGTAGGTAGTACCCGAATTTAAACTTATAAAACGCTAATATGAAGAAAAAGCTTTTATAAATGAGTTCATATTATGCTACGAGATACTATTGACTACTCTTAATATTCTGTATGATTAACTTGTTTCATTTAACTATTTTGAAGGAAATGGCACCGACTACTCGACACACCTTGAATATGAGCGAAGAGGAATTTCGTGCCTTTCTTGCTTCAAACATAGCCGCAGTACAGGCCGCGCTACATACCAACAATAACTATGAATCTAGCAATACAGCTAACGGTGCAAGAAATCGTGTAGGATGCTCCTACAAGGAATTCACTGCCTGCAAACCTTCAGAATTTGATGAGATCGAAGGACCAATCGGATTGAAACGGTGGACCGAGAAAGTTGAATCGGTGTTTGCCATAAGTAAGTGTGATGAAGGAGACAAAGTGAAGTACGCTACGCATACCTTCACAAGTATTGCGTTAACATGGTGGAATACCTATCTAGAGCAAGTGGGACAAGATGCTGCTTACGCGCTACCATGGTCAGCATTCAAGCACTTGATGAACGAGAAGTACCGTCCCAGAACCGAGGTCAATAAGCTCAAGTTAGAACTTAGAGGGTTACGAACACAGGGATTCGATATTACTTCGTACGAAAGACGATTCACAGAATTGTGCCTATTGTGTCCGAGAGCGTTCGAAGATGAGGAAGAGAAGATCGACGCATTTGTGAAAGGGTTAACGGAGAGAATCCAAGAAGATATAAGTTCACACGAGCCTGCCTCCATACAAAAGGCATGTAGAATGGCTCACAAACTAGTGAACTAGATTGAGGGAAGAATTAAAGAACAGGCGGCCGAAGAGGCCAACGTGAAGCTAGTCAAAAGAAAGTGGGAGGAAAATGGTGATAAGAGTCACCAAAACAACAAAAACTATCCCAACAATCGCAACTATAACAAACGGCACAGCAACAAAAATAATAACAACAACTACAACAATCATCCCAACAACAATAACAACCGCAACAACAACAATAATCAGAAGCAGCTATGCCAAAGGTGTGAAAAGTATCACTCGGGGTTCTGCACCAAATTTTGCAACAAGTGTAAAAGAAATGGTCATAGCGCGGCGAAGTGTGAGGTCTACGGACCAGGGGTTAACAGTACGAAAGGAACAAATGGTGTCGGAACGAGTAATGGCGGAGCAAGTAGTGTCGGAGCAAGTTATGCCAATGTAGTTTGTTATAAATGTGGAAAATGCCACATTATTAGAAATTGCCCGAACTAGGAGAACACGAATGGACAAAGCCGCGAAAGAGTTTTCAATATTAATGCGGCAGAGGCACAGAAAGACCCGGAGCTTGTTACGGGTACGTTTCTTATTGACAATAAATCTGCTTACGTTTTATTTGATTCGGGTGCGGATAGAAGCTATATGAGTAAAGATTTTTGTGCTAAATTAAGTTATCCATTGATGCCGTTGGATAGTAAATTTTTACTCGAATTAGCAAACGGTAAATTAATTTCAGCAGATTATATATGCCGGAATCGAGAAATTAAACTGGTAGCGAAATATTTAAGATTGATTTGATACCAGTAGAGTTAGGGAGTTTTGATGTAATAGTTGGCATGAACTGGCTGAAGGAAATGAAAGCAGAGATCGTATGTTACAAAAATGCAATTCGCATTGTACGAGAAGAAGGAGAACCCTTAATGGTATACGGAGAAAAGGGCAACACGAAGCTACATCTTATTAGTAATTTGAAGGCACAAAAACTAATAAGAAAAGGTTGCTATGCTGTTCTAGCACACGTCGAGAAAGTACAAACTGAAGAAAAGAGCATCAATGATGTTCCCGTCGCAAAAGAATTTCCCGATGTATTTTCGAAAGAATTACCAGGACTACCTCCACATCGATCTGTTGAATTTCAAATAGATCTTGTACCAGGAGCTGCACCAATAGCTCGTGCTCCTTACAGACTCGCACCCAGCGAGATGAAAGAACTGCAAAGCCAACAGCAAGAACTATTAGAACGTGGTTTCATTCGACCAAGCACATCACCATGGGGAGCTCCTGTTTTGTTTGTCAAGAAGAAGGATGGTACATTTAGGTTGTGTATTGACTACAGAGATTTGAATAAACTTACCATCAAAAACCGTTATCCACTGCCGAGAATTGACAACTTATTTGATCAACTACAAGGCTCGTCGGTTTATTCGAAAATCGATTTACGTTCTGGATATCATCAAATGCGAGTAAAGGAGGATGATATTCCAAAAACTGCTTTTAGGACGCGTTATGGTCATTACGAGTTTATGGTTATGCCATTTGGATTGACTAACGCACCAGCTGTGTTCATGGACCTTATGAACCGAGTGTGTGGGCCATATCTTGACAAGTTTGTCATTTTTTTCATCGATGACATACTTATTTACTCAAAGAATGATCAAGAGCACGAAGAACATTTGAGAAAAGTGCTAGAAGTATTGAGGAAAGAAAAACTGTACGCTAAGTTTTCAAAGTGTGCATTTTGGTTGGAAGAAGTTCAATTCCTCGGTCACATAGTGAACAAAGAAGGTATCCAGGTGGACCCGGCAAAGATCGAAACCGTTGAAAAGTGGGAAACCCCAAAAACTCCGAAGCATATACGTCAATTTTTAGGATTGGCTGGTTACTACAGAAGATTCATCCAAGATTTCTCAAAAATAGCAAAACCCTTGACTGCATTAACGCATAAAGGGAAGAAATTTGAATGGAAGGATGAACAAGAGAAGGCGTTTCAGTTATTGAAGAAAAAGCTAACTACGGCACCTATATTGTCATTGCCTGAAGGGAATAATGATTTTGTGATTTATTGTGACGCATCAAAGCAAGATCTCGGTTGTGTATTAATGCAACGAACGAAGGTGATTGCTTATGCGTCTAGACAATTGAAGATTCACGAGCAAAATTATACAACTCACGATTTGGAATTGGGTGCTGTTGTTTTTGCATTAAAGACTTGGAGGCATTATTTATATGGAGTCAAAAGTATTATATATACCGACCACAAAAGTCTCCAACATATATTTAATCAGAAGCAACTGAATATGAGACAACGCAGGTGGATTGAACTGTTGAATGATTATGATTTTGAGATTCGATACCACCCGGGGAAGGCGAATGTGGTAGCCGACGCTTTGAGTAGAAAGGACAGAGAACCTATACAGGTAAAAGCTATGAATATAATTATTCGTACTAACCTTACTACTCAAATAAAGGAGGCGCAACTGGGGGTTGTAAAAGAAGGAAAGTTGAAGAATGAGATACCCAAAGGATCAAAGAAACATCTTAATATTCGGGAAGACGGAACCCGATATAGGGCTGATAGAATTTGGGTACCAAGGTTTGGAGATGTGAGAGAAATGGTACTTAAAGAAGCACATAAAACCAGATATTCAATACATCCCGGAGCGGGGAAGATGTATAAAGATCTCAAAAAACACTTTTGGTGGCCGGGTATGAAAGCCGATATTGCTAAATATGTAGGAGAATGTTTGACGTGTTCTAAGGTCAAAGCTGAACATCAGAAACCATCAGGTATACTATAACAACCTGAAATCCCAGAATGGAAATGGGAAAACATTACCATGAATTTCATTACTAAATTGCCAAGGACTGCAAGTGGTTATGATACTATTTGGGTAATAGTTGATCGTCTCACTAAGTCAGCACACTTCCTACCAATGAGAGAAGATGACAAAATGGAGAAGTTGGCACGATTTTATTTGAAGGAGGTTGTCTCCAGACATGGAATACCCGTCTCTATTATCTCTGATAGGGATGGTAGATTTGTTTCAAGGTTCTGGCAGACGTTGCAACAAGCATTAGGGACTCGTCTAGACATGAGTACTGCCTATCATCCACAAACTGATGGGCAGAGCGAAATGACGATACAAACGCTTGAAGACATGCTACGAGCATGTGTTATTGATTTCGGAAACAGTTGGGATCGACACCTACCGTTAGCAGAATTTTCCTACAACAACAGTTATCATTCTAGTATTGAGATAGTGCCATTTGAGGCACTTTATGGTAGAAAGTGCAGGTCTCCGATTTGTTGGAATGAAGTGGGGGATAGACAGATTATGGGTCTGGAGATAATACAAGAAACTACCGAGAAAATCATCCAAATTTAACAACGATTGAAAACCGCCCAGAGTCGACAAAAGAGCTACTCGGACAGTAAAAGAAAAGATATAGAGTTTGAAATTGGAGAAATGGTCATGCTTAAGGTTTCACCTTGGAAAGGCGTTATTCGATTTGGTAAACGGGGGAAACTAAATCCAAGGTACATTGGACCATTCAAGATTATAGATCGTGTCGGACCAGTAGCTTACCAACTGGAGCTACCTCAACAACACGCGGCTGTACATAACACTTTCCACGTCTCGAATTTGAAGAAATATTTTGCTAAAGAAGATCTCACTATTCCGTTGGACGAAATCCAAATCAATGAAAAACTTCAATTCATTGAAGAACCCGTAGAAATAATGGATCGTGAGGTTAAGAGACTTAAGCAAAACAAGATACCGATTGTTAAGGTTCGATAGAATGCTCGTAGAGGACCTGAGTTCACCTGGGAGCGTGAAGATTAGATGAAGTAGAAATACCCGCATCTATTTCCAGAAGATTTGTCAACACCTTCAACAGCTTAAAATTTCGGGACGAAATTTATTTAACGGGTAGGTACTGTAGTGACCCGAACTTTTCCATGTTTATATATATTAATTGAGATTGATATTTACATGACTAAATGTTTCCAACATGTTAAGCAATCAAACTTGTTAAGACTTGATTAAATGAAATAAGTTTCATATAGACAATTGATCACCCAAGTTGACCGGCGATTCACGAACGTTACAAATTTGTAAAAACTACATGTTGTGGTATATATAGACATATATATATATGGTTAACATGAGATTATGATGAGTAAGTATCTCACTAAGTATATTAACAATGTGTGATATACATAAGAATTGAGATTACTAAGTTAAGAAACTCGAAATGATATATATAACGATTATCGTTATGATAACGTCTACTAAATACATATGTATAATATTAAGATATTGATACACTATATTTAACATGATAAAATGATATTTAAATATATCATTAAGTGTGTTAACAATGAACTACATATGTAAAAACAAGACTACTAACTCAAGAATTACGAAACAACACTTATATGTAACGATTATCGTTGTAACGATATTTTAATGTATATATCATATTAAGAGATATTAATACATCATAATATCATGATAATATAATAATTTAACATCTCATTTGATATAATAAACATTGGATTAACAACATTAATTGAGATCGTTAACTTAAAGGTTTCAAAACAACACTTACATGTAACGACTAACGAAGACTTAACGACTCCATTAGAATGTATATACATGTTATTTTTTGATATGTATTATTAAACTTTTGAAAGACTTCAAGACACATATCAAAGTACTTCTACTTACCAAAAATGCTTACAATTACATCCTCGTTCAGTTTCATCAACAATTCTACTCGTATGCACCCGTATTCGTACTCGTACAATACACAGCTTTTAGATGTATGTACTATTGGTATATACACTCCAATGATTAGCTCTTAGTAGCCCATGTGAGTCACCTAACACATGTGGGAACCATCATTTGGCAACTAGCATGAAATATCTCATAAAATTACAAAAATATTAGTAATCATTGATGACTTATTTACATGAAAACAAAATTACATATCCTTTATATCTAATCCATATACCAACGACCAAAAACACCTACAAACACTTTCATTCTTCAATTTTCTTCATCTAATTGATCTCTCTCAAGTTCCATCTTCAAGTTCTAAGTGTTCTTCATAAATTCCATAAGTATAGTTTCATAAAAATCAAGAATACTTCCAAGTTTGCAAGTCTACTTCCAAGCTTTCTAATCCATTCCAAGTAATCATCTAAGATCAAGGAACCTTTGTTATTTAAAGTAGGTTATCTTTCTAATTCAAGGTAATATTCATATTCAAACTTTGATTCAATTTCTACAACTATAACAATCTTATTTCGAGTGAAAATCTTACTTGAACTGTTTTCGTGTCATGATTCTGGTTCAAGAAATTTCAAGCCATCCAAGGATCCTTTGAAGCTAGATCCATTTTTTTCATTTCCAGTAGTTTTATCCAGAAAACTTGAGGTAGTAATGATGTTCATAACATCATTCGATTCATACATATAAAGCTATCTTATTCGAAGGTTTAAACTTGTAATCACTAGAACATAGTTTAGTTAATTCTAAACTTGTTCGCAAACAAAAGTTAATCCTTCTAACTTGACTTTTAAAATCAACTAAACACATGTTATATATCTATATGATATGCTAACTTAATGATTTAAAACCCGGAAACACGATGAACACCATAAAATCGGATATACGCCGTCGTAGTGAAACCGGGGGCTGTTTTGGTTTGGATAATTAAAAACTATGATAAACTTTGATTTAAAAGTTGTTCTTCTGGGAAAATTATTTTTCATATGAACATGAAACTATATCCAAAAATCTTGGTTAAACTCAAAGTGAAAGTATGTTTTTCAAAATGGTCATCAAGATGTCGTTCTTTCGACAGAAATGACTACCTCTTTAGTAATTGACATGTAAATTAAATTTCTGACTATAAACCTATACTTTTTATGTTTGGATTCTTAAATTAGAGTTCAATATGAAACCATAGCAATTTGATTCACTCAAAACGGATTTAAAATGAAGAAGTTATGGGTAAAACAAGATTGGATATTTTTGATCTTTTTAGCAACGTGAAATGTTTAACAAATCTATACAAATCATATCCTAGCTAACTTATATTGTATTATACATGTATTCTAATATATTATGTAATTTTGGGATACCATAGACACGTATGCAAATGTATTGACATATCATATTGACCCATGTATATATATTATTTGGAACAACCATAGACACTCTATATGCAGTACTGTTGGAGTTAGCTATACAGGGTTGAGGTTGATTCCAAAAATATATATACTTTGAGTTGTGATCTAGCCTGAGACGTATATACACTGGGTCGTGGATTGATTCAAGATAATATATATCAATTTATTTCTGTACATCTAACTGTGGACAACTAGTTGTAGGTTACTAACGAGGACAGCTGACTTAATACACTCAAATCTTTAAAACATAATAAAAATGGTTGTAATTATATTTTGATCATACTTTGATATATATGTACATATTTGTATAGGTTCGTGAATCGATCCGTGGCCAAGTCTTATTTCCGAGGAAGGAAATATCTGTGAAAGTGAGTTATAGTCCCACTTTTAAAATCTAATATTTTTGGGATGAGAATACATGCAGGTTTTATAAATGATTTACAAAATAGACACAAGTACGTGAAACTACATTCTATGGTTGAATTATCGAAATCGAATATGTCTCTTTTTATTAAGTCTGGTAATCTAAGAATTAGGGAACAGACACCCTAATTGACGTGAATCCTAAAGATAGATCTATTGGGCCTAACAAACCCCATCCAAAGTACCGGATGCTTTAGTACTTCGAAATTTATATCATATCCGAAGGGTGTCCCGGAATGATGGGGATATTCTTATATATGCATCTTGTTAATGTCGGTTACCAGGTGTTCACCATATGAATGATTTTTATCTCTATGTATGGGATGTGTATTGAAATATGAAATCTTGTGGTCTATTGTTATGATTTGATATATATAGGTTAAACCTATAACTCACCAACATTTTTGTTGACGTTTAAAGCATGTTTATTCTCAGGTGAATATTAAGAGCTTCCGCTGTTGCATACTAAAATAAGGACAAGATTTGAAGTCCATGTTTGTATGATATTGTGTAAAAACTGCATTCAAGAAACATATGTCGATGTAATATATTTCTATTGTAAACCATTATGCAATGGTCGTGTGTAAACAGTATATTTTAGATTATCATTATTTGATAATCTACGTAATGTTTTTAAAACCTTTATTGATAAAATAAAGGTTATGGTTGTTTTAAAAATGAATGCAGTCTTTGAAAAACGTCTTATATAGAGGTCAAAACCTCGCAACGAAATCAATTAATATGGAACGTTTATAATCAATATGAACGGGACATTTCATAATATTCTTCATGTGTTCTTATCTGGCACGTCTTACACGGTCTCTTCTATCCGACACCGAAAGTCATGCTCATATTCGAATCATCTTCTCTGGACCTCCTTCTCTATATCGATCTTATCCTAACCAGATATTTCTATCCGGTTATTCCTATCTTGTCTATTGATCACGGTGCCAGTCTATTTTTCTTGCCTAAAAATCATCGCCCTTCAATCATTCGAATATGCTCAATATTATTATTAGTTCTGGCCCTGGCGCCAGATCATAAATATATGATCCATGCCAGATCGATATGTTGTAAATGGATAATCCGTATTCAAAAAATGAATTATTATTCTTTTTGGCAAAAATAACGCAAACTCTTATAAAAATAAAAACGTTTTTCAAAAGAAAATGTTCTCAGCAAAGATACAACAAGATAATGGGGAGGCTCGAACCTACAAAGTGGAAAAAGAAACTATAACTGTCTAACATCGAGCCTCAATTATACAAAAAGAAAATGGGAAAACCGCGGACCAAACAAACTAGGACAAACACTAAAACTAAAACTAAAACACCATCAAACCACGAATCCAATCACACCCAAACAAGACCTACCAATGTCCAAAACTGTACAACAAAACAAACAACTACTGCGGTAAGGAACCGACATCTTCATCTCACCGTTAATGGTCACCCGATCAATTCTAATCCCGTTTCAGTTAACGATCTATAAGTTAAAACTTTTGAGGAACCGGCCCTAGTTAAAGCTGCCTCGGAGGGAGCAATTATACCACACTCCTTTAAGTCTTTGGAAAAAAAAATCACCATCGGTTGCACCCAGCGGCCATACCCGCATGAGACGAACAACCACCAACTTCCCCGACTTGATCTTCAACTAACAACTTTTGAACTACATCAACATCATTGACGACGTTATCGTGTAAATTATCTGATACAATTCACACGGTTTATCATTGGCACTTGTGTGTTTTGCTTGCATGAAAACTTAAACTTGAAGTTATTTACCAGTTAGGGTTCATGAACTTCACAAAATTGTATCGTGAAAACGAAAATTGAGAATATGTTATTCAAAAAATGAACGGATGATGTTTTATAAGTTAATGTTTTCCTGAATGAAATCATTCTCAAGTAAATCATTTGACTTGTTAATTGAATGTTAGGTTCGATGAATTTATCAATGTATTTAACATCCTGGGTCTTCCATTTCATTTTTCCGTTCATCAATTAATTAATCCCCTTCAAAAAGTTAGGTTCTTGATACGGATTATTCGAGTCAACCGCGAATTCTAAAGATAGAGGCCGTTTCGAGATGGTTAATCTCCAAAGAAATTAAGACTAAGAAGAGAGCTTGGTCTAAACCACTTTTTGATTCATATTCCATTTTTTTTTAACAGAGATTGAGATCACCCGAGGGGGACTTTACCACCCGTTGCTATCATCTCTCGTTTCGACTATGCCGATGCGGCGATAATTACCCCGCCCCCATCGCTGCCCGGGAGGAAACCTTGAAACCGATCCAAGAGCACGGTCAAGTAAAACCCCCTCCCCTTTACCCCCAAACGATATGGGAAGGGTGCCATGGGTGGATACTTCATGGCAGGGATGAATTTGTGTTTTTTAATATGTAGCCAACGGGGGTCGAACTCCTGACCTCCCTTAAAGAAAGCAGGCCACCAACCGCTGGACCACATCACAACTTCTCATATTCCATTTAATAAACCAAGAATACAATTTATACTAGGAAAACACAACGTAATTACTAATTGCTATTAACATAATAAAACTAACACTAACTGATAACATGTATTGAGGGTAGTGGGAAGTTTAAGTCCATGTGCACATTTACGTAGAGGCATGCATAGTGACCCACCAACTGTTGGAAGTTAAACTTGATTTTGGGCTATGTGTTTTGGATATGGGCTTGCAAGTATACAAGTATATGGATCAAGATTGTAGTCCAATATCTAGAAATTTCTTGTAATATCTAGTAGTGAAAGTAAGTAGGAAACATCTTGTAAAATATCTAAGATAATATTTAGGAAATATCTAGATAATACTTAGAAAATATCTAGATATTAGTAGATGATTGAGAGTTCTAGACTACTCTATTGAATAGTATAAATAGAGGGCTTCACCCCTCATTTGTAATCAAGCAAAGCAAATCAAGTAATAAACAAAGCCTTCAAGATCAATCAAACATCTAAATCATCAATCCTCTCTTCCACAAATAATATACACATAACCTCCTATTTCTAACAAATTGGTATCAGAGCGGGTTGTTCGGGACCATTTCTAGTGGAGGAAATCGGTAAACGTTGGACGTTTACATCGACTTGTTTTCACCAAGGCTCTAAGGGAGATTCTGTCGGAGCACAGTTAGGAACTGTGAAAGCTCATCGGTCAGGGACCAAGCTTATTGGACGTTGGACGTCATAATGGCAGATCTTGCAAGTACGAGCAGTGGTATCAAGAGTCTCAATAACCACAACTATGGTTATTGGCGGACTTGCATAGAATCCTATCTACAAGGACAGGATTTATGGGAAATAGTTGCTGGCAGTCACACAACGCCTCCACCGAAAGAAAATGCCGAAGCCTTGAGAAAATGGAACATCAAGGCCGGGAAGGCTTTATTTATATTAAAGACTACAATCGAGGAGGATCTATTGGAGCACATTCGTGATGAGAAAACACCAAAGGCAGCTTGGGAAACTTTTGAAAAATTATTTTCAAAGAAGAATGAAGCACGCCTCCAGCTCTTGGAAAATGAACTCGCAGTTATCTCACAAGGAAGTCTATCTATTTCTCAATATTTCACCATGGTGAAATCTATTTGTCGTGAGATATCTCAACTTGCTCCTGAGGAGAAAGTGAGTGATGCAAGGATGAAGAGAATTATCATCCACGGCTATAGGTCCGAGTATAATGGATTTATAGCCGCTGTGAGAGGATGACCTACTCAACCATCATTAATAGAGCTGGAGAATTTATTGGCTAATCAAGAGGCATTAGCCAAGCAGATGAATGAAGTAACCATAAAAGACGGAGAAGATGCACTCTTCACCAATAAGAAGAAAGCAACATCTCGAAGATAAGATGCGATGAAAGAAAGTCAGACATATGGATGGAAGAGTCACCCAAAGTCAAAAGGCAACACTTCAGGGGGAGCTCGGGGAGCTCAACAAGGAAGAAGAGATCATCGCCAACAATACGGGGAAAATAATAAGAGAAAGAATGGTGAATGCTTCAATTGTGGCAAGAAGGGTCATTTTGCTCGAGATTGTAAATTCCCCAAAAGGCGAACTTTTGAAGGAAATGTGGCCACCGCAAGAGATGAGAAGAAAGATGTCACATTTGAAGCAACCATTAATGAGGAAACATGGGATGCAGAAGCTGGATTTTCTGTTGAAGCTGGCATGGATGATCAAGCTCTTGCAGCAACCTTAAAGTCAACAATAAACTACAAAGATGATTGGATCATCAATTCTGGGTGCTCAAATCATATGACCAATGATGAGACGAAGCTGCAAGAAATGGATGATTACAAAGGAAAGAGAGTCGTGTTGACAGCCGATAATTCAAGGTTGTCTATTTCTCACATTGGAAAGACAATAATTCCAAATAAAGGCGGCTCTCATAAGCTCCAACTCGAGAAAGTGTATCTTGTCCCTGGCCTAAAGAAGAATTTACTGTCAGTACCACAATTGACAGCAGAAGGGAATTATGTGCTCTTTGGACCAGAAGATGTGTCCGTATTCAAGAGAGTAAAGGTGGTTGGCAATCCAATTATGCAAGGAAGAAGAATAGAGTCGGTCTATGTACTATCTGCTGAAACAGCATATGTGGATAAGACTCGAAAGAATGAGACGGCTGATCTTTGGCATGAACGTCTTGGGCATGTGGGCTACAACAAGTTAAAGGAGATGATGGTGAAACACATAGTAAATGGGCTTCCTCAAATTGATATCCGAACAGATACAATATGTGTTGGATGTTAATTTGGCAAAGCTCACCAATTGCCATTCAAGGAGTCAGCACATCAGTTCAAGACACCACTAGAGCTCATACACTCATATGTCTTCGGCCCAGTGAAACAAACATCACTTGGAGGCATGAAGTATATGGTGACATTCATTTATGACTTCTCAAGATATGTGTGGGTTTACTTCATGAAGGAGAAGTTGGAGACTTTTCTGAAGTTCAAAGAGTTCAAGAACAAGGTAGAAAGTGAGCTCAATACTAAGATCCGGTGCTTACGCACAGATAATGGAAGATTTATCAAATGGATGTCAAATCCGCGTTCCTTAATGGCCACTTAGAAAAAGAAGTCTATATAGAACAACCTTTGGGATACATCGTGAAAGGCCAAGAGAATAAGGTGCTAAAATTGAAAAGGCCTTATACGGGTTGAAGCAAGTGCCTCGGGCATGGAATAGCAGGATAGACAAGTATTTTCAACAGAATGGCTTTACAAAATGCCCACATGAGCATGCTCTCTATACCAAAGTAAGCAAGGAAGGAGATGTTATGATTGTGTTCCTATATGTAGATGACTTGATATTCACTGGTAGTAATCCCAAAATGTTCGAAGAGTTCAAGAAAGTAATGGTTCAGGAATTCTAGATGACCGACATTGGACTTATGGCTTACTATCTTGGGATCGAGGTGAAACAAAAGAAAGAAGGAATATTTATATCCCAAGAAGGTTATGCAAAGGACGTGCTGAAGAAGTTTAAGATGAATAACTGCAAGTCAATGAACACACCGGTGGATTGCAATCTCAAATTATCAAAAGATGATGAAGGACACTTGGTTGACCCAACACAATACAAGAGTTTGGTTGGAAGTCTGAGGTACCTAACCCGCACAAGGCCTGATATTCTCTACGGAGTTGGACTAGTAATTCGATATATGGAAGCACCTACAATAAACCTTGGCGACCCGACAAAATCGTCATTGACGGCGCCACTAACTTAGGTCCCGTTACGTGGTCATAGTCCCTATATGAGACTCGTTTGACCAAAATTATGTCGCATTCCTTTGAAAAGTACAAGACTTGCAAAGTTTTGTTTACCAAACGGTTCGACAACAAGTTTAAGTTTACAAAAGTATAATGTATAAATGAAATAAACTTGCGACATAATATAAGTTGAAAATCACGGTGGCTATAAATAGCGTAATTATGTAAACAAAAGTTTGAATCCAAAGGTGCTATCACTAGCGTATGTATGTATGTATGTATGTATGTATGTATGTATGTATGTATGTATGTATGTATGTATGTATGCTTGACCCCAAGTAAGAAATCAGAGTGTATGCATGTATGCTTGACTCCAAGCAAGTATGAGTGTATGCGGAAGCATGTATCAAATAGCCAAGTATGAACCTGAGAAACATATAGAAAACTGTCAACGAAAACGTTGGTGAAATCATAGGTGTTTTAGTAAACGTTGTATTTGAACCACAAGATTTAATATAAGATGATTATCAAAATCATTTGCATTCCAAAGTTGTTATTTGTATCGCGGGCACCCAATTATCAAACTTAACTGTTTTGCACCCTTTGCGTAGTGTTAGAACATACACTAGACCCGAAAATTGAAATGTCCCGTTCTTATTGATTAAAAACGTTCCATATTAATTGATTTCGTTGCGAGGTTTTGACCTCTATATGAGACGTTTTTCAAAGACTGCATTCATTTTTAAAACAAACCATAACCTTTATTTCATAAATAAAGGTTTAAAAAGCTTTACGTAGATTATCAAATAATGATAATCTAAAATATCCTCTTTACACACGACCATTACATAATGGTTTACAATACAAATATGTTACATCGAAATCAGTTTCTTGAATGCAGTTTTTACACAATATCATACAAACATGGACTCCAAATCTTGTCCTTATTTTAGTATGCAACAGCGGAAGCTCTTAGTATTCACCTGAGAATAAACATGCTTTAAACGTCAACAAAAATGTTGGTGAGTTATAGGTTTAACCTATATATATCAAATCGTAACAATAGACCACAAGATTTCATATTTCAATACACATCCCATACATAGAGATAAAAATCATTCATATGGTGAACACCTGGTAACCGACATTAACAAGATGCATATATATAAGAATATCCCCATCATTCCGGGACACCCTTCGGATATGATATAAATTTCGAAGTACTAAAGCATCCGGTACTTTGGATGGGGTTTGTTAGGCCCAATAGATCTATCTTTAGGATTCACGTCAATTAGGGTGTCTGTTCCCTAATTCTTAGATTACCAGACTTAATAAAAAGGGGCATATTCGATTTCGATAATTCAACCATAGAATGTAGTTTCACGTACTTGTGTCTATTTTGTAAATCATTTATAAAACCTGCATGTATTCTCATCCCAAAAATATTAGATTTTAAAAGTGGGACTATAACTCACTTTCACAGATTTTTACTTCGTCGAGAAGTAAGACTTGGCCACTGGTTGATTCACGAACCTATAACAATATATACATATATATCAAAGTATGTTCAAAATATATTTACAACACTTTTAATATATTTTGATGTTTTAAGTTTATTAAGTCAGCTGTCCTCGTTAGTAACCTACAACTAGTTGTCCACAGTTAGATGTACAGAAATAAATCGATAAATATTATCTTGAATCAATCCACGACCCAGTGTATACGTATCTCAGTATTGATCACAACTCAAACTATATATATTTTGGAATCAACCTTAACCCTGTATAGCTAACTCCAACATTCACATATAGAGTGTCTATGGTTGTTCCAAAATATATATAGATGTGTCGACATGATAGGTCGAAACATTGTATACGTGTCTATGGTATCTCAAGATTACATAATATACAATACAAGTTGATTAAGTTATGGTTGGAATAGATTTGTTACCAATTTTCACGTAGCTAAAATGAGAAAAATTATCCAATCTTGTTTTACCCATAACTTCTTCATTTTAAATCCGTTTTGAGTGAATCAAATTGCTATGGTTTCATATTGAACTCTATTTTATGAATCTAAACATAAAAGTATAGGTTTATAGTCGGAAAAATAAGTTACAAGTCGTTTTTGTAAAGGTAGTCATTTCAGTCGAAAGAACGACGTCTAGATGACCATTTTAGAAAACATACTTTCACTTTGAGTTTAACCATAATTTTTGGATATAGTTTCATGTTCATAATAAAAATCATTTTCTCAGAATAACAACTTTTAAATCAAAGTTTATCATAGTTTTTAATTAACTAACCCAAAACAGCCCGCGGTGTTACTACGACGGCGTAAATCCGGTTTTACGGTGTTTTTCGTGTTTCCAGGTTTTAAATCATTAAATTAGCATATCATATAGATATAGAACATGTGTTTAGTTGATTTTAAAAGTCAAGTTAGAAGGATTAACTTTTGTTTGCGAACAAGTTTAGAATTAACTAAACTATGTTCTAGTGATTACAAGTTTAAACCTTCGAATAAGATAGCTTTATATGTATGAATCGAATGATGTTATGAACATCATTACTACCTTAAGTTCCTTGGATAAACCTACTGGAAAAGAGAAAAATGGATCTAGCTTCAATGGATCCTTGGATGGCTCGAAGTTCTTGAAGTTCAAGTAAGATCATCACTTGAAATAAGATTGTTATAGTTATAGAAATTGAACCAAAGTTTGAATATGATTATTACCTTGTATTAGAATGATAACCTACTGTAAGAAATAAAGATTTCTTGAGGTTGGATGATCACCTTACAAGATTGGAAGTGAGCTAGCAAACTTGAAAGTATTCTTGATTTTATGAAACTAGAACTTTTGGAATTTATGAAGAACACTTAGAACTTGAAGATAGAACTTGAGAGAGATCAATTAGATGAAGAAAATTGAAGAATGAAAGTGTTTGTAGGTGTTTTTAGTCGTTGGTGTATGGATTAGATATAAAGGATATGTAATTTTGTTTTCATGTAAATAAGTCATGAATGATTACTCATATTTTTGTAATTTTATGAGATATTTCATGCTAGTTGCCAAATGATGGTTCCCACATGTGTTAGGTGACTCACATAGGCTGCTAAGAGCTGATCATTGGAGTATATATACCAATAGTACATACATCTAAAAGCTGTGTATTGTACGAGTACGAATACGGGTGCATACGAGTAGAATTGTTGATGAAACTGAACGAGGATGTAATTGTAAGCATTTTTGTTAAGTAGAAGTATTTTGATAAGTATATTGAAGTCTTTCAAAAGTGTATAAATACATATTAAAACACTACATGTATATACATTTTAACTGAGTCGTTAAGTCATCGTTAGTCGTTACATGTAAGTGTTGTTTTGAAACCTTTAGGTTAACGATCTTGTTAAATGTTATTAAACCAATGTTTATAATATCAAATGAGATTTTAAATTATTATATTATCATGATATTATCATGTATGAATATCTCTTAATATGATATATATATATACATTAAATGTCTTTACAACGATAATCGTTACATATATGTCTCGTTTAAAAATCATTAAGTTAGTAGTCTTGTTTTTACATATGTAGTTCATTGTTAATATACTTAATGATATGTTTACTTATCATAGTATCATGTTAACTATATATATATATATCCATATATATGTCATCTTATAGTTTTTACAAGTTTTAACGTTCGTGAATCACCGGTCAACTTGGGTGGTCAATTGTCTATATGAAACCTATTTCAATTAATCAAGTCTTAACAAGTTTGATTGCTTAACATGTTGGAAACATTTAATCATGTAAATATCAATCTCAATTAATATATATAAACATGGAAAAGTTCGGGTCACTACAGTACCTACCCGTTAAATAAATTTCGTCCCGAAATTTTAAGCTGTTGAAGGTGTTGACGAATCTTCTGGAAATAGATGCGGGTATTTCTTCTTCATCTGATCTTCACGCTCCCAGGTGAACTCGGGTCCTCTACGAGCATTCCATCGAACCTTAACAATTGGTATCTTGTTTTGCTTAAGTCTTTTAACCTCACGATCCATTATTTCGACGGGTTCTTCGATGAATTGAAGTTTTTCGTTGATTTGGATTTCATCTAACGGAATAGTGAGATCTTCTTTAGCAAAATATTTCTTCAAATTCGAGACGTGGAAAGTGTTATGTACAGCCGCGACTTGTTGAGGTAACTCAAGTCGGTAAGCTACTGGTCCGACACGATCAATAATCTTGAATGGTCCAATATACCTTGGATTTAATTTCCCTCGTTTACCAAATCGAACAACGCCTTTCCAAGGTGCAACTTTAAGCATGACCATCTCTCCAATTTCAAATTCTATATCTTTTCTTTTAATGTCAGCGTAGCTCTTTTGTCGACTTTGGGCGGTTTTCAACCGTTGTTGAATTTGGATGATCTTCTCGGTAGTTTCTTGTATAATCTCCGGACCCGTAATCTGTCTATCCCCCACTTCACTCCAACAAATCGGAGACCTGCAATTTCTACCATAAAGTGCTTCAAACGGTGCCATCTCAATGCTTGAATGGTAGCTGTTGTTGTAGGAAAATTCTGCTAACGGTAGATGTCGATCCCAACTGTTTCCGAAATCAATAACACATGCTCGTAGCATGTCTTCAAGCGTTTGTATCGTCCTTTCGCTCTGCCCATCAGTTTGTGGATGATAGGCAGTACTCATGTCTAGACGAGTTCCTAATGCTTGCTGTAATGTCTGCCAGAATCTTGAAATAAATCTGCCATCCCTATCAGAGATAATAGAGATTGGTATTCCATGTCTGGAGACGACTTCCTTCAAATACAGTCGTGCTAACTTCTCCATCTTGTCATCTTCTCTTATTGGCAGGAAGTGTGCTGATTTGGTGAGACGATCAACTATTACCCAAATAGTATCAAAACCACTTGCAGTCCTTGGTAATTTAGTGATAAAATCCATGGTAATGTTTTCCCATTTCCATTCTGGGATTTCGGGTTGTTGAAGTAGACCTGATGGTTTCTGATGCTCAGCTTTGACCTTAGAACACGTCAAACATTCTCCTACGTATTTAGCAACATCGGCTTTCATACCCGGCCACCAAAAATGTTTCTTGAGATCCTTGTACATCTTCCCCGTTCCAGGATGTATTGAGTATCTGGTTTTATGAGCTTCTCTAAGTACCATTTCTCTCATATCTCCAAATTTTGGTACCCAAATCCTTTCAGCTTTATACCGGGTTCCGTCTTCCCGAATATTAAGATGCTTCTCCGATCCTTTGGGTATTTCATCCTTTAAATTTCCCTTTTTTAAAACTCCTTGTTGCGCCTCCTTTATTTGAGTAGTAAGGTTATTATGAATCATTATATTCATAGATTTTACACGAATGGGTTCTCTGTCCTTCCTGCTCAAGGCATCGGCTACCACATTTGCCTTCCCCGGGTGGTAACGAATCTCAAAGTCGTAATCATTCAATAATTCAATCCACCTACGCTGCCTCATATTCAGTTGTTTTTGATTAAATATGTGTTGAAGACTTTTGTGGTCGGTATATATAATACTTTTGACCCCATATAAGTAGTGCCTCCAAGTCTTTAATGCAAAAACAACCGCGCCTAATTCCAAATCATGCGTCGTATAATTTTGTTCGTGAATCTTCAATTGTCTAGACGCATAAGCAATCACCTTCGTTCGTTGCATTAATACACAACCGAGACCTTGCTTTGATGCATCACAATAAATCACAAAATCATCATTCCCTTCAGGCAATGACAATATAGGTGCCGTAGTTAGCTTTTTCTTCAATAACTGAAACGCTTTCTCTTGTTCATCATTCCATTCAAATTTCTTCCCTTTATGCGTTAATGCAGTCAAGGGTTTTGCTATTCTGGAAAAGTCTTGGATGAACCTTCTGTAGTAACCAGCTAGTCCTAAAAACTGGCGTATGTGTTTCGGAGTTTTCGGGGTTTCCCACTTTTCAACAGTTTCTATCTTTGCCGGATCCACCTTAATACCTTCTTTGTTCACTATGTGACCGAGGAATTGAACTTCTTCCAACCAAAATGCACACTTTGAAAACTTAGCGTACAATTCTACCTTCCTCAATACTTCTAACACCTTTCTCAAATGTTCACCGTGTTCTTGGTCATTCTTTGAGTACATAAGTATGTCATCAATGAAAACAATGACAAACTTGTCAAGGTATGGTCCACACACTCGGTTCATAAGGTCCATGAACACAGCTGGTGCATTAGTTAAACCAAACAGCATGACCATAAACTCGTAATGGCCGTAACGTGTTCTGAAAGCAGTCTTTGGAATATCATCTTCTTTCACCCGCATTTGATGATACCCGGAACGTAAGTCAATCTTTGAATAAACAGACGAGCCTTGTAGTTGATCAAATAAGTCGTCGATTCTAGGTAGTGGGTAGCGGTTCTTGATCGTAAGTTTGTTCAACTCTCGGTAGTCGATACACAACCTGAATGTACCATCTTTCTTCTTGACAAACAAAACAGGAGCTCCCCACGGTGATGTGCTTGGTCGAATGAAACCACGCTCTAAAAGTTCTTGTAATTGGCTTTGCAGTTCTTTCATCTCGCTGGGTGCGAGTCTGTAAGGAGCACAAGCTATTGGTGCAGCTCCTGGTACAAGATCTATTTGAAATTCAACGGATCGATGTGGGGGTAATCCCGGTAATTCTTTCGGAAATACATCGGGAAATTCTTTTACAATGCGAACATCATTGATGCTCTTTTCTTCAGTTTGTACTTTCTCGACGTGTGCTAGAACAGCATAGCAACATTTTCTTATTAGTTTTTGTGCCTTCAAATTACTAATAAGATGTAGCTTCGTGTTGCCCTTTTCTCCGTACACCATTAAGGGTTTTCCTTTTTTTGTATAATGCGAATTGCATTTTTGTAACAAACGATCTCTGCTTTCACTTCTTTCAACCAGTCCATACCGATTATCACATCAAAACTCCCTAACTCTACTGGTATCAAATCAATCTTAAATGTTTCGCTAACCAGTTTAATTTCTCGATTCCGACATATATTATCTGCTGAAATTAATTTACCATTTGCTAATTCGAGTAAAAATTTACTATCCAAAGGCATCAATGGACAACTTAATTTAGCACAAAAATCTCTACTCATATAGCTTCTATCCGCACCCGAATCAAATAAAACGTAAGCAGATTTATTGTCAATAAGAAACGTACCCGTAACAAGCTCCGGGTCTTCCTGTGCCTCTGCTGCATTAATATTGAAAACTCTTCCGCGGCCTTGTCCATTCGTGTTCTCCTGGTTCGGGCAATTTCTAATAATGTGGCCCGGTTTTCCACATTTATAACAAACTACATTGGCATAACTTGCTCCGACACTACTTGTTCCGCCATTACTCGTTCCGAAACCATTTGTTCCTTTCGTTCTATTAACCCCTGGTCCGTAGACTTCACACTTCACCGCGCTATGACCATTTCTTTTACACTTGTTGCAAAATTTGGTGCAGAACCCCGAGTGATACTTTTCACACCTTTGGCATAGCTGCTTCTGATTGTTGTTGTTGTTGCGGTTATTATTGTTGTTGGGATGATTGTTGTAGTTGCTATTGTTGTTGTTGTTGTTGTTGTTGTTGTTGTTGTTGTTGTTGGGCCGTTTGTTGTAGTTGCGATTGATGTTGCGATTGTTGGGATAATTGTTGCGATTATTGTTGTAATTGCTGTTGTTGTTGTATTGGTGATTCTTATCACCGTTTTCCTCCCACTTTCTTTTGACTTGCTTCACATTGGCCTCTTCAGCAGTCTGTTCTTTAATTCTTTCTTCAATCTGGTTCACTAGTTTGTGAGCCATTCTACATGCCTGTTGTATGGAGGCGGGCTCGTGTGAACTTATATCTTCTTGGATTCTTTCCGGTAATCCTTTCACAAACGCGTCGATCTTCTCTTCCTCATCTTCGAATGCTCCCGGACACAATAGGCACAATTCTGTGAATCGTCTTTCGTACGTGGTAATATCAAATCCTTGGATTCGTAACCCTCTAAGTTCTGTCTTGAGCTTATTGACCTCGGTTCTGGGATGGTACTTCTCGTTCATCAAGTGCTTGAATGCTGACCACGGTAGTGCGTACGCATCGTCTTGTCCCACTTGCTCTAGATAGGTATTCCACCATGTTAACGCAGAACCTGTGAAGGTATGCGTAGCGTACTTCACTTTGTCCTCTTCAATACACTTACTTATGGCAAACACCGATTCGACCTTCTCGGTCCACCGTTTCAATCCGATCGGTCCTTCGGTTCCATCAAATTCCAAAGGTTTGCAGGCAGTGAATTCTTTGTAGGTGCATCCTACACGATTTCCTGTACTGCTAGATCCAAGGTTATTGTTGGTATGTAGCGCAGCCTGTACTGCGGCTATGTTTGAAGCTAGAAAAGTACGGAATTCCTCTTCATTCATATTCACGGTGTGTCGAGTAGTCGGTGCCATTTCCTTCAAAATAGTCAAATGGAACAAGTTAATCATACAGAATATTAAGAGTAGTTAATAGTATTTCGTAGCATAATATGAACTCATTTATAAAAGCTTTTTCTTCATATTAGCGTTTTATAAGTTTAAATTCGGGTAGTACCTACCCGTTAAGTTCGTACTTAGTAGCTAATATACAATTCAGCTACTACAATTCTATATGAAAAACTGATTATAATAATATTTCGCGTTCAAACTTTTACACAATATTTTACAAACTTACAATACCGCTTATTTTACATATAGCATGAAATATAGCACACAATAAATTTGATACAAGATGGTTGTGAAGATAATACTAGCTAGTACACAAGTCGTTCAGCAAAGGCAATAAAGACACGTAATTCATACGTCCAGAAACAAGTCATGCATTCTGGTTTTACTAGGATTACTTCCCATCCTTGGTCTTGTGGAACATAACCGTTATGGCCGTTGATAAGACAGCGTGTTGTAACGTCGTCAAAGGGACGAGGGTTACGTAATGTCCAACAGTCCCGTAACAATCTAAAAACCTCTTTTCTTACCCCAATTACCGACTCCGTCACTTGTGGGAACGTTTTGTTTAATAGTTGTAGCCCGATGTTCTTGTTCTCACTTTGGTGAGAAGCGAACATTACTAATCCGTAAGCATAACATGCTTCTTTATGTTGCATGTTAGCCGCTTTTTCTAAATCACGAAGTCCAATATTCGGATATATTGAGTCAAAATAATTTCTTAACCCATTGCGTAAAATAGCATTTAGGTTCCCCGCAATATATGCGTCAAAGTAAACACATCGTAACTTATGGATTTCCCAATGTGATATCCCCCATCTTTCGAACGAAAGCCTTTTATAAACCAAGGCATTCTTGGAACGTTCTTCGAATGTCTTACAAACTGATCTCGCCTTAAATAGTTGTGCCGAAGAATTCTGACCGACTCTAGACAAGATTTCATCAATCATGTCTCCGGGTAGGTCTCTTAAAATATTGGGTTGTCTATCCATTTTGTGTTTTTATACTGTAAAATAGACAAGAGTTAGATTCATAAAAAAAATACTTATTAATACAAGCAATTTTTACATATATCATAAAGCATAAGCACACTATATTACTTATATTACACCACACGAATACAACTATCTTATTCCGACTCGCTTGTTTCTTCTTCTTCGGTTTTGGTTCGTTTTGCCAAGTTTCTAGGGATATATGATGTTCCCCTAATACGAGCCGTCGTTATCCACATTGGTTTAGAAAAACCTGGTGGTTTAGAGGTTCCCGGGTCATTGTTACAACTTAAGGACTTCGGGGGTTGACGATACATATAAAGTTCATCGGGGTTGGAATTAGATTTCTCTATTTTTATGCCCTTTCCCTTATTATTTTCTTTTGCCTTTTTAAATTCAGTTGGGGTAATTTCTATAACATCATCGGAATTCTCGTCGGAATCCGATTCATCGGAGAATTGGTAATCCTCCCAATATTTTGCTTCCTTGGCGGAAACACCATTGACCATAATTAACCTTGGTCGGTTGGTTGAGGATTTTCTTTTACTTAACCGTTTTATTATTTCCCCCACCGGTTCTATTTCTTCATCCGGTTCCGATTCTTCTTCCGGTTCCGATTCTTCTTCCGGTTCCGACTCTTCTTCCGGTTCCTCTTCGGGAACTTGTGAATCAGTCCACGAATCATTCCAATTTACATTTGACTCTTCATTATTATTAGGTGAGTCAATGGAACTTGTTCTAGAGGTAGACATCTATCACATAATATCAAACGCGTTAAGAGATTAATATATCACATAATATTCACATGTTAAAAATATATAGTTTCCAACAAAATTTGTTAAGCAATCATTTTTCAAGTAATCACGGTCGAAGTCCAGACTCACTAATGCATCCTAACAAACTCGATAAGACACACTAATGCAAAATTCTGGTTCTCTAAGACCAACGCTCGGATACCAACTGAATTGTCCCGTTCTTATTGATTAAAAACGTTCCATATTAATTGATTTCGTTGCGAGGTTTTGACCTCTATATGAGACGTTTTTCAAAGACTGCATTCATTTTTAAAACAAACCATAACCTTTATTTCATAAATAAAGGTTTAAAAAGCTTTACGTAGATTATCAAATAATGATAATCTAAAATATCCTGTTTACACACGACCATTACATAATGGTTTACAATACAAATATGTTACATCGAAATCAGTTTCTTGAATGCAGTTTTTACACAATATCATACAAACATGGAATCCAAATCTTGTCCTTATTTTAGTATGCAACAGCGGAAGCTCTTAGTATTCACCTGAGAATAAACATGCTTTAAACGTCAACAAAAATGTTGGTGAGTTATAGGTTTAACCTATATATATCAAATCGTAACAATAGACCACAAGATTTCATATTTCAATACACATCCCATACATAGAGATAAAAATCATTCATATGGTGAACACCTGGTAACCGACATTAACAAGATGCATATATATAAGAATATCCCCATCATTCCGGGACACCCTTCGGATATGATATAAATTTTGAAGTACTAAAGCATCCGGTACTTTGGATGGGGTTTGTTAGGCCCAATAGATCTATCTTTAGGATTCGCGTCAATTAGGGTGTCTGTTCCCTAATTCTTAGATTACCAGACTTAATAAAAAGGGGCATATTCGATTTCGATAATTCAACCATAGAATGTAGTTTCACGTACTTGTGTCTATTTTGTAAATCATTTATAAAACCTGCATGTATTCTCATCCCAAAAATATTAGATTTTAAAAGTGAGACTATAACTCACTTTCACAGATTTTTACTTCGTCGGGAAGTAAGACTTGGCCACTGGTTGATTCACGAACCTATAACAATATATACATATATATCAAAGTATGTTCAAAATATATTTACAACACTTTTAATATATTTTGATGTTTTAAGTTTATTAAGTCAGCTGTCCTCGTTAGTAACCTACAACTAGTTGTCCACAGTTAGATGTACAGAAATAAATCGATAAATATTATCTTGAATCAATCCACGACCCAGTGTATACGTATCTCAGTATTGATCACAACTCAAACTATATATATTTTTGGAATCAACCTTAACCCTGTATAGCTAACTCCAACATTCACATATAGAGTGTCTATGGTTGTTCCGAAATATATATAGATGTGTCGACATGATAGGTCGAAACATTGTATACGTGTCTATGGTATCTCAAGATTACATAATATACAATACAAGTTGATTAAGTTATGGTTGGAATAGATTTGTTACCAATTTTCACGTAGCTAAAATGAGAAAAATTATCCAATCTTGTTTTACCCATAACTTCTTCATTTTAAATCCATTTTGAGTGAATCAAATTGCTATGGTTTCATATTGAACTCTATTTTATGAATCTAAACATAAAAGTATAGGTTTATAGTCGGAAAAATAAGTTACAAGTCGTTTTTGTAAAGGTAGTCATTTCAGTCGAAAGAACGACGTCTAGATGACCATTTTAGAAAACATACTTTCACTTTGAGTTTAACCATAATTTTTGGATATAGTTTCATGTTCATAATAAAAATCATTTTCTCAGAATAAAAACTTTTAAATCAAAGTTTATCATAGTTTTTAATTAACTAACCCAAAACAGCCCGCGGTGTTACTACGACGGCGTAAATCCGGTTTTACGGTGTTTTTCGTGTTTCCAGGTTTTAAATCATTAAGTTAGCATATCATATAGATATAGAACATGTGTTTAGTTTATTTTAAAAGTCAAGTTAGAAGGATTAACTTTTGTTTGCGAACAAGTTTAGAATTAACTAAACTATGTTCTAGTGATTACAAGTTTAAACCTTCGAATAAGATAGCTTTATATGTATGAATCGAATGATGTTATGAACATCATTACTACATTAAGTTCCTTGTATAAACCTACTGGAAAAGAGAAAAATGGATCTAGCTTCAATGGATCCTTGGATGGCTCGAAGTTCTTGAAGTTCAAGTAAGATCATCACTTGAAATAAGATTGTTATAGTTATAGAAATTGAACCAAAGTTTGAATATGATTATTACCTTGTATTAGAATGATAACCTACTGTAAGAAATAAAGATTTCTTGAGGTTGGATGATCACCTTACAAGATTGGAAGTGAGCTAGCAAACTTGAAAGTATTCTTGATTTTATGAAACTAGAACTTTTGGAATTTATGAAGAACACTTAGAACTTGAAGATAGAACTTGAGAGAGATCAATTAGATGAAGAAAATTGAAGAATGAAAGTGTTTGTAGGTGTTTTTAGTCGTTGGTGTATGGATTAGATATAAAGGATATGTAATTTTGTTTTCATGTAAATAAGTCATGAATGATTACTCATATTTTTGTAATTTTATGAGATATTTCATGCTAGTTGCCAAATGATGGTTCCCACATGTTTTAGGTGACTCACATAGGCTGCTAAGAGCTGATCATTGGAGTGTATATACCAATAGTACATACATCTAAAAGCTGTGTATTGTACGAGTACGAATACGGGTGCATACGAGTAGAATTGTTGATGAAACTGAACGAGGATGTAATTGTAAGCATTTTTGTTAAGTAGAAGTATTTTGATAAGTATATTGAAGTCTTTCAAAAGTGTATAAATACATATTAAAACACTACATGTATATACATTTTAACTGAGTCGTTAAGTCATCGTTAGTCGTTACATGTAAGTGTTGTTTTGAAACCTTTAGGTTAACGATCTTGTTAAATGTTATTAAACCAATGTTTATAATATCAAATGAGATTTTAAATTATTATATTATCATGATATTATCATGTATGAATATCTCTTAATATGATATATATATATACATTAAATGTCTTTACAACGATAATCGTTACATATATGTCTCGTTTAAAAATCATTAAGTTAGTAGTCTTGTTTTTACATATGTAGTTCATTGTTAATATACTTAATGATATGTTTACTTATCATAGTATCATGTTAACTATATATATATCCATATATATGTCATCTTATAGTTTTTACAAGTTTTAACGTTCGTGAATCACCGGTCAACTTGGGTGGTCAATTGTCTATATGAAACCTATTTCAATTAATCAAGTCTTAACAAGTTTGATTGCTTAACATGTTGGAAACATTTAATCATGTAAATATCAATCTCAATTAATATATATAAACATGGAAAAGTTCGGGTCACTACAAAAATATATTTCATCCGCTAACGGTAGCGAACCGTCCGAATGAGGCTCGTCAAGCCCATGTGATCACATAGTATAAGTTCTCGTTTACACCCTGCAAGTGTAACTAATGATAATTGAATTGAGGCTTTTTGTTCAAACCCGCACGTGGAATGTTCGTTTTCGTACTTGTGTTCAAAGTGTAAAAGTATGATACGTATATGTTTCTCATCCCATAGTTTAAAGCATAAAAGTTGTTTGAAAGATTGGACTATGATCTCACCTCGAGTGCACGAGTATAAAAGTACTTCACAAAGTAAACGTGTGCATGATAGTTGCTTAGCCTTGACCTAAACAAGTAAGTTGTATTAATTAACCGGTTAAGACACAAGGTCGGGCGAAATGTGTTCAATTAGTACTATGGCTCGTTACGACTCGATTAGTATAGCATGTGAATCACGTTGTCAAGTTTTATGCAAGAATCAAGTATAAAATACTATTAAAACGATTGCATAAGTGTTTGGTTAAGTTTGACTAAAAGTCAAACTTGGTCAAAGTCAAAGTCAAAGTCAACGGGGTCGGGTCGGGTATCCGACAATTTTTCCATGATGAGAAAGTATATATAAACATGTTTGCCAAGTTTCATGTTAATCGGAGTTACGAGTAAGCGGGGGTGAAAACATGAAAATCAAAAGAATTTGGGACAGACCAAAATGGCGCGCCGCTCTATTTAACTGATCAGCAAGTCTGGCAGTTTTCACACTCAAGCACGAATCCAACTTCAAATACACATAAATCATAAACCGTAAACATCCAAAACAAGTATCTTATATCGTTGGAAAGGTATTTTGATAAGGAATACAACTAACCACTTTTCATCAAGCAAAAACATCATTTACAATGACCGAAAATCTCGTCAAGTGATCGTTAAATGTTCAAAATCATCGTTTCTAGTTTACAAAATGCATTTTAAGATTCGGGAATCCAATTCACACATGTGATATGCCGTTTTGAAGGTAATGAAACATACATGGCAACTAAACACTTATCAACAACATTAACAAGCATTCGATGCATCAAAAGTTCGTTTTAAGTTTATCAAACCCTAACCAAAATTCACAAAAATCAATAATCATGTGTTTGAAGTTTTCCCAATCAACCTACGCATCAAAACGAAGCTAGTGATACTAGTAACACAATTAAAACATGAACTTTAATAATTTAACAACATTTAATCCTCCAAAATCAAAGATTAAGCACACCCATTTTCAAGTTCATGCTAGTTACTCCAAAACAACAAATCGAGCAAACAAAACATATATTCATGTTATACATGAGCCATAGACACTAACTAACACCATTTCAAGTCAAAAACATGAATTTAGAGAAATCTAGAGTTTTAGAAATGTTACCCAAACGAGATGAAGTTGGTATCAAATTGTAGAGGATGAAGAGAGGATCACGAATATGTAATTTATTTTGATGTTTACTTCTTGATTCGGGTTTAGATGATGATTTTGTGAATTTGGTGTTTGAGTTCCAATAATGGAAGTAGAGAGAAAAAGAGAAAGAGAGGTGGGATTGAATAAGTGGTGGTAGTGGTGGGTTGACTAGTTGACCTAGTCAACTAGTTTGCCCACTAGCCAACTTTGGTCCCTCAAGTTTCAAAGCAGGTGCGGGAATTAACCAAACAAATATTTTAAAAACGCTCGAGTAAACGAGTGATGTTATAATTAAATAACGGGAATATTAGTACGTTAGTCAACGAAAACTACGAATTTAAATAACGAAGGATATTATAAAATAAAGACAGTGTTAAAAATAAATTTAACGGAAAAATGCGGGATGTTACATTACCCACACCTTAAAATAAATTTCGTCCCGAAATTTAGTTGGAAGTAGTAGTTGTTGTTTCTTCTTCGAAACCTTGCGTTGCAAATTCTAAGGATATGTGAAGGTACTTCCTTGGGCATTTCAACGAACTTTGACAGTCGGGATTTTTACGTTGGTTTAAATTTTGGTTTCACGATTTATAGTTTCAACCGGTCCTCCTAGGAAGTGAAGTTTATCGTTGATAGTAAGTTCATCGAAGAGGATAACAAGTTCTTGTTTCGTAAGACACGCCTTTAAGTTTGATACACAGAATGTAGGATGAACGGTATTTGTTTGAGTCGGAAGTTTGAAGCGGTAAGCAACGGGCACAACACGCCCCAAAATTTCAAAGGACTAAAAATATCGCGGATTTATCTTTCTACGTTTCCGAAACGGACTACACCTTTTCAAGGTGCGACTTTTAACGTTACGCGGTTTCCCACATGGAATTCGAAAGGTTTACGTCTAACATTGGCATAGCTCCTTTGGCGACTACGGGCCGTCTCGAGCCTTTCTCGGATTGGAACGATCTTAACGGTTACTTCATGAATGAGTTCGGGTCCGGTGGTTTGCTTGTCACCTACTTCGGTTCAACGATTAAGAAAACGACAATTATGGCTATATGAGTTCTCGAAAGGTGTGGCGTTAATACTCGGATGAAAATTATTGTAGTAAGAGGATTCGGCTAAAGACAAATACTTTCCCCAAGTATATTTGAAGTTGATAACGCAAACTCGTATTATGGTTTCCAAGGTTTGAATCATATATTTGCTTGGTCCTTCGGGTTGTGGTTGATGTGTTGTACTCAGGTCTAAACGTGGTCCCGAGGCTTTTTGTAAGGCACTCCGAAATCTAGAAGTGAAACGAGGATCTCGATCCGAAATGAGGTACAGTTTTGTAAGGTATATTCGAACAAGTTTGTTAGGACTTGAAAACGTTTGTTGGAACAAGTTTCTGTTTCTCAAGAATTTCGCGCCGCGGAAAGTTTATCGGTTTCCGAAAACGTTCGTTAGGACTATTCACCCTCGAGGCGAATACTAGCTTAATGTGGAGAGTCTCTCTCTCCGTTGAGAATTTAGAATAAAGATTTCCTTAAATGGAAGTACGAGTGTAAGGCGAGAGAAGTTTCCGCCTCGATGTGAGAATATCAAGCATGTTTGTAGTTCGTCGATAAAACTGTGCGAAAACGAGATAGTATACGCGTATAACATATGTTTGAAGTTGAGAGAATTTGTCATTCATTCGGAAGCATAAATATGGTTCGACAATAATCGACGATGTGTCCCGGGTATGGTTGTTATCAGTATTCTCGAAGTTTTCGGATATCCAAATAAGAAAAATGAAGTCATGTACATGGAACATGGTGGTGATTAGGTTGATCGAGTCCAATCACCATCACGAGGCATTAGAACTTTGGTATGGCTTACCATAATATAACCATGTTGATCGAGTGTCGTTATATTATGCTAACTCATACCTCCATTCCCACATCACTCCATAAAATCAAGTTCATATAATCGGGAAGATCTAAAATGAACAAAGTGTAACGACGTCTCAAACTTGACTCGTATCAATCGAAAGAATTAGTGCAACTCTGAAGATACGTTTCCCGAGGGAAGTGTATAAATGATTGTTCACGTCAATGCGGTTCAAGTCAAACGATAATGTATTTAGGTACGAAAAGAGTAACGAATCATGATAACGAGTGGTACGCAACCGTAGTGATAAATATTGATGACGATACTCACCTAGAGTAGTGATGGAAATTTTACAACACTTGTGGATAGTAAGATGAGACGGGGTAAATAACAACCAAAGAGTCAGGGTTCCCGAACTAAAGTGACTAACGAAGTCGTCGTCATCCTTGCGCATATGAATCTCGAATTTACGTGTGTTACCAGAAAGTGGTAGAGTACGAGTTCGTATAATGAAGGTTGGGTACCATTAAAAAGTTTTATTAAGAATGATTCAAGTATAATGCACAAGTAGTCAAGTAAGTGCTATCTATAGCAAATGTATGTCAGAATGCAATGACTAACTATCCGGTTGTAGTCTAGATTCACTAATGCGTCCTAACGACTCTGTTAGACACACTAATGTACATCCTAGTTCCCTACAACCAACGCTCTGGTACCATCTGTAGCGACAGATAGGGTAGAAACCCACCCAGTGCCTTTCCAACTAACCGCTTGGTGACCATTGAGCGTACCTTAGACACTGATTTTACGGCCCGCATTTCTGCCAAACTGCCAACCATCAAATTCCAAGGGATCGCAAGGGGTAAGAGCCAATGCTTCGTCACAGGTAACACTGTGAGAACCCCCTCTACGATTAACCCGCCAAAAAGCATAGTCCGTATGGGTGCCCGGCCTGACAGCCGGCGCGCGTGACTACCTTTACCGCTAAGGTTAAACCAGCTCTGATACCATCTGTGGCGACCCGACAAAATCGTCATTGACGGCGCCGCTAACTTAGGTCCCGTTACGTGGTCGTAGTCCCTATATGAGACTCGTTTGACCAAAATTATGTCACATTCCTTTGAAAAGTACAAGACTTGCAAAGTTTAGTTTACCAAACGGTTCGACAACAAGTTTAAGTTTACAGAAGTATAATGTATAAATGAAATAAACTTGCGACATAATATAAGTTGAAAATCACGGTGGCTATAAATAGCGTAACTATGTAAACAAAAGTTTGAATCTAAAGGTGCTATCACTAGCGTATGTATGTATGTATGTATGCTTGACCCCAAGCAAGAAATCAGAGTGTATGCATGTATGCTTGACTCCAAGCAAGTATGAGTGTACGCGGAAGCATGTATCAAATAGCCAAGTATGAACTTGAGAAACATATAGAAAACTGTCAACGAAAACGTTGGTGAAATCATAGGTGTTTTAGTAAACGTTGTATTTGAACCACAAGATTTAATATAAGATGATTATCAAAATCATTTGCATTCCAAAGTTGTTATTTGTATCGCGGGCACCCAATTATCAAACTTAACTGTTTTGCACCCTTTGTGTAGTGTTAGAACATACACTAGACCTGAAAATATATTTCATCCGCTAACGGTAGCGAACCGTCCGAATGAGGCTCGTCAAGCCCATGTGATCACATAATATAAGTTCTCGTTTACACCCTGCAAGTGTAACTAATGATAATTGAATTGAGGCTTTTTGTTCAAACCCGCACGTGGAATGTTCGTTTTCGTACTTGTGTTCAAAGTGTAAAAGTATGATACGTATATGTTTCTCATCCCATAGTTTAAAGCATAAAAGTTGTTTGAAAGATGGGACTATGATCTTACCTCGAGTGCACGAGTATAAAAGTACTTCACAAAGTAAACGTGTGCATGATAGTTGCTTAGCCTTGACCTAAACAAGTAAGTTGTATTAATTAACCGGTTACGACACAAGGTCGGGCGAAATGTGTTCAATTAGTCCTATGGCTCGTTACGACTCGATTAGTATAGCATGTGAATCACGTTATCAAGTTTCATGCAAGAATCAAGTATAAAATACGATAAAAACGATTGCATAAGTGTTTGGTTAAGTTTGACTAAAAATCAAACTTAGTCAAAGTCAAAGTCAACGGGGTCAGGTCGGGTATCCGACAATTTTTCCATGATGAGAAAGTATATATAAACATGTTTGCCAAGTTTCATGTTAATCGGAGTTACGAGTAAGCGGGGGTGAAAACGTGAAAATCAAAAGAATTTGGGACAGACCAAAATGGCGCGCCGCTCCATTTAACTGATCAGCTCTGGCAGTTTTCACACTCAAGCACGAATCCAACTTCAAATACACATAAATCATAAACCGTAAACATCCAAAACAAGTATCTTATATCGTTGGAAAGGTATTTTGATAAGGAATACAACTAACCACTTTTCATCAAACAAAAACATCATTTACAATGACCGAAAATCTCGTCAAGTGATCATTAAATGTTCAAAATCATCGTTTCAAGTTTACAAAATGCATTTTAAGATTCGGGAATCCAATTCACACATGTGATATGCCGTTTTGAAGGTAATGAAACATAGATGGCAACTAAACACTTATCAACAACATTAACAAGCATTCGATGCATCAAAAGTTCGTTTTAAGTTTATCAAACCCTAACCAAAATTCACAAAAATCAATAATCATGTGTTTGAAGTTTTCCCAATCAACCTACGCATCAAAACGAAGCTAGTGATACTAGTAACACAATTAAAACATGAACTTTAATAATTTAACAACATTTAATCCTCCAAAATCAAAGATTAAGCACACCCATTTTCAAGTTCATGCTAGTTACTCCAAAACAACAAATCGAGCAAACAAAACATATATTCATGTTATACATGAGCCATAGACACTAACTAACACCATTTCAAGTCAAAAACACGAATTTAGAGAAATCTAGAGTTTTAGAAATGTTACCCAAACGAGATGAAGTTGGTATCAAATTGTAGAGGATGAAGAGAGGATCACGAATATGTAATTTGTTTTGATGTTTGCTTCTTGATTCAGGTTTAGATGATGATTTTGTGAATTTGGTGTTTGAGTTCCAATAATGGAAGTAGAGAGAAAGAGAGGTGGGATTGAATGAGTGGTGGTAGTGGTGGGTTGACTAGTTGACCTAGTCAACTAGTTTGCCCACTAGCCAACTTTGGTCCCTCAAGTTTCAAAGCGGGTGCGGGAATTAACCAAACGAATATTTTAAAAACGCTCGAGTAAACGAGTGATGTTATAATTAAATAACGGGAATATTAGTACGTTAGTCAACGAAAACTACGAATTTAAATAACGAAGGATATTATAAAAAAAAAGACAGTGTTAAAAATAAATTTAACGGAAAAATGCGGGATGTTGCAAAACCACTTGAAGGCAGCCAAGAGGATACTTCGCTACATCAAAGGTACGATTGACTATGGCCTGTTTTATTCGCCTTCTGATCACTTCAAGCTAGTTAGATATAGTGATAGTGATTGGGCTGGAGACATAGATGATCGTAAGAGTACGAGTGGTTTTGTGTTCTATATGGGAGACACGGCGTTCACATGGAGCTCGAAGAAGCAACCCATTGTGACTCTGTCAACGTGTGAAGCTGAGTTTGTTGCAGCAACATCGTGCACCTGTCATGCAATATGGCTCAGGAAGTTACTAAATGAGCTTAAGTTTTTTCAAAAGGAAGATATATGTGGATAACAAGTCTGCGATTGCTCTAGCAAAGAATCCAGTCTTCTATGATCGAAGCAAGCACATCGATACGAAATACCATTACATCAGGGAGTGTGTAACAAATAAAGAGGTGCAGATAAAGTACGCGAAGTCATTTGACCAAGTTGCTGATATTTTCACAAAGCCTCTAAAACATGAGACGTTTCAGAGATTACGGAATATGCTCGGAGTGACGAAATCAAGTTTAAGGGGGGCTGTTGGAAGTTAAACTTGATTTTGGGCTATGTGTTTTGGATATGGGCTTGCAAGTATACAAGTATATGGATCAAGATTGTAGTCCAATATCTAGAAACTTCTTGTAATATCTAGTAGTGAAAGTAAGGAGAAACATCTTGTAAAATATTTAAGATAATATTTAGGAAATATCTAGATAATACTTAGAAAATATCTAGATATTAGTAGATGATAGATAGTTCTAGACTACTCCATTGAGTAGTATAAATAGAGGGCTTCACCCCTCATTTGTAATCAAGCAAAGCAAATCAAGTAATAAACAAAACCTTCAAGATCAATCAAACATCTAAATCATCAATCATCTCTTCCACAAATAATATACACATAACCTCCTATTTCAAATTCAACTCAGTTTTATTCTAGCGAATTCTACTGGAAAACACGACTTTTACTTCTGGGCCATAAGTGATCATATGGGCTGTTACTTGGGCTACAAACATATATTTATGACCCGTATCAGTTGTATTCAATTATTTATGGTTTTTGTATCAATCTAATCACTTAGTTAGGGTTTAATCAAATGGTTAACGTTTTCGAATCAGTTAATTGAGTTTAGGGTTTCGTCGATTTACTCATTCATGCATTAACTCGATTCTGGCCGATTGCTTATTTCAGGTTAGTGAATTAGTTTTTGTTGACATTTTGTTATTACTTGTTTTTACTGATAATTTGATGATTTATTGTTCGAATTCAGAACAGATAAAGTTTATGATCATAAAAGTTTTTGAAATTAAAGTGTATTTAAAAATTTCAACTAATTTGCAGTGTCAATACGAATACATATGAGACTTGGAATATGCTTTCATGGCTACTCTTCTTCTTTATCAACATAGCCAACCTTAATATTGTCATTTATCAGGTGCATCTGCAATATTTCAATATTTCAACCATATTTACCTTTACATTTTCCACGGTAAGGTTCCTTTTATCTACTTTACTTTACTTGCTTTTAGTTACTTCACTTAACGGATTTCATGGTTCTGCTGGCCGGAGGTCCTTGGGAAGCAGCCTCTCTGCCCTATAGTATAGGGAGGGACGACTTCTTTTACCCGCGGACCGATAGGTATCCGTGGGGGAGGAATGACCTCCCTTTTACTCTAGAGTAGAGGAAAGACTGTCTACATCTAACCTCCCCCATACTCCACTTTAGTGGAATTGGGTATTGTTGTTGTTGTTGTTATTTGATATAAAATATTTTACAATGCCTTACGTCGAAGGGATTCGCTTGTACATTTCTGTTCATGTGGGTTTGTAGATGATCAGATCAGTTACTCACATAATGGGTGGCCTTAATCCGAAGTTGAGAGTATTTAATTGTTTTCTCTTTTAATACCCAAGAAAATGCGTGTAATGTTGCTTATTAAGATAAACCATCACTAGATAGCCCAGTGGTTGGGGCCATAAGTTCCTTGCAAGAGGTCTCAGGTTCGAATCCCGTCTGGGACAAATATTTAGTGCTGGCCAGAGGAGGGTTGGAAACAGCCAGGGAGTAATCCTTCTGGGCTGCGTACATCAGAGTATGGGGTCGGATTACTCGCCCTCCCGGGTAGCCCGAACAGGCAAAACCTTCTACCTTCCAACTTTTACGTTGTTTATTAAGATGATGTTTGAGCGGGCGGGTCGAATTCCCCATGTCAAGTGATGATTTTTACTACTCACTCGCTAACCGGGATTGGGATCAAGGTCTGCTCTCTTTGATAAGGTACATATTATTTTCATGCACACATGGGTTTAAGTTATACTCAAATTTGAAGGTAGCTATCTCAATCCTCAAACAATATATAGGTAAACATATCTGTTTGCATTATACTTTGCCTCTACTAAGTAATATTTGTCACCCCTCTAATATCATTTCTCTACTCGTTTATAAATTGAAACTGGGTTCTTTCTTTAGTTATGTGGGACTATGGCTACAAAATTAATAACTGTGGATTTTTACATAGTTACACATTTAATAAAGTTTTAATTGATTAATAGGTTTGATTAAATTGGGTTGTCAAAAAATGAAGTTCATGATATCATAGATAGGTGTGACCAATCATCTGTATGGTATATCAAACAAGACTCAGGGGCTGTTTACATTTGTATTAATAGGACTGAATTGAGTGGATGACCTATTTGGTCAACGTATTATATGTATACAACCACTTGTCACGTGTAACTGATGTGCCACCTCTGTTTTTCTATGATGTTTCACCCTATATGGTTGTATTGCACCGGTTACTTGAAAAAAAGGTCATATGAATGTATCCAATGAAAACAAAAATTGGAAGCCAAATACACATTTAACGAAAATGAAATTTAATACACGCATTATTTTTTTGTCTAAGATAAAAGCCAACATTAAGTTTTAGAAAGTACAACTTGATTCATCACAGTGGAGTATAAGGAGTGGCAATTAAATACAAGCTATTTTTTTTCCTGCAAACAGTTCCCAAAGTACTCTCACTCATGTCCAGGTCTTCATGCTTCATTCCAGCTGGCAGTTTCCAGTCGAAATGATAGAGTAAGTTCGATAGAATACTCTCAATGTTCGCTACACCAAACAAAATTCCGGGACACATTCTTCTTCCGGCCCCAAACGGAATATACTCCAAGTTGTTTCCTGAGAAATCAATACTACTATTCTTGAACCTCTCAGGTAGAAAACGATCTGCATCGTGCCAGTATTCAGGATCCCTTCCGAGAGCCCACGCATTAATAATGACTTTAGTTTTTACGGGTATGACATATCCGTTAACCACACAACTTTCCCTGCATTCTCTAGGAACCAATAAGGGAGCAGTGGGATGCAATCTCAAAGTTTCCTTTATTACCATCTTTAGATACTTCAGTCCTTGAAATTCTGTTTCTTGTACTAATGGTTTTACCTTAAAAACTTCTCGCACTTCCGCTTGTGCTTTTTTTAGCACTTCAGGGTTCCTTAAGAATTCGGACATGACCCATTCCACTGTTGATGAAGTAGTATCAGTTCCAGCTGAAAAAATATCCTGCACATTCAAGACAACACTTATTTAATTAAACAAAATTTTTCCGTTCTAGCTACAAAGGTTACCCCATGATCCATTTCTGATTCTTTTCACTGGTCAATCCAAGATACGCTGCCAGTATGTTGAACTTAGTGACCTCTTGTGAGAAAAAATGGTCCCCATCCACTAGGATTATATTGAAGTGGTTAACAATACTTATTTTAATTATTCTAACATATTGAATTGTAGGTGATTAGAGGATTAATATCTTGTAATTCTGTACACTCTAAATAATTTTAAATCACTCGAGGATGTCCCCTTTACTATGTTAATTGCAAGTTAGTAATAAGGATAACAAAGTAAACTATTTAATTTTCGTAGCTTGAAAAGTCTTAGTTATATACTTACCAATATGACCGCTTTAAGGTTGTCGATTGAGAAAGGAAACTCTAGATCACCACTATCTTTAAGTCTAAAAAGAATATCAAGCAAATCTTCTTTATCTCTGCTAATTTTAAGCCCTTTCGTATTTTCCTTTTCTTTTTCATGTTCAGCAATGACGTTAATAAGGATTTTGTCAAGAGTTTGGTGTATTTTTGCCATCTTGGAGCTCGTACTAGTGACAACATGAAGAAACTTAAAAGAAGGAAACAAATCAGCTATATCAAATCCTCCGGCTACGTCGGCCATCTCGTTTAGCATATGAACCAATAAGTCTTTATCTTTGGGTATCTTTCCGAAAGCAGCTCTAGAAGTTATTGTATTTGTCAACGTAAAAATCTTTTCTGATAGATTCATAGGTGATCCTGAGGACGACACAATCGATTCTATCATAGATTTGACTTCTTCTTCCCGAATATATGAAAATGACTGGACTTTTTTGGCACTAAGAAGTTCTAAGGTACAAATTTTTCGGAGTTGTCTCCAATAATTACCATATGGAGTAAAGGCGATGTCACTGTTGTTATACATAATGATTTTACCAGCTTGAATTTCAGGCCTGTTTGCAAATGCAAGATCGTTCTTTATCATGAATTCTTTGGCTAATTGAGGTGAAGAAACAACCAAGGCCGAAACTTCACCAAGTTGAAGATGCATTAACGGACCATGTTTTCGAGCCAGGTTTCGAAGGACAACATGTGGTGGTTGTCGACTCACCATGGAAAGTATGTTTCCAATAAGAGGTATCTTCCATGGACCGGGTGGTGGGAACTTTGGATTTGAGTTTGGTTTTTTGATTATATTTAGTAGCTTGATCACAAAGAATGTAGCTACAATAATAGCTAGGAGCGAAAATGAGATTTGGAATTCCATCAGAGAAGAAATTAGAAAGAAAGCTGAAGAAGTGGCTTTACATCTCAAGTAGTTGGTCTCATTTTATAAGCGAAAACATCTTGTGGGTATGTTTTTGGTTTGGTTTCAATATGCTTGAGTAGTTGAGTGTTCATTTTGGACTAAAATAGCTTCTCATCACTTTCAAGGACTTGGACTCTTTATATAAACAATAATATTAAATTGGGTCACTGTCATTTTTGGATTTAAATATTATCTCATTTTGGATTTAAATATTATCTGATGTATCCCTTTCAAGCATTTGGTCCCATTTTATATGCGGAAGAGTAACATGTGGGGTTTTTTTTCTTCTTTTGGTTGTAATATACATCATATCTCTTTCAAAGACTAGGCTTCTTTTTATAAACAAAAGTCAAAAACGTCGGGATTTTTTTAAAGGCGATTTGAAGATACTGATGGGTCCGAACGCGATGTCAGAATTCACCCACCCGATCATTTTCGGGTACAAACATTACAATCCAACCGCTCCTTAGGAGGAACCCCCACGGTGAATCCATACAGTCATCGAGTGTGGTAAAACCCCATCGCGTGTAGCTCAAACGCAAGACGTCCAAGACATCCGAGGCCCATGAAATGGGCGGGTAACCTCAAGGGAAATATTTTGCAGCACATGGTGTCAAACCGCATGACTTCTCTTATGAGAAGTCATGTCACCACCAATGCACTAACACCTTGGCGTTGGATTGTTTTTCCTTTTAGTTATAACTAGTTTAGTTGGCCCTACGTTGTTGGTGCAGTATAATGTTTTTGAAAACAATTTAAATACAACGCAGTGCTACACGTTGTGTGTGAATTTCGAATTAAACAAGAAAACGAAGATGCAATCAAAAGTCGAGTTGGATTTGGATTGTTGCTGATGATCATCTCACGAACGCGAGTTTTGTATTGGAAAGGACTTCGTCTCGAAAAGGGCCTGAGCGACAAGAATTGGAATGCAATTAGAACTTCGTATTATGTTTGGTTTCGTCTTAGTTTAGACATATCTCGTTGTAACCTGTAACATGTGCACGTAATTATAAGAAGAAGAAAAATCTCTGGTTTGCGCCCGTGGAGACCTTCTTCGTGTTTTGGAGTTGGGATATAACCACGTTAAATCCCACGTCGTTTCATGCTTTTATTTATCGTTCATATGCTTTAGCAATGTCAACAAAGTGTGTGTTTGTATGATTTTGTCCCACGGATAGCGCCGTTTGTACACTTTTGGGCCAACTTATAGATTGTAAGGTAAGGTTGATCCAGTGACAATGAGTAATGTTTTTGGGTGATTTGGATGGAGTTGTATGCTTGTTGGCGATTCCACGAAGGTAGTAAGGAGGTATTCTTACTTTACGCCACGTACCAAGATACGTTGGTTCGATCATGATGAACGTGGTATTATCTTTTTTGTATCAATTGCGAGTGTGTCCACTTCTAGGATTGTGTTTCCCTTTTTATAGATCAATTTTGGAGTGTCTCCCAGCCTTCGATGCTTTAGATCGGTCTACAAGGTGGTCTTTGGAAGGTTTAGTTGACTCTACTTTTGGTTGACTCTGGGAATGCAGGAGACCAGGAAAGTAAATCTGAATCATGCCTCTTTAGTATTTGTGGGCTGCAATCTTTGAAAAATACATCCCGCCTTTATCATATCTTTACACTAGATGATCTTGTCGCTCTTGGTAAACGTGACACCTTTCGTAAGCATATATCTTCGGCTAGTATCTTCGGTTATTATTCTTGGTTGTTACCTTTGTGTTTGTCTAAGGTGTGGGATACACTATCAATATCCCTTTCAAGTTTGTTGTCATGTTATTGTATTTCTAACCTCAAAGGTAACTTGCTGCTAGAAACCATCCTAAACATTGTATGACAAAATGTGGGCACTATGTAATCTGAGAGTTAACTGATACAAAGATGCTCCTAGTGTATAAGACCATTTGTTGTGCATACACAACGATAATCAGTGTTGATATTAAAACCAACATCTCACGTTGTTAGAGCACGGAGAGTTGTTCATTTTTTTCATTGTCGAGGAAATCTGACGCCGGGGACTGTGGAATCGTCCACTCCGTGCCGGCGTTAAAACGGCGTAGCCGGTCGCCGTCGACCTCCACCGTCGGGTACACGACGCTGATATTCAATGATTATTTCTTTATTTTTATTTTTTCTTTTGTTTTATTCCCTATTTTCCTTCTTTTTCTTTTCAGGTTCTGTTATTTTTTATTTCTTTTTTTCCTTTTTTGCAGCAAAAGAAGAGTGGGAAGAGTAAAGGGATGAAGAAGATGCAGAAGCCACAAATGATACGGAGTATAATTCTATGTTGTAAAGTATTCCTCTAATTGAAGCCTTAGCTGGGCCAAAATAGGCTGAAATTTTTTGTTTTAAATTTTGGCCATAGTTTTTACTAAATAATAATACTTGTTATAATTTCAGTAGGCTTATAACTACCTTTAATGGTTATAAGAACAAAGAGAGAAAAAAAGAGAAGAAGGAGAGAAGAAATATTGATATTGATATTTCAAGAGAAATGGTGCACCTTAAATGGCTACCATACATGTCTATTTATAGTATAAAATATTACTATGCAAGAAATATAATAATAATAAAATTAACATCCAATCTAGATATTTTATAACACTCCCCCTTGGATGACAATTTTATTAGAGAATAACTAGTACTGCCTCGTTAAAAACCTTGCTAAAGAAAACCCATTGGGATAAAACTTTAGCTAAGGGAAAAAGAGTGCAGCATAGAGTTGACTCCCCCTCAAGTAGGCAACGCCTGAGTTGTTACATCTTCTGAACATGCCTCATGCCAATATTATGAACGTGTGTTCTGAAAATAGCAGTTGGCAGTGCTTTGGTATAAAGATCAGCAGAGTTGTTGATTGAACGTATCTCATTTTAATCTGGTTGTCTTTTACGAGATCTTGAGTATATGAGAAGAATCTGAGGTTTTCATCTGAAACTGTATCATCTAAATCTTTTATGTAGAAGTTTGGCCCTCGTGATTTGTCTATAGCCTCCTTCATGGTTTGTTCAAACCGTTGTTTCAGTTCCTATTCCCTTTCAGTCTTTTTCTGAGCCTTACCAATATACCATTCTTTTCCATCAAACTTATGACCGTTAAGACCGTTTATAGCTTTAGCGCCTCGTCAGCATTTATGTTTTGTTCTGTCATTTTTGATACTCTTCTTTCATTTGTATTATGTAAGCTGTATTATCTTCATAGATAGTTGTTACGCTTTTATAGCGTTCTAGTCCACAAGAATCAATAATGATTTGTATCATTGATCTTAACTAAAATCATTCCCGAGTAGCTTCATGTAATGCAATCACTTCGGCATGATTTGATGATGTTGCAACAAGTGTTTGTTTTAAGAACGTCATGATATTGCGGTGCCTCCATTTAGGAATACATATCCAGTTTGAGATTTAGCTTTATGTATATCGGATAAATAATCTGCATCTGTATAACCAAACAAATCTTGTTTCGAGTTGTTAGAATAAAATAATTATAAATCAGTAGTTCCCCGAAGGTATCAAACTATTTGTTTGATCCCATTCCAATGTCTTTTGGTAGGGGCTGAGCTGAACCTTGTCAACAAATTAACTGCAAAAGAAATGTCAGATCTTGTATAATCTATAAGATACATAAGAACCTCAATTGCACTAAAATATAGAACTTCCGATCTGTTAAAATTTTCATGATCTTCGCAGGGATGAAATAGATCAGTGTCAATATTGAGTGATCTAACAACAATGAGTTTGTCTTTAAAAAAAATGTTTTAAAATCTTTTCGGTATAAGTTGTTTGATGTACAAGTAAACCATTAGGCATATGCTCAATTTGCAATCCAAGGTAATACTTGGTTTTTTCAAGATCTTTCATTTCAAAATAATTCTTTAGAAGTTGAATGATTTCATAGATCTCTTTATTTGTTCATATGATGTTAAGAACATTGACATAAACAACTACGATCTCATATCCGAACATTGTTTTTATAAAACATACGTGCAAAATAAGTTTATATTTATACCCTTTTTTTTTATCAAGTAGTCATTTAATCGGTTATACCATATACGTCCCGTTTGTATAAACCCATTTAGAAATCTTTGTGATTTAATGGAATATATTCCCTTGGATTTTACATTAGATGCTTATGATACCTTAACCCTTTAGGTATATTCATATATATCACTATTAAGTGATCCATACAGATAAGTAAGTAGTAACAACATGTATGAGATGCATTTAAATAACTACCAGGTTGATTAAGTATCTAATAAGTAATTGTATCCATTACAGGAGGATAAGTTTTCCTCCTAATTCATTTATGGTCTTTGTGGGAAATCTTGAGTTACAAGTCTAGTTTTGCCTTGTAACTTCATTTGCACATTTCTTTTCGGATAAAAATTCATTTGTATCCCATACGTTTCACATCTTTAAAAGTGATAACGATTGATCCGAAAACTTTTCTTTTATCGAGCGATTCTAATTCAGCTCGTATTGCTCCTTTCCATTGAGCTCAATCATGTCCATTTTGTATATTCAATGACAGATTTTCGTTCCAGATCATCATCTTTATTCATGATGTCATTGTAACATTATATGAAAATATCTCATCAAGATTTTTCATTTTATTTCGGTTCCATAATATTGCATAATTTATCGCAATTTATGTATTTACATTTATCAATATCCTCTGCAGAAGGAATATTGATTTGTGGTTCTTCTTGAACACTTTCTTTTACCTCATTATCAGCTGATTTTCTTTTTCGAGGATTTTTATCTTCGGAACCAATTGATCTTCCACGTTTGATGCGTGGTAAAGACTCAACAGTGACATTATTGCCAGCTTTTGGAATTTCAGTTCGAGCTGGAGCATTTATCGCTGGTATATATGATTTAGTCACTTTTTTTTTATATCTGTAAATGCATAAAGTAATTAATTTGCAAGTTCTTGCATATGCATTATTTTTGAACTTTCGTTTCACATTCTTTTGTGCGAGTTCAATATACCTTAATTGATGTTCACATCATGAAGCATCATTTTATTTTTTATTTTTATTTCTCCCCCTAATCTAGGGAACAATGTTTTATTAAAATGACAATCAGCAAAACGTGCTGTAAAAACATCACCCATCATGGGTTCAATATATCTTATGATTGAAGATGTTTTATATCCAAAATATATTATCATCTTTCTTTGAAGAACCATTTTATTGTGTTGTGGTGATACAATTGGAACATACACTGCACAACCAATGTTTTAAGGTAGAAAATATTTGGCTCTTGGCCAAAATCAAGTATTAAGTGAAAATATTTACGACTTCCACATGGTATAATGCGAATTAATGTCGCAGCATGTAAATTTACATGTCCACATATAAATATTGAGAGATTTGTACTCATTATCAATTGTCTAGTTATTAGCTGTAAGCGTTTATCTATTGATTCAGCTAAACCAATTTTGTGTATGCACATGAGCAACTGGATGTTCAACAACAATCCCTGTAGATATATAATGATCATTAAATGCTTGAGATGTTAACTCACCAGCATTATCAAGTCTCATCCTTTTAATGGTGTAATCAGAATAATGTGTTCTCAATTTAATAATTTGTGCAAGAAACTTTGCAAATGCCATATTACGGCTTGATAACATACAAATATGAGACCATCCGCTAGATGCGTCTATTAGAACCATGAAATATCAAAATGGTTCACATGATGGATGAATTGGTTCATATATCTTACCTGGAATTCTTTCAAGAAACATTTGTGATTCTTTTTCACAATATACTTTTCATTAATCACCATATGTGCTTTCCATTAATCACCATATGTGTTTTTTTTTTATTTATAAATCACCATATGTGTTTTTTTTTTATTTTATCATATATCCTTTTCACCATATGCGCTTTTAATCATATGCGCTGTGTTTTTCACCATATGCGCTTTTAATCATATGCGATTTTCATCATATGCGTTGTGCTTTTCATCATATTCGCTTTTTATCATATGCGCTTATCATATGCGATGCGCTTTTTATCATATGCGCTTTTTTATGTGAATAGTAAATTAATTAATTTCGTTTTACTATTTATATGAATTAATTTAGATTTACTATTTTGTTAATTGAGTAATATATATATACATCATATACTTGTGACTCCGAAGGCTCAAATGAATTTGACCATATAGTTATACGTTGTACCTTGCACATTAATTTTCAGTAGAAGCTTTAGATGCATATTATTTTCAGTAGATGCTTTAGATGCACTTTTTTTTTTAATCACCAAATACCACAAACACTTTGTTTGCGTTTGTTCATAGTCATCAATGAAAACCATTTTCTTTAATTTTATTTTATACAATAAAATTAACGCATCATTATTCTTTTCAAAAACAATAATCTATTGTTATTGTTCACTTGTGCCATGTTTAACAACAAAAGTCAACAACCTCTGTCTTGTTTGTTGTGGCAACCAAAAACAACCTTTGCTTTTGTTACCGAGAATCCAAGACCAAAAAACAATTAATTTTTAATTAATCTTTTATCAAAACCATAAATGATTTTATTGATCTACGTTGATATGGCCATAAAGAATTGACGGCTGACCTACTTTTGTAAGTGTATTTCGGCTATCATCCCGAAAACGCACAACGATCTTTTTTTTTTTTATGAACTATTTGTTTCATATCTAGCTTAGGCAATTATTGTGAACATTTGGTCCCTATAAGAGCATTTATTTTTTAGACTTTTAGTTGATTTGTACTTGTCACAATTAGGGATAGCACCCGCGGGTCGTGGATGCGGATCCATTGGATCCATCACCCGTACCCGCGGATTTTTTTTAAGAGACATCCAATTGAACCCTTGTTCGTTGAAACAATTTGACTATATTTTTACTCCCCATTATTAAACGGGCCATTTTGATGCACACTCTTAAAAAAATTAATTTGTTTTTTAAGTTTTATTATTCAACCTCCTTTTTTCAACGGTCACGTTTTTAACAAAACATTTGACAAGTTTGGAAAAAAGTTTTTTATTGATTATCATCAAAAGTTTTCTATTGTCACTCTACTGGATAGAATTATGGCATACAACCAAAATTGCAACCCAACACTACATAAGAACAAAAAAGGTTGTTTTTAATTAACATATGTATATGTGTTAAACTCGGAATAATAATAACTTATTTTAGAAAATTAACATAAGACATGTTGAAACATTTTTGTCACATTTAGCTCATCAAGTCTAATACTTATCATTGATAGATTTTATCACGTCTAGGAGATGTTTACTTTTTTCTTGTATTAAGTCCTACTTTCATTTACCTTTGTTTGGAAAAAAGTTTTTTTTTTTACTTTGCTTTCCCCCTTTCTGTAAAACTCATTTAAACACTTTCTTTGTTTTTTTTTTTTTTTAAAAAAAACTTCCTTTTTTTTACGTTACCCGTAAATTATAAATATATAAAAAAAACTTTTTGTTTAAATTTTTTTTTTTAGTTTTTAAAAGGCCACTTGACCAATTTTTTAATTCTTTCACAACACCTGATATCGTGATCGTGACCTTTCACCAAAGCAAGAGATATTCTTGATAAACTAAACACGGACTCGTGTTTGAAATTGTCGGCCACAAAAAAAAATTCATTTGATAAAAGTATATATATTTTTTTTTTAGTTATAGAAGGAGACCACTTCATTTTCAATACTTCATTTTTGACAAAAAAACTATTCCATTTTACCATCCCTTTTTTTTCTTACTTTAACTTTTAAGATATACTTTTAATAAAAATACAAACTACTTTTTCTTATCTTAACTTTTAAGATTTACTTTTAATAAAAATACAAACTACTTTTTCTTATTTTAACTTTTAAGATTTACTTTTAATAAAAATACAAACTACTTTTTGTATTTTAACTTTTAAGATTATAAATTTAAGAATAAACATTAGTATGCATGAAATAAATAATGATTAATTGCATAAGTAATCATAAATGTTAGATAACATATAAAGACCCCGTCGTATTCGTATTGATCGGAATTAATCTCGACCCATGGTACCGTGTTGTCAAATGACGTGTTGCGTACATAAAGTACCGTGTTGTCAAATGACGTGTTGCGTACAATCATGAGGTCTTATTAACATAAATATAAATGTTAGTGAAGTTAATAAGAGTTAGATTACAGAAAATATAATTCAGGTGGTATAACCGACCATATATAACTTAAATAACATAAATATAAATGTTAGTGAAGTTAGTAAAAGTTAGATTACAGAAATATAATTCAGGTGGTATAACCGACCATATATAACTTAAATAACATAAATATAAATGTTAGTAAAGTTAGTAAAAGTTAGATTACAGAAATATAATTCAGGTGGTATAACCGACCATATATAACTTAAATAACATAAATATAAATGTTAGTAGTCCAAAATTTGATATATTCGAGTCTGAAAATTATTAATAATTTCATACCTTGATTAGTGATTCGTGATCGTTTGAGATATCTTTTAATTACACTAAGCTTTTCGTGCTAATAACGTGTTATAATTTCAGTAGGCTTATAACTACCTTTAATGGTTATAAAAACAAAGAGAGAAAAAAAGAGAAGAAGGAGAGAAGAAATATTGATATTGATATTTCAAGAGAAATGGTGCACCTTAAATGGCTACCATACATGTCTATTTATAGTATAAAATATTACTATGCAAGAAATATAATAATAATAAAATTAACATCCAATCTAGATATTTTATAACAATACTAATTATTATTTTATTTATTTTATATACTTTATATGTTTTATTTTATATATTTTTGTTAGTTAAATAAATAAAAGATTTTAAATTAATTAAATAATAATATATATTTAAATTAGACACTGAACGATTTCTCTTGTTTTGGCTTCAGTGTTAAATTTCAGTGTCTTGGAAAACATTGAAATTAGACACCGAGTTCGGTATCTCGACTCTCTATGCTCTTAATTTGTATTGAGCCTATACGTTAATTTGTTTTCGGCTCAGAATCACCAACAATCACCGATAGCTCATGTTGGATTCACTACAAGAAACTCTCTAAATCCGGACGACACTTTTCTGGACAACATTATGTCGTCCGGAAAAGCCAAGTAAACGACAAAAATTGCAGCTTTTTGGTCAGCTTTTCTGGAAAAGTTGACCAGTCTTTTTCCTGACGGACGCTATGTTGTCCCGGAAAGTTTTTTTATTTTTCTTTCGTGAGCAAAAAATTTTCTCCAAAAAGCAAAACTTTTCACGCGCTCATTTTCCGGATGACATGTCGTTCAGGAAGGACTTCCCGACAAAAATTAGTGTACTCTTTTATTTTTTATTTTCCCTCATTGAAATAACTTTTGGTTGCAAAAAGCAAAACGTTCGCAGTCTTTTTTCCGGACATGTTGTCCGGAAAGGTCATATGGGAAGACTTTTTTGCTGAACATTTCTATCTGCTTAAACATCATCTAACATTTTTCTACAACAAAATTACATGGATAGTCCTTGTGGCTTGTTAAAAAACACACAGATAGTCTAAACTTGATTTTTTCAACTAAATAATCCCGAATTATAGACTTATTTCACGGATAGTCCAATTTTCCCTTGACCGTTAATTTTTTTCGTTAACCCATAACATGTGCTAAGCATGTGAGGGTATATTTTTCATTTGACCTACCTTCTTCATTTGACAATAGAAACCTGAAATAAAAACAACATATGAAAATCCAACATTATCTCCTTTCAATTGCAACCCCTAAAAAACACCAAACACTATCAAACACATAAAGCCTTATTTACTAAACGCCTCGCCCTAATCCGTCGTTGCCTACACTACGCCCCTCCAAAACGACATTTCCCTTTCCCCTTAAAAGCTTTCTACCCTTCCAGCACCTTCTTAATCCATCCTTTCACACAAAGAACACACACCAATGTCGTCATCTTTGACGACTCAACCGGAACAACACAGGCAGAGATCTTAAAACGAGAGGGTTTATCGCGATTGACCTACAAACCTATAGTTTCCTTCGTTGCTTGTGATTGATGTACAAAGTTACTGCTCCAATTGGTTGTGGTCGATGTATATACAAGAAACCCTAATTCCTTATTGCTTTGTTTGTTGCGATTGATGTACATAGATAGCGATTCAATCAACTGCTTATTCAGGGTTTGAAATATGTTAGCTCCCCTTTTTGTTTAATAGTTGTGGTAGCCCCACCCATGCCGTCGGGCAGTAATAATGACGCCGATGTTGCCTTCGTTGGGTTTGTTGATTGTGATTGATGTACACAATTAGTGCTTCATCATTCAAAATAGCAAAGGTTTGTATCGTTCAAAGTTAACTTTGTAAGATTTATGAGCTTTTTAGTCGCTTGGGTCTTCTATACTTGATGCAATTGATTTTTCAGTTATATGAGTTTTTGTCAAAGGGAGTCAACACAATATTGCATATGGTCCTTTTGTAAAAGGGAGTAAAAAGCCGTGATGGTGTTTATGTATTTTTTTATGTTTCACTTATGCTGCTTTGGTTCACTTAATTATGTTGATGTTAAATGTTAAATATGCACCTGCTTGATTTTGTGTTACTGTGCTATTGTCATAACTGTTTAAACTAATGTTTATAGCCATGGTATCTTCTACATTTCTTCATAATGTTGTTGCTGTGATGATTTAGAAATGATTCAATTTACGTTTTGACAAACCATTGTGCTTTAGCTGGATGTTTTTGTTTTGACTCATTCAACCGGTCATTATGAATATATAAAAACCAGGATTGTTATGGTTGGCTGATTTCCTGGTCCTTTTGATTTTATGTGTGTCTTTATGAACTCATAAACTGTGACTGGAACATTATTTATTATTTAATTAATCTATATATGATTTCGGAAAGCCTCGGGTTACTATAGATATTGAACTAGCATGTGTTTTTATTGTTAAACGAAGTCGAAACTTTTCTGATTTATTTTCCTTAAGAATCAGATGACTAAAGGTATGGTTTATTGTACCAAACGCAGGTCGATGCTGATGGTTTAGTTCCACGGTCTTTGGTTATGTTGACTGAATTCGGTTCGTCTCGAGGAGCTTCGTTGCCATCTTCGGACATGGCAGTCTCTCTGCAGAGTTTGGCTATAGTCCTGAGACATGGTAGCATCTCCGTGGTAACATTTTAATTTGATAGAAAATTGGGTGTGTGTGATATTATTGGTGCAGCCACAACATATGGTCAATTGTGGAGATTGGAACCCTTGCCTTCTGAGAAGAAACACATGTTGCAAAGGGAAATTGAATGTCTTCTTTATGTCAGATTGTCAGTGATCACATTGTCGAATTTAAACCCTCTTGGCATAACATTAGCAAACGGCAGTAAGATTGAGGTAATTCTTCATTCGCTTTTATACTTCAAGATTGTTATACAAAGGTGGCAATCTCGCCCAACTTATCTAAAATTAAGTCAAATGGGTCAATCAAACCAATAGCTTAAAACGAACTGCTCATACAAGTTCAAAGTTGCCAAATATCCCGTATTGGGAGAAAAAGCCCCCTACAACCCGCATGGCTTTTATTGAAGGATTATTATTTTGTTAATTACTAACAAAAGTGGACTAGCAAATGTTTGCAGGGTGACGTAACCCAACTGACCCATTCCATTGTTTCAATGTGAACCCATCTTGACCCGTCACACGACCCATCCATCATGCAACCTCTATGGCTGACAAAAAAAACCTTTCAGATTATGCAGGTGTCTGCAACAAATAAGCATCTATAAAACATGATGAAGATTGGTAGAAGAGGACTTCATTATATGCACACATTAAATAATGTTCCTAAAAACTTGATAGAGAAAGGCGAGAGTCGAGTCATCGATGCATCTCTTACTTTAATACGTGAAAGGGCAAAACTTAAGGTATGTCATCATTTCATTTCAATACATGGTGGTGGTGGACTGTTACATGTTTTTTTAGTAGTTAACAATTGCCAAACTACCGATAAACTTTTTACGTAGTATAGCGTACATTATGTTATCATTAATGATTATATCTACTGTATTGTACTTAAATTGCAACATAAACAAAGTTTTGACTATCTTAGCAACTTCTTGACTAATTATCACTCCGTAGTGAGTAATTATTTTATAATTTTTTTATGAAGGGAGAGCTTCCGCTTGCGTTGGGTGGTGCTAAAGCTTCATCATCACTTTTAGGAGTTCCTCTTGGGCATAATTCATCGTTTCTCCAGGGTCCCACATTTGCTCCACCGAGGATTCGAGAAGCCATCTGGTGTGGAAGTACAAATTCCACTACAGAGGGAGGTTAGCATATAGTTCTCGACACTTATAAATTTTCAAGTTCCAAAATATGATTTATTTTTTAGTTTTGGTACTGTATTATTGTGCAAAAGGTAAGGAGTATTTAGTTTTGGTACTGTCGAAAACAGCGGTTGATGTGGGTGGATTTAATGTTGTAGCTACATACAACCATCAATCTGTTGTTGAGGTATATTCCATCAGTATGTAGTTATTTAGTTACGATTTTATTAGTTATTAGAGGTTAGTTTCGTGAATACAGGTCAGTCAACTCAGCTGGATAAGTATTTGAGTGGTCAACCAAATTGATGTCATTTTGGGTAAAATATAATAAAGTGACTTTCTACTATTTGCGGGTTTGTAAGTTGAAAATGCTTAAGTTTTGAGCAAAACCACTTAATGGGTTAGAAAGTAGACCCGAAGAGCTTCAAAACGGTATATGATGTGCTTGGGTTCATCGCACCTTGATACGTTTTAAAGTGCCGACAAAATAGCATGTGTTGGTGTGGTTGAAAAGTTGTAGTTGTGCACAACAACCCGTCTTTGGAGCAGACACTACGTTAAACATCAAACCCATGTCGTACTGCACTGACCATTGCCGCCGCAACGCGCGGCCGGACTGGACCTCGTTTGTATCTATAATTGCTTTTTCCAAATGAAAACTTAACAACCATTTTCATACAAATCAAATTACGAAATCATCACATTTAAACCTGAAGCTTCGTATAAACCTATACATCACCTTTAAAACTGGACCTGAAGCTTCTCACAAAATCATCACCATGAACATCTATCAGCACCAAACCCATTTGACTATTTATTGGTCATCATCATCTTCTTAAAGATGATGAACCCTAGTTTCAATTTAACTATCATATCCCAAATCTAAGACCCTAACTTCAAAATCATAACAATAATTCTCTTTCATTTTACCTCTTTAATCAAATAGAAATAAGATATGTACAGTAATTAGTAATATTTGAAGTAATTTGCTTTCAAGTAATATAAACAGCAAATCAAACTAAATCAAAACCCTATTTCAAGTTGCAGCAAGTGTTGCAAACCGTCAACATAAATTATTAGGACTTTCTGTTGCAATCACGATGATGGTGGCGCCGGTGTACAAACCATCACTTACTCGCCAGAATTTGGTAAAGCCTACACGCAGATCTGAGAAATCATAACAATAGTATGTTATCGAGTACGAATGTTTGATTTGAGAAATTATGAGAAATCGAACAGATATGAGCAAAGAAGTGATATGAAAAAGATGGAGATGAAGAAATTGGGATTGTGATTTGAGGGTTCGTTAAGTGATAAAAAGATATTGGCTCGGAATAAAGAGCCCGAAGGGAAATCAAAGCGGGACATAGATCAAATCCTCCTCTTTCAAAATGTAACAAACTCAACATAGATGGATCAGCTGCTATTGGAATATTTAGGAGCGGGATCCGCCCAAGAACGACCTTTGGTGGTACGGAAGGCACGGACTCCACGAACGTCCCTAGCCCCCTTTACTAATAAGGAAAAGAAATCCTCAATTAGAACCACATTCCTTTTTGCGTGCGAGGGTTCATGAAGTAAATAGATCTTAGGGTTCATGAAGTGATAAAAAGAAACGATGGAAAAGAGAATGAATTGAGATTGTGATTTGACCAAATTACATGGATATTCTAGGTTCTGAATAAAGAAGTGAAAGGAGAAAGATGGAGATGAAGAAATTACTAGGCAAAAACGCAAAGATAGTCCAAATTTGGATAAAATAACAAAATTACCCTTGTGTGCTTGGCACATGTCATGAGTTAATAGATAAAAGGCTGACAGAAAATTGAACTATCTGTGGAATAAGTCCATACTTCTTGACTATTTAGTTGAAAAAATCAATTTTGGACTATCCGTGTATTTTTGGGCAAACCACAAGGACTATCCGTGTAATTTTGTCTTTTTCTAACCTCAAACTCACCATTATCATCTTTACGTTGTATTCGAAATGGAGTTAAACTATGAGTGTGGTGAAGTTGATTTCTCCAAACGTCTTGGTCAGATTGAAATCCAGGACAGTTCTATGGTTGTCTTAATTATCCAGTATGGTAAAATTATTTGTTTGATATTTGTGCTCTGTAACGCAATATTATATCACAAACTAATTTCATTTTTTGTCCGTTGTTCTCAAGTTGCAGTTGAGTAGAGGGGCATGATCCACACATGTGTGCTAGGGTCGTGCAGATTATATCTAGATTGTTAAGAAAATAGAATAAGATTGAAAATGAACTCAAAATTGAAAAACATCGAGCTAGAAATGTAAAATTGATGTTAATTAGTAGTTGGGTTGTTTTGTGATGTTTTTCTTTTTAGTGTTAAGTTATTTAATTTGATTAAGTTATTTTCTGTTTCTACTAATGTAAAATTAATGTTGTATTTTCTTCTACAGTTCAAATAAAAAAAAAAAGATTAATGTTGTATTTTCTATTTGATGAATGAAAAATTTCAGTTAGTTTCGATTTCTAATAAACTTACTGAAATTAAAACACATTATGAACATTCATTGAAGATCATACAAAGTACAAAATTATTGAGATTAAAACACATTTCAACTACAAGCGTTAATTCAAGATCATACAAAGTTACTTAAATTAAATGAACCTAATAATGACAAGCATCCGAACTACTAGCCACGAGAATGACTAGGAGAATCCGACCTAGTGGACGAAGTTTATGAATCCGAGCTCGATGATGTCAAAGGTTCAGCAATGAAGGCCATGTTGATGGGTAACATAGTTATCGGATCTTGTGCCACAAGATCTTGAAGCAAACCAATGTTAGCAAATAGACGGTTGAGAAGCGCTCTGTATGAAAGAGGTCTTGTTTATGCATAAAGCCGATTCATTCGGGAATCGACCAAATGGGGAATATTTACTTCAATATTATGAGTTAGACACCAGTGAAGAAAGGCTTTGTCATCGACAAAAGAGTGACATTTGGTTCACGGTGGTACATGTTAATCTTGATAATTGCATTTCTTATAGCAATTTCAGGACGAAGATATTCGTCAAGAATGCCCGTATGTTGTATGGTCTTGTATGGAATATAAGTATGACACAGAAGCAGGGTCATTTGATTTCGTGGAATATCCTGAGGAAGAGCTTCAAGATCTTCACCGAGATAATAGAAACTTAGTACCACCAAATGGTATGCCCAATAGCTCACCGAATTCATTTAGACTTAACAAGTATGGAGTTTCAAACATTTGAAACTTCACTCTTTCTTCATCAGTGAATTCAAAGTTGGAATAGGATTCATGCACGAGTGGAGGAAAAAAGAACGAATCAATCAAAAGAAAAGGAGACTAACCCATTCTTCTGAATTCATGGTCGATCTCTGGAAATTTTTGCAGATTGATTTTGTGACCTTCATTAATCGGTCTACTGATCTAACTAGATCTTCATCATATAGCCTGTGGCTATTTATTCTTTTCAGCATACTTGAGTATTTTAACTACTACTCGCGTACGTTTTTCAGTCATCGTCTTGATTCTTAGCAATTTGATATAATCATTGATCAAAACACAAACTTTTCTACGTTTATACACGAAATAGAGTTGTTACCAAACAACGCTCTTAAAGTGTCACAAAATATCAATTATTAGACAGATATTGCCAATAATTGAAGTATAAAACATGTATAATTTTAGCAATATCAAGGATACTTGAAAAATAAGTTATCGGATGTTTACAATGATATTAATTGAAAGTTACATATACGCAATTGACGAAATGAAGTTGAAGTCGTTGACTGTTGCAGGTATAGTACCTGAACCGAATGCTCTAAGGTTGAAAGGAAAGTAGATAAGCAGATTCTTACCTGAATTTTTATTGTCTCAATTCGTCCACAAACTTTTCTACGTTTATACACAAAATAGAGTTGTTACCAAACAAAGTTCTTAGAGTTTCACAAAATATCAAATAACACTCTTGAATTAGAAGGATATTGCCAATAATTGAAGTTTAAAACATATATACTTTTGGCAATATGGATACTTGAAGAATACGTCATCCGATGTTTACAATGATATTAATTGAAAGTTACATTTACGCAATTCAAGAAAATGAAGTTGGATACAGGTATTTGACGAAAGTTACATAGAGGGTTACATCCATTCATTATTAATATAAGGGGTTGCAATTAGATAGAGGTTATGTTTTCTTCTGCAGGCAGCTCCAAAAGTCTCACTCATGTCCAAGTCTTCAGGCTTCATTCCAACAGGGAGTTTCCAGTTGAAATGATAAAGTAAGTGAGACAGAATAATCTCAACGTTCGCTACACCAAACGTAATTCCCGGACACATCCTCCTTCCGGCCCCAAATGGAAGATACTCTAAATGTTTTCCCGAGAAATCAACACTACTGTTTACAAACCTCTCAGGAATAAAACGATCTGCATCGTGCCAGTATTCAGGATCCCTTCCAAGAGCCCACGCGTTAACAATGACTTTTGTTTTCACGGGTATGACATATCCATTGATCTCACAAGTTTCCCTACATTCTCTAGGAACCAATAAGGGTACAGTGGGATGCAATCTCATAGTTTCCTTAATTACCATCTTTAGATACTTCAGTCCTTGAAATTCTGTTTCTTGTACCAAAGGCTTTCCTTTGAACACTTCTCTCACTTCCGCTTGTGCTTTTTCCAACATTTCAGGGTTCCTTATGATTTCACACATGGCCCATTCCACTATAGATGAAGAAGTATCAGTTCCGGCTGAAAAAATATCCTGTACATGCAAGACAACATTTTCTTAATGAAAAAAAAAAAGAATGTAGGGAAAGTTAAGACACTATCGTAACAATAACAAAGTAAACTGTTTAATTCATGGCTTGAAAAGTCTTAGATATTTTTGTAACGACGAAAATAACGAGTACTTTATAAAAACGGAAAACGTTTTCGTAAACAAAACGAATTCAACAAGAATTACAAGAGAGGATCCCGATGAGACTCGTATTTAGATATATACTTACCAATATCACCGCTTTAATGTTGTCTGTTGTGATAGGAAACTCGAGATCACCAGTATCTTTAAGTCTAAAAAGAATATCAAGCAAATCTTCTTTTTCTCTGCCAACATTAACCCCTTTTGTATTGTCTTTTTCATGTTCGTCAATGATTTTATTGAATATTTTGTCGAGATTTTTATGAATTTTGGTCATCTTCAAGTTCATTCCTGTAATAATATGAAGAAACTTATAAGAAGGAAACAAATCACCTATATCAAATCCTCCAGTTACGTCGGCCATCTCCTTTAGCATATTAACCAGTAAGTCTTGATTTTTGGGTATCTTTCCGAAAGCAGCTCGAGAAGTTATTGAATTCGTCAACATAAAAATCTTTTCTGTAAGATCGATAGGTGATCCTGAGGACGACACAATCGATTCTATCATAAACTTGACTTCTTCTTCTCGAATATAAGAAAATGACTGAACTTTCTTTGCACTAAGAAGTTCTAAGGTGCAGATTTTTCGAAGCTGTCTCCAGTAATTACCATATGGAGAAAAGACGATATCGCCGTTGTTATACATAATGATCTTACTAGCTTGAATTTCAGGCCTGTTAGCAAATGCAAGGTCGTTCTTTATCAGGATTTCTTTGGCCAATTGAGGTGATGAAACAATCAATGCAGAAACTTCACCGAGTTGAAGATGCATTAATGGACCATGTTTTCGAGCCAGGTTTCGAAGGACAACATGTGGTGGTTGTCGACTCACCATAGAAAATATGTTTCCAACAAGAGGTATCTTCCATGGACCAGGTGGTGGGAAATTCGATTTTGAATTTGGTTGTTGTTTGATTATATTTAGTAGCTTAATCAGAATGAATATAGTTACAACCATAACTAGGACCGAAAATGAGATTTTGAATTCCATTACACAAAAATAGAAAGAAAAGAAATTAATGGCTTTCCGTGTAATCTTGTTAAAGAGCTGGCTGCTATTTATAGTGAAAACATCAACATGGTAATATGCTTGGGTCGTTAAGTGTTCACTCATTCTGGATTCAAATAGCATCTATCACATCAATAATAATTAAGTTATTAGTTTGTCTTATATGTCATTTTTAAATGTGAATATACCGGCCCGTTTTCTATGTCTTTTATATTTTTTTAGAAAAAATTAAGCAGATAATCCTTGTGATTTGGATTTATAGTAGTGCTTTTTTAAGTGTACAGTCCTTTTGATTTTCATTTTTTATCCTGACAGTCCCTTTCACTAACACTCAGTTAAAGAATCCCATTAAATTCAGTGGATTTTTACGTGTATAGTCTTTGCGGTTTTCACTCTTCAGTTAAAGAATCCCGTTAAATTCAGTTCTTTTATTTTTACGTGTATAGTCTTTGCGGTTTTCAATCTTTATGTTGATAGTTCCTATCACAAACACTCGGTTAAAGAATCCCGTTAACTTCAATCACTTGTTTAACATGTTTGGATAAATTCTTCCTTTTACCTTCCCCTTACCTTTTTATGAATGGAATTATTGATTACGACGAATTGGCAGAATTCCGAATGATGTGAAAAGTGAAAGTATAGTGATAGAATTATTGATGATGAACCTATTATGTTTATAACTTCCAAATTGATAATTTTCATTTTCATATTGTTTAATATATGCTTATTATACATGCACTTTGTCTTATACATGCTCTCACCCCTCAAAAAAGAAATTTAAGAAATGGCCCACGCAAGTCATATGAACTTCTTGCGACCTTGTGAACCAAGGATTATCGATAATGATAGATAAATTTAAGCTCGTGATCTGAAATTTATCGGTCATGAGCGATAATACTTTGTTCGCAAGGTCGCAAGAAGTCTTTGCAACTTGATTTTACCTTGCGGTATGGGGATGGGAGGTCTCAAGTTTAAGTCACCTCCCTTAAAACATTCCACGGTATTTTGATATATGGAGTGACCCCAGAGAGGTTTTACCAACCCGTATTCTAAGATTTCGGCTCGCTCTGCCTGCCCCTCGGGATGGTGTACGGAATCGGGTCCCTGTAATGCGGTTCAGGTTTCCGCCCGAAAGCGTATTTTTGCGTGAAAAATGATCGGGTGGGTCGATCATCCCCCGTCAGTGATTCCAAATACTCGCCTTTCAAAAAAAAAGTTGGTTCATCCACTACTTGATCCTCCACTATCAGCTCAATCCTCGACCATCCGCTCTTCACTGACCACCTTTTTGGCCTTTTTATAGCCCTAAATAGTGAATGAGAACCTCATATAAGAAGTTGCATGCCTATCTTAAATGGATTTCACCAAACTGATACCTGAGAACTTGTTTGTTCTTCATAGTCAAAGAACTATCGAAAAGTCCCTGAAACTAAAACAACATACAAAGCAGTCAATTAATGGGTCGAGTGTCAAAACAGTCAAATATATGTATATGTTGTCTAAGTCGCAAAGTTGCAAGATGACCTTGCAACTCGTTCATGGCAATGGTTATCAGTCATGCCCGATATTTACATCCTTGCAAGTTGGTCATGACCAGAAATCATATGAGTCGGAAGGTCGCAAGACGGATCTAGGTCATGACTGGTATTTTTAGGGTTTGCGATTTGGTCATGATCGACAAACCTAGTGATCGCAAGGTAAACTTACGAACTATGTCATCACCGGTATTTTAAGCTTTACGATTTATCATGGCCATTAAACCTGGTGTTTCCATGGTCGCAAAGTAACCTTGTGAACTAAGTCATGACCGATAATTACACTCTTACGATTTGGTCATGACTGGAAAACCTAAAATCCATCAACGAAATAAGTGTTAAATGAAATACCTCTAAGAAAAAATGTGAAGGGGATGAAATTACCTCGTTTTTTCATTGTATAGTTGTGGGGCTAACAAAATTGCTAGATATCAGTTGTATATCACTTTTAACGAAGGAATTGAAGCTTAATGCGTATAAGCCCCCTTTTTTTTAGATTTGTGCGACGGTAATGGTAGTTCCCAGCGGTGGCTGGGTGTTTGAGGTGGTTTGATTTCATGATGTTTTGATACCTAATAGACGAATAAAGAATAACAATAGAAACATTTGCGTTTTATAGAGTTGTTTGTTTGCATGAGTTGTAACTTCGCTAAGATCGCATATGAGTGAGTTTGTAGGTTTCATGGTGTGTTTGCGTATATGTGACTTATTAGTTATAAGTAGAGCAAAAAGAAATACGTTGTAAATTGCAAGGTCGTAACAGTATCTCGCGACCTTGCGAACCAAGTATTATTGGTCGTGACCGATAAATTTTAGATTGTGAGCTTAAATTTATCGGTTATGGTCGATAAATCTTGGTTCGCAAGATCGCAAGATGTACTTGCGACTTGCTTGGGAAAAGGCGCAAGTTTCTTTGTTGATGTTTCTTTGTTGATGGGAGAATCGTTATAATTTGTTCGGAAAATGAGCGTTACCGTTAATAACCCATTTAGTAAATTAGTTGATTCAATCAGCTAGAGATCCATCTATTTTCTTTTTGTAAATATAAAATCTTAATTTTTTTTTTCTTTCGTCATAGAGATCATTGAAAGTGATAGATGATGAAAAATGAGAAAAGAGAAGAAAATTGGGAAGAGCAAGCGGCAACGGAAACCTTCATAACTGAAGGTGACAAGGAATTAAAATAGCAATGGAAAAAGGGAAACAAACCTCATCTCTATCATTGTTAATTAATAGCCGTCTTGATATATTATGTTGTTTATTTCAGTTTTGTAACATTTGGTCATATTTTAACAAATTAATTTTAATAGCTCAACCATCCTTAAGAAATTTTCACCCCTATTAAAAAAATATTTCTAGATCTGTCACTGCCTAAAAAAGGAGTAGAGCAATCGGTAGCAAATGACCATAAAAAGGATGCAACTGAAGGAAAAAGAAGCAAGGATGGAGATGAGGTGCATATAATGCGTTGAAAGGTAGAAGGAGGAGATGCTTGAGGTGTGGGTCATAGATGTGGCCTCCCGATCATCGGCGTGATGTGAGAGACTTATGCTAAATTGGTCGGAAGTGTGAAAAGCTAGATTCGGATTTTGAATAACGCAGAGAGAAAAGGTAAAAAGTGTTGACTATTATGTCCATTTAGATATACCATTGTAATTTTTATTACAACACCTTTAACCATGACATACTTTCTCACCATGGCTAATTGGTACATCAGCACTTTCTTACCAGAACTAGCCGATGACTAAATCACTCAACCATAACATATTTCATAATAAAATTTGAACCAACTATATTTTTTATTCAATAAATGTACAAGTAATAAAACTAATAGTACAATCCATGACTCCAAACCATCTGTGCTCAAACATGTATAATCGTGAATTCGAAGGTGGGACATTAGAGGGCTACTAGGGCTAACGTGAGGACTAGTAAATGCCATCAAGGCCCTTAACTTCCTCACGAGGGCTACTAGGACTAAGGCTCCGTTGGGAGTGGTCTTACCAATCACGTTTTTTAAATATTTTAGAAGGGCCTTTTTTTTCTTCATGGAGGTTAGGATTGACGGGGTTCTAACGCGACTTTGGAACCCACACACCCGATCATTTCCTGGGAAGCACCATATACAGTCCTACTGCCCCTCAGGGGAAAACCCCCACTGCGAATCCATACGTTTATCGTGTGTGGTAAAACCCTCAAGGGTGAGACTCGAACGCAAGACGTCTAATACCTTGGAAGTCCATGAAATGGGAGGGTAACCTCAAGGGAAAATTTTGTAGTACAAGGAAGTTGAATCCCAGATCTCCCATATGAGAAGTCAAATCACCACCAATGAACCAACACCTTGACGTTTTTTTAGAAGGGCATGTTATATAAACTTTCAAGAGTTTATTGTGTGTATTATTCTTATTTATTTTTTGCAGAATTTGTAAATCTAGAGATATAACTCAGATATAACAAAACATAACATAACCAATGGAGTTGAAAGGAGTTCAGTGAAATGTTATAAGATAGGGAGTAGTCTTTTGTAATCTAATCTAATAAAAAAATTAATCAGAGGCGAAGTTAAAGCATCTGTTTGTGGTGGCACGTGTCACCATTAACAATTTGTGAAACAAGTGAATATGCATATTAAATTGGAAGGATTGTGAGAAGTGGATATGTTGATTTGGTCAGTAAATATGAAATTATTTGTTAAGAAATGGAAGTCCATGCAATCATGATTGATCATGGGCTTGGTGGACATACTTTAGCTATTTATAAATTGAGCTATGAACTTTTTGTTGGGAAATTACGGTCTCACTAATTCTCACCACCCAGTTCAATAATAATAGTAAAAAAATAAAAACAATACACAACATAAGATTTAACGTGGAAACTCCAAAACAGGAGAAAAACCACCGGCCCCCAAAGAGAGAAATACACTATATCACAAATTGTTACAATGATATAGTCTTCTCTCTTAAGCCAACTACACTCTCCAAAATATTTAACTAATACAACTCTCAAACAAAGGTAAGAAAGAAAGAAATAACCAAATACTTAAAGTGTATTAATTGGTGCAAGTTGGAATGAATCTCATGAGCTCCTTTTATAACCAAGTCACCCACCTCCAACTTCTTCCTCCCACCGATGTGGGATAACATACTTCACAAAGTAACCATATCAATTTTTCTATCAAAAAACAAAACCAACAAATCTCCACCGGGGAAAGAAGATTCTTGGTCTTGGAAGCTAAGTGGGTGCGGGAAATTCTCTACAAAAAAGTTAACATCACTTATTATGAAAAAGTCGTATCTATCGAGTGATTTATCGACAAATGCGCAACCTTTTGCTACCATGAAAAATAACCTTGTACCAAAAAAAGTTGGGGTCTTCGTGTGGAGAGCTAAGCGAGAAAGATTACCCGTCTTGTTGGAACTTGGCAAGAGGGGGATTGATCTTCACTCGGTTCGTTGTCCACTATGTGATGATCATTTAGAAACGGTCAAACATTCTTTACTTGAATGCAAGCATGCTAGTGTCATTTGGGAGAAAGTTAGATCATGGTGGGGGTTTGATTCGAGTATTCCTTCCTTCGGAAGTCTCTTTTGTGGTCTTTGTCCGGTCCATTGTTCCGATTTAGGCAAGAAAATTTGGCAAGCGGTGGAATGAACTTGTTGCTATCTTATATGGAAGAATAGGAACAATAAGGTTTTCAAAAACTAAGTTGGACATCGCCGGTTGCTTTGAACGAGATTCAAGTGCTAAGCTTTGAGTGGATCGCGAAGAGGTGTAAAGAAAGAAAGATTGAGTGGCATGTTTGGTTGCACAATCCAAATTCCTTGTTAATGTAACCTATGTGTTTATTTCCTTCAAGTATAGCATAAGATTCTATCTCGGTATCGTTATGCTTTTGTGAGAACTTCTTGTAATTATTTTGAGTTTCGAGTAATAATATATATTTTGCCTTTCAAAAAAAAAAAAAAAAAACTAATCTCCACCTTTTTGATAAAAAAAGATAACCATACTTTCACATTATAAGGATAACCGACGCAGATGCTTCCTCGACGACAACTTCAAGATCCTCAATCTTCATGCCGCTGACATTATCTCTAACCCAAGAAATAAAATTTGCATCCATGTCGAACATTGTCTAAACAGACAATCATTGTCATCACAGACAATCATAACTCTTAATAGAATTATCATACCCCACCATAAAGAGTATCACACTTAGAATGTCAAATTTCAAGCATTTTACCTCGGCACATGTTGTATAACCAGCTGAACAGTTATGGTGCAACTTCTTGTTTGGCTTTCCCGAAAGTTCCATCAGCTACAACATCAGTTTCCACCACACACCTTGCATCAACGCCAAACCAATGCCCATGTGCAATTTGTGGAACCGCTAACTGTGACACCGCTAATTAATTTTTTTTTATATATACGTGGCGGAAGCATTTATTTATTAATTACATAATAAACATTAACTATTGTTAATACAACCAGTGTCACTACAAAATACATGTTTATACGGAGAAGACGTATTTACAATACATTTACAAAAGATTACTGTTTAAACAAAATAAGACAACATCAGAGTTGACTTCTGTCAAACATAACATCACCATGCCCGTCTTCTCCCCAATAGCGACACTTACAAAAGCTAACAACCTGCAGGGAGGAGATGGAGGGAAATTAGCACGAAGCTAAGTGAGTACGACTAACTACAGGCCATAGCATACATAAGTGTTATACTAATCATGTCACATAGTCTAACACACAAACATCACTCAAGTGCCGTCTACAGAGACTCTGGCGGCTCGGCCAAACCATTAACCACCAGCTGATCGAACTGGGGCTTACCAGAAGTTCCTCCACCACCGTATGTATATACATAATCCACACGTGACGGACGCGTCATTCACATATATATACACCACGGTTGTCTAGGCTACCACAGAGGAACCCAACCCGCAGGTTGATCTCTCCTACCGAGGCTACCACACAATAGGGACGCACTGGGCTCCAGCAGACAAGTATCAACTAACATGCAGTCATCACAAAGTGCTAACTAACCACAATAATAAGTATATCTAGCAAGCATGGCAATCATAATATAACATGCTTCTATATACTATATTCTCCAGTTAGTCCCACTCACCAATTACCAGTAACCAGCTCAGATTATCTACTACTGAGCGGCTTCCTTATCTTTTTCACTTGAACATAAGGCAATCAAGTTAGTTCCTGTCTAATAACACAAAATAACACAAATATAAATTTTTGTATCAAAAACTGTTCGCTAAATTATTATTTTTTTTGCTTAACACTTGTGCACTTTCAAAATTTACACCCTAAACATCAAAATACAAACGGGCAGCATAACGGTTAAAAATCAACACTTAACTGTCTAAGACCATCGGTCGATCGTCAAGGACGGTCGGCCGATCGTCACTACACCATCGGTCGATCGACTACACCATCGGTCGATCGACTACACTATCGGCCGATCGTTAAAATTTCAACCGTTGGTCGAAGGGCTCACACCATCGGTCGAAGGTCTAGTCCATTGACTGATCGTCAGACACCATCGGTCGATCGTCAACGACCATCGGCCGAGGGTAGTTCATCTGTAACAGCAGCTGCCAAAGTGACGGGTTTCTCACCAAACTCACCAATTCTCGATCTAGAGCTCGTTTTTAACCTTAAAACTTACCAAATACGATACACTGATCATTTAGAAACACAAACCCACAAGGTTTTGACACAAATAACACTAAATCAACCCATTTTGACCCAAATTACACTTTTATAAAAACTAACACAAAATTCTTAATTTCTCAAAGATTAAATCACGAAATGATACAAACCTTACCTTAAAAGAATCAGTAAATTGTAGAGAACACAAAGATATGAACGATTTGAGCTCTAAAACAAGAATTTAGGATTAGGATTTGATTGTAGGTGAAAGGGAAGGTACGGGAGTGTGTTTGGAAAAGTCTAGAAAGTGAGAGAAATGGTCTGCACTAGTCATCTTAATTGAGTTAATTCCCACACTGTGCAACACACGGGTATTATTATTATCTGATATCTTTCGTATATCATTTGGCAACCCAAACGAAGTCTAAATTAAATAAACAAACCTGTTCTGTGACCCTTGTCACAAACTGGTCCTAACCACATCATTATTTAAAAGTAAATGTTAAATAAAAATAAAAGCATATAATAACACAACACTAACTTAAGGGCACTTTAGTAATCTTACATCTAGGCTCGATTGAGGATGTTACAAATCTACCCCCCTTAAGAAGATTCCGTCCTCGAAATCTGTTCAAGGTCAAACAACTGAGGATAGCGCGCTCTCATTAACTCCTCGGTTTCCCACGTCAGGTTGGAACCTAAACTGTGCCGCCAGTCTACTAACACCATTGGAATCTGCTTCCTTCTTAACTTGGTGACTTTCTTGTTCACTATCTTAATCGGCTCTTCCACTAATTTCTTGGTTAAGTCAACTTTCAAATCTTTCAAAGGAAGAATCTGACTTTCATCCTCTACTTTGCACTTTCTCAAATAGCACACATTGAACGTGTTGTGAATTCCTGCTAACTCTGATGGAAGATCTAAAACAACAGTCTGATCGTTCAAAATTTCTATGATCGGAAATGGTCCAATAAACCTCGGAGCTAGTTTACCACGTTTACCAAATCTGATCACTCCCTTCCACGACGAAACTTTCAAGTATACACGATCACCTACATTAAATGTTACCGAACGTCTGCGCGGATCAGCATACATCTTTTGTCTATCTCTAGCTGCTTTTAACTTCTCTCGTGCAATTTCAACTTTTTCTGCACTTATCTGAACAATTTCGGGACCTGCAAATTGCTTCTCACCTGCTTCTAACCAACACGTAGGAGTTCTGCACTTGCGACCATACAACATTTCATACGGCGGCATGTCGATACTTGAATTATAAGAATTGTTGTAAGCAAACTCTATCAATGGAAGACGCGAATCCCAAGAACCACCATATTCTAAGACACACTCTCTTAACATGTCTTCTAACGTTTGAATCGTTCGTTCACTCTGACCATCTGTCTGTGGGTGATAAGCTGTACTTAGCTTCACACGCATACCCAGATTCTGTTGTAAACTGTTCCAGAAGTTCGACACAAATCTAGTATCTCTATCGAAAACTATAGACAACGGTACACCATGTCGACTAACTATCTCTTTTAAGTACAACTCTGCTAAATCACTTAGCGAAGTGGTTTCACGTGTAGCTAAAAAGTGAGCACTCTTTGTCAGATGATCCACTATCACCCAGATCATGTCGTGACCTTTCTGGGTTCGGGGTAACTTGGTTACAAAATCCATCGTTATATGATCCCACTTCCACTGAGGAATTTCTAACTGTCGTAGAGATCCATATGGTTTTTGATGTTCTGCCTTAACTTGCGCACAAATATGACACTTTTCGACAAAACCTGCAACATCTGTCTTCATTGTCGGCCACCAATACAATGTTTTCAAATCTTTGTACATCCTTGTATTGCCTGGATGCACTGTCAATCTAGATTTATGTGCTTCTGTAAGGATTAAATCCCTCAAATCTCCAAGTAAAGGCACCCAAATACGGTCATTATAGGTCTTTAATCCTTTAGAATCATTGCATAGGTCAAATTTTCTTTTAGTCATTAGCTCAGTCTTTAGGTTTTCATCATTCAATGCTGCTAACTGAACGGTTTTCAAACGATCGATCAAGTCTGAAACTATCTCAATTCTCATAAATCTAACGTTTTCGACTGTTTTCTTGCGACTCAGAGCATCTGCGACGACATTTGCTTTACCCGGATGGTACTTAATCTCACAATCGTAGTCTTTAATCAATTCTAAACATCGACGTTGACGCATATTTAATTCTTTCTGTTAAAAGATATATTGAAGACTCTGATGATCTGTATAGATTTCACAATGTGTACCATACAAATAGTGTCTCCAAAGCTTCAAAGCAAACACAACTGCAGTTAACTCTAAATCATGAGTAGGGTAGTTTCGTTCATGATTTTTCAACTGTCGTGAAGCATACACTATGACTTTATTTCTTTGCATCAAAACACAACCCAGGCCTGCACGTGACGCATCGCAGTAGACCACAAAATCTTCTGTTCCCTCTGGTAAAGCTAAAACCGGTGCTTGACATAACAACTATTTAAGGGTCTGAAAAGCCTTTTCTTGTTCATCATTCCATCGAAAGGCTACATCTTTTCTGGTTAACTTATTTAACGGACCTGCTATTTTAGAAAAGTCTTTAATAAATCTCCGGTAATAACCTGCTAAACCCAGAAAACTCTTAATTTCTGTCGGCGTTTTCGGCGAGTTCCAATTCATTACAGCTTCTATCTTAGACTGGTCTACTTTAATACCCTGTTCACAAATCACATGACCCAGAAACTGTACTTCCCGCAACCAGAATTCACATTTAGAAAACTTAGCGTACAACTATTCCTGTTTCAGAAGTTCTAATACCAACCTCAGATGCGTAGCATGATCTTTCTCAGTTTTCGAATATATTAAAATATCATCTATGAAGACAATCACAAACTTGTCAAGATACTGACGACACACCCTGTTCATTAAATCCATAAACACTGCTGGCACATTTGTTAACCCAAATGGCATAACTAAAAATTCATAATGACCATTTCTAGTTCTGAACGCGGTTTTCGGTATGTTGGTCTCTGCAACACGTACCTGATGATACCCTGAACGTAAATCAATCTTTAAAAAGTAAGAAGCACCCTGTAACTGATCGAATAAATCATCTATTCTCGGTATCGGATACTTATTCTTTATTGTTCTCTTATTCAAATCACGGTAATCTATACACATACGAAGCGACCCATCTTTCTTTTTCACAAACAATACAGGAGTACCCCACGGTGAAGAACTTGGTCGGATAAACCCCTTATCTAACAGTTCCTGAATCTGAGACATCATTTCTCGGATTTCTGATGGAGCTAATCTGTAAGGAGCTTTAGCAACTGGTGTAGCACCCGGAACCAAATCAATTTTATATTCCACTTCACGTACTGGAGGTAACCCTGGTAAATCATCTGGAAACACTTCTGGAAATTCTGACACAACGGGAATATCGGTCACCTATTTCTTTTCTTTCTTAACATCGATCACATAAGCTAAAAACGAATCACACCCTTTCGATATCGCCTTCTGAGCTTTCATTAGGGAAACCATAGGAAAGTTAAATCCACTGCGCTCTCCCCTAGCTATCACTTGGGATCCGTCGACCAAACGGAAAGAAATCATGTTTTTATCACACTTAATATTAGCCCTATTAGCTCTTAACCAATTCATGCCTATGACTACATCAAAGCTAGGTATAGGCATCAACAAACAGGTTAAAGGGAAGGAATGACCGTCAATTTCGATGGTAATTCCAGACACAGATGATGTGCACGGAACCATTTTACCATCAGCTACTTCTACTCCCAAAGGCTCATCTAACATCCTAACAGGCAACCTTAACTTATCACAGAAGCCTAAGGACATAAAAGATCGATTCGCTCCAGAATAAAATAACACACGAGCTGGCAAGGAATTAACCAAGAACTTACCAGTAATGACGTCATCGGTAGCGGTTGCAGCGTCTACCGTCATATGAAACGCCCTTGCCTCTGCTGTTGGAGGATTCTTTCTCTTCTGTCCGACAGTAGAAGCAGAAGATCCCCCAGAAGTAACCGACCTCGCCCCTGACCCTGCCCCAGAACCGGATCTTGACGCAGATGGACAATTAGCAGATCTATGCCCCTCTTGATGGCAACTCCAACAAACATTAGAATTAAATGAACAAGCTGTTGATTCATGACCTAACATGTAGTGACCCGAACTTTTCCATGTTTATATATATATTAAATGAAATTGTTATTTACATGATTAAGTGTTTCCAACATGTTAAGCAATCAAACTTGTTAAGACTTGATTAATTGAAATAGGTTTCATATAGACAATTGACCACCCAAGTTGACCGGTGATTCACGAACGTTAAAACTTGTAAAAACTATACGATGACATATATATGGTTATATATATAGTTAACATGATTTTATTATAAGTATGTATCTCATTAGGCATTTTAACAATGAGTTATATACATAAAAATGAGACTATTAATTTAAGAAACTCGAAAACGATGTATATAACGATTATCGTTATAACAACGTCTTACTAGGTACATATGAATCATATTAAGATATTGATACACTTGGTTAATTATGTTAGATGATAAGTAAATATATTATTAAGTGTATTAACAATGAAATACATATGTAAGAATAAGACTACTAACTTAATGATTTCGAAACGAGACATATATGTAACGATTATCGTTGTAACGACATTTAACTGTATATATATCATACTAAGATATATTATATATCATAATATCATGATAATATAACAATTTAACATCTCAATTGTTTTAATAAACAATGGGTTAACAACATTCAACAAGATCGTTAACCTAAAGGTTTCAAAACAACATTTACATGTAACGACTAACGATGACTTAACGACTCAGTTAAAATGTATATACATGTAGTGTTTTAATATGTATTCATACACTTTTGAAAGACTTCAAGACACTTATCAAAATACTTCTACTTAACAAAAATGCTTACAATTACATCCTCGTTCAGTTTCATCAACAATTCTACTCGTATGCACCCGTATTCGTACTCGTACAATACACAGCTTTTAGATGTATGTACTATTGGTATATACACTCCAATTATCAGCTCTTAGCAGCTCATGTGAGTCACCTAACACATGTAGGAACCATCATTTGGCAACTAGCATGAAATATCTCATAAAATTACAAAAATATGAGTAATCATTCATGACTTATTTACATGAAAACAAAATTACATATCCTTTATATCTAATCCATACACCAACGACTAAAAACACCTACAAACACTTTCATTCTTCAATTTTCTTCTTCTAATTGATCTCTCTCAAGTTCTATCTTCAAGTTCTAAGTGTTCTTCATAAATTCCAAAAGTTCTAGTTTCATAAAATCAAGAATACTTCCAAGATTGCAAGTTTACTTCCAAGTTTTCTAAATCCATTCCAAGTAATCATCCTAGATCAAGAAACCTTTGTTACTTACAGTAGGTTATCTTTCTAATACAAGATAATAATCATATTCAAACTTTAATTCAATTTCTATAACTATAACAATCTTATTTCGAGTGGAAATCTTACTTGAAATTGTTTTCGTGTCATGATTCTGCTTCAAGAACTTTCAAGCCATCCAAGGATCCTTTGAAGCTAGATCTATTTTTCTCATTTCCAGTAGGTTTATCCAAGGAACTTGAGGTAGTAATGATGTTCATAACATCATTCGATTCATACATATAAAGCTATCTTATTCGAAGGTTTAAACTTGTAATCACTAGAACATAGTTTAGTTAATTCTAAACTTGTTCGCAAATAAAAGTTAATCCTTCTAAATTGACTTTTAAAATCAACTAAACACATGTTCTATATCTATATGATATGCTAACTTAATGATTTAAAACCTGGAAACACGAAAAACACCGTAAAACCGGATTTACGCCGTAGTAGTAACACCGCGGGCTGTTTTGGGTTAGTTAATTAAAAACTATGATAAACTTTGATTTAAAAGTTGTTATTCTGGGAAAATGATTTTTATTATGAACATGAAACTATATCCAAAAATTATGGTTAAACTCAAAGTGGAAGTATGTTTTCTAAAATGGTCATCTAGACGTCGTTCTTTCGACTGAAATGACTACCTTTACAAAAACGACTTGTAACTTATTTTTCCGACTATAAACCTATACTTTTTCTGTTTAGATTCATAAAATAGAGTTCAATATGAAACCATAGCAATTTGATTCGCTCAAAACGGATTTAAAATGAAGAAGTTATGGGCAAAACAAGATTGGATAATTTTTCTCATTTTAGCTACGTGAAAATTGGTAACAAATCTATTCCAACCATAACTTAATCAACTTGTATTGTATATTATGTAATCTTGAGATACCATAGACACGTATACAATGTTTCGACCTATCATGTCGACACATCTATATATATTTCGGAACAACCATAGACACTCTATATGTGAATGTTGGAGTTAGCTATACAGGGTTGAGGTTGATTTCAAAATATATATAGTTTGAGTTGTGATCAATACTGAGATACGTATACACTGGGTCGTGGATTGATTCAAGATAATATTTATCGATTTATTTCTGTACATCTAACTGTGGACAACTAGTTGTAGGTTACTAACGAGGACAGCTGACTTAATAAACTTAAAACATCAAAATATATTAAAAGTGTTGTAAATATATTTTGAACATACTTTGATATATATGTATATATTGTTATAGGTTCGTGAATCAACCAGTGGCCAAGTCTTACTTTCTGACGAAGTAAAAATCTGTGAAAGTGAGTTATAGTCCCACTTTTAAAATCTAATATTTTTGGGATGAGAATACATGCAGGTTTTATAAATGATTTACAAAATAGACACAAGTACGTGAAACTACATTCTATGGTTGAATTATCGAAATCGAATATGCCCCTTTTTTTATATCATGTCCGAAGGAGGATCCCGGAATGATGGGGATATTCTTATATATGCATCTTGTTAATGTCGGTTACCAGGTGTTCACCATATGAATGATTTTTATCTCTATGTATGGGATGTGTATTGAAATATGAAATCTTGTGGTCTATTGTTATGATTTGATATATATAGGTTAAACCTATAACTCACCAACATTTTTGTTGACGTTTAAAGCATGTTTATTCTCAGGTGAATACTAAGAGCTTCCGCTGTTGCATACTAAAATAAGGACAAGATTTGGAGTCCATGTTTGTATGATATTGTGTAAAAACTGCATTCAAGAAACTGATTTCGATGTAACATATTTGTATTGTAAACCATTATGTAATGGTCGTGTGTAAACAGGATATTTTAGATTATCATTATTTGATAATCTACGTAAAGCTTTTTAAACCTTTATTTATGAAATAAAGGTTATGGTTTATTTTAAAAATGAATGCAGTCTTTGAAAAATGTCTCATATAGAGGTCAAAACCTCGCAACGAAATCAATTAATATGGAACGTTTTTAATCAATAAGAACGGGACATTTCATAACACTCCACATTTCAAACACCTTTTGGTCATTGGAGAACACGGACCGACATGGGTTGACTTACAAACATTACACCATCCAGACTGAGTTGAACCCGACCCACTCATACCAGACTTACTTTTTTGTTTAAACCCACATGACTTATTACCACAAAAACCCGATTGCTTACTCGACTGTTGAGTAGACTGACCACCAGTTTGACTTTCTGATTTTCCCCCCAAAAGATCTGTAGTGACCCGGAAATTTCTGATCAAATTTAAACTTTAATCTTTATATGTATCCGACACGATAAGCAAAATCTGTAATGTTGAGTCTCGAAAAGTTTGAAACTATATTCATGTAATCAATTACCCTTTGACCATGTATGACGATTCACGAACGATTATATGTAAATAGATATGTACGAATATATACATATGTATAATTGATAAATTGGAAAATATTATCAAGACATTTAACGGTTTAGCTAATATGAATATAAGTTATGAGATCTATTTACGACTAGAAGACATTAATGGAATAATGAATGGATATTACTTTACATGAGGGTATTATTTTGATATAAGTTTAATATAATTTTGACAAGATTGAAAGATAATATCATAAGATTGAATTATTAGATACATTAAATTTTGAGTTTGAGTCTCTATTATGAGGTCCACTTTGAATTAGGAAACCCTTACTTTTTAACGGTATTCGGAAATATAGAAAAGTGAATTACATATAAGAACAAAAGTGTTATCATTGAGGAATTAGACAAAAGTTAGTGGAGAATTGAATTTCATAATACATTGGTTGATCTATTTTCAAACGTGTGAAAACGTTTTTCGATATAATAGAACTGGTTATTAAAATATATTTATTTAAATAACGTAAGTTGGTATTTCGATTATTAGTCATATATATTGAAAACCTGCGACTTGTATTTAGAATATATGTTTTCTAGATTCTTTAAGCACACGATAGTAACACTCTCTTAGTGATGCAGTTGATATTTAAAAACGTTAGTACATGAAGAAATTGGATCTATTTAAAGCCTTAAAGAATAAACAAAACGTGTTATAATATTTTCTGAACGATTATAAAACAAACTTTGACATATAATTGGTTTTGAAAAGCTAACTAGTATGTTATTAGATAAATTTTAAATATATATCTATATTTTAAATTAGTCATAAAACGTTTTGATTTTAAACTAATAATAATAAATAGGCTTTGATAAATAACAAGATTATGAATTATAAAAGGAAATGACCAAAACACTCAAAAGATTAAGTTACACTTTGAGTGGGTTAGTTTTTAATTAATTTAGGTCTAGTTATTAATAAAGGTACATGTCACAAAATGTTTAATTTAAAATAAAATATTTTGATAAACAACGAGTCCCTGATTTATAGAAGGAAATGACCACAACGCTCAATTTTATAAGTTACATTTTTCATAAAGTAAATTATTAATGAATAAATCAAACTATTACTAAAGGTACACGTAACGTAATGTAAAAGGCTAGTTTTCTAAACGTACGAAGGTGCGCTTGAGAAACCGAAAGTGGTACATGAGTCGTGAGACCACGTCCGTGTCATTTTTGTAAAAATTATATTTTTACCATGTACGTAAATAAAATATAATATTTAATTAATCATATAAATTAAAATATTATAAAATCTTTATATAGATATAAGTTTGGATACGTTCATGTAAGTGGAATAAATCCGCAAATTGCGGTTCCCTTTTCAATTATCAATCCGAAATTTCCGAGTAAGGGGTCCCATAAATGTCTTATAAGTATCGAACGCATTTTGGATTCAATTCACATTCATTGATCTATCTCTCTCAAATTAAATGTACTCCGTAATATTTATTAAAAATTATTATAAATCTTTTTATTTTTATTATCAGTAGTATTAGTATTATACATAAAATATTACGACGAGGTCATGATCGACTTATTTTTAAAGCTAGTTTTTAAGAGGGATAGAGCTAAGGAAATTATGGGTTATAGCTATGGAGGTGATGGGTAATGTTCGAGGGTATGTTCATGAGGTCAATTTAGTGTTTGTCATCTCCGTTGCGTTTGCGTATCTTTCCTGCAATATTGAATCTAAATATTGATACGTGAGTACTCTTAAAATACATTTTTTTCATATTAATAGTGTATCCCTGACTAGTGCTCGAGAAAATAGGACTATGCATGCTTGTACATTCGATATTGCCCTTAGATAGGTTATGTTGAATCTTAAAGGTTGTTATACTAGGGATGAAATAAGGTATAAGATATGCATGTCATTGGAAAGCTAGTGAAAAATTAATAACTTTACCTTTAGATGCCAAGGGGATCCGATGGACGGATTAGAAGTTATAACCAATTGAAATTTCGTAAAAATGATTATCATTATCGTCGTTATTTCCGTCGTTCTAGTTTTCATCTAAATATTATTATAATTATAATTATTATCATCATTATTATTATTATTATTATTATTATTATTATAATTATTATCATCATCATCATCATCATTATTATTATTATTATTATTATTATTATTATTATTATTATTATTATTATTATTATTATTATTATTATTATTATTATTATTATTATTATTATTATTATTATTATCATTATCAATAAAATGTATTATCATTAAAGATTGTTATTTTTACTATGGTTAACATTATAATTAGTATTGTTATTATTATTTATATCATCTAAAATAGTTATTAATATTATCATCATAATTTTTATTATTATTATAATTAAAAACTAAAATTAGTAACCTTTAATTACTATAATTACTATTATTATCATTGAAATGAACGCGATATAAGAGATGATTTAAGAACTATTAATAATTTGACTAGGAAATAATGTGTATGACTATCATGATGAAATTAAAATATAATAAGATATTAAATTAGATAAAAAAATTATCGTTCTTGTTACTCTTATCACTATTATTATTATTAAAAGTATCGTTAGTATAAAAACTATCATTTATTCAAAAATTATCATTTTAATAGAAACGTCAGTATTATTATAAAATATCATTATTATTATCATTTTAAATAAAAATTATTACTTTAAAGTTAATATTAAAGAGTATCGTAAATATTAAAGATATCATAATTAGAATTATCATTTTACCATAATATCATTTTTAGTAAATATAAATATTGATTTTTTATTAATAAAATAATAATTATTATTATTACAAAATAACACGACTGTTACTTATTATTATTATCAATGCTAGTTTATCAAATAAAAATGTAATACAAAGTATATAATTATCTCAATAGAATCTATCACAATATTTTTATGATATTAAATGTACTTTATAAATTTTATTACTTAAAATATATAAAAGTATACTTTAATATAAAATTGTATTTACTAATAAATGAATTATATTATTTACTCTATTAAATCTTTTAAAAATATAAAACGACGATAATCATTTTTTTTAAATTTTGAAAATCATTTTGAGTCAAACTAATTTTTGTCGACCTTTGCATATTAGACTCGAGCATTAGGATTGTGGTACACTATGACTTGACTTAATTTATTAGACAAATATTGACAAATACATAAATATATATAAATAATTTAGGTTCGTGAATCCGAGGCCAACCTTACACTTGTTCAATGATGTTATATGTATTTTTACTACGAAATACAGTATGGTGAGTTTCATTTACCTTTTTACCCTTTATATTTTTGGGCTGAGAATACATGCGCAATTTTTATAAATGTTTTACGAAATAGACACAAGTAATCGAAACTACATTATATGGTTGAATTATCGATATCGAATATGCCCCTTTTTATTAAGTCTGGTAATCTAAGAATTAGGGAACAGACACCCTAATTGACGCGAATCCTAAAGATAGATCTATTGGGCCTAACAAACCCCATCCAAAGTACCGGATGCTTTAGTACTTCGAAATTTATATCATGTCCGAAGGAGGATCCCGGAATGATAGGGGATATTCTTATATGTATCTAGTTAATGTCGGTTACCAGGTGTTCACCATATGAATGATTATTTTTGTCTCTATGCATGGGACGTATATTTATGAGAACTGGAAATGAAATTCTTGTGGTCTATTAAAATGATGAAAATAGATGAGTATGATAAACTAATGAACTCACCAACCTTTTGGTTGACACTTTAAAGCATGTTTATTCTCAGGTGTTAAAGAAATCTTCCGCTGTGCATTTGCTCATTTTAAAGATATTACTTGGAGTCTTTCATAGCATATTTCGAAGAACATTGCATTCGAGTCATTGAGTTCATCAAAGATTATTATTAAATCAATTTATAGTTGGATAGTGGATATTATGAAATGGTATGCATGCCTGTCAATTTTCGATGTAAAGAAAGATTGTCTTTTAAAAACGAATGCAATGTTTGTAAAATGTATCATATAGAGGTCAAATACCTCGCAATGTAATCAACTATTGTGAATCGTTTATAATGTATATGAACGGGTCCTTTCAGTTGGTATCAGAGCGGTGGTCTTAGCGAACCAGGTCTTGCATTAGTGTGTCTGACTGATAGTTGTTAAGATGCATTAATGAGTCTGGACTTCGACCGTGTCTGCATGTCAAAAGTTTTGCTTATCATTTTTAGTCGGAAATCATCTACTTATCATCCGTAGGAAATTACCTGCTTATCATTCTTAAGTCTAGATGCGTTTTCCTGCATTTATTGCATAATAGTGTATAGACGAACTCTTATCTTAGCGTATCTGTTACTGTGAACTTTGACTAACATCTTTCAAAGATTCTCCGTAATTTATGGGATTTTGGTATTATATATACATATGCAAATTATGTAATTGAAGAATACCAAATCTAAATTCTACAATCTATTTCATACCAAAATTCTTTCTCTGATCATACGAGATGGATCCCTCAACTAGTTCGAACTCCTCAGATTCCGACAGTTATGCCGATATGGAATTCCAATCAAGCTCCGAAAGCAGCGTAACCGGAATGGATCAACCAATCAGTCATCATCTATTCTGGATGAAATGGGGATGGGTTCGTAGCCTCATCAATTATTGGAGACAAGAAGAAGGTGATCCTTTCCATCCACCAAATTGCCCTATTGGCAATGAACCTGAAGCACTTACCGGCGAACCTATTCGTGAAACCATTTTCTCTCTCATTTCAAGAGTATCTCGTCACGATTATATATTACATCAAATTCTAAATTTTATTTACCCGCTTGTCCCAACCGACAATCATCCCGGTATACTAGCAGAAGTTAACGAACTTCGTGCTCGCGTGACGGCTTTAGAGCTTATGGTGCAAGGATTACAAACACCATCAGCAGCACCAGCGGCATAATCAGTACCACCAGTAACATCAACATCGCAAACCTCGATATCCTAAAATATCAGCAGCATCACCGGCATCAACGGTATCATCATCATTAATACCAACAGTACCATTACCACCATCAACAATCACATCCGCATCACACGCCTCACCATCATAAACTGTATCTCGGATATCAACATCATACGCACCATAGATACCAAGGAGTACCAACAACAACAAACGATGAAGTATTGATTCATAACTTCATCGGAAGAACATTCTACGGCGATTATGTAATCTCTAAAGTCTTAGAGATTATCTATTTCCACCCTAACCCTAAATCAGATGAGTGAACCAAAATGATTCAAGGAAGAATAAAAACCCTAACAAGGATGGTGCGCGATTTACAAACTAGACTTGTTATACAAGCATCGCTAGCAGTTACCGGAAGTATCATCAGCAGCAACAGTACCGTTAGCATCACCAGTACAGTCAGTAACGTCAGCATCGTCAGAATCAACAACACTTATGACATCACAAATTCCGTCAGTTCAAGAATCACTGTGGAAATCATTACGAATCAACAACGAGTATGATGTATCAACGAGTTATATAGTATTAACTCATTCCTTCTGAAGAACTATTATATATTTTATATATATGAATTCTGGAATTATAATAAATCTTTTTGTACTGAGCTATTAAGTATGAATTGAAAAAGGGTAGACACTACTCGGTTAAATTCATATTATTAATATGCTATAATGTACATCCTTCATAAACAACTTAGCCATCGTTAACTACAATCTCTGTTTCAATTCAATGAACTCCGTTTCATAATAAATCAAGTGTAACATTTAATAACATGTTTGATTTTACACTTTCATTCTTGAAATATTCGAAACTTACTAGAAAACAACATTCGTATCTTGCGAAGTTAGCAAAAGTTTTATGAGCACCAGCATGATTCACTAAGGAAATATATAAGAATAAATAATGAGGTATTAATCCATAACTTCATTAATGTTCTGTGAAGAATATGTGATTCTTAATAGTTTTGGGAGATTACTTATTCTAGTTCAAACTGAAAATCAAATGAGTCTAATATTATATTGACTCATTAAATCCATGATTACATCTGAAGAAAATATAGATGTACATATATTTTCATAAAGATTGTGATTAAAAATTCTTTTGTACAAAATATTAATTGTAAAATATTTTAACGGGTAGGTGATACCCGCGAGATATTCACAATTAATGTATTATATTCTTCAATTCTGATTTAACAATCATCAACAATACTCCCTACTTTCACAATAATATACATTCTTCTATAGAAATCAAAACAATCATATTCATTCAAATCTAATTACATATTCTGATTTTGGAATTTCAGAATTCAACTCGAGATAAAATCGAAATCATCGCTCTTACATTCCTACGTATTTCAAAGCTGTACTTTGACTTCAAAACTGTGATAGGAAATCACTCTTATTCGTAACAATTAGAAGGATTTGAGAATCAATCGAAATTCATGACGATTTCATCCTTTGGATATTGACAATGACAATCTACACTTAAAACCTTTGAAATTTTTTTTGAAAGACACTTCAAATAATGAACAATCGGGATGATGATCCAACCACACATTAACCGAAGTCTTGTACCTGAAAAACTCTCGAACCCAAAGTCATAGTTTAACACGTAACCGCGTCAAATTCTTTATCATTTATTAGCAAAAACAACCTTGCGATTCCTTTTCAAAGTAGCAAATTTTGTCACAGCCTCAGCAAGGCAATTTCGACTTTTTCATATGAAGTAACCTCATTATAACCATGATATATACGATTACCCTTTTGTTACCAGGGAATCTTATATATCTCACCACATTAACAGTAAACTTAGCAACAACTTCATTAACCTTCGACTTAAACCTCTCTGAAAAGTCACTATACTTATTCATTGAAACCCCACCTGTTACTCATCCGCATCTTGCAACAAGAATTGCCATACCAATTACTGAAAATCAGCAATCAGTATTTTGAAATCTCACAGCATTTCTACTTTAATAATCATGTATATAACATATATCTCCAAGACTTACACACTTCAAATGTGAATTTTCTGAAAAACATCCCAAACTGCAAACTAGTTCTCCGAAATTTGGAAATGCTGGATGAAGCAGCAGAAATTATAGACAATCTAAACAGTCAGAAATTTGATAATAAAGAATAACGTGTTGGAAAAGCTCAGAAAAAGAGAAGGTTTGGAACTGGAAAACGGATTGAGCAAAGTATGAAAGAGGCTGCGGACAAATCACAAGAACTGAACCTGCCTTCAAAGGATGCAAATGATTCAGTGCCTGCTGAAATCGTTAGCGAACACCATACTTCTTATTCTAAACCTTCACAGGCAAATATTCTTTATCATCATCATATCTTGAATATTCTAAGATATCATCGTATCTTTCATTATAAATATCCTTGATATTTCTGAAGATATTTTCATAAGTATTCTCATCTGAAATCATTTATCTCTCCGCAATATCTGCATTGCAACATAAAAGAAACTATGTTAAGTTTCTAAACCCTCGAGTTTAAAATATGAATGTTTTTGAAGTAGTGTTGGGAACTGATGCATGAGTTAGTATAATATAATGACACTTGATCAACGTCATTATATTACAATAGTTCATGTTGAGTTTCTAATGGAATGTGACGATTCACAGTACCATCATCATGTGCCATTTACACGACTCTTACATTCGATCTAATCCTTAAACATATCAAGAAAATATATTTCTTGATGATTCGGTCTTTTCCAGAATAATCTGGTAATTTGACAAGTCAAAATCGCACCATTACGATTTCCTTCTTAGAACATAAACTATGTTCATTCCAAAATTCATATCTACAAATTCTGGACCATTACTCGCTTGACTCGAGGACGGGAAGAGGAAACGAAAGAATGAGACTTTGAAATAGAAATAGGAGCATAAACCGCAGCAAATAAGAGAGAATGTTAACTATGAGTGATAATGATTATAGAAGACAGAAGCAGGGACATCGAAGTATAAGGGAAGATATAAAACCCAACAACCACCCAGGAACTACAAACCGTGTATATCAATGCGTATAGCGATATAAAGACACGGGAGAATGAAAAATACTATAACCCCAAGGTAATGGTAGAAGTAAGTAACCTCCTCCGGTGGTAGATGAAAAAGAAGTATGACAGATATAAAAGTTAGTAGTATATCAAGAATCAAAATGGGATGAAGCATATTGATGAGTATTTTAAAAGATGAATCAAGGAAGAAGGAATAGAAAGTGTGAGTTGTGGAAGATAAGGAAACGAAGGGGATGGATTTATAGCAAAATATCAGGCAGAGCAATCGAAACAGATTATCGCATTTAATCAAAGAAAATCCCGATTTCCTAAATCACCGAAGAACCAAATCTTATTACGTAAGATTTTCTTTAAATCCCGAGAATTCCAAAAAACAATCATAACTACGTCATCAGTTAAAACAATAGTTACTCATTTCGCTTTTTCACGATGGCTTCATTTATACGCTTCGAGAAATCGAGTTATTTTATCCGTATTTCTTAATCATGATAAAACTCTATGTATCAGCTCATATTCGTCATAATAACATCCTTACTGTTAGCCATGACGACCTCTATCAAATTTCGGGACGAAATTTCTTTTAACGGGTAGGTACTGTAGTGACCCGGAAATTTCTGATCAAATTTAAACTTTAATTTTTATATGTATCCGACACGATAAGCAAAATCTGTAATGTTGAGTCTCGAAAAGTTTGAAACTATATTCATGTAATCAATTACCCTTTGACCATGTCTGACGATTCACGAACGATTATATGTAAATAGATATGTACGAATATATACATATGTATAATTGATAAATTGGAAAATATTATCAAGACATTTAACGGTTTAGTTAATATGAATATAAGTTATGAGATCTATTTACGACTAGAAGACATTAATGGAATAATGAATGGATATTACTTTACATGAGGGTATTATTTTGATATAAGTTTAATATAATTTTGACAAGATTGAAAGATAATATCATAAGATTGAATTATTAGATACATTAAATTTTGAGTTTGAGTCTCTATTATGAGGTCCACTTTGAATTAGGAAACCCTTACTTTTTAACGGTATTCGGAAATTTAGAAAAGTGAATTACATATAAGAACAAAAGTGTTATCATTGAGGAATTAGACAAAAGTTAGTGGAGAATTGAATTTCATAATACATTGGTTGATCTATTTTCAAACGTGTGAAAACGTTTTTCGATATAATAGAACTGGTTATTAAAATATATTTATTTAAATAACGTAAGTTGGTATTTCGATTATTAGTCATATATATTGAAAACCTGCGACTTGTATTTAGAATATATGTTTTCTAGATTCTTTAAGCACACGATAGTAACACTCTCTTAGTGATGCGGTTGATATTTAAAAACGTTAGTACATGAAGAAATTGGATCTATTTAAAGCCTTAAAGAATAAACAAAACGTGTTATAATATTTTCTGAACGATTATAAAACAAACTTTGACATATAATTGGTTTTGAAAAGCTAACTAGTATGTTATTAGATAAATTTTAAATATATATCTATATTTTAAATTAGTCATAAAACGTTTTGATTTTAAACTAATAATAATAAATAGGCTTTGATAAATAACAAGATTATGAATTATAAAAGGAAATGACCAAAACACTCAAAAGATTAAGTTACACTTTGAGTGGGTTAGTTTTTAATTAATTTAGGTCTAGTTATTAATAAAGGTACATGTCACAAAATGTTTAATTTAAAATAAAATATTTTGATAAACAACGAGTCCCTGATTTATAGAAGGAAATGACCACAACGCTCAATTTTATAAGTTACATTTTTCATAAAGTAAATTATTAATGAATAAATCAAACTATTACTAAAGGTACACGTAGCGTAACGTAAAAGGCTAGTTTTCTAAACGTACGAAGGTGCGCTTGAGAAACCGAAAGTGGTACATGAGTCGTGAGACCACGTCCGTGTCATTTTTGTAAAAATTATATTTTTACCATGTACGTAAATAAAATATAATATTTAATTAATCATATAAATTAAAATATTATAAAATCTTTATATAGATATAAGTTTAGATACGTTCATGTAAGTGGAATAAATCTGCAAATTGCGGTTCCCTTTTCAATTATCAATCCGAAATTTCTGAGTAAGGGGTCCCATAAATGTCTTATAAGTATCGAACGCATTTTGGATTCAATTCACATTCATTGATCTATCTCTCTCAAATTAAATGTACTCCGTAATATTTATTAAAAATTATTATAAATCTTTTTATTTTTATTATCAGTAGTATTAGTATTATACATAAAATATTACGACGAGGTCATGATCGACTTATTTTTAAAGCTAGTTTTTAAGAGGGATAGAGCAAAGGAAATTATGGGTTATAGCTATGGAGGTGATGGGTAATGTTCGAGGGTATGTTCATGAGGTCAATTTAGTGTTTGTCATCTCCGTTGCGTTTGCGTATCTTTCCTTCAATATTGAATCTAAATATTGATACGTGAGTACTCTTAAAATACATTTTTTTTCATATTAATAGTGTATCCCTGACTAGTGCTCGAGAAAATAGGACTATGCATGCTTGTACATTCGATATTGCCCTTAGATAGGTTATGTTGAATCTTAAAGGTTGTTATACTAGGGATGAAATAAGGTATAAGATATGCATGTCATTGGAAAGCTAGTGAAAAATTAATAACTTTACCTTTAGATGCCAAGGGGATCCGATGGACGGATTAGAAGTTATAACCAATTGAAATTTCGTAAAAATGATTATCATTATCGTCGTTATTTCCGTCGTTCTAGTTTTCATCTAAATATTATTATAATTATAATTATTATCATCATTATTATTATTATTATTATTATTATTATTATAATTATTATCATCATCATCATCATCATTATTATTATTATTATTATTATTATTATTATTATTATTATTATTATTATTATTATTATTATTATTATTATTATTATTATTATTATTATTATTATTATTATTATTATTATTATTATTATTATTATCATTATCAATAAAATGTATTATCATTAAAGATTGTTATTTTTACTATAGTTAACATTATAATTAGTATTGTTATTATTATTTATATCATCTAAAATAGTTATTAATATTATCATCATAATTTTTATTATTATTATAATTAAAAACTAAAATTAGTAACCTTTAATTACTATAATTACTATTATTATCATTGAAATGAACGCGATATAAGAGATGATTTAAGAACTATTAATAATTTGACTAGGAAATAATGTGTATGACTATCATGATGAAATTAAAATATAATAAGATATTAAATTAGATAAAAAAATTATCGTTCTTGTTACTCTTATCACTATTATTATTATTATTAAAAGTATCGTTAGTATAAAAACTATCATTTATTCAAAAATTATCATTTTAATAGAAACGTCAGTATTATTATAAAATATCATTATTATTATCATTTTAAATAAAAATTATTACTTTAAAGTTAATATTAAAGAGTATCGTAAATATTAAAGATATCATAATTAGAATTATCATTTTACCATAATATCATTTTTAGTAAATATAAATATTGATTTTTTATTAATAAAATAATAATTATTATTATTACAAAATAACACGACTGTTACTTATTATTATTATCAATGCTAGTTTATCAAATAAAAATGTAATACAAAGTATATAATTATCTCAATAGAATCTATCACAATATTTTTATGATATTAAATGTACTTTATAAATTTTATTACTTAAAATATATAAAAGTATACTTTAATATAAAATTGTATTTACTAATAAATGAATTATATTATTTACTCTATTAAATCTTTTAAAAATATAAAACGACGATAATCATTTTTTTTAAATTTTGAAAATCATTTTGAGTCAAACTAATTTTTGTCGACCTTTGCATATTAGACTCGAGCATTAGGATTGTGGTACACTATGACTTGACTTAATTTATTAGACAAATATTGACAAATACATAAATATATATAAATAATTTAGGTTCGTGAATCCGAGGCCAACCTTACACTTGTTCAATGATGTTATATGTATTTTTACTACGAAATACAGTATGGTGAGTTTCATTTACCTTTTTACCCTTTATATTTTTGGGCTGAGAATACATGCGCAATTTTTATAAATGTTTTAGGAAATAGACACAAGTAATCGAAACTACATTATATGGTTGAATTATCGATATCGAATATGCCCCTTTTTATTAAGTCTGGTAATCTAAGAATTAGGGAACAGACACCCTAATTGACGCGAATCCTAAAGATAGATCTATTGGGCCTAACAAACCCCATCCAAAGTACCGGATGCTTTAGTACTTCAAAATTTATATCATGTCCGAAGGAGGATCCCGAAATGATAGGGGATATTCTTATATGTATCTAGTTAATGTGGGTTACCAGGTGTTCACCATATGAATGATTATTTTTGTCTCTATGCATGGGACGTATATTTATGAGAACTGGAAATGAAATTCTTGTGGTCTATTAAAATGATGAAAATAAATGATTATGATAAACTAATGAACTCACCAACCTTTTGGTTGACACTTTAAAGCATGTTTATTCTCAGGTGTTAAAGAAATCTTCCGCTGTGCATTTGCTCATTTTAAAGATATTACTTGGAGTCTTTCATAGCATATTTCGAAGAACATTGCATTCGAGTCATTGAGTTCATCAAAGATTATTATTAAATCAATTTATAGTTGGATAGTGGATATTATGAAATGGTATGCATGCCTGTCAATTTTCGATGTAAAGAAAGATTGTCTTTTAAAAACGAATGCAATGTTTGTAAAATGTATCATATAGAGGTCAAATACCTCGCAATGTAATCAACTATTGTGAATCGTTTATAATGTATATGAACGGGTCCTTTCAAGATCCACCTTTTGAACTTTCTCTTTTCGCTGTCATTATATCACCTTCAGTAACTTTAGCCATCTCATGAGCATGTGCCAAGGTTGTTGCAAATCTCGCAACGATTCTGTATTTCGGCTTAATCACCCGCATGAAATGCTGAATTTTAACCTTCTCAGTCGGTACCCACTGTTGGACGAACCTTAGCTTAGATGTAAAATCTCTGAAAATCTCATCAATTGTCATACTTTCTGTTATCCGCATACTCAGAAACTCAGTTTTCAATCTTTCCATCTCATACTCAGAACAATACTGCTCACGAACCTTAGCAGCAAATTGTTCCCAGGTAATCTGGCTGATCTGTTCCTTGGGTAAATATGTTGTAATCGAGACCCACCATTCCATTGCCTCACCTTTCAAAAGTCTACTAGCAAACAGCACTCTAGACTCAGGCTCACAGAAACATGCTTCCAACGCTCGCTATACTTCTCTTAACCAATTGAGTGTCACTGTAGGGTTTGAGTGACCGTTGTATTCAGGAGGTTTGCAGTCTAGAAACTGTTTATAGGTACACTTCTTTCTCGTCTCGGGAACTTGAAATGGGTAGATCGTTTGATTTGGAAATGCCTGGTTAAACGGGAATGGCATTTGGAGGTTTTGATAGGTGTTTTGAGAAAAATGTGATTGGGAACTGCCACCGGCTTGATTATAAAAGTTAGGAGGAAAGGTTGTGTTTAACGCAGTGGTATTTGGGTTCCATTGTGCCCGTTCTTGTTCTAGTTCCTTAATTTTCTCCTGAGCTTCTAATAGTCGGCTTTGAAGGTTTATAACTTCCTGTGAGGTTTCCTCTTCCGATGATACATGTCCATCTTCATCGGGAGCTCGAAAGGTTCCAGTTCCAGGGGCAGCAGGGCCAGTAGCGTTAGCTTCGTTATCTGCCATTACTGCACTACCACAACACTCACACCAAGGCTTAGTATAAACTCTGTTAGTACTAACAACTAACACATAACCTGCCCTAATACTCACTTAACCCATCCCCAGCATGTTATGTTTGACATGACTCTACTGAGTTTGGGAACATGACATTTAGATCATAATGCACATGCTGCCAAACTAAGCTCTGATACCAACTTGTGACACCGCTAATTAAATTTTTTTTTTTTATATATACGTGGCGGAAGCATTTATTTATTAATTACATAATAAACATTAACTATTGTTAATACAACCAGTGTCACGTGTCACTACAAAATACATGTTTATACGGAGAAGACGTATTTACAATACATTTATAAAAGATTACTGTTTAAACAAAACAAGACAATATCAGAGTTGACTTCTGTCAAACATAACATCACCATGCCCGTCTTCTCCCCAATAGCAACACTTACAAAAGCTAACAACCTGCAGGGGGGAGATGGAGGGGAATTAGCACGAAGCTAAGTGAGTACGACTAACTACAGGCCATAGCATACATAAGTTTTATACTAATCATGTCACATAGTCTAACACACAAACATCACCCAAGTGCTGTCTACAGAGACTCTGGCGGCTCGGCCAAACCATTAACCACCAGCTGATCGGACTGGGGCTTACCAGAAGTTCCTCCACCTCCGTATGTATATACATAATTCACACGCGACGGACGCGTCATTCACATATATATACACCACAGTTGTCTAGGCTACCATAGAGGAACCCAACCCGCAGGTTGATCTCTCCTACTGAGGCTACCACACAATAGGGACGCACTGGGCTCCAGCAGACAAGCATCAACTAACATGCAGTCATCACAAATTGCTAACTAACCACAATAATAAGTATATCTAACAAGCATGACAATCATAATATAACATATTACTACTATATTCTCCAGTTAGTCCCACTCACCAATTACCAGTAACCAGCTCAGATTATCTACTACTGAGCGGCTTCCTTATCTTTTTCACCTGAACATAAGGCAATCAAGTTAGTTCCTGTCCAATAACACAAAATAACACAAATATAAATTTTTGTATCAAAAACTGTCCGCTAAAATTTTTTTGTTTAACACTTGTGTACTTTCAAAATTTACATCCTAAACATCAAAATACAAACGGGCAGCATAACGGCTAAAAATCAACACTTAGTAAAATTTTAACTGTCTAAGACCATCGGTCACTACACCATCGGCCGATCGACTACACTATCGGTCGATCGTTAAAATTTCAACCGTTGGTCGAAGGGCTCACACCATCAGTCGAAGGTCTAGTCCATCGACCGATCGTCAGACACCATCGGTCGATCGTCAACGACCATCAGCCGAGGGTAGTTCATATGTAACAGCAGCTGCCAAAGTGACGGGTTTCTCATCAAACTCACCAATTCTCGATCTAGAGCTCATTTTTAACCTTAAAACTTACCAAATCTGATACACTGATCATTTAGAAACACAAACCCACAAGGTTTTGACACAAACAACACTAAATCAACCCATTTTGACCCAAATTACACTTTTATAAAAACTAACACAAAATTCTTAATTTCTCAAAGATTAAATCACGAAATGATACAAACCTTACCTTAAAAGAATCAGTAAATCTTAGAGAACACAAAGATATGAACGATTTGAGCTCTAAAAAAAGAATTTAGGATTAGGGTTTGATTGTAGGTGAAAGGGAAGGTATGGGAGTGTGTTTGGAAAAGTCTAGAAAGTGAGAGAGAAATGGTCTGCACTAGTCATCTTAATTGAGTTAATTCCCACACTGTGCAACACACGGGTATTTATTTTTATCTGATATCTTTCGTATATCATTTGGCAACCCAAACGAAGTCCAAATTAAATAAACAAACCTGTTCTGTGACCCTTATCACAAACTGATCCTAACCACATCATTATTTAAAAGTAAATATTAAATAAAAATAAAAGCATATAATAACACAACACTAACTTAAGGGCACTTTAGTAATCTTACATCTAGGCCCGATTGAGGATGTTACACTAACGAACATCCTTTTCCATGGTGGCGCGGACACACCATGAGGATGACGTGACTTTAGAGGAATTCGTCACTCTCCGTAACAACGGAGACATCATTAGCGCCTTTGGAGCCATTTGCCGAATTAGCTCCACCTGGACAATTAACCCTTACATGCCCAGTCTTCCCACACTTCCAGCATGTCAGATTCTTTCTAGAGTTTCTGTTCTGCCTATCCGAACACAACAGTACCGTAGCTTCTGATGACGAGACTCCGTTACCTTCCAATCTTTTCTCCTCGGATATGAGCTTGCTAGTAACATCTTCAAACTTCAACGTTTCTTTCCCGTACATTAGAATAGGTTTCATGTGCTCATAGGACAATGATAAATATAATATCAACCTCAAAGCTTTATCTTCATCATCCGTTTTAACTCCAATAGCCTCCAGTTCCGAAACAATACCGTTAAGAATACTTAGATGATCTGAAATCTTTGAACCCACATCCATACGCAGAGTATGAAATTGTTCTTTAAGACACAACCGATTTGAGATGCCCTTGCCCTGGTACAACTGCTCTAGTTTAACCCAAAGCTCATTTACCGTTGATAACCCGTGCACATTTGCAAGCACGTTCTTTGCAAGACACAAACGAATCGCACTTGCTGCCCTCAAATCCATATCATCCCATTCTTCTTCATCGAACTTACTGCTAGAATCACTATCGAAAACAAAGGTGGGTTTACCTTTCAATGCCTTGTGTAACCCGGACTGAATCAACACATCCTTGACTTGAACCTGCCATAAGCAAAAATTGATCCTCCCATCAAATTGCTCTACATCAAACCTCATTGGACTGAACTTTGACATCGTATCCGTATCCTATAAACAACACTTTCTCTGATTTTGCTCACGTTTCGACTGGCCGACAGATGTAGTGGAGTGGCGCACAGGATCCGTTAAATTGATAAATCCAACACCCGGTCCACTACAAATTCTAGACACCACTTACTCCGAATCAGAAAAAATATTGTCTAACCAGATACCCTATACGATCAATAGAACTCGTTTCTGATGTGGACGATACACTCCCGTGGCAACCACAGAGCATACTCCGACTCCTATAACCGAGACCCCCGTCAAATCTGACGCTCTGATACCAGTTGTTGGAAAATTACGGTCTCACTAATTCCCACCACCCAGCCCAACAATAATAGTAAAGAAATAAAAACAATACACAACACAAGATTTAACGTGAAAACTCCAAAACAGGAGAAAAACCACCGGCCCCCAAAGAGAGAAATACACTATATCACAAATTGTTACAATGATATAGACGACTCTCTTAAGCCAACTACACTCTCCAAAATATTTAACTAATACAACTCTCAAACAAATGTAAGAAAGAAAGAAATAACCAAATACTTAAAGTGTATTGATTGGTGCAAGTTGGAATAAATCTCATGAGCTCCTTTTATAACCAAGTCACCCACCTTCAACTTCTTCCTCTCACCGATGTGGGATAACATCCTTCACAAAGTAACCATATCAATTTTTCTATCAAAAAACAAAACCAACAATTTTTACGTAAGAAAGGTAAACTAATACTTTGGTCCAAGGCACAATTATAAAACACATGTAAATCAAAAAAGCTAATATAATCAAGTTCGACAAACTCAAGCTACATTCGAGTTCGGTCGAAGTCAAGCTGCATGTTTGTAATGAATTTTCTTGGTCAGGACGAGTTAGAACAAGATGGTGCTTGAATGGACTTGAATGGACCGTGTAAATTGACATTTTAAAAAAAAAGTGTATTTAGACAAATTTCCTCGAGTTCTATCGTATATATGTGAGGAGAAATATTATTTTAGTGCAACTAGTGAATAAAGAAGAAGTTTCCTAGCTCCGCTCCTGATTATCTAACAATATTAGAATGACATCAAATCAAACTCAACATTATTATAAACATTATAATTGTATTCATGTGGCTCACTAGCACTCTTATTGTTCTTATGAAGAAAGAAAGTTCTTATTTTTTTTTCATTTATAATCCTGTATAATATTTATTATTTACACCTATAAGACCACCCCAATGATAATGTAATAAAGTATGCTTCGACCATATTATGGAGGGCTCCATTGACATTCTATGTGCGATGAATATGCTTCGATAGCATAAGTAGCTTCGTGCAGAAAAATTTCTTCACCAAACATTTTTCAGGGTGGCAGCTTTTTCACTTGTGCAATATTGATATGTACTAATAGCCTTTTCACTTGTAACTTTATTTATTTAATTGATTTTTTGGGTATGTAATGAGGAAGGAGTATGTCATGGTAGGTAGTGATGTGTTATGGACTTATGGGAGGAAATGGTGAGGAAGGTGAAAAGAGAAAGATGATGTGGCACTGAAATTTTTTTAAAAAGTATGTCATGGTTGGCACTAGTCTAAAACGTGCATTAATTATTCTACTTCGTATTCTATGAACTGATACAAAAGAAGGAACTTTCATGGTAAAGGAGGTGCTGTTGCTGTTAGATTTTTTTTTAATAGTGTTTTTTTTAACATTGTTTGCAAAAATAGAAATATTGAAAAATTTTTACAAAAATAGGAAAACTGGAGTTTGAAACTCCGGTTTTGATAAAATCGAAGTTTCAAACTTCGGATTCGTCCCTTTTTGCACACATGGCATTTTAGTATCAGTATTCTGACACCGGAACCCTAAACTAAAGTTTGAGGTTTGCAGAAAAACAGTAAAATCGAATTTTCAAACTCCGGTTTTACAGTCTACACTACTAGCAATAATGGACTGAAATCCTACCTTGTCATGATCAAATTTATTATTTTTTTACATTTATTTATAGAACCATTATCTTCAATTTAAACACAACATCACAAAGAACACAATTACATCTCTAACACATCAAACTGAGTTTCATACATCAACAAAATCATCCATTGAAATTACAATAAACACTAATCTCACATTCAAAAAATGACTACAATTCGTCCATTTATGGTTCATTTTGTTTAGGGAGGCCAAATTTCTTTTCAAAATGGTTGGCTTACTGGTAATGACACAACAAATAGAAGGAGTTTTGTATTGAACACCAAGGTTAACTGTATGCAGTTAAACCAAATAGCTTTTAATTATGTAGGGGCTGATTAAAGATCACATATGTTGAAAATGATCTTGTGGGTTCTTTTCAATGGAAATGAATGCAAAAATGAACTTACCGACGATTACACTTTGGAAACAATTTATTTTCTTTCTCAGAATGATCCAACCTATCAGGCTCAAATTGAAATTCAGTGTGAGGAACTTTTTCCAACCGTACAAAGTTCAAGTTTTATGGTTCTTATTCAAACTGTGGAAGGTTGTCCATCAACATCTCACAACCAGTCAACTTTGTTGATGAAGAACAACAACTAACGACGAGATGAAGAACAAAATGTAGTAGACTCAGATGATGGTATGTCAACTGCAAGCGACGGTACAGTTTCTCATTATAGTGTTGAAGAGAATGATTCTGGTGATGAAGGTAGAAAAGATGAAGTGGAACCAAATCCGGAGCCTGCCTGAGTTTCACGGTTCGAGTTATAATGAAGGTGAGGCTAGTAATACTTTTCCATTCGATGATAACCAAGAAGCTTCATGGATATTTTATGATAAAGAGACCGACATTATTACAAAAGGAATGGTGTTCCAGAACAAAGCCGAACTTATATATGCTGTTCGGAATGGAATATAACCAATAATAGAGAAATCATTGTTAAATATAGCAGGTGGGGTTATTGGCAAGCAAATTGTAGAACAACTAGTCAAAATTACAAGGGTCCAGAATAAAGATACTATTGTTGCTGGACTGTAAGTGGTTCATGTTAAAATAGATCTAGGGTATGGAAAATTTTAAAATGGAAAGATGAACACACTTGTTATGGAAACATCTCGGAAAACAACAACCGTTGTTTAACCTCTAGCTTAATTGATAGTGAAATTTCCCATCAAGTAAGTTTAAACATTGCTTTTCCTTTTATGAACATCCAAGCACAAATAAAAATTACATGGCATGTGGATGTGCGTTACGCTAAAGAATGGAATGCTAGGCATATTGCAATCATTTTTAGAACTTGGGAAACTAATTTTTTTTATCTACCAAAGTATTTAAATGAATTAGTTTATACCAATACATATACAAATGTTAAGTTTCAAAATGGACCTCCAATTGAAGATGGTGTCGACACATTCAAATATGTGTTTTGGGCATTTGGTCCAGCTATTAATGCATATAAAAGGTGTATTCTGATCATTTGCATCGATGACACCCATTTGAAAGGCATGTACAAGGGTAAGCTTCTAACCGCAGTTGAGAAAAATGCTAACAATCAAATTATGCTCGTTGCCTTCGCACTAGTTGATGAAGAAACTAACGATAGTTGGTCTTGGTTTTTGGAAATGTTCCAGAAACATGTTGTTGGAAACAGAAAGTTATGTGTCATCTCTGATCGACACCAAGTTATCCTATATGCAATGGGTGCTCAAACATACAGTTGAGAACATAGGTACCGTTTGCGCCACATTCGTAGAAACTTATTGACCAAATTTAGTAAAGTTGCATCGCTCAAACACTTGTGTTGGATAGCCGGTTCGACATCCAATCAAATACTCTACAAGAATTCCCTCAAAGCCATCAAACAAGCTAGTATAGAGGCTTGGGAATATTTGCATGATGCCGGTTTATTGAAAATACACTAGTCTAGATAAGAATACCCCCATTAGAAGAAATGAATATATCACTCTCCTCTCCAAATAAAAATTCAAATTGAAAACATGTCACCAGTTCTTGTTCAGATTGATGTCTATTGGAATGGTAAGTTTTCACCAAAATTCACGAGTTACGTTGTGTGGACTAGAAAGCAGTTCCCAAATGTTGATGTTAGTCAGATGAAAATTTCAAATGTGTTTGAGTGGCTCAAAGAAAACATGTATGTAGAACACTCGGGCGTCATGTTTTTGAATGAAGCTAAAGGATAATTTGAGTATCTTTGCGAGGAAGAGGAATGAAATGGAATAAAAAATGAAGCAATTGGGAAACAGCAAGCTCTTCTCTTGCATCTGGTTTAATTATGTGTTACATCTACTTTATACTTTATGTGTTGTTTCTAATTTTTTTTAATTGTGTATTTTTAATTTGAAAAAAATGTAACCGTGTTATTATTATTAATAGAAGTGTTGTTCAAAAAATTTATATTTGAAAATTACTAATAATAATATTGTGTTGTGTGTGATGTTCTTATTGGATTTAAGATAAAAGTGGCATAAGTAACTGTAAAAACGTATCAAATTTAAGCGTGAAAAGACTAAGAACCAGTCAATAATTGAGTTCTATTATTGCAGATGTAAAACCGAAGTTTGAAAATCCGATTTTACTGTTTTTTCTGCAAATCCGGAGTTTCAAACTCCGGTTTAGGGTTTCGGTGTCAGAATACTAATACTAAAGTGCCATGTGTGCAAAAAGGGTCAAATCCGAAGTTTGAAACTTCGATTTTACCAAAAATCAGAGTTTTAAACTCCGATTTTCCTTTCTTTGTAAAACTTTTTCTCATATTTCTATTTTTTGCAAACAATGTTAAAAAAATACTATTTTAAAAAAAATCGTTGCTTTAAACATCGTCCACATCGTGTTCAATTTCGCGGAGATCTCTTGAGGGTCAAGGTTATGGAAACAAAAAAAAAAGTTAAATGAGTTTGTGGTCGTGGAAACAGGTCCTGGTACCACTGAGTTTAGTGGCGCAAATTTTGCATTGCCTAGTGAGACGAATTCGTCGGCTTCTTTCGTCGTTGGTAAGATTGCGAATCGTGGGTTATGCGTTGTTCGAATGTTACTTGTAATGGTTTTTGTAGCGCTCGGGTCAATCAAAACTAGAAATGAAAGGTTCCCGTGAAGAAGTTTTCATCGCTAACACGAGGTGCATAGAAAACCACTAACGAAAAGGTTAAAAAGGGTAAGGGTACCTCACAATTCATTTGCGTGACAATGATGATGATGTTGATTATGGAGTTACGGTTCAAACTTATCTGCGGAACCGATTGCCGATCAACTAGAAGGAAAGGTTAAGCTTGATATTTTCGAGGAGTTAGTGCGATAAGGTCAATCAAAACAAGAAATGTAAGGTTCCCGTGAAGAAGTTTTCATCGCTAACACGAGGTGCATAGAAAACCACTAACGAAAAGGTTAAAAAGGGTAAGGGTACCTCACAATTCGTTTGCGTGACAATGATGATGATGTTGATTATGGAGTTACGGTTCAAACTTATCTGCGGAACCGATTGCCGATCAACTAGAAGGAAAGGTTAAGCTTGATATTTTCGAGGAGTTAGTGCGATAAGGTCTGATCAACTAGAACATGATATTCAACAATCAAGGTTTGATGAGTAAAATAAGCACTAAAATGAATTACACTATGCCAAGTCTAGTTTTTGTGTTTTTTATTTCAAAATAGAAAAAAAGAATATAAATTATCGTCTAACTGAATTACATGCTATTTCAGACCCTAACATCTAATTGACTAGATTTGTGGATCTTATCTGCCCTACCTATCGAAATCAACACGTAGGACATTGCACCAACTCTCTACTAACAAGTAACACCGGATATAATATAAACTTGTTTCTTTACACGTACAGTAGAATCTAGAAACTGAAAAATCCATTATAAAATAAATCGCTAAGTCTAGTTGACTTTGGAGAGTTAGGATCATTTTTAAATATCTGTTAGATCATTGACTTAAGTTGTTTTGATATTCCGATTTGTTTAATCTAATAAATGAAAGTAATGCCACCTGATATTATTTTTTTTTTATCGAATCTAACAGGTAATACTACCGGCCCTTCTAAATTATCAGAATAAACTTCACGAATGTGTAACTACGAGGGAGGATGTGCCTGCACATTATTGCGAATAAGATGTATGTTTGTTTGGGTCACAATGTATATATACAAAGTGAAAAGCGAGAGAATTAAAAAACACTTTAACCGACATTCAATAACTTCTTAACATAATATTGATAAACTTGTTGAATTTTTATTTTTATTATATATATTTATAAATAAAGCCATATTAAAAAAAAACAAAAAAACAAAAAAACAAAAGTATGAGAATAACAAAAATAATAACAAATCATCTTCTACATTCTTGACGAATCATTACAATCCTACCGTCCCTTGAGAGAAACCCACATGCACGGCGAATCCATACGGGTATCTCATGTGAGGCCCGAATGCAAGATGTCCGTAACCCCTCTGAGGTCCATGAAATGGGCCGGTAACAACACGTATAATTTTGCAGCGAGTGGGAGTCGAACACATATCTCCCATATAGGAATAGGAAGATAAGTCACTACCAGTACGTCAACTCCCTCTTATTAAATAAAGTGTTAATTAGCTAATTAATCTCTCAAATATTCATTATTAGCCATTAGATCGTAGATATTGACTTAAATCTGACAATCAATTTCCTTCGTAAGCTAATAGGGTAGTGATCCTTATACCACTAATTTTATCCATACACCACCAATTAAATATGAATTGTGATGTTGTACAATACAACAGATTAAGTAAGGCATATTTATTGATGTATAGATAATACTTAGTGCTGTAATATTTGTCTATAAACAAACCTTCCTTTCATTTTACAATTTTACCCTCCCACGTGTAAAACTAAAAACCCGTGTAGAATTTTTTTGGATAACGAGTATGCATTCACAGAACCTTTGTAAAATAAACAGTACGTGCATGAAATGCATTATGAAACCAGTATAAACGGTTGTAGCAACACTGGTTTTTCCACCTTGCATGATACCGTATATGCCAACACCGGCTTTAGCTTACACAGGGCCGGTTAAGGCTATGGGCGAAGCGGGCAACAGCCCGGGGCATCACGCGGTTAGGGGCATCATTTCGAAAAAAAATTATTAATATCCATAGTTTAAACCTCATAAAGATATATGTTTGCGTAACTGTTTGGGGCATTTTATAATCATTTCACCCGGGGCATGCAAATACTTTAAACAAAGTTTGACCGACCCTGAGCTTACATGGTTGTACATTGTCATAACTCGCGTTGATTGTTTTATTTTATTTTATTTTTTGCCATATAATGTAAACTGGTGATGCTACCACCGACTTTGTCAGCATCTTCTGAACTGGAGGTGGTAGAATCGGGTTTGAGTCAACCCTAATTTTCAGCCATAATTCTATATAAATGTGTATATATTTCACTTGAAAATCGCATACTTGAAAGCCAAGCAAAAAATGAATCCTTCTTCATGGGAATTTAGCCTTAATGTAGACGACTCCGATCTCCAACTATGCCCTTGCAATTCCTATCAATTGCAATCTAAAACCACAACCTTACCACCTCTAGGTTATCTGATTCCAGGTCTTGCCAGTGTAATCAGGCTACTAAACTTCTAAAAGAACTGATAATGCTAAAAACGAACATATATTTCATAGCATTATCCCTCAAGAAAGACAAGCTTTTAGTTGCAAATGTTCTATTTACAAGTGATATTCATTTAAATAATAAAAGGTGAAGACAAAAGACAGATTCGACGAATTGAAGACGCAAACGACCAAAAAGCTCAAAAGTACAAAGTACAATCAAAGTGGTTCAAATTATTGATGAGAAACGTCTCAAAATTACAAAAGTACAAGATGCAAAACGCAAAATACAAGATATTAAATTGTACGAAAGGACGTTCAAAAATCCGGAACCGGGACCAAAGTCAACTCTCAACGCTTGACGCAACGGACTAAAAATTACAAGTCAACTATGCACATGAATATAATATAATATATAATTAATTCTTAAAATTATATATATATATTATATTATATTTATAAAACCGTCGGTAAGAAGAAACAAACTCATGTGAGCTGGAAAAAGAGGCCATGCGATCGCATGGCCTGGCAGTTATAATACCATGCGATCGCATGGTGAACAGTAGCTGGCCACACTCCTATAAATTTCGCAGTTTGGTGATCAACTTAACACATCTTTTTCCTCTTCATCTCTCACTCGTATATATATATATATATATATATATATATATATATATATATATATATATATATATATATATATATTAATTATAATTATAATTTTAATTTTAATTTTAATAATAAGGGTATGTTAGCGAATGTTGTAAGGGTGTAAGTCGAAATTATGTCCTTGTAACGCTACACTATTTTTAATCATTGTAAGTTATGTTCAACCTTTTTAATTTAATGTCTCGTATCTAAGTTATTATTATCCTTATTTAATGCCGAAGTAATCGTGATGTTGGGCTAAATATTAAAATTGGGTAATTGAGCTTTGGACCATAATTGGGGTTTGGATAAAGGAACGACACTTGCAAAAATTAGACTACGGGCTATTAATGGGTTTTATATTAACTAAATGATACCTCGTTAATTTAATATATAGACTTATAATTTGACGTATTTATAAATAACCACATACGCTTGACTGGGTACGGTGGGCGGGATATCTATAAATACCAATAATTGTTCATTTTACCGGACACGGAACTGGATTAATAGTTAATGGACTAGTTGAAACAGGGGTGGATTACATTCAAGGGTAATTGGTGTAATTGTTAACAAAGTAATAAAACTTTGGATTACATGCAGTCGATAACCTGGTGTATTCATTAAACAAAGTATTAAGACCTTGTTACAATTCGAATCCCCAATTAGTTGTAATATTTGACTTCTTGAATAAGAATAATTTGACGAAGACTTTCGCATTTTATGATTATGACTGATGGACTATTATGGACAAATCCGTATGGACATATAAAATAATCCAGGACAAAGGACAATTAACCCATGGGAATAAACTAAAATCAACACGTCAAACATCATGATTACGGAAGTTTAAATAAGCATAATTTCTTTATTTCATATTTAATTGCACTTTTAATTATCGCACTTTTATTTACTGTCATCGTATTTAATTGCACTTTTAATTATTGTACTTTTTAATTATCGCAATTTTATTTTATCGCACTTTTATTTATCGCAATTTCATTATCGTTATTTACTTTACGCTTTAAATTAAGTTATATTTATTTTTTATATTTTACATTAGGTTTTAACTGCGACTTAAGTCTTAAAATGGACAAATCGGTCATTAAACGGTAAAAAACCCTTTTTATAATAATAATAATACTACTTATATATATTTTTGTATTATTACAATTATAAGTTAAAAATAAAGCATTAAACTTTGGCGAGTTCCCTGTGGACGAACCGGACTTACTAAAAACTACACTACTGTACGATTAGGTACACTGCCTATAAGTGTTGTAGCAAGGTTTAGGTATATCCACTCTATAAATAAATAAATAACTTGTGTAAAATTTTATCGTATTTAATAGTATTTTGTAGTAAAAATATAACTATTTTGTATGCACCTCTACGCACATCAAGTATTTTTGGCGCCGCTGCCGGGGAAAGCTAAATGACGAAAGCGCAACGCTATATTAAAAAAATTTCTAAAGTTTTTATTAAGTTCTTTTGTAAAAATACGTTTTAATTATTAAAAATACAAAAAAAAAAATAAAGTATATATTTCTAAGAGTTGTTTAAAATACATAAATTATAAAGTATTTTTATTTCTATTTTAGTTTTTAAAATTTAAGTTTTTATTTATTTTATATAAATAATTTAAATAATTATAAAACAAAATTTTAAAAACAGAAAAAAAATATATAAAAGCCTCGGCCCGAGAACTGTAGCAGCCCAACTCCTGGCCCGAAACTCTACTCCATGCGACCGCATGGAAATATAACCTCGAAGCCATGCGATCGCATGGCTTGATTTGACAGGCCTGTAACCTCAGCTGACCAGTTTAGGGTTTAATTTAATTTTAATTAATATTATTAACCCTAATTAGGGTTTATTAATTAATTAATTTTTAATATTTAGTTTTAGTTTTGTTATTATTTTGTATTATTTAGTTTTAATCTAGTTTTAATTAATATATAAAATTAATAGTTTTATAAAATAAATAATATAAAAATAATATTTTTATAAAAATTGTACTTTTTACAACTTTAAGTTTATTTTTATATTTTATAACTTTTTATTTGTTTTAGAGTAATATTTGTATTTTTCGTTCGTATATAGTTTTAAGTCATAGTTTTGCCATAGTTATTTTTTATTTCTAAGATTCTTAGGCTTTGCCGTAAAATCCCTTAAGTACTTTTTCTTTAGACTAAGATTTAGGTGCTTTAGAATTTTGCGACGCCGTTTTAAATTTTAGTACTTTTTAAGTTATTTCCGTTTTGGATATAGAATTTCTTTTAAGCTTTAATAATTTTAGACGCAACTTTTAATTCTTAGTTTTTAGATACCAGTAGAGTTAGGAAGTTTTGATGTGATAATCGGTATGGACTGGTTGAAAGAAGTGAAAGCAGAGATCGTTTGTTACAAAAATGCAATTCGCATTATACGAGAAAAAGGAAAACCCTTAATGGTGTACGGAGAAAAGGGCAACACGAAGCTACATCTTATTAGTAATTTGAAGGCATAAAAACTAATAAGAAAAGGTTGCTATGCTGTTCTAGCACACGTCGAGAAAGTACAAACTGAAGAAAAGAGCATCAATGATGTTCCCATTACAAAAGAATTTCCCGATGTATTTCCGAAAGAATTACCGGGATTACCCCCACATCGATCCGTTGAATTTCAAATAGATCTTGTACTAGGAGCTGCACCAATAGCTCTTGCTCCTTACAGACTCGCACCCAGCGAGATGAAAGAACTGCAAAGCCAATTACAAGAACTTTTAGAGCGTGGTTTCATTCGACCAAGCACAACACCGTGGGGAGCTCCTGTTTTGTTTGTCAAGAAGAAAGATGGTACATTCAGGTTGTGTATCGACTACCGAGAGTTGAACAAACTTACCATCAAGAACCACTACCCACTACCGAGAATCGACGACTTATTTGATCAACTACAAGGCTCGTCTGTTTATTCAAAGATTGACTTACGTTCCGGGTATCATCAAATGCGGGTGAAAGAAGATGATATTCCAAAGACTGCTTTCAGAACACGTTACGGTCATTACGAGTTTATGGTCATGCCGTTTGGTTTAACTAATGCACCAGCTGTGTTCATGGACCTTATGAACCGAGTGTGTGGACCATACCTTGACAAGTTTGTCATTGTTTTCATTGATGACATACTTATTTACTCAAAGAATGACCAAGAACATGGTGAACATTTGAGAAAGGTGTTAGAAGTATTGAGGAAGGAAGAATTGTACGCTAAGTTTTCAAAGTGTGCATTTTGGTTGGAAGAAGTTCAATTCCTCGGTCACATAGTGAACAAAGAAGGTATTAAGGTGGATCCGGCAAAGATAGAAACTGTTGAAAAGTGAGAAACCCCGAAAACTCCGAAACACATACGCCAGTTTTTAGGACTAGCTGGTTACTACAGAAGGTTCATCCAAGACTTTTCCAGAATAGCAAAACCCTTGACTGCATTAACGCATAAAGGGAAGAAATTTGAATGGAATGATGAACAAGAGAAAGCGTTTCAGTTATTGAAGAAAAAGCTAACTACGGCACCTATATTGTCATTGCCTGAAGGAAATGATGATTTTGTGATTTATTGTGACGCATCAAAGCAAGGTCTCGGTTGTGTATTAATGCAACGAACGAAGGTAATTGCTTATGCGTCTAGACAATTGAATATTCACGAACAAAATTATACGACGCATGATTTGGAATTAGGCGCGGTTGTTTTTGCATTAAAGACTTAGAGGCACTACTTATATGGGGTCAAAAGTATTATATATACCGACCACAAAAGTCTTCAACACATATTTAATCAGAAACAACTGAATATGAGGCAGCGTAGGTGGATTGAATTGTTGAATGATTACGACTTTGAGATTCGTTACCACCCGGGGAAGGCAAATGTGGTAGCCGATGCCTTGAGCAGGAAGGATAGAGAACCCATTCGAGTAAAATCTATGAATATAATGATTCATAATAACCTTACTACTCAAATAAAGGAGGCGCAACAAGGAGTTTTAAAAGAGGGAAATTTAAAGGATGAAATACCCAAAGGATCAGAGAAGCATCTTAATATTCGGAAAAACGGAACCCGGTATAGGGCTGAAAGGATTTGGGTACCAAAATTTGGAGATATGAGAGAAATGATACTTAGAGAAGCTCATAAAACCAGATACTCAATACATCCTGGAACGGGGAAGATGTACAAGGATCTCAAGAAACATTTTTGGTGGCCGGGTATGAAAGCCGATGTTGCTAAATATGTAGGAGAATGTTTGACGTGTTCTAAGGTCAAAGCTGAGCATCAGAAACCATCAGGTCTACTTCAACAACCCGAAATCTCGGAATGGAAATGGGAAAACATTACCATGGATTTCATCACTAAATTGCCAAGGACTGCAAGTGGTTTTGATACTATTTGGGTAATAGTTGATCGTCTCACCAAATCAGCACACTTCCTGCCAATAAGAGAAGATGACAAGATGGAGAAGTTAGCACGACTGTATTTGAAAGAAGTCGTCTCCAGACATGGAATACCAATCTCTATTATCTCTGATAGGGATGGCAGATTTATTTCAAGATTCTGGCAGACATTACAGCAAGCATTAGGAACTCGTCTAGACATGAGTACTGCCTATCATCCACAAACTGATGGGCAGAGCGAAAGGACGATACAAATGCTTGAAGACATGCTACGAGCATGTGTTATTGATTTCGGAAACAGTTGGGATCGACATCTACCGTTAGCATAATTTTTCTACAACAACAGCTACCATTCAAGCATTGATATGGCGCCGTTTGAAGCACTTTATGGTAGAAAGTGCAGGTCTCCGATTTGTTGGAGTGAAGTGGGGGATAGACAGATTACGGGTCCGGAGATTATACAAGAAACTACCTAGAAGATCATCCAAATTAAACAACGGTTGAAAACCGCCCAAAGTCGACAAAAGAGCTACGCTGACATTAAAAGAAAAGATATAGAATTTGAAATTGGAGAGATGGTCATGCTTAAAGTTGCACCTTGGAAAGGCGTTGTCCGATTTGGTAAACGAGGGAAATTAAATCCAAGGTATATTGGACCATTCAAGATTATTGATCGTGTCGGACCAGTAGCTTACCGACTTGAGTTACCTCAACAACTCGCGGCTGTACATAACACTTTCCACGTCTCGAATTTCAAGAAATGTTTTGCTAAAGAAGATCTCACTATTCCGTTAGATGAAATCCAAATCAACGAAAAACTTCAATTCATCGAAGAACCCGTCGAAATAATGGATCGTGAGGTTAAAAGACTTAAGCAAAACAAGATACCAATTGTTAAGGTTCGATGGAATGCTCGTAGAGGACCCGAGTTCACCTGGGAGCGTGAAGATCAGATAAAGAAGAAATACCCACATCTATTTCCAGAAGATTCGTCAACACCTTCAACAGCTTAAAATTTCGGGACGAAATTTATTTAACGGGTAGGTACTGTAGTGACCCGAACTTTTCCATGTATATATATATATATATTAATTGAGATTGATATTTACATAATTAAATGTTTCCAACATGTTAAGCAATCAAACTTGTTAAGACTTGATTAATTGAAATATGTTTCATATAGACAATTGACCACCCAAGTTGACCGGTGATTCACGAACGTTAAAACTTGTAAAAACTATATGATGACATATATATGGATATATATATATATATATATATATTTAACATGATACTATGATAAGTAAACATATCATTAAGTATATTAACAACGAACTACATATGTAAAAACAAGACTACTAACTTAATGATTTTTAAACGAGACATATATGTAACGATTATCGTTGTAAAGACATTTAATGTATATATATCATATTAAGATATATTCATACATGATAATATCATGATAATATAATAATTTAAAATCTCATTTGATATTATAAACATTGGGTTAACAACATTTAACAAGATCGTTAACCTAAAGGTTTCAAAACAACACTTACATGTAATGACTAACGATGACTTAACGACTCAGTTAAAATGTATATACATGTAGTGTTTTAATATGTATTTATACACTTTTGAAAGACTTCAATACACTTATCAAAATACTTCTACTTAACAAAAATGCTTACAATTACATCCTCGTTCAGTTTCATCAACAATTCTACTCGTATGCACCCGTATTCGTACTCGTACAATACACAGCTTTTAGATGTATGTACTATTGGTATATACACTCCAATGATCAGCTCTTAGCAGCACATGTGAGTCACCTAACACATGTGGGAACCATCCTTTGGCAACTAGCATGAAATATCTCATAAAATTACAAAAATATGAGTAATCATTCATGACTTATTTACATGAAAACAAAATTACATATCCTTTATATCTAATCCATACACCAACGACCAAAAACACCTACAAACACTTTCATTCTTCAATTTTCTTCATCTAATTGATCTCTCTCAAGTTCTATCTTCAAGTTCTAAGTGTTCTTCATATATTCTACAAGTTCTAGTTACATAAAATCAAGAATACTTTCAAGTTTGCTAGCTCACTTCCAATCTTGTAAGGTGATCATCCAACCTCAAGAAATCTTTGTTTCTTACAGTAGGTTATCATTCTAATACAAGGTAATAATCATATTCAAACTTTGGTTCAATTTCTATAACTATAACAATCTTATTTCAAGTGATGATCTTACTTGAACTTGTTTTCGTGTCATGATTCTGCTTCAAGAACTTCGAGCCATCCAAGGATCCGTTGAAGCTAGATCTATTTTTATATTTTCTAGTAGGTTTATCCAAGGAACTTAAGGTAGTAATGATGTTCATAACATCATTCTATTCATACATATAAAGCTATCTTATTCGAAGGTTTAAACTTGTAATCACTAGAACATAGTTTAGTTAATTCTAAACTTGTTCGCAAATAAAAGTTAATCCTTCTAACTTGACTTTTAAAATCAACTAAACACATGTTCTATATCTATATAATATGCTAACTTAATGATTTAAAACCTGGAAACACGAAAAACACCGTAAAACCGGATTTACGCCGTCGTAGTAACACCGCGGGCTGTTTTGAGTTAGTTAATTAAAAACTATGATAAAGTTTGATTTAAAAGTTGTTATTCTGAGAAAATGATTTTTATTATGAACATGAAACTATATCCAAAAATTATGGTTAAACTCAAAGTGGAAGTATGTTTTCTAAAATGGTCATCTAGACGTCGTTCTTTCGACTGAAATGACTACCTTTACAAAAATGACTTGTAACTTATTTTTCCGACTATAAACCTATACTTTTTCTGTTTAGATTCATAAAATAGAGTTTAATATGAAACCATAGCAATTTGATTCACTCAAAACGGATTTAAAATGAAGAAGTTATGGGTAAAAGAAGATTGGATAATTTTTCTCATTTTAGCTACGTGAAAATTGGTAACAAATCTATTCTAACCATAACTTAATCAACTTGTATTGTATATTATGTAATCTGGAGATACCATAGACACGTATACAATGTTTCGACCTATCATGTCGACACATCTATATATATTTCGGAACAACCATAGACACTCTATATGTGAATGTTGGAGTTAGCTATACAGGGTTGAGGTTGATTCCAAAATATATATAGTTTGAGTTGTGATCAATACTGAGATACGTATACACTGGGTCGTGGATTGAATCAAGATAATATTTATCGATTTATTTCTGTACATCTAACTGTGGATAACTAGTTGTAGGTTACTAACGAGGACAGCTGACTTAATAAACTTAAAACATCAAAATATATTAAAAGTGTTGTAAATATATTTTGAACATACTTTGATATATATGTATATATTTTTATAGGTTCGTGAATCAACCAGTGGCCAAGTCTTACTTCCCGACGAAGTAAAAATCTGTGAAAGTGAGTTATAGTCCCACTTTTAAAATCTAATATTTTTGGGATGAGAATACATGCAGGTTTTATAAATGATTTACAAAATAGACACAAGTACGTGAAACTACATTCTATGGTTGAATTATCGAAATCGAATATGCCCCTTTTTATTAAGTCTGGTAATCTAAGAATTAGGTAACAGACACCCTAATTGACGAGAATCCTAAAGATAGATCTATTGGGCCTAACAAACCCCATCCAAAGTACCGGATGCTTTAGTACTTCGAAATTTATATCATATCCGAAGGGTGTCCCGGAATGATGGGGATATTCTTATATATGCATCTTGTTAATGTCGGTTACCAGGTGTTCACCATATGAATGATTTTTTATCTCCATGTATGGGATTTGTATTGAAATATGAAATCTTGTGGTCTATTATTATGATTTGATATATATAGGTTAAACCTATAACTCACTAACATTTTTGTTGACGTTTTAAGCATGTTTATTCTTAGGTGATTATTAAGAGCTTCCGCTGTCGCATACTTAAATAAGGACGAGATTTGGAGTCTATGCTTGTATGATATTGTGTAAAAACTGCATTCAAGAAACTTATTTTGTTGTAACATATTTGTATTGTAAACCATTATGTAATGGTCGTGTGTAAACAGGATATTTTAGATTATCATTATTTGATCATCTACGTAAAGCTTTTTAAAACCTTTATCTATGAAATAAAGGTTATGGTTTGTTTTAAAAATGAATGCAGTCTTTGAAAAACATCTCATATAGAGGTCAAAACCTCGCAACGAAATCAATTAATATGGAACGTTTTTAATCAATAATAACGGGACATTTCAGTTGGTATCCGAGCGTTGGTCTTAGAGAACCAGAATTTTGCATTAGTGTGTCTTATCGAGTTTGTTAGGATGCATTAGTGAGTCTGGACTTCGACCGTGTTTACTTGAGAAATGATTGCTTAACAAATTTTGTTGGAAACTATATATTTTTAACATGTGAATATTATGTGATATATTAATCTCTTAACGCGTTTGATATTATGTGATAGATGTCTACCTCTAGAACAAGTCCCATTGAGTCACCTAATAATAATGAAGAGTCAAATGTAAATTGGAATGATTCGTGGACTGATTCACAAGTTCCCGAAGAGGAACCGGAAGAAGAATCGGAAACGGAAGAAGAATCGGAACCGGATGAAGAAATAAAACCGGTGGGGGAAATAATAAAACGGTTAAGTAAAAGAAAATCCTCAACCAACCGACCAAGGTTAATTATGGTCAATGGTGTTTCCGCCAAGGAAGCAAAATATTGGGAGGATTACCAATTCTCCGATGAATCGGATTCCGACGAGAATTCCGATGATGTTATAGAAATTACCCCAACTGAATTTAAAAAGGCAAAAGAAAATAATAAGGGAAAGGGCATAAAAATAGAGAAATCTAATTCCAAACCCGATGAACTTTATATGTTTCGTCAACCCTCGAAGTCCTTAAGTTGTAACAATGACCCGGGAACCTCTAAACCACCAGGTTTTTCTAAACCAATGTGGAAAACGATAGCTCGTATTAGGGGAACATCATATATCCCTAGAAACTTGGCAAAACGAACCAAAACCGAAGAAGAAGAAACAAGCGAGTCGGAATAAGATAGTTGTATTCGTGTGGTGTAATATATGTAATATAGTGTGCTTATGCTTTATGATATATGTAAAAATTGCTTGTATTAATAAGTATTTTTTTTTATGAATCTAACTCTTGTCTATTTTACAGTATAAAAATACAAAATGGATAGACAACCCAATATTTTAAGAGACCTACCCGGAGACATGATTGATGAAATCTTGTCTAGAGTCGGTCAGAATTCTTCGGCACAACTATTTAAGGCGAGATCAGTTTGTAAGACATTCGAAGAACGTTCCAAGAATGCCTTGGTTTATAAAAGGCTTTCGTTCGAAAGATGGGGGATATCACATTGGGAAATCCATAAGTTACGCTGTGTTTACTTTAACGCATATATTGCGGGGAACCCAAATGCTATTTTACGCAATGGGTTAAAAAATTATTTTGACTCAATATATACGAATATTGGACTTCGTGATTTAGAAAAAGCGGCTAACATGCAACATAAAGAAGCATGTTATGCTTACGGATTAGTAATGTTCGCTTCTCACCAAAGTGAGAACAAGAACATCGGGCTACAACTATTAAACAAAACGTTTCCACAAGTGACGGAGTCGGTAATTGGGGTAAGAAATGAGCTTTTTAGATTGTTACGGGACTGTTGGACATTACGTAACCCTCGTCCCTTTGACGACGTTACAACACGCTGTCTTATCAACGGCCATAACGGTTATGTTCCACAAGACCAAGGATGGGAAGTAATCCTAGTAAAACCAGAATGCATGACTTGTTTCTAGACGTATGAATTACGTGTCTTTATTGCCTTTGCTGAACGACTTGTGTACTAGCTAGAATTATCTTCACAACCATCTTGTATCAAATTTATTGTGTGCTATATTTCATGCTATATGTAAAATAAGCAGTATTGTAAGTTTGTAAAATATTGTGTAAAAGTTTGAACGCGAAATATTATTATAATCAGTTTTTCATATAGAATTGTAGTAGTTGAATTGTATATTAGCTACTAAGTATGAACTTAACGGGTAGGTACTACCCGAATTTAAACTTATAAAACGCTAATATGAAGAAAAAGCTTTTATAAATGAGTTCATATTATGCTACGAAATACTATTAACTACTCTTAATATTCTGTATGATTAACTTGTTCCATTTGACTATTTTGAAGGAAATGGCACCGACTACTCGACACACCGTGAATATGAATGAAGAGGAATTTCGTACTTTTCTAGCTTCAAACATAGCCGCAGTACAGGCTGCGCTACATACCAACAATAACCTTGGATCTAGCAGTACAGGAAATCGTGTAGGATGCACCTACAAAGAATTCACTACCTGCAAACCTTTGGAATTTGATGGAACCGAAGGACCGATCGGATTGAAACGGTGGACCGAGAAGGTCGAATCGGTGTTTTCCATAAGTAAGTGTACTGAATAGGACAAAGTGAAGTACGCTACGCATACCTTCACAGGTTCTGCGTTAACAAGGTGGAATACCTATCTAGAGCAAGTGGGACAAGACGATGCGTACGCACTACCGTGGTCAGCATTCAAGCACTTGATGAACGAGAAGTACCGTCCCAGAACCGAGGTCCATAAGCTCAAGACAGAACTTAAAGGGTTACGAACCCAAGGATTTGATATTACCACATACGAAATACGATTCGCAGAATTGTGCCTATTGTGTCCGGGAGCGTTCGAAGATGAGGAAGAGAAGATCGACGCGTTTGTGAAAGGATTACCGGAAAGAATCCAAGAAGATATAAGTTCACACGAGCCCGCCTCCATACAACAGGCATGTAGAATGGCTCACAAACTAGTGAACCAGATTGAAGAAAGAATTAAAGAACAGACTGCTGAAGAGGCCAATGTGAAGCAAGTCAAAAGAAAATGGGAGGAAAACGGTGATAAGAATCACCAATACAACAACAACAGCAATTACAACAATAATCGCAACAATTATCCCAACAATCGCAACATCAATCGCAACTACAACAAACGGCCCAACAACAACAACAACAACAACAACAACAACAACAACAACAACAACAGCAACTATAACAATCATCCCAACAACAATAATAACCGCAATAACAACAACAATCAGAATCAGCTATGCCAAAGGTGTGAAAAGTATCACTCGGGGTTCTGTACCAAATTTTGCAACAAGTGTAAAAGAAATGGTCATAGCGCGGCGAAGTGTGAGGTCTACGGACCAGGGGTTAATAAAACGAAAGGAACAAATGGTGTCGGAATGAGTAATGGCGGAGCAAGTAGTGTCGGGGCAAGTTATGCCAATGTAGTTTGTTATAAATGTGGAAAACCGGGCCACATTATTAGAAATTGCCCGAACCAGGAGAACACGAATGGACAAGGCCGCGGAAGAGTTTTCAATATTAATGCGGCAGAGGCACAGGAAGACCCGGAGCTTGTTACGGGTACGTTTCTTATTGACAATAAATCTGCTTACGTTTTATTTGATTCGGGTGCGGATAGAAGCTATATGAGTAGAGATTTTTGTGCTAAATTAACTTGTCCATTGACACCTTTGGATAGTAAATTTTTACTCGAATTAGCAAATGGTAAATTAATTTCAGCAGATAATATATGTCGGAATCGAGAAATTAAACTGGTTAGCGAAACATTTAAGATTGATTTGATACCAGTAGAGTTAGGAAGTTTTGATGTGATAATCGGTATGGACTGGTTGAAAGAAGTGAAAGCAGAGATCTTTTGTTACAAAAATGCAATTCGCATTATACGAGAAAAAGGAAAACCCTTAATGGTGTACGGAGAAAAGGGCAACACGAAGCTACATCTTATTAGTAATTTGAAGGCACAAAAACTAATAAGAAAAGGTTGCTATGCTGTTCTAGCACACGTCGAGAAAGTACAAACTGAAGAAAAGAGCATCAATGATGTTCCCATTACAAAAGAATTTCCCGATGTATTTCCGAAAGAATTACCGGGATTACCCCCACATCGATCTGTTGAATTTCAAATAGATCTTATACCAGGAGCTGCACCAATAGCTCTTGCTCCTTACAGACTCGCACCCAGCGAGATGAAAGAACTGCAAAGCCAATTACAAGAACTTTTAGAGCGTGGTTTCATTCGACCAAGCACAACACCGTGGGGAGCTCCTGTTTTGTTTGTCAAGAAGAAAGATGGTACATTCAGGTTGTGTATCGACTACCGAGAGTTGAACAAACTTATCATCAAGAACCGCTACCCACTACCGAGAATTGACGACTTATTTGATCATCTACAAGGCTCGTCTGTTTATTCAAAGATTGACTTACGTTCCGGGTATCATCAAATGCGGGTGAAAGAAGATGATATTCCAAAGACTGCTTTCAGAACACGTTATGATCATTACGAGTTTATGGTCATGCCGTTTGGTTTAACTGATGCACCAGCTGTGTTCATGGACCTTATGAACCGAGTGTGTGGACCATACCTTGACAAGTTTGTCATTGTTTTCATTGATGACATACTTATTTACTCAAAGAATGACCATGAACACGGTGAACATTTGAGAAAGGTGTTAGAAGTATTGAGGAAGGAAGAATTGTACGCTAAGTTTTCAAAGTGTGCATTTTGGTTGGAAGAAGTTCAATTCCTCGGTCACATAGTGAACAAAGAAGGTATTAAGGTGGATCCGGCAAAGATAGAAACTGTTGAAAAGTGGGAAACCCCGAAAACTCCAAAACACATACGCCCGTTTTTAGGACTAGCTGGTTACTACAGAAGGTTCATCCAAGACTTTTCCAGAATAGCAAAACCCTTGACTACATTAACGCATAAAGGGAAGAAATTTGAATGGAATGATGAACAAGAGAAAGCGTTTCAGTTATTGAAGAAAAAGCTAACTACGGCACCTATATTGTCATTGCCTGAAGGGAATGATGATTTTGTGATTTATTGTGACGCATCAAAGCAAGGTCTCGATTGTGTATTAATGCAACGAACGAAGGTGATTGCTTATGCGTCTAGACAATTGAAGATTCACGAACAAAATTATACGATGCATGATTTGGAATTAGGCACGGTTGTTTTTGCATTAAAGACTTAGAGGCACTACTTATATGGGGTCAAAAGTATTATATATACCGACCACAAAAGTCTTCAACACATATTTAATCAGAAACAACTGAATATGAGGCAGCGTAGGTGGATTGAATTGTTGAATGATTACGACTTTGAGATTCGTTACCACCCGGGGAAGGCAAATGTGGTAGCCGATGCCTTGAGCAGGAAGGATAGAGAACCCATTCGAGTAAAATCTATGAATATAATGATTCATAATAACCTTACTACTCAAATAAAGGAGGCGCAACAAGGAGTTTTAAAAGAGGGAAATTTAAGGGATGAAATACCCAAAGGATCGGAGAAGCATCTTAATATTCGGAAAGACGGAACCCGGTATAGGGCTGAAAGGATTTGGGTACCAAAATTTGGAGATATGAGAGAAATGATACTTAGAGAAGCTCATAAAACCAGATACTCGATACATCCTGGAACGGGGAAGATGTGCAAGGATCTCAAGAAACATTTTTGGTGGCCGGGTATGAAAGCCGATGTTGCTAAATATGTAAGAGAATGTTTGACGTGTTCTAAGGTCAAAGCTGAGCATCAGAAACCATCAGGTCTACTTCAACAACCCGAAATCTCAGAATGGAAATGGGAAAACATTACCATGGATTTCATCACTAAATTGCCAAGGACTGCAGTGGTTTTGATACTATTTGGGTAATAGTTGATCGTCTCACCAAATCAGCACACTTCCTGCCAATAAGAGAAGATGACAAGATGGAGAAGTTAGCACGACTGTATTTGAAGGAAGTCGTCTCCAGACATGGAATACCAATCTCTATTATCTCTGATAGGGATGGCAGATTTATTTCAAGATTCTGGCAGACATTACAACAAGCATTAGGAACTCGTCTAGACATAAGTACTGCCTATCATCCACAAACTGATGGGCAGAGCGAAAGGATGATACAAATGCTTGAAGACATGCTACGAGCATGTGTTATTGATTTCAGAAACAGTTGGGATCGACATCTACCGTTAGCAGAATTTTTCTACAACAACAGCTACCATTCAAGCATTGATATGGCGCTGTTTGAAGCACTTTATGGTAGAAAGTGCAGGTCTCCGATTTATTGGAGTGAAGTGGGGGATAGACAGATTACGGGTCCGGAGATTATACAAGAAACTACCGAGAAGATCATCCAAATTCAACAACGGTTGAAAACCGCCCAAAGTCGACAAAAGAGCTACGCTGACATTAAAAGAAAAGATATAGAATTTGAAATTGGAGAGATGGTCATGCTTAAAGTTGCACCTTGGAAAGGCGTTGTCCGATTTGGTAAACGAGGGAAATTAAATCCAAGGTATATTGGACCATTCAAGATTATTGATCGTGTCGGACCAGTAGCTTACCGACTTGAGTTACCTCAACAACTCGCGGCTGTACATAACACTTTCCACGTCTCGAATTTCAAGAAATGTTTTGCTAAAGAAGATCTCACTATTCCATTAGATGAAATCCAAATCAACGAAAAACTTCAATTCATCGAAGAACCCGTCGAAATAATGGATCGTGAGGTTAAAAGACTTAAGCAAAACAAGATACCAATTGTTAAGGTTCGATGGAATGCTCGTAGAGGACCCGAGTTCACCTGGGAGCGTGAAGATCAGATAAAGAAGAAATACCCACATCTATTTCCAGAAGATTCGTCAACACCTTCAACAGCTTAAAATTTCGGGACGACATTTATTTAACGGGTAGGTACTGTAGTGACCCGAACTTTTCCATGTATATATATATATATATATATTAATTGAGATTGATATTTACATGATTAAATGTTTTCAACATGTTAAGCAATCAAACTTGTTAAGACTTGATTAATTGAAATATGTTTCATATAGACAATTGACCACCCAGGTTGACCGGTGATTCACGAACGTTAAAACTTGTAAAAACTATATGATGACATATATATGGATATATATATAGTTAACATGATACTATGATAAGTAAACATATCATTAAGTATATTAACAATGAACTACATATGTAAAAACAAGACTACTAACTTAATGATTTTTAAACGAGACATATATGTAACGATTATCGTTGTAAAGACATTTAATGTATATATATCATATTAAGATATATTCATACATGATAATATCATGATAATATAATAATTTAAAATCTCATTTGATATTATAAACATTGGGTTAACAACATTTAACAAGATCGTTAACCTAAAGGTTTCAAAACAACACTTACATGTAATGACTAACGATGACTTAACGACTCAGTTAAAATGTATATACATGTAGTGTTTTAATATGTATTTATAAACTTTTGAAAGACTTCAATACACTTATCAAAATACTTCTACTTAACAAAAATGCTTACAATTACATCCTCGTTCAGTTTCATCAACAATTCTACTCGTATGCACACGTATTCGTACTCGTACAATACACAGCTTTTAGATGTATGTACTATTGGTGTATACACTCCAATGATCAGCTCTTAGCAGCCCATGTGAGTCACCTAACACATGTGGGAACCATCCTTTGGCAACTAGCATGAAATATCTCATAAAATTACAAAAATATGAGTACTCATTCATGACTTATTTACATGAAAACAAAATTACATATCCTTTATATCTAATCCATACACCAACGACCAAAAATACCTACAAACACTTTCATTCTTCAATTTTCTTCATCTAATTGATCTCTCTCAAGTTCTATCTTCAAGTTCTAAGTGTTCTTCATATATTCTACAAGTTCTAGTTACATAAAATCAAGAATACTTTCAAGTTTGCTAGCTCACTTCCAATCTTGTAAGGTGATCATCCAACCTCAAGAAATCTTTGTTTCTTACATTAGGTTATCATTCTAATACAAGGTAATAATCATATTCAAACTTTGGTTCAATTTTTATAACTATAACAATCTTATTTCAAGTGATGATCTTACTTGAACTTGTTTTCGTGTCATGATTCTGCTTCAAGAACTTCGAGCCATCCAAGGATTCGTTGAAGCTAGATCCATTTTTCACTTTTCTAGTAGGTTTATCCAAGGAACTTAAGGTAGTAATGATGTTCATAACATCATTCGATTCATACATATAAAGCTATCTTATTCGAAGGTTTAAACTTGTAATCACTAGAACATAGTTTAGTTAATTCTAAACTTGTTCGCAAACAAAAGTTAATCCTTCTAAATTGACTTTTAAAATAAACTAAACACATGTTCTATATCTATATGATATGCTAACTTAATGATTTAAAACCTGGAAACACGAAAAACACCGTAAAACCGGATTTACGCCGTCGTAGCAACACCGCGGGCTGTTTTGGGTTAGTTAATTAAAAACTATGATAAACTTTGATTTAAAAGTTGTTATTCTGAGAAAATGATTTTTATTATGAACATGAAACTATATCCAAAAATTATGGTTAAACTCAAAGTGGAAGTATGTTTTCTAAAATGGTCATCTAGACGTCGTTCTTTCGACTGAAAATGACTACCTTTACAAAAATGACTTGTAACTTATTTTTCTGACTATAAACCTATACTTTTTCTGTTTAGATTCATAAAATAGAGTTCAATATGAAACCATAGCAATTTGATTCACTCAAAACGGATTTAAAATGAAGAAGTTATGGGTAAAAGAAGATTGGATAATTTTTCTCATTTTAGCTACGTGAAAATTGGTAACAAATCTATTCTAACCATAACTTAATCAACTTGTATTGTATATTATGTAATCTTGAGATACCATAGACACGTATACAATGTTTCGACCTATCATGTCGACACATCTATATATATTTCGGAACAACCATAGACACTCTATATGTGAATGTTGGAGTTAGCTATACAGGGTTGAGGTTGATTCCAAAATATATATAGTTTGAGTTGTGATCAATACTGAGATACATATACACTGGGTTGTGGATTGATTCAAGATAATATTTATCGATTTATTTCTGTACATCTAACTGTGGACAACTAGTTGTAGGTTACTAACGAGGACAGCTGACTTAATAAACTTAAAACATCAAAATATATTAAAAGTGTTGTAAATATATTTTGAACATACTTTGATATATATGTATATATTGTTATAGGTTCGTGAATCAACCAGTGGCAAGGTCTTACTTCCCGACGAAGTAAAAATATGTGAAAGTGAGTTATAGTCCCACTTTTAAAATCTAATATTTTTGGGATGAGAATACATGCAGGTTTTATAAATGATTTACAAAATAGACACAAGTACGTGAAACTACATTCTATGGTTGAATTATCGAAATCGAATATGCCCCTTTTTATTAAGTCTGGTAATCTAAGAATTAGGGAACAGACACCCTAATTGACGCGAATCCTAAAGATAGATCTATTGGGCCTAACAAACCCCATCCAAAGTACCAGATGCTTTAGTACTTCGAAATTTATATCATATCCGAAGGGTGTCCCGGAGTGATGGGGATATTCTTATATATGCATCTTGTTAATGTCGGTTACCAGGTGTTCACCATATGAATGATTTTTATCTCTATGTATGGGATTTGTATTGAAATATGAAATTTTGTGGTCTATTATTATGATTTGATATATATAGGTTAAACCTATAACTCACCAACATTTTTGTTGACATTTTAAGCATGTTTATTCTTAGGTGATTATTAAGAGCTTCCGCTGTCGCATACTTAAATAAGGACGAGATTTGGAGTCTATGCTTGTATGATATTGTGTAAAAACTGCATTCAAGAAACTTATTTTGTTGTAACATATTTGTATTGTAAACCATTATGTAATGGTCGTGTGTAAACAGGATATTTTAGATTATCATTATTTGATAATCTACGTAAAGCTTTTTAAAACCTTTATCTATGAAATAAAGGTTATAGTTTGTTTTAAAAATGAATGCAGTCTTTGAAAAACGTCTCATATAGAGGTCAAAACCTCGCAACGAAATCAATTAATATGGAACGTTTTTAATCAATAAGAACGGGACATTTCAATTGATACATGGGATGTTTTAGTTAAAAAATTTCTTAAACAATTCTTTCTGGCATCTAAAGCCGTAAGACTTCAAGGAGAAATTGTTACGTTCACGCAAAAGCCAAATGAAACTCTATATGAGGCGTGGACAAGATTTGGAAAGTTATTAAGAGGATGTCCACAACATAGTTTAGACACTTGTCAAATAGTACAAATATTCTACCAAGGATGCGACATCACTACACGAAAAGACATAGACATATCAGCTGGTGGTTCCATTATGAAGAAAACCGCAACTGACGCTTACAAAATTATTGATAACACTGCTTCCCACTCACATGAGTGGCATCAAGAAAAAGATATCGTTAGATCATCTAAAGCAGCTAGAGCCGATTCTAGCCATGACTTTGATTCCATTTCCACAAAGATAGATGCTATCGAGAGACGAATGGAAAAGATGACTAAAGATATTCACTCAATACGAATTAGTTGTGAGCAGTGTGGAGGACCACATTTGACAAAAGATTGTCTCAGTATTGAACCAACAATGGAACAAAGAGAGAATGTTTCATACATGAACCAAAGGCTTGGAAATAATTATCAGAATAATTATCAACCGCCAAGACCAATCTACAATCAAAACCAGAATTATAACCGAAATGTTCCATACAACAACTAACAAGGTCCTAGTAATCAACAAGTATCCAATAATACTTACAATCAGCAAAGACCTATTTTTCAAAACAAACCACCACAAACCGATGATAAAAAGCCAAATTTAGAAGATATAATGTCGAAGCTATTTGAATCGCAAATGCAGTTTTTCACATCTCAGAAACAAATGAATGAACAAAATGCTCAAGCATTTAGATATCAACAAGCTTCTATTCAAAATTTGGAACAAGAAGTAAGTAACCTAGCAAGGTTAATAGTTGAAAGAAAACCGGGAAGTCTACCTAGTGATACAAATGCTAACTCCTGGAATGAAACAGCTAAAGCCTTTACCACAAGAAGTGGTATTACACTTAAACCACCTGAAATGCCTGTAATTTCTGATGACTCTATTCCTACTCCACAAGAACCACAACCTGAGCAAGATAAGGAAAAAGAACCGGTAGTTGAAAAGGTTAATGAAGATAACACAGTTAAAGCTAAACCTTATGTTAAACCATACCAACCACCACTTCCTTACCCGAGTAAAATGAGAAAAGAAAGACTTGAAGCCGAGAAATCCAAATTCTTGGATATGTTTAAACAAATAAATGTCAATCTTCCTTTCATTGATGTAATTTTAGGAATGCCTAGATATGCTAAATTCTTGAAAGATCTAATCACAAATAGAAAGAAAATGGAAGAACTCTCGGCTGTAACTATGAATGCTAATTGTTCTGCAGTGCTGAATAAGATACCAGAAAAATTATCAGATCCAGGAAGTGTGACAACCCGGAAATTTCCAACCAAATTTAAACTTTAATCTTTATATGTTTCCGACAAGATAAGCAATATTTGTTAAGTTAAATTGTAAGAATTTTAAACTATGTTCATACATTCATTCAACCTCGACCAAGTTCCAACGATTCACGAACCATTAAACGAATATGATTATATATGTGTATGTGTATATATATTATAACTTGAAACGTAAACAAAATATTAGATTAAATACTTTATATGATTGTATCTGTTTCAAAATGTTTATCAATGGAATTAGAAGATAAGATCAAATGATTGAATTATCAGATATATTGAATTATGATTACAAGTCTCTGTTGAAAGGCCCACGTTGATTTGAGAAATCTTTCCATTTTAACAATATTCGAAAAATGGTAAAGTGATTTATAAATAAGAACAAATTGTCAATCATTGAGAACTAGACAAAGGATAGTGGAAGATTGAATCTCATAAAGACTCGATTGATCTATGTAGTTTCAAACGTACAAAAACGTTTTCAGTTTAAAAAGAACTTTATTATTAAAATGTATATAACTTTTATAAATATCTAGAACCACTTTTGACAACTCATTACTTAACTAGTATGATAAAGATAACGATATTTCTATTTTATTTTATTAAATATATATAACGATATAAATTAATATTATATATATTTATACGCGTATTATACGTACATAGTTTTATACTTTTATTATACTTAAACTTTACCTTCACTTTATTTTTACTTTACTTTAACTTTAATAATTCATACTTTAATAATTCACTTTAATAATTCATACTTTAATAATTTACTTTAATAATTCATACTTTAATAATTCACTTTAATAATTCATACTTTAATAATTCACTTTAATAATTCATACTTTAATAATTCACTTTAATAATTCAAAAATCTATTACAAATAGAATTCAATAGGTTTAATTATTTCATAGAAACTTGAAAATATTTTTCTCTAAACTCTCTCAATCGATTTACATATATATATTTACTCCGTATTATTTCAAGATATTATTAGTATACATAAAATATTACGACGGAGTGTTGTTCGAGTGATTTCGAAATTGTTTTTCGAGTAGAATAGGATTAAGGAAATTATGGATTATAGCTGTGGAGGTGATTGAGTATGGTTCATGGGTATGCTCGTGAGGTCAATATAGTGTTTATCATTTCCGTTGCGTCTACGTTCCTTTCCTGCAATACTGAATCTCAATATTGATACGTGAGTACTCATAATTTAACTTTTACATACTAATAGTGTATCCCTGACTAGTGCTCGAGTATTTAGGATTATGCATGCTTGGACTTTTGATATTGCCCTTAGACAGGTTAGGTTGAATATTGAATTAGTTACACTTGCGGTTGAGATAAGGTATAAGATATGCATGTCCTTGGAAAGCTAGCGAAAAATTAAGAACTTTTCCTTTAGATATCGAATGGTTTCGATGAACGGATTAGAAGTTATAATCAATTGAATTTTCGATATTTTTATTAAAAATGATTATTATTATCGTCGTTTTTATCGTCGTTCTAGTTTTATCTTATTATTATCATTATTATTATCTTAATCAATAAAAGGGATTTATTATTAAAAATTGTTATTTTTTTTATTATTAATATCGTTATTATCGTTAAAGTTATAATTACTATTATTATTATTATCCAATTATTATTATTATTATTATTATTATTATTATTATTAGTATTATTATTATTATTATCATTATTAATATATATATATCATTATTTAAAAATGGTTATTGTTATTGTTATTATTATTATTACTATATTATCATTAAGATAATTATTAGTATTATCGTTAATAATGTTATAGTAACTATCATTATTAATATTAGTGTAATTAAAATAAATATTTGTAACACCTAATTATTTTGATTACTATTATTATCATTATTATGAACACGATATAAAAGACGATTAAAAGCTATTAAATGAAACGATTAAGAAATAATGAGTAAGAGTATCATGATAAAATTAAAATATTATAAGATATTGATTAAGATAAAATTATCGTTCTTATTATTTTTATCATTACTATTATTATTAAAAGTATCGTTAGTATTAAAACTATCATTTTAACAAAAATTATTATTTTAATAGAAATGTCATTGTTACTATAAAATATCGTTATTATTATTATTTTAAATAGAATTATTATTTTAAAGATAATATTAAAAATTATCGTAAATATTAAAGTTATCATAATTAGAATTATCGTTTTATCATAATGTCATCTTAGTAATTATAAATATTGATATTTTTATAATAATTATTATTATTACAAAATAATACAACTTTTACTTACTATCATTATAGATATTATTTTATCAAATAAATATGTGATACAAACATATTTTACTACGTGTAATAACTTACTTTAATAATACCTATCATATTATCTTTATGATATTAAATGAACCCTATAAATTTTATTACTTAATATATATAAAAGTATATTTTATTATATAAATTTAATATAAAATTTTATTTATTAATAAATAAATTATATTATTTACTCTAATAAATCTTTTAAAAATATTTAAAAATATAAAACGACGATATTTAAACTATATATTAATCATGTATAGATTTTTGGAAATTATTTTGAGTCAAATTTACTTTTGTTGACTTTTGCATATTAGTCTCGAGCATTAGGATTGTGGTACACTATGACTTGACCTAATTTGTTAGACAAATATTGACCAACACATAATTATATATAATTAATTTAGGTTCGTGAATCCGAGGCCAACCTTGCACTTGTTCAATGACGTTATATATATTTTTACTACGAAATACAGTATGGTGAGTTTCATTTGCCTTTTCACCCTTTATATTTTTAGGCTGAGAATACATGCGCAATTTTTATAAATAATTTACAAAATAGACACAAGTACGTGAAATTACATTCTGTGGTTGAATTATCGAAATCGAATATGCCCCTTTTTATTAAGTCTGGTAATCTAAGAATTAGGGAACAGACACCCTAATTGACGCGAATCCTAAAGATAGATCTATTGGGCCTAACAAATCCCATCCAATGTACCTGATGCTTTAGTACTTCGAAATTTATATCATGTCCGAAGGAGGATCCTGGAATGATAGGGGATATTCTTATATGTATCTAGTTAATTTCGGTTACCAGGTGTTCACCATAAGAATGATTAGTTTTGTCTCTATGCATGGGACGTATATTTATGAGAACTGGAAATGAAATTCTTGTGGTCTATTAAAATGATGGAAATAAATGATTATGATAAACTAATGAACTCACCAACCTTTTGGTTGACACTTTAAAGCATGTTTATTCTCAGGTGTTAAAGAAATCTTCCGCTGTGCATTTGCTCATTTTAAAGATATTACTTGGAGTCTTTCATAGCATATTTCGAAGAACGTTGCATTCGAGTCATTGAGTTCATCAAAGATTATTATTAAATCAATTTATAGTTGGATAGTGGATATTATGAAATGGTATGCATGCCTGTCAATTTTCGATGTAAAGAAAGTTTGTCTTTTAAAAACGAATGCAATGTTTGTAAAATGTATCATATAGAGGTCAAATACCGCGCAATGTAATCAACTATTGTGAATCATTTATAATGTATATGAACGGGTCCTTTCAGTTGGTATCAGAGCAGTGGTCTTAGCGAATCAGGTCTGCATTAGTGTGTCTAACTGATAAGTTGATAGGATGCATTAGTGAGTCTGGACTTCGACCGTGTCTGCATGTCAAAAGTTTGGCTTATCATTTTGTGTCGAAAATTAACTACTTATCATCCTCAGGAAATTACCTGCTTATCATTTTTAGTCTAAGACACGTCTTGCTGCATTGATTGCATGAATAGTGTATAGACAAAAATTCATATCTTAGCATATCTGCTAAATCATATCTTATCGTATCTGTTACTTTAAACTTTGCCTGACATATCCCGCAAAGTCCTCCGTAATCTACGAAATCTTTTGATCTATATATATATATATATATATATATATATATATATATATATATATATATATATATATATATATATATATATATATATATATATATATATTCTATGTAATTAGAATGCCATCCGTTAGCCAAAATCATTTCATATCGAAAAAAAAAATTCCTTTATCCAATCGTACGAAATGGAATTCGTCATCAGTTCAAGTCACTCAGATTCCGAAATGGAATCACATTCAAGCTCCGAAAGCAGTGTGACCGGAATAGATCAACCAATCAGTCATCACCTATTCTGGCTGAATTGGGGATGGGTTCGTAGCCTCCTCAATCATTGGAGACAAGAAGAAGGTGATCCCTTCCATCCACCACATTGCCCTCTTGACGAAGAACCTGAAGCACTTACCAGCGAACCTGTCCAAAACACCATTTTCTCGCTCATTTCCAGAGTATCTCGTCACGATTATATATTACATCAAATTTTAGATTTTATTTATCCGCTCGTCCAAACCAACAATCACCCCGGTGTAATAGAAGAAGTCAACGAGCTTCGCGCTCGGGTAGTGGCTTTGGAGAATATGGTGCAGAGATTACAAACACCAGCAGCAGCATCAGCAGCATAACCAGTACCACCATCATCAACGCCAACAGTACCATTACCACCTCCAACCACAACCGCGTCGTAAACCTCAACTTCACAATCTGTCCCATGAGCATCAACGTCATACGCACCATAGATACCAAGGAGTACCAACAACAATAACTGACGAAGTATTAATTCATAACTTCATTGGAGAAACATTCCGCGGTAATTATGTAATCTCTAAAGTCTTAGAGATTATCTAATCTAGCACTAACCATAAATCAGTTAAGCGAACCAAAATGATAGAAGGAAGAGTAGAAACCCTGACAAAAATGGTGTGTGATTAACTAGCTAAACTTGCTTTACCAACAGCATCAACAGTACCGTCAGCGTTACCAGCATTGTCAGTACAGTCCACATCCGAATCAACAACACCGATAACAACACAAACTCCGTCAGTTCAAGAATCACTGTGGACATCATTACGAATCAATAACGTGTATATTGTATCAATGAGTTATGAAGAATTAACTCATTCCCTCTGAAGAAATTATATGTATATTATATATATATATATATATATATATATATATATATATATATATATATATATATATATATATATATATATTTTGAAATAAATCTTTCCGTGCTAAGCTATTGTGTGTGAATCTTAACTACTCGGTTAATTCATATTACAAATATGCAATAATGTACGTCCTTCGGCCGCAACTTAACCAGCGTTAACTACAATCTATGTCGCAATTCAACAAATTCCAATTCATAATAAATCAAGTATATATTTGATTTTACACTTTCATCATCGATGTACCCGAAACTTTTAAGATAACATCATTCGTACTTTGCGAAATTCACAAGAATTCCACGAACCGAACATCATACATCAACAAATAACGAAGCATTGATTCATAATTTCAATGTCATTAAAGAAATACTGCGTAAAAGTTATGTACTTTTTAAAGCCTTTAGGGATTATTCAATTTTAGTTTCAATCGTAAATCAAATGAGTTTAATTTAACATTAACTCATCAAATCTATGTTACATCTGAAGAAAATATACATATATATATTTTCATAAAGACTGTAATAAAATTCTTTTGTACAAAATATTAATTGTGAAATTTTTTTTAACGGGTAGGTAATACCCAAGAGATATATAAATTCACAATTAATATGTTACATTCTTCGAATCTGATTCAGCAAATCATCCATTATACTCCCTACTTTCACAACAATATACATTCTTTTATAGAAATCAAAACAACCATACTCATTCAAAATTTAATTGCATATTCTGATTTTGAAATCTCAAAATTCAACTTGAGATATGACCAAAATCATCACTCTTAGATTCTTACATCTTTCACAAGCTATATTTTGACTTCAAAACTGTGTTAGAACATCAAATGTATGTTAACGATTACAATCTGTGTTCAAACCCTTCAAAAATTTCTGAAGACACTTCGAATGATGAGCAATCGAGATGATGATCCAATCACATGTTACCCACAGTTATGTACAATAAAAAAAACTCTTGAAACCAAAGAAAAAGTTTGAACAACGTATCCGCGTCAGATTCTTTGGCCTTTATTAGCAAAAATAACTTTGCGACTCCTATTCAAAGTAGCCAGTTTTGTCACAGCTCCAGCAAGTCAACTTCGACTTTTCAGTCAGACTAACCTTATTATAACCTTGAGATATACACCATCGTTACCAGGGAACCTTTTACATTCCACCACATTATTAGCAGATGTACCAACAACTTCATTACCCTTTGACTTTAGCCTCTCCAAAAAGTCATTATAATTATTCATTGAAACCCCATCATTTACTCATTCGCATCTTGTAACGAGAATTGCCATACAAATCATTGGAAATTAGCAATCAGTATTTTGAAATCTCGCAGGATGTCTACGACAACAGTTATATGTGTTTATATAACGTCTATCTTCTGAACTTAATTTGAATGTGAAGTTTCTGAAAAACACTCCGAACTACGAATTGGTTCTCCGAAAATGGAAAAAAAAAATGCTGATGAAGCAGCAAAAACTATAAACGACTTTAAATGGTAAAAACTGGATGATAATGATGAAGTGTGCTGGTAAAGCGCAGAAAAAGAGAAGTTTTGGAACTGGAAAACGGATTAAGCAAAGTAGGAAGGAGGCTGTGGACAAATTACAAAGACTGAACCTGACTTCAAAGGATCCAAATGATTCAGTACCTGCTGAAGTCATTAACGAATACCTTGCTCCTGACTCTAGACCCCTGCGGACAATATTCTTCATCATCCTCTGATATTAGAAATTCTAAAATATCATCATATCTTTCATTATAAATATCCTCCATATTTCTGAAGATATTTTCTTAATTTTTCTTATTTGAAATCATTTACCTCTTTGCGCTATCTGTATTACATCATAAAAGAAACTATTTTAGTTTCTAAATTCTGAAATATTCAAGTTTAAAATAGGAATATTTTGTAGTAACGTTGGGAACTGAAGCATGAATTAGTATAATATAATGACACTTGATCAATGTGATTATATTACAGTAAGTCATGCTGAGTTTCTAAATGGAACGTGATGATTCACAGATAATAACATCATCATGTGCCATGTTATACGACTCTTGTATTCTATTTAACCTCTAAAATATCAAGAAAATATTTCTTGATGATTCGGCCTTTTCTAAGGTATTATAGTAATTTGACAAGTCAAGATTGTGCCATCACAATTTCCTTCCTAGAACATTAACAATGTTCATTCCAAAATTCATATCTGTGAATTCTGGACCATTACAAGCGGTGCTTAATCGCAAGAAGAAGAAACGAAAGGACAAAACTCCAAAATAGAAATTGGGGTATAAATTGCAGCAAATAAAAGAGAGCATTAACTGTGAATGATAATGATTATAGAAGACAGAAGCAGAGACTTTGAAATATAAGGGAACATATAAATCCCAACGACAAACCAGAAATTATAAACCATATATATCGATGCATATAGCAATATAAAGACACGGGAGAACTAGAAACACTATAAACCCAAGAGTATAGTAGAAGTAAATAGATTCTTCCGGCGGTAGATGAAAAAGAAGAATGACCGATATGAAAGTTAGAAGTATATCGAGAATCAGAACTGGATGGAGCATATTGATGAATACTTTAAAATATGAGTTGAGGGGGAAAGAATAGAAGGTGATGAAACATGACTAGGAACTTAGAAATCAACAGATTTAACTCACACAATGGCGGAATAAGTGAATCAAACCCTCTAGTGAATAGGTTAAGTTTTTTTTTGATTAATTTAGTCAAACCACAACTAAATCAAGTGTGATTAGATCAACACCTAGAGCTATTATTCACCACCTGGGTGATTTGGACTGAGAGAGAATCGGAGGAGCTCACTAGATCTGAGTGTGTGTAACAAATGAGAGGCTTAACCTAAAATGAAGAACATAAGACTTTATATACCCCTGCTGTTGACTCACCCATACGATTCATTCATCACACGTACGAGTTGGCTTTATCAGCCGTACGGGTGATCACTCACTCGTGTCTTCTCATTTAGGTTGTAATTGTGACTTAGCTCAGCATCAATCGTGCGTATGAGCCTGTCAGCCGTACTAGTGAGGCTTCACTCGTACGTCTGACTAAGTCTAACATAGTCAAACATCTAAATCTCATTCCTGCAGTTCCTGTAACCACATACAAATACGGATAGGATAATAACGAGCAATCATGGTGGCCTGTAAAATGTTGTACCTGCAATGGACGTGGGTAGATGTCTGGGGACTTGAATAAAATGCATCAACAGAAGGTGTGAGTTGTAAGGAAACGAAGGAGGTGAATTTATAAGAAAATCTCCGACAGAACAATTAAAATGGACGATCGCATTTAAAGAGGATCCTAATTCCCTTGATTACCGGAGAGTCAAATCTTATTAAGAAGATTTTCTTCAAATCCCTTGAAATCTGGGAATCAATCATATCTACGTCAAATGATAAGATGAATCTACACTTACTCATTTCACTCTTCTATGTTAGCTTCATTCGTACTCTTCATATAAATGGATTGTTTATCCAAATTATTCGCTGATGATAAAACTCTAATTTTCAGCCCGTATGCATCATGAAAACATACTTATTATCATTCATGACCTTTCCACTCAAATTTCGGGAAGAAATTTCTTTAACGGGTAGGTACTGTGACAACCCGGAAATTTCCAACCAAATTTAAACTTTAATCTTTATATGTTTCCAACAAGATAAGCAATATTTGTTAAGTTAAATTGCAAGAATTTTAAACTATGTTCATACATTCATTCAACCTCGACCAAGTTCCAACGATTCACGAACCATTAAACAAATATGATTATATATGTATATGTGTATGTGTATATATATTATAACTTGAAACGTAAACAAAATATTAGATTAAATACTTTATATGATTGTATCTGTTTCAAAATGTTTATCAATGGAATTAGAAGATAAGATCAAATGATTGAATTATCAGATATATTGAATTATGATTACAAGTCTCTGTTGAAAGGCCCACGTTGATTTGAGAAATCTTTCCATTTTAACAATATTCGGAAAATAGTAAAGTGATTTATAAATAAGAACAAATTGTCAATCATTGAGAACTAGATAAAGAATAGTGAAAGATTGAATCTCATAAAGACTCGATTGATCTATGTAGTTTCAAACGTACAAAAACGTTTTCAGTTTAAAAAGAACTTTATTATTAAAACGTATATAACTTTTATAAATATCTAGAACCACTTTTGACAACTCATTACTTAACTAGTATGATAAAGATAACGATATTTATATTTTATTTTATTAAATATATATAACGATTTAAATTAATATTATATATATTTATACGCGTATTATACGTACATAGTTTTATACTTTTATTATACTTAAACTTTACCTTTACTTTATTTTTACTTTACTTTAACTTTAATAATTCACTTTAATAATTCATACTTTAATAATTCACTTTAATAATTCATACTTTAATAATTTACTTTAATAATTCATACTTTAATAATTCACTTTAATAATTCATACTTTAATAATTCACTTTAATAATTCATACTTTAATAATTCACTTTAATAATTCAAAAATCTATTATAAATAGAATTCAATAGGTTTAATTATTTCATAGAAACTTGAAAATATTTTTCTATAAACTCTCTCAATCGATTTACATATATATATTTACTCCGTATTATTTCAAGATATTATTAGTATACATAAAATATTACGACGGAGTGCTGTTCGAGTGATTTCGAAATTGTTTTTCGAGTAGAATAGGATTAAGGAAATTATGGGTTATAGCTGTGGAGGTGATTGAGTATGGTTCATGGGTATGCTCGTGAGGTCAATATAGTGTTTATCATTTCCGTTACGTCTACGTACCTTTCCTGCAATACTGAATCTCAATATTGATACGTGAGTACTCATAATTTAACTTTTACATATTAATAGTGTATCCCTGACTAGTGCTCGAGTATTTAGGATTATGCATGCTTGTACTTTTGATATTGCCCTTAGACTGGTTAGGTTGAATATTGAATTAGTTACACTTGCGGTTGAGATAAGGTATAAGATATGCATGTCCTTGGAAAGCTAGCGAAAAATTATGAACTTTTCTTTTAGATATCGAATGGTTTCGATGAACGGATTAGAAGTTATAATCAATTGAATTTTCGATATTTTTATTAAAAATGATTATTATTATTATCGTCGTTTTTATCGTGGTTCTAGTTTTATCTTATTATTATCATTATTATTATCTTTATCAATAAAAGGGATTTATCATTAAAAATTGTTATTTTTTTATTATTACTATCGTTATTATCGTTAAAGTTATAATTAGTATTATTATTATTATCCAATTATTATTATTATTATTATTATTAGTATTATTATTATTATTATCATTATTAATATATATATCATTATTTAAAAATGGTTATTGTTATTGTTATTATTATTATTACTATATTATCATTAAGATAATTATTAGTATTATCGTTAATAATATAGTAACTATCATTATTAATATTAGTGTAATTAAAACAAATATTTGTAACACCTAATTATTTTGATTACTATTATTATCATTATTATGAACACGATATAAAAGACGATTAAAAGCTATTAAACGAAACGATTAGGAAATAATGAGTAAGAGTATCATGATGAAATTAAAATATTATAAGATATTGATTTAGATAAAATTATCGTTCTTATTATTTTTATCATTACTATTATTATTAAAAGTATCGTTAGTATTAAAACTATCATTTTAACAAAAATTATCATTTTAATAGAAATGTCATTGTTACTATAAAATATCATTATTATTATTATTTTAAATAGAATTATTATTTTAAAGATAATATTAAAAATTATCGTAAATATTAAAGTTATCATAATTAGAATTATCGTTTTATCATAATGTCATCTTAGTAATTATAAATATTGATATTTTTATAATAATAATTATTATTACAAAATAATACAACTTTTACTTACTATCATTATAGATATTATTTTATCAAATAAATATGTGATACAAACATATTTTACTACGTGTAATAACTTACTTTAATAATACCTATCATCTTATCTTTATGATATTAAATGAACCCTATAAATTTTATTACTTAATATATATAAAAGTATATTTTATTATATAAATTTAATATAAAATTTTATTTATTAATAAATAAATTATATTATTTACTCTAATAAATCTTTTAAAAATATTTAAAAATATAAAACGACGATATTTAAACTATATATTAATCATGTATAGATTTTTGGAAATTATTTTGAGTCAAATTTACTTTTGTTGACTTTTGCATATTAGTCTCGAGCATTAGGATTGTGGTACACTATGACTTGACCTAATTTGTTAGACAAATATTGACCAACACATAATTATATATAATTAATTTAGGTTCGTGAATCCGAGGCCAACCTTGCACTTGTTCAATGACGTTATATATATTTTTACTACGAAATACAGTATGGTGAGTTTCATTTGCCTTTTCACCCTTTATATTTTTGGGCTAGAATACATGCGCAATTTTTATAAATAATTTACAAAATAGACACAAGTACGTGAAATTACATTCTATGGTTGAATTATCGAAATCGAATATGCCCCTTTTTATTAAGTCTGGTAATCTAAGAATTAGGGAACAGACACCCTAATTGGCGCGAATCCTAAAGATAGATCTATTGGGCCTAACAAACCCCATCCAAAGTACCGGATGCTTTAGTACTTTGAAATTTATATCATGTCCGAAGGAGGATCCCGGAATGATAGGGGATATTTTTATATGTATCTAGTAAATGTCGGTTACCCGGTGTTCACCATATGAATGATTATTTTTGTCTCTATGCATGGGACGTATATTTATGAGAACTTGAAATGAAATTCTTGTGGTCTATTAAAATGATGGAAATAAATGATTATGATAAACTAATGAACTCACCAACCTTTTGGTTGACACTTTAAAGCATGTTTATTCTCAGGTGTTAAAGAAATCTTCCGCTGTGCATTTGCTCATTTTAAAGATATTACTTGGAGTCTTTCATAGCATATTTCGAAGAACGTTGCATTCGAGTCATTGAGTTCATCAAAGATTATTATTAAATCAATTTATAGTTGGATAGTGGATATTATGAAATGGTATGCATGCCTGTCAATTTTCGATGTAAAGAAAGTTTGTCTTTTAAAAACGAATGCAATGTTTGTAAAATGTATCATATAGAGGTCAAATACCCCGCAATGTAATCAACTATTGTGAATCGTTTATAATGTATATGAACGGGTCCTTTCAGGAAGTTTCACGATTCCATGTTTTCTGGGTAGTCTTAGTTCAATAGAAGCATTGGCAAACTTAGGTGCTACTATAAATTTAATACCGTATTCACTATATGCTAAACTAGACCTTGGAGAATTGAAACCAACACGAATAAGTATACAACTAGCCGATCGATCAGTAAAATATCCTAGAGGGATAATGGAGAACATGCTAGTTAAAGTTGGTACTTTAGTATTTCCAGTAGATTTTGTTATTCTGGACATGGAAGAAGATTCTCAAGTTCCTCTCATATTAGAAAGACCATTCTTAAACACGGCTAAAGCAATAATAGATGTGTTTGGTAAGAAACTGACCCTAAGTATAGAGGACGAGAGTGTTACCTTTTCTGTTGATAGAGCCATGCAACAACCGCAATCTGCAGATGATACATGTTATTATATTCAAACTATAGATTCACATGCAGAATTGTTAGAAGAATTTCCAGAATTACAAGGAACAGGAGAATGTTCTTTAGGAGAAGGAACTGAACCAATTGATGAAACTGAAATGTTAGCTACACTTATGGCTAATGGATATGAACCAACAACAGAAGAAATTCAAATGCTAAAAGAGGAAGACAGATATCGATATAAATCATCGATAGAAGAATCACCGACATTAGAGTTAAAGCCACTTCCAAACCATTTGGAATACGCTTATTTACATGGTGAATCTGAATTACCTGTAATAATATTGTCTTCTCTTACGGAAAATGAAAAATCTCAACTCATTTCTGTGTTAAAAGCTCATAAACCAGCTATTGCATGGAAGATTCATGATATTAAAGGAATAAATCCTTCGTATTGTACACATAAAATCCTTATGGAAGAAGGTCATAAAACGTATGTGCAATGCCAACGAAGACGAAATCCTAATATGCAAGGTGTTGTTAAGAAAGAAATTATTAAACTGCTAGATGCAGGTTTAATTTATCCAATCTCTGATAGTCCATGGGTAAGCCCAGTTCAATGCGTACCTAAGAAGGGTGACATGACTGTCATCACAAATGAGAAAAATGAGCTTATTCCTACTAGGACTGTAACAGGATGGTGTGTTTGTATAGATTATAGAAAATTAAATGACGCCACCAGAAAAGATCACTTTCCCTTACCTTTCATTGATCAAATGTTGGAAACATTAGCCGGGAATAGTTACTATTGTTTTCTTGACGGCTTTTTCGGATATTTTAAAATTCCAATAGCACCTGAGGACCAAGAGAAAACCACATTCACGTGCCCTTATGGTACTTTTGCTTACAAACGCATGCCATTTGGACTTTGTAACGCCCCTGCAACCTTTTAAAGGTGCATGATGGCAATTTTTCACGACATGATAGAAGAATGCATGGAAGTTTTTATGGATGCTTTTCAGTCTTCGGTGATACATTTGAATCATGTCTAGTTAATCTTGAATGAATGCTTATTAGATGCAAACAATCAAATCTAGTACTTAATTGGGAGAAATACCATTTCATGGTTAAAGAAGGCATCGTTCTTGGTCATAAAATTTCAAAGGAAGGAATTGAAGTAGATAAAGCTAAAGTAGATGTAATTGCTAAAATTCCACATCCCACCAATGTTAGAGGAGTTAGGAGTTTTCTAGGGCATGCCGGTTTTTACCGACGTTTCATAAAAGATTTTTCTAAAATTGCCACTCCTATGAATAAACTCCTAGAAAAGGATGCTCCATTCATCTTTTCAGATGAATGCATCAAATCTTTTAATATTCTTAAAGAAAAACTCACTAATGCGCCGATCATGATAACTCCAAATTGGAATCTACCGTTTGAACTTATGTGCGATGCAAGTGATTTTGCAATGGGAGCCGTTTTAGGACAAAGGATTGAAAAACAATTTCAACCTATTTATTACGCTAGTAAGATGTTACAAGGAGTACAAAAGAATTACACAACTACTGAAAAAGAACTCCTTGATATTATCTTTGCTTTTGAAAAATTCCGTTCATATCTCGTTCTAGCTAAAACGGTGGTCTATACCGACCATTCTGCTCTTAGATACCTATTTTCAAAACAAGATGCTAAACCAAGATTAATCCGTTGGATCTTACTCTTACAAGAGTTCGATATTGAAATCTGAGATAAAAAGGGAGCAGAAAATGTCGCCGCTGATCATCTTTCTCGTCTTGAAAATCCCAAATTAGAAGTTCTAAATGAATCGGCCATACAAGATAACTTTCCTGATGAATATCTATTGAAGATAGATTATAATGAAATTCTGTGGTTTGCAGACTATGCAAACTACTTAGTATGTGGATTCCTTGAAAAAGGGTTGTCGTACCAAAAATGAAAGAAATTCTTTAGTGATATAAAACACTATTTCTGGGAAGATCCACATTTGTTTAAAAGTTGTCCGGATGGAATAATACGCCGATGTATATTCGGAGATGAAGCAAGTCAAATCTTAAACCATTGTCACACAGGACCAACAGGAGGGCATTATGGGCCTCAACTCATAGCTAGAAAAGTTTACGATGCTGGATTCTATTGGCCTACAATTTTCAAAGATGCACACCTTCTTTGCAAATCCTGTGATGCTTGTCAAAGGGCCAGAAAAATAAGTCAACGTGATAAAATGCCACAAAATGTCATTCAAGTATGTGAAGTATTTGACATTTGGGGTATTGACTTTATGGGTCCATTTCCAAAATCTCATAATAATCTCTACATTCTCGTTGCTATTGATTATGTATCTAAATGGGCGGAAGCACAAGCTCTCCCAACTAACGATGCATGAGTTGTAGTCAACTTTTTAAAATATCTTTTTGCTAGGTTTGGAACACCGAAAGCTTTAATAAGTGATCGGGGTACTCATTTTTGTAATAATCAACTTGAGAAAGTTCTCAAAAGATATGGAGTAACTCATAAAATCTCAATCGTTTATCATCCACAAACAAGTGGACAAGTTGAAAATACCAACCGAGCATTAAAACGTATTCTAGAGAAAACCGTAGGATCAAATCCAAAGGAATGGTCCATGAAATTGGAGGATGCACTTTGGGCTTTAAAACAGCCTACAAAACTTCAATATGAACCACACCTTTTACTCGTTTACGAAAAAACATGTCATCTTCCAGTAGAAATTGAACACAAAGCATTTTGGGCTTTGAAGACATGTAATCTTGATTTACATGAAGCCGGACGTCTACGATTAAGTCAACTAAACGAATTAGAAGAATTAAGACATGAAGCATATGAAAATTCGTTAATCTATAAGGAAAGAACGAAGAAATGGCATGATAAAAGAATCAGAAGTTCAAAAGAATTTAAAGAAGGAGACAGAGTTCTTCTTTTCAATTCAAGATTCAAGCTATTTCCTAGAAAATTGAAATCAAGATGGTCTGGACCATTTATAGTCAAAAGAGTTTTCCCATACGGAACAATAGAGTTAATAAATTCAAATGGGATTGAATTTAATGTTAATGGTCACAGAGTTAAACATTACAAACATGGTCCGATGGAAGTTGACAATGAAGTCAATCATAATTTCACCACCCAAGAAAACCTTCAAAATGAAAACATAAATATGTTATCAACAACATATGAAAAATTAAAATTGAAAAATGGGGAGGATTCAAATTGGAGTGATGAAGAAGAATTTCTATACAAACCTCTCATTCCAAGAAATGAAGAAAAAGAAGTTCAAATAGAAGTGAAAGAACCAAGAAAAGAACACCCAAAAAAGGTTTACAAACCAACTCGACTTACTATAGTAGGAGACCCGGGCGAATTTATCAATTCTTGCTTGCTTAATGATGGTGCTATATATAATGGACTCGCAGATTTAGGAGCAAGTGCAAATATTATGCCTCTTTCCTTATACAAAAGATTAGGTATTGGTAAATTAAAACCAACCAAAATAGGTGTTCAATCATTTGACCTAACCATTAAACACCCGGTTAGAATAGAAAATAATTTACTTGTTAACGTGGAAAGTTTGACTTTTGTTGCAAACTTCATAGTGATTAATATGGAGGAAAACCTTGATATTCCTCTAATTTTAGGTCGCCCATTTTTAGCAACCACCGAGGCGTTCATTGATGTAAGAGAAGGTAGAATGACACTTAGGGATGGTGATAAATCGATCACCTTTGTGAACCGAAAGTTTAGATCTCCACCAACCAAAACTGTTAAACCAATAAAAATGCATAAGTGTGGGGAAGATGAAGAAACACTTAATGATGATTGATGTTATGCGAGGTGTATATGAAATAGCTTATATTTTACTATGAAAAACTATTAAATACGATACAATTTTACACAAAATATTTATTTATTTATAGAATGGATATACTTAAACCTTGTTACAACACTTATAGGCAGTGTACCTAATCGTACAGTAGTGTAGTTTTTAGTAAGTCCGGTTCGTTCCACAGGGAAAAATCTTTAAACAAAGCTTAACACTATATTAGTTTTATTTTATAAAAATACAAATATATATATAAGTAATATTATTATTATAAAGGGGGATTTTTACCGTTTAATGACCGGTTTGTCGATTTTAAAAACTTAAGTCGCAGTTAAAACCAAATGTAAAATATTAAAAATAAATACAAGACTTAATTTAAAGCGTAAAATAAATAACGATAATGAAATTGCAATAAATAAAAGTGCGATAAAATAAAATTGCGATAATTAAAAAGTACGATAATTAAAAGTGCAATTAAATACAATAACAATAAATAAAAGTACGATAATTAGAAGTGCAATTAAATATAAAATAAAGGAAATTAAATATGAAATAAAAGAATTATGCTTATTTAAACTTCCGTAATCATGATGTTTGACGTGTTGATTTTAGTTTTATGCCCATGGGTTAATTATCCTTTGTCCTGGATTATTTAATATGTCCGTCTGGTTTTTGTTCATAACAGTCCATCAGTCATAAATATAAAGTGCGAGTGTCCTCGTCAAATTATCCTTATACCAGAAGTTAAATATTCCAACTAATTGGGGACTTAAACTGTAACAAGATTTTAATACTTTGTTTAATAATTACACCAGATTATCGACTGCGTGTAACCCAAGGTTTTAATACTTTGTTATCAATTATGCCAAGTGTCCTTGTACATAATTTCACCCCTGTTTTAATAATTCTAGTGACTATTAATCCATTCCCGTGTCCGGTTAAATGAACGATTATTCGTACATATAAATACCCCGCCCATCGTGTCCGATCGAGTGTATATGGTTATTTATAGGGACATCCAATTGTAAATCTTTATATTAAAATTAATAAATTTTCATTTAGTTAAACAAATATAAAGTCCATTAATAGCCCATAGTCTAATTTCCACAAGTGTCGTTCTTTTTCCAAACCCCAATTATGGTACAAAGCCCAATTACCCAATTTTAATATTTTTAGCCCAACATCATGATTACTTCGGATTAAATAAGCATAATAATAACTTAGCTACGAGACATTAAATTAAAAAGGTTGAACATAACTTACGATGATTAAAAATAGCGTAGCGTTACACGGACAGAATTTCGACTTACACCCTTACAACATTCTTTAACATACCCTTATTATTAGAATTAAAATTAAAATTATAATATATATATATATATATATATATATATATATATATATATATATATATATATATATATATATATGTTTACGAGATAGAGAGAAAGATATGGATATATGGTACACCAGAGCTCTTGTTTTATAAGCCTTGTGAACTGGAAAAGTTGGCCATGCGATCGCATGGCTTTTGTGCCTCCAGGCCATGCGATCGCATGGTGGTAGGTGACCGCTCAAAATTCTTGTTTTCTTGTTTGTCGACGTTTTAATTAAATAAATATAATATATAAATAATTATAAGAATTATTTAAATATTATATTATATTTATGTGCATAGTTGACTTGTAATTTTTAGTCCGTTGCGTCGAGCGTTGAGAGTTGACTCTGGTCCCGGTTTTGGATTTTCAAACGTCCTTGCGTACAATTTAATATCTTGTACTTTGCGTTTTGAATCTTGTACTCTTGTAATTTTGAGACGTTTCTTATCAATAATTGGAACCTCTTTGATTGTATTTTGTACTTTTGAGCTTTTTGGTCGTTTGCGTCTTCAATTCGTCGAATCTGTCTTTTGTCTTCACCTTTTATTATTTAAACGAATATCACTTGTAAATAGGACAATTGCAACTAAAAGCTTGTCTTTCTTGAGGAATAATGCTATGAAATATATGTTCGTTTTTAGCATTATCAAATATGCTCACACTTGAGCGTTGCTTGTCCTCAAGCAATATAGTCTTGAAATACTAGAATCACTTCTTTATTCTTCACACTTTGTACATCAGTGATTTCTTTACGGCGGTATAAACAATGGTAGTAACGATGTGGTTTACAGTCCCACATGACTATAAAATTTAGATCCATTAAGGAAATTGGATCTTTATGAAAACATTTGATCTTTTGGAAAATTAAATCTAGCTTTTACCCTAGATAAGTTTTCCGGAATAACCCTTCACCGGTGTTTGCAAAATATTTTTGTGGGTTTGGTGGGTTTCAGATTTGAAAATTTTAGCTCAAAACTTGCAGTTTTGTGTCACCCACTTGCTAACCTTGTATTGGGAAAGCAACACGTCCAGTTTACTTGTTCCGAATATTACCTTTCGGTAAACTACCGTCCGGTTGTAAAGGAAAGCGTTGAACAAGCAACTGTTAAGGCAATGTCCCCTGACATGCTTTTAATTATGGTATATAACGTGTCGGACGCAATTACTATCCTTTGTAGGAGCAATAGTAAAGCTCACCCTTATAATTTTTTCGGTCTGGCACAAGGTCCTGTCTTTGACCATGCTATGCAACCACCGTTCTTACGGTTGACACCCGATTTGGTTCAGATGACCTAATGAATTCTAGGTGAATTCCTAGGATTTTACGTTCAATGGTAATGAACGCATTGAAAATGGGTTTTCAGAAAACAAATCGGTTTATAATTTGATCAAAATATTTTCTCGTTCAAGCTCGAGTTTAGATATCATTGAATTCCATGAGTTTGTAATTCTCAATCTTTAAGGTCAATCTCTAGGATTGAGTAATATCAGTCTTAAAAGCTGATTTTTGATCTTTAAAGGAGATTATCCTTTCTGGGGATCTGATTTATTAGTCTTATCAAGCTAATTTGCACGGTGCCCCCCCCCCATTGTACGAGATAAATCCTTCTCATAGTTAGGATAAATCTGACCACTTGGCGACCCTGTTTTATGCTGAGGTTCGTGGATTTCCTGCTGATTTTAGAGATGACTTTTCTAGATTTTTTTATCAACCTACAGCTGGTCTGGACGACAAATTCATGACCTAAGTCAAGAAGCGCGTTTCTTTTTCGCAAGACTTTACTTTCTTTTAATGATGGAATTGATTCATCGTGTAGATCCATCTTTCTTACAGTAAATCGGGTAAAACTGTTTAGTTTAGTCCAAAGCAAAAGTATCTTTAATTATTTGTTACAGAAATATGTGACATATGTTTAAAATAACTTGGTAAATTTTCCCACACTTGGCTTTTATTTTCCTTTTTATTGTCCTCTATTCCATTTTAAATGAATTTTAACATTTTGGTTTGTTTCTCAATTTATGTCCTTTCCGAGGTAACAATAATTTCGGTGTTAATACCTAATTTTATCGTTCATAAATATGTATAAACATGATTTTGAATTCATTTAATTGAAAATTTTAAAAATTTTTACTAGAATTGGGTAGTCAGTATATAAGACTAGGGCTGTTCTTTATTATCAAAGAGCACTAGATTCTAATACAACTACTGCTTTACTAGTATTTCTAATGGTAACCAAGTGTATAAAGTAAAAATTTTAAAATCCGAAAGATTTTAACCCCTTCCCACACTTAAGATCTTGCAATGCCCTCATTTGCAAGAAATCATTAACAATTTAAATTATTGAGGGTGATTAGCGTAGAAATGATTAAATTTTACCAAAGTTTCCAAACATATTGGCGTTTGTTTGCTGAATGATAAATGGTGCATATCATTTGTTCATTCCGTCTGTTGTTACATCATATTTATTTGTCATCTTGTCGTCAAAATTAGTAGCTTTTGCTGAACTTAATGCCAGTCTTTGAAAATGCGCTGTTTTATCCTGTTTTGTACAATCGACAATATACATATACACAAATATAAACATGCATGGCAATTTGAAATGGGACTTAATATCCCACTTTCAAATCCTAAATGTGAAATATTAGTACACAATAATAATAAAAATGATAAAAATTACACAAATATATCCAATAACATAAGTTTAAACATGAAAAAGTCAAAAGATAAAAACATAACAATCATAAAAATAACCAAATGGAACCAAATCAGTCTGGATAGGGGTTCCAGTTCATCTCATCAGGTGGGTTCCATTGTTGGTTATAGGTGTTCTGATAGGCTTGGTTATAGTCATACCGGTTAAAGGGTGGTCGGATATCGGGGCTGTGTGGCGGAAAATAAGCAGGTCGAGTAGGTACATAGTTATTTGGTACCTGATATGATAGCTGGCTCATGATTTGGTGCTGATGAACTAACCAGCTATCGTGTTGGCGTCGCCTATAATCCTCGTATACTCGCTCGAAGTTCCACTGCTCGTACATACTATGTCTGGCCACGCTCATCATTGCTTCCTCATCTATACGAACGTGGACGTCAAGAATAGCATCTCGAAAGACATCCCTAATGTGACGACCCGGGAATTTCTGACCAAATTTAAACTTAATCTTTATATGATTTCGACACGATAAGCAAAGTCTGTAATGTTGATTTTCAAAAATTTTGAACTGATTCATATATATTCATTTCATTTGACCTTCGACTGCTCTCGACGATTCACGAACAATTATTTGTAAATAGATATGTATATATATATAAACAAACTTGAAACATGTTAAAGAAATATTATTAGATTTATTATCACTATCACCAATAATATTATATTTATCAATTTTATTATTATTATTATTATTATTAGTATAATTATCATTAATAAGTATTATTATTAATATAATTATTAATTGTAATTAATAATTAATATTAATTATTATTGTTAATTAAGATTTAGATTAATGGTATGAGTTTGTTTAACATCATTATCTAAATTACTCTCATGTCTCTGAATTGGGATACATGACAAAATCGATCCACTTACATATACAAATTCGTTACCTTTCATTTTCTACTTGTATTATTTTTCTTTCCTGAGCGAATATTTTCCTGTCATCCATTATTGCATGTCGATACACAAAGGTTAAATTTGAAAAGTGAGTGCAGAAAACAAACAATCCCTTATCTCACTTTTCCTTTAAGTCAATTTTCTGTTCTCAATCAACATCATCTTTAATTATCAGATTATTTATATATACACTTGCATACATCCAAGAATTGTACTCTTTTCAAATCACACGATAATTTTACTAATCATTATTGGATTATAATTTGAGATTACTGTTTATCATTTTAACATATAGCATATATCATTGTCTATCGCTAAACTTTGATTGGTACTATGTGTGTCTACCACTAAACTTAATTGGTACTCTATTGTGCAGAGATAATTAAATTCTTTAGAATATTAACCTTCACTGTTTAATACTATCCTTGTTTGATTATATCCCTAACTCATTACATATATACATGGTACATAAACATACACCAACACTTCGATCATTTCATATACTCCCACCATTGGCCACCTCACCCTCAGACAAACATCATTCACCACCTTCACCTTTGATCATCACAACCGGTTTAAATCACCATGAACCGCCTTGAATCACCACCACCTTTCGAAGAACACCATCACACTCCACATCACTCTCTCCCTCCTCTCTCTCCTAAACCGATTCAAAATCACCATCGCTGTTGTTAGAAATCACCACTATCCTCGTTACATGCTACAGCTTACTGGTTTCTTTTCGTTCGAATGGACCCACAACCCATCAAGAACAACACCATTCATCAACCGATTCGTGCTACTCGAACAAATACAACTTCGGTATTTATTGTTGTTGTCTATTCCGCTACCCCTTCTATATATATATATATATATATATATATATATATATATATATATATATATATATATATATATATATATATATATATATATATATACCTATACGCATGAGTAGATAATCACACACCACACCACCGTGAACTTTAACCATAAGCATCACCACCATCACCTGCAACCATTATTGGTACAGCCTAATAGAAATTCCTGCTGCGTTTTTTTTTTTTTTTTTTTTGATCATGTCGAGCAGCGAATTAAATAAACTAACGCTGCATTTTTTTTTAGTTGTTTAAATGCAACAAATACAAAATGATTGATATATAAATATGAGGACGTATGGTGGATACAGCTGTGTTATTATTCGTTGCAACTTGTGTGTCCACTTCTAATTATGTTAACATCACAACCCTACTCTAACCCCACGACTTCACTTTTAGGGTATGGTTTAGTTAACCGAATTATCATTAGGATATCCATGGATTTGTTTATTTGCTGATTGGGCCATGTTGATTTCCTGTTGGACTTTAGTGTCGTTTCTTTTGGCCGAAAAGGTTGGGACTCCTTCGTTACTAGCTGTGTTTACAGCAACGCTTTTAAAAAAAAAAAAATACAACTTGGACCATGGATATGAAGTGGGGAACAAGAGTGATGATAATGACTAAATGATGATGAACGATGAGGAGAAGGAATCCAAGACAAAAGTGAGGTGACTTGATTGCTAAAATTACTCCTTTGTTATTTGTCACGATCGAGAACCACAACCATCTCGAAAACCACATATAAAACTCTATTTTCGTTTCACCCAAACCTAGCAAACTCGATTATAATTGCTGCTATTTACACGAGAATTAAACGATGAAAACGATTATGAAAAGATTGGAAATTAAGGCTGGGTCCGTAAAAAAAAAACGATGGTGATAGTGATGATAGTGATGATATGATGATGTAATTAATTAAGTGCATACGTTTATTGTTTCAGCTGTTCGATTTCAATCTGGCAAACTGAAATTATACAGTCCATGACATCCAAAAATTCTAAGCGGGCTTAATAAATAAAAGTTGGATGTTGTGGGCCGAAATTGAAACTGGGCCAATGTTAAGGGAAAACAATTAAACGGGTTAAATAGGATTGGTCTGTGTTTGATACGTTGATGGGGTTTCGAGAGGTTGCGGGTTCGAGTTCGGTCTGGGACATTTCTTTTTAGAAAAGCTTCATGAGGTAGTTTTCTAATTATTATCATTATTATGATTATTATTATTAGAATTGAGTATTAGCATTGTTAAGTAATAAGTATTAATTATTATTATTATTGTTAACATCATCCTTATTATTATTATAAGTAAAAGTATTATTATTATTAAAGATATTATTATAGTCATTATTATTATTATTACTATTATTATCATTATCATTTTTATTAAAGTCATTAATATTACTAAAAATTATCATTAAGATTATAATTATAATTATCAATATTATTATCATAATAACTATCATTATTATTATTGTAAAATAAAACAATTTTTATTTATTATTATTATCAATATTATTTTATCAAATAACTATTAGTTATACAAAACTATATTTACTACACAACATAATTACATTAATACCGTTATAATAAATATTAATAAATATAACTAATAAGGTTATTAATGAACAACCTAATTAAAATAATAATTAAATCTCTAATAATACATAAATTTGCTCGATTACCATTTTATGTGTTAATATATATATAAATGATATAGGTTCGTGAATCCAAGGTCAACCCTACATTGTTCAATATAGTCATATGTATTTTTACTACAAAATACAGTATGGTGAGTTTTCATTTGCCTTTTTACCCTTTATATTTTTGGGTTAAGAATAGATGCGCAACTTTTATAACTGTTTTACGAAATAGACACAAGTAATTGAAACTACATTCTATGGGTGAATGATCGAAATCGAATATGCCCCTTTTTATTAAGTCTGGTAATCTAAGAATTAGGGAACAGACACCCTAATTGACGCGAATCCTAAAGATAGATCTATCGGGCCCAACAAGCCCATCCAAAGTACCGGATGCTTTAGTACTTCGAAATCTATATCATGTCCGAAGGAGGATCCCGGAATGATGGGGATATTCTTATATGCATCTTGTGAATGTCGGTTACCAGGTGTTCAATCCATATGAATGATATTTTGTCTCTTTGCATGGGACGTATATTTATGAGAACTGGAAATGAAAATCTTGTGGTCTATTAAAATGATGAAAATGATTATTTATGTTAAACTAATGAACTCACCAACCTTTTGGTTGACACTTTAAAGCATGTTTATTCTCAGGTATGAAAGAAATCTTCCGCTGTACATTTGCTCATTTTAAAGACATTACATGGAGTCGTTCATGGCATTTAGACGTCAGTTCATCGCGATGAAACTAGATGTTATTGTATTCGTCCAAGAGGATTTGGACGGGGTATGACATGTGGTATCAGAGCGGTGGTCTTAGCGAACCAGGTCTGCATTAGTGTGTGTAACTAATAAGTTGTTTAGATGCATTAGAGAGTCTGGACTTCGACCGTGTCTGCATGTCAAAAGTTTTGCTTATCATTTTGTGTCGAAAATTACATGTTTATCATTCTTAGAGAATCACTTGCTTATCACTCTTAGTCTAGACACATTTTACTGCATTGATTGCATGAATAGTGTATAGACAAAATTCATATCTTAGCGTATCTGCTAATTCATATCTTAGCGTATCTGTTACTGTAACTTTGCCTGAAATATTCCATAGATTCCTCCGTAACTTATGGGATTTTAGTATTATATATGCATATGTAAATCATGTATTGCAAGGTACTAATCTACATCCTATAATCTATTTCATATCGAAAATCTTTCATCTGATTGTACGAGATGAATCCCTCAACCAGTTCGAATTCCTTGAATTCCGACATGGAGTCCTACTCAAGTCCCGAAAGCAGTGTGATCGGAATGGACCAACCAAACAGCCATCATCTATTCTGGATGAATTGGGGCTGAGTTCGTAACCTACTTAGTCATTGGAGACAAGAAGAAGGCGATCCCTTCCATCCACCACATTGTCCTCTTGGTGAAGAACCTGAAGCACTTACAGGCGAACCTGTTCGTAATACCATCTTCTCTCTCATTTCCAGAGTATCTCGTCACGATTATATACTATACCAAATTCTAGACCATATTTATCCGCTCGTCCGAACCGACAATCATCCCGGAATAATAGAAGAAGTCAATGAGTTTCGCGCTCGGGTAGTGGCTTTGGAGAATATGGTGCAAAAATTACAAACACCAGCAGCAGCACCAGCATCATAACCAGTACTACCATAATCAACGCCAACAGTACCATTACCACCACCAACACCAACCGCATTGCAAACCTCAACTCCACAATTTGTCACACGAACATCAATGTCATACGCACCATAGATATCAAGGAGTACCAACAACAATGAACGATGAAGTATTAATTCATAACTTCATTGAAGAAATATTCTGCAAAGAATATGTGGTTTCTAAAATTTTTAGAGATTATTTTTTTTTTTTTTGCTCAAATCGAAAATCAAATGAGTTTAATATCATATTAACTCATTAAATACATGATTACATCTGAAGAGAATATATATGTAAGTATATTTTCATAAAGATTGTAATTAAAAATTCTTTTGTACAAACGATTAACGGTGAAAATATTTTAACGGGTAGGTAATACCCGAGAAATATTTAGATTTCACATTAATAAGATACACTGTACATTCTTCGAATCTGATTCAACAGTCATTTACTATCCTACTTACATCTACCGATATACGTATCCGTTCACCGTAGAATAACCATTTTCATCCAATTTCATATTTGGATTTTGATTTACCAGAATCCAACAAGTGGCACAATGAAGAAAACATTGGACAAAATAAAAATTTGTTAAAACAAACAAATTAACTATGAGAAATTTTGTTAAGAATCTACGCTAACTGTTCCTAGCTAACTGTTCCTAGCTAACTGATTACATTTTTATTTATCGCAATTTAATTATCACAATTTATATTCTCGCAATTTTATTTATCGTCATTTAATTTCTGTATTTATTTACGAATTTAAATATCGGGACACGTATACAAGGTTTTGACATATCATATCGACGCATCTATATATATTATTTGGAATCACTATAGACACTCTATATGCAGTAATGATCGAGTTCTCTATACAGGGTTGAGGTTGATTCTACAATAATATATATACTTTGAGTTGTGGTCGAGTCTGAGACGAATACGGGTCACGATACGTAGTAATTAATTTGAGTATTATATATTAAACTCTATATGAATTATTGAAATGCTAACTGTGGACTACCAACATTGGACAATTAAAAATGAATTAAAATATTGACTATAACATATGAAACTAAACAATTCTTCAAGTTTGCCACTTGATTTCATCTTAAACCTCAATTGTATCTCGACGAATACAATCTGCGTTCAAACCTTTCATGATTCTTGAAAACACCTCAATCGAGAGAATAAACCAACCACACTTCATCTACAGAAAGAAAGATTGATGCGTATAGTTATGCACCTGAAAACTCTCGGAAACTGAGTAAATATTTAACGCGTAGCTGTGCTAATTCCTTTAGCGTTATTATTACCGAAAATAACTTTGCAATCTCTTTCCAAATTAGTCAATTTTGTCACAGCTCCAACAAGTCAACTTCGTCCTTTCAACCGTACTAGTCTTATTATAACCCTGATATATATGCATGCTCATTTATTGTTACTGGAGAACCTTTCATATTCTACCATGTTACCAGCAGACTTACTAGCAACCTCGTTACTTCTTGGTTTAAATCTCTCTGATAAATCATTATATTTATTCATTGCAACCCTATCATATACTCATCCGCATCTTGTAACGAGAACTACCATACCAACTACCAGGATCAGCAATCAGTACTTTTAAAACTCACAGCATATCTACATCAACAGTTATATGTATAACATTTATCTTTTAGAATTATGATCTTTCATTCTGAAATTCTAGAAAGCACTCAGTCTACAAAACAATACCCTAAATGTCGAGAAAGCTGAATGGAGCAGCAGAAACTGTAGACAGCCGTAAACGACCTTAATCATCGGAAGTTTAATAATAAAGAATAGTATGTTGGTAAAGCTCAGAAAAGAGAGAACTGGAAAACGGATTGAACTAACCACGAAGGAGACCAAGGACAAATACAAGGATCATACCCTATGTTCAAAGAATCCAGGTAATTCTGGATCCAATGAAACCTTCAACGTATATCTTGATCTGTACTTATGTTAAAATCTTGCGGAAAAATCTTTCTTCACCAACCTTCGATCTTATAAATTCCAAAATATCATCATAAATATCTTCGATATTTCTGAGGATATTTTCATAAATATTCTTGTCCGAAATTATTTATCTCTTCGCGCTATCTATGTTACATCATAAAGGAAACTGTATAGTTTCTTTATTCTGTAAACTTTCAAGTTTAAAATATGAATGTTTTTGAAGTAGTGTTGGGAACTGATGCATGAGTTAGTATAATATAATGACACTTGATCAACGTGATTATATTACAGTAATTCATGTTGAGTTTCTAATGGAACGTGATGATTCACAGATCCTAACGTCATCATGTGCCATGTTACATAACTCTATCATTCTGCTTAACTTCTGAACATATCAAGAAAGTATATTCTTGATAGTTCTATTCTCAGTGATTCTGGTAATTTGACAAATCAAATCGTGCTATTACGTTCTTTCTCGTTTAGAACATTAAGTTCATTCGAAACTCCGTACTTACAAATTCTGGACCGTTGCTCGCTTTACTAGAGATCGAGAGGATAATAAAAAGGAAAAGAGATCCAAAATATAAGAGAAAATATAAAGCCCAATAACAACACGAAGGTTACAAACCAGGAATATTAATACGTATAGCAATATAAAGATACGGTAGGATTAGGAATAGTATCACCTCAAGTTAATAGTAGAAGTAAACAGATTTTTCTGGTGGAAGATTGAAAAGAAGGATGACAGAAATGATAATTAGGAAAATATCAAGGATTAGAACTGCATTAAGCATTTTCACAATCTTTTGGATATATGAATTAAGAAAGAAAGAATAGGAATGGTGAAAATGATGGAACGGAAAAAGTTTAATTTATAATGGGAATATCAGACAGTGTAATCGAGGTAGATCACCATCTTTAATTATAGAGATCTTAATTTCCTTATTCGTCGAAGAATCAGATCTTTTAGATTTCGAAGATTTTCTTTAAATCCCTTGAATTCCGGAATTCAACCATGGCTAGTCAAAAGTATGACGAAACCTGTCTTTCTCATTTCACTATTTAGTGATAGCTTCATTCGTACGTTTCGAGTAATTGAATTGTTTTATCCATATTACTCAATGATGATAAAACTCCAATTATCAGCTCGTATGTGTCATGAAAACATTTTTATTGTTAACCATGACCACCTCACTCAAATTTCGGGACAAAATTTCTTTAACGGGTAGGTACTGTGACGACCCGGGAATTTCTGACCAAATTTAAACTTAATCTTTATATGATTTCGACACGATAAGCAAAGTCTGTAATGTTGATTTTCAAAAATTTTGAACTGATTCATATATATTCATTTCATTTGACCTTCGACTGCTCTCGACGATTCACGAACAATTATTTGTAAATAGATATGTATATATATATAAACAAACTTGAAACATGTTAAAGAAATATTATTAGATTTATTATCACTATCACCAATAATATTATATTTATCAATTTTATTATTATTATTATTAATATAATTATCATTAATAAGTATTATTATTAATATAATTATTAATTGTAATTAATAATTAATATTAATTATTATTGTTAATTAAGATTTAGATTAATGGTATGAGTTTGTTTAACATCATTATCTAAATTACTCTCCTGTCTCTGAATTGGGATACATGACAAAATCGATCCACTTACATATACAAATTCGTTACCTTTCATTTTCTACTTGTATTATTTTTCTTTCCTGAGCGAATATTTTCCTGTCATCCATTATTGCATGTCGATACACAAAGGTTAAATTTGAAAAGTGAGTGCAGAAAACAAACAATCCCTTATCTCACTTTTCCTTTAAGTCAATTTTCTGTTCTCAATCAACATCATCTTTAATTATCAGATTATTTATATATACACTTGCATACATCCAAGAATTGTACTCTTTTCAAATCACACGATAATTTTACTAATCATTATTGGATTATAATTTGAGATTACTGTTTATCATTTTAACATATAGCATATATCATTGTCTATCACTAAACATTGATTGGTACTATATGTGTCTACCACTAAACTTAATTGGTACTCTATTGTGCAGAGATAATTAAATTCTTTAGAATATTAACCTTCACTGTTTAATACTATCCTTGTTTGATTATATCCCTAACTCATTACATATATACATGGTACATAAACATACACCAACACTTCGATCATTTCATATACTCCCACCATTGGCCACCTCACCCTCAGACAAACATCATTCACCACCTTCACCTTTGATCATCACAACCGGTTTAAATCACCATGAACCGCCTTGAATCACCACCACCTTTCGAAGAACACCATCACACTCCACATCACTCTCTCCCTCCTCTCTCTCCTAAACCGATTCATAATCACCATCGCTGTTGTTAGAAATCACCACTATCCTCGTTACATGCTACAGCTTACTGGTTTCTTTTCGTTCGAATGGACCCACAACCCATCAAGAACAACACCATTCATCAACCAATTCGTGCTACTCGAACAAATACAACTTCGGTATTTATTGTTGTTGTCTATTCAGCTACCCCTTCTATATATATATATATATACCTATACGCATGAGTAGATAATCACACACCACACCACCGTGAACTTTAACCATAAGCATCACCACCATCACCTGCAACCATTATTGGTACAGCCTAATAGAAATTCCTGCTGCGTTTTTTTTTTTTTTTTGATCATGTCGAGCAGCGAATTAAATAAACTAACGCTGCATTTTTTTTAGTTGTTTAAATGCAACAAATACAAAATGATTGATATATAAAGATGAGGACGTATGGTGGATACAGCTGTGTTATTATTCATTGCAACTTGTGTGTCCACTTCTAATTATGTTAACATCACAACCCCACTCTAACCCCACGACTTCACTTTTAGGGTATGGTTTAGTTAACCGAATTATCATTAGGATATCCATGGATTTGTTTATTTGCTGATTGGGCCATGTTGATTTCCTGTTGGACTTTAGTGTCGTTTCTTTTGGCCGAAAAGGTTGGGACTCCTTCGTTACTAGCTGTGTTTACAGCAACGCTTTTAAAAAAAAAAAAAAAATACAACTTGGACCATGGATATGAAGTGGGGAACAAGAGTGATGATAATGACTAAATGATGATGAACGATGAGGAGAAGGAATCCAAGACAAAAGTGAGGTGACTTGATTGCTAAAATTACTCCTTTGTTGTTTGTCACGATCGAGAACCACAACCATCTCGAAAACCACATATAAAACTCTATTTTCGTTTCACCCAAACCTAGCAAACTCGATTATAATTGCTACTGTTTACACGAGAATGAAACGATGAAAACGATTATGAAAAGATTGGAAATTAAGGCTGGGTCCGTAAAAAAAAACGATGGTGATAGTGATGATAGTGATGATATGATGATGTAATTAATTAAGTGCATACGTTTATTGTTTCTGCTGTTCGATTTCAATCTGGCAAACTGAAATTATACAGTCCATGACATCCAAAAATTCTAAGCGGGCTTAATAAATAAAAGTTGGATGTAGTGGGCCGAAATTGAAACTGGGCCAATGTTAAGGGAAAACAAATTAAACGGGTTAAATAGGATTGGTCTGTGTTTGATACGTTGATGGGGTTTCGAGAGGTTGCGGGTTCGAGTCCGGTCTGGGACATTTCTTTTTAGAAAAGCTTCATGAGGTAGTTCTCTAATTATTATCATTATTATGATTATTATTATTAGAATTGAGTATTAGCATTGTTAAGTAATAAGTATTAATTATTATTATTATTGTTAACATCATCCTTATTATTATTATAAGTAAAAGTATTATTATTATTAAAGATATTATTATAGTCATTATTATTATTATTACTATTATTATCATTATCATTTTTATTAAAGTCATTAATATTACTAAAAATTATCATTAAGATTATAATTATAATTATCAATATTATTATCATAATAACTATCATTATTATTATTGTAAAATAAAACAATTTTTATTTATTATTATTATCAATATTATTTTATCAAATAACTATTAGTTATACAAAACTATATTTACTACACAACATAATTACATTGATACCGTTATAATAAATATTAATAAATATAACTAATAAGGTTATTAATGAACAACCTAATTAAAATAATAATTAAATCTCTAATAATACATAAATTTGCTCGATTACCATTTTATGTGTTAATATATATATAAATGATATAGGTTCGTGAATCCAAGGTCAACCCTGCATTGTTCAATATAGTCATATGTATTTTTACTACAAAATACAGTATGGTGAGTTTTCATTTGCCTTTTTACCCTTTATATTTTTGGGCTGAGAATAGATGCGCAACTTTTATAACTGTTTTACGAAATAGACACAAGTAATTGAAACTACATTCTATGGGTGAATGATCAAAATCGAATATGCCCCTTTTTATTAAGTCTGGTAATCTAAGAATTAGGGAACAGACACCCTAATTGACGTGAATCCTAAAGATAGATCTATCGGGCCCAACAAGCCCCATCCAAAGTACCGGATGCTTTATTACTTCGAAATTTATATCATGTCCGAAGGAGGATCCCGGAATGATGGGGATATTCTTATATGCATCTTGTGAATGTCGGTTACCAGGTGTTCAATCCATATGAATGATATTTTGTCTCTTTGCATGGGACGTATATTTATGAGAACTGAAAATGAAAATCTTGTGGTCTATTAAAATGATGAAAATGATTATTTATGTTAAACTAATGAACTCACCAACCTTTTGGTTGACACTTTAAAGCATGTTTATTCTCAGGTATGAAAGAAATCTTCCGATGTGCATTTGCTCATTTTAAAGACATTACATGGAGTCGTTCATGGCATTTAGACGTCAGTTCATCGCGATGAAACTAGATTTTATTGTATTCGTCCAAGAGGATTTGGACGGGGTATGACACCTAATGTCTTTTGCCTCCTCCATTTCCTCGTCTGAGCCTCTCTCTACCTGAGGATGAGGTCCCTCATAGGGTACTGCCTGGTTACGTCTACTTTTCAATACCTTAGCACCCACATAAACTTTCAATCCTAAGGGCTCAACCTGTTCTCTACAAAGCTGTAATGGACCCCCTTGGTTCCTATCAACACCTAAATACTCTCCAATGAGAGTAACAAAAATACCTCCTCCTATTATACTCCCGTCCTGCATTCCCTCTTCCATTTTAGATAAATAAAAAGCAACACAGTAAGGGATATTGACAAAGCTTCTAGGATCCCGAATACACTTTAGGTAGAATAAATTATGTAAGGTAATTTTTTATTTATTATGACCTCTCTGTGTAATCGAGTTAGCCAAAAATCTATGAATAATACGAAGCTCGGCTCTGTCAATATGTGTATAGGAGTGTCCTCCTGCTCGTGTAAAAACATGAAAATGTGACATACGCCTCCAAATGGCGTCAGTGTCAAAGTTGCTATCTACCCTTTCACCATAATGAATCAAGTTTGTACAATCGGGTAGTAGCAACTCACCAGGAGTATATATCTGTAAAGCCCTGGCCATGTCCAGCATGGACATTCTGTACATCCTACCGCCAAGGATAAACCTAAGAAATCTTCTATCATCTATTCTAACTATATTTGTATCAAGTGATACAGTACTCATCAACTCAACACACCATTCCTTATATACAGGTCTACGAATGGTGAAAAGACGTTCCCAATCTGTAAAAGAAGAACTGCCATACCTTTGAACTAAAAGTTGTCTAACACGGTCAGCTAGATGGACCGTTTCCAAAGGAACCCAATCGATTACCCTTGGCACCTCTACATTTTTTGTTACCAATTTGAATTTGTTCCTTTGATATGTCTCGTAATCTCTCCATCTCCTATCAAATCTCAGATTAGGATGCAGAGTGTGCTCAGGAATCGTTGGGAATTCTACTGGCGGCCTCATTGGGAATACTATGAATTCATCAACAAACTGTACCGGATCATAATAAGGTATGTGCTGATCAGGCTGTTATTGTGGTTCTTGTTGTGGTTCTTGTTCGTGTTGCATTTCTGGTTCTGGTTCTGGTGCTGGTGCTGGTTGTCTAGATGATGATGCTCCTGAACCTCCCGTATGGGCTTTCTGCAAAACACATTAAACACAAAATTTGTGCATCCAAATATGCATTAGTGTTAGCAAAATAACAACTTAAAACAATCACTATAACATGTTAAATCAAAATTAAACTTATACACATTTTCACAATTTTTCACAATTCTACACTTTTTAAAATGAGCACATATGAAAATGTATACAAAGTTCATAAGCATTTAACTCAAATAACATGTCAAAATAGTCATTACTAATAATTAACCAAGTATCAAATGGCAATTACATCAAATTAATCAAGTTCATGAATTTTGAATTTAAAAAAAGTCCACTTTAATCTCTAAAAATCATGTTTAGGATCAATGTTTGGATCATTTAACTACCTAAAAATGTTACACTACTCAATTTAGCAATAATTCGTGACAAAAATTGACCATAACCTGTTTATATCAAAAAGCCCCAAATTGCTCAAGAACACAAACACTAGATTTTTAAAAATTTTGAAGTTTTTGGCTTCAAATCATGTTAAATAGCATCAATCTAGGTTATACATGCATAAAATACTAACAATTTAACACTAATTACACTAGAAATTAACAAAATTGCATTAGGTAAAAAATTTGTAATTATCACAAAAATTAGGAATTTATAGAGTTTAGGGGTGTAATTTTTACCATTTTGCTAAAGAATGAGAATCTAGGCATGATTAGAACAAGAAAAATGACGAATTACGGTGAAAAAAGGCGAATTATAGAGGTGATTTGGGAGTATTTTCGTATGTTTGTGTGTTGTGGTGTGAAGAACTCAGCTCTCTGAGCTATTTGTTTCTGGCCTGCATTTGGTCCCCATGCGATCGCATGGGCTCCAAGTGCAAACCCCATGCGATCGCATGGGGTGCCGGCTACAGTACTTTCAGCTTTTTTTTTTTATGTAAAACCTTATACTTTATAAAACATAAAATTCTAAAAATTTTGTTTTCCTTTAGGAGCGAGGGCGTTTCGGATCGTTGTCCTAGTCTGTCCCTCGACAAAATTTTAAAATTTGTCAAATCAAAGCGCGGTTTTAAAAGTAAAGATTTTTGTGTTTTTTTAATGTTTTTGGCATACTTTAGTTCAATAAGATTAAAAATAATGATAATAAAAGTTCTCGTCCCTCCCTCGGGTAAAGCAATTTCGGTTCAACGACCTAGCCTTCAACTCACGAAGAATTTTAAAAATCATATTTTTTACTTAGCAAAATAAAGTAAATTTTTGTTTTTAAATTCATACCAAACTTAAATTTAAAATGCTTAAAATTAAAAAAAAAATTCACACCAAACTCAAATTATATTTTTGTTTTTATACATACAAACTTATATTAAAAATATTAATTTTTCAAATATTTACAATTTTAAATAAGTTTACAATATTAAATTAATAATTATATATTAATTGTAAAAATATGGTAAAAATAAAATTAAAAATCTTTTTGGCTTTTATCCCACTTTAATCAATCAAATATTATCAAAAATATACGCCCCTCTTTTCGATAAAGTAATTTCGGTTCCATGACCTAATTTAACTCATGACGAATTTTTGAAATATTTTGTGTTGATTGATTAAAGATATTTATACCTTAAGAATAAACGTTAAATTTCGCAGTGATGTAATAAATTTTTGAATGATATCAATAATTTCGGTCGCCAAACCTAATTTCATCGAATATCAATTTAATACTTTATAGCGAACAAATTAGCGTTTATTATCAAAAGGTTAAAAATAAAAATAAAAAAATTAAAAACTGTACAGACTTACCTATGAGATAGTATTCTTAGTGATACGATCTATCCCACTCATAAGATAGTCGGTTTAATTGGTTTTCCATAGCTACATAGGCTTAACCTCGAGCATTCAGTGTTTTTTTTTCTAAACATATGAACGGTCCGTCTCTGCATAAAGTAACAAATTCGGTGTTTGAATAGGTTTGATTATTTGAACATTTACCTCCATGTGACCATTTTCCGCATTTGTGACATCTTTCTAGGTGTCGTGCTCTTCTTTTCGCTGCGGATTTTGATTTTCCTTTACCAAATTGTAACTTATTATCTTTGCATCTGGATTCTTTTCTTACTCCGTCCAATCTTTCTCTGATTACTGATACTAGTTCACTTGGAAGTGTGTCATTATTACGTTTAGTGATCAAAGCGTGTAGCATTAGACCATGGTTTAGTTCACAGGAAGTCTTCATTTCGTAAAAACCTAAAAAAATAAAAATTCAGAATGGGGGGAGAAGACTAGTTCTTTAGGGTCTGCTAGGGAAAGACCATTCGGGTTCCATTTTCGAGAACTACACGAAAACAGAAAATCTAACTCTAACAGAAATACATATTATCCTTTAAAGACTTGATTCTCCCCACACTTAGTTAGCTGTGGTATCGAAATTGTGATTAACTTCGTTGTCGACTTCCATCGGACCATGTATATAATGTTTAACTCTGTGACCATTAACTTTTAATTCAATCCCATTTGAATTTATTAATTCTACTGTTCCGTATGGGAAAAATCTTTTGACTATGAATGGTCCAGACCATCTTGATTTCAATTTTCCAGGAAATAGCTTGAATCATGAATTGAAAAGAAGAACTCTGTATCCTTCTTTGAATTCTTTTGAACTTCTGATTCTTTTATCATGCCATTTCTTCGTTCTTTACTTATAGATTAACGAATTTTCGTATGCTTCTTGTCTTAATTCTTCTAATTCGTTTAATTGACTTAACCGTAGACGTCCAGCTTCATGTAAATCAAGATTACATGTCTTCAAAGCCCAAAATGCTTTGTGTTCAATTTCTACTGGAAGATGACATGCTTTTCCGTAAACGAGTTTAAAAGGTGTGGTTCCAATTGGAGTTTTGTAGGCTGTTCTAAAAGCCAGAGTGCATCCTCCAATTTAATGGACCATTCCTTCGGATTTGATCCTACGGTTTTCTCAAAAATACGTTTTAAAGCTCGGTTGGTATTTTCAACTTGTCCACTTGTTTGTGAATGATATGCAGTGGAGATTTTATGAGTTACTCCATATCTTTTGAGAACTTTCTCAAGTTATTTATTACAGAAATGAGTACCCCGATCACTTATTAAAGCTTTCGGTGTTCCAAACCTTGCAAAAAGACATTTTAAAAAATTGACTACAACTCGTGCATCGTTAGTTGGGAGAGCTTGTGCTTTCGCCCATTTAGATACATAATCAATGGCTACGAGAATATAGAGATTATTATGAGATTTTGGAAATGGACCCATAAAGTCAATACCCCAAATGTCAAATACTTCACATACTTGAATGACATTTTGTGGCATTTCATCACGTTGACTTATTTTTTTGGCCCTTTGACAAGCATCACATGATTTGCAAAGAAGGTGTGCGTCTTTGAAAATTGTAGGCCAATAGAATCCAGCATCATAAACTTTTCTTGCTGTTAGTTGAGGCCCATAATGCCCTCCTGTTGGTCCTGTGTGACAATGGTTTAAGATTTGATTGGCTTCATCTCCGAATACGCATCGGCGTATTATTCCATCTGTACAACTTTTAAACAAATGTGGATCTTCCCAGAAATAGTGTTTTATATCACTGAAGAATTTCTTTCGTTTTTGGTACGATAATCCTTTTTCAAGGAATCCACATACTAAGTAGTTTGCATAGTCTGCAAACCATGGAATTTCATTATAATCTATCTTCAATAGATATTCATCAGGAAAGTTGTCTTGTATGGCCGATTCATTTAGAACTTCTAAGTCGGGATTTTCAAGACGAGAAAGATGATCAGCGGCGAGATTTTCTGCTCCTCTTTTATCTCGGATTTCAATATCGAACTCTTGTAAGAGTAAGATCCAACGGATTAATCTTGGTTTGGCATCTTGTTTCGAAAATAGGTATCTAAGAGCAGAATGGTCGGTATAGACCACCGTTTTTGCTAGAACGAGATATGAACGAAATTTGTCAAAAGCAAAGACAATAGCAAGGAGTTCTTTTTCAGTAGTTGTGTAATTTGTTTGTGCTCCTTGTAACGTCTTACTAGCATAATATATAGGTTGAAATCGTTTTTCAATCCTTTGTCCTAAAACGGCTCCCATTGCAAAATCACTTGCATCGCGCATAAGTTCAAACGGTAGATTTCAATTTGGTGTTATCATGATCGGCGCATTAGTGAGTTTCTCTGTAAGAATATTAAAAGATTTGATACATTCCTCTGAAAAGATGAATGGAGCATCCTTTTCTAGGAGTTTATTCATAGGAGTGGCAATTTTAGAAAAATCTTTTATGAAACGTCGGAAAAAACCGACATGCCCTAGAAAAATCCTAACTCCTCTAACATTGGTGGGATGTGGAAGTTTAGCAATTACATCTACTTTAGCTCTATCCACTTCAATTCCTTCCTTTGAAACTTTATGACCAAGAACGATGCCTTCTTTAACCATGAAATGGCATTTCTCCCAATTAAGTACTAGATTTGATTATTCGCATCTAATAAGCATTCATTCCAGATTAACTAGACATGATTCAAAAGTATCACCAAAGACTGAAAAGTCATCCATGAAAACTTTCATGCATTCTTCTATCATGTCGTGAAAAATCGTCATCATGCATCTTTGAAAGGTTGCAGGGGCGTTGCAAAGTCCAAATGGCATGCGTTTGTAAGCAAAAGTACCATAAGGGCACGTGAATATGGTTTTTTCTTGGTCTTCGGGTGCTATTGAAATTTGAAAATATCCGGAAAATCCATCAAGAAAACAATAGTAACTATTTCCGGCTAATCTTTCCAACATTTGATCAATAAAAGGTAAGGGAAAGTGATCTTTTCTGGTGGCGTAATTTAATTTTCTATAATCAATACATACACGCCATCCTGTTACAGTCCTAGTAGGAATAAGTTCATTTTTCTCATTTGTAATGACAGTCATGCCACCCTTCTTAGGCACGCATTGAACTGGGCTTACCCATGGACTATCAGAAATTGGATAAATTAAACCTGCATCTAGCAGTTTAATTATTTCTTTTTTAACAACATCTTGCATATTAGGATTTAGTCTTCGTTGGCGTTGCACATACGTTTTATGACCTTCTTCCATAAGGATTTTATGTGTGCAATACGAAGGACTTATTCCTTTAATATCATGAATCTTCCATGCAATGGCTGGTTTATGAGCTTTCAACACAGAAATGAGTTGAGATTTTTCATTTTCAGTAAGAGAAGACGATATTATTACAGGTAATTCAGATTCACCATGTAAATAAGCGTATTCCAAATGGTTTGGAAGTGGCTTTAACTCTAATGTCGGAGGTTCTTCTATCGATGATTTGTATCGATATCTGTCTTCTTCTTTTAGCATTTGAATTTCTTCTGTTGTTGGTTCATATCCATTAGCTATTAGTGTAGCTAACATTTCAGGTTCATCAATTGGTTTAGTTCCTTCTCCTAAAGGACATTCTCCTGTTCCTTGTAATTCTGGAAATTCTGCTAACAATTCTGCATGTGAATCTATAGTTTGAATATAATAACATGTATCATCTGCCGATTGCGGTTGTTGCATTGCTCTATCAACTGAAAAGGTAACACTCTCGTCCTCTATACTTAGGGTCAATTTCTTACCAAACACGTCTGTCATTGCTTTAGCCGTGTTTAAGAATGGTCTTCCTAATATGAGAGGAACTTAAGAATCTTCTTCCATGTCCAGAACAACAAAATCTACTGGAAATACTAAAGTACCAACTTTAACTAGCATGTTCTCCATTATCCCTCTAGGATATTTTATTGATCTATCGGCTAGTTGTATACTTATTCTTGTTGGTTTCAATTCTCCAAGGTCTAGTTTAGTGTATAGTGAATACGGCATTAAATTTATACTAGCACCTAAGTCTGCTAATGCTTCTATTGAACTAAGACTACCCAGAAAACATGGAATTGTGAAACTTCCTGGATCAGATAATTTTTCTGGTATCTTATTCAACAGCACTGCAGAACAATTAGCATTCATAGTAACACCCGAGAGTTCTTCCATTTTCTTTCTATTCGTGATCAGATCTTTCAAGAATTTAGCATATCTAGGCATTCCTGAAATTACATCAATGAAAGGAAGATTTACATTTATTTGTTTAAACATATCCAAAAATTTGGATTGCTCGGCTTCAAGTTTCTCTTTTTTCATTTTACTTGGGTAAGGAAGTGGTGGTTGGTATGGTTTAACATAAGGTTTAGCCTTAACTATGTTATCTTCATTAACCTTTTCAACTACCGATTCTTTTTCCTTATCTTGATCAGGTTGTGGTTCTTGTGGAGTAGGAATAGTTTCATCAGAAGTTACAGGTATTTCAGGTGGTTTAAGTGTTGTACCACTTCTTGTGGTAATGGCTTTAGCTGTTTCATTCCGGGGGTTTGCATTTGTATCACTAGGTAAACTTCCCGGTTTTCTTTCACCTATTAACCTTGCTAGGTTACTTACTTCTTGTTCCAAATTTTGAATAGAAGCTTGTTGATTTCTAAATGCTTGAGCATTTTGTTCATTAGTTTGTTTCTGAGATGTAAAAAACTGCGTTTGAGTTTCAACTAGCTTTGTCATCATATCTTCTAAATTCGGCTTTTTATCATCGGTTTGTGGTGGTTTGTTTTGAAAATTAGGTCTTTGCTGATTGTAAGTATTATTGGATACTTGTTGATTACTGTGACGACCCGTCCTTATCCCCCTGGACGAAATCTTCAACATCTGGTTCCATTGCGATGATCGACTCCAAGTAAGGTCCTTAATATGAGCTATTGCACAGCGGAAGACTTAATTCGTACCTGAGAATAACATGCTTTAAAAGGTCAACATAAAGTTGGTGAGATATATAGGTTTGATGCTAGTAGCGTTATAACTATGGACCACAAGATTTAAAGTTTATAAACATAATACACTCGCAAGTGTATGAAAAGCATTCTAAGTAGTGGGCACCCGGTAACTAGCCTTAACAAGAGTGTGTACCCCTGAGTTATAATAATATGTGCACCGAATCAAGTGCGTTCCGTTAACCTCGAAGTACTAAACACCCGTTCTTCTAGTTTACTAGAACAACATCTGGGTGGGGGTGTAAAACCCGATAGATCTATCTTTAGGATTCGCGCCTACCAGTTCATAAACCAATAGTTAAAGTTACCAAGCTAGGGGATTTTTGATTCAAACCCATGTAGAACATAATTTTAGTCACTTGTGTCCATAACGTAAATCATTTATAAAACTAGCGCATGTATTCTCAGCCCAAAAATATTTAAAGTTTAAAAAGGGACTATATACTCACCAAATGTATTTTGTAGTAAAAATACAACTAACATCATTGAACAAAAGTAGGGTTGGCCTCGGATTCACGAACCTATATCAATTTATGTATTTTATTAATACACATATTCATAACCGAACAAGTATATATATATAGATATATATATATATATATATTATTGATTTAGTTTTTATATTAATACATTATATATGTCATATTATAACAATATTAATATAATTAGGTTTTGTATTATTTATAATCTTATATTCTCAATCTTTTGTTGATTTTAGAATAAGTATAATGTCAAAATAATAATCTTAATGCTTCTAATTATAGTAATAATAACAATAATAGTATTACTAATAGTTTTTATGAAAATGTTGATAAATTAAAAATAATATTGCTTTTAGTAATAATAATAATATTAATACTACTTAAATGATAACCTTAATAATAATAATCACATTAAAACATTAATAATAATAATAATAATAATAATAATAATGATAATAATAATAATAATAAAAGAATAATAATAATAATAATAAGAAATTATACCCTTAGAGAAGTTTTGCAAAAAGATTGCCCATAACGGGCTCGAACCCGCAACCTATAGGATACCCGAACACTCCCCTGACCATCACGCTAGTTCAGTTTTTGTGTTTCATATCCGATCCCTATTCTTTTAAACCCAATCTTCTGTTTATCATAATCTATCTTCTTCCCAAAAGCTCTATCGACCCACAGATTCCAATAATCAAGTATACAGTTAACACAAAATACTTGTTTTTGATTCAAAACTAAACAGAACCGAACCTTAACTGATTTAAATTGATTAAACAAATAAAATAAAAAAAAAATACGGGTGCTATAACAGACAATGATGAACACGACATACACCCATCATCAAATTCGACTTTTTAGGGTGTTTTAGCTCATGATTTCAAAATGAAGTAAGTTCTAAATCCTTCCTATAAACTTTTTCAGTTATCAATTTAACTTGATTCTTAAAAACGAATTCAAATTTGGGAGAAGAACAAAATATTTTGTCTTTTTGAAGTTTAAGTTTAAATTGAGAATTCGAGTTCGTTAAGAAAAATTAGACTCTGAAACTTTGTGGATAGTTTGAACAAAAGATTTCAAACATATTTGCATTTAAGAAATTTAAAGTTCATTACAGAATCGATCTGTTATGATTTGTTTTGGAAGACAGGGCAAGCGACGGGTTCATCTGGGTTTTTGAGTTTACTTTCGACACTTCACAGCAGTAACAGATAAAGGAATTTATTTATCAGATAATGTAAATCGCCTGCTATCCTTTTTAACACAGATCTTGATCGGTTTATGAAGAAGATATAGTGGAGACATAAAGTCACGGACTAGATAGAAGGCAAGAAAAAATAAAATCTTGATGGGATCAATTTTTTTACAGCTCACATACACTTGTTTATTTATATAATTATATATCACAATTAATAATAATGATTAATAATATAATAATAACACTAAAAAAATACTGATTTAATATTACGTAGAAATAACAATATATATTTTTATTATATATTTTTTTTTAAAAAAAATGATACCTATTTGTATTGTAATGAAAAATAACAAAAATTTATAATTTAGTGATAATAAATTTAGTAATTACCAATATTATTAATAATAAATCTGGTAATTATGTTATTGATAATAATAATTTTTGATAAGAAAAATACTAATATTATTAATAACAAAAATAGGATTACTAATTTTAATTCTCGAGATAATACTTATTGATATTACTAATATTATCAGTTTATATGCTTAAAGGTTTATATTTATTATTACCATTAATAATAGTAATGAAATTGATATAACTAATCATGCTTATCAAACCTTGTGTATATAGATGTTTATATATATATATATATGTATATATATATATATATTTATTCTACTAATATCTTTATTATTATCTTACATATTTAATTCAAAAGATTACATTATATTATTTCAATTTAATATATACGCTTACCGTTATATTTACATATATATATTTACACACAATTGTTCGTGAATCGTCGAGCACAGTCAAAGGGTAATTGATTATCCAAATATAGATTTCGAACTTTCTAGACTCAATATCACAAGTTTTTTTTTTTTTTTTTTTTTTTTTTTTTTTTTTTATCGTGTCGGAGACATATAGAGAATAAGGTTTAAATTTGGTCGGAAATTTCCGGGTCGTTACAGTACCCACCCGTTAAAGAAATTTCGTCCCCGAAATTTGGTAGAGGTTGTCATAAATAACAATAGGAATGTTTTCATGACGAATACGAGGTGATAATAGAGTTTTATCATTATTTAGTAATAATGGTAAAACAATTCGATTATGTGAAACGTACAAGTAAAGCTATCACAAAAGAATGGAATGACTGAATATGGAATTGTTTTAACCGATGATGTGATTCGAATTGATTTCCGAAATTTATGGAATTAAAGAAAATCTTATGTAATAAGATTTGATTCTCCGGTGATTTAGAAAACAGTATCTCCTTTAATTTAATGCGGTAATCTGTTTCGATTTCTTTGTCGGATATTTCACTATAAAACTACTCCCTTCGTTTCTTCTTCCCGTCCTTGAGTCAAGCGACTAATAGTCCAGAATTCGTAGGTATGAGATTCGGAATGAACATGGCTAATGTTCTCAGAAAGGAATGGTAATGGCATGATTTTTATTTGTCAAATTATCAGAATATCCAGGAAAATAGAACTATCAAGATGATTTGTTCTTAATACGTTTCGAAATTGAATAGAATGTAAGAGTCGTGTAACATGGTACATGATGATGGTACTGTGAATTATCACATTCCATTAGAAACTTAACATGACTTACTGTAATATAATGAAGTTGATCAAGTTTCATTATATTATACTAATTCATGTATCAGTTCCCAACACTACTTCAAAACATTCCTATTTTAAACTTGAAGGTTTCAGAATTTAGAAACTAACACAGCTTCTTTTATATTGTAACGCAGATATTACAATGAGATAAATGATCGCAGATAGGAATAGTTGTGAAAATATCTCCAGAAATGTGGAGAATATGTATAACAGAAGATATGAAGATATCTTATAATATCTACAATAAGACAATGATGAAGAATATCATCTGAAAAAGGTTTAGAATAAAGAGTAGGGTTCTTTCTAACGGTTTCAGCAGGCACTGAATCATTTAGATTCTTTGGAGTCAAACTTATTCTTTGTGATTTGTTCGCAGCCTCTTTCATACTTTGCTCAATTCGTTTTCCAGTTCACAACCCTTTTCTTTTTCTGAGCTTTACCAACATACTGTATTTTATCGTCAAACTTTTGACTGTTAAGGTCGTTTACAGTTTTTGCTGCTTCATTAGCATTTCAAGAACTACTTCATAGTTCAGGGTGTTTTTCAGAAACTTCACATTCGGAGTATGAAACTCTTAGGGATAAATGTTATAGGTAATACTGGAGAAGTGCTACAAGATTTTTTTTTTTAAAATACTCACCGCGGATTCCGCCAAAGAGATAACGAGCTGCTGGTATATCTGCTGATGATGTCATGGGATATAAAAGGTTCTCTGGTAACAACGGCGAAAGGACAAGGTATAAATATCAAAATTATAATAGGAGTAGTCTCACTGAGAAGTCGAAGTGGAGCTGTGACAAAATTAGCTTCTTGAAAAGGAATTATATGACTGCTTTTGCTAATGGATGATAAGGATTTCGACGCGGATGTGATTTAACTATAACTTCGGTTTCGAAAGTTTTTCAGGTGCATATCTGTATGCATAAATCTTTCTTTCGTAGACAAAGTGCGGCTGGTTCAACTTCTCGATCGAGGTGTTTTTAAGAATCGTGATAGGTTTGAACGCGGATTGTATTCGTCAAGATACGAATGAGGTTTAAGATAGAATCAAGTGGCAAACTTGAAGAATTGTTTAGTTTCATATATATATAATCAGCATTTTAACTCAATTTTAATTGTCCAAAATTAACAGTCCAACAGTCCAATAGTTCAACATATTCATATATAATTTATTATATAATATTAATACGTATCGTGACCCGTGTACCGGTCTCGGTGTCGATCACAACTCAAAGTATATATATATTTTGGAATCAACTCCGACCCTGTATAGCCAACTCCCACCTTCACATATAGAGTGTCTACGGTTGTTCTGAAATATATATATAGATGGGTCGATATGATAAGTCGAAACCTTGCAGACGTGTCCCGTTATTTATAGTGCGTAAAAGTAAATAACAGAAATTAAATGACGATAAATAAAATTGCGAGAATGTAAATTGCGATAATATAAATGTTAATCAGTTAGCTGGGAACAGTTAGCCGGAACAGTTAGCGTGTAATCCTATCACAATTTCAATTAATTAATTCGTTTGTTTCTAACAAATTTTATTCTGTCCAATGTTTTCTTCGTTATGCCACTTGTTGAATTCTGATAGGTCAAAATCCAAATATGAAATTTGAATAGAAATGGTTATTCTGTGGTGAACGGATACATATATCGGTAGTTGTATGTAGGATAGTAAATGATCATTAAATCAGATTCGAAGAATGTACAATGTAACATATTAATGTGAAATCCAAATATTCCTCGGGTACTACCCACCCGTTAAAATATTTTCATCATTAACAGTTTGTACGAGAAAATTTTTAATTGCAATCTTTATGAAAATATACTTGCATATATATTTTCATCAGATGTAAATCTTGGATTTAATGAGTCAATAAGATATTAAACTCATTTGTTTTATCGTTAATACTAGATTACATAATTTCTAACTTTAGAAATTAAATAATCGTCATATCGAACGGAGATAATTGATGTAGAATGTTATGTAAAGTGATGGTAACCAATGTAGAACGTTATGTAGAACGAAAATTATATAGATAGAACAATACGTAGAACGGTGATTATGCTTGAGGTATAGTTTGTGACGTGGAGGTTTACGACGCGGTTGTGATTTGAGGATAATAAGGATACCGTTGACGTTGATGATGGTGGTGCTGATTATGCTGCTGGTGCCGTTGCTGGTGTTTGCAACATTCGCACCATATTTTCCAAAGCCGTCACACGAGCGCGTAGTTCGTTAACTTCTGCTTGTACACCGGGATGATTGACGGAGCGGATGAATAAGATTCAAAATAGGGAGTAGTATGCAATCGTGACGAGATACTCTAGGAATGAGAGAGAAAATAGTTTGTCGAACAGGTTCGCCGGTAAACGTTTCAGGTTCATCGCCAAGAGGACAATTTAGTAGATGGAAAGGATCTTCGATGTGAAATGATTTTCGGATATCGAATGATATTCTAACTATATAGAATATCTATATATATAATTCTAAAGATTTCGTAGACTACAGAGGAACCTACGACATATGTCAGGCAAGTCTACAGTAACAGATACGCTAGATATGAATTTTGTCTATACACTATCAATGCATTAAATGCAGTAAGATGTGTCTAGACCTATGAATGATAAGCAGGCAATTCCCTAAGGATGATAAGCAGATGGTTTCCGACTAAGACTGATAAGCAAAACTTTTTGACATGTAGACACGGTCAAAGTCCAGACTCATTAACGTATCTAAACAACTAATAGTTAGACACACTAATGCAAGACCTGGTTCGCTAAGACCATCGCTCTGATACCATCTGTGACGACCCGTCCTTATCCCCCTGGACGAAATCTTCAACATCTGGTTCCATTGCGATGATCGACTCCAAGTAAGGTCCTTAATATGAGCTATTGCACAGCGGAAGACTTAATTCGTACCTGAGAATAACATGCTTTAAAAGGTCAACATAAAGTTGGTGAGATATATAGGTTTGATGCTAGTAGCGTTATAACTATGGACCACAAGATTTAAAGTTTATAAACATAATACACTCGCAAGTGTATGAAAAGCATTCTAAGTAGTGGGCACCCGGTAACTAGCCTTAACAAGAGTGTGTACCCCTGAGTTATAATAATATGTGCACCGAATCAAGTGCGTTCCGTTAACCTCGAAGTACTAAACACCCGTTCTTCTAGTTTACTAGAACAACATCTGGGTGGGGGTGTAAAACCCGATAGATCTATCTTTAGGATTCGCGCCTACCAGTTCATAAACCAATAGTTAAAGTTACCAAGCTAGGGGATTTTTGATTCAAACCCATGTAGAACATAATTTTAGTCACTTGTGTCCATAACGTAAATCATTTATAAAACTAGCGCATGTATTCTCAGCCCAAAAATATTTAAAGTTTAAAAAGGGACTATATACTCACCAAATGTATTTTGTAGTAAAAATACAACTAACATCATTGAACAAAAGTAGGGTTGGCCTCGGATTCACGAACCTATATCAATTTATGTATTTTATTAATACACATATTCATAACCGAACAAGTATATATATATAGATATATATATATATATATTATTGATTTAGTTTTTATATTAATACATTATATATGTCATATTATAACAATATTAATATAATTAGGTTTTGTATTATTTATAATCTTATATTCTCAATCTTTTGTTGATTTTAGAATAAGTATAATGTCAAAATAATAATCTTAATGCTTCTAATTATAGTAATAATAACAATAATAGTATTACTAATAGTTTTTATGAAAATGTTGATAAATTAAAAATAATATTGCTTTTAGTAATAATAATAATATTAATACTACTTAAATGATAACCTTAATAATAATAATCACATTAAAACATTAATAATAATAATAATAATAATAATAATAATGATAATAATAATAATAATAATAAAAGAATAATAATAATAATAATAAGAAATTATACCCTTAGAGAAGTTTTGCAAAAAGATTGCCCATAACGGGCTCGAACCCGCAACCTATAGGATACCCGAACACTCCCCTGACCATCACGCTAGTTCAGTTTTTGTGTTTCATATCCGATCCCTATTCTTTTAAACCCAATCTTCTGTTTATCATAATCTATCTTCTTCCCAAAAGCTCTATCGACCCACAGATTCCAATAATCAAGTATACAGTTAACACAAAATACTTGTTTTTGATTCAAAACTAAACAGAACCGAACCTTAACTGATTTAAATTGATTAAACAAATAAAATAAAAAAAAAATACGGGTGCTATAACAGACAATGATGAACACGACATACACCCATCATCAAATTCGACTTTTTAGGGTGTTTTAGCTCATGATTTCAAAATGAAGTAAGTTCTAAATCCTTCCTATAAACTTTTTCAGTTATCAATTTAACTTGATTCTTAAAAACGAATTCAAATTTGGGAGAAGAACAAAATATTTTGTCTTTTTGAAGTTTAAGTTTAAATTGAGAATTCGAGTTCGTTAAGAAAAATTAGACTCTGAAACTTTGTGGATAGTTTGAACAAAAGATTTCAAACATATTTGCATTTAAGAAATTTAAAGTTCATTACAGAATCGATCTGTTATGATTTGTTTTGGAAGACAGGGCAAGCGACGGGTTCATCTGGGTTTTTGAGTTTACTTTCGACACTTCACAGCAGTAACAGATAAAGGAATTTATTTATCAGATAATGTAAATCGCCTGCTATCCTTTTTAACACAGATCTTGATCGGTTTATGAAGAAGATATAGTGGAGACATAAAGTCACGGACTAGATAGAAGGCAAGAAAAAATAAAATCTTGATGGGATCAATTTTTTTACAGCTCACATACACTTGTTTATTTATATAATTATATATCACAATTAATAATAATGATTAATAATATAATAATAACACTAAAAAAATACTGATTTAATATTACGTAGAAATAACAATATATATTTTTATTATATATTTTTTTTTAAAAAAAATGATACCTATTTGTATTGTAATGAAAAATAACAAAAATTTATAATTTAGTGATAATAAATTTAGTAATTACCAATATTATTAATAATAAATCTGGTAATTATGTTATTGATAATAATAATTTTTGATAAGAAAAATACTAATATTATTAATAACAAAAATAGGATTACTAATTTTAATTCTCGAGATAATACTTATTGATATTACTAATATTATCAGTTTATATGCTTAAAGGTTTATATTTATTATTACCATTAATAATAGTAATGAAATTGATATAACTAATCATGCTTATCAAACCTTGTGTATATAGATGTTTATATATATATATATATGTATATATATATATATATATATTTATTCTACTAATATCTTTATTATTATCTTACATATTTAATTCAAAAGATTACATTATATTATTTCAATTTAATATATACGCTTACCGTTATATTTACATATATATATTTACACACAATTGTTCGTGAATCGTCGAGCACAGTCAAAGGGTAATTGATTATCCAAATATAGATTTCGAACTTTCTAGACTCAATATCACAAGTTTTTTTTTTTTTTTTTTTTTTTTTTTTTTATCGTGTCGGAGACATATAGAGAATAAGGTTTAAATTTGGTCGGAAATTTCCGGGTCGTTACAATTACTAGGACCTTGTTGGTTGTTGTATGGAACATTTCGATTATAATTCTGGTTTTGATTGTAAATCGGTCTTGGCGGTTGATAATTATTCTGATAATTAATTCCAGGCCTTTGGTTTATGTATGAAATATTCTCTCTTTGTTCCATCGTTAGCTCAATACTAAGACAATCTTTTGTCAAATGTGGTCCTCCACACTGCTCACAACTAATTCGTATTGAGTGGATATCTTTAGTCATCTTTTCCATTCGTCTCTCAACAGCATCTATCTTTGCTGAAATGGAATCTAAGTCATGGCTAGAATCGGCTCTAGCTGCTTTAGATGATCTAACGATATCTTTTTCTTGGTGCCACTCATGTGAGTGGGAAGCAGTGTTATCAATAATTTTGTAAGCATCAGTTTCGATTTTCTTCATAATAGAACCACCAGCTGCTATATCGATGTCTTTCCTTGTAGTGATGTCGCATCCTTGGTAGAATATTTGTACTATTTGACAGGTGTCTAAACCATGTTGCGGACATCCTCTTAATAACTTTCCAAATCTTGTCCACGCCTCGTATAGAGTTTCATTCGGTTTCTGTGTGAACGTAACAATTTCTCCTTGAAGTCTTACGGCTTTAGATGCCGGAAAGAATTGTTTAAGAAAATTTTCAACTAAAACGTCCCATGTATCAATCGCCCCTTCAGGTAACGATTCCAACCAATCTTTGGCTTCTCCCTTTAAAGTCCTGGGAAATAACATGAGATATATCTGTTCATCCTCCACTTCTCTTATTTTAAATAGTGTGCAGATCCTATTAAAGGTACGAAGATGTTCGTTTGGATCTTCCTTCGGCGCACCACTAAATTGGCATTGATTAGTCACCATGTGTAGAATTTGTCCTTTGATTTCATAATCTGGCGCATTAATGTCAGGATGAGTAATTGCGTGACCTTGGCCAGTGCGTTTAGCTCTCATTCGGTCTTCCATGCTTAAAGGTTCCAGATTTTCCATAATTGAATTTGTTGAATCTGAATCACTAGAGGATTCTAATTTAATGGTTCGTTCCTCAACAATCTCTGTTTGAATGATTGGTGGTTCCGGAGGAAAAATTAATGGTTCAGGATCTATGAATCGTCCCTGAATATTCTCCGGATTCTCAATTGTGAGGTCGGGTTCAAAAAATGGATTATCGGAAATTTGAATTGGAGTACTTGGTTGACTGGATGACGATTTTAAAGAAAAATCAACGGCGACAATATTTGCTAGATGTCTTGATCTGGTTAAAGGTGGTGAACGTACAAAAGGTGGTGAATGTGATGCCCCGTACAAAACCATCGTGTACGAATCATCAACAACAGGATCATTACAAGGTTAAGTACTATATGCTGTAATTAAAGAAATTGCATTCGCGATAAAAAGGTGATGTCATAACCGACATCAAATGTTTTACATTTCAAAAGCATGCTTCACTAGGTAGAAGCAAATAAATAAGTGTACGTGACCCCAAAGGTCGTTACATAACATAGTTTCAAAAGTACGAATGTTTGAATGCAAGATAAGTAGTCATGCGATAACAACTCTAAGCAGCTGGTTCTACAACACGACTAGTACACAGCGGAAGCAACCTCAAGCACCTGAGAAATACATGCTTAAAAACGTCAACACAAAGGTTGGTGAGCAATAGTTTAAGTATAACAGTATGTAAGGTAGGCCACGAGATTTCAGTGCTACAAAGAGCGTTTCAAAACAGTATGATAAAGTATATGTTAACCGTGGGCACTTGGTAACTAACTTAACGTTTAAAATACCCCCTGAAAGTACACTTGGCGAGTGCGTATGTTTACAAAGTATTAAACACTCGTTGACTGCTAGCGCGACTAGCCCGAGTGGGGATGTGAAACCCTATGGATCCATATCTAAGATTCGCGTTCACCGGTTCATAAACCAATGATTAAACGTTACCGAGCTAAAGGGAATGTTTCTGCCGTCATATAACCCACACATATATAAAGTTTAAGTACTCGTGCCTAGTATGTAAAACATAAAATCCGCATGTATTCTCAGTTCCCAAAATAAGTTAAAGTAAAAAGGGAATGCTATAACTCACAATGATATGTAGCGGTAAAGTAGTAGTCGGGAAAGATGTGCAAGTAAATGGTCCGAAGTCCTCAACCTAACTCAAATAGTACTAAATCAGTAAATTGTCTTAATAGGTTTAAAAGTATGTATTTAAGGTCTTAAGGGTCATCATCATTCATCATCAAACACAAGGCGTAAAGTAAGTTTCGTTTATGCAAGTAGTTTTCAACAAAGTCTGACTTCAGTCAGTCACCACGGCCTCTACCCTTACTGAATTAAGGTGAGACCAGTGGACATGGCTCCGTCTATGAGTCCCTTAAGTGTGGTTAAATTTACAGAAGCAAACTCGTCTTGGTTTGACCGTGGCGACGGTCTAAGTGCGAGTAGGTCAGAAATTTCTGCACAACGTTAAAGGACATAGTGACGATCGGAGGGCCATAAATCCTAAACCGTAATTCGGATTAAGACGAGTCCTATATGAAAAGTTATCTACACGAACTGAGCTATCTGAAAATCAAGGTTACAGTAGCCCAGGTGTACTGGTCTGTTACAGAAACCAGAAAAACAGAAACTGTACACAGAAAACAGAAAAGTAAATGGACATAGTGACGCTCGGAGGGCCGTAGACTCTAAACCGTAACTCGGATTAAGACGAGTCTTATATGAAAAGTTATCTACTCGAAAAGTTCTATCTAAAAATCATGGTTAGAACAGCCCAGGTCTACTGGTCTGTTACAGAAGCATCAGGTCAGTAGGTTTTGGACAGAACAGTGAGTTTTTAAGGGTTCCGGTGGTCTTGGTGCTTGATGTTCATCATGGCTCTCATCCTTGATGCATATAGCTTCAAGTGTACAACTCATTGATGTATCTACATTATCTTAACCAAGTCTTGACCATCATAACCCATGTGCAAGTCTAAGACATGAAGCACAACTCACTTAAGAGTTGTATGAAGTTTGATGAACCAAAGTTGCATCAAAGTCTTAGATCTAACACATACATGGACTTTAAAGCTAATAACAAGTTACAAACTTGAAAGTAAACTAACTAATCAAGATCATAAGTAGTAGAACATAGTTCTTAGTTTGATCTTGAAGATCTAAGACTCAAAAGTCTAGATCCAAAGTAACATTTAAAGAAAACTTGTTTGTGTGTTCTTGAACTTTCAAAGTTAACTTAACTTGTTCAAGAGATATGAGATCAAAACTAACTTGTAGTACTTGACCATATAAACTAACTACATGAAATTAAAGTGTATAAAATAAAGAAACAAGTTAATTAAACAAGTAATTAGTTCAAGGGTTGCTCATACTTTAAGGATTCAACCAAAGTTGATCTTTAAGTAAAGTAAACTTTAAGTTTACTTCCATGACTTACAAGCATGATTTCAACAACAATGAACTTATAATCTTTGAAACATTATATGTAGAACCTAAACTAGAGAGTTTAGTTCTTGATTGTTCTTGTTAAAACAAGATAAAGGATGAATCAAACTAGAAAGTTAGATTCTTGAAACATGTAAGTAAATAACAACAAGTAATTAACTAATCAAAGACTAGTAACAATAAACAAAAGATGATGATGATTATGTTCATGTAGAAATCAGTTTTTACCAACAAAAGAAAAGAAGAAAAGAGGTTGTTTCAAACACTTACAAGTATGAGAGAAAAAGAGAAGAAAGTTTGAGGGAATTTGCAAGTAAAGTGTGTGTGTTTTTGAGAGAGCATACAAGTGAGAGTAATGAAGGAAAAATGAAATCAAAACACCACTAAATGTCACCATGGTTTCGGCATTCAGCAGAAAAAGGGAGGGGGAGAGGTTTGTTCTTTGGTTACTAGCTTGTAAAGATGACAAAAGTTGGATATTAAGGTGTTAGTGCATGGGGATGATGTGTAACAAGATTCCAAGTCTTCCTAAACTAACTAGTTGCATGTTAAATGGTATTTACAAGTTGCAAGAGTGGGCTAAAGGTTCATTAATAAATGTAGGGTGGGCTTATAAGCCCAATTTCAAGAGTCAATTAGCTTAAAACAAGCCCAAGTTCCAATTATAACAAGTTAAGCCAAATAAAGCCCAAGTAATTAACTAATAGCCTTAGTTAATTAAAATGATTAATAAATTTAATCATGAATGTAAATAATATCTAAAAATATTATTCGTGAAAGTTCCGGGTGTCACAAAGACGATTCGGGCCCTTAAAAGTCAAGTACGGGCAATCATGGCAACATGTAAATGTAATAACGTACATTCGTTTAAACACGCGTATTAATAATAGTAATTATTAATAAATAAATGTTGGAAATTCCAGGGTCGTTACATTACCCACCTGTTAAAGAAAATTTCGTCCCGAAATTTAAGCTGAGGTAGATGGAGGAGTCGGGAAAAGGTGAGGATACTTTCGCATCATTTGATCCTCTCGTTCCCAAGTAAACTCAGGTCCTCGTTTGGCATTCCATCGTACCCGTACAATCGGAATCTTGTTGCATTTCAAAGTTTTGATCTCACGATCCATAATTTCAACAGGTTCTTCCACAAAGTGGAGTTTGTCGTCAATAGTAAGTTCTTCCAATGGTATGATAAGTTCGGGTGCAGCAAGACACTTCTTCAAGTTTGACACATGGAAGGTAGGATGAACTGAGCTCAATTGTGCTGGTAGATCTAATCGGTAAGCAACGGGTCCAACACGTTCCAAGATCTCAAAAGGACCAATGTATCGTGGGTTCAACTTCCCACGTTTTCCAAAACGGATCACACCTTTCCAAGGTGCAACCTTTAACATTACATGATCACCAACGTTGAATTCAAAGTCCTTACGTTTAAGATCGGCATAACTCTTTTGACGATCACGGGCAGTCTTAAGTCTAGCTTGGATCTGAGCAATCTTCTCCGTAGTTTCGTGGACTACCTCGGATCCGGTGATTTGCTTTTCGCCTACTTCGGCCCAACAAATAGGAGATCGGCACTTACGGCCATACAATGCTTCAAAAGGTGCAGCATTAATGCTAGAGTGATAACTGTTGTTGTACGAGAATTCGGCGAGTGGCAAATGTCTTTCCCAGGCCTTTCCAAAATCAATGAAACATGCACTCAGCATGTCCTCCAAGGTCTGAATCGTTCGTTCACTTTGCCCGTCAGTCTGGGGATGATAAGCAGTGCTCATGTCGAGACGAGTTCCCATGGCTTCTTGCAAAGAACGCCAGAATCTAGAAGCAAAACGGGGATCGCGATCGGAGATGATCGATAAAGGTACCCCGTGTCGTGATACAACCTCCTTAATGTATAATTGATCAAGTCTTTCCATTGTATCAGTTTCCTTCATCGCTAGAAAGTGTGCAGATTTGGTAAGGCGGTCAACAATAACCCAAATGGTATCGTATCCGCCCACTGTCTTTGGTAGCTTGTTGATGAAATCCATTGTGATCCTTTCCCACTTCCATTGTGGGATCTCCGGTTGCTGAAGTAATCCAGAAGGTCTCTGATGTTCGGCCTTAACTTTCGAACAGGTCAAGCACTTCCCAACATAAGTTGCAACGTCCTTCTTAAGATTCGGCCACCAATACTGTTCTTTAAGGTCGTGGTACATTTTACCCGCTCCAGGATGAATCGAATATCTCGACTTATGTGCTTCATCAAGTATCAGGTTCCGTAGATCTCCATAAAGAGGTACCCAAATTCTTCCGGCATAACATCGGAGTCCAGACTCCCTAACCTCGAATCGAGAGACAAGTATGTTCAAATGTTCATGAGATATATTCTCCTCCTTGAGAGCCTCATCTTGGGCTACTCTGATCTGGCTGTTGAGGTTCGAATGGATGGTGATGTTCAGAGCCCTAACACGGAGAGGTGCCGTCCTCTCCTTTCGGCTTAAAGCGTCAGCTACAACATTGGCCTTGCCAGGGTGATAATGGAGTTCACAATCGTAGTCGTTGAGCATCTCGATCCATCGACGCTGTCTCATATTCAGTTGCTTCTGATCGAAGATGTGCTGGAGACTCTTGTGATCGGTGAAGATAGTGCTCTTAGTTCCGTACAAATAATGTCTCCACAATTTTAGCGCAAAGACAACGGCTCCAAGTTCAAGATCATGTGTAGTGTAGTTCCGCTCGTGAATCTTCAATTGGCGGGAGGCATAGGCAATAACCTTTGATCGTTGCATCAGTACACAACCAAAACCACTCTTCGATGCATCACAATAAACAACAAAGTCGTCACTGCCTTCAGGAAATGATAGGATAGGTGCGGAGGTTAACTTCTTCTTCAAAGTTTGAAATGCTGATTCGTGTGCGGGTTCCCAAATGAACTTCTTGCCCTTGTGAGTCAGCGCGGTCAAAGGACGCGCAATCAGAGAAAATCCTTCGATGAATCTTCGGTAATAACCGGCGAGACCTAGGAATTGGCGAATATGCGTCGGAGTAGTGGGGGTCTCCCACTTGCTGATGGCTTCAATCTTGGCGGGATCAACTTTGATACCCTGGTCGCTTACAACATGACCCAAAAATTGTACTTCCTTCAACCCAAATTCACACTTGGAGAATTTGGCGTAAAGTTGCTCTTGTCTTAAGAGTTCAAGCACTAATCGGAGGTGTTGCTCATGTTCTTCTTCTCTCTTAGAGTAGATGAGGATATCATCTATGAAGACGATAACAAACTTGTCCAAGTAAGGCTTGCAGACACGATTCATGAGGTCCATGAACACGGCAGGTGCATTTGTCAAACCGAATGGCATCACGAGAAACTCATAATGACCATAACGGGTCCTGAACGCAGTTTTCATCACGTCACTTTCCTTTACCCTCAGCTGGTGATAGCCGGATCGCAAATCGATCTTTAAATAAACGCTCGATCCTTGTAGTTGATCAAAAAGATCATCAATTCGCGGAAGAGGATACCGATTCTTGATTGTCAATTTGTTGAGCTCACGGTAGTCGATACACATACGAAAGGATCCATCCTTCTTCTTCACAAATAGAACAGGTGCGCCCTAAGGCGAGAAACTTGGTTGGATAAATCCTCGGTCAAGTAGCTCTTGTAGTTGACTCTGTAATTCTTGCATCTCGGAAGGTGCGAGTCTATAAGGTGCGCGAGCTACAGGTGCAGCTCCTGGCACTAAATCAATCTGAAACTCTACGGCTCTCTGCGGCGGCAATCCAGGCAATTCCTCTGGGAAGACATCGGAAAATTCGTTCACAATTCGAACGTCGTTCACGCTCTTTACCTCAGTTTCTACTGCTTTCACATGTGCTAGGACAGCAAAACGTCCCTTCTTCATAATCTTTTGCGCTTTCACGCAACTAATGAGGTTCAACTTCGAGGTACATCTCTCTCCATAGATAACCAGTGGTTTGCCATCTCCTTGTGGTATGCGAAGTGCTTTATCTCCACAGATAATATCGGCCTTTATCTTACTCAACCAATCCATACCGACGATTACGTCAAAACTTCCCAGTTTAATAGGTATCAAATCAATTTCAAAATCTGCACCAGCTATGTTGATAATAGCTCCACAACTAATATGGTCAACCTTTTCAAGTTTTCCATTGGCGACCTCGACAAGCATACTCTCTTTTAACGGGACTAATGACCAATTAATCTTATCGCAAAAATGTCTACATACATAACTTTTATCCGCACCAGTATCAAACAAGACAGAAGCTAAAAGATTGTTGATTGTGAATATACCTGTCACCAAGTCAGGGTTATCGCGTGCATCCCTTGCATTAACATTAAAAGCTCTAGCACGCGGTGGTCCGCCATCCTTTCGTTTGTTCGGGCACTCGTTTCTGAAATGGCCCGTCTGCCCGCATTCGTAACACTTTTTCGGCCCGTTGGTGTTCGGCCTCCCTGTCATCGTGGTAGTCTTGCAGTCTCTACCGATGTGCCCGCTCTTCTTGCACTTCTCACAAACAGCATTACAATACCCGGTGTGGTGCTTGTAGCATCGCTTGCATTGAGGTAAGGTTCCTTTGTAGTTCGGGTTGGAGTTGTTGTTGTTGGGGTTGGGGTTGTTGTTGTTTTGCCTGAACCCTTCATGTCGCTTCGCCGGGTTTTGATCATAGTTTCTACCCCTGTTGTTGTTATTGTTGTTGTGGTTGTTGTGGTTGTTATGGTTGTTGTCCCATTTCCTCTTTTCGCTACTACCAGCTTCAAACTTAGCCTTCTCCGGCTCATCAATAAAGATCTGATTCATGAGGGTATGCGTCATGCGCATTGCTTCGGGAACGTTCGGTGGTTTGGATGAGGTGACATTTCCTTTGATGGACTTAGGGAGTCCCGAGAAGTATTTCTCCATGCGCTTGAATTCGGGGGTGACCATGGTCGGACACATTAATGCTAACTCCAAAAACCTACGATTATAACTGTTAAGGTCGTTCCCTACGGCCTTCAACTGCATGAATTCAATTTCCATCTTCTGAATTTCGGTTCTCGGACAATACTCATCAATCATAGCCACCTTGAATTCCTCCCAGGGCGTAGCATACGCCTCATCGATACCTTTCGCTTGAGCTAACGTGTTCCACCACGTTAGCGCGCCGTCAGATAGCATGCAAGATGCAAACTTGGTCTTATTATCCTCCGAACAGTTGCTAACTCGGAATACTGATTCAAGTTTCTCGAACCATCTGGTGAGACCAACTGGTCCCTCGGTGCCGCTGAAGTTATGCGGTTTGCAGCTCTGGAATTCCTTGTATGTACACCCATTTCGAACGGGTGGGATAACTGGTGGTGGTGGCGGTGGAGCTTGGAGATTTCTTTCTGCTAGGGCTGCAGCGACCCGTTCGCTGATCATGTCCTCAATCTGGGCGGCGGTAGGTGTGGTTCTTCCGTTAGCCATGGTATTCTAAACAAAAATTTTGACTCAAGTCAAAATCCAGTATGCAAGTAGTAATAATACAGTATATAGTGACCAACATGGAATCAAAACATCACATGTTTTGAAATAATGCATCTAGGTACAAATACCACAGAATCATCGTACAACAATGTAGATAGAACATCGTGCAAGAATTAAATAACGCAAAGTTCCATTCATTAATAATAATAAGTTTCATACATCTGAATAAGTTCGTACAATACATATGAAATACATGAAACTATATCTAGATTACATCATGAAATCTAAATACAAAGTCCTACGGTGAAGGCGGGTGAACTGCTCCTCGAGCCAACTGCTCCTCGAGCTCAGTGACTCGAGCTCGGAGAGTCTCAATCTCCCTCATCAGTTCCTCGTTAGAGGGAGCTGGTGGGGCAGGCGGTGCAGGTGGGGCGGGTGGTGCTGATGTAGATGGTCCGGCTCCGGATGTAGATGGTACGTCCCTAGATGTAAGCGGTCCGTATCTAAATCTAGGTGGTACGGTTCCAGGAATAGTCAATACGTAACGGGGAACCTTACGTATCTGTGGGTCGGCAGGGTATGGCACAACACGTTTACGAGCAGTAACTCTACGTCGATGGCCAAAAGCATCAGTAAAAGCACGACCTCCATTCACCCCTAGAATGACGGTGCCGTCAGAACGGTACCGCTTCTTCGGCGGGGTGGAGGGTGCCTGAATAGGTCTATCAGCAGGATCCTCATCATCACTGGAGTCGTCTGGTGATGAAGAATTGGTGGATGATGAGTCATCCGAATCGTGTGGTGGTGACACTGGTGGCTGAGCTGGTAATCCGAAGCGTCCGAAGGCGGCCAACATCTATCTGTGTCTGCCTGGCGGAATCACGACTAAATGTCCGTCGGGAGTGCGTCGGCAAGGCGTGCGCATGTGGTTACGAAACGGCCCTTCCCCGAACTCCGCGGGGTTCTCAATACCACCAATGCAGGGCTGTGACCTCGGGGGTCCGGGAGCAGACACTGGGGCAGGTGCACTAGTACCAGCTCCAGAAGTAGAAGCGCCGGGATCACTAGTGGGTGTCGGGGCCGGTGTATCGGCAGTAGCAGCAGCAGGTGTAGCGGTAGGTAGGGCGATGGGGTCTGAGTCTGTACTGCCCGAAATGCCAGCAGGTGGAACATCCGACATCTGAACAAGGAAAAATAAATTTTTCATGTCAGTATGTCATAAAGCAAGCAAATAATAGGCCAACAGTTTAAATCATGTATAACAGTAACTAGCATGGCAATAACAGTAATTCGTATGAAAGTAGCATGCAATCGAAAGCAAGTAGCATCATGCAGTAGTGAGATCATGTAATAGCATATGGCATATAGCAGTAACAGTAAGCAACAGCATGCAGTAAGTTCAGCAGAAACACGTAAACTAGCAAGTTGTAGATTAGTCCTATTAGTGAATCCTACTCGGGTCGGTCTTAGACTCACTAATGCAACCTAATTCCCTACAACCAATGCTCTGATACCAAATGTGATGCCCCGTACAAAACCATCGTGTACGAATCATCAACAACAGGATCATTACAAGGTTAAGTACTATATGCTGTAATTAAAGAAATTGCATTCGCGATAAAAAGGTGATGTCATAACCGACATCAAATGTTTTACATTTCAAAAGCATGCTTCACTAAGTAGAAGCAAATAAATAAGTGTACGTGACCCCAAAGGTCGTTACATAACATAGTTTCAAAAGTACGAATGTTTGAATGCAAGATAAGTAGTCATGCGATAACAACTCTAAGCAGCGGGTTCTACAGCACGACTAGTACACAGCGGAAGCAACCTCAAGCACCTGAGAAATACATGCTTAAAAACGTCAACACAAAGGTTGGTGAGCTATAGTTTAAGTATAACAGTATGTAAGGTAGGCCACGAGATTTCAGTGCTACAAAGAGCGTTTCAAAACAGTATGATAAAGTATATGTTAACCGTGGGCACTTGGTAACTAACTTAACGTTTAAAATACCCCCTGAAAGTACACTTGGCGAGTGCGTATGTTTACAAAGTATTAAACACTCGTTGACTACTAGCGCGACTAGCCCGAGTGGGGATGTCAAACCCTATGGATCCATATCTAAGATTCGCGTTCACCGGTTCATAAACCAATGATTAAACGTTACCGAGCTAAAGGGAATGTTTCTGCCGTTATATAACCCACACATATATAAAGTTTAAGTACTCGTGCCTAGTATGTAAAACATAAAATCCGCATGTATTCTCAGTTCCCAAAATATGTTAAAGTAAAAAGGGAATGCTATAACTCACAATGATATGTAGCGGTAAAGTAGTAGTCGGGAAAGTGTGCAAGTAAATGGTCCGAAGTCGTCAACCTAACTCATATAGTACTAAATCAGTAAATCGTCTTAATAGGTTTAAAAGTATGTATTTAAGGTCTTAAGGATCATCATCATTCATCATCAAACACAAGTAAGTTTCGTTTATGAAAGTAGTTTTCAACAAAGTCTGACTTCAGTCAGTCACCAAGGCCTCTACCCTTACTGAATTAAGGTGAGACCAGTGGCCATGGCTCCGTCTATGAGTCCCTTAAGTGTGGTAAAATTTACAGAAGCAAACTCGTCTTGGTTTGACCGTGGCGACGGTCTAAGTGCGAGTAGGTCAGAAATTTCTGCACAACGTTAAAGGACATAGTGACGATCGGAGGGCCATAAATCCTAAACCGTAATTTGGATTAAGACGAGTCCTATATGAAAAGTTATCTACACGAACTGAGCTATCTGAAAATCAAGGTTACAGTAGCCCAGGTGTACTGGTATGTTACAGAAACCAGAAAAACAGAAACTGTACACAGAAAACAGAAAAGTAAATGGACATAGTGACGCTCGGAGGGCCGTAGACTCTAAACCGTAACTCGGATTAAGACGAGTCTTATATGAAAAGTTATCTACTCGAAAAGTTATATCTAAAAATCAAGGTTAGAACAGCCCAGGTCTACTGGTCTGTTCCAGAAGCATCAGGTCAGTAGGTTTTGGACAGAACAGTGAGTTTTTAAGGGTTCCGGTGGTCTTGGTGCTTGATGTTCATCATGGCTCTCATCCTTGATGCATATAGCCTCAAGTGTACAACTCATTGATGTATCTACATCATCTTAACCAAGTATTGACCATCATAACCCATGTGCAAGTCTAAGACATGAAGCACAACTCACTTAAGAGTTGTATGAAGTTTGATGAACCAAAGTTGCATCAAAGTCTTAGATCTAACACATACATGGACTTTAAAGCTAATAACAAGTTACAAACTTGAAAGTAAACTAACTAATCAAGATCATAAGTAGTAGAACATAGTTCTTAGTTTGATCTTGAAGATCTAAGACTCAAAAGTCTAGATCCAAAGTTACATTTAAAGAAAACTTGTTTGTGTGTTCTTGAACTTTCAAAGTTAACTTAACTTGTTCAAGAGATATGAGATCAAAACTAACTTGTAGTACTTGACCATATAAACTAACTACATGAAATTAAAGTGTATAAAATAAAGAAACAAGTTAATTAAACAAGTAATTAGTTCAAGGGTTGCTCATACTTTAAAGATTCAACCAAAGTTGATCTTTAAGTAAAGTAAACTTTAAGTTTACTTCCATGACTTACAAGCATGATTTCAACAACAATGAACTTATAATCTTTGAAACATTATATGTAGAACCTAAACTAGAGAGTTTAGTTCTTGATTGTTCTTGTTAAAACAAGATAAAGGATGAATCAAACTAGAAAGTTAGATTCTTGAAACATGTAAGTAAATAACAACAAGTAATTAACTAATCAAAGACTAGTAACAATAAACAAAAGATGATGATGATTATGTTCATGTAGAAATCAGTTTTTACCAACAAAAGAAAAGAAAAAAAGAAGTTGTTTCAAACACTTACAAGTATGAGAGAAAAAGAGAAGAAAGTTTGAGGGAATTTGCAAGTAAAGTGTGTGTGTTTTTGAGAGAGCATACAAGTGAGAGTAATGAAGGAAAAATGAAATCAAAACACCACTAAATGTCACCATGGTTTCGGCATTCAGCAGAAAAAGGGAGGGGGAGAGGTTTGTTCTTTGGTTACTAGCTTGTAAAGATGACAAAAGTTGGATATTAAGGTGTTAGTGCATGGGGATGATGTGTAACAAGATTCCAAGTCTTCCTAAACTAACTAGTTGCATGTTAAATGGTATTTACAAGTTGCAAGAGTGGGCTAAAGGTTCATTAATAAATGTAGGGTGGGCTTATAAGCCCAAGTTCAAGAGTCAATTAGCTTAAAACAAGCCCAAGTTCCAATTATAACAAGTTAAGCCAAATAAAGCCCAAGTAATTAACTAATAGCCTTAGTTAATTAAAATGATTAATAAATTTAATCATGAATGTAAATAATATCTAAAAATATTATTCGTGAATGTTCCGGGTGTCACAAAGACGTTTCGGGCCCTTAAAAGTCAAGTACGGGCAATCATGGCAACATGTAAATGTAATAATGTACATTCGTTTAAACACGCGCATTAATAATAGTAATTATTAATAAATAAATGTTGGAAATTCCAGGGTCGTTACAGTGAACGTCTTGCTCGGTGCATTCACTGAATATCCTATTAGTTTTTAAAAGGAAAGAAAAATTATATAAGTTATCCAATTAATAGACTTTTCTGATTTTGCCCACGTTTAGAATAGCCAAAAGATGCAGCAGAGGGGCAGGATTCGTTTGGTCTCAATATAATTGAGTACTGTTTGGCTCCAATAACCCAGTCCACGTACAAATCCAACTATTACTACGAACCAGAAAATTTTGATGTCTATCAATTTAACCACTTAAATAAATTTTCGTAATTTTAAGAAATTTAGATAAGAAGTAGAGAAAATTCTAAGTCCTAAAAACTAGAATAGCGAGATATAAGAAAGAAAAAGAGCGCGTCGAAAAAGGTCGAAAAAGAAAGAAAAAAAAAAGAGCGACTTATAAAATTTTAAAAACACTCGACTAACCCAACCTTATTACTATCACTAACTTAAAATTAAAATTGCAAATTGAGATTACTAATTGGAGTGATAATTGATACATAGGTAAAAGGCGTCGAAAAATAAAAATAAGAAAGTAGCGCGTTGAAACTTAAAAAGGAACTAAAAACTAAAAACTAAAAGTTGCGTCTAAAAATATTAAAGCTTACAAGTAAAACTATATCCCAAATGGCAATAACTTAAAAAGAAACTAAAACTTAAAAAGGCGTCGCAAAATTCTAAAACACCTAAATCTTAGTCTAAAGAAAAAGCACTTAAGGGATTTTACGGCAAAGCCTAAAATTCTAGATATAAAAATAACTATGGCAAAAATTATATCTTAAAACTAAATACGAGCGAAAAATACAAAAATTACGCTAAAACAATTAAAAAGATACAAAATATAAAAATATATTAAAAGTTGTAAAAAACTACAATTTTTATCAAAATATTATTTTTATATTATTTATTTTATAAAACTATTAATTTTATAAACTAATTAAACTAATTAAACTAAATAATACAAATTAAATATAAAAACTAAAACTAAATAATAAAAAAATACAACCCTAATTAGGGTTTTAAGTTAAATAATAATAATTATTATCCGTAATAAATGCTGATTTCAGTCAATTCTGGCGTGTCTGCAGAGCTCATGCGATCGCATGAGTTCTAAGTTACCCGGCCATGCGATCGCATGGGCTAGGGTTTCGGGCCAGACACTGGCTGCTACAGTACTTGGACTCGAGTGTTTTTTTTTTTTTTTTTTCTGTTTTGCTGTTTTAATAAAAAATTATGTAATATATTTATATAAATTAAATAAAACTTATTTTTTTATAAAATAAAGATAAAGAAAATTTTTATATAACTTACAAACTCTTAAAAATATTTATATTTTTGTTTTTCTTTTTATATTTTTGAATATTTAAAACGTATTTTTACAAAAGTGTATTTTTTTTATAAAAGTAAACTAAAAATAAAAATCTTTTTTTTTTATATTTAGTGTTGCGCTTCCGGCTTTTAAGCTAGATTTCGTTCCCCGGCAGCGGCGCCAAAAATACTTGATGTTATGCGAGGTGTATATGAAATAGCTTATATTTTACTATGAAAAACTATTAAATACGATACAATTTTACACAAGATATTTATTTATTTATAGAATGGATATACTTAAACCTTGCTACAACACTTATAGGCAGTGTACCTAATCGTACAGTAGTGTAGTTTTTAGTAAGTCCGGTTCGTTCCACAGAAAAAAATCTTTAAACAAAGCTTAACGCTATATTAGTTTTATTTTATAAAAATACAAATATATATATAAGTAATATTATTATTATAAACGGGGTTTTTACCGTTTAATGACTGGTTTTTCGATTTTAAAAACTTAAGTCGCAGTTAAAACCAAATGTAAAATATTAAAAATAAATACAAGACTTAATTTAAAGCGTAAAATAAATAACGATAATGAAATTGCAATAAATAAAAGTGCGATAAAATAAAATTGCGATAATTAAAAAGTACGATAATTAAAAGTGCAATTAAATACAATAACAATAAATAAAAGTACGATAATTAGAAGTGCAATTAAATATAAAATAAAGGAAATTAAATATGAAATAAAAGAATTATGCTTACTTAAACTTCCGTAATCATGATGTTTGACATGTTGATTTTAGTTTTATGCCCATGGGTTAATTGTCCTTTGTCCTGGACTATTTAATATGTCCGTCTGGTTTTTGTCCATAACAGTCCATCAGTCATAAATATAAAGTGCGAGTGTCCTCGTCAAATTATCCTTATACCCGAAGTTAAATATTCTAACTAATTGGGGACTTAAACTGTAACAAGATTTTAATACTTTGTTTAATAATTACACCAGGTTATCGACTGCGTGTAACCCAAGGTTTTAATACTTTGTTATCAATTATGCCAAGTGTCCTTGTACATAATTTCACCCCTGTTTTAATAATTCTAGTGACTATTAATCCATTCCCGTGTCCGGTTAAATGAACGGTTATTCGTACATATAAATACCCCGCCCATCGTGTCCGATCGAGTGTATATGGTTATTTATAGGGATATCCAATTGTAAATCTTTATATTAAAATTAACAAATTATCATTTAGTTAAACAAATATAAAGCCCATTAATAGCCCATAGTCTAATTTCCACAAGTGTCGTTCTTTTGTCCAAACCCCAATTATGGTACAAAGACCAATTACCCAATTTTAATATTTTTAGCCCAACATCATGATTACTTCAGATTAAATAAGCATAATAATAACTTAGCTACGAGACATTAAATTAAAAAGGTTGAACATAACTTCCAATGATTAAAAATAGCGTAGCGTTACACGGACAGAATTTCGACTTACACCCTTACAACATTCGTTAACATACCCTTATTATTAGAATTAAAATTAAAATTAAAATTAAAATTAAAATTAATATATATATATATATATATATATATATATATATATATATATATATATATATATATATATATATATATATATATATATATATATATATATATATATATATATATATATATATATATATATATATATATATATATATATATATATATATATGTTTACGAGATAGAGAGAAAGATATGGATATATGGTACACCAGAGCTCGTGTTTTATAGGCCTTGTGAACTGAAAAAGTTAGCCATGCGATTGCATGGCTTTTGAGCCTCCAGGCTATGCGATCGCATGGTGGTAGGTGACAGCTCAAAATTCTTGTTTTCTTGTTTGTTCGACGTTTTAATTAAATAAATATAATATATAAATAATTATAAGAATTATTTAAATATTATATTATATTTATGTGCATAGTTGACTTGTAATTTTTAGTACGTTGAGTCGAGCATTGAGAGTTGACTCTGGTCCCGGTTCCGGATTTTCGAACGTCCTTGCGTACAATTTAATATCTTGTACTTTGCGTTTTGAATCTTGTACTCTTGTAATTTCGAGATGTTTCTTATCAATAATTGGAACCTCTTTGATTGTATTTTGTACTTTTGAGCTTTTTGGTCGTTTGCGTCTTCAATTCGTCGAATCTGTCTTTTGTCTTCGCCTTTTATTATTTAAACGAATATCACTTGTAAATAGGACAATTGCAACTAAAAGCTTGTCTTTCTTGAGGAATAATGCTATGAAATATATGTTCGTTTTTAGCATTATCAATGATCCGATCACAAAGAACCCCGTTGATGATACGAAATTAGATGAACCCGTTTTTAACAGTTCAAGGATTCACGATGCTAAGATTAAGGTAAACTTTAAGTTATATAACCGATTAGTATCCAATTTATCGCCAAAAGAAAAGGCGATGTTAGTTGAATTTGTGAAAGTTACGGAGGAAATCAACAAATGGATTGAAGCAAAAGTCAGAGATATACAAGTTGTTGATGATCCAATTGAAAATAACGTTAATCACAATTTCAACACCACATCTAACTAAGTGTAGGGAGGTTCGAATCTTTTTAGGGTAATATGTATTTCTGTTAGAGTTAGATATTCTATTTTCGTGTAGTTTTCGAAAATAGAATCCGAATGGTCTTTCCCTAGCAGACCCTAAAGAACTAGTCTTCTCCCTCCATTCTGAATTTTTATTTTTTTTAGGTTTTACGAGATGAAGAATTCCTTTGATCTGAACCATGGTCTAATGCTACATGCTATGATTACTAAACGTAATAATGACACACTTTCAAGTGAACTGGTATCATTCATAAGAGCCAAAATGGACGGAGTAAGAAAAGAACTCAGAAAAGATCATCATAAGATACATTTTGGTAAAGGAAAATCAAAATCCGCAACAAAAAGAAGAGCACGACACCCTGAAAGATGTTATAAATGCGAAAAATGGTCACATGAAGGTAAATGTTCAAATAATCAAACATATTCAAATACCGAATTTGTTACTCTATGCAGAGAAGGACCGTTTATATGTTTAGAAGAAAAGATATTGAAGATTCGAGGTTATGCTTACGTAGCTATGGAGAACCAAATCACACGACTCTCCTATGAGTCGGTTAAAGCAGGTCTCTGAGAATTCTTTCTCATAGGTAAGTATGTACAATTTTTAATTTTTTATTGCTTTTAACCTTTTGATAATAAACGCTGAATCGTTCGCTATAAAGTATTAAATTGGTATTCAATAAAATTAGGTATGCGTAACCGAAATTATTGATATCATACAAAAATTTATTACATCACTGCGAAATTTACCGTTTATTCTTAAGGTATAAATATCTTTAATCAATCAACCAAAAATATTTCAGAAATTCGTCAGGAGTAAAACTAGGTCGTTGAACCAAAATTACTTTACCGAAAAGAGGGGTGTATATTTTTGATAATATTTGATTGATTAAAGTGGGAAAAAAGACCAAAAAGATTTTTAATTTATAATTTTTACCATATTTTTAAAATTAATATTATAAATTTTTTTTAAATCAATATATTTAAGTTTTTGAAAAATTAATATTTTTAAAATAAGTTTGTATGTATAAAAACAAAAATATAATATAAGTTTGGTGTAAATTTTTAATATTAATAATATGAATTTTTAATTTTATGCATTTTAAATATAAGTTTGGTGTGAATTTTTAATTTTAATAATATGAATTTTTAATTTTATGCATTTTAAATTTAAGTTTGGTGTGAATTTAAAAATAAAAATTTACTTTATTTCACTAAGTTGAAAACTTGGTCGTTGAACCGAAATTGCTCTACCCAAAGGAGGGACGAGAACTTTTATTATCATTATTTTTAATCTTATTGAATTAAAGTATGCCAAAAATATTTAAAAAACCCAAAAATCTTTGCTTTTAAAACGACGCTTAAAAAGTAACAAATTTTAAAACTTTGTTGAGAGACGGACTAGGACAACGATCCGAAACGCCCTCACTCCTAAAAAGAAACAAATTTTTAAAATTTTATTAATTTACGTTTCAAAAGTATAAGGTTTTTATAAAATAAAATAAAATTAAAAAAAAAAACAGACCCCATGCGATCGCATGGGGTTTCCCCTTAAAATCCATGCGATCGCATGGGAGGAAAATACTGGGCAGATCAAAAAGGCCACGAGCTCTCTGCTCTTCACACCACACACACACAAACACCCGAAAATTCTCTCAAATCACCTCTAAAATTCGCAATTTTTCACTATAATTCGTCAAATTTCTCGCTCTAATCATGAATTTGATAAGAAGTTTATCAAGAAGGGTAACAATTTCACCCCTAAACCTCTTTAAATTTGATTTTTAGTGTTCTTGAGCTATAATTTTCCTAATTTGATTTTGTTAATTTCTAGTGTAACTAGAGTTAAATTGTTAGTATATTATGCATGTATAACCTAGATTGATGCTATTTAACATTATTTGAAGCTAAAAACTTCAAAATTTTTAGGAATCTAGGGTTTGTGTTCTTGAGCAATTTGGGGCTTTTTGATATAAACAGGTTATGGCCAATTTTTGTCATGAATTATTGCTAAATTAAGGAGTATAACATGTTTAGGTAGCTAAATGATCCAAACTTTGATCCTAAACATGATTTTTGAGAATTAAAATGGACTTTTTAGGTATAAAATTCACGAACTTGATTAAATTAATGTAAATGCCATTTAAAACTTGTTTAATTGCTAGTAATGGTTATTTTAACATGTTATTTGAGTTGAATGCTTATGAACTTTGTAAACATTTTCATATATGCTTATTTGAAAAAGCGTAGAATTGTAAAAATTGTGAAAATGTGTATAAGTTTAATTTTGATTAAACATGTTATTGTAATTGTGTTAATTTATAATTTTGCTAACACTAATGCATATTTGGATGCACAAATTTTGTGTTTAATGTGTTTTGCAGAGATTTACCAATACTGATGGTGCATCATCATCATCTAGACAACCTGCTCCAGAACCTGAACCAGAAATGCAATATGAACCGGAGCAACAACAGGAACAACAACAACAACCTGATCAACACGTACCTTATTATAATCCGTATCAAGAATATGTTGATGCTTACGTAGTATTTCCGATGCATCCGATAGTAGCTCACCCAACGATTCATGAAGAACAGTTGCATCCAAATCTAAGATTTGATCGAAGCTGGAAAGATTACCCAACATATCAAAGTAACAAATTCAAACTGATACCGAAAAATGTAGAAGTGCCAAGGATAATCGATTGGGAGCCTTTGGAAAGGGTCCAACTTGCTAACTCAGTTAGACAGCATTTGATCCAAAGGTATGGCAGCTCTTATTTTCCCGATTGGGAACGTTTATTCACCATTCATAGGCCTGTATATAAGAAATGATGTGTTGAGCTTATGAGTACTATAACGTTAAATGCGGATGTAGATAGGTTAGATGATAGAAGTTTTCTTAGATTTATACTTGGTCGTAGGGTGTACAGGATGTCCATGCTGGACATGGCCAGGGCTTTACAGATATATACGCCCGCTGACTTGCTACTACCCGATTGTATGAATTTGATTTATCATGGTGAAAGGGTAGATAGGAATTTTGATGCTAACGCCGTCTGGAGGCGTATGTCAGATTTTAATGCTTTTGAGCGGGCAGGAACACATACCTACTTACATATTAACAAAGTTGAACTTCGTATAATTCATAGATTTCTGGCTAACTCGATTACACAGAGAGGTCACAAAAAGGAGAAAATGACCTTACATGATTTATTCTACCTAAAGTGTATTCGAGACCCAAGAGGCTTTGTTAATATCCCTTACTGTGTTGGTTTTTATTTGTCTAAGATGGTGGAAGGAATACAGGAAGGGAGAATAATAGGAGGAGGTATTTTTGTTACTCTCATTGGAGAGTACTTGGGTGTAGATAGGGATCAAGGGGGTCCACTTATGATATGTAGGGAACAGGTTGAGCGTTTAGGATTGCGGGTCTATCAGGGTGCTAAGGTATTGAAGAGCATACGCAATCAGGCAATACCCTATGTTGGTCGTCATCCACAGGTAGAGAGAGGTTCGGATGAGGAAATGGAGGAAGCAGATGACATTAGGGATGTCATTAGGGAGGCTATGACTGACGTCTACCAGCGTATAGATGAGGTATAAATGACAAACGAGGAGAGACATAGACGGTACGAGCAGTGGCAAGCCCGGAATGAGTACGAGCATTCCAGGCAACGACAGCATGATAGATGGGACTATCATCAGCGTCAGATCATGAGTCGGCTATCACCTCAGGATCACTACGTACCGACCCGACCCGCTTACTATCCTCCACACCAGCCCGAGATGAGACCACCATATACTATCTACGACCCTAACCAGGCCTATCAGTACACCTATCACCAACCATGGAACCCGACCGATGACATGAACTGGAACCCCTATCCAGATTGATATTGTTCCGTTGGTATTTTTATGATTTTTTATCTTTTTATTATTTTTATTTATTTATGTTTAAACATACAAATATTGATACTTTTATGTAAGTTTAATATTTTTATTATGTTGTACTAATATTTCATTTTTGATTTGAAAGTGGGATTTTAAGTCCCATTTCAAATTACCATGCATGTTTATATTTGTATTGTATGTATTTTATTTCATATACACAACAGGGTAAAACAGCGCATTTTCAAAGACTGGCATTAAGTTCAGCAAAAGCTACTAATTTTGACGACAAAATGAAAAACAAATGTGATGTAACAACAAGACGGAATGAACAAATGATGTTCACCATTTATCATTCAGCAAACAAACGCCAATATGTTTGGAAACTTTGGTAAAATTTAATCATTTTTCTACGCTAATCACCCTCAATAATTTAAATTGTTACTGATTTCTTGCAAATGAGGGCATTGCAAGATCTTAAGTGTGGGAAGGGGTTAAATTCTTTCGGATTTTTAAAATTTTTAATTTAAACACTTGGTTACCATTAAAAAAATACTAGTAACGCAGTAGTTGTATTAGAATCTAGTGCTCTCTGATAATAAAGAACAGCCCTAGTCTTATATACTAACTACCCAATTCTAGTAAAATTTTCAAAATTTTCAATTAAATGAATTCAAAATTATGTTTATACATATTTATGAACGATAAAACTAGGTGTTAACACCGAAATTATTGTTACCTCGGAAAGGACATAAATTGAGAAACAACCCAAAATGTTAGAATTCATTTAAAATGGAATAGAGGACAATAAAAAGGCAAAGAAAGGAAAATAAAAGCCAAGTGTGGAAAAAATTTACCAAGTTATTTAAAACATATATCACATATTTTTGTTCAAATAATTGAAGATACTTTTGTTTTGGACAAAATTAACCGTTTTACCCGATAAATTGTAAGATATTTGAAAGAAAGATGGATCTACACGATGAATCAATTCCATCATTAAAAGGAAGTAAAGTCTTCCGAAAAAGACACGCGCTTCTTGATTTAGGTCAAGAAGTTGTCGTCCAGACCAGCTGTAGGTTGACGAAAAATCTAGAAAAGTCATCACTAAAATCAGCAGGAAATCCACGGACCTCAGCATCAAACAGGGTCGCCAATTGGTCAGACTTATCCTAACCATGAGAGGATCTGTCTCGTAAAATGGGGAGAGCGCCGTGCAAATTAGCTTGATAAGACTAATGAATCAGATCCCCAGAAAGGATAATCTCATTAAAGATCAAAAATCAGCTTTTAAGACTGATATTACTCAATCCTAGAGATTGACTTTTAAAGATTGAGAATTACAAACTCATGGAATTCGATGATATCTAAACTCGAGCTTGAACGAGAAAATATTTTGATCAAAATTACAAACCAATTTGTTTTCTGAAAACCCATTTTCAATGCGTTCATTACCATTGAACGTAAAATCCTAGGAATTCACCTGGAATTCATTAGGTCACCTGAACCAAATCGGGTGTCAACCGTAAGAACGATGGTTGCATAGCATGGTCGAAGACAGGACTTTGTGCCAAACCGAAAAATTATAGGGTGATCTTTACTATTGCTCCTACAAAGGATAGTAATTGCATACGACATGTTATAGACCATAATTAAAAGCATGTCAGGGGACATTGTCTTAATAGTTGCTTGTTCAACGCTTTCCTTTACAACCGGACGTTAGTTTACCGAAAGGTAATATACGGAGCAAGTATACTGAACGTGTTGCTTTCCCAATACAAGGTTAGCAAGTGGGTGACACAAAACCGCAAGTTTGAGCTAAAATTTTCAAATATGAAACCCAACAAACCCACAAAAAGATTTTGCAAACACCAGTGAAGGGTTATTCCGAAAAACTTATCTAGGGTAAAAGCTAGATTGAATTTTCAAAAAGATCAAATGTTTTCATAAAGATCCAATTTCCTTAAGGATCTAAATTTTTATAGTCATGTGAGAATGTAAACCACATCGTTACTACCATTGTTCATACCGCCATATAGAAATCACTGATGTACAAAGTGTGAAGAATAAAGAAGTGATTCTTGTATTTTTATTTCAAGACTATATTGCTTGAGGACAAGCAACGCTCTAGTGTGGGAATATTTGATAATGCTAAAAATGAACATATATTTCATAGCATTATCCCTCAAGAAAGACAAGCTTTTAGTTGCAATTGTTCTATTTACAAGTGATATTCGTTTAAATAATAAAAGGTGAAGATAAAAGACAGATTCGACGAATTGAAGACGCAAACGACCAAAAAGCTCAAAAGTACAAAGTACAATCAAAGTGGTTCAAATTATTGATGAGAAACGTCTCAAAATTACAAAAGTACAAGACGCAAAACGCAAAATACAAGATATTAAATTGTACGAAAGGACGTTCAAAAATCCGAAACCGGGACCAAAGTCAACCCTCCACGCTTGACGCAACGGACTAAAAATTACAAGTCAACTATGCACATGAATATAATATAATATATAATTAATTCTTAAAATTATATATATATTATATTATATTTATAAAACCGTCGGCAAGAAGAAACAAACTCATGTGAGCTGGAAAAAGAGGCCATGCGATCGCATGGCCTGGCAGTTATAATACCATGCGATCGCATGGTGAACAGTATCTGGCCACACTCCTATAAATTTCGCAGTTTGGTGATCAACTTTGAAATGTCCCGTTCATATTGATTATAAACGTTCCATATTAATTGATTTCGTTGCGAGGTTTTGACCTCTATTTGAGACGTTTTTCAAAGACTGCATTCATTTTTAAAACAACCGTAACCTTTATTTTATCAATAAAGGCTTTAAAAGCATTACGTAGATTATCAAATAATGATAATCTAAAATATACTGTTTACACATGACCATTACATAATGGTTTACAATAGAAATATATTACATCGACATATGTTTCTTGAATGCAGTTTTTACACAATATCATACAAACATGGACTCCAAATCTTGTCCTTATTTTAGTATGCAACAGCGGAAGCTCTTAGTATTCACCTGAGAATAAACATGCTTTGAACGTCAACAAAAATGTTGGTGAGTTATAGGTTTAACCTATATATATCAAATCGTAACAATAGACCACAAGATTTCATATTTCAATACACATCCCATACATAGAGATAAAAATCATTCATATGGTGAACACCTGGTAACCGACATTAACAAGATGCATATATAAGAATATCCCCATCATTCCGGGACACCCTTCGGATATGATATAAATTTCGAAGTACTAAAGCATCCGATACTTTGGATGGGGTATGTTAGGCCCAATAGATCTATCTTTAGGATTCACGTCAATTAGGGTGTCTGTTCCCTAATTCTTAGATTACCAGACTTAATAAAAAGGGGCATATTCGATTTCGATAATTCAACCATAGAATGTAGTTTCATGTACTTGTGTCTATTTTGTAAATCATTTATAAAACATGCATGTATTCTCATCCCAAAAATATTAGATTTTAAAAGTGGGACTATAACTCACTTTCACAGATATTTCCTTCCTCGGAAATAAGACTTGGCCACGGATCGATTCACGAACCTATACAAATATGTACATATATATCAAAGTATGATCAAAATATAATTACAACCATTTTTATTATGTTTTAAAGATTTGAGTGTATTAAGTCAACTGTCCTCGTTAATAACCTACAACTAGTTGTCCACAGTTAGATGTACAGAAATAAATCGATATATATTATCTTGAATCAATCCACGACCCAGTGTATACACGTCCCATGCTAGATCACAACTCAAAGTACATATATTTTTGGAATCAACCTCAACCCTGTATAGCTAACTCCAACATTACTACATATAGAGTGTCTATGGTTGTTCCAAATAATATATATACATGGGTCGATATGATATGTCAAAACATTTGCATACGTGTCTATGGTATCCCAAGATTACATAATATATTAGAATACATGTATCATACAATATAAGTTAGCTAGGATATGATTTGTATAGATTTTTTAAACATTTCCCGTAGCTAAAAAGATCAAAAATATCCAATCTTGTTTTACCCATAACTTCTTCATTTTAAATCCGTTTTAAGTGAATCAAATTGATATGGTTTCATATTGAACTCTAATTTAAGAATCTAAATAGAAAAAGTATAGATTTATAGTCATAAATTTAAGTTACATGTCAATTACTAAAGAGGTAGTCATTTCCGTCGAAAGAACGACATCTTGATGACCATTTTGAAAAACATACTTTCACTTTGAGTTTAACCAAGATTTTTGGATATAGTTTCATTTTCATATGAAAAATCATTTTCCCAGAAGACCAACTTTTAAATCAAAGTTTATCATAGTTTTTAATTATCCAAACCAAAACAGCCCCCCCGGTTTCACTACGACGGCGTATATCCGATTTTATGGTGTTCATCGTGTTTCCAGGTTTTAAATCATTAAGTTATCATATCATATAGATATAGAACATGTGTTTAGTTGATTTTAAAAGTCAAGTTAGAAGGATTAACTTTTGTTTACGAACAAGTTTAGAATTAACTAAACTATGTTCTAGTGATTACAAGTTTAAACCTTCGAATAAGATAGCTTTATATGTATGAATCAAATGATGTTATGAACATCATTACTACCTCAAGTTTTTTGGATAAAACTACTAGAAATAAGAAAAATGGATCTAGCTTCAAAGGATCCTTGGATGGCTTGAAAGATCTTGAAGCAGAATCATGACACGAAAACAGTTCAAGTAAGATTTTCACTCGAAATAAGATTGTTATAGTTGTAGAAATTGAATCAAAGTTTGAATATGAATATTACCTTGAATTAGAAAGATAACCTACTGTAAATAACAAAGGTTCCTTGATCTTAGATGATTACTTAGAATGGATTAGAAAGCTTGGAAGTAGACTTGCAAACTTGGAAGTATTCTTGATTTTTATGAAACTATACTTATGGAATTTATGAAGAACACTTAGAACTTGAAGATGGAACTTGAGAGAGATCAATTAGATGAAGAAAATTGAAGAATGAAATTGTTTGTAGGTGTTTTTGGTCGTTGGTATATGGATTAGATATAAAGGATATGTAATTTTGTTTTCATGTAAATAAGTCATGAATGATTACTAATATTTTTGTAATTTTATGAGATATTTCATGCTAGTTTCCAAATGATGGTTCCCACATGTGTTAGGTGACTCAAATGGGCTGCTAAGAGCTGATCATTAGAGTGTATATACCAATAGTACATACATCTAAAAGTTATGTATTGTACGAGTACAAATACGGGTGCATACGAGTAGAATTGTTGATGAAACTGAACGAGGATGTAATTGTAAGCATTTTTGTTAAGTAGAAGTACTTTGATATGTGTCTTGAAGTCTTTCAAAAGTATAATAATACATATCAAAACACAACATGTATATACATTCTAATGGAGTCGTTAAGTCTTCGTTAGTCGTTACATGTAAGTGTTGTTTTGAAACCTTTAAGTTAACGATCTCAATTAATGTTGTTAACCCAATGTTTATTATATCAAATGAGATGTTAAATTATTATGTTGTCATGATATTATGATGTATGAATATCTCTTAATATGATATATACATTAAAATATCGTTACAACGATAATCGTTACATATAAGTCTCGTTTCGTAATTTTTGAGTTAGTAGTCTTGTTTTTACATATGAAGTTCATTGTTAACACACTTAATGATATATTTAAATATCATATTATCATGTTAAATATAGTGTATCAATATCTTAATATGATACATATGTATTTAGTAGACGTTATCATAACGATAATCGTTATATATATCATTTCGAGTTTCTTAACTTAGTAATCTCATTTCTTATGTATATCACACATTGTTAATATACTTAGTGAGATACTTACTCATCATAATCTCATGTCAACCATATATATATGTCTATATATACCACAACATGTAGTTTTTACAAATTTGTAATGTTCGTGAATCGCCGGTCAACTTGGGTGATCAATTGTCTATATGAAACTTATTTCATTTAATCAAGTCTTAACAAGTTTGATTGCTTAAAACGTTGGAAACATTTAGTCATGTAAATATCAATCTCAATTAATATATATAAACATGGAAAAGTTCGGGTCACTACAGTACCTACCCGTTAAATAAATTTCGTCCCGAAATTTTAAGCTGTTGAAGGTGTTGATGATTCTTCTAGAAATAGATGCGGGTATTTCTTCTTCATCTGATCTTCACGCTCCCAGGTGAACTCGGGTCCTCTACGAGCATTCCATCGAACCTTAACAATCGGTATCTTGTTTTGCTTAAGTCTCTTAACCTCACGATCCATTATTTCGACGGGTTCTTCAATGAATTGAAGTTTTTCATTGATTTGGATTTCGTCCAACGGAATAGTGAGATCTTCTTTAGCAAAACATTTCTTCAAATTCGAGACGTGGAAAGTGTTATGTACAGCCGCGAGTTGTTGAGGTAGCTCCAGTTGGTAAGCTACTGGTCCGACACGATCTATAATCTTGAATTGTCCAATGTACCTTGGATTTAGTTTCCCCCGTTTACCAAATCGAACAATGCCTTTCCAAGGTGAAACCTTAAGCATGACCATTTCTCCAATTTCAAACTCTATATCTTTTCTTTTACTGTCCGCGTAGCTCTTTTTTCGACTCTGGGTGGTTTTCAATCGTTGTTGAATTTGGATGATTTTCTCGATAGTTTCTTGTATTATCTCCGGACCCGTAATCTGTCTATCCCCCACTTCATTCCAACAAATTGGAGACCTGCAATTTCTACCATAAAGTGCCTCAAACGGCGCCATCTCAATACTAGAATGATAACTGTTGTTGTAGGAAAATTCTGCTAACGGTAGGTGTCTATCCCAACTATTTCCGAAATCAATAACACATGCTCGTAGCATGTCTTCAAGCGTTTGTATCATCCTTTCGCTCTGCCCATCAGTTTGTGGATGATAGGCAGTACTCATGTCTAGATGAGTCCCCAATGCTTGTTGCAACGTCTGCCAGAACCTTGAAACAAATCTACCATCCCTATCAGAGATAATAGAGACGGGTATTCCATGTCTGGAGACAACCTCCTTCAAATACAATCGCGCCAACTTCTCCATTTTTTCATCTTCTCTCATTGGCAGGAAGTGTGCTAACTTGGTGAGATGATCAACTATTACCCAAATAGTATCAAAACCACTTGCAGTCCTTGGCAATTTAGTAATGAAATCCATGGTAATGTTTTCCCATTTCCATTCTGGGATTTCAGGTTGTTGTAGTAGACCTGATGGTTTCTGATGTTCAGCTTTGACCTTAGAACACGTCAAACATTCTCCTACATATTTAGCAATATCGGCATTCTTATCCGGCCACCAAAAGTGTTTCTTGAGATCTTTATACATCTTCCCCGCTCAGGGATGTATTGAATATCTGGTTTTATGTGCTTCCTTAAGTACCATTTCTTTCACATCTCCAAACCTTGGTACCCAAATTCTATCAGCCCTATATCGGGTTCCGTCTTCCCGAATATTAAGATGTTTCTCTGATCCTATGGGTATCTCATTCTTCAACTTTCCTTCTTTTACAACCCCCTGTTGCGCCTCCTTTATTTGAGTACTAAGGTTAGTACAAATAATTATATTCATAGCTTTTACCCGTATAGGTTCTCTGTCCTTTCTACTCAAAGCGTCAGCTACCACATTCGCCTTTCCCGGGTGGTATCGAATCTCAAAATCATAATCATTCAACAGTTCAATCCACCTACGTTGTCTCATATTCAGTTGCTTCTGATTAAATATATGTTGGAGACTTTTGTGGTCGGTATATATAATACTTTTGACCCCATATAAATAATGCCTCCAAGTCTTTAATGCAAAAACAACAGCACCCAATTCCAAATCGTGAGTCGTATAATTTTGATCGTGAATCTTCAATTGTCTAGACGCATAAGCAATCACCTTCGTTCGTTGCATTAATACACAACCGAGACCTTGCTTTGATGCGTCACAATAAATCACAAAATCATCATTCCCTTCAGGCAATGACAATATAGGTGCCGTAGTTAGCTTTTTCTTCAATAACTGAAACGCCTTCTCTTGTTCATCCTTCCATTCAAATTTCTTCCCTTTATACGTTAATGCAGTCAAGGGTTTTGCTATTTTGGAGAAATCTTGGATGAATCTTCTGTAGTAACCAGCCAATCCTAAAAATTGACGTATATGCTTCAGAGTTTTTGGGGTTTCCCACTTTTCAACGATTTCGATCTTTGCCGGGTCCACCTAGATACCTTCTTTGTTCACTATTTGACCGAGGAATTGAACTTCTTCCAATCAAAATGCACACTTTGAAAACTTAGCATACAGTTTTTCTTTCCTCAATACTTCTAGCACTTTTCTCAAATGTTCTTCGTGCTCTTGATCATTCTTTGAGTAAATAATTATGTTATTGATGAAAACAATGACAAACTTGTCAAGATATGGCCCACACACTCGGTTCATAAGGTCCATGAACACAGCTGGTGTGTTAGTCAATCCAAACGGCATAACCATAAACTCGTAATGACCATAACGCGTCCTAAAAGCAGTTTTTGGAATATCATCCTCCTTTACTCGCATTTGATGATATCCAGAATGTAAATCGATTTTTGAGTAAACCGACGAGCCTTGTAGTTGATCAAATAAGTCGTCAATTCTCGACAGTGGATAACGGTTTTTGATGGTAAGTTTATTCAACTCTCTGTAGTCAATACACAACCTAAATGTACCATCCTTCTTCTTGACAAACAAAATAGGAGCTCCCCATGGTGATGTGCTTGGTCGAATGAAACCACGTTCTAATAGTTCTTGCAGTTGGCTTTGCAGTTCTTTCATCTCGCTGGGTGCGAGTCTTTAAGGAGCACGAGCTATTGGTGCAGCTCCTGGTACAAGATCTATTTGAAATTCAACAGATCGATGTGGAGGTAGTCCCGATAATTCTTTCGGAAATACATCGGGAAATTCTTTTGCGACGGGAACATCATTGATGCTCTTTTCTTCAGTTTGTACTTTCTCGACGTGTGCTAGAACAGCATAGCAACCTTTTCTTATTAGTTTTTGTGCCTTCAAATTACTAATAAGATGTAGCTTCGTGTTGCCCTTTTCTCCGTACACCATTAAGGGTTCTCCTTCTTCTCGTAAAATGCGAATTGCATTTTTGTAACATACGATCTCTGCTTTCATCTCCTTCAGCCAGTCCATGCCAACTATTACATCAAAACTCCCTAACTCTACTGGTATCAAATCAATCTTAAATATTTCGCTACCCAGTTTAATTTCTCAATTCCGGCATATATAATCTGCTGAAATTAATTTACCGTTTGCTAATTCGAGTAAAAATTTACTACCCAACGGCGTCAATGGACAAATTAATTTAGCACAAAAATCTCTACTCATATAGCTTCTATCCACACCCGAATCAAATAAAACGTAAGCAGATTTATTGTCAATAAGAAACGTACCCGTAACAAGTTCCAGGTCTTCCTGTGCCTCTGCCGCATTAATATTGAAAACTCTTTCGCGGCCTTGTCCATTCGTGTTCTCCTGGTTCGGGCAATTTGTAATAATGTGGACCGGTTTTCCACATTTATAACAAACTACATTGGCATAACTTGCTCCGACACTACTTGCTCCGCCATTACTCGTTCCGACACCATTTGTTCCTTTCGTTCTGTTAACCCCTGGTCCGTAGACCTCACACTTCGCCGTGCTATGACCATTTCTTTTACACTTGTTGAAAAATTTGGTGCAGAACCCCGAGTGATACTTTTCACACCATTGGCATAGCTACTTCTGATTGTTGTTGTTGTTGTTGTTGTTGTTGTTGTTGTTGTTGTTGTTGCGGTTGTTATTTTTGTTGGGATGATTGTTGTAGTTGTTGTTGTTGTTGTGCCGTTTGTTGTAGTTGCGATTGATGTTGAGATTGTTGGGATAGTTTTTGTTGTATTGGTGACTCTTATCACCATTTTTCTCCCACTTTCTTTTGACTAGCTTCACGTTGGCCTCTTCGGCCGCCTGTTCTTTAATTCTTCCCTCAATCTGGTTCACTAGTTTGTGAGCCATTCTACATACCTTTTGTATGGAGGCAGGCTCGTGTGAACTTATATCTTCTTGGATTCTCTTCTGTAACCCTTTCACAAACGTGTCGATCTTCTCTTCCTCATCTTCGAACGCTCTCGGACATAATAGGTACAATTCTATGAATCGTCTTTCGTACGAAGTAATATCGAATCCCTGTGTTCGTAACCCTCTAAGTTCTGACTTGAGCTTATTGACCTCAGTTCTGGGACGGTACTTCTCGTTCATCAAGTGCTTGAATGCTAACCACGGTAGCGCGTAAGCAGCATCTTATCCCACTTACTCTAGATAGGTATTCCACCATGTTAACGCAATACCTGTGAAGGTATGCGTAGCGTACTTCACTTTGTCTCCTTCAGTACACTTACTTATGGCAAACATCGGTTCAACTTTCTCGGTCCACCGTTTCAATCCGATTGGTCCTTCGGTCCCATCAAATTCTGAAGGTTTACAGGCAGTGAATTCCTTATAGGAGCATCCTACACGATTTCTTGCGCCGTCAGCTGTATTGCTAGATTCAGAGTTATTGTTGGTATGTAGCGCGGCCTGTACTGCAGCTATGTTTGAAGCAAGAAAGGCACGAAATTCCTCTTCGCTCATATTCAAGGTGTGTCGAGTAGTCGGTGCCATTTCCTTCAAAATAGTCAAATAAAACAAGTTAATCATATAGAATATTAAGAGTAGTCAATAGCATCTCGTAGCATAATATGAACTCATTTATAAAAGATTTTTCTTCATATTAGCGTTTTATAAGTTTAAATTCGGGTACTACCTACCCGTTAAGTTCATACTTAATAGCTAATATACAATTCAACTACTACAATTCCATATGAAAAACTGATTATAATAATATATCACATACAAATATTCTTCAAACTTACAACTTCGCTATATTACATATAACATGAAATATAGTACACTTTGATACAGGACAGTTTTGAAGATAAATCTAGTTAATACGCAAGTTGTTCAGCAAAGGAAATAAAGACACGTAATTCATATGTCCAGAAACAAGTCATGCATTCTGGTTTTACTAAGACGACTTCCCATCCTTGGTCTTGTGGAAAATAACCGTTATGACCATTGGCTAGGCAGCATGTTGTAATGTCGTTAAAAGGACGAGGGTTTCGTAATGTCGAACAGCCCCGTAATAATCTAAAAACCTTGTTTCTCACCCCAACTACTGAATCCGTCACTTGTGGGAAAGTTTTATTTAAAAGCTGCAATCCGATGTTCTTTTTCTCACTTTGGTAAGAAGCGAACATCACTAACCCGTAAGCATAACATGCTTCTTTATGTTGCATGTTAGAAGCTCTTTCTAATTCATGAAATCCTATGTTGGGATATGTTGAGTCAAAAATAGGTTCTTAACCCGTAGCGTAAAATTGTATTTGGGTTCCCCGCATTTAACGCTTTAAAGAAAACACGGCGTAACTTAAAGTCTCCCCAATGTGATATACCCCACCTATCAAAGGAAAGCCTTTTATAAACTAAGGTATTTCTGGAAAGTCTTTCAAATGTTTGACAAGTTAATTTTGCCATAACTAAATGTGCTGATGAATTCTGACCGACTCTAGAAAAGATTTCCTAAATCATATCCTCTGGTAGGTCTTCTAAAATATTCGGTTATCTACCCTTAACGTCCATTTTGTTTTTATACTGTAAAATAGACAAGGATTAGATTCGTAATAACAAACAATACAAGCAATTTTTACATAGAACATAAAAGTACAAGCACACTACAATACATTTATTACACAACATGCTCACACCCCTCTAATCTGAATCACTGGTTTCTTCTTCTTCAGACTTGGTTCTTTTTCCTAATTTTCTAGGGATATATGATGTTCCTCTAATACGATCCGTCATTTTCCACATTAGTTTAGAAAAACCTGGTGGTTTAGAGGTTCTCGGGTTATTGTCACGATATTGAAAATACGGGTGTTGACGGTACATATAAAGTTCATCGGGGTCGGAATCAGATTTCTCTATTTTGATGCCTTTTCCCTTATTATTTTCATTTGCCTCATTAAATTGGGTCGGGGTAATTTCTATAACATCATCGGAATCCTCATCAAGATCCGATTCATCAGAAAATTGGTAATTTTCCCAATATTTTGCTTCCTTAGCGGAAACACCATTGACCATTATTAACTTTGGTCCATTGGTTGAGGATTTTCTTTTATTTGACTGGTTTTATGTGGTTCCTACTATTCCCCCCTCCGGAACCTCTTCTTCTTCCGGTTCCTCTTCTTCTGGTTCCTCTTCTTCCGGTTCCTCTTCTTCCGGTTCCGTTTCCTCTTCTTCTGGTTCTTCGGGAACTTGTGAATCTTGCCAATATATATTCGACTCTTCGTTATTATTAGGTGAGTCAATGGGATTTGTGCTAGATGTAGTCATCTATCACACAATATCAAATATGTTAAGAGATTAATATATCACATAATATTTACATGTTAATAATATATAGTTTCCAACAAAAATGTTAAGCAATCATTTTTAAAGAAAACACGGTCGAAGTCCAGACTCACTAATGCATCCTAACAAACTCGATAAGACACACTAATGCAAATTTTCTGGTTCTCTAAGACCAACGCTCGGATACCAACTAAAATGTCCCGTTCATATTGATCATAAACGTTCCATATTAATTGATTTCGTTGGAGGTTTTGACCTCTATATGAGACGTTTTTCAAAGACTGCATTCATTTTTAAAACAACCATAACCTTTATTTTATCAATAAAGGTTTTAAAAGTATTACGTAGATTATCAAATAACGATAATCTAAAATATACTGTTTACACATGACCATTACATAATGGTTTACAATAGAAATATATTACATCGACATATGTTTCTTGAATGCAGTTTTTACACAATATAATACAAACATGGACTCCAAATCTTGTCCTTATTTTAGTATGCGACAGCGGAAGCTCTTAGTATTCACCTGAGAATAAACATGCTTTAAACGTCAACAAAAATGTTGGTGAGTTATAGGTTTAACCTATATATATCAAATCGTAACAATAGACCACAAGATTTCATATTTCAATACACATCCCATACATAGAGATAAAAATCATTCATATGGTGAACACCTGGTAACCGACATTAACAAGATGCATATATAAGAATATCCCCATCATTCCGGGACACCCTTCGGATATGATATAAATTTCGAAGTACTAAAGCATCTTGTACTTTGGATGGGGTTTGTTAGGCCCAATAGATCTATCTTTAGGATTCGCGTCAATTATGGTGTCTGTTCCCTAATTCTTAGATTACCAGACTTAATAAAAAGGGGCATATATAATTCAACCATAGAATGTAGTTTCACGTACTTGTGTCTATTTTGTAAATCATTTATAAAACCTGCATGTATTCTCATCCCAAAAATATTAGATTTTAAAAGTGGGACTATAACTCACTTTCACAGATATTTCCTTCCTCGAAAATAAGACTTGAACACGGGTCGATTCACGAACCTATACAAATATGTACATATATATCAAAGTATGATCAAAATATAATTACAACCATTTTTATTATGTTTTAAAGATTTGAGTGTATTAAGTCAGCTGTCCTCGTTAATAACCTACAACTAGTTGTCCACAGTTAGATGTACAAAAATAAATCGATATATATTATCTTGAATCAATCCACGACCCAGTGTATACACGTCTCAGGCTAGATCACAACTCAAAGTATATATATTTTTGGAATCAACCTCAACCCTGTATAGCTAACTCCAACATTACTGCATATAGAGTATCTATGGTTATTCCAAATAATATATATACATGGGTCGATATGATATGTCAAAATATTTACATACGTGTCTATGGTATCCCAAGATTACAGAATATATTAGAATACATGTATATTACAATATAAGTTAGCTAGGAAATGATTTGTATAGATTTGTTAAACATTTCCCGTAGCTAAAAAGATCAAAAATATCCAATCTTGTTTTACCCATAACTTCTTCATTTTAAATCCGTTTTGAGTGAATCAAATTGCTATGGTTTCATATTGAACTCTAATTTAAGAATCTAAATAGAAAAAGTATAGGTTTATAGTAGAAAATTTAAGTTACATGTCAATTACTAAAGAGGTAGTCATTTCCGTCGAAAGAACGACATCTTGATGACCATTTTGAAAAACATACTTTCACTTTGAGTTTAACCAAGATTTTTGGATATAGTTTCATGTTCATATGAAAAATCATTTTCCCAGAAGAACAACTTTTAAATCAAATTTTATCATAGTTTTTAATTATCCAAACCAAAACAGCCCCCCGGTTTCACTACGACGGTGTATATCCGATTTTATGGTGTTCATCGTGTTTCCAGGTTTTAAATCATTAAGTTAGCATGTCATATAGATATAGAACATGTGTTTATTTGATTTTAAAAGTCAAGTTAGAAGGATTAACTTTTGTTTGCGAACAAGTTTAGAATTAACTAAACTATGTTCTAGTGATTACAAGTTTAAACTTTCGAATAAGATAGTTTTATATGTATGAATTGAATGATGTTATGAACATCATTACTACCTCAAGTTTTCTGGATAAAACTACTGGAAATGAAAAAAATGGATCTAGATTCAAAGGATCCTTGGATGGCTTGAAAGTTCTTGAAGCAGAATCATGACACGAAAACAGTTCAAGTAAGATTTTCACTCGAAATAAGATTGTTATAGTTGTAGAAATTGAATCAAAGTTTGAATATGAATATTACCTTGAATTAGAAAGATAACCTACTGTAAATAACAAAGGTTCCTTAATCTTAGATGATTACTTGGAATGGATTAGAAAGCTTGGAAGTAGACTTGCAAACTTGGAAGTATTCTTGATTTTTATGAAACTATACTTATAGAATTTATGAAGAACACTTAGAACTTGAAGATGGAACTTGAGAGAGATCTATTAGATGAAGAAAATTGAAGAATGAAAGTGTTTGTAGGTGTTTTTGGTCGTTGGTATATGGATTAGATATAAAGGATATGTAATTTTATTTTCACGTAAATAAATCATGAATGATTACTAATATTTTTGTAATTTTATGAGATATTTCATGCTAGTTGCCAAATGATGGTTCCCACATGTGTTAGGTGACTCATATGGGCTACTAAGAGCTGATCATTGGAGTGTATATACCAATAGTACATACATCTAAAAGCTGTGTATTGTACGCGTACGAATACGGGTGCATACGAGTAGAATTGTTGATGAAACTGAACGAGGATGTAATTGTAAGCATTTTTGTTAAGTAGAAGTACTTTTATATGTGTCTTGAAGTCTTTCAAAAGTGTAAGAATACATATCAAAACACAACATGTATATACATTCTAATGGAGTCGTTAAGTCTTCGTTAGTCGTTACATGTAAGTGTTGTTTTGAAACCTTTAAGTTAACGATCTCAATTAATGTTGTTAACCCAATGTTTATTATATCAAATGAGATGTTAAATTATTATGTTATCATGATATTATGATGTATGAATATCTCTTAATATGATATATACATTAAAATATCGTTACAACGATAATCGTTACATATAAGTCTCGTTTCGTAATTCTTGAGTTAGTAGTCTTGTTTTTACATATGTAGTTCATTGTTAACACACTTAATGATATATTTAAATATCATTTTATCATATTAACTATAGTGTATCAATATCTTAATATGATACATATGTATTTAGTAGACGTTATCATAAAGATAATCGTTATATATATCATTTCGCGTTTCTTAACTTAGTAATCTCATTTCTTATGTATATCACACATTGTTAATATACTTAGTGAGATACTTACTCATCATAATCTCATGTCAACCATATATATATGTCTATATATACCACAACATGTAGTTTTTACAAATTTGTAACGTTCATGAATCGCCGGTCAACTTGGGTAATCAATTGTGTATATGAAACTTATTTCATTTAATCAAGTCTTAACAAGTTTGATTGCTTAACACGTTGGACACATTTAGTCATGTAAATATCAATCTCAATTAATATATATAAATATGAAAAAGTTCGGGTCACTACAAACTTAACACATCTTTTTCCTCTTCATCTCTCACTCGTATATATATATATATATATATATATATATATATATATATATATATATATATATATATATTAATTATAATTATAATTATAATTATAATTTTAATTTTAATTTTAATAATAAGGGTATGTTAGCGAATGTTGTAAGGGTGTAAGTCGAAATTCTGTTCGTGTAACGCTACGCTATTTTTAATCATTGTAAGTTATGTTCAACCTTTTTAATTTAATATCTCGTAGCTAAGTTATTATTATGCTTATTTAATGCCGAAGTAATCGTGATGTTGGGCTAAATATTAAAATTGGGTAATTGGGCTTTGGACCATAATTGGGGTTTGGATAAAGGAACGACACTTGTGAAAATTAGACTATGGGCTATTAATGGGTTTTATATTAACTAAATGATACCTCGTTAATTTAATATATAGACTTATAATTTGACGTATTTATAAATAACCACATACGCTTGACTGGGTACGGTGGGCGGGATATCTATAAATACCAATAATTATTCATTTTACCGGACACGGAACTGGATTAATAGTTAATGGACTAGTTGAAACAGGGGTGGATTACATTCAAGGGTAATTGGTGTAATTATTAACAAAGTAATAAAACCTTGGATTACACGCAGTCGATAACCTAGTGTATTCATTAAACAAAGTATTAAGACCTTGTTACAATTCGAATCCCCAATTAGTTGGAATATTTGACTTCGGGAATAAGAATAATTTGACGAAGACTTCCGCATTTTATGATTATGACTGATGGACTATTATGGACAAATCCGTATGGACATATCAAATAATCCAGGACAAAGGACAATTAACCCATGGGAATAAACTAAAATCAACACGTCAAACATCATGATTACGGAAGTTTAAATAAGAATAATTTCTTTATTTCATATTTAATTGCACTTTTAATTATCGCACTTTTATTTACTGTCATCGTATTTAATTGCACTTCTAATTATTGTACTTTTTAATTATCGCAATTTTATTTTATCGCACTTTTATTTATCGCAATTTCATTATCGTTATTTACTTTACGCTTTAAATTAAGTTATATTTATTTTTTATATTTTACATTAGGTTTTAACTGCGACTTAAGTTTTAAAATCGACAAACCGGTCATTAAACGGTAAAAACCCCCTTTTTATAATAATAATACTACTTATATATATTTTTTTTATTTTTACAATTATAAGTTAAAAATATAGCATTAAACTTGGCGAGTTCCCTGTGGACGAATCGGACTTACTAAAAACTACACTACTGTACGATTAGGTACACTGCCTATAAGTGTTGTAGCAAGGTTTAGGTATATCCACTCTATAAATAAATAAATAACTTGTGTAAAATTGTATCGTATTTAATAGTATTTTGTAGTAAAAATATAACTATTTTGTATACACCTCTACGCACATCAAGAACGTGATAACCAGGAGGAGCGTCCTAGGGATACACACGATTATATAAGGGAAGTGCTTGAAAATCAATAAGAGGATGATGACTCTAAACACGGTCCACGGCTTTCGGAGATGGAGTTTATGTATCCTGATGGTAATAACTAGTGTAAGGTACTCGCTATGCGCCGGATTTGTGAGTCGTCGATAATTTAATTTCTCGGTCCAGTCATTAAGTTTAACTTTAGAAAAATTATTAGTCATTTCAGCAACATAATGGTACTTCAGTAATTGTTATGTATATTTAATACTATGTTAATTATATTTGTATGTTCATAAATAATGTAGGGACCTAAAATGTAAACATAATTCACTTTCATGTTTATTACTCAAAAACAAAGCTCTGTATGTAGTACGTAGAAGCTCCGTTTCGAATATAAATTGTTGCGTTTAATTCGTAAAAATATTTCGCGTTTAACGGTTATGGCGGTGAAATGTAACTCGATTCGAAAAAAGATAAATTCCGTCAAAAATTTAGGTCATTTTTAGTTAGTAGATTTTTTATTAAATAGAAAAGTTATCCTTTGCTCCCTACACTTCCACGAAGTTACTTTTTGCCCCTAGAAAGTTACATTTTTTCCCCTTAATTTACCCAGGAATAACAATTTCTAATAGTTGGCATTGATGATACAAATTTATAAGCATGTGATACAAATCTTCTATGCACAAATTGAGTTCCTTACATATACTAAAAAATATATATACCTATCATATAATAATGTAACTTACATAAAATTTTTGGTTAGCTGCTCATTCAGGATATAGTTTGACAAGTTGTGAGTTACATGGTTTAAACCAGACTCAAAACTGTACGTTCAACGTACCACTACATGTACTCTGGAGTAGTGCTACCGCTGAGATTTCCATGACTCACCAAATTTGCTCAGTTATCCCACACAGAAATGTATCCTGCTAGTTTTTCAACTCAATTGATGTCGGGTCTTCCTCTAAGTGTCATACCACGTAGTGCCCTATGGTCATGTGGTGCCATCAATAATATAGAGAACGGAATATCCTACATTGAACCGAACTATCTGGATACCCTATCTTAGAGATATGGTTCAACATTACTCCAAAAAATAATTCAAACACAATAAAACCATAAATGCATATCATGTCTACAATCTTTTGATCTTTTGATGAATTATCTGAATAGCCTATTCTATATTCTTGTTTGGGGTTCTTCATCTTTTCATGATATATCCTTGTAATAGTAATCTTTTTTAATAATAAAAAAAGTGGCAGGAAGGGAATCACTGTATCTAGAACTCAAACTACAATTATACCCACACTACGTGCTATGCACATGATATAACTTAACGGAACTTTTCTAACGGTCATTTGGGCGAGTGACCAACAGCGTAACTAGTGTAAACATGAGTGACCAATCACGTAAAAAACATAAGTAAATATTATTCAATTTTAGTCAAACGTCAGGGACCAAACAAGTAATATAGTCTAAATAATAGTATAATAATAATAATAATAATAATAATAATAATAATAATAATAATAATAATAATAATAATAATAATAATAATAATAATAATAATAATAATAATAATAATAATAATAATGTAGTGACCCGAACTTTTCCATGTTTATATATATTAAATGAATTTGTTATTTACATGATTAAGTGTTTCCAACATGTTAAGCAATCAAACTTGTTAAGACTTGATTAATTGAAATAGGTTTCATATAGACAATTGACCACCCAAGTTGACCGGTGATTTACGAACGTTAAAACTTGTAAAAACTATATGATGACAGATATATGATTATATATATAGTTAACATGATATTATGATAAGTAAGTATCTCATTAGGTATTTTAACAATGAGTTATATACATAAAATTGAGTTTATTGAATTAAGAAACTCGAAACGATATATATAACGATTATCGTTATAACAACGTCTTACTAAATACATATGAATCATATTAATATATTGATACACTATGTTTAATCATGATAAATGATAAGTAAACATGTCATTAAGTGTATTAACAATGAACTACATATGTAAAAACAAGACTACTAACTTAATGATTTCGAAACGAGACATATATGTAATGATTATCGTTGTAACAATATTTAACTGTATATATATCATACTAAGATATATTAATATATCATAATATCATGATAATGTAATAATTTAACATCTCATTAGATATAATAAACATTGGGTTAACAACATTTAACATGATCGTTAACTTAAAGGTTTTAAATCAACATTTACATGTAACGACTAACGATGACTTAACGACTCAGTTAAAAAGTATATATATGTAGTGTTTTAATATGTATTCATACACTTTTGAAAGACTTCAAGACACTTATCAAAATACTTCTACTTAACAAAAATACTTACAATTACATCCTCGTTCAGTTTCATCAACAATTCTACTCGTATGCACCCGTATTCGTACTCGTACAGTACACAGCTTTTAGATGTATGTATTATTGGTATATACACTCCAATTATCAGCTCTTAGCAGCTCATGTGAGTCACCTAACACATGTGGGAACCATCATTTGGCAACTAGCATGAAATATCTCATAAAATTACAAAAATATTAGTAATCATTCATGACTTATTTACATGTAAACAAAATTACACATCCTTTATATCTAATCCATATACCAACGACCAAAAACACCTACAAACACTTTCATTCTTCAATTTTATTCATCTAAGTGATCTCTCTCAAGTTCTATCTTCAAGTTCTAAGTGTTCTTCATAAATTCTACAAGTTCTAGTTTCATAAAATCAAGAATACTTCCAAGTTTACTAGCTCACTTCCAATCTTGTAAAGTTATCATCCAACCTAAAGAAATTCTTGTTGTTTACAGTAAGATATCATTCTAAATTAAGGTAATACTCATACACAAACTTTGATTCAATTCCTATAACTATAACTATCTTAATTTGAGTGATAATCTTACTTGAACTTGTTTTCGTGTCATGATTCTGCTTCAAGAACTTTCAAGCCATCCAAGATCCTTTGAAGCTAGATCATTTCTTGTTACTTTTAGTAGGATTACCTACTAAACTTGAGGTATTAATGATGTTCTTAACATCATTCGATTCATATATATAAAACTACCTTATTCGAAGGTTTAAACTTGAAATCACTAGAACATAGTTTAGTTAATTCTAAACTTGTTCGCAAACAAAAGTTAATCCTTCTAAATTGACTTTTAAAATCAACTAAACACATGTTCTATATCTATATGATATGCTAACTTAATGATTTAAAACCGGGAAACACGAAAAACATCGTAAAACCGGATATACGCCGTCGTAGTAACACCGCGGGCTGTTTTGGGTTAGTTAATTAAAAACTATGATAAACTGTGATTTAAAATTTGTTCTTATGGGAAAAGGATTTTTCTTATGAACATGAAACTATATCCAAAAATCATGGTTAAACTCAAAGTAGAAGTATGTTTTCCAAAATGGTCATCTAGACGTCGTTCTTTCAACTGAAATGACTGCCTTTACAAAATTGACTTGTAACCTGTATTTCTGAATATAAACTTATACTTTTTCTATTTATATTCATAAACTTAAGTTAAATATGAAACCATAGCAACTTGAAACACTCAAAACGGATTTAAAACGAAGAAGTTATGGGTAAAACAAGATTGGATAATTTTTCTTGTTGTAGCTACGTGAAAATTGGTAACAAATCTATATTAATCATATCCTAGCTAACTTATATTGTATTACATGTATTCTAATATATTATGTAATCTTGGGATACCATAGACACGTATGCAAATGTTTTGACATATCATATCGACCCATGTATATATATTATTTGGAACAACCATAGACACTCTATATGCAGTAATGTTGGAGTTAGCTATACAGGGTTGAGGTTGATTCCAAAAATATATATACTTTGAGTTGTGATCTAGCCTGAGACGTGTATACACTGGGTCGTGGATTGATCCAAGATAATATATATCGATTTATTTCTGTACATCTAACTATGGACAACTAGTTGTAGGTTATTAACGAGGACAGCTGACTTAATAAACTTAAAACATTAAAACGTATTAAAAATGTTGTAAATATATTTTGAACATACTTTGATATATATGTACATATTTGTTATAGGTTCGTGAATCGACCAGTGGCCAAGTCTTACTTCCCGACGAAGTAAAAATCTGTGAAAGTGAGTTATAGTCCCACTTTTAAAATCTATTTTTTTTTGGGATGAGAATACATGCGAATTTATAAATGTTTTACAAAATAGACACAAGTAATCAAAAATACTTTCTATGTTGGATTATCGAACCAAATATGCCCCTTTTTAGCTTGGTAGCCTAAGAATTAGGGAAATGGTCCCTAATTGACGCGAATCCTAAAGATAGATCTATTTGGCCCAACAAGCCTCATCCGAGTTACGGATGCTTTAGTACTTCGATTTATCATATCCGATGAGAGTCCCGGAATGATGGGGATATTTTATATGCATCTTGTTAATGTCGGTTACCAGGTGTTCAACATATGAATGATTTTTATCTCTATGCAGTTTGCGAAATGCCTAATATGAGATGTGTTATAAAAATGAAATCTTGTGGTCTATTATTATGATTTGATAATATGTAGGTTAAACCTATAACTTACCAACAATTTTGTTGATGTTTTAAGCATGTTTATTCTCAGGTGATTATTATGTGCTTCCGCTGTTGCATACTAAATTAAGGACAAGATTTGGAGTCCATGCTTGTATAATATTGTTTAAAAACTGCATTCGAAGACTTATGTTGATGTGTAATATTATTGTAAACCATTATGTAATGGTCGTGTGAAAAACGCTATATTTTAGATTATCATTATTTGATAATCGTCGTAATATTTTAAAGGTTATGGTTTGTTCTAAAATCGAATGCAGTCTTTGAAAAACGTCTCATATAGAGGTCAAAACCTCGCAACGAAATCAATTAATATGGAACGTTTATAATCAATATGAACGGGACATTTCAGTCGTGTGAAAAACGCTATATTTTAGATTATCATTATTTGATAATCGTCGTAATATTTTAAAGGTTATGGTTTGTTCTAAAATCGAATGCAGTCTTTGAAAAACGTCTCATATAGAGGTCAAAACCTCGCAACGAAATCAATTAATATGGAACGTTTATAATCAATATGAACGGGACATTTCAAATAATAATAATAATAACTAAAATAATATAATATAATAAAGGCAAAATTTTAAGTGTAAAAGTATATGCTATGTTTGGATCCATTTGACATGTTTTGACCATTTGACCCGTTACTCAACTTGACCTATTTGGACCTGTTTCAAAATTTTACCTATTGGACCCAAGATCCGTTTCAACCCAAAATCATGTTAACCATTACCCAAACCGACCCGACCCAAGATTCGTTGTGGTTATTTGATTGTGCCACGAGTGTGTTTTAGTATTACGCTTGCTTAAGACTCGAGTTTAGTTAGTTTAGGCTCTTTATTTAGTTTTAGCGAACGTTTTCTGCTTCCGAGCATAGGTTTGCATTTGGATCGATTGTACTTTTGTTCATTTTTTTTCATCAATTGATGTTACGACTTGGTTATATGTTATCCTTATATTAGGAAGAAAAAAAAAAAAAAAAATTTCAAATTTTCAAGAAATGCAATCCAATAGCGGGTGTCATTGCAGCTCTCATTACGCTTCAACCCTAAAACCCACAAAACAGTTTATCCAGCATAACTTTTTGAATCAATAATACATGTTAGTTAAAATTATTTTTGTGAAAAAGCAGTCTCTTGTATATTTGGGATATCAATGATTTGTGAATAAAAATATAAGAGAAACTTATGATTTGGATGGACAATTTCATCTTCTCAATTTGAACATCAAGGAAGATGTAATCGGCAATACACATGACGATTTTTGTATACATCTTCCGGTAAACATTCTCTTCTAATTGCATACAATTAAATTATCATGTTTTGCTTTATTTGGTACCGTCATTAACTCTCTTTTATGCCTAACATATGTTGTATTTTCAATTTTTCATGAACGTTTTGTTGTTTTGAGGTTTCGTGAATGCACACAAGGTGTTTGATGTAATGCCAGGAAGAAACATAGAGGTAATTCAATTTTTGATCATTTCAATATACTTCCTGTATGCATTAAGGTATGGTTAATTTGTTCGAATTACTTTGATCAATTATCAATAAAAGTTGTCGATTTGATGTGCATTTCATCATTCTGATCATCATGATCGTGCGATTGTGATTGCATGCATAGATTTATGTATTAATAATATAATTGTTGTGTGACTGTGCGGCCCTGGTTGTGTCTTATGACCGAGAGTGTTAAGTTGAGATAACCTTACTGTTATTTAGATTTTTTGTGACAGTCTCTTGAATGATTTTGAATTTACGATTGTAAGTTCATCAACTGAAATAGTTCGGTGTTGCCAATAGGACATTGCAGACGTTATCATATTTAAATTTTGATTCGCAATATTTTAACATTGAGCTTTTTATGTGGAATATTTGAGGATTACAATTTGTGTTTGCTTATCTTTTTGTAGATTCTTTTACAATACATAAGAGTCATATTGCTTAATGGAAAGGAGATAAACATTTGGTGGGTGGTAGTATTTGTATGCGGTTGATACTCTATCTTTTTAACATTTTAACTTTGTCTGTTTTGCAAGTTAAATGGCTAGTATTTGTAAAATTGGTTTTCTTAATTGTTAGCAAATCCTTATATTAGTGGTGATGGTGTTTATTTAATTGATGTTGAGTTCTTTATATAATATGTGATATTACATATTACTCTGTGTATATAACGTTTCAATCTGGTTGATTCAAGTAACATTATGAACAAGAATAGATGTTGACTTGGTAGGTATATTAGTCAAAGCTTTCATTTCAAAGATTTGATAGTGAATTGTAACTTTTACTTAGTGAAGCATTGGTCTCCTTGGTTGAGAATATGAACTTTGTTAGATCACTATGTGTTGGTATAATATTCATATTATATCAAGGGTAAATTTTGAAATATAATGTGAAGAATGTTTAATTTGTTATGAGATTATTAATGTTGAGTGCAGATAATAAGAAAGGCTTCATAAGAAAGATCCATAGTGTGTTGAGATGTGGATTAAACTGAAGATCAAGTGGGACATAGTTGTATTGGGCTACTCTCAAATAAAGCAATTAACTTATTTGAAGAGACTTGGAACTGTTAAATACGGAAGGTATGCTATGCAACTCATTTCTCATTGTAGTCTAAATATACGATCCATAAAGATTTGCATGGCAAGTTAATAAAACTTAGTAATTCGAAAGAAACATTTGTGTAATGGAACCTTTCGAGTGGTATTCGAGGAATTATACATATAATTGATTTTGGTTTTTTACTGAGGTGAGGAGAAGAGAAGACAAAGAAGTTGCTGAACAAAGATTAATTTTCTCACCATTTTGTCACCTTCACCAAAACCATAGGTTGAATCTTTATCCTTAATAACCTCTTACTATTTGTCACATATCATACTCGCCCTTCATTTCATACTTAAACTCTCTATACTCGCCCTTCATTTCATACTTAAACTATCTCAGACTCACATTAAACATATTGATAAATTCTAAGACTTCATTGATTTTCTCAACAACATCAAGCCTATTTTGCGCTTATCTTCATTAGTCCACAAAGGCTTGGTGCTTTGCCTATATCTCTAGCACTAATAGGTGTAATACTAGAAAGAGCGATTACTTTTATGGGTGAAAATGGAACAAAGAGTCCGTATAAGAAAATGTTTTCATAATTTTATTAGAATGCCAATAACATAGAATAAAAGACCACATTAAAAATATTTTCTGTTCGATCATATCATTACAGGAAATTAATTAAAATATCATATCTTAGACCTGTAACACATTCATTAACTATAAGTACACAATCAGAATTAATATTGTTCAAAGTCAACTTGATTAGTCAAACTGGAGTATAAGGAGTGGCAATTAAAAACAGGTTATGCTTTCTCCTGCAGGCAGCTCCAAAAGTCTCACTCATGTCCAAATCGTCAGGCTTCATTCCCCCAGGGAGTTTCCAGTCGAAATGATAGAGTAAGTTCGATAAAATAACTTCAACGTTCGCTACACCAAATAAAATTCCCGGACACATCCTCCTTCCGGCCCCAAATGGAATATACTCTAAATTTTGTCCCGAGAAATCGATATCATTACTCTCAAACCTCTCAGGTAGAAAACGATCTGCATCGTGCCAGTATTCAGGATCCCTTCCAAGAGCCCACGCATTAACAATGACTCTTGTTTTTACGGGTATCACATATCCGTTGATCTCGCAAGTTTCCCTACATTCTCTAGGAACCAATAAGGGTCCAGCGGGATGCAACCTCATAGTTTCCTTAATTACCATCTTTAAATACTTGAGTCCCTGAAATTCAATTTCTTGTACTGATAGCTTTCCTTTGAACACTTCTCGCACTTCCGCTTGTGCTTTTTCCAATATTTCAGGGTTCCTTATGAGTTCAGACATGGCCCATTCCACTGTTGATGAAGAGGTATCAGTTCCACCAGAAAAAATATCCTGTACATGCAAGACAACATTTATTTAACTTACTGTAGGTGATTAGATGGTTATGTATAAATTGTTTGCGTGGTTATGTTTAAAAATTGTGCGTGCATGGTCACAAAAGTTTGGTTTAATAATTTATTTAGTACCTAATAATTAGTTTTCAATTAAATAAATGTTAGTTAATTTTCTGTATTTACAATTGGTACACAAGTCTGACTGAGTGCATGCTAGTTATTTTTCTGTATTTATGAATAAAAAGTAGCTCTTCGTTTTTGGTTGCATACCACAAACCATTTATTCTTTTTGTTACTACTTTGGTGTCGAGTAAATAAGGACCTAATCCAACACGTAAGCATAACAAAGTAAAATGGGTAAATAGATACCGGAAAGGATATATACTTATTACTGTACTCGACCTAACCCGGATAACCCGTGACCGTTTCCAACCATTTTTCATTGTCGTCCCAAAGATATGCTGCTAGCTACAACTTAAGACACTATCGTAACAATAACAAAGTCAACTGTTTACAGTAATTCATAGGTTGAAATGTCTTAGATATATACTTACCAATATCACCGCTTTAATGTTGTCCGTTGTGATAGGAAACTCGAGATCACCACTACCTTTAAGTCTTAAAAGAATATCAAGCAAATCTTCTTTATTTGTGCCATCCTTAACCCCTTCTATGTTTTCCTTGTCCTTTTCATGTTCGGCAATGACATTATTAAGGATTTTGTCAAGATTTTGGTGAATTTTTTCCCTCTTGGAGTTCATACTTGTAAGATTATGAAGAAACTTATAAGAAGGAAACAAATCAGCTACATCAAATCCTCCCGATACGTCAGCAATACCCTTTAGCATATGAACCAGTGAATCTTGATCTTTGGGTATCTTTCCGAAAGCAGCTCTAGAAGTTATTGTATTCGTCAACGTACTAATCTTTTCTGATAGATTTATAGATGATCCTGAGGACGACAAAATCGATTCTATCATAAACTTGACTTCTTCTTCCCGAATATATGAAAATGACTGAACTTTCTTGGCACTAAGAAGTTCTAAGGTGCAGATTTTTCGGAGCTGTCTCCAGTAATTACCATATGGAGAAAACCCGATGTCGCTGTTGTTATACATAATGATCTTACTTGCTTGAATTTCAGGCCTATTTACAAACGCAAGATCGTTCTTTATCAAAATTTCTTTGGCCAATTGAGGTGATGAAACAACCAATGCAGAAACTTCACCGAGTTGAAGATGCATTAATGGACCATGTTTTCGAGCCAGGTTTCTAAGGACATGATGTGGCGGTTGTTGACTCACCATGGAAAACATGTTTCCAACAAAAGGAATTTTCCATGGACCAGGTGGTGGGAACTTTGAATTTGAATTTGGTTGTTTGATTATATTTATTAGCTTGATCAGAAAGAATATTATCACAGTAACTAGGACAGAAAATGAGATTTGGAATTCCATTAGACAAAAATAGAGAGAAAGGTGAAGAAATGGTTTTGACTTGTTTTGTGTTAACGTGGCTTCTATTTATAAGCAAAACATCAACATGGGATTCTTTTTTCTTATTTTTTTATTAACGGATCTGAAGTTCAACATGTACAAAACCGAATCATCAAGAATCAAAAATCTAGCCTAAAATTATCCGCATAGAGCAGAAACAAACAAGTAAAGCTAAACAAACAGCAATTACCAACAAGGTGGGTAAATAGCTAATAAAGCAAGCGAACAACCACAAACAATGTGTTGATGCATAATCCCAAGTTCTATATTGTGATGAGTTCTATTTGTAATGTTGCTTATAATTCAGTCATGTATGAACATTGTCATTGATATTTTGTATTTGATTTAATTAAGCAATGACGTGAAATCATTTAGAGCTGATTGGTTGGCAGCTCAGACCATCGACCGATGGTAGAGACCATCGGTCGAGGGACAAACACCATCGGCCGAAGGTCAGAGACCATCGACCGATGGACACTGTAAACTAATATAAATAGGGAAGTCGGGTTTCATTCTTAGGTTACAAACCCTACACCCTTTAGCCGATGTTTATTGATCTTGCAGGTGTCCTAGACCAAACCCCAACCGAATACACATCCTTAGGCGTCGATTACATCAACCTTAGTTGGTATTATTGATCGCGAAGAGTCTAAGTATTCGTTGACCTCATAGATTAGTGTTTTCCACCTCTAATCTATCTATAGCGATTAATCTAAGATCCTAAATACGTCTACAAAGTGGTATCAGAGCCGTGGATTGCTGATTTAATCGTTTTTGAATCGTTTAATGTGTTTTGGTTTTTAGGGTTTTTGGTCAAAACGGGTTTTTCATCAAAAGTTATAATCCTTACGTGTTTCTTTCAAGATTTTGTGTCTTTTTAGCATCTGAGTGTGTTTTCTAGGCTTTCCTCGTAATTGTTTGTGTTTTGGACGTCAAAATATTGCTAAAATCGAAGTTTAGATGAAAACCCTAGGTTTTTCTGCCCAGATCACGTAAGAACTACCCTCGGCCAAGTGTCTTTGACCATCGATCATTCGTCAGAGTCCCTCGACCGTTAGTCAATCTCATTCGCCCGATCGTCTCACCTAGATCCGGAGGAGAGTTTGTCATAACCTTGAGCAGTTTGCCTTTACCTTCGGCCATTCATCTGTAGACCATCGACCGTTCATCACACACCATCGGCCGATTGTACATTCCATCGACCGAAGGACTTAGAACTTACTTACTGCTACTTTAGTACTCACCATCGGCCGTTAGTCAAGGACCTCCGACTGACAGTCAAGGACCATCGACTGATTGTCACACCTTCGACCGACACTTTTTGTAACAATATTTTCAATACTTCACTTAATTAAACTTAATTAATTAAAATGTCGGACACTAATGAACAAGTAGCTAACGAATACAGTGCTTTAGTGATTGCTCCTGGACTTCAAAAATTAATACTTTCCGAAAGTGAGTCTGGAACTACCAATAAGGTCTCAAAACTGGATAATCTGAAAGACTTTTTGAACTGGAAAACACGGTTTACGATATATCTGAATGGTATCGATTCTAGACCATGGGAGTTTATTGAGACGGAATATGTGTGGCCAAATGGAGCAGATGGTGAACCAAAGGAAACTTCACAGTTCTATCCTGCTGAGCGTGAACAGTATAATTTGGAATGTAGGTGTTACGCACAGCTCACACAGGTACTGTCTAAGGAAATCTTTTAGCAGTTCAAAAACAGGAACAAGACTTCGTACACTCTTTGGCTTGCTCTTCAATCAGCCACAGAGGGTACAACTACTTATCGTGCCACTAAGGGTAAAGTTTTGAAGGATGAATGGAGAGATATCGCTTACTGGTTGCTGAAATGGCAGATTATGGGATAGAAGTGCCTGATGATAAGGAAGTCAGAGTTTTGAAAGATGGTCTTCCTGAAAGATGGGACCATGAAATTGAACGAATTCAGAACAGGTACATCGCATTGGGTCGTATGCTAACATTGACCACCTTTACATCTAAGTTGATGGAAAAGGATATCCAAGTTAAAGCAAAGAGAAAGAGGCTTGGTACTGTAGCTGCTTCTTCTACAATCGGGTCATTTTCTGGAGTTCATGCTCTATTACAGACAGCGTACATATCAACCAATACTGCACAGACATTGGCACCACAGTCAACGTCTAGTTTTTTCCATGCTAAATCTCAAGCTCAGAACTCTACAGTTAAAATGATTGAGTCTTCTCTGATTCAACAGACTCAGAGACCAGTGTTTCAAACAGAGAATATCAAAAAGAGGTCTCTAGAATCGATTTAGGAGGATATGGCACTGGCAGCTATTGTTGTTAACTCGTACAAGGACATGATTAGTGGTCATATAATTAATGGTCATCTTGAGAATGAAGATTATGACCAAATTGATGAGGATGAGATTGAGAGAATAGATATACTTTATGGTATGGGTAGTATTGTTAGACGAGCGAGAAAGTATTTGAAAAGAACAGGTCAAAGGACATTGAGCTTAAATCGTAACACTAAGTTTGGTTTTGACATGTCCAAGGTCAGGTGCCACAACTTTGATGAACTTGGTCATTTTAAGAGGATGTGTACAAGACCACCCAAGCCTGGTTTTCATAATCCATTTCAAACCACAACCATTGAAGTGAATCCAAAGCAAGTGAGTTCAAATGGGGAGAAAGATGTGACAGCAACTGGTCAATCCAAAGCATTGACTACTACTTATGCAGATGAGGTGTGTGATTGGTCTATTTCGGTAGACACTGAGAAAGCTAATGTTGTTTTCGTGGGTAGAAGTGAAGCTGAGATTGAGGAAGAAAGGATTGTGAGAAGAAATGCTGGTTGTATGGGTAAAGATAATCCTGATTGCGCATGCTATGTGTGCAAATGTGACGCTAGAATGAAAAGGGTAAAAGAGGTAATGAAGATGTGTCTTAAGAAGAGAATCTAGGATCAGTTGTATGATAAGTTCCGCAAAGCTAAGGACTTGTCTGATCTTGAGTTTACTACTGATTCTTCTTCTGATGATGAATCCTTGGGAATGAGTTGTCATACGGGTACCTGGTTTAGAAAAGAGCTTGAGCACTTGATCACCGGTGATGTTAAAGGTACATATGAGAAGATAGTTACGGTAAAGATTTCTGATAGTTCTGCTAAAGTTGAGGGCAAAGGAGGTTATGATGCTGATTATTCAGACAGTACAAGTTCAGAGTCTGAGTCAGAATCAGATGCAGATTCGCAGGTTGGTAGAAATGATTACGCGTTCATGGCTAACACGCCCGGTAATGACAAGGTATGTAATGAATCAGCTTCTTTTTGCTCTAAATGCATTGACCTTGAATAGGAGATAGCTAGACTTGAATGTGTAGTTTCTAAGCTAAATGAAATGCCCACTACTTGTGAAACCTTTCCTAAACTTAGACTTGAACTTAAGAATTTGAGTCTAGAAAATCAGATAAATAAGAAAAACTATGATGATGATCTTTTCTATCTTAATAAGCAGAAAGAGTATGTTGATGTCATTAAATCCTTAGAGAATCAGGTAGGTAACTTAAAATCAACTATTGTAGATGATGAGAAAGTGATTAATCTATATTTGAGCCAGATAGAAGCACTTAAGGCAGAAAAAGATTCATATAAGTTAAAGTATGAATCAGAAAAGGCTAGGATTGATAATTGGCAGAGAATGTCATATGTGACACAAACTTTTAATCATCCTAAGAAGAAAGGGTTAGGTTATGATCAGGTTGCCCCACCGCTTAAGAATGAGTATGTTAATAAGCCTATTGAGAAGAGTAAGGATCAGGTTGTAGAACCGCAGTATGGTAAATCTGAGGAAACACCTGTTAAGAGTACAAGTAAGGTTGTTGAGAGTAAGAAACCCTTAGAGATTGTCTATGAGACGGTGTCCGACACTGATGTCGACACCGAAGAAGACATCAAACCTTTTGTACTAGTGACCAAACCCATCACGATTTTAAAGAATCCAAAGAACGAAAATAATAGGAGTGAGAGTCAGAAGACTCCGATAAAGCGTGTAGAAAAGCCAAAACAAATTAGGAAGAAAACCACTCTGTCCACTCCTGTTAAGTTCGTTAAGGAAAGTAGTGCTTTGAAGTCACAGGTTGTTGATCTTAAAGATGAACATCCACCAAAAGGTGAGAGTTCCAATCCTGGAAGCGTGCTGAAATATGTTTCGCCTAGTCGTCGACGGACTGTTAATCAACAAGTCTCTTCACCCCTTATGACTAGACAACAGACTACATCACCTAGGAGACAGTTTTCACCTACTAGACGTCAATTGTTTGATTCTAATAATTTTGATAATGTTAATTGTTTCAATTGTGGGATGTTGGGACACAGGGCTGTGTATTGTAGACCCATTAGACATACACCACATAGGAAGATTGATCTTAGTCCTAAACGTGCTTTCAATAGAAGTTCATCTTCACCTGTGTTTAAATCTACTTCTGTTCAATCAAATGGAACTAAAGTTTTTCAAACAAATGATTACTACCGGAAACCATTACCGAAAAATACTGTTTGGAAACATAAATCAGAAGTTAAGGGTGTCCAAAATTCTGAAGGTCCTTCCGGATCTAAGGGACAATGGGTGGAATTGCCAGTGGTTGGCGTTGATGGGAAACCCACTGCCATTAGGGCATGGGTGGCCCTCTCTAACTAATCTTCTTATTTTCATGTGCAGGTCGTCTATAATCCACGCTACAGTACATGGATTGTTGATAGTGGGGCATCCAGGCACATGACAGGGAACTTGTCCTTGCTTTCAAATGTTAAAACAGTGAATGGAGGACCAGTTTCTTTTGCAGGTAGTGAAGGAGGTTTTATTACTGCACAAGGGGTGATAGAAAATAAGGATGTCAGCTTTGATAAAGTAAATTTTGTGGAGCAGATGTCGAACAATCTGCTTTCAGTTTCACAGGTTGCTGACAAAAAGTATACAGTTGCTTTTGATGAAGATTTTTGTTATATTTTGAAGAAAGAGTTTGTGATTCCGGAAGACATGATTTTGATGACCGCTCGAAGGTGCAAGGATTTATATATTCTTGATATGCGTAAGGCTCATGTTAAAGTCGCAACTGGCCACCAGGCTTTTGTTTCCAAGGCTACTGAACAAGAGTCTATAATTTGGCACAAGCGTATGGGTCATCTGAGTCTAAGGAAGATGAATAAACTAGTCCACAACGGACTAGTTGATGGTGTGAATGTTAAAAGTTTTTATATTCCTGAGGGTTGTCTTTCGTGTAAACAAGGGAAACAAACTAAGAAATCACATGCTACCAAGAAACATCATTCGGTAAATATTCCTTTGGAGTTGTTGCATATGGATCTTTTTGGCCTGGTTAATTGCAAGACTATCACTGGAGAGTCATACTGCTTGGTGGTTACAGATGCGTATTCACGTTTCTCTTGGGTTGTGATGCTGAAGCATAAATCAGATACTTTCGAGCACATTAAAGTTTTGATTCCGAAGCTTGAAAGTTTGTATAAGTTGAAAGTTAGAAAGATTTGTACTGACAATGGTACGAAATTCAAGAATAATCAGATGCTGCTGTTTTGTAATGAAAAGAGGATACAACAACAGTTCAGTCCTGCCTATACGCCACAGTCCAATGTTGTCGCAGAAAGAAAGAATAGGACATTAATTGAGACTGCAAGAACTATGCTAACTGATTCGTGTTTACCCATTGTTTTCTGGGGTGAAGCTGTGAGTACAGCGTGGTATGTGATGAACAGAGTTCTAGTGGTGAAAAGACACGGTAAAACTTTTTATGAACTGTTACACAAGAGAAAGCCTAACATTAAACATCTTGAACCCTTTGGTGCTCCCTGTACTATTCTGGTACGAGACACATGAGGGAAATTTAATTCAAAGGTTGTCTCTAGTATCTTCTTGAGCTATGGGAATCCGAATAAAAGAGTGTACAATACTAATTCTAAGTGTGTTGAAGAACGTTTCGAGGTTGATATTCAGCGTAACACTCCGGCTCGTGTTAGTAAAGGGTTCACATGGCAGTTTGAATATGAGAAATTGTTTGATTCTTTCAATCTTCCACCAGAAGTTACTGATGAAGGTGTAATAACTCAGATGTTGTTTGATTCACAAAACTCTACGAAAAATGTCATTACTATTCCAACGCAGGTTCAGAATCCGGTTTCTAGATTGCAACAAAATCCGCGGAGTGTTTTGGGTAATACTGATTCAAATGTGGATGGGGTAGTTGATACTGATGAAGACAGTGAGTTTGAAGAAGATAAGGGAGTTAATCGGACACGGTTGATAGAGGAACATCTCAATCCTCTTTATAATCAACCACCAACTGTAACAGTGCCTGAATAGCCAACTGAAGTAGGAGGTGTATGTAGATCAAACCGTGTTATCATGCCTCCAAAATTTCTAGATGATTATTTTGTAGATACAAGAGGAATTCCTCATATTGGCATTCCTCAGGCTAAGTCTAATGAAGTATCTACATCTGAAGTTCCTACTACTTCTGAGATACCCGTGGTAATTGAAAGTCCAACGGCAGCAGAAGATGTTGAAACAGAGAGTGCAAATATGGTGACAACTTTTTATTCCTCGTTAAATAAGACAGGGAGAGTATTTGTGCATGATCACTCATATGTGTGTCAGATTGAACCAAAAGATGCCTTTGAGGCATTAAAATATGATGAGTGGGTTAGTGCAATGCAGGAAGAGTTGTTACAATTTAAACATTTGAAGGTTTGGAGACAAGTCAATCCACCACATGGTTGTGAACCCTATGGTCTTTGATGGGTGTTGAAGAATAAGAAAGATGAACAGGGTATTGTTATTAGAAACAAAGCTCGGTTGATGGTAAAGGGATATCAACAAATCCCTGAGATTGACTATGATGAGGTATTACACCGGTAGCAAGGCTGGAAGCAATTAGAATTTTCTTGGCTTTTGCCTTCTTCATGGGATTTAAGGTTTATCAGATGGATGTGAAAAGTGTTTTTTTATATGGAGAGGTTAATGAGAAGGTATACGTTGAACAACCACCCGGTTTCGAAGATCCTCATTTCCTAGAAAAGGTTTATCGACTTGAAAATGCACTTTATGGTCTTCACCAAGCTCCTAGAGCGTGGTATGCCACGTTGTCCAACTATATGTTTGAAAACATTTTTCGGAGAGGTGTCATTGATCAGACACTTTTCATCAAGAAAAAGGGACAACATCTTATGTTAGTGCAGGTTTTGGTTGATGATATCATCTTTGGGTCAACGGATCAAGGTCTGGTTGATGAGTTTGAAAAGGTCATGCGGCGGAAGTTCAAAATCAGTTCCCTGGGAACTGTAAAGTTTTTCTTAGGTTTGCAGGTAGCTCAGACGGATAAAGGCATCTTCTTGCATCAGACCAAGTATGTTGCTGATATCCTGAAGCGCTTTCAAGTGGAAGCAGAAAGACCAGCTAAGACTCCGTTGTCAGTGAATCATGGGATCTCACCTAACTGTGAGTGTGCTAAAGTGGATCCTATGTTATACAGGGCAATCATTAGATCTCTAATGTATCTGACAGCTTCTCGACCAAACATTATGTTTGCGGTTTGCCCGTGTGCTCGTTATCAGGTGAATCCTAATGTTCATCACATGTTTGTGGTTAAGAAGATTCTGAGATATTTGAAAGATACACTGAGTTTAGGGTTATGGTATCCATGTGAGGATGGTTTTGATCTCACAGCTTATAGTGATTCTGACTATGGCGGTTGCAAGAAATATTTTAAGTCAACATCTAGGGGTTGTCAATTCCTTGGTAGCAAGCTAGTTACCTGACAGTGTAAGAAGCAGACATCAATGGCTCAGTCCACTTGTGAAGCAGAATATATTGTCATAGCCAGCTGTACAAAACAGGTTATCTGGATTCAACAGCAACTACGTGACTATGGTTAGCATATTTCTAACACTCATATTTATGTTAATAATACTGCTGCTATAGCTGTCACTAAAAATCCAGTAAATCATTCTAAAACGAAACATATAGGGATTAAATACCATTTCATTAGAGATTGCTGTGAGAAGAAGTTAATAGATGTAGTGCAGATAGACACTACAACCCAAAGGCCTGATCTCTTCACTAAAGCTTTTGATAAACCACGCTTTGATTACTTGTTAAAAGAAATAGGTATTAAATTGTTGAATGACGTGGTTCTTGAAACTGAGGTTCCTAACACAGAGGAACCTAACAAAGAGACTGAGTTGTGAATGCCTTAAAACTGCTTGTATAGTATGTGTAGTTTTGCATGGTAGTTTGTAGTTCATGTGCATGATTAATCCTCATTTGCATGATAGATAAATGTTTTCTGATGGTACTGCATGCTTGTTTATGTCTTTAGTTTGTTTTTATGCTTTTGTACAGAGAAGATTGAAAATCCATAAAAATCATAAAACCAGAAAATCAAATAAAAAGTTGAAAAATAGAAAATCCATAAAAATTCTGAAAATGAGTTGCTTATTCTATCTGTGGAGAAGTGATTGCAATACTGAAATGACATGTAAATGGTGAAAAACAAGTAATACAGGATGATTGATAATGTATTGCTAGACTTTATTGACTTAATTCTAGATAGAGATGATAACACTAACAACGCGTAAATATCATGATGAGGAAATCATAGAAAGGTTTACAGCGGTTGAGGGTAGTCACCTACTTATCACTGAATATGTACTGAGAAATGATTGTTCAGAAACTCAAAAGACAGTTGAGGTCTCCCCTACTACGATTTATACTCGGTAGCAAAGGATAATTTTGTGAGTCCCCAAGGTGAGCATATTTTGTCTAGGATGCATACTTGTTTCTATTTACCTTTATTGCTTGGGCCGAAAGTCAACAACATACATGTAGGGTATCCAAAGGGAGGTGTTCTCTCTAGATGGGTTGAGAAGTGCAATCTTATATCACAGACATAGAATGATTTGTACAATGCAACGTCATCGGGTTATAAATTTCATCATCAGAAGATTGGTTTTCTGTGCAGATACAACAAAAGTCAAAGACAGTGGTGCATCATCATGTATAGTTTTATTTATTTTCTTTGTTTTATTTATGTTATGTAATATAGCATGGAGTAAAGTGCAACATCAGAAAATCCAAAAAAAAAATGTGTGTATATGTTTATTTATTCAGAGTTGTAAATAAAATGATGCACCACATTACTGCAAGAGAATCATGGATCAAGAATTGAACTAACTTTACAGGATTCCTACATTATCTAAGTCTGAGATAATAGATGTTTCAATCAGAGAATTGTTTAGAAGATTTAGTTATCTACATCTGAGGGGGAGAAGTTTATCAGATCATCAGATATAGAGAACTTAAATCATTCAGTCCACATCACTAATTTGGTGGACTTTACATCTTTTGTCTGTGGTATGGGATTGTACCTATTGGCCTAGATAGCAGGGGGTATCTTCTGAAGGATATCTTAGTGTTCCATCACTAAAAATATATATTACTATCATACATCCAACATCATACATCATACGATTTCCGTTCAAGTATGGGGTTTATAGCGGCTGGTATACGTCTTTTCAAAGTATGCAATAAATTTGAGATAAAAAATGCTATCTAAAATGAAAAGTGTAAGTTTAAGGTAGAAGCTCATGGCTGACAGGATTGCTAGAAACATCGTGAGATGGTTCTATTCAATCAAATCGAAAGTACATTGATGTGATAAGAGGACAACGTCAATATATTTGTGCTCAATTGTTCTACCTGATACATCGTGCGATCTCAAATGAGGACTGACTTTGTGATCAAAATCTAACACTGAAAAATGTTAAAGTAATTAATTTAACGTGGTCATCGAAGTCTAGGGTGAAAGTTGGTAAATGCTAATTGATATATTTGAAAATTGTTCTGTATATGCTTTATTAAACATGAAAGTGTATAAGTTGTCAAATAACATGTCAAAATAAGTTCAGTTCTGATCCCCGAATCAAAATATTGAATCAATATGGTATGTCAACTCACAAAAACATGTGTTATGTTCTTCTTAGTGTTGCTCTTGATAAACAGTATTATTTGTTCTTATGATAATAACATCTAATTCCTGATTGTGCTATTGATTAATGGAACTGATGTTAGAAGCTGAATGATTGCAGACATGTAATGTTAAAGATTTACTGAATATGCCTGTTATAATATTGTTGATCATGACACACAGGATCTTGTACAGTATCTTGCTTTGTAGCTTTGCATGTGCTTATATATCTGAAAAATTCAAAAATATTTGCATTATTAGTTAGTTGCATGTGCATTTATGTTTTAATTATTAAGCTTGGCAACTCGTGTTTTTCTTTAAACCTGAAAATAAGTTGTTTAGAGCTTAATGGTACAAAGCGTGTTTAATTTTATACCATAGAGATCAGTCTCAGGGGGAGTGGATGTGAAAAAGAATGTAAATGTTGAAATTGAAAAGCTTTAAGTTTTGAAATTTTTAAAAGCTAAGACTACCGGTCGACAGCCAAGACCTCCGGCCGTAGGAAAAGATGATTGACCGATTGTCCAGAACATCGGGCCGTAGGTCTAGACCATCGGCCGATGGTCACTGAATGGGTATAAAAGGACCCAGACTCTATCAGGTCAGTCACTTGGTGTTTTTGGAGAGATTTTTCAATTGATTTTCAAGTAAAGGCGATAGGAGTTTTTGACCGATCGTTTTGTGTACTTTTTCATTGTGATCACAACGCCGTAATCAAGGTATTCTAATTCGATTTCATTTGTTAGTTATTATTGATTTTAGGTTTGGAAAAGTTAAAACCTTTAGTGCCTAATTCGATGATGTTTTGAGTTGTTTTGGGTAATTGATTGATATGTTAATGTTAATCGACATTGTCTGATCCCTATCCGCATGATTTTGATCAAAATAACATTGATTTGGTGAAAAAGGGTCAATTATTTGGGTTCAGATCTGAAGAACTACCCTCGGCCGACGATCTCTGACCATCGACTGATGGAGTCTTACATTCGTCCGTAGGTCTTCACCTTCGGCCATAGGCCCCAAAGTAGAACAGATGGTGAAATCTTAGGAGCTTTTCTAGACTAACTGCCGAAGGTCTACACCATCGGACTGATGGTCAACTCCATCGACTGATGGTCATTAGTTTGGACCGATTGTGCAGTTTTATACTTTGTTTGTGTAATTCTTAGATTTCTGATTGCTTTGTTAATGTTTATCAAATGTTAGTACTCGTAGTTTGTCTAAGAATGTCAGGTGGTTCATTCGTTGGGCAATGGATGTTTAACATCGACCGTAGGAGAATCTTAGCTAGGGAACGACCTATCCGAGTGGAACAAAAGGTCATTGCAACTCACAAGACCTATGATCTTTGGGAACACATTAGGTGTCAGGCATTTCTAGACATCGGGGATTATTACTGTCCCCAATTGGTGAGTGAGTTCTATGCTAATGTGGTTTTAGAAGATGGTAAAAAGAAATATGTTCACTCTGGTCTATTTGATCAACAGTATAAGTGGACCATGGAGAAATTTTCAAACCTCTTGAATATTCCTCACACTGGTGTTAAACTATTATATCCTAGTAAAGATCTAAGAAAGCTTCCCAACAAGTTCAATCTGTCTGACATAATTGCAAGGATATGCAAGCCAAGATGAGTAGCTAGTGTTGGTAGGGTTGAGATAAGTGACGACGACGTGTTTTATCATCTTGAACCTCACATGAGGATAATCAAACGAAATGTGACTTTTAGGAAAGATGGGGATAATGTTTTGAGTGGTACTGAGGCTCTGCTATTGTACTGTCTCCTTGATGGCATTAAGGGGAACATGGGTCACTTTCTAATCAATGTGATTAAAGACTTTCTTGAGTCGAAAGAACCATTTCCTTATGCGGCACTATTGCATAACATGTTTGAGAAACTCGGCGTGGTACAATACGTCAAAAATCTAGTGCCAGAAGATCCCATTGTGGGATAAGTAATTTCGTGTTAATGGTTATGTATTTATTCTTGTTTAATGTATTTTCATCTTGGTGTGTAATTTGATAATGCTAGCCTGTTAGCATTAATACATTATTCTGAATTTGTAATAACTCTGTTTAGGACATGTAATCGTGTGATCATGACATTGATCTACTATGAATAATGATGTAATATATCTTGTGATGATTACACTGTGTTAACTGCTATGTCATGAATATGCGATACTGATTTGAATTGTATTTGCAGTTATTATTCATAATGTCAGGTGTGCAAATTGACCCAGAGCAGGTTGTTCATGGATCTTATACTGATACTGAATCTTTAGGAGGTCCTGAATCTGCTAATCTTCTAGGATTAAAAGCTTGCAATGGTTCCAATCTGACTGCTTGTTTGAATAAGAAAGGTCCTAATGCTCCTAAATACAAGGGGGTGATCGAGTTTTTGAAACGTTCTCGAGTTTATGCTGCTGTGTCTATGCCCTGTACAACTTATTATTCTCATCAGATGGAATTCTGGAAACATGCAGGATTGAAACTGAAAATGACAAGAGGGTGATTGTGAGCTCAGTTTTTAATCAAGAGGTAAAGGTGTCTGAGGAGATAATTTGGAACACGTTTTTATTTGAAGATGAGGAGGACATGCCTAAGAAACTATCAAAGACCAAGATTACTGGGTGCATGCTGAGGTGTAAATATGCTGGTGATATTTCTAAGGCTACAATCAAAAGAAGTTGATTCACTCCACCATACCGATATTTGTCTCTGGTGGTGCTTCGATGTTTGAGTCCGTTACAAGGAGTTTTTTGATGAGTTAAGTGAGATTTATCAAGGGGATGTCTGCTTCTTTGGTGCTGAAGGCTGATTTTAATTTCTCTGGGGTTATCTTTTATTTGATGGTTGACAATGTGACCAGCAAGATGTATTTGATTTATCCAAGGTTCTTGCAGATAATGATCAACAATCAAACCAATGATTTGCCTAGACTGAAAAAGGATGTTATTGAGCTGAAGCATATGACTGATCTTACATTTAATAGACTAAATTAGAAGAAGTGCAAGTGATGGCAAGCTTGTGTGTCATCTTGCGAGAGAAAATTATCAGTGCCTTCTAAGGAAAAAGTGGAGAAATGAAAACAGTGCTTCTGATAGATAACCTGATTTTGAAGTGGCTAACAGTGATGAAGAAGTTGATCAACCGGTAAATCCTCAAGCTGCTGGCGGATCTGGTACTAGTGTTTTAGTTGATGAGATGGGAGGAGTTCATCCTGATGTTGGTGATGATGATGCCTCTAGAGGTTTGAAGAGGAGAATGGTTGAAGATGAGAGTTCTCAAGTGTCAACAATGTTTAAACTGAAAAGGAGGTTCCGACTTGTTTATAAAGATGGCGGTGGATCATCTGCTGGAACTCCTCGGGGAACACAACCACCACCAACTCAAGGACAACAACAACAACAACAACAACAACCGAAATCAACACATGAATCTCCGCCTGTGGTTCAACAAGTTTTTCTGGAGACTGTGTCTACTCCTACTCCTGAAGCTCCTTCACATGCTGGAACTGAGGGAGGTATTGGATCTTCAACTCTCCGTACGTTAAATGATTTATATGTGCAAGCTATGGCTGATAATCTGAGAATGCGAAAGGAAATGGATGAGAAGTATGAGAAGCTGCAAGAGGAGAACAGGGTTAAGTCTAAAGATGTTGAACGGTTAACTATGCAGGTTGACCTGTTACAGAAAAAGGTTAGTGATCATTCCTTGCTGCTGACAGATGCTAAGAGAGAGGTAGAAGAGGCTAAATAGTTGGTGGCATCAGCTATTTCAAGGCTGAATGCTTGGGATGAAAAATTTGAGTTGATTGAAATGATAGAGGACAAGCCTGAAAACAGAGTGGTGGAGGCTCCTGGTTCTTCAAATGCCACTGCACTGTCAGTAATTCCTCTTAATATTGATTATAGTTTTAGTGAATTCTTTTCTAAACAGGATGAGCTCAAGCATTCTGTTGTTTATGATGATCTAGAAGAGGGAGAAATCCCTCACAACCTCTCTAGAGCAGAGCTGGATGAACTGGTGCGTCTAGAGCAAGAAGAGGCTAAAGCAGCTGACACACAGTCCGACGATCCTCCTTCTGAGGATGATTCTTTTGGCCCAAAGATTACTGAGGGTTTTAGTGATAAGGATGTGGATGATCTAGTTAAGGATGTAACTCATGAAGAATTTACTACTTATCAAAATGATAAGAATGAAGATCATCCTGGTTTTGATGAGTTGTTTAGAACAAATGATGAGATTTTGAATCGAAGGTGTAAAGAGAAGGAACGAACTGAAGTTTTGCCAGAAGGTTTCTTACCAGTTAAGTATAATAATGAAGCAGTTGAGAAATTAGAAGCTGATTGGAAGGATATTTGGAGGATTAGGAAGTATTGTGAGAAACCGAAGCTTGAGCCAAAGTATTTGAAGATGATAAATTTGAGGAAAAGTGCGAAGGGAAGAATTATAGCCTGGACATACATTGACGAATTCAATATATTTGCGGTTAAATGAGGATTTGGTGTTGATTACTTTAAACATTGTCATGAATTCAAGTCGTTACCATACTTTGAGCTGATGAAAATTGCTAGGTTGAGAATGTTATATTGTGGTATGAATGATCTATCTTTGCTGTTGGTAAAGAAGATTTGAATTGCCTTTAGATCAAAGGATTGGGAAGGATTTAGACCACAGTTTCCTAGGATTAGTTACAAGGTTGATCCTCGAACTGGTGAATCTCGAAGGATTGTAAAGTACAAGCGAGCAAAGAAAACGAAGAAAGTACCTTTGAGGAAATTACCGCAAAATTGGAGTCAGAGATTCAGATGGTGGTTTTATGATGATCGTTCAGAGGAAGCTGTGATTGTGTTAGATAAAGCTAATGAGCATGATATAGATTGCATTCGTGTGTTGGATCCAATTTTGTTGAGAAACTGTACCGAGGCTGATATTTTTTACATTGTACTACAATCGTATGCTTTATAGACGGGAGAACAAGGTGTAGGCTGAACAGTATGTGAAGGTGGCGAAGCTGTGTTATTTGAACAACATGGTGATTAATCCGTACGAATGAATCTGATGATGACTGAAGACTTTTGATATAGAACTAGGTCTTAAGGGGAGTTTGTTGATGCATAATCCCAAGTTCTATATTGTGATGAGTTCTATTTGTAATGTTACTTATAATTCAGTCATGTATGAACATTGTCATTGATATTTTATGTTTCATTTAATTAAGCAATGACGTGAAATGTTTTAGAGCTGATTTGTTGGCAGCTCAGACCATCGACCGATGGTAGGGACCATCGGTCGAGTGACAAACACCATCGGCTGAAGGTCAGAGACCATTGACCGATGGATACTGTAAACTAATATAAATAGGGAAGTCGGGTTTCATTCTTAGGTTACAAACTGTAACACCCCGCGTTTTTCCGTTAAATTTATTTTTAACACCATTTTTTTTAGATAATATCTTCCGTTATCTAAATTAGTACTTTTCGTTAACGAACGTTCTTAATATTTCTGTTATTTGATTATAACATCTCCCGTTTACTCTCGTGTGTTTAAATATTTCGTTCGGTTAATTCACGCACCCGATATCAAATTCGAGGGACCAACCTTGCCAATTGACCAAAAATATGACTAAGTCAAATAGTCAAAGTATCACCTCCTCTATTCATTTCACCTCTTTCCTTCTTCATACTTCCATCTTTTTCTCTCAATCTTCAAACAAGAAATTCATCATCCAAATCCAAAACAAGAAGCAAACATCAAAATAAATTACATATTCGTGATCCTCTCTCCGGCTAGAGAGTGGGATAGATGGCTTTATCCTTTCTCGGGTTCCGGTTTGCGGGTTCAAATACTAGTGAGGTAGACAACCTCATGTCATGCGTGAAAATAGTAAGGACCTTGCCTACGGGCTCATTGGGACACTCCGGGGATAGATAGTCAATGGCCTATGAGGAAGACATCTCCTCTGTTTTTACTCTTCTCGATTTGGTACCAATTTCATCTCGTTTGGGTAACATTTCTAAAACTCTAGATTTCTCAAATTCATTTTATAGACTTGAAATGGTGTTAGTTAGTGTCTATGGCTCGTGTCTAGCATGAATATATGATTTATTTGCTCGATCATGTTGTTTTGCATAAACTAGCATGAACTTGAAATGGGTGTACTTAATCTTTGATTTTGGATGATCAAATGTTGTTTAAATATTAAAGTTCATGTATTAAATGTGTTACTAGCATCATTAGCTTCATTTTGATGTGTAGGCTGATTTAGAAAAGCTTCATTTACAAAATTGATGAACTCATGATTCTTGGTTAGGGTTTGATAGACTTAAAATGAACTTTTAATGCATAGAATGCTTATTAATGTTGCTAGTAAGTGTTTAGTTGTATTGTATGTTTCATTACATTCAAAACGGCGTATCGTATGTGTAAATTGGATTCCCGAGTCATAAAATGCATTTTTAAGAACTTGAAACTTTGATTTTGAACATTTAACTATCATTCGACGAGGTTTTTGTTTTTGTTAATGATGAATTTGATTGATGATATGTGTTTAGTTGTATTCCTTGTTAAATTACCTTTCCAACGATATAAGATACGTGTTTTGAATGTTTACGGTTCATAAGTTATGTTTATTTGAAGTTTGGTTCGAGCATATACATGAAACAGACCAGCATTTTTTGTGTGTGTTAAGACGCGGCGCGGCTCCTCTAGCCACGACGCAGCTTAAAGCGTGGAAAGTGGGCTGTACAAAATTTCCAATTTTTGTAAAATTCTACCTATGCTACGCAACTCCGATTGACATGAAACTTGGCCAACATGCTTATATATGACTTTTAAGCTTAGAAAAATTGTCCGAGACCCGACCGGAGCACGTTGACTTTTTCGTTGACTTTGACCAAAGTTTGACTTTTAGTCAAACTTAACCAAACACTTATGCAATCGTTCTAACGTGCCTTTATACTTGATTCTTGCATGAAACTTGACAACGTGATTCACATGCTATACTATTCGAGTCATAACGAGCCATAGGACTAATTGAACACATTTCACCCGACCTTGTGTCGTAACCGGTTAATTGATACAACTTACTTGTTTAGGTCAAGGCTAAGAAAATTTCATGCACACGTTTACTTTGTGAAGTACATTTATACTCGTGCACTCGATGTGAGATCATAGTCCCGTCTTTCAACAATTTTTATACTTTAAATCATGGGATGAGAAACATATACAGTTTTATACTACATACTTTTATGCTTTGAACACAAGTACGAAGAAACAAACATTCCACAGCGAGTTTTTACAAAAATCCTCAATTAGATTATCATTAGTTACACTTGCCGGGTGTAAGCGAGAACTTATGTTGTATGGCCATACGGGTTTGACAAACCCTCATTCGGACGGTTCGCTACCGTTATTGGATGAAATATATTTTCGAGAAACAGTGTATGTTCTAACACTATTGTGATGGGGTTCTATGGAAGGAAAGTTAAGCCTTGATAATTGGGTGCTCGCGAACATACTTTTGGAATGCAAACTATTTGGATGATCAATTTTATGGAAATATTAAATCTTGTGGTTCAAAAACAACGTTTATTAACACACCTATGATTTCACCAACGTTTTCGTTGACAGTTTTCTATATGTTTCTCAGGTTCATACTTGGCTACTTGATACATGCTTCCGCATACTTCAATTACTTGCTTGGGGTCAACCATGCATGCATACGCTAGGGATAGCATCTTTGGATTTAAACTTAAAGCATATCTACTTAAACTATTTATAGCAACCGTGATATTAAACTAATTATGTCGCAAGTTATTTCATTTATACTTTATACTTTTGTAAACTTAAACTTGTTGTCGAACCATTTGGTAAACTAAACTTTGTAAATCTTGTACTTTTCAAATGAATGCGATATAATTTTGGTCAAACGAGTCTCATTTAGGGACTATGACCACGTTACGGGACCTAAGTTAATGGCGCCGTCAATGACGAATTTGTCGGGTCACTACAGATGGTATCAGAGCGTTGGTTGTAGGGAACTAGGATATGCATTAGTGTGTCTGACAGAGTCGTTAGGACGCATTAGTGAATCTAGACTACAACTGGATAGTTAACCATTGCATTCTGACTTGTATTTGCTATAGATAACACTTACTTGACTACTTGTTCATTTACACTTGAATCTTCCTAGGTGAACTCCATAATGGTACCAAATTTCCATCATACGAACCTGTACTCTACCACTTTCTGGTAACATACGTAAACTTGAGATTCATACGCGTAAGGAGAACGACGACTTTATTAGTCACTCTAGTTCGGGAACTCTGTCTCCCATGTTGTTATTCACCACCATCCCAGCTTACTATCCACAAGTGCTACACAGTTTCCACCACTATGGAAACTACGGGCCACTATCGATATTACACCAGTGTTCCTTACTATCTACCACTTCTTGTTACTACCACCACTACTCTAGGTGAGTATTGTCATCACTACTTATCACTACGGTGCGTACTACTCGTTATCATAATTCGTTACTCGTTTCATGCCTAAAGACATTATTGTTTGACTTGAACCGCATTGACGTGAACAATCATTTATGCACTTCCCTCGAAAAACGCATCTTCAGGGTTGCACTAATTCTTTCGATTTAATACGAGTCATGTTAGAGACGTCGTTACACTTTGTTCATTTTAAATCTTCACGATTACACGAACTTGATTTTATGAAGTGATGTGGGAATGGAGGTATGAGTTAGTGTAATATAATGACACTCGATCAACGTGGTTATATTATAGTAAGTCATACCAAAGTTCTAATGACTCGTGAAGGTGATTGGACTCGATCAACCTAATCACCATCATGTGCCATGTACATGACTTCATTTTCTTGTTGGACATCCAAAAACTCCGAGAATATTGATAACAACCATACTAGGGACACATCTTCGGTTATTGTCGAACCATATTTATACTTCCGAATGAATGACAAATTCTTTCAACTTCAAACATATGTTACACGTGTATACTATGTCGTCTTCGCACAGTTTTAATCGACGAACTACAAAATGTTTGGTATGCTCACATCGAGGCGGAAACTTCTCTCGCATTACACTCGTACTTTCGTTTAAGGAAATATTTTATCTAAATTCTCAATGGAGAGAGAGACTCTTCACATTATACTAGTATTCACCATGAGGGAGAATAGTCCTAACGAACATTTTTGAAAACCGATAAATCTTCCGCGGCGCGAAATTCTTGAGAAACAGAAACTTGTTCCAACAAACGTTTTCAGGTCTTAACAAGCTTGTTCAAATGTATCTTAAAAGAACTGTACCTCATTTCGGATCGAGATCCTCGTTCACTTCTAAATTTCAGGGTGCTTTACAAAAAGCCTCGGGACCACATTTAAACATGAGTACAACACATCAACCACATCCCGAAGGACCAAACAAACATACGATTCAAACCTTGGAAACCATAATACGAGTTCGTGTTATCGACTTCAAATTTACTTGAGGAAAAGTACTTGCCTTTAGTCAAATTCTCTTACTACAAAATTTTCTTTCGTGTACTAAGGCCGCACCTTTTTGAAACTTTATATGACCGCAATTATCATTCTACAATTTATTGGGCCTACGTAGGCAACAATCAAACCACCAGAATCGAACTCATTCATGAAATAAATATTAAGATCGTTCAAATCCAAGAGAGGCCCAAGGCGATCCGTAGTAGCCGAAAGAGCCATGCAAATGTTAGACGTAAACCTTTCGAATTCCAAGTGGGTAAACGCGTAATGTTAAAAGTCGCACCTTGGAAAGGTGTAATCCGTTTAGGGAAACGTAGAAAGCTAAATCCGCGATATTTTGATCCTTTTAAAATCTTGGGGCGTTTTGGACCCATTGCTAGCCATTTAGATTTTCTGACTTATTTGAGTCTCGGTTCATCCAACATTCCATGTATCAACTTAAAGAGGTGTCTTTCCGAACAAGAACTTGTTATTCCTTTTGATGAACTCACTATCGATGACAAACTTCACTTCATAGGGAAAATCGTTGAAATTGTGAATCGTGAAACCAACTCTAAAACGACGTAAAATCCCGACTGTCAAAGTTCGTTGAAGTGCCCAAGGAAGTACCCTCACTTATTCATAAAATTGGCAACGCAAGATCTCGAGGAAGAAACAACGACTACTACTTCCAACTAAATTTCGGGATGAAATTTCTTTTAAGGTGTGGGTAATGTAACATCCCGCGTTTTTTCGTTAAATTTATTCTTAACACCGTTTTTTTAGATAATATCTTCCGTTATCTAAATTAGTACTTTTCGTTAACGAACGTTCTTAATATTTCTGTTATTTGATTATAACATCTCCCATTTACTCTCGCGTGTTTAAATATTTCGTTCGGTTAATTCACGCACCCGCTATCAAACTCGAGGGACCAACCTTGCCAATTGACCAAAAATATGACTAAGTCAAATAGTCAAAGTATCACCTCCTCCATTCATTTCACCTCTTTCCTTCTTCATACTTCCATCTTTTTCTCTCAATCTTCAAACAAGAAATTCATCATCCAAATCCAAAACAAGAAGCAAACATCAAAACAAATTACATGTTCGTGATCCTCTCTTCATCCTCTTCGATTTGGTACCAATTTCATCTCGTTTGGGTAACATTTCTAAAACTCTAGATTTCTCAAATTCATTTTATAGACTTGAAATGGTGTTAGTTAGTGTCTATGGCTCGTGTCTAGCATGAATATATGATTTATTTGCTCGATCTTGTTGTTTTGCATAAACTAGCATGAACTTGAAATGAGTGTACTTAATCTTTGATTTTGGATGATCAAATGTTGTTTAAATGTTAAAGTTCATGTATTAAATGTGTTACTAGCATCATTAGCTTCATTTTGATGTGTAGGTTGATTTAGAAAAGCTTCATTTACCAAATTGATGAACTCATGATTCTTGGTTAGGGTTTGATAGACTTAAAACTAACTTTTAATGCATTGAATGCTTGTTAATGTTTTTAGTAAGTGTTTAGTTGTATTGTATGTTTCATTACCTTCAAAATGGCGTATCGTATGTGTAAATTGGATTCCCGAGTCATAAAATGCATTTTTAAGAACTTGAAACTTTGATTTTGAACATTTAACGATCATTCGACGAGGTTTTCATTTTTGTTAATGATGAATTTTATTTATGATATGTGTTTAGTTTTAATCCTTGTTAAATTACCTTTCCAACGATATAAGATACGTGTTTTGAATGTTTACAATTCATAAGTTATGTTTGTTTGAAGTTTGGTTCGAGCATATACATGAAACAGACCAGCATTTTTTTTTTGTGTTAAGCCGCGGCGCTGCTCCTCTAGCCACAGCGCGGCTTAAAGCGTGGAAAGTGGGCTGTCCGAAATTTCCAATTTTAGTAAAATTCTACCTATGCTACGCAACTCCGATTGACATGAAACTTGGCCAACATGCTTATTTATGACTTCTAAGCTTAGAAAAATTGTCCGAGACCCGACCCGAACACGTTGAATTTTTCGTTGACTTTGACTAAAGTTTGACTTTTAGTCAAACTTAACCAAACACTTATGCAATCGTTCTAACGTGCCTTTATACTTGATTCTTGCATGAAACTTGACAACGTGATTCACATGCTATACTATTCTAGTCATAACGAACCATATGACTAATTGAACACATTTCGCCCGACCTTGTGTTGTAACTGTAGTGACCCGAACTTTTCCATGTTTATATATATTAATTGAGATTGATATTTACATGATTAAATGTTTCCAACATGTTAAGCAATCAAACTTGTTAAGACTTGATTAATTGAAATATGTTTCATATAGACAATTGACCACCCAAGTTGACCGGCGATTCACGAACGTTAAAACTTGTAAAAACGACATGACGATATATATATGGATATACATATGGATAACATGAGATTATGATAAGTAAGTATCTCCATAAGTATATTAACAATGAGTTATATACATATAAACAAGACTACTAACTTAGGGATTTCGAAACGAGACATATATGTAACGATTATCGTTGTAACGACATTTAAATGTATATATATCATATTAAGATATATTAATATATCATAATATCATGATAATATAATAATTTAACATCTCATTAGATATAATAAACAATGGGTTGACAACATTAATTGAGATCGTTAACTTAAAGGTTTCAAAACAACACTTACATGTAACGACTAACGATGACTTAACGACTCAGTTAAAATGTATATACATGTAGTGTACTTAGATGTATTAAAATAATTTTGGAAGACTTCAAGACTTATATCAAAACACTCATACTTAACAAAAATGGTTACAGTTACTTTCCCATTCTTTTCTTTCATCAAGAATTCTAGTCGTATTCTTACCCGTATTATACACAACTTCAAAACGTACTTACTATGGGTATATACCAATAGGAACTAGCATGGGATTCCACTCTTGATTATGTCATGTATGACTAATCAATTTTAACTTCTACCATGAGCTAGTCAACTAACTAGAACTCCTTTTAACCCCACTCACCACTCACCAATTACCACTCATCATTCACTCCATTTCACTTCCAATTCTCTTTCTAATTCTCTCTCAACACACACACACTATTATGAACGTATTTTTCCAGTAGTTAATCATCATCTTCATCAAAAATCACTTCAAGAATCAAGCTATAATCATCATAGGAAGAACAATTCAAGAACACTTCAAAAATCCCTTCAAGTTTACTAATTTACTTCCAAGCTTTCTAATCCATTCCAAGTAATCATCTAATATCAAGAAACCTTTGTTATATACAGTAGGTTATCTTTCTTATTCAAGGTAATATTCATATTCAAACTTTGATTCAATTTCTATAACTATAAACTATCTTAATTCGAGTAAAAATCTTACTTGAACTTGTTTTTGTGTCATGATCCTACTTCAAGAACTTTCAAGTCATCCAAGATCCTTTGAAGCTAGATCATTTCTTGTCACTTCCAGTAGGTTTACCTACTAAACTTGAGGTAGTAATGATGTTCATAACATCATTCGATTCAAATATATAAAACTATCTTATTCGAAGGTTTAAACTCGTAATCACTAGAACATAGTTTAGTTAATTCTAAACTTGTTCACAAACAAAAGTTAATCCTTCTAACTTGACTTTTAAAATTAACTAAACACATGTTCTATATCTATATGATATGCTAACTTAATGATTTAAAACCTGGAAACACGAAAAACACCGTAAAGCCGGATTTACGCCGTCGTAGTAACACCGCGGGCTGTTTTGGGTTAGTTAATTAAAAACTATGATAAACTTTGATTTAAAAGTTGTTATTCTGAGAAAATGATTTTTATTATGAACATGAAACTATATCCAAAAATTATGGTTAAACTCAAAGTGGAAGTATGTTTTCTAAAATGGTCATCTAGACGTCGTTCTTTCGACTGAAATGACTACCTTTACAAAAACGACTTGTAACTTATTTTTCCGACTATAAACCTATACTTTTTCTGTTTAGATTCATAAAATAGAGTTCAATATGAAACATAGCAATTTGATTCACTCAAAACGGATTTAAAATGAAGAAGTTATGGGTAAAACAAGATTGGATAATTTTTCTCATTTTAGCTACGTGAAAATTGGTAACAAATCTATTCCAACCATAACTTAATCAACTTGTATTGTATATTATGTAATCTTGAGATACCATAGACACGTATACAATGTTTCGACCTATCATGTCGACACATCTATATATATTTCGGAACAACCATAGACACTCTATATGTGAATGTTGGAGTTAGCTATACAGGGTTGAGGTTGATTCCAAAATATATATAGTTTGAGTTGTGATCAATACTGAGATACGTATACACTGGGTCGTGGATTGATTCAAGATAATATTTATCGATTTATTTCTGTACATCTAACTGTGGACAAGTAGTTGTAGGTTACTAACGAGGACAGCTGACTTAATAAACTTAAAACATCAAAATATATTAAAAGTGTTGTAAATATATTTTGAACATACTTTAATATATATGTATATATTGTTATAGGTTCGTGAATCAACAGTGGCCAAATCTTACTTCTCGGCGAAGTAAAAATCTGTGAAAGTGAGTTATAGTCCCACTTTTAAAATCTATTATTTTTGGGATGAGAATACATGCAGGTTTTATAAATGATTTACAAAATAGACACAAGTACGTGAAACTACATTCTATGGTTGAATTATCGAAATCGAATATGCCCCTTTTTATTAAGTCTGGTAATCTAAGAATTAGGGAACAGACACCCTAATTGACGCGAATCCTAAAGATAGATCTATTGGGCCTAACAAACCCCATCCAAAGTACCGGATGCTTTAGTACTTCGAAATTTATATCATATCCGAAGGGTGTCCCGGAATGATGGGGATATTCTTATATATGCATCTTGTTAATGTCGGTTAGCAGGTGTTCACCATATGAATGATTTTTATCTCTATGTATGGGATGTGTATTGAAATATGAAATCTTGTGGTCTATTGTTACGATTTGATATATATATAGGTTAAACCTATAACTCACCAACATTTTTGTTGACGTTTAAAGCATGTTTATTCTCAGGTGAATATTAAGAGCTTCCGCTGTTGCATACTAAAATAAGGACAAGATTTGGAGTCCATGTTTGTATGATATTGTGTAAAAACTGCATTCAAGAAACTGATTTCGATGTATCATATTTGTATTGTAAACCATTATGTAATGGTCGTGTGTAAACAGGATATTTTAGATTATCATTATTTGATAATCTACGTAAAGCTTTTTAAACCTTTATTGATGAAATAAAGGTTATGGTTTGTTTTAAAATGAATGCAGTCTTTGAAAAACGTCTCATATAGAGGTCAAAACCTCGCAACGAAATCAATTAATATGGAACGTTTTTAATCAATAAGAACGGGACATTTTAGTTGGTATCCGAGCGTTGGTCTTAGAGAACCAGAATTTTGCATTAGTGTGTCTTATCGAGTTTGTTAGGATGCATTAGTGAGTCTGGACTTCGACCGTGTTTACTTGAAAAATGATTGCTTAACAAATTTTGTTGGAAACTATATATTTTTAACATGTGAATATTATGTGATATATTAATCTCTTAACGCGTTTGATATTATGTGATAGATGTCTACCTCTAGAACAAGTCCCATTGACTCACCTAATAATAATGAAGAGTCAAATGTAAATTGGAATGATTCGTGGACTGATTCACAAGTTCCCGAAGAGGAACCGGAAGAAGAGTCGGAACCAGAAGAAGAATCGGAACCGGAAGAAGAATCGGAACCGGATGAAGAAATAGAACCGGTGGGGGAAATAATAAAACGGTTAAGTAAAAGAAAATCCTCAACCAAACGACCAAGGATAATTATGGTCAATGGTGTTTCCGCTAAGGATGCAAAATATTGGGAGGATTACCAATTCTCCGATGAATCGGATTCCGACGAGAATTCCGATGATGTTATAGAAATTACCCCAACTGAATTTAAAAAGGCAAAAGAAAATAATAAGGGAAAGGGCATAAAAATAGAGAAATCTAATTCCAACCCCGATGAACTTTATATGTATCGTCAACCCCCGAAGTCCTTAAGTTGTAACAATGACCCGGGAACCTCTAAACCACCAGGTTTTTCTAAACCAATGTGGAAAACGACGGCTCGTATTAGGGAAACATCATATATCCCTAGAAACCTGGCAAAACGAACCAAAACCGAAGAAGAAGAAACAAGCGAGCCGGAATAAGATAGTTGTATTCGTGTGGTGTAATATATGTAATATAGTGTGCTTATGCTTTATGATATATGTAAAAATTGCTTGTATTAATAAGTATTTTTTTTATGAATCTAACTCTTGTCTATTTTACAGTATAAAAACACAAAATGGATAGACAACCCAATATTTTAAGAGACCTACCCGGAGACATGATTGATGAAATCTTGTCTAGTGTCGGTCAGAATTCTTCGGCACAACTATTTAAGGCGAGATCAGTTTGTAAGACATTCGAAGAACGTTCCAAGAATGCCTTGGTTTATAAAAGGCTTTCGTTCGAAAGATGGGGGATATCACATTGGGAAATCCATAAGTTACGATGTGTTTACTTTGACGCATATATTGCGGGGAACCCAAATGCTATTTTACGCAATGGGTTAAGAAATTATTTTGACTCAATATATCCGAATATTGGACTTCGTGATTTAAAAAAAGCGGCTAACATGCAACATAAAGAAGCATGTTATGCTTACGGATTAGTAATGTTCGCTTCTCACCAAAGTGAGAACAAGAACATCGGCCTACAACTATTAAACAAAACGTTCCCACAAGTGACGGAGTCGGTAATTGGGGTAAGAAATGAGGTTTTTAGATTGTTACGGGACTGTTGGACATTACGTAACCCTCGTCCCTTTGACGACGTTACAACACGCTGTCTTATCAACGGCCATAACGGTTATGTTCCACAAGACCAAGGATGGGAAGTAGTCCTAGTAAAACCAGAATGCATGACTTGTTTCTGGACGTATGAATTACGTGTCTTTATTGCCTTTGCTGAACGACTTGTGTACTAGCTAGAATTATCTTCACAACTATCTTGTATCAAAGTTATTGTGTGCTATATTTCATGCTTTATGTAAAATAAGCGGTATTGGAAGTTTGTAAAATATTGTATAAAAGTTTGAACGCGAAATATTATTATAATCAGTTTTTCATATAGAATTGTAGTAGTTGAATTGTATATTAGCTACTAAGTATGAACTTAACAGGTAGGTACTACCCGAATTTAAACTTATAAAACGCTAATATGAAGAAAAAGCTTTTATAAATGAGTTCATATTATGCTACGAAATACTATTAACTACTCTTAATATTCTGTATGATTAACTTGTTCCATTTGACTATTTTGAAGGAAATGGCACCGACTACTCGACACACCGTGAATATGAATGAAGAGGAATTCCGTACTTTTCTAGCTTCAAACATAGCCGCAGTACAGGCTGCGCTACATACCAACAATAACCTTGGATCTAACAGTACAGGAAATCGTGTAGGATGCACCGACAAAGAATTCACTGCCTGCAAACCTTTGGAATTTGATGGAACCGAAGGACCGATTGGATTGAAACGGTGGACCGAGAAGGTCGAATCGGTGTTTGCCATAAGTAAGTGTACTGAAGAGGACAAAGTGAAGTACGCTACGCATACCTTCACAGGTTCTGCATTAACATGGTGGAATACCTATCTAGAGCAAGTGGGACAAGATGATGCGTACGCACTACCGTGGTCAGCATTCAAGCACTTGATGAACGAGAAGTACCGTCCCAGAACCGAGGTCAATAAGCTCAAGACAGAACTTAGAGGGTTACGAACCCAAGGATTTGATATTACCATGTACGAAAGACGATTCACAGAATTGTGCCTATTGTGTCCGGGAGCATTCGAAGATGAGGAAGAGAAGATCGACGCGTTTGTGAAAGGATTACCGGAAAGAATCCAAGAAGATATAAGTTAACACGAGCCCGCCTCCATACAACAGGCATGTAGAATGGCTCACAAACTAGTGAACCAGATTGAAGAAAGAATTAAAGAACAGACTGCTGAAGAGGCCAATGTGAAGCAAGTCAACAGAAAGTGGGAGGAAAACGGTGATAAGAATCACCAATACAACAACAACAGCAATTACAACAATAATCGCAACAATTATCCCAACAATCGCAACATCAATCGCAACTACAACAAACGGCCCAACAACAACAACAACAACAAAAACAACAACAACAACAACAACAACAACAACAGCAGCAACTACAACAATCATCCCAACAACAATAATAACCGCAACAACAACAACAATCAGAAGCAGCAATGCCAAAGGTGTGAAAAGTATCACTTGGGGTTCTGCACCAAATTTTGCAACAAGTGTAAAAGAAATGGTCATAGAGCGGCGAAGTATGAGGTCTACGGACCAGGGGTTAATAGAACGAAAGGAACAAATGGTGTCGGAACGTGTAATGGCGGAGCAAGTAGTGTCGGAGCAAGTTATGCCAATGTAGTTTGTTATAAATGTGGAAAACCGGGCCACATTATTAGAAATTGCCCGAACCAGGAGAACACGAATGGACAAGGCCGCGGAAGAGTTTTCAATATTAATGCGGCAGAGGCACAGGAAGACCCGGAGCTTGTTACGGGTACGTTTCTTATTGACAATAAATCTGCTTACGTTTTATTTGATTCGGGTGCGGATAGAAGCTATATGAGTAGAGATTTTTGTGCTAAATTAAGTTGTCCATTGACGCCTTTGGATAGTAAATTTTTACTCGAATTAGCAAATGGTAAATTAATTTCAGCAGATAATATATGTCGAAATCGAGAAATTAAACTGGTTAGCGAAACATTTAAGATTGATTTGATACCAGTAGAGTTAGGGAGTTTTGATGTGATAATCGGTATGGACTGGTTGAAAGAAGTGAAAGCAGAGATCGTTTGTTACAAAAATGCAATTCGCATTATACGAGAAAAAGGAAAACCCTTAATGGTGTACGGAGAAAAGGGCAACACGAAGCTACATATTATTAGTAATTTGAAGGCACAAAAACTAATAAGAAAAGGTTGCTATGCTGTTCTAGCACACGTCGAGAAAGTACAAACTGAAGAAAAGAGCATCAATGATGTTCCCATTGCAAAAGAATTTCCCGATGTATTTCCGAAAGAATTACCGGGATTACCCCCACAGCGATCCGTTGAATTTCAAATAGATCTTGTACCAGGAGCTGCACCAATAGCTCGTGCTCCTTACAGACTCGCACCCAGCGAGATGAAAGAACTGCAAAGCCAATTACAAGAACTTTTAGAGCGTGGTTTCATTCGACCAAGCACATCACCGTGGGGAGCTCCTATTTTGTTTGTCAAGAAGAAAGATGGTACATTCAGGTTGTGTATCGACTACCGAGAGTTGAACAAACTTACCATCAAGAACCGCTACCCACTACCGAGAATCGACGACTTATTTGATCAACTACAAGGCTCGTCTATTTATTCAAAGATTGACTTACGTTCCGGGTATCATCAAATGCGGGTGAAAGAAGATGATATTCCAAAGACTGCTTTCAGAACACGTTACGGTTATTACGAGTTTATGGTCATGCCGTTTGGTTTAACTAATGCACCAGCTGTGTTCATGGACCTTATGAACCGAGTGTGTGGACCATACCTTGACAAGTTTGTCATTGTTTTCATTGATGACATACTTATTTACTCAAAGAATGACCAAGAACACGGTGAACATTTGAGAAAGGTGTTAAAAGTATTGAGGAAGGAAGAATTGTACGCTAAGTTTTCAAAGTGTGCATTTTGGTTGGAAGAAGTTCAATTCCTCGGTCACATAGTGAACAAAGAAGGTATTAAGGTGGATTCGGCAAAGATAGAAACTGTTGAAAAGTGGGAAAACCCGAAAACTTCGAAACACATACGCCAGTTTTTAGGACTAGCTGGTTACTACAGAAGGTTCATCCAAGACTTTTCCAGAATAGCAAAACCCTTGACTGCATTAACGCATAAAGGGAAGAAATTTGAATGGAATGATGAACAAGAGAAAGCGTTTCAGTTATTGAAGAAAAAGCTAACTACGGCACCTATATTGTCATTGCCTGAAGGGAATGATGATTTTGTGATTTATTGTGACGCATCAAAGCAAGGTCTCGGTTGTGTATTAATGCAACGAACGAAGGTGATTGCTTATGCGTCTAGACAATTGAAGATTCACGAACAAAATTATACGACGCATGATTTGGAATTAGGCGCGGTTGTTTTTGCATTAAAGACTTGGAGGCACTACTTATATGGGGTCAAAAGTATTATATATACCGACCACAAAAGTCTTCAACACATATTTAATCAGAAACAACTGAATATGAGGCAGCGTAGGTGGATTGAATTATTGAATGATTACGACTTTGAGATTCGTTACCACCCGGGGAAGGCAAATGTGGTAGCCGATGCCTTGAGCAGGAAGGACAGAGAACCCATTCGAGTAAAATCTATGAATATAATGATTCATAATAACCTTACTACTCAAATAAAGGAGGCGCAACAAGGAGTTTTAAAAGAGGGAAATTTAAAGGATGAAATACCCAAAGGATCGGAGAAACATCTTAATATTCGGGAAGACGGAACCCGGTATAGGGCTGAAAGGATTTGGGTACCAAAATTTGGAGATATGAGAGAAATGGTACTTAGAGAAGCTCATAAAACCAGATACTCAATACATCCTGGAACGGGGAAGATGTACAAAGATCTCAGGAAATATTTTTGGTGGCCGGGTATGAAAGCCGATGTTGCTAAATACGTAGGAGAATGTTTGACGTGTTCTAAGGTCAAAGCTGAGCATCAGAAACCATCAGGTCTACTTCAACAACCCGAAATCCCGGAATGGAAATGGGAAAACATTACCATGGATTTCATCACTAAATTGCCAAGGACTGCAAGTAGTTTTGATACTATTTGGGTAATAGTTGATCGTCTCACCAAATCAGCACATTTCCTGCGAATAAGAGAAGATGACAAGATGGAGAAGTTAGCACGACTGTATTTGAAGGAAGTCGTCTCCAGACATGGAATACCAATCTCTATTATCTCTGATAGGGATGGCAGATTTATTTCAAGATTCTGGCAGACATTACAGCAAGCATTAGGAACTCGTCTAGACATGAGTACTGCCTATCATCCACAAACTGATGGGCAGAGTGAAAGAACGATACAAATGCTTGAAGACATGCTACGAGCATGTGTTATTGATTTCGAAAACAGTTGGGATCGACATCTACCGTTAGCAGAATTTTCCTACAACAACAGCTACCATTCAAGCATTGAGATGGCGCCGTTTGAAGCACTTTATGGTAGAAAGTGCAGGTCTCCGATTTGTTGGAGTGAAGTGGGGGATAGACAGATTACGGGTCCGGAGATTATACAAGAAACTACCGAGAAGATCATCCAAATTTAACAACGGTTGAAAACCGCCCAAAGTCGACAAAAGAGCTACGCTGACATTAAAAGAAAAGATATAGAATTTGAAATTAGAGAGATGGTCATGCTTAAAGTTGCACCTTGGAAAGGCGTTGTTCGATTTGGTAAATGAGGGAAATTAAATCCAAGGTATATTGGACCATTCAAGATTATTGATCGTGTCGGACCAGTAGCTTACCGACTTGAGTTACCTCAACAACTCGCGGCTGTACATAACACTTTCCACGTCTCGAATTTGAAGAAATATTTTGCTAAAGAAGATCTCACTATTCCGTTAGATGAAATCCAAATCAACGAAAAACTTCAATTCATCGAAGAACCCGTCGAAATAATGGATCGTGAGGTTAAAAGACTTAAGCAAAACAAGATACCAATTGTTAAGGTTCGATGGAATGCTCGTAGAGGACTCGAGTTCACCTGGGAGCATGAAAATCAGATGAAGAAGAAATATCCGCATCTATTTCCAGAAGATTCGTCAACACCTTCAACAGCTTAAAATTTCGGGACGAAATTTATTTAACGGGTAGGTACTGTAGTGACCCGAACTTTTCCATGTTTATATATATTAATTGAGATTGATATTTACATGATTAAATGTTTCCAACATGTTAAGCAATCAAACTTGTTAAGACTTGATTAATTGAAATATGTTTCATATAGACAATTGACCACCCAAGTTGACCGGCGATTCACGAACGTTAAAACTTGTAAAAATGACATGACGATATATATATGGATATACATATGGTTAACATGAGATTATGATAAGTAAGTATCTCCATAAGTATATTAACAATGAGTTATATACATATAAACAAGACTACTAACTTAGGGATTTCGAAACGAGACATATATGTAACGATTATCGTTGTAACGACATTTAAATGTATATATATCATATTAAGATATATTAATATATCATAATATCATGATAATATAATAATTTAACATCTCATTAGATATAATAAACAATGGGTTAACAACATTAATTGAGATCGTTAACTTAAAGGTTTCAAAACAACACTTACATGTAACGACTAACGATGACTTAACGACTCAGTTAAAATGTATATACATGTAGTGTACTTAGATGTATTAAAATACTTTTGGAAGACTTCAAGACATATATCAAAACACTCATACTTAACGAAAATGGTTACAGTTACTTTCCCATTCTTTTCTTTCATCAAGAATTCTAGTCGTATTCTTACCCGTATTATACACAACTTCAAAATGTACTTACTATGGGTATATACCAATAGGAACTAGCATGGGATTCCACTCTTGATTATGTCATGTATGACTAATCAATTTTAACTTCTACCATGAGCTAGTCAACTAACTAGAACTCCTTTTAACCCCACTCACCACTCACCAATTACCACTCATCATTCACTCCATTTCACTTCCAATTCTCTTTCTAATTCTCTCTCAACACACACACACACACTATTATGAACGTATTTTTCCAGTAGTTAATCATCATCTTCATCAAAAATCACTTCAAGAATCAAGCTATAATCATCATAGGAAGAACACTTCAAGAACACTTCAAAAATCCCTTCAAGTTTACTAATTTACTTCCAAGCTTTCTAATCCATTCCAAGTAATCATCTAATATCAAGAAACCTTTGTTATATACAGTAGGTTATCTTTCTTATTCAAGGTAATATTCATATTCAAACTTTGATTCAATTTCTATAACTATAAACTATCTTAATTCGAGTAAAAATCTTACTTGAACTTGTTTTTGTGTCATGATCCTACTTCAAGAACTTTCAAGCCATCCAAGATCCTTTGAAGCTAGATCATTTCTTGTCACTTCCAGTAGGTTTACCTACTAAACTTGAGGTAGTAATGATGTTCATAACATCATTCAATTCATATATATAAAACTATCTTATTCGAAGGTTTAAACTCGTAATCACTAGAACATAGTTTAGTTAATTCTAAACTTGTTCGCAAAAAAAAGTTAATCCTTCTAACTTGACTTTTAAAATTAACTAAACACATGTTCTATATCTATATGATATGCTAACTTAATGATTTAAAACCTGGAAACACGAAAAACACCGTAAAACCGGATTTACGCCGTCGTAGTAACACCGCGGGCTGTTTTGGGTTAGTTAATTAAAAACTATGATAAACTTTGATTTAAAAGTTGTTATTCTGAGAAAATGATTTTTATTATGAACATGAAACTATATCCAAAAATTATGGTTAAACTCAAAGTGGAAGTATGTTTTCTAAAATGGTCATCTAGACGTCGTTCTTTCGACTGAAATGACTACCTTTACAAAAACGACTTGTAACTTATTTTTCTGACTATAAACCTATACTTTTTCTGTTTAGATTCATAAAATAGAGTTCAATATGAAACCATAGCAATTTGATTCACTCAAAACGGATTTAAAATGAAGAAGTTATGGGTAAAACAAGATTGGATAATTTTTCTCATTTTAGCTACGTGAAAATTGGTAACAAATCTATTCCAACCATAACTTAATCAACTTGTATTGTATATTATGTAATCTTGAGATACCATAGACACGTATACAATGTTTCGACCTATCATGTCGACACATCTATATATATTTCGGAACAACCATAGACACTCTATATGTGAATGTTGGAGTTATCTATACAGGGTTGAGGTTGATTCCAAAATATATATAGTTTGAGTTGTGATCAATACTGAGATACGTATACACTGGGTCGTGGATTGATTCAAGATAATATTTATCGATTTATTTCTGTACATCTAACTGTGGACAAGTAGGTGTAGGTTACTAACGAGGACAACTGACTTAATAAACTTAAAACATCAAAATATATTAAAAGTGTTGTAAATATATTTTGAACATACTTTAATATATATGTATATATTGTTATAGGTTCGTGAATCAACAATGGCCAAGTCTTACTTCTCGAAGAAGTAAAAATATGTGAAAGTGAGTTATAGTCCCACTTTTAAAATCTAATATTTTTGGGATGAGAATACATGCAGGTTTTATAAATGATTTACAAAATAGACACAAGTACGTGAAACTACATTCTATGGTTGAATTATCGAAATCGAATATGCCCCTTTTTATTAAGTCTGGTAATCTAAGAATTAGGGAACAGACACCATAATTGACGCGAATCCTAAAGATAGATCTATTGGGCCTAACAAACCCCATCCAAAGTACCAGATGCTTTAGTACTTCGAAATTTATATCATATCCGAAGGGTGTCCCGGAATGATGGGGATATTCTTATATATGCATCTTGTTAATGTCGGTTACCAGGTGTTTACCATATGAATGATTTTTATCTCTATGTATGGGATGTGTATTGAAATATGAAATCTTGTGGTCTATTGTTACGATTTGATATATATATATAGGTTAAACCTATAACTCACCAACATTTTTGTTGACGTTTAAAGCATGTTTATTCTCAGGTGAATATTAAGAGCTTCTGCTGTTGCATACTAAAATAAGGACAAGATTTGGAGTCCATGTTTGTATGATATTGTGTAAAAACTGCATTCAAGAAACTGATTTCGATGTATCATATTTGTATTGTAAACCATTATGTAATGGTCGTGTGTAAACAGGATATTTTAGATTATCATTATTTGATAATCTACGTAAAGCTTTTTAAACCTTTATTGATGAAATAAAGGTTATGGTTTGTTTTAAAATGAATGCAGTCTTTGAAAAACGTCTCATATAGAGGTCAAAACCTCGCAACGAAATCAATTAATATGGAACGTTTTTAATCAATAAGAACGGGACATTTCAGTAACCGGTTAATTGATACAACTTACTTGTTTAGGTCAAGGCTAAGTAACTTTCATGCACACGTTTACTTTGTGAAGTACATTTATACTCGTGCAGTTGAGGTGAGATCATAGTCCCATCTTTCAACAACTTTTATACTTTAAATCATGGGATGAGAAACATATACAGTTTTATACTACATACTTTTATGCTTTGAACCCAAGTATGAAGAAACAAACATTCCACAGCGAGTTTGAACAAAAATCCTCAATTAGATTATCATTAGTTACACTTGCCGGGTGTAAGCGAGAACTTATGTTGTATGGTCATACGGGTTTGACAAACCCTCATTCGGACGGTTCGCTACCGTTATTGGATGAAATATATTTTCGAGTAACAGTGTATGTTCTAACACTATTGTGATGGGGTTCTATGGAAGGAAAGTTAAGCCTTGATAATTGGGTGCTCGCGAACATACTTTTGGAATGCAAACTATTTGGATGATCAATTTTATGGAAATATTAAATCTTGTGGTTCAAAAACAACGTTTATTAACACACCTATGATTTCACCAACGTTTTCGTTGACAGTTTTCTATATGTTTCTCAGGTTCATACTTGGCTACTTGATATATGCTTCCGCACACTTTGATTACTTGCTTGGGGTCAACCATGCATGCATACGCTAGGGATAGCATCTTTGGATTCAAACTTAAAGCATATCTACTTATGCTATTTATAGCAACCGTGATTTTAAACTAATTATGTCGCAAGTTATTTCATTTATACTTTATACTTTTGTAAACTTAAACTTGTTGTCGAACCGTTTGGTAAACTAAACTTTGTAAATCTTGTACTTTTCAAATAAATGCGACATAATTTTGATCAAACGAGTCTCATTTAGGGACTATGACCACGTTACAGGACCTAAGTTAACGGCGCCGTCAATGACGATTTTGTCGGGTCACTACAGATGGTATCAGAGCGTTGGTTGTAGGGAACTAGGATATGCATTAGTGTGTCTGACAGAGTCGTTAGGACGTATTAGTGAATCTAGACTACAACCGGATAGTTAACCATTGCATTCTGACTTGCATTTGCTATAGATAACACTTACTTGACTACTTGTGCATTTACACTTGAATCTTCCTAGGTGAACTCCATAATGGTACCAAATTTCCATCATACGAACCTGTACTCTACCACTTTCTGGTAACATACGTAAACTTGAGATTCATACGTGTAAGGAGAATGACGACTTTATTGTTCGGGAACTCTGTCTCCCATGTTGTTATTCACCACTGTCACAGCTTACTATCCACAAGTGCTACACAGTTTCCACCACTATGGAAACCACGGGCCACTACCGATATTACACCGGTGTTCCTTACTATCTACCACATTTTGTTACTACCACCACTACTCTAGGTGAGTATTGTCATCACTACTTATCACTACGGTTGCGTACTACTCGTTATCATAATTCGTTACTCGTTTCATGCCTAAAGACATTATTGTTTGACTTGAACCAAATGCACTTCCCTTAGGAAACGCATCTTCAGGGTTGCACTAATTCTTTCGATTTAATACGAGTCACGTTAGAGACGTCGTTACACTTTGTTCATTTTAAATCTTCACGATTACACGAACTTGATTTTATGAAGTGATGTGGGAATGGAGGTATGAGTTAGTGTAATTTAATGACACTCGATCAACGTGGTTATATTATAGTAAGTCATACCAAAGTTCTAATGACTCGTGATGGTGATTGGACTCGATCAACCTAATCACCATCATGTACCATGTACATGACTTCATTTTCTTGTTGGACATCCAAAAACTCCGAGAATATTGATAACAACCATACTAGGGACACATCTTCAGTTATTGTCGAACCATATTTATACTTCCGAATGAATGACAAATTCTTTCAACTTCAAATATATGTTACACGTGTATACTATGTCGTCTTCGCACAGTTTTAATCGACGAACTACAAAATGTTTGGTATGCTCACATCGAGGCGGAAACTTCTCTCGCATTACACTCGTACTTCCGTTTAAGGAAATCTTTTATCTAAATTCTCAAAGGAGAGAGAGACTCTTCACATTATACTAGTATTCACCACGAGGGAGAATAGTCCTAACGAACGTTTTCGAAAACCGATAAATCTTCCGCGGCGCAAAATTCTTGAGAAACAGAAACTTGTTCCAACAAATGTTTTCAGGTCTTAACAAGCTTGTTCAAATGTATCTTAAAAGAACTGTACCTCGTTTCAGATCGAGATCCTCATTCACTTCTAAATTTCGGGGTGCTTTACAAAAAGCCTCGGGACCACGTTTAAACATGAGTACAACACATCAACCACATCCCGAAGGACCAAACAAACATACGATTTAAACCTTGGAAACCATAATACGTGTTCGTGTTATCGACTTCAAATTTACTTGAGGAAAAGTACTTTCCTTTAGTCAAATTCTCTTACTACAAAATTTTCTTTCGTGTATTAACGCCGCACCTTTTTGAAACTTTATATGACCGCAATTATCATTCTATAATTTATTGGGCCTACGTAGGCAACAATCAAACCACCGGAATCGAACTCATTCATGAAATAAATATTAAGATCTTTCAAATCCAAGAGAGGCCCAAGGCGATCCGTAGTAGCCGAAAGAGCCATGCAAATGTTAGACGTAAACCTTTCGAATTCCAAGTGGGTAAACGCGTACTGTTAAAAGTCGCACCTTGGAAAGGTGTAATCCGTTTCGGGAAACGTAGAAAGCTAAATCCGCGATATTTTGATCCTTTTAAAATCTTGGGGCGTTTTGGACCCATTGCTAGCCATTTAGATTTTATGACTTATTTGAGTCTCGGTTCATCCAACATTCCATGTATCAACTTAAAGAGGTGTCTTGCCGAACAAGAACTTGTTATTCCTTTTGATGAACTCACTATCGATGACAAACTTCACTTCATAGGGAAAACCATCGAAATTGTTAATCGTGAAACCAACTCTAAAACGACGTAAAATCCCGACTGTCAAAGTTTGTTGAAGTGCCCAAGGAAGTACCCTCACTTATTCATAGAATTGGCAATGCAAGATCTCGAGGAAGAAACAACGACTACTACTTCCAACTAAATTTCTGGACGAAATTTCTTTTAAGGTGTGGGTAATGTAACATCCCGTGTTTTTTCGTTAAATTTATTCTTAACACCATTTTTTTTAGATAATATCTTCCGTTATCTAAATTAGTACTTTTTGTTAACGAACGTTCTTAATATTTCCGTTATTTGATTATAACATCTCCCGTTTACTCTCGCGTGTTTAAATATTTCGTTCTGTTAATTCACGCACCCGCTATCAAACTCGAGGGACCAACCTTGCCAATTGACCAAAAATATGACTAAGTCAAATAGTCAAAGTATCACCTCCTCCATTCATTTCACCTCTTTCCTTCTTCATACTTCCATCTTTTTCTCTCAATCTTCAAACAAGAAATTCATCATCCAAATCCAAAACAAGAAGCAAACATCAAAACAAATTACATGTTCGTGATCCTCTCTTCATCCTCTTCGATTTGGTACCAATTTCATCTCGTTTGGGTAACATTTCTAACACTCTAGATTTCTCAAATTCATTTTATAGACTTGAAATGGTGTTAGTTAGTGTCTATGGCTCGTGTCTAGCATGAATATATGATTTATTTGCTCGATCTTGTTGTTTTGCATAAACTAGCATGGACTTGAAATGGGTGTACTTAATCTTTGATTTTGGATGATCAAATGTTGTTTAAATGTTAAAGTTCATGTATTAAATGTGTTACTAGCATCATTAGCTTCATTTTGATGTGTAGATTGATTTAGAAAAGCTTCATTTACAAAATTGATGAACTCATGATTCTTGGTTAGGGTTTGATATACTTAAAATGAACTTTTAATGCATTGAATGCTTATTAATGTTTTTAGTAACTGTTTAGTTGTATTGTATGTTTCATTACCTTCAAAATGGCGTATCGTATGTGTAAATTGGATTCCCGAGTCATAAAATGCATTTTTAAGAACTTGAAACTTTGATTTTGAACATTTAACGTTCATTTGACGAGGTTTTCATTTTTGTTAATGATGAATTTGATTGATGATATGTGTTTAGATGTATTCCTTGATAAATTACCTTTCCAACGATATAAGATACGTGTTTTGAATGTTTACAATTCATAAGTTATGTTTGTTTGAAGTTTGGTTCGAGCATATACATGAAACAGACCAGCATTTTTTTTTTGTGTTAAGCCGCGGCGCGGCTCCTCTAGCCACAGCGCGGCTTAAAGCGTGGAAAGTGGGCTGTCCAAAATTTCCAATTTTCGTAAAATTCTACCTATGCTACGCAACTCCGATTGACATGAAACTTGGCCAACATGCTTATATATGACTTCTAAGCTTAGAAAAATTGTCCGAGACCCGACCCGAACACGTTGAATTTTTTGTTGGCTTTGACTAATTTTTGACTTTTAGTCAAACTTAACCAAACACTTATGCAATCGTTCTAACGTGCCTTTATACTTGATTCTTGCATGAAACTTGACAACGTGATTCACATGCTATACTATTCTAGTCATAACGAGCCATAGGACTAATTGAACACATTTCGCCCGACCTTGTGTCGTAACTGGTTAATTGATACAACTTACTTGTTTAGGTCAAGGCTAAGCAACTTTCATGCACACGTTTACTTTGTGAAGTACATTTATACTCGTGCAGTCGAGGTGAGATCATAGCCCCATCTTTCAACAACTTTTATACTTTAAATCATGGGATGAGAAACATTGATAATGCTAAAAATGAACATATATTTCATAGCATTATTCCCCAAGAAAGACAAGCTTTTAGTTGCAAATGTTCTATTTACAAGTGATATTGGTTTAAATATTAAAAGGTGAAGACAAAAGACAGATTCGACGAATTGAAGACGCAAACGACCAAAAAGCTCAAAAGTACAAAATACAATCAAAGAGGTTCCAATTATTGATAAGAAACGTCTCGAAATTACAAGAGTACAAGATTCAAAACGCAAAGTACAAGATATAAAATAGTACGCAAGGACGTTCGAAAATCCGAAAACGGGACCAGAGTTAACTCTCAACGCTCGACGCAACGGACTAAAAATTACAAGTCAACTATGCACATGAATATAATATAATATATAAATAATTCTAAAAAATTATATATATATTATATTAATAAAATAAATCGTCGGCAAACAAAGAGCTAAGGATGAATGAGCTGGAATTTCAAACTCCGCGACTCGCGGAGTTTGAAGGCAAAAAATGCCGCGAGTCGCGGAGACCCCCTGAACTCAATTCCTTATAAAAGCAAACGCAGTTTGATCGCAAAAACCATCCATAATTTAATCTCTCTATATATGTATACGTAAATATATTTATATTTATATTTTAATTTTAATTTTAATTATAATTCTAATAATAAAGGTATGTTAGCGAATGTTGTAAGGGTGTAAGTCGAAATTCTGTCCGTGTAACGCTACGCTATTTGTAATCATTGTAAGTTATGTTCAACCTTTTTAATTTAATGTCTCGTAGCTAAGTTATTATTATGCTTATTTAATCCGAAGTAATCATGATGTTGGGCTAATTACTAAAATTGGGTAATTGGGCTTTGTACCATAATTGGGGTTTGGATAAAAGAATGACACTTGTGGAAATTAGACTATGGGCTATTAATGGGTTTTATATTAACTAAACAATACTTTGTTAATTTAATATACAAACTTATAATTTGACGTATTTATATATAACCACATACGCTTGACTGGGTACGGTGGGCGGGATATCTATAAATACCAATAATTATTCATTTTACCGAACACGGAACTGGATTAATAGTTAATAGACTTGTTGAAACAGGGGTGAATTACATTCAAGGGTAATTGGTGTAATTGTTAACAAAGTAGTAAAACCTTGGTTTACACGCAGTCGATAACCTGGTGTATTCATTAAACAAAGTATTAAAACCTTGTTACAATTCGAATCCCTAATTAGTTGGAATATTTGACTTCGGGAATAAGAATAATTTGTCGAAGGCTTTCGCTCTTTATATTTATGACTGATGAACTATTATGGACAAATCCGTATGGACATATTAAATAATCCAGGACAAAGGACAATTAACCCGTGGGCATAAAACTAAAATCAACACGTCAAACATCATGATTACGGAAGTTTAAATAAGCATAATTCTTTTATTTCATATTTAATTTTCTTTATTTTATATTTAATTGCACTTTTAATTATCGCATTTTTATTTATTGTTATTGTATTTAATTGCACTTTTAATTATCGTACTTTTTAATTATCGCAAGTTTATTTTATCGCACTTCTATTATTTGCAATTTCATTATCGTTATTTACTTTACGCTTTAAATTAAAGTCCTTTTAATATTTTACATTTGGTTTTAACTGCGACTAAAGTTTTAAAATCGACAAACCGGTCATTAAACGGTAAAAACCCCCCTTTATAATAATATTACTTATATATATATTTGTATTTTTATAAAAGTAAACTAATATAGCGTTAAGCTTTGTTTAAAGATTTTCCCTGTGGAACGAACCGGACTTACTAAAAACTACACTACTGTACGATTAGGTACACTGCCTATAAGTGTTATAGCAAGGTTTAAGTATATCCATTCTATAAATAAATAAATATCTGGTGTAAAATTGTATCGTATTTAATAGTATTTCCTTGTAAAATATAAAGCTATTTTATATACACCTCGCATAACATCAAGTATTTTTGGCGCCGCTGCCGGGGACAATCTAGCTTAAAAGTCGGAAGCGCAACGCTACATAAAAAAAAAGATTTTTATTTTTAGTTTACTTTTATTAAAATTCACTTTTGTAAAAATACGTTTTAAATATTCGAAAATATAAAAAGAAAAACAAAAATTTATATATTTTTAAGATTTTGTTAAATATTTAAGTTTTATAAAGTTTCTTTATTTTTATTTTATAAAAATATAAGTTTTTATTATATAAATATTTTAGATTTTAAAACAGAAAACAGAAAAAAATATAAAATAAATTAAAATAAAATAAAAAAAACGCGTCGAATTTTAAACTGTACCTGAGTTGAATTTTGGAACCCCGCGACTCGCGGAGTTTGCAACCTCGAATACCGCGACTCGCGGAGCAGCCCTGACACCCGTGACTGAAACCCTAATTCGCATTAAATACGGGGTAATTATTAATTATTATTATTATTAACCCTAATTACTTATTATTATTATAATTAGTTTTACTTTTTATTTAATTTATATTTTAGTTAAATTAGTTTAATTAAATTGTAAAATTAATAGTTTTAATAAATAATTAATATAAAAATAATATTTTTATAAAATTTGTACTTTTTACAACTTTTTGTATATTTTTATATTTTGTCCCTTTTTAATCGTTTTAGCGTAATATTTATATTTTTAGCTCATATTTAGTTTTAAACTTAGTTTTTGCCATAGTTATTTTTACTTCTAGATTTTTAGGCTTTGCCGTAAAATCTCTTAAGTGCTTTTTCTTTAGACTAAGATTTAAGTGCTTTAGAATTTTGTGACGCCTTTTTAAGTTTTAGTTTCTTTTTAAGTTATTTCCATTTGGGATTTAGTTTTTCCTGTAAGCTTTAATATTTTTAGACGACTTTTACCTATGTATCAATTATCATTCCAATTAGTAATCTCAATTTGCGATTATAATTTTAAGTTAGTTGTGGTAATAAGGTTAGGTTAGTCTAGTGTTTTTTAAGTTCTATAAGTCATTTTTTTTCTTTCTTATTTTTATTTTTCGATCTTTTTCCGACACGCTCTTTTTCTTTCTTATTTCTCGTCATTCTAGTTTTTAGGACTTAGAATTTTTTCTACTTCTTATCTAAATTTCTTAAAATTACGAAAATTTATTTTAAGTGGTTAAATTGATAGACATCAAAATTTTCTGGTTCGTAGTAATAGTTGGATTTGTACGTGGACCGGGTTATTGGACCCAAACAGTCCTCAATTATATTGAGACCAAACGAATCCTGCCCCTCTGCTGCATCTTTTGGCTATTCGAAACGTGGGCAAAATCAGAAAAGTCTATTGATTGGATAACTTATATAATTTTTCTTTCCTTTTTAAAAACTAATAGGATATTCAGTGAATGCACCGAGCAAGACGTTCACCACCTTTTGTACGTTCACCACCTGTAACTAGATCAAGACATTTAGCAAATATTACCGCCATTGATTTTTCTTTAGAATCGTCATCCAGTCGACCAAGTACTCCAGTTCAAATTTCTGATAATCCATTTTTTGAACCCGACCTCACAATTGAGAATCCGGAGAATATTCAGGGACGATTCATAGATCCTGAACCACTAAACTTTTCTCCGGAACCACCAATCATTCAAACAGAGATTGTTGAGGAACGAACCATTAAATCATAATCCTCTAGTGATTCCGATTCAACAAATTCAATTATGGAGAATCTGGAACCTTTAAGCATGGAAGACCGAATGAGAGCTAAACGTACTGGCCAAGGTCACGCAATTACTCATCCTGACATTAATGCGCCAGATTATGAAATCAAAGGACAAATTCTACACATGGTGACTAATCAATGCCAATTTAATGGTGCGCCGAAGGAAGATCCAAATGAACATCTACGTACCTTTAATAGGATCTGCACACTATTTAAAATCCGAGAAGTAGAGGATGAACAGATATATCTCATGTTATTTCCCTGGACTTTAAAGGGAGAAGCCAAAGATTGGTTGGAATCGTTACCTGAAGGGGCGATTGATACATGGGATGTTTTAGTTGAAAAATTTCTTAAACAATTCTTTCCAGCATCTAAAGCCGTAAGACTTCAAGGAGAAATTGTTACGTTTACACAGAAGCCAAATGAAACTCTATATGAGGCGTGGACAAGATTTGGAAAGTTATTAAGAGGATGTCCGCAACATGGTTTAGACACCTGTCAAATAGTACAAATATTCTACCAAGGATGCGACATCACTACAAGAAAAGACATCGATATAGCAGCTGGTGGTTCTATTATGAAGAAAACCGAAACTGATGCTTATAAAATTATTAATAACACTGCTTCCCACTCACATGAGTGGCACCAAGAAAAAGATATCGTTAGATCATCTAAAGCAGCTAGAGCCGATTCTAGCCATGACTTAGATTCCATTTTCGCAAAGATAGATACTGTCGAGAGACGAATGGAAAAGATGACTAAAGATATTCACTCAATACGAATTAGTTGTGAGCAGTGTGGAGGACCACATTTGACAAAAGATTGTCTCAGTATTGAATTAACAATGGAACAAAGAGAGAACATTTCATACATAAACCAAAGGCCTGGAAATAATTATCAGAATAATTATCAACCGCCAAGACCGATTTACAATCAAAACCAGAATTATAACCGAAATATTCCATACAACAACCAACAAGGTCATAGCAATCAACAAGTATCCAACAATACTTACAATTAGCAAAGACCTAATTTTCAAAACAAACCACAACAACCCGATGATAAAAAGCCGAATTTAGAAGATATGATGACGAAGCTAGTTGAAACTCAAACGCAGTTTTTCACATCTCAAAAACAAACTAATGAACAAAATGCTCAAGCATTTAGAAATCAACAAGCTTCTATTCAAAATCTGGAACAAGATGTAAGTAACCTAGCAAGGTTAATAGGTGAAAGAAAACCGGGAAGTTTACCTAGTGATACAAATGCTAACCCTCGGAATGAAACAGCTAAAGCCATTACCACAAGAAGTGGTACAACACTTAAACCACCTAAAATACCTGTAACTTCTGATGAAGCTATTCCTACTCCAAAAGAACCACAACCTGATCAAGATAAGGAAAAAAACCGGTAGTTGAAAAGGTTATTGAAGATAACACAGTTAAGGCTAAACCTTATGTTAAACCATACCAACCACCACTTCCTTACCCGAGTAAAATGAAGAAAGAGAAACTTGAAGCCGAGCAATCCAAATTCTTGGATATGTTTAAACAGATAAATGTAAATCTTCCTTTCATTGATGTGATTTCAGGAATGCCTAGATATGCTAAATTCTTGAAAGATCTAATCTCGAATAGAAAGAAAATGGAAGAACTCTCGGCTGTTACCATGAATGCTAATTGTTCAGCAGTGCTGTTGAATAAGATACCAGAAAAACTATCTGATCCAGGAAGTTTCACAATTCCATGTTTTCTGGGTAGTCTTAGTTCAATAGATGCATTAGCAGACTTAGGTGCTAGTATAAATTTAATGCCGTATTCACTATACGCTAAACTAGACCTTGGAGAATTGAAACCAACAAGAATACGCATACAACTAGCTGATCGATCAATAAAATATCCTAGAGGGATAATGGAGAACATACTAGTTAAAGTTGATACTTTAGTATTTCCAGTAGATTTTGTTGTTCTGGACATGGAAGAAGATTCTCAAGTTCCTCTCATATTAGGAAGACCATTCTTAAACACGGCTAAAGCAATGATAGACGTGTTTGGTAAAAAATTGACCCTAAGTATAGAGGACGAGAGTGTTACCTTTTCAGTTGATAGAGCAATGCAACAACCTCAATCTGCAGATGATACATGCTATTATATTCAAACTATAGATTCACATGCAGAATTATTAGAAGAATTTCCAGAATTACAAGGAACAGGAGAATGTTCTTTAGGAGAAGTAACTGAACCAATTGATGAAGCTGAAATGTTAGCTACACTAATAGCTAATGGATATGAACCAACAACAGAAGAAATTCAAATGCTAAAAGAAGAAGACAGATATCGATATAAATCATCGATAGAAGAACCTCCGAAATTAGAGTTAAAGCCACTTCCAAACCATTTGGAATACGCTTATTTACATGGTGAATCTGAATTACCTGTAATAATATCGTCTTCTCTTACTAAAAATGAGAAATCACAACTCATTTCTGTGTTGAAAGCTCATAAACCAGCCATTGCATGGAAAATTCATGATATTAAAGGAATAAGTCCTTCGTATTGCACACATAAAATCCTTATGGAAGAAGGTCATAAAACGTATGTGCAACGCCAACGAAGATTAAATCCTAATATGCAAGATGTAGTTAAAAAAGAAATTATTAAACTGCTAGACGCAGGTCTAATTTATCCAATTTCTGATAGTCCATGGGTAAGCCCAGTTCAATGCGTGCCTAAGAAGGGTGGCATGACTGTCATTACAAATGAGAAAAATGAGCTTATTCCTACTAGGACTGTAACAGGATGGCGTGTATGTATTGATTATAGAAAATTAAATGACGCCACCAGAAAAGATCACTTTCCCTTACCTTTCATTGATCAAATGTTGGAAAGATTAGCCGGAAATAGTTACTATTGTTTTCTAGATGGATTTTCCGGATATTTTCAAATTCCAATAGCACCCAAGGACCAAGAGAAAACCACATTCACGTGCCCTTATGGTACTTTTACTTACAAACGCATGCCATTTGGACTTTGTAACGCCCCTGCAACCTTTCAAAGGTGTATGATGGCGATTTTTCACGACATGATAGAAGAATGCATGGAAGTTTTCATGGATGACTTTTCAGTCTTCGGTGATACATTTGAATCATGTCTAATTAATCTTTAACGAATGCTTATTAGATGCGAACAATCAAATCTAGTACTTAATTGGGAGAAATGCCATTTCATGGTTAAAGAAGGCATCGTTCTTGGTCATAAAATTTCGAAGGAAGGAATTGAAGTGGATAGAGCTAAAGTAGATGTAATTGCTAAACTTCTACATCCCACCAATGTTAGAGGAGTTAGGAGTTTTCTGGGGCATGCTGGTTTTTACCGACGTTTCATAAAAGATTTTTCTAAAATTGCCACTTCGATAAATAAACTCCTAGAAAAGGATGCTCCATTCATCTTTTCAGATGAATGTATCAAATCTTTTAATATTCTTAAAGAGAAACTCACTAATGCGCCAATCATGATAACACCAAATTGGAATCTACCGTTTGAATTAATGTGCGATGCAAGTGATTTTGCAATAGGAGCCGTTTTAGGACAAAGGATTGAAAAACGATTTCAACCTATATATTATGCCAGTAAGACGTTACAAGGAGCACAAACGAACTATACAACTACTGAAAAAGAACTCCTTGCTATTGTCTTTGTTTTTGACAAATTTCGATCATATGTCGTTCTAGCAAAAACGGTGGTCTATACCGACCATTCTGCTCTTAGATACCTATTTTCGAAACAAGATGCCAAACCAAGATTAATCCGTTGGATCTTACTCTTACAAGAGTTCGATATTGAAATCCGAGATAAAAGAGGAGCAGAAAATCTCGCCGCTGATCATCTTTCTCGTCTTGAAAATCCCGAATTAGAAGTTCTAAATGAATCGACCATACAAGACAACTTTCCTGATGAATATCTATTGAAGATAGATTATAATGAAATACCATGGTTTGCAGACTATACAAACTACTTAGTATGTGGATTCCTTGAAAAAGGATTATCGTACCAAAAATGAAAGAAATTCTTTAGTGATATAAAACACTATTTCTGGGAAGATCCACATTTGTTTAAAAGTTGTCCAGATGGAATAAGCCGATGTGTATTCGGAGATGAAGCTAGTAAAATTTTAAACCATTATCACACAGGACCAACAGGAGGGCATTATGGGCCTCAACTAACAGTAAGAAAAGTTTATGATGCTGGATTCTATTGGCCTACAATTTACAAAGACGCACGCCTTCTTTGCAAATCCTGTGATGCTTGTCAAAGGGCCGGAAAAATAAGTCAACGTGATGAAATGCCACAAAATATCATTCAAGTATGTGAAGTATTTGACATTTGGGGTATTGACTTTATGGGTCCATTTCCAAAATCTCATAATAATCTCTATATTCTCATAGCCATTGATTATGTATCTAAATGGGCGGAAGCACAAGCTCTCCCAACTAACGATGCACGAGTTGTAGTCAACTTTTTAAAACGTCTTTTTGCAAGGTTTGGAACACCGAAAGCTTTAATAAGTGATCGGGGAACTCATTTCTGTAATAATCAACTTGAGAAAGTTCTTAAAAGATATGGAGTAACTCATAAAATCTCCACCGCATATCATCCACAAACAAGTGGACAAGTTGAAAATACCAACCGAGTTTTAAAACGTATTCTAGAGAAAACCGTAGGATCAAATCCGAAGGAATGGTCCATTAAATTGGAGGATGCACTCTGGGCTTTTAGAACAGCCTACAAAACTCCAATTGGAACCACACCTTTTAGACTTGTTTATGGAAAAGCATGTCATCTTCCAGTAGAAATTGAACACAAAACATTTTGGGCTTTGAAGACATTTAATCTTGATATACATGAAGCTGGACGTCTACGATTAAGTCAACTAAACGAATTAGAAGAATTAAGACATGAAGCATACGAAAATTCGTTAATCTATAAAGAAAGAACGAAGAAATGGCATGATAAAAGAATCAGAAGTTCAAAAGAATTTAAAGAAGGAGACAGAGTTCTTCTTTTCAATTCACGATTCAAGCTATTTCCTGGAAAATTGAAATCAAGATGGTCTGGACCATTCATAGTCAAAAGAGTTTTCCCATACGGAATGATAGAATTAATAAATTCAAATGGAATTGAATTTAAAGTTAATGGTCACAGAGTTAAACATTACATACATGGTCCGATGGAAGTTGACAATGAAGTTAATCACAATTTCGATACCACAGCTAACTAAGTGTGGGGTGAATCAAGTCTTTAAAGGATAATATGTATTTCTATTAGAGTTAGATTGTCTGTTTTCGTGTAGTTCTCGAAAATGGAACCCGAATGGTCTTTCCCTAGCAGACCCTAAAGAACTAGTCTTCTCCCCCCATTCTGAATTTTTTTTTTTTTTTTAGGTTTTTACGATATGAAGACTGCCTGTGAACTAAAACATGGTCTAATGCTACACGCTTTGATCACTAAACGTAATACTGACACACTTCCGAGTGAAATAGTATCAGTAATCAGAGAAAGATTGGACGGAGTAAGAAAAGAATCGAGATGCGAAGATAATAAGTTATAATTTGGTAAAGGAAAATCAAAATCCGCAGCGAAAAGAAGAGCACGACACCTAGAAAGATGTCACAAATGCGGAAAATGGTCACATGGAGGTAAATGTTCAAATAATCAAACCTATTCAAACACCGAATTTGTTACTTTATGCAGAGATGGACCGTTCATATGTTTAGAAGAAAAAACACTGAATGCTCAAGGTTACGCCTATGTAGCCATGGAAAACCAATTAAACCGACTATCTTATGAATGGGATAGATCATATAACTAAGAATACTATCTCACAGGTAAGTCTGTACAGTTTTTATTTTTATTTTTATTTTTAACCTTTTGATAATAAACGCTAATTTGTTCGCTATAAAGTATTAAATTGGTATTGAATAAAATTAGGTTTGGCGACCGAAATTATTGATATCATTCAAAAATTTATTACATCACTGCGAAATTTAACGTTTATTCTTAAGGTATAAATATCTTTAATCAATCAACCCAAAATATTTCAAAATTTCGTCATGAGTTAAATTAGGTCATGGAACCGAAATTACTTTACCGAAAAGAGGGGCGCATATTTTTGATAATATTTGATTGATTAAAGTGGGATAAAAAGCCAAAAAGATTTTTAATTTTATTTTTACCATGTTTTTAAAATTAATATATAACTCTTAAATTAATATTGTAAACTTTGTAAAAACAATATATTTAAAATTGTAAATATTTGAAAAAATTAATATAAGTTGGGTGTGAATTTATAATATGCATTTTTAAATTAATTTTGGTGTGAATTTTTAATTTTTAAAAATATGAATTTTATTTTTATGCATTTTAAATTTTAAGTTTGGTGTGAATTTTTAATATTAATTTTGAATTTTATATTTTAGTTGTGTGAATTTAAAAACAAAAATTTACTTTATCTCATTAAGTTAAAAATATGATTTTTATAATTCGTCGTAAGTTGAAGACTAGGTCGTTGAACCGAAATTGCTTTACCCAAGGGAGGGACGAGAACGTTTATTATCATTATTTTTAATCTTATTGAATTAAAGTATGCCAAAAACATTAAAAAAACCCAAAAATCTTAGCTTTTAAAACAATCGCTACAAAAAGACAAATTTTAAAATTTTGTCGAAGGACGGACTAGGACATCGATCCGAAACGACCTCGTCCTAAAACAAAGGAAAACAAAATTTTAAATTTATTTTATATATGTTTTATAAGTTAAGGCTAAAAAAAAAAAAAAAACAAACAAACACCGCGACTCGCGGAGTTTGTAAGCATCAAACACCGCGACTCGCGGAGTTCCAAAAATACCGAAAAAAATAAAAGGGGCAGAACTGATCAGTCCCCAACCCAACACAAAAAACACTGCGAAACAAACCGAAAAAAAATCGAAAAAACACCCCCAAATTCACAATTTTTGACCGTTAATCATCAAATCTTTTACTAAAATCATGTTAAGAAGGATGCTATCAAGGAATTACTCAAGAAAAACGGTAAATTTCTACACCTAAACACCATTTAATCCGAAAATTAGTGTTCTTGAGCAATTTTATACCCAATTTGATTTTGATGCTTTTTAGTGTAATTATGCTTAAATTGTTTATGTATTATGCTTATATAACCTATATTGATGCTATTTAACATGATTAGAAGCCTTAAACTTCAAATTTTGAGTAATCTAGAGTTTGTGTTCTTGAGCAAATTTGGGGCTTTTTGATATAAACAGGTTATAGCCGATTTTTGTATGAATTGTTGCTAAATTAAGTAGTGTAACATGTTTAGGTAGTTAAATGATCCAAACTTTGAGCCTAAACATGATTTTGAGAATTAAAGTGGACTTTTTCAAGTCTAAAATTCATGAACTTGATTTTTGAGAGATAATGCCATTTGAAACTTGTTTAATTGCTAGTAATGATTATTTTGACATGTTATTTGAGTTGAATGCTTATGAACTTGGCGAACATTTTCGTATATGCTTATTTGAAAAAGTGTAGATTTGATGAAAATATGAAAATGAGCTTAAGTTTGATATAAATTGATAATGTCATTGTAATTATTTTGATTAATGATTTTGGTGACACTAATGCATATTTGGATGCACAAAAATTGTGTTTGATGCGTTTTGCAGACTGAAAGGGGTGAATCTTCATCCCAAGCTCGCAATGCTCCTGCTGAGAATGTGGAACAACAGGAGGTGGATAACTACTACAAACAAGATATACCTCATCCAGTCATAACATTTTCTGATATGCACTTGGAAGATTTGTACCCGAACCTGAGATTTGACAGACTTTGGATAGATTATCCAAAATACCAAAGGGGTTTGCATACTCTTCATTCTAAAGCTGTTGAGGTACCTAGGGTCATAGAATGGGGACCATTAGAAGCTGTAGAATTGGCCTGGCCAATTAGGGAATTACTTGCACAGAGGTATGGTAATTCTACTTTTAACGATTGGGTACGGTTATTCAACATGCGTAGACCTGTATATAAAGTATGGTGTGAAGAATTGTTGTGTAGTATAGAATTAAATGATCGGGTAGCTAGTTTAACCGATCGATCTTTTATTAGATTTTTGTTAGGAGGTTCGATGCGCCACATGTCTTTACTAGACATGGCTCAGGCTTTACGTATATATACGCCTGAGGAGCTCGCATCTGCCGATTGTAGAGGGTTGATACTAAATGGTAGAAAGATAGACGAAAATTTTGATACACATGGTGTATGGAGTCAAATGACTAGCCATCACCGATTTAAAGGGGGAAATTACTCTTATTTGGATATAGATAGAGCTGAATTAAGAGTAATTCATAGGTTTTTAGCCAATTCGATTACACAACGAGGTAAGAACAAGGAAAAGGTAAATGAACAGGATTTGTTTTACCACATGTGTATTCGAGACCCACAAAGTACTGTAAGTATACCTTATTGTGTGGGTTATTATTTATCAGCTATGGTTAGGGGGATGAGACCGCATAGCATAATAGGAGGTGGTATATTTATTACTTTGATTGCTGAATATCTCGGTGTGGATATAAGTCGGGGGGGGGGGGTTTAGTCGAAGAACCAGAACTCCGCGATACAATAGGTTTAAATGTATACCATGGTGCAAAAGTTTTGAAGAGGGGAAATAACGCTGCAGTACAATACCATGGTAGACATCCACAGGTTGAGAGAAACCAACAGCAAGGTAATGTAGGAGGGGGAAATGAAATGGCAGAAATGCAAAGGTTTATAGCTTCACAAGAGTATGAAAATGCTAGACATAGAGCATTTGAAGATTGACAAGTTCATCAAAACCAAATCATAGCTTATTGCCAACATATAGGTAGAAACTATATTCCTACTCCATCGCCCATATTCCCTCCCTGGTCTATAGAGATTCAACCACCGTATCCTACGTATAACCCAGCCGAAGCATTTTATAGCACCTATGGTTATGCATGGAACCCCTACTGGTATCAGTATCATCCCTAGTCTACTTAGTTTTATTTATTTTGTAATTTGTAATGTTGATACGTTTAATACTTATTTAATATTGTAATAGTTTTTATAATTTTCTAACTTTTATTCTTAGATTTTAATAATTTTTGAATGTGGGGTAATATACCAAACTTCAAAAATATGTATATATGTATGCAGTTTATCTTATGTACACAACAGGGTAAAACAACATATTTTCAAAGACTGGCATTAAGTTCAGCAAAAGCAACTAATTTTGACGACAATATGCAAAATATATGTGAAATAACAACAAGACGGAATGAACAAATGATATGCACCATTTATCATTCAGCAAGCAAACACAAATATGTTTGGAAACTTTGGTAAAATTTAATCATTTTCACACAAATCACCCTCAATAATTTAAATTGTTACTGATTTCTTGCAAATGAGGGCATTGTAAGATCTTAAGTGTGGGAAGGGGTTAAATTCTTTCGGATTTTAAAATTTTTATCTTAAACACTTGGTTACCATTAAAAATACTAGTAAAGCAGTAGTTGTATTAGAATCTAGTGCTCTCTGATAATAAAGAACCGCCCTAGTCTTATATACTGACTACCTAATTCTAGTAAAATTTTTAAAAAAATTTTCAACTAAATGAACTCAAAATCATGTTTATACATATTTATGAACGATAAAACTAAGGTGTTAACATCGAAATTATTGTTACCTCGGAAAGGACATAAATTGAGAAACAAACCAAAATGTTAAAATTCATTTAAAATGAAATAGAGGACAATAAAAAGGAAAATAAAAGTCAAGTGTGGAAAAATTTACCAAGATATTTTAAACATATGTCACATATTTCTGTAACAAATAACTGAAAATACTTTTGCTTTGGACTAAACTAAACTGTTTTACCCGATGAAAGAAAAGAAGAGATGGATCTACACGATGAATCAATTCCATCATTAAAAGGAAGTAAAGTCTTCCGAAAAAGAAACGCGCTTCTTGATTTAGGTCATGAAGTTGTCGTCCAGACCAGCTGTAGGTTGACGAAAAACCTAGAAAAGTCATCACTAAAATCAGCAGGAAATCCACGGACCTCAGCATTAAACAGGGTATCTAAGTGGTCAGACTTATCCTAACCATGAGAGGATCTGTCTTGTAAAATGGGGAGGGTACCGTACAAATTAGCTAGATAAGACTAATGAATCAGATCCCCAGAAAGGATAATCTCCTTAAAGATTAAAAATCAGCTTTTAAGCCTGATATTACTCAATCCTAGAGATTGACCTTAAAGATTGAGAATTCAAACTCATGGAATTCAATGATATCTAAACTCGAGCTTGAACGAGAAAATATTTGGATAAAATTACAAACCGATTTGTTTTCTGAAAACCCTATTTTCAATGCGTTCATTACCATTGAACGTAAAATCCTAGGAATTCACCTGGAATCCATTAGGTCACCTGAACTAAATCGGGTGTCAACCGTAAGAATGGTGGTTGCATAGCATGGTCAAAGACAGGACCTTGTGCCAGACCGAAAAATCATAAGGGTGAGCTTTACTATTGCTCCTACCAAGGATAGTAATTGCTTCCGACACGTTATAGACCAAAATTAAAAGCATGTCAGGGGACATTTCCTTAACAGTTGCTTGTTCAACGCTTTCCTTTACAACCGAACGGTAGTTTACCGAAAGGTAATATACGGGACAAGTAAACTGGACGTGTTGCTTTCCAAATACAAGGTTAGCAAGTGGGTAACACAAAACCACAAGTTTTGAGCTAAAATTTTCAAATCTGAAACCCACCAAACCCACAAAAATAATTTGCAAACACCGGTGAAGGGTTATTCCGGAAAACTTATCTAGGGTAAAAAACTAGATTTAATTTTCAAAAGATCAAATGTTTTTATAAAGATCCAATTTCCTTAATGGATCTAAATTTTTATAGTCATATGGGACTGTAAACCATATCGTTACTACCATTGTTTATAACTCCGTATAGAAATCACTGATGTACAAAGTGTGAAGAATAAAGAAGTGATTCTAGTATTTCAAGACGATATTGCTTGAGGACAAGCAACGCTCAAGTGTGGGAATATTTGATAATGCTAAAAACGAACATATATTTCATAGCATTATTCCCCAAGAAAGACAAGCTTTTAGTTTCAAATGTTCTATTTACAAGTGATATTCGTTTAAATATTAAAAGGTGAAGACAAAAGACAGATTCGACGAATTGAAGACGCAAACGACCAAAAAGCTCAAAAGTACAAAATACAATCAAAGAGGTTCCAATTATTGATAAGAAACGTCTCGAAATTACAAGAGTACAAGATTCAAAACGCAAAGTACAAGATATAAAATAGTACGCAAGGACGTTCGAAAATCCGGAAACGGGACCAGAGTCAACTCTCAACGCTCGACGCAACGGACTAAAAATTACAAGTCAACTATGCACATGAATATAATATAATATATAAATAATTCTTAAAAATTATATATATATTATATTAATAAAATAAATCGTCGGCAAACAAAGAGCCAAGGATGAATGAGCTGGAATTTCAAACTCCGCGACTCGCGGAGTTTGAAGGCAAAAAATGCCGCGAGTCGCGGAGACCCCCTGATCTCAATTCCCTATAAAAGCAAATACAGTTTGATAGAAAAAACCATCCATAATTTAATCTCTCTATATATGTATACGTAAATATATTTATATTTATATTTTAATTTTAATTTTAATTATAATTCTAATAATAAAGGTATGTTAGCGAATGTTGTAAGGGTGTAAGTCGAAATTCTGTCCGTGTAACGCTACGCTATTTTTAATCATTGTAAGTTATGTTCAACCTTTTTAATTTAATGTCTCGTAGCTAAGTTATTATAATGCTTATTTAATCCGAAGTAATCATGATGTTGGGCTAATTAATAAAATTGGGTAATTGGGCTTTGTACCATAATTGGGGTTTGGATAAAAGAACGACACTTGTGGAAATTAGACTATGGGCTATTAATGGGTTTTATATTAACTAAACAATACCTTGTTAATTTAATATACAAACTTATAATTCGACGTATTTATATATAACCACATACGCTTGACTGGGTACGGTGGGCGGGATAATTATAAATACCAATAATTATTCATTTTACCGGACACGGAACTGGATTAATAGTTAGTAGACTTGTTGAAACAGGGGTGAATTACATTCAAGGGTAATTGGTGTAATTGTTAACAAAGTAGTAAAACCTTGGTTTACACGCAGTCGATAACCTGGTGTATTCATTAAACAAAGTATTAAAACCTTGTTACAATTCGAATCCCCAATTAGTTGGAATATTTGACTTCGGGAATAAGAATAATTTGTCGAAGGCTTTCGCTTTTTATATTTATGACTGATGGACTATTATGGACAAATCCGTATGGACATATTAAATAATCCAGGACAAAGGACAATTAACCCGTGGGCATAAAACTAAAATCAACACGTCAAACATCATGATTACGGAAGTTTAAATAAGCATAATTCTTTTATTTCATATTTAATTTCCTTTATTTTATATTTAATTACACTTCTAATTATCGCATTTTTATTTATTGTTATTGTATTTAATTGCACTTTTAATTATCGTACTTTTTAATTATCGCAAGTTTATTTTATCGCACTTTTATTATTTGCAATTTCATTATCGTTATTTACTTTACGCTTTAAATTAAAGTCCTTTTAATATTTTACATTTGGTTTTAACTGCGACTAAAGTTTTAAAATCGACAAACCGGTCATTAAACGGTAAAAACCCCCTTTATAATAATAATATTACTTATATATATATATTTGTATTTTTATAAAAGTAAACTAATATAACGTTAAGCTTTGTTTAAAGATTTTCCCTGTGGAACGAACCGGACTTATTAAAAACTACACTACTGTACGATTAGGTACTCTGCCTATAAGTGTTGTAGCAAGGTTTAAGTATATCCATTCTATAAATAAATAAATATCTTGTGTAAAATTGTATCGTATTTAATAGTATTTCCTTGTAAAATATAAAGCTATTTTATATACACCTCGCATAACCTCAAACATATACAGTTTTATACTACATACTTTTATGCTTTGAACACAAGTACGAAGAGACAAACATTCCACAGCGAGTTTGAACAAAAATCTTTAATTAGATTATCATTAGTTACACTTGCCGGGTGTAAGCGAGCACTTATGTTGTATGGCCATACGGGTTTGACAAACCCTCATTCGCACGGTTCGCTACCGTTATTGGATGAAATATATTTTCGAGTAACAGTGTATGTTCTAACACTATTGTGATGGGGTTTTATGGAAGGAAAGTTAAGCCTTGATAATTGGGTGCTCGCGAACATACTTTCGGAATGCAAACTATTTGGATGATCAATTTTATGGAAATATTAAATCTTGTGGTTCAAAAACAACGTTTATTAACACACCTATGATTTCACCAACGTTTTCGTTGACAGTTTTCTATATGTTTCTCAGGTTCATACTTGGCTACTTGATACATGCTTCCGCACACTTCGATTACTTGCTTGGGGTCAACCATGCATGCATACGCTAGGGATAGCATCTTTGGATTTAAACTTAAAGCATATCTACTTACGTTATTTATAGCAACCGTGATTTTAAACTAATTATGTCGCAAGTTATTTCATTTATACTTTATACTTTTGTAAACTTAAACTTGTTGTCGAACCGTTTGGTAAACTAAACTTTGTAAATCTTGTACTTTTCAAATGAATGCGACATAATTTTGATCAAGCGAGTCTCATTTAGGGACTATGACCACGTTACGGGACTTAAGTTAACGGCGCCGTCAATGACGATTTTGTCGAGTCGCTACACAAACCCTACACCCTTTAGCCGACGTTTATTGATCTTGCAGGTGTCCTAGACCAAACCCCAACCGAATACACATCCTTAGGCGTCGATTACATCAACCTTAGTTGGTATTATTGATTCCGAAGAGTCTAAGTATTCGTTAACCTCATAGATTAGTGTTTTCCGCCTCTAATCTATCTATAGCGATTAATCTAAGATCCTAAATACGTCTACACAAAGCTAAAATCTAAACCCCAAATTTAGAAACACTTAAACCATTCTCGACAAAAAAATGAACCACGCCAAAAATTAGGAAATAGAAAAAATGACCCGACTGCCACGAAACTTCACAAACTGCTACAAGAGTGACTGTTACTGAGTGTTCAGTGTCATTTTGATTTAAAATTCTATATATCACATCCCTTTCAAGTTTCTTGTCATGTTATTGTATTTCTAACCTTACTGTGTTCTATATTTTTATTATGATTGGGAAAGGAAATGATATGGAATGAATTTAATTAAAAAATTTTGGTGCTTTCAAGTTTGATTTTAGTCTATTTTTCTTTTCAATCTTTCCTTTTCAAATAGAAAGGATCCCGCTTCCTTCCGTTTTACTTCTCTTCATTTCTTTTATGATAAAACTCCTTTTCAAACATGGTGCTAGAACCATAATTTGATGCTCCTAGTGTACAAGTACAATAAGTAGATAAGTGGTGTTCATTTGGTTTCATCCTCCGTTTCGGATCAGGAGGGTCCAAATTTAGTGGATGTTGCCAATTCCAGTTTAAGTGGTACTGCTGGAACTTGGATTCGGTTTGACCTGTATCCAATCCGCCCACTAACTACCTTGATAGCTAATAAAGTGTATTCATGATCGTAACACCCCGTCAAAATCGACATTGACGCAGATGTTAACTCTGGTCCCAGTGCATGGCTTGACTTCTAAGTACATCAAAGTTCTACAGCAGAAGCATAATATATAAGTACCTGAGACAAAACATGCTTAAAAGTGTCAATCAAAAGGTTGGTGAGTTCATAGGTTTATCATAAACAATGATTTTGATAATAATGATAGATCACAAGATTTAGTTTAAAGTTGATTGATATAGAAATATCAATCTAAAAGTGTTGCTGCAGTTTGTAATATCGCTACTAAACAAAATTTACCCTGTGACACCTTGTACTGTCAGTGTCGTGGAATCATTATTATGTAACCAAAGACCAGCGGTCAAATGGTTAGAGACGTTACTCTCAATAGGCCTACTCACAATAATTAAGTTTGCATTTATATGTAGCAATTAACGATATTACAGTAGGGATTTAGCATGAATTAAAGCAAGACATCATAGTTAACAGTTGAGTACTTGTGTCTAAAAATAGTTTAAAAGCAAGCATGTGTCTCACCCCAAGTTGTAAACAGTTATGAAATAGTAAAAACGGGGCTATGAAGTTCACCTTAGTAGCAAGTAATTTATTCCACACAAAGAAGAATGAACGGAGTAAGTGATTGGAGATCTTAACCTAGAGATATAATCTTTGATTAGTTAATATCTAACATGAAATGTCCCGTTCTTATTGATTAAAAACGTTCCATATTAATTGATTTCGTTGCGAGGTTTTGACCTCTATATGAGACGTTTTTCAAAGACTGCATTCATTTTTAAAACAAACCATAACCTTTATTTCATAAATAAAGGTTTAAAAAGCTTTACGTAGATTATCAAATAATGATAATCTAAAATATCGTGTTTACACGCGACCATTACATAATGGTTTACAATACAAATATGTCACAACGAAATAAGTTTCTTGAATGCAGTTTTTACACAATATCATACAAACATGGACTCCAAATTTTGTCCTTATTTTAGTATGCAATAGCGGAAGCTCTTAGTATTCACCTGAGAATAAACATGCTTTAAACATCAACAAAAATGTTGGTGAGTTATAGGTTTAACCTATATATATCAAATCGTAACAATAGACCACAAGATTTCATATTTCAATACACATCCCATACATAGAGATAAAAATCATTCATATGGTGAACACCTGGTAACCGACATTAACAAGATGCATATATAAGAATATCCCCATCATTCCGGGACACCCTTCGGATATGATATAAATTTTGAAGTACTAAAGCATCCGGTACTTTGGATGGGGTTTGTTAGGCCCAATAGATCTATCTTTAGGATTCGCGTCAATTAGGGTGTCTGTTCCCTAATTCTTAGATTACCAGACTTAATAAAAAGGGGCATATTCGATTTCAATAATTCAACCATAGAATGTAGTTTCACGTACTTGTGTCTATTTTGTAAATTATTTATTAAACCTGCATGTATTCTCATCCCAAAAATATTAGATTTTAAAAGTGGGACTATAACTCACTTTCACAGATTTTTACTTCGTCGGGAAGTAAGACCTGGCCACTGGTTGATTCACGAACCTATAACAATATATACATATATATCAAAGTATGTTCAAAATATATTTACAACACTTTTAATATATTTTGATGTTTTAAGTTTATTAAGTCAGCTGTCCTCGTTAGTAACCTACAACTAGTTGTCCACAGTTAGATGTACAGAAATAAATCGATAAATATTATCTTGAATCAATCCACGACCCAGTGTATACGTATCTCAATATTGATCATAACTCAAACTATATATATTTTAGAATCAACCTCAACCCTGTATAGCTAACTCCAACATTCACATATAGAGTGTCTATGGTTATTCCGAAATATATATAGATGTGTCGACATGATAGGTCGAAACATTGTATACGTGTCTATGGTATCTCAAGATTACATAATATACAATACAAGTTGATTAAGTTATGGTTGGAATAGATTTGTTACCAATTTTCACGTAGCTAAAATGAGAAAAATTATCCAATCTTGTTTTACCCATAACTTCTTCATTTTAAATCCGTTTTGAGTGAATCAGATTGCTATGGTTTCATATTGAACTCTATTTTATGAATCTAAACAGAAAAAGTATAGGTTTATTGTTGGAAAAATAAGTTACAAGTCGTTTTGTAAAGGTAGTCATTTCAGTCGAAAGAACGACGTCTAGATGACCATTTTAGAAAACATACTTCCACTTTGAGTTTAACCATAATTTTTGGATATAGTTTCATGTTCATAATAAAAATCATTTTCCCAGAATAACAACTTTTAAATCAAAGTTTATCATAGTTTTTAATTAACTAACCAAAAACAGCCCGCGGTGTTACTACGACGGCGTAAATCCGATTTTACGGTGTTTTTCGTGTTTCCAGGTTTTAAATCATTAAGTTAGCATATCATATAGATATAGAACATGTGTTTAGTTGATTTTAAAAGTCAAGTTAGAAGGATTAACTTTTATTTGCGAACAAGTTTAGAATTAACTAAACTATGTTCTAGTGATTACAAGTTTAAACCTTCGAATAAGATAGCTTTATATGTATGAATCGAATGATGTTATGAACATCATTACTACCTAAAGTTCCTTGGATAAACCTACTGGAAATGAGAAAAATAGATCTAGCTTCAAAGGATCCTTGGATGGCTTGAAAGTTCTTGAAGCAGAATCATGACACGAAAACAATTTCAAGTAAGATTTCCACTCGAAATAAGATTGTTATAGTTATAGAAATTGAATTAAAGTTTGAATATGATTATTACCTTGTATTAGAAAGATAACCTACTGTAAGTAACAAAGGTTTCTTGATCTTGGATGATTACTTGGAATGGATTTAGAAAACTTGGAAGTAAACTTGCAATCTTGGAAGTATTCTTGATTTTATGAAACTAGAACTTTTGGAATTTATGAAGAACACTTAGAACTTGAAGATAGAACTTGAGAGAGATCAATTAGATGAAGAAAATTGAAGAATGAAAGTGTTTGTAGGTGTTTTTGGTCGTTGGTGTATGGATTAGATATAAAGGATATGTAATTTTGTTTTCATGTAAATAAGTCATGAATGATTACTCATATTTTTGTAATTTTATGAGACATTTCATGCTAGTTGCTAAATGATGGTTCCCACATGTGTTAGGTGACTCACATGGGCTACTAAGAGCTGATCATTGGAGTGTATGTACCAATAGTACATACATCTAAAAGCTGTGTATTGTACGAGTACGAATACGGGTGCATACGAGTAGAATTGTTGATGAAACTGAACGAGGATGTAATTGTAAGTATTTTTGTTAAGTAGAAGTATTTTGATAAGTGTCTTGAAGTCTTTCAAAAGTGTATGAATACATTTTAAAACACTACATGTATATACATTTTAACTGAGTCGTTAAGTCATCGTTAGTCGTTACATGTAAATGTTGTTTTGAAACCTTTAGGTTAACGATCTTGTTGAATGTTGTTAACCCATTGTTTATTATAACAAATGAGATGTTAAATTGTTATATTATAATGATATTATGATATATAATATATCTTAGTATGATATATATACAGTTAAATGTCGTTACAACGATAATCGTTACATATATGTCTCGTTTCGAAATCATTAAGTTAGTAGTCTTATTTTTACATATGTATTTCATTGTTAATACACTTAATAATATATTTACTTATCATTTAACATAATTAACCAAGTGTATCAATATCTTAATATGATTCATATGTACCTAGTAAGACGTTGTTATAACGATAATCGTTATATATATCGTTTTCGAGTTTCTTAAATTAATAGTCTCATTTTTATGTATATAACTCATTGTTAAAATACCTAATGAGATACATACTTATAATAAAATCATGTTAACTATATATATAACCATATATATGTCATCATATAGTTTTTACAAGTTTTAACGTTCGTGAATCACCGGTCAACTTGGGTGGTCAATTGTCTATATGAAACCTATTTCAATTAATCAAGTCTTGACAAGTTTGATTGCTTAACATGTTGGAAACACTTAATCATGTAAATAACAATTTCATTTAATATATATATATAAACATGGAAAAGTTCGGGTCACTACAGTACCTACTCGTTAAATAAATTTCGTCACGAAATTTTAAGCAGTTGGAGGTGTTGACGTATCTTCTGGAAATAAATGCGGGTATTTCTTCTTCATCTGATCTTCATGCTCCCAGGTGAACTCGGGTCCTCTACGAGCATTCCATCAAACCTTAACAATCGGTATCTTGTTTTGTTTAAGTCTCTTAACCTCGCGATCCATTATTTCGACGGGTTCTTCAATGAATTGAAGTTTTTCATTGATTTGGATTTCGTCCAACGGAATAGTGAGATCTTCTTTAGCAAAACATTTCTTCAAATTTGAGACGTGGAAAGTGTTATGTACAGCCGCGAGTTGTTGAGGTAGCTCCAGTTGGTAAGCTACTGGTCCGACACGATCTATAATCTTGAATGGTCCAATGTACCTTGGATTTAGTTTCCCCCGTTTACCAAATCGAACAACGCCTTTCCAAGGTGAAACCTTAAGCATGACCATTTCTCCAATTTCAAACTCTATATCTTTTCTTTTACTGTCCGCGTAGCTCTTTTGTCGACTCTGGGCGGTTTTCAATCTTTGTTGAATTTGGATGATTTTCTCGGTAGTTTCTTGTATTATCTCCGGACCCGTTATCTGTCTATCCCCCACTTCACTCCAAAAAATCGGAGACCAGCACTTTCTACCATAAAGTGCTTCAAACGGCGCCATCTCAATGCTTGAATGGTAGCTGTTGTTGTAGGAAAATTCTGCTAACGGTAGATGTCGATCCCAACTGTTTCCGAAATCAATAACACAAGCTCGTAGCATGTCTTCAAGCGTTTGTATCGTCCTTTCGCTCTGCCCATCAGTTTGTGGATGATAGGCAGTACTCATGTCTAGACGAGTTCCCAATGCTTGCTGTAATGTCTGCCAGAATCTTGAAATAAATCTGCCATCCCTATCAGAGATAATAGAGATTGGTATTCCATGTCTGGAGACGACTTCCTTCAAATACAGTCGTGCTAACTTCTCCATCTTGTCATCTTCTCTTATTGGCAGGAAGTGTGTTGATTTGGTGAGACGATCAACTATTACCCTGTCATAACCCGTCCTTAACCATAAGAACGTGTTAGATAACGTATGATTTCATTGCGAGGTATTGACCTCTATATGCGACATTTTTAAAAGAGAAACTGCATATATTATACATTACAAACCATAACCATTATTTTTGTTACAAGCTTTAGACAATAAAAAGATGATTATCATTTAGCGATAATCTTTGACTTACAAACTTTACATATAATGATAACAACACGATTTCGAGCATATTTTACAACACAAATCCTTGGGTATGCAGTTTTATTTTTGACACAAATATGCGTACGCAAGATCCTGCTCAAATTCAACATAATGCAGCGGAAGCTTTAGTAATCACCTGAGAATAGACATGTTTTAAAAGGTCAACATAAAGTTGGTGAGATATAGGTTTAATGCCGGTAGCAATATATATATATATAGACCACAAGATTTCGTATATAAACAGTTTAATAAAAATATTCTAAGTGGTTGAGCACTTGGTTACCATACTTAACATTTAATCACGTCGCATATTCCCTTTATTATGAAATCTTACTACACCGTACCAAGTGTAGTCACGAAACGAAGTACTGTGCAACCGTTGAATACTGGTCGTCCAGTCCGGTTGGGGTTGTCAGGCCCGATAGATCTATCAACAGGATTCGCGTTTACAATACCGCTGTAAATAACAGTTACCAAGCTACAGGGAAGTATGCCAGTGGTACAACTCAACGTAGAATATATTTTTCAGTTACTTGTGTCCATAACGTAAAACATAAAATACATGTATTCTCATCCCGAAATATTTAGAGTTTAAAAGTGGGACTATATACTCACTTTCGTCTTGAAGATATATATATAATTTGACTTGGTCTCCGGTTGATATCACGAACCTATCCATATATAATATATCAATACCTTTTCTTTTTAAACAAACGTCACATATATATACTTGTTATACTTTTAATACTTTGAATAATTCCTTAGTCCGTAGTTAGCAGTTCGTTGTTAGTAATTCAATTTTAATGGTTCATTTTTAGATGTTTAATATACCCGCAATGAAATAAATAAAACCCCCAACGAAATAAATAAAACCCCATCATATATGTATTGGTCGAGATTAATCTTGACCCATGGTACCGGTGTTGTCAAATGACGTGTTGCGTATATAAAGTACCGGTGTTGTCAAATGACGTGTTGCGTACAATCATGGGATCTTATGATTAATCTTCTCGTGTTGTTTACGGGTGATCCTGAACCATATAAAATTGAATTATAAGTACATATATATAAAATATCATGTTAACTTAAAAAGATGTGATTTATTTAATTTTTTCCCAATTATTTTCGTGGCTAAACTAGTCTTGGATATCCGATTTTGTTTCGGTCATAGTTTCTTCGTTACAACTCTGTTTTCGTTGATTCAACTTGCCATCTCCTTGGATCGAGTCCCTCTTTAAGACTATGAACTGTAAATACCTTAGTTTGTATTCAAAATCACACGGCATAGGTCAAACTTTAGTGAAACTTATGAAGTTAATCATTTTCCATCATGTAAACAACCTCAAATGATTATTTTTCTAAAAATACTTATACTTTGAGTTAAATCATGAAATTTTTATGTGTTATCATATTCATAGTAAAAATCATTTTTCCAGAAAATAAACCTTCAATTCAAAGTTTAAGATGGTTTTTAATTATCCAACCCAAAACAGCCCCCGGTTGCACTCCGACGTCGTAAATTCAGTTTTTAAGGTGTTCTTTGAAAAACCAAGTTATATCTTGTTAAGTTAGCATATAATTAAGATATGTTACAGGTCTTGAAGTATTTTAAAAGTTAAGTTAGAAGGATCTATTTAGTTTGCGAACAAGTTTGAAATCATTCAAACTATGTTCTAGTTTATAAACTCTTATATATATAGCTTTAAATATATGAATTGAAAAAGAGTTGAAGTAGAGTTTTTACCTCAAGTTTAAAATGTAAAGTTGCTGGAAAGAAGTAGTAAAATAAAAGTTGAGAGAGTTCTTGCAAGTGTGTGTGAAAATTGAAAGTAAAATTTGGAAAATGAATGTGTAAAAATGAGTTAGAAATGGTGCTTATTTATAGGCTTGAAAATTTAGTTTTTAGTGAAAATATCTAAGATAAGTTAAAATTTATTATGTCATGAATGACATATTATTCCAATAATTGAAGATTTCTATTGGTATATACCAATAGTAAATACTTCTAGAAGCTGTGTATAGTACCCTAGATATACGTATAGGATTATTGAGGAAACGGAACGAGAATTCAAATATAACTATCTTTTGTAAATATACTTATATTGTTTTATGTATAAAAGCCCTTTAAAAATGATTAAATACATTACTTATACAATATATGTATAAACATTATAAATCATCAGTATTTATGTCAAATAACGTTACGTAGGTTATTGTTTTGAAAACTTAAGTTAGTAGTTTCAAAATATACTTATGACTTTTTGTTATTAATACAAAATGAGATATTAAAACATCCTTAGATCATGTTAAATATGTATGTATAATTATCATATATTGTATAGTTCGTGATATCATCGGTCAAACTAGACGGTCAAACGTTGTGTAAAACTCTTTTCAAAAACATAAGTCTCAACAATTTGGATTGCTTATCATGTTGGTAAGGTTTAATTTATGTAAATATTAATCTCATAAGTATAGAACGATCGGAAAAGTGCGGGTCGTTACAGTACCTACCCGTTAAATAAATTTCGTCCCGAAATTTTAAAATTGTACCTATTTTGCGTCATCGAGAAACAAGTGTGGATACTTTTATTTCATCTGATCCTCTCGTTCCCAAGTAAACTCAGGACCTCTTCGAGCATTCCAACGAACCTTAACGATTGGTATGTTGCTCTGCTTGAGCTGTTTAACTTCACGATCCATGATTTCGATTGGTTCTTCGATGAATTGTAGTTTCTCATCGACATGGATTTCTTCAAGAGGAATGGTGAGGTCTTCCTTTACAAGACACTTCTTAAGGTTAGAGACGTGAAAGGTATTGTGTACTCCGGCGAGTTGTTGCGGTAACTCGAGTCGATAAGCTACCGGTCCAATGCGTTCGATGATCTTGAACGGGCCTACATATCTTGGGTTCAGTTTACCTCTTTTACCGAAACGTATTACACCTTTCCAAGGTGACACCTTTAGCATAACCATGTCCCCAATCTGAAACTCTAATGGTTTCCTTCGGACATCGGCGTAGCTCTTTTGGCGACTTCGGGCTGTTTTCAATCTCTCCTTGATTTGTACTATCTTCTCAGTCGTTTCGTGTATGATCTCGGGACCAGTTAATTGTCGATCTCCTACTTCATTCCAACAGATAGGAGATCTACACTTCCTTCCATACAATGCTTCGAATGGTGCAGCTTTAATGCTTGCATGATAACTATTATTATACGAAAATTCTGCTAACGGTAGATACTTATCCCATCCGTTTCCAAAATCGATCACACATGCCCTGAGCATGTCTTCAAGAGTCTGAATCGTTCTTTCACTCTGCCCGTCGGTTTGCGGATGATATGCGGTACTCATATCTAAACGAGTTCCTAGTGCCTCCTGCAGTGATTGCCAGAACTTTGAGGTAAATCTACTATCACGATCGGATATAATGGAAATAGGTATTCCATGCCTTGAAACAATTTCCTTTATATACAATCGTAATAGTTTCTCCATTCTATCCGTTTCCTTTATAGGCAAGAAATGGGCAGATTTGGTAAGACGATCAACAATCACCCAAATGGTGTTGTATCCCCAGGCAGTCTTTGGTAACTTCGTGATGAAATCCATGGTAATACCATCCCATTTCCATTCTGGGATTTCTGGTTGTTGAAGTAACCCTGATGGTTTCTGGTGTTCTGCCTTGACCTTGGAATAAGTTAAACACTCCCCAACATATGTTGCAACGTCTGTTTTTAAGTTAGGCCACCAATAATGTGTCTTAAGATCTTGATACATCTTTCCAACTCCAGGATGTATCGAGTATCTTGTCTTATGTGCCTCGTTCAATATCAACTTCCTTAATCCACCCAACTTCGGTACCCAAATACGGTTTGCAAAATATCGAATTCCATCTTCCCGTATAACGAGTTGCTTCTCATACTTCTTCATTATTTCATTTCCTATATTTTCTTTAGTAAGTGCTTCTCGTTGAACTTCTTTGATTTGTGAGTTGAGATTCATGCGAATTTTTATGTTCATCGCTCGTACTCGAATTGGTTCTCGTTCCTTTCTGCTTAGTGCGTCAGCCACCACATTCGCTTTCCCGGGATGATAACGAATTTCACAATCATAGTCGTTTATTAACTCGACCCACCTACGTTGCCTCATGTTCAGCTGTTTCTGATCAAAAATATGTTGAAGACTTTTATGATCAGTAAACACAGTGCATCTAACCCCATATAAGTAGTGTCTCCATATCTTTAACGCAAACACGACTGCTCCCAGTTCTAGATCATGCGTCGTATAATTCCGCTCGTGAATCTTCAATTGTCGAGATGCGTATGCAATAACTTTCTTTCGTTGCATAAGAACACAACCAAAACCTTGTCGCGAAGCGTCACAATATATTTCAAAATCATCGTTCCCTTCAGGTAACGATAAAATAGGCGCCGTAGTTAACTTCTTCTTCAGTAATTGAAATGCGTTCTCCTGCTCCGAGGTCCATTCGTATTTCTTCCCTTTTTGCGTTAATGCTGTCAACGGCTTAGCTATTCGGGAAAAATCTTGAATAAACCTTCTATAATAACCGGCTAAACCCAAAAATTGGCGTATCTGCATTGGTGTTTTAGGAGTCTCCCATTTTTCAATGGCTTCAATTTTTGCTGGATCAACCTGAATTCCTTTGCTACTAACAACGTGGCCAAGAAATTGCACTTCTTTCAACCAGAAAGCACACTTAGAAAATTTAGCGTATAGCTGTTCTTTTCTCAACAACTCTAATATCAACCTTAAATGCTGCTCATGCTCTTGCTCACTCTTGGAATAGATAAGAATGTCATCAATGAAAACGATAACAAACTTATCTAAATACGGACTACAAACTCGATTCATGAGGTCCATGAATACAGCTGGCGCATTCGTCAATCCAAACGGCATGACCAAAAATTCGTAATGACCATAACGTGTCCGAAAAGCAGTTTTCGGAATGTCCTCTTCTTTGACACGTAGTTGATGATAGCCCGATCTTAGGTCGATTTTCGAATAAACACATGATCCCTGGAGTTGATCAAATAAGTCGTCAATTCTCGGTAGTGGATACCGATTTTTGATAGTTAACTTATTTAATTCACGATAATCTATACACATCCTAAAAGATCCATCTTTCTTTTTAACAAATAGAATCGGAGCTCCCCACGGTGAAGTACTTGGTCGTATGAATCCATGATCCAGTAATTCTTTTAACTGACTCTGAAGTTCTTTTAACTCGGACGGTGCAAGTCTATATGGAGCACGAGCCACTGGTGCGGCTCCTGGTACTAAATCTATTTGAAATTCTACAGATCTAAATGGAGGTAATCCCGGCAACTCTTCCGGAAAAACTTCAGGAAAATCTCTTGCCACAGGCACGTCCTTGATGCACTTCTCTTTTTCTTTCTTTTCGACTTTATTAACATGTGCTAAGATAGCATAGCACCCTTTCTTCAAGCACTTTTGAGCTTTCAAATAACTAATGAGTTTTAGCTTTGAGTTACCCTTCTCTCCATAAATCATCACCGGCATTCTATCCTTACAAGGAATGCGAATTGCCTTCTTGGCACACACAACTTCAGCTCCTACTTTGGACATCCAGTCCATGCCGACTATTACATCAAAACTTCCTAATTCTACGGGTATTAAGTCAATTTTAAATGTTTCTCCGGCTAAATTTATTTTACAATCACGGCAAATTTTATCGGCTTTAATTAGTTTACCATTAGCTAACTCAATCATGTACTTAGCATCTAGAGGTAATGATGAACAATTCAATTTAGCGTAAAAGCCTCTACTCACGTAACTTCTATCGGCACCAGTATCAAATATAATAGATGCGGATAAGTTATTAATGGTAAACGTACCCGTAACAAGCTCCGGGTCTTCACACGCCTCTCTAGCATTAATAACAAATGCTCTTCCACGTGCAGATCCATTATTCTTCTCTGGATTCGGACACTGGCTCTTATAGTGACCTTGTTTTCCACACCCATAACAAGTAATGGTAGCCAAAGCAGTTCTATTTTCATTGGTGGCAGGAGTCTTGGTACCATTTGTATTTGTAACGAGAGCCCTACAATCTTCAGCAAGATGACCCTTTCGATTACATTTGTTGCATACCACATTACAGTAGCCAGAGTGATGTTTGTGGCATCGGTTGCATAAAGGATTTTGTCCTTTGTAACCAAAGCTTGAACCACCACCTGCACCTTGTATGGTTTCTTGTTTCTTAAAAGATTGTTGTTGGTTACCTCGATCATAATTTCCATTCCACTTTCTTTTGTTACCTGATACCTTCACATCAGTATTGGATGCTTTCTTATCCATGATGACCTGATCCATTAGCTCGTTTGCCATGGTTATAGCTTCATGAATTGTCTTAGGTTTCGATGCTGTAACGTTTGCCTTGACCTTTTTGGGCAAACCATCTTTGTACATTTCAATCTTCCGTTCTTCGGTTGGAACCAATTCAGGACATAGCAAAACTAATTCCATGAATCGCTGATTGTAGTTGGTGATTTCAGTACCAATAACCTTCAGACTTCGTAACTCATCTTCCAACTTCCTAACCTCGTTCCTTGGACAATATTCGTTGATTAACATTGTTTTGAATTCTTCCCACGGAGTATCATAAGCTACATCTCCTCCTACAGCCTTCACATAATTTTTCCACCACGTGAGTGCACTATCTTGTAAAGTGCACGATGCATACTTGGTCATGTCCTTTTCAACACAACCACTGATTTTAAACACAGTCTCCATCTTTTCTATCCACCGGGTTAAACCGATTGGTCCTTCTGTTCCACTGAATGATGAGGGCTTGCAAGCTTGAAAAGTTTTGTAAGTGCACCCCACACGAGGATTTGGGTTAACTGCAGCACCTCTTGCAGCCTCGACCCATAACATTCTGTCGTTCACTCGTTGATTGATGAGTTCCTGGATTTCTTGTTCCGTCATTCGGTTCAATCGCGCCATATTCTTCTATAAGAATGAAAAGAAAATAATTATTCACATGGAATATTATAGATGTAGTGTATATTTACAGTACATTATAGCTTATTAATAATATGAACCAGGTATTATTATAAAAGCCTTTTCTTCTTATTAGCGTTTTATAATTATATCTAGGGTAGTACCTACCCGTTAATGTCCATACTTAATAGCTTAGTACAGAATCAATTACTACCATCTAAATAATACTTAACCATGGAAAATTATTGCATTTCACACTTCACTATTTTACATATGCTTATCTTATATCGAACATTAAGCAAACCACACTAATAATATTATACAAAACATTATATGATCCCATGGTTTAATACGGCAGCGCATCGTTTGGTCTATTTTCTAGGACGTTTAGGTTCAAGGAATGGCCTAACGCTTATCCTAGCTGTCTGCCTATATTTTGGCTGTGGGGCTGAAGAACTGGATGCCGGGACAGCACGAATAGGAATAGCGGGAATAGGGGTGGTAGTGTCTAGTGGAGTTGGTGCCACATCATCCTTACTAAACTCGGGATTTGAATTTTCTAATTCATTAGCCTTTCGTTTCTTTCCTAGTTCGAACTCGTCTTTTGTAATTTCCTGTATTTCTTCCTCGGGTTCACTTTCCTCCTCGGGTTCACTTTCCTCCTCGGGTTCACTTTCCTCCTCGGGTTCACTTTCTGGGTTCTCTATAGTCGATTCATCCGGAATTTGTGAGTCTTCCCCAAAGATATTATTTTCGTCATCGGATAGGTTAATGACTGGAACACCATCTGAAGATTCTGGTTCGGAGTCGCTGAATGTGATAACAAGTTTTGAGCCCGACATCTATCATACAACAACTAACCCATTAGTACTACATAATATTTACATATAAATTTTAACCAACAATGATAAGCAATGGTTTTTAAATCAGACCCGGTCAAAGTCCAGACTTACTAATGTATCCTAACGACTTATCGGTTAGACACACTAATGCAAACCTGGTTCGCTAAGACCACCGCTCTGATACCACATGTCATAACCCGTCCTTAACCATAAGAACGTGTTAGATAATGTATGATTTCATTGCGAGGTATTGACCTCTATATGCGACATTTTTAAAAGAGAAACTGCATATATTATACATTACAAACCATAACCATTATTTTTGTTACAAGCTTTAGACAATAAAAAGATGATTATCATTTAGCGATAATCTTTGACTTACAAACTTTACATATAATGATAACAACACGATTTCGAGCATATTTTACAACACAAATCCTTGGGTATGCAGTTTTATTTTTGACACAAATATGCGTACGCAAGATCCTGCTCAAATTCAACATAATGCAGCGGAAGCTTTAGTAATCACCTGAGAATAGACATGTTTTAAAAGGTCAACATAAAGTTGGTGAGATATAGGTTTAATGCCGGTAGCAATATATATATATATAGACCACAAGATTTCGTATATAAACAGTTTAATAAAAATATTCTAAGTGGTTGAGCACTTGGTAACCATACTTAACATTTAATCACGTCGCATATTCCCTTTATTATGAAATCTTACTACACCGTACCAAGTGTAGTCACGAAACGAAGTACTGTGCAACCGTTGAATACTGGTCGTCCAGTCCGGTTGGGGTTGTCAGGCCCGATAGATCTATCAACAGGATTCGCGTTTACAATACCGCTGTAAATAACAGTTACCAAGCTACAGGGAAGTATGCCAGTGGTACAACTCAACGTAGAATATATTTTTCAGTTACTTGTGTCCATAACATAAAACATAAAATACATGTATTCTCATCCCGAAATATTTAGAGTTTAAAAGTGGGACTATATACTCACTTTCGTCTTGAAGATATATATATAATTTGACTTGGTCTCCGGTTGATATCACGAACCTATCCATATATAATATATCAATACCTTTTATTTTTAAACAAACGTCACATATATATACTTGTTATACTTTTAATACTTTGAATAATTCCTTAGTCCGTAGTTAGCAGTTCGTTGTTAGTAATTCAATTTTAATGGTTCATTTTTAGATGTTTAATATACCCGCAATGAAATAAATAAAACCCCCAACGAAATAAATAAAACCCCATCGTATATGTATTGGTCGAGATTAATCTTGACCCATGGTACCGGTGTTGTCAAATGACGTGTTGCGTATATAAAGTACCGGTGTTGTCAAATGACGTGTTGCGTACAATCATGGGATCTTATGATTAATCTTCTCGTGTTGTTTACGGGTGATCCTGAACCATATAAAATTGAATTATAAGTACATATATATAAAATATCATGTTAACTTAAAAAGATGTGATTTATTTAATTTTTTCCCAATTATTTTTGTGGCTAAACTAGTCTTGGATATCCGATTTTGTTTCGGTCATAGTTTCTTCGTTACAACTCCGTTTTCGTTGATTCAACTTGCCATCTCCTTGGATCGAGTCCCTCTTTAAGACTATGAACTGTAAATACCTTAGTTTGTATTCAAAATCACACGGCATAGGTCAAACTTTAGTGAAACTTATGAAGTTAATCATTTTCCATCATGTAAACAACCTCAAATGATTATTTTTCTAAAAATACTTATACTTTGAGTTAAATCATGAAATTTTTATGTGTTATCATATTCATAGTAAAAATCATTTTTCCAGAAAATAAACCGCCAATTCAAAGTTTAAGATGGTTTTTAATTATCCAACCCAAAACAGCCCCCGGTTGCACTCCGACGTCGTAAATTCAGTTTTTAAGGTGTTCTTTGAAAAACCAAGTTATACCTTGTTAAGTTAGCATATAATTAAGATATGTTACAGGTCTTGAAGTATTTTAAAAGTTAAGTTAGAAGGATCTATTTAGTTTGCGAACAAGTTTGAAATCATTCAAACTATGTTCTAGTTTATAAACTCTTATATATATAGCTTTAAATATATGAATTGAAAAAGAGTTGAAGTAGAGTTTTTACCTCAAGTTTAAAATGTAAAGTTGCTGGAAAGAAGTAGTAAAATAAAAGTTGAGAGAGTTCTTGCAAGTGTGTGTGAAAATTGGAAGTAAAATTTGGAAAATGAATGTGTAAAAATGAGTTAGAAATGGTGCTTATTTATAGGCTTGAAAATTTGGTTTTTAGTGAAAATATCTAAGATAAGTTAAAATTTATTATGTCATGAATGACATATTATTCCAATAATTGAAGATTTCTATTGGTATATACCAATAGTAAATACTTCTAGAAGCTGTGTATAGTATCCTAGATATACGTATAGGATTATTGAGGAAACGGAACGAGAATTCAAATATAACTATCTTTTGTAAATATACTTATATTGTTTTATGTATAAAAGCCCTTTAAAAATGATTAAATACATTACTTATACGATATATGTATAAACATTATAAATCATCAGTATTTATGTCAAATAACGTTACGTAGGTTATTGTTTTGAAAACTTAAGTTAGTAGTTTCAAAATATACTTATGACTTTTTGTTATTAATACAAAATGAGATATTAAAACATCCTTAGATCATGTTAAATATGTATGTATAATTATCATATATTGTATAGTTCGTGATATCATCGGTCAAACTAGACGGTCAAACGTTGTGTAAAACTCTTTTCAAAAACATAAGTCTCAACAATTTGGATTGCTTATCATGTTGGTAAGGTTTAATTTATGTAAATATTAATCTCATAAGTATAGAACGATCGGAAAAGTGCGGGTCGTTACATACCCAAATAGTATCATAACCACTTGCAGTCCTTGGCAATTTAGTAATGAAATCCATGGTAATGTTTTCCCATTTCCATTCCAGGATTTTAGGTTGTTGTAGTAGACCTGATGGTTTATGATGTTCAGCTTTGACCTTAGAACACGTTAAACATTCTCCTACATATTTAGAAATATCGGCTTTCATACCTGGCCACCAAAAATATTTCTTAAGATTCTTGTACATCTTCTCCGTTCCAGGATGTATTGAGTATCTGGTTTTATGAGCTTCTCTAAGTACCATTTCTCTCATATCTCCAAATTTTGGTACCCAAATTCTTTCAGCCCTATACCGGGTTCCATCTTCCTGAATATTAAGATGCTTCTCCGATCCTTTGGGTATTTCATCCTTTAAATTTCCCTCTTTTAAAACTCCTTGTTGCGCCTCCTTTATTTGAGTAGTAAGGTTAGTGTGAATCATTATATTCATAGATTTTACTCGAATGGGTTCTCTGTCCTTTCTGCTCAAGGCGTCGGCTACCACATTTGCCTTCCCTGGGTGGTAACAAATCTCAAAGTCGTAATCATTCAACAATTCAATCCACCTACGCTGCCTCATATTCAGTTGTTTCTGATTAAATATGTGTTGAAGACTTTTGTGGTCGGTATATATAATACTTTTGACCCCATATAAGTAGTGCCTCCAAGTCTTTAATGCAAAAACAACCGCGCCTAATTCCAAATCATGCGTCGTATAATTTTGCTCGTGAATCTTCAATTGTCTAGACGCATAAGCAATCAGCTTCGTCCGTTGCATTAATACACAACTGAGACCTTGCTTTGATGCGTCACAATAAATCACAAAATCATCATTCCCTTCAGGCAATGACAATATAGGTGCCGTAGTTAGCTTTTTCTTCAATAATTGAAACGCCTTCTCTTGTTCATCCTTCCATTCAAATTTCTTCCCTTTATGCGTTAATGCAGTCAAGGGTTTTGCTATTTTGGAGAAATCTTGGATGAATCTTCTGTAGTAACCAGCCAATCCTAAAAATTGACGTATATGCTTCGGAGTTTTTGGGGTTTCCCACTTTTCAACGGTTTCGATCTTTGCCGGGTCCACCTGGATACCTTCTTTGTTCACTATGTGACCGAGGAATTGAACTTCTTCCAACCAAAATGCACACTTTGAAAACTTAGCGTACAGTTTTTCTTTCCTCAATACTTCTAGCACTTTTCTCAAATGTTCTTCGTGCTCTTGATCATTCTTTGAGTAAATAAGTATGTCATCGATGAAAACAATGACAAACTTGTCAAGATATGGCCCACACACTCGGTTCATAAGGTCCATGAGCACAGCTGGTGCGTTAGTCAATCCAAACGGCATAACCATAAACTCGTAATGACCATAACGCGTCCTAAAAGCAGTTTTTGGAATATCATCCTCCTTTACTCGCATTTGATGATATCCAGAACGTAAATCGATCTTCGAATAAACCGACGAGCCTTGTAGTTGATCAAATAAGTCATCAATTCTCGGCAGTGGATAACGGTTTTTGATGGTAAGTTTGTTCAACTCTCTGTAGCCAATACACAACCTAAATGTACCATCCTTCTTCTTGACAAACAAAATAGGAGCTCCCCATGGTGATGTGCTTGGTTGAATGAAACCACGTTCTAATAGTTCTTGCAGTTGGCTTTGCAGTTCTTTCATCTCACTGGGTGCGAGTCTATAAGGAGCACGAGCTATTGGTGCAGCTCCTGGTACAAGATCTATTTGAAATTCAACAGATCGATGTGGAGGTAGTCCCGGTAATTCTTTCGAAAATACATCGGGAAATTCTTTTGCGACGGGAACATCATTGATGCTCTTTTCTTCAGTTTGTACTTTCTCGACGTGTGCTAGAACAGCATAGCAACCTTTTCTTATTAGTTTTTGTGCCTTCAAATTACTAATAAGATGTAGCTTCATGTTTCCCTTTTCTCCGTACACCATTAAGGGTTCTCCTTCTCCTCGTACAATGCGAATTGCATTTTTATAACATACGATCACTGCTTTCACCTTCTTCAGCCAGTCCATGCCAACTATTACATCAAAACTCCCTAACTCTACTGGTATCAAATCAATCTTAAATATTTCGCTACCCAGTTTAATTTCTCGATTCTGGCATATATTATCTGCTGAAATTAATTTACCGTTTGCTAATTCGAGTAAAAATTTACTATCCAACGGCGTCAATGGACAACTTAATTTAGCACAAAAATCTCTACTCATATAGCTTCTATCCTCACCCGAATCAAATAAAACGTAAGCAGATTTATTATCAATAAGAAACGTACCCGTAACAAGCTCCGGGTCTTCCTGTGCCTCTGCCGCATTAATATTGAAAACCCTTCCGCGGCCTTGTCCATTCGTGTTCTCTCGGTTCGGGCAATTTCTAATAATGTGGCCCGATTTTCCACATTTATAACAAACTACATTGGCATAACTTGCTCCGACACTACTTGCTCCGCCATTACTCGTTCCGACACCATTTGTTCCTTTCGTTCTGTTAACCCCTGGTCCGTAGACCTCACACTTCGCCGCGCTATGACCATTTCTTTTACACTTGTTGCAAAATTTGGTGCAGAACCCCGAGTGATACTTTTCACACCTTTGGCATAGCTGCTTCTGATTGTTGTTGTTGTTGCGGTTGTTATTGTTGTTGGGATGATTGTTGTAGTTGCTGTTGTTGTTGTTGTTGTTGTTGTTGTTGTTGTTGTTGTTGTTGTTGTTGTTGTTGTTGTTGTTGTTGTTGTTGTTGTTGTTGTTGTTGGGCCGTTTGTTGTAGTTGCGATTGATGTTGCGATTGTTGGGATAATTGTTGCGATTATTATTGTAATTGCTGTTGTTGTTGTATTGGTGATTCTTATCACCGTTTTCCTCCCACTTTCTTTTGACTTGCTTCACATTGGCCTCTTTAGCCGTCTGTTCTTTAATTCTTTCCTCAATCTGGTTCACTAGTTTGTGAGCCATTCTACATGCCTGTTGTATGGAGGCGGGCTCGTGTGAACTGATATCTTCTTGGATTCTTTCCGGTAATTCTTTCACAAACGCGTCGATCTTCTCTTCCTCATCTTCGAACGCTCCCGGACACAATAGGCACAATTCTGTGAATCGTCTTTCGTACGTGGTAATATCAAATCCTTGGGTTCGTAACCCTCTAAGTTCTGTCTTGAGCTTATTGACCTCGGTTCTGGGACGGTACTTCTCATTCATCAAGTGCTTGAATGCTGACCACGGTAGTGCGTATGCATCATCTTGTCCCACTTGCTCTAGATAGGTATTCCACCATGTTAACGCAGAACCTGTGAAGGTATGCGTAGCGTACTTCACTTTGTCCTCTTCAGTACACTTACTTATGGCAAACACCGATTCGACCTTCTCGGTCCACCGTTTCAATCCGATCGGTCCTTCGGTTCCATCAAATTCCAAAGGTTTGCAGGCAGTGAATTCTTTGTAGGTGCATCCTACACGATTTTCTGTACTGCTAGATCCAAGGTTATTGTTGGTATGTAGCGCAGCCTGTACTGCGGCTATGTTTGAAGCTAGAAAAGTACGGAATTCCTCTTCATTCATATTCACGGTGTGTCGAGTAGTCGGTGCCATTTCCTTCAAAATAGTCAAATGGAACAAGTTAATCATACAGAATATTAAGAGTAGTTAATAGTATTTCGTAGCATAATATGAACTCATTTATAAAAGCTTTTTCTTCATATTAGCGTTTTATAAGTTTAAATTCGGGTAGTACCTACCCGTTAAGTTCATACTTAGTAGCTAATATACAATTCAACTACTACAATTCTATATGAAAAACTGATTATAATAATATTTCGCGTTCAAACTTTTATACAATATTTTACAAACTTACAATACCGCTTATTTTACATAAATCATGAAATATAACACATAATAACTTTGATACAAGATAGTTGTGAAGATAATTCTAGCTAGTACACAAGTCGTTCAGCAAAGGCAATAAAGACACGTAATTCATACGTCCAGAAACAAGTCATGCATTCTGGTTTTACTAGGACTACTTCCCATCCTTGGTCTTGTGGAACATAACCGTTATGGCCGTTGATAAGACAGCGTGTTGTAACGTCATCAAAGGGACGAGGGTTACGTAATGACCAACAGTCTCGTAATAACCTAAAAACCTCATTTCTTACCCCAATTACCGACTCCGTCACTTGTGGGAACGTTTTGTTTAATAGTTGTAGCCCGATGTTCTTTTTCTCACTTTGGTGAGAAGCGAACATTACTAACCCGTAAGCATAGCATGCTTCTTTATGTTGCATGTTAGCCGCTTTTTCTAAATCATGAAGTCCTATATTCGGATACATTGAGTCAAAATAATTTCTTAACCCGTTGCGTAAAATAGCATTTGTGTTCCCCGCAATATATGCGTCAAAGTAAACACACCGTAACTTATGAGTTTCCCAATGTGATATCCCCCATCTTTCAAACGAAAGTCTCTTATAAACCAAGACATTCTTGGAACGTTCTTCGAATGTCTTACAAACTGATTTCGTCATAAATAGTTGTGCCGAAGAATTCTGACCGACTCTAGACAAGATTTCATCAATCATGTCTCTGGGTAGGTCTCTTAAAATATTGGGTTGTCTATCCATTTTGTGTTTTTATACTGTAAAATAGACAAGAGTTAGATTCATAAAAAAAAAATACTTATTAATACAAGCAATTTTTACATATATCATAAATCATAAGCACACTATATTACATATATTACACCACACGAATACAACTATCTTATTCCGACTCGCTCGTTTCTTCTTCTTCGGTTTTGGTTCGTTTTGCCAAGTTTCTAGGGATATATGATGTTCCCCTAATACGAGCTGTCGTTTTCCACCACGGTTTAGAAAAACCTGGTGGTTTAGAGGTTCCCGGGTCATTGTTACAACTTAAGGGCTTCGGGGGGTTGACGATACATATAAAGTTCATCGGGGTTGGAATTAGATATCTCTATTTTTATGCCCTTTCCCTTATTATTTTCTTTTGCCTTTTTAAATTCAGTTGGGGTAATTTCTATAACATCATCGGAATCCGATTCATCGGAGAATTGGTAATCCTCCCAATATTTTGCTTCCTTGGCGGAAACACCATTGACCATAATTAAACTTGGTCGGTTGGTTGAGGATTTTCTTTTACTTAACCGTTTTATTATTTCCCCCACCGGTTCTATTTCCTCCTCCGATTCCTCCTCTTTCGGTTCTAATTCTTCTTCCGGTTCTGATTCTTCTTCCGGTTCTTCTTCTGTAACTTGTGAATCAGTCCAATATATATTCGACTCTTCGTTATTATTAGGTGAGTCAATGGGATTTGTGCTAGAGGTAGACATCTATCACACAATATCAAACATGTTAAGAGATTAATATATCACATAATATATACATGTTAATAATATATAGTTTCCAACAAAAATGTTAATCAATCATTTTTAAAGAAAACACGGTCGAAGTCCAGACTCACTAATGCATCCTAACAAAATTGATAAGACACACTAATGCAAATTTTCTGGTTCTCTAAGACCAACGCTCGGATACCAACTGAAATGTCCCGTTCTTATTGATTAAAAACGTTCCATATTAATTGATTTCGTTGCGAGGTTTTGACCTCTATATGAGACGTTTTTCAAAGACTGCATTCATTTTTAAAACAAACCATAACCTTTATTTCATAAATAAAGGTTTAAAAAGCTTTACGTAGATTATCAAATAATGATAATCTAAAATATCCCGTTTACACGCGACCATTACATAATGGTTTACAATACAAATATGTCACAACGAAATAAGTTTCTTGAATGCAGTTTTTACACAATATCATACAAACATGGACTCCAAATCTTGTCCTTATTTTAGTATGCAACAGCGGAAGCTCTTAGTATTCACCTGAGAATAAACATGCTTTAAACGTCAACAAAAATGTTGGTGAGTTATAGGTTTAACCTATATATATCAAATCGTAACAATAGACCACAAGATTTCATATTTCAATACACATCCCATACATAGAGATAAAAATCATTCATATGGTGAACACCTCGTAACCGACATTAACAAGATGCATATATAAGAATATCCCCATCATTCCGGGACACCCTTCGGATATGATATAAATTTCGAAGTACTAAAGCATCCGGTACTTTGGATGGGGTTTGTTAGGCCCAATAGATCTATCTTTAGGATTCGCGTCAATTAGGGTGTCTGTTCCCTAATTCTTAGATTACCAGACTTAATAAAAAGGGGCATATTCGATTTCGATAATTCAACCATAGAATGTAGTTTCACGTACTTGTGTCTATTTTGTAAATCATTTATTAAACCTGCATGTATTCTCATCCCAAAAATATTAGATTTTAAAAGTGGGACTATAACTCACTTTCACAGATTTTTACTTCGTCGGGAAGTAAGACTTGGCCACTGGTTGATTCACGAACCTATAACAATATATACATATATATCAAAGTATGTTCAAAATATATTTACAACACTTTTAATATATTTTGATGTTTTAAGTTTATTAAGTCAGCTATTCTCGTTAGTAACCAACAACTAGTTGTCCACAGTTAGATGTACAGAAATAAATCGATAAATATTATCTTGAATCAATCCACGACCCAGTGTATACGTATCTCAGTATTGATCACAACTCAAACTATATATATTTTGGAATCAACCTCAACCCTGTATAGCTAACTCCAACATTCACATATAGAGTGTCTATGGTTGTTCCGAAATATATATAGATGTGTTGACATGATAGGTCGAAACATTGTATACGTGTCTATGGTATCTCAAGATTACATAATATACAATACAAGTTGATTAAGTTATGGTTGGAATAGATTTGTTATCAATTTTCACGTAGCTAAAATGAGAAAAATTATCCAATCTTGTTTTACCCATAACTTCTTCATTTTAAATCCTTTTTGAGTGAATCAGATTGCTATGGTTTCATATTGAACACTATTTTATGAATCTAAACAGAAAAAGTATAGGTTTATAGTTGGAAAAATAAGTTGCAAGTCATTTTTGTAAAGGTAGTCATTTCAGTCAAAAGAACGACGTCTAGATGACCATTTTAGAAAACATACTTCCACTTTGAGTTTAACCATAATTTTTTGATATAGTTTCATGTTCATAATAAAAATCATTTTCCCAGAATAACAACTTTTAAATCAAAGTTTATCATAGTTTTTAATTAACTAACCCAAAACAGCCCGCGGTGTTACTACGACGGCGTAAATCCGATTTTACGGTGTTTTTCGTGTTTCCAGGTTTTGAATCATTAAGTTAGTATATCATATAGATATAGAACATGTTTTTAGTTGATTTTAAAAGTCAAGTTAGAAGGATTAACTTTTATTTGCGAACAAGTTTAGAATTAACTAAACTATGTTCTAGTGATTACAAGTTTAAACCTTCGAATAAGATAGCTTTATATGTATGAATCGAATGATGTTATGAACATCATTACTACCTCAAGTTCCTTGGATAAACTTACTGGAAATGAGAAAAATAGATCTAGCTTCAAAGGATCCTTGGATGGCTTGAAAGTTCTTGAAGCAGAATCATGACACGAAAACAATTTCAAGTAAGATTTTCACTCGAAATAAGATTGTTATAGTTATAAAAATTGAATTAAAGTTTGAATATGATTATTACCTTGTATTAGAAAGATAACCTACTGTAAGTAATAGAGGTTTCTTGATCTTGGATGATTACTTGGAATGGATTTAGAAAACTTGGAAGTAAACTTGCAATCTTGGAAGTATTCTTGATTTTATGAAACTAGAACTTTTGGAATTTATGAAGAACACTTAGAACTTGAAGATAGAACTTGAGAGAGATCAATTATATGAAGAAAATTGAAGAATGAAAGTGTTTGTAGGTGTTTTTGGTCGTTGGTGTATGGATTAGATATAAAGGATATGTAATTTTGTTTTCATGTAAATAAGTCATGAATGATTACTCATATTTTTGTAATTTTATGAGATATTTCATGCTAGTTGCCAAATGATGGTTCCCACATGTGTTAGGTGACTCACATGGTCTGCTAAGAGCTGATCATTTGAGTGTATATACCAATAGTACATACATCTAAAAGCTTTGTATTGTACGAGTATGAATACGGGTTCATACGAGTAGAATTGTTGATGAAACTGAACGAGGATGTAATTGTAAGCATTTTTGTTAAGTAGAAGTATTTTGATAAGTGTCTTGAAGTCTTTCAAAAGTGTATGAATACATATTAAAACACTACATGTATATACATTTTAACTGAGTCGTTAAGTCATCGTTAGTCGTTACATGTAAATGTTGTTTTGAAACCTTTAGGTTAACGATCTTGTTGAATGTTGTTAACCCATTGCTTATTATAACAAATGAGATGTTAAATTGTTATATTATCATGATATTATGATATATAATATATCTTAGTATGATATATATACAGTTAAATGTCGTTACAATGATAATCGTTACATATATGTCTCCTTTCGAAATCATTAAGTTAGTAGTCTTATTTTTACATATGTATTTCATTGTTAATACACTTAATAATATATTTAATTATCAATTAACATAATTAACCAAGTGTATTAATATCTTAATATGATTCATATGTACCTAGTAAGACGTTGTTATATCGATAATCGTTATATATATCGTTTTCGAGTTTCTTAAATTAATAGTCTCATTTTTATGTATATAACTCATTGTTAAAATACCTAATGAGATACATACTTATAATAAAATCATGTTAACTATATATATAACCATATATATGTCATCGTATAGTTTTTACAAGTTTTAACGTTCGTGAATCACCGGTCAACTTGGGTGGTCAATTGTCTATATGAAACCTATTTCAATTAATCAAGTCTTAACAAGTTTGATTGCTTAACATGTTGGAAATACTTAATCATGTAAATAACAATTTCATTTAATATATATATATATAAACATGGAAAAGTTCGGGTCACTACATAACAGACATAAAGTTTGTTTATTAATATAGCAACTATATTAACGGTGACTGTTTTCGAGAAAAGTTCCTATTTCTCAAAAGTTTCTATTTTTAGAAACCTGCTATTTATAGAAAGCTTCCACTTATAGTAAGCTCCTAGTTTAAAGAAGTTCAGGTTATAATTCTTTTCAAAGATGTTGTACAATCTTGCCCAAACTTCGTTGCTATCATGCAAGTCACTCGAATGATCTGTTATTACCGGGCGCCCAGGATTCTTGACCAGAATCTAAGTCATGGTATTCGAAATCCACAAGTGGTTCCCATAAGGCAACACGGACCACCCTAGGCCACACGTAGCGGTGAGGTTCGTATAAAGTGCAAGTTATCTTTTAATTATAACCTTCATGTTATAGGTGTATACACACAACGAATTATTAATGTACTTAATAATTATATATGTGATAATATAACCTAAATATTATTTAATATTTAGTTATTATACCTTAGTATGTCTTATATATATTAAATATAATTACCTTTAAATAAATACTTAAATTACTTCAAAAATAATAGTGTTTTATTAATCGATATTATCAACAAATGTCAAAATAATTAATTAAATATCTAAAAATTATATACATAATTTTTATAGTCTTAGTTAATCATATAGATTAGTAGAAAAGTTTAAGAAAACATTTTTATTATATTTTTGTATTTATTTTTTTTACCCTTAATTTATTCACAAAACAAGTTTAATTCTACATAACTACTAAATAAACCCAAACAATTATTTTTATAATTTTTATAAGTTTTTATCAGTCTAATAACCTGTAGAAAAAATATTTAAAAATATGTTTTATTATTTTATATTTATTCTTAATTTACCTTCAAATTACATAATAATAGAGTTTAATTATATAATAATTACCAACTCGACCCAAGTAATTATTTTTATAATTTTAAAGATCTATATAAGTTTTATAAACTCAGAAAAAATTATATATATTTTATTTTTGAATAAAAATATTTATTACGAATTTTACATTATTTTTACGTTTAAATACTACATAATTCGTATTTAATTATAAATAATATTTCATAAATTATCAAAATTATTTTTATACATCATAATACTTATAATACTAATTATAACATATAAACATAATTAATTTTGAATTTTACAAAGAATATACAATAAATATAAATATAATCGACAATATTAAAAAAAATAAAAATAGAAAGTACCTCAAATTTTCTTCAAGGTTTTGAGAGAACAACTTAAGTTTTTGTTTTTGGCAAGAAAAAATGAATGAGAAGCCATGTATTTATAGGTAAAAATGGTTGGTGAAAAGAAAAATAAAAAAAATAATATAAAGGTGCCAATTTTGACAAAAAAAGAAAACATGTTAAAAATGTTTTTAACAAGTTTTATCTTTGAAAATATTTAGTCAAAATTCATGGGCTCATTATTTAATTTATAAAAAAAATCTTTTTTTATAAGCTAAAAATATATATAATGATTAAAATAACTTATCATTTAATTAATAATTATATTACATAAAGTTTTAAATATAATACACATTAATATTAATATTAACTAAAGTTATGTTATATAATTAGTGTAAACTTTAGTTAACAAAACGTGTCGACTAAAAATAAATATTTGATCAACGTTGAATTTATTTATATATTACGTATGGATAACAACCCTATAGGAAAATTAGTCAATTCAAGTATGGAAATGTGAGGGTTGTTATAATGATGGTAGTAATTATGTATTACTAAATAATCGTTAAATTAGTTGTTAATGAGATATAAGTATCCATAATGTGTGAGAATTATGGTGACCTTTCACTAACCTTAGTGGTTAGCATTATCTCACTATATAATGGAGTTCCATGCATGAATAATACAACGTGAATAACATAAAATACACAAAACAAAAATGAGAGAAACATTGAAAAAGACAAGATATTGTTCTTGTCTCGTTCATGTATATCCGATGCAAACAAGATAAGGGAATCTTAGGTGGTGAATCATGAAAGCCCTCTGTTTGTGATTGCTTTCCCCGACCGGTGATCTAAACATCAATCATTCTGCTTCGCGACTAATTTTTGGGCATGTCTCGATCTATACTAAAATACAATAGGTACGATTCTTGGAAATTTGGAGGATGCTTCCAAGGTACCCATTTCGGATCGGTTTACTAGGTCGGATGTTCATGTGGTGTCTAAGTTTGCTAACAGAGCTTCATCTAGTGTAGGTGTTATCGGGGTTGCGGATAAGAAGGAGGTAAACAAAAGCAAGGCGTCAACGAGGGAGGATGATTTCACGCTTCAAGATGAAGATGAGGTGATGAGGTGCTTGTTTCGGGAAACAAGGAGCCAGGTTTTTTGAGGGTCTTGTGAATCGTCACTTGTTACCACATTCTACAACGACTTTGATTAGAAACGGGTCGTCCTAAGGGTAAGATGGTTAAGTCGTGTGTAACAACCCAAACCAATAACCAACCGAATACGCGAAATATTTTTTTTTTATATTCAGAAGAGTGCGCCACGCGCACCACCTCAGGGTGCGCGGCGTGCACAGGCCCAATTCAGTTCTGTCCGGTTTTGTAAATTTTCAAATAAAGATCTCCCACTTCCCGACATATTTAGACGAAATGCTTTTCACAGCATGTTATAATGGTTAAAACTCTCACGATTCAATAATAAAATAAGTTTTACGAAACCGTGCCCACATATGCCGTAATACGAGTTTCGTACAAAAATATGAGTTTCGACTACATTAGTTTAAATTCCAAACGACACTATGAGCATGGTGTTTGGGGGTTAAACTACCCAAATCTCGGTCAAACTCCAAAAGCTATAACATCCAAAGCGTCCCCTAACAAATAAACGGGATCTCTAATCCGTACGAATGCCCTTACCCTTGTCTCTGCCGGAGCCTATAAAAAGATAAACAACGAGAGGGTAAGCAAAGCTTAGCGAATGCAATAATTATACCCATATGTATATATATATATATATATATATATATATATATATATATATATATATATATATATATATATATATATATATATATATATATATATATATATATATATATATATATATATATATATATATATATATATATATATATAATATACCTACTTGCAATCACTTACACATATACCGCATACACGCTAGCAATACAATTAGCATACCATCTCATGTACAAAGCTAATAATTTCCAACAAACCGTAACTAGCGTAATCAATAATATATAATCGACATAATACAATATGCTACAAAACAATACACAACCATGGTTAACCATACTCGCGTCATGGTGCTACCGGCTCTTTGGTTCACACCATATGCATCGGTTATGATGCTACTGGCTCTTTGGTTCACATGACAACCCGAGTCATACTCGCGTTAAAGTGCTACCGGCTCTGTCACGACCCTACTTTTTCCGTTATCTTTTACTGTTAATTATTTAATGACCGTTAACTGTTAATTGTGCTACGTCATTTCTATGACCTATATTATTATTTTAATAATAATATATTAATTATTATGTGTTATGTGAATAATTGTATTCATATTTTAATTTATACGTTTCCACGTGTCACGAATTTCTATCCGGCGAATCTTTTCGGTTTTCAAACCAACGGTCGCGTTTTTAGGATTTTTAAATCCTAATTATTTTAAATATGATATTTTAAGATCATATAATTATATAGAGTATTTATATTTATTTTTCGTCGCGCGTTTGTTATCTCTTCGATTTTTTAATCGCGTAATCGTGTTTTCGCGTTTCGGGATTCGTTCGGGCTTTTGGGCCATAAGGAATTGATCACTTAGCAAGTTGGGCTAGTGGGTCCCACCCCACACACCCCCCATCGTCCAAAACCAAGAGGGGAGGGAGTAATACTCCCCATTTTTCTTTTTTTGGCATTTTATTTTATCACATCTATTTTTTTATCAAAACCTAAAATTCTTTTTGGTGCCCTCCTCTTCTCCCTCTCCCTTTGTCGTCGCCACACATCACCACCATCATCATTATCCTTCATCAAATCAAGGCTTGGATCATCCATTGTTATACATCAACGCGTTCCTCATTCCGTTCTCTACGCGATAACATCCATTGATTATTGATTAGGGTATAAACCCTAACCCTAGAACTTTTGATTTTTTCTTTATTTTTCTGTATTTTGATTATATATTAATAGTATGATGATTATTTGTTGTTGTAATGATGTTTGTACGCATAGAATTACTCATAAACACGTGTTTTCGGTTTGATAAAATTGGGACAGTAGCTATTTCATGTACTTCTGATATTGTGACTGATATAAAAGTTAAAATAAAGTAGTTATATGAGTTCCTCTCATCAAGACATTAATTTTAGACTCCGGATTCATGTCGTTTCGATTTCCGGAGCCCTAGTTATGATCAAAATGATATTTTGTTAAGATTGAAATGTGATATTGGTATGAACCAGGTTTGGTCCGACTTTGTGACCATATTTGGTGACTTTAGGGTGTGTTAGTGTTTTAGGATCAATTATGGGACGAACTTTCATGTTCGGGTCATCTAAATCTGAGCCACGAATCACCCGTTACGTCTAAAACACGATTTTGATTGAATTAAAGTTTCAAGTGTTGTCATGGCTGATCACCATGACTTGTGGCCTATTCTTGGTGTGTTCTTGAGTGTACCAAAGTTTCGGGTGGTTTGATTAGGCGGAGATATATGTAAGGCTCACCGAAAACCGACACCCGGGGCTCAAGATACGACCCGATGAACTTTTGATTTAAAACTTATGATTAATTATTAAACCTATGATAAAAATAATGAATTTCATTATCATTTAATTACTTATGATATAAAAATTAATTATTAAAATTTTAAGACTTATGATATATATATTTATTATATCATTTAATTATTACTTATGATTTAATTAACATTTTAATTAAACTTATGATTAATAATACTTTTATTATTAATGGAAAATACTTATGATAAGTATTAAACTTATATTATGAGATTATTATAATAAGACTTATAATAAGGATTAATTAATTATTTAATTATTATAAGGATTAGTTATTATTTAATTATTATTTAATTATTAAATACTTATGATTTAATAATTATAATTAGAAACTTATGATATGATTAATAATTCATTATTAATTAATAATACTTATGATATGATTTAAAATTTATTATTAATTAATAATACTTATATTATGACTAATATTTAATTAATTAATTAAATACTTATGTTATATTAATTATATCATTTAAACTTATATTAACTTTAATAATTCATTTTAATTTAATTAAACTTATGTTATGATATAATTAGACATATTTAACTTTAATAAACATTATAACTTACATTATTATTACAACTTACACTTTTAAGATTAACGTTGACCATGGTTGACCAAGGTTGACTTTTGAGTTGACTTTCGGTTGACTTTGACTTTTAGTTGACTTTTGTTGACTTTCTAATTAAGGAAACTTTCCTAACTTATAAACTTTCCTAAAATCGCAACTTTCTAAATTTGGAAACTTTCCAAAAATAGAAACTTTCCAAAAATGGAAACCTGCTAAAAATAGAAACTTTCTAAAATAGAAAGTGTGTGTCTGTACGCTGTTCCGATCAAACCGATGCATATTGAGTATTGTTTCATGTCTACTTGCAACATGTACAATAGCTATCATACTAAGACTTGACCTAAGTTAGTTATTTATATCGACCTCCTTTATTTATTGGTCGGCATTGTGATCATTCCTGACCACTGTTCTCATTTGCTGTTCGCTAATTGTGTTGGTTAATTCGTTACTATTAAGGTGAGTTATAGTCCCGTTTTTACATACTTTTCAAAGTATATTTTTGGGATGTGATTACATGCATTTTATTTCACGTTTAGACACAAGTGACAATTAAATTTAAATTATTCATTGTGAGTTGGACAAAAATATTCCCTAGTCTGGTAACTGTAATCATTGGTTTCTACCGGTGAACGCGAATCCTACGGATAGATCTATCGGGTTTGACATCCCCATTTTGAGCTAGTCGCGCTAGCAATTTATAATCAGAATGTTTAGTACTTCGTATTTTGTTGTAGATACACTGTCCAGTGTATATTGTTATTGTGTTTGGCAAGGGTAAATAAAGGGTTAAGTGGTTACCAGGTGGCTCATTGATAATGGAATAATATTTAATGTTTTCTAACATTTTTAAATCTTGTGGTCTAAAGTTTATTCAATTATTTAAACCTATAATTCACTCAACCTTTGTGTTGACAGTTTACTCGCATGTTTTCACAGGTACTTGAGTTTATGTGATGCTTCTGATGTGTTTAGAAGAGTCTGCATGCATTTGGGCAGATCTTAATGAAACAATTTATGAAACTTAAGCTTGCATTTTGTTTTTGGATAATTTAAATTTGTGGGTTTGTTGACAATGTTTTGTGTCAAATTTGGTTAATTAATATGTTGGGTTACTTTTAAACTACATATTTTGGTATGCTTTCCTTTTTGAAAAACTTTTGAAATAAAAGAATGCAATGTCGTTTGTTAAATTCATTTAAGTTCGATCAAGCTGTGGGACCAAGTGACGGAGCCGTTAAGTGTTTTGACGGGGCCATCACAGTTGGTATCAGAGCTCTGGTTGTAGGGAACTAGGCGGTCTTAATGTGGTCAACCCGTGGTTCTTAGGGTGCATTAGAGTCTAGTCTACAGCCCGAACCTTTTGCTATAGCATTATTATGCATTTCATTTCGTATAAGATATATCGTAAGTATTTATCCCTATTTCGTATATGGTTTGTGGTTTTACTGTTTGCAGATGTCGACTTCGAGCAACAACTCTGTTTATGCTCCTGCTCCTTCGGCTGCTGAAGGACGCCGTACTGATCAACATTTGATCGATGATCCCGTTCACTACTACTTTTCCACTCTCACTCACATGAACAGAGCTTACACCGACAAGACACGTATTAACGCGCTTAGTGATTGTATGCGTACCTTGCCACAAAACGAGATGATGGACCAGATTCGAGCTAGTATGGATTCGTTTGTTAGCTTCAAGAATAATGTTGGGTTCGAGAATCGTAAGCGTAACCGCGAGGTGGACGCAAGGTTCGAGGCTCTCGAGAGCACAGTTCGTGGTTTGAAGGTAGAGTTGGAAGAAGTGAAAGGAAAGTTGCGGAAGTATGAGCCTCCTGCCGAGACTCATGTCGGCCCAGCTTATCACACCCGCTCTAAGCAGATGTGATATGATAATTCATGATTGATTACTTATTTCATAAGACTTAATGTCCTTTCATACATACATTTTTGGATTATGTACGACGTTTTGCCGAGGATTTTATTAAGGTTTTGTTATGGGATGTTTTTCATTATGTATGGATGGTTATTTTTATGACATCTATTATCATTATCACATTTTATTTCTGATGTTGTGACTCTTGGCATGTTATATTATGCGTAATGTAGATCATGTATGTTAGGTGCTATGTATGTTGTATGATGTTATCATAAAATATGTATGCATGTGGTGGTTATTTCTATAACAATCATAACTATCATGTTATTACTCATAGTGGTTACTGACTATTATTTTAATGGTTAATCTTTTCGTGTTCGGTCTATTCCTTTATAACACTGGTATTATTCTTAGTACTAACGGTTGTGTTATTCTGTTTTGAAGATCATGCCTCCTAGAGAGTCCAACGAAGCCCGTATGCAACGTCTTATCACCGAAGGGATAGCTGCTGCTATGGCAGCAAATGCAAATGCTAATGCTAATGCGGATAACAATCAGGTGGGATGCTCCCACAAAACGTTCATGGCAAGTCGCCCACAGGAATTCAGCGGTACAGAAGGACCCATAGGACTTACCCGCTGGTTCGAGAAAATCGAGTCTATTTTCAGGGTTAGTCGAGTCCGAGAGGAGGACAAGGTTAGTTTTGCTAGCTGCACTCTTATGGATAGTGCGTTGACCTGGTGGAACTACTTGGTTAATAGTTTGGGAAATGATGTGGCCTATTGTTTAACTTGGAATAATTTCAAAGAAAGAATGATCACCCGCTATCGTCCCCGGGGTGAGCTTAAGAAGTTAGAGGTTGAACTTAAGAACTTGAAAATGAAGGGCACCGAATTAGATGCCTACGAGCAAAGGTTCTTTAAGTTGACTTTGTTGTGTCCTAATGATTATGCGGATGAGAATCTTAAGATTGAAGCTTACATCGATGGGTTATCTGAGAAAATCGAGCATGGGGTCGAGTCTAGTGAGCCCCAGACTATTGAGGCCGCGATGTCTATGGCTCATAAGTTGAATGATAAGATCTTGAGAAGAAGCAAGGCTGCTGTAACCGAACCCAGTGAAGAGACTGTTAAGAAAGCCGATAATGGGAAGAGAAAGTGGGATAATAACCACAATCAAAACCAAAGTCAGCAGAAAAAGCAGGATACTTCTGGTTCAAATAACTTCAGTCAGCGTGTGTGTCCTCGTTGTTACAAGGCTCATGATGGTTTCTGTACCGTGACTTGCAAGAGGTGTTCCAAACAGGGACACATTGCTAAGGATTGTACGGTGCTTTTGCCGGGTTCTACTACTCCTGCTGCAGGTGGTAATAGTAGTAATAATGCTGGTAATAGAGATGGGAATGGTAATGGTAATGGAAAGTCGAATAATGGTGGTAATCCGAGGGTTTGTTACGAGTGTGGGAAGCCGGGGCATTTTCGTGATGCATGTCCCAACAAGAAGACTGCCGATACTGCACGTGGTAGAGCGTTCGACATTAACGCTAGGGATGCTGAGGAAGATCCTAAACTTGTTACTGGTACGTTCTCGGTCAACGATTTATCAGTTTATGTACTATTTGATTCAGGGGCTGATTTGAGTTTTGTGTCGAGTAAATTAAGTCCAAAAATCAAAACACCGTTAACTCCTTTAGACAATACTTATGTTGTTGAAATAGCTAATGGTAAAGTGCTTACTACTAAGACTGTGCATCGTAAATGTAACATTAGTTTGGCTGGTAGAGATTTTGAGATAGATTTGGTACCGATTGAACTTGGTATTTTTGACATTGTTATTGGGATGGATTGGTTATCTGCGAATCGTGCTGAGATTGTGTGTTATGATAAAGCTATTCGTATTACTAATGTGGTTGGAGAGCCGCTGATGGTCTTTGGAGATAAGAAATGCAGACAGTTAAATCTTATTAGCTATTTGAAAGTTCTTAAACATCTTCGCAAGGGCTGTCATGCTATTCTAGCCCATGTTGTTGATTCTGATAAAGAAACGAAGAGCGTTGGTGATGTTCATATTGTTAGAGATTTTCCCGAGGTATTTCCCGAAGATTTACCTGGCCTTCCGCCGCAACGCGCGGTAGAATTTCAAATTGATCTTGTTCCCGGTGCTACTCCTGTAGCACGTGCTCCTTATCGTCTTGCGCCTTCCGAACTCTAAGAATTGTCAAGTCAACTCCGTGAGTTGTTGGACAAAGGTTTCATTCGTCCTAGTTCGTCCCCTTGGGGAGCTCCTGTTCTGTTTGTTAAGAAGAAGGATGGTTCTTTCCGTTTGTGTATTGATTATCGTGAGTTGAACAAGCTTACTATTAAAAACCGTTATCCTCTTCCGAGAATTGATGATCTGTTCAATCAGCTTCAGGGTTCATCTGTTTATTCAAAAATCGATCTTCGTTCCGGCTATCATCAGTTGCGTAAGAATCTGATGTTTCGAAAACTACTTTTCGCACCCGTTACGGTCACTTTGAGTTTCTTGTTATGCCGTTTGGATTGACAAATGCACCTGCTATGTTCATGGACCTCATGAACCGTGTGTGTAGACCCTATCTGAACAAGTTCGTTATTGTGTTCGTCGACGACATCCTTATTTATTCGAAGAGTGATGAAGAGCATGAAGAACATTTGAAGTTAGTACTCGATCTGTTAAGAAAAGAAGAGTTGTACGCTAAGTTCTCTAAGTTTGCATTCTGGTTACGAGAAGTTCAATTCCTTGGACATATTGTTAGTAAACAGGGAATACAAGTTGATCCTGCTAAGATTGAGGCGATTGAAAAGTGAGAAACTCCGAAACTCCTACTCAGATTCGTCAGTTCCTAGGATTAGCAGGTTACTATAGAAGGTTCATTCAATATTTCTCTCGTATAGCGAAACCTCTGACTGCTTTAACGCACAAGGGGAGGAAATATGAGTGGAAGGATGAACAAGAGACTGCTTTTCAGATTTTAAAGAAGAAGTTGACTACCGCTCCGATATTGTCACTACCTGAGGGTAATGATGATTTTGTTGTTTATTGTGATGCTTCGTGTCAAGGCTTTGGTTGTGTTTTGATGCAATGAAAGAAATTTATTGCGTACGCGTCACGTCAATTGAAGATTCACGAGCAGAACTATACAACTCATGATTTAGAGTTGGGGGCCGTTGTTTTGCGCTTAAGATTTGGAGACATTATTTGTATGGGGTCAAGAGTACTGTGTACACAGATCACAAAAGTCTTCAACACATCCTCGATCAGAAACAGTTGTACATGAGACAACGAAGATGGATTGAGACGTTGAATGATTACGATTGTGAACTTTTATATCATCCGGGTAAGGCCAATGTTGTGGCGGACACGTTGAGTCGTAAGGAAATGGCTGAACCTCGCAGGTTTAGGGACTTGAATATGACAATTAGAATAAACCTCGCAAGGCAGATTCTTGAGGCACAACAAGAAGCCTTAAAGGAAGAGAATTTTGTGAATGAGAACGTAAGAGGTATGGCTAAGAAGTTTGAGGTACGAGCAGATGGTACTAGATACTTTGCAGGACGTCTTTGGGTTCCAAATTTTGGTGAACTGCGACAACTTGTTTTAGATGAGGCTCATAAGTCTAGGTACTAGAGATCATCCTAGTTTAGGAAAGATGTATCATGATCTTAAGGAGCTGTACTGGTGGCCTAATTTGAAAGGTGATGTAGCTACGTATGTGGCTAAGTGTTTGACCTGTGCTAAGTTTAAAGTTGAACATCAAAAACCGTCTGGACTTTTGGTGCAACCCGAGATTCCCGAGTGGAAGTGGGAAGGGATTACGATGGATTTTATTACTAAGTTACCGAGAGGTGCGGGTAGCTATGACAATATTTGGGTGATTGTAGATCGACTCACTAAGTCGGCTCATTTTTGCCGATTAGGGAAACAGATTCGATAGAGAAACTCACTCGTTTGTATTTGAAGGAGATTGTTTCTAGACATGGTGTTCCTGTATCTATTATTTTGGACCGGGACAGTCGATTTGTATCGAGGTTTTGGTGATCCTTACAGGAAGTCTTGGGAACTAGGTTAGATATGAGCACCGCTTATCATCCTCAAACAGATGGTCAGAGTGAAAGGACCATCCAGACACTAGAAGATATGTTACGAGCGTGTGTTATCGATTTTGGTAATGGGTGGGATAAATATTTGCCGCTAGCTGAGTTTTCTTATAACAACAGTTATCACGTAAGTATTCAAGCTGCACCGTTTGAAGCTCTGTACGGTAGGAAGTGTAGGTCTCCTGTCTATTGAAATGAGGTTGGGGATGCTCAACTCACAGGTCCAGAAATTATTCACGAGACTATCGAGAAGATTGTACAGATTAAGGAAAGGTTGAGAACCGCTAGAAGTCGGCAAAAGAGTTATGCCGATAGGGGAAGGAAAGATGTGGAATTCCAAGTTGGTGATCGTGTTATGTTAAAGGTTTCACCTTGGAAGGGTGTGATCCGTTTTGGTAAAAGGGTAAAGTTAAGTCCTCGTTTTGTTGGACCGTTTGAGATCATTGAAAGAGTTGGACCGGCGGCTTATCGTTTGAAGTTGCCACAAGAACTCAGTGCTGTTCATGATGTTTTTCATGTATCGAATTTAAAGAAGTGTTTGGCCGAGGCTGACAAAACTATTCCTTTGGAAGAACTTCATGTTGATAAGCAACTTCATTTTATTGAGGAACCTATTGAAATTATGGATCGAGAAGTTAAGACTCTTAAGCAGAGCCGAATTCCTATTGTCCGGGTTAGATGGAACGCCAGACGCGGTCCCGAGTTCACTTGGGAGCGTGAAGATCAGATGAAGTAGAAGTACCCACATTTGTCTCCAGATGCTGAGTCAACCCCTGCACCTGCTTAAATTTCGGGACGAAATTTCCATAATGGGAAGGTACTGTCACGACCCTACTTTTTCCGTTATCTTTTACCGTTAATTATTTAATGACCGTTAACTGTTAATTGTGCTACGTCATTTCTATGACCTATATTATTATTTTAATAATAATATATTAATTATTATTTGTTATGTGAATAATTATATTCATATTTTAATTTATACGTTTCCACGTGTCGTGGATTTCTATCCGGCGAATCTTTTCGGTTTTCAAACCAACGGTCGCATTTTTATGATTTTTAAATCCTAATTATTTTAAATATGATATTTTAAGATCATATAATCATATAGAGTATTTATATTTATTTTTCGTCGCGCGTTTGTTTTCTCTCCGAATTTTTAATCGCGTAATCGTGTTTTCGCTTTTCGGGATTCGTTCGGGCTTTTGGGCCATAAGGAATTGATCACTTAGCAAGTTGGGCTAGTGGGGCCCACCCCACACACCCCCCATTGGCCGAAACCAAGAGGGGAGGGAGTAATACTCCCAATTTTTCTTTTTTTGGCATTTTATTTTATCACATCTATTTTTTATCAAAACCTAAAATTCTTTTTGGTGCTCTCCTCTTCTCCCTCTCCCTTTTCCGTCGCCACACATCACCACCATCATCATCATCCTTCATCAAATCAAGGCTTGGATCATCCATTGTTATACATCAACGCGTTCCTCATTCCGTTCTCTACGCGATAACATCCATTGATTATTGATTAGGATATAAACCCTAACCCTAGAACTTTTGATTTTTTCTTTATTTTTCTGTATTTTCATTATATATTAATAGTATGATGATTATTTGTTGTTGTAATGATGTTTGTACGCATATAATTACTCATAAACACATGTTTTCGGTTTGATAAAATTGGGACAGCAGCTATTTCGTGTACTTCTGATATTGTGACTGATATAAAAGTTAAAATAAAGTATTTAGATGAGTTCCTCTCATCAAGACATTAATTTTAGACTCCGGATTCATGTCGTTTCGATTTCCGGAGCCCTAGTTATGATCAAAATGATATTTTGTTAAGATTGAAATGTGATATTGGTATGAACCAGGTTTGGTCCGACTTTGTGACCATATTTGGTGACTTTAGGGTGTTTTAGTGTGTTAGGATCAATGATGGGACGAAATTTCATCTTCGGGTCATCTAAATCCGAGCCACGAATCACCCGTTACGTCTAAAACACGATTTTGATTGAATTAAAGTTTCAAGTGTTGTCATGGCTGATCACCACGACTTATGGCCTGTTCTTGGTGTGTTCTTGAGTGTACCAAAGTGTCGGGTGGTTTGATTAGGCGGAGATATATGTAAGACTCGCCGAAAACCGACACCCGGGGCTCAAGATATGACCCGATGAACTTTTGATTTAAAACTTATGATTAATTATTAAACCTATGATATAAATAATGAATTTCATTATCATTTAATTACTTATGATATAAAAAGTAATTATTAAAATTTTAAGACTTATGATATATATATTTATTATATCATTTAATTATTACTTATGATTTAATTAACATTTTAATTAAACTTATGATTAATAATACTTTTATTATTAATGGAAAATACTTATGATAAATATTAAACTTATATTATGAAATTATTATAATAAGACTTATAATAAGGATTAATTAATTATTTAATTATTATAAGGATTAGTTATTATTTAATTATTAAATACTTATGATTTAATAATTATAATTAGAAACTTATGATATGATTAATAATTCATTATTAATTAATAATACTTATGATATGATTTAAAATTTATTATTAATTAATAATACTTATATTATGACTAATATTTAATTAATTAGTTAAATACTTATATTTAATTAATTATATCATTTAAACTTATATTAACTTTAATAATTCATTTCAATTTAATTAAACTTATGTTATGACATAATTAGACATATTTAACTTTAATAAACAATATAACTTTCATTATTATTACAACTTACACTTTTAAGATTAACGTTGACAATGTTTGACCAAGGTTGACTTTTGAGTTGACTTTCGGTTGACTTTGACTTTCAGTTGACTTTTGTTGACTTTCTAATTAAGGAAACTTTCCTAACTTATAAACTTTCCTAAATTAGCAACTTTCTAAATTTGGAAACTTTCCAAAAATAGAAACTTTCCAAAAATAGAAACTTTCCAAAATAGAAACTTTCCAAAAATGGAAACCTGCTAAAAATAGAAACTTTTTAAAAATAGAAAGTGTGTGTCTGTACGCTGTTCCGATCAAACCGATGCATATTGAGTATTGTTCAATGTCTACTTGCAACATGTACAATAGCTATCATACTAAGACTTGACCTAAGTTAGTTATTTATATCGACCTGCTTTATTTATAGGTCGGCGTTGTGATCATTCCTGATCACTGTTCTCATTTGCTGTTCGCTTAATTGTGTTGGTTACTTCGTTACTATTAAGGTGAGTTATAGTCCCGTTTTTACATACTTTTCAAAGTATATTTTTGGGATGTGATTACATGCATTTTATTTCACATTTAGACACAAGTGACAATTAAATTTAAATTATTCATTGTGAGTTGGACAAAAATATTCCCTAGTATGGTAACTGTAATCATTGGTTTCTACCGGTGAACGCGAATCCTACGGATAGATCTATCGGGTTTGACAACCCCATTTCGAGCTAGTCGCGCGAGCAATTTATAATCGGAATGTTTAGTACTTCGTATTTTGTTGTAGATACACTGTCCAATGTATATTGTTATTGTGTTTGGCAAGGGTAAATAAAAGGTTAAGTGGTTACCAGGTGGCTCATTGATAATGGAATAATGTTTAATGTTTTCTAACATTTTTAAATCTTGTGGTCTAAAGTTTATTCAATTATTTAAACCTATAATTCACTCAACCTTTGTGTTGACAGTTTACTCGCATGTTTTCACAGGTACTTAAGTTTATGTGATGCTTCCGCTGTGTTTAGAAGAGTCTGCATGCATTTGGGCAGATCTTAATGAAACAATTTATGAAACTTAAGCTTGCATTCTGTTTTTGGATAATTTAAATTTGTGGGTTTGTTGACAATGTTTTGTGTCAACTTTGGTTAATTAATATGTTGGGTTACTTTTAAACTACATATTTTGGTATGCTTTCCTTTTTGGGAAACTTTTGAAATAAAAGAATGCAATGTCGTTTGTTAAATTCATTTAAGTTCGATCAAGCTGTGGAACCAAGTGACGGAGCCGTTAAGTGTTTTGACGGGGCCATCACAGGCTCTTCGGTTCACACTCTAATAACTCGTACTGTAGTGCTACCGGCTCTTTGGTTCACACTACAACACACGTACTATGACGCTACCGGCTCTTTGGTTCACATTATAGCACAACCGCCCATACTATGGCACTACCGGCTCTTTGGTTCATACCATAGCATACAAATAAATACATTATATACATACGCATATAATTATTCAACTCACCTTAACGATTCGGTGACGGTTTTATACTTCCGCAAGCTTTAAAGCAAAGTACCTAATATAATAAGTACTTCAATCAACACACAAACTAGTTGGACTAAATACCAATAATTCACTTATGTGCATTTAACGACTTAAATGCATTAAATGCCCCATTATCGCCAAAACCGTCCCATTAAGGTCAAGACCATCATAAATCACTCAAAGCTAGTGATTAAGTTCCAACAACAATAACTAATACACAATAAGGGTATTTCATAACCATTTTTCCCAACTAGGTCAATCGTTAACATTTTGACCATTTTAAAACCAACACACCCATTTTGAGTCATCTTCAAACCCAAACAACACCCATTTGCTAAATAACTAGGTGTGTTAGTAATTAACTAACCAATTAAGACACATAAACACATTTATTATTTCAAAACCCTAGATTAGTCAACTTTGAGTCCTCATAACTCAATTTTACCCAAGAACACCCAAAATCACCAAATATGGGTTTTATGTTCATCACTAACTAAAACCCTAACCCTTAGACAAATTAAAATAAGGAAATCAAGATTAGAGCATACCACCACAATCACAACGTAGCTAGTAATTAGATGAACAACTTTAAAACTCGAGCTAAGACCCAAAACTAGCTCCTCCTTCCTTTGCTTAAGCTTTCTCACACAAGAACCTAACTCTCTCTCTAAAATTGAAGTGGAAAGGATAAGGTTGTTGGAATTGGAGTGAATGCTACCCCAATATCTGATCTACTGGCCTTAAACTCGTCCCCAAGTGAAATTACCAAAAAGCTCTTCAAAATATCTGATTAAAAGAACAGAATCCGGCTACAGTGAAGAGTGCGCCACGCGCACCCTATGTTTGCGCTGAACGCACCAAGCTCAGATCACTCTCTGACCTCTATTTAAATACACAAGGTCACCCACACTTCATGTACCCTATTTACATCTTTGTACAATAAATATTAGGGTCTTACAACTCTCTCCCACTAGAATCGGAGCGCGTCCTCGCGATCCAAGCCGCATGACAAGAGGAAAGATAAACTAACACAAACTCTTCGGGCTCCCAAGTAAACTCAGAACCTTTACTACGACGCCATTGAACTTTAAAAGTTCTCACCTCTTTATTTCTCAATCTTTTGACCTTCTCATCGAGTATAACAATCAGCTCTTCAACATATTCTAACTTATTGTTAAGCTCAATCTCGTCTAATGGCACCCATGAAGAATCATCCACAAGACACTTACGGAGATGGGAAACATGAAATGTATTATGGATCCCCGCAAGCTCTTCGGGTAATTCTAAACGGTACGCAACTTCGCCAACACGAGCTAAAACTTTAAATGGCCTAATAAACCGAGGAGCTAACTTTCCCCGCTTGCAAAACCGAATAATACCTTTCCATGGCGAAACCTTAAGCATCACCATGTCACCTTCTTGGAATTCGATCATTCGCCTACGTTTGTCGGCATACGAATTTTGTCTATCTTGAGCCTTTTTCAAATGAGCCCGAATCATATAAATCTTGTTATTCGTTTCTAAAACCAAATCGGTACTCCCGATTTCCTTTTGTCCCACTTCACCCTAACAAATTGGAGTTCGACACCTCCGCCCATAAAGCATCTTATAAGATGGCATCCCGATACTAGTATGATAACTATTATTGTACGAGAATTCCACCAAAGGCAAGTGCTCATCCCAACTACCACCGAAATCAATAATACACGCCCGTAACATATCCTCCAATGTTTGATTCGTACGTTCGGTTTGACCGTCCATTTGAGGATGATACGCCGTGCTCAATTTCAATTTTGTACCCATATCTTCGTGAAACTTCTCCCAGAACCGAGATGTAAAACGGGTATCTCGATCCGAAATAATAGATATAGGAACCCCGTGTCTCGATATCACTTCCTTGATGAACAACTTAGCCAAGGTCTCCGACGATATCGCTTCCCGTATGAGAAGAAACAAAGCACTTTTCGTCAATCGATCAACTATCACCCAAATCGAATCAAATTGGGTTCTCGCCGTTTTAGGTAATTTTGTGATGAAATCCATGGTAATGTGCTCCCATTTCCATTTCGGAATTTCTAACGGTTGTAACATACCATACGGCTTTTGGTGTTCGGCTTTAACTTGCAAACACGTGAAGCATTGCTCAACATACTTAACAACATCACGTTTCATGCCCGGCCACCAATACTCCTTCCACAAATCAAGATACATTTTCGTCGCGCCCAGATGAATAGAATACTTTGACTTATGTGCTTCATCAAGTAGCACTCGTCGATGATCACCCATTTTAGGCACCCACACCCTTCCTTGAAAAGATAACAAACCATGCGGACCTAAGTTAATAAACTCCATTTGTCCCACGATTCGTTCCTCATGCTTATCTTTAACAAAAGCTTCGATTTGAGTCTCGCCAAGCTTTACAAGAAAATTGTTAGTAATAATCATACGTAACAATCCCAATCGTAACGCCGGGTGATGACTCTTTTGACTTAACGCATCCGCGGCCACATTCGCCTTGCCCTGATGATAAAGTATTTCACAATCATAATCTTTTACCACATCCATCCACCTACGTTGGCAATAATTCAAATCTCGTTGGTTAAAGATATGTTTCAAACTCTTATCATCCGAATAAATCGTACTCTTGACACCATACAAGTAGTGGCGCCAAATTTTCAACGCATGAACAACCGCCGCCAACTCAAGATCGTGAGTCGGATATCTCGTTTCGTGTTCCTTTAATTGTCGAGAGGCATAAGCGATGACTTTACCCCTTTGCATTAGAACACACCCGAGCCCATTTAGAGAAGCATCACAATAAACCGTCATGTCTTCCACACCTTCCGGCAATACTAACACCGGAGCTTGACACAATTTCTCTTTTAACATTTGAAAAGCAATTTCTTGCTCGTTTTCCCAATTAAATCTCACATTCTTCCTCGTCAATTTCGTCAATGAAGAAGTGATCTTAGAAAAGTCTTGGATAAACCGACAATAATAACCGGCCAATTCGAGAAAACTTCGGATTTCCGTAGGCGTAGTCGGTCGTCCCCAACTCTTCACCGTCTCTATTTTCCCCGGATCTACTTGAATACCATCTTTGTTCACAATGTGGCCAAGGAATTGAACTTCCCTTAGCCAAAATTCACATTTGGAGAATTTAGCATACAACTTCTCCTTCCGCAACATCTTTAACACACACCGCAAATGATGTTCATATTCCTTCATACTCTTCGAATAGACAAGTATGTCGTCAATGAACACAATTACCGACTTGTCCAACATAGGTTGGCACACTCGGTTCATAAGATCCATGAATGCCGCCGGTGCATTCGTAAGACCAAAAGGCATAAATACGAATTCAAAATGCCCATAACGCGTTCGAAAAGCCGTTTTCTCGATATCTTCCTCACGGACCCGCATTTGGTGATAGCCGGACCGTAGGCCGATTTTAGAAAAATATGTTGCACCTTGGAGTTGGTCAAACAAATCGTCAATCCTAGGCAATGGATAACGATTCTTGATCGTCACTTTGTTCAACTCCCGATAATCGATGCACATCCGCATACTACCATCCTTCTTCTTCAAGAATAAAACCGGAGCGCCCCATGACGAAGCACTCGGTCGAATAAAACCCTTTTCAAGTAACTCTTGGGTTTGATTTAACAACTCTTGTATTTCCGTCGGCGCTAAACTATAAGGAGTTTTAGCAATGGGGGTAGCCCCCGGAACCAACTAAATGCGAAATTCAACTTGTCTTTCCGCCGGAACACCCGGTAACTCATCCGGAAAAACGTCTTCAAATTCATTAACCACCAGAATTTCACGAATGGGTGGTGGCTCATCACGAGTATCAACAACATGGGAAAGAAAAGCCATGCCACCACAAACAAGGAAACGACGTGTCCGTGCAAAAGTGCATATCGGCACAAGTCTCCTTCGCTTATCGCCATGAATAATTAACTCTCCCCCACTTGGGGTTTTCACACGAATAGATTTTTCATGGCATGCAATATTGGCTCTATTATGATCGAGCCAATCCATACCAACCACGATATCAAAATCACCCAAAGTCATCGAAACGAGATCAATTTTAAAGTTTTCGGCACCAAACACAACATCACAATTTTTACACACATCAACCACTAGCACCGTCTTGCCATCCGCTATTTCAACTTCTATCGGACGACTTAACTTAGCTAACGGTTTATTAAGTTTAGGCACAAATTTTGGTGACACAAACGACAAGTTTGCACCACTATCAAAGAGTATCCTTGCCGGATTAGAATTAACCATGAAAGTACCTGAGACAACTTTGTTAGATTGCTTGGCTTCCTCATTGGTCATCAAATAATTACGACCCCTAGCCGTACCCGCCACCTTCTCTAGCCGCTTAACATTATCGTTGCGCAAATCGGGACACTCCGGCCTCTTGTGCCCTTCTTTATTACAATTAAAACAAACCATTTTTTTAGAAGATGAGTTCGTACAATCACGGACCAAGTGCCCTTGTCGACCACAATTGTAGCACGTGGGTCCAAAACCCTTAGAAGCCCCCTTTCTCACACTACCGACGCTCTCGGTCACACTCTTGCTCTTCTTGTTCGAGTGGCTAGTAGCTTCAAATTTTCGTTTGCCAAAGGTGAAGTCACTCTTTCTTGGAGCAAGCGACTCAAAACCCTTAGCGATATCAAACAATTCATCAAAAGTCTTCGCCGAATTCCTACTAATCCTTTCTTGATAGTTATCATTCAAGGTTCGGTAGAAATCTTCTTTCAACATATGATCATTCCCGTCATACTCCGGGCAAAATTGGGTATTTGATAAGAAAGTGGACTTAAGAGTGTTCAAATCCATTGACCCTTGCCTTAAAGTACGTAACTCGTCCTTAAGTTTTGAAAGATCGGCCGAAGTTCGATACTCCTTGAAAAATTCTTCTTTAAACTCGTCCCACGTCAAACTCATACTTTGTTCTTCATCATAAAGTCGGATTTTCGCGTCCCACCACAACTTGGCATCACCCCTCATCATGCTACTACCAAACCTCGTCTTTTTATCGAGAGGGCACTCACTAGTACGAAAGGACCCCTCCATATCGGAGATCTATCGAGCACTCTTGAGTGGGTCTCGCTCACCTTCAAAGGTGGGAGGTTGAGCATCTTTGAAGTTTTTATAGTGGAAGTCTCGCCTTCCAGCGTTATCCTCTTTAAGAACAATCTTAACTTGTTCCTTGACTATATTGACTACTTGTTCGTCAATCGAATCCAAGAACATCTTCTTAACATCCTCTAGGAAGGCCGCATGACGCCTTTGCATAATGGCCTCAACCTTGGCCGTAAACTCGACATCCTCGCTCGTACCTGTAGTGACCCGAACTTTTCCATGTTTATATATATTAATTGAGATTGATATTTACATGATTAAATGTTTCCAACATGTTAAGCAATCAAACTTGTTAAGACTTGATTAATTGAAATATGTTTCATATAGACAATTGACCACCCAAGTTGACCGGCGATTCACGAACATTAAAACTTGTAAAAACTATATGATGACATATATATGGATATATATATAGTTAACATGATACTATGATAAGTAAACATATCATTAAGTATATTAACAATGAACTACATATGTAAAAACAAGACTACTAACTTAATGATTTTTAAACGAGACATATATGTAACGATTATCGTTGTAAAGACATTTAATGTATATATATCATATTAAGAGATATTCATACATGATAATATCATGATAATATAATAATTTAAAATCTCATTTGATATTATAAACATTGGGTTAACAACATTTAACAAGATCGTTAACCTAAAGGTTTCAAAACAACACTTACATGTAACGACTAACGATGACTTAACGACTCAGTTAAAATGTATATACATGTAGTGTTTTAATATGTATTTATACACTTTTGAAAGACTTCAATACACTTATCAAAATACTTCTACTTAACAAAAATGCTTACAATTATATCCTCGTTCAGTTTCATCAACAATTCTACTCGTATGCACCCGTATTCGTACTCGTACAATACACAGCTTTTAGATGTATGTACTATTGGTATATATACTCCAATGATCAGCTCTTAGCAGCCCATGTGAGTCACCTAACACATGTGGGAACCATCATTTGGCAACTAGCATGAAATATCTCATAAAATTACAAAAATATGAGTAATCATTCATGACTTATTTACATGAAAACAAAATTACATATCCTTTATATCTAATCCATACACCAATGACCAAAAACACCTAAAAACACTTTCATTCTTCAATTTTATTCATCTAATTGATCTCTCTCAAGTTCTATCTTCAAGTTCTAAGTGTTCTTCATATATTCTACAAGTTCTAGTTACATAAAATCAAGAATACTTTAAAGTTTGCTAGCTCACTTCCAATCTTGTAAGGTGATCATCCAACCTCAAGAAATCTTTATTTCTTACAGTAGGTTATCATTCTAATACAAGGTAATAATCATATTCAAACTTTGGTTCAATTTCTATAACTATAGCAATCTTATTTCAAGTGATGATCTTACTTGAACTTGTTTTCGTGTCATGATTCTGCTTCAAGAACTTCGAGCCATCCAAGGATCCGTTGAAGCTAGATCCATTTTTCTCTTTTCCAGTAGGTTTATCCAAGGAACTTAAGGTAGTAATGATGTTCATAACATCATTCGATTCATACATATAAAGCTATCTTATTCGAAGGTTTAAACTTGTAATCACTAGAACATAGTTTAGTTAATTCTAAACTTGTTCGCAAACAAAAGTTAATCCTTCTAACTTGACTTTTAAAATAAACTAAACACATGTTCTATATCTATATGATATGCTAACTTAATGATTTAAAACCTGGAAACACGAAAAACACCGTAAAATCGGATTTACGCCGTCGTAGTAACACCGCGGGCTGTTTTGGGTTAGTTAATTAAAAACTATGATAAACTTTGATTTAAAAGTTGTTATTCTGAGAAAATGATTGTTATTATGAACATGAAATTATATCCAAAAATTATGGTTAAACTCAAAGTGGAAGTATGTTTTCTAAAATGGTCATCTAGACGTCGTTCTTTCGACTGAAATGACTACCTTTACAAAAATGACTTGTAACTTATTTTTCCAACTATAAACTTATACTTTTTCTGTTTAGATTCATAAAATAGAGTTCAATATGAAACCATAGCAATTTGATTCACTTAAAACGGATTTAAAATGAAGAAGTTATGAGTAAAACAAGATTGGATAATTTTTCTCATTTTAGCTACGTGAAAATTGGTAACAAATCTATTCCAACCATAACTTAATCAACTTGTATTGTATATTATGTAATCTTGAGATACCATAGACACGTATACAATGTTTCTACCTATCATGTCGACACATCTATATATATTTCGGAACAACCATAGACACTTTATATGTAAATGTTGGAGTTAACTATACAGGGTTGAGGTTGATTCCAAAATATATATAGTTTGAGTTGTGATCAATACTGAGATACGTATACACTGGGTCATGGATTGATTCAAGATAATATTTATCGATTTATTTCTGTACATCTAACTGTGGACAACTAGTTGTAGGTTACTAACGAGGACAGCTGACTTAATAAACTTAAAACATCAAAATATATTAAAAGTGTTGTAAATATATTTTGAACATACTTTAATATATATGTATATATTGTTATAGGTTCGTGAATCAACCAGTGGCCAAGTCTTACTTCCCAACGAAGTAAAAATCTGTGAAAGTGAGTTATAGTCCCACTTTTAAAATCTAATATTTTTGGGATGAGAATACATGCAGGTTTTATAAATGATTTACAAAATAGACACAAGTACGTGAAACTACATTCTATGGTTGAATTATCGAAATCGAATATGCCCCTTTTTATTAAGTCTGGTAATCTAAGAATTAGGGAACAGACACCCTAATTGACGCGAATCCTAAAGATAGATCTATTGGGCCTAACAAACCCCATCCAAAGTACCGGATGCTTTAGTACTTCGAAATTTATATCATATCCGAAGGGTGTCCCGGAATGATGGGGATATTCTTATATATGCATCTTGTTAATGTCGGTTACCAGGTGTTCACCATATGAATGATTTTTATCTCTATGTATGGGATGTGTATTGAAATATGAAATCTTGTGGTCTATTATTATGATTTGATATATATAGGTTAAACCTATAACTCACCAACATTTTTGTTGACGTTTTAAGCATGTTTATTCTCAGGTGATTATTAAGAGCTTCCGCTGTCACATACTTAAATAAGGACGAGATTTGGAGTCCATGCTTGTATGATATTGTGTAAAAACTGCATTCAAGAAACTTATTTTGTTGTAACATATTTGTATTGTAAACCATTATGTAATGGTCGTGTGTAAACAGGATATTTTAGATTATCATTATTTGATAATCTACGTAAAGCTTTTTAAACCTTTATTGATGAAATAAAGGTTATGGTTTGTTTTAAAATGAATGCAGTCTTTGAAAAACGTCTCATATAGAGGTCAAAACCTCGCAACGAAATCAATTAATATGGAACATTTTTAATCAATAAGAACGGGACATTTCAGTTGGTATCCGAGCGTTGGTCTTAGAGAACCAAAATTTTGCATTAGTGTGTCTTATCGAGTTTGTTAGGATGCATTAGTGAGTCTGGACTTCGACCGTGTTTACTTGAAAAATGATTGCTTAACAAATTTTGTTGGAAACTATATATTTTTAACATGTGAATATTATGTGATATATTAATCTCTTAACGCGTTTGATATTATGTGATAGATGTCTACCTCTAGAACAAGTCCCATTGACTCACCTAATAATAATGAAGAGTCAAATGTAAATTGGAATGATTCGTGGACTGATTCACAAGTTCCCGAAGAGGAACCGGAAGAAGAGTCGGAACCGGAAGAAGAATCGGAACCGGAAGAAGAATCGGAACCGGATGAAGAAATAGAATCGGTGGGGGAAATAATAAAACGGTTAAGTAAAAGAAAATCCTCAACCAACCGACCAAGGTTAATTATGGTCAATGGTGTTTCCGCCAAGGAAGCAAAATATTGGGAGGATTACCAATTCTCCGATGAATCGGATTCCGACGAGAATTCCGATTATGTTATAGAAATTACCCCAACTGAATTTAAAAAGGCAAAAGAAAATAATAAGGGAAAGGGCATAAAAATAGAGAAATCTAATTCCAACCCCGATGAACTTTATATGTATCGTCAACCCCCGAAGTCCTTAAGTTGTAACAATGACCCGGGAACCTCTAAACCACCAGGTTTTTCTAAACCAATGTGGAAAACGACGACTCGTATTAGGGGAACATCATATATCCCTAGAAACTTGGCAAAACGAACCAAAACCGAAGAAGAATAAACAAGCGAGTCGGAATAAGATAGTTGTATTCGTGTGGTGTAATATATGTAATATAGTGTGCTTATGCTTTATGATATATGTAAAAATTGCTTGTATTAATAAGTATTTTTTTATGAATCTAACTCTTGTCTATTTCACAGTATAAAAACACAAAATGGATAGACAACCCAATATTTTAAGAGACCTACCCGGAGACATGATTGATGAAATCTTGTCTAGAGTCGGTCAGAATTCTTCGGCACAACTATTTAAGGCGAGATCAGTTTGTAAGACATTCGAAGAACGTTCCAAGAATGCCTTGGTTTATAAAAGGCTTTCGTTCGAAAGATGGGGGATATCACATTGGGAAATCCATAAGTTACGATGTGTTTACTTTGACGCATATATTGCGGGGAACCCAAATGCTATTTTACGCAATGGGTTAAGAAATTATTTTGACTCAATATATCCGAATATTGGACTTCGTGATTTAGAAAAAGCGGCTAACATGCAACATAAAGAAGCATGTTATGCTTACGGATTAGTAATGTTCGCTTCTCACCAAAGTGAGAACAAGAACATCGGACTACAACTATTAAACAAAACGTTCCCACAAGTGACGGAGTCGGTAATTGGGGTAAGAAATGAGGTTTTTAGATTGTTACGGGACTGTTGGACATTACGTAACCCTCGTCCCTTTGACGACGTTACAACACGCTGTCTTATCAACGGCCATAAGGGTTATGTTCCACAAGACCAGGGATGGGAAGTAATCTTAGTAAAACCAGAATGCATGACTTGTTTCTGGACGTATGAATTACGTGTCTTTATTGCCTTTGCTGAACGACTTGTGTACTAGCTAGAATTATCTTCACAACCATGTTGTATCAAATTTAATGTGTGCTATATTTCATGCTATATGTAAAATAAGCGGTATTGTAAGTTTGTAAAATATTGTGTAAAAGTTTGAACACGAAATATTATTATAATCAGTTTTTCATATAGAATTGTAGTAGTTGAATTGTATATTAGCTACTAAGTATGAACTTAACGGGTAGGTACTACCTGAATTTAAACTTATAAAACGCTAATATGAAGAAAAAGCTTTTATAAATGAGTTCATATTATGCTACAAAATACTATTAACTACTCTTAATATTCTGTATGATTTACTTGATCCATTTGACTATTTTGAAGGAAATGGCACCGACTACTCGATACACCGTGAATATGAATGAAGAGGAATTCCGTACTTTTCTAGCTTCAAACATAGCCGCAGTACAGGCTGCGCTACATACCAACAATAACCTTGGATCTAGCAGTATAGGAAATCGTGTAGGATGCACCTACAAAGAATTCACTGCCTTCAAAACTTTGGAATTTGATGGAACCGAAGGACCGATTGGATTGAAACGGTGGATCGAGAAGGTCGAATCGGTGTTTGCCATAAGTAAGTGTACTGAAGAGGACAAAGTGAAGTACGCTACGCATACCTTCACAGGTTCTGCGTTAATATGGTGGAATACCTATCTAGAGCAAGTGGGACAAGACGATGCGTACGCACTACCGTGGTCAGCATTCAAGCACTTGATGAACGAGAAGTACCATCCCAGAACCGAGGTCAATAAGCTCAAGACAGAACTTAGAGGGTTACGAACCCAAGGATTTGATATTACCACGTACGAAAGACGATTCATAGAATTGTGCCTATTGTGTCCGGGAGCATTCGAAGATGAGGAAGAGAAGATCAACGCGTTTGTGAAAGGATTACCGGAAAGAATCCAAGAATATATAAGTTTACACGAGCCCGCCTCCATACAACAGGCATGTAGAATGGCTCACAAACTAGTGAACCAGATTGAAGAAAGAATTAAAGAACAGACTGCTGAAGAGGCCAAAGTGAAGCAAGTCAAAAGAAAGTGGGAGGAAAACGGTGATAAGAATCACCAATACAACAACAACAGCAATTACAACAATAATCGCAACAATTATCCCAACAATCGCAACATCAATCGCAACTACAACAAACGGCCCAACAACAACAACAACAACAACAACAACAGCAACTACAACAATCATCCCAACAACAATAATAACCGCAACAACAACAACAATCAGAAGCAGCTATGCCAAAGGTGTGAAAAGTATCACTCGGGGTTCTGCACCAAATTTTGCAACAAGTGTAAAATAAATGGTCATAGCGCGGCGAAGTGTGAGGTCTACGGACCAGGGGTTAATAGAACGAAAGGAACAAATGGTGTCGGAACGAGTAATGGCAGAGCAAGTAGTGTCGGAGCAAGTTATGCCAATGTAGTTTGTTATAAATGTGGAAAACCGGGCCACATTATTAGAAATTTCCCGAACCAGGAGAACACGAATGGACAAGGCCGCGGAAGAGTTTACAATATTAATGCGGCAGAGGCACAGGAAGACCTGGAGCTTGTTACGGGTACGTTTCTTATTGACAATAAATCTACTTACGTTTTATTTGATTCGGGTGCGGATAGAAGCTATATGAGTAGAGATTTTTATGCTAAATTAAATTGTCCATTGATGCCTTTGGATAGTAAATTTTTACTCGAATTAGCAAATGGTAAATTAATTTCAGCAGATAATATATGTCGGAATCGAGAAATTAAACTGGTTAGCGAAACATTTAAGATTGATTTGATACCAGTAGAGTTAGGGAGTTTTGATGTGATAATCGGTATGGACTGGTTGAAAGAAGTGAAAGCAGAGATCGTTTGTTACAAAAAATACAATTCGCATTATACGAGAAAAAGGAAAACCCTTAATGGTGTACGGAGAAAAGGGCAACACGAAGCTACATCTTATTAGTAATTTGAAGGCACAAAAACTAATAAGAAAAGGTTGCTATGCTGTTCTAGCACACGTCGAGAAAGTACAAACTGAAGAAAAGAGCATCAATGATGTTCCCATTGCAAAAGAATTTCCCGATGTATTTCTAAAAGAATTACCGGGATTACCCCCACATCGATCCGTTGAATTTCAAATAGATCTTGTACCAGGAGCTGCACCAATAGCTCGTGCTCCTTACAGACTCGCACCCAGCGAGATGAAAGAACTGCAAAGCCAATTACAAGAACTTTTAGAGCGTGGTTTCATTCGACCAAGCACATCACCGTGGGGAGCTCCTGTTTTGTTTGTCAAGAAGAAAGATGGTACATTCAGGTTGTGTATCGACTACCGAGAGTTGAACAAACTTACCATCAAGAACCGCTATCCACTACCGAGAATCGACGACTTATTTGATCAACTACAAGGCTCGTCTGTTTATTCAAAGATTGACTTACATTCCGGGTATCATCAAATGCGGGTGAAAGAAGATGATATTCCAAAGACTGCTTTCAGAACATGTTACGGTCATTACGAGTTTATGGTCATGCCGTTTGGTTTAACTAATGCACCAGCTGTGTTCATGGACCTTATGAACCGAGTGTGTGGACCATACCTTGATAAGTTTGTCATTGTTTTCATTGATGACATACTTATTTACTCAAAGAATGATCAAGAACACGGTGAACATTTGAGAAAGGTGTTAGAAGTATTGAGGAAGGAAGAATTGTACGCTAAGTTTTCAAAAGTGTGCATTTTGGTTGGAAGAAGTTCAATTCCTCGGTCACATATGTAGTGACCCGAACTTTTCCATGTTTATATATATTAATTGAGATTGATATTTACATGATTAAATGTTTCCAACATGTTAAGCAATCAAACTTGTTAAGACTTGATTAATTGAAATATGTTTCATATAGACAATTGACCACCCAAGTTGACCGGTGATTCACGAACGTTAAAACTTGTAAAAACTATATGATGACATATATATGGATATATATAGTTAACATGATACTATGATAAGTAAACATATCATTAAGTATATTAACAATGAACTACATATGTAAAACAAGACTACTAACTTAATGATTTTTAAACGAGACATATATTTAACGATTATCGTTGTAAAGACATTTAATGTATATATATCATATTAAGAGATATTCATACATGATAATATCATGATAATATAATAATTTAAAATCTCATTTGATATTATAAACATTGGGTTAACAACATTTAACAAGATCGTTAACCTAAAGGTTTCAAAACAACACTTACATGTAACGACTAACGATGACTTAACGACTCAGTTAAAATGTATATACATGTAGTGTTTTAATATGTATTTATACACTTTTGAAAGACTTAAATACACTTATCAAAATACTTCTACTTAACAAAAATGCTTACAATTACATCCTCGTTCAGTTTCATCAACAATTCTACTCGTATGCACCCGTATTCGTACTCGTACAATACACAGCTTTTAGATGTATGTACTATTGGTATATACACTCCAATGATCAGCTATTAGCAGTCCATGTGAGTCACCTAACACATTTGGGAACCATCATTTGGCAACTAGCATGAAATATCTCATAAAATTACAAAAATATGAGTAATCATTCATGACTTATTTACATGAAAACAAAATTATATATCCTTTATATCTAATCCATACACCAACGACCAAAAACACCTACAAACACTTTTATTCTTCAATTTTCTTCATCTAATTGATCTCTCTCAAGTTCTATCTTCAAGTTCTAAGTGTTCTTCATAAATTCCAAAAGTTCTAGTTTCATAAAATCAAGAATACTTCCAAGATTGCAAGTTTACTTCCAAGTTTTCTAAATCCATTCCAAATAATCATCCAAGATCAAGAAATCTTTGTTACTTACAGTAGGTTATCTTTCTAATACAAGGTAATAATCATATTCAAACTTTAATTCAATTTCTATAACTATAACAATCTTATTTCGAGTGGAAATCTTACTTGAAATTGTTTTCGTGTCATGATTCTGCTTCAAGAACTTTCAAGCCATCCAAGGATCCTTTGAAGCTAGATCTATTTTTCTCATTTCCAGTAGGTTTATCCAAGGAACTTGAGGTAGTAATGACGTTCATAACATCATTCGATTCATACATATAAAGCTATCTTATTCGAAGGTTTAAACTTGTAATCACTAGAACATAGTTGTCACGACCCTACTTTTTCCGTTATCTTTTTCCGTTAATTATTTAACGACCGTTAACTGTTAGTGTGCCACGTCATTTCCATGACCTATATTATTATTTTTGTAATAATATATATATAATAATTATTATGTGTTATGTGGATATATGTATTCATATTTTAAATTATACGTTTCTACGTTCCGCGGATTTCCATCCGGCGAATCTTTTCGGTTTTTAAACCAACGGTCGAGCTTTCGGGATTTTTAAATCCTAAATATTTTAAATATGATATTTTAAGGTCATATTATTATTAGGTGTATTTATATTTATTTTTCGTCGCGCGTTCGTTATCTTTCCGAATTTTTAATCGCGTAAGCGTGTTTTCGCGTTTCGGGGTTCGTTCGGGCTTCCGGGCCAAAAGTAATTTAACATTAAGTGAGATGGGCTTGTGGGGCCCACCCCACACCCCCCCATTCGGCCGAAATCCACCAAGGGAGGGGGTATACTCCCTTGATTTTTCTTTTTTCCACTTCATTTTACAAAATCAAAACCTAATCTTATTTTTTTTTGTGCTCTCTTCCTCCCTCTTCCCCCTTTGGCCGTCGAATACATCACCACCATCATCACCATTCTTCAACAAAATTAAAGCTTGGATCATAAATCAATTAACACCATCGCGTTCCTTGTTTCGTTCTCTACGCGATCATATACTTTGTTTCTCGATTAGGGTATAAACCCTAACCCTAGAACTTTCCATATTTATTTATATTTCTGTATTTTGATGTTATATGATTAGTATGATATGTATAAGTTGTTGTAATGTTGTTTGAATGCGTAGAATTACTCGTTTGTTCATGTTTTCGGTTTGTAAATTTTGGACAGCAGTTTGATTCGTATATTCTGACTATATAACTGATATGAATGTTAAAATAAAGTACATAAATGAGTTCCTCTCATCAAGACATTAATTTTAGACTCCGGATTCATGTCGTTTCGATTCCCTGAGCCCTAGATACGCTTAATTTGGTTTTTGTTAAAGATTGAAAGGTGTTTTTGGCATGAACAAGGTTGGGTCCGACTTTGTGACCATCCTTGGTGTCTTTAGGGTGTCTCATTTGGTTAGGACTGATGGTGGGACGAATATTCATGTTCGGGTCACCTAAATCCGAGCCACGGTTCACCCGTTTCGCCCGAATTACTGTTTTGAGTAAAATGATTTCCCAATTGAAGTCATGGCTGATATGCACGACTTAGGAACTGTTCTTGGAGTGTTCTTGAGTTCATAAATGTGTCGGGTGGTTTGAGTAGGTGAAGTTACATATGTGGCTTGCCCGAAACCGACACCCGGGGCTCAAGATACGACCCGGCGAACCTTTAAACTTAAAACTTTTGGTTAATGATTAAACTTATGATAAAATTTATGGAATTCATTATTAATTAATTACTTAAGATAAAAGAAGTAATTATTATTATTTAAAACTTATGATATAAATATTTATTATATCATTTAATTATTAATTATAATTTAATTAACATTTTAATTAAACTTATGATTAGTAATACTTTTATTTGTTAAAAGGAAAATACTTATGATAAGTATTAAATTTAATTATGAGAAATTATTATAAGACTATTAATAAAGATTAAATAATTATTTAATTATTATAAGACTTAATTATTATTTAATTATGACTTAATTATTAAATACTTATGATTTAATAATTTTAATTAGAAACTTATGATATGATTAATAATTCATTATTAATTAATAATACTTATGATATGATTTAAAATTTTATTATAAATTAATAATATTTATATTATGATTGATATTTAATTAATTAATTAAATACTTATGTTATACTAATTATAACATTTCAACTTATATTAACTTTAATAATTCATTTTATTTAATTAAACTTATGTTAAGACATTATTATACACTTTTGACTTTAAATAACATTATAACCTATGTTATTATTATAATTTACACTTTTAAAATTAATGTTGACTATGTTTGACCAAGGTTGACTTTTGAGTTGACTTTCGGTTGACTTTGACTTTCAGTTGACTTCTGTTGACTTTCTAAATAAGGAAACTTTCCTAACTTCAAAACTTTCTAAAAATAGAACTTTCTAAATTTGGAAACTTTCCAAAAATAGAAACTTTCCAAAAATAGAAACTTTCCAAAAATAGAAACTTTCCTAAAATAGAAACTTTCCAAAAATAGAAACTTTCCAAAAATAGAAACTTTCCTAAAATAGAAAACTTTCCAAAAATGGAAACCTGCTAAAAATAGAAACTTTCTAAAAATAGAAAGTGTGTGTCCTTATGCTGTTCCAATCAAACCGATGCTTGCTGAGTAATGTTCTATGCCTACTTGCAACATGTACAATAGCTATCATACTAAGACTTGGCCTAAGTTAGTTATTTATTTCGACCTGCTTTATTTATAGGTCGGCGTTGTGATCTTTCTTGATCACTTTACTTTACGTGCTGTTCGCTTGTTTGTGAGATTTCTTCAGTTGCTATTTAAGGTGAGTTATAGTCCCGTTTTTACATACTTTTCAAAGTATATTTTTGGGATGTGATTACATGCAGATTTTTATTTACGTTTAGACACAAGTAACAGTTAAATTTAATTATTCATTGTGAGTTGGACAAAAATATTCCCTAGTCTGGTAACTGTAATCATTGGTTTCTACCGGTGAACGCGAATCCTACGGATAGATCTATCGGGTTTGACAACCCCATTTCGAGCTAGTCGCGCTAGCAATTTATAATCGGAATGTTTAGTACTTCGTAATTTGTTGTAGATACACTGTCCAAGTGTATATTTTTATTGTGTTTGGCAAGGGTAAATAAAGGGTTAAGTGGTTACCAGGTGGCTCATTGATAATGGAATAATGTTTAATGTTTTCTAACATTTTTAAATCTTGTGGTCTAAAGTTTACTTATTTATTTAAACCTATAATTCACTCAACCTTTGTGTTAACAGTTTACTTGCATGTTTTCACAGGTACTTGAGTTATTTGATGCTTCCGCTGTCGTTAGAAGAGTCTGCATGCATTTGGGCAGATTTTATGAAACAATTTATGAAACTTAAGTTTGCATTCTGTTTTGGATAATTTAAATTGTGGGTTTGTTGGCAATGTTTTGTGTCAACTTTTGGTTTCATATTATGGTTGGTTGGTTTTCAAACTACTTAATTTGGTTTGTTTCCTTTTTGGGGAACATTGTGAAATAAAAGAATGCAACTTTGTTTATTTAATTCATTTAAGTCCGATCAAGCTGTGGGACCAACTGACGGATCCGTTAAGTGTTTTGACGGGGTCGTCACATGTGGTATCAGAGCTCTGGTTGTAGGGAACTAGGCGGTCTTAATGTGGTCAACCCGTGGTTATTAGGGTGCATTAGAGTCTAGTCTACAGCCCGACCTTTTTGCTATAGCATTATTATGCATTTCATTTCGTATAAGTTATATTATTAGCTTTCATATCTTTTGGTATATGGTTTGCGGTTTTGCTGTTTGCAGATGTCGACTTCGAGCGATAACTCTGTTGCTGCTCCTGCTCCACCGTCTCCTGCTAGACGTCGTGCTAATCAACCGGAGATCGATGATCCTGTTCATTACTATTTTTCTACCATTACTCATATGAACCGGGCTTATAATGAGGTGACACGTATTAACGCCCTTAGTGATTGTTTGCGCACCTTGCCACATAATGAAGTTATGGACGAGATCCGTGCCGACATGCGTAACTTTATCACTTTCAAGCATAGGGTTGAGGATGCGAACCGCAAGCGTGATCGAGAAGTTAATGCTAAGTTCGAGGCTCTCGAGAGCACTGTTCGTGTGTTGAAGGAAGAGTTGGATGTTGTGAAAGGGAAGTTGCGTAAGTATGAGGATCCTGCTGAGACTCATGCTGGACCAGCTTATCACACCCGCTCTAAGCGAATGTGATGTGATTATTCATATTGATTATCTATTTCATCAGACTTAATGTCCTTTTTATACATACATTTTGGGTTATGTACGGCGTTTTGCCGAGGATTTTATTAAGATTTTGTTATGGGATATTTTTTTCATTATGTATGGATGGTTATTTTTATGACATCTATTATCATTATCATGTTTTATTTCTGATGTTGTGGCTCTTGGCATGTTATATTATGCGTAAAATATGTTCATGTATGTTAGGTGCTATGTATGTTGTATGATGTTATCATAAAATATGTATGCATGTGATGGTTATTTCTATAACAATCATAACTGTCATGTTATTACTCATAGTGTTTGTTGACTAATATCTTAATGGTTAGTCTTTTCGTGTTTTGATCTATTCTTTTATGACACTAGTATTATTCTTGGTACTAACGGATGTGTTATTCTATTTTGAAGATCATGCCTCCAAGAGAGTCCACTGAAGCGCGTATGCAACGCCTGATCAATGAAGGAATTGCTGCTGCTATGGCAGCAAATGCTGATGTTAACGCCAATGTGAACAACAACGTGGGATGCTCCCACAAAACTTTTATGGCTGGTCGACCCCAAGAATTTAGTGGTACGGAAGGACCAATAGGGCTTACTCGTTGGTTCGAGAAAATCGAATCTATTTTCAGGGTCAGTCGGGTCCGTGAAGAGGACAAAGTTAGTTTCGCTAGTTGCACTCTCAAGGATAGTGCCTTGACATGGTGGAACAATCTGGTTAGTAGTTTGGGAAGCGATGTAGCTTATGGTTTGGCCTGGAATGATTTTAAGGAAAGATTGATCACCCGCTATAGACCTCGGGGTGAGCTTAAGAAGCTAGAGGTTGAGCTCAAGAATTTGAAAATGCATGGCACCGAGTTAGATGCCTATGAACGAAGGTTTTTCGAGTTAACTTTGCTGTGTCCTAGGGTTTATGCGGATGAGGACCGCAAAATTGAGGCTTACATTGATGGTTTGTCCGAGAAGATTGAACACGGGGTTGAGTCCAGTGAACCCCAGACTATTGAGGCAGCTATGACTATGGCCCACAAACTTAATGACAAGGTGTTGAGAAGAAGCAAGACTACAGTTGTTGAAAGTAGTGAGGAGGTTGTCAAGAAAGCTGATAATGGGAAACGAAAGTGGGATAACAACCGCAATCAAAACCAAAATCAGCAGAAGAAACAGGATACCTCAGGTGCTAACAACAGGAATCAGCGTGTGTGTCCTCGTTGCTATAAAGTTCATGATGGTTACTGCACAGTTACTTGTAAGAGGTGCTCTAAGCAAGGGCACATTGCTAAAGATTGTACAGTGCTTTTGCCGGGGTCTGCTACTCCCGCGACTGGTGGTAATAATAATAATGTTGGTAATAGAGGTGGTAACGGTAACGGTAATGGGAAATCGAATAATGGAGGTAATCCAAGGGTTTGTTATGAGTGTGGGAAGCCGGGGCATTTTCGAGATGCTTGTCCCAACAAGAAGACTGCAGAGACTGCACGCGGCCGAGCGTTCAACATTAATGCTAAGGATGCGGAGGAAGATCCTAAGCTTGTTACTGGTACGTTCTCAGTCGATGATTTATCAGTTTATGTGTTATTTGATTCAGGGGCTGATTTAAGTTTCGTGTCGAGTAAATTAAGTCCGAGAATCAAAACGCCGTTAGCTCTCTTAGACAATACTTATGTTGTTGAAGTAGCTAATGGTAAGGAACTTACTGCTAAGACTGTACATCGTAAGTGTAACATTAATCTGGGTGGTAGGGATTTCGAGATAGATTTGATACCGATTGAACTTGGTAGTTTTGATATTGTTATTGGTATGGATTGGTTGTCGGCGAACCGTGCCGAGATCGTCTGTTATGATAAGGCTATTCGTATTACTGATGTGATTGGAGAGCCACTGATGGTCTTTGGAGATAAGAAATGCACACAGTTAAACCTTATTAGCTGTATGAAAGTTCGTAAACATCTCCGTAAGGGCTGTCATGCTATCCTTGCTCATGTTGTTGATTCTAGTAAGGAAGTAAAGAACGTTGATGACGTTCATATTGTTAGGGATTTTCCCGAGGTGTTTCCCGACGACTTACCTGGCCTTCCGCCGCAACGCGCGGTAGAATTTCAAATTGATCTTGTTCCCGGCGCTGCTCCTGTAGCACGTGCTCCTTATCGTCTTGCGCCTTCTGAACTTCAAGAATTGTCAAGTCAACTCCGTGAGTTGATAGACAAGGGTTTTATTCGTCCTAGTTCGTCCCCTTGGGGAGCTCCTGTTCTGTTTGTTAAGAAGAAGGATGGTTCTTTTCGTTTATGCATTGATTATCGTGAACTGAATAAGCTCACTGTTAAAAATCGTTATCCTCTTCCGAGAATTGATGATCTGTTCGATCAGCTTCAGGGTTCTTCTGTTTATTCAAAAATTGATCTTCGTTCTGGCTATCATCAGTTGCGTGTTAAAGAATCTGATGTTTCAAAAACTGCTTTTCGCACCCGTTACGGTCACTTTGAATTTCTTGTTATGCCGTTCGGATTGACAAATGCACCTGCTGTGTTCATGGACCTCATGAATCGTGTGTGCAGACCCTATCTGGACAAGTTCGTTATTGTTTTCATCGACGACATCCTTATCTATTCTAAGAGTGATGAAGAGCACGAAGAACACTTGAGGTTAGTGCTTGATTTGTTAAAGAAAGAAGAGTTGTACGCTAAGTTTTCTAAGTGTGCTTTTTGGTTAAGAGAAGTTCAGTTCCTTGGTCATATTGTTAGCAAACAAGGAATACAAGTTGATCCTGCTAAAATTGAGGCGATTGAAAAGTGGGAAACCCCGAAAACTCCTACTCAAATTCGTCAGTTCTTAGGATTGGCAGGTTACTATCGAAGGTTCATCCAGGATTTCTCTCGTATAGCGAAACCTCTGACTGCTTTAACGCATAAAGGGAAGAAGTATGAGTGGAAGGATGAACAGGAGAATGCTTTTCAGATTTTGAAGAAGAAACTGACTACCGCTCCGATATTGTCTCTACCGGAGGGTAATGATGATTTTGTTGTTTATTGTGACGCATCACGACAAGGCTATGGTTGCGTTTTGATGCAACGAAAGAAGGTTATTGCGTACGCATCACGTCAGTTGAAGATTCACGAGCAGAACTATACAACTCATGATTTAGAGTTGGGGGCCGTTGTTTTTGCACTTAAGATTTGGAGACATTATTTGTATGGGGTCAAGAGTACTGTGTACACAGATCACAAAAGTCTTCAACATATCCTCGATCAGAAACAGTTGAACATGAGACAACGAAGATGGATTGAGACGTTGAATGATTACGATTGTGACCTTTTGTATCACCCGGGTAAAGCCAATGTTGTGGCTGATGCATTGAGTCGTAAAGAAAGGACTGAACCTCGCAGGGTTAGGGCCTTGAATATGACAGTTAGATCAAACCTCGCAAGGCAGATTCTTGAGGCACAACAAGAAGCCTTAAAGGAAGAGAATTTTGTGAAAGAGAACGTAAGAGGTATGGCTAAGAAATTTGAGATTCGAGCAGATGGTACTAGGTACTTTGTAGGACGTCTTTGGGTTCCGAAGTTTGGTGAACTGCGACAACTTGTTTTGGATGAGGCTCATAAGTCTAGGTACTCTATTCATCCTGGTTCAGGGAAGATGTACCATGATCTTAAGGAGCTGTATTGGTGGCCAAATTTGAAAGGTGATGTGGCTACGTATGTGGCTAAGTGTTTGACCTGTTCTAAGGTCAAAGCTGAACATCAAAAACCGTCCGGATTGTTGGTACAACCAGAAATTCCCGAGTGGAAGTGGGAAGGTATCACTATGGATTTTATCACTAAGTTACCAAGAGTTTCGGGTGGCTACGATGCGATTTGGGTGATTGTAGATCGACTCACTAAGTCGGCTCACTTTTTGCCGATTAGGGAAACCGATTCCATGGAGAAACTCACCCGTTTGTATTTGAAAGAGATTGTTTCGAGGCATGGTGTTCCCGTTTCTATAATTTCTGACAGAGATAGTCGATTTGTATCGAGATTTTGGCAATCGTTGCAAGAAGCCTTGGGCACTAGATTGGATATGAGCACCGCTTATCATCCTCAAACGGATGGTCAAAGTGAGAGGACCATTCAGACATTAGAAGATATGTTGCGAGCTTGTGTGATTGATTTTGGAAATGGGTGGGATAGGTATTTGCCGTTAGCTGAGTTTTCTTATAACAACAGCTACCACGCAAGTATTAAAGCCGCACCGTTTGAAGCTTTGTACGGTAGGAAATGTAGGTCTCCTATTTGTTGGAATGAGGTTGGGGATGCTCAACTTACAGGTCCAGAGATTATTCACGAGACTACTGAGAAGATTGTTCAAATTAAAGAAAGGTTGAGAACTGCTAGAAGTCGGCAAAAGAGTTATGCCGACAAAGGAAGGAAAGATGTTGAATTTCAAGTTGGTGATCGTGTTATGTTAAAAGTTTCGCCTTGGAAGGGTGTTATTCGTTTTGGTAAAAGAGGGAAGTTAAGTCCTCGTTTCGTGGGACCGTTTGAGATCATTGAAAGAGTTGGACCGGTGGCTTATCGTTTGAAGTTGCCACAAGAACTCAGTGCTGTTCACGATGTTTTCCATATTTCGAACTTAAAGAAGTGTTTGGCTGAATTTGATCAGACTATTCCTTTGGAGGAACTTCAGGTTGACAAGCAATTGCATTTTATTGAGGAGCCAGTTGAGATCATGGACCGAGAGGTTAAGACTCTTAAACAGAGCAGAATTCCTATTGTTCGGGTCCGATGGAACGCTAGACGCGGTCCCGAGTTCACTTGGGAGCGTGAAGACCAAATGAAGCAGAAGTATCCGCATTTGTTCTCAGATGCCGAGTCAACCCCTGCGTCTGCTTAAATTTCGGGACGAAATTTCCATAACGGGGAGGTACTGTCACGACCCTACTTTTTCCGTTATCTTTTTCCGTTAATTATTTAACGACCGTTAACTGTTAGTGTGCCACGTCATTTCCATGACCTATATTATTATTTTTGTAATAATATATATATAATAATTATTATGTGTTATGTGGATATATGTATTCATATTTTAAATTATACGTTTCTACGTTCCGCGGATTTCCATCCGGCGAATCTTTTCGGTTTTTAAACCAACGGTCGAGCTTTCGGGATTTTTAAATCCTAAATATTTTAAATATGATATTTTAAGGTCATATTATTATTAGGTGTATTTATATTTATTTTTCGTCGCGCGTTCGTTATCTTTCCGAATTTTTAATCGCGTAAGCGTGTTTTCGCGTTTCGGGGTTCGTTCGGGCTTCCGGGCCAAAAGTAATTTAACATTAAGTGAGATGGGCTTGTGGGGCCCACCCCACACCCCCCCATTCGGCCGAAATCCACCAAGGGAGGGGGTATACTCCCTTGATTTTTCTTTTTTCCACTTCATTTTACAAAATCAAAACCTAATCTTATTTTTTTTTGTGCTCTCTTCCTCCCTCTTCCCCCTTTGGCCGTCGAATACATCACCACCATCATCACCATTCTTCAACAAAATTAAAGCTTGGATCATAAATCAATTAACACCATCGCGTTCCTTGTTTCGTTCTCTACGCGATCATATACTTTGTTTCTCGATTAGGGTATAAACCCTAACCCTAGAACTTTCCATATTTATTTATATTTCTGTATTTTGATGTTATATGATTAGTATGATATGTATAAGTTGTTGTAATGTTGTTTGAATGCGTAGAATTACTCGTTTGTTCATGTTTTCGGTTTGTAAATTTTGGACAGCAGTTTGATTCGTATATTCTGACTATATAACTGATATGAATGTTAAAATAAAGTACATAAATGAGTTCCTCTCATCAAGACATTAATTTTAGACTCCGGATTCATGTCGTTTCGATTCCCTGAGCCCTAGATACGCTTAATTTGGTTTTTGTTAAAGATTGAAAGGTGTTTTTGGCATGAACAAGGTTGGGTCCGACTTTGTGACCATCCTTGGTGTCTTTAGGGTGTCTCATTTGGTTAGGACTGATGGTGGGACGAATATTCATGTTCGGGTCACCTAAATCCGAGCCACGGTTCACCCGTTTCGCCCGAATTACTGTTTTGAGTAAAATGATTTCCCAATTGAAGTCATGGCTGATATGCACGACTTAGGAACTGTTCTTGGAGTGTTCTTGAGTTCATAAATGTGTCGGGTGGTTTGAGTAGGTGAAGTTACATATGTGGCTTGCCCGAAACCGACACCCGGGGCTCAAGATACGACCCGGCGAACCTTTAAACTTAAAACTTTTGGTTAATGATTAAACTTATGATAAAATTTATGGAATTCATTATTAATTAATTACTTAAGATAAAAGAAGTAATTATTATTATTTAAAACTTATGATATAAATATTTATTATATCATTTAATTATTAATTATAATTTAATTAACATTTTAATTAAACTTATGATTAGTAATACTTTTATTTGTTAAAAGGAAAATACTTATGATAAGTATTAAATTTAATTATGAGAAATTATTATAAGACTATTAATAAAGATTAAATAATTATTTAATTATTATAAGACTTAATTATTATTTAATTATGACTTAATTATTAAATACTTATGATTTAATAATTTTAATTAGAAACTTATGATATGATTAATAATTCATTATTAATTAATAATACTTATGATATGATTTAAAATTTTATTATAAATTAATAATATTTATATTATGATTGATATTTAATTAATTAATTAAATACTTATGTTATACTAATTATAACATTTCAACTTATATTAACTTTAATAATTCATTTTATTTAATTAAACTTATGTTAAGACATTATTATACACTTTTGACTTTAAATAACATTATAACCTATGTTATTATTATAATTTACACTTTTAAAATTAATGTTGACTATGTTTGACCAAGGTTGACTTTTGAGTTGACTTTCGGTTGACTTTGACTTTCAGTTGACTTCTGTTGACTTTCTAAATAAGGAAACTTTCCTAACTTCAAAACTTTCTAAAAATAGAACTTTCTAAATTTGGAAACTTTCCAAAAATAGAAACTTTCCAAAAATAGAAACTTTCCAAAAATAGAAACTTTCCTAAAATAGAAACTTTCCAAAAATAGAAACTTTCCAAAAATAGAAACTTTCCTAAAATAGAAAACTTTCCAAAAATGGAAACCTGCTAAAAATAGAAACTTTCTAAAAATAGAAAGTGTGTGTCCTTATGCTGTTCCAATCAAACCGATGCTTGCTGAGTAATGTTCTATGCCTACTTGCAACATGTACAATAGCTATCATACTAAGACTTGGCCTAAGTTAGTTATTTATTTCGACCTGCTTTATTTATAGGTCGGCGTTGTGATCTTTCTTGATCACTTTACTTTACGTGCTGTTCGCTTGTTTGTGAGATTTCTTCAGTTGCTATTTAAGGTGAGTTATAGTCCCGTTTTTACATACTTTTCAAAGTATATTTTTGGGATGTGATTACATGCAGATTTTTATTTACGTTTAGACACAAGTAACAGTTAAATTTAATTATTCATTGTGAGTTGGACAAAAATATTCCCTAGTCTGGTAACTGTAATCATTGGTTTCTACCGGTGAACGCGAATCCTACGGATAGATCTATCGGGTTTGACAACCCCATTTCGAGCTAGTCGCGCTAGCAATTTATAATCGGAATGTTTAGTACTTCGTAATTTGTTGTAGATACACTGTCCAAGTGTATATTTTTATTGTGTTTGGCAAGGGTAAATAAAGGGTTAAGTGGTTACCAGGTGGCTCATTGATAATGGAATAATGTTTAATGTTTTCTAACATTTTTAAATCTTGTGGTCTAAAGTTTACTTATTTATTTAAACCTATAATTCACTCAACCTTTGTGTTGACAGTTTACTTGCATGTTTTCACAGGTACTTGAGTTATTTGATGCTTCCGCTGTCGTTAGAAGAGTCTGCATGCATTTGGGCAGATTTTATGAAACAATTTATGAAACTTAAGTTTGCATTCTGTTTTGGATAATTTAAATTGTGGGTTTGTTGGCAATGTTTTGTGTCAACTTTTGGTTTCATATTATGGTTGGTTGGTTTTCAAACTACTTAATTTGGTTTGTTTCCTTTTTGGGGAACATTGTGAAATAAAAGAATGCAACTTTGTTTATTTAATTCATTTAAGTCCGATCAAGCTGTGGGACCAACTGACGGATCCGTTAAGTGTTTTGACGGGGTCGTCACAATAGTTTAGTTAATTCTAAACTTGTTCGCAAAAAAAAAGTTAATCCTTATAACTTGACTTTTAAAATCAACTAAACACATGTTCTATATCTATATGATATGCTAACTTAATGATTTAAAACCTGGAGACACGAAAAACACCGTAAAACCGGATTTACGCCGTCGTAGTAACACCGCGGGCTGTTTTGGGTTAGTTAATTAAAAACTATGATAAACTTTGATTTAAAAGTTGTTATTCTGAGAAAATGATTTTTATTATGAACATGAAACTATATCCAAAAATTATGGTTAAACTCAAAGTGGAAGTATGTTTTCTAAAATGGTCATCTAGACGTCGTTCTTTCGACTGAAATGACTACCTTTACAAAAACGAATTGTAACTTATTTTTCCGACTATAAACCTATAATTTTTATGTTTAGATTCATAAAATAGAGTTCAATATGAAACCATAGCAATTTGATTCACTTAAAACAGATTTAAAATGAAGAAGATATGGGTAAAACAAGATTGGATAATTTTTCTCATTTTAGCTACGTGAAAATTGGTAACAAATCTATTCCAACCATAACTTAATCAACTTGTATTGTATATTATGTAATCTTGAGATACCATAGACACGTATACAATGTTTCGACCTATCATGTCGACACATCTATATATATTTCGGAACAACCATAGACACTCTATATGTGAATGTTGGAGTTAGCTATACAGGGTTGAGGTTGATTCCAAAATATATATAGTTTGAGTTGTGATCAATACTGAGATACGTATACACTGGGTTGTGGATTGATTCAAGATAATATATATGTATATATTGTTATAGGTTCGTGAATCAACCAGTGACCAAGTCTTACTTCCTGACGAAGTAAAAATCTGTGAAAGTGAGTTATAGTCCCACTTTTAAAATCTAATATTTTTGGGATGAGAATACATGCAGGTTTTATAAATGATTTACAAAATAGACACAAGTACGTGAAACTACATTCTATGGTTGAATTATCGAAATCGAATATGCCCCTTTTTATTAAGTCTGGTAATCTAAGAATTAGGGAACAGACACCCTAATTGACGCGAATCCTAAAGATAGATCTATTGGGCCTAACAAACCCCATCCAAAGTACCGGATGCTTTAGTACTTCGAAATTTATATCATATCCGAAGGGTGTCCCGGAATGATGGGGATATTCTTATATATGCATCTTGTTAATGTCGGTTACCAGGTGTTCACCATATGAATGATTTTTATCTCTATGTATGGAATGTGTATTGAAATATGAAATCTTGTGGTCTATTGTTACTATTTGATATATATAGGTTAAACCTATAACTCACCAACATTTTTGTTGACGTTTAAAGCATGTTTATTCTCAGGTGAATACTAAGAGCTTCCGCTGTTGCATACTAAAATAAGGACAAGATTTGGAGTCCATGTTTGTATGATATTGTGTAAAAACTGCATTCAAGAAACTGATTTCGATGTAACATATTTGTATTGTAAACCATTATGTAATGGTCGTGTGTAAACAGGATATTTTAGATTATCATTATTTGATAATCTACGTAAAGCTTTTTAAACCTTAATTTATGAAATAAAGGTTATGGTTTGTTTTAAAAATGAATGCAGTCTTTGAAAAACGTCTCATATAGAGGTCAAAACCTCGCAACGAAATCAATTAATATGAAACGTTTTTAATCAATAAGAACGGGACATTTCAATTGGTATCAGAGCGTTGGTCTTAGAGAACCAGAATTTTACATTAGTGTGTCTTATCGAGTTTGTTAGGATGCATTAGTGAGTCTGGACTTCGACCGTGTTTACTTGAAAAATGATTGCTTAACAAATTTTGTTGGAAACTATATATTTTTATCATGTGAATATTATGTGATATATTAATCTCTTAACGTGTTTGATATTATGTGATAGATGTCTACCTCTAGAACAAGTCTCATTGACTCACCTAATAATAATGAAGAGTCAAATGTAAATTGGAATGATTCGTGGACTGATTCACAAGTTCCCGAAGAGGAACCGGAAGAAGAGTCGGAACCGGAAGAAGAATCAGAACCGGAAGAAGAATCGGAACCGGATGAAGAAATAGAACCGGTGGGGGAAATAATAAAACGGTTAAGTAAAAGAAAATCCTCAACCAACCGACCAAGGTTAATTATGGTCAATGGTGTTTCCGCCAAGGAAGCAAAATATTGGGAGGATTACCAATTCTCTGATGAATCGGATTCCGACGAGAATTCCGATGATGTTATAGAAATTACCCCAACTGAATTTAAAAAACAAAAGAAAATAATAAGGGAAAGGGCATAAAAATAGAGAAATCTAATTCCAACTCCGATGAACTTTATATGTATCGTCAACCCCCGAAGCCCTTAAGTTATAACAATGACCCGGGAACCTCTAAACCACCAGGTTTTTCTAAACCGTTGTGGAAAACGACAGCTAGTATTAGGGGAACATCATATATCCCTAGAAACTTGGCAAAACGAACAAAAACCAAAGAAGAAGAAACGAGCGAGTCAGAATAAGATAGTTGTATTTGTGTGGTGTAATATATGTAATATAGTGTGCTTATGCTTTATGATATATGTAAAAATTGCTTGTATTTATAAGTATTTTTTTTTATGAATCTAACTCTTGTCTATTTTACAGTATAAAAACACAAAATGGATAGACAACTCAATATTTTAAGAGACCTACCCGGAGACATGATTGATGAAATCTTGTCTAGAGTCGTTCAGAATTCTTCGGCACAACTATTTAAGGCGAGATCAGTTTGTAAGACATTCGAAGAACGTTCCAAGAATGCCTTGGTTTATAAAAGGCTTTCGTTCGAAAGATGGGGGATATCACATTGGGAAATCCATAAGTTACGATGTGTTTACTTTGACGCATATATTGCGGGGAACCCAAATGCTATTTTACGCAATGGGTTAAGAAATTATTTTGACTCAATATATCCGAATATTGGACTTCGTGATTTAGAAAAAGCGGCTAACATGCAACATAAAGAAGCATTTTATGCTTACGGATTAGTAATGTTCGCTTCTCACCAAAGTGAGAACCAGAACATCGGGCTAAAACTATTAAACAAAACGTTCCCACAAGTGACGGAGTCGGTAATTGGGGTAAGAAATGAGGTTTTTAGATTGTTACGGGACTGTTGGACATTACGTAACCCTCGTCCCTTTGATGACATTACAACACGCTGTCTTATCAATGGCCATAACGGTTATGTTCCACAAGACCAAGGATGGGAAGTAATCCTAGTAAAACCAGAATGCATGACTTGTTTCTGGACGTATGAATTACGTGTCTTTATTGCCTTTGCTGAATGTCTTGTGTACTAGCTAGAATTATCTTCACAACCATCTTGTATCAAATTTATTGTGTGCTATATTTCATGCTATATGTAAAAAAAGCGGTATTGTAAGTTTGTAAAATATTGTGTAAAAGTTTGAACGCGAAATATTATTATAATCAGTTTTTCATATAGAATTATAGTAGTTGAATTGTATATTAGCTACTAAGTATGAACTTAACGGGTAGGTACTACCCGAATTTAAACTTATAAAACGCTAATATGAAGAAAAAGCTTTTATAAATGAGTTCATATTATGCTACGAAATACTATTAACTACTCTTAATATTCTGTATGATTAACTTATTCCATTTGACTATTTTGAAGGAAATGGCACCGACTACTCGACACACCGTGAATATGAATGAAGAGGAATTCCGTACTTTTCTAGCTTCAAACATAGCCGCAGTACAGGCTGCGCTACATACCAACAATAACCTTGGATCTAGCAGTACAGGAAATCGTGTAGGATGCACCTACAAAGAATTCACTGCCTGCAAACCTTTGGAATTTGATGGAACCGAAGGACCGATCGGATTGAAATGGTGGACCGAGAAGGTCGAATCGGTGTTTGCCATAAGTAAGTGTACTGAAGAGGACAAAGTGAAGTACGCTACGCATACCTTCACAGGTTCTGCGTTAACATGGTGGAATACCTATCTAGAGCAAGTGGGACAAGATGATGCGTACGCACTATCGTGGTCAGCATTCAAGCACTTGATGAACGAGAAGTACCGTCCCAGAACCGAGGTCAATAAGCTCAAGACAGAACTTAGAGGGTTACGAACCCAAGGATTTGATATTACCACGTACGAAAGACGATTCACAGAATTGTGCCTATTGTATCCGGGAGCATTCGAAGATGAGGAAGAGAAGATCGACGCGTTTGTGAAAGGATTACCTGAAAGAATCCAAGAAGATATAAGTTCACACGAGCCCGCCTCCATACAACAGGCATGTAGAATGGCTCACAAACTAGTGAACCAGATTGAAGAAAGAATTAAAGAACAGACTGCTGAAGAGGCCAATGTGAAGCAAGTCAAAAGAAAGTGGGAGGAAAACGGTGATAAGAATCACCAATACAACAACAACAGCAATTACAACAATAATCGCAACAATTATCCCAACAATCGCAACATCAATCGCAACTACAACAAACGGCCCAACAACAACAACAACAACAACAACAACAACAACAACAACAGCAACTACAACAATCATCCCAACAACAATAACAACCGCAACAACAACAACAATCAGAAGCAGCTATGCCAAAGGTGTGAAAAGTATCACTCGGGGTTCTGCACCAAATTTTGCAACAAGTGTAAAAGAAATGGTCATAGCGCGGCGAAGTGTGAGGTCTACGGACCAGGGGTTAATAGAACGAAAGGAACAAATGGTGTCGGAACGAGTAATGGCGGAGCAAGTAGTGTCGGAGCAAGTTATGCCAATGTAGTTTGTTATAAATGTGGAAAACCAAGCCACATTATTAGAAATTGCCCGAACCAGGAGAACACGAATGGACAAGGCCGCGGAAGAGTTTTCAATATTAATGCGGCAGAGGCACAGGAAGACCCGAAGCTTGTTACGGGTACGTTTCTTATTGACAATAAATCTGCTTACGTTTTATTTGATTCGGGTGCGGATAGAAGCTATATGAGTAGAGATTTTTGTGCTAAATTAAGTTGTCCATTGACGCCTTTGGATAGTAAATTTTTACTCGAATTAGCAAATGGTAAATTAATTTCAGCAGATAATATATGTCGGAATCGAGAAATTAAACTGGTTAGCGAAACATTTAAGATTGATTTTATACCAGTAGAGTTAGGGAGTTTTGATGTGATAATCGGTATGGACTGGTTGAAAGAAGTGAAAGCAGAGATTGTTTGTTACAAAAATGCAATTCGCGTTATACGAGAAAAAGGAAAACCCTTAATGGTGTACGGAGAAAAGGGCAACATGAAGCTACATCTTATTAGTAATTTGAAGGCACAAAAACTAATAAGAAAAGGTTGCTATGCTGTTCTAGCACACGTCGAGAAAGTACAAACTGAAGAAAAGAGCATCAATGATGTTCCCGTCGCAAAAGAATTTCCCGATGTATTTCCTAAAGAATTACCGGGACTACCTCCACATCGATCTGTTGAATTTCAAATAGATCTTGTACCAGGAGCTGCACCAATAGCTCGTGCTCCTTATAGACTCGCACCCAGCGAGATGAAAGAACTGTAAAGCCAACTGCAAGAACTATTAGAACGTGGTTTCATTCGACCAAGCACATCACCATGGGGAGCTCCTGTTTTGTTTGTCAAGAAGAAAGATGGTACATTCAGGTTGTGTATAGACTACCGAGAGTTGAACAAACTTACCATCAAGAACCGCTACCCACTACCGAGAATCGACGACTTATTTGATCAACTACAAGGCTCGTCTGTTTATTCAAAGATTGACTTACGTTCCGGGTATCATCAAATGCGGGTGAAAGAAGATGATATTCTAAAGACTGCTTTCAGAACACGTTATGGTCATTACGAGTTTATGGTCATGCCGTTTGGTTTAACTAATGCACCAGCTGTGTTCATGGACCTTATGAACCGAGTGTGTGGACCATACCTTGACAAGTTTGTCATTGTTTTCATTGATGACATACTTATTTACTCAAAGAATGACCAAGAACACGGTGAACATTTGAGAAAGGTGTTAGAAGTATTGAGGAAGGAAGAATTGTACGCTAAGTTTTCAAAGTGTGCATTTTGGTTGCAAGAAGTTCAATTCCTCGGTCACATAGTGAACAAAGAAGGTATTAAGGTGGATCCGGCAAAGATAGAAACTGTTGAAAAGTGGGAAACCCCAAAAACTCCGAAGCATATACATCAATTTTTAGGATTGGCTGGTTACTACAGAAGATTCATCCAAGATTTCTCCAAAATAGCAAAACCCTTGACTACATTAACGCATAAAGGGAAGAAATTTGAATGGAAGGATGAACAAGAGAAGGCGTTTCAATTATTGAAGAAAAAGCTAACTACGGCACCTATATTGTCATTGCCTGAAGGGAATGATGATTTTGTGATTTATTGTGACGCATCAAAGCAAGGTCTCGGTTGTGTATTAATGCAACGAACGAAGGTGATTGCTTATGCGTCTAGACAATTGAAGATTCACGAGCAAAATTATACGACGCATGATTTGGAATTAGGCGCGGTTGTTTTTGCATTAAAGACTTGGAGGCACTACTTATATGGGGTCAAAAGTATTATATATACCGACCACAAAAGTCTTCAACACATATTTAATCAGAAACAACTGAATATGAGGCAGCGTAGGTGGATTGAATTGTTGAATGATTACGACTTTTAGATTTGTTACCACCCGGGGAAGGCAAATGTGGTAGCCGACGCCTTGAGCAGAAAGGACAGAGAACCCATTCGAGTAAAATCTATGAATATAATGATTCACACTAACCTTACTACTCAAATAAAGGAGGCGCAACAAGGAGTTTTAAAAGAGGGAAATTTAAAGGATGAAATACCCAAAGGATCGGAGAAGCATCTTAATATTCGGGAAGACGGAACCCGGTATAGGGCTGAAAGTATTTGGGTACAAAAATTTGGAGATATGAGAGAAATGGTACTTAGAGAAGCTCATAAAACCAGATACTCAATACATCCTGGAACGGGGAAGATGTACAAGGATCTTAAGAAACATTTTTGGTGGTCAGGTATGAAAGCCGATATTGCTAAATATGTAGGAGAATGTTTGACGTGTTCTAAGGTCAAAGCTGAACATCAGAAACCATCAGGTCTACTACAACAACCTGAAATTCCAGAATGGAAATGGGAAAACATTACCATGGATTTCATTACTAAATTGCCAAGGACTGCAAGTGGTTATGATACTATTTGGGTAATAGTTGATCGTCTCACCAAGTCAGCACATTTCCTGCCAATAAGAGAAGATGACAAGATGGAGAAGTTAGCACGACTGTATTTAAAGGAAGTCGTCTCCAGACATGGAATACCAATCTCTATTATCTCTGATAGGGATGGCAGATTTATTTCAAGATTCTGGCAGACATTACAGCAAGCATTAGGAACTCGTCTAGACATGAGTACTGCCTATCATTCACAAACTGATAGGCAGAGCGAAAGGACGATACAAACGCTTGAAGACATGCTACGAGCATGTGTTATTGATTTCGAAAATAGTTGGGATCGACATCTACCGTTAGCAGAATTTTCCTACAACAACAGCTACCATTCAAGCATTGAGATGGCGCCTTTTGAAGCACTTTATGGTAGAAAGTGCAGGTCTCCGATTTGTTGGAGTGAAGTGGGGGATAGACAGATTACGGGTCTGGAGATAATACAAGACACTACCGAGAAGATCATCCAAATTCAACAACGGTTGAAAACCGCCCAAAGTCGACAAAAGAGCTACGCTGACATTAAAAGAAAAGATATAGAATTTGAAATTGGAGAGATGGTCATGCTTAAAGTTGCACCTTGGAAAGGCGTTGTTCGATTTGGTAAAAGAGGGAAATTAAATCGAAGGTATATTGGACCATTCAAGATTATTGATCGTGTCGGACCAGTAGCTTACCGACTTGAGTTACCTCAACAACTCGCGGCTGTACATAACACTTTCCACGTCTCAAATTTGAAGAAATGTTTTGCTAAAGAAGATCTCACTATTCCGTTGGACGAAATCCAAATCAATGAAAAACTTCAATTCATTGAAGAACCCGTCGAAATAATGGATCGTGAGGTTAAGAGACTTAAACAAAACAAGATACCGATTATTAAGGTTCAATGGAATGCTCGTAGAGGACCCGAGTTCACCTAGGAGCGTGAAGATCAGATGAAGAAGAAATACCCGCATCTATTTCCAGAAGATTCGTCAACACCTTCAACAGCTTAAAATTTCGGGACGAAATTTATTTAACGGGTAGGTACTGTAGTGACCCGAACTTTTCCATGTTTATATATATTAATTGAGATTGATATTTACATGATTAAATGTTTCCAATATGTTAAGCAATCAAACTTGTTAAGACTTGATTAATTGAAATATGTTTCATATAGACAATTGACCACCCAAGTTGACCGGTGATTCACGAACGTTAAAACTTGTAAAAACTATATGATGACATATATATGGATATATATAGTTAACATGATACTATGATAAGTAAACATATCATTAAGTATATTAACAATGAACTACATATGTAAAAACAAGACTACTAACTTAATGATTTTTAAACGAGACATATATGTAACGATTATCGTTGTAAAGACATTTAATGTATATATATCATATTAAGAGATATTCATACATGATAATATCATGATAATATAATAATTTAAAATCTCATTTGATATTATAAACATTGGGTTAACAACATTTAACAAGATCGTTAACCTAAAGGTTTCAAAACAACACTTACATGTAACGACTAACGATGACTTAACGACTCAGTTAAAATGTATATACATGTAGTGTTTTAATATGTATTTATACACTTTTGAAAGACTTCAATACACTTATCAAAATACTTCTACTTAACAAAAATGCTTACAATTACATCCTCGTTCAGTTTCATCAACAATTCTACTCGTATGCACCCGTATTCGTACTCGTACAATACACAGCTTTTAGATGTATGTACTATTGGTATATACACTCCAATGATCAGCTCTTAGCAGCCCATGTGAGTCACCTAACACATTTGGGAACCATCATTTGGCAACTAGCATGAAATATCTCATAAAATTACAAAAATTTGAGTAATCATTCATGACTTATTTACATGAAAACAAAATTACATATCCTTTATATCTAATCCATACACCAACGACCAAAAACACCTACAAACACTTTCATTCTTCAATTTTCTTCATCTAATTGATCTCTCTCAAGTTCTATCTTCAAGTTCTAAGTGTTCTTCATAAATTCCAAAAGTTCTAGTTTCATAAAATCAAGAATACTTCCAAGATTGCAAGTTTACTTCCAAGTTTTCTAAATCCATTCCAAGTAATCATCCAAGATCAAGAAACCTTTGTTACTTACAGTAGGTTATCTTTCTAATACAAGGTAATAATCATATTCAAACTTTAATTCAATTTCTATAACTATAACAATCTTATTTCGAGTGGAAATCTTACTTGAAATTGTTTTCGTGTCATGATTCTGCTTCAAGAACTTTCAAGCCATCCAAGGATCCTTTGAAGCTAGATCTATTTTTCTCATTTCCAGTAGGTTTATCCAAGGAACTTGAGGTAGTAATGATGTTCATAACATCATTCGATTCATACATATAAAGCTATCTTATTCGAAGGTTTAAACTTGTAATCACTAGAACATAGTTTAGTTAATTCTAAACTTGTTCGCAAAAAAAAGTTAATCCTTCTAACTTGACTTTTAAAATCAACTAAACACATGTTCTATATCTATATGATATGCTAACTTAATGATTTAAAACCTGGAGACACGAAAAATACCGTAAAACCGGATTTACGCCGTCGTAGTAACACTGCGGGCTGTTTTGGGTTAGTTAATTAAAAACTATGATAAACTTTGATTTAAAAGTTGTTATTCTGAGAAAATGATTTTTATTATGAACATGAAACTATATCCAAAAATTATGGTTAAACTCAAAGTGGAAGTATGTTTTCTAAAATGGTCATCTAGACGTCGTTCTTTCGACTGAAATGACTACCTTTACAAAAACGAATTGTAACTTATTTTTCCGACTATAAACCTATACTTTTTCTGTTTAGATTCATAAAATAGAGTTCAATATGAAACCATAGCAATTTGATTCACTCAAAACGGATTTAAAATGAAGAAGTTATGGGTAAAACAAGATTGGATAAATTTTCTCATTTTAGCTACGTGAAAATTGGTAACAAATCTATTCCAACCATAACTTAATCAACTTGTATTGTATATTATGTAATCTTGAGATACCATAGACATGTATACAATGTTTCGACCTATCATGTCGACACATCTATATATATTTCGGAACAACCATGGACACTCTATATGTGAATGTTGGAGTTAGCTATACAGGGTTGAGGTTGATTCCAAAATATATATAGTTTGAGTTGTGATCAATACTTAGATACGTATACACTGGGTCGTGGATTGATTCAAGATAATATTTATCGATTTATTTCTGTACATCTAACTGTGGACAACTAGTTGTAGGTTACTAACGAGGACAGCTGACTTAATAAACTTAAAACATCAAAATATATTAAAAGTGTTGTAAATATATTTTGAACATACTTTGATATATATGTATATATTGTTATAGGTTCGTGAATCAACCAGTGACCAAGTCTTACTTCCTGACGAAGTAAAAATCTGTGAAAGTGAGTTATAGTCCCACTTTTAAAATCTAATATTTTTGGGATGAGAATACATGCAGGTTTTATAAATGATTTACAAAATAGACACAAGTACGTGAAACTACATTCTATGGTTGAATTATCGAAATCGAATATGCCCCTTTTTATTAAGTCTGGTAATCTAAGAATTAGGGAACAGACACCCTAATTGACGCGAATCCTAAAGATAGATCTATTGGGCCTAACAAACCCCATCCAAAGTACCGGATGCTTTAGTACTTCGAAATTTATAACATATCCGAAGGGTGTCCCGGAATGATGGGGATATTCTTATATATGCTTCTTGTTAATGTCGGTTACCAGGTATTCACCATATGAATGATTTTTATCTCTATGTATGGGATGTGTATTGAAATATGAAATCTTGTGGTCTATTGTTACGATTTGATATATATAGGTTAAACCTATAACTCACCAACATTTTTGTTGACGTTTAAAGCATGTTTATTCTCAGGTGAATACTAAGAGCTTCCGCTGTTGCATACTAAAATAAGGACAAGATTTGGAGTCCATGTTTGTATGATATTGTAAAACTGCATTCAAGAAACTGATTTCAATGTAACATATTTGTATTGTAAACTATTATGTAATGGTCGTGTGTAAACAGGATATTTTAGATTATCATTATTTGATAATCTACGTAAAGCTTTTTAAACCTTAATTTATGAAATAAAGGTTATGGTTTGTTTTAAAAATGAATGCAGTCTTTGAAAAACGTCTCATATATTGGTCAAAACCTCGCAACGAAATCAATTAATATGGAACGTTTTTAATCAATAAGAACGGGACATTTCAACATAGTGAATAAAGAAGGTATTAAGGTGGATCCGGCAAAGATAGAAACTGTTGAAAAGTGGGAAACCCCGAAAACTCCGAAACACATACGCCAGTTTTTAGGACTAGCTGGTTACTACAGAAGGTTCATCCAAGACTTTTCCAGAATAGCAAAACCCTTGACTGCATTAACGCATAAAGGGAAGAAATTTGAATGTAATGATGAACAAGAGAAAGTGTTTCAGTTATTGAAGAAAAAGCTAACTGCGGCACCTATATTGTCATTGCCTGAAGGGAATGATGATTTTGTGATTTATTGTGACGCATCAATGCAAGGTCTCGGTTGTGTATTAATGCAACGAACGAAGGTGATTGCTTATGCGTCTAGACAATTGAAGATTCACGAACAAAATTATACGACGCATGATTTGGAATTAGGCGCGGTTGTTTTTGCATTAAAGACTTGGAGGCACTACTTATATGGGGTCAAAAGTATTATATATACCTACCACAAAAGTCTTCAACACATATTTAATCAGAAACAACTGAATATGAGGCAGCGTAGGTGGATTGAATTATTGAATGATTACGACTTTGAGATTCGTTACCACCCGGGGAAGACAAATGTGGTAGCCGATGCCTTGAGCAGGAAGGACAGAGAACCCATTCGAGTAAAATCTATGAATATAATGATTCATAATAACCTTACTACTCAAATAAAGGAGTCGCAACAAGGAGTTTTAAAAGAGGGAAATTTAAAGGATGAAATACCCAAAGGATCGGAGAAGCATCTTAATATTCGGGAAGATGGAACCCGGTATAGGGCTGAAAGGATTTGGGTACCAAAATTTGGAGATATGAGAGAAATGGTACTTAGAGAAGCTCATAAAACCAGATACTCAATACATCCTGGAACGGGGAAGATGTACAAGGATCTCAAGAAACATTTTTGGTGGCCGGGTATGAAAGCCGATGTTGCTAAATACGTAGGAGAATGTTTAACGTGTTCTAAGGTCAAAGCTGAGCATCAGAAACCATCAGGTCTACTTCAACAACCCGAAATCCCGAAATGGAAATGGGAAAACATTACCATGGATTTCATCACTAAATTGCCAAGGACTGCAAGTGGTTTTGATACTATTTGGGTAATAGTTGTTCGTCTCACCAAATCAGCACATTTCCTGCCAATAAGAGAAGATGACAAGATGGAGAAGTTAGCACGACTGTATTTGAAGGAAGTCGTCTCCAGACATGGTATACCAATCTCTATTATCTCTGATAGGGATGGCAGATTTATTTCAAGATTCTGGCAGACATTACAGCAAGCATTAGGAACTCGTCTAGACATGAGTACTGCCTATCATCTACAAACTGATAGGCAGAGCGAAAGGATGATACAAATGCTTGAGGACATGCTACGAGCATGTGTTATTGATTTCAGAAACAGTTGGGATCGACATCTACCATTAGCAGAATTTTCCTACAACAACAGCTACCATTCAAGCATTGAGATGGCGCCGTTTGAAGCACTTTATGGTAGAAAGTGCAGGTCTCCGATTTGTTGGAGTGAAGTGGGGGATAGACAGATTACGGGTCCGGAAATTATACAAGAAACTATCGAGAAGATCATCCAAATTCAACAACGGTTGAAAATTGCCCAAAGTTGACAAAAGAGCTACGCTGTCATTAAAAGAAAAGATATAGAATTTGAAATTGGAGAGATGGTCATGCTTAAAGTTGCAACTTGGAAAGGCGTTGTTCGATTTGGTAAACGAGGGAAATTAAATCCAAGGTATATTGGACCATTCAAGATTATTGATCGTGTCGGACCAGTAGCTTACCGACTTGAGTTACCTCAACAACTCGCGGCTGTACATAACACTTTCCACGTCTCGAATTTGAAGAAATGTTTTGATAAAGAAGATCTCACTATTCCGTTAGATGAAATCCAAATCAACGAAAAACTTTAATTCATCGAAGAACCCGTCGAAATAATGGATCGTGAGGTTAAAAGACTTAAGCAAAACAAAATACCAATTTTTAAGGTTCGATGGAATGCTCGTAGAGGACCCGAGTTCACCTGGGAGCGTGAAGATCAGATGAAGAAGAAATACCCGCATCTATTTCCAGAAGATTCGTCAACACCTTCAACAGCTTAAAATTTCAGGAGGAAATTTATTTAATGGGTAGGTACTATAGTGACCCAAACTTTTCCATGTTTATATATATTAATTGAGATTGATATTTACATGATTAAATGTTTCCAACATGTTAAGCAATCAAACTTGTTAAGACTTGTGATAATGCTAAAAACGAACATATATTTCATAGCATTATTCCTTAAGAAAGACAAGCTTTTAGTTGCAATTATTCTATTTACAAGTGATATTCGTTTAAATAATAAAAGGTGAAGACAAAAGACAGATTCGACGAATTGAAGACGCAAACGACCAAAAAGCTCAAAAGTACAAAAGACAATCAAAGAGGTTCCAATTATTGATAAGAAACGTCTCGAAATTACAAGAGTACAAGATTCAAAACGCAAAGTACAAAATATAAAATTGTACGCAAGGACGTTCGAAAATCCGGAACCGGGACCGGAGTCAACTCTCAACGCTCGACGAAATGGACTAAAAATTACAAGTCAACTATGCACATAAATATAATATAATATTTAAATAATTCTTATAATTATTTAATATATTATATTATTTATAAAACGTCGGCACAAGGAAACAAGCAACATGTGAGCTCTCCCAGCTGGCCATGCGATCGCATGGCCAGGAAGAAGGAAGTCCATGCGATCGCATGGCATGAAAAGTCAGGCCACACCTCCTATAAAAATCGAGCTTTGGTGAACCAAAAACATAATCTTTTTCTCTCTTCTCTCATATATACGATATATATATATATATATATATATATATATATATATATATATATATATATATATATATATATATATATATATATATATATATATATATATATATATAAAATTTATATTTTAATTTTAATTTTAATTATAATTCTAATAATAAGGGTATGTTAGCGAATATTGTAAGGGTGTAAGTCGAAATTCTGTCCGTGTAACGCTACGCTATTTTTAATCATTGTAAGTTATGTTCAACCTTTTTATATTAATGTCTCGTAGCTAAGTTATTATTATGCTTATTTAAAACGAAGTAATCATGATGTTGGGCTAATTACTAAAATTGGGTAATTGGACTTTGTACCATAATTGGGGTTTGGACAAAAGAACGACACTTGTGGAAATTAGACTATGGGCTATTAATGGGCTTTATATTTCTTTAACTAAATGATAGTTTGTTAATGTTAATATAAAGATTTACAATTGGGCGTCCCTATAAATTACCATATACACTCGATCGGACACGATGGGCGGGGTATTTATATGTACGAATAATCGTTCATTTAACCGGACACGGGAATGGAATAATAGCCACTAGAATAATTAAAACAGGGGTGAAATTACATTCAAGGGTAATTGGTGTAATTGTTAACAAAGTAGTAAAACCTTGGTTTACACACAGTCGATAACCTGGTGTATTCATTAAACAAAGTATTAAAACCTTGTTACAATTCGAATCCCCAATTAGTTGGAATATTTAACTTCGGGTATAATAATAATTTGACGAGGACACTCGCACTTTATATTTATGACTAATGGACTGTTATGGACAAAAACCAGACGGACAGATTAAATAATCCAGGACAAAAGATGTAATGACCCGCACTTTTTCGATCGTTCTATACTTATAAGATTAATATTTATATAAATTAAACCTTACCAACATGATAAGCAATCCAAATTGTTAAGATTTATGTTTTTGAAAAGAGTTTTACACAACGTTTGACCGTCTAGTTTGACCGATGATATCACGAACTATACAATATATGATAATTATACATACATATTTAACATGATCTAAGGATGTTTTAATATCTCATTTTTTATTAATAACAAAAAGTCATAAGTATATTTTGAAACTACTAACTTAAGTTTTCAAAACAATAACCATACGTAACGTTATTTGACATAAATACTGATGATTTATAATGTTTATACATATATCGCATAAGTAATGTATTTAATCATTTTTAAAGGGCTTTTATACATAAAACAATATAAGTATATTTACAAAAGATAGTTATATTTGAATTCTCGTTCCGTTTCCTCAATAATCCTATACGTATATCTAGGGTACTATACACAGCTTCTAGAAGTATTTACTATTGGTATATACCAATAGAAATCTTCAATTATTGGAATAATATGTCATTCATGACATAATAAATTTTAACTTATCTTAGATATTTTCACTAAAAACTAAATTTTCAAGCCTATAAATAAGCACCATTTCTAACTCATTTTTACACATTCATTTTCCAAATTTTACTTCCAATTTTCACACACACTTGCAAGAACTCTCTCAACTTTTATTTTACTACTCCTTTCCAGCAACTTTACATTTTAAACTTGAGGTAAAAACTCTACTTCAACTCTTTTTCAATTCATATATTTATAGCTATATATATAAGAGTTTATAAACTAGAACATAGTTTGAATGATTTCAAACTTGTTCGCAAACTAAATAGATCCTTCTAACTTAACTTTTAAAATACTTCAAGACCTGTAATATAACTTAAAAATATGCTAATTTAACAAGGTATAACTTGGTTTTTCAAAGAACACCTTAAAAACTGTTTTTATGACGTCGGGGTGCAACCGGGGGCTGTTTTGGGTTGGATAATTAAAAACCATCTTAAACTTTGAATTGGAGGTTTATTTTCTGGAAAAATGATTTTTACTATGAATATGATAACACATAAAAATTTCATGATTTAACTCAAAGTATAAGTATTTTTAGAAAAATAATCATTTAAGGTTGTTTACATGATGGAAAATGATTAACTTCATAAGTTTCACTAAAGTTTGACCTATGACCTGTGATTTCGAATACAAACTAAGGTATTTACAGTTCATAGTCTTAAAGAGGGACTCGATCCAAGGAAGTGGCAAGTTGAATCAACGAAAACAGAGTTGTAACGAAGAAACTATGACCAAAACGAGATCGGATATCTAAGACTAGTTTGGCTACGAAAATAATTGGAGAAAATTAAATAAATCACATCTTTTTAAAATAACATGATATTTTATATATATGTACTCATAATTTAATTTTATATGGTTCAGGATCACCCGTAAACAATACGAGAAGATTAATCATAAGATCCCATGATTGTACTCAACACGTCATTTGACAACACCGGTACTTTATGTACGCAACACGTCATTTGACAACACCGGTACCATGGGTCAAGATTAATCTCGACCAATACATATACGATGGGGGTTTTTATTTATTTCATTGGGGGTTTATTAAACACCTAAAAAATGAACCATTAAAATTGAATTACTAACATCGGACTGCTAACTACGGACTAAGAAATTATTAAAACTATTAAAAGTATAAAAAGTATATATATGTGACGATTGTTTAAAATAGAAATATATTGATAAACTATATATGGATAGGTTTGTGATATCAATCGGAGACCAAGTCGAAATTACATATCTTCAAGACGAAAGTGAGTATATAGTCCCACTTTTAAACTCTAAATATTTCGGGATGAGAATACATGTACCACTGGCATACTTCCCTGTAGCTTGGTAACTAATATTTACAGCGGTATTGTAAACGCGAATCCTGTTGATAGATCTATCGGGCCTGACAACCCCAACCGGACTGGACGACCAGTATTCAACGGTTGCACAGTACTTCGTTTCGTGACTACACTTGGTACGGTGTAGTAAGATTTCATAATAAAGGGAATATGCGACGTGATTAAATGTTAAGTATGGTTACCAAGTGCTCAACCACTTAGAATATTTTTATTAAACTGTTTATATATGAAATCTTGTGGTCTATATATATATTGCTGCCGGCACTAAACCTATATCTCACCAACTTTATGTTGACGTTTTAAACATGTTTATTCTCAGGTGATAATTAGAAGTTTCCGCTGCATTATGTTGAATTTGAGCAGGATCTTGCGTACGCATATTTGTGTCAAAAATAAGACTGCATATCCAAGAACTTATGTTGTAAAATATGCTAGAAATCGTGTTGTTATCATCATTTGTAAAGTTTGTAAGTCGAAGATTATCGCTAAACGATAATCATCTTTATTTTGTCCAAAGCTTGTATCAAAAATAAGAATCATGGTTTGTAATGTATAATATATGCAGTTTTTCTTTTAAAAATGTCGCATATAGAGGTCAATACCTCGCAATGAAATCATACGTTATCTAACACGTTCTTACGGTTAAGGACGGGTTATGACATGTGGTATCAGAGCGGTGGTCTTAGCGAACCAGGTTTGCATTAGTTTGTCTAACCGATAAGTGGTTAGGATACATTAGTAAGTCTGGACTTTGACCGGGTCTGATTTAAAAACCAATGCTTATCATTGTTGGTTAAAATTTATATGTAAATATTATGTAGTACTAATGGGTTAGTTGTTGTGTGATAGATGTCGGGCTCAAAACTTGTCATCACATTCAGCGACTCCGAATCAGAATCTTCAGATGGTGTTCCAGTCATTAACCTATCCGATGACGAAAATAATATCTTTGGGGAAGACTCACAAATTCCGGATGAACCAACTATAGAAAATCTGGAAAGTGAACCCGAGGAGGAAAGTGAACCCGAGGAAATTACGAAAGACAAGTTCGAACAAAGAAAGAAACGAAAAGCTAATGAATTAGAAAATTCAAATCCCGAGTTTAGGGAGGATGATGTGGCACCAACTCCACTAAACACTACCACCCCTATTCCCGCTATTCCTATTCGTGCTGTCCCGGCATCTAGTTCTTCAGCCCCACCGCCAAAATATAGGCAGACAGCTAGGATAAGCGTTAGGCCATTCATTGGAACTAAACGTCCTAGAAAATAGACCAAACGATGCGCTGCCGTATTAAACCATGGGATCATATAATGTTTTGTATAATATTATTAGTGTGGTTTGCTTAATGTTCGATGTAAGATAAGCATATGTAAAATAGTGAAGTGTGAAATGCAATAATTTTCCATGGTTAAGTATTATTTAGATTGTAGTAATTGGTTCGGTACTAAGCTATTAAGTATGAACATTAACGGGTAGGTACTACCCTAGATATAATTATAAAACGCTAATAAGAAGAAAAGGCTTTTATAATAATACCTGGTTCATATTATTAATAAGCTATAATGTACTGTAAATATACACTACATCTATAATATTCCATGTGAATAATTATTTTCTTTTCATTCTTATAGAAGAATATGGCGCGATTGAACCGAATGACGGAACAAGAAATCCAGGAACTCATCAATCAGCGAGTGAACGACAGAATGTTATGGGTCGAGGCTGCAAGAGGTGCTGCAGTTAACCCAAATCCTCGTGTGGGGTGCACTTACAAAACTTTTCAAGCTTGCAAGCCCTCATCATTCAGTGGAACAGAAGGACCGATCGGTTTAACCCGGTGGATAGAAAAGATGGAAACTGTGTTCAAAATCAGTGGTTGTGTTGAAAAGGACATGACCAAATACGCATCGTGCACTTTACAAGATAGTGCACTCACGTGGTGGAAAAATTATGTGAAGGCTGTAGGAGGAGATGTAGCTTATGATACTCCGTGGGAAGAATTCAAAACAATGTTAATCAATGAATATTGTCCAAGGAACGAGGTTAGGAAGTTGGAAGATGAGTTACGAAGTCTGAAGGTTATTGGTACTGAAATCACCAACTACAATCAGCGATTCATGGAATTAGTTTTGCTATGTCCTGAATTGGTTCCAACCGAAGAACGGAAGATTGAAATGTACAAAGATGGTTTGCCCAAAAAGGTCAAGGCAAATGTTACAGCATCGAAACCTAAGACAATTCATGAAGCTATAACCATGGCAAACGAGCTAATGGATTAGGTCATTTTGGATAAGAAAGCATTCAATACTGATGTGAAGGTATCAGGTAACAAGAGAAAGTGGAATGGAAGCTATGATCGAGGTAATCAACAACAAACTTTTAAGAAACAAGAAACCCCGAAAGGTGCGGGTAGTGGTTCAGGTTTTGGTTACAAAGGACAAAGTCCTTTATGCAACCGATGTCACAAACATCACTTTGGTTACTGTAGTGTGGTATGCAACAAATGTAATCGACAGGGTCATCTTGCTGAAGATTGTAGGGCTCTCGTTACGAATACAAATGGTGCCAAGACTCCTGCCACCAACGCAAATAGAACTGCTTTGGCTACCATTACTTGTTTTGGGTGTGGAAAACAAGGCCACTATAAGAGCCAGTGCTCGAATCCAGAGAAGAATATCGGACCTGCACGTGGAAGAGCATTTGTTATTAATGCTAAAGAGGCATGTGAAGACCCGGAGCTTGTTACGGGTACGTTTACCATTAATAACTTATCCGCATCTATTATATTTGATACTGGTGCTGATAGAAGTTACGTGTGTAGAGACTTTCACGCTAAATTGAATTGTTCATCATTACCTCTCGATGCTAAGTACATGATTGAGTTAGCTAATGGTAAACTAATTAAAGCCGATAAAATTTGCCGTGATTGTAAAATAAATTTAGCCGGAGAAACGTTTAAAATTGACTTGATACCCGTAGAATTAGGAAGTTTTGATGTAATAGTCGGCATGGACTGGATGTCCAAAATAGGAGCTGAAGTTGTGTGCGCCAAGAAGGCAATTCGCATTCCTCGTAAGGATAAAACGCCAGTAATGATTTATGGAGAGAAGGGTAACTCAAAGCTAAAACTCATTAGTTATTTGAAAGCTCAAAAGTGCTTGAAGAAAGGGTGCTATGCTATCTTAGCACATGTTAATAAAGTCGAAACAAAGGAAAAAGTGAAGAGCATCAATGACGTGCCTGTGGCAAGAGATTTTCCTGAAGTCTTTCCGGAAAAGTTGCCGGGATTACCTCCATTTAGATCTGTAGAATTTCAAATAGATTTAGTACCAGGAGCTGCACCAGTGGCTCGTGCTCCATATAGACTTGCACCGTCCGAGTTAAAAGAAATTCAGAGTCAGTTAAAAGAATTACTGGATCATGGATTCATACGACCAAGTACTTCACCGTGGGGAGCTCCGATTCTATTTGTTAAAAAGAAAGATTGATCTTTTAGGATGTGTATAGATTATCGTGAATTAAATAAGTTAACTATCAAGAATCGGTATCCACTACCGAGAATTGATGACTTATTTGATCAACTCCAAGGATCATGTGTGTACTCAAAAATTGACTTAAGGTCGGGCTATCATCAATTACGTGTCAAAGAAAAAGATATACCGAAAACTGCTTTTCGAACACGTTATGGTCATTACGAATTTTTGGTTATGCCGTTTGGATTGACGAATACGCCAGCTGTATTCATGGACCTCATGAATCGAGTTTGTAGTCCGTATTTAGATAAGTTTGTTATCGTTTTCATTGATGATATTCTTATCTATTCCAAGAGTGAGCAAGAGCATGAAGAGCATTTAAGGTTGATATTAGAGTTGTTGAGAAAAGAACAACTATATGCTAAAATTTCTAAGTGTGCTTTTTGGTTGAAAGAAGTTCAATTTCTTGGCCACGTTGTTAGTAGCAAAGGAATTCAGGTTGATCCAGCAAAAACTGAAGCCATTGAAAAATGGGAGACTCCTAAGACACCAACGCAGATACGTAAATTTTTGGGTTTAGCCGGTTATTATAGAAGGTTTATTCAAGATTTTTCCCGAATAGCTAAGCCGTTGACAGCGTTAACGCAAAAAGGGAAGAAATATGAATGGACTTCTGAGCAGGAGAGTGCATTTCAATTACTAAAGAAAAAGTTAACTACGGCGCCTATTTTATCGTTACCAGAAGGGAACGATGATTTTGAAATATATTGTGACGCTTCGCGACAAGGTTTTGGTTGCGTTCTTATGCAACGAAAGAAAGTTATTGCATACGCATCCCGACAATTGAAGATTCACGAGCGGAATTATACGACGCATGATCTAGAACTGGGAGCAGTCGTGTTTGCATTGAAGATATGGAGACACTACTTGTATGGGGTTAAATGCACTGTGTTTACTGATCATAAAAGCCTTCAACATATTTTTGATCAGAAACAGCTGAACATGAGACAACGTTGGTGGGTCGAGTTAATAAATGACTATGATTGTGAAATTCGTTATCATCCCGGAAAGGCGAACGTGGTGGCCGATGCTTTAAGCAGAAAGGAACGAGAACCAATTCGAGTACGAGCGATGAACATAAAAATTCGCATGAATCTCAACTCACAAATCAAAGAAGTTCAACGAGAAGCACTTACTAAAGAAAATATAGGAAATGAAATAATGAAGAAGTATGAGAAGCAACTCGTTATGCGGGAAGAAGGAATTCGATATTTTGCAAATCGTATTTGGGTACCGAAGTTGGGTGGATTAAGGAAGTTGATATTAAATGAGGCACATAAGACAAGATACTCGATACATCCTGGAATTGGAAAGATGTACCAAGATCTTAAGACACATTATTGGTGGCCTAATTTAAAGACAGACGTTGCAACATATGTTGGGGAATGTTTAACTTGTTCCAAAGTCAAAGCTGAACACCAGAAGCCGTCAGGGTTACTTCAACAACCAGAAATCCCAGAATGGAAATGGGATGGTATTACCATGGATTTCATCACGAAGTTACCAAAGACTGCCTGGGGATACGACACCATTTGGGTGATTGTTGATCGTCTCACCAAGTCTGCACACTTCTTGCCTATAAAGGAAACGGATAGAATGGAGAAACTATTACGATTGTATATAAAGGAAGTTGTTTCAAGGCATGGAATACCTATTTCCATTATATCCGATCGTGATAGTAGATTTACATCAAAGTTCTGGCAATCACTACAGGAGGCCCTAGGAACTCGTTTGGATATGAGTACCGCGTATCATCCGCAAACCGACGGGCAGAGTGAAAGAATGATTCAGACTTTTGAAGACATGCTCAGGGCATGTGTGATCGATTTTGGAAACGGATGGGATAAATATCTACCATTAGCAGAATTCTCGTATAATAATAGTTATCATGCGAGCATTAAAGCTGCGCCATTCGAAGCATTGTACGGAAGGAAGTGTAGATCTCCTATTTGTTGGAATGAAGTAGGAGATCGACAATTAACTGGTCCCGAGATCATACACGAAACGACTGAGAAGATAGTACAAATCAAGGAGATATTGAAAACAGCCCGTAGTCGCCAAAAGAGCTACGCCGATGTTCGAAGGAAACCATTAGAGTTTCAGATCGGTGACATGGTTATGTTAAAGGTGTCACCTTGGAAAGGTGTAATACGTTTTGGAAAAAGGGGTAAACTAAACCCAAGGTATGTAGGCCCGTTCAAGATCATCGAACGCATTGGACCGGTAGCTTATCGACTCGAGTTACCGCAACAACTCGCCGGAGTACATAATACCTTTCACGTCTCAAACCTTAAGAAGTGTCTTGCAAAGGAAGACCTCACCATTCCTCTTGAAGAAATCCATGTCGACGAGAAACTACAATTCATCGAAGAACCAATCGAAATCATGGATCGTGAAGTTAAACGGCTCAAGCAGAGCAACATACCGATCGTTAAGGTTCGTTGGAATGCTCGAAGGGGTCCCGAGTTTACTTGGGAACGAGAGGATCAAATGAAACAAAAATATCCACACTTGTTTTCCGATGACGCAAAACAGGTACAATTTTAAAATTTCGGGACGAAATTTATTTAACGGGTAGGTACTGTAATGACCCGCACTTTTTCGATCGTTCTATACTTATAAGATTAATATTTATATAAATTAAACCTTACCAACATGATAAGCAATCCAAATTGTTAAGATTTATGTTTTTGAAAAGAGTTTTACACAACGTTTGACCGTCTAGTTTGACCGATGATATCACGAACTATACAATATATGATAATTATACATACATATTTAACATGATCTAAGGATGTTTTAATATCTCATTTTTTATTAATAACAAAAAGTCATAAGTATATTTTGAAACTACTAACTTAAGTTTTCAAAACAATAACCATACGTAACGTTATTTGACATAAATACTGATGATTTATAATGTTTATACATATATCGCATAAGTAATGTATTTAATCATTTTTAAAGGGCTTTTATACATAAAACAATATAAGTATATTTACAAAAGATAGTTATATTTGAATTCTCGTTCCGTTTCCTCAATAATCCTATACGTATATCTAGGGTACTATACACAGCTTCTAGAAGTATTTACTATTGGTATATACCAATAGAAATCTTCAATTATTGGAATAATATGTCATTCATGACATAATAAATTTTAACTTATCTTAGATATTTTCACTAAAAACTAAATTTTCAAGCCTATAAATAAGCACCATTTCTAACTCATTTTTACACATTCATTTTCCAAATTTTACTTCCAATTTTCACACACACTTGCAAGAACTCTCTCAACTTTTATTTTACTACTCCTTTCCAGCAACTTTACATTTTAAACTTGAGGTAAAAACTCTACTTCAACTCTTTTTCAATTCATATATTTATAGCTATATATATAAGAGTTTATAAACTAGAACATAGTTTGAATGATTTCAAACTTGTTCGCAAACTAAATAGATCCTTCTAACTTAACTTTTAAAATACTTCAAGACCTGTAATATAACTTAAAAATATGCTAATTTAACAAGGTATAACTTGGTTTTTCAAAGAACACCTTAAAAACTGTTTTTATGACGTCGGGGTGCAACCGGGGGCTGTTTTGGGTTGGATAATTAAAAACCATCTTAAACTTTGAATTGGAGGTTTATTTTCTGGAAAAATGATTTTTACTATGAATATGATAACACATAAAAATTTCATGATTTAACTCAAAGTATAAGTATTTTTAGAAAAATAATCATTTAAGGTTGTTTACATGATGGAAAATGATTAACTTCATAAGTTTCACTAAAGTTTGACCTATGACCTGTGATTTCGAATACAAACTAAGGTATTTACAGTTCATAGTCTTAAAGAGGGACTCGATCCAAGGAAGTGGCAAGTTGAATCAACGAAAACAGAGTTGTAACGAAGAAACTATGACCAAAACGAGATCGGATATCTAAGACTAGTTTGGCTACGAAAATAATTGGAGAAAATTAAATAAATCACATCTTTTTAAAATAACATGATATTTTATATATATGTACTCATAATTTAATTTTATATGGTTCAGGATCACCCGTAAACAATACGAGAAGATTAATCATAAGATCCCATGATTGTACGCAACACGTCATTTGACAACACCGGTACTTTATGTACGCAACACGTCATTTGACAACACCGGTACCATGGGTCAAGATTAATCTCGACCAATACATATACGATGGGGGTTTTTATTTATTTCATTGGGGGTTTATTAAACACCTAAAAAATGAACCATTAAAATTGAATTACTAACATCGGACTGCTAACTACGGACTAAGAAATTATTAAAACTATTAAAAGTATAAAAAGTATATATATGTGACGATTGTTTAAAATAGAAATATATTGATAAACTATATATGGATAGGTTTGTGATATCAATCAGAGACCAAGTCGAAATTACATATCTTCAAGACGAAAGTGAGTATATAGTCCCACTTTTAAACTCTAAATATTTCGGGATGAGAATACATGTATTTTATGTGTTACGTTATGGACACAAGTAACTGAAAAATATATTCTACGTTGAGTTGTACCACTGGCATACTTCCCTGTAGCTTGGTAACTAATATTTACAGCGGTATTGTAAACGCGAATCCTGTTGATAGATCTATCGGGCCTGACAACCCCAACCGGACTGGACGACCAGTATTCAACGGTTGCACAGTACTTCGTTTCGTGACTACACTTGGTACGATGTAGTAAGATTTCATAATAAAGGGAATATGCGACGTGATTAAATGTTAAGTATGGTTACCAAGTGCTCAACCACTTAGAATATTTTTATTAAACTGTTTATATATGAAATCTTGTGGCCTATATATATATTGCTGCCGGCACTAAACCTATATCTCACCAACTTTATGTTGACGTTTTAAACATGTTTATTCTCAGGTGATAATTAGAAGTTTCCGCTGCATTATGTTGAATTTGAGCAGGATCTTGCGTACGCATATTTGTGTCAAAAATAAGACTGCATATCCAAGAACTTATGTTGTAAAATATGCTAGAAATCGTGTTGTTATCATCATTTGTAAAGTTTGTAAGTCGAAGATTATCGCTAAACGATAATCATCTTTATTTTGTCCAAAGCTTGTATCAAAAATAAGAATCATGGTTTGTAATGTATAATATATGCAGTTTTTCTTTTAAAAATGTCGCATATAGAGGTCAATACCTCGCAATGAAATCATACGTTATCTAACACGTTCTTACGGTTAAGGACGGGTTATGACAAAAGACAATTAACCCATGGGCATAAAACTAAAATCAACACGTCAAACATCATGATTACGGAAGTTTAAATAAGCATAATTCTTTTATTTCATATTTAATTTCCTTTATTTCATATTTAATTGCACTTCTAATTATCGCATTTTTATTTATTGTTATTTAATCGCACTTTTAATTATCGTACTTTTTAATTATCGCAAGTTTATTTTATCGCACTTTTATTATTCGTAATTTCATTATCGTTATTTACTTTACGCTTTAAATTAAGTCTTTTATTTATTTTATATTTTACATTAGGTTTTAACTGCGACTAAAGTCTTAAAATCGACAAACCGGTCATTAAACGATAAAAACCCCCCTTTATAATAATAATATTACTTATATATATGTTTGTATTTTTATAAAAGTAAACTAATATAGCGTTGAGCTTTGTTTAAAGATTTCCCTGTGGAACGAACCGGACTTACTAAAAACTACACTACTGTACGATTAGGTACACTGCCTATAAGTGTTGTAGCAAGGTTTAAGTATATCCATTCTAAAAATAAATAAATATCTTGTGTAAAATTGTATCGTATTTAATAGTATTTCCTCACCAAAAATATAAACTATTTCGTATACACCTCGCATAACATCAAGTATTTTTGGCGCCGCTGCCGGGGAAACGCCGAAGCGAAACGCCACACACATAAAAAAAAAAAGATTTTTATTTTTAGTACGTTTTGTAGAAATACGTTCTAAATATTCGAAAATATAAAAATAAAAACAAAAATATAAATATTTTTTTAAGAGTTTGTAAGTTATATAAAAGTTTCTTTATCTTTATTTTATAAAAATATAAGTTTTATTTAATTTATATAAATATATTACATAATTTTATTAGTTACAAAAAAAAAAAAAAAAAAATTTAATTCGGCCTGTACTGTAGCAGCCCACTCTATGGCCCGAAACCCTAGCCCATGCGATCGCATGGCTGGGCAACTGAGGACTCATGCGATCGCATGAGCCCATCTGACACGCCAGATTTGACTTCCTGCTGCAATAATTACGAAATTATTATTATTATTATTATATAATTAAAACCCTAATTAGGGTATTATTTTTTTTTATTAGTTTAGTTTTTATTATTATTAATTTGTTATATTTAGTTTTATTTTAGTTTTCATTAAATTATAAAATTAATAGTTTTATAAAATAAATAATATAAAAATAATATTTTTATAAAAATTGTACTTTTTACAACTTTTTATATATTTTTATATTTTGTCCCTTTTTAATCGTTTTAGCGTAACTTTTGTATTTTTAGCTCATATTTAATTTTAATTCATAGTTTTTGCCATAATTATTTTTACTTCTAGATTTTTAGGCTTTGCCGTAGAATTCCTTAAGTGCTTTTTCTTTAGACTAAGATTTAGGTGCTCTAGAATTTTGCGACGCCTTTTTAAGTTTTAGTTTCTTTTTAAGTTATTTCCATTTGGGATTTAGTTTTTCCTGTAAGCTTTAATATTTTTTAGACACCTTTTACTATGTATCAATTATCATTCCAATTAGTAATCTTAATTTGCGATTATAATTTTAGGTTAGTTGTAGTAATAAGGTTAGGTTAGTAAAGTATTTTTAAGTTTTTATAAGTTTCTTTTATTTTTCCGTCACCTTTTATTTTTCAACCATTTTTCTTTTTCGACCTTTTTCGACGAACTCTTTTTCTTTCTTATTTCTCGCTATTCTAGTTTTAGGACATAGATTTTTATTCTACTTCTTATCTAAATTTCTTAAAATTACGAAAATTTATTTTGAGTGGTTAAATTGATAGACATCAAAATTTTCTGGTTCGTAGTGATAGTTGGATTTGTACGTGGACCGGGTTATTGGAGCCAAACAGTCCTCAATTATATTGAGACCAAACGAATCCTGCCCCTCTGCTGCATCTTTTGGCTATTCGAAACGTGGGCAAAATCAGAAAAGTCTATTGGTTGGATAACTTATTATAATTTTTCTTTCCTTTTTAAAACTAATATGATATTCAGTGAATGCACCGAGCAAGACGTTCATCACCTTTTGTACGTTCACCACCTGTAACTAGATCAAGACATTTAGCAAATATAACCGCCGTTGATTTTTCTTTAGAATCGTCATCCAGTCGACCAAGTACTTCAGTTCAAATTTCCGATAATCCATTTTTTGAACCCGACCTCACAATTGAGAATCCGGAAAATATTCAGGAACGGTTCATAGATCCTGAACCATTAAACTTTCTTCCGGAGCCACCAATCATTCAAACAGTGATTGTTGAGGAACGAACCATTAAATCAGAATCATCTAGTGATACCGATTCAACAAATTCAATTATGGAGAATCTGGAACCTTTAAGTATGGAAGACCGAATGAGAGCTAAACGCATTGGCCAAGGTCACGCAATTACTCATCCAGACATTAATGCGCCAGATTATGAAATCAAAGGACAAATTCTACACATGGTGACTAATCAATGCCAATTTAGTGGTGCGCCGAAGGAAGATCCAAATGAACATCTACGTACCTTTAATAGGATCTGCACACTATTTAAAATCCGAGAAGTGGAGGATGAACAGATATATCTCATGTTATTTCCCTGGACTTTAAAGGGAGAAGCCAAAGATTGGTTGGAATCGTTACCTGAAGGGGCGATTGATACATGGGACGTTTTAGTTGACAAATTTCTTAAACAATTCTTTCCTGCATCTAAAGCCGTAAGACTTCAAGCAGAAATTGTTACGTTCACACAGAAGCCAAATGAAACTCTATATGAGGCGTGGACTAGATATGGAAAGTTGTTAAGAGGATGTCCGCAACATGGTTTAGACACCTGTCAAATAGTACAAATATTCTATCAAGGATGCGACATCACAACAAGAAAAGACATAGATATAGCAGCTGGTGGTTCTATTATGAAGAAAACCGAAACTGATGCTTACAAAATTATTGATAATACTGCTTCCCACTCACATGAGTGGCACCAAGAAAAAGACATCATTAGATCATCTAAAGCAGCTAGAGCCGATTCTAGCCATGACTTAGATTCCATTTCCGCAAAGATAGATGCTGTAGAGAGACGAATGGAAAAGATAACTAAAGATATTCACTCAATACGAATTAGTTGTGAGCAGTGTGGAGGACCACATTTGACAAAAGATTGTCTCAGTATTGAATTAACAATGGAACAAAGAGAGAATATTTCATACATAAACCAAAGGCCTGGAAATAATTATCAGAATAATTATCAACCGCCAAGACCGATTTACAATCAAAACCAGAATTATAACCGAAATATTCCATACAACAACCAACAAGGTCCTAGCAATCAACAAGTATCCAATAATACTTACAATCAGCAAAGACCTAATTTTCAAAACAAACCACCACAACAAACCGATGATAAAAAGCCGAATTTAGAAGATATGATGACGAAGCTAGTTGAAACTCAAACGCAGTTTTTCACATCTCAAAAACAAACAAATGAACAAAATGCTCAAGCATTTAGAAATCAACAAGCTTCTATTCAAAATCTGGAACAAGAAGTAAGTAACCTAGCAAGGTTAATAGGTGAAAGAAAACCGGGAAGCCTACCTAGTGATACAAATGCTAACCCCCGAAATGAAACAGCTAAAGCTATTACCACAAGAAGTGGTACAACACTTAAACCACCTGAAATACCTGTAACTTCTGATGAAACTATTCCTACTCCACAAGAACCACAACCTGATCAAGATAAGGAAAAAGAACCGGTAGTTGAAAAGGTTAATGAAAATAACACAGTTAAGGATAAACCTTATGTTAAACCATACCAACCACCACTTCCTTACCTGAGTAAAATGAAGAAAGAAAAACTTGAAGCCGAGCAATCCAAATTCTTGGATATGTTTAAACAGATAAATGTAAATCTTCCTTTCATTGATGTGATTTCAGGAATGCCAAGATATGCTAAATTCTTGAAAGATCTAATCTCAAATAGAAAGAAAATGGAAGAACTCTCGGCTGTTACTATGAATGCTAATTGTTCAACAGTGCTGTTGAATAAGATACCAGAAAAACTATCTGATCCAAGAAGTTTCACAATTCCATGTTTTCTGGGTAGTCTTAGTTCAATAGAAGCATTGGCAGACTTAGGTGCTAGTATAAATCTAATGCCGTATTCACTATACGCTAAACTAGACCTTGGAGAATTGAAACCAACCAGAATAAGCATACAACTAGCCGATAGATCAATAAAATATCCTAGAGGGATAATGGAGAACATGCTAGTTAAAGTTGGTACTTTAGTATTTCCAGTAGATTTTGTTGTTTTGGACATGGAAGAAGATTCTCAAGTTCCTCTCATATTAGGAAGACCATTCTTAAACACGGCTAAAGCAATGATAGACGTGTTCGGTAAGAAACTGACCCTAAGTATAGAGGATGAGAGTGTTACCTTTTCAGTTGATAGAGCAATGCAACAACCACAATCTGCAGATGATACATGTTATTATATTCAAACTATAGATGCACATGCAGAATTATTAGAAGAATTTCCAGAATTACAAGGAACAGGAGAATGTTCTTTAGGAGAAGGTAATGAACCAATTGATGAAGCTGAAATGCTAGCTACACTTATAGCTAATGGATATGAACCAACAACAGAAGAAATTCAAATGCTAAAAGAAGAAGACAGATATCGATACAAATCATCGATAGAAGAACCTCCGAAATTAGAGTTAAAGCCACTTCCAAACCATTTGGAATACGCTTATTTACATGGTGAATCTGAATTACCTGTAATAATATCGTCTTCTCTTACTGAAAATGAGAAATCACAACTCATTTCTGTGTTGAAAGCTCATAAACCAGCCATTGCATGGAAGATTCATGATATTAAAGGAATAAGTCCTTCGTATTGCACACATAAAATCCTTATGGAAGAAGGTTATAAAACGTATGTGCAACGCCAACGAAGACTAAATCCTAATATGCAAGATGTAGTTAAGAAAGAGATTATTAAACTGCTAGATGCAGGTTTGATATATCCAATTTCTGATAGTCCATGGGTAAGCCCAGTTCAATGCGTACCTAAGAAGGGTGGCATGACTGTCATTACAAATGAGAAAAATGAGCTTATTCCTACTAGGACTGTAACAGGATGGCGTGTATGTATTGATTATAGAAAATTAAATGACGCCACCAGAAAAGATCACTTTCCCTTACCTTTCATAGATCAAATGTTGGAAAGATTAGCCGGAAATAGTTACTATTGTTTTCTAGATGGATTTTCCGGATATTTTCAAATTCCAATAGCACCCGAAGACCAAGAGAAAACCACATTCACGTGCCCTTATGGTACTTTTGCTTACAAACGCATGCCATTTGGACTTTGTAACGCCCCTGCAACCTTTCAAAGGTGTATGATGGCGATTTTTCACGACATGATAGAAGAATGCATGGAAGTTTTCATGGATGACTTTTCAGTCTTCGGTGATACATTTAAATCATGTCTAGTTAATCTGGAACGAATGCTAATTAGATGCGAACAATCAAATCTAGTACTTAATTGGGAGAAATGCCATTTCATGGTTAAAGAAGGCATCGTTCTTGGACATAAAATTTCAAAAGAAGGAATTGAAGTGGATAGAGCTAAAGTAGATGTAATTGCTAAACTTCCACATCCCACCAATGTTAGAGGAGTTAGGAGTTTTCTAGGGCATGCCGGTTTTTACCGACGTTTCATAAAAGATTTTTCTAAAATTGCCACTCCTATGAATAAACTCCTAGAAAAGGATGCGCCATTCATCTTTTCAGATGAATGTATCAAATCTTTTAATATTCTTAAAGAAAAACTCACTAATGCACCGATCATGATAACACCAAATTGGAATCTACCATTTGAACTAATGTGCGATGCAAGTGATTTTGCAATGGGAGCCGTTTTAGGACAAAGGATTGAAAAATGATTTCAACCTATATATTATGCTAGTAAGACATTACAAGGAGCACAAACGAACTATACAACTACTGAAAAAGAACTCCTTGCTATTGTCTTTGCTTTTGACAAATTTCGATCATATCTCGTTCTAGCAAAAACGGTGGTCTATACCGACCATTCTGCTCTTAGATACCTATTTTCAAAACAAGATGCTAAACTAAGATTAATCCGTTGGATCTTACTCTTACAAGAGTTTGATATTGAAATCCGAGATAAAAGAGGAGCAGAAAATCTCGCCGCTGATCATCTTTCTCGTCTTGAAAATCCCGAATTAGAAGTTCTAAATGAATCGGCCATACAAGACAACTTCCCTGATGAATATCTATTGAAGATAGATTATAAAGAAATCCCATGGTTTGTAGACTATGCAAACTACTTAGTTAGTGGATTCCTTGAAAAAGGATTATCGTACCAAAAACGAAAGAAATTCTTCAGTGATATAAAACACTATTTCTGGGAAGATCCACATTTGTTTAAACGTTGTCCCGATGGAATAATACGCCGATGTGTATTTGGAGATGAAGCTAGTAAAATATTAAACCATTGTCACACAGGACCAACAGGAGGGCATTATGGGCCTCAACTAACAGCAAGAAAAGTTTATGAAGCTGGATTCTATTGGCCTACAATTTACAAAGACGCATACCTTCTTTGCAAATCCTGTGATGCATGTCAAAGGGCCGGAAAAATAAGTCAACGTGATGAAATGCCACAAAATGTCATCCAAGTATGTGAAGTATTTGACATTTGGGGTATTGACTTTATGGGTCCATTTCCAAAATCTCATAATAATCTATATATACTCGTAGCCATTGATTATGTATCTAAATGGGCGGAAGCACAAGCTCTCCCAACTAACGATGCACGAGTTGTAGTCAACTTTTTAAAACGTCTTTTTGCAAGGTTTGGAACACCGAAAGCTTTAATAAGTGATCGGGGTACTCATTTCTATAATAATCAACTTGAGAAAGTTCTTAAAAGATATGGAGTAACTCATAAAATCTCCACCACATATCATCCACAAACAAGTGGACAAGTTGAAAATACCAACCGAGCTTTAAAACGTATTCTAGAGAAAACCATAGGATCAAATCCGAAGGAATGGTCCATTAAATTGGAGGATGCACTCTGGGCTTTTAGAACAGCCTACAAAACTCCAATTGGAACCACACCTTTTAGACTTGTTTATGGAAAAGCATGTCATCTTCCAGTAGAAATTGAACACAAAGCATTTTGGGCTTTGAAGACATGTAATCTTGATTTACATGAAGCCGAACGTCTACGATTAAGTCAACTAAATGAATTAGAAGAATTAAGACATGAAGCATACGAAAATTCGTTAATCTATAAAGAAAGAACGAAGAAATGGCATGATAAAAGAATCAGAAGTTCAAAAGAATTTAAAGAAGGAGACAGAGTTCTTCTTTTCAATTCACGATTCAAGCTATTTCCTGGAAAATTGAAATCAAGATGGTCTGGACCATTCATAGTCAAAAGAGTTTTCCCATACGGAACGATAGAATTGATAAATTCAAATGGGATTGAATTTAAAGTTAATGGTCACAGAGTTAAACATTACATACATGGTCCGATGGAAGTCGACAACGAAGTTAATCACAATTTCGACACCACAGCTAACTAAGTGTGGGGAGAATCAAGTCTTTAAAGGATAATATGTATTTCTGTTAGAGTTAGATTGTCTGTTTTCGTGTAGTTCTCGAAAATGGAACCCGAATGGTCTTTCCCTAGCAGACCCTAAAGAACTAGTCTTCTCCCCCCATTCTGAATTTTTATTTTTTTTTAGGTTTTTACAAAATGAAGACTGCCTGTGAACTAAACCATGGTCTAATGCTACACGCTTTGATCACTAAACGTAATAATGACATACTACCGAGTGAATTAGTATCAGTAATCAGAGAAAGAATGGACGGAGTTAGAAAAGAATCCAGATGCGAAGATAATAAGTTACAATTTGGTAAAGGAAAATCAAAATCAGCAGCGAAAAGAAGAGCACGACACCTAGAACGATGTCACAAATGCGGAAAATGGTCACATGGAGGTAAATGTTCCAATAATCAAACCTATTCAAATACCGAATTTGTTACTTTATGCAGAGACGGACCGTTCATATGTTTAGAAGAAAAGACACTGAATGCTCGAGGTTACGCCTATGTAGCCATGGAAAACCAATTAAACCGACTATCTTATGAATGGGATAGATCATATAACTAATAAATTTATCTCACAGGTATGTCTGTACAGTTTTTATTTTTATTTTTTTTATTTTTTAACCTTTTGATAATAAACGCTAATTTGTTCGCTAAAAAGTATTAAATTGGTATTAAATAAAATTAGGTTTGGCGACCGAAATTATTGATATCATTCAAAAATTTATTACATCACTGCGAAATTTAACGTTTATTCTTAAGGTATAAATATCTTTAATCAATCAACCCAAAATATTTCAAAAATTCGTCATGAGTTAAATTAGGTCTTGGAACTGAAATTACTTTACCGAAAAGAGGGGCGCATATTTTTGATAATATTTGATTGATTAAAGTGGGATAAAAAGCCAAAAAGATTTTTAATTTTATTTTTACCATGTTTTTAAAATAAATATTTAAATCTTAAATTAATATTGTAAACTTTGTAAAAACAATATTTTTAAAATTGTAAATATTTGAATTTTTAAATTAAGTCTGGTGTGAATTTTTAATTTTTAAAATATGAATTTTTAATTTTATGCATTTCAAATTTTAAGTTTGGTGTGATTTTTTTTAATATTAATTTTGAATTTTATATTTATGTTGTGTGAATTTAAAAACAAAAGTTTACTTTATCTCATTAAGTTAAAAATATGATTTTTAAAATTCGTCGTAAGTTGAAGACTAGGTCTTTGAACCGAAATTGCTTTACCCGAGGGAGGGACGAGAACTTTTATTATCATTATTTTTAATCTTATTGAATTAAAGTATGCCAAAAACATTAAAAAACCAAAAAAATCTTTACTTTTAAAAACCGCGCTTTGATTTGACAAATTTTAAAATTTTGTCGAGGGACAGATTAGGACAACGATCCGAAACGGCCTCGCTCCTAAAGGAAAACAAAATTTTTAAAATTTAATTAATTATAAGTTTTATAAAGCATAAGGTTTTACAAAAAAAAAAAAAAAAAAAAAAGGGCTGAAAACACTGTAGCCGGCACCCCATGCGATCGCATGGGGTTTGCACTTGGAACCCATGCGATCGCATGGGGACCAAATGCTTGTCAGGAACAAATACAGCAGAGAGTCTGCTTCTACACCACAACACACACACATACCCGAAAATACTCCCAAACATTCACCAAATTTCACCAAAATTCACCGTAATTCGTCATTTTTCTTGCTCTAATCATGCCTAGATTCTCATTCTTCAGCAAATTGAGAGCCGATACTGGAGGTTCAGGAGCATCATCATCTAGACGACCAGCACCAGAACCAGAACCAGAAATGCAACACGAACAAGAACCACAACAGGAACAACAACAGCCTGATCAGCACATACCTTATTATGATCCAGTACAGTTTGTTGATGAATTCATAGTATTCCCAATGAGGCCGCCAGTAGAATTCCCAACGATTCCTGAGCACACTCTACATCCTAATCTGAGATTTGATAGAAGATGGAGAGATTACGAGACATATCAAAGGAACAAATTCAAATTGGTAACAAAAAATGTAGAGGTGCCAAGGGTAATTGATTGGGCCCCTTTGGAAACGGTCCATCTAGCTGACCGTGTTAGACAGCTTTTAGTTCAAAGGTATGGCAGTTCTTCTTTTACAGATTGGGAACGTCTTTTCACCATTCGTAGACCTGTATATAAGGAATGGTGTGTTGAGTTGATGAGTACTGTATCACTTGATACAAATATAGTTAGGATAGATGATAGAAGATTTCTTAGGTTTATCCTTGGCGGTAGGATGTACAGAATGTCCATGCTGGACATGGCCAGGGCCTTACAGATATATACTCCTGGTGAGTTGCTATTACCCGATTGTACAAACTTGATTCATTATGGTGAACGGGTAGATAGTAACTTTGACGCTGACACCATTTGGAGGCGTATGTCACATTTTGATGTTTTTACACGAGCAGGAGGACACTCCTATACACATGTTGACAGAGCCGAGCTTCGTATTATTCATAGATTTTTGGCCAACTCGATTACACAAAGAGGTCATAATAAAGAAAAAATTACCTTATATGATTTATTCAACCTAAAGTGTATTCGGGATCCTAGAAGCTTTGTCAATATCCCTTACTGTGTTGCTTTTTATTTATCTAAAATGGTAGAGGGAATGCAGGACGGGAGTATAATAGGAGGAGGTATTTTTGTTACTCTCATTGGAGAGTATTTAGGTGTTGATAGGAACCAAGGGGGTCCATTACAGATTTGTAGAGAACAGGTTGAGCCCTTAGGATTGAAAGTTTATGTGGGTGCTAAGGTATTGAAAAGTAGACGTAACCAGGCAGTACCCTATGAGGGATCTCATCCTCAGGTAGAGAGAGGCTCAGACGAGGAAATGGAGGAGGCGGAAGACATTAGGGATGTCTTTCGAGATGCTATTCTTGACGTCCACGTTCGTATAGATGAGGAAGCAATGACGAACGCGGCAAGACATAGTATGTATGAGCAGTGGAACTCCGAGTGAGTATACGAGGATTATAGGCGACGCCAACACGATAGCTGGTTAGTTCATCAGCACCAAATCATGAGCCAGCTATCATATCAGGTACCAAATAACTATGTACCTACTCGACCTGCTCATTTTCCGCCACATAGCCCCGATATCCGACCACCCTTTAACCGGTATGACTATAACCAAGCCTATCAGAACACCTATAACCAACAATGGAACCCACCCGATGAGATGAACTGGAACCCCTATCCAGACTGATTTAGTTCCAATTGGTTATTTTTATGATTTTTATGTTTTTATCTTTTGACTTTTTCATGTTTAAACTTATGTTATTGGATAAATTTGTGTAATTTTTATTATTTTATTATTATTGTGTACTAATATTTCATATTTAGAATTTGAAAGTGGGATATTAAGTCCCATTTCAAATTGCCATGCATGATTATACTTGTATGTATGTATATTGTCGATTGTTCAAAACAGGATAAAACAGCGCATTTTCAAAGACTGGCATTAAGTTCAGCAAAAGCTACTAATTTTGACGACAAGATAACAAATAAATGTGATGTCACAACAGACGGAATGAACAAATGATGTGCACCATTTATCATTCAGCAAACAAACGCCAATATATTTGGAAACTTTGGTAAAATTTAATCATTTTCACACAAATCACCCTCAATAATTTAAATTGTTACTGATTTCTTGCAAATGAGGGCATTGCAAGATCTTAAGTGTGGGAAGGGGTTAAATTCTTTCGGATTTTAAAAATTTTTACTTTATACACTTGGTAACCATTAAAAATACTAGTAACGTAGTAGTTGTATTAGAATCTAGTGCTCTCTGATAATAAAGAACAGCCCTAGTCTTATATACTGACTACCCAATTCTAGTAAAATTTTTCAAAATTTTCAATTAAATGAACTCAAAATCATGTTTATACATATTTATGAACGATAAAACTAGGTGTTAACACCGAAATTATTGTTACCTCGGAAAGGACATAAATTGAGAAACAAACCAAAATGTTGAAATTCATTTAAAATGGAATAGAGGACGATAAAAAAAGGAAAATAAAAGCCAAGTGTGGGAAAATTTACCAAGTTATCTTAAACATATGTCACATATATCTGTAACAAATAACTGAAAATACTTTTGCTTTGGAATAAACTAAACTGTTTTACCCAATGAAAGAAAAGAAAAGATGGATCTACACGATGAATCAATTCCATCATTAAAAGGAAGTAAAGTCTTCCGAAAAAGACACGCGCTTCTTGATTTAGGTCAAGAAGTTGTCGTCCAGACCAGTTGTAGGTTGACGAAAAATCTAGAAAAGTCATCACTAAAATCAGCAGGAAATACACGGACCTCAGCATCAAACAGGGTAGCCATGTGGTCAGATTTATCCTAACCATGAGAAGGACTTATCTTGTAAAATGGGGGGGCACCATGCAAATTAGCTGGATAAGACTAATGAATCAGATCCCTAGAAAGGATAATCTCCTTAAAGATTAAAAATCAGCTTTAAAGACCGATATTACTCAATCCTAGAGATTGACCTTAAAGATTGAGAATTACAAACTCATGGAATTCAATGATATCTAAACTCGAGCTTGAACGAGAAAATATTTTGATCAAAATTACAAACCGATTTGTTTTCTGAAAACCCTATTTTTAATGCGTTCATTACCATTGAACGTGAAATCCTAGGAATTCACCTAGAATTCATTAGGTCACCTGAACCAAATCGGGTGTCAACCGTAAGAACGGTGGTTGCATAGTGGTCAAAGACAGGACCTTGTGCCATACCGAAAAATCATAAGGGTAAGCTTTACTATTGCTCCTACCAAGGATAGTAATTGCGTCCGACACGTTATAGACCATAATTAAAAGCATGTCAGGGGACATTGCCTTAACAGTTGCTTGTTCAACGCTTTCCTTTACAACCGGACGGTAGTTTACCGAAAGGTAATATACGGGACAAGTAAACTGGACGTGTTGCTTTCCAAATACAAGGTTAGCAAGTGGGTGACACAAAACCGCAAGTTTTGAGCTAAAATTTTCAAATCTGAAACCCACCAAACCCACAAAAATATTTTGCAAACACCGGTAAAGGTTTATTCCGGAAAACTTATCTAGGGTAAAAACTAGATTTAATTTTCAAAAGATCAAATGTTTTCATAAAGATCCAATTTCCTTAATGGATCTAAATTTTTATAGTCATGTGGGACTGTAAACCATATCGTTACTACCATTGTTTATACCGTCGTATAAAAATCACTGATGTACAAAGTGTGAAGAATAAAGAAGTGATTCTAGTATTTCAAGACGATATTGCTTGAGGACAAGCAACGCTCAAGTGTGGGAATATTTGATAATGCTAAAAACGAACATATATTTCATAGCATTATTCCTTAAGAAAGACAAGCTTTTAGTTGCAATTATTCTATTTACAAGTGATATTCGTTTAAATAATAAAAGGTGAAGACAAAAGACAGATTCGACGAATTGAAGACGCAAACGACCAAAAAGCTCAAAAGTACAAAAGACAATCAAAGAGGTTCCAATTATTGATAAGAAACGTCTCGAAATTACAAGAGTACAAGATTCAAAACGCAAAGTACAAAATATAAAATTGTAAGCAAGGACGTTCGAAAATCCGGAACCGGGACCGGAGTCAACTCTCAACGCTCGACGAAATGGACTAAAAATTACAAGTCAACTATGCACATAAATATAATATAATATTTAAATAATTCTTATAATTATTTAATATATTATATTATTTATAAAACGTCGGCACAAGGAAACAAGCAACATGTGAGCTCTCCCAGCTGGCCATGCGATCGCATGGCTAGGAAGAAGGAAGTCCATGCGATCGCATGGCATGAAAAGTCAGGCCACACCTCCTATAAAAATCGAGCTTTGGTGAACCAAAAACATAATCTTTTTCTCTCTTCTCTCATATATACGATATATATATATATATATATAATTTATATTTTAATTTTAATTTTAATTATAATTCTAATAATAAGGGTATGTTAGCGAATATTGTAAGGGTGTAAGTCGAAATTCGGTCCGTGTAACGCTACGCTATTTTTAATCATTGTAAGTTATGTTCAACCTTTTTATATTAATGTCTCGTAGCTAAGTTATTATTATGCTTATTTAAAACGAAGTAATCATGATGTTGGGCTAATTACTAAAATTGGGTAATTGGGCTTTGTACCATAATTGGGGTTTGGACAAAAGAACGACACTTGTGGAAATTAGACTATGGGCTATTAATGGGCTTTATATTTGTTTAACTAAATGATAGTTTGTTAATGTTAATATAAAGATTTACAATTGGGCGTCCCTATAAATTACCATATACACTCGATCGGACACGATGGGCGGGGTATTTATATGTACGAATAATCGTTCATTTAACCGGACACGGGAATGGAATAATAGCCACTAGAATAATTAAAACAGGGGTGAAATTACATTCAAGGGTAATTGGTGTAATTGTTAACAAAGTAGTAAAACCTTGGTTTACACACAGTCGATAACCTGGTGTATTCATTAAACAAAGTATTAAAACCTTGTTACAATTCGAATCCCCAATTAGTTGGAATATTTAACTTCGGGTATAATAATAATTTGACGAGGACACTCGCACTTTATATTTATGACTGATGGACTGTTATGGACAAAAACCAGACGGACAGATTAAATAATCCAGGACAAAGGACAATTAACCCATGGGCATAAAACTAAAATCAACACGTCAAACATCATGATTACGGAAGTTTAAATAAGCATAATTCTTTTATTTCATATTTAATTTCCTTTATTTCATATTTAATTGCACTTCTAATTATCGCATTTTTATTTATTGTTATTTAATCGCACTTTTAATTATCGTACTTTTTAATTATCGCAAGTTTATTTTATCGCACTTTTATTATTCGCAATTTCATTATCGTTATTTACTTTACGCTTTAAATTAAGTCTTTTATTTATTTTATATTTTACATTAGGTTTTAACTGCGACTAAAGTCTTAAAATCGACAAACCGGTCATTAAACGGTAAAAACCCCCCTTTATAATAATAATATTACTTATATATATGTTTGTATTTTTATAAAAGTAAACTAATATAGCGTTGAGCTTTGTTTAAAGATTTCCCTGTGGAACGAACCGGACTTACTAAAAACTACACTACTGTACGATTAGGTACACTGCCTATAAGTGTTGTAGCAAGGTTTAAGTATATCCATTCTAAAAATAAATAAATATCTTGTGTAAAATTGTATCGTATTTAATAGTATTTCCTCACCAAAAATATAAACTATTTTTTATACACCTCGCATAACATCAACTTGATTAATTGAAATATGTTTCATATAGACAATTGACCACCCAAGTTGACCGGCGATTCACGAACGTTAAAACTTGTAAAAACTATATGATGACATATATATGGATATATATATAGTTAACATGATACTATGATAAGTAAACATATCATTAAGTATATTAACAATGAACTACATATGTAAAAACAAGACTACTAACTTAATGATTTTTAAACGAGACATATATGTAACGATTATCGTTGTAAAGACATTTAATGTATATATATCATATTAAGAGATATTCATACATGATAATATCATGATAATATAATAATTTAAAATCTCATTTGATATTATAAACATTGGGTTAACAACATTTAACAAGATCGTTAACCTAAAGGTTTCAAAACAACACTTACATGTAACGACTAACGATGACTTAACGACTCAGTTAAAATGTATATACATGTAGTGTTTTAATATGTATTTATACACTTTTGAAAGACTTCAATACACTTATCAAAATACTTTTACTTAACAAAAATGCTTAGAATTACATCCTCGTTCAGTTTCATCAACAATTCTACTCGTATGCACCCGTATTCGTACTCGTACAATACACAGCTTTTAGATGTATGTACTATGTAGAGACCCATCCTAATCCATCCGGACAAAGTCCATATTGATTACAAACGATTCACAACAGTTGATTACATCGCGAGGTAATTGACCTCTATATGATAAATTTTACAAACATTGCATTCGTTTTTAAAAGACAAACTTTCGTTACATCGACAGTTGACAGGCATGTAAAGCATTTCATAATATATCCAAATATAATTGACTTAATAATAATCTTGATGAACTCAACGACTCGAATGCAACATCTTTTGAAATATGTCATGAATGACTCCAAGTAATATCTCTAATATGAGCAAATGCACAGCGGAAGATTTCTTTCGTACCTGAGAATAAACATGCTTTAAAGTGTCAACCAAAAGGTTGGTGAGTTCATTAGTTTATCATAAAGAATCATTTCATAATTTTAATAGACCACAAGATTTCATACTTCCATTTCTCATAATCATACGTCCCACGCATAGAGACAAAAATATCATTCATATGGATTGAACACCTGGTAACCGACATTCACAATATGCATATAAGAATATCCCCATCATTCCGGGATCCTTCTTCGGACATGATATAATTTTTGAAGTACTAAAGCATCCGGTACTTTGGATGGGGCTTGTTGGGCCCGATAGATCTATCTTTAGAGTTCGCGTCAATTACGGTGTCTGTTCCCTAATTCTTAGATTACCAGACTAAATAAAAAGGGGCATATTCGATTTCGATAATTCAACCATATAATGTAGTTTCGATTACTTGTGTCCATTTCGTAAAACATTTATAAAAAATTGCGCATGTATTCTCAGCCCAAAAATATAAAGGGTAAAAAGGGCGAATGAAACTCACCTAATGTATTTTGTAGTAAAAATACATATGTCGATATGGAACAAGTTTAGGGTTGGCCTCGGATTCACGAACCTATAATAATTGTATATCTATTAATACGTATAATGTAAATCATAAAATTTCATTTATTAATAGGTATTATATATATGTTTATAGTTATATAGAATTTATACTAAAATTCCATTTTAAAACGTATACTTATATTATATCTTAAGTTATATTTTATATGTGTATATATCGATTTTGTGTATATATAATTATGACGATTAATATTTATATAACTAGTGATATTAATATATCTATGTATCTTTATATGTGATTAGTATTGTATTTATGAAATATCATTAGTTGTTATGTGAATTATTAATAAAATCCAAGTATATGTTATAAATATATATAGTGTACAAAAGATTTATTTGTTAAAATGATAATTCAAATAATAATGATTAACTACTTCTATTAATATTATAAGTATTTATAATCTTAACCTATCTTATTCATACATATAATGTTCATAATCATTAAATATAACAATAATTACTTTTATCTTAATATTTCATTATTTATATATCTTTTATATCATAATTATAACCACAGCAATAATAATATCAATACTAGTAATAATAATAATAATAATAATAGTAGTAATAATAATAATATAATAATAATAATAATAATAATAATAATAATAATAATAATAATAATAATAATAATAAGAATAATAATAATAAAAAAAAATAAGAATAAAGAGTATACCCTTTTTATAAAGCTTTTTGTAAAAAGTATGCCCAAAGCGTGACTCGAACCCGCGACCTCTCGAAACCCGACACCACTCAAGACCATTACTCCAAATCAATTTACCTTGAATTCTACACCACATAATATAACATATATCTCGTTTAATTTTTCCCTCTCTTCTTAACATAGCCCAACAAAAGTTTCCAATGGATCTCGGCCCAAAGCAATTAAAACGGCCCAACAAAGCTCGACCCGATAAAAGGTTAGGGATCCATTTAAAGATTGTCAAATGGGGTAATCCTTACCCTAATCATAAAAAGATCGTGTAAAGTAGAAAAAGATCGAGTAAAGCAGAAGGCAAACGCAACATGAATCTCGTTTCATGGGGTCTCCGGTTCTCTAAATCGATTAACGATCAAACCACAATCATCAAGATATACCAGGTCACTGATGCATCATCATCATCGTTAATCATCATCAACCGTTCCCAAATTCGATCCAATAATCAGTCAGGTATGCAATCGATTTATTTGTATTCCAATAGTTCTTTTAATTCCTGTATGATTTCTATTTAATTGTTTGATAGATCAATAATAGCAATAAATGATATTATTGGTGGTTTGATGATGACGGAAATTGGAAAAGTTAAAGAAATTGCTTAACAGTGATCTTTTTATGTTGTTTAGGTTATTCATGACTGAAGTTGAAACTATTGGTATACAATAACCGTAACGATGTTAGTTTGGGTGTGGTGTTTTTGAGCAGAAAACAAATACAGACAGGATCATGACAGGGCTGCAGATGTTTGTAGTCCGAATGAGGTAACCATCGATTATGTATAGATATAGGTACTTATGTATCTATACTGATAGATTATAGATATAGATATGTGTGTAAATATAAACCTTAATGTTTGAATCTGAAAATATTTTTGTGTGTGTAAAGTGTGTGAGATTTTATGTAAATGATGTCTTGTTTTTGTTTTGAAGAAGATATGACACAGGTTGGTTAATGGTTGTAGTTGGTTGCAGTGGTGATAAAAGTATAACAGTTGAGGATGGAAGATAACGGAATCAAGAAGTGAAGGTGATGTTTGAGATCAAAACATAGAAACAGAAGAATAACTGTAGTAGTAGCTGGATAGTCTTGTATCAGTTGAGAAAAAAAAACAATATGAACTTACCCAGGATAGTAGTAGCAAGTATTGCAGCTCACAGAAATCAATACGGATAACAGCAGCTTGTAATAGTTGAAGGGTGGTGGTTGTTGATGAATTTCGAATGAAACAGAGGAAACAATCAATGTCAGGTATAGCAGCAAGTGTTATGCAGTTTGCAATGGTGCAACAGGGAGACATGAGCAGCAGTAAGGCAGTTTAAGGGTTCAACGTTTTATATTTTGAGGTTCACGAATCAGTAAGATGAAATGGATTTTTTTTGTAATTCTTATATGCATATGTATAGATATTATAGTAGTTTATGATATATAAAGGAACACAAAAAGTAATCGTAGTTGGTAATTGATAAGTGATGTTGTATAGTATCAATTACCAACTGGCATGGCTTGGTTTATAGCAATTGGATTGATAGAAAAATTAATTGTTTATAGAAAAGTTAAAGTAAGATTTTAATTGTATAATCTATCTTGGTGTTTGACGTTTTCATAGACAGAAACAAAAGTCCATACAGTATAAAGACTAAATAAGATTGACTTCAAATTCTGTTATTTGATTTTATGCATATAATATATATAATTATTTAGTAAATATTTATAATAATAATAATTCATTTACTATTATTAATAATACTAAAATGATAATAATATTATTAATATCAAGTATAGTAATAGTTGTTAGTAAAAATATTAAAAGTATAAAAGTATTTTACAATTAATTTCAGTTAACTTGATATAAATTTAATACCAATATTAGTAAAAATAAATAATGATATTTATAATGGTAATTATCAAAATGATGATAATAATAATATATAATACTACTATAAGTAATATTGTAGACATAACAAGTTATACTAATTTTATATCTATGTATTATATATCACAAATAATAATATTGATATTTAACATTAATATTAATAATAATTAAAGTAAATACAATAATATATAATAATTATACATAAACTAATAATTAAATTTAATATATTTATATATTATTATTTATTTCATATTGCTAATATATTCAATAATATATATTAAATATTTATTATATATTTTTAATATATATATATATATATATATATATACACTTTAATAGTAACTTAGTTATTTAATGTATTACTTTAAATATTCATTTTAATTCAAATGATTAAATTGTATTTTATATTTTAATTTATTATGCATACTATTATTTATATTTACATATGTATACACATTCAAAATTATTTACAGCAGAAGTTCGTGAATCGTCGGAAATCGTCAAAGGTCAAATGGATGCATGAACACAGTTCAAAGTTTATGAGACTTTAACATTACACCTTCTGCTTATCATGTCAGAAACTTACTAAGATTAAGTTTAAATTTGGTCGGAAATTCCCGGGTCATCACAGTACCTACCCGTTAAAGAAATTTCGTCCCGAAATTTGAGTGAGGTCGTCATGGTTAACAGTAAATATGTTTTCCTAACGAATATGAGCTGATAAATAGAGTTTATCATTATTGAATAATACAGATAAAAATAATTCGATTATTCGAAGAGTACGAATGAAACTAACATGAGAGAGGTCATCGTCTACTTTCGCCCAAAAACTTGGCCAAATTTTTAGCCGTTAGTAAAAAAAAATTTCTAACGGCTATCCCAACGATCACTTTTACACTATAAAAACACCAACCATATACTTCATGTTATACACTCAAACATATACTTCTTTTATATTTCCACCTTTCTCAAAATCAAAATCAAACACTCCCAATCTGAAAAAAAAAAATGTTAACACTTCCCCCAATGATTGTTTCATGCAATGTTCATTACGGAGGTGATTTCCATAATCAAATGAAGGAATATAAGTGGGGCGATAGTATTTCGTTTGAAGATATCGATATTCGTGATGTTGGTTTACAAGATTTGCTATCCTTTCTGAAGGAAAAAGTTCCGTGTGAATTCACGTCTGTGTTCTTTTATAAAGACGATTATGATGCGGATTGTAGGACAAGTTTTCTATGTACTGATGATCAATGGTACTTTATAAAAGATACCATTGAAGATCGCGGTAAACGCATTTCTTTGTATGCGGTTCTTGAAGATGAAGAGACGTTGGGTTATCGTTATCTCGATGAATCAGTTGAAGCAGTAGGTAAAGCATCAAGAGAAATACCGATGTCTCCAGAGTACCTCACGCATGGTGAAATGACTGGTGAACGCTACTTTGCAGATGACGATTGACGACGACGAGTAGTTTGATTGTAATCTTTTAATTTCTAATTGTCATGATGTTTTAATTTTTAAGTATTGTAATTTCAGTGTTGTTGTCGAGTTTTATATCTTTCTTTATGTTTCTGAGCTCTTCGTCTTTTTAATATCCTCTCGATCTCTAGTAAAACGAGTAATGGTCTAGAATTTGTAAGTATGGAGTTTCGAATGAATTTAATGTTATAATCAAGAAAGAACGTAATAGCACGATTTGATTCGTCAAATTACCAGAATCATTGAGAATAGAGCTATCAAGAATATACTTTCTTGATATGTTCAGAAGTTAATTAGAATGAAAGAGTTATGTAACATGACACATGATGGTGGTATGATCTACTATGAACCATCATGTCCCATTAGAACTCATCATGACTTACTGTAATATAATCACGTTGATCAAGTGTCATTATATTATACTAACTCATGCATCAGTTCCCAACATTACTTCAATAACATTCATATTTTAAGCTCGAAAGTTCACAGAATATAGAAACTAACAGTTTCTATATGATGTAACACTGATAGCACGAAGAGATAAATGATTTCAGATAGTATTAGTTATAAAAATATATTCAGAAATATCGAGGATATTTATAATGAAATATACAATAATATCTTTGAATATTTAAGATCAGAGGATGATGGAGACTATTGTCCGCAAGGTTTTAGAGTCAAGAGCAAGATATTTGCTAAAGACTTCAGCAGACATTGAATCATTTATTTTCTTTGAAGTCAAACTTATTCTTTGTGATTTGTCCACGGCTTTCTTCATAGTTTCGCATAATCTGCTTTTTGGTACTAAATTTTCTATTGAATGTTTCCAATATAATGATACACAGGAAGCACGAATAAGTATATAATTTCGGACGAGAATATTTATGAAAATATCCTCAAAAATATCGAAGATATTGATGATGATATTTTGGAATTTCTAAGTTCGATGGTTGGTGGTGAAAGATTTTTCCGCAAGATTTTAACATGACTTCGGAGCAAGATATTCTATAAAGATTTCAACGGATCCATAATTACTTGAATCCTTTGAATATAGGGTTTGGTCCTTGTATTTGTCCTTGGTCTCCTTCATGGGTAGCTCAATCTGTTTTTTTTTCAATACCCCATTTTCTATCGAGCGTTCCTAACACTCCTTTCTTTATCATCAAACTTTTGGTCGTTTTAGACCATCTACCATTTTTCTGTTTCCTCTGCATTTAATGCTATGATATCTGAATCATCGGTTATTAATCCGAGGTGGTTTCAGGAAAATTTTGTTTTTAGATGATTAACGCTGATGGTAATATGGCGGAATATGAAAAGTCCTTGGTAACAATAAAAGAGCACGCGTATATATCAACGTTATAATAAGGTTGTTTCGTACGAAAAGTCGAAGTTGTCTTGCTGGAGCTGTGACAAAACTGGCTATCTCGAACAGCAGATGCAAAGTTATTTTTGGTAATAATAACTCTAAATGAATTAGCACATCTACGTGTTAAACGTTTACTCAGGTTCCGAGTGTTTTCAGGTGCATAACTATATGCATAATCTTTTCTCCCGTAAATGGAGTGCGGTTGGTTCATCCTCTCGATCGAGGTGTTTTCAAGAATCATGTAAGGTTTGAACGCAGAATGTAATCGTGAAGATACAAATGATGTTTAAGACGAAATCAAGTGGCAAATTTGAAGAATTGTTTAGTTTCATATGTTATAATCAATATTTTAATTCATTTTTAATTGTCCAATTTTATTAGTCCACAGTCGATAGTCCACAGTTGACAGTCCAATAAATCATATATAGTTTAATATATAATATTTGAATTAATTAATACGTGTCGTGACCCGTATACGTCTCAGACTCGATCACAACTCAAACAATATATATATATATATATATATATATATATATATATATATATATATATATATATATAGATGGGTCGATATGATATGTCAAAACCTTGTATACGTGTCCCGATATTTAAAGTGCGTAAAATAAATAACAGAAATTAAATGATGATAAATAAAGTTGCGAGAATGTAAATTGCGATAAATAAAGTGTAATCAGTTAGCAGGGAACAATTAGTTAGGATTTTGTTAGCGTGGATTCTTAACAGAATTTCTCATAGTTAATTTGTTTGTTTCTAACGATTTTTATTTTGTCCAATGTTTTCTTCATTATGCCACTTGTCGAATTCTGATAGATCAAAATCCAAATATGAAATTGAATGAAAATGGTTATTTTGTGGTGCACAGATTCGTATATCGGTGAATATAAGTAGGATAGTAAATGACTGTTCAATCAGATTCGAAGAATGTACAGTGTAACTTATTAATGTGAAATCTAAATATTCCTCGGGTATTACCTACCCGTTAAAATATTTTCACCATTAACATTTTGTACAAAAGAACTTTTAATTACAATCTTTAGGAAAACATATATACATATATTTTTTTCTTCAGACATAATCATGAATTTAATGAGTTAATATGATATTAAACTCATTTGATTTACCGTTAGAACAAGAATATATAATCTCTAAAACATTAGAGATTACATAATCGCTATGTCGTACGAAGATAAATGATGTAGAACGTCATGTAGAACGACGATAATCGATGTAGGACATCATGTAGTATGATGCTTATGCTGGAGGCACAGACTGTGAGTTTGAGAAGTGTAATGTTGAGGCTTGTGATGTGGATGTTGTTGTTGGTGGTACTGGTGTTGCGGGTGCTGTTGCTGAAGCTGGTAGGTTTTGCACCACGTTTCCCAATTTGATTACTCGAGCGCGAAGCTCGTCGACTTCTTCTATTATTCTGGGATGATTGTCAGTCGGAACGAGTGGATGAATAAGGTATTGAATTTGAGATAGTATATAATCATGGCGAGATATTCGGGAAATGAGTGTGAAAATGGTGTTTCGAATGAGTTCACCGGTAAGTGCTTCCGGTTCTTCGCCAAGAGTGCAAGTTGGTGGGTGGAAAGGATCGCCTTCTTCTCGTCTCCATCGGTTAAGTCAACTACGAACCCATCAGATTAATTGGGGATGGATAATTGGTTGATTCATTCTGGTGACACTGCTTTCGGAGCTTAGGTGAAACTCTATATCGGAATAGCTGTCGGAATAACCATCGGAATAGCTATCGAAACCTGAGGGACTCGAACTGGTTGAGGGATTCATCTCATACGATCAGATGAAGGATTTTCGATAAGAAATAGGTTATCGGATGTAGATTAGTACTCTGCAATAAATAATTTACATTTGCATATATAATACTAAAATCCCATAAGTTACGGAGGAATCTACGGAAGCTGTCAGGCAATGTCTACAGTAACAGATATGCTAAGATATGAATTAGCAGATACGCTAAGATATGAATATTGTTTATACACTATTCATGCAATCATTGCAGTAAGATGTGTCTAGACTAAGAATGATAAGCAGGTAATTTCCTAAGGATGATAAGCAGATGATTTCCGACACGAAATGATAAGCAAAACTTTTGACATGCAGACACGGTCGAAGTCCAGACTCACTAATGCATCTAAACAACTATCAGTTAGACACACTAATACAAGACCTGGTTCGCTAAGACCACCGCTCTGATACCAACTGTATAGACCCGTCCTAATCCATCCGGACGAAGTCCATATCGATTACAAACGATTCACAACAGTTGATTACATCGCGAGGTAATTGACCTCTATATGATAAATTTTACAAACATTGCATTCGTTTTTAAAAGACAAACTTTCGTTACATCGACAGTTGACAGGCATGTAAAGCATTTCATAATATATCCAAATATAATTGACTTAATAATAATCTTGATGAACTCAACGACTCGAATGCAACATCTTTTGAAATATGTCATGAATGACTCCAAGTAATATCTCTAATATGAGCAAATGCACAGCAGAAGATTTCTTTCGTACCTGAGAATAAACATGCTTTAAAGTGTCAACCAAAAGGTTGGTGAGTTCATTAGTTTATCATAAAGAATCATTTCATAATTTTAATAGACCACAAGATTTCATACTTCCATTTCTCATAATCATACGTCCCATGCATAGAGACAAAAATATCATTCATATGGATTGAACACCTGGTAACCGACATTCATAATATGCATATAAGAATATCCCCATCATTCCGGGATCCTCCTTCGGACATGATATAATTTTCGAAGTACTAAAGCATCCGGTACTTTGGATGGGGCTTGTTGGGCCCGATAGATCTATCTTTAGAGTTCGCGTCAATTAGAGTGTCTGTTCCCTAATTCTTAGATTACCAGACTAAATAAAAAGGGGCATATTCGATTTCGATAATTCAACCATATAATGTAGTTTCGATTACTTGTGTCCATTTCGTAAAACATTTATAAAAAATTGCGCATGTATTCTCAGCCCAAAAATATAAAGGGTAAAAATGGCGAATGAAACTCACCTAATGTATTTTGTAGTAAAAATACATATGTCGATATGGAACAAGTTTAGGGTTGGCCTCGGATTCACGAACCTATAATAATTGTATATCTATTAATACGTATAATGTAAATCATAAAATTTCATTTATTAATAGGTATTATATATATGTTTATAGTTATATAGAATTTATACTAAAATTCCATTTTAAAACGTATACTTATATTATATCTTAAGTTATATTTTATATGTGTATATATCGATTTTGTGTATATATAATTATGACGATTAATATTTATATAACTAGTGATATTAATATATCTATGTATCTTTATATGTGATTAGTATTGTATTTATGAAATATCATTAGTTGTTATGTGAATTATTAATAAAATCCAAGTATATGTTATAAATATATATAGTGTACAAAAGATTTATTTGTTAAAATGATAATTCAAATAATAATGATTAACTACTTCTATTAATATTATAAGTATTTATAATCTTAACCTATCTTATTCATACATATAATGTTCATAATCATTAAATATAACAATAATTACTTTTATCTTAATATTTCATTATTTATATATCTTTTATATCATAATTATAACCACAGCAATAATAATATCAATACTAGTAATAATAATAATAATAATAGTAATAATAATAATAATAATAATAATAATAATAATAATAATAATAATAATAATAATAATAATAATAATAAGAATAATAATAATAATAAAAAAAATAAGAATAAAGAGTATACCCTTTTTATAAAGCTTTTTGTAAAAAGTATGCCCAAAGCGTGACTCGAACCCGCGACCTCTCGAAACCCGACACCACTCAAGACCATTACTCCAAATCAATTTACCTTGAATTCTACACCACATAATATAACATATATCTCGTTTAATTTTTCCCCCTCTTCTTAACATAGCCCAATAAAAGTTTCCAATGGATCTCGGCCCAAAGCAATTAAAACGGCCCAACAAAGCTCGACCCGATAAAAGGTTAGGGATCCATTTAAAGATTGTCAAATGGGGTAATCCTTACCCTAATCATAAATAGATCGTGTAAAGTAGAAACAGATCGAGTAAAGCAGAAGGCAAACGCAACATGAATCTCGTTTCATGGGGTCTGATAATGCTAAAAACGAACATATATTTCATAGCATTATTCCTCGAGAAAGACAAGCTTTTAGTTGCAATTGTTCTATTTACAAGTGATATTCGTTTAAATAATAAAAGGTGAAGACAAAAGACAGATTCGATGAATTGAAGACGCAAACGACCAAAAAGCTCAAAAGTACAAAATACAATCAAAGAGGTTCCAATTATTGATAAGAAACGTCTCGAAATTACAAGAGTACAAGATTCAAAACGCAAAGTACAAGATATTAAATTGTACGCAAGGACGTTCGAAAATCCGGAACCGGGACTAGAGTCAACTCTCAACGCTCGACGCAACGGACTAAAAATTACAAGTCAACTATGCACATAAATATAATATAATATTTAAATAATTCTTATAATTATTTAATATATTATATTTATTTATAAAACCGTCGGTAAACAAAGAGCCAAACTTGTGTGAGCTGTAAAAGCAAACTCCGCGACTCGCGGAGTTTGAAGGCAAAATGGGCCGCGAGTCGCGGAGGCCCAAATTCTGAAAGTCCCTATAAAGCTCGCGCATTCTGATCGTAAAAATCATCTTTTTTTCTTCTTCTCTCATAAACATATTATATATATATATATTATAATTTTAATTTTAATTTTAATTTTAATTCTAATAATAAGGGTATGTTAGCGAATGTTGTAAGGGTGTAAGTCGAAATTATGTCCGTGTAGCGCTACGCTATTTTTAATCATTGTAAGTTATGTTCAACCTTTTTATATTAATGTCTCGTAGCTAAGTTATTATTATGCTTATTTAATCCGAAGTAATCATGATGTTGGGCTAATTACTAAAATTGGATAGTTGGGCTTTGTACCATAATTGGGGTTTGGACAAAAGAACGACACTTGTGGAAATTAGACTATGGGCTATTAATGGCCTTTATATTTGTTTAACTAAATGATAGTTTGTTAATGTTAATATAAAGATTTACAATTGGGCGTCCCTATAAATTACCATATACACTCGATCGGACACGATGGGCGGGGTATTTATATGTACGAATAATCGTTCATTTAACCGGACACGGGAATGGATTAATAGCCACTAGAATAATTAAAACAGGGGTGAAATTATGTACAAGGACACTTGGTATAATTGATAAAAAAATATTAAAACCTTGGATTACACTTAGTCGACATCCTGGTGTAATTATTAAACAAAGTATTAAAATCTTGTTACAGTTTAAGTCCCCAATTAGTTGGAATATTTAACTTCGGGTATAAGGATAATTTGACGAAGACACTCGCACTTTATATTTATGACTGATGGACTGTTATTGACAAAAACCAGACGGACATATTAAATAATCCAGGACAAAGGACAATTAACCCATGGGCATAAAACTAAAATCAACACGTCAAACATCATGATTACGGAAGTTTAAATAAGCATAATTCTTTTATTTCATATTTAATTTCCTTTATTTTATATTTAATTGCACTTCCAATTATCGCATTTTTATTTATTGTTATTGCACTTTTAATTATCGTACTTTTTAATTATCGCAAGTTTATTTTATCGCACTTTTATTATTCACAATTTCATTATCGTTATTTACTTTACGCTTTAATTTAAGTCTTGTATTTATTTTTAATATTTTACATTTGGTTTTAACTGCGACTAAAGTTTTAAAATCGACAAACCGGTCATTAAACGGTAAAATCCCCCCTTTATAATAATAATATTACTTATATATATATATATTTGTATTTTTATAAAAGTAAACTAATATAGCGTTAAGCTTTGTTTAAAAAGATTCCCTGTGGAACGAACCGGACTTACTAAAAACTACACTACTGTACGATTAGGTACACTGCCTATAAGTGTTGTAGCAAGGTTTAAGTATATCCATTCTCTAAATAAATAAATATCTTGTGTAAAAATGTATCGTATTTAAAAGTATTTCCTGCTAAAATTTAATAGTATTTTATACCCCTTAGCTTTGACATCAAGTATTTTTGGCGCCGCTGCCAGGGAATCTCTTAAAAGCCGGAAGCGCAACGCTAATAATAAAAAAAAAAGATTTTTAGTTTACTTTTATTAAAATTTGTTTTTATAAAATACGTTTTAAATATTCAAAAATATTAAAAAGAAAAACAAAATTTTATATATTTTTAAAATTTTGTTAAATATTTAAGTTTTATAAAGTTTCTTTATTTTTATTTTATAAAAATATAAGTTTTATTTAAGTATTTTGTTTTTATTTAAAACATAAAATCAAAAACCGAAAAAAAATATATATATATAAATCTAGTTTTAAGATTTTTATTTATAAAATTATAAAATATTTCTATTTTAGTTTTTAGATATAAGTTTTTATTATATAAATACTTTTATTAAAATAGAAAATATAAAACAATTAAATAAAAAAAAAAGAAAAACGCGTCGAATTTTAAATTTCCTGTCAGTTGAATTCGGGAAGCCCGCGACTCGCGGGGTTTGCTGCCTTGAATACCGCGACTCGCGGAGACCGTCTGACACAGCTGACCAGAACCCTAATCAGGCATTAATTACGGAGTATTATTAATTATTATTAATTAATTTGTATTAGGGTTAAATATTTAATTAATTTAGTATTTAATTTAAGTTTTAATTAATTTATATAATTAGTTAAATTAGTTTAATTAAATTGTAAAATTAATAGTTTTATTAAATAAATAATATAAAAATAATATTTTTATAAAAATTGTAATTTTTACAACTTTTTGTTTATTTTGTCCCTTTTTAATCGTTTTAGCGTAATATTTGTATATTTAGCTCATATTTAGTTTTAAACTTAGTTTTTGCCATAGTTATTTTTACTTCTAGATTTTTAGGCTTTGCCGTAAAATCCCTTAAGTGCTTTTTCTTTAGACTAAGATTTAGATGCTTTAGAATTTTGCGACGCCTTTTTAAGTTTTAGTTTCTTTTTAAGTTATTTCCATTTGGGATTTAGTTTTTTTTGTAAGCTTTAATATTTTTAGACGACTTTTTCCTATGTATCAATTATCATTCCAATTAGTAATCTCAATTTGCGATTATAATTTTAAGTTAGTTGTAGTAATAAGGTTAGGTTAGTTAAGTATTTTTAAGTTTTATAAGTTTCTTTTATTTTTCCGTCGCCTTTTATCTTTCTTTCTTATTTTTCTTTTTCGATCTTTTTCCGACGAACTCTTTTTCTTTCTTATTTCTCGCTATTCTAGTTTTAGGACATAGATTTTTATTCTACTTCTTATCTAAATTTCTTAAAATTACGAAAATTTATTTTAAGTGGTTAAATTGATAGACATCAAAATTTTCTGGTTCGTAGTAATAGTTGGATTTGTACGTGGACCGGGTTATTGGAGCCAAACAGTCCTCAATTATATTGAGACCAAACGAATCATGCCCCTCTGCTGCATCTTTTGGGTATTCGAAACGTGGGCAAAATCAGAAAAGTCTATTGATTGGATAACTTATTATAATTTTTCTTTCCTTTTAAAAACTAATAGGATATTCAGTGAATGCACCGAGCAAGACGTTCACCACCTTTTGTACGTTCACCACATGTAACTAGATCAAGACATTTAGCAAATATTACCGCCGTTGATTTTTCTTTAGAATCGTCATCTAGTCGACCAAGTACTCCAGTTCAAATTTCCGATAATCTATTTTTTGAACCCGGCCTCACAATTGAGAATCCGGAGAATATTCAGGGACAATTCGTAGATCCTGAACCACTAAACTTTCCTCCGGAACCACCAATCATTCAAACAGAGATTGTTGAGGAATGAACCATTAAATCAGAATCCTCTAGTGATTCCGATTCAACAAATTCAATTATGGAGAATCTGGAACCTTTAAGTATGGAAGACCGAATGAGAGCTAAACGCACTGGCCAAGGTCACGCAATTACTCATCCAGACATTAATGCACCAGATTATGAAATCAAAGGACAAATTCTACACATGGTGACTAATCAATGCCAATTCAGTGGTGCGCCGAAGGAAGATCCAAATGAACATCTACGTACCTTTAATAGGATCTGCACACTATTTAAAATAAGAGAAGTGGAGGACTTTAAAGGGAGAAGCCAAAGATTGGTTGGAATCGTTACCTGAAGGGGCGATTGATACATGGGACGTTTTAGTTGAAAAATTTCTTAAACAATTCTTTCCTGCATCTAAAGCCGTAAGACTTCAAGCAGAAATTGTTACGTTTACACAGAAGCCAAATGAAACTCTATATGAGGCGTGGACAAGATATGGAAAGTTATTAAGAGGATGTCCGCAACATGGTTTAGACACCTGTCAAATAGTACAAATATTCTACCAAGGATGCGACATCACTACAAGGAAAGACATAGATATAGCAGCTGGTGGATCTATTATGAAGAAAACCGAAACTGATGCTTACAAAATTATTGATAACACTGCTTCCCACTCACATGAGTGGCACCAAGAAAAAGATATCGTTAGATCATCTAAAGCAGCTAGAGCCGATTCTAGCCATGACTTAGATTCCATTTCCGCAAAGATAGATGCTGTCGAGAGACGAATGGAAAAGATGACTAAAGATATTCACTCAATACGAATTAGTTGTGAGCAGTGTGGAGGACCACATTTGACAAAAGATTGTCTCAGTATTGAATTAACAATGGAACAAAGAGAGAATATTTCATATATAAACCAAAGGCCTGGAAATAATTATCAGAATAATTATCAACCGCCAAGACCGATTTACAATCAAAACCAGAATTATAACCGAAATATTCCATACAACAACCAACAAGGTCCTAGCAATCAACAAGTATCCAATAATACTTACAATCAGCAAAGACCTAATTTTCAAAACAAACCACCACAACAAACCGATGATAAAAAGCCGAATTTAGAAGACATGATGACGAAGCTAGTTGAAACTCAAACGCAGTTTTTTACATCTCAGAAACAAACCAATGAACAAAATGCTCAAGCATTTAGAAATCAACAAGCTTCTATTCAAAATCTGGAACAAGAAGTAAGTAACCTAGCAAGGTTAATAGGTGAAAGAAAACCGGGAAGTCTACCTAGTGATACAAACGCTAACCCCCGGAATGAAACAGCTAAAGCCATTACCACAAGAAGTGGTACAACACTTAAACCACCTGAAATACCTGTAACTTCTGAAGAAGCTATTCCTACTCCACAAGAACCACAACCTGATCAAGATAAGGAAAAAGAACCGGTAGTTGAAAAGGTTAATGAAGATAACACAGCTAAGGCTAAACCTTATGTTAAACCATACCAACCACCACTTCCTTACCAGAGTAAAATGAAGAAAGAGAAACTTGAAGCCGAGCAATCCAAATTCTTGGATATGTTTAAACAGATAAATGTAAATCTTCCTTTCATTGATGTGATTTCAGGAATGCCTAGATATGCTAAATTCTTGAAAGATCTAATCTCAAATAGAAAGAAAATGGAAGAACTCTCGGCTGTTACTATGAATGCTAATTGTTCAGCAGTGCTGTTGAATAAGATACCAGAAAAATTATCTGATCCAGAAAGTTTCACAATTCCATGTTTTCTGGGTAGTCTTAGTTCAATAGAAGCATTGGCAGACTTAGGTGCTAGTATAAATTTAATGCCGTATTCACTATACGCTAAACTAGACCTTGGAGAATTGAAACCAACCAGAATAAGCATACAACTAGCCGATAGATCAATAAAATATTCTAGAGGGATAATGGAGAACATGCTAGTTAAAGTTGGTACTTTAGTATTTCCAGTAGATTTTGTTGTTTTGGACATGGAAGAAGATTCTCAAGTTCCTCTCATATTAGGAAGACCATTCTTAAACACGGCTAAAGCAATGATAGACGTGTTCGGTAAGAAATTGACCCTAAGTATAGAGGATGAGAGTGTTACCTTTTTAGTTGATAGAGCAATGCAACAACCACAATCTGCAGATGATACATTTTATTATATTCAAACTATAAATGCACATGCAGAATTATTAGAAGAATTTCCAGAATTACAAGGAACAGGAGAATGTTCTTTAGGGGAAGGTAATGAACCAATTGATGAAGCTGAAATGTTAGCTACACTTATAGCTAATGGATATGAACCAACAACAGAAGAAATTCAAATGCTAAAAGAAGAAGACAGATATCGATATAAATTATCGATAGAAGAACCACCGAAATTAGAGTTAAAGCCACTTCCAAATCATTTGGAATACGCTTATTTACATGGTGAATCTGAATTTCCTGTAATAATATCGTCTTCTCTTACTGAAAATGAGAAATCACAACTCATTTCTGTGTTGAAAGCTCATAAACCAGCCATTGCATGGAAGATTCATGATATTAAAGGAATAAGTCCTTCGTATTGCACACATAAAATCCTTATGGAAGAAGGTCATAAAACGTATGTGCAACGCCAACGAAGACAAAATCCTAATATGCAAGATGTAGTTAAGAAAGAGATTATTAAACTGCTAGATGCAGGTTTAATTTATCCAATTTCTGATAGTCCATGGGTAAGCCCAGTTCAATGCGTGCCTAAGAAGGGTGGCATGACTGTCATTACAAATGAGAAAAATGAGCTTATTCCTACTAGGACTGTAACAGGATGGCGTGTATGTATTGATTATAGAAAATTAAATGACGCCACCAGAAAAGATCACTTTCCCTTACCTTTCATAGATCAAATGTTGGAAAGATTAGCCGGAAATAGTTACTATTGTTTTTTAGATGGATTTTCCGGATATTTTCAAATTCCAATAGCACCCGAAGATCAAGAGAAAACCACATTCACGTGCCCTTATGATACTTTTGCTTACAAACGCATGCCATTTGGACTTTGTAACGCCCCTGCAACCTTTCAAAGGTGTATGATGGCGATTTTTCATGACATGATAGATGAATGCGTGGAAGTTTTCATGGATGACTTTTCAGTCTTCGGTGATACATTTGAATCATGTCTAGTTAATCTGGAACGAATGCTTATTAGATGCGAACAATCAAATCTAGTTCTTAATTGGGAGAAATGTCATTTCATGGTTAAAGAAGGCATCGTTCTTGGACATAAAATTTCAAAAGAAGGAATTGAAGTGGATAGAGCTAAAGTAGATGTAATTGCTAAACTTCCACATCCCACCAATGTTAGAGGAGTTAGGAGTTTTCTAGGGCATGCCGGTTTTTACCGACGTTTCATAAAAGATTTTTCTAAAATTGCCACTCCTATGAATAAACTCCTAGAAAAGGATGCTCCATTCATCTTTTCAGATGAGTGTATCAAATCTTTTAATATTCTTAAAGAGAAACTCACTAATGCGCCGATCATGATAACACCAAATTGGAATCTACCATTTGAACTAATGTGCGATGCAAGTGATTTTGCAATGGGAGCCGTTTTAGGAGAAAGGATTGAAAAACGATTTCAACCTATATATTATGCTAGTAAAACGTTACAAGGAGCACAAATGAACTATACAACTACTGAAAAAGAACTCCTTGCTATTGTCTTTGCTTTTGACAAATTTCGATCATATCTCGTTCTAGCAAAAACGGTGGTCTATACCGACCATTCTGCTCTTAGATACCTATTTTCAAAACAAGATGCTAAACCAAGATTAATCCGTTGGATCTTACTCTTACAAGAGTTTGATATTGAAATCCGAGATAAAAGAGGAGCAGAAAATCTCGTCGCTGATCATCTTTCTCGTCTTGAAAATCTCGAATTAGAAGTTCTAAATGAATCGGCCATACAAGACAACTTTCCTGATGAATATCTATTGAAGATAGATTATAATGAAATCCCATGGTTTGCAGACTATGCAAACTACTTAGTTTGTGGATTCCTTGAAAAAGGATTATCGTACCAAAGACGAAAGAAATTCTTCTGTGATATAAAACACTATTTTTGGGAAGATCCACATCTGTTTAAAAGTTGTCCCGATGGAATAATACGCCGATGTGTATTTGGAGATGAAGCTAGTAAAATATTAAACCATTGTCACACAGGACCAACAGGAGGGCATTATGGGCCTCAACTAACAGCAAGAAAAGTTTATGATGCTGGATTCTATTGGCCTACAATTTACAAAGACGCACACCTTCTTTGCAAATCCTGTGATGCTTGTCAAAGGGCCGGAAAAATAAGTCAACGTGATGAAATGCCACAAAATGTCATACAAGTATGTGAAGTATTTGACATTTGGGGTATTGACTTTATGGGTCCATTTCCAAAATCTCATAATAATCTATATATACTCGTAGCCATTGATTATGTATCTAAATGGGCGGAAGCACAAGCTCTCCCAACTAACGATGCACGAGTTGTAGTCAACTTTTTAAAACGTCTTTTTGCAAGGTTTGGAACACCGAAAGCTTTAATAAGTGATCGGGGTACTCATTTCTGTAATAATCAACTTGAGAAAGTTCTTAAAAGATATGGAGTAACTCATAAAATCTCCACCGCATATCATCCACAAACAAGTTGACAAGTTAAAAATACCAACCGAGCGTTAAAACGTATTCTAGAGAAAACCGTAGGATCAAATCCGAAGGAATGGTCCATTAAATTGGAGGATGCACTCTGGGCTTTTAGAACAGCCTACAAACCTCCAATTGGAACCACACCTTTTAGAATTGTTTATGGAAAAGCATGTCATCTTCCAGTAGAAATTGAACACAAAGCATTTTGGGCTTTGAAGACATGTAATCTTGATATACATGAAGCCGGACGTCTACGATTAAGTCAACTAAACGAATTAGAAGAATTAAGACATGAAGCATACGAAAATTCGTTAATCTATAAGGAAAGAACGAAGAAATGGCATGATAAAAGAATCAGAAGTTCAAAAGAATTTAAAGAAGGAGACAGAGTTCTTCTTTTCAATTCACGATTCAAGCTATTTCCTGGAAAATTGAAATCAAGATGGTCTGGACCATTCATAGTCAAAAGAGTTTTCCCATACGGAACGATAGAATTGATAAATTCAAATGGGATTGAATTTAAAGTTAATGGTCACAGAGTTAAACATTACATACATGGTCCGATGGAAGTCGACAACGAAGTTAATCACAATTTCGACACCACAGCAAACTAAGTGTGGGGAGAATCAAGTCTTTAAAGGATAATATGTATTTCTGTTAGAGTTAGATTGTCTGTTTTCGTGTAGTTCTCGAAAATGGAACCCGAATGGTCTTTCCCTAGCAGACCCTAAAGAAGTAGTCTCCTCCCCCCATTCTGAATTTTTATTTTTTTAGGTTTTTACAAAATGAAGACTGCCTGTGAACTAAACCATGGTCTAATGCTACACGCTTTGATCACTAAACGTAATAATGACATACTACTGAGTGAAATAGTATCAGTAATCAGAGAAAGAATGGACGGAGTTAGAAAAGAATCCAGATGCGAAGATAATAAGTTACAATTTGGTAAAGGAAAATCAAAATCCGCAGCGAAAAGAAGAGCACGACACCTAGAAAGATGTCACAAATGCGGAAAATGGTCACATGGGGGTAAATGTTCAAATAATCAAACCTATTCAAATACCGAATTTGTTACTTTATGCAGAGACGGACCGTTCATATGTTTAGAAGAAAAGACACTGAATGCTCGAGGTTATGCCTATGTAGCTATGGAAAACTAATTAAACCGACTATCTTATGAAGGGGATAGATCATATAACTAAGAATACTATCTCACGGGTAAGTTTGTACAGTTTTTATTTTTTATTATTATTTTTAACCTTTTGATAATAAACGCTAATTTGTTCGCTATAAAGTATTAAATTGGTATTAAATAAAATTAGGTTTGGGGACCGAAATTATTGATATCATTCAAAAATTTATTACATCACTGCGAAATTTAACGTTTATTCTTAAGGTATAAATATCTTTAATCAATCAACCCAAAATATTTCAAAAATTCGTCATGAGTTAAATTAGGTCTTGGAATCGAAATTACTTTACCGAAAAGAGGGGCGCATATTTTTGATAATATTTGATTGATTAAAGTGGGATAAAAAGCCAAAAAGATTTTTAATTTTATTTTTACCATGTTTTTAAAATTAATATTTAAATCTTAAATTAATATTGTAAAGTTTGTAAAAACAATATATTTAAAATTATAAATATTTGAAAAATTAATATAAGTTTGGTGTGAATTTATAATATGAATTTTTAAATTTAGTTTGGTGTGAATTTTTAATTTTTAAAATATGAATTTTTAATTTTATGCATTTTAAATTGTAAGTTTGGTGTGAATTTTTAATATTAATTTTGAATTTTATATTTAAATTGTGTGAATTTAAAAACAAAAATTTACTTTATCTCATTAAGTTAAAAATATGATTTTTAAAATTCGTCGTAAGTTGAAGACTAGGTCTTTGAACCGAAATTGCTTTACCCAAGGGAGGGACGAGAACTTTTATTATCATTATTTTTAATCTTATTGAATTAAAGTATGCCAAAAACATTAAAAAAAACCCAAAAATCTTAGCTTTTAAAACAATCGCTACAAAAAGACAAATTTTAAAATTTTGTCGAGGGACGGACTAGGTCATCGATCCGAAACGACCTCGTCCTAAATAACAAGGGAAACAAAATTTTAAAATTAATTACTTAATTGTTTTAATTAGTATAAGATAAAAAAAAAAAAAAAAAACCAAACTCCGCGACTCGCGGAGTTTGAAGGGTAATTCACCGCGACTCGCGGAGGGACCAAAACCCAGAAAAAAAAATAAAACGTAAAAAACAGATCAGTTCACTCCCCACACCAAATACTGCGAAGAACACAGCGAAAAAAGCCGAAAATACACGCAAAAACACCCCAAAAATCACAATTTTTAACCGTTAATCATCAAATCTTTTACTAAAATCATGTTGAGAAGGATACTATCAAGGAATTACTCAAGAAAAACGGTAAATTTCTACACCTAAACACCATTTAATCCGAAAATTGTGTTCTTGAGCAATTTTTTCCCAATTTGATTTTGATGCTTTTTGGTGTAATTAGGCTTAAATTGTTTATGTATTATGCTTGTATAACCTAGATTGATGCTGTTTAACATGATTAGAAGCCTTAAACTTCAAATTTTGAGTAATCTAGGGTTTGTGTTCTTGAGCAAATTTGGGGCTTTTTGATATAAACAGGTTATTTCCGATTTTTGTCATGAATTGTTGCTAAATTAAGTAGTGTAACATGTCTAGGGAGTTAAATGATCCAAACTTTGACCCTAAACATGATTTTGAGAATTAAAGTGGACTTTTTCAAGTCTAAAATTCATGAACTTGATTTTTGAGAGGTAAAGCCATTTGAAACTTGTTTAATTGCTAGTAATGATTATTTTGACATGTTATTTGAGTTGAATGCTTATGAACTTGGCGAACATTTTCGTATATGCATATTTGAAAAAGTGTAGATTTGATAAAAATGTGAAAATGAGCTTAAGTTTGATATAAATTGATCATGTCATTGTAATTATTTTGATTGATGATTTTGCTGACACTAATGCATATTTGGATGCACAAAAATTGTGTTTGATGTGTTTTGCAGACTGAAAGGGGTGAATCTTCATCCCAAGCCCGCAATGCTCCTGCTGAGAATGCGGAACAACAGGAGGTGGATAACTACTACAAGCAAGATATACCTCATCCAGTCATGACATTTTCTGATATGCACTTGAAAGATTTGCACCCGAACCTAAGATTTGACAGACTTTGGATAGATTATCCAAAATAATAAAGGGGTTTGCATACTCTTCATTCTAAGGTTGTTGAGGTGCCTAGGGTCATAGAATGGGGACCATTAGAAGCTGTAGAATTGGCCGGGCCAATTAGGGAATTACTTGCACAGAGGTATGGTAATTCTACTTTTAATGACTGGGTACGTTTATTCACCATGCGTAGACCTGTATATAAAGTATGGTGTGAAGAATTGTTATGTAGTATAGAATTAAATGATCGGGTAGCTAGTTTAACCGATCGATCTTTTATTAGATTTTTGTTAGGAGGTTCGATGCGCCACATGTCTTTACTAGACATGGCTCAGGCTTTACGTATATATACGCCTGAGGAGTTAGCATCTGCCGATTGTAGAGGGTTGATACTAAATGGTAGAAAGATAGATGAAAATTTTGATACACACGGTGTATGGAGTCAAATGACAAGCCATCACTGATTCAAAGGGGGAAATTACTCTTATTTGGATATAGATAGAGCAGAATTAAGAGTGATTCATAGGTTTTTAGCTAATTCGATTACACAAAGAGGTAAGAACAAGGAAAAGGTAAATGAACAGGATTTGTTTTACCATATGTGTATTCGAGACCCACAAAGCGCTGTAAGTATACCTTATTGTGTGGGTTATTATTTATCAGCTATGGTTAGGGGGATGAGACCGCATAGCATAATAGGAGGTGGTATTTTTATTACTTTGATTGCTGAATATCTCGGTGTGGATATAAGTCGGGGGGGATTATTAGTAGAAGAACCAGAACCCCGCTATACGATAGGTTTAAATGTATACCATGGTGCGAAAGTTTTGAAGAGGCGAAATAACGCCGCAGTACAATACCATGGTAGACATCCACAGGTTGAGAGAAACCAACAGCAAGGTAATGTAGGAGGGGGAAATGAAATGCAAGAAATGCAAAGGTTTATAGCTTCACAGGAGTACGAAAAAGCTAGACAGAGAGCATTTGAGGATTGGCAAGTTCATCAAAACCAAATCATAGCTCATTGCTAACATATAGGTAGAAACTATATTCCTACACCAAAACCCATCTTCCCTCCCTGGTCTATAGAGATGCAACCACCGTATCCTACGTATAACCCTGCCGAAGCATTCTATAGCACCTATGGTTATGCTTGGAACCCCTATTGGTATCAATATCATCCCTAGTCTACTTAGTTTTATTTATTTTGTAATTTGTAATGTTGATACGTTTAATACTTATGTTAATATTGTAATAGTTTTGATAAATTTCTAACTTTTATTCTTAGATTTTAATAATTTTTGAATGTGGGGTAATATACCAAACTTCAAAAATATGTATATATGTTTGCAGTTTATCTTATGTACACAACAGGGTAAAACAACGCATTTTCAAAGACTGGCATTAAGTTCAGCAAAAGCAACTAATTTTGACGACAAGATGCAAAATATATGTGAAATAACAACAAGACGGAATGAACAAATGATGTGCACCATTTATCATTCAGCAAACAAACGCCAATATATTTGGAAACTTTGGTAAAAATTTAATCATTTTCACACAAATCACCCTCAATAATTTAAATTGTTACTGATTTCTTGCAAATGAGGGCATTGCAAGATCTTAAGTGTGGGAAGGGGTTAAATTCTTTCGGATTTTAAAATTTTTATCTTAAACACTGGGTTACCATTAAAAATACTAGTAAAGCAGTAGTTGTATTAGAATCTAGTGCTCTCTGATAATAAAGAACAGCACTAGTCTTATATACTGACTACCCAATTCTAGTAAAATTTTTCAAAATTTTCAATTAAATGAACTCAAATTCATGTTTATACATATTTATGAACGATAAAACTAGGTTTTAACACCGAAATTATTGTTACCTCAGAAAGGACATAAATTGAGAAACAAACCAAAATGTTAAAATTCATTTAAAATGGAATAGAGGACGATAAAAAGGAAAATAAAAGCCAAGTGTGGGAAAATTTACCAAGTTATTTTAAACATATGTCACATATATCTGTAACAAATAACTGAAAATACTTTTGCTTTGGACTAAACTAAACTGTTTTACCTGATTTACTGTAAGAAAGATGGATCTACACGATGAATCAATTCCATCATTAAAAGGAAGTAAAGTCTTCCGAAAAAGACACGCGCTTCTTGATTTAGGTCAAGAAGTTGTCGTCCAGACCAGCTGTAGGTTGACGAAAAATCTAGAAAAGTTATCACTAAAATCAGCAGAAAATCCACGGACCTCAGCATTAAATAGGGTTGCCAAGTGGTCAGATTTATCCTAACCATGAGAAGGATTTATCTCGTACAATGGGGGGGCACCATGCAAATTAGCTGGATAAGACTAATAAATCAGATCCCCAGAAAGGATAATCTCCTTAAAAGATCAAAAATCAGCTTTTAAGACTGATATTACTCAATCCTAGAGATTGACCTTAAAGATTGAGAATTACAAACTCATGGAATTCAATGATATCTAAACTCGAGCTTGAACGAGAAAATATTTTGATCAAAATTACAAACCGATTTGTTTTCTGAAAACCCTATTTTCAATGCGTTCATTACCATTGAACGTAAAATCCTAGGAATTCACCTGGAATTCATTAGGTCACCTGAACTAAATCGGGTGTCAACCGTAAGAACGGTGGTTGCATAGCATGGTCAAAGACAGAACCTTGTGCCAGACCGAAAAATCATAAGGGTGAGCTTTACTATTGCTCCTACCAAGGATAGTAATTGCGTCCGACACGTTATAGACCATAATTAAATGCATGTCATTAGACATTGCCTTAACAGTTGCTTGTTCAACGCTTTCCTTTACAACCGAACGGTAGTTTACCGAAAGGTAATATACGGGACAAGTAAACTAGACGTGTTGCTTTCCAAATACAAGGTTAGCAAGTGGGTGACACAAAACCATAAGTTTTGAGCTAAAATTATCAAATCTGAAACCCACCAAACCCACAAAAATATTTTGCAAACACCGGTAAAGGGTTATTCCGGAAAACTTATCTAGGGTAAAAACTAGATTTAATTTTCAAAAGATCAAATGTTTTCATAAAGATCCAATTTCCTTAATGGATCTAAATTTTTATAGTCATGTGGGACTGTAAATCATATCGTTACTACCATTGTTTATACCACCGTATAGAAATCACTGATGTACAAAGTGTGAAGAATAAAGAAGTGATTCTAGTATTTCAAGACGATATTGCTTGAGGACAAGCAACGCTCAAGTGTGGGAATATTTGATAATGCTAAAAACGAACATATATTTCATAGCATTATTCCTCAAGAAAGACAAGCTTTTAGTTGTAATTGTTCTATTTACAACTGATATTCGTTTAAATAATAAAAGGTGAAGACAAAAGACAGATTCGACGAATTGAAGACGCAAACGACCAAAAAGCTCAAAAGTACAAAATAAAATCAAAGAGGTTCCAATTATTGATAAGAAACGTCTCGAAATTACAAGAGTACAAGATTCAAAACGCAAAGTACAAGATATTAAATTGTACGCAAGGACGTTCGAAAATCCGGAACTGGGACCAGAGTCAACTCTCAATGCTCGACGCAGCGGACTAAAAATTACAAGTCAACTATGCACATAAATATAATATAATATTTAAGTAATTCTTATAATTATTTAATATATTATATTTATTTATAAAACCGTCGGTAAACAAAGAGCCAAACTTGTGTGAGCTGTAAAAGCAAACTCCGCGACTCGCAGAGTTTGAAGGCAAAATGGGCCACGACTCGCGGAGTTTGAAGGCAAAATGGGCCGCGAGTCGCGGAGGCCCAAATTCTGAAAGTCCCTATAAAGCTCGCGCATTCTGATCGTAAAAATCATCTTTTTTTCTTCTTCTCTCATAAACGTATTATATATATATATATATATATATATATATATATATATATATATATATATATATATATATATATATATATATATATATATTATAATTTTAATTTTAATTTTAATTTTAATTCTAATAATAAGGGTATGTTAGCGAATGTTGTAAGGGTGTAAGTCGAAATTCTGTCCGTGTAACGCTACGCTATTTTTAATCATTGTAAGTTATGTTCAACCTTTTTATATTAATGTCTCGTAGCTAAGTTATTATTATGCTTATTTAATCCGAAGTAATCATGATGTTGGGCTAATTACTAAAATTGGATAATTGGGCTTTGTACCATAATTGGGGTTTGGACAAAAGAACGACACTTGTGGAAATTAGACTATGGGCTATTAATGGGCTTTATATTTGTTTAACTAAATGATAGTTTGTTAATGTTAATATAAAGATTTACAATTGGGCGTCCCTATAAATTACCATATACACTCGATCGGACACGATGGGCGGGGTATTTATATGTACGAATAATCGTTCATTTAACCGGACATGGGAATGGATTAATAGCCACTAGAATAATTAAAACAGGGGTGAAATTATGTACAAGGACACTTGGTATAATTGATAACAAAATATTAAAACCTTGGATTACACTCAGTCGACATCCTGGTGTAATTATTAAACAAAGTATTAAAATCTTGTTACAGTTTAAGTCCCCAATTAGTTGGAATATTTAACTTCGGGTATAAGGATAATTTGACGAAGACACTCGCACTTTATATTTATGACTGATGGACTGTTATGGACAAAAACCAGACGGACATATTAAATAATCCAGGACAAAGGACAATTAACCCATGGGCATAAAACTAAAATCAACACGTTAAACATCATGATTACGGAAGTTTAAATAAGCATAATTCTTTTATTTCATATTTAATTTCCTTTATTTTATATTTAATTGCACTTCTAATTATCGCATTTTTATTTATTGTTATTGCACTTTTAATTATCGTACTTTTTAATTATCGCAAGTTTATTTTATCGCACTTTTATTATTCGCAATTTCATTATCGTTATTTACTTTACGCTTTAATTTAAGTCTTGTATTTATTTTTAATATTTTACATTTGGTTTTAACTGCGACTAAAGTTTTAAAATCGACAAACCGGTCATTAAACGGTAAAAACCCCCCTTTATAATAATAATATTACTTATATATATATTTGTATTTTTATAAAAGTAAACTAATATAGCGTTAAGCTTTGTTTAAAAAGATTCCCTGTGGAACGAACCGGACTTACTAAAAACTACACTACTGTACGATTAGGTACACTGCCTATAAGTGTTGTAGCAAGGTTTAAGTATATCCATTCTCTAAATAAATAAATATCTTGTGTAAAAATGTATCGTATTTAAAAGTATTTCCTGCTAAAATTTAATAGTATTTTATACCCCTTAGCTTTGACATTAGGGTCTCCGGTTCTCTAAATCGATTAATGATCAAACCACAATCATCAAGATATACCAGGTCACTGATGCATCATCATCATCGTTAATCATCATCAACCGTTCCCAAATTCGATCCAATAATCAGTCAGGTATGCAATCGATTTATTTGTATTCCAATAGTTCTTTTAATTCCTGTACGATTTCTATTTAATTGTTTGATAGATCAATAATAGCAATAAATGATATTATTGGTGGTTTGATAATGACGGAAATTGGAAAAGTTAAAGAAATTGCTTAACAGTGATCTTTTTATGTTGTTTAGGTTATTCATGACTGAAGTTGAAACTATTGGTATACAATAACCGTAACGATGTTAGTTTGGGTGTGGTGTTTTTGAGCAGAAAACAAATACAGACAGGATCATGGCAGGGCTGCAGATGTTTGTAGTCCGAATGAGGTAACCATCGATTATGTATAGATATAGGTACTTATGTATCTATACTGATAGATTATAGATATAGATATGTGTGTAAATATAAACCTTAATGTTTGAATCTGAAAATATTTTTGTGTGTGTAAAGTGTGTGAGATTTTATGTAAATGATGTCTTGTTTTTGTTTTGAAGAAGATATGACACAGGTTGGTTAATGGTTGTAGTTGGTTGCAGTGGTGATAAAAGTATAACAGTTGAGGATGGAAGATAACGGAATCAAGAAGTGAAGGTGATGTTTGAGATCAAAACATAGAAACAGAAGAATAGCTGTAGTAGTAGCTGGCTAGTCTTGTATCAGTTGAGAAAAAAAAACAATATGAACTTACCCAGGATAGTAGTAGCAAGTATTGCAGCTCACAGAAATCAATACGGATAACAGCAGCTTGTAATAGTTGAAGGGTGGTGGTTGTTGATGAATTTCGAATGAAACAGAGGAAACAATCAATGTCAGGTATAGCAGCAAGTGTTATGCAGTTTGCAATGGTGCAACAGGGAGACATGAGCAGCAGTAAGGCAGTTTAAGGGTTCAACGTTTTATATTTTGAGGTTCACGAATCAGTAAGATGAAATGGATTTTTTTTGTAATTCTTATATGCATATGTATAGATATTATAGTAGTTTATGATATATAAAGGAACACAAAAAGTAATCGTAGTTGGTAATTGATAAGTGATGTTGTATAGTATCAATTACCAACTGGCATGGCTTGGTTTATAGCAATTGGATTGATAGAAAAATTAATTGTTTATAGAAAAGTTAAAGTAAGATTTTGATTGTACAATCTATCTTGGTGTTTGACGTTTTCATAGACAGAAACAAAAGTCCATACAGTATAAAGACTAAATAAGATTGACTTCAAATTCTGTTATTTGATTTTATGCATATAATATATATAATTATTTAGTAAATATTTATAATAATAATAATTCATTTACTATTATTAATAATACTAAAATGATAATAATATTATTAATATCAAGTATAGTAATAGTTGTTAGTAAAAATATTAAAAGTATAAAAGTATTTTACAATTAATTTCAGTTAACTTGATATAAATTTAATACCATTATTAGTAAAAATAAATAATGATATTTATAATGGTAATTATCAAAATGATGATAATAATAATATATAATACTACTATAAGTAATATTGTAGACATAACAAGTTATACTAATTTTATATCTATGTATTATATATCACAAATAATAATATTGATATTTAACATTAATATTAATAATAATTAAAGTAAATACAATAATATATAATAATTATACATAAACTAATAATTAAATTTAATATATTTATATATTATTATTTATGTCATATTGCTAATATATTCAATAATATATATTAAATATTTATTATATATTTTTAATATATATATATATACACTTTAATAGTAACTTAGTTATTTTATGTATTACTTTAAATATTCATTTTAATTCAAATGATTAAATTGTATTTTATATTTTAATTTATTATGCATACTATTATTTATATTTACATATGTATACACATTCAAAATTATTTACAGCAGAAGTTCGTGAATCGTCGGAAATCGTCAAACGTCAAATGGATGCATGAACACAGTTCAAAGTTTATGAGACTTTAACATTACACCTTCTGCTTATCATGTCGGAAACTTACTAAGATTAAGTTTAAATTTGGTCGGAAATTCCCGGGTCATCACATACTATTGGTATATACACTCCAATGATCAGCTCTTAGCAGCCCATGTGAGTCACCTAACACATGTGGGAACCATCATTTGGCAACTAGCATGAAATATCTCATAAAATTACAAAAATATGAGTAATCATTCATGACTTATTTACATGAAAACAAAATTACATATCCTTTATATCTAATCCATACACCAACGACCAAAAACACCTACAAACACTTTCATTCTTCAATTTTCTTCATCTAATTGATCTCTTTCAAGTTCTATCTTCAAGTTCTAAGTGTTCTTCATATATTCTACAAGTACAAGTTACATAAAATCAAGAATACTTTCAAGTTTGCTAGCTCACTTCCAATCTTGTAAGGTGATCATCCAACCTCAAGAAATCTTTGTTTCTTACAGTAGGTTATCATTCTAATACAAGGTAATAATCATATTCAAACTTTGGTTCAATTTCTATAACTATAACAATCTTATTTCAAGTGATGATCTTACTTGAACTTGTTTTCGTGTCATGATTCTGCTTCAAGAACTTCGAGCCATCCAAGGATCCGTTGAAGCTAGATCCATTTTTTCTCTTTTCCAGTAGCTTTATCCAAGGAACTTAAGGTAGTAATGATGTTTATAACATCATTCAATTCATACATATAAAGCTATCTTATTCGAAGGTTTAAACTTGTAATCACTAGAACATAGTTTAGTTAATTCTAAACTTGTTCGCAAATAAAAGTTAATCCTTCTAACTTAACTTTTAAAATCAACTAAATACATGTTCTATATCTAACTGATATGCTAACTTAATGATTTAAAACCTGGAAACACGAAAAACACCGTAAAATCGGATTTACGCCGTCGTAGTAACACCGCGGGCTGTTTTGGGTTAGTTAATTAAAAACTATGATAAACTTTGATTTAAAAGTTGTTATTCTGAGAAAATGATTGTTATTATGAACATGAAATTATATCCAAAAATTATGGTTAAACTCAAAGTGGAAGTATGTTTTCTAAAATGGTCATCTAGACGTCGTTCTTTCGACTGAAATGACTACCTTTACAAAACGACTTGTAACTTATTTTTCCGACTATAAACATATACTTTTTCTGTTTAGATTCATAAAATAGAGTTCAATATGAAACAATAGCAATTTGATTCACTCAAAACGGATTTAAAATGAAGAAGTTATGGGTAAAACAAGATTGGATAATTTTTCTCATTTTAGCTACGTGAAAATTGGTAACAAATCTATTCCAACCATAACTTAATCAACTTGTATTGTATATTATGTAATCTTGAGATACCATAGACATGTATACAATGTTTCGACCTATCATGTCGACACATCTATATATATTTCGGAACAACCATAGACACTCTATAAGTGAATGTTGGAGTTAGCTATACAGGGTTGAGGTTGATTCCAAAATATATATAGTTTGAGTTGTGATCAATACTGAGATACGTATACACTGGGTCGTGGATTGATTCAAGATAATATTTATCGATTTATTTCTGTACATCTAACTGTGGACAACTAGTTGTAGGTTACTAACGAGGACAGCTGACTTAATAAACTTAAAACATCAAAATATATTAAAAGTGTTGTAAATATATTTTGAACATACTTTGATATATATGTATATATTGTTATAGGTTCGTGAATCAACCAGTGGCCAAGTCTTACTTCCCGACGAAGTAAAAATCTGTGAAAGTGAGTTATAGTCCCACTTTTAAAATCTAATATTTTTGGGATGAGAATACATGCAGGTTTTATAAATGATTTACAAAATAGACACAAGTACGTGAAACTACATTCTATGGTTGAATTATCGAAATCGAATATGCCCCTTTTTATTAAGTCTGGTAATCTAAGAATTAGGGAACAGACACCCTAATTGACGCGAATCCTAAAGATAGATCTATTGGGCCTAACAAACCCCATCCAAAGTACCGGATGCTTTAGTACTTCGAAATTTATATCATATCCGAAGGGTGTCCCGGAATGATGGGGATATTCTTATATATGCATCTTATTAATGTCGGTTACCAGGTGTTCACCATATGAATGATTTTTATCTCTATGTATGGGATGTGTATTGAAATATGAAATCTTGTGGTCTATTATTATGATTTGATATATATAGGTTAAACCTATAACTCACCAACATTTTTGTTGACGTTTTAAGCATGTTTATTCTCAGGTGATTATTAAGAGCTTCCGCTGTCGCATACTTAAATAAGGACGAGATTTGGAGTCCATGCTTGTATGATATTGTGTAAAAACTGCATTCAAGAAACTTATTTTGTTGTAACATATTTGTATTGTAAACCATTATGTAATGGTCGTGTGTAAACAGGATATTTTAGATTATCATTATTTGATAATCTACGTAAAGCTTTTTAAACCTTTATTGATGAAATAAAGGTTATGATTTATTTTAAAATGAATGCAGTCTTTGAAAAACGTCCCATATAGAGGTCAAAACCTCGCAACGAAATCAATTAATATGGAACGTTTTTAATCAATAAGAACAGGACATTTCAGTACCCCCTTCATTGTTCTCGGGTCCGTTTCTCGTCTTCATACTATAAAACGGAAAAGATTAAGCAACGAATGAAAGGACTTAACACATAGGTATATACATATACACCACACTACCCCATCTTGCTCAACAATCATCGTACATCGCTTGTTTGACACGATTTGAACCCGTAACAATGGTAGCTAATCATTGTTACGTGAGCACATCGCATTAACTTGCTAGTACAACGTCTATCTCGCTTGATGATTGCTAACATATAACGACCCGTCAAAATTGCTATTGACGCGGCACGTTAATCATTGATTCCACAGTGAGGTTTTGACCTATATATGATACGTTTTGATAAAATATTGCATTCATTAAAATAAGTGACTTTCTAAACATAGAAAGTTATAAATATGTGGGCGAGTGCTTAGGTATAAGCAAAACCCCAAAATACATAAGTCTTTAATTTACAGGTTGACATCATAGTCCAATTATTTATTACACAACGCAGTTTTATTTTGAATACAATAAACTTTGTACAAAGCATGAGAGACTCCATACAGGCAACAAGCACATCACAGCGAAAGCAGTCTAAGGACCTGAGAATAAAACATGCTAAAAAGTCAACACGAATGTTGGTGAGTTATAGGTTTAATTGCTCGAGTCATAAACATATATAAAGATAGACCACAAGATTTCATCAAAAGTTTATCAATAGATTCTACGTAACAGAGCACCCTGGTAACTAAACTTAACGCTATAGTGATAATTACCCCATTCATTTTAATACACGCAAACCAACGTGTCTTAAACTCAAATAACATACGTCCGTTAAAAGGCTAGTGCTCTAGCTCGGTCAGGGATGTCAAGCCCTATGGATCCATATACAATTATTCGCGCCCACCAGTCCATATCCTATGTACTGGCAGCTACTAGTTACCAAAGCTAAGGGATTTTCGGTTTAACTCAGTGTAGAATTTAGTATGTACTTGTGTCTTATTGCGTTTAAAATAAATTTCATGTATTCTCAGCCCAAAAATATTTAAAGTATTTAAAAAGGGAGACTATAAACTCATGGTTCAATATTGGGATTCAATATTGTAGGAAAATTGCATAGACGTAATGATGATAAACGACTGTATAGTTGACCTTGGATTCAAGAACAATACCCCGAACACTACCCAATATTTCCTTAGTTTAAAACAGTTTGAAACCCGAATTAAAACACCCTCGTATATACCTTATTATTATTAAACTTAAATTAAAATTTTAATTATAATTATAAATAATATTTAGATCACAGAAAAAGAGAAAGAAAGATGGTGTATGTAAAATCGTTGAGCAAGCTGGCATTTTATAGTACTTTTCCGTTTACTGTAGCTCATGCGATCGCATGAGTTTTCAGTGTTTTTGCCATGTGATCGCATGGCCGCCTTATCCGTTTTTGTTTGCTAGTTCCTCGACATCAAATAGTGTACTGTAGCAATAGTGTTTTACTATAGCAAATAGTGTACTGTAGCAAATAGCGCTACTGTAGCAAATAGGGGTATTGTAGCAATTCACTGTAGCACTGTAGCAAAATACGGTTTCACTGTAGCAAATATTGTTTTACTGTAGCAAAGTCATTTTTACTGTAGCAAATTGTGTTTTACTGTAGGAAAGTCGTTTTTACTTGTACATATATATATATATATATATATACATACATATAATTGTTCATGAATCATCGAGAGTAGTCAAGGGTAATTGTATATATGAAACAGTTCTAAAATTTTGAGACTCAATCTAACAGACTTTGTTTAACGTGTCAAAATAATAAATCGTATAGAGAATTGGGTTAAATAAGTCAAAATTTTCCGGGTCATCATAGTACCTCCCCGTTAAAGAAAATTTTGACCCGAAATTTTGAGTAGTACCTGTTTCATGAGCGATATCAGTGAACAAATGTTGATACTTTTGCTTCATTTGATCTTCACGTTCCCAAGTAAACTTGGGTCCTCGTATTGCGTTCCAACGAACTCTAACTATCGGTATTTTGCTTTGTTTTAATTGTTTGACCTCAAGGTCTATGATTTCAACAGGTTCTTCGACAAAATAGAATTTATCATTGATTCGTATTTCGTCAAGAGGAATTACGACATCCTCTTCAGCTAAACATTTCTTCAAATTTGACACATGAAATGTGTCGTGAACACTACTAAGTTCTTGCGGTAGCTTTAATCGATAAGCAACTGCTCCAATTCTTTTGGTGATTTTAAAGGGTCCTACGTACCTAAGACTTAGCTTTCCTCGTTTACCGAATCGTACAACGCCTTTCCAGGGTGACACTTTCAACATGACTTTGTCGCCCACTTGAAATTCTAGTGGTTTTCTTGTTACATCAGCATAACTCTTTTGGCGACTCATGGCCGTTTTCAATCGCTGTTGTATTTGAATGATCTTGTCGGTGGTTTCATGAATAATTTCTGGTCCAGTAAGTTGTCTTTCTCCTACTTCACTCCAACAGATAGGAGATCTGCACTTTCTACCGTAAAGTGCTTCAAATGGCGCTGCGTTGATGCTCGTATGATAGCTGTTATTGTATGAAAATTCTGCCAACGGTAATTGTCGATCCCAACTGGTTCCAAAGTCAATCACGCATGCCCGTAATATGTCTTCCAATGTTTGTATTGTTCTTTCACTTTGACCATCTGTCTGTGGGTGATAAGCGGTGCTCATATCTAATCGAGTTCCCAATGCTTTTTGTAATGACTGCCAAAAACATGACGTGAATTGGGTATCGCGATCAGATATGATAGAGATGGGTACACCATGCCTGGAAACTACTTCCTTCAAATATAGGCGTGCTAATTTCTCCATACTGTCTGTCTCCTTTATTGGTAGAAAGTGAGCTGATTTAGTTAGACGATCAACTATCACCCAAATAGTATCATGACTACTTGCAGTCCTTGGCAATTTTGTAATGAAATCCATGGTTATTCTTTCCCATTTCCACTGCAGAATTTTCGGTTGTTGCAGTAATCCTGACGGCTTTTGGTGCTCAGCTTTGACCTTTGCACACGTCAAACATTTGCTTACATAAGTAGCAATTTCTGTCTTCATATTAGGTCACCAATAGAACTTCTTGAGATCGTGGTACATTTTTCCATTTCCTGGATGAGTTGAGTACCTCATTTTGTGTGCTTCATCCAGTACTAGTTGCCTTAGGTTACCATGTTTTGGTACCCATATTCTACCAGCAAAATACAGGGTTCCATCGGCTTTTACTTCAAGTTGTTTTTCTAATCTTTTGCTCATTTCACCTTTTTCATTTTCTTCTTTTAAGGCCTCTAACTGTGCTGCTTGAATTTACTTTGTGAGATCAGTATGAATTGTAATATTCAAAGCTAGGACCCTAAGAGGTTTTACTCTTTCTTTCCGACTTAGGGCATCAGCCACAACATTAGCCTTTCCGGGGTGGTAACGGATTTCACAATCGTAATCGTTTAACAACTCTACCCAGCGACGTTGCCTCATATTGAGTTGTTTTTGATCAAAAATATGCTGAAGACTCTTATGGTCAGTGTACACTGTACACTTGGTGCCATATAGATAGTGTCTCCAAATTTTGAGTGCAAAAACTACTGCTCCAAGTTCCAAATCGTGCATCGTATAGTTCTTTTCATGAATTTTTAGTTGTCATGAGGCATATGCGATAACGTTTGTGCGTTGCATTAATACACATCCTAAACCTTGGCGCGAAGCGTCACAATAGATCACGAAATCATCATTCCCTTCTGGTAATGACAAAATGGGTGCAGACGTTAACTTCTTCTTTAATAACTGGAATGAGGATTCCTGTTTCGTGGACCAATCATACTTCTTTCCCTTTTGAGTCAATGCAGTTAAGGGTTTGGAAATTCTAGAGAAATCTTGAATGAATCTTCGGTAGTAACCAGCAAGACCTAAGAATTGGCGGATTTGTGTTGGAGTCTTCGGTGTTTCCCATTTACTAATGGCTTCGATCTTGGCAGGGTCAACTTTAATTCCATGTTTACTGACAACATGGTCCAAAAACTGTACTTCTTGTAACCAGAAATCACACTTTGAAAATTTTGCATACAATTCTTCTTTCTTGAGTATCTCTAGTACCAGTCTTAAGTGTTGCTCATGTTCTTCCTTGTTCTTCGAATAAATCAATATGTCGTCGATAAAAACAATGACAAATTTGTCTAAATACGGTCTACAGATGCGATTCATTAGATCCATGAATACTGCTGGAGCATTAGTTAATCTAAAAGGCATGACTAAAAATTCATAGTAAACGTAACGGGTTCTGAACGCGGTTTTAGGAACATCTTCTTCCTTCACTCTCAGCTGATGATATCCGGAGCGTAGATCAATCTTAGAATAAACACTTGATCCTTGCAATTGATCAAACAGATCATCAATCCTCGGTAATGGGTACCGATTCTTGATCGTTAATTTGTTTAATTCTCGGTAATCTATGCACATTCTCATAGATCCATCCTTCTTCTTGACGAACAGAATAGGAGCACCCCAAGGTGAAAAACTGGGACGAATAAATCCACGGTCCGATAATTCTTGCAACTGGTTTTGTAATTCTTGCAATTCTGAAGGTGCAAGTCTATATGGAGATTGGGCTACAGGTGCAGCTCCTGGTATGAGATCAATCTGGAATTCTACACATCTATGTGGAGGTAGCCCCGGTAATTCTTCTGGAAATACTCCGGGATATTCTCTTACAACCGGCATGTCATCAATGCTTCTTTCTTTAGTATCGATCTTCTTTACATGTGCCAGAATAGCATAACAACCTTTTCTTATAAGTTTCTGGGCCTTCATACAGCTGATAAGGTTCAGCTTCGAGTTGCTCTTCTCCCCATAAATCATTAATGACATTTCATCCTTACGAGTAATGTGGATTGCTTTCTCAGCGCAAACAACTTCTGCTCTTGTTTTGGACATCCAGTCCATGCCAACGATTACGTCAAAACTTCCTAATTCTACGGGTATCAAATCGATTTTGAAGGTTTCACCAGCGAGATTTATTTCGCAACCATGGCAAATTTTATCGGCTTTTATCAGTTTACCATTAGCTAATTCAATAGTATATTTATCATCTAGAGGTAATGATGCACATTTTAGTTTAGAACTAAAGTCTTTACACATATAACATCTATCAGCACCCGTATCAAACATAATAGAAGCTAGTTGATTATTAACGGTAAACGTACCCGTGACAAGATTAGGATCCTCACGTGCTTCACTGGTACTAACATTAAATGCCCTCCCACGTGCGGGTTCTTTGTTCTTCTCCTTATCAGGGCATTGATTTATAAAGTGACCAGACTTCCCGCATCCAAAACATTTCTTGACATCGGTCAATTTTGTCTTTACTTCATAAACGGTGGCATAACAATCTTTCGCCACATGTCTTTCTTGTTGCACTTATCACAGACCACTTGGTAATAACTTGCATGATGTGTGTAACATCTTTTGCAGAATGGATGGGGTCCCTTATAGTTTGGACTTGCAGTTGCCCCATCTTGTTTACCTTTAAAAGTTTCTTGTTTCTTTAGGTGAGTACTTTTACCCTTATAGTCTTCGCATTTCCTCTTTCCTTCAGTTGTCTTGACTTCGGTAATTGGTGCCTTAATCGAACTCTCTGTGATCTGGTCCATGAGTTCGTGTGCCATTGTCGTGGCTTCCTGCATTGTATTCGGTTTGGACGATGTAACATTTCCTTTGATATTGATCGATAAACCGTCAATATACATTTCTATCTTTTATTTCTCGTTTGGAACCAATTTGGGACACAACAAGGCTAGTTCCATGAAACGCTTTTCGTAGTTATTGAGATTCGCGCCAAAAACCTTCAGATTACGTAACTCAGTTTCCATTTTTCTGATCTCATTTCGAGGACAGTACTCCTCGATTAGCATCTTTTTTAGTTCTTCCCAAGAGATATCATATGCCGTATCTACTCCTTCTGCTTTAGCATAATTGTTACACCAAGTAAGTGCACCGTTTTGCAACGTGCACGAAGCATACTTTGACTTGTCTCCGTTCGCACAATTACTGATTTTGAAAACGGACTCCATCTTTTCAAACCATCGGGTTAGACCGACTGGTCCCTCGGTTCCACTAAACGTCTGTGGTTTGCATCCTTGAAAAGTTTTGTATGAGCATCCGTTTCGTGAGTTTGTGTTTACGGCTGCTGCTTTGGCTGCTGCTTCGGCCGTTGCTTTTGCTGCTTCAGCTGCAGCAATTCTTTCATTCACACGTTTCTCGATTAGTTCCTCAAACTCAGCATCCGACATTTGAGACATGTTTCTTCAATAAACACAACAGAGATAATTTAATCATATAGCATATTATAGGTAAAATGAGTTGTCAATAGTTAATCGTAGCATATTAATAATATGAACCAATTATTATAAAAGCTTTTTCTTCTTATTAGCAATTTATAATTATTTCTAGGGTATTACATACCCGTTAAGTTCATACATAATAGCTAGTACAAGGAATTAACTACTAAAATCCTAATAATATTCCACTATGAAAAATTATAGCGATTTACTACGTTATCATGTAATAATAATAAGAAGTAGTAATAATACAAATAATCATTCCATGCATTTATTATTAATAAACCAAAATAATACAATACCATACAATACCGATATTTTACATATGCTTATTTTACATAACAAGATAGAGTAGCACACATAAGCAATAGAATAGTGTGACGACCCGAAAATTTCCGACTAAATTTAAACTTTATCTTTATATTATTCTGACACGATAAGCAATGTTTGTTAAGTTAAATCTCAAGGATTTTAAACTATGTTTATACATTCATTTAAACCTCGACCAAATTCCAATGATTCACGAACCATTAAATGAACATATATGAATATGTATGTATATGTGTATATGTTATAAATTGAAAATGTCAACAAAGTATTTAAAAGTATAATGCTTTATATGAACGTATTTGTTTCAATATGATTATCGACGAAATTAAAAAAAATATATTAAATGATTGAATTATCAGAAACATTGAATTATGATTACAAGTCTCTGTTGAGAGGTCCACTATGATTTGAGAAATCTATTCCTCTTAACGATATTCGAAATAATTTGTAAAGCTATTTATAAATAAAAATAAAAAGTGTCATTTACGAAAGTTAGACAAAAGCTAGTGGAGAATTGGTTTCCATAATATTCTATTAATCTATTTTCAAACGTACAAAAACGTTTTCAGTTTAAAAAAACTTTATTATTAAACTTTTATAAATATCTAGAATCACTTTTGACAACTCATTACTTAACCAGTATAATAAATATAACGATATTTATATTTTATTTCATTAAATATATATTACGATTTAAATTAATATTATATATATTTATACACGTATTATACATACATAGTTTTTATACTTTTACTATACTTTAACTTTACCTTTACTTTACTTTTACTTTACTTTAACTTTAATAATTCACTTTAATAATTCATACTTTAATAATTCACTTTAATAATTCATACTTTAATAATTCACTTTAAGAATTCATACTTTAATAATTCACTTTAATAATTCATACTTTAATAATTCACTTTAATAATTCATACTTTAATAATTCAAAAATCTATTATAAATAGAATTCAATAGGTTTCATTATTTCATAGAAACTTGAAAATATATTTCTCTAAACTCTCTCAATCGATTATATATATATATATATATATATATATATATATATATATATATATATATATATATATATATATATATATATTTTTGCTCTGTATTATTTCAAGATATTATTAGTATACATAAAATATTACGATGGAGTGATGTCCGAGTGATTTCAAAATAGTTTTTTGAATGAGTCGAAGCTAAGGAAATTATGGGTTATAGCTATGGAAGTGATGGGTATGGTTCATGGGTATGCTCGTGAGGTCAATCTAGTGTTTATCATCTCCGTTGCGTCTACGTACTTTCCTGCAATATTGAATCTCAATATTGATACGTGAGCACTCATAACTTAACTTTTATATATCAATAGTGTATCCCTGACTAGTGCTCGAGTATATAGGATTATACATGCTTGTACATTCGATATTGTCCTTAGATAGGTTTGTTGAATCCTGAATTAGATACATATGCTACTGAGATAGGGTATATGATATGCATGTCATTGGAAAGCTAGCGAAAAATTACGAACTTTTCATTTAGATATCGAATGGTTTCGATGAACGGATTTGAAGTTATAGTCAACTGAATTTTAGTATTATTGTTAAAATGATTATTATTACTATCGTCGTTATTATTTTAATAGAAATATCATTGTTATTATAAAATATAATTATTACTATTATGTTAGTATTATCATTTTATCATAATAACATTTTTAGTAAATATAAATATTGTTATTTTTTTATAGAATAATAATAATTATTATTACAAAATAATACAACTTTTACTTATTATTATTATGATCAATATTATTTTATCAAATAAATAGGGGATACAAAGATATTTTTCACCACGCGTAATATAATTACATTAATAATACTTACCACTATAGTTTTAAGATATTAAGTGAACTTTATAAATTTTACTACTTAAGATATATAAAAGTATATTTTATCATATATAAACGTTAATATAAATTTTTATTAATAAATGACTTTTATTATTATAAAATCTAATAAATATATTTAAATATATAAAACGACTATAGTTAAGTTATATAATAAACACGTATAAATTTTAGAAGTCATTTTGGGTCAAGTTGACTTTTGTTGACTTTTGCATATTAGTCTCGAGCATTAGGATTGTGGTACACTATGACTTGACCAAAAATTGTTAGACAAATATTGACCAACATATAAATATATATAATTAATATAGGTTCGTGAATCCGAGGCCAACCTTGCACTTGTTAAATGACGCTATATGTATTTTTACTACGAAATACAGTATGGTGAGTTTCATTTGCTCCCTTTTTAATTGCTTTTGCAATATATATTTTTGGGCTGAGAATACATGCACTGTTTTATAAATGTTTTATGAAGTAGGCACAAGTACTAAAACTAATTCTATGTGGGTTTAAACCAGAAATATACCCTTAGCTTGGTAACATTAAACTACTTGTCTATGTACGGTAGGCGCGAATCCTAAAGATAGATCTATTGGGCCTGACAAACCCCATCCTGACTATGGGATGCTTTAGTACTTCGAGGTTATTTTAAACACACCTGATCTGGTGTACTTCAGAGGGTAAAACATGAATGTTAAGGCTTATTACCGGGTGCCTACAACTTATAGAATAATTTTATACACTTGCGAGTGTACATATATTTATAAACGGAAATCTTGTGGTCTATTAATATATTGAAATGATTGTTATGATAAACCTATGAACTCACCAACCTTTTGGTTGACACTTTAAAGCATGTTTATTCTCAGGTATTAAAGAAATCTTCCGCTGTGCATTAACTCATTTTAAGGATATTACTTGGAGTCATTCATGGCATATTTTGAAAGACGTTGCATTCAAGTCATTGAGTTCATCAAGATTATTATTAAGTCAATTATAGTTGGATGTATTATGAAATGGTGTGCATACCGTCAATTTTTGTTGTAAAGAAAGTTTGTCTTTTAAAAACGAATGCAATGTTTGTAAAATGTATCATATAGAGGTCAAATACCTCGCGATGTAATCAACTATTGTGAATCGTTTATAATGTATATGAACGGGTCCTTTCAGTTGGTATCAGAGCGGTGGTCTTAGCGAACCAGGTCTGCATTAGTGTGTCTAACTGATAGTCATTAGGATGCATTAGTGAGTCTGGACTTCGACCGTGTCTGCATTTCAAAAGTTTTGCTCATCATTCTTGTCAGAAATTACCTGCTTATCATTCTTAGTCTAGACACATCTTATTGCATTGATTGCATGAATAGTGTATAGACAAAATTCATATCTTAGCGTATCTGCTAATTCATATCTTAGCATATCTGTTACTGTAAACTTTGCCTGACATATTCCGTAAATTCCTCCGTAATCTACGAAACCTTTTGCTCTATATAATTAGAATACCACCCGATAGCCGGAAAATCATTTCATATCCAAAAATTCTTTATTCAATCATACGAAATGGAATTCGTCATTAGTTCAAGTCCCTCGGATTCCGAAATGGAATCCCACTCAAGTTCCGAAAGCAGTGTGACCGGAATGGATCAACCAATTAGTCATCATCTATTCTGGATGAATTGGGGATTGGTTCGTAGCCTCCTTAATCATTGGAGACAAGAAGAAGGTGACCCCTTCCATCCACCACATTGCCCTCTTGGCGAAGAACCTGAAGCACTTACCGGCGAACCTATTCGAAACACCATTTTCTCTCTTATTTCTAGAGTATCTCGTCACGATTACATACTACACCAAATTCTAGATTTTATTTATCCGCTCGTCCGAACCGACAATCACCCCGGTGTAATAGAAGAAGTCAACGAGCTTCGTGCTCGGGTAGTAGCTTTGGAGAATATGGTGCAAAGGTTACAAACACCAGCAGCAGCACCAGCAGCATAAACAGTACCACCATCAGCAACACCAACAGTACCATTTGTGACGACCCGAGAATTTCCGACTAAATTTAAACTTAATCTTTATATGTTTCCGACACGATAAGCAAAGTCTGTAAGGTTAAGTCTCCAAAAGTTTAAACTGTTCATTTAACCTGTGACTATTCTCGACGATTCACGAACCACTATTTGTAAATAGATACATAAATATTTAAACATATGAATATATATAATAACAATTTGAAATATAATTTGAAATATTATATGTTGTTGTTATTAAAGCTAAGTATATAAAATAAAATAAAAATACGATATTATGATAATTAATATTTAAAACATATCTATGTATATAAATAAAGTATATTAAATATATATTTTGTGATTTCGAATTTATTTCGTAAACGTTGGTAACGCTCAAATGTTATTAAATGAATAGTAAATGAGTAAAGAAGGAACTTATGTAATTTTAAAATAAATGGTGATCCGAAAATGAGCTATATAAATTAGAGGTTTATTACAAATATATTTAATAGCTATTTGTTAGATTTTAACACTCTGTATATTTTACTTGGGATTGAGCACTAATAAAATATCAACCTTTTTGGTCACGTTTCAAATAATTAATAACTAAAATAAATAAATATACTTAAATTAAAAATAATGGGATTTTTATTTTTACCCGTCACTAATTTACAACATAGCACAATATATCACTCCGTGGGAAATTGTCGGTAGAGTAGAACATGAATGAGACTACTGTTAATTATTTAAATTCTTTCTTCACAAGTTGCAATTATCAAATTATGATTATAACTGTCTCGTTCAAATATGAATCTTCATGCAAGTGGAATTTCACTGTTTATATATATATATATATATATATATATATATATATATATATATATATATATATATATATATATATATATATATATATATATCCTTGTTTTCTTTCTTTCTTTTCAAACAAGAAGACCCACGATGGGTTGATTTATATTTGGCCGACAAGTTTCATCCCACTTGATATATACTTACACATTTATGATTTGAATTATTATTATTATATTTATTATTTTATTATATCTAATATCTATATATATTTTTTTGTATCCTTAGAATATGAATTCAAAAAAACACAACAAACCCCACTTGCAAGATGGTAATTATTCGTTTCTGTTCTTGATCACTGCTAACCACTATTCTTGATTGATTATCATTCCAATCACCATGTTATAATATATATATATATATATATATATATATATATATATATATATATAAGTGTACCTATTTGATTAAATCACTAAACCACATATCAACTAGTTTCTTTGCTGGGTTACTTGAGCACCATTATCAACCACCTCACCTTCACTCTCTCTACAATTCATCACCAAACCCGCCATCTACAACTCCTTCGAATCTGCTGCATCTTGTCTTATGCATACATTCGATGACTCAAAACAGCCTACAACTATTCTTCTACTCTTGTTTCGTGAATCAACAAGCTCTCAAGGACCACTATAAGACCACCACTAGCTCGTCACTTTTGTCTCCCTTCTTTTTCGCTAAATCCCACTACAACCATTAACCCACTTGTGTAATTATGATTCAGTTACATCTGTTTTTTGATCACGCCTACAAGTGAACTTTATTTGCTACTTGGTTTGTTGCTTGATCAAACCCAAGATCACCACTCCATTAAAACACCTGCTCGTTATCACCACCTCCCACCAATCTCACACTGATCTTTAATCTTCGAACAAGAACACCAACACATCATGAAACCGTTTGTTGTTCGCTACTTTTGTTCTATTTAAATCATCACCTCTCATCCACCTAGAACCGCCACCCAACACCATTCTCTACCACCTCACCACATCTCTTACACTCCCTCTTCTCTCTATCTCTAAAGAGTTTTTTTTTTATATTTTAAACCACGGTACACCACTGTTATTTTGTTACTTCTGTAGTTGCTGCTAAACAGCTGTTTCCCTGTCGATCACCAAATCAAATGACCCAGTATGATGCAAACTGATGCGTTCTCCTGTTTCAGTTCCAGCCGAATGATAATATTATAAAAACAAAGGTGATAATCACTGGTTAATAATAGTAATTTGATAATGATGTTTCCATGTGAGCATGATTATGATATTGAAACAGAAAGATAATAAAGTGGTTGAGCTGTAAAGTTATTTAGTTGAGCTGTATGTTTTTTTTAAAACAAATATCACGGCTGTCCACAAACAGGCGCATATAAACTAGTGCTCTAATAGACTAATTTGGCTCCAATTTGATTTATCTATCGGGCCGTGATCTTTTTCATTATTTGGACCGTGATCCTTTTAATTATTGGGCCGTAAATACTTGGCCTAACAAACAAGGGTCGAGACTTGCAAGGCCATTATTTTTTTCGGGATCCTGCTCAACAACTCAAAACACACATTATTTAGTTTAGATGTTGATGATGAGTTAAGATGTTTTACGATGATGATACATATATAGTTGATGATGATGATTAAGATAGATAATTAATTGATGATGATATTTACGTGAATGATATAGATGATACATAGAATCATAAATGAAGGTGATGTCGTGATAATGAAGAAATGAATATGTGACAATATGATCATGATACATGAGATTATGATTCTGTGATTGATACATACGATAGGAGGAAGTTGTTTTGATGATAGTTTGATTAGGAAATTTAAAGGATGATGATAATTGAATTAGGAAAATGGAATCAGACATATAGATGGGTTATATAGCTTTTAATCCGAAATTATTTCAAGAATGAACAAACAGAGGATTGATTAGTGGTGTTTGGTTTAACCGAGAGGTCTCGGGTTCGAGCTCGGGCAGCGGCAGTTTATTTTTGAAGCATTTCCTTTAAGGTAGTTATTATTATTATTATTATTATTATTATTATTATTATTATTATTATTATTATTATTATTATTATTATTATTATTATTATTATTATTATTATTACTATTATTATTTTTATTATTATTATTATTATTATTATTTTCATTAACATGATTTTTATATATAATTTTATTTACATTATTTAATTATCACTATTATTATTATTATCATTAGTATTATTATTATTACATTATTATTATTTATACTACAAACTTAATAATATTATTGTATAAATATTACATATAACAAATTATTGACTTTTGATATAATACCAACTATATATATATATATATATATATATATATATATATATATATATATATTGTAATATAACTATATATATGAATATTGATTATTTACAAAATAACTATATATAAAATATAACTGAAGATGTAAAATATAAATAAATTATATATATTTATATAACTACAATAATTAATATATAAATATTATGTAGGAGGAAATTATGTGATTATATGTGTTAATATATATATACTTGATATAGGTTCGTGAATCCAAGGCCAACCCTATACTTGCTCAATGTCGTCATATGTATTTTTACTTCAAAATACATTAGGTGAGTTCATTTAATCCCTTTTACTCTTTACATTTTTGGGCTGAGAATACATGCAAATGCTTTATTAACTATTTTACAATATTTATATGCGTGAGTTTCATTATTCCCTTTTAAATGCTTTTGCAATATATATTTTTGGGACTGAGAATACATGCGCTGCTTTTATAACTGTTTTACGAAATAGACACAAGTAAATGAAACTACATTCTATGGTTGGATTATTAAACCGAATATGCCCCTATATAGTCTGGTAATCTAAGAATTAGGGAACAGACACCCTAATTGACGCGAATCCTAAAGATAGATCTATCGGACCCAACAAGCCCCATCCAAAGTACCGGATTCTTTAGTACATTGAAATTTATATCATGTCCAAAGGAGGATCCCGGAATGATGGGGATATTCTTATATACAAATTGTGAATGTCGATTACCAGGTGTTCAATCCATATGAACTCACCAACCTTTTGGTTGACACTTTAAAGCATGTTTATTCTCAGATATAAAAGAAATCTTCCGCTGGGCATTTACTCATATTAGAGATATTACTTGGAGTCATTCATGACATATTTCAAAAGACGTTGCATTTGAGTCGATGAGTTCATCAAGATTATATTTAAGTCAGTTATAGTTGATTATATTATGAAATGATATGCATGTCGCCAACTTTCGATGTAAAGCAAGTTTGCCTTTTAAAAACGAATATAATGTTTGTAAAATGTATCATATAGAGGTCAAGTACCTCGCGATGTAATCAACTATTGAGAATCGTTTATAATCGATATGGATTTCGTCCGGATGGATTAGGACGGGTCTTCACAGTTGGTATCAGAGCGGTGGTCTTAGTGAACCGGGTCTGCATTAGTGTGTCTAACTGATAAGTCGTTAGGATGCATTGGTGAGTCTGGACTTCGACCGTGTCTGCATGTCAAAAGTTTTGCTTATCATTTCTAGTCGGAAATCATCTGCTTATCATTCTTAGTCTAGACACATCTTATTGCATTGACTGCATGAATAGTGTATAGACAAAATTCATATCTTAGAGTATCTGCTAATTCATATCTTAGCGTATCTGTTATTGTTATCTTTTCCTGACAGCTTCCGTAGATTCCTCTGTAACTTATGAGATTTTAGTATTATAAATGCATAGGTAAATTATGTATTGCAGGATACTAATCTACATCATATAATCTATTTCTTATCGAAAATCCTTCATATGATCATACGAGATGAATCCTTCAACTAGTTTGAGTCCCTCGGATTCCGACAGCTATTCCGATAGTTATCCCGACAGTTGTTCTGAATGGATAGTCATCTAAGTTTCGGAAGCAACGTCACCAGAATGAATCAACCAATCATCCATCCTCAATTCATTTGATGGGTTCGTAGCGTACTTAATCAATGGAGACGCGAAGAAGGCGATCTCTTCCACCAATCGAATTCACCTTTTGGCGAAGAACCTGAAACACTTACCGACGAACCTGTTCGAAACACTAATTTCTCTCACAGAGTATCTCACCATGACTATATCATAACTCAGATTCAAAACTTTATTCATCCGCTCGTTCTAACCGAAAATCATCCCGGAACCATAGAAGAAGTCAACGAGCTTCGCGCTCGAGTAATCAATTTGGAAAATGTAGTGCAAAATGTACCAGCTTCAGCAACATCATTGGCATGGTACAGTACCATCAGTAACAGCACCAGTACCATCAACAATCCATGCCTCAACATCTCATTCTGTACCTCGAGTATAATCATCGTTCTATGTATCGTTCTACATCAATTATCTTCGTTCTTCATGGAGAATATGTAATCTCTAATGTTTTAGAAATTATATATTCTTGTTCTAACGGTAAATCAAATGAGTTTAATATTATATTAACTCATTAAATTCATGATTACATCTGAAGAAATATATATGTATATATATTTTCATAAAGATTGTAATTAAAAATTCTTTCGTATAAACTGTTAATGGTGAAAATATTTTAACGGGTAGGTAATACCCGAGGAATATTCAGATTTCACATTAATAAGTTACACTGTACATTCTTCGAAGCTGATTCAACAGTCGTTTACTATCCTACTTACATCCACAGATATACGAATCTGATTCACCACAGAATAACCATTTTTATTCAATTTCATATTTGGATTTTGATTATCACAATCCAACAAGTGGCATAATGAAGAAAACATTGGACAAAATAAAAGTTGTTAGAAACAAACGAATTAACTAACTGAAATATTGTTAAGAATCCACGCTAACTGTTCCTAGCTAACTGATTACATTTTAGTTATCGCAGTTTATTTATCGCAATTTAATTATCGCAATTTTATTTATCGTTATTTAATTTCTGTTATTTACTTTACGCATTTAATTTATCGTCATTTAATTTTTGTTATTTATTTTACGCACTTTAAATATCGGGACACGTATACAAGGTTTTGACATATCATATCGACGCATTTATATATATTATTTGGAATAACCATAGACACTCTATATGTAGTAATGATCGAGTTCTCTATACAGGGTTGAGGTTGATTCTACAATAGTATATATAATTTGAGTTGTGATCGAGTCTGAGACATGTACACGGGTCACGATACGTATTAATTAATTCGAATATTATATATTAAACTATATATGAAATATTGAACTGTCAACTGTGGACTATCGACTGTGGACTAATAACATTGGACAATTAAAATGAATTAAAATATTGATTATAATATATGAAATTAAACAACTCTTCAAGTTTGCCACTTGATTTCATCTTAAACTTCATTTATATCTTGACGATTACAATCTGTGTTCAAACCTTTCATGATTCTCGAAAATACCTCAACCGAGAGGATGAACCAACCGCATTTCATCTACGGAAGAAGAGATTGATGCATTTAGTTATGCATCTGAAAAACTCTCGGAAACTGAGTAAACGTTTAACACATAGTTGTGCTAATTCCTTTAGTGTTATTATTACCCAAAATAACTTGGCGATTCCTTTCAAAGTAACAAATTTTGTCACAGCTCCAGCAAGTCAACTTCGACTTTTCGTTTTAAAGAACCTTATTAACACCTTGATATATACGCGTGCTCTTTTATTGTTACCGGGAAACCTTTTATATTCCACCATAGTACCGTCAGCGTTTAATCATCTAAAAACACAATTTTCCTGAAACCACCTCGGATTGATAACCGATGATTCAGATATCGTAGCATTAAATGTAGAGGAAACAGAAAAATTATAGATGGTCTAAACGGCCAAAAGTTTGATGATAAAGAAGGGAGTGTTGGGAATGCTTAATAGAAAATTTAGTACCGAAAAGCGGATTATACGAAACTATGAAGGAAGCCGTGGACAAATCACAAAGACTAAACTGCCTTCAAAGAATCTAAATGATTCAGTATATGCTGAAGTCGTTAACGAATACCTTACTCCTTAACCACTCTAAACCATTGTGAATGAATTTCTTCACCACATTTTGAATTTAAAATTCTAAGATATTATCGTATCTTGCATTATAAATATCCTCCATATTTCTGAAAATATTTTTATAACCATTCTTATCTGAAATCATTAATCTCTTCGTGCTATCAGTGTTACATCATATAGAAACTGTTAGTTTCTATATTCTGTAAACTTTCGAGCTTAAAATATGAATGTTATTGAAGTAATGTTGGGAACTGATGCATGAGTTAGTATAATATAATGACACATGATCAACGTGATTATATTACAGTAAGTCATGCTGAGTTTCTAATGGGACGTGATGATTCACAGATCATAACGTCATCATGTGCCATGTTACATAACTCTTTCATTCTGCTTAACTTCTGAACATATCAAGAAAATATATTTTTGATAGTTCTATTCTCAGTGATTCTGGTATTTTGACAAATCAAATCGTGCTATTATGTTCTTTTTGTTTAGAACATTAAGTTCATTCGAAACTCCATACTTAGGAATTCTGGACCGTTGCTCGTTTTACTAGAGGTCGAGAGGATAATAAAAAGGCAAAGAGATCCAAAATATAAGAGAAAATATAAAGCCCAATGACAACACTGAAATTACAAACCGTGGATGTCGGTACGTATAGCAATATAAAGACACGGGAGGATTATAAATACAATAATCCCTAGAGCATAATAGAAATAAACAGATTCTTCAGGTGGGAGTTGGAAAAGAAGAACGATCATTGCGATAGTTAGAATAAGAACAAGGATCAGAACAGGGTTAAGCATTTTCATAAATCTTTTGAATTTGGGAATTGAGTATAGAAGTGGTGAAAACTAATGGAACGGAAAAGGTAAATTTATAAAGGAAATATCAGACGTAGTAATCGGGACAGATCATCGCATTTAATTAAGGAGATCCTAATTTCCTTAAATCTCGAAGAATCAAATCTTATAGATTTCAAAGATTTTCTTTAAATCCCTTAAATTCTGAAAAATCAACAATGACTACGTCACTGGTTAAGACAAACTTGCATTTACTCATTTCACTCTTTTATGTTAGCTTCATTCGTGTTTTTCGAATAATCGAATTGTTTTATCCATATTACTCATGATGATAAAACTCTATTTATCAACTCATATGTGTCATGAAAACATTTTTATTGTTAGTCATGACCACCTCACTCAAATTTCGGGACGAAATTTCTTTAACGGGTAGGTACTGTGACGACCCGAGAATTTCCGACTAAATTTAAACTTAATCTTTATATGTTTCCGACACGATAAGCAAAGTCTGTAAGGTTAAGTCTCCAAAAGTTTAAACTGTTCATTTAACCTGTGACTATTCTCGACGATTCACGAACCACTATTTGTAAATAGATACATAAATATTTAAACATATGAATATATATAATAACAATTTGAAATATTATATGTTGTTGTTATTAAAGCTAAGTATATAAAATAAAATAAAAATACGATATTATGATAATTAATATTTAAAACATATCTATGTATATAAATAAAGTATATTAAATATATATTTTGTGATTTCGAATTTATTTCGTAAACGTTGGTAACGCTCAAATGTTATTAAATGAATAGTAAATGAGTTAAGAAGGAACTTATGTAATTTTAAAATAAATGGTGATCCGAAAATGAGCTATATAAATTAGAGGTTTATTACAAATATATTTAATAGCTATTTGTTAGACTTTAACACTCTGTATATTTTACTTGGGATTGAGCACTAATAAAATATCAACCTTTTTGGTCACGTTTCAAATAATTAATGACTAAAATAAATAAATATACTTAAATTAAAAATAATGGGATTTTTATTTTTACCCGTCACTAATTTACAACATAGCACAATATATCACTCCGTGGGAAATTGTCGGTAGAGTAGAACATGAATGAGACTACTGTTAATTATTTAAATTCTTTCTTCACAAGTTGCAATTATCAAATTATGATTATAACTGTCTCGTTCAAATATGAATCTTCATGCAAGTGGAATTTCACTGTTTATATATATATATATATATATATATATATATATATATATATATATATATATATATATATATATATATATATATCCTTGTTTTCTTTCTTTCTTTTCAAACAAGAAGACCCACGATGGGTTGATTTATATTTGGCCGACAAGTTTCATCCCACTTGATATATACTTACACATTTATGATTTGAATTATTATTATTATATTTATTATTTTATTATATCTAATATCTATATATATTTTTTTGTATCCTTAGAATATGAATTCAAAAAAACACAACAAACCCCACTTGCAAGATGGTAATTATTCGTTTCTGTTCTTGATCACTGCTAACCACTATTCTTGATTGAATATCATTCCAATCACCATGTTATAATATATATATATATATATATATATATAAGTGTACCTATTTGATTAAATCACTAAACCACATATCAACTAGTTTCTTTGCTGGGTTACTTGAGCACCATTATCAACCACCTCACCTTCACTCTCTCTACAATTCATCACCAAACCCGCCATCTACAACTCCTTCGAATCTGCTGCATCTTGTCTTATGCATACATTCGATGACTCAAAACAGCCTACAACTATTCTGCTACTCTTGTTTCGTGAATCAACAAGCTCTCAAGGACCACTATAAGACCACCACTAGCTCGTCACTTTTGTCTCCCTTCTTTTTCGCTAAATCCCACTGCAACTGAAATGTCCCGTTCTTATTGATTAAAAACGTTCCATATTAATTGATTTCGTTGTGAGGTTTTGACCTCTATATGAGACGTTTTTCAAAGACTGCATTCATTTTAAAACAAACCATAACCTTTATTTCATCAATAAAGGTTTAAAAAGCTTTACGTAGATTATCAAATAATGATAATCTAAAATATCCTGTTTACACACGACCATTACATAACGGTTTACAATACAAATATGTTACAACAAAATAAGTTTCTTGAATGCAGTTTTTACACAATATCATACAAGCATGGACTCCAATTCTCGTCCTTATTTAAGTATGCGACAGCGGAAGCTCTTAATAATCACCTGAGAATAAACATGCTTAAAACGTCAACAAAAATGTTGGTGAGTTATAGGTTTAACCTATATATATCAAATCATAATAATAGACCACAAGATTTCATATTTCAATACACATCCCATACATAGAGATAAAAATCATTCATATGGTGAACACCTGGTAACCGACAATGACAAGATGCATATATAAGAATATCCCCATCATTCCGGGACACCCTTCGGATATGATATAAATTTCGAAGTACTAAAGCATCCGGTACTTTGGATGGGGTTTGTTAGGCCCAATAGATCTATCTTTAGGATTCGCGTCAATTAGGGTGTCTGTTCCCTAATTCTTAGATTACCAGACTTAATAAAAAGGGGCATATTCGATTTCGATAATTCAACCATAGAATGTAGTTTCACGTACTTGTGTCTATTTTGTAAATCATTTATAAAACCTGCATGTATTCTCATCCCAAAAATATTAGATTTTAAAAGTGGGACTATAACTCACTTTCACAGATTTTTACTTCGTCGGGAAGTAAGACTTGGCCACTGTTGATTCACGAACCTATAACAATATATACATATATATTAAAGTATGTTCAAAATATATTTACAACACTTTTAATATATTTTGATGTTTTAAGTTTATTAAGTCAGCTGTCCTCGTTAGTAACCTATAACTAGTTGTCCACAGTTAGATGTACAGAAATAAATCGATAAATATTATCTTGAATCAATCCACGACCCAGTGTATACGTATCTCAGTATTGATCACAACTCAAACTATATATATTTTGGAATCAACCTCAACCCTGTATAGCTAACTCCAACATTCACATATAGAGTGTCTATGGTTGTTCCGAAATATATATAGATGTGTCGACATGATAGGTCGAAACATTGTATACGTGTCTATGGTATCTCAAGATTACATAATATACAATACAAGTTGATTAAGTTATGGTTGGAATAGATTTGTTACCAATTTTCACGTAGCTAAAATGAGAAAAATTATCCAATCTTGTTTTACCCATAACTTCTTCATTTTAAATCCGTTTTGAGTGAATCAAATTGCTATGGTTTCATATTGAACTCTATTTTATGAATCTAAACAGAAAAAGTATAGGTTTATAGCCTGGAAAATAAGTTACAAGTCGTTTTTGTAAAGGTAGTCATTTCAGTCGAAAGAACGACGTCTAGATGACCATTTTAAAAAACATACTTCCACTTTGAGTTTAACCATAATTTTTGGATATAGTTTCATGTTCATAATAAAAATCATTTTCTCAGAATAACAACTTTTAAATCAAAGTTTATCATAGTTTTTAATTAACTAACCCAAAACAGCCCGCGGTGTTACTACGACGGCATAAATCCGGTTTTACGGTGTTTTTCGTGTTTCCAGGTTTTAAATCATTAAGTTAGAATATCATATAGATATAGAACATGTGTTTAGTTGATTTTAAAAGTCAAGTTAGAAGGATTAACTTTTGTTTGCGAACAAGTTTAGAATTAACTAAACTATGTTCTAGTGATTACAAGTTTAAACCTTCGAATAAGATAGCTTTATATGTATGACTCGAATGATGTTATGAACATCATTACTACCTTAATTTCCTTGGATAAACCTACTGGAAAAGAGAAAAATGGATCTAGCTTCAATGGATCCTTGGATGGCTCGAAGTTCTTGAAGCAGAATCATGACACGAAAACAAGTTCAAGTAAGATCATCACTTGAAATAAGATTGTTATAGTTATAGAAATTGAACCAAAGTTTGAATATGATTATTACCTTGTATTAGAATGATAACCTACTGTAAGAAACAAAGATTTCTTGAGGTTGGATGATCACCTTACAAGATTGGAAGTGAGCTAGCAAACTTGAAAGTATTCTTGATTTTATGAAACTAGAACTTTTGGAATTTATGAAGAACACTTAGAACTTGAAGATAGAACTTGAGAGAGATCAATTAGATGAAGAAAATTGAAGAATGAAAGTGTTTGTAGGTGTTTTTTGTCGTTGGTGTATGGATTAGATATAAAGGATATGTAATTTTGTTTTCATGTAAATAAGTCATGAATGATTACTCATATTTTTGTAATTTTATGAGATATTTCATGCTAGTTGCCAAATGATGGTTCCCACATGTGTTAGGTGACTCACATGGGCTGCTAAGAGCTGATCATTGGAGTGTATATACCAATAGTACATACATCTAAAAGCTGTGTATTGTACGAGTACGAATACGGGTGCATACGAGTAGAATTGTTGATGAAACTGAACGAGGATGTAATTGTAAGCATTTTTGTTAAGTAGAAGTATTTTGATAAGTGTATTGAAGTCTTTCAAAAGTATATAAATACATATTAAAACACTAAATGTATATACATTTTAACTGAGTCGTTAAGTCATCGTTAGTCGTTACATGTAAGTGTTGTTTTGAAACCTTTAGGTTAACGATCTTGTTAAATGTTGTTAACCCAATGTTTATAATATCAAATGAGATTTTAAATTATTATATTATCATGATATTATCATGTATGAATATCTCTTAATATGATATATATACATTAAATGTCTTTACAACGATAATCGTTACATATATGTCTCGTTTAAAAATCATTAAGTTAGTAGTCTTGTTTTTACATATGTAGTTCATTGTTAATATACTTTATGATATGTTTTCTTATCATAGTATCATGTTAACTATATATATATATCCATATATATGTCATCATATAGTTTTTACAAGTTTTAACGTTCGTGAATCACCGATCAACTTGGGTGGTCAATTGTCTATATGAAACATATTTCAATTAATCAAGTCTTAACAAGTTTGATTGCTTAACATGTTGGAAACATTTAATCATGTAAATATCAATCTCAATTAATATATATAAACATGGAAAAGTTCGGGTCACTACAGCAACCATTAACCCACTTGTGTAATTATGATTCAGTTACATCTGTTTTTCGATCACGCCTACAAGTGAACTTTATTTGCTACTTGGTTTGTTGCTTGATCAAACCCAAGATCACCACTCCATTAAAACACCTGCTCGTTATCACCACCTCCCACCAATCTCACACTGATCTTTAATCTTCGAACAAGAACACCAACACATCATGAAACTGTTTGTTGTTCGCTACTTCTGTTCTATTTAAATCATCACCTCTCATCCACCTAGAACTGCCACCCAACACCATTCTCTACCACCTCACCACATCTCTTACACTCCCTCTTCTCTCTCTCTCTCTAAAGAGTTTTTTTTTTATATTTTAAACCACGGTACACCACTGTTATTTTGTTACTTCTGTAGTTGCTGCTAAACAGCTGTTTCCCTGTCGATCACCAAATCAAACGACCCAGTATGATGCAAACTGATGTGTTCTCCTGTTTTAGTTCCAGCCGAATGATAATATTATACAAACAAAGGTGATAATGACTGGTTAATAATAGTAATTTGATAATGATGTTTCCATGTGAGCATGATTATGATATTGAAACAGAAAGATAATAAAGTGGTTGAGCTGTAAAGTTATTTAGTTGAGCTGTATGTTTTTTTAAAACAAATATCACGGCTGTCCACAAACAGGCGCATATAAACTAGTGCTCTAATAGACTAATTTGGCTCCAATTTGATTTATCTATCGGGACGTGATCTTTTTCATTATTTGGACCGTAATCCTTTTAATTATTGGGCTGTAAATACTTGGCCTAACAAACAAGGGTCGAGACTTGCAAGGCCATTATTTTTTTTCGGGATCCTGCTCAACAACTCAAAACACACATTATTTAGTTTAGATGTAGATGATGAGTTAAGATGTTTTACGATGATGATACATATATAGTTGATGATGATGATTAAGATACATAATTAATTGATGATGATATTAACGTGAATGATATAGATGATACATAGAATCATAAATGAAGGTGATGTCGTGATAATGAAGAAATGAATATGTGACAATATGATTATGATACATGAGATTATGATTCTGTGATTGATACATACGATAGGAGGAAGTTGTTTTGATGATAGTTTGATTAGGAAATTTAAAGGATGATGATAATTGAATTAGGAAAATGAAATCAGACATATAGATGGGTTATATAGCTTTTAATCCGAAATTATTTCAAGAATGAACAAACAGAGGATTGATTAGTGGTGTTTGGTTTAACCGAGAGGTCTCGGGTTCGAGCTCGGGCAGCGGCAGTTTATTTTTGAAGCATTTCCTTTAAGGTAGTTATTATTATTATTATTATTATTATTATTATTATTATTATTATTATTATTATTATTATTATTATTATTATTATTATTATTATTACTATTATTATTTTTATTATTATTATTATTATTATTATTTTCATTAACATGATTTTTATATATAATTTTATTTACATTATTTAATTATCACTATTATTATCATTAGTATTATTATTATTACACTATTATTATTTATACTACAAACTTAATAATATTATAGTATAAATATTACATATAACAAATTATTGACTTTTGATATAATACCAACTATATATATATATATATATATATATATATATATATATATATATATATATTGTAATATAACTATATATATGAATATTGATTATTTACAAAATAAATATATATAAAATATAACTGAAGATATAAAATATAAATAAATTATATATATTTATATAACTACAATAATTAATATATAAATATTATGTAGGAGGAAATTATGTGATTATATGTGTTAATATATATATACTTGATATAGGTTCGTGAATCCAAGGCCAACCCTATACTTGCTCAATGTCGTCATATGTATTTTTACTTCAAAATACATTAGGTGAGTTCATTTAATCCCTTTTACTCTTTACATTTTTGGGCTGAGAATACATGCAAATGCTTTATTAACTGTTTTACAATATTTATATGCGTGAGTTTCATTAATCCCTTTTAAATGCTTTTGCAATATATATTTTTGGGACTGAGAATACATGCGCTGCTTTTATAACTGTTTTACGAAATAGACACAAGTAAATAAAACTACATTCTATGGTTGGATTATTAAACCGAATATGCCCCTATATAGTCTGGTAATCTAAGAATTAGGTAACAGACACCCTAATTGACGCGAATCCTAAAGATAGATCTATCGGGCCCAACAAGCCCCATCCAAAGTACCGGATGCTTTAGTACTTAGAAATTTATATCATGTCCGAAGGAGGATCCCGGAATGATGGGGATATTCTTATATACAAATTGTGAATGTCGATTACCAGGTGTTCAATCCATATGAATGATATTTTGTCTCTATGCATGGGACGTATATTTATGAGAACTGAATATGGAAATCTTGTGGTCTATTAAAATGATGATAATGGTTATTTATGTTAAACTAATGAACTCACCAACCTTTTGGTTGACACTTTAAAGCATGTTTATTCTTAGATATGAAAGAAATCTTCCGCTAGGCATTTACTCATATTAGAGATATTACTTGGAGTCATTCATGACATATTTCAAAAGACATTGCATTTGAGTCGTTGAGTTCATCAAGATTATATTTAAATCAATTATAGTTGATTATATTATGAAATGATATGCATGTCGCCAACTTTCGATGTAAAGCAAGTTTGCCTTTTAAAAACGAATACAATGTTTGTAAAATGTATCATATAGAGGTCAAGTACCTCGCGATGTAATCAACTATTGAGAATCGTTTATAATCGATACGGACTTCGTCCGGATGGATTAGGACGGGTCTTCACACCATTACCACCACCAACAACAACCGCATCGCAAACCTCAACTTCACAATCTGTCCCATGAGCATCGACGTCATACGCCCTGTAGATACTAAGGAATACCACAACGATGAAGTATTGATTCATAACTTCATTGGGAAAACATTCTACGACAATTATGTAATTTCTAAAGTTTGGAAATTATCTATCCTAGCCTTAACCATAAATCAAGTGAGTTTAATTTAATATTAACTCATTAAATCTATATTACATCTGAAGAAATATACACATATATTTCCATAAATACTGTAATAAAATTCTTTTGTACAAAATATTAATTGTGACATTTTTTTTAACGGGTAGTTAATACCCGAGAGATATATAAATTCACAATTAATATGTTACATTCTTCGAATCTGATTCAGCAAATCATCCATTATACTCCCTACTTTCACAACAATATACATTCTTTTATAGAAATCAAAACAACCATACTCATTCAAAAATCTAATTACATATTCTGATTTTAAAATCGCCGAATTCAATTCAAGTTATAAACGATATCATCACTCTTAGATTCTTACATCTTTCAAAGCTATACTTTAACTTCAAAACTGTGTTAGAACATCGTATGTATATTAACGATTATAATCTGTGTTCAAGCCCTTCGAAATACCTGAAGACACTTCAAATAATGAACAATCGAGATGATGATCCAACCACATGTTATCCACAGTTACGTACCTGAAAAACTCTTGAAACCAAAGTCATAATTTAACATGTATCCATGTCAGACCTTTTGGCATTTACTAGCTAAAATAACTTTTCAATCCCTTCTAAAAATAGACGATTTTGTCATAGCTCCAGCAAACCAACTTCAATTGTTCATTCGAATAAGCCTTATTATAATGATTACCCCTTCATCATTATTACCGGGGAACCTTTCATATCTCGCCACATTAGCAGTAAACTTATTAACAACTTCATTGATCTTTGACTTTCCGAAAAATCTTTATATTTATCAAAATCCCATCATTTACTCATCTGCATCTTGTAACGAGAATTGCCATATGAATCATCAGAAATTAGCAATCAGTATTTTGAAATCTCGCAGTATGTCTACGCCAACAATTATATGTGTCTATCTTCTGGACTTATATACTTTGAATGTGAAGTTTCTGAAAAACACCTTAAACTGCGAACTAGTTCTCGAAATACTGATGAAGCATCAAAAACTGTAAACGATCTTAACAGTAAAAAGTTTGATGACAAAGAATAGTAAGGTGGAAAAGCTGAGAAAAAGAGAAGGTTTAGAACTGGAAAACGGATTGAACAGACTATGAAGGAGGCTGTGGACAAATCACAAAGACTAAATCTGCCTTCAAAGAATCCAAATGATTCAGTGCCTGCTAAAGTCATTAACGAATACCTTACTCTTTATTCTAAACCTTTACAGACAAATCTTCATCATCATCCATCAATATTAGAAATTCTAAGATATTATCATATCTTTTATTATAAATATCCGTGATATTTCTGAAGATATTTTCACAACTAATCTTATCTGAAGTCATTTATCTCTTTGCGCTATCAGTGTTACATCATATAAGAAACTATTAGTTTCTATATTCTATAAACTTTCGAGTTTAAATTATGAATGTTTTGAAGTAGTGTTGGGAACTGAAGCATGAGTTAGTATAATATAATGACACTTGATCAACGTGATTATATTACAGTAAGTCATGCTGAGTTTCTAATGGGACATGACGATTCACAGACCATGCCGTCATCATGTTCCATGTTACACGACTCTTGTATTCTATTTAATCTCTAAAAATATCAAGAATATATTTTCTTGATGATTCGGTCTTTTCAGGGTATTCTGGTAAATTAACAAATCAAGATCGTGTCATTACCATTTCCTTCTTAGAACATTAACTATGTTCATTCTGAAATTCATATCTGCGAATACTGGACCATTACAAACGTTGCTTAATCGCAAGAAGAAGAAACGAAAGGACAAAACTCCAAAATAGAAATTGGATTATAAATCGCAGCAAATAGAAGGGAGCATTAACTGTGGATGTCAATGATTATAGAAGAAAAAAGTAGGGGCTTTGAAATATAAGGGAAGATATAAAACCCAACAACCACCCAAAAATTATAAACCGTATATATCGATGCATATAGCAATATAAAGACACGGAAGAACTAAAAACACTATAAAACCGAGAGTATAGTAGAAGTAAATAGATTCTTCAGGAGGCAGATGAAAAAGAAGAACGACAGATATGAAAGTGAGGAGTATATCGAGAATCAGTACTGGATGAAGCATATTGACAAATACTTTAAAATATGAGTTGAGGGAGAAAGAATAGAAGGTGTGAGTTGTAAGGAAACGAAGGAGGTGGATTTATAGTGAAATACCCGACAGAGAAATCAAGATGGATTATCGTATTAATTCGAAGAGAATCATAATCTCCTTAATCACCGAAGCATCAAATCCAACATAGATTACAAAGATTTTCTTTAAATTCGGAGATCAATTTTGATGACGTCAAAAGATATGACGAATCACTATAATCTTATTTCCTTCATTTACGATAACTTCCCTCATACGCTTTGAGTAATCGAATTATTTAATCCATACTTCTTAGACATGATAAAACTTCATAATCGTCATAATAACATTCTCATTGTTAGCCATAACGACCTCTATCAAATTTCGGGGACGAAATTTCTTTAACGGGTAGGTACTGTGACGACCCAGAAATTTCTGACTAAATTTAAACTTTATCTTTATATTATTCTGACACGATAAGCAATGTTTGTTAAGTTAAATCTCAAGGATTTTAAACTATGTTTATACATTCATTTAAACCTCGACCAAATTCCAATGATTCACGAACCATTAAATGAACATATATGAATATGTATGTATATGTGTATATGTTATAAATTGAAAATGTCAACAAAGTATTTAAAAGTATAACGCTTTATATGAACGTATTTGTTTCAATATGATTATCGACAAAATTAAAAAAAATATATTAAATGATTGAATTATCAGAAACATTGAATTATGATTACAAGTCTCTGTTGAGAGGTCCACTATGATTTGAGAAATCTATTCTTCTTAACGATATTCGGAATAATTTGTAAAGCTATTTATAAATAAAAATAAAAAGTGTCATTTACGAAAGTTAGACAAAAGCTAGTGGAGAATTGGTTTCCATAATATTCTATTAATCTATTTTCAAACGTACAAAAACGTTTTCAGTTTAAAAAAAACTTTATTATTAAACTTTTATAAATATCTAGAATCACTTTTGACAACTCATTACTTAACCAGTATAATAAATATAACGATATTTATATTTTATTTCATTAAATATATATAACGATTTAAATTAATATTATATATATTTATACGCGTATTATACATACATAGTTTTTATACTTTTACTATACTTTAACTTTACCTTTACTTTACTTTTACTTTACTTTAACTTTAATAATTCACTTTAATAATTCACTTTAATAATTCATACTTTAATAATTCACTTTAATAATTCATACTTTAATAATTCATATTTTAATAATTCACTTTAATAATTCATACTTTAATAATTCACTTTAATAATTCATACTTTAATAATTAACTTTAATAATTCAAAAATCTATTATAAATAGAATTCAATACGTTTCATTATTTCATAGAAACTTGAAAATATATTTCTCTAAACTCTCTCAATCGATTTACATATATATATATATATATATATATATATATATATATATATATATATATATATATATATATATATATATTTGCTCTGTATTATTTCAAGATATTATTAGTATACATAAAATATTACGACGGAGTGATGTCCGAGTGATTTCAAAATCGTTTTTTGAATGAGTCGAAGCTAAGGAAATTATGGGTTATAGCTATGGAAGTGATGGGTATGGTTCATGGGTATGCTCGTGAGGTCAATCTAGTGTTTATCATCTCCGTTGCGTCTACGTACTTTCCTGCAATATTGAATCTCAATATTGATACGTGAGCACTCATAACTTAACTTTTATATATCAATAGTGTATCCCTGACTAGTGCTCGAGTATATAGGATTATGCATGCTTGTACATTCGATATTGTCCTTAGATAGGTTTGTTGAATCCTGAATTAGATACATATGCTACTGAGATAGGGTATATTATATGCATGTCATTGGAAAGCTAGTGAAAAATTAAGAACTTTTCATTTAGATATCGAATGGTTTCGATGAACGGATTTGAAGTTATAGTCAACTGAATTTTAGTATTATTGTTAAAATGATTATTATTACTATCGTCGTTATTATTTTAATAGAAATATCATTGTTATTATAAAATATCATTATTACTATTATGTTAGTATTATCATTTTATCATAATAACATTTTTAGTAAATATAAATATTGTTATTTTTTTATAGAATAATAATTATTATTATTACAAAATAATACAACTTTTACTTATTATTATTATGATCAATATTATTTTATCAAATAAATAGGGGATACAAAGATATTTTTCACCACGCGTAATATAATTACATTAATAATACTTACCACTATAGTTTTAAGATATTAAGTGAACTTTATAAATTTTACTACTTAAGATATATAAAAGTATATTTTATCATATATAAACGTTAATATAAATTTTTATTAATAAATGACTTTTATTATTATAAAGTCTAATAAATATATTTAAATATATAAAACGACTATAGTTAAGTTATATAATAAACACGTATAAATTTTAGAAGTCATTTTGGGTCAAGTTGACTTTTGTTGACTTTTGCATATTAGTCTCGAGCATTCGGATTGTGGTACACTATGACTTGACCAAAAATTGTTAGACAAATATTGACCAACATATAAATATATATAATTAATATAGGTTCGTGAATCCGAGGCCAACCTTGCACTTGTTAAATGACGTTATATGTATTTTTACTACGAAATACAGTATGGTGAGTTTCATTTGCTCCCTTTTTAATTGCTTTTGAAAAATATATTTTTGGGCTGAGAATACATGCACTGTTTTATAAATGTTTTACGAAGTAGGCACAAGTACTAAAACTAATTCTATGTGGGTTTAAACCAGAAATATACCCTTAGCTTGGTAACATTAAACTACTTGTCTATGTACGGTAGGCGCGAATCCTAAAGATAGATCTATTGGGCCTGACAAACCCCATCCTGACTATGGGATGCTTTAGTACTTCGAGGTTATTTTAAACACACCTGATCTGGTGTACTTCAGAGGGTAAAACATGAATGTTAAGGCTTGTTACCGGGTGCCTACAACTTATAGAATAATTTTATACACTTGCGAGTGTACATATATTTATAAACGGAAATCTTGTGGTCTATTAATATATTGAAATGATTGTTATGATAAACCTATGAACTCACCAACCTTTTGGTTGACACTTTAAAGCATGTTTATTCTCAGGTATTAAAGAAATCTTCCGCTGTGCATTAACTCATTTTAAGGATATTACTTGGAGTCATTCATGGCATATTTTGAAAGACGTTGCATTCAAGTCATTGAGTTCATCAAGATTATTATTAAGTCAATTATAGTTGGATGTATTATGAAATGGTGTGCATACCGTCAATTTTTGTTGTAAAGAAAGTTTGTCTTTTAAAAACGAATGCAATGTTTGTAAAATGTATCATATAGAGGTCAAATACCTCGCGATGTAATCAACTATTGTGAATCGTTTATAATGTATATGAACGGGTCCTTTCAAATAGCGCATGGAAGATTTATGGTTGCGAGGTCGTTTATTCAGAACTATCAGAAACTTCTTCCCATTTGGTTCTCTCTGCCAATTGTTTGTGTGCACATGGTCCGACAGACATTCTAGCAGTGTATTTTATTTTTGGTTAGGGTTTTGAGGTACCCGTTGCCTCAGTGGGTTTAATACAATAAGGGTGGTTACGGATCGAATGGTCATGTTCCTTTTTAATAATTAAGGACTTTTTATTATTGTGGTTGTTTTTATTATCTATAGCAAGTTGGAATTTCTCCTTAGTGACTTCTTTTATTTCATTAGCGAAATTCTCCTCCTCACTGATCTCGTCTGATACGAACTATTTGAGTCATGTGTAGGAGAATATGATGACGAACTGTCTGCATCATGTGTACGAGAATATGTACCGGTGGTCATGAACCGAAATATGCCTGGCGTAATCTGCACAACCCGCCCGTCGGCGGTGTATCTGGCCCAATGTCCATGTTCGTTTAGAAATGGACGACCCTCGTTTACTCCAGGGATCATGGGTCAATGCCAGCGATACTGTGCCTCCGGAAAACTAGAGTTGGGTGGAGCTGGGACCTCCTCTGGGTTAACCTGAAGTTGAGATTCCCCGGCTAATACAATTTCTTCTTTAATAGGTATTGGAACGCCCTTTTCAGTTGTGAATAGAATAGATTCAGTGTCCGATTCCGAGTCGTACAAAATGATAGGATTAGAAGAAGTCATCTATCACAAAATTGAAACAACAATTACGTTAGCATATAAATATATCACATATAATGCTTTTGACCAAATGATAAGCAAAAATCAGTAAAAACAGATATGGTCATAGTCCAGACTCACTAATGCATCCTAACAATAACCAGTTAAACACATTAATGCAAATTCTGGTTTCCTATAACCTCAAGCTCTGATACCAACTATAATGACCCGTCAAAATCGCTATTGACGCGGCACGTTAATCATTGATTCCACAGTGAGGTTTTGACCTCTATATGATACGTTTTGACAAAATATTGCATTCATTAAAATAAGTGACTTTATAAACATAGAAAGTTATAAATATGTGGGCGAGTGCTTAGGTATAAGCAAAACCCCAAAATACATAAGTCTTTAATTTACAGGTTGACATCACAGTCCAATTATTTATTACACAACGCAGTTTTATTTTGAATGCAATAAACTTTGTACAAAGCATGAGAGACTCCATGCAGGCAACAAGCACATCACAGCGGAAGCAGTCTAAGGACCTGAGAATAAAACATGCTAAAAAGTCAACACGAATGTTGGTGAGTTATAGGTTTAATTGCTCGAGTCATAAACATATATAAAGATAGACCACAAGATTTCATCAAAAGTTTATCAATAGATTCTACGTAACAGAGTACCCTGGTAACTAAACTTAACTCTATAGTGATAATTACCCCATTCGTTTTAATACACGCAAACCAACGTGTCTTAAACTCAAATAACATACGTTCGTTAAAAGGCTAGCGCTTTAGCTCGGACTGGGATGTCAAGCCCTATGGATCCATATACAATTATTCGCGCCCACCAGTCCATATCCTATGTACTGGCAGCTACTAGTTACCAAAGCTAAGGGATTTTCGGTTTAACTCAGTGTAGAATTTAGTATGTACTTGTGTCTTATTGCATTTAAAATAAATTGCATGTATTCTCAGACCAAAAATATTTAAAGTATTTAAAAAGGGAGACTATAAACTCACGGTTCAATATTGAGATTCAATATTGTAGGCAAATTGCGTAGACGTAATGATGGTAGACGACTGTATAGTTGACCTTGGATTCAAGAACAATACCCCGAACACTACCCAATATTTCCTTAGTTTAAAACGGTTTGAAACCCGAATTAAAACACCCTCGTATATACCTTATTATTATTAAACTTAAATTAAAATTTTAATTATAATATAAATATTATTTAGATCACAGAAAAAGAGAAAGAAAGATGGTGTATGTAAAATCGTCGAGCAAGCTGGCTTTTTATAGTACTTTTCCGTTTACTGTAGCTCATGCGATCGCATGAGTTTTCAGTGTTTTTGCCATGCGATCGCATGGCCGCCTTATCCGTTTTTGTTTGCTAGTTCGTCGACATCAAATAGTGTTTACTGTATCAATAGTGTTACTGTAGCAAATAGTGTTACTGTAGCAAATATTGTTTTACTGTAGCAAAGTCATTTTTACTGTAGCAAATAGTGTTTTACTGTAGGAAAGTCGTTTTTACTTGTACATATATATATATATATATATATATACATACATACATATAATTGTTCATGAATCGTCGAGAGTAGTCAAAGGTAATTGTATATATGAAACAGTTCTAAAATTTTGAGACTCAATCTAACAGACTTTGTTTAACGTGTCAAAATAATAAATCGTATAGAGAATTGGGTTAAATAAGTCAAAATTTTCAGGGTCATCACATAACACAACACAAAACAATTAGCGCAAGGTTAGTTCACATAAACCTAAGCACTAATCAACTCCCGGTCTGACCCGTCTCCTACAAGTCCCGCATAAAGCGCATACACAAATAAGTCTAAGTCTAGGCACCTATCTCAAGTCGCCTAAATCCCTTAGACCATGCTCTGATACCATTTGTAACAACCCAAACCAATAACCAACCGAATACGCGAAATAATTTTTTATTTTTTTTTGTATATTCAGAAGAGTGCGCCACGCGCACCACCTCAGGGTGCTCGGCGCGCACAGGCCCAATTCAGTTCTGTCCAGTTTTGTAAATTTTCAAATAAAGATATCCCACTTCCCGACATATTTAGACGAAACGCTTTTCACAACATGTTATAATGGTTAAAACTCACACGATTCAATAATAAAATAAGTTTTACGAAACCGGGCCCACATATGCCGTAATACGAGTTTCGTACAAAAATATAAGTTTCGACTACATTAGTTTAAATTCCAAACGACACTATGAGCATGGTGTTTGGGGGTTAAACTACCCGAATCTCGGTCGAACTCCAAAAGCTATAACATCCAAAGCATCCCCTAACAAACAAACGGGATCTCTAATCCGTACGAATGCCCTTACCCTTGTCTCCGCCGGAGCCTATAAAAAGATAAACAACGAGAGGGTAAGCAAAGCTTAGTAAATGCAATAATTATACCCATATATATATAATATACCTACTTGCAATCACTTACACATATACCGCATACACGCTAGCAATACAATTAGCATACCATCTCATGTACAAAGCTAATAATCTCCAACAAACCGCAACTAGCGTAATCAATAACATATAATCGACATAATATAATATGCTACAAAACAATACACAACCATGGTTAACCATACTCGCTTCATGGTGCTACCGGCTCTTTGGTTCACACCATACGCATCGGTTATGACGCTACCGGCTCTTTGGTTCACATCACAACCCGTGTCATACTCGCGTTAAAGTGCTACCGGCTCTTTGGTTCACACTCTAACAACTCGTACCGTAGTGCTACCGGCTCTTTGGTTCACACTACAACACACGTACTATGACGCTACCGGCTCTTTGGTTCACATCATAGCATAACCGCCCATACTATGGCACTACCGGCTCTTTGGTTCATACCATAGCATACAAATAAATACATTATATACATACGCATATAATTATTCCACTCACCTTAACGATTCGGTGACGGTTTTATACTTCCGCAAGCTTCAAAGCAAAGTACATAATATAATAAGTACTTCAATCAACACACAAACTAGTTGGACTAAATACCAACAATTCACTTATGTGCATTTAATGACTTAAATGCATTAAATGCCCCTTTATCGCCAAAACCGTCCCATTAAGGTCAAGACCATCATAAATCACTCAAAGCTAGCGATTAAGTTCCAACAACACTAACTAATACACAATAAGGGTATTTCATGCCCATTTTTCCTAATAGGTCAATCGTTAACATTTTGACCATTTTAAAACCAACACACCCATTTTGAGTCATCTTCAAACCCAAACAACACCCATTTGCTAAATAACTAGGTGTGTTAGTAATTAACTAACCAATTAAGACACATAAACACATTTATTATTTCAAAACCCTAGGTTAGTCAACTTTGAGTCCTCATGACTCAATTTTACCCAAGAACACCCAAAATCACCAAATATGAGTTTTATGTTCATCACTAACTCAAACCCTAACCCTTAGACAAATTAAAATAAGGAAATCAAGATTAGAGCATACCACCACAATCACAACGTAGCTAGTGATTAGATGAACAACTTTAAAACTCGAGCTAAGACCCAAACTAGCTCCTCCTTCCTTTGCTTGAGCTTTCTCACACAAGAACCTCTCTCTCTCTAAAATTGAAGTGGAAAGGATAAGGTTGTTGGAATTGGAGTGAATGCTACCCCAATATCTGATCAGCCGGCCTTAAACTCGTACACAAGTGAAATTACCAAAAAACTCTTCAAAATATCTGATTAAAAGAACAGAATCCGGCTACAGTGAAGAGTGCGCCATGCGCACCCCTATGTGTGCGCTGAGCGCACCAAGCTCAGATCACTCTCTGACCTCTGTTTAAATACACAAGGTCACCCACACTTCATGTACCCTATTTACATCTCTGTACAATAAATATTAGGGTCTTACATCGTGCCCTAAGGGTCGTAAGGATTCCTAGTTTTCTCAGTTTTTTTTCTCTCCGTTTTGATATTGTACGTTTGTTTGCAATTGGTTTTGGTTCACTAGCTTTTCTAGTGCGTTTTGCCTTAGTTTAGCTAGGTGCGTTCATCTGTTTAGCTAGCGAGAGCTTGATGATATGTTTTGGTTGCTATGTTTTCTAGTCTCGAGCCTAGTTGTTTCTAAGGATGTTGTCGTGTTTGGCCTCTTTCATCATTCGATTAAATTTCATTAGTTATAAAGTTTCATTATTATTATTATTATTACTCTTATTATTATTATTATTATTATTATTATTATTATTATTTTTATTTTTATTTTTTATTTATTTAATTATTTTATTTTTTATTTTTTGAAAAATGATAAGTACATATTAAATACACTATGGAAAGCGTATTTAATGTATTCCATTTTAAGATTAAAATTTAATTAACGAATATCTAGTTCATTACTTAAATTTTATTTAATAGCGTGATTTTAGGGTGTTTCTATAAGTGTATATATGTACAACAGTACCACCATATACACTTTTCTTAATATAATATAATATAATTCTGTAATTTATTATACTATCTAATAACATAAAGAGTATTAATTATCAATTGTATTATGTTAGAAGATTGAATACGTCCTACTTATATATTACGGAACACATTGATATATTTTTGATATATAACATACGTATATAATACTTTGATGTTAATTATGTAATTAGAGATTACGAATACAGCTCTATTATTTACCTATTGTTCATTTATGGTGGGGACTTTCTCGTTTTTAGGCAATAAAGTGTTTAATACTACTCTCTCTATCTTATAAAATATACTGTACGTATTTATTTAACCTTCAAATTGTGCAAAAAAATTATCAATTTAACTCCCCAGTAATAAAATGTCATATATCTTCGCTATAATTCTTTTTATAATTTGCTTGAAAGGACACAACTTGAACACTTGACTTGAGAACATTTCTCTAACAAATGTTCACAATTCTATCAAGTGTTACATTGTGTAGGATCGTGTAAACAGGATTATACGATCTAATCTTCAATATCGAGTGCGGAAAAACTCGATATTGGGTTTTATACTAAAAAACAATCAATAAACCTTTGATCTTAACTTGTTAAACGACTTTAGAACGAATAAGATCGACCAAAACTAATGCTAGAGAACCTGGGAATCGGATTAGACACTTAGGGATGTTTAGGATACATAACCCTAACAATGAACTCGAAATTCCCATTATATATACTTACATCTCGTGCAACCGTGCGGTTGTAGCTTGCAACTGTGCAGTTGCCCAGTGTACTCGTACGGTTGCATACTTGCAACCGTGCGGTTGCATTCCAGCAGTGAAGGTTAAACATTTAAAGCATATTAACTTTGTCGTAATGAATTCGGGGATTATAATGCACCAACACGTTGTCTCATATTAAAATGATTTTATTATTGAGGAGTGAAGTTAATAATTACCTTGCACAATTTGAAGGTGAAAATATATTTTTTAAACGACACCTTATTGCCTAAAACGATCAAGTCTCCACCATAAATGCAGATAAGGTAAATAATAGAGTTGTATTCGTAATCTCTAATTACTTTTTTTTTTTTTTTTTTAAAGGAACAATTATTATAAAAAACATTAAGAAGGAATAGTATACAAACCGAATTTCAACTATACAAATGTAATCACCTATACAAACAAATGAACGAATACAGGTGAAAACAAATGCTAATCTAACTATACACCACTACGATGAACTACAGTAAGCTTTACATGTCGAGATAAACTGCCGGAGCAGTGATCCATTAATGCCAATCCCAATTTATCGCCCGATGCCTACTCAAGATCCATTCAAAACTTTTTATTTGAATCTCATTCAAAGCCACCGACCCGCACCAATCTTTGTTTTTAAAAACTTTGTGGCTCCTAATCTTCCAAATGTAGTACCCGATTACCCATTCGACAGCTTGCCAAAGGGAGGAGCCCCAACTCGACTTGACGGCATTACTTTTCCCTTTGAACATGTCTTCCAAGAAAATATTATCACGTTCCGAAACCCCCACCATTTGTACACTTTCTCCCATATATTAAAGGCATGTTTGCATAAGATTGGGGAGTGTTCGGTTGATTCTAGTCCATCGTTACATAGTGGACATCGAATCGAGCCCAAATCAATACCCCTCCCATCTAACTCGATCAAAACCGGTAATCTTTTTAATTTCGCTCTCCAAATAAAGATATCAAGATTTTGTGTGGAACTAACCGATTTCTCATCGTTCCTGTTTGTATACTTTCTCCCATATATTAAAGGCATGTTTGCATAAGATTAGGGAGTGTTCGGCTGATTCTAGTCCATCATTACATAGTGGACATCGAATCGAGCCCAAATCAATACCCCTCCCATCTAACTCGATCAAAACCGGTAATCTTTTTAATTTCGCTCTCCAAATAAAGTTACCAAGATTTTGTGTGGAACTAACCGATTTCTCATCGTTCCTGCCATGTTTCCCTCTTGCACATCCAAAGCCTCATCAATCAGTTTTGCTAACCGTTTTGTAGTGAATTTCTTTTTCGAGTCCATGTTCCAAATCCAGAAATCTTCATTTTGGTTTGTGAACTCCAACTGTTCCACTTCTTTGCATAGAATTTTCAACTCGTCAGGAGTTCTGCCATGAGGAGCCCGACTCCATTCCCACCTAGATTCAATGTTCGAGTCCTGCCTTTGATTCTGTCGCTAACCTTAGCATCTTTGACCCTCTCCAACACGAACAATCTATTAAATCTGCACTTGGAATATCCCCAACCCAAACATCGTCCCAAAATTTAGTGTCAGCCCCTTTGCCGATTGCTTTTTTAAAAGAGCCTTCGAAGTCCAACTTGAATTCATGTAACCCGACCCCGTTTTGGATTATTGTTGTCCAAGTAGTACTTTGCGGCACCTTTATGTTATGACCAGAATCCCCAGCCCCCCATTTTCCCCATAAATGGTTTTTATAACACTCGCCCAAAAAGAGTGTTTTTATAACACTCCAACTGTTCCACTTTATTAGTTGATTTGGTAGATTTAGTAATTAAAAAGGCGATGCAAAAAGAATCAAGTAAAACGGAGCTAAAACAAAGATTCTAGAGCGAAAACGGTGAAAGACAAGTGACGACCCGGAAATCAAGTTACGATCCCGGGAATGAGCAAAACGATCCAAGCAAAACAGCAAATCAGGGCACCATAAGGCCTACCATACGGCTTGCCAATATCACATACGACATGCCATGAAAACGGCCCAAGAACACGGCTTGCCAAGCTAAACGATCCGGCCATACGGCTTGCCATACGGCATGCCGTCCTGCCTGCCTTCCTACTTGCCAGGGGTTTTTCATCCCATTTATTTACAACTTTGCCATCAGGCTTTCCTATAAATAGGTGGCACTTCCCACCATTTCAACACATACCTTCTTCACTTCTCTCTCTAAAACTTCTCTCTATTGTCGCTCTCTAATGATCAGTATGAGGTTAGTTCGCTCTCTACTTTCTCTCTCTAGATTCTAGAGAGAGAAATGTACAGAGCTTAGGAAAATAATTATCTCTCTATTGTCGCTTTCTAGTGATCAATAGGAGATTAGTATGTAGTTAGTAGTTGAAGCTATCAAGCATTGTAACACTATAGGTATTATGAAGAAATACAAATGTTATTATGCCGACATTATTCGGTAATATCTATCCTTTCTTTTATTAATTTATTATAACATTCTTGTTAGATGTTTGTGATTTATTAATATTAGAAATGCTTGTTGCCATGATGTTTGAGTAATTACTTGATTGTTTGTCATGATTTAATAATGTTAGTTAGGTATGATTATCATTTCGAACTCCCTTTCTGTCTATGATATTAAACTTCGTTATTATCGTCCTTCCACCAATAAACGTGATTAAAATCTTTTATAAAGTCGACAATTATAAGGTAATTAATTATCTGTGTTTATACATTGGTCAAGGTATGAACCCATCGGAAATAACTATAAAGTACATGAGGAATTATCGTAGGACTAGATCAAGACATTGCTCAAGAGTATAAGACTCGAGGAAATACTATTGCAACAGTAGAGTACAGTGTTGATGTACTATAGGACCACTTGAGCATGGTCAAGGTTAGGAGATATGGAACCACTATAAGTATAGTACATGGTGGATAACCAACAGATTTATTGGGTAGATTTAAGTAAGGGCTGGTTTATATCATAAATGGGAATTTAACGCACTACAATATAAACTAAGCTTATAAATCTTTAAGGATTACTGAGAACTATAAGATGTTCTAATTTTTCTACAAAACCTTAGTTTTTACCAAACCATTGGCAGAAAGGAATTCGAAACACAATCATAACCACTCACTTGGGTGATACACTAAGGTGTTAAGAAAGGTTGGATAGTATATATATATATATATATATATATATATATATATATATATATATATATATATATATATATATATATATATATATATATATATATATGCTACTTTATTCGTGCGCCCAAGGTATGCATTGCATCCAAGATGGACCGCTTATATCCTTAAACCAGATAAAGTGTCGGGAGTTGAGCATAGTCCATCCGATTAAAATCATGATAGCCTAGTTCCTCGTTACATGTTAATCGAGAAATTAATTAGTAGGGAATCTAGTGTTTACACCAAGGTAAATCCAACCAATGAGTGTCTCGTAATCATCCCGACACTACTTTATCTTAAATCATGGTGAACCACGTCTTCTCTGTCCTTAACTATTGCATGCTAGCTTGCTTATTTGATTATATTGCTTTAATATTTTAAATACAGTTATAAATCAAATCAACCCAACTATAGCCTTTACACAATTTGATATTCCGGATAAAGTGGTGTCTAGAATAAACCGATTGGACTTGGTTATTGGATTTTTCGAACAGTCGCCAATTTATAAGGACCAAAAGGAACCTGCCTCTCCACAAAAGGTGTACCTGGCCGCTAGTCTTGGATACTAAATTGTGTACAAACCCAATCTTAATTACTAAATTATCTGAATGAGCTCCGTTTCAAATTGACCGCTCAAAGAACGACCATAGGTCATATTTGCCCTTGCTAATCCATAGGAAGGAATAATAGATTTAGGCCCAGCATATATAAATTAAAAAATCAACTTTTTTGATATCATGAATTGACGTTTAGTGACCTAACGGCATCGCAGTAAAATAAACTGTCCGATTCTGGCATATCATAGGTAGGAGTTAATTTTTGGCCCCGCTGCCCGGGAGCGGTAGTATGATTTGGAGCTTGTTTAGATTAGTTAGTTTTTAAGAGACCCTTTAAACTGAGACTAGCTTTATCAGAAGTTACTAGTTTACTGTAGTTAGGTTAGATAATATTAAAACATTTAAAATGGACTTCCTTGTTAGTGAACCTTTTAGATGGTTTAACCTATTTAGACCGCTAAGAATTCTTCTGACACATCATATCTTCTATCTGATATCATACATTGTACCGATTCAACGAGATCCACGCTTACCTATCGATAGTTTGACGATGGCCGCACGCATCACTCTCGCTGACAACACCAAACCCTCGTTAGAAGGACGAAGAGGACCGATACTCTATCCAAAGGTTAACGGAGCGTGTTTTGTGCTTAAGCATATCATCATACAACTCGTTCACAACCATTTCCAGTTCCACGGCTTACCAATTGACAATCCCAACTCTCACTTAGAAAGATTCATTTCCTTATCCAATTCATATAAGCAAACCGGGGTTGAACAAGATGCAGTTCGTTTGTGTTTGTTCCCCTATTCCTTAACTCTTCATGCAAAAACCTGGTTCAAGGGGTTAGAACCCAAATCTATCACCTCATTGGGGGAAATGAAAACAACTTTCTTAATCAAGTACTTTCCCCCATAAAATCAAATCAGACTTAGGAATGATATCGTAAACTTTCAACAAGCATACGATGAATCACTCTACACTGCATGGGAAAGATTCAAACATTTGCTTCGAAGATGCCCGAACCACCGTCTTGAGATCTCTGTTCAAATTTTGACCTTCTACAAAGGTCTGAATCGGAACAACAAGTCTACTCTTGATGCTGTTTCTCTAGGTAACTTCATGAACTTCACTGCTGACGAGGCCTGGAGATTGATCGAGGAGATGACTATACACTATCACGATTGTAACATGGAAGAGCACATTTCATCAGCAACACCGCTTTCTGCCTCATATCCTATCGAAAATAAAACCATCAAATTTCTCTCGGACTAAATAGAAAACCTCACCAAAGAAGTCGGAGGGCTAAAGAAACTCCTGCAACATGTGTCTAAAGTGCAATTATGCCATAATTGTACTGACCCACATCCGGCTAAGGTATACGAGGCTGAATGTGAGGACTCTGTTGTCTACTCCGATAAGATCCTAGCTCATCCGCATAACCAACCCACCAAACCCACTACCCCACCAGAGACAAGTCCAGACGATGTCCTAGTGTGAATCATCCACATGATCACAGCAAGACAAGACGCAGTTGACTTAGTCATGACTAATCACTTGAATAGTCTTGAAAATCAAATAAGCCAGCTAAATCAACGTCTTGATTCTATAGGTTGTCCTAAAATAACTCAAAGGTGGCACATAGCCAACATTCAGTTTCTTCTAAGGAGAAGAAGCTAACTAATACCCGTTCAGTAGTAGTCATTGAGTCATCACCTAAACCTACCAGGGAAACAACCATTCCATTCCCGGGCCGTCTCAAGCAAAGACATAACAAGATGAAATATTTCAAGCTTGACGGTAAATTTTTGGACACTGTGTCTAAAAATCCTCATAGTAAGAAGTATTTTAGGAAACTCCTATCAATCAAGGATAAGGTACCTGATAATGCTAAAAACGAACATATATTTCATAGCATTATTCCTCAAGAAAGACAATCTTTTAGTTGCAATTGTTCTATTTACAAGTGATATTCGTTTAAATAATAAAAGGTGAAGACAAAAGACAGATTCGACGAATTGAAGACGCAAACGACCAAAAAGCTCAAAAGTACAAAAGACAATCAAAGAGGTTCCAATTATTGATAAGAAACGTCTCGAAATTACAAGAGTACAAGATTCAAAACGCAAAGTACAAGATATTAAATTGTACGCAAGGACGTTCGAAAATCCGGAACCGGGACCAGAGTCAACTCTCAACGCTCGACACAACGGACTAAAAATTACAAGTCAACTATGCACATAAATATAATATAATATTTAAATAATTCTTATAATTATTTAATATATTATATTTATTTATAAAACCGTCGGTAAACAAAGAGCCAAACTCCTGTGAGCTGTAAAAGCAAACTCCGCGACTCGCGGAGTTTGAAGGCAAAATGGGCCGCGAGTCGCGGAGCCCCAAAAGTTGAAAATCCCTATAAAAGCAAACGAATTCTGATCGCAAAAATTACCAAAAATCCATCCATCTCTCTATCTATATCGTAAAATATATATATATATATATTTATAATTTATATTTTAATTTTAATTTTAATTTTAATCCTAATAATAAGGGTATGTTAGCGAATGTTGTAAGGGTGTAAGTCGAAATTCTGTCCGTGTAACGCTACGCTATTTTTAATCATTGTAAGTTATGTTCAACCTTTTTATATTAATGTCTCGTAGCTAAGTTATTATTATGCTTATTTAATCCGAAGTAATCATGATGTTGGGCTAATTACTAAAATTGGGTAATTGGGCTTTGTACCATAATTGGGGTTTGGACAAAAGAACGACACTTGTGGAAATTAGACTATGGGCTATTAATGGGCTTTATATTTGTTTAACTAAATGATAGTTTGTTAATGTTAATATAAAGATTTACAATTGGGCGTCCCTATAAGTTACCATATACACTCGATCGGACACGATGAGCGGGATATTTATATGTACGAATAATCGTTCATTTAACTAGACACGGGAATGGATTAATAGCCACTAGAATAATTAAAACATGGGTGAAATTATGTAAAAGGACACTTGGCATAATTGATTACAAAATATTAAAACCTTGGGTTACACTCAGTCGACATCCTGGTGTAATTATTAAACAAAGTATTAAAATCTTGTTACAGTTTAAGTCCCCAATTAGTTGGAATATTTAACTTCGGGTATAAGAATAATTTGACGAGGATACTCGCACTTTATATTTATGACTGATGGACTATTATGGACAAAAACCAGACGGACATATTAAATAATTCAGGACAAAGGACAATTAACCCATGGGCATAAAACTAAAATCAACACGTCAAACATCATGATTACGGAAGTTTAAATAAGCATAATTCTTTTATTTCATATTTAATTTCCTTTATTTTATATTTAATTGCACTTCTAATTATCGCATTTTTATTGTTATTGTATTTAATTGCACTTTTAATTATTGTACTTTTTAATTATCGCAAGTTTATTTTATCGCATTTTTATTAATCGCAATTTCATTATCATTATTTACTTTACGTTTTAATTTAAGTCTTGTATTTATATTTATTATTTTACATTTGGTTTTAACTGCGACTAAAGTTTTAAAATCGACAAACCGGTCATTAAACGATAAAAACCCCCCTTTATAATAATAATATTACTTATATATATATTTGTATTTTTATAAAAGTAAACTAATATAGCGTTAAGCTTTGTTTAAAAAGATTCCCCGTGGAACGAACCGGACTTACTAAAAACTACACTACTGTACGATTAGGTACACTGCCTATAAGTGTTGTAGCAAGGTTTAAGTATATCCATTCTATAAATAAATAAATATCTTGTGTAAAAATGTATCGTATTTAATAGTATTTCCTGCTAAAATTAATAGCTATTTTATACCACTCTGCTCCCACATCAAGTTATTTTTGGCGCCGTTGCCGGGGAATCTCTTAAACGCCGGAAGCGCAACGCTAATTAAAAAAAAAAGATTTTTAGTTTACTTTTATTAAAATTCGTTTTTATAAAAATACGTTTTAAATATTCAAAAATATAAAAAGAAAAAACAAAAATTTATATATTTTTAAGAGTTTGTTAAAAGTTTTATAAGTTTCTTTATTTTTATTAGTTTATAAAAATATAAGTTTTATTTAAATATCTTTTATTTATATAAAAACAGAAAATTAGAAAACATAAAAAAAAACGCGTCGAATTTTAAATAAACTGTCAGTTGAATTCGGGAACCCCGCGACTCGCGGGGTTTCAGCTTTAAATACCGCAACTCGCGGAGCTAAACTGACACGCCGACAGAAACCCTAATTCAGCATTAATTACGGGTAATTATTAATTAATTATTATTATTTAACCCTAATTATTATTATTATTATTATTAGTTTTATTTTAAGTTTTACTTTTTATTTAATTTGTTTTATTTAGTTAAATTAGTTTAATTAAATTATAAAATTAGTAGTTTTATTAAATATATAATATAAAAATAATATTTTTATAAAAATTGTACTTTTTACAACTTTTTGTATATTTTTATATTTTGTCCCTTTTTAATCGTTTTAGCATAATATTTGTATTTTTAGCTCATATTTAGTTTTAAACTTAGTTTTTGCCATAGTTATTTTTACTTCCAGATTTTTAGGCTTTGCCGTAGAATTCCTTAAGTGCTTTTTCTTTAGACTAAGATTTAGGTACTCTAGAATTTTGCGACGCCTTTTTAAGTTTTAGTTTCTTTTTAAGTTATTTCCATTTGGGATTTAGTTTTTACTGTAAGCTTTAATATTTTTAGACGACTTTTACCTATGTATCAATTATCATTCCAATTAGTAATCTCAATTTGCGATTATAATTTTAAGTTAGTTGTAGTAATAAGGTTAGGTTAGTCAAGTGTTTTTAAGTTTTATAAGTTTCTTTTATTTTTCCGTCACCTTTTATTTTTCAACCATTTTTCTTTTTCGATCTTTTTCCGACGAACTCTTTTTCTTTCTTATTTCTCGCTATTCTAGTTTTAGGACATAGATTTTTATTCTACTTCTTATCTAAATTTCTTAAAATTACGAAAATTTATTTTAAGTGGTTAAATTGATAGACATCAAAATTTTCTGGTTCGTAGTAATAGTTGGATTTGTACGTGGACCGGGTTATTGGAGCCAAACAGTCCTCAATTATATTGAGACCAAACGAATCCTGCCCCTCTGCTGCATCTTTTGGCTATTCGAAACATGGGCAAAATCAGAAAAGTCTATTGATTGGATAACTTATTATAATTTTTCTTTCCTTTTAAAAACTAATAGGATATTCAGTGAATGCACCGAGCAAGACGTTCACCACCTTTTGTACGTTCACCACCTGTAACTAGATCAAGACATTTAGCAAATATTACTGCCGTTGATTTTTCTTTTGAATCGTCATCCAGTCGACCAAGTACTTCAGTTCAAATTTCCGATAATCCATTTTTTGAACCCGACCTCACAATTGAGAATCCGGAGAATATTCAGGAACGATTCGTAGATCCTGAACCACTAAACTTTCCTTCGGAACCACCAATCATTCAAACAGAGATTGTTAAGGAACGAACCATTAAATCAGAATCCTCTAGTGATTCCGATTCAACAAATTCAATTATGGAGAATCTGGAACCTTTAAGTATGGAAGACCGAATGAGAGCTAAACGCACTGGCCAAGGTCACGCAATTACTCATCCAGACATTAATGCGCCAGATTATGAAATTAAAGGACAAATTCTACACATGGTGACTAATCAATGCCAATTTAGTGGTGCGCCGAAGGAAGATCCAAATGAACATTTACGTACCTTTAATAGGATCTGCACACTATTTAAAATAAGAGAAGTGGAGGATGAACAGATATATCTCATGTTATTTCCCTGGACTTTAAAGGGAGAAGCCAAAGATTGGTTGGAATCGTTACCTGAAGGGGCGATTGATACATGGGATGTTTTAGTTGAAAAATTTCTTAAACAATTCTTTCCTGCATCTAAAGCCGTAAGACTTCAAGCAGAAATTGTTACGTTTACACAGAAGCCAAATGAAACTCTATATGAGGCGTGGACTAGATATGGAAAGTTATTAAGAGGATGTCCGCAACATGGTTTAGACACCTGTCAAATAGTACAAATATTCTACCAAGGATGCGACATCACTACAAGGAAAGACATAGATATAGCAGCTGGTGGTTCTATTATGAAGAAAACCGAAACTGATGCTTACAAAATTATTGATAACACTGCTTCCCACTCACATGAGTGGCACCAAGAAAAAGATATCGTTAGATCATCTAAAGCAGCTAGAGCCGATTCTAGCCATGACTTAGTTTCCATTTCCGCAAAGATAGATGCTGTCGAGAGACGAATGGAAAAGATGACTAAAGATATTCACTCAATACGAATTAGTTGTGAGCAGTGTGGAGGACCACATTTGACAAAAGATTGTCTCAGTATTGAATTAACAATGGAACAAAGAGAGAATATTTCATACATAAACCAAAGGCCTGGAAATAATTATCAGAATAATTATCAACCGCCAAGACCGATTTACAATCAAAACCAGAATTATAACTGAAATATTCCATACAACAACTAACAAGGTCCTAGCAATCAACAAGTATCCAATAATAATTACAATCAGCAAAGACCTAATTTTCAAAACAAACCACCACAACAAACCGATGATAAAAAGCCGAATTTAGAAGATATGATGACGAAGCTAGTTGAAACTCAAACGCAGTTTTTCACATCTCAGAAACAAACCAATGAACAAAATTCTCAAGCATTTAGAAATCAACAAGCTTCTATTCAAAATCTGGAACAAGAAGTAAGTAACCTAGCAAGGTTAATAGGTGAAAGAAAACCGGGAAGTCTACCTAGTGATACAAATGCTAACCCCCGGAATGAAACAGCTAAAGCCATTACCACAAGAAGTGGTACAACACTTAAACCACCTGAAATACCTGTAACTTCTGATGAAGCTATTCCTACTCCACAAGAACCAAAACCTTATCAAGAAAAGGAAAAAGAACTGGTAGTTGAGAAGGTTAATGAAGATAACACAGCTAAGGATAAACCTTATGTTAAACCATACCAACCACCACTTCCTTACCCAAGTAAAATGAAGAAAGAGAAACTTGAAGCCGAGCAATCCAAATTCTTGGATATGTTTAAACAGATAAATGTAAATCTTCCTTTCATTGATGTGATTTCAGGAATGCCTAGATATGCTAAATTCTTGAAAGATCTAATTTCAAATAGAAAGAAAATGGAAGAACTCTCGGCTGTTACTATGAATGCTAATTGTTCAGCAGTGCTTTTGAATAAGATACCAGAAAAATTATCTGATCCAGGAAGTTTCACAATTCCATGTTTTCTGGGTAGTCTTAGTTCAATAGAAGCATTGGCAGACTTAGGTGCTAGTATAAATCTAATGCCGTATTCACTATACGCTAAACTAGACCTTGGAGAATTGAAACCAACCAGAATAAGCATACAACTAGCCGATAGATCAATAAAATATCCTAGAGGGATAATGGAGAACATGCTAGTTAAAGTTGGTACTTTAGTATTTCCAGTAGATTTTGTTGTTTTGGACATGGAAGAAGATTCTCAAGTTCCTCTCATATTAGGAAGACCATTCTTAAACACGGCTAAAGCAATGATAGACGTGTTCGGTAAGAAACTGACCCTAAGTATAGAGGATGAGAGTGTTACCTTTTCAGTTGATAGAGCAATGCAACAACCGCAATCTGCAGATGATACATGTTATTATATTCAAATTATAGATGCACATGCAGAATTATTAGAAGAATTTCCAGAATTACAAGGAACGGGAGAATGTTCTTTAGGAGAAGGTAATGAACCAATTGATGAAGCTGAAATGTTAGCTACACTTATAGCTAATGGATATGAACCAACAACAGAAGAAATTCAAATGCTAAAAGAAGAAGACAGATATCGATACAAATCATCGATAGAAGAACCTCCGAAATTAGAGTTAAAGCCACTTCCAAACCACTTGGAATACGCTTATTTACATGGTGAATATGAATTACCTGTAATAATATCGTCTTCTCTTACTAAAAATGAGAAATCACAACTCATTTCTGTGTTGAAAGCTCATAAACCAGCCATTGCATGGAAGATTCATGATATTAAAGGAATAAGTCCTTCGTATTGCACACATAAAATCCTTATGGAAGAAGGTCATAAAACGTATGTGCAACGCCAACGAAGACTAAATCCTAATATGCAAGATGTAGTTAAGAAAGAGATTATTAAACTGCTTGATGCAGGTCTAATTTATCCAATCTCTGATAGTCCATGGGTAAGCCCAGTCCAATGCGTGCCTAAGAAGGGTGGCATGGCTGTCATTACAAATGAGAAAAATGAGCTTATTCCTACTAGGACTGTAACAGGATGGCGTGTATGTATTGATTATAGAAAATTAAATGATGCCACCAGAAAAGATCACTTTCCCTTACCTTTCATAGATCAAATGTTATAAAGATTAGTCGGAAATAGTTACTATTGTTTCCTAGATGGATTTTCCGGATATTTTCAAATTCCAATAGCACCCGAAGATCAAGAGAAAACCACATTCACGTGCCCTTATGGTACTTTTGCTTACAAACGCATGCCATTTGGACTTTGCAACGCCCCTGCAACCTTTCAAAGGTGTATGATGGCGATTTTTCACGACATGATAGAAGAATGCATGGAAGTTTTCATGGATGACTTTTCAGTCTTCGGTGATACATTTGAATGATGTCTAGTTAATCTTGAACGAATGCTCATTAGATGCGAACAATCAAATCTAGTACTTAATTGGGAGAAATGCCATTTCATGGTTAAAGAAGGCATCGTTCTTGGACATAAAATTTCAAAAGAATAAATTGAAGTGGATAGAGCTAAAGTAGATGTAATTGCTAAACTTCCACATCCCACCAATGTTAGAGGAGTTAGGAGTTTTCTAGGGCATGCCGATTTTTACCGACGTTTCATAAAAGATTTTTCTAAAATTGCCACTCCTATGAATAAACTCCTAGAAAAGGATGCTCCATTCATCTTTTCAGATGAGTGTATCAAATCTTTTAATATTCTTAAAGAGAAACTCACTAATGCGCCGATCATGATAACACCAAATTGGAATCTACCATTTGAACTAATGTGCGATGCAAGTGATTTTGCAATGGGAGCCGTTTTAGGACAAAGGATTGAAAACCAATTTCAACCTATATATTATGCTAGTAAAACGTTACAAGGAGCACAAACGAACTATACAACTACTGAAAAAGAACTCCTTGCTATTGTCTTTGCTTTTGACAAATTTCGATCATATCTCGTTCTAGCAAAAACGGTGGTTTATACTGACCATTCTGCTCTTAGATACCTATTTTCAAAACAAGATGCTAAACCAAGATTAATCCGTTGGATCTTACTCTTACTAGAGTTTGATATTGAAATCCGAGATAAAAGAGGAGCAGAAAATCTCGCCGCTGATCATCTTTCTCGTCTTGAAAATCCTGAGTTAGAAGTTCTAAATGAATCGGCCATACAAGACAACTTTCCTGATGAATATCTATTGAAGATAGATTATAATGAAATTCCATGGTTTGCAGACTATGCAAACTACTTAGTTTGTGGATTCCTTGAAAAAGGATTATCGTACCAAAGACGAAAGAAATTCTTCAGTGATATAAAACACTATTTTTGGGAAGATCCACACCTGTTTAAAAGTTGTCCAGATGGAATAATACGCCGATGTGTATTTGGAGATGAAGCTAGTAAAATATTAAACCATTGTCACACAGGACCAACAGGAGGGCATTATGGGCCTCAACTAACAGCAAGAAAAGTTTATGATGCTGGATTCTATTGGCCTACAATTTACAAAGACGCACACCTTCTTTGCAAATCCTGTGATGCATGTCAAAGGGCCGAAAAAATAAGTCAACGTGATGAAATGCCACAAAATGTCATCCAAGTATGTGAAGTATTTGACATTTGGGGTATTGACTTTATGGGTCCATTTCCAAAATCTCATAATAATCTATATATACTCGTAGCCATTGATTATGTATCAAAATGGGCGGAAGCACAAGCTCTCCCAACTAACGATGCACGAGTTGTAGTCAACTTTTTAAAACGTCTTTTTGCAAGGTTTGGAACACCGAAAGCTTTAATAAGTGATCGGGGTACTCATTTCTGTAATAATCAACTTGATAAAGTTCTTAAAAGATATGGAGTAACTCATAAAATCTCCACCGCATATCATCCACAAACAAGTGGACAAGTTGAAAATACCAACCGAGCTTTAAAACGTATTCTAGAGAAAACCGTAGGATCAAATCCGAAGGAATGGTCCATTAAATTGGAGGATGCACTCTGGGCTTTTAGAACAGCCTACAAAACTCCAATTGGAACCACACCTTTTAGACTTGTTTATGGAAAAGCATGTCATCTTCCAGTAGAAATTGAACACAAAGCATTTTGGGCTTTGAAGACATGTAATCTTGATTTACATGAAGCCGGACGTCTACGATTAAGTCAACTAAACGAATTAGAAGAATTAAGACATGAAGCATACAATAATTCGTTAATCTATAAAGAAAGAACGAAGAAATGGCATGATAAAAGAATCAGAAGTTCAAAAGAATTTAAGGAAGGAGACAGAGTTCTTCTTTTCAATTCACGATTCAAGCTATTTCCTGGAAAATTGAAATCAAGATGGTCTGGACCATTCATAGTCAAAAGAGTTTTCCCATACGGAACGATAGAATTAATAAATTCAAATGGGATTGAATTTAAAGTTAATGGTCACAGAGTTAAACATTACATACATGGTCCGATGGAAGTCGACAACGAAGTTAATCACAATTTCGACACCACAGCTAACTAAGTGTGGGGAGAATCAAGTATTTAAAGGATAATATATATTTCTGTTAGAGTTAGATTGTCTGTTTTCGTGTAGTTCTCGAAAATGGAACCCGAATGGTCTTTCCCTAGCAGACCCTAAAGAACTAGTCTTCTCCCCCCATTCTGAATTTTTATTTTTTTTAGGTTTTTACAAAATGAAGACTGCCTGTGAACTAAACCATGGTCTAATGCTACACGCTTTGATCACTAAACGTAATAATGACATACTTCCGAGTGAAATAGTATCAGTAATCAGAGAAAGAATGGATGGAGTTAGAAAAGAATCCAGATGCGAAGATAATAAGTTACAATTTGGTAAAGGAAAATCAAAATCCGCAGCGAAAAGAAGAGCACGACACCTAGAAAGATGTCACAAATGCGGAAAATGGTCACATGGAGGTAAATGTTCAAATAATCAAACCTATTCAAATACCGAATTTGTTACTTTATGTAGAGACGGACCGTTCATATGTTTAGAAGAAAAGACACTGAATGCTCGAGGTTACGCCTATGTAGCCATGGAAAACCAATTAAACCGACTATCTTATGAATGGGATAGATCATATAACTAAGAATACTATCTCACAGGTAAGTTTGTACAGTCTTTATTTTTATTTTTATTTTTATTTTTAACCTTTTGATAATAAACGCTAATTTGTTCGCTAAAAAGTATTAAATTGGTATTGAATAAAATTAGGTTTGGCGACCGAAATTATTGATATCATTCAAAAATTTATTACATCACTGCGAAATTTAACGTTTATTCTTAAGGTATAAATATCTTTAATCAATCAACCCAAAATATTTCAAAAATTCGTCATGAGTTAAATTAGGTTTTGGAACCGAAATTACTTTACCGAAAAGAGGGGCGCATATTTTTGATAATATTTGATTGATTAAAGTGGGATAAAAAGCCAAAAAGATTTTTAATTTTATTTTTACCATGTTTTTAAAATTAATATTTAAATCTTAAATTAATATTGTAAACTTTGTAAAAACAATATTTTTAAAATTGTAAATATTTGAAAAAATTAATATAAGTTTGGTGTAAATTTTTAATGTTATGCATTTTAAATTAAGTTTGGTGTGAATTTATAATATAAATTTTTAAATTAAGTTTGGTGAGAATTTTTAATTTTTAAAAATATGAATTTTTAATTTTATGAATTTTTAAATTAAGTTTGGTGTGAATTTTTAAAATTAATTTTGAATTTTATATTTAAATTGTGTGAATTTAAAAATAAAAATTTACTTTATGATTTTTAAAATTCGTCGTAAGTTGAAGACTAGGTCTTTGAACCGAAATTGCTTTACCCGAGGGAGGGACGAGAACTTTTATTATCATTATTTTTAATCTTATTGAATTAAAGTATGCCAAAAACATTAAAAAAACCCAAAAATATTAGCTTTTAAAACAATCGCTACAAAAAGACAAATTTTAAAATTTTGTCGAAGGACGGACTAGGACATCGATCCGAAACGACCTCGTTCTAAATAACAAGGGAAACAAAATTTTAAAATTAATTACTCAATTGTTTTAATTACTATAAGATATATATATATAAAATAAAAAAAAACCAAACTCCGCGACTCGCGGGAGGACCGAAATACAGAAAAAAAATATAACGCAAAGAACTGATCAGTTTCAAACCACACACCACAAAAACAGAAAAAAGAACAGCCGAAATAACTGCACGAAAAAAACCCCAAAAACACCCCCAAAATCACAATTTTTAACCGTTAATCATCAAATCTTTTACTAAAATCATGTTGAGAAGGATGCTCTAAGGAATTACTCAAGAAAAACGTTAAATTTCTACACCTAAACAACATTTAATCCGAAATTAGTGTTTTTGAGCAATTTTTTCCCCAATTTAATTTTGATGCTTTTTAGTGTAATTAAGCTTAAATTGTTTATGTATTATGCTTGTATAACCTAGATTGATGCTATTTAACATGATTAGAAGCCTTAAACTTCAAATTTTGAGTAATCTAGGGTTTGTGTTCTTGAGCAAATTTGGGGCTTTTTGATATAAACAGGTTATGGCCGATTTTTGTCATGAATTGTTGCTAAATTAAGTAGTGTAACATGTTTAGGTAGTTAAATGATCCAAACTTTGAGCCTAAACATGATTTTGAGAATTAAAGTGGACTTTTTCAAGTCTAAAATTCATGAACTTGATTTTTGAGAGATAATGCCATTTGAAACTTGTTTAATTGCTAGTAATGATTATTTTGACATGTTATTTGAGTTGAATGCTTATGAACTTGGCGAACATTTTCGTATATGCTTATTTGAAAAAGTGTAGATTTGATAAAAATGTGAAAATAAGCTTAAGTTTGATATAAATTAATCATGTCATTGTAATTATTTTGATTGATGATTTGCTGACACTAATGCATATTTGGATGCACAAAAATTGTGTTTGATGTATTTTGCAGACTGAAAGGGGTGAATCTTCATCCCAAGCTCGCAATGCTCCTGCTGAGAATGCGGAACAACAGGAGGTGGATAACTACTACAAGCAAGATATACCTCATCCAGTCATGACCTTTTCTGATATGCACTTGGAAGAATTGCACCCGAACCTGAGATTTTACAGACTTTGGATAGATTATCCAAAATACCAAAGGGGTTTGCATACTCTTCATTCTAAAGTTGTTGAGGTACCGAGGGTCATAGAATGGGGACCCTTAGAAGCTGTAGAATTGGCCGGGCCAATTAGGGAATTACTTGTACAGAGGTATGGTAATTCTACTTTTAATGACTGGGTACGTTTATTCACCATGCGTAGACCTGTATATAAAGTATGGTGTGAAGAATTGTTGTGTAGTATAGAATTAAATGATCGGGTAGCTAGTTTAACCGATCGATCTTTTATTAGATTTTTGTTAGGAGACATGTCTTTACTAGACATGGCTCAGGCTTTACGTATATATACGCCTGAGGAGTTAGCATCTGCCGATTGTAGAGGGTTGATACTAAATGGTAGAAAGATAGATGAAAATTTTGATACACACGGTGTATGGAGTCAAATGACAAGCCATCACCGATTCAAAGGGGGAAATTACTCTTATTTGGATATAGATAGAGCTGAATTAAGAGTGATTCATAGGTTTTTAGCTAATTCGATTACACAAAGAGGTAAGAACAAGGAAAAGGTAAATAAACAGGATTTGTTTTACCATATGTGTATTCGAGACCCACAAAGCGCTGTAAGTATACCTTATTGTGTGGGTTATTATTTATCAGCTATGGTTAGGGGGATGAGACCGCATAGCATAATAGGAGGTGGTATTTTTATTACTTTGATTGTGGAATATCTCGGTGTGGATATAAGTCGGGGGGATTATTAGTCGAAGAACCAGAACCCCGCGATACTATAGGTTTAAATGTATACCATGGTGCAAAAGTTTTGAAGAGGCGAAATAACGCCGCAGTACAATACCATGGTAGACATCCACAGGTTAAGAGAAACCAACAGCAAGCTAATGTAGGAGGGGGAAATGAGATGCAAGAAATGCAAAGGTTTATAGCTTCACAGGAGTACAAAAATGCTAGACAGAGAGCATTTGAAGATTGGCAAGTTCATCAAAACCAAATCATAGCACATTGCCAACATATAGGTAGAAACTATATTCCTACACCAAAACCCATATTCCCTCCCTGGTCTATAGAGATGCAACCACCTTATCCTACGTATAACCCCGCCGAAGCATTCTATAGCACCTATGGTTATGCTTGGAACCCCTATTGGTATCAATATCATCCATAGTCTACTTATTTTTATTTATTTTGTAATTTGTAATGTTGATACGTTTAATACTTATGTTAATATTGTAATAGTTTTTATAATTTTCTAACTTTTATTCTTAGATTTTAATAATTTTTGAATGTGGGGTAATATACCAAACTTCAAAAATATGTATATATGTTTGCAGTTTATCTTATGTACAAAACAGGGTAAAACAACGCATTTTCAAAGACTGGCATTAAGTTCAGCAAAAGCAACTAATTTTGACGACAAGATGCAAAATATATGTGAAATAACAACAAGACGGAATGAACAAATGATGTGCACCATTTATCATTCAGCAAACAAACGCCAATATATTTAGAAACTTTGGTAAAAATTTAATCATTTTCACACAAATCACCCTCAATAATTTAAATTGTTACTGATTTCTTGCAAATGAGGGCATTGCAAGATCTTAAGTGTGGGAAGGGGTTAAATTCTTTCGGATTTTAAAATTTTTATCTTAAACACTTGGTTACCATTAAAAATACTAGTAAAGCAGTAGTTGTATTAGAATCTAGTGTTCTCTGATAATAAAGAATAGCCCTAGTCTTATATACTGACTACCCAATTCTAGTAAAATTTTTAAAAATTTTTTTCAATTAAATGAACTCAAAATCATGTTTATACATATTTATGAACGATAAAACTAGGTTTTAACACCGAAATTATTGTAACCTCGGAAAGGACATAAATTGAGAAACAAACCAAAATGTTAAAATTCATTTAAAATGGAATAGAGGACGATAAAAAGGAAAATAAAAGCCAAGTGTGGGAAAATTTACCAAGTTATCTTAAACATATGTCACACATATCTGTAACAAATAACTGAAAATACTTTTGCTTTGGACTAAACTAAACTGTTTTACCTGATTTACTGTAAGAAAGATGGATCTACACGATGAATCAATTCCATCATTAAAAGGAAGTAAAGTCTTTCGAAAAAGAAACGCGCTTCTTGATTTAGGTCAAGAAGTTGTCGTCCAGACCAGCTGTAGGTTGACGAAAAATCTAGAAAAGTCATCACTAAAATCAGCAGGAAATCCACGGACCTCAGCATTAAACAGGGTCGCCAAGTGGTCAGATTTATCCTAACCATGAGAAGGATTTATCTCGTAAAATGGGGGGCACCATGCAAATTAGCTGGATAAGACTAATAAATCAGATCCCCAGAAAGGATAATCTCCTTAAAAGATCAAAAATCAGCTTTTAAGCCTGATATTACTCAATCCTAGAGATTGACCTTAAAGATTGAGAATTCAAACTCATGGAATTCAATGATATCTAAACTCGAGCTTGAACGAGAAAATATTTTGATAAAAAATAAAATCGATTTGTTTTCTGAAAACCCTATTTTCAATGCGTTCATTACCATTGAACGCAAAATCCTAGGAATTCACCTGGAATTCATTAGGTCACCTGAACTAAATCGGGTGTCAACCGTAAGAACGGTGGTTGCATAGCATGGTCGAAGACAGGACCTTGTGCCAGATCGAAAAATTATAAGGGTGAGCTTTACTATTGCTCCTACAAAGGATAGTAATTGCGTCCGACACGTTATAGACCATAATCAAAAGCATGTCACGGGACATTGCATTAACAGTTGCTTGTTCATCGCTTTCCTTTACAACCGGACGGTAGTTTGCCGAAAGGTAATATACGGGACAAGTAAACTGGACGTGTTGCTTTCCAAATACAAGGTTAGCAAGTGGGTGACACAAAACCATAAGTTTTGAGCTAAAATTTTCAAATCTGAAACCCACCAAACCCACAAAAATATTTTGCAAACACCGGTAAAGGGTTATTCCGAAAAACTTATCTTGGGTAAAAACTAGATTTAATTTTCAAAAGATCAAATGCTTTCATAAAGATCCAATTTCCTTAATGGATCTAAATTTTTATAGTCATGTGGGACTGTAAACCATATCGTTACTACCATTGTTTATACCACCGTATAGAAATCACTGATGTACAAAGTGTGAAGAATAAAGAAGTGATTCTAGTATTTCAAGACGATATTGCTTGAGGACAAGCAATGCTCAAGTGTGGGAATATTTGATAATGCTAAAAATGAACATATATTTCATAGCATTATTCCTCAAGAAAGACAAGCTTTTAGTTGCAATTGTTCTATTTACAAGTGATATTCGTTTAAATAATAAAAGGTGAAGACAAAAGACAGATTCGATGAATTGAAGACGCAAACGACCAAAAAGCTCAAAAGTACAAAAGACAATCAAAGAGGTTCCAATTATTGATAAGAAACGTCTCGAAATTACAAGAGTACAAGATTCAAAACGCAAAGTACAAGATATTAAATTGTACGCAAGGACGTTCGAAAATCCGGAACCGGGACCAGAGTCAACTCTCAACGCTCGACGCAACGGACTAAAAATTACAAGTCAACTATGCACATAAATATAATATAATATTTAAATAATTCTTATAATTATTTAATATATTATATTTATTTATAAAACCGTCAGTAAACAAAGAGCCAAACTCCTGTGAGCTGTAAAAGCAAACTCCGCGACTCGCGGAGTTTGAAGGCAAAATGGGCCGCGAGTCGCGGAGCTCCAAAAGTTGAAAATCCCTATAAAAGCAAACGAATTCTGATCGCAAAAATTACCAAAAATCCATCCATCTCTCTATCTATATCGTAAATATATATATATATATATATATATATATATATATATATATATATATATATATATATATATATATATATATATATATATATATATATATTTATAATTTATATTTTAATTTTAATTTTAATTTTAATCCTAATAATAAGGGTATGTTAGCGAATGTTGTAAGGGTGTAAGTCGAAATTCTGTCCGTGTAACGCTACGCTATTTTTAATCATTGTAAGTTATGTTCAACCTTTTTATATTAATGTCTCGTAGCTAAGTTATTATTATGCTTATTTAATCCGAAGTAATCATGATGTTGGGCTAATTACTAAAATTGGGTAATTGGGCTTTGTACCATAATTGGGGTTTGGACAAAAGAACGACACTTGTAGAAATTAGGCTATGGGCTATTAATGGGCTTTATATTTGTTTAACTAAATGATAGTTTGTTAATGTTAATATAAATATTTACAATTGGGCGTCCCTATAAATTACCATATACACTCGATCGGACACGATGGGCGGGGTATTTATATGTACGAATAATCGTTCATTTAACTAGACACGGGAATGGATTAATAGCCACTAGAATAATTAAAACAGGGGTGAAATTATGTAAAAGGACACTTGGCATAATTGATTACAAAATATTAAAACCTTGGGTTACACTCAGTCGACATCCTGGTGTAATTATTAAACAAAGTATTAAAATCTTGTTACAGTTTAAGTCCCCAATTAGTTGGAATATTTAACTTCGGGTATAAGAATAATTTGACGAGGATACTCGCACTTTATATTTATGACTGATGGACTGTTATGGACAAAAACCAGACGGACATATTAAATAATCCAGGACAAAGGACAATTAACCCATGGGCATAAAACTAAAATCAACACGTCAAACATCATGATTACGGAAGTTTAAATAAGCATAATTCTTTTATTTCATATTTAATTTCCTTTATTTTATATTTAATTGCACTTCTAATTATCGCATTTTTATTGTTATTGTATTTAATTTCACTTTTAATTATTGTACTTTTTAATAATCACAAGTTTATTTTATCGCATTTTTATTAATCGCAATTTCATTATCATTATTTACTTTACGTTTTAATTTAAGTCTTGTATTTATATTTATTATTTTACATTTGGTTTTAACTGCGACTAAAGTTTTAAAATCGACAAACCGGTCATTAAACGGTAAAAACCCCCCTTTATAATAATAATATTACTTATATATATATTTGTATTTTTATAAAAGTAAACTAATATAGCGTTAAGCTTTGTTTAAAAAGATTCTCTGTGGAACGAACCGGACTTACTAAAAACTACACTACTGTACGATTAGGTACACTGCCTATAAGTGTTGTAGCAAGGTTTAAGTATATCCATTCTATAAATAAATAAATATCTTGTGTAAAAATGTATCGTATTTAATAGTATTTCCTGCTAAAATTAATAGCTATTTTATACCACTCTGCTCCCACATCAGTACCCGAAGTACCTAATGTCCCGCTGAACGCGGATTGTTCAGTCATTATCTTAAATACTCTTCCTAAAAAACTAGGGGATACCGGACAATTTACCCTTCCTTTTTCTATCTACCAATCTGGTACTATCTATTCTCTCGCTGACCTTGGTGCCAACATCAATCTCATGCCCTACTCATTGTTCCAGAGACTCGAAATCGGAAACCTTAACCCTACCAAAATGAGTATCCAGCTAGCTGACCAATCCACTAGATATCCTAAGGGAATAGCTGAGAACGTTATGATTAAGTTTGACAAATTCCTTTTTTCGACCGACTTTGTGGTTATAGATTTTAAAGAAGACGTGAAAACCCCTATCATCTTAGGAAGGCCTTTCATGAATATAGCCAAAGCGATCATTGACGTTTATTCACGGACTATCACCTTGAGAGCCCGTGGAGAAGAGGTCACTTTCACGATCGACTAGTCTATATGTCCTTCTGATGGAAATGGAGAAATAAATACCATCTCCACTAGGAAAGTCACCTTCTACTCTAAGAATGAAGAGAAGAATATAGAAGTAGAAGACAAAAATAATAACCACTCTACACCCACCCACTCTTCACTCCCACCTTATTTTGATCTTTTAATGACTGAAGAGGATTTCATTCTTGAAGAACTGTCTGAACTAATTATTTTTGAAACTCCCGACCAGAGCGACGAGGAGGTGGATGAAGAAATTGAAATGGAGATCCCAGAGAGGATTATAGCACCAAAGAAGTTGTTAATGTTGCTACCATATTGGAGATGTTAATGGACATCGTCCCACCTCCATCCTTAGAGTACAACATTACGACCAACTAGTAGTCACTAAGAGTAAACACATGTTGTGTGTCATGGCTACCTATTAAACCATCACTCAAATACATAATGACATACACATTATGGAGTGATGAGGACCCCTTTGACCATCCCGTTCCAATCATGGAGGTAGAAGAAGTTGAGAGTTTTGTTATACCTCAAGTTAAACAAAGCATTCACTTCAAACCACCTTCTCCTCTCATTGGACATACCTTATTCTATGTCTGCTTCAATTCCATCGGTATGTTCCAATATTATTGATGGATGCATTCACTTTGTTATACCTCTTGTGTATACTGATGGATGCAAGGTAGCCGCCTAAATTTCCTAAGAAATAAGTCTAGAGTCAGGCTCGTAACTCGAACAAAAACAAGCGCTTCTCGGGAGGCAACCCGTGTGTTTATTTTTCTATAGCTTTAGTAGTTGTTAGATTAGGATAATTAGGTTAATTGAATAAGTGAAAAGTAAAGCTTAAAATAAATTTTTCAACATTTCTTAGGACAACTTCACTTCTCCTACTTGTCTTGGGCTTAAGTGAATTAATTGTTACATTATTTCAAAAGTCTTAAAATTAAAGACAGTCAACACTTTAAGTGTGGGATTAAGCTTTTTAGTCATACACTGATTTGTTGAATTTTCAAAAACCTAATTTTGAAACCCTCAAGTTTTCAAATAACTTTTTCATCAAGACGTAAATCAGTGAGTCTATGGCCTAAAGATTAATCACCTGTCTAGGTTTGATCTTTTTCATTTTTACAAGTAATAGACAGTTATTGATGCCTGTGGTGGAGACTCTTTGAATAATGATGGAATGACAAGGAAACCCGTTAATTATTTCATTACAAGTTATTGGTGGATGTTGTATGGAGGATGAGAATGCCCTAATGAGCTCGAGTACTGTAGTGACCCGAACTTTTCCATGTTTATATATATATTAAATGAAATTGATATTTACATGATTAAGTGTTTCCAACATGTTAAGCAATCAAACTTGTTAAGACTTGATTAATTGAAATAGGTTTCATATAGACAATTGACCACCCAAGTTGACCGGCGATTCACGAACGTTAAAACTTGTAAAAACTATATGATGACACATATATGGATATATATATATATATATATATATATATATATATATATATATATATATATATATATATATATATATATATATATATATATAGTTAACATGATATTATGATAAGTATGTATATCATTAAGTATTTTAACAATGAGTTATATACATAAAAATGAGACTACTGAATTAAGAAACTCGAAAACGATATATATATAACGATTATCGTTATAACAACGTCTTACTAATTACATATGAATCATTTTAAGATATTGATACACTATATATAAACATGATAAATGATAAGTAAACATATCATTAAGTATATTAACAATGAACTACATATGTGAAAACAAGACTACTAACTTAAGGATTTCGAAACGAGACATATATGTAACGATTATTGTTGTAACGACATTTAAATGTATATATATATATCATATTAAGATATATTAATATATCATAATATCATGATACTGTAATAATTTTGAAGGAATACCACATGTAAACAAGTCACAAAACCCATTTATGTATGTATATGAATTCGTGTATATGTATATATAGCAAGCGGAAGCAATTTTCATCTTAAGATTATGTGTATTTTAACCTTTTAAAAATGTATTCCATTTCATAGATCCAGTCTTGTACAATATACTAAAATGTAAATAGAAGCTAGTTTAAAGGGATATACCTACTCCAAGTTAGGAGGTTACAAGATGAAGAAGATGATGATGAAGATGATGAAATTGGTGGAGCTTCAAAGCAATGAAACCTCAAGAGATAATACCCCAAACTCTTCACCAACACCTTATGCAATAGTTAGGATTTAATGACACTAGAATTAGCTTGCAAAAAAAAAAAAAAGGAAATGAACTCTCTTTCCTTCAAGAAAGCTCACGGCAGCAGCAAGGCAGAGAGAGAGCTGTGCAGAATTTTTTTTGCAAGTAAAAGATGTGTATGTCATGTGTGTTGAAGTCCCAAAAGAGCTAGGCATGTGTGTTTAGATATATGGGAAAACCAAGTAGTCAAAAGCATGAGTTCATGAACCCAATGACCCCATCTCCCATGCCACATTCCCCTTTTTTATAAAATAGTTTTTATAAAACTAATTTTATAAAACCCTTCTCTTTTATAAACTTCCATGACATTATTATTAATCATGTACATATTTATTTATAAAACCAATTTTATAAAATGTGACATAACTAAATTTAATTATTTAACCTATAAATAATTAAATCCATATAATATAAATCATTCCATAATTTATATATATATATATATATATGTGTACACATCAACTAGTATTTCAGAAAACCACTTTTCTTAAAGTTCAAGTGTCGCGTATCTGATCAATGATCCAATCGTTAAGATCAAATACGAATGAGGTGTCGGTAAGTTTGTTATTGGGTATGACCCGACTTGGATCATAACATTTTAGCCACATTAATTTAATATATCTCTCGGGCATACGAAATACCTTCAATCTCCCACTTGCACGAGAAACATAAGAAATTAATGCAAGCGATGGATACCACCTAACGACCGTCCATCACCCCCAATATGTTATGACTTTGTGCCATTCAATAACATCATCCCTTTCGAGTTCCCATCTCGAATATGAATAGGTGAATCTTTCATTATATCCTTTCATCCTAGATGTCATGCTAATTCCAAGAGATACAGAGTGATCACTCTCTTTTAGATTTAACTTTATCAGGCCTTAGACATCTGACTCTCAACGAATAAGAGGGACAAATTCCATCTTGACTACATACGTCCTAGACACTACACTTCGTACCATACCTGAAGCCTCCCTTATGTACTACCATATTTCAGAATAGCGAAGGAAAGAGTCAAGGCACAATATTCGGTGAATATCTGAACCCAATATGTGTCTCAGGTCAGAGGATATAATGATATTCTCCTTTACTCAAGATTACATGTGATCAACCACAAAGGCTCCATATAGTAAATCTTGAGAGCGGGTCTTCCAATATTTGTGTCCCACAAATATCTATGAACCTTGGTTGCAACCTTGCCCCACATTCACCATTTGAATGCTAACCAATCCAAGTTCATAATAGTCTAGACCTCACACTTGTTCCCACAAATGTGATCAACTACGGAATTCAGAATAATAGTTTATTCATGGATAAAATATGCAAAATTGGAACATGACTCATAATTAAATTAATACCACAATTATATTAATGAGTTTGAACTAATTCGTTCCGTTATAATACATAAAATAGATCATTTCCAATCACTAGAATATCGAAGCCCTAATGCACAAACATGTCCCTCATGTTTTGGCCCATGTAAAAGCTTCGTGAGTGGATCCGCAACATTATGATCTGTGTGAACCTTGTGAATACATATCTTTCCCTTTTCAACCTCATCCCTGATGTAGTTGAATCTCCGCTCAATGTGACGAGTCTTTTGATGTCATAACCCGTCCTTAACCGTAAGAACGTGTTAGATAGCGTATGATTTCATTGCGAGGTATTGACCTCTATATGCGACATTTTTAAAAGAAAAACTGCATATATTATACATTACAAACCATGATTCTTATTTTTGATACAAGCTTTAGACGAAATAAAGATGATTATCGTTTAGCGATAATCTTCGACTTACAAACTTTACAAATGATGATAACAACACGATTTCTAGCATATTTTACAACACAAGTTCTTGGATATGCAGTCTTATTTTTGACACAAATATGCGTACGCAAGATCCTGCTCAAATTCAACATAATGCAGCGGAATCTTTTAGAAATCACCTGAGAATAGACATGTTTTAAAAGGTTAACATAAAGTTGGTGAGATATAGGTTTAGTGCCGGCAGCAATATATATATAGACCACAAGATTTCGTATATAAACAGTTTAATAAAAATATTCTAAGTGGTTGAGCACTTGGTAACCATACTTAACAATTAATCACGTCGCATATTCCCTTTAATATGAAATCTTACTACACTGTACCAAGTGTAGTCACGAAACGAAGTACTGTGCAACCGTTGAATACTGGTCGTCCAGTCCGGTTGGGGTTGTCAGGCCCGATAGATCTATCAACAGGATTCGCGTTTACAATACCGCTGTAAATATTAGTTACCAAGCTACAGGGAAGTATGCCAGTGGTACAACTCAACGTAGAATATATTTTTCAGTTACTTGTGTCCATATTGTAAAACATAAAATACATGTATTCTCATCCCGAAATATTTAGAGTTTAAAAGTGGGACTACATACTCACTTTCGTCTTGAAGATATATATATATATATAATTTGACTTGGTCTCCGGTTGATATCACGAACCTATCCATATATAATATATCAATACCTTTTCTTTTTAAACAAACGTCACATATATATACTTGTTATACTTTTAATACTTTGAATAATTCCTTAGTCCGTAGTTAGCAGTTCGTTGTTAGTAATTCAATTTTAATGGTTCATTTTTAGATGTTTAATATACCCGTAATGAAATAAATAAAACCCCCAACGAAATAAATAAAACCCCATCGTATATGTATTGGTCGAGATTAATCTTGACCCACGGTACCGGTGTTGTCAAATGACGTGTTGCGTACATAAAGTACCGGTGTTGTCAAATGACGTGTTGGGTACAATCATGGGATCTTATGATTAATCTTCTCGTGTTGTTTACGGGTGATCCTGAACCATATAAAATTGAATTATATAAAATATCATGTTATCTTAGAAAGATGTGATTTTATTTAATTTTTCCCAATTAATCCCGAAGTTAAACAAGTCTTGGATAACCAATTTTGTTTCGGTCATAGTTTCTTCGTTACAAATCCGTTTTCGTTGATTCAACTGGCCATCTCCTTGGATCGAGTCCCTCTTTAAGACTATGAACTGAAAATACCTTGGTTTGTATTCAAAATCACACGGCATAGGTGAAACTTTAGTGAAACTTATGAAGTTAAACATTTTCCTTTATGTAAACAACCTTAAATGATTATTTTTCTAAAAATACTTATACTTTGAATTAAATCATGGAATTTTTATGTGTTATCATATCCATAGTAAAAATCATTTTTCCAGAACATAAACCTCCAATTCAAAGTTTAAGATAGTTTTTAATTATCCAACCCAAAACAGTCCCCGGTGGCACTCCGACGTCGTAAAAACAGTTTTTAAGATAATCTTTGAAAAACCAAGTTATACCTTGTTAAATTAGCATATATTTAAGTTATATTACAGGTCTTGGAGTATTTTAAAAGTTAAGTTAGAAGGATCTATTTAGTTTGCAAACAAGTTTGAAAACATTCAAACTATGTTCTTGTTGTTAAAATTTTATACCACAAAATAAGATAGCTATATATATATGAATCGAATAAGGTTATGAACATAGATTCTACCTCAAATTCCTTGGACAAGGTTGCTGTAAAAGAGGAGTAAGAACCTAGAACCAAAAGGGTGATGGAAGTGGATGAAAGATTGGAAGTAAGTTGGTGTTCTTGGAAGGTTTTCTTGAAGTATTTTTGTAAGGGTTTTCTTATGATGATTAAGTGATGTTTTGAAGCTAAAAACTTATGAGGACCTTGAAGAACACTTGAAGGTTGAAGATAAGAGAGTTTAGAAGATCATTTAACTTGAAAGAAAATTGTTATGAAAGTGTGCATATGTGTATATAGGCGTATATATGTATATGTATATATAGACTTTATTTTTTTGATTTTTAGCTCAAAAGTCCTCATATATGATCCCACATGTATTGACTAATCAAAGGCTGCTAAGATCATATAATTGAAGTCTAATAATTGGTATTTTTCAATAGTAAAACTTCTAGAAACTGCGTATTTATACGGGTACATATACCCTAAGTATACGTATAGAAATCTTGTGAAAACGGAACGAGGATTCAAATATAGCTATCTTTTGTGAATATACTTATATGGTTTTATGTATTTAAGTCCTTAAAAATGATTAAATACATTACTTATACGATATATGTATAAACATTATATGTCATAAGTATTTAAGTCAAATAACGTTACGTATGGTTATCGTTTTGAAAACTTAAGTTAGTAGTTTCAAAATATACTTATAACTTATTGTTATTAATACAAAATGAGGTATTAAAACATCCTTAAATCATGTTAAACATGTATATATACATATATATATACAAACGTATAATTATCATATATTGTATAGTTCGTGATATCATCGGTCAAATTAGACGGTCAAACGTTGTGTAAATCTCTTTTCGAAAAACATAAGTCTCGACAATTTGGATTGCTTATCATGTTGGTAAGGTTAAATTTATGTAAATATTAATCTTATAAGTATAGAATGATCGAAAAAGTGCGGGTCGTTACATTACCTCCCCGTTAAATAAATTTCGTCCCGAAATTTTAAAATTGTACCTATTTTGCGTCATCGAGAAACAAGTGTGGATACTTTTGTTTCATCTGATCCTCTCGTTCCCAAGTAAACTCGGGACCTCTTCTAGCATTCCAACGAACCTTAACAATCGGTATGTTGCTCTGTTTGAGCTGTTTAACTTCACGGTCCATGATTTCGATTGGTTCTTCGACGAATTGTAGTTTCTCGTCGATATGGATTTCTTCAAGAGGAATAGTGAGGTCTTCCTTTGCAAGACACTTCTTAAGGTTTGAGACGTGAAAGGTATTATGTACCCCGGCGAGTTGTTGCGGTAACTCAAGTCGATAAGCTACCGGTCCAATGCGTTCAATAATCTTGAACGGGCCTACATATCTTGGGTTCAGCTTACCCCTTTTGCCGAAACGTATTACACCTTTCCAAGGTGACACCTTTAACATAACCATGTCCCCGACCTGAAACTCTAATGGTTTCCTTCAGACATCGGCGTAGCTCTTTTGGCGACTACGGGCTGTTTTCAATCTCTCCTTGATTTGTACTATCTTCTCAGTCGTTTCGTGTATGATCTCGGGACCAGTTAATTGTCGATCTCCTACTTCATTCCAACAGATAGGAGATCTACACTTCCTTCCATACAATGCTTCGAATGGCGCAGCTCCAATGCTCGCATGATAACTATTATTATACGAGAATTCTGCTAACGGTAAATACTTATCCCATCCGTTTCCAAAATCGATCACACATGCCCTGAGCATATCTTCAAGAGTCTGAATTGTTCTTTCACTCTGCCCGTCCGTTTGCTGATGATATGCGGTACTCATATCTAAACGAGTTCCTAGTGCCTCCTGTAGTGCTTGCCAGAACTTTGAGGTAAATCTACTATCACGATCAGATATAATGGAAATAGGTATTCCATGCCTTGAAACAACTTCCTTTATATACAATCGTAATAGTTTCTCCATTCTATCCGTTTCCTTTATACGCAAGAAATGTGCAGACTTGGTGAGACGATCAACAATCACCCAAATGGTGTCGTAACCCCAGGCAGTCTTTGGTAACTTCGTGATGAAATCCATGGTAATACCATCCCATTTCCATTCTGGGATTTCTGGTTGTTGAAGTAACCCTGACGGCTTTTGGTGTTCTGCTTTGACCTTGGAACAAGTTAAACACTCCCCAACATATGTTGCTACGTCTGTCTTTAAATTAGGCCACCAATAACGTGTCTTAAGATCTTGATACATCTTTCCAACTCCAGGATGTATCGAGTATCTTGTCTTATGTGCCTCATTCAATATCAACTTCCTTAATCCACCCAACTTCGGTACCCAAATACGATTTGCAAAATATCGAATTCCGTCTTCCCGTATAACGAGTTGCTTCTCATACTTCTTCATTATTTCATTTCTTATGTTTTCTTTATTGAGTGCTTCTTGTTGAACTTCTTTGATTTGTGAGTTGAGATTCATGCGAATTTTTATGTTCATTGCTCGAACTCGGATTGGTTCTCGTTCCTTTCTGCTTAGAGCATCGGCCACTACGTTCGCTTTCCCGGGATGATAACGAATTTCACAATCATAGTCATTTATTAACTCGACCCACCTACGTTGCCTCATGTTCAACTGTTTCTGATCAAAAATATGTTGAAGGCTTTTATGATCAGTAAACACAGTGCATTTAACCCCATACAAGTAGTGTCTCCATATCTTCAATGCAAACACGACTGTTCCCAGTTCTAGATCATGCGTCGTATAATTTCGCTCGTGAATCTTTAATTGTCGGGATGCGTATGCAATAACTTTCTTCCGTTGCATAAGAACGCAACCAAAACCTTGTCGCGAAGCGTCACAATATATTTCAAAATCATCGTTCCCTTCTGGTAACGATAAAATAGGCACCGTAGTTAACTTCTTCTTTAGTAATTGAAATGCACTCTCCTGCTCAGAAGTCCATTCATATTTCTTCCCTTTTTGTGTTAACGCTGTCAACGGCTTAGCTATTCGGGAAAAATCTTGAATAAACCTTCTATAATAACCGGCTAAACCTAAAAATTGGCGTATCTGCATTGCTGTCTTAGGAGTCTCCCATTTTTCAATGGCTTCAATTTTTGCTGGATCAACCTGAATTCCTTTGCTACTAACAACGTGGCCAAGAAATTGCACTTCTTTCAACCAGAAAGCACATTTAGAAAATTTAGCATATAGCTGTTCTTTTCTTAACAACTCTAATATTAAACTTAAATGCTGCTCATGCTCTTGCTCACTCTTGGAATAGATAAGAATGTCATCAATGAAAACAATAACAAACTTATCTAAATATGGACTACAAACTCGATTCATGAGGTCCATGAATACAGCTGGCGCATTCGTCAATCCAAACGGCATGACCAAAAATTCGTAATGACCGTAACGTGTCCGAAAAGCAGTTTTCGGTATATCTTCTTCTTTGACACGTAATTGATGATAACCCGATCTTAGGTCGATTTTCGAATAAACACATGATCCTTGGAGTTGATCAAATAAGTCGTCAATTCTCGGTAGTGGATACCGATTCTTGATAGTTAACTTATTTAATTCACGATAATCTATACACATTCGGAAAGATCCGTCTTTCTTCTTGACGAATAAAATTGGAGCTCCCCACGGTGAAGTACTTGGTCGTATGAATCCACGATCCAGTAATTCTTTTAACTGACTCTGAAGTTCTTTTAACTCGGACGGTGCAAGTCTATATGGAGCACGGGCAACCGGTGCAGCTCCTGGTACAAGATCTATTTGAAATTCTATAGATCTAAATGGAGGTAATCCCGGCAACTCTTCCAGAAATACTTCAGGAAAATCTCTTGCCACAGGCACGTCATTGATGCACTTCTCTTTTTCTTTCTTTTCGACTTTATTAACATGTGCTAAGATAGCATAGCACCCTTTCTTCAAGTACTTTTGAGCTTTCAAATAACTAATGAGTTTTAGCTTTGAGTTACCCTTCTCTCCATAAATCATTACTGGCGTTTTATCCTTACGAGGAATGCGAATTGCCTTCTTGGCGCACACAACTTCAGCTCCTATTTTGGACATCCAGTCCATGCCGATTATTACATCAAAACTTCCTAATTCTACGGGTATCAAATCAATCTTAAATGTTTCTCCGGCTAAATTTATTTTACAATCACGGCAAATTTTATCGGCTTTAATTAGTTTACCATTAGCTAACTCAATCATGTACTTAGCATCTAGAGGTAATGATGAACAATTCAATTTAGCGTGAAAGTCTCTACACACGTAACTTCTATCAGCACCAGTATCAAATATAATAGATGCGGATAAGTTATTAATGGTAAACGTACCCGTAACAAGCTCCGGATCTTCGCGTGCCTCTCTAGCATTAATAACAAATGCTCTCCCACGTGCAGGTCTGACATTCTTCTCTGAATTCGGGCACTGACTCTTATAGTGACCTTGTTTTCCACACCCAAAACAAGTAACGGTAGCCAAAGCAGTTCTATTTGCATTGGTGGCAGGAGTCTTGGTACCATTTGTATTTGTAACGAGAGCCCTACAATCTTTAGCAAGATGACCCTGTCGATTACACTTAGTGCATAACACACTACAGTAACCAAAGTGATGTTTGTGACAACGGTTGCATAAAGGATTTTGTCCTTTGTAACCAAAGCTTGAACCACTACCTGCACCTTGCGTGGTTTCTTGTTTCTTAAAAGATTGTTGTTGGTTACCTCGATCATAATTTCCATTCCACTTTCTTTTTTTACCTGATACCTTCACATCAGTATTGGATGCTTTCTTATCCATGATGACCTGATCCATTAGCTCGTTTTCCATGGTTATAGCTTCATGAATTGTCTTAGCTTTCGATACTGTAACATTTGCCTTGACCTTTTTGGGCAAACCATCTTTGTACATTTCAATCTTCCGTTCTTCGGTTGGAACCAATTCAGGACATAGCAAAACTAATTCCATGAATCGCTGATTGTAGTTGGTGATTTCAGTACCAACAACCTTCAGGCTTTGTAATTCATCTTCTAACTTTCTAACCTCATTCCTTGGACAATACTCGTTGATTAACATTATTTTGAATTCTTCCCATGGAGTATCATAAGCTACATCTCCTCCTACAGCCTTCACATAATTTTTCCACCACGTGAGTGCACTATCTTGTAAAGTGCACGATGCATACTTGGTCATGTCCTTTTCAACACAACCACTGATTTTAAACACAATCTCCATCTTTTCTATCCACCGGGTTAAACCGATCGGTCCTTCTGTTCCACTGAATGATGAGGGCTTGCAAGCTTGAAAAGTTTTGTAAGTGCACCCCACACGAGGATTTGGGTTAACTGCAGCACCTCTTGCAGCCTCGACCCATAACATTCTGTCGTTCACTCGCTGATTGATGAGTTCCTGGATTTCTTGTTCCGTCATTCGGTTCAATCGCGCCATATTCTTCTATAAGAATGAAAAGAAAATAATTATTCACATGGAATATTATAGATGTAGTGTATATTTACAGTACATTATAGCTTATTAATAATATGAACCACGTATTATTATAAAAGCCTTTTCTTCTTATTAGCGTTTTATAATTATATCTAGGGTAGTACCTACCCGTTAATGTCCATACTTAATAGCTTAGTACAGAATCAATTACTACCATCTAAATTATACTTAACCATGGAAAATTATTGCATTTCACACTTCACTATTTTACATATGCTTATCTTACATCGAACATTAAGCAAACCACACTAATAATATTATACAAAACATTATATGATCCCATGGTTTAATACGGCAGCGCATCGTTTGGTCTATTTTCTAGGACGTTTAGGTTCAAAGAATCGCTTAACTCTTATCCTGGCTGTCTGCCTATATTTTGGCTGTGGGACTGAAGAACTGGATGCCGGGATAGAACGAATAGGAATAGCGGGAATAGGGGTGGTAGTGTCTAGTGGAGTTGGTGCCACATCATCCTTATTAAACTCAGGATTTGAATTTTCTAATTCATTAGCCTTTCGTTTCTTTCCTTGTTCGAACTCTTCTTTTGTAATTTCCTGTATTTCTTCCTAGGGTTCACTTTCCTCCTCGGGTTCACTTTCCTCCTCGGGTTCACTTTCCTCCTCGGGTTCACTTTCCTCCTCGGGTTCACTTTCCGGGTTCTCTATAGTCGGTTCATCCGGAATTTGTGAGTCTTCCCCAAAGATATTATTTTCGTCATCGGATAGGTTAATGACTGGAACACCATCTGAAGATTCTGGTTCGGAGTCGCTGAATGTGATAACAAGTTTTGAGCCCGACATCTATCACACAACAACTAACCCATTAGTACTACATAATATTTACATATAAATTTTAACCAACAATGATAAGCAATGGTTTTTAAATCAGGCCCGGTCAAAGTCCAGACTTACTAATGTATCCTAACGACTTATCAGTTAGACACACTAATGCAAACCTGGTTCGCTAAGACCACCGCTCTGATACCACATGTCATAACCCGTCCTTAACCGTAAGAACGTGTTAGATAACGTATGATTTCATTGCGAGGTATTGACCTCTATATGCGACATTTTTAAAAGAAAAACTGCATATATTATACATTACAAACCATGATTCTTATTTTTGATACAAGCTTTGGACGAAATAAAGATGATTATCGTTTAGCGATAATCTTCGACTTACAAACTTTACAAATGATGATAACAACACGATTTCTAGCATATTTTACAACACAAGTTCTTGGATATGCAGTCTTATTTTTGACACAAATATGCGTACGCAAGATCCTGCTCAAATTCAACATAATGCAGCGGAAGCTTTTAGAAATCACCTGAGAATAGACATGTTTTAAAAGGTCAACATAAAGTTGGTGAGATATAGGTTTAGTGCCGGCAGCAATATATATATAGACCACAAGATTTCGTATATAAACAGTTTAATAAAAATATTCTAAGTGGTTGAGCACTTGGTAACCATACTTAACAATTAATCACGTCGCATATTCCCTTTAATATGAAATCTTACTACACTGTACCAAGTGTAGTCACGAAACGAAGTACTGTGCAACCGTTGAATACTGGTCGTCCAGTCCGGTTGGGGTTGTCAGGCCCGATAGATCTATCAACAGGATTCGCGTTTACAATACCGCTGTAAATATTAGTTACCAAGCTACAGGGAAGTATGCCAGTGGTACAACTCAACGTAGAATATATTTTTCAGTTACTTGTGTCCATATTGTAAAACATAAAATACATGTATTCTCATCCCGAAATATTTAGAGTTTAAAAGTGGGACTACATACTCACTTTCGTCTTGAAGATATATATATATATAATTTGACTTGGTCTCCGGTTGATATCACGAACCTATCCATATATAATATATCAATACCTTTTCTTTTTAAACAAACGTCACATATATATACTTGTTATACTTTTAATACTTTGAATAATTCCTTAGTCCGTAGTTAGCAGTTCGTTGTTAGTAATTCAATTTTAATGGTTCATTTTTAGATGTTTAATATACCCGTAATGAAATAAATAAAACCCCCAACGAAATAAATAAAACCCCATCGTATATGTATTGGTCGAGATTAATCTTGACCCACGGTACCGGTGTTGTCAAATGACGTGTTGCGTACATAAAGTACCGGTGTTGTCAAATGACGTGTTGCGTACAATCATGGGATCTTATGATTAATCTTCTCGTGTTGTTTACGGGTGATTTTGAACCATATAAAATTGAATTATATAAAATATCATGTTATCTTAGAAAGATGTGATTTTATTTAATTTTTCCCAATTAATCCCGAAGTTAAACAAGTCTTGGATAACCAATTTTGTTTCGGTCATAGTTTCTTCGTTACAAATCCGTTTTCGTTGATTCAACTTGCCATCTCCTTGGATCGAGTCCCTTTTTAAGACTATGAACTAAAAATACCTTGGTTTGTATTCAAAATCACACGGCATAGGTGAAACTTTAGTGAAACTTATGAAGTTAAACATTTTCCTTTATGTAAACAACCTTAAATAATTATTTTTCTAAAAATACTTATACTTTGAATTAAATAATGGAATTTTTATGTGTTATCATATCCATAGTAAAAATCATTTTTCCAGAACATAAACCTCCAATTCAAAGTTTAAGATAGTTTTTAATTATCCAACCCAAAACAGTCCCCGGTGGCACTCCGACGTCGTAAAAACAGTTTTTAAGATAATCTTTGAAAAACCAAGTTATACCTTGTTAAATTAGCATATATTTAAGTTATATTACAGGTCTTGGAGTATTTTAAAAGTTAAGTTAGAAGGATCTATTTAGTTTGCAAACAAGTTTGAAAACATTCAAACTATGTTCTTGTTGTTAAAATTTTATACCACAAAATAAGATAGCTATATATATATGAATCGAATAAGGTTATGAACATAGATTCTACCTCAAATTCCTTGGACAAGGTTGCTGTAAAAGAGGAGTAAGAACCTAGAACCAAAAGGGTGATGGAAGTGGATGAAAGATTGGAAGTAAGTTGGTGTTCTTGGAAGGTTTTCTTGAAGTATTTTTGTAAGGGTTTTCTTATGATGATTAAGTGATGTTTTGAAGCTAAAAACTTATGAGGACCTTGAAGAACACTTGAAGGTTGAAGATAAGAGAGTTTAGAAGATCATTTAACTTGAAAGAAAATTGTTATGAAAGTGTGCATATGTGTATATAGGCGTATATATGTATATGTATATATAGACTTTATTTTTTTGATTTTTAGCTCAAAAGTCCTCATATATGATCCCACATGTATTGACTAATCAAAGGCTGCTAAGATCATATAATTGAAGTCTAATAATTGGTATTTTTCAATAGTAAAACTTCTAGAAACTGCGTATTTATACGGGTACATATACCCTAAGTATACGTATAGAAATCTTGTGAAAACGGAACGAGGATTCAAATATAGCTATCTTTTGTGAATATACTTATATGGTTTTATGTATTTAAGTCCTTAAAAATGATTAAATACATTACTTATACGATATATGTATAAACATTATATGTCATAAGTATTTAAGTCAAATAACGTTACGTATGGTTATCGTTTTGAAAACTTAAGTTAGTAGTTTCAAAATATACTTATAACTTATTGTTATTAATACAAAATGAGGTATTAAAACATCCTTAAATCATGTTAAACATGTATATATACATATATATATACAAACGCATAATTATCATATATTGTATAGTTCGTGATATCATCGGTCAAACTAGACGGTCAAACGTTGTGTAAATCTCTTTTCGAAAAACATAAGTCTCGACAATTTGGATTGCTTATCATGTTGGTAAGGTTTAATTTATGTAAATATTAATCTTATAAGTATAGAATGATCGAAAAAGTGCGTTTCGTTACATTTGATGAGCACGAGGTTCCTTGATTTGAGCAATCGCACCCTCGTTGTCACAAAAGATCTCAAGAGGGTCCTGAATGGAAGGGACCACTCCTAAGTCGTCGATGAATTTCTTCATCCATGCAGCTTCCTGAGCTGCCAGTGAGGCGGCAATGTACTCCGACTCTGTAGTGGATAACGCAACAACATCCTGTTTCGAACTCTTCCAAGAGACTGCACCACCATTTAACATGAAGACATAACCGGATTGTGATCGTGAGTCATCTCGATCAGTTTGGAAACTCGCATCCACGTAACCTTTTACTGCGAGTTCCTCCTCACCAGACCCGTATATAAGAAACATATCCTTAGTCCTCCTAAGGTATTTCAATATACTTTTAACAGCAATCCAATGACTGTTTCCTGGGTTATTCTGGTATCTACTTGTCAGGCTAAGAGCGCATGACACATCCGGTCTAGTGCATATCATTGCATACTTGATAGACCCAATAGCAGATGCGTATGGGATTTTCTTCATTCTTTCTTGTTCATCTTTCGTGATAGGACACTGAGATGAACTGAGAATGGTTCCTCTTTGAATAGGTACCAAACCTTTCTTAGAGTTTTCCATCTTGAACCTTTTCAAGATTTTATCAATGTATGTACTTTGACTTAAACCTATCAATCTCTTGGATCTATTCCTATAGATCCCTATCCCCAATATGTATTGAGCTTCTCCAAGATCCTTAATGGAGAAGCAACTCTTTAGCCAAGTTTTGACTTCTTGCATTGTGGTAATATCATTCCCAAACAATAATATGTCATCCACATATAGCACAAGGAACATTATAGAGCTCCCACTAGCCTTCTTGTATACACAAGCTTCATCACCATTTTTAATGAAGCCAAATTTCTTTGCCTCTTCATTAAAATGATGATTCCACATTCTAGATGCTTGTTTCAATCCGTAGATTGATTTCTTTAACTTGCATACCTTTTTAGGATTTTTCGAATTAACAAAACCTTCGGGCTGTACCATATAGACATCTTCCTCAAGATATCCATTCAGGAAAGCGGTTTTGACATCCATTTGCCATATTTCATAGTCATAGTGAGCAGCAATGGCAAATAATATCCTAATAGACTTTAGCATTGCCACATGCGAGAAAGTTTCATCATAATCAACCCCTTGAGTTTGAGTGAAACCTTTTGCTACAAGTCTAGCTTTGTATGTATCCAAGTTTCCATGTATGTCGGTTTTCTTCTTGAAAAGCCATTTGCAATCAACTAGCTTGGAGCTAGGAGGTTGCACAACAAGTTCCCAAACTTGATTTTCATACATGGATTGCATCTCGTCGTTCATGGCTTCCTGCCATTTATTTTTATCAATCCTTGATAAAGCATCTTCGTAGTTTGTCGGTTCATCCAAATCAACCGTATAGCAACCATCCACGAGAAACCCATATCTCTCGGGAGGATTACTAATCCTACTATATTTTCGAACGTCTTGTGTACCTTGATCATCCACTTGATCATTTTCAACATCCTCATGTTGAGTACTAGTGCCAACCAATTGTGTATCATCGGCTTGATCTTGTACCTCTACAAGATCTATCTTCCTTTCACCATCACCTTCCATAAGGAATTTGGTTTCAAGGAATTCCGCTTTCCGAACAACAAATACCGTTTGCTCGGATGGATCATAGAAGTAATATCCCATATCATCTTTGGGATATCCTATGAAGATACACTTTGTGGATCGAGCATGTAGCTTATTAGCTACATAACGCTTAGGATAAGCTTCACATCCCCATACTTTTAAGTATGAAAGAGAAGGAGGTTTTCCAAACCACATCTCATGAGGAGTTCGTTCCACTTTCTTGGTTGGGGCCATATTTTAAATACGAACCGCGGAGCTTAGACAATAACCCCAAAATGATAGAGGTAACGAGCTTCTTGCCATCATAGATCGAACCATATCCATTAGGGTTCGGTTCCTCCTTTCTGAAACTCCATTAAGTTGGGGTGTTCCGGGTGGAGTAAGTTGTGAGATAATCCCACAACTCTTAAGATGATCTTGGAAGGCATCGCTTAGGTATTCACCTCCTCTATCGGTACGTAGTACTTTAATTGTCTTATTGAGTTGATTTTGTACTTTGTTTTGATATTCTTTGAATGCTTCAAACGTTTCGTCCTTATGTCTCAATAGGTAGACATATCCGAAACGACTAAAGTCATCAATGAAAGTAACAAAGTATCTTTCACCATTCCTAGTCATGGGTTTAAAGGGTCCACATACATCCGAATGTATTAATCCCAATAAATCTTTAGCCCTCTCATAAGTCCCTTTGAAAGGTGCTTTAGTCATTTTGCCTTGTAAGCAAGACTCACATACATCAAACGAATCCATTTCATTTGACTTCAAAAGTCCATTCTTTTGAAGTGTATGCATTCGGTTCTTGTTTATGTGACCAAGGCGACAATGCCATAAATAGGAATCACTCAAATCCCTTTTGAGTTTCTTGGTGCTAGTATGGTATATAGAGCTCGATGATGCGTCATCATGAACTAAGTCATAAATTCCATTTGAAAGCGAAGCCTTGAAATAGAATACATTATCTTTAGAAACATGAATATCATCATCAATAAAATTAACAATGTAACCACATTGTTTTAAGTGAGAAATAGAAATAATGTTTCTACACAAATCCGGAGCATACAAAACATTTTCTAAAATAAGTTCCAATCCGCTTGGAAGCTTCAAAACAAAATCTCCTTGAGCTTTAACATGCACCTTTGCACCATTGCCCATATAGAGACTTGATGTTCCCGCCTTATGATCACTTCTTTTGAACCCCTGCAAAGAATTGCAAATATGAGTTCCACATCCAGTGTCTAATACCCATGTATTAGAAGAAGTAATACTAAGCTCTATATATACCATATATATATTACCTGATGTTTGCCCTGCATCCCTCTTGTCCTTCAACTCCTTAAGATAGACCGGACAGTTTCGTTTCCAATGACCCATCTCACCGCAACTGAAACATGGGTCTTCCTTGGGGTTTGTCTTCTAGGCTACCTTTTGCTTCTTAGCCTTGTTGATGGTAGGGGTAACCATCTTCCCCTTCCCTTTGCCTTGATAGGCGGGTCCTTTTCTCTTAGCCACCTTTGGATTAGAGGTGTTACCTTTGGATCCACCTTGATCGATTGCTAACACGGGTAAAGCCCTTTTACCCATGCTAGTTTCCGCCGTTCTAAGCATACCGTGAATCTCACCTATGCTCTTATCCATCCCATTCATATTGTAATTAATTACAAATTGATCAAACCTTTTTGATAGGGAGTTAAGGATAAGATCGGTGGCTAACTCATTTGATATGTTTAGGTTAAGGCGGTTAGCACGATCAATAAGGCTCTTCATCTTAAGCACATAAGATGAAACCGATTGGGTATCGTCCATACGACAAGCATGTAGCGCCCGAACGGTCTCGAAGCGCTCGACACGCGCTTGTTGAAGGAACATCTCCTTCAATTGCATTATCATGTCGTATGCACTATGATGCTCGAAATCCTTTTGGAGTTCGGGAATCATAGTCCCAAGCATTAGGCATGAGACTTAAAGGGAGTCGTGGCAATACTTATCGTAAGAGGCCATTGCCTCCACATCATTCTCATCCGGTTGATCGGGAATGGGGTCCTCAAGTACATACACTTTATCCTCTTGTTTGAGGACAATCCGAAGATTGCGGAACCAATCCATAAAGTTGGTATGGTTGAGTTTGTCTTTCTCTAAGAGAGACCTTAATGATAGGTTGTTCATGTTAAGTGGTGCGTTTTGCATGTTGTTGTTGTTATTAGCGGCCATCTACAAAATTCAACAAAGTCCTTTTAAGTATCGATTTTAAATTCAATAAACAATACCCTTTTAATTTGTTTTATTAAATATTAGAATCCAACGGTAAATCAAATTTCGGTTAGGTGACCTTTATCCCGTCATTTGATTTAGCTAGGTAGTCATAATGACAATTGCTATCCTTTTGCAACTTCTAAGTTATGGGATCATGCAATCCTTTTGCATGGCATATTAATCCCATCAACGCCTATTTGTTCCTAATGCTTCGGTGACCCTAAGTTCATGATTCCCAAATCAAGTCGTCCTACTTGTGTAGACATGTAAATTTAACAAACAAGTGGTTAGGTGACCTTTATCCCACTAGTGTGCGAAATTTACCTTATTTATATTAGTCCGCTCATGACGGTTAGGTGACCTTTATCCCGTCAAGAGTTTCTTAATATGTCTAAGTGTTTTCACAAAAGGATGGCGTTTTACCTTGTTTTAGTTAAAGGGATTTAAGTTTTCTACATTCTAGTTTTAGAAAACAAAATGCTATACACCAACATGCATTTGGTGTGTAGTAAATTTTGAAAAACCCATTTTCATGTCCTTTTAGTATAACCAATTACTAGTTATGAACCAATTTAATACCTTTTAAATAAACCATTTTATTTAGGTCTAATAACCAATTATTAGTGTCGTTATGTTATGTTTTATTATAACCATTTATAATGTATTAAGCAAGTTGTTAACATGTGATAATCTTGTAGTAACCAAACATACACACATAATAAACAAACACGCAAGCATAATAAAATGTTCACAATCAAGAGCCAATGTGGTGGACATTTGTTTAGCCAAAAAAACAAATGTCACCGGAAAAGGGTTAAACACAAAGTAAGAGATTTTACAAAATCTCCCACTTAATCTTGCATCTTCAAAAGCACCATCTTGTGTTCATCCTTCATCTTCATGCATCTTCATCTCTTTTACAAAAAATATGTAACCTACTACATTTTTCTAGGAAAAAGAAATTACATCCTACTCTATTTTTACATACCAAAATAGAATAAATTACAATACCAAATTACAAAATAATTACAAATTAATACAAACCAAATGAATGAATATTACAACCATGAATAATAACCAAATCATTCAAACATTCAACCACACGGTCTAGGCTCGATTGTGAACAATAACATAACATCAAATCTTGGCCAAACTTGAAGTCCCAAACCCACTTTTGGGGTCCAAAAATTCGGCCAAACCAACAAACCCACCAAAACTCATGATTTTTTACATTCTACTTTCATGCATGTTGGTAGATTGTAAAATAAATGAGTTTACTAGCCAAAACAAGAAGCATATTAACAAGACTTTGGCTCTAGATACCATTGAAGGAATACCACATGTAAACAAGTCACAAAACCCATTTATGTATGTATATGAATTCGTGTATATGTATATATAGCAAGCGGAAGCAATTTTCATCTTAAGAACATGTGTATTTTAACCTTTTAAAAATGTATTCCATTTCATAGATCTAGTCTTGTACAATATACTAAAATGTAAATAGAAGCTAGTTTAAAGGGATGTACCTACTCCAAGTTAGGAGGTTACAAGATGAAGAAGATGATGATGAAGATGATGAAATTGGTGGAGCTTCAAAGCAATGAAACCTCAAGAGATAATACCCCAAACTCTTTACCAACACCTTATGCAATAGTTAGGATTTAATGACACTAGAATTAGCTTGCAAAAAAAAAAGGAAATGAACTCTCTTTCCTTCAAGAAAGCTCACGGCAGCAGCAAGGCAGAGAGAGAGCTGTGCAGAATTTTTTTTGCAAGTAAAAGATGTGTATGTCATGTGTGTTGAAGTCCCAAGAGAGCTAGGCATGTGTGTTTAGATATATGGGAAAACCAAGTAGTCAAAAGCATGAGTTCATGAACCCAATGCCCCCATCTCCCATGCCACATTCCCCTTTTTTATAAAATAGTTTTTATACAACTAATTTTATAAAACCCTTCTCTTTTATAAACTTCCATGACATTATTATTAATCATGTACATATTTATTTATAAAACCAATTTTATAAAATGTGACATAACTAAATTTAATTATTTAACCTATAAATAATTAAATCCATATAATATAAATCATTCCATAATTTATATATATATATATATATATATATATATATATATATATATATATATATATATATATATATATATATATATATATATATATATATATATATATATATATATATATACACATCAAGTAGTATTTCAGAAAACCACTTTTCTTAAAGTTCAAGTGTCGCGTATCTGATCAATGATCCAATCGTTAAGATCAAATACGAATGAGGTGTCGGTAAGTTTGTTATTGGGTATGACCCGACTTGGATCATAAAATTTTAGCTACATTAATTTAATATATCACTCGGGCATACGAAATACCTTCAAATTTAACATCTCATTAGATATAATAAACAATGGGTGAACAACATTTAACAAGATCGTTAACTTAAAGGTTTCAAATCAACATTTACATGTAACGACTAACGATGACTTAACAACTAAGTTAAAATGTATATACATGTAGTGTTTTAATATGAATTCATACACTTTTGAAAGACTTCAAGACACTTATCAAAGCACTTCTATTTAACAAAAATGCTTACAATTACATCCTCATTCATTTTCATCAACAATTCTACTCATATGCACCCATATTCGTACTCGTACAATACCCAGCTTCTAAAGGTATGTACTATTGGTATATACACTCCAATGATCAGCTCTTAGCAGCCCATGTGAGTCACCTAAACATGTGGGAACCATCATTTAACATCTAGCATGAAATATCTCACAAAATTACAAACTAATGGAGCCTATATGGCCATCTCAAATTCACGTGAAGTAGAAGCACTCTAAACACATTCACTTTGTAATTTTCTTGAATCAAATTAATCTCTCTCAAGTGTTCTTCCTTTGTTCTAAGTGTTCTTCATCATATTCAACAAAATCTAGCTCAATCTAGTTCATAAATCTATATATAAACCAAGATACAAAACAACTACTCAAGAACACACCAACAACACTTCCAAGTTGCTAACTTGCTTTCAATATTGTAAATCCATTTCAAGTGATCATTCTACCTCAAGAAATATTTCTTATTTATAGTAAAATATATCTATAATAAAAGGTAGTACTCATATTCAAACTTTGATTCAATTTCTATAACTATAACAATCTTATTTCGAGTGAAAATCTTACTTGAACTTGTTTTCGTGTCATGATTTTGCTTCAAGAACTTTCAAGCCATCCAAGGATCCTTTGAAGCTAGATCTATTTTTATCATTTCCAGTAGGTTTATCCACAAAACCTGAGGTAGTAATGATGTTCATAACATCATTCGATTCATATATATGAAACTATCTTATTCGAAGGTTTAAACTTATAATCACTAGAACATAGTTTAGTTAATTCTAAACTTGTTCGCAAACAAAAGATAATCCTTCTAAATTGACTTTTAAAATCAACTAAACATATGTTCTATATCTATATGATATGCTAACTTAATGATTTAAAACCTGAAAACACGAAAAACAACGTAAACCCGGATATACACCGTCGTAGTAACACTGCGGGCTGTTTTGGGTTAGTTAATTAAAAACTATGATAAACTTTGATCTAAAAGTTGTTCTTCTGGGAAAATGATTTTTCTTATGAACATGAAACTATATCCAAAAATCATTGTTAAATTCAAAGTGGAAGTATGTTTTCCAAAATGGTCATCTAGACGTCGTTCTTTCGACTGAAATGACTACCTTTACAAAAATGACTTGTAACCTGTATTTTCTACTATAAACTTATACATTTTCTGTTTAGATTCATAAACTTAAGTTCAATATGAAACCATAGCAACTTGAATCACTCAAAACGGATTTAAAACGAAGAAGTTATGGGTAAAACAAGATTGGATAATTTTGCTTGTTGTAGTTACGTGAAATTTGTAACAAATCTATACAAATCATATCCTAGCTAACATATATTGTATTATACATGTATTCTAATATATTATGTAATCTTGGGATACCATAGACACGTATGCAAATGTTTTGACATATCATATCGACCCATGTATATATATTATTTGGAAAAACCATAGACACTCTATATGCAGTAATGTTTGAGTTAGCTATACAGGGTTGAGGTTGATTCCAAAAATATATATACTTTTAGTTGTGATCTAGCCTGAGACGTGTATACACTGGGTCGTGGATTGATTCAAGATAATATATATTGCTTTATTTCTGTACATCTAACTGTGGACAACTAGTTGTAGGTTACTAACGCGGACAGCTGACTTAATAAACTCAAATCATTAAAACATAATAAAAATGTTGTAAATATATTTTGAACATACTTTGATATATATGTACATATTTTTTATAGGTTCGTGAATCGACCAGTGGCCAAGTCTTACTTCCCGACGAAGTAAAAATCTGTGAAAGTGAGTTATAGTCCCACTTTTAAAATCTAATATTTTTGGGATGAGAATACATACAGTTTTATAAATGTTTTATAAAATAGACACAAGTACGTGAAACTACATTCTATGGTTGAATTATTAAACCGAATATGCCCCTTTTTAGTCTGGTAATCTAAGAATTAGGGAACAGACACCCTAATTGACGCGAATCCTAAAGATAGATCTATTGGGCCCAACAAGCCCCATCCAAAGTACCGGATGTTTTAGTACTTCGAATTTATCATGTCCGAAGGGATTCCCGGACTGATGGGAATATTCTATATGCATCTTGTTAAGGTCGGTCACCAGGTGTTCACCATATGAATGATTTTTATCTCTATGTATGGGATGTATATTGAAATATGAAATCTTGTGGTCTATTATTACGATTAGATAAATATATAGGTTAAACCTATAACTCACCAACATTTTTGTTGATGTTTAAAGCATGTTTATTCTCAGGTGATTATTAAGAGCTTCCGCTGTTGCATGCTAAAATATGGACAAGATTTAGTGTCAGCATGCTTGTATAATATTGTTTAAAACTGCTGTAACAACCCAACCCGTTAACCAACCAATAACGCGGAATAAAAAAATATATTTTGCTGGTACAGCACATGGCGCGACGCGCCACCTTTCTGCGCGGCGCGCAGAATAGCCTGGGCAGGCTGCTGTCCCAAAAAGTCCCAAATGCGAAAATGTTTGACCACTTCCCAACACATTTAGACTAAACGGTTTTCACAACATATTATAATAGTTAAAACTAACACGTTCCATCAATAAAAAGGGTTTTACGACACCAGGCCCACATATGCCCAAATTACCCTTTAAGTACCAATTTCAAGTTTTCGACCACATGACTTTTAACACAAAATAAAGCCGAGCATGGTGATTGGGGATACGCTACCCAATCCTAATCAATCCAAAAGCAAGCCTTCTAAAGCAACTACGCGAGTCCACTAGTCCCATGCTTACCCGAGCCACCGCATCCATGCAAATCTATAAAAAGGTAAACAACGAGAGGGTAAGCTAACGCTTAGTGAGTAAGAATATACTACATACATATATATGCATAAAATGGACACGCCACAAAAAACCAAATACCGCATACCGGAGCATCCAAGCATAAAGGCAAGCTAGTCTAAGCATACCGTAAGATCACTAAGCAACAAGCTAAAGATACATCAACAAAATATAAGTTCACCAACAACGATGTGAACAATGCCAATAAGCTACACCCGGAGGGTTAGCTACATCACGACAATACAACATTATATGTATACAATATATATATATATATATATATATATATATATATATATATATATATATATATATATATATATATATATATATATATCGAATAACATAATTTGGTTACGCTTACAACACAATAACCATGGTTAACCAATCGCACAAGGGAATGGCGCTCGCGAAAACGCCATCGGTGTTCATAACATCCGTTAGGGTACTTAACACCTCGTATCACTAACCCCTAGGGTGGCACCTTAACACCTCGGCACTTCACCCCGAGTGGCATCTTAACACCTCGATGCTTCACTCATTATTTTACGGAGTGGTGTCTTAACACCTCGACACTACATCCCTAGGTGGCATCTTAACACCTCGATGCTTCACCCCGAGTGGCATCTTAACACCTCGATGCTTCACTCATCACGTGAAACGTGGTGTCTTAGCACCTCGACACTACACATTTCACGCTACAAAAAATAGATACATTATATACCTACACATATAATTATTCCACTCACTATATTAACCCTTCGTTATTGGGGTTATATAAGTCCACATTCCACGCCCATGTGATAACGTACACACAAAGTGTGCACCTCGCCAACGTAGTCAACCAAAATGCACAACCGTGCCAATTGTACCTATACACAAGTCCAACACTTCCACCTATACGAGAAGCGAGCTCTACAAGCGAGAACCCCTTCTCCCGACCCGCACCCATCCTACACATACATATGCATATAGGATATTAACGCTCACCTTGTCGCCTTGAAGAATGCTACCGAATAATCTGCAATCATCGATGGAATGTACCTAATCCATTTATCACATAACAAGTAACACAATTAGGGTGGATATACAAATCAACCCAAATTGACAACTAGTGCAATTTCGACCCAAATGCACTTCCAAGCACAAACCGCGCCCAAACTAACCAATAATCACTAACACAAGTGAGAATGGTCCTAATATGCCAATCAAACCCAATCATAGGTGTTAAACACCTATCTTGCCCAAAATGACACTTAAACCCTAATTTGACCCATAAGAAGTCAATATCACGCCATTAGCAGGTTTTGACACCAAAACATATTTAACTCGGTTCTATGCTTCAACTTAATCCATTTTAAGTTTATAAACCTTATTAAATAGGCAATTGAGTCATAATCGTCAACAAACCCTAATTTTGACTCTAGTTAAAATTAGTCAAACATAAGAACCCTAATGGTTTCCAAAACACCAATAATCACTAACACTAGTGATTATACACCATTTACAAGTCTTAAACATGGTTAAATCATTAACCAACCCAAAACCCGCCAAATATCAAAATAGCAAGTTTCCATAAACCCTCTTCATCAACCAAATGGGTTTTACAACTAACAATCTCAAACCCTAACTTGAATATCAAATCTAACAAATGAAATTCGGAGTTAGAACTTACCAATACTACCAAAACATAGCTAGGAGCGAGATGAACAACTTTAAAACCCGAGCTTTGGTGAGAATCCAACTCCTTCTTCTCCAATTCAAGCTCTCTCACTCTAGAACCCTTCCTCTCTCTCTAGATATGGATGAGAGTGTTTGTGTGGGTGAGAAATGAGCTCCAATGGAGTTCTAGATCAGTTTTGGTGACCCTAAACCGACCCTAAATGAAAAGACCAAAGTACCCCTCATTTAAACCTTTTAAAAAGGCTGAAAATTGCATCAGCAGCAATCGGAGCGCCGCGCCAAATGGTGGAGCGCCGCTCCAACCTGCAGGTCAGTTTTCAGAATCTTGTTTTGGCCATAACTTTTTGACTGTAGCTCCGTTTTCGATGAATCAAATATCGTTGGAAATGTAATAAGATTTTCTTTCCAATGGTAAGGCTTTGAAACATCAACACAAACTTTATTTGGGGTTAAAAAGATACGTACACACCTTGTCACTTCAGACAACGTCCAGTTTCCTTCGACGTTCGAGCAAGCAACACGTACGTGCTTCGTGTACTTCATACACACATCGTACACCATAAATACATTATGTACAATAAATATTTGGGTCTTACAACTCTCCCCCACTTAAAATCAATCACGTCCTCGTGATCTTCTCCACTTAACCAATCCGGAACTACTCAACGGCCCTCAATCCTAAGTTCCAATCCGAACTTTCCTAGACAATTCTTCCCAATGAATCACCTTTAACAACTAAATCGTCACCCGCGATTTATCAAATCCACCAACCGAGCACTAAAACATTGCTCAATCCCTCACATCGGGAAAAACTCGACCAATCTCGAACCGAGATATCAATTCCTTAGCGTACCTTTACCAAGGACCACGCTAAAAGCGACCAAGTCTCAACCTAAAGTCAACAATCCGAACGTTGAAGATCGAACCACATGAATCCTTACGGATTACACTTACCACTAAACATCCTTTGTAGTGCGCAATACAACCAATACGCCACTATCCTAACATCATAAGCAACGGCTAAAACCAAAAGCGCCTAAAATGACTATGGAAACGCTAATCCTAAGGTGTCCAAAATCGACTATTGTCACACCCGTAACATCATGTGAGCAAAACACGGCTATCGCAATCACAAATCACACAACATGGTCCTCACGATTGTGACGACCCGGAAATTTTCAACCAAATTTAAACTTAATCTTTATATGGTTTCGACATGATAAGCAAAGTCTATTAAATTAAATCTCAAAACGTTTGAACTATTTTCATGAATCCATTGACCTTCGACCAGTTCCGACGATTCACGAATAACTATTTGTAAATAGATATGTGTGTGTATATATAAATAATAATTGGAAGTATAATTTGAAATATTAAATGTTATTGTTATGAAATATGATATTATGATAATTATTATTTAAAACATATCTTATATATAAATAAAGTATATTAAATATATATTTTATGATTTCGAATCTATTTAGTAAACGACAGTAACACTCAATTACCATTCGATGGATATTAAACAAATTTAATTCGAACTTATATGATTTTAAAATAAACGGTGATTCGAAATTAAGTTCTATAAATTTTAGGCTTACTAAAAATGTATTTAGGATCTAATTATTAAATTTTAACACTTTTTATATTTCACCCATAAATGAGAGGGACAGTTGATGTAATTTTTATTTAATAAATTATTGACCAATTTTATACCATAATGACTAAAATAAATAAAGATAATTATTGTAAAAATTTGGGATTTTTCTGAAAGACTTTTATCCGCCACTAATTATCAACGGGACACGATATTGCACTCCGTCGGTACAAGACTACAAACATCTGGCTGCTTAATATTGGCTACTATTTGAAACAGTATTATTTGAGTTGTTGCTTTCTCTTTTCAATCATTCAACCCTCCACCTATTTTTTTAAATATATCCATATTATAAAATACTTAGAGGTAATATAGATGATTATTTCCCCACTTGCTCGATATCAAAATTTGGATACTGCTTCTTTCTTGTTTTTTTTTTTTTATTCCTTTCATTTCATCATACCAAATATATGATATCTATATATATAAACATATACATACATACATGATATTAATCACCCACGATCCTCCAACCTTCTATCTCCACCCTATCCGACACCACCTTGAACCACCATGGTACACCACACACCACCACCCGCCACCATCAACAAACCACCACTTCACCACCTTTCTTGATAGAAATATACATCACCACCCGTTATTAATTTCAACCGTCCAACCCACTTAAATCCACCATGAAGTACCCCTGTTGCTGCTGTAAGTTTAGGTTTCTGGTTCTGAGAAATAAAGAAGAAGAACAGTAGCGAAATGATGATGTTACATGAGCACAACGATGGAAGATAATGATGATCATGATGTTGAAGATTGTATGATGATTTGAAGAAGAAGATGAATAGTGATGGATATAATGATAATGAAACGAGATGAGCGAGACGAGGAATGATGATTCAAGAAGATGTGATGATGTTAAAAAAAAATGATGAACACCGACTCAGGTAGCGAGTCACGCTCAGAAGAGTTTTCTCCGACGTACAAATCATATTAGGAGACGCCGGAAATCGTGCCTGTTCGACATTACTACTGTTACGGTACCGTTTTACATATCATATAGTATTCATTTATTTATTTATTTATTTATATTCATCATTTCATCAGGCTTAAATCACCTCCCTTAAATACAAATTATATATATATATATATATATATATATATATATATATATATATATATATATATATATATATATATATATATATATATATATATATATATATTAAATATTAATGTAAATATAATATAATATAAATTTAAATATATACAAAATAATAAGAAACGTAATGTGATAATTATATGTTTGTTTAAAATTTTTGACTAGATCTTAATGTGATATTACAGGAGCTATTTTAGAATTAAGTAAGTAAGTGAATCATGTTTATGGTGGAACCTTAGACCAAATATGTAGGTAGTTAATTTTAAATTTAAGTAAATAAATGCATTGATTAAAATAATACTCCGCATAAAATTAAAAAAAAATAATATCTTGATTCATTTATAACTTTTTCGTACAAATAATAAGTTATCTTGTAATATTATAGAATTATAGAATTATTGCTTTTTGGGATGGAACTTGGCACATGGTGTGAACTATTTTATAAACCATTAATTAACTTTAACTATACAAATAATTAAAATAATAATTTCATTTCGATAATTACATTGCTTAAGCACACTAATAATCAAAAAGTAACATTTAGTCTGCAGCTCGTACAATATTCTATTTTACTTATTTTGAATTACTTTTGGGAATGGAGTTGCTCCACATAAAAATATGTAATCTCTTGGTTGAAATCAATTAAATTTAATCTATAAGGATAATGAGTCTATTATGTATGCACGCCAAAAATGTACATGCATTCTTTTAGTCCACCTATCATTGTATTGTCCCATCAACAAATTTTTGATAAATAATTAAAGATAGAAATGGCATTACCTCATACAAATGGCCACATTTTAAATTTTAAAATATTCAATTAAAAAGACATTTAGTGGATAGAAGGACGTTTTAAAATGATCACTTTGAGTGAGATGGAATAATTTGTTCAATTTTAAATAGTTGGTAACATGCGAGTTCTTGAATATATATATATATATATATATATATATATATATATATATATATATATATATATATATATATATATGCCAGGTTTTTGAGCTCGTGCGTTGCACGAGTGTGTGTTAAAAAAAACATTTAAATAAAAATTTAAAATTCTTTTGAGTTTAAAACCGTGGAGTTGACAAATTTTAAAAATTCTTTTGAGTTTAAAAGTCGTGGTGTTGATAAAATTTAAAAGTTCTTTTAAGTTTAAGAGCTCATAATGTTGACAAATTTTAAAAGTAGTTTTAGGTGGTGTTAGAAACTTAATGTCTACATTTTTTTTTTCTTTCTCACCATTAATATGTTTTAATTATATATAAATTATATACTACATAATATTTAGAGAAAATATGAGTATATTGAAAATTTGTCATAGAACGTATCATTAGTAAGGTATAAGTTATATTATTTTAGAATTATTATATAAAATTATTTTTTTTAATAAAAGTATAACCCGCGAGTTTAATTTTATAAAATTGTTAGTCATTTCAGCAAAATAATGGTACTCGAGGAAGTCTTCATGTATAAATAATATTATAATTTATAGTAGTTATATTAAATTAGGGATTTAGTTGTATATTAAGAGTAAGTTACATACATACATACATATTTACGTATATATGTAATGTAATATACGTATAAGGAGGAATAAAAAGGTTTATATTAATTAGGGATTTAATTGTAAATCAGGAGTAATATATAACAATTATATCACTAATAATAATATATAAATTTGTTCGATTATAATTATATGTGTTAATATATATATATATATATATATATATATATATATATATATATATATATATATATATATATATATATATATATATATATATATATATATATATATATATAAATGATATAGGTTCGTGAATCCGAGGTCAACCCTACAATTGTTCAATTTCGTAATATGTATTTTTACTACAAAATACAAGATGGTGAGTTTCATTACTCCCTTTTAAATGCTTTTGCAATATATATTTTTGGGACTGAGAATACATGCGCTGCTTTTATAAATGTTTTACGAAATAGACACAAGTACGTGAAACTACATTCTATGGTTGAATTATCGAAATCGAATATGCCCTTTATATTAAGTCTGGTAATCTAAGAATTAGGGAACAGACACCCTAATTGACGTGAACTCTAATGATAGGTCTATCGGGCCCAACAAGCCCCATCCAAAGTACCGGATGCTTTAGTACTTCGAAATTTATATCATGTCCGAAGGAGGATCCCGGAATGATGGGGATATTCTTATATGCATATTGTGAATGTCGGTTACCAGGTGTTCAATCCATATGAATGATATTTTTGTCTCTATGCATGGGACGTATGTTTATGAGAAATGGAAATATGAAATCTTGTGGTCTATTAAGATTATGAAATGATTATTTATGTTAAACTAATGAACTCACCAACCTTTTGGTTGACACTTGAAAGCATGTTTATTCTCAGGTATGAAAAAAATCTTCCGCTGTGCATTTGCTCATTTTAGAGATATTACTTGGAGTCATTCATGACATATTTCAAAAGACGTTGCATTCGAGTCGTCGCGTTTATCAAGATTATTATTAAGTCAATTATAGTTAGATATATTATGAAATGGTATGCCTGCCGTCAACTTTTGATGTAATGGAAGTTTGTCTTTTCAAAAACGAATGCAATGTTTGTAAAATGTATCATATAGAGGTCAAATACCTCGCGATGTAATCAACTGTTGTGAATCGTTTATAATCGATATGGACTTCGTCCGGATGGATTAGGATGGGTCTTCACAACGATCCCACCATCGGTGTATAAAATAACCGATAGATCACACCACACGGTCCTTACGAACCCACCATCAGTGTATAAAACAACCGATAGATCACTCAACACCGGATGAAGTCAACGGACCCCGTCAACGGTCATGCTTCACCGATATAACACTACACCCATGATGAAGTCAGCGGACCCCGAAGGTCATGCTTCACAAATCAACAATACCATGATGAAGTCAGCGGACCCCGAAGGTCATGCTTCACCAATCAACAATACCATGATGAAGTCAGCGGACCCCGAAGGTCATGCTTCACCAATCAACAATACCATGATAAAGTCAGTGGACCCCGAAGGTCATGCTTCACCAATCAACGCCCTTTTGGCCTCGAACAACGAGTAGCGTAACATCGCGCTCTGCTACGCCATAGTGAATCCTAACGGATACCACTAACCATTCACACAATCGAGCAAGAACCACCTATATCGAACATAGGCATAAAACAAAAATTCTCTAAAAGAGAATCCGCCACACACACATCCCTTAATCGAGGGATTTCACCTTGCTCGCCAAACACGTCCTTTATCTCTCAACGAGATTTACCACATTACCACCTTGGTGATAATTCAAATCTAAAATCATAGGTACAATTTTACCGAAATTGTACACTACCACAAATCGACCAAATCTAGGTCCCGACTCAAATTTCGGATCTACCAAAAGCATCATCCGAAATCTCACACTAAAACCTCCGCGTGCGGGAGTGTAACTCCCCCACTTGAAACTACGTTCCATAACCGCATCTCGTACACTCGCACAATGCTACCAAAGGTAGACTTTACCAATAATTGGGTTCACACGGCCCATCACCATGTCTTGCTTCAACTTTGAGCATACCAAGGATCCTAACCTATCCTTAAACACTTCGAACGAAAAGTGTACCACAAATTACACGAACTATACACTCGCAATCATCCAATTGCTTTAGTTTGTCGAATTTCACCCGATCACTCTTGTACCTAAGGGTTTCACTTCGGTACCCTAAGTACAATGTAACCGCAACACAATCGGAGTCGAACACCACACTAGTAGGTATATAAAGGCACCTAATGTCGCATCACGTAGACTCCTTTACCAACATACATCGAGATCAACACTCGATTTTAAGAGTTTCAATCCACCCGACGAACCTCATGGTTCATCAACTTCAACACAAAAGCGAACACGCGCTTAACGACCGAACGCCAAAACCCATTTCCATGGTTTGGTAGAAACATTTCCCAAATACTAAGGAATGCTTGGTTGCACCAAGTCTTACGCCCTTCGCCCGACAATCAAACGTCACCATAGGGTACTTCCATTCAGAACGTCACCCATATCAATAACATGCACAACACCATTGAGACTTTAAGGGTCTCACTCAAACGAGCTTAACGACACGATACCAACCAAAATGCTTAAGCACCCAAGGATTCGCGCCATAGGATCAAGGCACAACACACCACTTATATACTCTACTGAGAGCAAACCGGAACCATAAACGTAAACCGCCCACTTGCTACGAATTATCTCTAACGGAGAATAAAGTTTAGCTAAGACTTACGCACATACTGCATGTTATTACAAACGTACAACATATAATTTCGTACTAAAAGTACCTGATGTAGCGCTGTTGGGCTTCCGTGCTCCACTACCCATCATGTAATCGCGCTCTAACCTCCTAACCCGATCGTCATGCGATTCAGAACACTCTGACTTCCGGTGTCCCTCCATCCAGCAAATGAAACACCTGATTGAGCCCTAAGGCACTACCGTACAATCTTGTGCCAAATGACCCCGTTCCCCACACTTAAAGCACGTGAGCTTGTAACCCTTCTTACTCTTCTTCTTCACATTCCCGACGCCTTCAGGCGTACTTCGTGCCCTCTTTTCATGAGCACCATGTAATCCTAACCTTGCAAGTACATCTTCATCATCGCTACCTCAAGGTTTGGGAAACCTCTTTTCAAACTCTTCCTTTACTACTTTAGTCACTTGGTCTCGGACCATTTCCGTCATTTTTCCTTCGACCAACTCCTTGGTTACTTCTCTAACTTTGCCGGTGAAAACCGAGACATATTGTTCAAACACGGCCTCAATCTTTAACGTTAACTCATCCTTCCCTTCGTGAATAGGCTCACTCGTTCCGCATCCATCTTCCGTTTTCATTCTAAGGGATGCAAACGATTAGATCACGAACGTATAGACCACACGCACAACACCATCTCATCTTGCTAAACACTTGTCGTACATCACTTGTTAGACATGATTTGCACCCGTAATAAGGTTTGCAAGTCCTTATTACGCACACACACCGTATCAACTCGTTAGTACAACGACCACCTCGCTCGATGATATAAACAAACACAAACAAAATTCTACTCGATATGCACATACGCGAGAATTTTTATCACAACACAATTAATATATTAATAATATCCGCATTACTAATATAAACGTTAGTCCACCTACAAACAAGGCACTAACTATAACCTATTCCGACCCATAATCTTACAAGTCCCGCAACAATTAAGCACACACAAAAGTTAAAAGTCTAAGACCTATCTCAAGTCACCTAAATCCCTTAGACCATGCTCTGATACCACTTGTAACAACCCAACCCGTTAACCAACCAATAACGCAGAATAAATTTTTTTTTTGTTGCTGGTACAGCACATGGCGCGGTGCGCCACCTTTCTGTGCGGCGCGCAGAATAGCCTGGGCAGGCTGCTGTCCCAAAAAGTCCCAAATACGAAAATGTTTGACCACTTCCTGACACATTTAGACTAAACGGTTTTCACAATATATTATAATAGTTAAAACTAACACGTTCCATCAATAAAAAGGGTTTTACGACACCGGGCCCACATATGCCCAAATTACCCTTTAAGTACCAATTTAAAGTTTTCGACCACACGACTTTTACCACAAAATAAAGCCGAGCATGGCGATTGGGGATACGCTACCCAATCCTAATCAATCCAAAAGCAAGCCTTCTAAAGCAACTACGCGAGTCCACTAGTCCCACGCTTACCCGAGCCACCGCATCCATGCAAATCTATAAAAAGGTAAACAACGAGAGGGTAAGCTAACGCTTAGTGAGTGAGAATATACTACATACATATATATGCATAAAATGGACACGCCACACAAAACCAAATACCGCATACCGGAGCATCCAAGCATAAAGTCAAGCAAGTGTAAGCATACCGTAAGATCACTAAGCAACAAGCTAAAGATACATCAACAAAATATAAGTTCACCAACAACGATGTGAACAATGCCAATAAGCTACACCCGGAGGGTTAGCTACATCACGACAATACAACATTATATGTATACAATATATATATATATATATATATATATATATATATATATATATATATATATATATATCGAATAACATAATTTGCTTACGCTTACAACACAATAACCATGGTTAACCAATCGCACAAGGGAATGGCGCTCGCGAAAATTCCATCGGTGTTCATAACATCCATTAGGGTACTTAACACCTCATATCACTAACCCCTAGGGTGGCACCTTAACACCTCGGCACTTCACCCCGAGTGGCATCTTAACACCTCGATGCTTCACTCATTATTTTACGGAGTGGTATCTTAACACCTCGACACTACACCCCTAGGTGGCATCTTAACACCTCGATGCTTCACCCTGAGTGGCATCTTAACACCTCGATGCTTCACTCATCACGTGAAATGTGGTGTCTTAGCACCTCGACACTACACATTTCACGCTACAACAAATAGATACATTATATACCTACACATATAATTATTCCACTCACTATATTAACCCTTCGTTATTAGGGTTATATAAGTCCACATTACACGCCCATGTGATAACGTACACACAAAGTGTGCACCTCGCCAACGTGGTCAACCAAAATGCACAACCGTGCCAATTGGACCTATACACAAGTCCAACACTTCCACCTATACGAGGAGCGAGCTCTACAAGTGAGAACCCCTTCTCCCGACCCGCACCCATTCTACACATACATATGCATATAGGATATTAACACTCACCTTGTCGCCTTGAAGAATGCTACCGAATAATCCGCAATCGCCGATGGAATGTACCTAATCCATTTATCACATAACAAGTAACTCAATTAGGGTGGATATACCGCGCCCAAACTAACCAATAATCCATTTATCCCAAATGCACTTCCAAGCACAAACCGCGCCCAAACTAACCAATAATCACTAACATAAGTGAGAATGGTCCTAATATGCCAATCAAACCCAATCATAGGTGTTAAACACCTATCTTGCCTAAAATGACACTTAAACCCTAATTTGACCCATAAGAAGTCAATATCACGCCATTAGCAAGTTTTGACACAAAAACATATTTAACTCGGTTCTATGCTTCAACTTAATCCATTTTAAGTTTATAAACCTTATTAAATCGGCAATTGAGTCATAATTGTCAACAAACCCTAATTTTGACTCTAGTCAAAATTTGTCAAACATAAGAACCCTAATGGTTTCCAAAACACCAATAATCACTAACACTAGTGATTATACACCATTTACAAGTCTTAAACATGGTTAAATCATTAACCAACCCAAAACCCGCCAAATATCAAAATAGCAAGTTTCCATAAACCCTCTTCATCAACCAAATGGGTTTTACAACTAACAATCTCAAACCCTAACTTGAATATCAAATCTAACAAATGAAATTCGGAGTTAGAACTTACCAATACTACCAAAACATAGCTAGGAGCGAGATGAACAACTTTAAAACCCGAGCTTTGGTGAGAATCCAACTCCTTCTTCTCCAATTCAAGCTCTCTCACTCTAGAACCCTTCCTCTCTCTCTAGATATGGATGAGAGTGTTTGTGTGGGTGAGAAATGAGCTCCAATGGAGTTCTAGATCAGTTTTGGTGACCCTAAACCGACCCTAAATGAAAAGACCAAAGTACCCCTCATTTAAACCTTTTAAAAAGGCTAAAAATTGCATCAGCAGCAATCGGAGCGTCGCGCCAAATGGTGGAGTGCCGCTCCAACCTGCAGGTCAGTTTTCAGAAACTTGTTTTGGCCATAACTTTTTGACCGTAGCTCTGTTTTCGATGAATCAAATATTGTTGGAAACATAATAAGATTTTCTTTCCAATGGTAAGGCTTTGAAACATAAACACAAACTTTATTTGGGATTGAAAAGATACGTACACACCTTGTCACTTCAGACAACGTCCAGTTTCCTTCGACGTTCGAGCAAGCAACACGTACGTGCTTCGTGTACTTCATACACGCATCGTACACCATAAATACATTATGTACAATAAATATTTGGGTCTTACAACTGCATTCGAGATTTACTTTGTTGTAACATATTAATATTGTAAACCAATATGTATTGGTAGTGTGTAAGTGTGATATTTTTAGATTATCATTTCTGGATAATCTAGGTGGTGTCCTTTTAACCTTGTAGATAAAATAAAGGTTATGGTTTGTTTTAAAAACGAATGCAGTCTTTAAAATATGTCTCATATAGAGGTCAAAACCTCGCAACGAAATCAATTAATATTGAACGTTTATAATCAATATGAACGGGACATTTCAGTTGGTATCCGAGCGTTGATCTTAGAGAACCAGAAATTTGCATTAGTATGTCTTATCGAGTTTGTTAGGATACATTAGTGAGTCTGGACTTCGACCGTGTTTTCTTTAAAAACGATTGCTTAACACCTTTGTTGGAAACTATATATTATTAACATGTAAATATTATGTGATATATTAACCTCTTAATATGTTTGATATTGTGTGATAGATGTCTACCACTGGTACAAATCCCATCGACTCACCTAATAATAATGAAGGGTCGAATATCTTTTGGAAAGATTCGCAAATTCCCGAAGAGGAGGAACCGGAAGAGGAGGAACCGGAAGAAGAGGAACCAAAAGAGGAGGAACCGGAAGAGGAAGAACCGGAAGAAGAAGAGGTTCCGGAGGAAGAAATATTGATACCTACAGTAAATCGGTTAAATAAAAGAAAATCCTCACCCAACGGACCAAAGTCAATAATGGTCAATGGTGTTTCCGCCGAGGAAACAAAATATTGGGAAGATTACCAATTTTCCGATGAATAGGATCCCGAAGAGGATTCTGATGATGTTATAGAAATTACATCGACCCAATTTAATAAAGCAAAAGAAAATAATAAGGGGAAAGGTATAAAAATAGAGAAACTTGATTCCAACCCTGATGAACTTTATATGTATCGGCAACATCCGTATTTACTAAATTGTAACAATAACCCGGGAACCTCTAAACCACCAGTTTTTCTAAACCATTGTGGAAAACGACGGCTCGTATTAGAGGAACACCATATATCTATAGAAAATTAGTAAAACGAACCAAGTCCGAAGAAGAAGAAGAAACCAGTGATTCATATTAGAGGGTTGTAATTATGTTGTGTATTATATGTATTGTAGTTTGCTTGTACTGTTATGTTCTATGTAAAAATTTCTTGTATTGTTTGTTAATTATATTTTACGAATCTAATCCTTGTCTATTTTACAGTATAAAAACAAAATGGACGTTAAGGGTAGACAACCGAATATTTTAGAAGACCTACCAGAGGATATGATTGAGGAAATCTTGTCTAGAGTCGGTCAGAATTCATCAGCACATTTAGTTATGGCGAAATTTACTTGTCAAACATTTGAAAGACTTTCCAGAAATGCCTTAGTTTATAAAAGGCTTTCCTTTGATAGGTAGGGTATATCACATTGGGGAGACCGTAAGTTACGCCGTGTTTTCTTTAAAGCGTTAAATGCGGGGAACCCAAATGCAATTTTACACTACGGGTTAAGAACCTATTTCGACTCAACATATCCCAACATAGGATTTCATGAGTTAGAAAGAGCTTCTAACATGCAACATAAAGAAGCATGTTATGCTTACGGGTTAGTGATGTTCACTTCTTACCAAAATGAGAAAAAGAACATCGGATTACAACTTTTAAATAAAACCTTCCCACAAGTGACGAATTCAGTAGTTGCGGTGAGAAACAAGGTTTATAGATTATTACGGGGCTGTTGGACATTACGAAACCCTCGTCCTTTTGACGACATTACAACATGCTACCTAGCCAATGGTCATAACGATTACTTTCCACAAGACCAAGGATGGGAAGTCGTCTTAGTAAAACCAGAATGCATGACTTGTTTCTGGACTTATGAATTACGTGTCTTTATTTCTTTTGCTGAACAACTTGCGTATTAACTAGAATTGCCTTTATAGCTTCCGAGTAGCAAAGTTATTATGTGCTATATTTCATTCTATATGTATAATAGCGGTATTGTAAGTTTGTAAAATATTGTATAAAATTTGAACGCGAAATTTTATTATAATCAGTTTTTTCATATAAAATTGTAGTAGTTGAATTGTATATTAGCTACTAAGTATGAACTTAACGGGTAGGTACTACCCGAATTAAAACTATAAAACGCTAATATGAAGAAAAAGCTTTTATAAATGAGTTCATACTATGCTACGAAATACTATTGACTACTCTTAAAATTCTATATGATTAACTTAATTCTTTTGGGCTATTTTTGAAGGAAATGGCACCGAAGACTCGTCAGAATTTGAACATGAGCGAGGAAGACTTCCATGTTTTCCTTGCAGCAAACATAGCCGCAGTACAGGCTGCGATGCAAAATAACAATAACTCTGGATCTAGCAGTGGAACTAATTCCACAAGAAATCGTGTAGGATGCTCCTACAAAGAATTCACTGCCTGCAAACCTTTGGAATTTGATGGAACCGAAGGACCAATTGGATTGAAACGGTGGACCGAGAAGGTCGAATCGGTGTTTGCCATAAGTAAGTGTACTGAAGAGGATAAAGTTAAGTACGCTACGCATACCTTCACAGGTACTGCGTTAAATGGTGGAACACCTATCTTGAACAGGTAGGACAAAATGCTACTTACGCACTACCGTGGTCGGCATTCAAGCAATTGATGAACGAGCAGTACCGTCCTAGAAACGAAGTCAATAAGCTCAAGGTAGAGCTTAGACAGTTACGAACACAAGGGTTCGATATTACCACATATGAACGACGATTCACAGAGTTGTGTCTATTGTGTCCGGGAACGTTCGAAGATGAAGAAGAGAAGATCGACGCGTTTATAAAAGGGTTATCATTAAGGATTCAAGAAGATGTGAGTTCACACGAGCCCGCTTCCATACAAAAGGCAAGTCGAATGGCTCATAAACTCATAAATCAGATTGAGGGAAGAATTAAAGAGCAGGCGGCCGAAGAAGCCAACACGAAACAAATCAAGAGAAAGTGGGAAGAAACCAGTGACAAGGGTCACAATTTTAACAATCAACACAGCAATCACAACTTCAATCGCACCAAATTTCACAACAACAACCGCAACAACAACCATCCCAACAACAATAACCATTACAACCACCGTCCCAACAATAATAACAATCGCAACAACAACCATTTCAATAACAACAAACAACAGAAACAACCATGCTTCAGGTGTGCAGAGTACCATTCGAATGTGTTCTGCACAACATTTTGCACCAAGTGTAAGAGAGGTGGTCATGGCGCGAAAAAATGTGAGGTTTACGGACCAAAGAACAACAAAAATAAAGAAACAAATAATGTCGAAATAAATAATGCCGACATAGTTTGTTATAAATGTGGAAACCCGGGCCACATTATTAGAAATTGCCCAAACCAAGAGAATACTAATGGGCAAGGCCGTGGAAGAATTTTCAATATTAATGCGACAGAAGCGCAGGAAGACCCGGAGCTTGTTACGGGTACGTTTCTTATTGACAATACATCTGCTTATGTTTTATTTGATTCGGGTGCGGATAGAAGCTATATGAGTAGAGATTTTTATGCTAAATTAAGTTGCCCATTGACGCCTTTGGATAGTAAATTTTTACTCGAATTAGCAAATGGTAAATTAATTTCAGCAGATAATATATGTCGGGAGAGAGAAATTAAACTGGGGGATGAAACGTTTAAAATTGATTTAATACCAGTCGAGTTAGGGAGTTTTGATGTAATAATCGACATGGACTGGTTGAAAAAGGTGAGAGCAGAGGTCGTTTGTTACAAAAATGCGATTCGCATTATGCGTGAAAAAGGAAAACCTTTAATGGTGTACGGAGAAAAGAACAACGCGAAATTAAATCTTATTAGTAGTTTGAAAGAGCAAAAACTAATAAGAAAAGGTTGTTACGTCATTCTAGCACACATAGAGAAAGTTAAACCTGAAGAAAAGAACATCAGTGATGTTCCCGTCGCAAAAGAATTTCCCGATGTATTTTCGAAAGAATTACCGGGATTACCCCCACATCGATCCTTGTGAATTTCAAATAGACCTTGTACCAGGAGCTGCACCAATAGCTCGTGCTCCATACAGACTCGCACCCAGCAAAATGAAAGAATTACAAAGTCAGTTACAGGAACTTTTAGAGCGTGGTTTCATTCGACCAAGCACATCACCGTGGGGAGCTCCTGTTTTGTTTGTCAAGAAGAAGGATGGTACATTTAGGTTGTGTATCGACTACCGAGAGTTGAACAAACTTACCATCAAGAACCTCTACCCACTACCGAGAATCGACGATTTATTTGATCAACTACAAGGCTCGTCGATTTATTTGAAGATTGATTTACGTTCTGGGTATCATCAAATGCGGGTGAAAGTGGATGATATCCCAAAGACTGCTTTTAGGATGCGTTACGGTCATTACGAGTTTATGGTTATGCCGTTTGGATTGACTAACGCACCAGCTGTGTTCATGGACCTCATGAACCGAGTGTGTGGAACATACCTTCACAAGTTTGTCATTGTTTTCATCGATGACATACTTATTTACTCAAAGAATGACCAAGAGCACGAAGAACATTTGAGAAAAGTGCTAGAGTTGTTAAGGAAAGAAAAACTGTACGCTAAGTTTTCAAAGTGTGCATTTTGGTTGGAAGAAGTTCAATTCCTCGAACACATAGTGAACAAAGAAGGTATTCAGGTGGATCCAGCAAAGATTGAAACCGTTGAAAAGTGGGAAACCCTAAAAACTCCGAAGCATATACGCTAATTTTTAGGACTAGCTGGTTACTACAGAAGGTTCATCCAAGATTTTTCCAGAATAGCAAAACCCTTGACTGCATTAACGCATAAAGGGAGGAAATTTGAATGGAAGGATGAACAAGAAAAAGCGTTTCAATTGTTAAAGAAAAAGTTAACTACGGCACCTATATTGACATTACCTAAAGGGAATGATGATTTTATGATATATTGTGATGCCTCAAAGCAAGGTCTCGGTTATGTATTAATGCAACGAACGAAGGTAATTGCTTATGCGTCTAGATAATTGAAGATTCACGAGCAGAATTATACGACGCATGATTTGGAATTAGGCGCAGTTGTTTTTGCATTAAAGACTTGGAGGCAGTACTTATATGGGGTTAAAAGTATTATATATACCGACCACAAAAGTCTTCAACACATATTTAATCAGAAACAACTAAACATGAGGCAGCGCAGGTGGATTGAATTGTTGAATGATTATGACTTTGAGATTCGTTACCACCCGGGGAAGGAAAATGTGGTAGCTGACGCCTTGAGTAGAAAGGACAGAGAACCCATTCGAGTAAAAGCTATGAATATAATGATTAACACTAACCTTACTACTCAAATAAAGGAGGCGCAACAAGGAGTTTTAAAAGAGGAAAATTTAAAGGATGAAATACCCAAAGGATCGGAGAAACATCTTAATATTGAGGAAGACGGAACCCGGTATAGGGCTGAAAGAATTTGGGTACCAAAATTTGGAGATATGAGAGAAATGGTACTTATAGAAGCTCATAAAACCAGATACTCAATACATCCTGGAGCGGGGAAGATGTACAAGGATCTCAAGAAATATTTTTTGTGGCCGGGTATGAAAGCCGATGTTGCTAAATACGTAGGAGAATGTTTGACGTGTTCTAAGGTCAAAGCAGAGCATCAGAAAGCATCAGGTCTACTTCAATAACCCGAAATCTCGGAATGGAAATGGGAAAACATTACCATGGATTTCATCACTAAATTGCCAAGGACTGCAAGTGGTTTTGATACTATTTCGGTAATAGTTGATCGTCTCACCAAATCAGCACACTTCCTGCCAATAAAAGAAGATGACAAGATGGAGAAGTTAACACGACTGTATTTGAAGGAAGTCGTCTCCAGACATGGAATACCAATCTCTATTATCTCTGATAGGGATGGCAGATTTATTTCAAGATTCTGGCAGACATTACAGCAAACATTAGAAACTCGTCTAGACATGAGTACTGCCTATCATCCACAAACTGATGGGCAGAGTGAAAGGACGATACAAACGCTTAAATACATGCTACGAGCATGTGTTATTGATTTCGGAAACAGTTGGGATCGACACCTGCCATTAGCAGAATTTTCCTACAACAACCGCTACCATTCAAGCATTGAGATGACGCCGTTTGAAGCACTTTATGGTAGAAAGTGCAGGTCTCCGATTTGTTGGAGTGAAGTGGGGGATAGACAGATTACGGGTCCGGTGATAATACAAGAAACTACCGAGAAGATCATCCAAATTCAACAAAGGTTGAAAACCACCCAAAGTCGACAAAAGAGCTACGCTGACATTAAAAGAAAAGATATAGAATTTTAAATTGGAGAAATGGTCATGCTTAAAATTGCACCTTGTAAAGGCGTTGTTCTATTTGGTAAATAAGGGAAATTAAATCCAAGGTATATTGGACCATTCAAGATTATTGATCCTGTCGGACCAGTAGCTTACCGACTTGAGTTACCTCAACAACTCGCGGCTGTACATAACACTTTCCACATCTCGAATTTAAAGAAATGTTTTGCTAAAGAAGATCTCACTATTCCATTTGACGAAATCCAAATCAACGAAAAACTTCAATTCATCGAAGAACCCGTCGAAATAATGGATCGTGAGGTTAAAAGACTTAAGCAAAACAAGATACAAATTGTTAAGGTTCGGTGGAATGCTCGTAGAGGTCCTGAGTTCACCTGGGAATGAGAAGATCAGATGAAGAAGGAATACCCGCACTTATTTCCAGAAGATACGTCAACACCTCCAACTGCTTAAAATTTCGGGACGAAATTTATTTAACGGGTAGGTACTGTAGTGACGCGAACTTTTCCATGTTTATATATATATTAAATGACATTGATATTTAAATAATTAAGTGTTTCCAACATGTTAATCAATCAAACTTGTTAAGACTTGATTAACTGAAATAGGTTTCATATAGACAATTGAACACCCAAGTTGACCGGCGATTCACGAACGTTAAAACTTGTAAAAACTATATGATGACATATACATGGATATATATATAGTTAACATGATATTATGATAAGTATGTATCTCATTAAGTAGTTTAACAATGAGTTATATACATAAAAATGAGACTACTGAATTAAGAAACTCGAAAACGATATATATAACGATTATCGTTATAACAACGTCTTACTAATTACATATGAATCATTTTAAGATATTGGTACACTATATATAAACATGATAAATTATAAGTAAACATATCATTAAGTATATTAAAAGTGAACTACATATGTAAAAACAAGACTACTAACTAAAGGATTTCGAAACGAGACATATATGTAACGATTATCGTTGTAACGACATTTAAATGTATATATATATATATCATATTAAGATATATTAATATATCATAATATCATGATAATGTAATAATTTAACATCTCATTAGATATAATAAACAATGGGTTAACAACATTTAACAAGATCGTTAACTTAAAGGTTTCAAATCAACATTTACATGTAACGACTAACGATGACTTAACGACTCAGTTAAAATGTATATACATGTTTTGTTTTAATATGTATTCATACACTTTTGAAAGACTTCAAGACACTTATCAAAGTACTTCTACTTAACAAAAATGCTTACAATTACATTCTCGTTCATTTTCATCAACAATTCTACTCGTATGCACCCATATTCGTACTCGTACAATTCCCAGCTTCTAAAGGTATGTACTATTGGTATATACACTCCAATGATCAGCTCTTAGTAGCCCATGTGAGTCACCTAACCATGTGGGAACCATCATTTAACATCTAGCATGAAATACCTCACAAAATTACAAACTAATGGAGCCTATATGGCCATCTCAAATTTACGTGAAGTAGAAGCACTCTAAACACATTCACTTTGCAATTTTCTTGGATCAAATTAATCTCTCTCAAGTGTTCTTCCTTTGTTCTAAGTGTTCTTCATCCTCTACAACAAAATATAGCTCAATCTAGTTCATAAATCCGTACATAAACCAAGATACAAAACAACTACTCAAGAACACACCAACAACACTTCCAAGTTGCTAGCTTGCTTTCAATATTGCAAATCCATTTCAAGTGATCATTCAACCTCAATAAATCTTTCTTATTTATAGTAAGATATCTCTCTAATATAAGGTAGTACTCATATTCATACTTTGATTCAATTTCTATAACTATAACAATCTTATTTCGAGTAAAAATCTTACTTGAACTTGTTTTCGTGTCATGATTTTGCTTCAAGAACTTTCAAGCCATCCAAGGATCCTTTGAAGCTAGATCTATTTTTCTCATTTCTAGTAGGTTTATCCACAAAACCTGAGGTAGTAATGATGTTCATAACATCATTCGATTCATATATATGAAACTATCTTATTCGAAGGTTTAAACTTATAATCACTAGAACATAGTTTAGTTAATTCTAAACTTGTTCGCAAACAAAAGATAATCCTTCTAACTTGACTTTTAAAATCAACTAGACACATATTTTATATCTATATGATATGCTAACATAATGATTTAAAACCTGAAAACACAAAAAACACCGTAAAACCGGATATACACCGTCGTAGTAATACCGCGGGCTGTTTTGGGTTAGTTAATTAAAAACTATGATAAACTTTGATTTAAAAGTTGTTCTTCTGAGAAAATTATTTTTTTATGAACATGAAACTATATCCAAAAATCATGGTTAAACTCAAAGTGGAAGTATGTTTTCCAAAATGGTCATCTAGACGTCGTTCTTTCGACTGAAATGACTACCTTTACAAAAATGACTTGTAACCTATATTTCCGACTATAAACTTATATGTTTTATGTTTAGATTCATAAACTTAAGTTCAATATGAAACCATAGCAACTTGAATCACTCAAAACGGATTTAAAACGAAGAAGTTATGAGTAAAACAAGATTGGATAATTTTGCTTGTTTTAGCTACGTGAAATTTGTAACAAATCTATACAAATCATATCCTAGCTAACTTATATTGTATTATACATGTATTCTAATATATTATGTAATCTTGGGATACCATAGACACGTATGCAAATGTTTTGACATATCATATCGACCCATGTATATATATTATTTGGAACAACCATAGACACTCTATATGCAGTAATGTTTGAGTTAGCTATACAGGGTTGAGGTTGATTCCAAAAATATATATACTTTGAGTTGTGATCTAGCCTGAGATGTGTATACACTGGGTCGTGGATTGATTCAAGATAATATATATTGCTTTATTTCTGTACATCTAACTATGGACAACTAGTTGTAGGTTACTAACGAGGACAACTGACTTAATAAACTCAAATCATTAAAACGTAATAAAAATGTTGTAAATATATTTTGAACATACTTTGATATATATGTAAATATTTGTTATAGGTTCGTGAATCGATCAGTGGCCAAGTCTTACTTCCCGACGAAGTAAAAATCTGTGAAAGTGAGTTATAGTCCCACTTTTAAAATCTAATATTTTTGGGATGAGAATACAGGCAGTTTTATAAATGTTTTACAAAATAGACACAAGTACGTGAAACTATAGTCTGCTAATCTAAGAATTAGGGAACAGACACCCTAATTGACGCGAATCCTAAAGATAGATCTATTGGGCCCGACAAGCCCCATTCAAAGTACTGGATGTTTTAGTACTTCGAATTTATCATGTCCGAAGGGAGTCCCAGAATGATGGGGATATTCTATATGCATCTTGTTAACGTCGGTTACCAGGTGTTCACCATATGAATGATTTTTATCTCTATGTAAGGGATGTATATTGAATTATGAAATCTTGTGGTCTATTATTATGATTTGATAAATATATAGGTTAAACCTATAACTCACCAATATTTTTGTTGACATTTAAAGCATGTTTATTCTCAGGTGATTATTAAGAGCTTCCACTGTTGCATGCTAAAATATGAACAAGATTTGGTGTCAGCATGCTTGTATAATATTGTTTAAAACTGCATTCGAGATTTACTTTGTTGTAACATATTAATATTGTAAACCATATGTATTGGTAGTGTGTAAGTGTGATATTTTTAGATTATCATTTCTGGATAATCTAGGTGGTGTCCTTTTAACCTTGTCGATAAAATAAAGGTTATGGTTTGTTTTAAAAACGAATGCAGTCTTTGAAAAACGTCTCATATAGAGGTCAAAACCTCGCAATGAAATCAATTAATATGGAACGTTTATAATCAATATGAACGGAACATTTCAAGTACATTTCAAGAAGACCGATTCGAATCCAGCAGAAGATAGTTTCGACTCAGTCTACCTTCAGATCCTCAGCTCACACCCACACCCACGGGGAGTAATTCATTTCTTTCTCTTCATTCATTTATTTTGATCTTAGATACATTTTTCGATATGTTCAAACTCTAAGTGTGGGATTTTAGCTCCTAAAATCTAAGAATGAACATTAGGGACAATGTTCCTCTAAGTGTGGGATAGCGGTGTAGTACACCGTAATTAGCTATGGGATGCTCGAAAAATGTTCTTAACTTAAAATTTTACTAAGATTTTTGAGTATACCTATTATTTAGATTCTTTGTCCTCAACGTAAATTTTTCAAAAATTTTGGCTAAATGATACTTTCTGAAAAAGTACTTTCGAAAATTAAGCGTGTTTGTTCTAAAATTAAGACAAATGAGAACAAAAATCTTCTTAAGGATTAACCGATTCTCTAAAAGAGCATTACATGACTAGGCATTATCGATCCAATATAATTGTTGTGAGGCACCCCAAAAATGTCCCAATAAGCATTCATTTTTAATGTTTCACTATCTTTTCCGTTGAGAGTGCTGATGTTAGCATTTAGAGTTAGAATATGACCTTGACATACATTTCGAAACCAAGGGTTAGTAAGCACCATATGTGGTGTAGGTGCGATACTTCTTCCGAAATCATTTGGAATAGAGAAGACAAAAACCATTCGTTTACGTTTCCACTCCACGCATTTAAACCAACCAACTCACGCCAAAGAGTTGATGAATCAGAAAATACTCACCCCCAAATTCACTATCAAATACATTACCCTTTTCACCCTCTTTCTTTTCTCATTTCCAAAATCTAGAAATTCAAAGAGATAGATCGGACAAGTTTACTTCAAACACTTGTCGAAAAATTCCGAAATTCTAGACTATTTTTGATAGGTCAAAAGACCTATTTATGGTAAAATACCTTTCTTTATGGGCACAAGAAGAAATAGACAAAGTTATGAAGATGGGATATGCAAAAAAAAAGTTGAGCGAAGTCTCCAAAATAAAAAAGAGAAAATTCTTCAAATAAAAGCATAGATCCCCCAAGAAAATGAAGATTGTGACCCATGAGGATTGCAGAAAAGAAGCAAACTCTTTACTGAAAATCAGCACCCTCTAAAGGAACTCTTCAACAAAAATAGAGTATCATCTTTCCTAGAAAAAAGTATATCCTCTTGAAACCAAAATCTATCGAATCTCTCTAAATTTCAATGATTCGAAAGTCACCCTTTTTGCCATATCAAAACCTTCACTTTTCTCCGCAAATCAACCTTTAAACCAACTCTTCCTCTTGAAAGAATGATTAAGGAGAAGATCAGTGTCGTCCTTATCTAACCGGTGAAGATTTGATTCTTGGTCAAGCCTATGACAATACTTGCAACATGACTGGCTATGAGCGAATTCATTTCATTGATTGATAGGGAACCCCAAACACTTGAGTGATTTGAGTGACCCGTGTAAGGAAGCCAAAGTCATGTAACCTCCCCTCATGCTTGCAGAGATAGTTTCTACCCTTTTGGAAGACGGTTTGTCAGATTTTGCCCTTATAATAAATAACAAGCCACTTGAATAATAGAACGAAAACCTCAGAAGCATCCTTGAACTCAAAATAAATGAAAGTTTGCTTGAGGACAAGCAAAGTCTAAGTGTGAGATATTTGATATAGGCTAAAAATCACATTTTTACCTCGATATTAAGGCCAAAAAATAATAAAGTTCCAAACTTATCGCCAACATAATCACTTTCTCGGTTGATTTGGTAGACTAATAATTACAAAGGTGAAGCAAAAAGAATAAAGTAAAATGAAGCTAAAACGAAGATTCTAGAGCGAAAATGGTGAAAGACATGTTACGACCCCAGAAACCAAGTTACGATCCCGGGAATGAGCAAAACGATCCAAGCAAAACCGCAAATCAGGGCACCATACGGCTTGCCAACATCACATACGTCCTGCCATGCAAACGACCCAAGAAAATGGATTGCCAAGCTAAACGGCTAGGCCATACGGCCCGGCCATACGGCCTGCCATACGGCCTGCAATACGTCCTGTCGTCCTGCCTGCCGTCCTACTTTCCAGGGGTTTTTTAGCCCATTTATTTATAACTTTTCCATAAAGCTTTCCTATAAATAGGTGGTACTTCCCACCATTTCAACACACACCTTCTTCACTTCTCTCTCTAAAACATCTCTCTATTGTCGTTCTCTAGTGATCAGTAGGAGATTAGTTCTCTCTCTACTTTCTCTCTCTAGATTCTAGAGAGATAAAAGTACAGAGATTAGGAAAATAATTATCTTTCTATTGTCGCTCTCTAGTGATCAATAGGAGATTAATATGTAGTTAGTAGTAGAAGCTATCAAGCATTGTAACGCTATGGATATTATGAAGAAATACAAGTGTTATTCTGCTGACATTATTCGGTAATGTCTATCCTTTCTTTTATTATTTTATTATAATATTCTTGTTAGATGTTTGTGATTTATCAATATTATAAATGCTTGTTGCCATGATGTTTGAGTAATTACTTAATTGTTTGCATTGATTTAATAATGTTAGTTAGGGATGATTATCGTTTTGTAGTCACTTTCTATATATGATATTAAACCTCGTTATTATCGTCCTTCCACCAATAAACGTGACTAAAACCATTTATAAAGTTGACAATTATAAGGTAATTAATTATCTGTGTTTATACATTGGTCAAGGTATGAACCCTTCGAAAATAACTATAAAGTACATGGGTAATTATCGTAGGACCAGATCAAGACATTAGTCAAGAGTATAAGACTCGATGAAATAATGTTGCAACAGTAGAGTACAGTGTTGATGTACTATAGGACCACTTGAACATGGTCAAGTGTAACGACCCAGAAATTTCCGACCAAATTTAAACCTTAACCTTTATATGTTTCCGACACGATAAGCAAAATCTGTAATGTTGAGTCTAGAAAATTCGAAATCTATAATTACCGTTTGACCACGCCTGACGATTCACGAACAATTGCTTGTAAATAAATATGTATATCTATATATATAATATATAAAAAATATATATATGTAACAAATATTTAAATAATGATATCATTTAATGAATGATATAATTACATAATTAATAAATGGTAATATTAATATATGGGTTTAAAATAAAATCATATAATTATTATTATTTCCATTATCATTATCAAGATAGATATTAATATTAATATTACAATCAGTATTATAATTATGAGTATTTTAATATAAAATATAGATATGAAACTATACAAATTGTTATGATATTATTATTACTAACATTATTATTATCATTATTTATATCACTTTTATAATTAGTAGAAGAATTATAATTTTAGTTGTTATTATGATTATTATTATTATTAATAACCATATCATTAAAATTATTATAAATATTGCTATTGCCATAATAATACAACTAATTATCATTATCACTAATAAAAAAAAATCAATAATATTATTATCATTGTTATATTAGTATTCTATTAATATTATTAATATAAATAGTATTATAATAATTATTAATTTTAATATCAATTTTTTTTATATAATATCGACATATACAGATGCGTTTACATATATCCCCATGTGTTTTCTATTTTTATTATTATATATACATTTTTTTTATTTTCTTCCTAATTCCTGCAGACCCGTGATATTTGGTCTACCCTTTCATTCTTTAATAAATCTGAGCAATTTCAGTCATTTAAGATAGCAGTCGACCTCAGTAACCTGTTACAGTGTTTTTATTTAACTGAATTTAAAAAAAAAAAAGATTGTTATCCTCTGTACGTGAACTCAAATCATCATATTAAAAATTCGAATTTATTTTCAAAAACTATTATCGCAGTCGTGTTAGGATTCATCAACTCAAACTATCTGTGAAATTTGAGTCTCCAATTCTTTTTCTTGATGTCGAATTTTGAAAATCAAACTTCGAAATATAAAAGTCAAAAGCTATGTTCTTGGTTAAAATTCGAAATGGTTGTTAAGTTTTAGGATCAATTGACGATTTAAAAAGATTACATAAATGATTTCTAACCCTTTTTATGTTATAACAATAGTCTAAAACTTTCATTTAATCAAAAATCAATTTTTTTTTTCTTCTTAATATGCGACGGGCAGCAACAGCAGGAGTTCTCTCCTTTTAATTTTTTTTTATAAACCAATTAGTCATAAACGAGTGTTTATACATTAGACATTAAGTCTTAATCGATTATGGAACACGCGGTTGGGATTTAGTTTGAGTTGGTTTGATTTCCTTGATGAAGAAGATGAACCAGAAATCTTAGTTACATAGATTTAAGTTGATAATTAAAGCAGAAAAGAAGAAGCGGTGTAGTGGTTTGGTGTGGTGAGAGTTAAACAATAGGTCGTGGGTTCGAAACCCAGATTTTGCAAGTTAATTTATTTATTTTCCTGTTAGGCTGCCATGTTGTTGGGCCGCAGGAACTAGTTTTGGACTTGGGAAAGTGTATTTGGGTTTCAAGTATTAACGGGTTAAAATGATTAAGCAAGGCATTTAATTTCGAAATTAATTGCACAGTTCAATGGTTAGACGTGTTATGGATTAATGAATGGTCATGGGTTCGAGTCTCATCTGAGACATTCTTTTTAGGAAAGCTTCTTAAGGGTATGCACTCTTACTATACTTATTTTTATTATTATTATTACTATTATTATTAACATAATTTTTAAGACTATTATTACTAATATTATTATTAACATTAGTAATAGTATTATAATTAAGAATATTATTAGTAGTTTCATTTTAACTATCACTTTTATTTAAAATCATTATTTTATATAAAAATTATCACTTCTAGTATTATTAATATTATTTTATCAAATGATTTTTAGTTATATAAACAATATAGTTAATACCTATTAGTGTTTTATAATAAATACTAATTATTTAGTTAAAATACATAAAATAGAAATATTTAAATTATTTAATGATAAAACATATAATTCATTAAAATAACAATTAAATCACTAAGTAAAATATAAAGTTGTTCGATTACCATTACATGTATTAATAAACATGATTGAATAATAGGTTCGTGAATCTGAGGCCAACCTTATAATTGATCAATGGTGTTATATGTATTTTTACTACAAAATACAGTATGGTGAGTATATAGTCCCTTTTAAACTCTAAATATTTTTGGGCTGAGAATACATGCGCTGTTTCTATAAATGATTTACGTTATGGACACAAGTGACGAAAATATATATTCTACGTTGAGTTGTACCACTGGCATATTTCCCTGTAGCTTGGTAACTATAATTTACATGGGTATTGTAAATGCGAATCCTGTTGATAGATCTATCGGGCCTGACAACGGACTGGACGACCAGTATTCAACGGTTGCACAGTACTTCGTTTCGTGACTACACTTGGTACGGTGTAGTAAGATTTCATAATAAAGGGAATATGCGACGTGATTAAATGTTAAGTATGGTTACCAAGTGCTCAACCACTTAGAATATTTTTAATTAAATGTTTATATATGAGACCTTATGGTCCATAGTTATAACGCTGCTAGTATCAAACCTATATATCTCACCAACTTTATGTTGACGTTTTAAAGCATGTTATTCTCAGGTACGAATTAAGTCTTCCGCTGTGCATTTGCTCATGTTAAGGACAATACTTGGAGTCGATCATCGCAAAGGAACCAAATGTTGATGACTTCGTCCGGATGGATTAGGACGGGTCCTTTCAGTTGGTATCAGAGCGGTGGTCTTAGTGAACCAGGTCTTGCATTAGTGTGTCTAACTAGTAGCTGTTAGGATACATTAATGAGTCTGGACTTCGACCGTGCCTGCATGTCAAAAGTTTTGCTTATCATTTCTAGTCGTAAATTATTTGCTTATCATCCTTAGGAAATTGCCTGCTTATCATTCATAAGTCTAGACATGTCTTACTGCATTTAGTGCATCGATAGTGTATAGACAAAATTCATATCCTAGCGCATCTGTCGACTTACCTGACATATGCCGTAAATTCTTCTATAGTTTACGAAATCTTTGGTATTATACATAGATATTCTATATAGCTAGAATATCATCCGACATCCGAAAAAAATCATTTCACATCGAAGATCTCTTCCATTCTCCAAATTGCTCTTTTCAACCTGAAGCGCTTACCGGCGAATCTGTTCGAAAAACCATTTTCTCTCCCCTTTGTCTGAATATCTCATCACGATTACATACTATCCCATATTTCGAATCCTATTCATTCGCTCGCTTCAACCGTCAATCATCCTGGTATAATAGAAGAAGTCAACGAGCTTTGTGCTCGGGTAGTGGCTTTAGAAAATACGGTGCGAAGGTTACAAACACTAGCAGCAGCACCAGTAGCATAATCAGTACCACCATCATCGACGCCAATAGTACTCTTATCACCCCCAAACCACAACCGCATCGTAAACCTCAACATCATCATCTATACCTCGGATATCAACATCGCACACCTCAATATCACTATTTATACTTCGAGCATGATCTTCGTTCTACATATCGTTCTACATCGATTAATTTCGTTCTACGTATTGTTCTACCTCATTTACCTTTGTTCGACATGGCAATTATGTAATCTCTAATGCTTTAGAGATTATGTAATTTAGTATTAACGATAAATCAAATGAGTTTAATATCTTATTGACTCATTAAATCCAAGATTACATCCGATGAAAATACATATGTAAGTATATTTTCATAAAGATTGTAATTAAAAATTCTTTCGTACAAACTGTTAATGATGAAAATATTTTAACGGGTAGGTAGTACCCGAGGAATATTTAGATCTCACATTAATAAGTTACAGTGTATATTCTTCGAATCTGATTCAACGGTCATTTGCTATTCTACTTACAACCACCGATATTCGTATCTGTTCACCACCGAATAACCATTTTTATTCAAATTTCATATTTGGATTTTTATCTATCAGAATCCAACAAGTGGCATAATGAAGAAAACATTGGACAAAATAAAAAGTGTTAGAAACAAACAAATTAATTATGAGAAATTCTGTTAGGAATCCACGCTAATTGTTCCTAGTTAACTGTTCCCAGCTAACTGTTAATTCCGTATTACATTTTATCGCAATTTAATTTATTGTCATTTAAGTTCTGTTATTTATTTTACGCACTTTAAATAACGGGACACGTATACAAGGTTTCGACCTATCATATCGACCCATCTATATATATATTTCGGAACAACCATAGACACTCTATATGTGAATGTTGGAGTTGGCTATACAGGGTTGAGGTTGATTTCAAAATATATATATGGTTTGAGTTGTGATCAATACTGAGACCGGTACACGGGTCACGATACGTATTAATTAATTCGAATATTATATATTAAATTATATATGAATATATTGGACTAGTGGACAACTGGACTATTGGACTGCTAACTTTGGACAATTAAAATGAATTAAAATATTGATTATAACATATGAAACTAAACAATTCTTCAAGTTTGCCACTTGATTTCATCCTAAACCTTATTTGTATCTCGACGTTTACAATCCGCGTACAAACCTATCAGGATTCTTGAAAATACCTCAATCGAGAAGTTGAACCGACCGCACTTCATCTACAGAAGAAAAGATCTATACACATGAAAAACTCTTGAACCCAAAGTCATAGTTTAACACGTACCGCGACGAATTCTTTAGCATTTATTAGCAAAAACAACCTTACGATTCCTTTTCAAAGTAGCTAATTTTGTCACAGCTCCACTTCGACTTCTCAGCGAGACTACTCCTATTATAATCTCGATATTTATACCTTGTCCTTTCGCCGTCGTTACCGGGGAACCTTTCATACTCCGCCATGTTATCATCAACATTTAATCATCTAAAAACACAATTCGCCCAAAAACACCTCGGATTGATAATCGACGATTCAGATATGACTGCATTAAATGCAGAGGAAACAGTAAAATTTTAGATGGACTAAATGGCCAAAAGTTTGATGATAAAGAAGGGAATGTTAGGAACGCTCGATAGAAAATTTAGTGCTGAAAAATGGATTGAGCTAACCGTGAAGGAAACAAAGAACAAATACAAGGAATGAACCTGCCTTCAAATAATGCAAATGATTCAGTGTCTGTTGAAACGTCAGTATGAACCCTACTCCTTATTCTAAACTTTTTCAGATGATATTATTCATCATCATCTTATCTTAGATATTATAAGATATCTTCATATTTTCCGCTATACATATTCTCCAAATTTCTAAAGATATTTTCACAACTATTCCTATCTGCAATCATCTATCTCCCCGTAATATCTGCGTTACAACATAAAAGAAACTGTGTTAGTTTCTAAGTTCTAAAATCTTCGAGTTTAAATATGAATGTTTTGAAGTAGTGTTGGGAACTGATGCATGAATTAGTATAATATAATGAAACTTGATCAACTTCATTATATTACAGTAAGTCATGTTAAGTTTCTAATGGAATGTGATGATTCACAGTACCGTCATCATGTGCCATGTTACACGGCTCTTACATTCTATCCAATCCCCAAATGTATTAGGAACATATCGTCTTGATAGTTCTATCTTTTCTAGGGTATTCTGGTAATTTAACAAATCAAAAATCGTGCCAATATCCTTTCTTTCTTAGAACATTAGCTATGTTCATTCCAAATCTCATACCTACGAATTCCGGACCATTACAAGAGACGCTAAAACACAAGAAGAGGAAACGAAAGAATGAAGCTTCGAAATAGAAATTGGGGTATAGATCACAGCAAATAGGAGAAAGCATTAACTGTGAATGACAATGATTATAGAAGACAGAAGTAGGAACATCGAAATATAAGGGAAGATATAAAACCCAACAACCACCCAGAAACTACAAACCGTGTATATCAATACGTATTGCAACGAAAAGACACAGGAGAATTAGAAACAATATAATTCCAAGGAAATCATAAAAGTGAATAGATTCTTCTGGCGGCAGATGAAAGAGAAGAATGAAAGATATGAAAGCTAGAAATATAATAAGAATCAGGATTGGATGGAGCATATTAAGGAAGGAGTAGAGAAAGAAAGAATATAAGGTGTGGAGAATAAGGAAACGAAGGGGGTGAATTTATAGCAATATATCCGACAGAGAAATCAGAACAGATTATGGCATTAATCAAAGAAGATTTTGATTTCCTAAATCGCCGAAGAACCAAATCTTATTACGTAAGATTTTCTTTAAATTCCGGAAATCAATCATAACCACGTCATCAGTTAAAACAATTTCATATTTACCCATTTCACTCTTTTGTGATAGCTTCACTTGTACGCTTCACACGATCGAATCGTTTTATCCATATCTTTCAATAATGATAAAACTCTATTATTACCTCATATTCGTCATAAAAACATTCCTATTGTTATTTATGACAACCTCTACCAAATTTCGGGGACGAAATTTCTTTAACGGGTGGGTACTGTTACGACCCGGAAATTTCCGACCAAATTTAAACCTTAACCTTTATATGTTTCCGACACGATAAGCAAAATCTGTAATGTTGAGTCTAGAAAATTCGAAATCTATAATTACCGTTTGACCACGCCTGACGATTCACGAACAATTGCTTGTAAATAAATATGTATATCTATATATATAATATATATAAAATATATATATGTAACAAATATTTAAATAATGATATCATTTAATGAATGATATAATTACATAATTAATAAATGGTAATATTAATATATGGGTTTAAAATAAAATCATATAATTATTATTATTTCCATTATCATTATCAAGATAGATATTAATATTAATATTACAATCAGTATTATAATTATGAGTATTTTAATATAAAATATAGATATGAAACTATACAAATTGTTATGATATTATTATTACTAACATTATTATTATCATTATTTATATCACTTTTATAATTAGTAGAAGAATTATAATTTTAGTTGTTATTATGATTATTATTATTATTAATAACCATATCATTAAAATTATTATAAATATTGCTATTGCCATAATAATACAACTAATTATCATTATCACTAATAAAAAAAAATCAATAATATTATTATCATTGTTATATTAGTATTCTATTAATATTATTAATATAAATAGTATTATAATAATTATTAATTTTAATATCAATTTTTTTTATATAATATCGACATATACAGATGCGTTTACATATATCCCCATGTGTTTTCTATTTTTATTATTATATATACATTTTTTTTATTTTCTTCCTAATTCCTGCAGACTCGTGATATTTGGTCTACCCTTTCATTCTTTAATAAATCTGAGCAATTTCAGTCATTTAAGATAGCAGTCGACCTCAGTAACCTGTTACAGTGTTTTTATTTAACTGAATTTAAAAAAAAAAAGATTGTTATCCTCTGTACGTGAACTCAAATCATCATATTAAAAATTCGAATTTATTTTCAAAAACTATTATTGCAGTCGTGTTAGGATTCATCAACTCAAACTATCTGTGAAATTTGAGTCTCCAATTCTTTTTCTTGATGTCGAATTTTGAAAATCAAACTTCGAAATATAAAAGTCAAAAGCTATGTTCTTGGTTAAAATTCGAAATGGTTGTTAAGTTTTAGGATCAATTGACGATTTAAAAAGATTACATAAATGATTTCTAACCCTTTTTATGTTATAACAATAGTCTAAAACTTTCATTTAATCAAAAATCAAATTTTTTTTTTCCTTCTTAATATGCGACGGGCAGCAACAGCAGGAGTTCTCTCCTTTTAATTTTTTTTTATAAACCAATTAGTCATAAACGAGTGTTTATACATTAGACATTAAGTCTTAATCGATTATGGAACACGCGGTTGGGATTTTGTTTGAGTTGGTTTGATTTCCTTGATGAAGAAGATGAACCAGAAATCTTAGTTACATAGATTTAAGTTGATAATTAAAGCAGAAAAGAAGAAGCGGTGTAGTGGTTTGGTGTGGTGAGAGTTAAACAATAGGTCGTGGGTTCGAAACCCAGATTTTGCAAGTTAATTTATTTTTTTTCTGTTAGGCTGCCATGTTGTTGGGCCGCAGGAACTAGTTTTGGACTTGGGAAAGTGTATTTGGGTTTCAAGTATTAACGGGTTAAAATGATTAAGCAAGGCATTTAATTTCGAAATTAATTGCACAGTTCAATGGTTAGACGTGTTATGGATTAATGAATGGTCATGGGTTCGAGTCTCATCTGAGACATTCTTTTTAGGAAAGCTTCTTAAGGGTATGCACTCTTACTATACTTATTTTTATTATTATTATTACTATTATTATTAACATAATTTTTAAGACTATTATTACTAATATTATTATTAACATTAGTAATAGTATTATAATTAAGAATATTATTAGTAGTATCATTTTAACTATCACTTTTATTTAAAATCATTATTTTATATAAAAATTATCACTTCTAGTATTATTAATATTATTTTATCAAATGATTTTTAGTTATATAAACAATATAGTTAATACCTATTAGTGTTTTATAATAAATACTAATTATTTAGTTAAAATACATAAAATAGAAATATTTAAATTATTTAATGATAAAACATATAATTCATTAAAATAACAATTAAATCACTAAGTAAAATATAAAGTTGTTCGATTACCATTACATGTATTAATAAACATGATTGAATAATAGGTTCGTGAATCTGAGGCCAACCTTATAATTGATCAATGGTGTTATATGTATTTTTACTACAAAATACAGTATGGTGAGTATATAGTCCCTTTTAAACTCTAAATATTTTTGGGCTGAGAATACATGCGCTGTTTCTATAAATGATTTACGTTATGGACACAAGTGACGAAAATATATATTCTACGTTGAGTTGTACCACTGGCATATTTCCCTGTAGCTTGGTAACTACAATTTACATGGGTATTGTAAACGCGAATCCTGTTGATAGATCTATCGGGCCTGACAACCCCAACCGGACTGGACGACCAGTATTCAACGGTTGCACAGTACTTCGTTTCGTGACTACACTTGGTACGGTGTAGTAAGATTTCATAATAAAGGGAATATGCGACGTGATTAAATGTTAAGTATGGTTACCAAGTGCTCAACCACTTAGAATATTTTTAATTAAATGTTTATATATGAGATCTTGTGGTCCATAGTTATAACGCTGCTAGTATCAAACCTATATATCTCACCAACTTTATGTTGACGTTTTAAAGCATGTTATTCTCAGGTACGAATTAAGTCTTCCGCTGTGCATTTGCTCATGTTAAGGACAATACTTGGAGTCGATCATCGCAAAGGAACCAAATGTTGATGACTTCGTCCGGATGGATTAGGACGGGTCCTTTCATCAAGGTTAGAAGCTATAAGTATTGTACATGGAGGATAACCAATGGATTTATTTGGTAGATTTAAATAAAGGCTGGTTTATATCATAAATAGGAATTTAATGCACTACAATACAAACTAAGCTTATAAATATTTAAGGATGACTGAGAACTATCAGATCTTCTAATTTGACTACAAAACCTTAGATTTTACCAAACCATTGACAAAAAGGAATTCAAAATACAATCATAACCACTCATTTAGGTGATACACTAAGGTGTTAAGAAAGGTTGGATATTATATATATATATATATATATATATATATATATATATATATATATATATATATATATATATATATATATATATGGCTATGCTACTTTATTTATGCGCCCAAAGTATGCATTGCATCCAAGATGGGCCGCTTATATCCTTAAACCGGATAAAGTGTTGGGAGTTGAGCATAGTCCATCCGATCAGAATCATGATAGCCTAGTTCCTTGTGATATGCTAATCGAGAAATCAATTAGTATGGAATTTAGTGTTTACACCGAGGTAAATCTAACTAATGAGTGTCTCGCAATCATCCCGACACTACGTTATCTTAAATCATGGTGAACCACGTGTTCTCTGTCCTTAACTGTTGCATGATCGCTAGCTTATTTTAATTATATTGCTTTAGTAATACAATTATAAATCAAATCAATCCAACTATAGCCTTTACACAATTTGATATTCCGGATAAAGTGGTTTCTAGAATAAACCGGTTGGACTTGGTGTTGGATTTTTTGAACAGTCGCCAATATTTTGGGACCAAAAGGATCATGCCTCTCCACACAAGGTGTATCTGGCCACTAGTCTTGGATACTAAATTGTGTACAAACCCAATCATAATTACTAAATTATCTGAATAAGCTCCATTTCAAATTCGACCGCTCAAGGAAAGACCCTAGGTCATATTTGCCCTTGCTAACCCATAGGAAGGAATGATAGATTTAGGCCCATCATATATAAATTAAACAATCAGCTTCTGTTAATATCCTGAATTGACGTTTAGTGACTTAACGACATCACACTAAAATAAATCATCCGATTCGGGCATATCAAATATCCTCCATAATATATAAGTAGACATAACGTAATTAATCTTCTAACATGATACAAGGGTTATTTGTGTATTTTTCATTGAATATAAACACATATTTGTCCAATGAAGAATTGAAGCTAGAGGTTACAACTACATAGTCATGAGTGTCACTAGTTAAAATATAAAAAAATTAAAAAAATAAAAAATAGAAACCTTACACTATCGTATATTGCACTAAAAAAATTGGGATTTTAAGGTTGTCATAAGGGGTTTTAACATTGGGATTTCATCTTTAGCCAAGAATTAATCATTGGTATTTTCTTTTCTTTAAATTCCGATTAACACAATGATTGATTATTGTTTATCTCTTTGTTTGATTTCTTTTATCATGATTATATCTAGCTAAATCTTTTGTATCCACTTAGATGATTGAACATAGGTGATGGATTGCTAATACTATGAATTATATAATTGATAATTGTTCTTGATTATGTTTGATTGAAGATCCACCGTTACATATGCTTATTAGTTAATTTGATTGCAAGTTTCCTAGTTAAATTAATGACAGTTAATTAGAATGATGAACTTTTCTAGGTAATTGAAAGATAATTTGAATATTGTTAGAATGCATGCGGGACACCAATATAATTAGACAATAATATTGAATTGATTAACTAACTAACATAATTTTGAGGTTAAAGAGGGACACCGAATTAACTTGAAATCGAATTGTAGTCTTGAATAATTGATTGATTGTGTTCTTTATTTGCGTGCGGGAAATCAGTTTTCATAGGTTACACTTTCATGATAGAATTAGTAGTTTAGGTGCTGAAAACAAGCCTAGATTGTTAATTGGCGATTTAATTGGTGAACTAGGATAACGACAGTTACACTTAGGGATCTAGTTAAGAAATTGTGGAAATCAACAGATAATTGCAATGTCACCATGAACTCAGTTATGTTCGATCATCATCACACTTTTGTGAGTCTTTTGCGGACATCGGAACGACATTGTTTTTAATGATATTGTAATTAGTAGATGTAATATATTTGATGTCATTAAATTTTTTTCTTTCCATTGGCTAAATAATAGAGTTCGTGTTGTTTCAAATTGGAACACATGGCTTCAAAACCCATTGTAATTTTTCTATTACCGCCTTGTTAGGGAGCGTTTTTTAATATATCAATCTTTTGTAGTTAAAAAAACATGAAATCGGTTTTTATAATGTTTTAAATTAAAGCAATCCAGATCCTTGGGAGTTGATTCTAAGTTGATACCACCTCTGAATTTTGTCTTTTATTTTACGCTAATTAGTTTAAAATCAATATTCCCAATTTATTTAGGATAATTAATAGTTTGAAATTCTTAATTTCACAACCGCTCCCTATGAAACAAACCAGAACTTGCTATAACTTTTATTGCATGATTAGGATAATTTCATATCTGTATGTTAATCGTTATTGGTGTTGATTAAGATTCCAATCATAATATTTAAAAGTTAATCACTTTGTTTTGATGATGACACAAAAGAGATAAGTGCTTAATCATATGAAAGACGACATGAGTTCATAATCCTACACTATCTCTAGCAAAAGACCAATGCATAAATAATCATCTTGGTAAAAGTGGTACGCGGCTGCACCACGGTCGACCGTGAACCTGACCGTGTGTGTCTTGTACCAACGAATTTAAGTTTTCTAAAATTGTCAATCTACGACTAACCCCACGGTCAATCGCAGCTTGACCGCAGTTTTCTCTATTACCAAATTCATCCACTTTAAGTTAGACCACTTTGAGGAATCTATAATTTACAAAACCTTTTTAAACATACTTATAATAGTTTCCCTCTTTGATTTCAAAAGAGTTTTGAATCAAAAGATGTTAATTTTTACTAATCACACCTAATGACATCTTAATGACATTTTAAGCCCAATCAAGGTTAAACACAAAAAGTGTTTTATCTTTCACTTGTTACCAAATGTCATTCAAATACATACTAATGATGGTCATTAAAAGTCCCAACAAAAGAGATGCTCTCCCATGAATCTTATGTATCATTTTTATGTATTATTGTGAACTAATAAAGTTTTTAAAGTCTCCAGTTATGTTCCAACTAGATTCAAACTAGTTCATTTGAGATGTAACAATGTTCCAAAGGGCAATATACTTCCATTAGCAAAATGACAAATAATTAAGAAAGGTTGATGATGTTTTTGGAAGATAATGGTTTATCAAGAGAGAAAATTCTGCAATTACCTCATTAAGTAATCAACGACATATGGTCAAAGCTTGAAGACTTTCTTCTTTTATGGACATATCAACTTCCACACTTATCTCCAAAACAAAAGGGGTAATGGGGATGATTTCAGAGATAATTGGCCTTTAGTTGAAGCTATTCAATAAGGGAAAATGACAATTTTCAAAGGATAAAAACGGCCATAAAAATCAGATGTCAGAGGTACATGGTCAAACCACGGTCGACCGTGCAGCAAGCCGTACAACTTTCAGGCAGATTTCTCTTTCCTATAAAAGCCAAGCCTTGAAGCATTTGAAGACTCACCTCTTGCACTCATATTTTCTCATACTTATTGATATCATTCTTATAATTAATTGTAATCTTTTTAGAGTGATTCTAGCAAGAGTACTTGTAAGCTTAAGTTGTAAGTTTACTTGTAAACTATCTTCTTAAAGGGATCTTGATGGTAGTTGTGTTTTCACTAAGATAGTGCATTAGGATCTTGTGATAAGAGCTATAGGTGTTTGTGAAGTCTTCAAAGGGACGTAAGGGTTCACAAGTTGCGGCTTATTGAAGTACTAGTGTTGATTCCGGACACTCCACCGAGTTAGGAGTATCATAGTGAAGAAAGATCTCAATTCGTAGAATTGAGGAGTGAATTAAGGAAGATTAGTTAACATCTTCCCGAACCACTATAAATCGTTGTGTTTGTTCTCTCTTCCCTTATCTCTTTGATTACATTTATATATACATATATCTTATTAGTACATTTGAGAACAAACATTTTAAGTTACACCATATCAACTTCAAGTTCAAGAAAACGCAAAGAAAATTTTAAAAATCGACTAAGTAACTATTCACCTCCTCTAGTTATTTACAACTGGTATCAGAGAGGTTGCTCTAAATATTTTATCAAAAATTACTAATTTGAAATTAAGACTAATTTTTTGCAAATCTTAGAGTTTAAGATCATGGAACAAAAATTTGAGAACTTGAACTATAGTGAAGGATACTCCATGCAAAGGCCTCCACTTCTTGAAAGTGAAGGATTTTACTTTTGGAAGCATCGATTTGAAACGTATGTCGGCTCCAAAGATATAGACTATTGGAATATTATTACTAAAGGTGATTATGTTCCATTTAAGTTTGGTGATGATAAGAAAACTAAAATATACATAGCCGAGGAAGAATGAACTAAGGAACACAAAGTAGATGTAGGCAAAAACTATGAAGCTAAAATGACCATTTTTAATGCTTTGCCTAGGAAAGAATATGAGAGAGTTTTTATGATGGGTAGTGCTAAAGAAATTTGGGATAGTATGATGGTTACTCATCATGAAAACCCGCAAGTCATAGAAAATAAAGTAAAATTGCTTATAACTAAATATGAACAATTTGCCATTGAAGATTATGAAAAAATAGATAGTGCCTATACTAGATTTAACAATATTTGTTCAATTTTGAAAGCTCTAGGTACAATCTACACGGATAAGCAATATGTTCAAAAATTCTTAAGAGCTCTACCATCAAGATGGAGACCAAAGGTGACGACAATTGATGAATCAATGAATGCAGAGAACTTAACTCTAGATGAACTCATTGGAAATCTCAAAGTACATGAGGTCATACTAGATAAAGATGATGAGGTAGAAAAGGCCAAGAGAGAGAAGAACAAGTCAATCGCTCTAAAGGCTAAGATTCATGATGAATATGACATAGATGATGACGATGATGATATTCTAAATGATGATGAACAACTTGCATTTATTGTTCGCTCATTTAAGAAATTTTATCGAAGGCCGAAAAACCATGTTCGTCCTCCAATGGAACCAAAGAAAACGTCATTCGATTCCAAGAAAAAGTTTGTACGAAAATGCTTCAGGTGCGGTGATCCAAACCACTTGATAAGTGAATGTCCTAAGAGAAAGAATGAAAATGGTTTTATTGGAGGTGCATGGGATGATGAAGAATACAACACACAAGAAGAAGGGAAGGAAACATGTCTCATGGCCATTGATATTCCAAGTGATGACAACAAGGCATCACAAGTCAGACAAACCGACAATGAGGTACTTTCAAATTCTTTTGAGTTTAGTATTGACAACTTTGTTAATTATGTGTCTTAAGTAGTAAAGTAAGTAACAACAACACAAGTCTAAAGGAAGAAAATAACTTGCTTAGGTTAGAAATCTTACAACTTAATGAAAGAATATCCAACTCACAAGAATGTCTTACATGTGACGACTTAAAACATGAAAACCTTATTTTGAACAAAACTAACAAACTACTTGAAAAGAAAATTAAGTTTTCAAAATATGATGGAAGTAGTAAAGTGTTGGAAAATATTTTAAGTGTTCAAAAACCAACAAATAACAAACAAGGGCTAGGATACAAGAAGAATACTCTTGAGGTAAAATCATTCAAACATAAGCTGATAGTGTTTGTTAAACCTGAAGAAAAACCCAAAGTAATGGAAATACCAAAACCAAAGGCTTCCATAATTAATCAATTTAAAACAAGTAGGAAAGAAACCCAGTCACTTGTGAAAAATCCTTCAAGAAGAATAATTAATCAAAACTTTGTAAGAATTAAGGTCGATACTAAAACACTTCTTAAAAAGAACAACAATGTTAATATTGTGAAAAGATGGGTTAGACTAGGAGTCTTTCATGTTAATCATCCCGGACCCAACAAATATTGGGTACCAAAGTTATTGATTGACTAAATATAGGTTTGTCTCAATGGTGTTGTACAAAATGAAGAGTGAATAATTGATAGTGGATGTACAACACACATGACGAGCAATAAAGAATTCTTCACAAAGTATACAGAGCACAATGGAGTTGATGTAATCTTTGGTGGCGATGTGAAAGAAAAAATCGTCGGTAAAGGTAACATTACTAATCAAAAGATTACACTTGATAATGTGTTACACATTAAAAATCTAAGTTTTAACTTGCTAAGTGTAGGAAGAATATGTGATAAAGGATATAACATGACATTTACTAAAAATTCCTCATACATAATAAAAAGATGGTAAAAGTGTCATAAATGAAATTAGGAAGAAAGGTCTTTATACATGTAAATTAGATGATTTCAAACATGTAGATATTTGTCTCACATCTATACATGATACTACTACCTTGTAGCATAGGAGACTAGGGCATGCTAATAGGAAACTAATTCATAACATATCTTCAAAAGACATAGTTAGAGACTTGCCTAAATTGAAATATGAAAGTCATTTTTGTGATGCATACAAAGTAGGAAAACAAGTGCATGCAATTCATAAACCTAAGAACTTTATCTCTACTAAAATATGTCTAGAACTTTTACACATGGATTTATTTGGGCCATCGGCCGTTCAAAGTTATGGAGGAAATTTTAATACTTTGGTAATAGTAGATGATTTCTCAAGATATACATGGACACTATTTCTAAAGCATAAGAATGAAGCGTGTGGAAGATTTATAATTTTTGCTACTAAGATACAAAATTTGCTTGGTTGTACTATAGTAACAATAAGAACGGATCATCGTAGAGAATTTGATAATGATGCTCAATTTGGAGTCTTTTGTGATTTAAATGGTATTTCCCATAATTTCTCGACTCCTCGCAAACCTCAATCCAATGGGGTTGTTGAAAGGAAAAACCGAACTCTTCAAGAAATGAGTCAAACAATGTTAAATGAACAATCGATACCTCAAAAGATTTGGAGTGAAGCCATTGCCACCTCCACCTACATTCAAAATAGAGTCTTTATTAGACCATCAATGGATAAAACACCCTATGAAGTCTTAAATGGTAGAAAACCAACCTTAAGTCATCTTAGAGTATTCAGGTGCAAATGTTTTATCTTAAACAAAAAGGAATATCTTACAAAGTTTGAACCTAAAGCTTACGAAGGAGTGTTCTTAGGATATTCGTTAGAAAGTAAGGCATATAGGGTTCTAAATAAATACACCAATGTCATAGAAGAATCTCTAGACGTCACATTCAATGAAACTCCTCCGCCACCTAAGACTAAACCTTTAGAGGATGATGATGTGATAGAATAAGATGCTATAGAAATAATGCCAACTCAAATTGAGTCCAATGAAATAAATGAGGATGGATCTCATTTAAAACCAAGTAAGGATAACTTAGCATCCTCGATCGATCTTAAACATGTTAAGGATCATCCCATAGATCAAGTCATAGGAGACATCAATACTAGAACCACTAGGTCATAAAAATTCAACCTAATTGCCAACTACGCTTTCATCTCCCAAATAGAACCCAAAAATATTAAGGAATCCCTATTAGATGATAGTTGGGTAGACGCAATGCAAGAGGAATTAAATCAATCCCAAAGAAGTGATGTATGGGATTTGGTTCCTTTACCTAGTGAGAGAAATATCATAGGTACCAAATGGGTTTATAGAAACAAACTAGATAAAGATGGTAATATAGTTAGAAACAAAGCTAGACTAGTTGCACAAGGATATAGCCAAGAAGAGGGAATTGATTATGATGAAACATTTGCTCCCGTCGCTAGGCTAGAGTCAATAAGAATACTTCTTGCATATGCATGGGCCAATAACTTCAAACTTTATCAAATGGATGTCAAAAGTGCCTTTTTAAATGGTGTCATAAATAAAGAAGTATATGTATCACGACCCCTGGGGTTTGAAGATTTCGAAAAGCCATATCATGTTTTTAAACTTAAAAAGGCTCTCTATGGACTTAAACAATCCCCTAGAGCATGGTATGAAAGACTTAGAACCTTTTTAATAAATCACGGTTATGAAATGAGAAAAATTCATAATACACTTTTTATTAAAAGGCATGACAAGGATTTAGTTATAGATCCAATATATTTTGATGATGTTGTATTTGGATCTACTAACGAATCTCTTAGCAATGATTTTTCTACTAACGAATCTCTTAGCAATGAGTTTTCTAAGTTAATGCATGATGAGTTTGAAATGAGCATGATGGGTGAACTCAAGTTCTTTCTCGGACTTCAAGTCAAACAACTAGAAGATGGAACGTTCATCAATCAACAAAAGTACATTCATGAAATGATCAAAAAGTTCGGAATAAAGAACTCAAAATCAATGGCGACTCCTATGGCAACAAATGTGAAACTTACTTTGGAAGGAGAAGGAGAACCATTCGATAGTACTAAATATAGGGGAATGATTGGATCCCTTCTATATTTAACGATAAGTCGGTCCGACATCATGTTTAGTGTGTGCTTGTGTGCAAGATTTCAAGAAAATCCAAAGACATCGCACGTTAAGGCCGTCAAAAGGATCTTTAGATACTTAAAGGTGTGACGATCGCTCCAAATCCATATGGACGAACACGTCATTCATCGATTTCATTGCGAGGTATTTGACCTCTATATGATACGTTTTGTAAACATTGCATTCTTTTGAAAAGGCACACCATAAATGAATATTTAAATTAAAGGTTTTCGACATCTGATGATTTCTACATATAGACAATCACCGTAAATAATAGTTTACAATAGTACTTCCATTGACAATGCAGTCAAAATAAGATACATGGTGATGATTTGGTGAATGCAACGTTTCCTTGATAAATATGCCATGTAAGACTCCATGCACATAGCTTGTCTAACATATAAGCAAACAGTGGAAGACTTCTAGGAACCTGAGAATAAACATGCTAACAAGTGTCAACACAAAGGTTGGTGAGTTCATAGTTTTAGTGTTTCGCATAATCTGTATATAAAGGTGGATCACAAGTTTTCAGTTGTTTCATCTAGAAACGTTTATCAAAAGTTTGTCAATAGATTCTACGTAACAGAGTACCCTGGTAACAAAGCTTTAACGTTATAATGATAAATACCCCATTCGTTTTAATACACGCAAACCAACGTGTCCTAAACTCAAATAACACACGTCCGTTAAAAGGCTAGCGCTCTAGCTCGGACGGGGACGTCAAGCCCTATGGATCCATATACTATTATTCGCGCCCACCAGTCCACATCCTATGTACTGGCAGTTACTAGTTACCAAAGCTAAGGGATTTTCGGTTTAAACTCAGTGTAAAATTAAGTATGTACTTGTATCCATTGCGTTTAAAATAAATTGCATGTATTCTCAGCCCAAAAATGTATATTGCAAAAGCAATTAAAAAGGGAGCAAATGAAACTCACACATATAAATATTGTATATTGGTTAATAAAGCATTTGCATGTATTCTCAGCCCAAAAATGTAGAGAGTAAAAGGGATCTTATGAAACTCACACATATAAATATTGTATATCGGTTAATAAAGCATTTGCATGTATTCTCAGCCTAAAAATGTAGAGAGTAAAAGGGATCTTATGAAACTCACCTTAGCCGCATAAAAAGTCGTTCACCAAAATGTGACCGAAACTCGGATTACCAAATAACCGTAGATCTCAACCTAGAGAACATATGTTGGTCAATAATTGTTTATCAAGCTAGGTCAGGTCATAGTGTATCACAATCCTAATACTCGAGATCGACATACAATAGTTATCAAAAGTTATTTCAAAAAGTCAATCTGACTCTATACAATAGTTGAATGATCATGGTAATAGAATCATTTTAATATTTCACATAGTTTTCCAATTCTTGTAAAATTAAACTATAGTTTTTATAAGGCTTTAAAATATGATAAAACAATCAGTTTTGACAATTGTTCAATAAAACGAGACGTGCCTTATATAAGATTTCAGTTACTCGGTTGGTAATATTTAAAAGTCCATTTTATCAATCTCGTAAACAAGTTGTTTATATCTTAATTGCAGATTCAAAAGCAATTTCAATTAACGTCAATCATAATTCAGTTGATCATATCTTTTAATCCGTTCATCGAAGCTATTCGATATCTAAATGAAAAGTTATTGATTTTTCGCCAGCTTTCCAAAAACATGTATATCATATACCTTTTACCAGTAATATATGTATTTAATTCGGGATTCATTATAACTGTTTAACGACGAAATTTAGCATACAAGCATGTATAAATATATATACTCGAGCACTGGACATGGATACACAATTAATATATAAAAGATAAAATATGAGTGCTTACGTATCAATATTGAGATTCAATATTGTAGGAAAGTACGTAAACGTAACGGAGATGATAAACACTAGGTTTGACTTTACGAGCATAATCCCCAAATCATACCCATAACCTCCGTAGCTATAACTCATAATTTCCTTAGCTTTATCCCGCTCGAAAAACCATTTTGAAAGTGACAAGCTCATGACCTCGTCGTAGTATTTTATGTATAATATTACTAAAAATATTAAGATTAATAATAATAATAATAATAATCTTAATAATAATAATAATAATAATAATAATAATAATAATAATAATAATAATAATAATAATAATAATAATAATAATAATAATAATAATTAATATAAATAATAAATAATAATAATATTACACATGGAGTAATATATGTGTAAGAACTCGAGCAGAAACTGGACTTTTATAGGCAACTTTTTGAAATCTGATGCCCATGCGATCGCATGGGTTTTTAGTGTATTTGCCATGCGATCGCATGGCCGCCTGATCCAGCTCAAAATGTTTTTGTTTTCTTGTTTGTCGACATATTATTATATAATATATATAAGATATATAATTTAAATAATTAATTATATATTATATTAAATTCATGTGCATAGTTGACTTGTAATTTTCGTTCCGATGACCCGTACGTTGTCACTCGACTTATGTCCCGGTTTCGGTTTCTCGAACGCATTTTTGTACGCTTAGAAAACTCGCAATTTACGTTTTGTGACTCGTACCTTTGTCAAAATATAGTTTTAAATTATCAATAAACTATATCATTCAAAGTGTATCTTAAACTTTCGAGTGTTTTGGTCATTTACTTCTATAAATCATTGTCTCGCTATTTGTTGATATATATATATATATAATAACAAATCGTTTTATGATCAAGTTAATATATATTTTCAACATTCATAAACACGTTTTAAATATACGTCGCAAGTTATTCATACAATTAATATTCCAACTTATCATATATATTCAAATAAATATTTAAACCAATAAGTTTAATGTACGGTATTAAACAATTAAAACTTTATTACGTTTTCAAGTTATAGTATATATATGTATCTATTTACATGTAATGGTTCGCGAATCGTTGAGAACAACCGAAGGGTACTTGAATAGTTCAAAAATTTTGAGATTCGATTTTACAGACTTTGCTTATCGTGTCGGAAACGTTAAATCATTTAAAGATAAAGTTTAAATTTGGTCAGAAATTTCTGGGTCATCACAGTACCTACCCGTTAAAGAAATTTCATCCCGAAATTTGAGTGAGGTTGTCATGGCTAACAATAAAAATGTTTTTATGACGAATATGAGTCGATAAATAGAGTTTTATCACCGTTGAATAATATGGATAAAACAATCCAATTACTTGAAGCGTATAAGAGAAGCCGTCGTAATAAAGTGAAATGGAGAATAGAGATTCATCTTAACTTTTGACGTATTAACGATTGATTTCCGGAATTTAAGGAATAGAAAATCTTCATAATCTATATAAGATTTGATTCTTCAGAATTTGTGGAAATTAGGATTTTCTTTGATTAAATGCGTAATCTGCCTCGATTGCTATGTCTGATATTTCGCTATAAATTGACCTCTTCCGTTTCATTTCTTTCACCACTCCTACATCTTCTTTCTTATTTCATACATCCCAATAGATTGTGAAAATGCTTAATCCAGTTCTGATTCTTGATATTTTCTTGGCTATCGTATCCTTCATTCTTCTTTTTCATCTGCCACCCGAGGAGGTTATTTTCTTCTACTATTACCTTGGGGTTATAGTGTTTTTCATTCTCCCGTGTCTTTATATTGCTATACGCATTGATATACACGGTTTGTAATTTCATGTTTGTTATCGGGCTTTATATCTCCCCTTATATTTCAATGTCCCTACTTCTGTCTTCTATAATCATTGTCATTCACGGTTAATACTCCCTCTTATTTGCTGCGATTTATACTCCAATTTCTATTTCGGAGCTTTGTCCCTTCGTTTCTTCTTCTTGCGATTAGGCATCTCTTGTAATGGTCCAGAATTCGTAGTTATGGAGTTTTGGATAAACATAGTTAATGTTCTAAGAAAGAAACGGTAATGGCACAATCTGACTTGTCAAATTACCAGAATATCCGGAAAAGACCGAATCATCAAGAAATATATTTTCTTGATATATTTAGAGATTATATGGAATGAAAGAGTTATGTAACATGGTTTATGATGAGGGTGGGATCTGTGAACCTTTATCAAGTTCCATTAGAAACTCAGCATGACTTACTGTAATATAATCACGTTGATCAAGTGTCATTATATTATACTAACTCATGCTTCAATTCCCAACATTACTTTAAAACATCTATTTTTCGAATTTTTCAGATTTTAGAAACTAAAATAGTTTCTTTTATGATGTAACAAAGATAGCGCGAAGAGATGAATGATTTCAGATAAGAATGGTTATAAAAAAAATATCTTCAGAAATATGGAGGATATTTATAATGGAAGATACGATGATATCTTAGAATATTTAAGATAAGATGATGATGAAGAATATTGTCCGCAAATGTTTTAGAGTAAGGAGCAAGGTATTTGCTAAAGATTTCAGCAGACACTGAATCATTTGTATTCTTTGAAGGTAGAGTTCGTTTTTGTGATTTGTCCACAGCCTCCTTCATGGTCTGCTCAATCCGTTTTCCAGTTCCAAACTTTCTCTTTTCTCAGCTTTACCACCATACTATTCTTTATCATCAAACTTTTGACTGTTAAGGTCGTTTACAGTTTTTGCTGCTTCATCAGCATTTTTCCAAAATAAGGAGAACTAGTTTCGTAGTTTGGGGTGTTTTTCATAAACTTCACATTCGAAGTATGTAAGTCTAGAAGACAGATGTTATCTATATATAACTGTTGTCGTAGAAAATGCTGCGAGATTCAAAATACTGATTGCTAATTCTCGGTGGTTGGTATGACATTTATTGTTACAAGATGTGGATGAGTACATGATAGGGTTTCAATGTAGTGACCCGAACTTTTCCATGTTTATATATATTAATTGAGATTGATATTTACATGATTAAATGTTTCCAACATGTTAAGCAATCAAACTTGTTAAGACTTGATTAATTGAAATATGTTTCATATAGACAATTGACCACCCAAGTTGACCGGCGATTCACGAACGTTAAAACTTGTAAAAATGACATGACGATATATATATGGATATACATATGGTTAACATGGTACTATGATAAGTAAACATATCATTAAGTATATTAACAATGAACTACATATGTAAAAACGAGACTACTAACTTAATGATTTTTAAACGAGACATATATGTAACGATTATCGTTGTAAAGACATTTAATGTATATATATCATATTAAGAGATATTCATACATGATAATATCATGATAATATAATAATTTAAAATCTCATTTGATATTATAAACATTGGGTTAACAACATTTAACAAGATCGTTAACCTAAAGGTTACAAAACAACACTTACATGTAACGACTAACGATGACTTAACGACTCTGTTAAAATGTATTTACATGTAGTGTTTTAATATGTATTTATACACTTTTGAAAGACTTCAATACACTTATCAAAATACTTCTACTTAACAAAAATGCTTACAATTACATCCTCGTTCAGTTTCATCAACAATTCTACTCGTATGCATCCGTATTCGTACTCGTACAATACACAGCTTTTAGATGTATGTACTATTGGTATATACACTCCAATGATCAGCTCTTAGCAGCCCATGTGAGTCACCTAACACATGTAGGAACCATCATTTGGCAACTAGCATGAAATATCTCATAAAATTACAAAAATATGAGTAATCATTCATGACTTATTTACATGAAAACAAAATTACATATCCTTTATATCTAATCCATACACCAACGACCAAAAACACCTACAAACACTTTCATTCTTCAATTTTCTTCATCTAATTGATCTCTCTCAAGTTCTATCTTCAAGTTCTAAGTGCTCTTCATATATTCTACAAGTTCTAGTTACATAAAATCAAGAATACTTTCAAGTTTGCTAGCTCACTTCCAATCTTGTAAGGTGATCATCCAACCTCAAGAAATCTTTGTTTCTTATAGTAGGTTATCATTCTAATACAAGGTAATAATCATATTCAAACTTTGGTTCAATTTCTATAACTATAACAATCTTATTTCAAGTGATGATCTTACTTGAACTTGTTTTCGTGTCATGATTCTGCTTCAAGAACTTCGAGCCATCCAAGGATCCATTGAAGCTAGATCTATTTTTATCTTTTCCAGTAGGTTTATCCAAGGAACTTAAGGTAGTAATGATGTTCATAACATCATTCGATTCATACATATAAAGCTATCTTATTCGAAGGTTTAAACTTGTAATCACTAGAACATAGTTTAGTTAATTCTAAACTTGTTCGCAAACAAAAGTTAATCCTTCTAACTTGACTTTTAAAATCAACTAAACACATGTTATATATCTGTATGATATGCTAACTTAATGATTTAAAACCTGGAAACACGAAAAACACCGTAAAACCGGATTTACGCCGTCGTAGTAACACCGCGGGCTGTTTTGGGTTAGTTAATTAAAAACTATGATAAACTTTGATTTAAAAGTTGTTATTCTGAGAAAATGATTTTTATTATGAACATGAAACTATATCCAAAAATTATGGTTAAACTCAAAGTGGAAGTATGTTTTCTAAAATGGTCATCTAGACGTCGTTCTTTCGACTGAAATGACTACCTTTACAAAAACGACTTGTAACTTATTTTTCCGACTATAAACCTATACTTTTTCTGTTTAGATTCATAAAATAGAGTTCAATATGAAACCATAGCAATTGGATTCACTCAAAACAGATTTAAAATGAAGAAGTTATGGGTAAAACAAGATTGGATAATTTTTCTCATTTTAGCTACGTGAAAATTGGTAACAAATCTATTCCAACCATAACTTAATCAACTTGTATTGTATATTATGTAATCTTGAGATACCATAGACACGTATACAATGTTTCTACCTATCATGTCGACACATCTATATATATTTCGGAACAACCATAGACACTCTATATGTGAATGTTGGAGTTAGCTATACAGGGTTGAGGTTGATTCCAAAATATATATAGTTTGAGTTGTGATCAATACTGAGATACGTATACACTGGGGCGTGGATTGATTCAAGATAATATTTATCGATTTATTTCTGTACATCTAACTGTGGACAACTAGTTGTAGGTTACTAACGAGGACAGCTGACTTAATAAACTTAAAACATCAAAATATATTAAAAGTGTTGTAAATATATTTTGAACATACTTTGATATATATATATATATTGTTATAGGTTCATGAATCAACCAGTGGCCAAGTCTTACTTTCCGACGAAGTAAAAATCTGTGAAAGTGAGTTATAGTCCCACTTTTAAAATCTAATATTTTTGGGATGAGAATACATGCAGGTTTTATAAATGATTTACAAAATAGACACAAGTACGTGAAACTACATTCTATGGTTGAATTATCGAAATCGAATATGCCCCTTTTTATTAAGTCTGGTAATCTAAGAATTAGGGAACAGACACCCTAATTGACGCGAATCCTAAAGATAGATCTATCGGGCCCAACAAGCCCTATCCAAAGTACCGGATGCTTTAGTACTTCGAAATTTATATCATATCCGAAGGGTGTCCCGGAATGATGGGGATATTCTTATATATGCATCTTGTTAATGTCGGTTACCAGGTGTTCACCATATGAATGATTTTTATCTCTATGTATGGGATGTGTATTGAAATATGAAATCTTGTGGTCTATTATTATGATTTGATATATATAGGTTAAACCTATAACTCACCAACATTTTTGTTGACGTTTTAAGCATGTTTATTCTCAGGTGATTATTAAGAGCTTCCGCTGTCGCATACTTAAATAAGAACGAGATTTGGAGTCCATGCTTGTATGATATTGTGTAAAAACTGCATTCAAGAAACTTATTTTGTTATAACATATTTGTATTGTAAACCATTATGTAATGGTCGTGTGTAAACAGGATATTTTAGATTATCATTATTTGATAATCTACGTAAAGCTTTTTAAACCTTTATTGATGAAATAAAGGTTATGGTTTGTTTTAAAATGAATGCAGTCTTTGAAAAACGTCTCATATAGAGGTCAAAACCTCGCAACGAAATCAATTAATATGGAACGTTTTTAATCAAAAAGAACGGGACATTTCAGTTGGTATCCGAGCGTTGGTCTTAGAGAACCAGAAAATTTGCATTAGTGTGTCTTATCGAGTTTGTTAGGATGCATTAGTGATTCTGGACTTCGACCGTGTTTTCTTTAAAAATGATTGCTTAACATTTTTGTTGGAAACTATATATTTTTAACATATGAATATTATGTGATATATTAATCTCTTAATGTGTTTGATATTATGTGATAGATGTCTACCTCTAGAACAAGTCCCATTGACTCACCTAATAATAATGAAGAGTCAAATGTAAATTGGAATGATTCGTGGACTGATTCACAAGTTCCCGAAGAGGAACCGGAAGAAGAGTCGGAACCGGAAGAAGAATCGGAACAGGAAGAAGAATCGGAACTGGATGAAGAAATAGAACCGGTGGGGGAAATAATAAAACGGTTAATTAAAAGAAAATCCTCAACCAACCGACCAAGGTTAATTATGGTCAATGGTGTTTCCACCAAGGAAGCAAAATATTGGGAGGATTACCAATTCTCCGATGAATCGGATTCCGACGAGAATTCCGATGATGTTATAGAAATTACCCCAACTGAATTTAAAACGGCAAAAGAAAATAATAAGGGAAAGGGCATAAAAATAGAGAAATCTAATTCCAACCCCGATGAACTTTATATGTATCGTCAACCCCCGAAGTCCTTAAGTTGTAACAATGACCCGGGAACCTCTAAACCACCAGGTTTTTCTAAACCAATGTGGACAACGACGGCTCGTATTAGGGGAACATCATATATCCCTAGAAACTTGGCAAAACGAACCAAAACCGAAGAAGAAGAAACGAGCGAGTCGGAATAAGATAGTTGTATTCGTGTGGTGTAATATATGTAATATAGTGTTCTTATGCTTTATGATATATGTAAAAATTGCTTGTATTAATAAGTATTTTTTTATGAATCTAACTCTTGTCTATTTTACAGTTTAAAAACACAAAATGGATAGACAACCCAATATTTTAAGAGACCTACCCGGAGACATGATTGATGAAATCTTGTCTAGAGTCGGCCAGAATTCCTCGGCACAACTATTTAAGGCGAGATCAGTTTGTAAGACATTCGAAGAACGTTCCAAGAATGTCTTGGTTTATAAGAGACTTTCGTTTGAAAGATTGGGGATAGCACATTGGGAAACCCATAAGTTACGATGTGTTTACTTTGACGCATATATTGCGGGGAACCCAAATGCTATTTTACGCAACGGGTTAAGAAATTATTTTGACTCAATATATCCGAATATTGGACTTCGTGATTTAGAAAAAGCGGCTAACATGCAACATAAAGAAGCATGTTATGCTTACGGATTAGTAATGTTCGCTTCTCACCAAAGTGAGAACAAGAACATCGGGCTACAACTATTAAACAAAATGTTTCCACAAGTGACGGAGTCGGTAATTGGGGTAAGAAATGAGGTTTTTAGATTGTTACGGGACTGTTGGACATTACGTAACCCTCGTCCCTTTGACGATGTTACAACACGATGTCTTATCAACGGCCATAACGGTTATGTTCCACAAGACCAAGGATGGGAAGTAATCCTAGTAAAACCAGAATGCATGACTTGTTTCTGGACGTATGAATTACGTGTCTTTATTGCCTTTGCTGAACGACTTGTGTACTAGCTAGAATTATCTTCACAACCATCTTGTATCAAATTTATTGTGTGCTATATTTCATGCTATATGTAAAATAAGCGGTATTGTAAGTTTGTAAAATATTGTGTAAAAGTTTGAACGCGAAATATTATTATAATCAGTTTTTCATATAGAATTGTAGTAGTTGAATTGTATATTAGCTACTAAGTATGAACTTAACGGGTAGGTACTACCCGAATTTAAACTTATAAAACGCTAATATGAAGAAAAAGCTTTTATAAATGAGTTCATATTATGCTACGAAATACTATTAACTACTCTTAATATTCTGTATGATTAACTTGTTCCATTTGACTATTTTGAAGGAAATGGCACCGACTACTCGACACACCGTGAATATGAATGAAGAGGAATTCCGTACTTTTCTAGCTTCAAACATAGCCGCAGTACAGGCTGCGCTACATACCAACAATAACCTTAGATCTAGCAGTACAGGAAATCGTGTAGGATGCACCTACAAAGAATTCACTGCCTGCAAACCTTTGGAATTTGATGGAACCGAAGGACCGATCGGATTGAAACGGTGGACCGAGAAGGTCGAATCGGTGTTTGCCATAAGTAAGTGTACTGAAGAGGACAAAGTGAAGTACGCTACGCATACCTTCACAGGTTCTGCGTTAACATGGTGGAATACCTATCTAGAGCAAGTGGGACAAGATGATGCGTACGCACTACCGTGGTCAGCATTCAAGCACTTGATGAACGAGAAGTACCGTCCCAGAACCGAGGTCAATAAGCTCAAGACAGAACTTAGAGGGTTACGAACCCAAGGATTTGATATTACCACGTACGAAAGACGATTCACAGAATTGTGCCTATTGTGTCCGGGAGCATTCGAAGATGAGGAAGAGAAGATCGACGCGTTTGTGAAAGGATTACCGGAAAGAATCCAAGAAGATATAAGTTCACACGAGCCCGCCTCCATACAACAGGCATGTAGAATGGCTCACAAACTAGTGAACCAGATTGAAGAAAGAATTAAAGAACAGACTGCCGAAGAGGCCAATGTGAAGTAAGTCAAAAGAAAGTGGGAGGAAAACGGTGATAAGAATCACCAATACAACAACAACAGCAATTACAACAATAATCGCAACAATTATCCCAACAATCGCAACATCAATCGCAACTACAACAAACGGCCCAACAACAACAACAACAACAACAGCAACTACAACAATCATCCCAACAACAATAATAACCGCAACAACAACAACAATCAGAAGCAGCTATGCCAAAGGTGTGAAAAGTATCACTCGGGGTTCTGCACCAAATTTTGCAATAAGTGTAAAAGAAATGGTCATAGCGCGGCGAAGTGTGAGGTCTACGGACCAGGGGTTAATAGAACGAAAGGAACAAATGTTGTCGGAACGAGTAATGGCGGAGCAAGTAGTGTCGGAGCAAGTTATGCCAATGTAGTTTGTTATAAATGTGGAAAACCGGGCCACATTATTAGAAATTTCCCGAACCAGGAGAACACGAATGGACAAGGCCGCGGAAGAGTTTTCAATATTAATGCGGCAGAGGCACAGGAAGACCCGGAGCTTGTTACGGGTACGTTTCTTATTGACAATAAATCTGCTTACATTTTATTTGATTCGGGTGCGGATAGAAGCTATATGAGTAGAGATTTTTGTGCTAAATTAAGTTGTCCATTGACGCCTTTGGATAGTAAATTTTTACTCGAATTAGCAAATGGTAAATTAATTTCAGCAGATAATATATGTCGGAATCGAGAAATTAAACTGGTTAGCGAAACATTTAAGATTGATTTGATACCAGTAGAGTTAGGGAGTTTTGATGTGATAATCGGTATGGACTGGTTGAAAGAAGTGAAAGCAGAGATCGTTTGTTACAAAAATGCAATTCGCATTATACGAGAAAAAGGAAAACCCTTAATGGTGTACGGAGAAAAGGGCAACACGAAGCTACATCTTATTAGTAATTTGAAGGCACAAAAACTAATAAGAAAAGGTTGCTATGCTGTTCTAGCACACGTCGAGAAAGTACAAACTGAAGAAAAGAGCATCAATGATGTTCCCATCGCAAAAGAATTTTCCGATGTATTTCCGAAAGAATTACCGGGATTACCCCCACGTCGATCCGTTGAATTTCAAATAGATCTTGTACCAGGAGCTGCACCAATAGCTCGTGCTCCTTACAGACTCGCACCCAGCGAAATGAAAGAACTGCAAAGCCAATTACAAGAACTTTTAGAGCGTGGTTTCATTCGACCAAGCACATCACCGTGGGGAGCTCCTGTTTTGTTTGTCAAGAAGAAAGATGGTACATTCAGGTTGTGTATCAACTACCGAGAGTTGAACAAACTTACCATCAAGAACCGCTACCCACTACCGAGAATCGACGACTTATTTGATCAACTACAAGGCTCGTCTGTTTATTTAAAGATTGACTTACGTTCCGGGTATCATCAAATGCGGGTGAAAGAAGATGATATTCAAAAGACTGCTTTTAGAACACGTTACGGTCATTACGAGTTTATGGACATGCCGTTTGGTTTAACTATTGCACCAGCTGTGTTCATGGACCTTATGAACCGAGTGTGTGGACCATACCTTGACAAGTTTGTCATTGTTTTCATTGATGACATACTTATTTACTCAAAGAATGACCAAGAACACGGTGAACATTTGAGAAAGGTGTTAGAAGTATTGAGGAAGGAAGAATTGTACGCTAAGTTTTCAAAGTGTGCATTTTGGTTGGAAGAAGTTCAATTCCTCGGTCACATAGTGAACAAAGAAGGTATTAAGGTGGATCCGGCAAAGATAGAAACTGTAGAAAAGTGGGAAACCCCGAAAACTCCGAAACACATACGCCAGTTTTTAGGACTAGCTGGTTACTACAGAAGGTTCATCCAAGACTTTTCCAGAATAGCAAAACCCTTAACTGCATTAACGCATAAAGGGAAGAAATTTGAATGGAATGATGAACAAGAGAAAGCGTTTCAGTTATTGAAGAAAAAGCTAACTACGGCACCTATATTGTCATTGCCTGAAGGGAATGATGATTTTGTGATTTATTGTGACGCATCAAAGCAAGGTCTCGGTTGTGTATTAATGCAACGAACGAAGGTGATTGCTTATGCGTCTAGACAATTGAAGATTCACGAACAAAATTATACGACGCATGATTTGGAATTAGGCGCGGTTGTTTTTGCATTAAAGACTTAGAGGCACTACTTATATGGGGTCAAAAGTATTATATATACCGACCACAAAAGTCTTCAACACATATTTAATCAGAAACAACTGAATATGAGGCAGCGTAGGTGGATTGAATTATTGAATGATTACGACTTTGAGATTCGTTACCACCCGGGGAAGGCAAATGTGGTAGCCGATGCCTTGAGCAGGAAGGACAGAGAACCCATTCGAGTAAAATCTATGAATATAATGATTCATAATAACCTTACTACTCAAATAAAGGAGGCGCAACAAGGAGTTTTAAAAGAGGGAAATTTAAAGGATGAAATACCCAAAGGATCGGAGAAGCATCTTAATATTCGGAAAGACGAAACCCGGTATAGGGCTGAAAGGATTTGGGTACCAAAATTTGGAGATATGAGAGAAATGGTACTTAGAGAAGCTCATAAAACCAGATACTCAATACATCCTGGAACGGGGAAGATGTACAAGGATCTCAAGAAACATTTTTGGTGGCCGGGTATGAAAGCCGATGTTGCTAAATACGTAGGAGAATGTTTGACGTGTTCTAAGGTCAAAGCTGAGCATCAGAAACCATCAGGTCTACTTCAACAACCCAAAATCCCGGAATGGAAATGGGAAAACATTACCATGGATTTCATCACTAAATTGCCAAGGACTGCAAGTGGTTTTGATACTATTTGGGTAATAGTTGATCGTCTCACCAAATCAGCACACTTCCTGCCAATAAGAGAAGATGACAAGATGGAGAAGTTAGCACGACTGTATTTGAATGAAGTCGTCTCCAGACATGGAATACCAATCTCTATTATCTCTGATAGGGATGGCAGATTTATTTCAAGATTCTGGCAGACATTACAGCAAGCACTAGGAACTCGTCTAGACATGAGTACTGCCTATCATCCACAAACTGATGGGCAGAGTGAAAGGACGATACAAATGCTTGAAGACATGCTACGAGCATGTGTTATTGATTTTGGAAACAGTTGGGATCGACATCTACCGTTAGCAGAATTTTCCTACAACAACAGCTACCATTCAAGCATTGAGATGGCACCGTTTGAAGCACTTTATGGTAGAAAGTACAGGTCTCCGATTTGTTGGAGTGAAGTGGGGGATAGACAGATTACGGGTCCAGAGATTATACAAGAAACTACCGAGAAGATCATCCAAATTCAACAACGGTTGAAAACCGCCCAAAGTCGACAAAAGAGCTACGCTGACATTAAAAGAAAAGATATAGAATTTGAAATTGGAGAGATGGTCATGCTTAAAGTTGCACCTTGGAAAGGCGTTGTTCGATTTGGTAAACGAGGGAAATTAAATCCAAGGTATATTGGACCATTCAAGATTATTGATCGTGTCGGACCAGTAGCTTACCGACTTGAGTTACCTCAACAACTCGCGGCTGTACATAACACTTTCCATGTCTCGAATTTGAAGAAATGTTTTGCTAAAGAAGATCTCACTATTCCGTTAGATGAAATCCAAGTCAACGAAAAACTTCAATTCATCGAAGAACCCGTCGAAATAATGGATCGTGAGGTTAAAAGACTTAAGCAAAACAAGATACCAATTGTTAAGGTTCGATGGAATGCTCGTAGAGGACCCGAGTTCACCTGGGAGCGTGAAGATCAAATGAAGAAGAAATACCCGCATCTATTTCCAGAAGATTCGTCAACACCTTCAACAGCTTAAAATTTCGGGACGAAATTTATTTAACGGGTAGGTACTGTAGTGACCCGAACTTTTCCATGTTTATATATATTAATTGAGATTGATATTTACATGATTAAATGTTTCCAACATGTTAAGCAATCAAACTTGTTAAGACTTGATTAATTGAAATATGTTTCATATAGACAATTGACCACCCAAGTTGACCGGCGATTCACGAACGTTAAAACTTGTAAAAATGACATGACGATATATATATATATGGATATACATATGGTTAACATGGTACTATGATAAGTAAACATATCATTAAGTATATTAACAATGAACTACATATGTAAAAACGAGACTACTAACTTAATGATTTTTAAACGAGACATATATGTAACGATTATCGTTGTAAAGACATTTAATGTATATATATCATATTAAGAGATATTCATACATGATAATATCATGATAATATAATAATTTAAAATCTCATTTGATATTATAAACATTGGGTTAACAACATTTAACAAGATCGTTAACCTAAAGGTTACAAAACAACACTTACATGTAACGACTAACGATGACTTAACGACTCTGTTAAAATGTATTTACATGTAGTGTTTTAATATGTATTTATACACTTTTGAAAGACTTCAATACACTTATCAAAATACTTCTACTTAACAAAAATGCTTACAATTACATCCTCGTTCAGTTTCATCAACAATTCTACTCGTATGCATCCGTATTCGTACTCGTACAATACACAGCTTTTAGATGTATGTACTATTGGTATATACACTCCAATGATCAGCTCTTAGCAGCCCATGTGAGTCACCTAACACATGTGGGAACCATAATTTGGCAACTAGCATGAAATATCTCATAAAATTACAAAAATATGAGTAATCATTCATGACTTATTTACATGAAAACAAAATTACATATCCTTTATATCTAATCCATACACCAACGACCAAAAACACCTACAAACACTTTCATTCTTCAATTTTCTTCATCTAATTGATCTCTCTCAAGTTCTATCTTCAAGTTCTAAGTGTTCTTCATATATTCTACAAGTTCTAGTTACATAAAATCAAGAATACTTTCAAGTTTGCTAGCTCACTTCCAATCTTGTAAGGTGATCATCCAACCTCAAGAAATCTTTGTTTCTTACAGTAGGTTATCATTCTAATACAAGGTAATAATCGTATTCAAACTTTGGTTCAATTTCTATAACTATAACAATCTTATTTCAAGTGATGATCTTACTTGAACTTGTTTTCATGTCATGATTCTGCTTCAAGAACTTCGAGCCATCCAAGGATCCATTGAAGCTAGATCTATTTTTCTCTTTTCCAGTAGGTTTATCCAAGGAACTTAAGGTAGTAATGATGTTCATAACATCATTCGATTCATACATATAAAGCTATCTTATTCGAAGGTTTAAACTTGTAATCACTAGAACATAGTTTAGTTAATTCTAAACTTGTTCGCAAACAAAAGTTAATCCTTCTAACTTGACTTTTAAAATCAACTAAACACATGTTATATATCTGTATGATATGCTAACTTAATGATTTAAAACCTGGAAACACGAAAAACACCGTAAAACCGGATTTACGCCGTCGTAGTAACACCGCGGGCTGTTTTGGGTTAGTTAATTAAAAACTATGATAAACTTTGATTTAAAAGTTGTTATTCTGAGAAAATGATTTTTATTATGAACATGAAACTATATCCAAAAATTATGGTTAAACTCAAAGTGGAAGTATGTTTTCTAAAATGGTCATCTAGACGTCGTTCTTTCGACTGAAATGACTACCTTTACAAAAACGACTTGTAACTTATTTTTCCGACTATAAACCTATACTTTTTCTGTTTAGATTCATAAAATAGAGTTCAATATGAAACCATAGCAATTGGATTCACTCAAAGCGGATTTAAAATGAAGAAGTTATGGGTAAAACAAGATTGGATAATTTTTCTCATTTTAGCTACGTGAAAATTGGTAACAAATCTATTCCAACCATAACTTAATCAACTTGTATTGTATATTATGTAATCTTGAGATACCATAGACACGTATACAATGTTTCGACCTATCATGTCGACACATCTATATATATTTCGGAACAACCATAGACACTCTATATGTGAATGTTGGAGTTAGCTATACAGGGTTGAGGTTGATTCTAAAATATATATAGTTTGAGTTGTGATCAATACTGAGATACGTATACACTGGGTCGTGGATTGATTCAAGATAATATTTATCGATTTATTTCTGTACATCTAACTGTGGACAACTAGTTGTAGGTTACTAACGAGGACAGCTGACTTAATAAACTTAAAACATCAAAATATATTAAAAGTGTTGTAAATATATTTTGAACATACTTTGATATATATGTATATATTGTTATAGGTTCGTGAATCAACCAGTGGCCAAGTCTTACTTCCCGACGAAGTAAAAATCTGTGAAAGTGAGTTATAGTCCCACTTTTAAAATCTAATATTTTTGGGATCAGAATACATGCAGGTTTTATAAATGATTTACAAAATAGACACAAGTACGTGAAACTACATTCTATGGTTGAATTATCGAAATCGAATATGCCCCTTTTTATTAAGTCTGGTAATCTAAGAATTAGGGAACAGACACCCTAATTGACGCGAATCCTAAAGATAGATCTATCGGGCCCAACAAGCCCCATCCAAAGTACCGGATGCTTTAGTACTTCGAAATTTATATCATATCCGAAGGGTGTCCCGGAATGATGGGGATATTCTTATATATGCATCTTGTTAATGTCGGTTACCAGGTGTTCACCATATGAATGATTTTTATCTCTATGTATGGGATGTGTATTGAAATATGAAATCTTGTGGTCTATTATTATGATTTGATATATATAGGTTAAACCTATAACTTACCAACATTTTTGTTGACGTTTTAAGCATGTTTATTCTCAGGTGATTATTAAGAGCTTCCGCTGTCGCATACTTAAATAAGAACGAGATTTGGAGTCCATGCTTGTATGATATTGTGTAAAAACTGCATTCAAGAAACTTATTTTGTTGTAACATATTTGTATTGTAAACCATTATGTAATGGTCGTGTGTAAACAGGATATTTTAGATTATCATTATTTGATAATCTACGTAAAGCTTTTTAAACCTTTATTGATGAAATAAAGGTTATGGTTTGTTTTAAAATGAATGCAGTCTTTGAAAAACGTCTCATATAGAGGTCAAAACCTCGCAACGAAATCATAATATGGAACGTTTTTAATCAATAAGAACGGGACATTTCATTCAATGAGTATAAGGATTTTTCGAAAGGTCAAGGATTAATAAAGTTGTTGATAAATTTACTGCTAATGTGGTGGAACATGAAAGGTTCCCTGGTAACAAGAACGTATATGTCAAGGTTATAATAAGGCTAATCTGAAAAGTCGAAGTTGACTAGTTGGAAGTGTGATAAAACTGGATACTTTGAAAAGGGATTGCAAGATTATTTTCGGTAAAAACAACGCTAAAGGATCATGCAAAGTTTTGAAGTCAAAGTATAGCTTTGAAAGATGTAGAGATCTAAGAATGATGTTACTAGTTAAGAGTTATGACTTGGATTCTGTTCTGTCAGAATATATAATCAAATTTGGATGAGGATGGTTGCTTTGATTTTTATAAAAGAATATATATTGTTGTGAAATTAGTGAGTATAGTTGATGATTTATTGAATCAGAATCGAAGAATGCAACATATTAATTGTGAATTTATATATCTCTCGGGTATTACCTACCCGTTAAAATATTCTCACCATTAACAGTTTGTATAAAAGAATTTTCTTAATTACAATCTTCATGAAAATATACCTACATATATATTTTCCTTAGATGTAATCATGGATTTAATGAGTTAACATAATATTAATCTCATCTGGTTTTTGACTAGGACTAGAATATATAATCTCTAAAACTTTTAGAAACTACATATTCTCTGCAAAATATTTCTTCGATGAAGTTATGAATCAATACTTCATCGTTTGTTGTTGTTGGTATTCCTTGGTATCTATGGTGCGTATGACGTTGATGTTCAAGGTACATATTGTGATGTTGAGGCTTGCGGTGCGGATGTTGTTGGTGGTGGTAATGGTACTGTTGGTGTTGTTGTCGGTGGTATTGTTGATGCCGGTGATTCTGCTGGTGCTTATAACCTTTGCACCATATTCTCCAAAGCCACTACCCGAGTGCGAAGCTTGTTGACTTCTTCTACTACACCGGGATGATTGTCGGTTCGGACGAGCGGATGAATAAGATTCAGAATTTGAGATAGTATATTATCGTGACGAGATACTCTGGAAATGAGAGAGAAAATAGTGCCTCGAACAGGTTCGCCGGTAAGTGCTTCAGGTTCTTCGCCAAGAGGGAAATGTGGTGAATGGAAGGGATCACCTTCTTCTTGTCTCCAATGACTAAGCAGGCTACGAACCCATCCCCAATTCATCCAGAATAGGTGATGGCTGATTGGTTGATCCATTCCGGTTACACTTTCTTCGGAATTCAGGTGAATATCCATATCGGAATAGCTGTCAAAATTTAAGGAATTTGAACTAGATACGGGATCCATCTTGTATAATTAGGGAGATGATTTTTGATATGAATTATATTATAGAATTTAGTTTGGTATTCTTCAATACATAATTTACATATGTATATATAATACCAAATTCCATAAATCACGGAGAAATTTTCGGAAGATGTCAGGAAAAGTTTACAGTAACAGATACGCTAAGATATGAATTTTTATCTATACACTATTTATGCAATAAATGCAGGAAAACGTGTCTAGACTTAAGAATGATAAGCATGTAATATCCGACAAGAAATGATAAGCAAAACTTTTAACATGCAGACACGGTCGAAGTCCAAACTTACTAATGCATCCTAACAACTATCAGTTAGACACACTCGTGCAAGACCTGGTTCACTAGGACCAACGCTCTGATACCAACTGTGACGATCGCTCCAAATCCATATGGACGAACACGTCATTCATCGATTTCATTGCGAGGTATTTGACCTCTATATGATATGTTTTGTAAACATTGCATTCTTTTGAAAAGGCACACCATAAATGAATATTTAAATCAAAGGTTTTCGACATCTGATGATTTCTATATATAGACAATCACCGTAAATAATAGTTTACAATAGTACTTCCATTGACAATGCAGTCAAAATAAGATACATGGTGATGATTTGGTGAATGCAACGTTTCCTTGATAAATATGCCATGTAAGACTCCATGCACATAGCTTGTCTAACATATAAGCAAACAGCAGAAGACTTCTAGGAACCTGAGAATAAACATGCTAACAAGTGTCAACACAAAGGTTGGTGAGTTCATAGTTTGAGTGTTTTGCATAATCTGTATATAAAGGTGGATCACAAGTTTTCAGTTGTTTCATCCAGAAACGTTTATCAAAAGATTGTCAATAGATTCTACGTAACAGAGCACCCTGGTAACTAAGCTTTAACGTTATAATGATAAATACCCCATTCGTTTTAATACACACAAACCAACGTGTCCTAAACTCAAATAACACACGTCCGTTAAAAGGCTAGCGCTCTAGCTCGGACGGGGATGTCAAGCCCTATGGATCCATATACTATTATTCGCGCCCACCAGTCCACATCCTATGTACTGGCAGTTACTAGTTACCAAAGCTAAGGGATTTTCGGTTTAAACTCAGTGTAGAATTAAGTATGTACTTGTATCCATTGCGTTTAAAATAAATTGCATGTATTCTCAGCCCAAAAATGTATATTGCAAAAGCAATTAAAAAGGGAGCAAATGAAACTCACACATATAAATATTGTATATCGGTTAATAAAGCATTTGCATGTATTCTCAGCCCAAAAATGTAGAGAGTAAAAGGGATCTTATGAAACTCACACATATAAATATTGTATATCGGTTAATAAAGCATTTGCATGTATTCTCAGCCCAAAAATGTAGAGAGTAAAAGGGATCTTATGAAACTCACCTTAGCCGCATAAAAAGTCGTTCACCAAAATGTGACCGAAACTCGGATTACCAAATAACCGTAGATCTCAACCTAGAGAACATATGTTGGTCAATAATTGTTTATCAAGCTAGGTCAGGTCATAGTGTATCACAATCCTAATGCTCGAGATCGACTTACAATAGTTATCAAAAGTTATTTCAAAAAGTCAATCTGACTCCATACAATAGTTAAATGATCATGGTAATAGAATCATTTTAATATTTCACATAGTTTTTCAATTCTTGTAAAATTAAACTATAGTTTTTATAAGGCTTTAAAATATGATAAAACAATCAGTTTTGACAATTGTTCAATAAAACGAGACGTGCCTTATATAAGATTTCAGTTACTCGGTTGGTAATATTTAAAAGTCCATTTTATCAATCTCGTAAACAAGTTGTTTATATCTTAATTGCAGATTCAAAAGTAATTTCAATTAACGTCAATCATAATTCAGTTGATCATATCTTTTAATCCGTTCATCGAAGCTATTCGATATCTAAATGAAAAGTTATTGATTTTTCGCCAGCTTTCCAAAAACATGTATATCATATACCTTTTACCAGTAATATATGTATTTAATTCGTGATTCATTATAACTGTTTAACGATGAAATTTAGCATACAAGCATGTATAAATATATATACTCGAGCACTGGACATGGATACACAATTAATATATAAAAGATAAAAGATGAGTGCTTACGTATCAATATTGAGATTCAATATTGTAGGAAAGTACGTAAACGTAACGGAGATGATAAACACTAGGTTTGACTTTACGAGCATAATCCCCAAATCATACCCATAACCTCCATAGCTATAACTCATAATTTCCTTACCTTTATCCCGCTCGAAAAACCATTTTGAAAGTGACAAGCTCATGACCTCGTCGTAGTATTTTATGTATAATATTACTAAAAATATTAAGATTAATAATAATAATAATAATAATAATAATAATAATAATAATAATAATAATAATAATAATAATAATAATAATAATAATAATAATAATAATAATAATAATAATAATAATAATAATAATAATAATTAATATAAATAATAAATAATAATAATATTACACATGGAGTAATATATGTGTAAGAACTCGAGCAAAAACTGGACTTTTATAGGCAACTTTTTGAAATCTGATGCCCATGCGATCGCATGCGTTTTTAGTGTATTTGCCATGCGATCGCATGGCCGCCTGATCCAGCTCAAAATGTTTTTGTTTTCTTGTTTGTCGACATATTATTATATAATATATATAATATATATAATTTAAATAATTAATTATATATTATATTAAATTCATGTGCATAGTTGACTTGTAATTTTCATTCCGATGACCCGTACGTTGTCACTCGACTTATGTCCCGGTTCCAGTTTCTCGAACGCATTTTTGTACGCTTAGAAAACTCGCAATTTACGTTTTGTGACTCGTATCTTTGTCAAAATATAGTTTTAAATTATCAATAAACTATATCATTCAAAGTGTATCTTAAACTTTCGAGTGTTTTGGTCATTTACTTCTATAAATCATTGTCTCGCTATTTGTTGATATATATATATATATATATATATATATATATATACATATAATAACAAATCGTTTTATGACCAAGTTAATATATATTTTCAACATTCATAAACACGTTTTAAATATACGTCGCAAGTTATTCATACAATTAATATTCCAACTTATCATATATATTCAAATAAATATTTAAACCAATAAGTTTAATGTACGGTATTAAACAATTAAAACTTTATTACGTTTTCAAGTTATAGTATATATATGTATCTATTTACATGTAATGGTTCGCGAATCGTTGAGAACAACCGAAGGGTACTTGAATAGTTCAAAAATTTTGAGATTCGGTTTTACAGACTTTGCTTATCGTGTCGGAAACGTTAAATCATTTAAAGATAAAGTTTAAATTTGGTCAGAAATTTCTGGGTCATCACAAAAGGGGACAATGCATCTTGGGTTATGGTATCCAAAGTTCACCGGGGATTGATATTATGTGCTTTGCGGATTCCGATCACAGAGGATCAATGATTGATAGAAAAAGCACAAGGGGAGTATGCGCGTTTGTGGTCTTTGCTTAACATCATGGTTCCCAAAGAAGCAAACGTCCATTGCATTGTCTACCACCGAAGTCGAATATGTAGCTATGGGAAGAGCATGCGCACAAGTGTTGTGGATGAAGCAAACCTTCCTCGATTACAGTATCATCACATCCGAAATACCCATATGTTGTGATAACAAAAGTGCTATAGATTTATCTAAGAATCAAATATTACACTCTAGGACTAAACACATAGACATTAGGCACCATTTCCTTCGTGACCACGTCCAAAATGGTAATATTGTGATAGACAAGGTAGAATCTACTGAAAATATAGCTGACATATTCACTAAGCCCCTTAAAAAGGAAACCTTTAACTTTCTTAGGAATGGGTTGGGAATGATGGAACATACTCCGTAAAATCCCCTTCAGATCACGCACAGTCGAACTACGGTCGACCGTGTAGGCAGGCGCATGGTGTCTGACGATTTCATTTGTCTTTTATGTACTCTCTTTAATATCCAAACAACTTTTCCTCCAACCACATCTCTTCTTTAAACCCCAACCACTGGATTTCTAGATTTGATTTTGTCCCATTTTCAAGTACTCTCCAAAAAGTGGTCCAAACTCTTTCAATTTTCTTCAAGGTAAGCATCTAAAATTTACTTTCAATTTTACTTGATTAATTATATAATAGCCTTTCCAATCTAATAAGAACACTTGTTTCTTGCATGAATTCCTTAAATATATGAGTAAAATTGTTATGAAAATCATTACTTATCAAATGTGCCATAATAGTGGTTTCTTGCATAAAATCTCATATATGTTTTAAGCTTTAAAACTCACTCATGCACACACATATATTTGAACAAATCATTATAATACTTTTGAATCTCATGACTAGTATCCCTTCTTGACAAACATAAAGTAAAATGATGAAACTTGTCTAAATTTTCAAAAGAAATGGCACAATTTACTTTCAAAATATTGTTTTCAAAATGAGTCTAGACAAGGACTAATCTACACATGTTTGGCATATTGTTTTTCAAAATTAAATAATAAACTTGAATATTTTGTTAAAAATGTGGCTTTTCTAGGAAATGACCAACACGAGAAATTAACGTATTACGAACAATAAGCAACACATGGAAACTAGAACACTTCATGAAGAGCGTGTTGTTCATCATACCGAATTTCCAAAAGTAACTCAACTTTTCACTCAAAACAATTGCTTCTCATCCCTTGAGTTTGATGATGTCATTTATCCTGCGTTAATTAGGGAACTTTATGCTCATTTGATGTTTCAAATCCCGACCAAGTTGCATTTTAACTTTTCAATACTCCCTACAATTGGTCTCTTGAACAATTCGCAACCGTGATGGCTATTCCTTCCATTGGGCGTTCCTTCTATACTCCTTCAACCGATCTAAGATCACTTAACCCCACATTGCCACTCCCGAAGTACAACGAAACCTCAACCAACGACTTCGCATTCAAGATGACGAAATATGCCATGATCTTCAACTCATTCTAAACGTCATTCGGAACAATGTCTATTGTAGGGAACCTACCGCCACTGATGTTTCAGGAACCGAAGTTGTTGTCATGTGGTCACTTCTTACTCATGAACCCATAAATCTCGCTTATCTCACTACTCAAAGAATGGGTTACCTTTGAGAACTAGGAAGTCGCTCACTTCCATACTCAAACCATCTTAATCGACTTTTCTGATTTGTTGGTGCCATTAACCCTTCTCAAATTCCTCAACCCGTGTCCATAATTCCTCTAACTTATTGGGAAGCTCATCCAGTCATCATTATCTCTTCCGACAATGAAGGCTCAACTATCTCTGATGCGTTTAGCACCAACGACATTTATCCTTGGACAATTAATGTTGGTTAAGAATAAGCTTAAGGGCGGGTAGATACAACACTTGTCCTAAGGATAAAACTTGTTATGTACTAGTTATTGTGATGTACTTGTTATGTTTATTATGTTTGTTACTCTTTATGTTTAATATTGGTTCAAGGGGGAGCCATTCTATTGATAAACAGGAATAATTGATAAGCATGTACGATTTAAGGGGGAGCATTACTCTAGGGCGCGCTTAGTTCTAAGGGGGACTAACCTTTTTGCTTCGATAAAAGGGGGAGAAAGTGTATGGTAAGTGATGTTAACACTTATGTCGGCTTACATAGTTAAAAAAACTTACTCATATGTTTGTCATCATCAAAAAGGGGGAGAATGTTGGTTAAGATTCCAATCATAATATTCAAAAGTTAACCACTTTGTTTTGATGATGACACAAAAGAGATAAGTGTTTAATCAGATGAAAGACGACATGAGTTCATAAGCCGACAATATCTCTAGCATAAGACCAATGCATAATAATCATCTTGGTAAAACTGGTACGTGGCTGCACCACGGTCGACCGTGAACCTGACCGTGTGTATCCTGTACCAACGAATTTAAGTTTTCTAAAACTGTCAATCTATGGCTAACCCCACGGTCAATCGCAGCTCGACCGCAGTTTTCTCTGTTACCAAATTCATCCACTTTAAGTTAGACCACTTTGAGACATCTATAATTTACAAAACCTTTTTAAACATACTTATAATAGTTTCCCTCTTTGATTTCAAAAAATTTTTCAATCAAAAGATGTTAATTTTTTACTAATCATACTTTATGACATCTTAATGACATTTTAAGCCCAATTAAGGTTAAACACAAAAAGTGTTTTATCTTTCACTTGTTACCAAATATCATTCAAATACATAGTAATGATGGTCATTAAAAGTCCCAACAAAAGAGATGCTCTCCCATGAATCTTATGTATCATTTTTATGTATTATTGTGAACTAATAAAGTTGTTAAAGTCTCCAATTATGTTTCAACTAGATTCAAACTAGTTAATTTGAGATGTAACAATGTTCCAAAGGGAAATATACTTCCATTAGCAAAATGACAAGTAATTAAGAAAGGTTGATGAAGTTTTTGGAAGATAATGGTTTGTCAAGAGACAAAATTCTGCAATTACCTCATTAAGTAATCAATGACAAATGGTCAAAGCTTGAAGACTTTCTTCTTTTATGGACATGTCAACTTCCACACTTATGTCCAAAATAAAAGGGGTAATGGGGATGATTTCAGAGATAATTGGCCTTTAGTTGCAGTTATTCAACAAGGAAAAATGACAATTTTCAAAGGACAAAAATGGCCATAAAAATCAGATGTAAGAGGTACACGGTCGAACCACGGTCGACCGTGCAGCGAGCCGTACAGCTTCCAGGCAGATTTCTCTTTCCTATAAAAGCCAAGCCTTAAAGCATTTGAAGACTCACCTCTTGCACTCATATTTTCTCATACTTACTGATATCATTCTTATAATTAATTGTAATCATTTTAGAGTGATTTTATCAAGAGTACTTGTAGGCTTAAGTTGTAAGTTTACTTGTAAACTATCTTTTTAAAGGGATCTAGAAGGTAGTTGTGTTTTCACTAGGATAATGCATTAGGATCTTGTGATAAGAGCTATATGTGTTTGTGAAGTCTTCAAAGGGACGTAAGGGTTCACAAGTTTTGGCTTATTGAAGTACTAGTGTTGTATCTGGACACTCCACCGAGTTTGAGGAGTGAATTAAGGAAGATTAGTTAACATCTTCCCGAACTACTTTAAATTGTGGTGTTTGTTCTCTCTTCCCTTATCTTTTTTATTACATTTATATATACATATATCTTATTAGTATCAACTGAGAACAAACATTTCAAGTTACACTATATCAAGTTCAAGTTCAAGAAAACACAAAGAAAATTTTAAAAATCGACTAAGTAACTATTCACCCCCTCTAGTTACTTATAATTAGTATTATCTAGTTTAATTTTATAGGTTAGATTTAGCACATCAAATACTTCTTTCCTTTCCTGTGGTATTTGTAGAATTATACATATAATAATTGTTTTTTACTAAAGTGAGGAGAAGAGAAAAGAAGACAAGAAAGTTGCTGAATAAAGTTTAATTTTCTTACCCATTTATCACCTTCACCAAAACCATAAGTTGAATCTTTATGCTTTACTATTTGTAACATATATATCATAGTTATATATTAATATATTACTCATAGGGTGTGTTTGAGTGAAACTAGTGAGACGACCCGTCCTAATCCATCAGGACGAATACATTACATTTGGTTACATCGTGAGATACTTGACCTCTATATGATACATTTTACAAACATTGCATTCGTTTTTAAAAGACAAACTTTCATTTCATCGTAAGTTGACGGCATGCATACCATTTAATAATATATCCAACTATAATTGACTTAATAATAATCTTGATGAACTCAATGACTCGAATGCAACGTCTTTTGAAATATGTCATGAATGACTCCAAGTAATATCTCTAAAATGAGCAAATGCACAGTGGAAGATTTCTTTCGTACCTGAGAATAAACATGCTTTCAAGTGTCAACCAAAAGACTGGTGAGTTCATTAGTTTTTCATAATCAATCATTTTCAATAATATAATAGACCACAAGATACTCATAATTAGAAAACAATCTGTGCAGGTCTATTCCTGCTGTAAAATCATTCATATGAAGAACACCGGAACCTTTCAAACAACTCACCAACGGTAGCTAATGTGTAGTGCAATGACAAAATCATCTCACCATGGTAGTTAATACAATATAATTCTTACAACGGGGGCTAATGCGTACGCAATGCAAAATCATCCCTCCGAGGGTAGCTGAAACGAGGGCTAATGCGTACGCAATGCAAAATCATCCCTCCGTTACCAACTACAAAGTCAACTATAATACAATACAATACATCGGGGGCTAGTGCATGCGTGGAATGTAAAATCATCCCGCCGATGGTAGTTAAAACGGGAGCTAATGCATACGCAATGCAAAATCATCTCTCCGTTAACTACTAAATCGAACCTCTGAATCCAAATAATTCTATCATAGAATGTAGTTTTGAATATTTATGTCTATTTCGTCAATCATTTATAAAAGTAGTTCATGTATTCTCAGTTCAAAAATATATCTCAAAAGCATTTAGGAAACAGTTATAAAAACATCGCATGTATTCTCAGTCCCAAAAATGTAAAGAGTAAAAGGGAATCAAATGAACTCACTCTACTGTATTTTGTAGTAAAAATACATATGACGACATTGAACAAGTGTAGGGTTGGCCTCAGATTCACGAACCTATATCATTTGTATATTTATTAATATACATAATTGTAATCGAACAATATATATATAAATTTATTAGTTATATACTTTTTATATAAATAATATATATATTTCATATACTCATTTTGTTATATAAAATATTAATTTTTGTTATGTTATATGTATTAAATATTATACACACACACACACACACACACACACATATATATATATATATATATATATATATATATATATATATATATGTATATATATATATATATATGTATATATATATATATATATATATATATATATATATATATATATATATATATATATATATATCATTTGTTTGTTAAGATAGTAATTATAAATATACCAAAATAATATTAGTAGTGATTAAAATAATAATAGTGATAATAGTATTAATGATTCTATTAATAATAATATTAATGTTAGTTTTAATAATAATAATACATCTTATAATAACGATAATAACAGTATTTTTTAATAAGAAGAAAAACTTACTAATAATGATAATGAAAATAATAATTTTTATAGTAATACATAATACTTAATAATAATAATTATTATTATTATTATTATTATAGCAATTTCATTATTCGTGATAATATTAATAACAATACTTAAGTTAATCATAATCACAATTTTCATGTTAATTTTCTAAACTAATAACTAAAACTTTTATAACATCAATTCGTAATTCTAATCATAATAATAATAGTAATACTTATATTAATAATATTCATAATAATAATAATATTTAGTGATTATACTAGTGCTAGATATGTTAATGATATTAATATTAGTGATAATAACAATAATACTAAATAATATTACTTTTATTAACATTGCTAAAGATAACTATAACTATAATAATAATACTTAAGTGATAATCTTAACAATAATACATTCATTAATAATACTTATAAGATTAATAATAATGATAATAATAATAGTGGTTATACTTCTTATAATTACAATAACAATAACAATAACAATAATAATAATAATAATAATAATAATAATAATAATAATAATAATAATAATAATAATAATAATAATAATAATAATAATAATAATAATAATAATAATAATTAGAAAAACTACCTCACTAGAATAGGATTTAAAAAAATAGGTGCCATCGCCTGGACTCGAACCCTTGACCTCTCGAAAACCCGTCAACACTCTAAACCAGCTGGGCTGTCACCCCATTTCTGTTTTATAATCTAATCTGAATTTATATAATCTGTATTATTTGTTTATCTTCTTCTTCTTCTCCACCATTAATAAAAATCCAACCAATTCTTAACCGCGAACTACAAATCGTTTTTGGGACTTGATATTAATTTATAAATAACATAAGTTGGATCATTTAGCTAATCAAACAAAAGAAATAAAAAAATTAAAAAATAAAAATAAAAAAATGTGCAGCAAGGCTGCTGTCGCTGTTTATAAACAAAAAAAAAAAATTGATTTCCAATGTCGAATACGTATTAGGCTTTGGTTATAACATAAATAGTTTGGTAATCATATATAGAAACTAATGGAATCATCAATTGGATTTGAAACACAAACACGAATTCGAATTTAAATGATGAACACAGGTTTGACTTTATTTTTCAAAAACTTTGACTCATTAATTCGGGCTCGATAGAACGAATTGGAACCTGAGATTTTGAAGAAACATTCATGACGTGATTTAAAACACTTTTGCACTTTTAGATTTTTAAAATGGGTTTGTTTTCGAATTAAAAGCAAAAAGGGTTATAGAACACGAACAGAGATAAAACAAAATATAAAATCTGTTTGATTTCTTTTGGAATTGCAGTAGAAGAATTAAAGTGTGTTAATAATACACAATGGATTTGCAGCATAAACAAATTGATTGATGGTGTCTTGTAGTGGAGGTGGGGATGATCTGGTTCACGGGTTTAACAGAAAAAAAAAAATACGGGACACAGATATATAGATAATAGATCTGTTTTATTATATTTAATACCTATTATATAATACAATATATAAATAATAATATTATTCATAATTACTTTAATAATAATAATATTAATAATAATAATTATAACTGAATAAATAATAAATAAAAAAGTAGATATTATAAATTTTTACATAAAATATTTACAATATACATATAATAATTTTATACAGAAATTACAAATATAATATAATATATATACATTAATTTACAATTGTTTATATATAATTGTTTGTTATTAACTTGTTTAATATCAGAAGAGGTGACAATGATTGTTAAAATTAATTGATAGTTGTGTTCCATATACTTTATGTATGTATATAAAAGTTTATAATTTAAAATCGTTTAAATAATAGAATTTATTATATCACATAACGTTTACGCTTTAATACTTAATTTGATATAATTTCATTATGCGCCAACGTTTATTTTAATTTTTCAAACATTCTAATTAACATATTTAAATATCAATCGAATCACTAAACGATTGTTACTATTGTTTACTTAACATCCTTTGAAATCATAAAATTAGTATGAATAAACATGTTTTAAATACACGTTGTAGGTTATTTATATATATAACAATCATTATTCCATTTCACGTTCTTTAAAATAATCAGTCCTATTATATCGAAAATTGTTTTCATACGTTTGAAATTAAATCAAATGATTATTATGAATTTTAGTCTTCTATTAACTTTTATCTAATTCTCGTTATTTGATACTTTGTCCTCATATGTACCTCACCTTACTAATTATTCTAAATATCATTTAAAAGGAACGATTTCTCAAATCAATGTGGACCTCGTAACATAGACCCGTATTCTTATCATAATGTATCAGATAATTCAATCATTTGATATTATCCTTTAATTCCGTTGAAAAATATATTGAAATAATTACGTTCATGTAAAGTATTATACACCTAATACTTTGTTAACGTCTTTAATTATTATTTATATATCATATAATTATATATGCACATCAATTTAAATATAATGTTTCGTGAATCGTTAGGAATAGTCGAAGGGTAATTGAATACATGAAACAGTTCAAAAATTTTCTAGACTCAACATTACCGACTTTGCTTATCGTGTCGAGTTCATATTAAGATTAAGTTTAAATTTGATCAGAAATTTCCGGGTCATCACAGTACCTACCCGTTAAAGAAATTTCGTCCCGAAATTTGATCGAGGTTGTCATGGCTAACAATTAGAATGTTTTCATGACAAATATGAGTTGATAGATAAAGTTTTATTACTATAGAGTAATGTGAATAAAACAATTCATTAATATGAAGAGTACGAGTGAAGCTATCACAAAAGAGTGAAATGAAAAAATAAAATTCCGTCCTAACTTTTGACGTTGATAAGGTTGATTTTCGGAGTTCAAGGGATTTGAAGAAAATCTTTGAAATCTGAGTAAGATCTGATTTCCTCAGGATTAAGGAAATTATGATCTCTCTAATTAAATGTGATCATCTGTCTCGATTGCATTGTCTGGTATTTCCACTATAATTGAACTTCTTCCGTTCCATTATTTTCATCATTCCTATACTTTCATTCTTAATTCTTACTTCTAAAAGATTGTGAAAATGCTTCGTCCAGTTCTAATACTTGATATTTTTCTAATTAACATTTCTGTCATCCTTCTTTTTAATCTTCCATCAGAAGAATCTGTTTACTTCTACTATTACCCTGGGGTGATACTATTCTTAATTCTACCGTGTCTTTATATTGCTATTCGTATTAATATCCACAGTTTGTAATCTTCGTGTTGTTATTGGACTTTATATTTTCCCTTATATTTTGGAGCTCTTTGACTTTTTATTTTCTTCTCGACCTCTAGTAAAGCGAGTAATGGTCCAGAATTCGTAGGTATGGTGTTTTTGAATGATCATGGCTAATGTTCTAAGAGAGCGATGGTAATAGCACGATCTTGATTGGTTAAATTACCAGAATTCAAGAGAAAAGATAGAATTATCAAGAAATTATATTCTTGATATGTTTATATATTAGATAGAATGTAAGAGTTGTGTAACATGGCACATGATGACGTTATAATCTGTGAATCATCACGTTCCATTTAGAAGCTCAGCATGACTTACTGTAATATAATCACGTTGATCAAGTGTCATTATATTATACTAACTCATGCATTAATTTCCAACATTACTTCAAAAACATTCAAATTTTAACTTCGAATTTTTCAGAATTTAGAAACGAAAACAGTTTCCTTTCTGATGTAACACTGATAACGCAAGAAGATAAATGATTTCGGATAAGAATAGTTATGAAAATATCTTCAGAAATATCGAGGATATTTATAATGAATGATACGATGATATCTTAGAATTTCTAATATCGATGGATGATGAAGAAAAGTTTTTCGTAAGGGTTTAGAGCCAGGGGCAAGATATTCGTTAATGACTTCAGCAGGTACTGAACCATTTAGATTCTTTGAAGGCAGGTTTAGTCTTTGCGATTTGTCTACAGCCTTCTTTATAGTTTGCTCATTCCATTTTTCAGTACCAAATTTTCCATCGAGCGTTCCTAACACTCCCTTCTTTATCATCAAACTTTCAGCCGTTTAGACCATCTACAATTTTTCCGTTTCCTCTGCATTTAATGCTACCATACCTGAATCATCGGTTATCAATCCGATGTGGTTTCAAGAGAGTTGTGTTTTTAGATAATTAAACGCTGATGGTAATATGGTGGAATATAAAAGGTTTTCCGGTAACAATAAAAGAGCACACATATATATCAAGGTGTTAATAAGGTTGTTTCGAACGAAAAGTTGAAGTTGACTTGCTGGAGCTGTAACATAATTTGCTACTTTGAAAGGAATCACCAAGTTATTTTGGGTAATAATATCACTAAAGGAATTAGCACAGATACGTGTTAAACGTTTACTCAGGTTCCGAGTGTTTTCAGGTGCATAACTATATGCATCAATCTTTTCTTCCGTAGATGAAGTACGGTTGGTTTATCCTCTCGATTAAGGTGTTTTCAAGAATTATGAAAGGTGTGAATGCAGATTGTAATCGTCAAGATACAAATGAGGTTTAAGATGAGATCAAGTGGCAAACTTAAAGAAATGTTTAGTTTCATATGTTATAATCAATATTTTAATTCATTTTAATTGTCCAATGTTATTAGTCCACAGTCGATAGTCCACAGTTAACAGTCCAATAATTCATATATAATTTAATATATAATATTCGAATTAAATAATACGTATCGTGACCCGTGTACATGTCTCAGACTCGATCACAACTTAAAGTATATATATTATTTTAGAATCAACCTCAACCCTGTATAGCTAACTCAAGCATTACTGCATATAGAGTGTCTATGGTTATTCCAAATAATATATATAGATGTGTCGATATGATATGTCAAAACATTGTATACGTGTTCCGATATTTAAAATGCGTAAATAACAGTATTTAAATGACGATAAATAAAGTGTGTAAAATAAATAACAGAAATTAAATGACGATATATAAAATTGCGAGAATTAAAATTGCGATAATAAAATTGCGATAAATAAAATGTAATAATGAATTAACAGTTAGCTAGGAATAGTTAGCTAGGATTTTGTTAGCGTGGATTCTTAACAAAATTTCTCATAGTTAATTTGTTTGTTTCTAACAAATTTTATTTTGTCCAATGTTTTTCTTCATTATGCCACTTATTGGATTCTGATAAGTCAAAATCCAAATATGAAATTGAATGACAATGGTTATTCTGTGGTGAACGGATTCGTATATATGTGGATGTAAGTAGGATAGTAAATGACCGTTGAATCAGATTCGAAGAATGTACAGTGTAACTTATTAATGTGAAATCTAAATATTCCTCGGGTATTACCTACCCGTTAAAATATGTTCACCATTAACGGTTTGTACAAAAGAATTTTTAATTACAATCTTTATGAAAACATATATACATATATATTTTCTTCAGATGTAATCATGGAATTAATGAGTTAATATGGTATTAAACTCATTTGATTTTAACGTTAGAATAAGAATATATAATCTTTAAAACATTAAAGATTACATAATCACCATGTCGAATGAAGATAAATGATATAGAATGATTCGTAAAACGATGATTATGCTCGAGGTACATAATGAGACGTTGAGGCGGGTGATGTTGAAACTTAGGTTGTTGGTGGTACTGTTGGTGCCGGTGATGTTGCTGAAGCTGGTAGGTTTTGCACCACGTTTTCCAAATTGATTACTCGAGCGCGAAGTTCGTTGACTTCTTCTATTATTCCAAGATGATTGTCGGTTGGAACAAGCGGATGAATAAGGTTCAGAATTTGGAATAGTATATAATCGTGACGAGATACTCTGGAAATGAGAGAGAAAATGGTGTCTCGAATAGCTTCGCCGGTAAGTGCTTCAGGTTCATCGTCAAGAGGGCAATATGTTGGGTGGAAGGAATCACCTTCTTCTTGTCTCCAATAACTAAGTAGACTACGAACCCATCTGATGAATTGGGGATGGATGATTGGTTGATTCATTCTGGTGACACTGCTTTCGGAGCTTATGTGAAACTCCATATCGGAATAGCTGTCGGAATCTGAGAAATTCGAACTGGTTGAGGGATTCATCTCGTACAATCAGATGAAGGATTTTTGATAAGAAATAGATTATAGGATGTAGATTAGTACCCTGCAATACATAATTTACATATGAATATATAATACTAAAATCTCATAAGTTACGGAGGAATCTACGGAAGCTGTCAGGAAAAGTCTACAGTAGCAGATACGCTAAGATATGAATTTTGTCTATACACTAGTCATGCAATCAATGCAGTAAGAGGTGTCTAGACTAAGAATGATAAGCAGGTAATTTTCGACACTAAATGATAAGCAAAACTTTTGACATGCAGACACGGTCGAACTCCAGACCCACTAATGCATCTAAACAACTATCAGTTAGACACACTAATGCAAGACCTGGTTCGCTAAGACCACCGCTCTGATACCACATGAGACGACCCGTCCTAATCCATCAGGACGAATACATTACATTTGGTTACATCACGAGGTACTTGACCTTTATATGATACATTTTACAAACATTGCATTCGTTTTTTAAAAGAAAAACTTTCATTTCATCGAAAGTTGATGGCATGCATACCATTTCATAATATATCCAACTATAATTGACTTAATAATAATCTTGATGAACTCAACGACTCGAATGCAACGTCTTTTGAAATATGTCATGAATGACTCCAAGTAATATCTCTAAAATGAGCAAATGCACAACGGAATATTTCTTTCGTACCTAAGAATAAACATGCTTTCAAGTATCAACCAAAAGGCTGGTGAGTTCATTAGTTTTTCATAATCAATCATTTTCAATAATATAATAGACCACAAGATACTCATAATTAGAAAACAATCTGTGCAGGTCTAAACCTGCTGTAAAATCATTCATATGAAGAACACCGGAACCTTTCAAACAACTCGCCAACGGTAGCTAATGCGTAGTGCAATGAAAAAATCATCTCACCGTGGTAGTTAATGCAATATAATTCTTACAACGGGGGCTAATACGTACGCAATGCAAAATCATCCCTCCGAGGGTAGCTGAAACGGGGGCTAATGCGTACGCAATGCAAAATCATCCCTCCGTTACCAACTACAAAGTCGACTATAATACAATACAATACATCGGAGGCTAGTGCGTGCGTGCAATGCAAATTCATCCCGCCGATGGTAGTTAAAATGGGAGCTAATGCGTACGCAATGCAAAATCATTTCTCCGTTAACTACTAAATCGAACCTCTGAATCCAAATAATCCTATCATAGAATGTAGTTTTGAATATTTGTGTCTATTTCTTCAATAATTTATAAAAGCAGTTCATGTATTCTCAGTTCAAAAATATATCTCAAAAGCATTTAAGAAATAGTTATAAAAACAGCGCATGTATTCTCAGGCCCAAAAATGTAAAGAGTAAAAGAGAATCAAATGAACTCACTCTACTTTATTTTGTAGTAAAAATACATATGACGACATTGAACAAGTGTAGGGTTGTCCTCAGATTCATGAACCTCTATCATTTGTATATTTATTAATATACATAATTGTAATCGAACAATATATATATAAATTTATTAGTTATATACTTTTTATATAAATAATATATATATTTCATATATTCATTTTGTTATATAATATATTAATTTTCGTTATATTATATGTATTAAATATTATATATATATATATATATATATATATATATATATATATATATATATATATATATATATATCATTTGTTTGTTAAGATAGTAATTATAAATATACCAAAATAATATTAGTAGTGATTAAAATAATAATAGTGATAATAGTATTAATGATTCTATTAATAATAATATTAATGATAGTTTTAATAATAATACATCTTATAATAACGATAATAACAGTAATTTTTAATAAGAAGAAAAACTTACTAATATTGATAATGAAAATAATAATTTTTATAGTAATACATAATACTTAATAATAATAATTATTATTATAGCAATTTCATTATTCGTGATAATATTAATAACAATACTTAAGTTAATCATAATCACAATTTTCATGTTAATTTTCTAAACTAATAACTAAAACTTTTATAACATCAATTCATAATTCTAATCATAATAATAATAGTAATATTTATATTAATAATATTCATACTAATAATAATATTTAGTGATTATACTAGTGCTAGATATGTTAATTATTTTAATATTAGTGATAATAACAATAATACTAAATAATATTACTTTTATTAACATTGCTAAAGATAACTATAACTATAATAATAATACTTAAGTGATAATCTTAACAATAATACATTCATTAATAATACTTATAATATTAATAATAATGATAATAATAATAGTGGTTATACTTCTTATAATTATGATAATAATAATAATAATAATAATAATAATAACAATAATAATAATAATAATAATAATAATAATAATAATAACAATAATAATAATAATAATAATAATAATAATAATAATAATAATAATTAGAAAAACTACCTCACTAGAATATGATTTAAAAAAAATAGGTGCCATCGCCTGGACTCGAACCCTTGACCTCTTGAAAACCCGTCAACACTCTAAACCAGCTGGGCTGTTGCCCCATTTCTGTTTTATAATCTAATCCGAATTTATATAATATGTATTATTTGTTTATCTTCTTCTTCTTCTCCACCATTAATTAAAATCCAACCAATTCTTAACCGCGAACTACAAATCGTTTTTGGGACTTGATATTAATTTATAAATAACATAAGTTGGATCATTTAGCTAATCAAACAAAAAAATAAAAAAAAATGTGCAGCAAGGCTCCTGTCGCTGTTTATAAAAAAAAAAATTGATTTCCAATGTCGAATACGTATTAGGCTTTGGTTATAACATAAAGTAGTTTGGTAATCATATATAGAAACTAATGGAATCATCAATTGGATTTGAAACACAAACACAAATTCGAATTTAAATGATGAACACAGGTTTGACTTTATTTTTCAAAAACTTTGACTCATTAATTCGGGCTCGATAGAACAAATTGGAACCTGAGATTTTGAAGAAACATTCATGACGTGATTTAAAACACTTCTGCACTTTTAGATTTTTAAACTGGGTTCGTTTTCGAATTAAGAGCAAAAAGGGTAATAGAACACGAACAGAGATAAAAAAAATATAAAATCTGTTTGATTTCTTTTGGAATTGCAGTAGAGGAATTAAAGTGTGTTAATAATACACAATGGATTTGCAGCATAAACAAATTGATTGATGGTGTCTTGTAGTGGAGGTGGGGATGATCTGGTTCACGGGTTTAACAGAAAAAAATACGGGACACAGATATATAGATAACAGATCTGTTTTATTATATTTAATACCTATTATATAATACAATATATAAATAATAATATTATTTATAATTACTTTAATAATAATAATATTAGTAATAATAATTATAAATGAATAAATAATAAATAAAAAGAGTAGATATTATAAATTTTTACATAAAATATTTACAATATACATATAATAATTTTATACAGAAATTACAAATATAATATAATATATATACATTAATTTACAATTGTTTATATATAATTGTTTGTTATTAACTTGTTTAATATCAGAAGAGATGACAACGAGTGTTAAAATTAATTGATAGTTGTTTTCCATATACTTTATGTATATATATATATATATATATATATATATATATATATATATATATATATATATATATATATATATATATATATATATATATATATATATATATATATATATTAGCACTATTTATTTAATAGTATAATATTTAGTTTCTTTTCAAAATTAATTTTATTTCAAAGTTTATAATTTAAAATCGTTTAAATAATAGAATTTATTATATCACATAACATTTACGCTTTAATACTTAATTTGATATAATTCCATTATGCGCCAACGTTTATTTTAATTTTTCAAACATTCTAATTAACATATTTAAATATCAATCGAATCACTAAACGAGTGTTACTATTGTTTACTTAACATCCTTTGAAATCAAAAAATTAATATGCATAAACATGTTTTAAATACACGTTGTAGGTTATTTATATATATAACAATCATTATTCCATTTCACGTTCTTTAAAATAATCAGTCCTATTATATCGAAAATCGTTTTCATACGTTTGAAATTAAATCAATTGATTATTATGAATTTTAGTCTTCCGTTAACTTTTGGCTAATTCTCGTTATTTGATACTTTGTCCTCATATGTACCTCACCTTACTAATTATTCCAAATATCATTTAAAAGGAACGATTTCTCAAATCAATGTGGACCTCGTAACATAGACCCGTATTCTTATCATAATGTATCAGATAATTCAATCATTTGATATTATCTTTTACTTCCGTTGAAAAATATATTGAAACAATTACGTTCATGTAAAGTATTATATATCTAATACTTTGTTAACGTCTTTAATTATTATTTATATATCATATAATTATTTATGCACATCAATTTAAATATAATGTTTCATGAATCGTTAGGAATAGTCGAAGGGTAATTGAATACATGAAACAGTTCAAAAATTTTCTAGACTCAACATTACCGACTTTGTTTATCGTGTCGAGTTCATATTAAGATTAAGTTTAAATTTGATCGGAAATTTCCGGGTCGTCACAACTAGCTTGTAGCTGGAGCTGGACGTTAGAGCTTATTTTTTAAGTTAGAAGCTGGAGCTTATGTTTTATAAGTGTTTGATAAAGTAGTTGGAGCTTATGTATGGAGCTTATGTATGTAAAATGACATAAAAGAACAAAAAATAAATGATAAATAATGATTTAGGGGCTAATAATGTAATTTTACTTCCATAAGCTTCTTAACTTATTTTCATAAGCTACTTCAACTAGCTTATTTTTTCGATAGCTTATTTTTTTTATAAGCACTGGAATATTTGTATACCAAACAAGGCTAGAAGTTAGAGCTTATGAAAAAAATAAGCTTAAGTTCCCATAAGCTTCTAGAAGCTGCATCGCCAAACACACTCATAGTAAGCATATTTCAATAATGTAATACACTAAGAAAACCATTTAAGCTGTAACATTTTTTAGATTGAGTTAGTTATAGTGTAAAAACATGTATTCCCTTAAGAAATGGGTTATGAGTATGAAACTTATAGTACAGAGGAAGAAGCATGTGTCTCATCACATGCCTATTTGTACTAGAACATCATAAAAAAGCTATTAAACAGGTTTGCAATCAAATGGGAAAGTTATCATATCTTCGTGACAAAATTTATACCTTCAAGGAAGCTAAGTATAGAGGAGGCTCCAAGTTTGTTGGAACTAATCGGTTTGTGTGTGTCCCACATCGGAAAAAAGTGAAACAAAATGTAACCATATAAGCTTAACGGAACCTCTCACTATCACCAATTGGTTTTAAAGTACTATAAAACTCTTGGTCATATATGCAGAACATGTTGGTGGACCTAGAACCGATCCTACAAATGTTATCAGAGCGCGGCACAGTTAATCATTGTGGCAGAAACGGTTCAAATCGGAGTGACTTTGAACGTGACCGATAGAGAGGTCGTGGGTTCGTGAAAAGTCGAGATGTAAATAAAATTGTACGAGATTAGCTACGTTATAAGATACAAGTGCATGAACAAACCGATTAAGGGGGTGATTTTTGGAACTAATCGGTTTGTGTGGGTGTCACACATTGGAAAATAAGTGAAACAAATGTAAGCTAGGGGGTGATTTTTGGAACTAATCGGTTTGTGTGGGTGTCACACATTGGAAAATAAGTGAAACAAATGTATCCATATAAGCTTAAGAGAACCTCCTGTTGATGGACCTAAAATCGATCCTACGTCGTTGAAGATCTTTAGACTACCTACAAGAAATGCAATTGAAGCCGGTAAGTAATACGAGCTCATATATCTGGTTTACCTAACTAAATACGACATACAAGGAATTAATATAAATACATATTTTATTTAAATCTCCAACAGAATTACGCTATCTTCACCTTTTCACATGGAGGCAGACTCTATTTTTAAACTTTTTCTTTTTTACTTGAGTCCGATCTCTACCAAGGCAAGTGTCATAGTCTACAACAAAACACAATCTCACAAAAGTCAAGTATGGGGAGGTAATATGTACACAATCATTCCCCTATCATAGAATAAAAAGAAGATATTTCTTCACCCAGAGTGAAACACCCCAATAGTACAGATGGTTCTCCCTCTCAATGTTTTATGTATAGAGAGATCCGAATGGACCTTCTGTTAATAAGTAGGTTAAAAAAAGTGTGAGACGCTATGAAATGGTATGATCAAATTTCCGTTGATTTTAAACCTGCCTGAAGTTGAATTCGTCTATGCGAGAGTCAAGTCGCCAATAAATCGACGTTGTTTTAACTCGATTAATAGAGTCAATGCAAGTGTCGTAGTCTATGAAGTCTTTTAATATATGTAAGACACTACAGGGAATTGGCCTATTTGAGACGATTTTTAGAACCGCATAAGGCCCTAAAAATTGCTGCAAAAACCTTTTGCAACGATATCTCGTCGCAAATAAACCGATTCCTAAGGTTCGTCGTGAAAGGTCTTTTGCGAAGATAGCGAGTGGGACCTACATTGTTTTAAAGAAATGCAAAAAAGAAACAAAACTTTTTTACGACGGCCATTTGCGGCAACGACAAAGTGGGACCATATTCGTCGTTGTTGTCGTGGACTAATTGCGACGAGTTTTGGCGACGATCATCGCCGCATTTGTGGACTAAAATCCTGAGTTTTGTGCAACTAATAGCGGCGACCCACTACTATTAGTGCCGATCATCGCCGCAAATGCATTCTGTATCTGCAGAAGCATTATGGCTATCTTTGCAGCTTCCCACCCAGTAATTCGGGCGTTTCTTCGCAACCTGTTTGTGACTAATTTTCTAGCATATATAACAACAATAACATCAATAATTTCTACAAATACGATAAAACGAACCTAAATAAACGTTTATAAAAGTAGTTATAACATAACGTCCTACAAATATTACGTTTTAGTAATTACATAAACATCCTACAAATTGTTTTGATTACATGGCCATATCGTCATGTAAATCCAAATCCTCAACCCGTTGCTCATCCTCATCATCGCTTTCCTCATTCACCGGTACTTTTCCTTTTCCCTTTCCGCCAAAACCAAAGTTGTTCATGAAGAAACTGCACATACTTTTTTTAACAGTTTCTGTCATCGATATCTTGACACTTTCCGACACCTCGGCTTATAATCTTTCACGGTCCTCGGCCCACCTACGATTATATTCATCTTCCATGAAGAATCGTTGACTCATTTGGGAGGATGTACACGAATCAACGGACCTCCGTGACCCCGTTACCCTTGGACCAGTACCATGTTCCCATCCATACCAATGCCCTAAGACATCATTCATGATAGCCCGTTCACTCATTGGTGTTTCTGCCCCAACCTGCTCATTATGCATCCACACCATGTCATCCTTCATAGTTAAAACACAAGAATAACCAATGTTATTAACTTGAAATTGATATGTGTCTATTATACAAATTAACGAGCTAGTGATTATAATTACTTACATAATAGGCCTGCGTTATCTCTGACGGTGTGTACCAATTTCCTTTTTCATTTGTATTGTTCCGGCGATATCCTCCGATTAAGCTCTCTTGCTCGTTCGTTTCTCGGTTACGCTGTAAATATATGAAATTGATAAATATGTACATATTGTGCATATACATACGTATCTATATATATATATATATATTATGTATGTATGTATAGTTATGTATATATATTATCCAAATTATAATTAAACTTACTTACATATTCATATCGATTCTAACCGAACGACTTGCGGCTTTGGTAACTCTTCACTGTTTGCTTCGAACGACATTCTTTGTTTGCTTCAGACCTTTTTTGATGGTCTTCACTTTCAACCATCTCTTTGTCACGATTCCAATCGGCTTGAGTTAACCTGCATCCGGGTGGCGGCCTTTCGTTGCCTCCTTTTTCGTTGCCTCCTTTTGGGTTCCAAAAAGTCTTTTTAAATTTAAAATTTTTGTCACGGTATAACTTAGCGCATGCTTGCATAATCCCATTTCGAACCATTGTACTCGCATTACTTTCAAGACGAGGCTTTCAGTTGAAGAACCAGTACATAATTTTGAAAAATAGTTAAGTTATTTTATATATATATATATATATATATATATATATATATATATATATATATATATATATATATATATATAACTGCAGGTATATATATATATGTGTGTGTGTACATATATAACTATATGTATATATATATATATACATACACATACACATACATAAAAAGGTCATGTATGTATATATATATATATATATATATATATATATATATATATATATATATATATATATATATATATATATATATATATATATATGTGTGTGTGTGTGATTGTATGTATAGAGTTATAAATTTAAACGTATTTAACCTCAGTTTCCGGGATTATTGTAACCTTGAAATCTTCAGGTAAATTGTGCCAATTCGGATAATATAATGGTATCCTGTTTAAAGTAGTACCCAAAACGGAACTAAATGCCCGAGAGTTGTGACCGAAGGGAACATATGTATCTAAATCTTCTTCCTCAAATTCAATCTCTTAATGGTCCATACTTCTTGATGATCTAGGGACAAACCATAACTAATTTCTAAATTAATTCCGGACAGGTGACCTATGGTTTAAAACCAGGAAGAATTAACATACCTAAACTAACATCATACAAAGTATACGCAATACATAAACAATTTATCATTAAACTTACAAGTAACTACTAAACTAACATCATACAAAGTATATCATACAATTTATCAACATACACAATTTTTCATTAAAGTTACAAGTTACTAACTTACAAGTTACTAAGTTACAAGTTAGTAACTTACAAGTTATCATACAATTTTATCATTTAAATTATCAATTTATCAACATAAAAAATTTATTATTACACATTAGGTTACTAACTAACAAGTAACTAACTTACAAGTTACTAACTAACAAGTTGTTAACTTAATTACAAGTTACTAACTAATAATTAAATCACTAGCATTGACTTTATTAACAAAAATTAGAATTAACACTATCAAAGTAACAATATAATCAACAATAAAACCCCTAATTATCAATACTAACTAACAACCACCTAACCAAAATTATGAATCCTAAAAACAAAAATCAAAATTGTAGTGTAATATAACATGAGAAAGAAGTTTAAATACGAAATTGTAGCCTATTTAACAACAAAATTGCACAAATCTGAAATTTGGTGTCTAATAAGTTTAAAGGTTGGTAACAAGAAAAATCAAGAAAAGATGAGTACAATAATAACCTTGATGAAGAATTCTTGAAGATTTAAGGTGGAAACTGAAGGATTTTGGTGTAATAAACCCTAAATCGCCGGAGGTAAGTTGTGGTTTGATTTGGTGTGAAATGGGGAAGTGAAAAAACTCGATGTGTATTATTTTACCCATAAGCCTTTTGCTGCGATGATCGCCGCTAATGGTCTACACATCGGCGCATTTTAATTTGGCGCTATACTTTATTTTTCAAAGAGGGAAATTTAAGTTTCATGAAAATTTTGGGAATTCACCTTTTGCGACGAGCATCGTCACTAATAGTCATCGTTTTATTTTTAGCATTATAATTTGTATACTTTTCTAACACCATTAGTCAAATTAGGGTCGCGGTTGTCTTTGTCGGGTAAAGGTTGTAGAAACCTAATGATTTGGATTGATCGGGTCTGCTCTTACGCTTTTACATTACACCGTTCCATTGGACGGGAAACTTTTGGGCGGGAAAAACGATGGTGGCTTTTTGAGCGGTAAACGTTTTGGCTGAAAACTGATGGTGGCTTTTTGAGCGGGAAATGTGTTCTATATAACACAATCATACATCAACATATTAGTTGAGTCTGTTCTACAACATGGCCGATGATGAGTTCCGATATGGTAAACACCTGCGATATGGTCGTTATCGAATATTTCGTTCAAATTTAGTGATCAAAACTTGTTTCGACGATGAGTTCGAATACGGTCAGCGAGATTATGGATGCAGTGCTTTATTGGTGGTGAAATGTCCCGTTCTTATTGATTAAAAACGTTCCATATTAATTGATTTCGTTGCGAGGTTTTGACCTCTATATGAGACGTTTTTCAAAGACTGCATTCATTTTTAAAACAAACCATAACCTTTATTCCATAAATAAAGGTTTAAAAAGCTTTACGTAGATTATCAAATAATGATAATCTAAAATATCCTGTTTACACACGACCATTACATAATGGTTTACAATACAAATATGTTACATCGAAATCAGTTTCTTGAATGCAGTTTTTACACAATATCATACAAACATGGACTCCGAATCTTGTCCTTATTTTAGTATGCAACAGCGGAAGCTCTTAGTATTCACCTGAGAATAAACATGCTTTAAACGTCAACAAAAATGTTGGTGAGTTATAGGTTTAACCTATATATATCAAATCGTAACAATAGACCACAAGATTTTATATTTCAATACACATCCCATACATAGAGATAAAAATTCATTCATATGGTGAACACCTGGTAACCGACATTAACAAGATGCATATATAAGAATATCCCCATCATTCCGGGACACCCTTCGGATATGATATAAATTTCGAAGTACTAAAGCATCCGGTACTTTGGATGGGGTTTGTTAGGCCCAATAGATCTATCTTTAGGATTCGCGTCAATTAGGGTGTCTGTTCCCTAATTCTTAGATTACCAGACTTAATAAAAAGGGGCATATTCGATTTCGATAATTCAACCATAGAATGTAGTTTCACGTACTTGTGTCTATTTTGTAAATCATTTATAAAACCTGCATGTATTCTCATCCCAAAAATATTAGATTTTAAAAGTGGGACTATAACTCACTTTCACAGATTTTTACTTCGTCGGGAAGTAAGACTTGGCCACTGGTTGATTCACGAACCTATAACAATATATACATATATATCAAAGTATGTTCAAAATATATTTACAATACTTTTAATATATTTTGATGTTTTAAGTTTATTAAGTCAGATGTCCTCGTTAGTAACCTACAACTAGTTGTCCACAGTTAGATGTACAGAAATAAATCGATAAATATTATCTTGAATCAATCCACGACCCAGTGTATACGTATCTCAGTATTGATCACAACTCAAACTATATATATTTTGGAATCAACCTCAACCCTGTATAGCTAACTCTAACATTCACATATAGAGTGTCTATGGTTGTTCCGAAATATATATAGATGTGTCGACATGATAGGTCGAAACATTGTATACGTGTCTATGGTATCTCAAGATTACATAATATACAATACAAGTTGATTAAGTTATGGTTGGAATAGATTTGTTACCAATTTTCACGTAGCTAAAATGAGAAAAATTATCCAATCTTGTTCTACCCATAACTTCTTCATTTTAAATCCGTTTTGAGTGAATCAAATTGCTATGGTTTCATATTGAACTCTATTTTATGAATCTAAACAGAAAAAGTATATGTTTATAGTCGGAAAAATAAGTTACAAGTCGTTTTTGTAAAGGTAGTCATTTCAGTCGAAAGAACGACGTCTAGATGACCATTTTAGAAAACATACTTCCACTTTGAGTTTAACCATAATTTTTGGATATAGTTTCATGTTCATAATAAAAATCATTTTCTCAGAATAACAACTTTTAAATCAAAGTTTATCATAGTTTTTAATTAACTAACCCAAAACAGCCCGCGGTGTTACTACGACGGCGTAAATCCGATTTTACGGTGTTTTTCATGTTTCCAGGTTTTAAATCATTAAGTTAGCATATCATATAGATATAGAACATATGTGTAGTTAATTTTAAAAGTCAAGTTAGAAGGATTAACTTTTGTTTGCGAACAAGTTTAGAATTAACTAAACTATGTTCTAGTGATTACGAGTTTAAACCTTCGAATAAGATAGTTTTATATATATGAATCGAATGATGTTATGAACATCATTACTACCTCAAGTTTAGTAGGTAAACCTACTGGAAGTGACAAGAAATGATCTAGCTTCAAAGGATCTTGGATGGCTTGAAAGTTCTTGAAGTAGGATCATGACACAAAAACAAGTTCAAGTAAGATTTTTACTCGAATTAAGATAGTTTATAGTTATAGAAATTGAATCAAAGTTTGAATATGAATATTAACTTGAATAAGAAAGATAACCTACTGTATATAACAAAGGTTTCTTGATCTTAGATGATTACTTGGAATGGATTAGAAAGCTTGGAAGTAAATTAGTAAACTTGAAGGGATTTTTGAAGTGTTCTTGAAGTGTTCTTCCTATGATGATTATAGCTTGATTCTTGAAGTGATTTTTGATGAAGATGATGATTAACTACTGGAAAAATACGTTCATAATAGTGTGTGTGTGTGTTGAGAGAGAATTAGAAAGAGAATTGGAAGTGAAATGGAGTGAATGATGAGTGGTAATTGGTGAGTGGTGAGTGGGGTTAAAAGGAGTTCTAGTTAGTTGACTAGCTCATGGTAGAAGTTAAAATTGATTAGTCATACATGACATAATCAAGAGTGGAATCCCATGCTAGTTCCTATTGGTATATACCCATAGTAAGTACGTTTTGAAGCTGTGTATAATACGGGTAAGAATAAGACTAGAATTCTTGATGAAAGAAAAGAATGGGAAAGTAACTGTAACCATTTTCGTTAAGTATGAGTGTTTTGATATATGTCTTGAAGTCTTCCAAAAGTATTTTAATACATCTAAATACACTACATGTATATACATTTTAACTGAGTCGTTAAGTCATCGTTAGTCGTTACATGTAAGTGTTGTTTTGAAACCTTTAAGTTAACGATCTCAATTAATGTTGTTAACCCATTGTTTATTATATCTAATGAGATGTTAAATTATTATATTATCATGATATTATGATATATTAATATATCTTAATATGATATATATACATTTAAATGTCGTTACAACGATAATCGTTACATATATGTCTCGTTTCGAAATCCTTAAGTTAGTAGTCTTGTTTATATGTATATAACTCATTGTTAATATACTTATGGAGATACTTACTTATCATAATCTCATGTTAACCATATGTATATCCATATATATATCGTCATGTCATTTTTACAAGTTTTAACGTTCGTGAATCGCCGATCAACTTGGGTGGTCAATTGTCTATATGAAACATATTTAAATTAATCAAGTCTTAACAAGTTTGATTGCTTAACATGTTGGAAACATTTAATCATGTAAATATCAATCTCAATTAATATATATATATAAACATGGAAAAGTTCGGGTCACTACAGTACCTACCCGTTAAATAAATTTCGTCCCGAAATTTTAAGCTGTTGAAGGCGTTGACGAATCTTCTGGAAATAGATGCGGGTATTTCTTCTTCATCTGATCTTCACGCTCCCAGGTGAACTCGGGTCCTCTATGAGCATTCCATCGAACCTTAACAATTGGTATCTTGTTTTGCTTAAGTCTTTTAACCTCACGATCCATTATTTCGACGGGTTCTTCGATGAATTGGAGTTTTTCGTTGATTTGGATTTCATCTAACGGAATAGTGAGATCTTCTTTAGCAAAACATTTCTTCAAATTCGAGACGTGGAAAGTGTTATGTACAGCCGCGAGTTGTTGAGGTAACTCAAGTCGGTAAGCTACTGGTCCGACAAGATCAATAATCTTGAATGGTCCAATATACCTTGGATTTAATTTCCCTCGTTTACCAAATCGAACAACGCCTTTCCAAGGTGCAACTTTAAGCATGACCATCTCTCTAATTTCAAATTCTATATCTTTTCTTTTAATGTCAGCGTAGCTCTTTTGTCGACTTTGGGCGGTTTTCAACCGTTGTTGAATTTGGATGATCTTCTCGGTAGTTTCTTGTATAATCTCCGGACCCGTAATCTTTCTATCCCCCACTTCACTCCAACAAATCGGAGACCTGCACTTTCTACCATAAAGTGCTTCAAACGGCGCCATCTCAATGCTTGAATGGTAGCTGCTGTTGTAGGAAAATTTTGCTAACGGTAGATGTCGATCCCAGCTGTTTCCGAAATCAATAACACATGCTCGTAGCATGTCTTCAAGCGTTTGTATCGTCCTTTCGCTCTGCCCATCAGTTTGTGGATGATAGGCAGTACTCATGTCTAGACGAGTTCCTAATGCTTGCTGTAATGTCTGCCAGAATCTTGAAATAAATCTGCCATCCCTATCAGAGATAATAGAGATTGGTATTCCATGTCTGGAGATGACTTCCTTCAAATACAGTCGTGCTAACTTCTCCATCTTGTCATCTTCTCTTATTGGCAGGAAGTGTGCTGATTTGGTAAGACGATCAACTATTACCCAAATAGTATCAAAACCACTTGCAGTCCTTGGCAATTTAGTGATGAAATCCATGGTAATGTTTTCCCATTTCCATTCTGGGATTTCGGGTTGTTGAAGTAGACCTGATGGTTTCTGATGCTCAGCTTTGACCTTAGAATACGTCAAACATTCCCCTACATATTTAGCAACATCGGCTTTCATACCCGGCCACCAAAAATGTTTCTTGAGATCCTTGTACATCTTCCCCGTTCCAGGATGTATTGAGTATCTGGTTTTATGAGCTTCTCTAAGTACCATTTCTCTCATATCTCCAAATTTTGGTACCCAAATCCTTTCAGCCCTATACCAGGTTCCGTCTTCCCGAATATTAAGATGCTTCTCCGATCCTTTGGGTATTTCATCCTTTAAATTTCCCTCTTTTAAAACTCCTTGTTGCACCTCCTTTATTTGAGTAGTAAGGTTATTATGAATCATTATATTCATAGATTTTACTCGAATGGGTTCTCTGTCCTTCCTGCTCAAGGCATCGGCTACCACATTTGCCTTTCCCGGGTGGTAACGAATCTCAAAGTCGTAATCATTCAATAATTCAATCCACCTACGCTGCCTCATATTCAGTTGTTTCTGATTAAATATGTGTTGAAGACTTTTGTTGTCGGTATATATAATACTTTTGACCCCATATAAGTAGTGCCTCCAAGTCTTTAATGCAAAAACAACCGCGCCTCATTCCAAATCATGCGTCGTATAATTTTGTTCGTGAATCTTCAATTGTCTAGACGCATAAGCAATCACCTTCGTTCGTTGCATTAATACACAACCGAGACCTTGCTTTGATGCGTCACAATAAATCACAAAATCATCATTCCCTTCAGGCAATGACAATATAGGTGCCGTAGTTAGCTTTTTCTTCAATAACTGAAACACTTTCTCTTGTTCATCATTCCATTCAAATTTCTTCCCTTTATGTGTTAATGCAGTCAAGGGTTTTGCTATTCTGGAAAAGTCTTGGATGAACCTTCTGTAGTAACCAGCTAGTCCTAAAAACTGGCGTATGTGTTTCGGAGTTTTCGGGGTTTCCCACTTTTCAACAGTTTCTATCTTTGCCGGATCCACCTTAATACCTTCTTTGTTCACTATGTGACTGAGGAATTAAACTTCTTCCAACCAAAATGCACACTTTCAAAACTTAGCGTACAATTCTTCCTTCCTCAATACTTCTAACACCTTTCTCAAATGTTCACCGTGTTCTTGGTCATTCTTTGAGTAAATAAGTATGTCATCAATGAAAACAATGACAAACTTGTCAAGGTATGGTCCACACACTCGGTTCATAAGGTCCACGAACACAGCTGGTGCATTAGTTAAACCAAACGGCATGACCATAAACTCGTAATGACCGTAATGTGTTCTGAAAGCAGTCTTTGGAATATCATCTTCTTTCACCCGCATTTGATGATACCCGGAACGTAAGTCAATCTTTGAATAAACAGACGAGCCTTGTAGTTGATCAAATAAGTCGTCGATTCTCGGTAGTGGGTAGCGGTTCTTGATGGTATGTTTGTTCAACTCTCGGTAGTCGATACACAACCTGAATGTACCATCTTTCTTCTTGACAAACAAAACAGGAGCTCCCCACGGTGATGTGCTTGGTCGAATGAAACCACACTCTAAAAGTTCTTGTAATTGGCTTTGCAGTTCTTTCATCTCGCTGGGTGCGAGTCTGTAAGGAGCACGAGCTATTGGTGCAGCTCCTGGTACAAGATCTATTTGAAATTCAACGGATCGATGTGGGGGTAATCCCGATAATTCTTTCGGAAATACATCGGGAAATTCTTTTGCAATGGGAACATCATTGATGCTCTATTCTTCAGTTTGTACTTTCTCGACGTGTGCTAGAACAGCATAGCAACCTTTTCTTATTAGTTTTTGTGCCTTCAAATTACTAATAAGATGTAGCTTCGTGTTGCCCTTTTCTCCGTACACCATTAAGGGTTTTCCTTTTTCTCGTATAATGCGAATTGCATTTTTGTAACAAACGATCTCTGCTTTCACTTCTTTCAACCAGTCCATACCGATTATCACATCAAAACTCCCTAACTCTACTGGTATCAAGTCAATCTTAAATGTTTTGCTAACCAGTTTAATTTCTCGATTCCGACATATATTATCTGCTGAAATTAATTTACCATTTGCTAATTCGAGTAAAAATTTACTATTCAAAGGCGTCAATGGATTAATTTAGCACAAAAATCTCTACTCATATAGCTTCTATCCGCACCCGAATCAAATAAAACGTAAGCAGATTTATTGTCAATAAGAAACGTACCCGTAACAAGCTCCGGGTCTTCCTGTGCCTTTGTCACATTAATATTGAAAACTCTTCCGCGGCCTTGTCCATTCGTGTTCTCCTGGTTCGGGCAAGTTCTAATAATGTGGCCCGGTTTTCCACATTTATAACAAACTACATTGGCATAACTTGCTCCGACACTACTTGCTCCGCCATTACTCGTTCCGACACCATTTGTTCCTTTCATTCTATTAACCCCTGGTCCGTAGACCTCACACTTCGCCGCGCTATGACCATTTCTTTTACACTTGTTGCAAAATTTGGTGCAGAACCCCGAGTGATACTTTTCACACCTTTGGCATAGCTGCTTCTGATTGTTGTTATTGTTGCGGTTATTATTGTTGTTGGGATGATTGTTGTAGTTGCTGTTGTTGTTGTTGTTGTTGTTGTTGTTAGGCCGTTTGTTGTAGTTGTGATTGATGTTGCGATTGTTGGGATAATTGTTGCGATTATTGTTGTAATTGCTGCTGTTGTTGTATTGGTGATTCTTATCACCGTTTTCCTCCCACTTTCTTTTGACTTGCTTCACATTGGCCTCTTCAGCAGTCAGTTCTTTAATTCTTTCTTCAATCTGGTTCACTAGTTTGTGAGCCATTCTACATGCCTGTTGTATGGAGGCGGGCTCGTGTGAACTTATATCTTCTTGGATTCTTTCTGGTAATCCTTTCACAAATACGTCGATCTTCTCTTCCTCATCTTCGAATGCTCCCGGACACAATAGGCACAATTCTGTGAATCGTCTTTCGTGCGTGGTAATATCAAATCCTTGGGTTCGTAACCCTCTAAGTTCTGTCTTGAGCTTATTGACCTCGGTTCTGGGACGGTACTTCTCGTTCATCAAATGCTTGAATGCTGACCACAGTAGTGCGTACGCATCGTCTTGTCCCACTTGCTCTAGATAGGTATTCCACCATGTTAACGCAGAACCTGTGAAGGTATGCGTAGCGTACTTTACTTTGTCCTCTTCAGTACACTTACTTATCGCAAACATCGATTCGACCTTCTCGGTCCACCGTTTCAATCCGATCGGTCCTTCGGTTCCATCAAATTCCAAAGGTTTGCAGGCAGTGAATTCTTTGTAGGTGCATCCTACACGATTTCCTGTACTGCTAGATCCAAGGTTATTGTTGGTATGTAGCGCAGCCTGTACTGCGGCTATGTTTGAAGCTAGAAAAGTACGGAATTCCTCTTCATTCATATTCACGGTGTGTCGAGTAGTCGGTGCCATTTCCTTCAAAATAGTCAAATGGAACAAGTTAATCATACAGAATATTAAGAGTAGTTAATAGTATTTCGTAGCATAATATGAACTCATTTATAAAAGCTTTTTCTTCATATTAGCATTTTATAAGTTTAAATTCGGGTGGTACCTACCCGTTAAGTTCATACTTAGTAGCTAATATACAATTCAACTACTACAATTCTATATGAAAAACTGATTATAATAATATTTCGCGTTCAAACTTTTATACAATATTTTACAAACTTACAATACCGCTTATTTTACATAAAGCATGAAATATAGCACACAATAACTTTGATACAAGATAGTTGTGAAGATAATTCTAGCTAGTACACAAGTCGTTCAGCAAAGGCAATAAAGACACGTAATTCATACGTCGAGAAACAAGTCATGCATTCTGGTTTTACTAGGATTACTTCCCATCCTTGGTCTTGTGGAACATAACCGTTATGGCCGTTGATAAGACAGCGTGTTGTAACGTCGTCAAAGGGACGAGGGTTACGTAATGTCCAACAGTCCCGTAACAATCTAAAAACCTCATTTCTTACCCCAATTACCGACTCCGTCACTTGTGGGAACGTTTTGTTTAATAGTTGTAGGCCGATGTTCTTGTTCTCACTTTGGTGAGAAGCGAACATTACTAATCCGTAAGCATAACATGCTTCTTTATGTTGCATGTTAGCCGCTTTTTTTAAATCACGAAGTCCAATATTCGGATATATTGAGTCAAAATAATTTTTTAACCCATTGCGTAAAATAGCATTTGGGTTCCCCGCAATATATGCGTCAAAGTAAACACATCGTAACTTATGGATTTCCCAATGTGATATCCCCCATCTTTCGAACGAAAGCCTTTTATAAACCAAGGCATTCTTGGAACGTTCTTCGAATGTCTTACAAACTGATCTCGCCTTAAATAGTTGTGCCGAAGAATTCTGACCGACTCTAGACAAGATTTCATCAATCATGTCTTCGGGTAGGTCTCTTAAAATATTGGGTTGTCTATCCATTTTGTGTTTTTATACTGTAAAATAGACAAGAGTTAGATTCATAAAAAAAAAATTACTTATTAATACAAGCAATTTTTACATATATCATAAAGCATAAGCACACTATATTACTTATATTACACCACACGAATACAACTATCTTATTCCGACTCGCTTGTTTCTTCTTCTTCGGTTTTGGTTCGTTTTGCCAAGTTTCTAGGGATATATGATGTTCCCCTAATACGAGCCGTCGTTATCCACATTGGTTTAGAAAAACCTGGTGGTTTAGAGGTTCCCGGGTCATTGTTACAACCTAAGGACTTCGGGGGTTGACGATACATATAAAGTTCATCGGGGTTGGAATTAGATTTCTCTATTTTTATGCCCTTTCCCTTATTATTTTCTTTTGCCTTTTTAAATTCAGTTGGGGTAATTTCTATAACATCATCGGAATTCTCGTCGGAATCCGATTCATCGGAGAATTGGTAATCCTCCCAATATTTTGCTTCCTTGGCGGAAACACCATTGACCATAATTAACCTTGGTCGGTTGGTTGAGGATTTTCTTTTACTTAACCGTTTTATTATTTCCCCCACCGGTTCTATTTCTTCATCCGGTTCCGATTCTTCTTCCGGTTCCGATTCTTCTTCTGGTTCCGACTCTTCTTCCGGTTCCTCTTCGGGAACTTGTGAATCAGTCCACGAATCATTCCAATTTACATTTGACTCTTCATTATTATTAGGTGAGTCAATGGGACTTGTTCTAGAGGTAGACATCTATCACATAATATCAAACGCGTTAAGAGATTAATATATCACATAATATTCACATGTTAAAAATATATAGTTTCCAACAAAATTTGTTAAGCAATCATTTTTCAAGTAAACACGGTCGAAGTCCAGACTCACTAATGCATCCTAATAAACTAGATAAGACACACTAATGCAAAATTCTGGTTCTCTAAGACCAACGCTCGGATACCAACTGAAATGTCCCATTCTTATTGATTAAAAACGTTCCATATTAATTGATTTCGTTGCGAGGTTTTGACCTCTATATGAGACGTTTTTCAAAGACTGCATTCATTTTTAAAACAAACCATAACCTTTATTCCATAAATAAAGGTTCAAAAAGCATTACGTAGATTATCAAATAATGATAATCTAAAATATCCTGTTTACACACGACCATTACATAATGGTTTACAATACAAATATGTTACATCGAAATCAGTTTCTTGAATGCAGTTTTTACACAGTATCATACAAACATGGACTCCAAATCTTGTCCTTATTTTAGTATGCAACAGCGGAAGCTCTTAGTATTCACCTGAGAATAAACATGCTTTAAACGTCAACAAAAATGTTGGTGAGTTATAGGTTTAACCTATATATATCAAATCGTAACAATAGACCACAAGATTTCATATTTCAATACACATCCCATACATAGAGATAAAAATTCATTCATATGGTGAACACCTGGTATCCGACATTAACAAGATGCATATATAAGAATATCCCCATCATTCCGGGACACCCTTCGGATATGCTATAAATTTCAAATTACTAAAGCATCCGGTACTTTGGATGGGGTTTGTTAGGCCCAATAGATATATCTTTAGGATTCGCGTCAGTTAGTGTGTCTGTTCCCTAATTCTTAGATTACCAGACTTAATAAAAAGGGGCATATTCGATTTCGATAATTCAACCATAGAATGTAGTTTCACGTACTTGTGTCTATTTTGTAAATCATTTATAAAACCTGCATGTATTCTCATCCCAAAAATATTAGATTTTAAAAGTGGGACTATAACTCACTTTCACAGATTTTTACTTAGTCGGGAAGTAAGACTTGGCCACTGGTTGATTCACGAACCTATAACAATATATACATATATATCAAAGTATGTTCAAAATATATTTACAATACTTTTAATATATTTTGATGTTTTAAGTTTATTAAGTCAGATGTCCTCGTTAGTAACCTACAACTAGTTGTCCACAGTTAGATGTACAGAAATAAATCGATAAATATTATCTTGAATCAATCCACGACCCAGTGTATACGTATCTCAGTATTGATCACAACTCAAACTATATATATTTTGGAATCAACCTCAACCCTGTATAGCTAACTCCAATATTCACATATAGAGTGTCTATGGTTGTTCCGAAATATATATAGATGTGTCGACATGATAGGCCGAAACATTGTATACGTGTCTATGGTATCTCAAGATTACATAATATACAATACAAGTTGATTAAGTTATGGTTGGAATAGATTTGTTACCAATTTTCACATAGCTAAAATGAGAAAAATTATCCAATCATGTTCTACCCATAACTTCTTCATTTTAAATCCGTTTTGAGTGAATCAAATTGCTATGGTTTCATATTGAACTCTATTTTATGAATCTAAACAGAAAATGTATAGGTTTATAGTCAGAAAAATAAGTTACAAGTCGTTTTTGTAAAGGTAGTCATTTCTGTCGAAAGAACGACGTCTAGATGACCATTTTAGAAAACATACTTCCACTTTGAGTTTAACCAAAATTTTTGGATATAGTTTCATGTTCATAATAAAAATCATTTTCTCAGAATAACAACTTTTAAATCAAAGTTTATCATAGTTTTTAATTAACTAACCCAAAACAGCCCGCGGTGTTACTACGACGGCGTAAATCCGGTTTTACGGTGTTTTTCGTGTTTCCAGGTTTTAAATCATTAAGTTAGCATATCATATAGATATAGAACATGCGTGTAGTTAATTTTAAAAGTCAAGTTAGAAGGATTAACTTTTGTTTGCGAACAAGTTTAGAATTAACTAAACTATGTTCTAGTGATTACGAGTTTAAACCTTCGAATAAGATAGTTTTATATATATGAATCGAATGATGTTATGAACATCATTACTACCTCAAGTTTAGTAGGTTAACATACTAGAAGTGACAAGAAATGATCTAGCTTCAAAGGATCTTGGATGGCTTGAAAGTTCTTGAAGTAGGATCATGACACAAAAACAAGTTCAAGTAAGATTTTTACTCGAATTAAGATAGTTTATAGTTATAGAAATTGAATCAAAGTTTGAATATGAATATTACCTTGAATAAGAAAGATAACCTACTGTATATAACAAAGGTTTCTTGATCTTAGATGATTACTTGGAATGGATTAGAAAGCTTGGAAGTAAATTAGTAAACTTGAAGGGATTTTTGAAGTGTTCTTGAAGTGTTCTTCCTATGATGATTATAGCTTGATTCTTGAAGTGATTTTTGATGAAGATGATGATTAAATACTGGAAAAATACGTTCATAATAGTGTGTGTGTGTGTGTGTGTTGAGAGAGAATTAGAAAGAGAATTGGAAGTGAAATGGAGTGAATGATGAGTGGTAATTGGTGAGTGGTGAGTGGGGTTAAAAGGAGTACTAGTTAGTTGACTAGCTCATGGTAGAAGTTAAAATTGATTAGTCATACATGACATAATCAAGATTGGAATCCCATGCTAGTTCCTATTGGTATATACCCATAGTAAGTACGTTTTGAAGCTGTGTATAATACGGGTAAGAATACGACTAGAATTCTTGATGAAAGAAAAGAATGGGAAAGTAACTGTAATCATTTTTGTTAAGTATGAGTGTTTTGATATATGTCTTGAAGTCTTCCAAAAGTATTTTAATACATCTAAATACACTACATGTTTATACATTTTAACTGAGTCGTTAAGTCATCGTTAGTCGTTACATGTAAGTGTTGTTTTGAAACCTTTAAGTTAACGATCTCAATTAATGTTGTTAACCCATTGTTTATTATATCTAATGAGATGTTAAATTATTATATTATCATGATATTATGATATATTAATATATCTTAATATGATATATATACATTTAAATGTCGTTACAACGATAATCGTTACATATATGTCTCGTTTCGAAATCCTTAAGTTAGTAGTCTTGTTTATATGTATATAACTCATTGTTAATATACTTATGGAGATACTTACTTATCATAATCTCATGTTAACCATATGTATATCCATATATATATCGTCATGTCATTTTTACAAGTTTTAACGTTCGTGAATCGCCGATCAACTTGGGTGGTCAATTGTCTATATGAAACATATTTCAATTAATCAAGTCTTAACAAGTTTGATTGCTTAACATGTTGGAAACATTGAATCATGTAAATATCAATCTCAATTAATATATATAAACATGGAAAAGTTCGGGTCACTACAGGTGGTACTATAAAACTCTTTTTTATTTAGTAATTTAAGTTTGGCTACCATATAGATTTTGTTGTTAAATTAATTTTATTTTTGTTTACATACTGAAACTTGTAGCATGCGGAAGATTTGGATGGAACAGCCCTTTTGTGAGAGGGCGCGTCTTGAAGTGATACCACCGTTGCTAAAGTCCAAGAGAGATCTTCAAATTTCACTCAAGATCGCAGAACATCAAGCAAGAAAGTTGAAAATAATGTTGATTTGTAGTTGGGTAGCATTTGTGTTGTTTTAATTTTCATGTAACTGTTGTTAAGTGTTAGTTTCAGTTTCTAGTGCCTGTTGTATTTTCTTTTTCAATCAACTAATTTTAAGTTTTCAAGTAATGTGCTGTATTTTCTTCAAGCTGGAATGAATGTTAAGTGTTAGTTTCAGTTTCTTGTATGAACATGATTGTATATGCTAATTGTTATCTGAACATTGTTAGGTTTAGTGGTTATTTGATATATGTACACACACACACACACACACACACACATATATATATATATATATATATATATGTGTGTGTGTGTGTGTGTGTGTATGTGTGTGTGTATATATATATATATATATTTATATATGTGTATATATATATATATATGTATATATATATATATATATATGTATATATATATATATATATATATATGTATATATATATACATCTATATATATATATACATATAGATATATATATATATATACATATAGATATATATATATATATATATATATATATATATATATATATATATATATATATATATATATATATATATATATATATATATATATATATATATATGCAATCTGTACATATAGATTTATATATACAAATATGTATATATGCATAACATCGTTACATAACACCGTTACATAAACACCGTTACATAACACTGTTACATAACACCGTCACATTTGGGCGGGAAACACTTGTGCGGGAAGTTATTGGTGGCAGTTTATGTCTACTTAAAGAGTAGCCATACACACTCTTTTCATCCATATCTACCCATTCAAGTCTCTCTCTCTCTCTCTCTCTCTCTAATCACACTATGAATCACCCATTAAATAGTAGACCTATTAGTGAAGGTTGAGAAGTCAGTCTGCAAGATTTTCCAGAGATCGACCATGAATTCAGAAGAATGGGTTGACTTCCTTTTCTTATGGTTGATAAGTTCTTTTTTCCTGCACTCGTGCGTGAACTCTATTCCAACTTTGAATTCACTAATGAACAATCAGTGAGGTTTCGAATCTTTGGCTGGTAACATGAGTATACTCTTCAAAAATTCGGTGTTCTATTGGGCATACCATTCGATGGTACAAATATCTATTATCCCGGTGAAGAACTCGAACCTCTTCGTCAGTATATCCCAAAACATGAAATGACCCTACTTGTGTGTCGTACTTCAATTCCATACATTACCATAAAACGTTCAAGCATCCTTGATGAATATCTCCGTCCTGTAAATATTGTTATAAGAAATGCAATTATTAGGAATAACATGTACCACCGTGAACCAAATATCACTCGTTTGTCAATGACTGAAGCCTGTCTTCATTGGTGCATGACTCACAACAATAGAGTAAATATTGCTCATTTGGTCGATTCCTGAATGAATCAGCTTCGTTATGCAGAAACAAGACCTCATCTTACGTACAGAGCATTTCTAAACCGTGTATTTACTAGTATTGGTGTGGTTGAAGGTCTTGTCGGATGACATCTGATAACTACATTACCTATCGGCAGTGAAATGTCCCGTTCCTATTGATTAAAAACGTTCCATATTAATTGATTTCGTTGCGAGGTTTTGACCTCTATATGAGACGTTTTTCAAAGACTGCATTCATTTTTAAAACAAACCATAACCTTTATTTCATAAATAAAGGTTTAAAAAGCTTTACGTAGATTATCAAATAATGATAATCTAAAATATCCTGTTTACACACGACCATTACATAATGGTTTACAATACAAATATGTTACATCGAAATCAGTTTCTTGAATGCAGTTTTTACACAATATCATACAAACATGGACTCCAAATCTTGTCCTTATTTTAGTATGCAACAGCGGAAGCTCTTAGTATTCACCTGAGAATAAACATGCTTTAAACGTCAACAAAAATGTTGGTGAGTTATAGGTTTAACCTATGTATATCAAATCGTAACAATAGACCACAAGATTTCATATTTCAATACACATCCCATACATAGAGATAAAAATTCATTCATATGGTGAACACCTGGTAACCGACATTAACAAGATGCATATATAAGAATATCCCCATCATTCCGGGATACCCTTCGGATATGATATAAATTTCGAAGTACTAAAGCATCCGGTACTTTGGATGGGGTTTGTTAGGCCCAATAGATATATCTTTAGGATTCGCGTCAATTAGGGTGTCTGTTCCCTAATTCTTAGATTACCAGACTTAATAAAAAGGGGCATATTCGATTTCGATAATTCAACCATAGAATGTAGTTTCACGTACTTGTGTCTATTTTGTAAATCATTTATAAAACCTGCATGTATTTTCATCCCAAAAATATTAGATTTTAAAAGTGGGACTATAACTCACTTTCACAGATTTTTACTTCGTCGGGAAGTAAGACTTGGCCACTGGTTGATTCACGAACCTATAACAATATATACATATATATCAAAGTATGTTCAAAATATATTTACAATACTTTTAATATATTTTGATGTTTTAAGTTTATTAAGTCAGATGTCCTCGTTAGTAACCTACAACTAGTTGTCCACAGTTAGATGTACAGAAATAAATCGATAAATATTATCTTGAATCAATCCACGACCCAGTGTATACGTATCTCAGTATTGATCACAACTCAAACTATATATATTTTGGAATCAACCTCAACCCTGTATAGCTAACTCCAACATTCACATATAGAGTGTCTATGGTTGTTCCGAAATATATATAGATGTGTCGACATGATAGGTCGAAACATTGTATACGTGTCTATGGTATCTCAAGATTACATAATATACAATACAAGTTGATTAAGTTATGGTTGGAATAGATTTGTTACCAATTTTCACGTAGCTAAAATGAGAAAAATTATCCAATCTTGTTCTACCCATAACTTCTTCATTTTAAATCCGTTTTGAGTGAATCAAATTGCTATGGTTTCATATTGAACTCTATTTTATGAATCTAAATAGAAAAAGTATAGGTTTATAGTCCGAAAAATAAGTTACAAGTCGTTTTTGTAAAGGTAGTCATTTCAGTCGAAAGAACGACGTCTAGATGACCATTTTAGAAAACATACTTCCACTTTGAGTTTAACCATAATTTTTGGATATAGTTTCATGTTCATAATAAAAATCATTTTCTCAGAATAACAACTTTTAAATCAAATTTTATCATAGTTTTTAATTAACTAACCCAAAACAGCCCGCGGTGTTACTACGACGGTGTAAATCCGGTTTTACGGTGTTTTTCGTGTTTCCAGGTTTTAAATCATTAAGTTAGCATATCATATAGATATAGAACATGTGTGTAGTTAATTTTAAAAGTCAAGTTAGAAGGATTAACTTTTGTTTGCGAACAAGTTTAGAATTAACTAAACTATGTTCTAGTGATTACGAGTTTAAACCTTCGAATAAGATAGTTTTATATATATGAATCGAATGATGTTATGAACATCATTACTACCTCAAGTTTAGTAGGTAAACCTATTGGAAGTGACAAGAAATGATCTAGCTTCAAAGGATCTTGGATGGCTTGAAAGTTCTTGAAGTAGGATCATGACACAAAAACAAGTTCAAGTAAGATTTTTACTCGAATTAAGATAGTTTATAGTTATAGAAACTGAATCAAAGTTTGAATATGAATATTACCTTGAATAAGAAAGATAACCTACTGTATATAACAAAAGTTTCTTGATCTTAGATGATTACTTGGAATGGATTAGAAAGCTTGGAAGTAAATTAGTAAACTTGAAGGGATTTTTGAAGTGTTCTTGAAGTGTTCTTCCTATGATGATTATAGCTTGATTCTTGAAGTGATTTTTAATGAAGATGATGATTAACTACTGGAAAAATACGTTCATAATAGTGTGTGTGTGTGTGTGTGTTGAGAGAGAATTAGAAAGAGAATTGGAAGTGAAATGGAGTGAATGATGAGTGGTAATTGGTGAGTGGTGAGTGGGGTTAAAAGGAGTTCTAGTTAGTTGACTAGCTCATGGTAGAAGTTAAAATTGATTAGTCATACATGACATAATCAAGAGTGGAATCCCATGCTAGTTCCTATTGGTATATACCCATAGTAAGTACGTTTTGAAGCTGTGTATAATACGGGTAAGAATACGACTAGAATTCTTGATGAAAGAAAAGAATGGGAAAGTAACTGTAACCATTTTCGTTAAGTATGAGTGTTTTGATATATGTCTTGAAGTCTTCCAAAAGTATTTTAATACATCTAAATACACTACATGTATTGATGTCGTGCGAGGTGTATATAAAATAGCTTATATTTTTACAGGGAAATACTATTAAATACGATACATTTTTACACAAGATATTTATTTATTTAGAGAATGGATATACTTAAACCTTGCTACAACACTTATAGGCAGTGTACCTAATCGTACAGTAGTGTAGTTTTTAGTAAGTCCGGTTCGTTCCACAGGGAATCTTTTTAAACAAAGCTTAACGCTATATTAGTTTACTTTTATAAAAATACAAATATATATATAAGTAATATTATTATTATAAAGGGGGGTTTTTACCATTTAATGACCGGTTTGTTGATTTTAAAACTTTAGTCGCAGTTAAAACCAAATGTAAAATATTAAAAATAAATACAAGACTTAAATTAAAGCGGCAAGTAAATAACGATAAGGAAATTGCGAATAATAAAAATGCGATTAAATAAACTTGCGATAATTAAAAGGTACGATAATTAAAAGTGCAATTAAATACAATAACAATAAAAATGTGATAATTAGAAGTGCAATTAAATATAAAATAAAGGAAATTAAATATGAAATAAAAGAATTATGCTTATTTAAACTTCCGTAATCATGATGTTTGACGTGTTGATTTTAGTTTTATGCCCATGGGTTAATTGTCCTTTGTCCTGGATTATTTAATATGTCCATACGGATTTGTCCATAATAGTCCATCAGTCATAAATATAAAGAGCGAAAGCCTTCGTCAAATTATTCTTATTCCCGAAGTCAAATATTCCAACTAATTGGGGATTCGAATTGTAACAAGGTTTTAATACTTTGTTTAATGAATACACCAGGTTATCGACTGCGTGTAAACCAAGGTTTTACTACTTTGTTAACAATTACACCAATTACCCTTGAATGTAATTCACCCCTGTTTCAACAAGTTTATTAACTATTAATCCAGTTCCGTATCCGGTAAAATGAATAATTATTGATATTTATAGATATCCCGCCCACCGTACCCAGTCAAGCGTATGTGGTTATATATAAATACGTCAAATTATAAGTTTGTATATTAAATTAACAAGGTATTGTTTAGTTAATATAAAACCCATTAATAGCCCATAGTCTAATTTCCACAAGTGTCGTTCTTTTGTCCAAACCCCAATTATGGTACAAAGCCCAATTACCCAATTTTAGTAATTAGCCCAACATCATGATTACTTCGGATTAAATAAGCATAATAATAACTTAGCTACGAGACATTAATATAAAAAGGTTGAACATAACTTACAATGATTAAAAATAGCGTAGCGTTACACGGACAGAATTTCGACTTACACCCTTACAACATTCGCTAACATACCCTTATTATTAGGATTAAAATTAAAATTAAAATTAAAATTAAAATATAAATATAAATATATACGATATAGATAGAGAGATGGATGGATTTTTGGTGATTTTTGCGATCAGAATTCGTTTGCTTTTATAGGGATTTTCGACTTTTGGGGCTCCGCGACTCGCGGTATTTTTGCCTTCAAACTCCGCGAGTCGCGGAGTTTGAAATTACAGCTCAGTCCCTTTTGGAGTCTTTCTTGCCGACGGTTTATAATATATATATAATATATATATAATTAATATAATTAATTATATATTATATTATATTTATATGCATAGTAAACTTGTAATTTTTAGTCCGTTGCGTCGAGCGTTGAGAGTTGACTCTGGTCCCGGTTCCGGATTTTCGAACGTCCTTGCGTACAATTTAATATCTTGTACTTTGCGTTTTGAATCTTGTACTCTTATAATTTCGAGACGTTTCTTGTCAATAATTGGAACCTCTTTGATTGTCTTTTGTACTTTTGAGCTTTTTGATCGTTTGCGTCTTCAATTCGTCGAATCTGTCTTTTGTCTTCACCTTTTATTATTTAAACGAATATCACTTTTAAATAGAACAATTGCAACTAAAAGCTTGTCTTTCTTGAGGAATAATGCTATGAAATATATGTTCGTTTTTAGCATTATCAAATATTCCCACACTTGAGCGTTGCTTGTCTTCAAGCAATATCGTCTTGAAATACTAGAATCACTTCTTTATTCTTCACACTTTGTACATCAGTGATTTCTATACGGTGGTATAAACAATGGTAGTAACGATATGGTTTACAGTCCCACATGACTATAAAAATTTAGATCCATTAAGGAAATTGGATCTTTATGAAAACATTTGATCTTTTGAAAATTAAATCTAGTTTTTACCCTAGATAAGTTTTCTGGGATAACCCTTTACCGGTGTTTGCAAAATATTTTTGTGGGTTTGGTGGGTTTCAGATTTGAAAATTTTAGCTCAAAACTTATGGTTTTGTGTCACCCACTTGCTAACCTTGTATTTGGAAAGCAACACGTCCAGTTTACTTGTCCCGTATATTACCTTTTGGTAAACTACCGTTCGGTTGTAAAGGAAAGCGTTGAACAAGCAACTGTTAAGGCAATGTCCCCTGACATGCTTTTAATTATGGTCTATAACGTGTCGGACGCAATTACTATCCTTGGTAGGAGCAATAGTAAGGCTCACCCTTATAATTTTTCGGTCTGGCACAAGGTCCTGTCTTTGACCACTATGCAACCACTGTTCTTACGGTTGACACCCGATTTGGTTTAGGTGACCTAATGAATTCCAGGTGAATTCCTAGGATTTTACGTTCAATGGTAATGAACGCTTTAAAAATAGGGTTTTCAGAAAACAAATCGGTTTGTAATTTTTGATCAAAATATTTTCTCGTTCAAGCTCGAGTTTAGATATCATTGAATTCCATGAGTTTGTAATTCTCAATCTTTAAGGTCAATCTCAAGGATTGAGTAATATCAGTCTTAAAAGCTGATTTTTAATCTTTAAGGAGATTATCCTTTCTGGGGATCTGATTCATTAGTCTTATCCAGCTAATTTGCATGGTGCCCCCCATTGTACAAGATAAATCCTTCTCATGGTTAGGATAAATCTGACCACTTGGCGACCCTGTTTAATGCTGAGGTCCGTGGATTTCCTGCTGATTTTAGTGATGACTTTTCTCGATTTTTCGTCAACCTACAGCTGGTCTGGACGACAACTTCATGACCTAAATCAAGAAGCGCGTGTCTTTTTCGGAAGACTTTACTTCCTTTTAATGATGGAATTGATTCATCGTGTAGATCCATCTTTTCTTTTCTTTCATCGGGTAAAATAGTTTAGTTTAGTCCAAAGCAAAAGTATTTTCAGTTATTTGTTACAGATATATGTGACATATGTTTAAGATAACTTGGTAAATTTTCTCACACTTGGCTTTTATTTTCCTTTTTATCGTCCTCTATTCCATTTTAAATGAATTTTAACATTTTGGTTTGTTTCTCAATTTATGTCCTTTTTGAGGTAACAATAATTTCGGTGTTAAAACCTAGTTTTATCGTTCATAAATATGTATAAACATGATTTTGAGTTCATTTAATTGAAAATTTTGAAAAATTTTACTAGATTTGGGTAGTCAGTATATAAGACTAGGGCTGTTCTTTATTATCAGAGAGCACTAGATTCTAATACAACTACTGCTTTACTAGTATTTTTAATGGTAACCAAGTGTATAAAGTAAAAATTTTAAAATCCGAAAGAATTTAACCCCTTCCCACACTTAAGATATGGCAATGCCCTCATTTGCAAGAAATCAGTAACAATTTAAATTATTGAGGGTGATTTTGTGTGAAAATGATTAAATTTTTACCAAAGTTTCCAAATATATTGGCGTTTGTTTGCTGAATGATAAATGGTGCACATCATTTGTTCATTCCTTCTTGTTGTTATTTCACATATATTTTGCATCTTGTCGTCAAAATTAGTTGCTTTTGCTGAACTTAATGCCAGTCTTTGAAAATGCGTTGTTTTACCCTGTTGTGTACATAAGATAAACTGCAAACATATATACATATTTTTGAAGTTTGGTATATTACCCCACATTCAAAAATTATTAAAATCTAAGAATAAAAGTTAGACAATTATAAAAACTATTACAATATTAACAAAAGTATTAAACGTATCAATCATTACAAATTATAAAAAAAAATATAATAAGTAAACTAGGGATGATATTGATACCAATAGGGGTTCCAGGCATAACCATAGGTGCTATAGAATGCTTCGGCAGGGTTATACGTAGGATACGGTGGCTGCATCTCTATAGACCAGGGAGGGAAGATGGGTTTCGGTGTAGGAATATAGTTTCTACCTATATGTTGGGAATGAGCTATGATTTGGTTCTGATGAACTTGCCAATCTTCAAATGCTCTCTGTCTAGCATTTTCGTACTCCTGTGAAGCTATAAACCTTTGCATTTCTTGCATCTCATTTCCCCCTCCTACATTACCTTGCTGTTGGTTTCTCTCAACCTGTGAATGTCTACCATGGTATGGTACTGCTGCGTTATTTCGCCTCTTCAAAACTTTCGCACCATGGTATACATTTAAACCTATAGTATCGCGGGGTTCTGGTTCTTCTACTAATAATCCCCCCCGACTTATATCCACACCGAGATATTCACCAATCAAAGTAATAAAAATACCACCTCCTATTATGCTATGCGGTCGCATCCCCCTAACCATAGCTGATAAATAATAACCCACACAATACGGTATACTTACAGCGCTTTGTGGGTCTCGAATACACATATGGTAAAACAAATCCTGTTCATTTACTTTTTCCTTGTTCTTACCCCTTTGTGTAATCGAATTAGCTAAAAACCTATGAATTACTCTTAATTCAGCTCTATCTATGTCCAAATAAGAGTAATTTCCCCCTTTGAAATGGTGATGGCTTGTCATTTGACTCCACACACCGTGTGTATCAAAATTTTCATCTATCTTTCTACCGTTTAGTATCAACCCTCTACAATCAGCAGATGCTAACTCCTCAGGCGTATATATACGTAAAGCCTGAGCCATGTCTAGTAAAGACATGTGGCGCATCGAACCGCCTAACAAAAATCTAATAAAAGAACGATCGGTTAAACTAGCTACCCGATCATTCAACTCTATACTACACAACAATTCTTCACACCATACTTTATATACAGGTCTACGCATGGTGAATAAATGTACCCAGTCATTAAAAGTAGAATTACCATACCTCTGTACAAGTAATTCCCTAATTGGCCCGGCCAATTCTACAGCTTCTAAGGGTCCCCATTCTATGACCCTCGGTACCTCAACAACCTTAGAATGAAGAGTATGCAAACCCCTTTGATATTTTGGATAATCTATCCAAAGTTTGTCAAATCTCAGGTTCGGGTGCAACTCTTCCAAGTGCATATCAGAAAATGTCATGACTGGATGAGGTATATCCTGCTTGTAGTAGTTATCCACCTCCTGTTGTTCCGCATTCTCAGCAGGAGCATTGCGGGCTTGGGATGAAGATTCACCCCTTTCAGTCTGCAAAACACATCAAACACAATTTTTGTGCATCCAAATATGCATTAGTGTCAGCAAAATCATCAATCAAAATAATTACAATGACATGATCAATTTATATCAAACTTAAGCTCATTTTTACATTTTTATCAAATCTACACTTTTTCAAATAAGCATATATGAAAATGTTCGCCAAGTTCATAAGCATTCAACTCAAATAACATGTCAAAATAATCATTACTAGCAATTAAACAAGTCTCAAATGGCATTATCTTTCAAAAATCAAGTTCATGAATTTTTAGACTTGAAAAAGTCCACTTTAATTCTCAAAATCATGTTTAGGCTCAAAGTTTGGATCATTTAACTACCTAAACATATTACACTACTTAATTTAGCAACAATTCATGACAAAAATCGGCCATAACCTGTTTATATCAAAAAGCCCCAAATTTGCTCAAGAACACAAACCCTAGATTACTCAAAATTTGAAGTTTAAGGCTTCTAATCATGTTAAACAGCATCAATCTAGGTTATACAAGCATAATACATAAACAATTTAAGCATAATTACACTAAAAAGCATCAAAATCAAATTGGGGGAAAAATTGCTCAAGAACACTAATTTCGGATTAAATGGTGTTTAGGTGTAGAAATTTACCGTTTTTCTTGAGTAATTCCTAGATAGCATCCTTCTCAACATGATTTTAGTAAAAGATTTGATGATTAACGGTTAAAAATTGTGATTTTTGGGGGTGTTTTTCGTGTATTTTCGAGCAGTATTTCGCAGTATGTGTTTTGTGTTGTGGTTGGACTGATCAGTTCTTGCGTTATATTTTTTTTCCTGTAAATTGGTCCTCCCGCGACTCGCGGGGATTAAACCTCCAAACTCCGCGAGTCGCGGAGTTTGCTATTTTTTTTTTATATATAATCATTAACTTATAAAACAATTAAGTACTTAATTTTAAAATTTTGTTTCCCTTGTTATTTAGGACGAGGTCGTTTCGGATCGATGTCCTAGTCCGTCCCTCGACAAAATTTTAAAATTTGTCTTTTTGTAGCGATTGTTTTAAAAGCTAAGATTTTTGGGTTTTTTCAATGTTTTTGGCATATTTTAATTCAATAAGATTAAAAATAATGATAATAAAAGTTCTCGTCCCTCCCTCGAGTAAAGCAATTTCGGTTCAAAGACCTAGTCTTCAACTTACGACAAATTTTAAAAATCATATTTTTAACTTAATGAGATAAAGTAAATTTTTGTTTTTAAATTCACACAACTTAAATATAAAATTCAAAATTAATATTAAAAATTCACACCAAACTTAAAATTTGAAATGCATAAAATTAAAAATTCATATTTTAAAAATTAAAAATTCACACCAAATTTAATTTAAAAATTCATATTATAAATTCACACCAAACTTATATTAATTTTTCAAATATTTATAATTTTAAATATATTGTTTTTACAAAGTTTACAATATTAATTTAAGATTTAAATATTAATTTTAAAAACATGGTAAAAATAAAATTAAAAATCTTTTTGGCTTTTTATCCTACTTTAATCAATCAAATATTATCAAAAATATGCGCCCCTCTTTTCGGTAAAGTAATTTCGGTTTCAAAACCTAATTTAACTCATGCCGAATTTTTGAAATATTTTGGGTTGATTGATTAAAGATATTTATACCTTAAGAATAAACGTTAAATTTCGCAGTGATGTAATAAATTTTTGAATGATATCAATAATTTCGGTCGCCAAACCTAATTTTATTTAATACCAATTTAATACTTTTTAGTGAATAAATTAGCGTTTATTATCAAAAGGTTAAAAATAAAATAAAAATAAAAACTGTACAGACATACTTGTGAAATAGATTTCTTAGTTATATGATCTATCCCATTCATAAGATAGTCGGTTTAATTGGTTTTCCATAGCTACATAGGCGTAACCTCGAGCATTCAGTGTCTTTTCTTCTAAACATATGAACGGTCCGTCTCTGCATAAAGTAACAAATTCGGTATTTGAATAGGTTTGATTATTTGAACATTTACCTCCATGTGACCATTTTCTGCATTTGTGACATCGTTCTAGGTGTCGTGCTCTTCTTTTCGCTGCGGATTTTGATTTTCCTTTACCAAATTGTAACTTATTATCTTCGCATCTAGATTCTTTTCTAACTCCGTCCATTCTTTCTCTGATTACTGATACTAATTCACTCGGTAGTATGTTATTATTACGTTTAGTGATCAAAGCGTGTAGCATTAGACCATGGTTTAGTTCACAGGCAGTCTTCATTTCGTAAAAACCTAAAAAAAATAAAAATTCAGAATGGGGGGAGAAGACTAGTTCTTTAGGGTCTGCTAGGGAAAGACCATTCGGGTTCCATTTTCGAGAACTACACGAAAACAGACACTCTAACTCTAAGTCTTCATTTCAAATTAAGACATTATTATCCTTTAAAGACTTGATTCTCCCCACACTTAGTTAGCTGTGGTGTCGAAATTGTGATTAACTTCGTTGTCGACTTCCATCGGACCATGTATGTAATGTTTAACTCTGTGACCATTAACTTTAAATTCAATCCCATTTGAATTTATTAATTCTATCGTTCCGTATGGGAAAACTCTTTTGACTATGAATGGTCCAGACCATCTTGATTTCAATTTTCCAGGAAATAGCTTGAATCGTGAATTGAAAAGAAGAACTCTGTCTCCTTCTTTAAATTCTTTTGAACTTCTGATTCTTTTATCATGCCATTTCTTCGTTCTTTCCTTATAGATTAACGAATTTTCGTATGCTTCATGTCTTAATTCTTCTAATTCATTTAGTTGACTTAATCGTAGACGTCTGGCTTCATGTAAATCAAGATTACATGTCTTAAAAGCCCAAAATGCTTTGTGTTCAATTTCTACTGGAAGATGACATGCTTTTCCATAAACAAGTCTAAAAGGTGTGGTTCCAATTGGAGTTTTGTAAGCTATTCTAAAAGCCCAGAGTGCATCCTCCAATTTAATGGACCATTCCTTCGGATTTGATCCTACGGTTTTCTCTAGAATACGTTTTAAAGCTCGGTTGGTATTTCAAACTTGTCCACTTGTTTGTGGATGATATGCGGTGGAGATTTTATGAGTTACTCCATATCTTTTAAGAACTTTCTCAAGTTGATTATTACAGAAATGAGTACCCCGATCACTTATTAAAGCTTTCGGTGTTCCAAACCTTGCAAAAAGACGTTTTAAAAAGTTGACTACAACTCGTGCATCGTTAGTTGGGAGAGCTTGTGCTTCCGCCCATTTAGATACATAATCAATGGCTACGAGTATATATAGATTATTATGAGATTTTGGAAATGGACCCATAAAGTCTAAACCCCAAATGTCAAATACTTCACATACTTGGATGACATTTTGTGACATTTCATCACGTTGACTTATTTTTCCGGCCCTTTGACAAGCATCACAGGATTTGCAAAGAAGGTGTGCGTCTTTGTAAATTGTAGGCCAATAGAATCCAGCATCATAAACTTTTCTTGCTGTTAGTTGAGGCCCATAATGCCCTCCTGTTGGTCATGTGTGACAATGGTTTAATATTTTACTAGCTTCATCTCCAAATACACATCGGCGTATTATTCCATCGGGACAACTTTTAAACAAATGTGGATCTTCCCAGAAATAGTGTTTTATATCACTGAAGAATTTCTTTCGTTTTTGGTACGATAATCCTTTTTTAAGGAATCCACAAACTAAGTAGTTTGCATAGTCTGCAAACCATGGAATTTCTTTATAATCTATCTTCAATAGATATTCATCAGGAAAGTTGTCTTGTATGGCCGATTCATTTAGAACTTCTAATTCGGGATTTTCAAGACGAGAAAGATGATCAGCGGCGAAATTTTCTGCTCCTCTTTTATCTCGGATTTCAATATCAAACTCTTGTAAGAGTAAGATCCAACGGATTAATCTTGGTTTAGCATCTTGTTTTGAAAATAGGTATCTAAGAGCAGAATGGTCGGTATAGACCACCGTTTTTGCTAGAACGAGATATGATCGAAATTTGTCAAAAGCAAAGACAATAGCAAGGAGTTCTTTTTCAGTAGTTGTATAATTCGTTTGTGCTCCTTGTAACGTCTTACTAGCATAATATATAGGTTGAAATCGTTTTTCAATCCTTTGTCCTAAAACGGCTCCCATTGCAAAATCACTTGCATCGCACATTAGTTCAAATGGTAGATTCCAATTTGGTGTGATCATGATCGGCGCATTAGTGAGTTTTTCTTTAAGAATATTAAAAGATTTGATACACTCATCTGAAAAGATGAATGGAGCATCCTTTTCTAGGAGTTTATTCATAGGAGTGGCAATTTTTGAAAAATCTTTTATGAAACGTCGGTAAAAACCGGCATGCCCTAGAAAACTCCTAACTCCTCTAACATTGGTGGGATGTGGAAGTTTAGCAATTACATCTACTTTAGCTCTATCCACTTCAATTCCTTCTTTTGAAATTTTATGTCCAAGAACGATGCCTTCTTTAACCATGAAATGGCATTTTTCCCAATTAAGTACTAGATTTGATTGTTCGCATCTAAGAAGCATTCGTTCAAGATTAACTAGACATGATTCAAATGTATCACCGAAGACTGAAAAGTCATCCATGAATACTTCCATGCATTCTTCTATCATGTCATGAAAAATCGCCATCATACACCTTTGAAAGGTTGCAGGGGCGTTACAAAGTCCAAATGGCATGCATTTGTAAGCAAAAGTACCATAAGGGCACGTGAATGTGGTTTTCTCTTGATCTTCGGGTGCTATTGGAATTTGAAAATATCCGGAAAATCCATCTAGAAAACAATAGTAACTATTTCCGGCTAATCTTTCCAACATTTGATCTATGAAAGGTAAGGGAAAGTGATCTTTTCTGGTGGCGTCATTTAATTTTCTATAATCAATACACACACGCCATCCTGTTACAGTCCTAGTAGGAATAAGCTCATTTTTCTCATTTGTAATGACAGTCATGCCACCCTTCTTAGGTACGCATTGAACTGGGCTTACCCATGGACTATCAGAGATTGGATAAATTAAACCTGCATCTAACAGTTTAATAATCTCTTTCTTAACTACATCTTGCATATTAGGATTTAGTCTTCGTTGGCGTTGCACATACGTTTTATGACCTTCTTCCATAAGGATTTTATGTGTGCAATACGAAGGACTTATTCCTTTAATATCATGAATCTTCCATGCAATGGCTGGTTTATGAGCTTTCAACACAGAAATGAGTTGTGATTTCTCATTTTCAGTAAGAGAAGACGATATTATTACAGGTAATTCAGATTCACCATGTAAATAAGCGTATTCCAAATGGTTTGGAAGTGGCTTTAACTCTAATTTCGGAGGTTCTTCTATCGATGATTTATATCAATATCTGTCTTCTTCTTTTATCATTTGAATTTCTTCTGTTGTTGGTTCATATCCATTAGCTATAAGTGTAGCTAACATTTCAGCTTCATCAATTGGTTCATTACCTTCTCCTAAAGAACATTCTCCTGTTCCTTGTAATTCTGGAAATTCTTCTAATAATTCTGCATGTGCATCTATAGTTTGAATATAATAACATGTATCATCTGCAGATTGCAGTTGTTGCATTGCTCTATCAACTGAAAAGGTAACACTCTCATCCTCTATACTTAGGGTCAATTTCTTACCGAACACGTCTATCATTGCTTTAGCCGTGTTTAAGAATGGTCTTCCTAATATGAGAGGAACTTGAGAATCTTCTTCCATGTCCAAAACAACAAAATCTACTGGAAATGCTAAAGTACCAACTTTAACTAGCATGTTCTCCATTATCCCTCTAGGATATTTTATTGATCTATCGGCTAGTTGTATGCTTATTCTTGTTGGTTTCAATTCTCCAAGGTATAGTTTAGCGTATAGTGAATATGGCATTAGATTTATACTAGCACCTAAGTCTGTCAATGCTTCTATTGAACTAAGACTACCCAGAAAACATGGAATTGTGAAACTTCCTGGATCAGATAGTTTTTCTGGTATCTTATTCAACAGCACTGCTGAACAATTAGCATTCATAGTAACAGCCGAGAGTTCTTCCATTTTCTTTCTATTTGAGATTAGATCTTTCAAGAATTTAGCATATCTAGGCATTCCTGAAATCACATCAATGAAAGGAAGATTTACATTTATCTGTTTAAACATATCCAAGAATTTGGATTGCTCGGCTTCAAGTTTCTCTTTCTTCATTTTACTCGGGTAAGGAAGTGGTGGTTGATATGGTTTAACATAAGGTTTAGCCTTAACTGTGTTATCTTCATTAACCTTTTCAACTACCGGTTCTTTTTCTTATCTTGATCAGGTTGTGGTTCTTGTGGAGTAGGAATAGCTTCATCAGAAGTTATAGGTATTTCAGGTGGTTTAAGTGTTGTACCACTTCTTGTGGTAATAGCTTTAGCTGTTTCATTCCGGGGGTTAGCATTTGTATCACTAGGTAGACTTCCCGGTTTTCTTTCACCTATTAACCTTGCTAAGTTACTTACTTCTTGTTCCAGATTTTGAATAGAAGCTTGTTGATTTCTAAATGCTTGAGCATTTTGTTCATTGGTTTGTTTTTGAGATGTGAAAAACTGCGTTTGAGTTTCAACTAGCTTCGTCATCATATCTTCTAAATTCTGCTTTTTATCATCGGTTCGTTGTGGTGGTTTGTTTTGAAAATTAGGTCTTTGCTGATTGTAAGTATTATTGGATACTTGTTGATTGCTAGGACCTTGTTGGTTGTTGTATGGAATATTTCTGTTATAGTTCTGGTTTTGATTGTAAATCGGTCTTGGCGGTTGATAATTATTCTGATAATTATTTCCAGGCCTTTAGTTTATGTATGAAATATTCTCTCTTTGTTCCATTGTTAATTCAATACTGAGACAATCTTTTGTCTGGTGTGGTCCTCTACACTGCTCACAACTAATTCGTATTGAGTGAATATCTTTAGTCATCTTTTCCATTCGTCTTTCCACAGCATCTATCTTTGCAGAAATGGAATCTAAGTCATGGCTAGAATCGGCTCTAGCTGCTTTAGATGATCTAACGATATCTTTTTCTTGGTGCCACTCATGTGAGTGGGAAGCAGTGTTATCAATAATTTTGTAAGCATCAGTTTCGGTTTTTTTCATAATAGAACCACCAGCTGCTATATCTATGTCTTTCCTTGTAGTGATGTCGCATCCTTGGTAGAATATTTATACTATTTGACAGGTATCTAAACCATGTTGCGGACATCCTCTTAACAACTTTCCATATCTAGTCCACGCCTCATATAGAGTTTCATTTGGTTTCTGTGTAAACGTAACAATTTCTGCTTGAAGTCTTACGGCTTTAGATGCAGGAAAGAATTGTTTAAGAAATTTGTCAACTAAAACATCCCATGTATCAATCGCCCCTTCAGGTAACGATTCCAATCAATCTTTGGCTTCTCCCTTTAAAGTCCAGGGAAATAACATGAGATATATCTGTTCATCCTCCACTTCTCGGATTTTAAATAGTGTGCAGATCCTATTAAAGGTACGTAAATGTTCATTTGGATCTTCCTTCGGCGCACCACTAAATTGGCATTGATTAGTCACCATGTGTAGAATTTATCCTTTGATTTCATAATCTGGCGCATTAATGTCTGGATGAGTAATTGCGTGACCTTGGCCAGTGCGTTTAGCTCTCATTCGGTCTTCCATACTTAAAGGTTCCAGATTCTCCATAATTGAATTTGTTGAATTGGTATCACTAGATGATTCTGATTTAATGGTTCGTTCCTCAACAATCTCTGTTTGAATGATTGGTGGTTCCGGAGGAAAGTTTAGGGGTTCAGGATCTACGAATCGTTCCTGAATATTCTCCGGATTCTCAATTGTGAGGTCGGGTTCAAAAAATGGATTATCGGAAATTTTAACTGAAGTACTGGGTCGACTGGATGACGATTCTAAAGAAAAATCAACGGCGGTAATATTTGCTAAATGTCTTGATCTAGTTACAGGTGGTGAACGTACAAAAGGTGGTGAACGTCTTGCTCGGTGCATTCACTGAATATCCTATTAGTTTTTAAAAGGAAAGAAAAATTATAATAAGTTATCCAATCAATAGACTTTTCTGATTTTGCCCACGTTTCGAATAGCCAAAAGATGCAGCAGAGGGGCAGGATTCGTTTGGTCTCAATATAATTGAGGACTGTTTGGCTCCAATAACTCGGTCCACGTACAAATCCAACTATTACTACGAACCATAAAATTTTGATGTCTATCAATTTAACCACTTAAAATAAATTTTCTTAATTTTAAGAAATTTAGATAAGAAGTAGAATAAAAATCTATGTCCTAAAACTAGAATAGCGAGAAATAAGAAAGAAAAAGAGTTCGTCGAAAAAGAATTGAAAAAGAAAAATGGTTGAAAATTAAAAGGTGACGGAAAAATAAAAGAAACTTATAAAAATTAAAAATACTTGACTAACCTAACCTTATTACTACAACTAACTTAAAATTATAATCGCAAATTGAGATAACTAATTGGAATGATAATTGGTACATAGTAAAAGGTGTCTAAAAATATTAAAGCTTACAGGAAAAACTATATCCCAAATGGAAATAACTTAAAAAGAAACTAAAACTTAAAAAGGCGTCGCAAAATTCTAAAGCACCTAAATCTTAGTCTAAAGAAAAAGCACTTAAGGAATTCTACGGCAAAGCCTAAAAATCTAGAAGTAAAAATAACTATGGCAAAAACTATGAATTAAATATGAGCTAAAAATACAAATATTACGCTAAAACAATTAAAAAAGGATAAAATATAAAAATATACAAAAAGTTGTAAAAATTAAAATTTTTATAAAAATATTATTTTTATATTATTTATTTTATTAAACTATTAATTTTACAATTTAATTAAACTAATTAAACAAAATATTAATAAAAACTAAAATAATTATTTAATTAAAACCTAATTAGGGTTTTATATTAATAATTATAATAATTATTCGTAATTAATGCCTGATTAGGGTTCTGTCGGCGTGTCAGGTTATCTCCGCGACTTGCGGTATTCAAAGCATCAAACCCCGCGACTCGCGGGGTTTCAAATTTCAACTGACAGGTTTAAAATTCGACGCGTTTTTCTTTATTTTTTTTTATTTTCTGTTTTCTGTTTTTATATTTTCTGTTTATATTATCTAATTAAAATATTTATATAATTTAAATAAAACTTATCTTTAATAACTAAGATAAAAATAAAATACTTTATAACAATAAAAAAATAGATTTATATATATATATTTTTTTTTTCGGTTTTTTATATTTATAAAATATATTTATAAAATAAATTAAATAAAACTTATATTTTTACAAACTAAAGAAACTTTATAAAACTTAAATATTTATCAAACTCCTAAAAATATTTATATTTTTGTTTTTCTTTTTATATTTTCGAATATTTAAAACGTATTTTTACAAAAACGAATTTTAATAAAAGTTAACTAAATTTTTTTTTTTTTTTTTTATATTAGCGTTGCGCTTCCGGCTTTTAAAAGAGTTCCCCGGCAGCGGCGCCAAAAATAACTTGATGTCGTGCGAGATGTATATAAAATAGCTTATATTTTTACAAGGAAATACTATTAAATACGATACATTTTTACACAAGATATTTATTTATTTAGAGAATGGATATACTTAAACCTTGCTACAACACTTATAGGCAGTGTACCTAATCGTACAGTAGTGTAGTTTTTAATAAGTCCGGTTCGTTCCACAGGGAATCTTTTTAAACAAAGCTTAACGCTATATTAGTTTACTTTTATAAAAATACAAATATATATATAAGTAATATTATTATTATAAAGGGGGGTTTTTACCGTTTAATGACCGGTTTGTTGATTTTAAAACTTTAGTCGCAGTTAAAACCAAATGTAAAATATTAAAAATAAATACAAGACTTAAATTAAAGCGGCAAGTAAATAACGATAAGGAAATTACGAATAATAAAAATGCGATAAAATAAACTTGCGATAATTAAAAAGTACGATAATTAAAAGTGCAATTAAATACAATAACAATAAAAATGCGATAATTAGAAGTGCAATTAAATATAAAATAAAGGAAATTAAATATGAAATAAAAGAATTATGCTTATTTAAACTTCCGTAATCATGATGTTTGACGTGTTGATTTTAGTTTTATACCCATGGGTTAATTGTCCTTTGTCCTGGATTATTTAATATGTCCATACGGATTTGTCCATAATAGTCCATCAGTCATAAATATAAAGAGCGAAAGCCTTCGTCAAATTATTCTTATTCCTGAAGTCAAATATTCCAACTAATTGGGGATTCGAATTGTAACAAGGTTTTAATACTTTGTTTAATGAATACACCAGGTTATCGACTGCGTGTAAACCAAGGTTTTACTACTTTGTTAACAATTACACCAATTACCCTTGAATGTAATTCACCCCTGTTTCAACAAGTTTATTAACTATTAATCCAGTTCCGTATCCGGTAAAATGAATAATTATTGGTATTTATAGATATCCCGCCCACCGTACCCAGTCAAGCGTATGTGGTTATATATAAATACGTCAAATTATAAGTTTGTATATTAAATTAACAAGGTATTGTTTAGTTAATATAAAACCCATTAATAGCCCATAGTCTAATTTCCACAAGTGTCGTTCTTTTGTCCAAACCCCAATTATGGTACAAAGCCCAATTACCCAATTTTAGTAATTAGCCCAACATCATGATTACTTCGGATTAAATAAGCATAATAATAACTTAGCTACGAGACATTAATATAAAAAGGTTGAACATAACTTACAATGATTAAAAATAGCATAGCGTTACACGGACAGAATTTCGACTTACACCCTTACAACATTCGCTAACATACCCTTATTATTAGGATTAAAATTAAAATTAAAATTAAAATTAAAATTAAAATATAAATATAAATATATACGATATAGATAGAGAGATCGATGGATTTTTGGTGATTTTTGCGATCAGAATTCGTTTGCTTTTATAGGGATTTTCGACTTTTGGGGCTCCGCGACTCGCGGCATTTTTGCCTTCAAACTCCGCGAGTCGCGGAGTTTGAAATTACAGCTCAGTCCCTTTTGGAGTCTTTCTTGCCGGCGGTTTATAATATATATATAATATATATAATTAATATAATTAATTATATATTATATTATATTTATATACATAGTTTACTTGTAATTTTTAGTCCGTTGCGTCGAGCGTTGAGAGTTGACTCTGGTCCCGGTTCCGGATTTTCGAACGTCCTTGCGTACAATTTAATATCTTGTACTTTGCGTTTTGAATCTTGTACTCTTGTAATTTCGAGACGTTTCTTGTCAATAATTGGAACCTCTTTGATTGTCTTTTGTACTTTTGAGCTTTTTGGTCGTTTGCGTCTTCAATTCGTCGAATCTGTCTTTTGTCTTCACCTTTTATTATTTAAACGAATATCACTTTTAAATAGAACAATTGCAACTAAAAGCTTGTCTTTCTTGAGGAATAATGCTATGAAATATATGTTCATTTTTAGCATTATCATGTATATACATTTTAACTGAGTTGTTAAGTCATCGTTAGTCGTTACATGTAAGTGTTGTTTTGAAACCTTTAAGTTAACGATCTCAATTAATGTTGTTAACCCATTGTTTATTATATCTAATGAGATGTTAAATTATTATGTTATCATGATATTATGATATATTAATATATCTTAATATGATATATATATACATTTAAATGTCGTTACAACGATAATCGTTACATATATGTCTCGTTTCGAAATCCTTAAGTTAGTAGTCTTGTTTATATGTATATAACTCATTGTTAATATACTTATGGAGATACTTACTTATCATAATCTCATGTTAACCATATGTATATCCATATATATATCGTCATGTCATTTTTACAAGTTTTAACGTTCGTGAATCGCCGATCAACTTGGGTGGTCAATTGTCTATATGAAACATATTTCAATTAATAAAGTCTTAACAAGTTTGATTGCTTAACATGTTGGAAACATTTAATCATGTAAATATCAATCTCAATTAATATATATAAACATGGAAAAGTTCGGGTCACTACAGGTGGTACTATAAAACTCTTTTTTATTTACTAATTTAAGTTTGGCTACCATATAGATTTTGTTGTTAAATTAATTTTATTTTTGTTTACATACTGAAACTTGTAGCATGCGGAAGATTTGGATGGAACAGCCCTTTTGTGAGAGGGCGCGTCTTGAAGTGATACCACCGTTGCTAAAGTCCAAGAGAGATCTTCAAATTTCACTCAAGATCGCAGAACATCAAGCAAGAAAGTTGAAAATAATGTTGATTTGTAGTTGGGTAGCATTTGTGTTGTTTTAATTTTCATGTAACTGTTGTTAAGTGTTAGTTTCAGTTTCTAGTGCCTGTTGTATTTTATTTTTCAATCAACTAATTTTAAGTTTTCAAGTAATGTGCTGTATTTTCTTCAAGCTGGAATGAATGTTAAGTGTTAGTTTCAGTTTCTTATATGAACATGATTGTATATGCTAATTGTTATCTGAACATTGTTAGGTTTAGTGGTTATTTGATATATGTATATATGTACACACACACACACACACACACACACACACATATATATATATATATATATATATATATATATATATATATATATATATATATATATATATATATATATATATATATATATGTGTGTGTGTGTGTGTGTGTGTGTATGTGTGTGTGTGTGTATATGTGTGTGTAAATATATATATATATATTTATATATGTGTGTATATGTATATATATTTATATATGTGTGTATATATATATATATGTATATATATATATGTATATGTATATATATATATGTATATATATATATATGTATATATATATACATCTATATATATATATACATATAGATATATAGATATATATATATATATACATATAGATATATAGATATATATATATATATATATATATATATATATATATATATATATATATATATATATATATATATATATATATATATATATATATATATGCAATCTGTACATATAGATTTATATATACAAATATGTATATATGCATAACATCGTTACATAACACCGTTACATAAACACCGTTACATAACACTGTTACATAACACCGTCACATTTGGGCGGGAAACACTTGTGCGGGAAATTATTGGTGGCAGTTTATGTCTACTTAAAGAGTAGCCATACACACTCTTTTCATCCATATCTACCCATTCAAGTCTCTCTCTCTCTCTCTCTCTCTCTCTAATCACACTATGAATCACCCATTAAATAGTAGACCTATTAGTGAAGGTTGAGAAGTCAGTCTGCAAGATTTTCCAGAGATCGACCATGAATTCAGAAGAATGGGTTGACTTCCTTTTCTTATGGTTGATAAGTTCTTTTTTCCTGCACTCGTGCGTGAACTCTATTCCAACTTTGAATTCACTAATGAACAATTAGTGAGGTTTCAAATCTTTGGCTGGTAACAAGAGTATACTCTTCAACAATTCGGTGTTCTATTGGGCATACCATTCGATGGTACAAATATCTATTATCCCGGTGAAGAACTCGAACCTCTTCGTCAGTATATCCCAAAACATGAAATGACCCTACTTGTGTGTCGTACTTCAATTCCATACATTACCATAAAACGTTCAAGCATCCTTGATGAATATCTCCGTCCTGTAAATATTGTTATAAGAAATGCAATTATTAGGAATAACATGTACCACCGTGAACCAAATATCACTCGTTTGTCAATGACTGAAGCCTGTCTTCATTGGTGCATGACTCATAACATTAGAGTAAATATTGCTCATTTGGTCGATTCCTGAATGAATCAGTTTCGTTATGCAGAAACAAGACCTCATCTTACGTACAGAGCATTTCTAAACCGTGTATTTACTAGTATTGGTGTGGTTGAAGGTCTTGTCGGATGACATCTGATAACTACATTACCTATCGGCAGTGAAATGTCCCGTTCTTATTGATTAAAAACGTTCCATATTAATTGATTTCGTTGCGAGGTTTTGACCTCTATATGAGACGTTTTTCAAAGACTGCATTCATTTTTAAAACAAACCATAACCTTTATTTCATAAATAAAGGTTTAAAAAGCTTTACGTAGATTATCAAATAATGATAATCTAAAATATCCTGTTTACACACGACCATTACATAATGGTTTACAATACAAATATGTTACATCGAAATCAGTTTCTTGAATGCAGTTTTTACACAATATCATACAAACATGGACTCCAAATCTTGTCCTTATTTTAGTATGCAACAACGGAAGCTCTTAGTATTCACCTGAGAATAAACATGCTTTAAACGTCAACAAAAATGTTGGTGAGTTATAGGTTTAACCTATGTATATCAAATCGTAACAATAGATCACAAGATTTCATATTTCAATATACATCCCATACATAGAGATAAAAATCATTCATATGGTGAACACCTGATAACCGACATTAACAAGATGCATATATAAGAATATCCCCATCATTCCGGGACACCCTTCGGATATGATATAAATTTCGAAGTACTAAAGCATCCGGTACTTTGGATGGGGTTTGTTAGGCCCAATAGATCTATCTTTAGGATTCGCGTCAATTAGGGTGTCTGTTCCCTAATTCTTAGATTACCAGACTTAATAAAAAGGGGCATATTCGATTTCGATAATTCAACCATAGAATGTAGTTTCACGTACTTGTGTCTATTTTGTAAATCATTTATAAAACCTGCATGTATTGTGACGACCCGGAAATTTTCGACTAAATTTAAACTTTATCTTTATATTATTCTGACACGATAAGCAATGTTTGTTAAGTTAAATCTCAAGGATTTTAAACTATGTTTATACATTCATTTAAACCTCGACCAAATTCCAATGATTCACGAACCATTAAATGAACATATATGAATATGTATATGTGTATATGTTATAAATTGAAAATGTCAACAAAGTATTTAAAAGTATAATACTTTATATGAACGTATTTGTTTCAATATGATTATCGATGAAATTAAAAAATATATATATTAAATGATTGAATTATCAGAAACATTGAATTATGATTAAAAGTCTCTGTTGAGAGGTCCACTATGATTTGAGAAATCTATTCCTCTTAACGATATTCGGAATAATTTGTAAAGCTATTTATAAATAAAAATAAAAAGTGTCATTTACGAAAGTTAGACAAAAGCTAGTGGAGAATTGATTTCCATAATATTCTATTAATCTATTTTCAAACGTACAAAAACGTTTTCAGTTTAAAAAGAACTTTATTATTAAAATGTATATAACTTTTATAAATATCTAAAATCACTTTTGACAACTCATTACTTAACCAGTATAATAAATATAACGATATTTATATTTTGTTTCATTAAATATATATAATAATTTAAATTAATATTATATATATTTATACGCGTATTATACATACATAGTTTTTATACTTTTACTATACTTTAACTTTACCTTTACTTTACTTTTACTTTACTTTAACTTTAATAATTCATACTTTAATAATTCACTTTAATAATTCAAAAATCTATTATAAATAGAATTCAATAGGTTTCATTATTTCATAGAAACTTGAAAATATATTTCTCTAAACTCTCTCAATCGATTTACATATATATATATATATATATATATATATATATATATGTATATATATATATATATATTTGCTCTGTATTATTTCAAGATATTATTAGTATACATAAAATATTACGACGGAATGATGTCCGAGTGATTTCAAAATAGTTTTTTGAATGAGTCGAAGCTAAGGAAATTATGGGTTATAGCTATGGAAGTGATGGGTATGGTTCATGGGTATGCTCGTGAGGTCAATCTAGTGTTTATCATCTCCGTTGCGTCTACGTACTTTCCTGCAATATTAAATCTCAATATTGATACGTGAGCACTCATAACTTAACTTTTATATATCAATAGTGTATCCCTGACTAGTGCTCGAGTATAAAGGATTATGCATGCTTGTACATTCGATATTGTCCTTAGATAGGTTTGTTGAATCCTGAATTAGATACATATGCTACTGAGATAGGGTATATGATATGCATGTCATTGGAAAGCTAGCGAAAAATTAAGAACTTTTCATTTAGATATCGAATGGTTTCGATGAACGGATTTGAAGTTATAGTCAACTGAATTTTAGTATTATTGTTAAAATGATTATTATTACTATCGTCGTTATTATTTTAATAGAAATATCATTGTTATTATAAAATATCATTATTACTATTATGTTAGTATTATCATTTTATCATAATAACATTTTTAGTAAATATAAATATTGTTATTTTTTATAGAATAATAATAATTATTATTACAAAATAATACAACTTTTACTTATTATTATTATGATCAATATTATTTTATCAAATAAATAGGGGATACAAAGATATTTTTCACCACGCGTAATATAATTACATTAATAATACTTACCACTATAGTTTTAAGATATTAAGTGAACTTTATAAATTTTACTACTTAAGATATATAAAAGTATATTTTATCATATATAAACGTTAATATAAATTTTTATTAATAAATGACTTTTATTATTATAAAATCTAATAAATATATTTAAATATATAAAACGACTATAGTTAAGTTATATAATAAACACGTATAAATTTTAGAAGTCATTTTGGGTCAAGTTGACTTTTGTTGACTTTTGCATATTAGTCTCGAGCATTAGGATTGTGGTACACTATGACTTGACCAAAAATTGTTAGACAAATATTGACCAACATATAAATATATATAATTAATATAGGTTCGTGAATCCGAGGCCAACCTTGCACTTGTTAAATGACGTTATATGTATTTTTACTACGAAATACAGTATGGTGAGTTTCATTTGCTCCCTTTTATATATATTTTTGGGACTGAGAATACATGCGCTGTTTTTATAAATGTTTTACGAAATAGGCACAAGTACTAAAACTAATTCTACGTGGGTTTAAACCAGAAATATACCCTTAGCTTGGTAACATTAAACTACTTGTCTATGTACGGTAGGCGCGAATCCTAAAGATAGATCTATTGGGCCTGACAAACCCCATCCTGACTATGGGATGCTTTAGTACTTCGAGGTTATTTTAAACACACCTGATCTGGTGTACTTCAGAGGGTAAAACATGAACGTTAAGGCTTGTTACCGGGTGCCTACAACTTATAGAATACTTTTATACACTTGCGAGTGTACATATATTTATAAACGGAAATCTTGTGGTCTATTAATATATTGAAATGATTGTTATGATAAACCTATGAACTCACCAACCTTTTGGTTGACACTTTAAAGCATGTTTATTCTCAGGTATTAAAGAAATCTTCCGCTGTGCATTAGCTCATTTTAAGGATATTACTTGGAGTCATTCATGGCATATATTGAAAGACGTTGCATTCGAGTCATTGAGTTCATCAAGATTATTATTATGTCAATTATAGTTGGATGTATTATGAAATGGTGTGCATTCCGTCAACTTTTGTTGTAAAGAAAGTTTGTCTTTTAAAAACGAATGCAATGTTTGTAAAATGTATCATATAGAGGTCAAAATATCTCGCGATGTAATCAACTATTGTGAATCGTTTATAATGTATATGAATGGGTCCTTTCAGTTGCTATCAGAGCGGTGGTCTTAGCGAACCAGGTCTGCATTAGTGTGTCTGACTGATAGTCGTTAGGATGCATTAATGAGCCTGGACTTCCACCGTGTCTGCATGTCAAAAGTTTTGCTTATCATTTTTGTCGGAAATTGCCTGCTTATCATTCTTAGTCTAGACACGTCTTACTGCATTGATTGCATGAATAGTGTATAGACAAAATTCATATCTTAGCGTATCTGCTAATCCATATCTTAGCGTATCTATTACTGTAAACTTTGCCTGACATATCCCGTAATTTCCTCCGTAATCTACGAAATCTTTTGCGCTATATATATAGATATTCTATGTAATTAGAATACCACCCGATAGCCGAAAAATCATTTCATATCGAAAAATTCTTTATTCAATCGAAAAAAATGGAATTCGTCATTAGTTCAAGTCCCTCGAATTCCGATATGGAATCCCACTCAAGCTCCGAAAGCAGTGTGACCGGAATGGATCAACCAATTAGCCATCATCTATTATGAATGAACTGGGGATAGGTTCGTAGCCTCCTCAATAATTGGAGACAAGAAGAAGGTGATCCCTTCCATCCACCACATTGCCCTCTTGGCGATGAAACTGAAGCACTTACCAGCGAACCGGTCTAAAACACCATTTTCTCTCTCATTTTCAGAGTATCTCGTCACGATTATATACTACATCAAATTCTAGATTTTATTTATCCGCTCGTCCGAACCGACAATCACCCCGATGTAATAGAAGAAGTCAACGAGCTTCGCGCTCGAGTAGTGGCTTTAGAGAATATGGTGCAAGGGTTACAAACACCAACAAATAACGAAGTATTAATTCATAATTTCAATTTTATTGAATAAATACTCCGTAAAAGTTATGTAATTTCTAAAGTCTTTAGGGATTATTCAGTTCTAGTTTCACCCGTAAATCAAATGAGTTTAATTTAATATTAACTCATTAAATCTATGTTACATCTGAAGAAAATATGCACATATATACTTTCATAAAGACTGTAATAAAATTCTGTTGTACAAAATATTAATTGTGAAATTTTTTTTTTTTACGGGTAGGTAATACCCGAGAGATATATAAATTCACAATTAATATATTACATTTTTCGAATCTGATTAAGCAAATCATCAACTATACTCCCAAAATCTCACAACAATATACATTCTTGTATAGAAATCAAAGCAACCATTCTCACCCAAATTTGATTACGCATTCTGATTTTGACAAATCAAAATCCAAGTCATGATTTAACAGAAGAGATCACTCTTAGATTCCTACATCTTTCAAAGCTATACTTTGACTTCAAAACCGTGTTAGAACATCATATGTATATTAATGATTACAAACTGTGTTCAAACTCTCCGAAGTTTTCGAAGACACTTCAAACAATGAACAATCGAGATGATGATCCAATCACATATTACCCACATTTATGTACCTAAAAAGCTCTCGAAGCCAAAGTCATAGTTCGACGCGTATCCGTGTCAGACCCTTTGGCATTTATTAGCTAAAATGACTTTTCAATTCCTTTTCAAAGTAGACAGTTTTGTCACAGCTCCAGCAAGTCAACTTCGACTTTTCAGTCGGACTAGTCTTATTATAACCTCGATAGATACGTTGCCCTTTCATCATCGTTACTGGAGACCTTTCATATCTCGCCACCTTAGCAATAAACTTACCAACAACTTCAATTATCTTTGACTTTTTGAAAAATCATTATATTTATTGAAATCACATCATTTACTCATTCGCATCTTGTAACGAGAATTGTCATATGAATCATCAAAAAACAGTAACCAGTATTTTGAAATCTCGCAGCATGTCTACGCCAACAGTTATATGTGTACGTAAAACGTCTATCTCCTAGACTTACATACTTTGAATGTGAAGTTCTGAAAAATATTTTGAACTGCAAACTAGTTCTTGAAATGCTGACGAAGCATCAAAAACTGTAAACGATCTTAACAGTAAAAAGTTTGATGACAAAGAATAGTAAGGTGGTAAAGCTGAGAAAAAGAGAAGGTTTGGAACTGGAAAACGGATTGAACAGACTATGAAGGAGGCTGTGGACAAATCACAAAGACTAAATCTGCCTTCAAAGAATCCAAATGATTCAGTGCCTGCTAAAGTCATTAACGAATACCTTACTCTTTATTCTAAACCTTTACAGACAAATCTTCATCATCATCCATCAATATTAGAAATTCTAAGATATTATCATATCTTTCATTATAAATATCCGCGATATTTCTGAAGATATTTTCACAACTAATCTTATCTGAAGTCATTTATCTCTTTGCGCTATCAGTGTTACATCATATAAGAAACTATTAGTTTCTATATTCTATAAACTTTCGAGTTTAAATTATGAATGTTTTGAAGTAGTGTTGGGAACTGAAGCATGAGTTAGTATAATATAATGACACTTGATCAACGTTATTATATTACAGTAAGTCATGCTGAGTTTCTAATGGGACATGACGATTCACAGACCATGCCGTCATCATGTTCCATGTTACACGACTCTTGTATTCTATTTAATCTCTAAAAATATCAAGAATATATTTTCTTGATGATTCGGTCTTTTCAGGGTATTCTGGTAAATTAACAAATCAAGATCGTGCCATTACCATTTCCTTCTTAGAACATTAACTATGTTCATTCTGAAATTCATATCTGCGAATACTGGACCATTACAAACGTTGCTTAATCGCAAGAAGAAGAAACGAAAGGACAAAACTCCAAAATAGAAATTGGAGTATAAATCGCAGCAAATATAAGGGAGCATTAACTGTGGATGTCAATGATTATAGAAGACAAAAGCAGGGGCTTTGAAATATAAGGGAAGATATAAAACCCAACAACCACCCAAAAATTATAAACCGTATATATCGATGCATTTAGCAATATAAAGACACGAAAGAACTAAAAACACTATAAAACCGAGAGTATAGTAGAAGTAAATAGATTCTTTCGGAGGCAGATGAAAAAGAAGAACGACAGATATGAAAGTGAGGAGTATATCGAGAATCAGTACTGGATGAAGCATATTGACAAATACTTTAAAATATGAGTTGAGGGAGAAAGAATAGAAGGTGTGAGTTGTAAGGAAACGAAGGAGGTGGATTTATAGTGAAATACCCGACAGAGAAATCAAGATGGATTATCGTATTAATTCGAAGAGAATCATAATCTCCTTAATCACCGAAGCATCAAATCCAACATAGATTACAAAGATCTTCTTTAAATTCGGGGATCAATTGTGATGACGTCAAAAGATATGACGAATCACTATAATCTTATTTCCTTCATTTACAATAACTTCCCTCATACGCTTTGAGTAATCGAATTATTTTATCCATACTTCTTAGACATGATAAAACTTCATAATCATCATAATAACATTCTCATTGTTAGCCATAACGACCTCTATCAAATTTCGGGGACGAAATTTCTTTAATGGGTAGGTACTGTGACGACCCGGAAATTTTCGACTAAATTTAAACTTTATTTTTATATTATTCTGACACGATAAGCAATGTTTGTTAAGTTAAATCTCAAGGATTTTAAACTATGTTTATACATTCATTTAAACCTCGACCAAATTCCAATGATTCACGAACCATTAAATGAACATATATGAATATGTATGTATATGTGTATATGTTATAAATTGAAAATGTCAACAAAGTATTTAAAAGTATAATGCTTTATATGAACGTATTTGTTTCAATATGATTATCGATGAAATTAAAAAAAATATATATTAAATAATTAAATTATCAGAAACATTGAATTATGATTAAAAGTCTCTGTTGAGAGGTCCACTATGATTTGAGAAATCTATTCCTCTTAACGATATTCGGAATAATTTGTAAAGCTATTTATAAATAAAAATAAAAAGTGTCATTTACGAAAGTTAGACAAAAGCTAGTGGAGAATTGGTTTCCATAATATTCTATTAATCTATTTTCAAACGTACAAAAACGTGTTCAGTTTAAAAAGAACTTTATTATTAAAACGTATATAACTTTTATAAATATCTAGAATCACTTTTGACAACTCATTACTTAACCAGTATAATAAATATAATGATATTTATATTTTATTTCATTAAATATATATAACAATTTAAATTAATATTATATATATTTATACGCGTATTATACATACATAGTTTTTATACTTTTACTATACTTTAACTTTACCTTTACTTTACTTTTACTTTACTTTAACTTTAATAATTCATACTTTAATAATTCACTTTAATAATTCAAAAATCTATTATAAATAGAATTTAATAGGTTTCATTATTTCATAGAAACTTGAAAATATATTTTTCTAAACTCTCTCAATCGATTTACATATATACATATATATATATATATATATATATATATATATATATATATATATATATATATATATATATATATATATATATATATATATATATATATATATATATATATATATATATATATATATATATATATATATATATATATATATATATTTGCTCTGTATTATTTCAAGATATTATTAGTATACATAAAATATTACGACGGAGTGATGTCCGAGTGCTTTCAAAATAGTTTTTTGAATGAGTCGAAGCTAAGGAAATTATGGGTTATAGCTATGGAAGTGATGGGTATGGTTCATGGGTATGCTCGTGAGGTCAATCTAGTGTTTATCATCTCCGTTGCGTCTACGTACTTTCCTGCAATATTGAATCTCAATATTGATACGTGAGCACTCATAACTTAACTTTTATATATCAATAGTGTATCCCTGACTAGTGCTCGAGTATAAAGGATTATGCATGCTTGTACATTCGATATTGTCCTTAGATAGGTTTGTTGAATCCTGAATTAGATACATATGCTACTGAGATAGGGTATATGATATGCATGTCATTGGAAAGCTAGCGAAAAATTAAGAACTTTTCATTTAGATATCGAATGGTTTCGATGAACGGATTTGAAGTTATAGTCAACTGAATTTTAGTATTATTGTTAAAATGATTATTATTACTATCGTCGTTATTATTTTAATAGAAATATCATTATTATTATAAAATATCATTATTACTATTATGTTAGTATTATCATTTTATCATAATAACATTTTTAGTAAATATAAATATTGTTATTTTTTTATAGAATAATAATAATTATTATTAAAAAATAATACAACTTTTACTTATTATTATTATGATCAATATTATTTTATCAAATAAATAGGGGATACAAAGATATTTTTCACCACGCGTAATATAATTACATTAATAATACTTACCACTATAGTTCTAAGATATTAAGTGAACTTTATAAATTTTACTACTTAAGATATATAGAAGTATATTTTATCATATATAAACGTTAATATAAATTTTTATTAATAAATGACTTTTATTATTATAAAATCTAATAAATATATTTAAATATATAAAACGACTATAGTTAAGTTATATAATAAACACGTATAAATTTTAGAAGTCATTTTGGGTCAAGTTGACTTTTGTTGACTTTTGCATATTAGTCTCGAGCATTAGGATTGTGGTACACTATGACTTGACCAAAAATTGTTAGACAAATATTGACCAACATATAAATATATATAATTAATATAGGTTCGTGAATCCGAGGCCAACCTTGCACTTGTTAAATGACGTTATATGTATTTTTACTACGAAATACAGTATGGTGAGTTTCATTTGCTCCCTTTTATATATATTTTTGGGACTGAGAATACATGCGCTGTTTTTATAAATGTTTTACGAAATAGGCACAAGTACTAAAACTAATTCTACGTGGGTTTAAACCAGAAATATACCCTTAGCTTGGTAACATTAAACTACTTTTCTATGTACGGTAGGCGCGAATCCTAAAGATAGATCTATTGGGCCTGACAAACCCCATCCTGACTATGGGATGCTTTAGTACTTCGAGGTTATTTTAAACACACCTGATCTGGTGCACTTCAGAGGGTAAAACATGAACGTTAAGGCTTGTTACCGGGTGCTTACAACTTATAGAATACTTTTATACACTTGCGAGTGTACATATATTTATAAACGGAAATCTTGTGGTCTATTAATATATTGAAATGATTGTTATGATAAACCTATGAACTCACCAACCTTTTGGTTGATACTTTAAAGCATGTTTATTCTCAGGTATTAAAGAAATCTTCCGCTGTGCATTAGCTCATTTTAAGGATATTACTTGGAGTCATTCATGGCATATTTTGAAAGACGTTGCATTCGAGTCATTGAGTTCATCAAGATTATTATTATGTCAATTATAGTTGGATGTATTATGAAATGGTGTGCATTCCGTCAACTTTCGTTGTAAAGAAAGTTTGTCTTTTAAAAACGAATGCAATGTTTGTAAAATATATCATATAGAGGTCAAAATACCTCGCGATGTAATCAACTATTGTGAATCGTTTATAATGTATATGAACGGGTCCTTTCATGTATTCTCATCCCAAAAATATTAGATTTTAAAAGTGGGACTATAACTCACTTTCACAGATTTTTACTTCGTCGAGAAGTAAGACTTGGCCACTGGTTGATTCACGAACCTATAACAATATATACATATATATCAAAGTATGTTCAAAATATATTTACAACACTTTTAATATATTTTGATGTTTTAAGTTTATTAAGTCAGATGTCTTCGTTAGTAACCTACAACCAGTTGTCCACAGTTAGATGTACAGAAATAAATCAATAAATATTATCTTGAATCAATCCACGACCCAGTGTATACGTATCTCAGTATTGATCACAACTCAAACTATATATATTTTGGAATCCACCTCAACCCTGTATAGCTAACTCCAACATTCACATATAGAGTGTCTATGGTTGTTCCGAAATATATATAGATGTGTCGACATGATAGGTCGAAACATTGTATACGTGTCTATGGTATCTCAAGATTACATAATATACAATACAAGTTGATTAAGTTATGGTTGGAATAGATTTGTTACCAATTTTCACGTAGCTAAAATGAGAAAAATTATCCAATCTTGTTTTACCCATAACTTCTTCATTTTAAATCCGTTTTGAGTGAATCAAATTGCTATGGTTTCATATTGAACTCTATTTTATGAATCTAAACAGAAAAAGTATAGGTTTATAGTCGAAAAAATAAGTTACAAGTCGTTTTTGTAAAGGTAGTCATTTCAGTCGAAAGAACGACGTCTAGATGACCATTTTAGAAAACATACTTACACTTTGAGTTTAACCATAATTTTTGGATATAGTTTCATGTTCATAATAAAAATCATTTTCTCAGAATAACAACTTTTAAATCAAAGTTTATCATAGTATTAATTAACTAACCCAAAACAGCCCGCGGAGTTACTATGACGGCGTAAATCCGGTTTTACGATGTTTTTCGTGTTTTCAGGTTTTAAATCATTAAGTTAGCATATCATATAGATATAGAACATGTGTTTAGTTGATTTTAAAAGTCAAGTTAAAAGGATTAACTTTTATTTGTAAACAAGTTTAGAATTAACTAAACTATGTTCTAGTGATTACAAGTTTAAACCTTCGAATAAGATAGCTTTATATGTATGAATAGAATGATGTTATGAACATCATTACTACCTCAAGTTCCTTGGATAAACCTACTGGAAATGAGAAAAATAGATCTAGCTTCAAAGGATCCTTGGATGGCTTGAAAGTTCTTGAAGCAGAATCATGACACGAAAACAATTTCAAGTAAGATTTCCACTCGAAATAAGATTGTTATAGTTATAGAAATTGAGTTAAAATTTGAATATGATTATTACCTTGTATTAGAAAGATAACCTACTCTAAGTAACAAAGGTTTCTTGATCTTAGATGATTACTTGGAATGGATTTAGAAAACTTGGAAGTAAACTTGCAATCTTGGAAGTATTCTTGATTTTATGAAACTAGAACTTTTGGAATTTATGAAGAACACTTAGAACTTGAAGATAGAACTTGAGAGAGATCAATTAGATGAAGAAAATTGAAGAATGAAAGTGTTTGTAAATAAGTCATGAATGATTACTCATATTTTTGTAATTTTATGAGATATTTCATGCAAGTTGTCAAATGATGGTTCCCACATGTGTTAGGTGACTCACATGGGCTGCTAAGAGCTGATCATTGGAGTTTATATACCAATAGTACATACATCTAAAAGCTGTGTATTGTACGTGTACGAATACGGGTGCATACGAGTAGAATTGTTGATGAAACTGAACGAGGATTTAATTGTAAGAATTTTTGTTAAGTAGAAGTATTTTGATAAGTGTATTTGAGTCTTTCAAAAGTGTATAAATACATATTAAAACACTACATGTATATACATTTTAACTGAGTCGTTAAGTCATCGTTAGTCGTTACATGTAAGTGTTGTTTTGAAACCTTTAGGTTAACGATCTTGTTAAATGTTGTTAACCCAATGTTTATAATATCAAATGAGATTTTAAATTATTATATTATCATGATATTATCATGTATGAATATCTCTTAATATGATATATATACATTAAATGTCTTTACAACGATAATCGTTACATATATGTCTCGTTTAAAAATCATTAAGTTAGTAGTCTTGTTTTTACATATGCAGTTCATTGTTAATATACTTAATGATATGTTTACTTATCATAGTATCATGTTAACTATATATATATCCATATATATGTCATCATATAGTTTTTACAAGTTTTAACGTTCGTGAATCACCGGTCAACTTGGGTGGTCAATTGTCTATATGAAACATATTTCAATTAATCAAGTCTTAACAAGTTTGATTGCTTAACATGTTGGAAACATTTAATCATGTAAATATCAATCTCAATTAATATATATAAACATGGAAAACTTCGGGTCACTACAGTACCTACCCGTTAAATAAATTTCGTCCCGAAATTTTACGCTGTTGAAGGTGTTTACGAATCTTCTGGAAATAGATGCGGGTATTTCTTCTTCATCTGATCTTCACACTCCCAGGTGAACTCGGGTCCTCTACGAGCATTCCATCGAACCTTAACAATTGGTATCTTGTTTTTCTTAAGTCTTTTAACCTCACGATCCATTATTTCGACGGGTTCTTCGATGAATTGAAGTTTTTCGTTGATTTGGATTTCATCTAACGGAATAGTGAGATATTCTTTAGCAAAACATTTCTTCAAATTCGAGACGTGGAAAGTGTTATGTACAGCCGCGAGTTGTTGAGGTAACTCAAGTCGGTAAGCTAATGGTCCGACACGATCAATAATCTTGAATGGTCCAATATACCTTAGATTTAATTTCCCTCGTTTACCAAATCGAACAACGCCTTTCCAAGGTGCAACTTTAAGCATGACCATCTCTCCAATTTCAAATTCTATATCTTTTCTTTTAATGTCAGCGTAGCTCTTTTGTCGACTTTGGGCGGTTTTCAACCGTTGTTGAATTTGGATAATCTTCTCGGTAGTTTCTTGTATAATCTCCGGACCCGTAATCTGTCTATCCCCCACTTCACTCCAACAAATCGGATACCTGCACTTTCTACCATAAAGTGCTTCAAACGGCGCCATCTCAATGCTTGAATCGTAGCTGTTGTTGTAGGAAAATTCTGCTAACGGTAGATGTCGATCCCAACTGTTTCCGAAATCAATAACACATGCTCGTAGCATGTCTTCAAGCGTTTGTATCGTCCTTTCACTCTGTCCATCAGTTTGTGGATGATAGGCAGTACTCATGTCTAGACGAGTTCCTAATGCTTGCTGTAATGTCTGCCAGAATCTTGAAATAAATCTACCATCCCTATCAGAGATAATAGAGATTGGTACTCCATGTCTGGAGATGACTTCCTTCAAATACAGTCGTGCTAACTTCTCCATCTTGTCAACTTCTCTTAATGGCAGGAAGTGTGCTGATTTGGTGAGACGATCAACTATTACCCAAATAGTATCAAAACCACTTGCAGTCCTTGGCAATTTAGTGATGAAATCCATGGTAATGTTTTCCCATTTCCATTCCGGGATTTCGGGTTGTTGAAGTAGACCTGATGGTTTCTGATGCTCAGCTTTGACCTTAGAACACGTCAAACATTCTCCTACGTATTTAGCAACATCGGCTTTCATACCCGGCCACCAAAAATGTTTCTTGAGATCCATGTACATCTTCCCCGTTCCAGGATGTATTGAGTATCTGGTTTTATGAGCTTCTCTAAGTACCATTTCTCTCATATCTCCAAATTTTGGTACCCAAATCCTTTCAGCCCTATACCGAGTTCCGTCTTCTCGAATATTAAGATGCTTCTCCGATCCTTTGGGTATTTCATCCTTTAAATTTCCCTCTTTTAAAACTCCTTGTTGCACCTCCTTTATTTGAGTAGTAAGGTTATTATGAATCATTATATTCATAGATTTTACTCGAATGGGTTCTCTGTCCTTCCTGCTCAAGGCATCGGCTACCACATTTGCCTTCCCCGGGTGGTAACGAATCTCAAAGTCGTAATCATTCAATAATTCAATCCACTTACGCTGCCTCATGTTCAGTTGTTTCTGATTAAATATGTGTTGAAGACTTTTGTGGTCGGTATATATAATACTTTTGACCCCATATAAGTAGTGCCTCCAAGTCTTTAATGCAAAAACAACCGCGCCTAATTCCGAATCATGCGTCGTATAATTTTGCTCGTGAATCTTCAATTGTCTAGACGCATAAGCAATCACCTTCGTCCATTGCATTAATACACAACCGAGACCTTGCTTTGATGCGTCACAATAAATCACAAAATCATCATTCCCTTCAGGCAATGACAATATAGGTGTCGTAGTTAGCTTTTTCTTCAATAATTGAAATGCCTTCTCTTGTTCATCCTTCCATTCAAATTTCTTCCCTTTATGCGTTAATGCAGTCAAGGGTTTTGCTATTTTAGAGAAATCTTGGATGAATCTTCTGTAGTAACCAGGAAATCCTAAAAATTGACGTATATGCTTCGGAGTTTTTGGGGTTTCCCACTTTTCAACGGTTTCGATCTTTGCCGGGTCCACCTGGATACCTTCTTTGTTCACTATGTGACCGAGGAATTGAACTTCTTCCAACCAAAATGCACACTTTGAAAACTTAGCGTACAGTTTTTCTTTCCTCAATACTTCTAGCACTTTTCTCAAATGTTCTTCGTGCTCTTGATCATTCTTTGAGTAAATAAGTATGTCATCGATGAAAACAACGACAAACTTGTTAAGATATGGCCCACACACTCGGTTCATAAGGTCCATGAACACAGCTGGTGCGTTAGTCAATCCAAACGGCATAACCATAAACTCGTAATGACCATAACGCGTCCTAAAAGCAGTTTTTGGAATATCATCCTCCTTTACTCGCATTTGATGATATCCAGAACGTAAATCGATCTTCGAATAAACCGACGAGCCTTGTAGTTGATCAAATAATTCGTCAATTCTCGGAAGTGGATAACGGTTTTTGATTGTAAGTTTGTTCAACTCTCTGTAGTCAATACACAACCTAAATGTACCATCCTTCTTCTTGACAAACAAAACAGGAGCTCCCCATGGTGATGTGCTTGGTAGAATGAAACCACGTTCTAATAGTTCTTGCAGTTGGCTTTGCAGTTCTTTCATCTCACTGGGTGCGAGTCTATAAGGAGCACGAGTTATTGGTGCAGCTCCTGGTACAAGATCTATTTGAAATTCAACAGATCGATGTGGAGGTAATCCCGGTAATTCTTTCGGAAATACATCGGGAAATTCTTTTGCGACGGGAACATCATTGATGCTCTTTTCTTCAGTTTGTACTTTCTCGACGTGTGCTAGAACAGCATAGCAACCTTTTCTTATTAGTCTTTGTGCCTTCAAATTACTAATAAGATGTAGCTTCATGTTGCCCTTTTCTCCGTACACCATTAAGGGTTTTCCTTTTTCTCGTATAATGCGAATTGCATTTTCGTAACATACAATCTCTGCTTTCACTTCTTTCAACCAGTCCATACCGATTATCACATCAAAACTCCCTAAATCTACTGGTATCAAGTCAATCTTAAATGTTTCGTTACCCAGTTTAATTTCTCGATTCCGGCATATATTATCTGCTGAAATTAATTTACCGTTTGCTAATTCGAGAAAAAATTTACTATCCAACGGCGTCAATGGATAACTTAATTTAGCACAAAAATCTCTACTAATATAGCTTCTATCCGCACCCGAATCAAATAAAATGTAAGCAGATTTATTGTCAATAAGAAACGTACCCGTAACAAGCTTCGGGTCTTCCTGTGCCTCTACCGCATTAATATTGAAAACTCTTCCGCGGCCTTGTCCATTCGTGTTCTCCTGGTTCAGGAAATTTCTAATAATGTGGCCTGGTTTTCCACATTTATAACAAACTACATTGGCATAACTTGCTCCGACACTACTTGCTCCGCCATTACTCGTTCCGACACCATTTGTTCCTTTCGTTCTATTAACCCCTGGTCCGTAGACCTCACACTTCGCCGCACTATGACCATTTCTTTTACACTTGTTGCAAAATTTGGTGCAGAACCCCGAGTGATACTTTTCACACCTTTGGCATAGTTGCTTCTGATTGTTGTTGTTGTTGCGGTTATTATTGTTGTTGGGATGATTGTTGTAGTTGCTGTTGTTGCTGCTGTTGTTGTTGTTGTTGTTGTTGTTGTTGTTGTTGTTGGGCCGTTTGTTGTAGTTGCGATTGATGTTGCGATTGTTGGGATAATTGTTGCGATTATTGTTGTAATTGCTGTTGTTGTTGTATTGGTGATTCTTATCACCGTTTTCCTCCCACTTTCTTTTGACTTGCTTCACATTAGCCTCTTCAGCAGTCTATTCTTTAATTCTTTCTTCAATCTACTTCACTAGTTTGTGAGCCATTCTACATGCCTGTTGTATGGAGGCGGGCTCGTGTGAACTTATATCTTCTTGGATTCTTTCTGGTAATCCTTTCACAAATGCGTCGATATTCTCTTCCTCATCTTCGAATGCTCCCGGACACAATAGGCACAATTCTGTGAATCGTCTTTCGTACGTGGTAATATCAAATCCTTGGGTTCGTAACCCTCTAAGTTCTGTCTTGAGCTTATTGACCTCGGTTCTGGGATGGTATTTCTCGTTCATCAAGTGCTTGAATGCTAACCATGGTAGTGCGTACGCATCGTCTTGTCCCACTTGCTCTAGATAGGTATTCTACCATGTTAACACAGAACCTGTGAAGGTATGCGTAGCGTACTTCACTTTGTCCTCTTCAGTACACTTACTTATGGCAAACACCGATTCGACCTTCTCGGTCCACCGTTTCAATCCGATCGGTCCTTCGGTTCTATCAAATTCCAAAGGTTTGCAGGCAGTGAATTCTTTGTAGGTGCATCCTACACGATTTTCTGTACTGCTAGATCCAAGGTTATTGTTGGTATGTAGCGCAGCCTGTACTGCGGCTATGTTTGAAGCTAGAAAAGTACGGAATTCCTCTTCATTCATATTCACGGTGTGTCGAGTAGTCGGTGTCATTTCCTTCAAAATAGTCAAATGGAACAAGTTAATCATACAGAATATTAAGAGTAGTTAATAGTATTTCGTAGCATAATATGAACTCATTTATAAAATCTTTTTCTTCATATTAGCGTTTTATAAGTTTAAATTCGGGTAGTACCTACCCGTTAAGTTCATACTTAGTAGCTAATATACAATTCAACTACTACAATTCTATATGAAAAACTGATTATAATAATATTTCTTCAAACTTTTACACAATATTTTACAAACTTACAATACCGCTTATTTTACATATAGCATGAAATATAGCACACAATAAATTTGATACAAGATGGTTGTGAAGATAATTCTAGCTAGTACACAAGTCGTTCAGCAAAGGCAATAAAGACACATAATTCATACGTCCAGAAACAAGTCATGCATTCTGGTTTTACTAGGATTACTTCCCATCCTTGGTCTTGTGGAACATAACCGTTATGGCCGTTGATAAGACATCGTGTTGTAACGTCGTCAAAGGGACGAGGGTTACGTAATTTCCAACAGTCCCGTAACAATCTAAAAACCTCATTTCTTACCCCAATTACCGACTCCGTCACTTGTGGGAATGTTTTGTTTAATAGTTGTAGCCCGATGTTCTTGTTCTCACTTTGGTGAGAAGCGAACATTACTAATCCGTAAGCATAACATGCTTCTTTATGTTGCATGTTAGCCGCTTTTTCTAAATCACGAAGTCCAATATTCGGATATATTGAGTCAAAATAATTTCTTAACCCATTGCGTAAAATAGCATTTGGGTTCCCCGCAATATATGCGTCAAAGTAAACACATCGTAACTTATGGATTTCCCAATGCGATATCCCCCATCTTTCGAACGAAAGCCTTTTATAAACCAAGGCATTCTTGGAACGTTCTTCGAATGTCTTACAAACTGATCTCGCCTTAAATAGTTGTGCCGAAGAATTCTGACCGACTCTAGACAAGATTTCATCAATCATGTCTCCGGGTAGGTCTCTTAAAATATTGGGTTGTCTATCCATTTTGTGTTTTTATACTGTAAAATAGACAAGAGTTAGATTCATAAAAAAAAATACTTATTAATACAAGCAATTTTTACATATATCATAAAGCATAAGCACACTATATTACATATATTACACCACACGAATACAACTATCTTATTCTGACTCACTCGTTTCTTCTTCTTCGGTTTTGGTTCGTTTTGCCAAGTTTCTAGGGATATATGATGTTCCCCTAATACTAGCTGTCGTTTTCCATAACGGTTTAGAAAAACCTGGTGGTTTAGAGGTTCCCGGGTCATTGTTACAACTTAAGGACTTCGGGGGTTGACGATACATAAAGTTCATCGGGGTTGGAATTAGATTTCTCTATTTTTATGCCCTTTCCCTTATTATTTTCTTTTGCCTTTTTAAATTCAGTTGGGGTAATTTCTATAACATCATCGAAATTCTCGTCGGAATCCGATTCATCGGAGAATTGGTAATCCTCCCAATATTTTGCTTCCTTGGCAGAAACACCATTGACCATAATTAACCTTGGTCGGTTGGTTGAGGATTTTCTTTTATTTAACCGTTTTATTATTTCCCCCACCGGTTTTATTTCCTCCTCCGGTTCCTCCTCTTCCGGTTCTGATTCTTCTTCCGGTTCTTCTTCGGGAACTTGTGAATCAGTCCAATATATATTCGACTCTTCGTTATTATTAGGTGAGTCAATGGGATTTGTGCTAGAGGTATACATCTATCACACAATATCAAACATGTAAAGAGATTAATATATCACATAATATATACATGTTAATAATATATAGTTTCCAACAAAAATGTTAAGCAATCATTTTTAAAGAAAACACGGTCGAAGTCCAGACTCACTAATGCATCCTAACAAACTCGATAAGACACACTAATGCAAATTTTCTGGTTCTCTAAGACCAACGCTCGGATACCAACTGAAATGTCCCGTTCTTATTGATTAAAAACGTTCCATATTAATTGATTTCGTTGCGAGGTTTTGACCTCTATATGAGACGTTTTTCAAAGACTGCATTCATTTTTAAAACAAACCATAACCTTTATTTCATAAATAAAGGTTTAAAAAGCTTTACGTAGATTATCAAATAATGATAATCTAAAATATCATGTTTACACACGACCATTACATAATGATTTACAATACAAATATGTTACATCGAAATCAGTTTCTTGAATGCAGTTTTTACACAATATCATACAAACATGGACTCCAAATCTTGTCCTAATTTTAGTATGCAACAGCGGAAGCTCTTAGTATTCACCTGAGAATAAACATGCTTTAAACGTCAACAAAAATGTTGGTGAGTTATAGGTTTAACCTATGTATATCAAATCGTAACAATAGACCACAAGATTTCATATTTCAATATACATCCCATACATAGAGATAAAAATCATTCATATGGTGAACACCTGATAACCGACATTAACAAGATACATATATAAGAATATCCCCATCATTCCGGGACACCCTTCGGATATGATATAAATTTCGAAGTACTAAAGCATCCGGTACTTTGGATGGGGTTTGTTAGGCTCAATAGATCTATCTTTAGGATTCGCGTCAATTAGGGTGTCTGTTCCCTAATTCTTAGATTACCAGACTTAATAAAAAGGGGCATATTCGATTTTGATAATTCAACCATAGAATGTAGTTTCACGTACTTGTGTCTATTTTGTAAATCATTTATAAAACCTACATGTATTCTCATCCCAAAAATATTAGATTTTAAAAGTGGGACTATAACTCACTTTCACAGATTTTTACTTCGTCGGGAAGTAAGACTTGGCCACTGGTTGATTCACGAACCTATAACAATATATACATATATATCAAAGTATGTTCAAAATATATTTACAACACTTTTAATATATTTTTATGTTTTAAGTTTATTAAGTCAGATGTCCTCGTTAGTAACCTACAACTAGTTGTCCACAGTTAGATGTACAGAAATAAATCAATAAATATTATCTTGAATCAATCCACGACCCAGTGTATACGTATCTCAGTATTGATCACAACTCAAACTATATATATTTTGGAATCAACCTCAACCCTGTATAGCTAACTCCAAGATTCACATATAGAGTGTCTATGGTTGTTCCGAAATATATATAGATGTGTCGACATGATAGGTCGAAACATTGTATACGTGTCTATGGTATCTCAAGATTACATAATATACAATACACGTTGATTAAGTTATGGTTGGAATAGATTTGTTACCAATTTTCACGTAGCTAAAATGAGAAAAATTATCCAATCTTGTTTTACCCATAACTTCTTCATTTTAAATCCGTTTTGAGTGAATCAAATTGCTATGGTTTCATATTGAACTCTATTTTATGAATCTAAACAGAAAATGTATAGGTTTATAGTCGGAAAAATAAGTTACAAGTCGTTTTTGTAAAGGTAGTCATTTCAGTCGAAAGAACGACGTCTAGATGACCATTTTAGAAAACATACTTCCACTTTGAGTTTAACCATAATTTTTGGATATAGTTTCATGTTCATAATAAAAATCATTTTCTCAGAATAACAACTTTTAAATCAAAGTTTATCATAGTTTTTAATTAACTAACCCAAAACAGCCCGCGGTGTTACTACGACGGCGTAAATCCGGTTTTACGGTGTTTTTCGTGTTTTCAGGTTTTAAATCATTAAGTTAGCATATCATATAGATATAGAACATGTGTTTAGTTGATTTTAAAAGTCAAGTTAGAAGGATTAACTTTTATTTGCGAACAAGTTTAGAATTAACTAAACTATGTTCTAGTGATTACAAGTTTAAACCTTCGAATAAGATAGCTTTATATGTATGAATAGAATGATGTTATGAACATAATTACTACCTCAAGTTCCTTGGATAAACCTACTGGAAATGAGAAAAATAGATCTAGCTTCAAAGGATCCTTGGATGGCTTGAAAGTTCTTGAAGCAGAATCATGACACGAAAATAATTTCAAGTAAGATTTCCACTCGAAATAAGATTGTTATAGTTATAAAAATTGAATTAAAGTTTGAATATGATTATTACCTTGTATTAGAAAGATAACCTACTGTAAGTAACAAAGGTTTCTTGATCTTAGATGATTACTTGGAATGGATTTAGAAAACTTGGAAGTAAACTTGCAATCTTGGAAGTATTCTTGATTTTATGAAACTAGAACTTTTGGAATTTATGAAGAACACTTAGAACTTGAAGATAGAACTTGAGAGAGATCAATTAGATGAAATAAATTGAAGAATGAAAGTGTTTGTAGGTGTTTTTGGTCGTTGGTGTATGGATTAGATATAAAGGATATGTAATTTTGTTTTCATGTAAATAAGTCATGAATGATTACTCATATTTTTGTAATTTTATGAGATATTTCAAGCTAGTTGCCAAATGATGGTTCCCACATGCGTTAGGTGACTCACATGGGCTGCTAAGAGCTGATCATTGGAGTGTATATACCAATAGTACATACATCTAAAAGCTGTGTATTGTACGAGTACGAATACGGGTGCATACGAGTAGAATTGTTGATGAAACTGAACGAGGATTTAATTGTAAGCTTTTTTGTTAAGTAGAAGTATTTTGATAATTGTATTGAAGTCTTTCAAAAGTGTATAAATACATATTAAAACACTACATGTATATACATTTTAACTGAGTCGTTAAGTCATCGTTAGTCGTTACATGTAAGTGTTGTTTTGAAACCTTTAGGTTAACGATCTTGTTAAATGTTGTTAACCCAATGTTTATAATATCAAATGAGATTTTAAATTATTATATTATCATGATATTATCATGTATGAATATCTCTTAATATGATATATATACATTAAATGTCTTTACAACGATAATCGTTACATATATGTCTCGTTTAAAAATCATTAAGTTAGTAGTCTTGTTTTTACATATGTAGTTCATTGTTAATATACTTAATGATATGTTTACTTATCATAGTATCATGTTAACTATATATATATATATATATATATATATATATATATATATATATATATATATATATATATATATATATATATATATATATATATATATATATATATATATATATATATCCATATATATGTCATCATATAGTTTTTACAAGTTTTAACGTTCGTGAATCACCGGTCAACTTGGGTGGTCAATTGTCTATATGAAACATATTTCAATTAATCAAGTCTTAACAAGTTTGATTGCTTAACATGTTGGAAACATTTAATCACGTAAATATCAATCTCAATTAATATATATAAACATGGAAAAGTTCGGGTCACTACAGGCAGGTCCTTCGTTTCTGAAACATCGGCAACATCGAGCTCAAGTTCTGAAACTTCGTCAACTAGGTCGGATGCTTGTAGTCATCCTCTCGTTATTAATGTGATTTGATTTCAGTAACTTTGTATGATCTTCATTTAATGTTTTTCGTTGAAATGTGTGTACGTTTAATTCAATAACTTTGTATGATCTTCATTTAATGTTCGTCGTTTGTATGTTCATCATTTGTATGAAATGTGTATTCAATGCATTTATTTAAATTGTGTTTTGATTATACTAATAAAAATGATACAAATAATACTCAACTTAATGTTTTCATTTAACTAATAGAAATAAAATATTACACATACGGACTTGAAAATAACTTAAAACTTCCATACAACTAATACAAATACAACATTACACAAACGAAAACTGAAAACAACTTAATTAACTTAACTAAATTAACTAACTTAACATAAAAAATAAAAACACCACAAATACTACCCAACTACTAATCAACATCATCTTCATTCTTCTAACTTGATCATGTGAAATCTTGAGTACAGCTTCAAGATTATTCTTCGTCCTTAACAATCCAGGTATAATCTGCACCCAACAATCCAGGTATAATCTGCACCGCCCTATCACACATAGGTGGATCATGCCATCTAATCCAATCACAAGTTGATAACTATAAATAAAAAATGAAATTAGTTGATAATATTAATATTTCGTAATCAATCATAAATATAAACAAAAATACATATAATTATACCGGATAATCAGGACAACCATAGAATCATCAACCAGGATTAAGATCCGACCATTATGTTTGATAATAGCAAGTTTACCACATTGACATCTAACCACTTCCATATTCTTATCATTAGTATATGTGTTGTTCTAAATATATAGAATCTGTAACCCACTTTTTGCGGTGCACCATTTGCGGCTACGAGTGTCGGTGGAGTTATTTAGGGAGGTAAAATCTAGCGGGAACAAGTACGGAAGGAAAATTTTAGCGCCAAAAATAAGACAACGGCTATCTGCGGCACACCATTTGCGGCGTGCTATTTGAGGCGATACGCCTCGGGAATATTTTTCAACCTTTGACCAAAATTTAATACGAAAGAAAAAAGAGAAAAGAAACCCAGTAATTTATTTGCGGCGATGTGTAAAAACTCATCGCCGCAATTGTTTGGTGGACCCACGACGTTGGTCAAAAGACTGAAAATATTGTCGTTTAGTGGGTTATTAGCGGTGACATCTCATCGCCGCAAAAATCCTTCATCGCACGTCCTGATTTTTCTTGTAGGGAGAGTCTAGAGTCTTCATATGTCAGATAAGGTTTTTAGGCTCACCCTATTTCGTACTTAAACTCTTCCATACTCGCCCTACATTTCATACTTAAACTATTTCAGACTCAAATTAAACAGTTTTGATAAATTCTAAGAATTCATTGATTTTCTCAACAACATCCAAGCCTCTTTTGCGCTTATCTTCAATAGTCCACAGAGGCTTGGTGGTGCTTTGCCTATATCTCTAGCACTAATAGGTGTAATACTAGAAAAAGGTTTATGGGTGAAAATGGAACAAAGCGTTCATAAAAGAAATGTTAGATTCAGTAAAGCTACGAGAGAACGAGTTAGGTGGTGGATCTAGGAAGTCATAGGAAGTGGTAGTGATGGTAGGAGCAGGCGAGGATAGCGAGGAACCATATGGAAATGAATTTTCATGGAAGGTAACGTGGCGAGATAATATGACTTTGTTGGTGGAGAGATCAAGGCATCGATAGCCTCGATGATTGGATGGGTATCCAAGGAAGATGCATGGAGTAGAGCAGGGAGCGAGTTTGTTGGTTGTGTTTAGATGAGGGTAACAGAGACAACCGAAGACACGTAATGTGAAATAGTTAGGTGTATTTTTGTAGAGTCGTGTGTGAGGAATATCATAGTTAATGGCAGAAGATGGAAGAAGATTTAGAAGGTAGGCGGCCATGTGTAGTGCCTCCGTCCAGAAAGTTGGAGGTAGGTTTGCTTGAAATAGGAGGGTGCGGATCATGTTATTTATGGTGCGGATCATTCTTTCAGATTTTCCGTTTTGTTGGGAAGTTTGGGTGCAAGATAGTCGAAGTTGAATACGATTTGATTGGAATAGTTGGTGGAGACGAGTGTTATCGAATTCCCCCTTGATCACATTGGAAAGCTTTAATTTCAGTATTAAATTGTGTTTTAACGAATGCGCGAAATTGTACAAATATATTGAATACTTCAGATTTATTGCGTAATGGAAACACCCATAAATAGTGCGAATAATGATCCAAGAAAATAACATAGTATTTAAAACCACTAAGACTTGAAACTGGAGAAGTCCATAAATCAGAATGAATAATATCAAATGCAGAAGTAACATGCGAACTAGAACTACTGAACGGAAGTCTCACGTGTTTGCCAAGTTGGCATGCATGATAAAACTCGGGAGACTTCGTTTTGTTACAAGCTATGGAATTATTAGAAACAAGACGACGAAATGATTCAACGCTGGGATGTCCGAGGTGTTGATGCCAGGTAGTGGTGGTAGTGAGGAGAGCATGTTGAATAGGTGTAGATGACTGAGGTGTGAACGGGTAGAGATCTCCGGTGCTGTCACATCGGAGGAGCAAGCGGTGAGTCAAGTAGTCTTTGACAGAAAAACCAAACTCGTCAAAACAAACAGAAACTTTATTATCACGGGCAAAACGACGAACAGAAATAAGATTTTTTACAATGTTAGGTGTTACAAGTACGTTAGAAAGGTAAAGTGGTCGATGAGTATTAGGCAACACGCAATGGCCAGTGTTAGTGACGGGAATGGTGTTCCCGTCGCCAACGGCAACCGAAGGGTACATGCAATAATTAAAAATTGTACTCAAATTATTAATGCTAGATGTAAGATGGGTGGAAGCACCTGTGTCCATGTTCCAGTCTCCTGGACCACTATGTTAACTGCCCCAATTAGTAGACTGAGGTGTTGAGGTTTGATAAGTGGGCTGGCTGGTAATAAAAGCATGTTGAGCTTCAATGTTATTAGATTGTCTATAAGGAAAATGGCCTGTCAAATGTAGTTGTGGCCCATAGAATGATTGTCCAGAAAACAGCGACTGTTGGGCTTGCATATTGGGCCAAGTTCTAAACTGCTGATGTGGCCCAACTATACTCGAAGGATTGGACAAGTGATTGGGGTAACATATCTGTTGATTTTGCTGGGATTGGTGAGCCGCAACATATTGATTTATTAGATTTTGTTGCGTTTCAATAGGTTGTAAAAGGTGCGCTTGTAATGAGTTGACCATGAAGATACCTGATGTTTTGATGCTTGCTGTAATTCTTTAACGTAGACCAACTTGCTATGATTCCACCACAAAATAAATATTCCGTAATAATTTATTGTTGTTGTGAAACAAATCTCCACAAAAAAATTAATTATAAGTTGTTGTGGATGTGCTCTGACTTCTCGATAGAAACAAACAAGTGTTATAATTCAGTAGGCTTATAACTACCTTTAGTGGTTTGATTCTTGATGTTATAATTCAGTAGGCTTATAACTACCTTTAGTGATTTGATTCTTGATTAAGAATACTAATAATGAAGTGTTCTTATAAAGATGATAATGGAGAGAAAGAAAGAAACACTTTGTAAGTGTGAGAAATGGTGCAAGTTTAATGCTTGCATTCATGGCTATTTATAGCAAAAATATCACAAGTTTAGGTAATACAATAATATTACTTTTGTGTATCAATAATTGACTATCCATTTATTTATATATATATATATATTATAACACTCCCCCTTGGATATCAATTTTGTTTGTTGAAGATCAACTGTAAGTTACTGCCTCGTTAAAAACCTTGCTAAAGAAAACCCAGTGGGAAAAACTTTAGCTAAGGGAAAAAGAGTGCAGCATGGAGTTGACTCCCCCTCAAGTAGACATCGCTTCAGTTGTTACATCTTTTGAACATGTCTCATGCCAATGTTATGAACGTGTGTTCTGAAAATAGCAGTTGGAAGTGCTTTCGTGAAAAGATCATCAGAGTTTTTGCTGGATTGAACATATCTCATTTCAATCTCGTTGTCCTTAATGAGATTTTGAGTGTATGAGAAGAATCTAGGAGGTATGTGTTTGGTTCGGTCACTTTTGATATACCCTTCTTTCATCTGTGCTATGCAAGCTGCATTATCTTCATAGATAATTGTTGGACTTTTATCGCGTTCTAGTCCACAAGAATCAGTAATGATTTGTGTCATTGATCTCAACCAAAAACATTCCCGAGTAGCTTCATGTAATGCAATCACTTCGGCATGATTTGATGATGTAGCAACAAGTGTTTGTTTTTGAGAACGCCATGATATTGCAGTACCTCCATTTAGGAATACATATACAGTTTGAGATTTAGCTTTATGTGGATCGGATAAATAACCTGCATCAGCATAACCAGCCAAATCTTGTTTTGATTCGTTAGAATAAAATAATCCTAAATCAGTAGTTCCTCGAAGGTATCGAAATATGTGTTTGATCCCATTCCAGTGTCTTTTGGTAGGAGCAGAGCTGAACCTTGCCAACAAATTAACTGCAAAAGAAATGTCAGGTCTTGTACAATTTGTAAGATACATAAGAGCTCCAATTGCACTAAGATATGATACTTCTGGTCCAAGAATATCTTCATGATCTTCACATGGACGAAATGGATCAGTTTCAACATTGAGTGATCTAACAACCATAGGAGTACTTAATGGTTTTGCCTTGTCCATATTGAAACGTTTCAAAATCTTTTCAGTATATGTTGTTTGATGTACAAGTAAACCATTAGGCATATGCTCAATTTGTAAACCAAGGCAATACTTGGTTTTTCCGAGATCTTTCATTTCATAGATCTCTTTATTTGTACCTATGATGTTAAGATCATCAACATAAACAGCTATGATCACATATCCGGATGTTGTTTTCTTAATGAAAACACAAGGGCAAGTAAGGTTATTTGTATACCCTTTGCTTATCAAGTAATCACTTAATCGGTTATACCACATACGTCCAGATTGTTTTAACCCATATAAAGATCTTTGTAATTTAATCGAATACATTTTTTTGGGTTTTGCATTTGATGCTTCTGGTACCTTAAATCCTTCAGGTATCTTCATATATATATCACTATCAAGTGATCCATATAGGTAAGCAGTCACAACATCCATGAGATGCATTTCTAAATTTTTAGAAACTGCCAGGCTGATTAAGTACCTAAAAGTAATTGCGTCCATAACAGGGGAATAAGTTTCTTCATAATCAATTCCCGGTCTTTGAGAAAAACCTTGAGCTACAAGTCTAGCTTTATACCTTGTAACTTCATTTTTCTCATTTCTTTTTCGGACAAAAATCCATCTGTATCCTACAGGTTTCACATCTTTAGGAGTGAGAATGATGGATCCGAAAACTTTTCTTTTATTGAGTGATTCTAATTCAGCTCGTATTGCTTCTTTCCATTGAGCCCAATCATGTCTATTTTGACATTCAACCATAGATGTTGGTTCTGGATCATCATCATTATTCATGATGTCATATGCAACATTAAATGAAAATTTCTCATCAAGATTTTTCATTTCATTTCGGTTCCATAATATTTTTGAATATGCATAATTGATTGCAATTTCTGTATTGACATCATCAATCTCCTCTGCAGTAGGAGTACTGATTTGTGGTTCTTCTTGAACACTTTCTTTTACTTCATTATCAGCTGATTTTCTTTTTCGAAGATTTTTATACTTTGAACCAATTGGTCTTCCACGTTTCTGACGTGGCAAAGATTCATGAGTGACGTTATTGCCAGCTTTTGGAATTTCAATTCGAGCTGGAGTATTTACTGCTGGTATATATGATTTTGTCACCGTTTTTGTATCTGTAAATGCATCAGGCAATTGATTTGCAAGTTCTTGTATATGCATTATCTTTTGAACTTCTGTCTCGCATTCTTTTGTGCGAGGATCAAGATACTTTAATTGAGGTTCACACCATAAAACATCATTTTCTTTATTTTTCATTTCTCCCCCTAATCTAGGGAACAATGTTTCATTTAAATGACAATCAGCAAAACGTGCTGTAAAAACGTCACATGTCATAGGTTCAATATACCTTAATATTGAAGATGTTTCATATCCAACATATATTCCCAACCTCCTTTGAGGACCCATTTTTGTACGTTGTGGTGTTGCAATTGGAACATACACTGCACAACCAAATGTTCTAAGATGGGAAATATTTGGCTCTTGACCAAAAGCAAGTTGTAGGGGGGAATATTTATGACTTGCACTTGGTCTGATGCGAATCAATGCAGCAGCATGTAAAATTGCATGACCCCATATAGATACAGGGAGTTTTGTTCTCATTATCAATGGTCTAGCGATTAACTGTAAACGTTTAATCAATGACTCGGCTAAACCATTTTGTGTATGCACATGAGCAACAGAATGTTCAACAACAATTCCTATAGGCATGCAATAGTCATTAAATGCTTGAGATGTAAATTCACCAGCATTATCAAGTCTCACCTTTTTAATGGTGTAATCAGGAAAATGAGCTCTCAATTTAATAATTTGGGCAAGAAATTTTGCAAATGCCACATTACGGCTTGATAACAGACAAACATGAGACCATCTGCTAGATGCGTCTATTAGAACCATGAAATATCTAAATGGTCCACATGGTGGATGAATTGGTCCACATATATCACCTTGAATTCTTTCAAGAAACATTGGTGATTCTTTCTCAACCTTAAGTGGTGAGGGTCTAGTTATCAATTTTCCAAGAGAGCAAGATGTGCATGGAACCATTGTATCATGATGGATTTTTCTATCCTTTAGTGGATGTCCATGAGTACATTCAATAATCCTTTTCATCATTGTTGATCCTGGATGGCCTAATCTGTTATGCCATAAACTGAATACACCAGGATCAATATATTTTTCGTTAACTACCATATGTATTTCTAGTACATTTATGTGTGTATAATGTAATCCAGAACTAAGTCTTGGCAGTTTTTCAACCACATGACTCTTGTCAGTGATACTTAAATATTTCTCATTTTTTGTTGTCACTGACTGATAATCATACCCGTTAAGGTATATGTCGGAGAAACTCAATAAATTTCTGCTTGACTTGGGAGAAAATAAGGCATCATTTATTAAAAATTTTGTACCATTTGGTAGTATGAAATTTGCCTTTCCTATCCCTTTTATCAAGTTAGCAGGTCCTGATATTGTATGTATAGTTCCTTCCGTTGGTTTTAGATCAATAAAATATTTCTCGGATTTAAGTATAGTATGTGTAGTTCCACTGTCTGATATACAGAGATCTCCACCACTTGATTGATGTTGTATTCCAGCAAAATTCATATTGAACTTCATATATAAGAAATAAATAGTGAGTACATTAATATTACACAATATTTTACACGCAAATAGATAGTACTGAAACATTTAGCAAACATAATGACAAAGACAGACGATATTAAATCGTTTATTTTTCGAAAGACGCACAACTTAAACATTCAAGAAATCTTCATATAAATCAGATGGTTTCTCAGTGACTGTTGGATCTACGTTATCCACAAAGTTTACTTCCTTTTCTTTATCTTTCAGCGAATCCTGATACATCTTAACAAGATGTTTAGATGTTCGGCAAGTATTAGCCCAGTGGCCCATTCTACCACATCTGTAGCAAGATTCTTCAGAATTTTTAGAAGAATTTTCTTCAACATCTTGTTTAGTGGGCTTGTTTTGTGGTTGATATTTATATTTTCATGGATTATTATTTCTTTGACCACCACGGCCACGACCACGACCACGTCCTCGCCCATTACCATTACCATAAGGATGGTTTCTACCATAGTTATGGCTTTTGGCATGATGATGGTGATGGTTATTATAACCAAGACCTTGCCCGCGTCCTTGTCCCTGTTTATAATTATTTGCAGTATTTGCTTCAGGGATTGCAAGTGTACCAGTAGGACGGGATTGCTGATTTTTCATTAATAGCTCATCATTTTGCTCTGCAACTAAGAGATATGAATTAAGTTCAGCATATGTTTTGAACTTTAGCATTCTCAAATTTCTTTGCACTGTGATGTTTGCAGCATTCATTGTGGAGAAAGTTTTCTCCATCATGTCTGCATCACTTATTTCATGTCCACAGAATTTAAGTTGTGAACATGTATTATACAGAGCTGAGCTATATTCATTTACTTTCTTAAAGTCTTGGAACCTTAATGTTCTCCATTGTTCCATAGCAGCTTTCTCCATCATGTCTGCATCACTTATTTCATATCCACAGAATTTAAGTTGTGAACATGTATTATACAGAGCTGAGCTATATTCATTTACTTTCTTAAAGTCTTGGAACCTTAATGTTCTCCATTGTTCCATAGCAGCTGGAAGTAAAATTTCTCTTTGATTATTGAATCTGCTTTTGAGACCTTCCCATAAAACATGGGGATCTTCTACAGTCACATAATTATTTTGTAAGCATTCATCAATATGTTGATGAATAAAGCAACATGCCGTTGCTTGTTCTTTTTCAGAACAATTGTTGTTTTCATTTATGGCTTCAAGAATGCCCATTGATTTAAGATGCATTTTTACTTTTATAACCCATGGCATGTAGTTGTTTCCAGTTGATTCTAAAGGAGTAAATTTAAGCTTTTCCAGATTCGACATTTTCTATTAAAACAAACAACATGATAAATTATAGTCACTTTATATTCATAAGTATATAAACATTAAACATAAATTTAATATAACATAAATGATAAGTAGGTGACAGTGTCGACCATATGTAAGCAATCATTAATAAATGTTATATAACATAAATATAAATGTTAGTAACATAAATGATAATTAGGCGACAGTGTCGGCCATATAAATGTTAGATAATTGAAATATAAATGTTAGTAACATAAATGATAATTAGGCGACAGTGTCGGCCATATAAATGTTAGATAATTGAAATATAAATGTTAGTAACATAAATGATAATTAGACGACAGTGTCGATCATATATTATTCAGGTGGTATAACCGACCATATATCATTTAGGTGGCAGAGCCAACCATAATTAGTATTAAGATTATCGTGCTGATAACGTGTTATAATTCAGTAGGCTTATAACTACCTTTAGTGGTTTGATTCTTGATGTTATAATTCAGTAGGCTTATAACTACCTTTAGTGATTTGATTCTTGATTAAGAATACTAATAATGAAGTGTTCTTATAAAGATGATAATGGAGAGAAAGAAAGAAACACTTTGTAAGTGTGAGAAATGGTGCAAGTTTAATGCTTGCATTCATGGCTATTTTTAGCAAAAATATCACAAGTTTAGGTAATACATTAATATTACTTTTGTGTATCAATAATTGACTATCCATTTATTTATATATATATATATATATATATATATATATATATATATATATATATATATATATATATATTATAACAACAAGAATAGTTCATTCAATTAATTTATTGAGATGCCATGTGCTATGCTTTAAATTAAAAAGAAATTGGTGTGTAATATGGTGGTGTCGGTAAAAGATTAAGTGGAAAAATAAAGAAACGGGTACATGCGACAGTAGCTTTATGGTTTATGCAAGGCGACGGCTTGACAAAGGGTGTGATTGAAATATTTAGGGTTTTAACTGACGTCTCATATCATGTTATAGAATGAAACCCGTCGTTATTATTCAATATTGATGTGATATTTATATTAGTGATATTTATATTATAATGCAAACCCTAATAAACCTACAAACCCTAGTGGACCTATGCCTACAATCGGGTTGGGCTAACTTATCATCTAACAAGAAAATGTTTGGCATGAGGGGATCAACGGTTTCAAAATTTAGCATCATCCTTGATTTACATCTTTAAAACTCTTTGGGATCAAACATAGGTGGTCTATATGTTGAACCATTCTCAGGATAAGCAGAGTTTAAAGAGTTTGAACTATAGTTTCTCATCTTAACAGATCTAGGATTGGAACAATCTGCTTTGGTAACTTTTGTCCGTAGCAAAACTAACAATTTAATCTTTTGAAAATTAAAATCAGTCTGATAGTTTAAAGCAATAGAACAGTATATAAATTCAACTTAATTCTATATTGATTATGAATCAAAGAACTACAAGTTAGTTACGTCCTATTGAATACAATTTAATATTATGTATTTTAACTTAAGGACAAATTACTCTGAGCTAGTTACAAGTGATATGATTAACTATGAATCACTATGCTCTAGAACTATAATGTAAGCAAATTGAGATAACGTATTTATAGGTGAGCATGTATGCCTTAAAACATCTTCAACTAATCACTATGCTCTAGAACTATAATGTAAGCAATTTGGACGTATATATAATAACCTTGTATGTTCTTATTTGTGTAGTCTGATCACCACAACAAATTAATTAATTGGTGACACATATTTTTACACACTATTTAAACACGTGAACTTTTTATTAAAATTTTCACACTTAATGTGTGTAAGTTTGTTGCAAGTATAATTATTAAATATAATCATAATTTCATACATAAAATTGTTTTAAAAAAATGTTCACACTTATGAGTATGTACAAAGGCGAAATTAATCACATTTAAATATATGAGTAAATTTGTTACACCTTATTTTTTTCGCACAAGGGGAACCGTGAACAAGTATATTGCGACAAATTTTACTTAACACTCTTAAGTGTGATTATATTTATGATTGTACACGCCAATAAGTGTGAATTTTTTTCCTTACATTTTTTACTGTGAAACTATGACAATATTATACGATTATAAATGTATTACAATCACACATATTTATAAGTGAGTAGAATTTAATAAAAAAGTTCACGCTTTTAAAAAGCGTGTAAAAATATGTGTGACTAAATAGCAAAGTTGTTGTAGTGGATGTGTGCAAACTAAGTTGTGCGTGGGCTGCACACGCCTGTTCAATTGGTTATGTTGATTGCATGAGCTTTAGGTTCACAAACGTCCATGATGTCCATCTGTGATAGGCAAGTATGTTTATATGCCTTTGTGGATTCCATATATGGATAAGGATCAATGATCCAATGTGTAGGTGATCCGTAGAATAAAAGACCAGATTAGAAATTGAATACAGTTTCAAACACGGCGCGAATAAATGACAATTACATAGAATAAAAGACCACATTAGAAATTGTTTATGTCCGATCATATCCTTACAGGAAATAATAAGATCATATCTTAGGACCTGTAAATATAGTCATTAACTAGAAGTGCACAGAATTCATATTGTTCAAAGTCAACTTGATTAGTCAAACTGGAGTATAAGGAGTGGCAATTAGACACAGGTTATGTTTTCTCCTGCAGGCAGCTCCAAAAGTCTCACTCATGTCCAAGTCTTTAGGATTCATTCCACCAGGGAGTTTCCAGTCGAAATGATAGAGTAAGTGAGACAGAATAAGCTCAACGTTCGCCACACCAAACAAAATTCCAGGACACATCCTCCGACCGGCCCCAAATGGAATATACTCCAAGTTCTTTCCTGAGAAATCAATACTACTATTCTCAAACCTTTCAGGTAGAAAACGATCAGCTTCTTGCCAGTATTCAGGATCCCTTCCAAGAGCCCATGCATTAACAATGACTTTCGTATTTACGGGTATGACATATCCGTTAATCTCGCAACTTTCCCTGCATTGTCTAGGAAGTAATAAGGGTACAGTGGGACGCAACCTCATAGTTTCCTTAATTACCATCTTTAGATACTTTAGTCCTTGAAATTCGGTTTCTTGTACCAATGGCTTTCCCTTGAAAAGTTCTCGCACTTCCGCTTGTGCTTTTACAAACACTTCAGGGTTCCTTAGGATTTCACACATGGCCCATTCAACTGTTGATGTAGTAGTATCAGTTCCGGCTGAAAATATATCCTGTACATGCAAGACCACATTTATTTTAATAATAAAAAAAAAATGTAGGGAAAGTTAAGACACTATCGTAAAGTTACCGATATCACCGCTTTAATGTTGTCTGTTGTGATAGGAAACTCTAGATTGCCGCTATCTTTAAGTCTAAAAAGAATATCAAGCAAATCTTCTTTATCTGTGCCATCCTTAACCCCTTTTATATTTTCCTTGTCCTTTTCATGTTCAACGATGACATTATTAAGGATTTTGTCAAGATTTTGATGGATTCTTGCCATCTTGGAGGTAATCCTTGTAATAATATGAAGAAACTTATAAGAAGGAAACAAATCAGCTACACCAAATCCTCCAGCTACGTCGACAAAATCCTGTAGCATCTGAACCAATAAGTCTTGATCTTTGGGTATCTTTCCGAAAGCAGCTCTAGAAGTTATTGTATTCGTCAACGTAGAAATCTTTTCTGTAAGATTGATAGGTGATCCTGAGGACGACACAATCGATTCTATCATAAACTTGACTTCTTCTTCTCGAATATAAGAAAATGACTGAACTTTCTTAGCACTAAGAAGTTCTACGGTGCAGATTTTTCGAAGCTGTCTCCAGTAATTACCATATGGAGAAAAGGCGATGTCACTGTTGTTATACATAATGATTTTACCAGCTTGAATTTCAGGCCTGTTTGCAAATGCAAGATCGTTTTTTATCATGATTTCTTTGGCCACTTGAGGTGATGAAACCACCAAGGCAGAAACTTCACCAAGTTGAAGATGCATTAACGGACCATGTTTTAGAGCCAGGTTTCTAAGGACATGATGTGGTGGTTGTCGACTCACCATGGAAAATATGTTTCCAACAAAAGGTATTTTCCACGGACCGGGTGGTGGGAACTTTGGATTTGAATTTGGTTGTTTAATTTTATTTATTAGCTTGACCAAAAAGAATATTAACACAATAACTAAGAGAGAAAACGAGATGTGGAATTCCATTAGATAATTATAGAAAGAAAGGTGAAGAAATCGTTTTGACTTGTTTCTTGTAAAAGAATTGGCCTAAAATCGAATTTATAACCAAAACATCAACATTAGATTCTTTCTTTTCCTTTTTCTTTTTCTTTTTCTTTTCTGTTGTTGTTAGTTGTTGAAATAGGAATTGCGAGTGAGATCGAATAATGAACATTATCATTCACCCACCTTTATTTTTATATAAATATTAGGAAAATAATTCAAAATTTTGAATAAGCTAACACAAAAATGTAGTAGTGGGCAATTTCCTCACAAAACACGAGCAATAGTATGAGCAATACTTAGTGGAAATTTCATAAAGGCCACTAAAATTCCAACATTTGTGAACATAAATACATAAGCTGTCTCATCATCTGGTTGAGGTAGACTGTGTTAGAATAAATGCTCTTATAAAAATCGTTTACAATGATTTGCAATAGTAGTCTCAAAAAAAAAAAAAAAAAATGAAATTTGTAGCTCTTTCAGTTATGAGCATTTGGACTTCAGAATTAATTAAATATGAAAGAGATATGACCAAACCGGTCACAATTAGTTAAATATGTATTATGTAATATTATTTAAAATTTTACATTTTCTTCTTCTCTCGAAAACAAAAAATAACTTTAAACTAAATAAATATCAAAAGCTTATATGAAATCAATATAAATAATAATATATGTATATTTGTATATTTTTAAAAGAACTTAATTATATAGGGCAAATGACTTGAAAAGGTAATATAAGTTACCCAAATTGGCAAGAAATGTAATACTTCGTATCACTTCTTTTGGGGAAAGGAGATTACCCGGTGAATATATTAATAATAAAGAGATTGTTACAAAACAATAACTATAGGATAGGCCATATAGCCCCCAGGGAAAAACCAACGCACACCTAACCAAGTTATGTCCTTTTATGCCAAAAAACAAATAGAAGACAAATTAATGAATCTTCCAATCCCTCTTCATACAAATTACCGAAGCCGATCTACTCTTCCATCTTAAAGACATTAGCTTTAGACGAACGGTGGAATAAATAGCTTTGAACACTTGATCAATTGATTGTGAACCCTTCTGAAAAAGCCTTTGATTTCTTTCATGTGACAAAATACACCGAAGCTGATAGAAGCGGCTTGATAACCACAATCCGAGAGTTTTTCATGTTGGCAGAAGGAGAGAGCAAGGCAATAAAGTCCTTCCACTCGTTACATAAATTAAAGAAATCCATGTACTTCTTCACCAAATCCCATACACCTTTATAAAATGAGCATGTAAAGAAAAGATGATCATGCGAATCGGAAACTATCTGACAGAGTGGACACAATTGGGTTTTAGACATATCTACCTCCAGCCTTCCAATTTGTCTTGAGTCTGAAGCTTTTGGCCAATCAACATTCACGTTAAAAAAGAATGTTCAGGGATACATTGAGAATACCATACAGTTGAATACCAAATAACATTGCTAGCATGCAGTGTAACGGTATCCTAAACTGCATTATCCAAAAACTCACATAGTTCTTGCGCAAAGGATTTCCAAACAACTCTATCAGGCGAAGTATTAAGAGAAGGAATAGCTTTAGAATTCAGTTCAACAAACATATATTTCGCCACTCATTCGGCCTCGTCCAACTTGGGTTCCCAAGAATGTCGAACACAGAACAGTTAGCAAGAAGCCCATTAGAAAAATTTACGTCTTGAAACAAAATTAATAATGGGCCCTTGCTTGCATGCACCAATGATCAAACCACATGGATGTTAATTTACCATCACCTAACTGATGGCAAAAGTGATCTCGGCAAAAGTGATCTCGTAGAACCTGTTGGATATCCAATAACTTACGCTAACTCTAACTTGCATTAGCTTGAGGAAGAAAGTCCCAAAAAATTCTATCTTTAATCATGTACGAGTTAATCCACCGCACCCACAACGATTCCTTATGTGACAGAGTATGCCATATGTGCTTAGCCATTAACGCGGTATTCCAATGCTTTAGGTTATTAATACCCAAGCCGCCATCCTCCTTCGGAAGACATAACACATCCCACTTCACTTTCGCATTTCCTATCTTCATCGCTCCTTGACACCAAAGGAAACCACACATTAATTATAACAACCCTCATTTTTCCACTCTGAAATGACTATAATGCCCATAGGGTTTCATTGATGTTTTGTACTTCTATATTAAAACTATTAGGGTTGTTATCCGGAAAAATTAAATGAAGTAATTAATACTCGTCATTAATGAACTAAACCCTAAACCTAATCACTTAGTGTAAACCCTAACTATTTAATGTAACCCTAACCCTAATAATAATAATAATAATAATAATAATAATAATAATAATAATAATAATAATAATAATAATAATAATAATAATAATAATAATAATAATAATAATAATAATAATAATATTATTATTATTATTATTATTATTATTATTATTATTATTATTATTATTATTATTATTATTATTAAGTGTATACATTACGTATTAAAAAGTATATACTCAATATTAGTGTAAATGAAATATAAATATGAGTATATATATATATATATATATATATATATATATATATATATATATATATATATATATATATATATATATATATATATATAATGTTTAAATAATTGGTAACAAATGTAAATTTGTAAAATAAAAATATATGTATATATATATATATATACCGAAAAATATAAATAAATATATAATAATTTATGTTATTAAATAAAAGAAAATAAAATGCAAACAAATCTAGAATGTTCCATTAATTAGAAAAAAATAATAAAAAGGCCTAGGTCGGCCGAATTTAAAAAAATAAAAAAAAAAGGATTTTTATTAAAATAATTAAATTGTATTTATCTTGGAGCCCAAGCAATTAAATATCTATAAATAGGGCCTTAACCCCTCATTATTTTTCATTCACAAAAATTTGGGAGCACACACATAACCCTAATTTTTTGTAAGTTCTTTTTCTCTCATTTTTTTTCGGTTTTTCTTTTTCTTTTTTTTTTCTTTCGGTCGAACCCCAAAACAAAAACAAATAAATGTTTTTGCACTTCATAAAATTTTTCTAAACTCATGATAATTAGCTACATGATTAATAAGTTTTATAAAAATTAATTTTTTCAGATTTATGAGTTGATTTAACAATTTTATTTAATTTCTTTGTGTTTTCATTCGGTCGAAAATACATACATACATATATATATATATATATATATATATATATATATATATATATATATATATATATATATATATATATATATATATATATATATATATAATAATTATGTATTGAATTAATTAAATTATAAATTATGCATTTTAATTATTAATAAGTAATAAGAGATCTAGGAAAAATATATTTTCTGATATTTAATATGTTTTTATATTTTATTTAATTAAAACAGTTTCTTTAATATATATATATATATATATATATATATATATATATATATATATATATATATATATATATATATATACACGGTATACATTAATATATTTATAAAAAATAGGAAAAAGGCTATTTAAGCTATATAAATATTTTTTAGTAAAGTATGATATTTAACTTAATTATTTAGGTCAGAATATAATTTATAAAAATTAAATTCGAATTATGTGTTATTTAATTATGGAAACAAGGTGAAATTCGTAATTAAAATATATACAGTAAATAAAAATAAATAAATAATTTTTTTGAGTTCTTAATCTTTGTCTAGACCTGGGAAAATTATAAAAATTAATTTATGGGTCGATTTAAAAATTATTGTAAAATTTAACTCTTTAATAATGTAGATAGATGGTAATTAAGGAAATAAATATAAAATAAAGAAATATTTTATTTAATATTTTTCTACAGGTTAATTAACTGTAAGGAACTTATAAAGATTTTAAAAATAATTATTTATGTTTATTTAATATTTTATATAGAATTAAATTTGTTTTGTGATTAAATTAAGAATAAAAACAAATATAAATACAAATTTGTAATATAAATGTTTTCTTAAATTTTTCTACTGATTTTTATAACTAACTAAGACTATAAAAATTATGTATATCATTCTTAGGTATTTAATTAATTATTTAAGTACTTATAGATAATATTGAATTAATTATGTACTATATTACGAAGTATCTTGTAAATTAAACAACAAATAATATAACTAATTATGTTATATCTATTGTATGAGATAATGATTAGTATATAATAGATATTAATTAATCTAAGTTACTTGAATAATAGTGCATGAATAATTATAAAACTATTAATAGTTATATAATACTAATAGTTGTATAAACTTTTATTATATAGCTAAGTTAATTATATATATATATATATATATATATATATATATATATATATATATATATATATATATATATATATATATATATATATATATATATATATATATATATATATATATATATATATATATATATATATATATATATATAATTAACTTAGATATATAATAAAAGTTTATACACCTATAATATGTGAAGGTTATAATCAAGATAACGTGCACTATATACGAACCTCACCGCTACATATGGCCTAGGGTGGTCCTTGTTGTCTTATGGGAACCGCTTGTGGATTTTGAATGCCATGACATAGATTATGGTCAAGAATCCTGGGCGCTCAGTAATAACTAATCATTCAAGTGACTTGTATGATAGCAACGAGATTTGGAAAAGTTGTACAACGTCTTGCTAAAGATTATAACCCGAACTTTCTATAATTGGAAAGTTACTAAAAGTGAAAACTTTCCATAAATAGTAATTTTTTCGAAAATGGAATTTCTTTAGAAAATCATTATCATTAGTATAGTTTCTATACTTATAGACAACATCTGATCGTACGTATTATCTCTAGGTTGAGATCTCAATCACATTCTTCCGTTCAATTCATTTCTCTTGTGGAATATCTCTTCCGTGCTACTAAGGTGAACTCAGAGTCCCGTTTTTTACATATTTAAATGTATTTTATAAATCTTGGGGAGAGACACATGCTTACTTTAAATGATTTACAATTTAGACACAAGTGCCTAAACCTTTTGATATGCAACTTCATGAGACTTTTGTTAACTTGTATTGATTATATCTTTACATGCAAATCCCCGCTATAATATCATTAATTGCTGGAATTAAAATGTTGCAAGCTTAATTATTGTGAGTAGGCCTATTGAGAGCGACGTCTCTACCCATTGACCGATCGTCAAGGGGGTACATAATAATGATTACCGATACGCGCGCAGTGTCAGGGGTTTATGTTTAGCTCGATATTATAACTCATGGCATATTGAATATTTTCATGTTTTGAACTAAATCTTGTGGTCTAAAACTTATTAATTATTAAACCTACGATGTTCACTCAACCATTGTGTTGACATTTTAAGCATGTTTGTCTCAGGTGAAGAATAGCTTATGTGATGCCCTATGATGCTTGCTTGCTGTTGCATTGAAGTCCGCATTTATTTATATCTGATCATTTGTTAAACATTAATTACATTTGGGTTTACCATGTAAAACATTTTTTTTCCGCTGCAATTGAATTATTGTTTTATTTAAACGTCTCATTTAGAGTCGTTCTTGTTTATATAACTGTGTGATGGTATTGAAAAGTCATATTTACCCCAGGCCATATTTGGGGGTATGAAAGGTTGGTATCAGAGCCAGGTTTAATGCCGCTTATAAGCGGGTTAATCGTAGAGGGGGTTCTCACAGTGTAACCTGTGACGAAGCACCGTCTCTTGCCCCTCGCAAGCCAATATCGGTTGGGTGTCTTGCCGAGAGGCTGGCTGTAAAATCAGTGTCTGAGGTACGCTCAGTGGTCACCCGGACGGTACTGAGTGGGATTGTTCCCCACTCTGTAATACATATTGGTATCAGAGCATGATTTGTTATAGAGAACCAGGATTGCATTTATGTATGCCTTATGTGGTAGTTAGGGTGCCTTAGCAATCTTTAGGACTATGACCTTTCCTGGCTTAAGATTTTTGTGCCTTTCCTTATTATTTCCTTTTCGTGATTTTACGTCTACCTTAAAAAAATTCTGATTTCTCTCTTTCCTTTCTTTAGGATGTCGAGCCACAACCCGATCGTTATTTCTGACTCTGAAGAATCTGATATGGAGAGATGCGTTCACACTCCAGCTTATGGACCCGTTTCTCCACCAACATCTCCAATCTACCGACCGGCTACTCCACCCGCATCTATGGTTTACACGCCTGCCACTCCACCACGCTCATCGGTGAAGGAGGAACCTCATAATGACTATGATGGGGATGATGAGGGTGATGATGAAGAGATTGAAGAACATATTGAAGGTGAAGATGATTCTGAGGGGGAACCCGAGGAAGAGTCTGAACCCAAAAAGAATAAGTAGTTTGGGAACCATCTAATGAGGAGGTTGATCCGGCTTATGATGGTCTTGGACTCATATGCAGTTTAGAAGATGATTCCGAGGAAGAAGTTGAACCTCCTGTTACTAAGACTCCCTCACCTAAGAGGAAGGAGCCAGAAACTTCCGCTACCGATGGTGTTAGTTCATCCAAGAAACCGAAAGCTTCTGAGTTTGCTTACTCTGAGTATGACCATGCCTTGGTTAGGTGTGATATCATGAACCTACAAAATCGCACTGTAACCTTGAGAGATACGTTCCGCGAAGGTTTGGCTAAACTGGAGAAGCGCATCAACTATACAAATAGTGATGTGAAGAGAGTCTATGACAAATTCTCTGTGATGTTTGCTAGGCAAGAGAGAGCTCGACCACCAGCATTATGCATTGGTGGAATTAGAGAAATTTGTCATGTACTTCAAGGGGTACATTAAGGATCATTTCAAGCCTCCGTCATCTAAGAAAGATTAGTTCTTAGGATTTCTCATTTATTTCCATTTCCGTTGTTTATGTAAAGGCATATGCCTAAGTTACATTGGTTTTCTTTGATTCATGTAAAACTAGTGGTTTTTATGGTGTAATTCAAGTATTTTGATTCCATCTTGTTGCTTCTATCATCTATCATACCTTATTCCTATCTGTTTGGATATATCTGCTTGGTTGTATCTATTGCGTGAACCTTGTGCACTTATAAAACTATTCATTTATTAGCACCACAAACTCTTCAACTAATACTATATTTATGTATTGAAAAACGATGGCTCAATCAACCCGAGGTGCTACCAACGTTCCAAATGTCTCTTTGACTCCTGCACAATTCCAACAGCTGTTGGCTGCCGCTCAGGGTAACCATAACAATCAGCAAGGGAACAACCAAGGAAATCCTCCCACTTCTTACAGTTACAAAGAGTTTATGAATTGCAAGCCTCCGTATTTTAAGGGGAGTGAAGAAATTGTCGAGCTAACTCGTTGGTTCGAAAAGCTCGAATCTATCTTTCATATCTGTAACTGTGCGGATGCCGACCGAGCGAAGTATGCCACTTACACATTAAGTGGTCTTGATTTGACTTGGTGGAACGCCTATTCTCAAACTGTAGGCCTAGATGCTGATAATGCTATTCCATGGGCCGTCGTGAAGTGGATGATGACTGAAAAGCTCTGTCCGAGAAATCAAATCCAAAAGCTTGAGGTTGAGTTTTGGGAATTGAAGGTCAAGGGTACCGACATTGAAGCTTATACCAACAGGTTTATTGAGTTGGTTTCATTGTGCCCGGACATGGTACCCAACGAACAAAAGAAGATAGAACGATACATGGAAGGTCTTCCTGACGAGATTCGTGGGAATGTCATTGCTGCTAGTAAAGAGACTTTAGATGCAGTGATACTGATGGCTTAAAACCTCATGATTCATAAGAGGAGGAAAGCCGCGGCAAATAAGCAAGCCGAGGCTAAGACAAATGAAGGCAAAAGAAAGTTTGAACCTACTCAGGGAGTGAGCCAAGGTTCGAATAAGAAAGTTGCCGATAATTCAAAAAGAGGTTACTCTAGAAAACAACCTTTCTGTAATCGTTGTGAGAAACCCCATTCTGGGTGGTGCAAGGCTGAATGCACAAAGTGCAAAAAGATTGGCCATATAGCCAAGAATTGTAGAGTTGCAGTTTCTCCAACGGATACCCCTGCAACAAAAGCCAATGCAGTAGTTCCTACTTGTTATGATTGTGGCGAGAAAGGGCATTTCTGTAACCAGTGTCCGAAGAAAAACGGTAACACGGGAAATGCTAAAAGCCGAGCTTTTGTGATGACTGCTGAAGAAGCCCGTGATGATGATGAAGTGATAACGGGTACGTTTCTTGTTAACAACTTCTATGCTACTGTTTTATTCGATTCTGGTGCCAATAGAAGTTATGTATCTACTAAGTTTTGTGCCTTATTCACTGTAAAACCACAAGCCTTAGAAATTAATCGCCTTGTAGAAGTAGCAAATTGTGAGGACCCGTCCTTATCCACCTGGACGAAGTCATCAACATTTGGTCCCATTGCGATGATCGACTCCAAGTAATGTCTTTAAAATGAGCAAACGCACAGCGAAAGACTTAATTCGTACATGAGAATAAACATGCTTAAAAGTGTCAACCAAAAGGTTGGTGAGTTCATAGGTTTATCATAACAATCTTTTCAATATAATAATAGACCACAAGATTTCATAATCATAAACATAATACACTCGCAAGCGTATGTAAAGCATTCTAAGTGGTTGAGCACTTGGTAACCATACTTAACATTTAATCAACGTCGCATATTCCCTTTATTATGAAATCTCCCTACACTGTACCAAGTGTAGTAACGAAACGAAGTACTGTGCAACCGTTGAATACTGGTCGTCCAGTCCGGTTGGGGTTGTCAGGCCCGATAGATCTATCAACAGGATTCGCGTTTACAATACCCATGTAAATAGTAGTTACCAAGCTACAGGGAAATATGCCAGTGGTACAACTCAACGTAGATTATATTTTTAAGTACTTGTGTCTATTTTGTAAACATTTATAAAAGCAGCGCATGTATTCTCAGCCCAAAAATATATATTGCAAAAGCAATTAAAAAGGGAGCAAATGAAACTCACCTAATGTATTTTGTAGTAAAAATACATATGACGACATTGGACAACTAAACAATGCAGGGTTGGCCTCGGATTCACGAACCTATATCATTTATTTATTTTATTAATATACTTAATTGTAATCGAACAATATATATGTATAAATTTATTAGTTATATCATTTTTATATCAAAATACATATAGGTTTCTTATATTCATTTTGTATATGAAGGTATTAATTTTTGCTATGTTATATGTATTAATTATGATTATATATAAATATCATTTGGTTGTTAGAGTAGTATTTTAATAATACTAAGATAATATTTTAGGTGATAACAATAATAATAATGATAATACTAATAATAATGATAATAGTGTTAATAATTTCCATAAATGATAATATAAATGATAGTTTTTATAATAAATCTCATAATAATGATAATAGTAGTAGTTTTTAATAAAGTGAATAATTTAATAGTAATGGTAATGAAAATAACAATTTTTATATTAATACTTAATTTAATACTAATTATAATTATAAAAATATCTATTTTGTTAATTATGATAATAAGTTTAATTATAACTATACTAATAATAATGATGTAATTATTAATATTTTTGTCGATAATAACCATAATAATACTAATAATTTGTAAAGTGATACTAATAACAATATTTATAATAATTTGTATTATATTCATGATAATAATACTAATAATGATCATAATTATAATAATAGTAGTACATATAATAATAATAATAATAATAATAATAATAATAATAATAATAATAATAATAATAATAATAATAATAATAGTAACAATAATAAAAATAATAATAATAATAATAATAATAATAATAATAATAATAATAATAATAATAATAATAATAATAATAATAATAATAATAATAATAATAATAATAATAATAAATGAAAGAAAGAAAATAGGCTACCTTATCAGATTAGCTTTTTTAAAAAAAACTGTCGCTGCCAGGACTCGAACCCGAGACCTCTCGTTCACCCGCACCAACACTTAACCCTTGTTCCGTTTTCATTTTTCTGTTTTATAATACTCTTAAGTAAATATAACCTGTCTAATTTCTGACTCCTTCATCTTCTTTATAATTCGATCAGTTAATAGCCCGTTAATCATACCAGTTGATTAATCAAATACGTTTTAGGATTTATTGACACATACTAATGATTCAGTTTAGTTTTCAAATCAAATGAAACAAAAAAAAAATTGAATAACAGGCCTATATTGTTCGTTCTTGACTCCTCAAGAACCCAACTGAAATCTTGAATTTTAAAAGAGTTTTAGATCGTGACTTTCAAATGAAAAAGATTTGAAATAGTCATTAGAATCTATCTGGATGATCAATTGAAGTTAAAACATCAAAATTGACTTCTAATTTCTCTAAGAACAGGAGTTTGACTTTTTAAGAGATTAACTTTGACTCCAAGAATTACAACTCGTTAAAATGAATTGAGGGTTCGAATTTTGCAGAACGATCGTTCATAGGATCCTTAACAAAACTTCATTGTTACATCTCGTAATTAATTTCGAAATAAAACTTTTTAGAAAAATGAACACATCAGAGCACTAGCGTGTTCTTCCTGTTTTCTGTTTATATTTTAACGAAATAAGAGTTGTATCTGATAATCGTGTTTGACCATTGATAAAGTGAAGTTGAATTGTATTACTTAACAACTGTAAAGCATCGAGTTTTTATGGCAGAATAAGGTCGACAAGGAGATCATTCGTACAGATATTACAAGAAAATAAATAAACCACTTTAACATATAATTGGACTAATTGATTTCTGATACGTACTCAATTTTGGACAGAAACGAAAAATCTAATAAAGCATGATGGTGATGTGAAACTGAATCCTCTAATGTATCTATATAATCATCGAAATAAATATATCTGTTCAATAATGCTACATTGGTTTCTTTTATATATCCTAATTTATATATATATATAGATATAACCATATATTAGTAATTAAAATTAATCATTTTATATACTTGTATTAATATTACACTTAATATTATAAAAGTAATAGTATGATAATGATAATATTAGTACTTCTTAATAATTATATTTATGTATATATTTTTATTGTAACAATAGTTTAGTTATTCCAAGTTTTATTTTACTTTTAAATTTCGATTAATTAAAGTATACTTTATTAATTCAGCATATTATATATATATATATATATATATATATATACTTATTTTTATATTTATAATATACATACATATTAATGTACAAACCAATGTTCGTGATTCGTCGGGAGTAGTAGAAGGTTAATTGATTGCATTCAAAATTTTTAGATTCAGTTATTTAGACTTTGCTTCTCGTGTCGAACTCAAATAAGAATTAGGTTTAAATTTGATCGGAAATTTCCGGGTCGTCACAGTATCTACCCGTTAAAAAAAATTTCGTCCCGAAATTTGATCGTGGTCGTCGTGGCTGGCCATAAAAATATTTTCATGACGAATATGAGCTGATAAATAGAGTTTTATCATTATTGAATAGTATAGATAAATCAATTCGATTATTCGAAGAGTATGAGTGAAGCTGTCACATAAGAATGAAATGAGAAAATGAAGTCTTGTCATATCTTTTGACGTAGACATGATCGATTTCTAGAATTTAAGGGATTTAAAAAAAATCTTTGAAAACTTAAAGATTTGATTCTTCGGCGAATAAGGAAATTAAGATCTCTATAATTAATGCGAAAATCCTCCTTAATTTCTTTGCCTGGTATTTTCACTATAAATGAACTTCTTCCGTTCCATTACTTTCACCATTCTTATGCTTTCTTCCTGTATTCATACTTCCGAAATATTGTGGAAATGCTCCATCCAGTTCTGATTCTTGATCTTTTCCTAACTATCGTATATGTCATTCTTCTTTTCCATTTACCGCCGGAGAAATCTATTCATTTCTACTATTACCTTGGGGTTATTGTGTTTATCGTACTCCCGTGTATTTATATTGCTATACGCATTGATATACGCGGTTTGTAATTTCTATGTTGTTGTCGGGTTCTATATATTCCCTTATGTTTCGGAGCTCTTTGCCTTTTTCTTCTCTTCTCGACCTCCAGTAAAGCGAGTAACGGTCCAGAATTCGTAGATATAGAGTTTCGAATAGTTATAATGTTCTAAGCAGGGTGGAACGTGATAGCACTATATGATTTTCAAATTTATCAAAATTACAGAAGATAGAACTATCAAGAAAATATGTTCTTGATATGTTTATAGATTAGATAGAATGCAAGAGTCGTGTAACATGACACATGTTGACGTTATGGTCTGTGAATCATCACGTTTCATTAGAAACTCATCATGATTTACTGTAATATAATCACGTTGGCCGGGCGTCATTATATTATACTAACTCATGCTTCAATTTCCAACACTTCTCCGCAATTCATTCATAATTTATACTTAGATTTTTACAAAAATTTCCAATATAATGGAATACAGAAAGCACGAAAAGGTAGAAAATTTCGGACAAGAATACTTATGAAAATATCCTCAGAAATATCGAAGATATTTATGATGATATTTTGGAATTTCTAAGTTCGAAGGTTGGTGAAGAAATATTTTCCGCAAGATTTTAACATGATTTCGGAACAAGATATTCTTTAAAGATTTCGGTGGATTCATAATTACCTGGATTCTTTGAATATAGGGTTTGGTCCTTGTGTTTGTCCTTGGTCTCCTTCATGGTTAGCTAAATCCATTTTTCAGTAACAAATTTTCTATCGAGCGTTCTCAACATTCCATTCTTTATCATCAAACTCTTGGCCGTTTAGACCATCCACCATTTTTCTGTTTCCTCTGCATTTAATGCTACGATATCTGAATCGTCGGTTATTAATCCGAGGTGGTTTCATGAGAAATTGTGTTTTTAGATGATTAAACGATGATGGTAATATGGTAGAATATAAAAGGTTCCCTATTAATAATAAAGAGTACACATATATATCAAGGTTATAATAAGGTTGTTTCGTATGAAAAGTCGGAGTTGACTTGCTGGAGCTGTGACAAAATTTGCTTCTTTGAAAGGGATTACCAAATTATTTTGGGTAATAATAACACTAAAGGAATTAGCACAGCTACGTGTTAAACGTTTACTCAGTTTTCGAGAGTTTTTCAAGTGCATAACTATATGCAACAATCTTTTCTTCCGTAGATGAAGTGCGGCTGGTTCATCCTCTTGATTGAGGTGTTTTCAAGAGTCATGAAAAGTTTGAACGCAGATTGTAATCATCAAGATACGAATGAGGTTTAAGATGAAATCAAGTGGCAAACTTGAAGAATTATTTAGTTTCATATGTTATAATCAGTATTTTAATTCATTTTAATTATCCAATATTATTCGTCCACAGTCGATAGTCCATATTTAACAGTCCAATAGTTCATATATAGTTTAATATATAACATTCGAATTAATTAATACGTATCGTGACCCGTGTACCGATCTCAGTATTGATCACAACTCAAACTATATATATATATATTGGAATTAACCTCAACCCTGTATAGCTAACTCCGTCATTTGCATATAGAGTGTCTATGGTTGTTCCAAGATAAATATATAGATTGGTTAATATGATATGTCGAAATCTTGTATACGTGTCCCGTTATTTAAAGTGCGTAAAATAAATACAGAAATTAAATGACGATAAATAAAATTGCGAGAATGTAAATTGCGAGAAAGTAAATTGCGATAATTAAATGTAACCAGTTAGCTAGGAACAGTTAGCGTGGATTCTTAACAATATTTCAATTAGTTAATTCGTTTGTTTCTAACAAATTTTATTTTGTCCAATGTTTTCTTCGTTATGCCACTTGTTGGATTCTGATAGGTCAAAATCCAAAATGTAATTTGAATGGAAATGGTTGTTCTATGGTGAACGGATACGTATATCGGTAGTTGTAAGTAGGATAGTAAATGACCGTTGAATCAGATTCGAAAAATGTACAGTGTAACTTATTAATGTGAAATCTAAATATTCCTCGGGTACTACCTACCCGTTAAAATATTTTCATCATTAACAGTTTGTACGAAAGAATTTTTAATTACAATCTTTATGAAAATATACTTACATAAATATTTTCTTCAGATGAAATCATGGATTTAATGAGTCAATAAGATATTAAACTCATTTGATTTATCGTTAATACTAGATTACATAATCTCTAATACTTTAGAAATTACATAATCACCATGTCGAGCGACGATAAATGAGGTAGAACGATACGTAAAGTGAAGATAATCGATGTAGAACGATATGTAGAACGAAGATCATTCTCGAAGTATAGATGGTGATATTAAGGCGTATGATGTTGATATCCGAGATACAGATTGTGATGTTGAGGTTTACGACGCGGTTGTGATTGGGAGTGATAAGGGTATTGTTGGCGTTGATGTTGGTGGTAAAGATTTTGATATTGAGATGTGGGATGCAGATATTGATGTTGGTGATGGTGGTACTGGTTATGCTGCTGGTGCTGCTGCTGGTGTTTGTAACCTTCGCACCATATTCCCTAAAGCCACTACTCGAGCGCGAAGCTCGTTGACTTCTTCTATTATACCGGGGTGACTGTCGGTTCGGACGAGTGGATAAATAAGATCTAGAATTTGGTATAGTATATGATCGTGACGAGATACTCGGGAAATAAGAGAGAAAATGGTGTTTCGGACAGGTTCGCCGGTAAGTGCTTCAGGTTCTTCACCCAGAGGTGAATTCGGATGGTGGAAGGGATCACCTTCTTCATGCCTCCAATGATTAAGTAGGCTACGAACCCATCCCCAATTCATCCAGAATTAGTGATGACTAACTGGTTGATCCATTCCGGTTACACTGTCTTCGGAGCTTGAGTCGAAGTCCATATTGAATTAGCTGTGGGAATCTAAGGAATTTGAACTAGTTGCGAGTTCCATCTTGTACGGTTAGATAAAGGATTTTTCGATATGAGATGATTTTTGGATATCGGTTGATATTCTAATTACATAGAATACATGTATATATTACAGAAGATCCCGTAAATTCCGGAGGAAATTAAGGAAACGTGTCAGATAAAGTCTACAGTAACAGATACGCTAAGATATGAATTTATCTGTACACTATCTATCAAATAAGTGCAGGAAGTCGTGTCTAGACTTAGGAATGATAAGCATGTAATTTTCCACTAGAAATGATAAACAATACTTATAATATGCAGCTAAGGTCGAAGTCCAGACTTGCTAATGCATCCTAACAACTATCAATTAGACACACTAATGCAAGACCTGATTCGCTAGGACCAACGCTCTGATACCACCTGTGAGGACCCGTCCTTATCCACCTAGACGAAGTCATCAACATTTGGTCCCATTGCGATGATCGACTCCAAGTAATGTCTTTAAAATGCCCAAACGCACAGCGAAAGACTTAATTCGTACCTGAGAATAAACATGCTTAAAAGTGTCAACCAAAAGGTTGGTGAGTTCATAGGTTTATCATAACAATCTTTTCAATATAATAATAGACCACAAGATTTCATAATCATAAACATAATACACTCGCAAGCGTATGTAAAGCATTCTAAGTGGTTGAGCACTTGGTAACCATACTTAACATTTAATCAACGTCGCATATTCCCTTTATTATGAAATCTCCCTACACTGTACCAAGTGTAGTAACGAAATGAAGTACTGTGCAACCGCTGAATACTGGTCGTCCAGTCCGGTTGGGGTTGTCAGGCCCGATAGATCTATCAACAGGATTCGCGTTTACAATACCCATGTAAATAGTAGTTACCAAGCTACAGGGAAATATGCCAGTGGTACAACTCAACGTAGATTATATTTTTAAGTACTTGTGTCTATTTTGTAAACATTTATAAAAGCACTGCATGCATTCTCAGCCCAAAAATATATATTGCAAAAGCAATTAAAAAGGGAGCAAATGAAACTCACCTAATGTATTTTGTAGTAAAAATACATATGACGACATTGGACAACTAAACAATGCAGGGTTGGCCTCGGATTCACGAACCTATATCATTTATTTATTTTATTAATATACTTAATTATAATCGAACAATATATATATATAAATTTATTAGTTATATCATTTTTATATCAAAATACATATAGGTTTCTTATATTCATTTTGTATATGAAGGTATTAATTTTTGCTATGTTATATGTATTAATTATGATTATATATAAATATCATTTGGTTGTTAGAGTAGTATTTTAATAATACTAAGATAATATTTTAGGTGATAACAATAATAATAATGATAATACTAATAATAATGATAATAGTGTTAATAATTTCCATAAATGATAATATAAATGATAGTTTTTATAATAAATCTCATAATAATGATAATAGTAGTAGTTTTTAATAAAGTGAATAATTTAATAGTAATGGTAATGAAAATAACAATTTTTATATTAATACTTAATTTAATACTAATTATAATTATAAAAATATCTATTTTGTTAATTATGATAATAAGTTTAATTATAACTATACTAATAATAATGATGTAATTATTAATATTTTTGTCGATAATAACCATAATAATACTAATAATTTGTAAAGTGATACTAATAACAATATTTATAATAATTTGTATTATATTCATGATAATAATACTAATAATGATCATAATTATAATAATAGTAGTACATATAATAATAATAATAATAATAATAATAATAATAATAATAATAATAATAATAGTAACAATAATAATAATAATAATAATAATAATAATAATAATAATAATAATAATAATAATAATAATAAATGAAAGAAAGAAAATAGGCTACCTTATCAGATTAGCTTTTTAAAAAAAAACTGTCGCTGCCAGGACTCGAACCCGAGACCTCTCGTTCACCCGCACCAACACTTAACCCTTGTTCCGTTTTCATTTTTCTGTTTTATAATACTCTTAAGTAAATATAACCTGTCTTATTTCTGACTCCTTCATCTTCTTTATAATTCGATCAGTTAACAGCCCGTTAATCATACCAGTTGATTAATCAAATACGTTTTAGGGTTTATTGACACATACTAATGATTCAGTTTAGTTTTCAAATCAAATGAAACAAAAAAAATAAATTGAATAACAGGCCTATATTGTTCATTCTTGACTCCACAAGAACCCAACTGAAATCTTGAATTTTAAAAGAGTTTTAGATCGTGACTTTCAAATGAAAAAGATTTGAAATAGTCATTAGAATCTATCTGGATGATCAATTGAAGTTAAAACATCAAAATTGACTTCTAATTTCTCTAAGAACAGGAGTTTGACTTTTTAAGAGATTAACTTTGACTCCAAGAATTACAACTCGTTAAAATGAATTGAGGGTTCGAATTTTGCAGAACGATCGTTCATAGGATCCTTAACAAAACTTCATTGTTACATCTCGTAATTAATTTCGAAATAAAACTTTTTAGAAAAATGAACACATCAGAGCACTAGCGTGTTCTTCCTGTTTTCTGTTTATATTTTAACGAAATAAGAGTTGTATCTGATAACCGTGTTTGACCATTGATAAAGTGAAGTTGAATTGTATTACTTAACAACTGTAAAGCATCGAGTTTTTATGGCAGAATAAGGTCGACAAGGAGATCATTCGTACGGATATTACAAGAAAATAAATAAACCACTTTAACATATAATTGGACTAATTGATTTCTGATACGTACTCAATTTTGGACAGAAACGAAAAATCTAATAAAGCATGATGGTGATGTGAAACTGAATCCTCTAATGTATCTATATAATCATCGAAATATATATATCTGTTCTATAATGCTACATTGGTTTCTTTTATATATCCTAATTTATATATATATATATATAGATATAACCATATATTAGTAATTAAAATTAATCATTTTATATACTTGTATTAATATTACACTTAATATTATAAAAGTAATAGTATGATAATGATAATATTAGTACTTCTTAATAATTATATTTATGTATATATTTTTATTGTAACAATAGTTTAGTTATTCCAAGTTTTATTTTACTTTTAAATTTCGATTAATTAAAGTATACTTTATTAATTCAGCATATTATATATATATATATATATATATATATATATATATATATATATATATATATATATATATATATATATATATATATATATATATATATATATATATATATATATATATATATATATATATATACTTATTTTTATATTTATAATATACATACATATTAATGTACAAACCAATGTTCGTGATTCGTCGGGAGTAGTAGAAGGTTAATTGATTGCATTCAAAATTTTTAGATTCAGTTATTTAGACTTTGCTTCTCGTGTCGAACTCAAATAAGAATTAGGTTTAAATTTGATCGGAAATTTCCGGGTCGTCACACAAATGGTAAGATTATGAAAGTAGACAATGTGTATAAAAACTGTAATCTGGTTTTAGCCGACAAACATTTTAAGATCGACCTATTGCCAGTCGAATTAGGGAGCTTTGATGTAGTCGTAGGGATGGATTGGTTACGCCCATTAAGAGCCGCAATCATGTGTTATGAGAAAACCATTAACATACCTCTTGAAAATGGGGAAACCTTAATTGTTCAAGGGTAGATGAGTGGTTCCAAACTCAACATCATCTCTTGCATCAAGACCCACAAGTATCTAATGAAGGGATACCAAGCCATTTTGGCTCATGTTAAGGAAGTCGAATCGGAGGGGAAACGCATTGAAGATGTACCGATAGTTAGAGACTTTCCTGAAGTATTTCCTGATGACTCCCTAGTCTCCCTCCCCAATGACAGGTTGAGTTTCAGATCGATTTGACCCCAGGTGCTGCGCCTATTGCAAAGGCACCATATCGCTTAGCTTCATCTGAGATGAAGGAATTATCTAACCAACTCCAAGAACTTTTGGATAAAGGTTTCATTCGTCCTAGCTCATCTCCGTGGGGAACACCCGTTCTTTTCGTCAAGAAAAAAGATGGCACGTTGAGGATGTGTATTGATTACCGCGAACTCGACAAGCTAACCATCAAGAATCGTTATCCACTTCCGCGCATTGATGACCTGTTTGACCAGTTGCAATGATCAAGCATCTACTCAAAGATTGATCTTAGGTCCGGTTATCATCAATTGAGAGTCAAAGAAGCTGATGTTTCTAAGATTGCTTTTCGAACTCGTTACAGATATTATGAATTTCTTGTCATGCCATTTGGTTTAAAAAATGCTCCTGCTGTATTCATGGATCTTATGAACCATGTATGCAAACCTTATCTTGACAAGTTCGTGATTGTCTTTATCGATGACATTTTAATCTACTCCAAGAGCGAGAAGGAACATGAGCAACACTTGCGATTGATTCTTGAGCTCTTAAAGAAGGAACAATTGTATGCTAAGTTCTCCAAGTGTGAATTTTGGCTACGAACAGTTCAATTTCTCAGACATGTAGTTGATTGTAAAGGAATACATGTCGATCCGGCAAAAAACACTGCTATTCAAAACTGGGAAGTGCCTAAGAGTGCAAAACATATTCGCTAATTTTTAGGACTTGCTGGTTATTACCGAAGGTTTATCAAAGATTTTTCTATTCTAGCTAAACCTCTTACCAAGCTAACTCATAAGGGGAAGAAGTTTAAGTGGTCCGAAGAACAGGAATCTGCTTTCAAGATTCTGAAGGATAAATTGACCACAACCCCGATTCCATCATTACCTGAAGGTACTAAAGATTTTGTAGTCTATTGTGATGCCTCGAATCAAGGTTTAGGATGTGTTTTGATGCAACGTGAAAAGGTTATTGCCTATGCATCTAGACAGTTGAAGAAACATGAGGAGAACTATACCACACATGACCTGGAATTAGAAGTCGTGGTATTTGCACTAAAGCCGTGGTATTTGCACTAAAGATGTGGAGACATTACCTCTATGGGGTTAGAATCACGGTATATACCGATCATAAAAGTCTTCAACATATCTGTGACCAGAAGCAATTAAACATGAGGCAAAGGCGTTGGATTGAGTTATTAAATGACTACGATTGTGAACTACGATATCATACTGGCAAGGCGAATATAGTTGCCGACGCCCTTAGTAGAAAGGATCGTGCCAAACAAATTCAATTCTGAGCTTTAAATATACGTATTCATACGAATCTTACATCCCAAATTCGTGAAGCACAACTTAAGGCATTGAAGGAAGAGAATGTCCAGCTTGAAGGAATGAAGGGTCTCAAAAAGCAACTCGAACTCAAGGGAAACGGAACAATGTATTTCAATAACCGAATCTGGGTTCCAATTTTCAGAAATATTCGAGAACTAGTCTTGGATAAAGCACATAAAACTAGGTATTCTATTCACACGGGCTCTAGTAAAATGTATCACGATGTGAAAGAATTTTATTGGTGGCCTAATCTGAAATCTGACATTGCTGATTATGTGAGCAAGTGCCTTACTTGTTTGAAAGTTAAGGCCGAGCATCAAAAACCATCTGGTTACTTCAACAGCCGGATATTCCACAGTAGAAGTGGGAATGTCTCACTATGGATTTCGTTACTAAGTTGCCTAAGACTTCAAACGGTAACGATACTCTTTGGGTCATAGTTGATCGTCTTACTAAATCTGCACATTTCTTGCCGATCAAGGAAACTGACAAGATGGAGAAATTATCACAACTCTATATCAAAGAGATTGTCTCACGTCATGGGGTTCCTATCTCAATTATTTCTGTTCGCGACAGTCAATTTGTTTCTAGATTCTGGAAAACTTTTAGTCTACTCTTGGAACTCAACTCGACATGAGTACAGCTTATCATCCGCAAACTGATGGTCAAAGTGAATGAATCATTCAAACAATGGAAGATATTCTACGTGCTTGTGCTATCGATTTCGGCAAAGGTTGGGATAGACACTTGCCTTTAGCTGAATTCGCTTATAACAACAGCTATCACTCAAGTATTAAGGCTGCACCTTTTGAAGCCTTGTACGGACAAAAATGTAGATCCCCATTGTGCTGGGATGAATTAGAGGACATACATTTAACTGGTCCTGAAATTATTCATGAAACTACCGAAAAGATTGTTCAGATTAAGGAACGGTTAGAAACTGCCCGCAGCCGACAAAAGAGCTATGCTGATAAACGTCAGAAGGATTTTGAATTCCAAGTTGGTGATAAAGTCATGTTGAAAGTATCCCCTTGGAAGGGCGTCGTTCGTTTTGGTAAGCGAAGCAAATTAAGTCCACGTTATGTAGGACCTTTCAAGATTATTGAAAGAGTTGGTCCTGTGGCATATCGATTAGAATTACCCACTGAGCTTAATAATGTGCATGATGTATTTCATGCCTCGAATCTTAAAAAGCGTCTTGCTGATGATACACTTATTATTCCATTGGATGATATCCGCATTGATGATAAAATGCATTTTGTTGAAGAACCGATAGAGGTTATGGATCGTGAGGTTAAAGGCTTGAAACAAAGCTCTATTCCTATTGTTAAGATTCGTTGGAATTCACGAAGAGGCCCCGAGTATACCTGGGAATGTGAAGACCAGATGAAGCGGAAATATCCTCATCTTTTTCCAATCGCTGATACATCAGAGAAGTCTTCCTGAAACATCGGGACGAAGTTTAAATTAACAGGGAGGTACTATAACAACCCTCATTTTTCCACTCTAAAATGACTATAATGCCCCTAGGGTTTCATTGGTGTTTTGTACTTCTGTATTATAACTATTAGGGTTGTTATCCGGACGAATTAAATGAAGTAATTAATACTCGTCATTAATGAACTAAACCCTAAACCTAATCACTTAGTGTAAACCCTAACTATTTAATGTAACCCTAACCCTAACCCTAATAATAATAATATTATCATTATTACTATTATTATTATTATTATTATTATTATTATTATTATTATTATTATTATTATTATTATTATTATTATTATTATTATTATTATTATTATTATTATTATTATTATTATTATTATTATTTTATTATTATTATTATTATTATTATTATTATTATTATTGTTATTATTATTATTATTATTATTAAGTGTATACATTACATATTAAAAAGTATATACTCAATATTAGTGTAAATGAAATATAAATATGAGTATATATATATATATATATATATATATATATATATATATATATATATATATATATATATATATATATATATATATAATGTTTAAGTAATGGGTAACAAATGTAAATTTGTAAAAATAAAAATATATGCATATATATATATATATACCGAAAAATATAAATAAATATATAATAAATTATGTTAATTAAATAAAAGAAAATAAAATGCAAACAAATCTAGAATGTTCCATTAATTAGAAAAAATGGCCTAGGTCTGTCGAATTTAAAAAAAGAAAAAAATGATTTTTATTAATTAATTAAATTGTATTTATCTTGGAGCCCAAGCATTTAAAAATCTATAAATAGGGCCTTAACCCCTCATTATTTTTCATTCACAAAAATTTGGGAGCACATACAAAACCCTAATTTTTTTTGTAAGTTCTTTTTCTCTCATTCTATTTATTTTTTTTCGGTTTTTCTTTTTCTTTTTTTTATCATTCGGCCGAACCCTAAAACAAAAACAAATAAATGTTTTTGCACTTCATAAAATTTTTCTAAACTCATGATAATTAGTTACATGATTAATAAGTTTTATAAAAATTAATTTTTCAAATTTATGAGTTGATTTAACAATTTTATTTAATTTCTTTGTGTTTTCATTCGGTCAAAAATGCATATATATATATATATATATATATATATATATATATATATATATATATAATAATTATGTATTGAATTAATTAAATTATAAATTATGCATGTTAATTAATAATAGGTAATAAGAGATCTATGAAAAATAATTTTTCTGATATTTAATACTTTTTTATATTTTATTTAATTAAAACAGTTTATTTAATATATATATATATATATATATATATATACGGTATACATATATATATATTTATAAAAAATAGGAAAAAGGCTATTTAAGCTATATAAATATTTTTCCAGTAAATTATGATATTTAACTTAATTATTTAGGTCAGAATATAATTTATAAAAATTAAATTCAAATTATGATTTATTTAATTATGGAAACAAGGTGAAATTCGTATTAAAAATATATTTAGTAAATAAAAAAAATAAATAATTTTTCTGAGTTCTTAAACTTTGTCTAGATCTGGGAAAATTATAAAAATTAATTTATAGGTCGATTTAAAAATTATTGTAAAATTAAACTCTTTAATTATGTAGATAGAGGGTAATTAAGGAAATAAATATACAAATAAAGAAATATTTTATTAAATATTTTTCTACAGGTTAATTAACTGTAAGGAACTTATAAAAATTTTAAAAATAATTATTTATGTTTATTTAGTATTTTATGTAGAATTAAACTTGTTTTGTGATTAAATTAAGAATAAAAAACAAATATAAATACAAAATTGTAATATAAATGTTTTCTTAAATTTTTCTACTGATTTTTATAATTAACTAAGACTACAAAAATTATGTATATCATTCTTAGGTATTTAATTAATTATTTAAGTACTTATAGATAATATTGAATTAATTATGTACTATATTACGAAGTATCTTGTAAATTAAACAACAAATAATATAACTAATTATGTTATATCTATTGTATGAGATAATGATTATTATATAATAGATATTAATTAATCTAAGTTAAGATAATGATTATAGCTTGAATAATAGTGCATGAATAATTATAAAACTATTAATAGTTATATAATACTAATAGTAACTATATATATATATATATATATATATATATATATATATATATATATATATATATATATATATATATATATATATATATATATATATATATAATTAACTTAGCTATATAATAAAAGTTTATACACCTATTGAAGCGACCCGTCCTAATCCATCTAAACGAAGTCTTCAACAGTTGGTCCCATTGCGAGGTTCTGACCTCTATATGCCATGAACGACTCCATGTAATATGAGCAAATGCACAGCGGAAGATTTCTTTCATACCTGAGAATAAACATGCTTTCAAGTGTCAACCAAAAGGTTGGTGAGTTCATAAGTTTATCTAAAAACAATAAAATTCATCATTTTGATAGACCACAAGATTTAAATGCTGCATGGTACAAATGGGCCCGAATCCTATACCCACCTATAATGTACATGCGATATCTTTTAAATACAGTACACCTTTCTCGTGTACGAAATCATCTTTCATAAATCTTAGTAACCGTACACATATCTCGTGCACAAAAATAACATACACATAACCTGTGTATAAAATTATTCTCTCGATACATAACATTCACTTCAATTGGTGGCAATTATCATGTCCACATAATTCAATGGTGGCAATTATCATGTCCACATAATTCAATGGTGGCAATTATCATGTCCACATAATTCAATGGTGGTAATTATCATGTCCACATAATTCAACAGTGGCAATTATCATGTCCACATAATTCAATAATAATCCGCAGAACTTCTGTCTGCATAATAATTCATTCGAGGAATGTTTTGCTTGTGTCTATCTCGTCAAACATTTATAAAAGCATTTCATGTATTCGCAGTTCAAAATATATTTCAAAAGCATTTAATGAAGCAGTTGTAAAAACAGCCATGTATTCTCAGTCCCAAAAATGTAAAGAATAAAAGGGAGCAAATGAAACTCACCTATTGTATTTTGTAGTAAAAATACATATGGCGACATTGAACAAGTGTAGGTTGACCATGGATTCACGAACCTATAACATTTGTATATATATTAACACATATATTTGTAATCAAATAATTGTATATATATTTTAATATATTATTAATTGTAAGTTATTCTTATGTATATATATAATGTTTTAAAATTAATATTTATGTTTTTATGTGTGTTTATATTATTATTTATATTATCTTAAAATATTTTATATACTATATGTAATTTAATTATTATTATAATTAATAATATTTCATATAAGAATATAGTATGTAGTATACTCATATATATCTAAATCACTTTTGTTTATAAAATTAACAATTATAATACTGTTAAAATAAAGATAATAATACTAATACTTGGATAAAAAAAATGAAACATGATAGTTTCGCTAATAATGATTCTTTAAATAATAATATAGTTGTAAAAAAAATAATAGTTTTTAATAACAATACTAATAATGATAATATTAATAGTTTTTAACATAATGAAAGATTTAATAATAATGATGATAAAATTAATAAATTTGATATTAATACTTAATATCTAGTAGTAATAATAATAATAATAATAATTATAATTATAATAATAATAATAATAATTATAATAATAAAATAAAAACTACCTGAGGAAGGGTTTAAAAAGATTTGTGCCTCATGCGAGACTCGAACTCCCGACCACTTGAAAACCCAAACACCCTTGTAACCATTACTCCATTTCCGTTTTTCTTAACTTAATAACACCCGAATGTATATAAGTCGATTACTTAGCTGTCTCCTGTTTTTAGTCTGCTACTAACCCAATTAGTGTTCGGCCCACATTACAAAAAGGATCTCCCAACAGCCCTTTTCTGTTTTTAATTGATCCAATACTTCAATTTGTTTCACTTCCTGATAAATCTCAATCGGCCAAGATCAGATGTCGACATCCAAGGGTCTCGGTGCTTTTTTTTTTATCTATACATTTTTTTATATGCCTTTACACCTAACCTCACACTAACCCTTTCATCATTCTCTTTATATTATAATCATCTTGTGTTCATAAGCATCATTGCCAATCAATCTTTAATTAATAGAAACAAAAGAGTAGTTGCAGACTAGATCGAGGGAAATAAAAAAAATAAAGCGACAAGCAAGAGTTGAATGGGATTAGGAAGAGGAAAAACACAGCAGGTACAAAGGTCGTTTCATGATTTTTCCTCTTCTTCTTCGATCTTTAATATCTATTAAATAAATTTTATAGTTTGTCGATTTATTGTAAGAGTTGAAGAAACAGTAATATTCAGCATTAGTTGTTGCTGTTTCGAACAGTTTTGGAAACAGGTAGACAGTAAAATAGCTGCAGCAGCTTATAAATTTATCTGATAGTGTTTTTTGTTGTTGCCTTGAACGAGAAAACAGAAAGCAGAAGCTGAAACAAAAACCTGCTCGAATAAATATGGGGATGGTTGGTTATTTTCAATCAGATAGAAACAGGACAGGAGGTAAGAGCCAACATAGCAGGTGAGGGTAGGTTTAAAGATTGAAGGTGGTGATGTCGGGTTTGTATCGAGCAAATATTGCAATCAAGAGTGGTGATCTTGTTTAATCAAACTTTTGATATGTGGAACACAAGACAGACAAAAAATAAAATAAAAAAATAATCAATGATTATTGCTGTAAGTGTATGTATATTCGATACAGAAGGTGGGTAATCAAGTAATCTCCCAAATGAGTTGAAGTAATCGTTGTTTTATAGTCTGTTATAGTCGACAGGTGAATGAATCAGATCGTACGAAGGAAATAAAAAAATGGAAAGCAGAATGGGTTGTTCAACAGCTTTTGTTTCTTGTGAATTTGATTGGTACGAATTTGGATATTGTGAATCAATTAACAACAGATTGAAAGTGATATACAGCAAATCACGAATTTTCTGTGTTTATAAATATGTATATACGGTGTATATATTTATATAATTCAATATATGTATTGAATAAATATATAACTGTATTTATCTACAATATGTATTTGTATATATGTATATACCTGTAATTGTTGGGATTTAACAAGTTGCATAATACTTAAAACCTTTTAAGAATCAAATTAAAGCGGAAGCATGAAAATATTACCGATTGAACTTGTTAATCTTTAACCTTTTAAAGTTAAATCCCAATTAGGATCAAGTTGTGAAATAAGCTTACAAACTACAAGCAAGAATAAGATGTTATACCTATTCCAAGCTAGTTGAAAGTGATGAAGATGATGATGTTGAATGGAGCTTCAAATGTATGAAACCTCAAGAGATTATACCCCAAACTTATGCACCAACACCTTAGCTTTGATTAGGATTTTATTGACACTTGATAACAAGCTTGCAAGGAAGAAAATGAACCCACTTTTGACCTCCAAAGGCCACGGCCTAACAGCAACAAGAAGAGAGAAAAATGCAGTTTTTTTGCTTGTTATTTTGATGTGTACTTGCATGTGTGTGTAACCTTGAGTCAAGGAACATGTTTATAGATATATGGAAAAGCATGGGCAACTAAAGATTGGAATCTCTAGCATGTGCATCTCATTCCCTATGCCACTTCTCTTTCATATTATAAAATAAGTTTTATAAAAGTATTAGATTATATAAAACTCTTTATAATACTTCCATATATATATAATTGTCATGTACATTTATTTTTATAAAACCAAAACTTTATAAAATGTAACATAACAAAATAAATTATTTAACCTATAAATAATTTAAACTCTTGTTATATATATAAATTAATCCATAATTTATATATATATATATACACATCAAGTAATATTTCAGAAAACCATTTTTCTTAAAGTTCAAGTGTCGCGTATTTGATCAACGAACCAATCGTTAAAATCGAAGACGAATAAGGTGTCGGTAAGTTTGTTATTGGGTATGACCCGACTTGGATCATAACACGTCAGCCACGTTAATTTAATATGTCTCTCGGGCATACGAAATACCTTCAATCTCCCACTTGCACGAGAAACATAAGAAATTAATGCAAGTGATGGATACAGCCTAACACACTGTCCATCACCCCTAATATGTTATGACTTTGTGCCATTCAATAACATCATCCCTTTCGAGTTCCCATCTCGAATATGAATAGGTGAATCTTTCATTATTTCCTTTCATCCTAGATGTCATGTTAAATCCAAGAGATACAGAGTGATCACTCTCTTATAGATTTAACTTTTCAGGCCTTAGACATCTGACTCTCAACGAATAAGAGGGACAAATTCCATCTTGACTACATACGTCCTAGATATACACTTTGTAATATACCTGAGTTCTTCCTTATGTACTACCATGTTTCAGAATAGCGAAGGAAAGAATCAAGGCACAGTACTTGGTGAATATCCGAATCCAATATGTATCTCAGGTCAGAGGATACAATGATATTCGCCTTTACTCAAGATTACATGTGATCAACCACAAAGGCTCTATACAGTAATTCTTGAGAGCGGGTCTTCCAATATTTGTTTCCCACAAATATCTATGAACCTTGGTTGCAACCTTGCCCCACATTCAACCTATGAATGTATACCAATCCAAGTTCATAATAGTCTAAACCTCACACTTGTTCCCACAAATGTGATCGACTACGGAAATTTAGAATAATTGCTTATTCATGGATGAAATATGCAAAATAGGAACATAACTCAAATAAATTAACACCATAGTTATATTAATGAGTTTGAATAATTTCGTTCCGGTACAATACATAAAATAGATCATATCCAATCACTAGAATATCGAAGCCCTAATGCACAAACATGTCCCTCATGTTTTGGCCCATGTAAAAGCTTCGTGAGTGGATCCGCAACATTTTGATCTGTATGAACTTTGCGAATACATATCTTTCCTTTTTCAACTTCATCCCTTATGTAGTTGAATCTCCGCTCAATGTGACGAGTCTTTTGATGGGCACGAGGTTCCTTGATTTGAGCAATCGCACCCTCGTTGTCACAAAAGATCTCAAGAGGGTCCTGAATGGAAGGGACCACTCCTAAGTCGTCGATGAATTTCTTCATCCATGCAGCTTCCTGTGCTGCCAATGAGGCGGCAATGTACTCCGACTCTGTAGTGGATAACGCAACAACTTCCTGTTTCGAACTCTTCCAAGAGACCGCACCACCATTTAACATGAAGACATAACCGGATTGTGATCGAGAGTCATCTCGATCAGTTTGGAAACTCGCGTCCACGTAACCTTTTACAGCGAGTTCCTCCTCACCAGACCCATATATTAGAAACATATCCTTAGTCCTCCTAAGGTATTTCAATATGCTTTTAACAGCAATCCAATGACTATTTCCTGGGTTATTCTGGTATCTACTTGTCAAGCTTAGAGCGCATGACACATCCGGTCTAGTACATATCATTGCATACATGATAGACCCAATAGCAGATGCGTATGGGACTTTCTTCATTCTCTTTTGTTCATCTTTCATGGCAGGACACTGAGATGAACTGAGAACGGTTCCTTTTTGAATAGGTACCAAACCTCTCTTAGAGTTTTCCATCTTGAACCTTTTCAAGATTTTATCAATGTATGTACTTTGACTTAAACCTATCAATCTCTTGGATCTATTCCTATAGATCCCTATCCCCAATATGTATTGTGCATCTCCAAGATCCTTAATGGAGAAGCAACTCTTTAGCCAAGTTTTGACTCCTTGCATTGTGGTAATATCATTCCCAAATAATAATATATCATCCACATATAGTACAAGGAACATGATAGTGCTCCCACTAGCTTTCTTATATACACAAGCTTCATCACCATTTTTAATGAAGCCAAATTTCTCGGCTTCCTCATTAAAACGATGATTCCACATTCTAGATGCTTGTTTCAATCCGTAGATTGACTTCTTTAACTTGCATACCCTTTTAGGATATTTTGGATCAACAAAACCTTCAGGCTGAACCATATAGACATCTTCCATAAGATATCCATTTAGGAAAGCGGTTTTGACATCCATTTGCCATATTTCATAGTCGTAGTGAGCAGCAATGGCAAATAATATCCTAATAGACTTTAGCATTGCCACTGGCGAGAAAGTTTCATCATAATCAACCCCTTGAGTTTGAGTGAAACCTTTTGCTACAAGTCTAGCTTTATATGTATCCAAGTTTCCATGTATGTCGGTTTTCTTCTTGAAAAGCCATTTGCAATCAACTAGTTTAGAGCTAGGAGGTTGCTCAACAAGTTCCCACACTTGGTTTTCATACATGGATTGCATCTCGGCGTTCATGGCATCCTGCCATTTATCTTTATCAATCCTTGATAAAGCATCTTCGTAGTTTGTCGGTTCATCCAAATCAACCGTATAGCAACCATCCACGAGAAACCCATATCTCTCGGGAGGATTACTAATCCTACTAGATCTTCGAAAGTCTTGTGTACCCTGATCATCCACTTGATCATTTTCAACATCCTCATGTTGAGTACTAGTGCCAACCAATTGTGTATCATCGGCTTGATCTTGTACCTCTACAAGATCTATCTTCCTTTCACCATCACCTTCCATAAGGAACTTGGTTTCTAGGAATTCCGCTTTCCGAGCAACAAATACGGTTTGCTCGGATGGATCATAGAAGTAATATCCCATGTCATCTTTGGGATATCCTATGAAGATACACTTTGTGGATCGAGCATGTAGCTTATTAGCTATATAACGCTTAGGATAAGCTTCACATCCCCATACTTTTAAGTATGATAGAGAAGGAGGTTTTCCAAACCACATCTCGTGAGGAGTTCGTTCCACTTTCTTGGTTGGGGCCATATTTAAAATACGAGCCGCGGAGCTTAGACAATAACCCCAAAATGATAGAGGCAACGAGCTTCTTGCCATCATAGATCGAACCATATCCATTAGGGTTCGGTTCCTCCTTTCGGAAACTCCATTAAGTTGGGGTGTTCCGGGTGGAGTAAGTTGTGAGATAATCCCACAACTCCTAAGATGATCTTGGAAGGCATCGCTTAGGTATTCACCTCCTCTATCAGTACGAAGTACCTTAATTTTCCTATTGAGTTGATTTTGTACTTCGTTTTGATATTCTTTGAATGCTTCAAACGTTTCGTCCTTGTGTCTTAATAAGTAGACATACCCGAAACGACTAAAGTCATCAATGAAAGTAACAAAGTATCTTTCACCATTCCTAGTCATGGGTTTAAAGGGTCCACATACATCCGAATGTATTAATCCCAATAAATCTTTAGCCCTTTCATAAGTCCCTTTGAAAGGTGCTTTAGTCATCTTGCCTTGTAAACAAGATTCACATACATCAAACGAATCCATTTCATTTGATTTCAAAAGTCCATTCTTTTGAAGTGTATGCATTCGGTTCTTGTTTATGTGACCAAGGCGACAATGCCATAAGTAGGAATCACTCAAATCCCTTTTGAGTTTCTTGGTGCTTGTATGGTACATTGAGCTACTAGATAATGTGTCATCGTGAACCAATTCATAAATTCCATTTGAAGGTGAAGCCTTGAAATAGAATACATTATCTAAATAAAAGTGGATATCATCATTAACAAAATTAGGATTAAAACCACATTGTTTCAAACGGGAAACAGAAATAATGTTTCGACATAAGTCGGGTGCATACAAAACATCATTCAAAATAAGTTCCAAGCCACTTGGAAGTTTTAACACAAAGTCTCCTTGAGCTTTCACTTGCACTTTAGCTCCATTCCCCATGAAGAGACTTGATGTTCCCGTTTGCTTGTTACTTCTTTTGAACCCCTGCAAAGAATTGCAAATATGAGTCCCACATCCAGTGTCTAATACCCATGTATTAGAAGAAGTAATACTAAGCTCTATATATACCATATATATATTACCTGAGGTTTGCCCCGCATCCCTCTTGTCCTTCAACTCCTTAAGATAAATCGGACAGTTTCGTTTCCAATGACCCATCTCACCGCAACCGAAACATGGGTCTTCCTTGGGGTTTGCCTTCTCGGCTACCTTTTGCTTCTTAGCTTTGTTCTTGGTTGGGGTAACCATCTTCCCCTTCCCTTTGCCTTGATGGGCGGGTCCTTTCCTCTTAGCCACCTTTGGCTTAGAGGTGTTACCTTTGGATCCACCTTGATCGATTGCTAACACGGGTAAAGCCCTTTTACCCATACTAGTTTCCGCCGTTCTAAGCATACCGTGAAGCTCACCTATGCTCTTATCCATCCCATTCATATTGTAATTAATTACAAATTGATCAAACCTTTTTGATAGGGAGTTAAGGATAAGATCGGTGGCTAACTCATTGGATATGTTTAGGTTAAGTCGGTTAGCACGATCGATAAGGCTTTTCATCTTGAGTACATAAGATGAAACCGATTGGGTATCGTCCATACGACAAGCATGTAGCGCCCGAACCGTTTCGAAGCGCTCGACACGCGCTTGTTGGAGAAACATCTCCTTCAATTGCGTTATCATGTCGTATGCACTATGGTGCTCGAAATCCTTTTGGAGTTCGGGTATCATAGTCCCAAGCATTAAGCATGAGACTTGAAGGGAGTCGTGGCAATACTTATCGTAAGAGGCCATTGCCTCCACATCATTCTCATCCGGTTGATCGGGAATGGGGTCCTCAAGCACATACATTTTATCCTCTTGTTTGAGGACAATCCGAAGATTGCGGAACCAATCCATAAAGTTGGTATGGTTGAGTTTGTCTTTCTCTAAGAGAGACCTTAATGATAGGTGGTTTAGGTTAAGTGGTGCGTTTGGAATGTTGTTGTTGTTATTGGCGGCCATCTACAAAATTAACAAAGTTCGTTTAAGTATCGATTTTAATTTAACATTCAATACCCTTTTAAATTTTAATTGACTTATTAAATATTAGAATCCAACGGTAAATCAAATTTCGGTTAGGTGACCTTTATCCCGTTATTTGATTTAGCTAGGTAGTCATTATATGACAATTGCAATCCTTTTGCAACTTCTAAGTTATGGGATCATGCAATCCTTTTGCATGGCATATTTATCCCATCAACGCCTATTTGTTCATCATGCTTCGGTGACCCTAAGTTCATGATTCCCAAATCAAGTCGTCCTACTTGTGTAAACATGTAGACTTAACATACAAGTGGTTAGGTGACCTTTATCCCACATGTATGCGAAGTGTACCTTATTCATATTAGTTCGCTCATGATGGTTAGGTGACCTTTATCCCATCAAGAGTTTCCTAATACGTCTAAGTGTTTCCACAAAAGGATGGCGTTTAACTTGTTTGCCTTGTTAATAAGGGATTTTAAGTTTTCATTAATTCTAGTTTGAGAAAACTTTTGCACCATACACCAACATGCATTTAGTGTATGGTTTATTTGAAAATCCATTTTCATGTTAAAGCCAATTTTATTACTTTGATATAAACCATTTTATATGTATGATCCTTATCATGTTCTTAATAACCGATTATTAATGTGCTTTTAGCCGTTTTTAATTTAACCATTTAAATTGACGTTTTGCATGTCGTTAATAATGTCAATTTTAACCAATTTAAATTGCCATTTTATTTTGTTGTTAACTTGTGTGATTAACTTGTAGCATACAAACATACAATCCACATAATCATACAAAACAACCACGCATGCAAAACAAAGATGTTCACAATCTAGCCATTTTGGTAGGCATTTGTTTAGCCGAAAACAAATGCCACCGGTTAAGGGGTTATAACACAAAGTAAGAGATTTCAAAATCTCCCACTCAATCTTGCATCCAAATGCTTCTTCATGTGTTCTTCAAGTCTTCATCATCTTCATCATTTTACAAAATATATCCTAATACATTTTGTCTAGAAAATGAAAATACAACCTAATCTATTTTACATACCAAATAAAAAATAAATTACATAACCAAATGAATATTATTACAAACCAATTGAATAAATATTATTACAAACCATAAGAATGAATTAAATCAACCAAACATACATGCAACCATACACAAGGTCAAGGCTAGGATTGTGAACAACATGCAACCAAAATTTGAACCAAATAAAGAGCCCAAAACCCATTTTGGGACTCCTATAATTCGGCCCAAAATACACACCCACCCAAAACCATAAATTTTTGCATTTTACAATCATGCATGTACATAAAATGCAAAGTTATGGTGAGTTCAAAAACCATCTCGAAGCATATTTCAACAACTTCGGCTCTAGATACCATTGTTGGGATTTAACAAGTTGCATAATACTTAAAACCTTTTAAGAATCAAATTAAAGCGGAAGCATGAAAATATTACCGATTGAACTTGTTAATCTTTAACCTTTTAAAGTTAAATCCCAATTAGGATCAAGTTGTGAAATAAGCTTACAAACTACAAGCAAGAATAAGATGTTATACCTATTCCAAGCTAGTTGAAAGTGATGAAGATGATGATGTTGAATGGAGCTTCAAATGTATGAAACCTCAAGAGATTATACCCCAAACTTATGCACCAACACCTTAGCTTTGATTAGGATTTTATTGACACTTGATAACAAGCTTGCAAGGAAGAAAATGAACCCACTTTTGACCTCCAAAGGCCACGGCCTAACAGCAACAAGAAGAGAGAAAAATGCAGTTTTTTTGCTTGTTATTTTGATGTGTACTTGCATGTGTGTGTAACCTTGAGTCAAGGAACATGTTTATAGATATATGGAAAAGCATGGGCAACTAAAGATTGGAATCTCTAGCATGTGCATCTCATTCCCTATGCCACTTCTCTTTCATATTATAAAATAAGTTTTATAAAAGTATTAGATTTTATAAAACTCTTTATAATACTTCCATATATATATAATTGTCATGTACATTTATTTTTATAAAACCAAAACTTTATAAAATGTAACATAACAAAATAAATTATTTAACCTATAAATAATTTAAACTCTTGTTATATATATAAATTAATCCATAATTTATATATATATATACACATCAAGTAATATTTCAGAAAACCATTTTTCTTAAAGTTCAAGTGTCGCGTATTTGATCAACGAACCAATCGTTAAAATCGAAGACGAATAAGGTGTCGGTAAGTTTGTTATTGGGTATGACCCGACTTGGATCATAACACGTCAGCCACGTTAATTTAATATGTCTCTCGGGCATACGAAATACCTTCAGTAATACGTATCATTACATATATCTGCTGTACATGTAGCATATGTATATATCTATTTTATGTAAATCTTTTATTTAATAAATCTAATTATAATCATAATACTCTTAATATTATAATAATACCAATGATGATATAATAATAATAACGATGTTATTATTAGTAATGATAATAATAATAAGTAAAAATTTATAACGATAATGTTATTAATAATATTAATGTCATTTATTTTAATGTTATTTTTATTAATAATAATAATAAGGCTAGTAATATATGTATCAAACTTCATATCTATATGTTATATATTGAAAATATTACTATTAAAAATACTGATTTTAATATTAATTTTAATATTGACAATAATAAAGAAAGTAATACTAATATTAACATAGCAATTATATTTCTGACTTGTGATTAAACTTAACATATAAGTATTACATATTATTAATTATGTAATACTTAGTAAAAATATATATTATATAATAACATATTTGAATATTTATTATTTATATATTTTTATATATATCACAATGTACATATTAATTATGTATAGAAATCATATGTATATATTTTCAAATTACAGTATTTATATTTATGTTTTATTACATAGATAAATGTATTAATTATGTATATAATGAAGTAAATAAACTTATTTAATACTTTGTTGGCAAATAAAAATCATTTACATTAAATTTACCTTTTATAATTAATTAAACAGTTTCAAATGACAAGTTTTAAATTATTAGAAATTATCTTTCATATTAAATGAATCATATAATAGTATAAGTTATAATATATATAATTAATTACATATATCATTATTTATATATACATTTCCATTTACAATTAAAGGTTCGTGAATCCTCGGAATGGTCAAAGGTCAAATGAATCTATACAAATTCAAAAATTTGGAGACTCATCATTACAGACTTTGCTTATTGTGTCGAAATCATATAAAGATCAAGTTTAAATTTGGTCGGAAATTTCCGGGTCATCACACCTATAATATGTGAAGGTTATAATCAAGATAACGTGCACTATATACGAACCTCATCGCTACATATGGCCTAGGGTGGTCCTTGTTGCCTTATGGGAACCGCTTGTGGATTTCGAATGCCATGACATAGATTCTGGTCAAGAATCCTGGGCGCCCGGTAACAACTGATCATTCAAGTGACTTGTATGATAGCAACGAGATTTTGAAAAGTTGTACAACGTCCTGCTAATGATTATAACCCGAAGTTTCTATAATTGGAAAGTTACTAAAAGTGGAAACTTTCTATAAATAGTAAATTTTCCGAAAATGGAATTTCTTTAGAAAATCATTATCATTAGTATAGTTGCTATACTTATAGACAACATCTGATCGTACGTATTATCTCTAGGTTGAGATCTCGATCACATTCTTCCATTCAATTCATTTCTCTTGTGGAATATCTCTTCCGTGCTACTAAGGTGAACTCATAGCCCCGTTTTTTTTGACATATTTTAATGTATTTTATAAATCTTGGGGTGAGACACATGCTTACTTTAAATGATTTACAATTTAGACACAAGTACCTAAAATTTTTGATATGCAACTTCATGAGACTTTTGTTAACTTGTATTGATTATATCTTTACATGCAAATCCCCGCTATAATATCGTTAATTGATGGAATTAAAATGTTGCAAGCTTAATTATTGTGAGTAGGCCTATTGAGAGCGACGTCTCTACCCATTGACCGATTGTAGTGACCCAAACTTTTTCGAACCTTTCCATGATTATATATTTAATGAAAACTATATTTGCATGATTAAATGTTTCCAACATGATTAAGCAATCAAACTTGTTAAGACTTGGTTAACTGAAACAGAAATTATATAAACGTTTGACTACCTAGTTTGACCGATGATTCAAGAACGTTATAATGTGTATATGACATGATGATATATATATGGATATATATATATATATATATATATATATATATATTAAATATATATATATATATATATATATATATATATATATATATATATATATATATATATATATATATATATATATATATATATATATATATATATATATATATGTTTAACATGATATAATGATAATCAAGTATCTCATTAAGTATATTAACAATGAGTTATATACCTAAAAATGAGACTATTGACGTAAGAAACTCGAAACGATACATATAATGATTATCGTTATAACAACGTCTTATTAAATATATATGAATAATATTAAGATATTGTTACACTATATTTAACATGATAAAATGATAAGTAAATATATCATTAAGTGTGTTAACAATGAACTACATAAGTAAAAAAAAAAGACTACTAACTTAAGGCTTTCGAAACGAGACATATACGTAACGATTATCGTTGTAACGATATTTTAATGTATATATATCATATTAAGATATATTCATACATCATGTTAGCATGATAATAGAATAATTTAACATCTCATTACATATAATAAAAATGGATTAACAACATTAAATGAGATTGTTAACTTAAAGGTTTCAAAACAACACTTACATGTAATGAATATCGATGACTAAACGACTCCATTAAAATGTACATACAGGTAATGTATTTGAATGTATTTGAACACTTTTGAAAGACTTCAAGACATATATCAAAGTACTTCCAGTTAACAAAAATACTTACAATTGCATTCTCATTCATTTTAATCAACAATTCTACTCGTATGCAACCGTATATTTACTCGTACAATACACAGCTTCTAGATGTATTTACTATTGGTATACACACATAAAAATCTGCACCTTAGTAGCCCATGTGAGTTATCTAACCATGTGGGAACCATCATTTGGCAACTAGCATGAATGATTACACAAAATTACAAAGTAATGTGACCTTATAATGGCATGAAGAGTCACGTTTTTGGTGTACTTCCATAACACCTTCATTTTTCAATTTTCATGCATCAAATTACTCTCTCAAACTCCCTCTCATTGTTCTAAGTGTTCTTCAGCCTTTTCATCATAAACTAGTTCAATCTAGCTCATAAATCCATACCTAAACCAACACATAAAACAACTACTCAAGAACACATCAAGAACACCTTCAAGTTTGCTAGCTTACTTCCAACCTTACAAATCCATTTCAAGTGATCATCTAATCTCAAGAAATATTTCTTATTTATAGTAAGATATCTTTCTAAATCAAGGTAATATTCATATTCAAACTATGATTAAATTTCTATAACTATAACAATCTTATTTCGAGTGGAAATCTTACTTGAACTTGTTTTGTGTCATGATTCTGCTTCAAGAACTTTCAAGCCATCCAAGGATCCTTTGAAGCTAGATCCATTTTTCTCATTTCCAGTAGGATTTCCTACTAAACTTAAGGTAGTAATGATGTTCATAACATCATTCGATTCATATATGTAAAACTGTCTTATTCGAAGATTATAACTTGTAAATCACTAGAACATAGTTTAGTTAATTCTAAACTTGTTCGCAAACAAAGTTAAACCTTCTAACTTAACATTTAAAATCAACTAAACACACGTTCTATATCTATATGATATGCTAACTTAATGATTTAAAACTTGGAAACACGATAAACACCGTAAAACCGGACATACACCGTCGTAGTAACACCGGGGGCTGTTTTGGGTTGGATAATTAAAAACTATGAAAAACTTTGATTTAAAAGCTATACTTATGGGAAAATGATTTTTCGTTTGAACATGTTAATATATCCAAAAATCAAGGTTAAACACAAAGTGAAAGTATATTTTTAAAAATGGTCATCAAGATGTCGTTCTTTCGACGGAAATGACTACCTCTTACAAAACAACTTGTAACTTGTATTTCTGACTATAAACTTATACTTTTTCTGTTTAGTTTCATAAATTTCAGTTCAATATGAAACCATAACCACTTAAATCACTCAAAACGGATTTAAAACGAAGAAGTTATGGGTAAAACAAGATTGGTAAAAATTACTTATTTTAGCTACGTGAAACTTTATAACAAATCTATTCCAACCATAATTTAATCAACTTATATTGTATATTATGTAATCTTGAGATACCATAGACACGTATACAATGTTTCGACATATCATATCGACCCATCTATATATATATTTCGGAACAACCATAGGCACTCTATATGCAAATGATGGAGTTAGCTATACAGAGTTGAGGTTGATTCCAAAATATATATATATATATATATATATATATATATATATATATATATATATATATATATATATATATATATATATATATATATATATATATATATATATATAGTTTGAGTTATGATCAATACTGAGATATGTATACACTGGGTCGTGGATTGATTCAAGATATATATATTAAATTATTCATGTACGATTAATTGTGGACTACTAACATTGGACTGCTAACTGGACAACTTAAATCATCAACACGTAATAAAGAAAATGTTGTGAATATATTTCGATCATACTTTGATATATATGTATATATTTGTTATAGGTTCATGAATCAACCTCTGGCCAAGTTTAATTCTCGACGAATTGATAATCGATGAAAGTGAGTTATAGTCCCATTTTAAAAATCTAATAATTTTGGGATGAGAATACATGCAGTTTTATAAATGTTTTACGAAATAGACACAAGTAATTGAAAACTACATTATATGGTTGAATGGTTCAAAGCCGAATATGACCCTTTAAACTTGGTAGCCTAAGAATTAGGGAACAGACACCCTAATTGACGCGAATTCTAAAGATAGATCTATGGGCCCGACGAACCCCATCCGTTGTAGCGGATGCTTTAGTACTTCGATTTATTATACAGACGAGAGGATTCTATTTTGGGGATATTCTATATGCATCTTGCTAATGTCGGTTACCAGGTGTTCACCATATGAATGATTTTTATCTCTATGGAGTTTGCGAAATGCCTGATATGAGATGGTTGTTATGAAAAATGAAATCTTGTGGTCTATTATTACAATTTGTTATATATATTAAACCTATAACTCACCAACATTTTTTTTGACGTTTTAAGCATGTTTATTCTCAGGTGATTATTAAGAGCTTCCGCTGTTGCATGCTAATTTAAGGACAAGATTTGGAGTCAGCATGCTTGTATAATAATGTTTAAAAACTGCATTCGAAGACTTACTTTGTTGTATAATATTATTGTAAACCAATATGAATGATCGTGTGTAAAACGTTATCTTTTAGATTATCATCACTTGATAATCTATGTTATGGTTTTTGAACCTATGTCGATAAAATAAAGGTTACGCTTTGTTTTAAAAACCAATGCAGTCTTTGAAAAATGTCTCATATAGAGGTCAAAACCTCGCGACGAAATCAATTAATATGGAACGTTTATCCTCAATATGAACTGGACATTTCAGTTGGTATCCGAGCGTTGGTCTTAGAGAACTAGAATTTTGTATTAGTGTGTCTTATCGAGTTAGTTAGGATGCATTAGTGAGTCTGGACTTCGACCGTGCCTTTCGTTAAAAATGATTGCTTAACAAATTTTGTTGGAAACTATATATTTTAAGATGTAAATATTATGTGATATATTAATCTCTTAACATGTTTGATATTATGTGATAGATGTCCACCTCTAGTACAAATCCCATCGACTCACCGAATAATAATGAAGAGTCAAATGTAATTTGGGATGATTCACAAATTTCGGAAGAAGAGGAACCGGAAGAAGAGGAACCGGAAGAAGAAAAGGTACCGGAGGAGGAAATATTAATACCTAAAGTAAAACGGTTAAATAAAAGAAAATTCTCAACCAACGGACCAAAGTTAATAATAGTCAATGGTGTTTCCGCCAAGGAAGCAAAATATTGGGAAGATTACCAATTTTCCAATGAATCGGATCCCGATGATGTTATAGAAATTACCCCAACTCAATTTAATAAGACAAAAGAGAATAATAAGGGAAAGGGGATCAAAATAGAGAAATCTGATTCCAACCCCTAGAAACTTAGCAAAACGAACCAAGTCTGAGGAAGAAGAAACGAGTGAGTCGGAATAAGAAAGTTGTAATCATGCGATGTAGTATATGTAATATAGTGTGTTTGTGCTTTTATGATATATGTAAAAATTGCTTATATTGTTTGTTAAGAATCTTCTATGAATCTAACCCTCGTCTATTTTACAGTATAAAAACACAAAATGGATGTTAAGGATTGGCGACCAAATATTTTAGAAGACCTACCCGAAGACATGATTGAGGAAATCTTGTCTAAAGTCGGTCAGAATTCGTCAGCACAATTATTTACGACGAAATTAGTTTGTAGAACATTTGAAGAACGTTCCAAGCATGCCTTAGTTTATAAAAGGCTTTCGTTTGAAAGATGGGGTATATCACATTGGGGAAACCATAAGTTACGCCGTGTTTACTTTAACGCATATAATGCGGGGAACCCAAATGCTATTTTACGCTACGGGTTGAGAACCTATTTTGACTCAACGTATTCGAACATAGGACTTCATGCTTTAGAAAGAGCTTCTAACATGCAACATAAAGAAGCATGATATGCTTACGGGTTAGTGATGTTCGCTTCTCACCAAAGTGAGAAAAAGAACATAGGATTACAACTATTAAATAAAACATTCCCACAAGTGACGGATTCGGTAATTGGGGTAAGAAACAAGGTTTTTAGGTTATTACGAGACTATTGGACATTACGCAACCTTCGTCCTTTTGACGACGTTACAACATGCTGTCTTGCTAACGGTCACAACGGTTATGTTCCACAAGACCAAGGATGGGAGGTAGTCTTAGTAAAACCAGAATGCATGACTTGCTTCTGGACGTATGAATTACGTGTCTTTATTGCCTTTGCAGAACACCTTGCGCATTAACTAGAATTATCTTTTCAATTACTTTGTATCAAAGTTTTTATGTGCTATATTTCATGCTATATGTAAAATAGCGGTATCGTAAGTTTGCAAAATATTGTATAAAAGTTTGAATATGAAATATTTTTGTGATTAGTTTTTCATATAGAATTGTAGTAGTTGAAATGGTATATTAGCTACTAAGTATGAACTTAACAGGTATGTACTACCCGGATTAAAAATATAAAACGCTAATATGAAGAAAGAGCTTTTATAAATAAGTTCATATTATGCTACGAAATACTATTGACTACTCTTGATATTCTATATGATTAACTCATTTCTTGTGGCTATTTTTGAAGGAAATGGCACCAACTACTCGACACACCATGACTATGAGCAAAGAAGAATTCCGTACCTTTCTTACTGCGAACATAGCCGCAGTGCAGGCTACAATGCAGAATAATAACAATAACTCTGAATCCAGCAATGGAACAAACGCCACAAGAACTCATGGAGGATGCTCCTACAAAGAATTCACTGCCTGCAACCCACTGGAATTCGATGGAATCGAGGGTCTAATCGGATTAAAACGGTGGACTAAGAAGGTCGAATCGGTGTTTGCCATAAGTAAGTGTGCTGAAGAAGACAAAGTAAAATACGCTACGCATACCTTCACAGGTGCTGCGTTAACATGGTGGAACACCTATCTTGAGCAGGTGGGACAAGATGCTGCTTACGCAATACCGTGGTCAGCATTCAAGCACTTGATAAACGAAAAGTATCGTCCCAGAAACGAGGTTAATAAGCTCAAGGCGGAGCTTAGAGGATTACAAATACAAGGTTTCGACATTACCACGTATGAACGAAGATTCACAGAGTTGTGCTTATTGTGTCCAAGAGTGTTCAACGATGAAGAAGAGAAGATCGACGCGTTTGTGAAAGGGTTACCAGAAAGAATCCAGGAAGATGTGAGTACAAATGAGCCAGCCTCCATACAAAAATCAAGTTGAATGGCTCACAAGCTCATAAACTAGATCGAAGGAAGAATGAAAAAGCAAGCGGCCGAAGAGGTCAACACGAAACAACTCAAGAGAAAGTGGGAAGAAACCAGTGACAAGGGTTACGAATACAACAACAACAGTAACTATCGTATCAACAATCAACCCCAAAATCACAACCACAAACGCACCTTTTTTCGCAACAAAAACCATCCGAATAACAACAACTACAACAACCATTTCAACAACAATAACAACCGCAACAATAACAATTCCTATAACAACAAGAATCAGAATTAGCTATGCCAAAGGTGTGAAGAGTACCACCAGAATGGTTACTGCATGACATTTTGTACCAAGTGTAAAAGAACTGGTCACGGTTGGAAGAAGTGTGAGGTCTACGGACCGAAAAATAACAAAATTAAAAGAACAAATAATGTCGGAACAAATAACGCAACCATTATTTGTTATGGATGTGGAAAACCGGGCCATTTCAGGACTAATTTCCCGAACCAAGGAAATGCAAATGGGCAAGGCCACGGAAGAGTCTTCAATATTAATGCGGCAGAAGCACAGGAAGACCCGGAGCTTGTTACGGGTACGTTTCTTATTGACGATAAACCTGCTTATGTTTTATTTGATTCGGGTGCGGATAAAAGCTATATGAGTAGAGATTTTTGTGCTAAATTAAGTTGTCCATTAACGCCTTTGGATAATAAATTTTTACTCGAAGTAGCAAACGGTAAATTAATGTCAGCAGATAAAATATGTCGGAATCGCGAAATTAAACTGGTTGGTGAAATGTTTAAGATTAATTTGATACCAGTAGAGTTAGGAAGTTTTGATGTAATAATCGGCATTGACTGGATGAAAAGGGAAAGAGCAGAGGTTGTATGTTACAAAAATGCGATTCGCATTGTACGAGAAAAAAGAAAAAACCCTTAATGGTGTATGGAGAAAAGAGCAACGCGAAGTTAAATCTTATTAGTAATCTGAAGGCGCAAAAACTAATAAGAAAAGGTTGGTATGCCATTCTAGCACATGTCGAGAAAGTGCAAACTGAAGAAAAGGACATCAATGATGTTCCCGTCGCAAAAGAATTTCCCGACGTATTTCTGAAAGAATTACCGGGACTACCTCCACACCGATCCGTTGAATTTCAAATAGACCTTGTACCAGGAGCTGCACCAATAGCTCGTGCTCCTTACAGACTCGCACCCAGTGAAATGAAGGAACTCCAAAGCCAATTATAAGAACTTTTGGAGCGTGGTTTCATTCGACCAAGCACATCACCATGGGGAGCACCGGTGTTGTTTGTCAAAAAGAAGGATGGTTCGTTCAAATTGTGTATCGATTATAGAGAATTGAATAAGCTTACCATTAAGAACCGTTATCCACTACCAAGAATCGACGATTTATTCTATCAACTACAAGGCTCGTCGATTTATTCAAAGATTGATTTACGTTTCGGATATCATCAAATGTGGGTGAAGGAGGATGATATTCCAAAGACTGCTTTTAGAATGCGTTACGGTCTTTATGAGTTTATGGTTATGCCATTCGGTTTGACTAACGCACCAGCCGTGTTCATGGACCTCATGAACCGAGTGTGAGGGCTATATCTTGACAAGTTTGTCATTGTTTTCATCGATGACATACTTATTTACTCAAAGAATGAGCAAGAGCACGGAGAACATTTGAGAAAAGTGCTCGAATTATTGAGGAAAGAAAAATTGTACGCTTAGTTTTCAAAGTGTGCATTTTGGTTGAAAGAAGTTCAATTCCTCGATCACATAGTGAACAAAGAAGGTATTCAGGTGGATCTGGCAAAGATTGAAACTGTTGAAAAGTGGGAAACCCCGAAAACTCCGAAGCATATACGCCAATTTTTAGGACTGGCTGGTTACTACAGAAGATTCATCCAAGATTTTTCCAAAATAGCAAAACCCTTGACTGCATTAATGCATAAAGGGAGGAAATTTGAATGGAAGGATGAGCAAGAGAAAGCGTTTCAATTGTTGAAGAAAAAGTTAACTACGGCACCTATATTGTCATTTCCAGAAGGGAATGATGATTTTGTGATTTATTGTGATGCTTCGAAGCAAGGCCTTGGTTGTGTATTAATGGAACGAACAAAGGTAATTGCTTATGCTTCTAGACAATTGAAGATTCACGAACAAAATTATACGACTCACGATTTGGAATTGGGCGCTGTTGTTTTTGCATTAAAGACTTGGAGGCACTACTTATATGGGGTCAAAAGTATTATATATACCGACCACAAAAGTCTTCAACATATATTTAATCAGAAGCAACTGAATATGAGACAGCGCAGGTGGATTGAATTGTTGAATGATTATGATTTTGAGATTCGATATCACCCGGGGAAGGCGAATGTGGTAGCCGACGCTCTGAGTAGAAAGGACAGAGAACCTATACGGGTAAAAGCTATGAATATAATTATTCGTACTAACCTTACTACTCAAATAAAGGAGGCGCAACAGGGAGTTGTAAAAGAAGGGAATTTGAAGAATGAAATACCCAAAGGGTCTGAGGAACACCTTAATATTCAATAAGATGGAACTCGGTATAGAGCTGAAAGAATTTGGGTACCAAAGTATGGAAGTGTGAGAGAAATGGTACTTGGGGAAGCACATAAAACCAGATACTCAATACATCTCGGAGCGGAAAAGATGTACAAGGACCTCAAGAAACATTTCTGGTGGCCGGGTATGAAAGCCGATATTGCAAGATATGTAGGAGAATGTTTGACGTGCTCTAAAGTCAAAGATGAACATCAGAAACCATCAGGTCTACTTCAGCAACCCGAAATCCCAGAATGGAAATGGGAAAACATTACTATGGATTTCATTACTAAATTGCCAAGGACTGCAAGTGGTTATGATACTATTTGGGTAATAGTCGATCGTCTCACCAAATCAGCACATTTTCTGCCAATGAGAGAAGATGACAAAATGGAGAAGTTGGCGTGATTATACTTGAAAGAAGTCATCTCCAGACATGGAATACCCGTCTCTATTATTTCTGATAGGGATGGCAGATTTGTTTCAAGGTTCTGGCAGACATTGCCACAAGCATTAGGGACTTGTCTAGACATGAGTACTGCCTATCATCCACAAACTAATGGGCAGAGTGAAAGGATGATACAAACGCTTGAAGATATGCTACGAGCATGTGTTATTGATTTTGGAAACAGTTGGGATCGACATCTACCGTTAGCAGAATTTTCCTACAATAACAGTTATCATTCAAGTATTTAGATGGCACCATTTGAGGCACTTTATGGTAGAAAGTGCAGGTCTCCGATTTGTTGGAGTGAAGTGGGGGATAGACAAATTACGGGTCCGGTGATAATTCAAGAAACTACCGAGAAGACCATCCAAATTCAACAACGATTGAAAACCGCCCAAAGTCGACAAAAGAGCTACGCAGACATTAAAAGAAAAGATATAGAATTTGAAATTGGAGAGATGGTCATGCTTAAAGTTTCACCTTGGAAAGGCGTTGTTCGATTTGGTAGACGGGGGTAACTAAATCCAAGGTACATTGGGCCATTCAAAATTATTGATAGAGTCGGACCAGTAGCTTACCGACTTGAGTTACCTCAACAACTCGCGGCTGTACATAACACTTTCCACGTCTCAAATTTAAAGAAATGTTTTGCTAAAGAAGATCTCACTATTCCGTTAGACGAAATCCTAATCAACGAAAAACTTCAATTCATTGAAGAACCCGTCGAAATAATGGATCGAGAAGTTAAAAGACTTAAGAAAAATAAAATACCAATCATTAAGGTTCGATGGAATGCACGTAGAGGACCCGAGTTCACTTGGGAATGTGAAGATCAGATGAAGAAGAAATACCCGCACTTATTTCCAGAAGATGCATCAACACCTCCGACTGCTTAAAATTTCGGGACGAAATTTATTTAACGGGTAGGTACTGTGGTGACCCGAACTTTTTCGAACCTTTCCATGATTATATATTTAATGAAAACTATATTTTCATGATTAAATATTTCCAACATGATTAAGCAATCAAACTTGTTAAGACTTGGTTAATTGAAACAAAAATTATATAAACGTTTGACCACCTAGTTTGACCGATGATTCACGAACGTTATAATGTGTATATGACATGATGATATATATATGTTTAACATGATATAATGATAATCAAGTATCTCATTAAGTATATTAACAATGAGTTATATATCTAAAAATGAGACTATTGACGTAAGAAACTCGAAACGATACATATAACGATTATCGTTATAACAACGTCTTATTAAATATATATGAATAATATTAAGATATTGTTACACTATATTTAACATGATAAAACGATATGTAAAAATATCATTAAGTGTGTTAACAATGAACTACATAAGTAAAAAAAAACAAGACTACTAACTTAAGGCTTTCGAAACGAGACATATACGTAACGATTATCGTTGTAACGATATTTTAATGTATATATATATATCATATTAAGATATATTCATACATCATGTTAGCATGATAATAGAATAATTTAACATTTCATTACATATAATAAACAATGGATTAACAACATTAAATGAGATCGTTAACTTAAAGGTATCAAAACAACACTTACATGTAATGAATATCGATGACTAAATGACTCCATTAAAATGTACATACATGTAATGTATTTGAATGTATTTGAACACTTTTAAAAGACTTCAAGACATATATCAAAGTACTTCCAGTTAACAAAAATACTTACAATTGCATTCTCATTCATTTTTATCAACAATTCTACTCGTATGCAACCTTATATGTACTCGTACAATACACAGCTTCTAGATGTATTTACTATTGGTATACACACATAAAAATCTGCTCCTTAGCAGGCCATGTGAGTTACCAAACCATGTGGGAACCATCATTTGGAAACTAGCATGAATTATTACACAAAATTACAAAGTAATGTGACCTTATAATGGCATGAAGAATCACGTTTTTGGTGTACTTCCATAACACCTTCATTTTTCAATTTTCATGCATCAAATTACTCTCTCTCAAACTCTGTCTCATTGTTCTAAGTGTTCTTCAGCCTTTTCATCATAAACTAGTTCAATCTAGCTCATAAATCCATACCTAAACCAACACATAAAGCAACTACTCAAGAACACATCAAGAACACCTTTAAGTTTGCTAGCTTACTTCCAACCTTACAAATCCATTTCAAGTGATCATCTAATCTCAAGAAATCTTTCTTATTTACAGTAAGATATCTTTCTAAATCAAGGTAATATTCATATTCAAATTTTGATTAAATTTCTATAACTATAACAATCTTATTTCGAGTGGAAATCTTACTTGAACTTGTTTTGTTTCATGATTCTACTTCCAGAACTTTCAAGCCATCCAAGGATCCTTTGATGTTAGATCCATTTTTCTTATTTCCAGTAGGCTTACCTACTAAACTTAAGGTAGTAATGATGGTCATAACATCATTCGATTATAAAACTATCTTATTCGAAGATTATAACTTGTAAATCACTAGAACATAGTTTAGTTAATTCTAAACTTGTTCGCAAACAAAGTTAATCCTTCTAACTTAACTTTTAAAATCAACTAAACATATGTTCTATATCTATATTATATGCTAACTTAATGATTTAAAACTTGGAAACACGATAAACACCGTAAAACCGGACATACGCCGTCGTAGTAACACCGGGGGCTGTTTTGGGTTAGATAATTAAAAACTATGAAAAACTTTGATTTAAAAGCTATACTTCTGGGAAAATGATTTTTCATATGAACATGTTAATATATCCAAAAATAATGGTTAAACACAAAGTGAAAGTATATTTTTAAAAATGGTCATCAAGATGTCGTTCTTTCGACGGAAATGACTACCTCTTACAAAATGACTTGTAACTTGTATTTCCGACTATAAACTTATACTTTTTCTGTTTAGTTTCATAAATTTCAGTTCAATATGAAACCATAGCCACTTGAATCACTCAAAACGGATTTAAAACGAAGAAGTTATGGGTAAAACAAGATTGGAAAAAATTACTTATTTTAGCTACGTGAAACTTTATAACAAATCTATTCCAACCATAACTTAATCAACTTATATTGTATATTATGTAATCTTGAGATACCATAGACACGTATACAATGTTTCGACATATCATATCGACCCATCTATATATATATATTTTGGAACAACCATAGGCACTCTATATGCAAATGATGGAGTTAGCTATACAGGGTTGAGGTTGATTCCAAAATATATATATATAGTTTGAGTTGTGATCAATACTGAGATATGTATACACTGGGTCGTGGATTGATTCAAGATATATATATTAAATTATTCATGTACGAATAATTGTGGACTACTAACGTTGGACTGCTAACTTGATAACTTAAATCATCAACACATAATAAAGAAAATGTTGTGAATATATTTCGATCATACTTTTATATATATGTATATATTTGTTATAAGTTTGTGAATCAACCTGTGGCCAAGTTTAATTCTCGACGAATTGATAATCGGTGAAAGTGAGTTATAGTCCCATTTTAAAAATCTAATAATTTTGGGATGAGAATACATGCAGTTTTATAAATGTTTTACGAAATAGACACAAGTAATTGAAAACTACATTATATGGTTGAATGGTTCGAAGCCGAATATGCCCCTTTAAACTTGGTAGCCTAAGAATTAGGGAACAGACATCCTAATTGGTGCGAATCCTAATGATAGATCTATGGACCCGACGAACCCCATCCGTTGTAGCGGATGCTTTAGTACTTCAATTTATTATACAGACAAGAGGATTCTGTTTTGGGGATATTCTATATGCATCTTGTTAATGTCAGTTACCAGGTGTTCACCATATGAATGATTTTTATCTCTATGGAGTTTGCGAAATGCCTGATATGAGATGGTTGTTATGAAAAATGAAATCTTGTGGTCTATTATTACAATTTGTTATATATATTAAACCTATAACTCACCAACATTTTTGTTGACGTTTTAAGCATGTTTATTCTCAAGTGATTATTAAGAGCTTCCGCTGTTGCATGCTAATTTAAGGACAAGATTTGGAGTCAGCATGCTTGTATAATAATGTTTAAAAACTGCATTCGAAGACTTACTTTGTTGTATAATATTATTGTAAACCAATATGAATGATTGTGTGTAAAACGTTATCTTTTAGATTATCATCACTTGATAATCTATGTTATGGTTTTTGAACCTATGTCGATAAAATAAAGGTTATGGTTTGTTTTAAAAACGAATGCAGTCTTTGAAAAACGTCTCATATAGAGGTCAAAACCTCGCGACGAAATCAATTAATATGGAACGTTTATCCTCAATATGAACGGGACATTTCACCGATCGTCAAGGGGGTTCATAATAATGATTACCGACACACACGCAGTGTTAGGGGTTTATGTTTAGCTCGATATTATAACTCATGGCGTATTAAATATTTTGATGTTTTGAACTAAATCTTGTGGTCTAAAACTTATTAATTATTAAACATATGATGTTCACTCAACCATTGTGTTGACATTTTAAGCATGTTTGTCTCAGGTGAAGAATATCTTATGTGCTGCCCTATGATGCTTGCTTTCTGTTGCATTGAAGTCCGCATTTATTTATATCTGATCATTTGTTAAACATTAATTACATTTGGGTTTACCATGTAAAACATTTTGTTTCCATTGCAATTGAATTATTGATTTATTTAAACATCTCATTTAGAGTCGTTCTCGTTTATATAACTGTGTGATGGTATTGAAAAGTCATATTTACCCTAGGCCATATTTGGGGGTATGACATTAATGCTTCAATCTCTTTAATGATGGCACATGGGAGAATGAAGAAAGATTGCCAATAAATCTACAATGATGATAAAACAAAAGAAATAAGTTGTAAACGAACAGCAGAAGATAGAGACTTATTCTTCCAATCCCCTATACAATTCTTCACTCTGTCCACCAAAATTTTACAATCCCTATAATGGAGACGAGGGGAAACCAATGGGACTCCCAGGTACTTTACCGGCAGCGTGCCTTCATCAAAAGGCATAAGCAAGTAAATTTGATTTCTCACATGTTCATGGACATTCGTAAAAAATGTCCTGCTCTTAGGCAGACTTGGAATGAGGTCTGGAATTTCCTTAAATTCATTGAGAGCATCAGATAAAGTCATAACTTAGTCCCCATCCGCTTGAGTTAAAATAAACAGATCATTAGCAAAACATAAGTTAATTATCTTCTGCTGGTCACATAATAGATGGTAGCGAAAATCATCATTTAGCTGAACGTTTCTTTCAAGCTATAAAGAAAGGACTTCCGTGACAAAAGTGAAAATATAAGGAGACATCGGATCCCGTTGGCTTAACCCTCTTTTTCCCTAAAAAAAATCATGTAGATCCCGTTGGATTTCCATCTTTAAAAGTCTTTGAGGATAAACTCTAAACTAGTTAAAAGTGATATGATGAACTATTTGTAAGGTTATATTTCTGTTGAATTCGTGATTATTGCTTGTATGTGATGAATATTTGTGTATGTATTTGTATCAGAATGTGTGTATCTATATAAACTGTATGATGAAGATGATATGCTATAGAATGATGAACAAGAATAAAGTAGCTATGATCTTAAAACCTTCATGTTGCCAAAATTCGTAGGGTTATTACAAGTTCAGAAAGAATGATTAAGTTTGTAAAGGTGTTGGTGTAAAGGTGTTGGTGTAAAAGTGTGCGAAGTCTTTTTCTAACTAAGGAGATCGTATTTATATGATCATACCATCTCCCTTACATCACAACATACATCACTAAATCGGAGTCCTAACATTCACTTGATGTGTGTTGTGGGAATATATCTTTATGATCGTGAACTCTAGGGATTTATTTAAATTGTTTGAACTCCCCCCCCCCCCCCTTCGAATATGTTGGGGATTTCTTTGAATTATTTGAACTCTCCCCCTTGGAATATGTATAGTTGTTGACTTGAAATAGAGTAATTTCTTCATTTGGAAGATTCTTTGGTGTTGGCTATTGATGTTGTTGTTGGCTATGCCTTAATCACAATGCACACCATATTTTAGTTCTAACGGTTTTCTCCCCCTTTGTATGTGTTGTTCAGATTCTTTATTGAATTGAGAGGGGTTCAAACGTAGGGAGTTAGAAGATCTGTTGTTGGAGATTTAGTGCACAAGTTTTAGTGGGTATCTCGATTTGCTTTATCATCATTTTTGGCGTATAATTTGTAGACATGGTCCATGTGATTAATTAATCTTGCTTTCCATCGAGGTTAGATATTGTCTTGAAAAGGTTTAGCCACAGGTCGTGGCTTAAAGGAAAGTAACTCTTGAATGAGTACTTGAATGGTTTTGAAGGGGTGGTTTTGAATGGTTTAGTTGAAGGATTACTTGGTTTCTTTGAACTTGGTTGCTTAAGTTTATGAGCAAACCAGCCGTATTGATCAAGAAATATGGCGAGTTCCCCATATTTACCATAAGTAGGTTGGAGAAACGGTTGGTTTGCTTAGGTTTGGTGACTAGTATAGACTCGTTGTCTGTGGGAACAGATTTGAGAGGTTTAGAAACCTTGGGAATCTTTGATGAATGAACCTTATTCTCATCCGTAGAAGAAGAAAATTTGTATCCCCGAATATATGGCCTAGAGCATTCAAGGATTGTGACTTATATACCCATCAGAACGATTGTTGGTTTTGAAATTGGAGTCCAGCTTGAAGATTTTGAATTTTCAAAGGTAAAAGAACGTTTTCTGATTTGAAAGAACGTTTTCTGATTTGAAAGAACGTTTTTGATTTGAGCTGATCATTCTCTTGTTGTAGCTTCTTATTATGTGCTTCAAGCGTATGAGATAATGATTCTTTGGATTGTAAGCAATATTGAGCGTTCCGATTGTTGAGTTGTTTTAAGTACAAATCCAAGTCTTTAAGAAAATCCTCATCATCACAATCACTATAAAAAGCTCTTTCTTTGTATATGAATGATCATAAGGATTCATAGTGTTTTGAGATTGTTTCTTGTGTTCCATTGATAATGATCGGACGTCGAATCTAAAAGATCTGAGAAATACACGAACTGCTAAATATTTTATTAGAAATTATAACGAGAATCGTTAAATTTTTTGACTCCGTTAGTCCTTTTGTTAGAAAGTTAACTGACTTTGTTAACTAGTTAAATGGACTTTAGCTTCGAACTTAAATGGGCCAAATTAATCTATATTAGGCTTGTGAAACGAACTTGGCTTGGGCCTTTGGTTTAATAAGCTTAAAAAAAACTTGGTGGATTATTAAGGTTTGATCACGGCCTGATTGTAAAAGATTTGGCCTTGGGTCACTAATAAGGTCTGAAATAATATGGCGTACTGGAACTAGAAACCTTCTTCACGCACACTCCAAGTCACTCAATCGCGTGTCTTAAATTATTCAGGCGTGTGTACTCAATCACGTGTTTATCAATTATTAACAGAACCCAGTCGCTCGTTTGAGTCTCAATCGTGTATATCAATTGTTATGATTTCAATTAATGATGTTTTACAGTTGAAATTGATGCTTCAAAAACGTTTAGTTGATGATTATGAACAAACCTGCGTTTACAGATTTCAAAGGAACATTTTAGATATCGCTATGAACTTCCACCTGCTACTGTAGCGATTCCGATTGTGTGTCTTCAAAGTGTTCTTCAAAATCTGGCCAATCTGACCACTGTAAATCTGATTTAAAGGTGAAAAGAGGTTATTCTGATGTTAGGTAATGTGTTTTGATGATCAATTTCAGTTTTAGAAGTAGAAAACAAATTTTGATGATTTTGATCAAAACTGGGGACGGACAGGTTCTGTACCAAAATTGTGATGAATTTAACACTGAATTTGAAGCTCGGATCGATAGGAGTAGATATTTTATGCTCTGATACCAAGTGTAAGGATAGATTTCTATTGAATTCTTGATTGTTTCTTGTATGTGATGAAGATGTGCATAGGCGAAACTACATGGGGTAGAGGGGCGCCCGCCCTTAGTGATTTTTTTTTCAGTGTAAAAAATTTTGGGTTATTCGCCTGGTGGATTTTTTTCCCCAAAACCTACAAATTTTGCCCAAAAACCTTCAACTTTTGCTAAAAAAACCTTCATAATTTGCCTAAAAAATTCAATTTGTTTGCCACAAAACCTCCATATTTTGTCCAAAATAATTGCTACGGTTTAAATTTTTTTTTGCCTCCGGTGAAAAAAATCCTAGTTCCGCCACTGAAGATGTGTATATGTATCATAATGTATGTATCTATGTAAATTGTATAAAGAAGATGATATGTTGGTTGAATGATGAATAAGAATACAATAGCTCTTTATTTTTTTATTTTTTTTGGAAAAATAACAAAAACTTATATAAATAACGAAAAATGTTTTCGAATAGAAAACGTCTTTCAACAAAGGATACAACGAGAGAAAACTGCGATGAATGCTCGTACCTAAACACTACCTGAACTATCTATATCTAGCCTCTTGACCATTCCTAACCAAAATCTGAAACAAATTGGGATAACTATAAAACAGAAATAAACCAACGCTAAAAACCAACTAACAAACTAAAAAGGACATCGAACTTAACTACAACAAAGACACAAAGAGACACGAAGCTGAGAACAACAAGGTCAAATATCTTTGATAAACACACCGAATTCTTCCATCTCGACACCTTGAACCTACTTGTTCTTCCTCTTTTGTTGATATTTGTTTTTGAGAGGCGTACTAGTGATCTCGCGAGAATTAATACGAGAAACATTAATCGGTTCGCTCTCCTCGGCCATGCCGTCATCATTCGGTCAAAATCCTTGAAAGCCTCCTTGGACATTCTACCATTCCCATTTGCTGAAGAGCCTCCTTTTTTAACCGCATTCGTTGAAACACCCCTCTTGACATCTAGACCTCCTAAAAATAAATTTTGAATAGCTTCTCCGTAATCCAAATCTTCAATGTGATCTTTGAGCTTATAAGAACCCGAGGTGGACGCTTTGCTTGCCTTCTTTCTTGATGTCAAAACAACTTCACTAATTAGACTTCTTGAAACATTTATATTCAAGACATACCACGATTTACAAAAACCTTCGCAAGAGGGAACTTCGCAATCACAATAATTTCTACCACTAAGAGCAACCAACACCGGTAATGATCTATATTCGTCCGACTCCTTTCGTGAAGCCAACAATTCTTCTTTCTTTCTATTCTTCTCCTTCTTCAGTCACACCAATCTTTTCGCGGATGTTAAATTATCTTCGTTTGGTTCTGAATCTGGAAAAGGAACAGCTACATCAGAAGGGCTTTGGTCATGTTCAGGCCCAATAAACGGCCCAACATAACCTGGTTCTTGGTCAGGAGACTTAGCAGAAGCAATCACCCCAACACTAACAATTACCAGATCAGGATTAATAGTAGTAGATAACTCCTTGTTTGACATCAACTTCTTCACCTCCTTAAACCTCCCATCATCATCACCCATATAATCTCGGTCACTCAACTCGTCAACCATAACAATCGGGACTTCAGTGCCTAGTGTTTGAGAAGGAAAAACATGATCAGTGGTCACCCTATTACATTCATCCATCACCAAAGACCCGAATTTATACCCGAATAAGAACCCGCTATATTCGTCTTATGTTTATCTGAATTACAAACAACCTGTTGAACACAAAAACCATCTCTCTTCATACCAGTAGACACCACGAAACGGTTTGTTGATTCCATCAAAGTTTGATCAAAACCATCAAATAAAATCCGATGTAAATCATTCACATCTTAAATTTCCGACACCCAAACGTTAATTCTTGCAAACATTGAACCCTTCAAATAAACCTCAACCGTATCATGTATATACCTTGCATTCGAAGATTTAACTAAAGCTAATAAAGAACCTAGTGTACCCAATGACGATGAGGACATGGACACGACAATGACCTCACCAAACAAAACACCTATTCTCATAGCATTCTCTTTTGAAATACACTTAACCGAAACTCCTAAAATTTCTAACCAAGCATAACGGTGATACGAGGCGGCCAACTCCTTAAACGAGGAAATCCTAACAAACTCTATCGAACTAGAATTAATGATATTCTTAAAGCTATCACCATCAACACAAATACAAATACAACCGAATGGACCTAGCTTACAAATATGAGAAACGTGTGCGTTGCACGAAATCAAGAAACTAGAAACTTTAGTATCTACCAAAGGAACAATGTCAAGTAAGAGTACTGCCCTTTGAAGTTGTTGAACGATCGCGTGATTAGGCTCAATCGTACACCGAAGTTTCTTGCTCAACAACGACCCCGAACGATCAGTCTTACTGAAACGATCAGTCGGCTTACCATGAACTCCAATTTTTGGCCAACCCACAAAAATTGGTTGCCCAAAAATCCTGGAACCATTCAGCTCCTGTAAAGATCTTTTTGTGTCATTCAGATCGACAAAGGAGACGAAAGAATAACGTCTGGATTGCCAAAATTTAATCTCTTTAATCATGCCAACTTTACCGAAGGTGGATTCCACCATACGACGAGTAACAGAGCTACTAATCCTGCCAATGAAAACCATGTCATTAGACGAGGAAGAAGGAATTTCGTTTGATCGAAAAACAACTCCGGCATTAGGATTGCCGGAAAGCTTGTCATCCGCTTGAACCTTGCCGGATCTAGAAAACCAGGAATAGATGAGGCATCAGAGAGGGTGGGGAACAACGTTGGGTTAAGAAAGTCCCCGAAACAAACAGGAGCAGGAATTGTATTTTGTGCCGGAATAGGAGTAACCAGAGAAGAGTTAATTGGGGTTGACTTTTGGTTAGCGATTGAAGGGGAAATAGGGTTATAAAGTTTATGGAGTGAGTAATCGGAAGAAACCCCATGAGTAGGTTTAGTTCCGTCAGATTTAGGAATGTTTCCGATCAAAAAACGACCGTTAGGGTTCCTGGGGATGGTAATTGGGGGACATTCGAGGATTTTTGGGTCTGAAATTAGTAAAGGGGATGGCATGGTACGGAGAGAAAAAGGGGACATTCTTTATTTATGCAGGTAAAATCTAACAAGCGCTACGCGGGGTCTTCAAAATGGACCATAAAGGTATCAATTTTAATATACAGTAGCTATGATCTTCAAACCTTCATGTTGCCAAATTTCATAGGGTTATTACAAGTTTAGAGAGAATGGTTAAGTGTGTAAAGGTGTTGGTGTAAAAGTGTGGGAAGTCTTTTTATTTTTTATTTTTTTTTTTTAACTAAGTGAGGAGATGGTATTTATATAATCTTACCATCTCCCTTGCATCACAACATGCACTAAATTTGAGTCCCAACACTATTAATTGATAGTGAGATCAGGTATTTATATGTGAGCTTGTATGCCTTCTAACCTCTTCAACTATAAGATGTTGGACATGACCTTGTATGCTTTTATTTGTTTAGTCTTCTGTGTGTAGACTATGTCGTGCACGAATTGCACGTGCATGTTCAATTGGTTATGTTGATTGCGGAATCTCAAGATTCACAAACGTCCATCTTTGATGGGCATGTACATATCTGCACCTTTGTGATGCCATTTGGATAAGGATCAATGATCTCATGTGTCAGTGAATCATTCTCTAAGCTGGTTTAACGTAGAATGGTATGCTTCTACTTTACACTTTATTCACCATCTTCAACTTAGTTGAATGTACCTTCAAGTAGTTATTCTTTGAAACAACTTTCAACGTGATAGACTTAAAACTTATCCAAATTCATTCCGCCTGTGTGTGTTGACTGGTCTTCTAACCCATTTGACAGAAATCGTTACCTAGCTCACCGAATAACCATGTGAAGTGTCTACATTATGAACAGTAATCTTAAAGTTGACCGGGTATACAAATCACTTAGGATGATGCCTCTTTTTATGATGTGTCATATGACGTGACAACTTATATGGTTGTCATGTCATGAAATAAATACACACGGTTGATGAAAATGAAGTTGGATACTCGTAATATGTTGAAAAATTACGGTCTCACTAATTCCCACCACCTAGCCCAACAATAATAGTAAAGAAATAAAAAACAATACACAACACAAGATTTAACGTGAAAACTCCAAAACAGGAGAAAAACCACCGGCCCCCAAAGAGAGAAATACACTATATCACAAATTGTTACAATGATATAGACGACTCTCTTAAGCCAACTACACTCTCCAAAATATTTAACTAATACAACTCTCAAACAAGGGTAAGAAAGAAAGAAATAATCAAATACTTAAAGTGTATTGATTGGTGCAATTTGGAATGAAGACTTAGCCCCTCTTATATAACCAAGTCACTCACCCCTCACATCTTCCTCCCACCTATGTGGGATACACATATCTTCTACTAGCCAAAATAAACCAACAAATCTCCACCTTTTGGATAGAAGAAGATAACCATGCTTCCCATATTGCAAGGATAACCGACGTAGATGCTTCCTTGACGACAACTTCAAGATCCTCATCTTCATGCCGCTGACATTATCTCTAAGCCAAGAAATAAAATTTGCATCTTCATCGAATATTGTCAAGACCCGACAATCATTGTCATAACAGACAATCATAACTCTTAACAGAATTATCATACTCCACCATAAAGAGTATAGCACTTAGAATATCGCATTCCAAGCATTTCACCTCGGCACATGTTGTTGAACAACCAGCTGAAACTTTATGGTGCAACTTCCCTGTTTGGCTTTCCCGAAAATCCCATCAGCTACAACATCAGTTTCCACCACACAACCTGCATCAACGCCAAACCAATGCCCATGTGTAATTGTGGAACCGCTAACGAACATCCCTTTCCACGGTGGCGCGGACACACCATGAGGATGACGTGACTTCAGAGGAATTCGTCACTCTCCGTTACAACGGAGACAATGTTAGCGTCTTTGGAGCCATTTACCGGATTAGCTCCACCTGGACAATTAACCCTTACATGCCCAGTCTTCCCGCACTTCCAGCATGTCAGATTTTTTCTAGAGTTTCTATTCTGCCTATCCGAACACAACAGTACCGTAGCTTCTGATGAGGAGACTCCGTTACCTTCCAATCTTTTCTCCTCGGATAGGAGCTTGCTAGTAACATCTTCAAACTTCAACGTTTCTTTCCCTTACATTAGAATAGGTTTCATGTGCTCATAGGACGATGATAAAGATAATATCAACCTCAAAGCTTTATCTTCATCATCCGTTTTAACTCCAATAGCCTCCAGTTCCGAAACAATACCGTTAAGAATACTTAGATGATCTGAAATCTTTGAACCCCCATCCATACGCAGAGTATGAAATTGTTCTTTAAGACACAACCGATTTGAGATGCCCTTGCCCTGGTACAACTGCTCTAGTTTAACCCAAAGCTCCTTTGCCGTTGATAACCCGTGCACATTTGCAAGCACGTTCTTTGCAAGACACAAATGAATCACACTTGCCGCCCTCAAATCCATATCATCCCATTCTTCTTCATCGAACTTACTGCTAGAATCACTGCCGGAAACAAAGGTGGGTTTACCTTTCAATGCCTTGTGTAACCCGGACTGAATCAACACATCCTTGACTTGAACCTGCCATAAGCCAAAATTGATCCTCCCATCAAATTTCTCTACATCAAACCTCATTGGACTGAACTTCGACATCGTATACGTATCCTATAAACAACACTTTCTCTGATTTTGCTCACGTTTCGAATAGCCAAAAGATATAGCAGGTAGCCAGGACCCTTTAAATTGGAAATCCACAACTCGCCACTAACAAATCCAACTATTACTACGAATCAGAAAAAATATTGTCTAACCAGATACCCTATACGATCAATAGAACTCGTTTCTGATGTGGACGATCCACTCCCGTGGCAACCACAGAGCATACTCCGACTCCTATAACCGAGAACCCCGTCAAACCTGACGCTCTGATACCAGTTGTTGGAAAATTACGGTCTCACTAATTCTCACCACCTAGCTCAACAATAATAGTAAAGAAATAAAAAACAATACACAACACAAGATTTAACGTGGAAACTCCAAAACAGGAGAAAAACCACCGGCCCCCAAAGAGAGAAATACACTATATCACAAATTGTTACAATGATATAGACGACTCTCTTAAGCCAACTACACTCTCCAAAATATTTAACTAATACAACTCTCAAACAAGGGTAAGAAAGAAAGAAATAATCAAATACTTAAAGTGTATTGATTGGTGCAATTTGGAATGAAGACTTAGCCCCTCTTATATAACCAAGTCACGCACCCCTCACATCTTCCTCCCACCTATGTGGGATACACATATCTTCTACTAGCCAAAATAAACCAACATAATAGACTGTGTGTCAAAATTAATTATAGCTCAACACACCCAAGTATGTATTTTAAATTCCACTTCAGAAATATTTATGTTCGATCACATCCTTGCAGCAAATTAAATGATCATATCTTGGAAATGTAACACATTCATTAACTAGAGGTGTACATCCATTCAGTATTAATAATATTATTGAAGATACAACTTGGTTCTTCAAAGTGGAGTATAAGGAGTGGCAATTAGATAGAGATTATTTTTTCTTCTACAAGCAGCTCCAAAAGTCTCACTCATGTCCAAGTCTTCAGGCTCCATTCCTCTTGGGATTTTCAGTCGAAATGGTAGAGTAAGTTAGATAGAATAATCTCAAGGTTAGCTACACCATACAAAATGCCTGGACACATCCTCCTTCCTGCCCCAAATGGAAGATACTCCAAACTATTCCCTGAGAAATCAATTGAACTGTTCTCAAACCTCTCAGGTAGAAAACGATCTGCATCTTGCCAGTATTCACTATCCCTTCCAAGAGCCCACGCATTAACAATAACTTTTGTTTTTGCGGGTATCGCATATCCGTTGATCTCACAACTTTCACTTCATTCTCTAGGAACCAATAAGGGTGCAGGGGGATGCAATCTCAAAGTTTCCTTAATTACCATCTTTAGATACTTCAGTCTTTGAAGTTCAGTTTCTTGTACCGATGCCTTTCCCTTAAAAACTTCTCGCACTTCCGCTTGTACTTTTACTAACACTTTCGGGCTCCTTAGAATTTTAGACATGGCCCATTCCACTGTTGTTGAACAGGTATCAGTTCCACCTGAAAAAATATCCTGCACATGCAAGACAAAATCTATGGTAAGGTGTTACTTTTGAACTATGCATTCTAAATCACTCACAGATTATGTTAATTGCAACTTTGCAAGCAATTTATTGCCTTCAAAAAAAACATTGCTAAGCTATTAAGCATAGAGATGGGTAAAAAAACCGGATCCAATCCGATCCGGTGGATCCGATCCGGAAGGGGATCAAACCAGATCTAAAAAAACGGTTCCGGATTCGCGATCCGATCCGGATCTTACCGGACACAAATTTCATTTAAAACCGGATAAAAACCGGATTAGATCGGATCCGGTTTTGGATCCGATCCAGATCCGGTTTTGATCCAAAAAATAGCCATTTTTTGTGTGTATGATTTTGGACCATTTTAGCCCCACAATGTGTATTGTAAATAGATGGTAGTGTGTTGGTTCAAAAAACATTCTCATATTTCTTTCTAAATCACTATATACTCTCTAATTACACTATAATTACTCTTTAATCTCTACTTATCTTATGATGAATAATTCACAAGCTTCCGCTTCCGGTTCCGCTTCGGTAGCAACATCTTCACGAGAATACACCACGTCCGATATTAATTACAAAAAAGAAATCAAGTGCAAAGGTGACGTTTGGTCTAAATTCGAATTCTGTGTAACGAATGATGGTGTAGAAAAAGCTCGTTGTATACAATGTTCGAAGTTCATGGGTATTTCGGGTAATACTATGTTAAGAAAACATTTTAAAAAAAGTTGTAGCGCAAAGAAAGGCCCGAGACAACAAACACTTCGGGCTGATGGTTCGGCTCTTGATTACGATGCCAAAGCTCTTCGCCAAGGTTTGTCATTCAACAAGCGATTCCTTTCAACCACTTAGACAATCCAAAGTTTACAGAGCTAATACGGAATCGACTACAACCGCGATATAACAATGTAAGTTGTTCTACCTTAAGACGTAACGCATTTAAATTATGGAAAAAAGCTAAAATTGATATAATTGAAAGGTATTCGAGCATATAAATATAGTGTTTTTATAACTTGTGATGTTTGGAACGCACCACATGGAACGACAAATTCTTATTTAGCCGTTACCCCTCATTGGTTTCATTCCGATTCGTGGCTTTTAATGAAACAGGTTATCGATTTTAAAATATTTGTTTATCCGCATAACGGTACTAATATAATAAAAGCCATGCAAGACACTTTAGAAGAATATAATTTAATGGATAAAGTTTTTACAATTTCGCTAGATACGTTAGTCAGTTTTACTACTTAGAAATGGATTTTCGGAACCAATTTCACCCAAAGAATGGGATGACTTGAATCATTAACAAGTTTTTAAAGACGCAATGACAAAATTATCAGGTGTTTATTAACCAACTAGCGTACTAGTTTTACAACAATTTTATATAATGACGGAAAAAATATGTGAATTTGCAAACTCAAATAATATTATTATTAGACAAGCCATTTTTCATATAAAAAAAACTAAATGAAATATTTTGGAGTGATACTTAAGGAATTTTTATGTGCGGTCGCACTTGACCCACGGTTAAATTTTAATGGGGTCGAACGATTGATGACAACAATATATAGCAACATTGATTGTACGTATGGTCCCGAAGAAAACCAACCCAACTGTCTAAATAACCAAGTACACGAACTTATGACGTTTTTGAGAGAATGTTTGGTATTTATGCAACAAAATATGGTCGACAAGCAAAGTCAATTGTTGACCAAAGGGCAACCTCATCATCTTCTCGAAGGGCCCGAAACCTCAATATAAGTCTTTTTAAACTTAGTACGTGAAGACACTACCAAGCGTGCACGAACATTGACACCCACAAGCGAATTGGGAAATTATAAGATGGCAAACTTTGCACTACTCTTTCGTGATGAACATGAGTTTCAGAACCTTGTTAATTTGAAATGGTGGCAATCAAAAGAAGACATATATCCAATATTATCCATTATGGCTCGTGACTTATTTGCCGTTCAAGCTTCAATCGTAGCTTCCGAATCGGCCTTTTCTTTAAGTGGTCGAACTATATCGGATAGAAGGTCAAGACTTACCCCCAAAGCCGTGAAAGTATGTGTATGTTTGAAGGATTATTTGGACGGGGTAGATAGGATACAAGATCAAACGTCATTAGAAGGTCCATTAGATAATGACGTTGAAAAAGTTATAGAGATGGAAGAAAATTAAGAGGGATTATCACCTACATCAACTGAAGAGAATACCGACAACGAATTGGATGAAGGAGAGTATGAAACAATTGTGTTGGAGGAAGATCCTGAAACAAATAACCAACGAGTTTTAATGGCTCTAATTGATGACCCCGAATTTCAAGAATACGAACGAAGGAACGCTCGTCGACAACAACAAAACTTATTTGACTCATTTGACGACTAAAGTATAACGGGTGATGGCAATGCCGAAGCTTGGTATACTTTAGTCTTAATACATTATCGGGTGATGGTCATGCCGAAGCTCGAAATGTATAAACTTTTGTATATATTATAATTTTATCGTTCGAATAAAACTGTTGTTATTTATATTATTTATAGTGTTTATCGTTATAAATAAAAATGTTGTTATTTATATTATTTATTGTGTTAAGCGTTATAACTTTTGTTTATATTTATTATATAATTGTTGTTCAATTTTCAAATGTTGAAAAAACTCGAATAATTGAAACTTGAAAATATAACCGGCAAAATCGAATCCGAGTCCGAAAATAATTCGAAAAAATCCGGTCGAGAACCGAAAAAAATCCGATTCCAGAAAAACATCCGACGCCGAGAACCGGAACCGGATCTTGAAAATCCGGACAAAAAAATCCGTTTTTTTTCCTTCCGAATCCGGTTTGTGCCCCTCTAATTAAGCATAACAAAGTAAAACGGATATATGGATAAGATTTCCCTTTGCTATCCGGGAAGCAGATTATTGTTGCTTAGATGTAGAACATAACTTTATTTTATTACTAGAGAAGTCTTAGATATATACTGTACTTACCATTGTCACCGCTTTTATGTTGTCCATTGAGATAGGAAACTCTAGATCGCCGCTATCTTTAAGTCTAAAAAGAATATCAAGCAAATCTTCCTTATCCGTGTCATCCTTTACCCTTTTTGTATTTTCTTTCTCTTTTTCATGTTCTTCAATGACGTTATTAAGGATTTTGTCAAGATTTTGGTGAATTGTTGACATCTTGGAGCTCATCCTTGTAACAAGATGAAGAAACTTATAAGAAGGAAACAAATCAGCTACATCAAATCCACTAGCTACATTAGCAAAACCCTGCAGCATCTCAACAAGTAAATCTTGATCTTTGGGTATCTTTCCAAAAGCAGCTCTAGAAGTTATTGTATTCATCAACGTAAAAATCTTGTCTGTATGATTAACAGGTGAGCCTGAGGACGACACAATTGATTCTATCATAAACTTGACTTCTTCTTCTCGAATATAAGAAAATGACTGAACTTTCTTGACACTAAGAAGTTCTAAGTTGCAGATTTTTCGGAGCTGTCTCCAGTAATTACCATATGGAGAAAATCCAATGTCACTGTTGTTATACATAATGATCTTACCAGCTTGAATTTCAGGCCTGTTTGCAAATGCAAGATCGTTTTTTATCATGATTTCCTTAGCCACTTGAGGTGATGAAACTATCAATGCCGAAACATCACCAAGTTGAAGATGCATTAACGGACCATGTTTTCGAGCCAAGTTTCTAAGGACGTGATGTGGTGGTTGTCGACTCACCATGGAAAATATGTTTCCAACAAGAGGTATCTTCCATGGACCAGGTGGTGGGAACTTTGGATTTGAATTTGGTTTTTTGATTATATTTAGTAGCTTCACCAGAAAGAATATAGTTACAATAATAATTAGGAGCAAAAACGTGATTTTGAACTCCATTAGAGAAAAACAGAGAGATAGGTGAAGAAGTGGCTATGACCTATAATAGGAGTCTTTTGTTTTGGTCGATGAATTAAAAATAGTGTCTATCACGTAACGTGGTCCCTCTTAGGGTTTTAGAGTCATGTATATATAGACCAACAATTAGAGTTTGAATAGGATTCTATCCCCAGTTAATCGTAAACCTTTCCATAACCAACTTGCGTTAGTTAAGGAAACCGAATAAAAGATTGATCTTATCGTCTTTACTTGGTAACAAGGTAAACCGAAGACCTGGTCAAAAGGACCGCATCCAATGGTGTAGGGGCATAGTATGCGCGGCTATACCCTTGGTTTGGCTCTGGCGCACAGATAATCATGGTTCTAGCACGCAGAGTAGGACTTATATGTGTATGACGCATTATTTAGTCCCACCAGTTCGATGTAATATACGGTGACAACAAGTGTATTGCGTCAGACTATAAAAAAGAAAAAGGAATAAAGTATGGAAAGACCCTATCTCAAAATTCAAAATATCTTTAAATGTTACCATGATCCACTTAATGCGGAGCGTGCGACCAGTCACAAAAACTTCTTTTTAACTCTGACTTCTGCATTAGAGATGACAACTATCATTGTTTCCCCAAAAGGCAATGATTGAAATTATGCAACTGCTTGGGTTTTTTATCGTGCACCAGACATCGAAATCGAGACATCAATCTTTTAGATGGTGACATGTGGACGATTGAGATCACAACTCGGTAAACATCCAACCCATTTATCAGACTATAAATATCGAAAACTTTTCATTCTTCCCTTTTACAGTTCGTATTTTCAAATATTCTCTCCAAAATCCCAACTTTTCGGCGAACTTTCAAACACATTTCCAGAAACACCAATCAAGGTCAGTGTAGGAACTCTTGGGTGTATGAACATGACGATGATGGTGAATAACCACAGAAATCTAGAGAGGGAAAGTCAGTTAGTCAAGATTGATTTTCACGACTCTCTTGAATACAATGAAGTGCTGTGGCTATTACACTAAACTAAGGAGCCATGGGATCCTATATATAGCCCTCATTTATAGGATCCAGTATACAAGGCATGAACGCATAATTAGCTCAGTCTAAGCTTCTAACAATCTCCTCCCATGAGTTAATTATGTGTCGAAAATAGCTTCCTATCCAAAATATACAAAATTACATGAAAATGAACTTAAATATTGCTAACTAACTCACTCCACGAATCTTGTATGACCGTTGATGTAGATCTCAAATCTTGATAATCTCATGTCTTCAACGATCTTTGAGTATTCACATCGGAAGGCATACAGTAGAATTTGCTTGACTTGAGTTGAAGTATCGAATCCTCAAAATGTGAAAACTTCTTCGACTCTCTAGCTCTCCCCATAAGATGTGAAAACTTCTTCGACTCTCTAGCTCTCCCCAAATTAACAATTCTTTCTTGATGTTCGAGTCCTCAAAATGGTCCCCAAAATTTATAGAGTACCCATGACACTAGTTTTAATTTAATTAAAGACTTTAAAATCTAATAATGTTGACACTGGAACTTTTTAAGGAAAAGCAATTTTAATGCAAGTAATATAAAAACTAGTGAGTGGATTTTTTATTGTGATTCAACTGATACAAAGACTTTTGAAAAATCTGATATTTGTTTCGAATCAAAACTTTGGATAAATAAAATACAATTTTCCAATGGAGGGATTGTTGATGTAAAAGGAGGATGGACGATTGAAATTACTCCAACCGTGAAATTGTTCTATTTTATTGCACCCCACTTTCCGTATTTTACAAGATATCAGGACATGGGTAACATGGGTGATTAGTGGGCGTGACACTGAACGCATGAAGGTTATATTATGTGGACGAAGTAATCCAAAAGGGTACCATGATTCTTGCACATGGAACACCTGAAAGGGAAGCTTGGTTACGGCACCCATCTGCAAGTTATTTAAATATTTAATTTCCAAAATATTTCCACCAAATTCCGTATTGCTTGCGAAACATGTATTTTGGCTGAAAGCCATAATAGCACATTTAAACCAAGTAATACCAAAAAAGATACTCCTTTTTTATTAATTTATTTAGGCGTATGGGACCAGAAAAAGTTAACGGGGGGGTAAAACTTTCAATATTTTGTACTATTTATTGATGATTATACACGCATGACTTTTATGTATTTTCTAACAGACAAATAAGAAGTTTCTGAAAAGTTTTCTATATTTTATAATGATTCAGACCCAATTTAAAAGTAACATACAATTGTAAAGATCGAATAACGGAGGAGAATTTGTAGACACCATTATGAAACAGTTTTATCAAGAAAAGGGTATAATTCACCGGACATCGTGTGCTCATACCCCACAACAAAATGGCTAGCTGAACAGAAATACCGTATATTAGTAGAAATAAATCGGTCTTTGTTGATTGAATCTAATGTTCCAAGATCTTTTTGGCCTGAAGCCCTAGCCACATCAACTTATCTTATAAATAGGCTTCCGACCAGATCTTCGAAATCCTCTACAGGCATTATCCAAATTTCATGAACTCCCTTCTAATCTTACACTCAAACCGCGGGTATTCAGATGTTTTGTATTTTTGCATATACCAAAAATTAAACAGACCAAAACTGGACCCTTGTGCCGAAATATGTGTATTCGTTAGTTATGTGGTCAATCAAGAAGGGTACATGTGTTATAATCCCAAAAGAAAGCACATGTTCACTACCATGGACTGTGACTTCCTTGAAACTGAGAACACCCAACAACTAAGTTAGGTGGAGGGAGAATATGATGACACCGTGAGTTGGCTGGAAAGAATTCCTTCATCCGAAGAAGTCAATCATAGTACCAAGTCACCAACAGTAACAGGGCAAAAAAATCCATTACGAGATGAACCAAAAAGATCAAGTCAAGCCGGATCCACCCAGCAAGATATTACAAACGAACCACAAAAATCAAGTCATAAATCAACTCAACAAGACATCCCAGACGAACCACAAAGTTCAAGCCACAAATACACTCAACAAGATATCCCAGACGAACCACGAGGTTAAAGTGACGAATCATCCTAACAAGATATTCAATACGCATCACCAGAAGATCAAGTAAAACAATATGTTCTGCAACCAAGAACGAACAGGGGAATTCCACCAAAACGGTATGATTTTGAGAAAGAAGCTCTAGATCAAGATACCCGATGGTAAATATAGCACAAGGAAGCTCATAAATTTAACTCAACAATATACTCTGAAGAAATACCAACCACTATTGAACATGCCCTTCAATCAAAAAATAGGAAGAAAGCAATGGAAGCTGAAATGGAAGCCTTGATGAAAAAGGATACATGGGATAAATGTGTCATTCCTTATGGAAAGAAACCTGTAGGGCGTCGTTGTGTGTTTACAATAAAACACAAAGCGAATTGCACCATTGAGAGATATAAGGCTCGACGAGTGGCAAAAGGATATACTCAAATGTATGGTGTCGAATACACATAAACCTTCTCACTGGTGGCCAAGATCGACACTATCAGAGTTTTATTTTTAATTGCTGCAAACAAAGATTGGCCATTTCACCAGTTCGGTGTAAATAATGTTTTTTTTACATGGAGAGCTCAATGAAGAGGTCTACATGGATGGACCACCTGGATACACGATAATCTTCAAAAAGGGGGAAGTTTTTCGACATAAAAAAATCATTATATGGGCTGAAATAATCCCCTCGAGTTTGGTTTGGGAGGTTTACTTTACCAATTTAAAATTAAGGTTTCAAACAAAGTAACTCATATCATACTCTATTTCTCAAACAAATAAATAATCTTAAAACGTGCTTAATTATCTATGTTGATGATATGATATTTATAGGAAATGATAAAGAAAGGATTTTAAGGCTAAAGACGGATCTTTTTAAAGAATTTGAAATGAAAGATTTAGGCAGACACAAATACTTCTTGGGGATTGAAGTATTACGATCCGAACAGCGAATCTTACATCTTTGACCTACTTGCTGAAACATGGATGATCAATTGTAAACCTGCTGAAACTCCAATGATTGCAAATCAAAAGTTGTATATAAAAGATGGAGAAAAATTAGCATATAGAGGGCAGTACCATAGGATCGTGAGAAAACTCATTTATCTTGCTTATACCCGTCCGGATATTGCGCATGCAGTGAGAGTTGTATGTCAAATCATGCATCAACCACAAAGTCATCACATGGAAGTCATATAGGGAATAATCAGACATCTTAAATGAACACCTGGACACGGAGTATTATTCAAGAACAACATCATCTGAGAACTCAAATATATACCGATGCAATATGGGCAGGAGAAAAAGGAGACAGAGGATATACATCCAGTTTCTTCACCCTAGTAGGAGGAAACTTGGTTACACGGAGAAGCAGAAAACAGAAAGTGGTTGCCTTATCCAGTGCCGAAGCAGAGTTCGAAGGAATAGCAAAAGGAGTATAGTTGGAGCCTTATGGATTAGGAAACTAGTGACTGATGTGTGCAGCGGTGTATACGAAATACTATTATTGTTTATTACGAAATACGATGAAATTACACAAGTTTTATTTATTTATTTATTTATTAGATATACCTAAACCTTGCTACAACACTGTAGGCAGTGTACCTAATCGTAGAGTAGTGTAGTTTTTAGTAAGTCCGGTTCGTTCCACAGGGAGCTAGTGATAACGTACTATATTTTTAACAACTATATTTATACAAATATATATAATTATATATAGGTAGTAATATTATAAAAGGGGGTTTTACTTTTTAATGACCGGTTTGTCGATTTTATATTTTAAGCGTAAAGATAAATGACAATAATATAAATGACAGAATTTAAATTGCGATAAAGTAAATTGCAGTAATTAAAATGACAGTAAATAAAGGTACGATGAAATATGAAATAAAAGTATTATGCTTATTTAAACTTCCGTAATCATGATGTTCGACGTGTTGATTTTAATTTATTACCCGGGTTAATTGTCCTTTGTCCTGGATTATTTGATACCTATTTGGTTTTTTTCCATAATAGTCCATCGGTCATAATTATAAAATGCTCGTCAAATTAACCTTATTCCTGAAGTCAAATATTCTAACTAATTAGGGATTCGAACTGTAACAAGGTTTTAATACTTTGTTAATAATTACACCAGGTTATCGACTGCGCGTAATCCAAGGTTTTAATACTTTGTTAACAATTACACCAATTATTCTTGTATGTAATCCACCCCTGTTTTAATGAGATATGAATATGAATATTAATTTACCCACTTGATCAGAATGAATAATCAATTACCCAACCCGAATAATTATTAAATGATCGTAAAAGATGTCGTATAAACGTCACTAAATAGGACATTGTGACGACCCGGAAATTTCCGACCAAATTTAAACCTAACCTTTATATGTTTCCGACACGATAAGCAGAATTTGTAATGTTGAATCTCAAAAAGTTTGGAACTACATTCATGTAATCAATTACCCTTTGACCGTGTTCGACGATTCACGAACAATTATGTGTATATAGATACGTATATATAATATATAATATTAACTGAAAACATTAACAAAGTATTAGATATATGATACTTTACATGAACGTATTTGTTTCGATATATTTATCGACAGAATTAAGAGATAATATCAAATGATTGAATTATCAGATACATTATGATATGATTACGGGCCAATGTTATGAGGTCCACTGTGATTTAAGAAATCTATTCTTTTTGACAATATTCGGAAAATGGTAAAGTGATCTATAAGTAAAAATGTGGAGTGTAAATAACTTAGATGTTGGATATCGACAAGTTAAGTAACTCGACATTTTTCATTAAGATGATTTCATACGTTTATTAAACCTTTGGACTTTATCCCATGCTTCACCAACAGACTGTAATTTAAAAAATTGAAACCTATTATGAATATATATAATTCTACTTTTCTAAAATGTTTTATGATATAACGATTTAAATTAATATTAAATATATTTATACGCGTATTATACGTACATAGTTTTATACTTTTACTATACTTTAACTTTACCTTTACTTTACTTTTACTTTACCTTTACTTTACTTTAACTTTAATAATTCACTTTAATAATTCATACTTTAATAATTCACTTTAATAATTCATACTTTAATAATTCACTTTAATAATTCATTTTAATAATTCAAAAATATATTATAAATAGAATTCAATAGGTTTCATTATTTCATAGAAACTTGAAAATATATTTCTCTAAACTCTCTCAATCGAATTACATATATATATTTACTTAGTATTATTTCAAGATATTATTAGTATACATAAAATACTACGACGGAGTTATATTCAGACGATTTCAAAATATGTTTTCAAACGGGATAGATCTAAGGAAATTATGGGTTATAGCTATGGAGGTTATGGGTATTGTTCGAGGGTATTGCTCGTGAGGTCAACCTAACGTTTATCATTTTCATTGCGTCTAAGTACTTTCCTGCAATATTGAATCACAATGTTGATACGTGAGCATTCATATCTTATCTTTTATATATTAATAGTGTATCCCTGACTAATGCTCGAGTATATATGATTATGCATGTTTATATGCTTAGTTTAATCGTTAAATAGTTTATGATAAATCACGAATTTGATACATATGCTACTGAGATAGGTATATGATATGCATGTCGTTGAAAAGCTAAAGAAAAATTAATAACTTTTCATTTAGAAATCGTGTGGGTTCTATGAACGGATTAAAAGATATGGTCAACTGAATTATTATTAATTTTAATATTATTTATTATAATTGTTATCAGTTGATGTTATTACTAAAATTATCTTTATTACTAAAAATTAATATTTTTATTGAAACTATCATTTTATTATTTTTATCATTATTATTATTATCAATATTATTTTATCAAATAAATATGCGTACAAAGATATTTTTACCACACGTAATATAATTACATTAATAATACATACCACTATATTTTTATGATATTAAGTGAATTTTATTAATTTTATTACTTGAGATATATAAAAGTATATTTTTATCATATATGAATTTAAATATAAATTTTTATTTATTAATAAATGACTTGTATTATTTAGTATAATAAGATCTGATAAATATATTTAAATATATAAAACGACTATATATAAGTTATATAATAAACATGTATAGATTTTGGAAGTCATTTTAGGTCAAGTTGACTTTTGTTGACTTTTGCATGTCGGTCTCGAGCATTAGGATTGTGATACACTACGACTTGACCTAAATTGTTAGACAGATATTGACCAACATATAAATATATATACTTAATATAGGTTCATGAATGCGAGATAAACCCTGCACTTGTTCAGTGCCGTCATATACATAATTGCTACGAAATACAGTATTGTGAGTTTCATTACTCCCTTTTTATATATATTTTTGGCTGAGAATACATGCACTGTTTTATAACTGTTTTACGAAATGGACACAAGTACTAAAAATATATTCTACGTTGAGTTGTACCACTTTGCATATTTTTCCCTAATAGCTTGGTAACTACCATTTACATGCGGTATTGTAAACGCGAATCCTGTTGATAGATCTATCGGGCCCGACAACCCCAACCGGACTGGAAGACCAGTATTCAACGGTTGCACAGTACTTCGTTTCAGTGACTACACTTGGTACAGTGTAGTGAGATTTCATAATAAAGGGAATATGCGACGTTGATTAAATGTTAAGTATGGTTACCAAGTGCTCAACCACTTAGAATATTTTTATTAAAACGTGTATGTATATGAAATCTTGTGGTATATTACTATTACGAAAATGATTGATTATGATAAACTAATGAACTCACCAACCTTTTGGTTGACACTTTAAAGCATGTTTATTCTCACGTATTAAAGAAATCTTCCGCTGTGCATTAGCTCATTTTAAGGATATTACTTGGAGTCATTCATGACATACTTTGAAAGACGTTTCATTCGAGTCGTTGAGTTCATCAAGATTAATATTAAGTCAATTATAGTTGGATGTAATATGAAATGGTATGCATGCCGTCAATTTTAGATGTAAAGAAAGTTTGTCTTTTAAAAACGAATGCAATGTTTGTAAAACGTATCATATAGAGGTCAAATACCTCGTGATGTAATCAACTATTGTGAATCGTTTATAATGTATATGAACCGGTCCTTTCAGTTGGTATCAGAGCGGTGGTCTTAGCGAACCAGGTCTTGCATTAGTGTGTCTAACTGATAGTTGTTAAGATGCATTAGTGAGTCTGGACTTCGACCGTGTCTGCATGTCAAAAAGTTTGCTTATCAATTCTAGTCGGAAATCATCTACTTATCATCCTTAGGAAATTACCTTCTTATCATCTTAAGTCTAGACGCGTTTTCCTGCATTTATTGCATAATATTGTATAGACGGATTCTTATCTTAGCACATCTATTACTGTGAACTTTGACTGACATCTTTTCAAAGATTCTCCCTAATTTACGGAATTTTGGTATTATATATACATATGCAAATTATGTAATTGAAGAATACCAAATCTAAATTCTACAATCTATTTCATACCAAAATTTCTTTCCCTGATCCTACGAGATGGATCCCTCAACCAGTTCGAATTTCTCAGATTCCAACAGCTATTCCGATATGGATATCTACCTGAGCTCCGAAAGTAGCATCACCGAAATGGATCAACCAATTTCCCATCATCTATTTTGGATGAATTGGGGATGGGTCCATAGTCAACTCAACCATTGGAGACAAGAAGAAGGTGACCCCTTCCATCCACCACATTGCCCTCTTGGTGATGAACCTGAAGCACTTACCGGCGAACCTGTTCGAGACACCATTTTCTCACTCATTGCTAGAGTATCTCGTCATGATTATATACTATCCCATATTGCGAATCTTATTCATCCGCTCGTTCCAACCGCCAATCATCCCGGTGTACTAGCAGAAATTAATGAACTTCGCGCCCGAGTAGTGGCTTTGGAACACATGGTGCAAGGATTACAAACACCACCAGCAGCACCAGCATCATAACCAATATCGCCAGTAACATCCACATCGCAAGCCTCAATACCACAAGCTTCATCGGCATCACCAGCAGTTACCGGCAGTATCATCAGCATCAACAATATCGTCAGCACCACCATCACCATCAGTATTGTCAGCATCATCATCACTAGCAGCACCTATAACATCACAAGTTCCGTCAATTCAAGAATCGCCGTGGACGTCATCATTGATCAACAACGAGTATTTTGTATCAACGAGTTATGAAGTATTAACTCATTCTTCTGAAGAAATTATATATATATATATTTTATATATATGAATGCTGAAACTATAAAAATCTTTCGTACTAAGCTATTAAATATGAATTGAAAAAGGGTAGATACTACTCAGTTAAATTCATATTACTAATATGCTATGATGTACATCCTTCGTTAATAACATAACCATCGTAACTACAATCTTTGATTCAATTAAATGAATTCGGTTTCATAATAAACCAAGTGTATCATTCAATAACATGTTTGATTTTACACTTTCATCTTCAATGTACTCGAAACTTACTGGAAAACAACATTCGTATCTTGTGAAGTTAGCAAGAGTTCTATGAGCATCAGCATAATTCACTAAGGAAATATCTATAAGAATAAATATTGAAGTATAGATTACATTAGCGAAATACTGCGCGAAGATTATGTAATCTCTAATGTTTTAGAGATTAGTCTTTACTAATCCAAGCCGAAAATCAAATGAGCTTAATATGATATTAACTCATTAAATCTGTATTATATCTGAAGAAAATATACATACATATATTTTCATAAAGACTGTAATGAAAAATTCTTGTTCAAAATATTATTTGTGACATTTTTTTAACGGGTAGGTAATACCCGAGAGATATATAAATGCACAATTAATATATTACATTCTTCGATTCTAATTCAGTAAATCATCAACTATACTCCCTATTTTCACAACAGTATACCTTCTTTTATAAGAAATCAAAACAACCATACTCATTCAAATTCAATCACCTATTCTGATTTTTGAAATCTCAGAATGCAACTCGAGATATAAGCAAAACCATCACTCTTAGATCCTTACATTTTTTTCAAAGCTATACTTTGACTTCAAAACTGTGATAGAACATCACTTTTAATTGTAACACTCAAAAGGATACGAGAATCAATCAAGATTTATGACGAATTTATCCTTTGGATATTGACAATGACAAGCTGCATTTAAAACGCTTCGAAATTTTGGAAGACACTTCAAATAAAGAACAATCGAGATGATGATCCAATCACACATTACCCGAAGTCTTGTACCTGAAAAACTCTCGAACCCAAAGTCATAGTTTAACACGTACCCGCGTTGAATTCTTTAGCATTTATTAGCAAAAACAACCTTACGATTCTTTTCAAAGTAGCCAGTTTTGTCACAGCTCCAACAAGTCAACTTCGACTTTTCAGTAAAACTAATTTTATTATAACTTCGATAGATACGCTGCCCTTTCACCATCGTTACTGGGGAACCTTTCATACCTCACCACATTAGCAGTAAACTTATCAACAACTTCATTAACCTTCGACTTAAACCTCTCCGAAAAGTCACTATACTTATTCATTGAAACTCCATCTCTTACTCATCCGCATCTTGCAACAAGAATTGCCATACCAATTACTGAAAATCAGCAATCAGTATTTTGAAATCTCGCAGCGTTTCTACTTCAATAGTTATATATACATATAACGTCTATCTCCTAAACTTACACACTTCGAATGTGAAGTTTCTGAAAAACATCTCAAACTGTGAATTAGTTCTCGAAATGCTAATGAAGCAGCAGAAACTGTAAACGACGTTAACAGTTAAAAGTTTGATGACAAAGAATAATGTGTTGGTAAAGCCCAGAAAAAGAGAAGAGTTGGTACTGAACAATGGATTGAGTAGACCGTGAAGGAGACCAAGGATAAATACAAGGGCCAAAGTCTGTATTTAAAGAATCTTGATGATTCTGTTTCTGACAAAGTCATTAACGAATACCTTGCTCCTGACTCTAAACCTTTGCGGACCTTATTCTTCATCATCATCTTATCTTAAATATTATAAGATATCTTCGCATCTCTCATTATACATATTCTCCATATTTTTGGAGATATTTTCACAACTATTCTTATCTGAGATCATTTATCTCTCCATAATATCCGCAACATAAAAGAAACTGTGTTGGTTTCTAAATTCTGAAAAAAAAATTCAAATATGAATGTTTTGAAGTGTGTTGGGAACTGAAGCATGAGTTAGTATAATATAATAATACTTGATCAACGTGATTATATTATAGTAATTCATGCTGAGTTTCTAATAGAACGTGATGATTCACAGAACATACCGTCATCATGTGCCATTTACACGACTCTTACATTCTACCAAATCTACAAACATATTAAGAACATATCTTCTTGATAGTTCTATCTTTCCGGATATTCTGGTAATTTGCCAAATCAAGATCGTACCATTACGATTTCCTTCTTAGAACATTAACTATGTTCATCCAAAACTTCATACCTACTAATTCTGGACCATTATTCGCTTGACTTAACGCCGGGAAGAGACAACAAAAGTATGAAACTCCGAAATGTAAGGGAGAATATAAAGTCCAATAACAACACATAAATTACAAACCATGTATATCAATGTTTATCGCGACATAAAAACACGGGAGAATTAAAAACACTATAACCCCAAGGGCGAATTAGAAGAAAACAGATTCCTCCGATGGAAGTTGGAAAAGGAGAATGATTGTTGCGATAGTAAGGATAAGGACAACGATTAGAACTGGATTAAGCATTTTCGCAATCTTTTGAAATTGGAATTGAGTATAGAATTGGTAAAAACTAATGGAATGGAAAAGGTAAATATATAAGGGAAATATCAGACGTAGTAATCGGGACAGATCATCGCATTTAATTAAAGAGATCCTAATTTCCTTAAATCTCGAAGAAACAGATCTTATAGATTTCCAAGATTTTTTTTTGAATCCCTTGAATTCCGGAATTCAACCATGACTACGTCAAAAATTATGACGAAACTTATTTTCCTCATTCCACTATTTTGTGATAGCTTCACTCATACGCTTCGAGTAATCGGATCATTTTATCCATATTACTCTATGGTAATAACATCCTATCTATCAACACATATCCATCATGAAAACATTTTTATGGTTAGCCATGACGACCTCGATCAAATTTCGGGACGAAATTTCTTTAACGGGTAGGTACTGTGACGATCCGGAAATTTCCTAACAAATTTAAGCCTAACCTTTATATGTTTCCCACACGATAAGCAGAATTTGTAATGTTGAATCTCAAAAAGTTTGGAACTACATTCATGTAATCAATTACCCTTTGACCATGTTCGACGATTCACGAACAATTATGTGTATATAGATATGTATATATAATATATATATATATATATATATATATATATATATATATATATATATATATATATATATATTAACTGAAAACATTAACAAAGTATTAGATATATGATACTTTACATGAACGTATTTGTTTCGATATATTTATTGACAGAATTAAGAGATAATATCAAATGATTGAATTATCAGATACTTTATGATATGATTATGGGCCAATGTTATGAGGTCCACTGTGATTTAAGAAATCTATTCTTTTTGAAAATATTCGAAAAATGGTAAAGTGATCTATAGGTAAAAACGTGGAGTGTAAATAACTTAGATGTTGGATATCGACAAGTTAAGTAACTCGACATTTTTCATTAAGATGATTTCATACGTTTATTAAATCTTTGGACTTTATCCCATGCTTCACCAACAGACTGTAATTTAAAAACTTGAAACCTATTATGAATATATATAATTCTACTTTTCTAAAATGTTATATGATATAACGATTTAAATTAATATTAAATATATTTATACGCGTATTATACGTACATAGTTTTATACTTTTACTATACTTTAACTTTACCTTTACTTTACTTTTACTTTACTTTAACTTTAATAATTCACTTTAATAATTCATACTTTAATAATTCACTTTAATAATTCATACTTTAATAATTCACTTTAATAATTCACACTTTAATAATTCACTTTAATAATTCAAAAATCTATTATAAATAGAATTCAATAGGTTTCATTATTTCATAGAAACTTGAAAATATATTTCTCTAAACTCTCTCAATCGAATTACATATATATATTTACTTAGTATTATTTCAAGATATTATTAGTATACATAAAATACTACGACGGAGTTATATTCAGACGATTTCAAAATAAGTTTTCAAAAGGGATAGAGTTAAGGAAATTATGGGTTATAGCTATGGAGGTTATGGGTATTGTTCGAGGGTATTGCTCGTGAGGTCAACCTAACGTTTATCATTTTCGTTGCGTCTACGTACTTTCCTGCAATATTGAATCACAATATTGATACGTGAGCATTCATATCTTATCATTTATATATTAATAGTGTATCCCTGACTAGTGCTTGAGTATATATGATTATGCATGTTTGTATGCTTAGTTTCGTCGTTAAATAGTTTATGATAAATCACGAATTTGATACATATGCTACTGAGATAAGGTATATGATATGCATGTCGTTGAAAAGCTAAAGAAAAATTAATAACTTTTCATTTAGAAATCGTGTGGGTTCGATTAACGGATTAAAAGATATGGTCAACTGAATTATTATTAATTTTAATATTATTATTAAAACGATTATTATAATTGTTATCAGTTGATGTTATTACTAAAATTATCTTTATTACTAAAAATTAATATTTTTATTGAAACTATCATTTTATTATTTTTATCATTATTGTTATTATCAATATTATTTTATCAAATAAATATGCGTACAAAGATATTTTTACCACACGTAATATAATTACATTAATAATACATACCACTATATTTTTATGATATTAAGTGAATTTTATAAATTTTATTACTTGAGATATATAAAAGTATATTTTTATCATATATGAATTTAAATATAAATTTTTATTTATTAATAAATGACTTGTATTATTTAGTATAATAAGATCTAATTAATATATTTAAATATATAAAACGACTATATATAAGTTATATAATAAACATGTATAGATTTTGGAAGTCATTTTGGGTCAAGTTGACTTTTGTTGACTTTTGCATGTCGGTCTCGAGCATTAGGATTGTAATACACTACGACTTGACCTAAATTGTTAGACAGATATTGACCAACATATAAATATATATACTTAATATAGGTTCGTGAATCCGAGATAAACCCTGCACTTGTTCAGTGCCGTCATATACATAATTGCTATGAAATACAGTATTGTGAGTTTCATTACTCCCTTTTTATATATATTTTTGGCTGAGAATACATGCACTATTTTATAACTGTTTTACGAAATGGACACAAGTACTAAAAATATATTCTACGTTGAGTTGTACCATTTTGCATATTTTTCCCTAATAGCTCGGTAACTACCATTTACATGCGGTATTCTAAACGCGAATCCTGTTGATAGATCTATCGGGCCTGACAACCCCAATCGGACTGGACGACCAGTATTCAACGGTTGCACAGTACTTCGTTTCAGTGACTACACTTGGAACAGTGTAGTGAGATTTCATAATAAAGGGAATATGCGACGTTGATTAAATGGTAAGTATGGTTACCAAGTGCTCAACCACTTAGAATATTTTTATTAAAATGTTTATGTATATGAAATCTTGTGGTCTATTACTATTACGGAAATGATTGATTATGATAAACTAATGAACTCACCAACCTTTTGGTTGACACTTTAAAGCATGTTTATTCTCAGGTATTAAAGAAATCTTTCTCTGTGCATTAGCTCATTTTAAGGATATTACTTGGAGTCATTCATGACATACTTTGAAAGACGTTGCATTCGAGTCGTTGAGTTCATCAAGATTAATATTAAGTCAATTATAGTTGGATGTAATATGAAATGGTATGCATGCCGTCAATTTTAGATGTAAAGAAAGTTTGTCTTTTAAAAACGAATGCAATGTTTGTAAAACGTATAATATAGAGGTCAAATACCTCACGATGTAATCAACTATTGTGAATCCTTTATAATGTATATGAACGGGTCCTTTTAGACATACATAATCATTTTAATAATTATTAGATTAACTAATTTGAAGATAGGTTCGACAGGTTCCAATGAGTTATCGCTCAATTAGACAATACCCCCTATCTATTAATAGTCATAGTCCAATGTCCACAAGTGTCGGTCTTTTGTCCAAACCTTAATTATGGTACAAAATCTAATAACCCCGTCTTAATATTTAGTCTAACATCACGATTACTTTGGCTCAAATAAGCATAATAATAACTTAGTTACGAGACATTAATTTAAAAAGGAAGAACATAGCTTACAGTGGTGATTAATCGCGTAGCGTTACACGAATAGAGTTCCGACTTTAAAACCCGTAAAACATTTCTTACATTAACCCAACTAGACCATAATTTATTATTAATCTTAATTATAATTAAAATTATAATAATAATTATATATTACATAGAGATAAAGAGAGATTAAAAAAAAAGGTGTATAATTCGTCCGAAAAACGCTGAATTTATAGAATGTGCCCTGCTATAGTAACTCATGCGGTCGCATGAGATTTTAGTGCAAATCTCATGCACTCGCATGGGCTCATGCACTCGCATGAGTTTTATGCCTATTTCCCATGCGATCGCATGGCCGTCAGATCCAGCTCACATATTTTTTGTTTGCTAGTTTGTCGACGTTATTTAATATAATATATAATATATAAATAATTTATATAATTATTTAAATATTATATTATATTCTTGTGCATAGTTGACTTGTAATTTTAGCTCCGTTGCGTCGCGCGTTGATAGTTGGCTCAGGTCCCGGTTCCGGTTTTTCGAACGTCCTTGCGTACTATTTAATATCTTGTACTTTGTATTTTGCGGCTTGTACTCTTATCATTTTTGGACGTTTCTCATCAATAAATTGAACCACTTGGATTGTACTTTCTACTTTTTATCTTTTTGGTCATTTGCGTCTTCAAATCGTCGTTTTCTTCTTTTGTCTTCACACTTATTTATTTAAACAAATATTACATAAAAATAGAACAATTACAACTAAAAGCTTGTCTTTCTTGAGGGATAATGCTATGAAATATATGTTCGTTTTTAGCATTATCAGTGACAAAAGTTGGTTTCCCACCTAAAGACCCTAGTCAGATAATTTGCGATAACGAAGTAGCCATCGCCATCTCAGAGAGCCAGTGCAACATGACAGAACGAAACACGTAGAAGTGGACGGACACTTCATTCAAGAAAAGTTGGAAGTTTATATTATCTCTATACCCCTTGTTAGATCAGAATACCAAATCACGAATATCCTCACCAAATCAGTCAAGTCAACAGAAGACTCTTCAATGAAGTATTAGTCAAGTTGATTATTGAAAATATCACTATTCGACTTGCGGGGGAGTGTTAAAAATACAGAAAGAGAAAATAGAACCCCTTATTGTAACAGCTCTTTTCCTATTTATTAGCATATAGTAGTTTGTAATCTCCTTATAAATTAAAGGCTGCTTTCATTGTATCAGACATCAATTCATATTGTAAAATGAATTTATATCATGGATCGAATGTGTGCAGTTATCTTCGTTGAATAAAAAGTGGATTGTCGTGATCGTGTCAACTTTTTTATGGGCTATTTGGCGGTTCAGGAATAGCATTATCTTTAAAGATTTTTTTTTGTAAAAGAAGTAATCTTTTTGATGTCATTAGATTGCTTTCTTTTCGTTGGATTAAAAGTAGAGGTCATATAGTTTCTAGTTGGAACTTATGGCTGTCTACGCCTTTGTAATTTTTCTCTTAGCGTCTTTCTAGGGATTGTTTGATTTTTATATACAATTATGACCGTTAAAAAAATCATATTGTAAAATTCAATTTATCAAATATCACATTTTAGTTTATATCAATTTCTAATATTAATCTCCGATCATATCTTTACATGAGATAAAAAGATCATGTCTTGGACCTGTAATACAATCATTAACTAGAAGTGCATAATCAGAATTCATATTGTTCAAAGTCAACTTGATTAGTCAAAGTGGAGTATAAGGAGTGGCAATTAGACACAGGTTATGTTTTCTCCTGCAGGCAGCTCCAAAAGTCTCGCTCATGTCCAAGTCCTTAGGATTCATTCCGCCAGGGAGTTTCCAGTCGAAATGATAAAGTAAGTGAGACAAAATAAACACAACGTTCGCCACACCAAACAAAATTCCAGGACACATCCTCCGACCGGTCCCAAATGGAATATACTCCAAGTTGTTTCATGAGAAATCAATACTACTATTCTCAAACCTTTCTGCTAGAAAACGATTAGATTCTTGCCAGTATTCAGGATCCCATCCAAGAGCCCGTACATTAACAATGACTTTCATATTTACGGGTATAACATATCCGTTAATCTCGCAACAATCCTGACATTGTCTAGGAAGTAATAAGGGTACAATGGGATGCAACCTCATAGTTTCCTTAATTACCATCTTTAGATACTTTAGTCCTTGAAATTCAGTTTGTTGTACTAATGGCTTTCCCTTGAAAAGTTCTCGCACTTCTGCTTGTGTTTTTACAAAGACTTCAGGGTTCCTTAGGATTTCACACATGGCCCATTCCACTATAGATGAAGAAGCATCAGTTCTAGCTGAAAAAATATCATGTACATGCAAGACAACATTTACTTAATAATAATAATAATAATAATAATAATAATAATAATAATAATAATAATAATAATAATAATAATAATAATAATAATAATAATAATAGTAATAATAATAATAGTAATAATAATAATAGTAGTAGTAGTAATAATAATAATAATAATAATAATAATAATAATAATAATAATAATAATAATAATAGTAATAATAATAGTAATAGTAATAGTAATAATAATAATTATTGTAATAATACTAGTAATAATAATAGTAATAATAATAGTAATAATAATAGTAATAATAATAATAATAATAATAATAATAATAATAATAATAATAATAATAATAATAATAATAATAATAATAATAATAATAATAATAATAAAAATAATAATAATAATAGTAATAATAATAGTAATAATAATAATAGTAATAATAATAGTAATAATAATAGTAATAATAATAGTAATAGTAATAATAATAGTAATAATAATACTAATAATAATACTAATAATAATACAAATCATAAAACTAATAATAATAGTAGTAGTAGTAGTAATAATAATAATAATAATAATAATAATAATACTAATAATAATAATAATAATAATAATAATAATAATAATAATAATAATAATAGTAATAATAATAAAATAATAATAATAATAATAATAATAATAATAATAATAATAATAGGAATAATAATAATAATAATAATAATAATAATAATAATAATAATAATAATAATAATAATAATAATAATAATAATAATAATAATAATAATAATAATAATAATAATAATAAGAGGTGTTCATTGGTTCATTTTTTGACTTCTTTCAATTTATTCGATCCAGTTTGATAGGTTATAAAAATTTTAGAAACAAAACCGAACCAAAAATCGAATTCAAATTAGTGATCAAAATAGAATTTGAATTTTGCACGATTTTTGTAAAAACAAAAAAACCAAATAAACTAAATTCTAAAATCGATGTGTAGTCCATATATTAATAGTTTAATATATTGTTAGTTGAATACGCTCTTAAATTCGGTTTTCAGTTTAAACGAATTCTAAAAAGTATCCAAAAATCGAATTCACACTTGAATCTGGTTGTCAGTTTAAAGAAATTTTTTAAAGTAAAACCGAAAATCGAAATAAGATTTGATAATCGAACTGAATCCAAACCAAAACTTAATCTACAATTGGTTTGATTTGTTTTCAAAAATCAATATATTTCGTTTTTAAAATTGAACAGTTGATTAACTAAATATTGAAGACACTATAAGGAAAGATTACTGCTTGATAATGTACTTAACTTTAATTCAAAGTATTTAGTTTATATATCCAACTTTAAATTTGGATGTATGTAATTAAACTTTCAGAGATGAAAAATGACTAATAATGTATTTATTATGACCTTTAATTTTTTGTGATTGATGACGTGAGATGATGTGGAGATGATGTGTTAGGTGTTGCATAAATATATAGTACTCGCTATAGTTTAATACATAACTAAGCACTAAACTCTTAACAAAGGTAAACAAACTCTCCTAACTGGAAATAGGAATCGCGAGAGAGATCGAATAATGAACATTATCATTCACCCACCTTAATTTTTTTATAAATATTATAAAAAAAATCAAAATCTTGAATAAGCTAACCCAAAAATATAATTGTAACATCCCGCCTTTTTCCGTTTACTTTTCCGTTATACTATTTAAATCCCGTTATATGTTTATAACATCTCCCATTAATACGTGTTTTAAAAAAATATCTCGTCTAGGTAATTCACGCACCCGCAACTGAACTTGAGGGACTAGTTTTGCCAAGTGATCAAAGGTGTGACTAGCTTTTGACTAGGCAACACCCCTTCCACCATCCATTATCCCTTTCAATTCTCTTTTCATTTAATACTTTCCATTTTTCTCTCAAATACTCATACAAAGATTCATCATCTAAAATCGTTCAAGCAAGCATCAATCAAAACAAATTGCATATTTGGAATCCTTGCAACTTCCTCTTCGATTCCATATCGATTACATCTCATTTGGGTAACTTTCTAAAATCACTAGATTTTGTGTTCTTGATATTTTGAACTTATAAAGTTGTTAATTAGTGTCTATGGCTCAAGTCTAACATGAATATATGATTTATAAGCTCGATTTCGTTATTTGAAGTAACTAGCTTGAGTATGAACTTTGGTGTGTTTGATTTGGTGATTTGGTTGTTTGAATGTTGTTAAATGTTATAAATGCATGTATTAAATGTGTTCCTAGTATCACTAGCTTCAATTTGAGGTGTAGGTTGCTTGAGAAAACTCCATAAACTTGATTATTGGTTTTGGTGGATTTGGGTTAGGGTTTGATGAACTTGAAATGGACTTTTGATGCTTTGAATGACATGAAATGTGATTTGTAAGTGTTAGGTTGTATTGTATGCTTGATCACCTTCGAAACGGCATATCATTCATGTAAATTGGTTTCCGAATCATCGAATTTCATTTATGAACTTGAATGCATTTAATGAGGAGCTTTGAATGTGATTTTGGTTGTTGTAAAAGTAAATGTGATTGATGAAATGTATTTAGTTGTTTTCCTTGTCAAAATACCTTTCCGATGATATAAGATACATGCTTTGGTTGTTTGCGGGTCATAAATGGTGATTGTTTGAAGTTAGGTTCGTGCATAAAACTTAAAAACTGCCAGATTTCCCTGCACAGGTAATGGCGCGGCGCACCAAAGTAGGCTGTCTAATTTGTTCCATTTTTGGAAAATGTTTGCTATGCTACGCACCTCCGATTCACATGTAAATAGTTCTAACATGCTCATATATGATTAAAAACCTCAGAAAAATAGTTCGGGACCCGTCCCGAACGTGTTGACTTTTTCGTTGACTTTGACCGACCAAAGCTTGACTTTTTGTCAAACTTAACCAAATGATTATGCAATCATTCTAACTTGTTTCTATACTTGTATCTTGCATGAAACTTGACAAATTGATTCACATGCTACATAATCGAGTCGTAACGAGCCATAGGACTAATTGAACATCTTTGACCAATCGTGACTATCGTTATTGATACAACCTATTTGTTTAGGTCAAGACTAGCATTGTTCTTTGTACACGTTACTTGTCGAAGTACTTATTTACTCTTGCGCTCAAGGTGAGATCATAGTCCCACTTTTACTCTTTTGAACATATATTTGGGATGAGAAAACATAAACGTTTCTTCTTAACTAAGTGAACACAAGTACAGGAAAACAAACATTCTACATACGAGTTTAGAACAAAATCCTCAATTCGATTATCATTAGTTACACTTGCAGGGTGTAAGTGTAGGCGTGAACTTATGTTGTATGGCCATATGGGTTTGACAAACCCTCATCTCGGACGGTTCGCTACCGTCTACGGATGAAATATATTTTCGAGAAACAGTGTTGTTCTAGCACTATTAATGGGGTTTAACGGACGGAATGTTAAGCCTTGATAATTGGGTGCTTGTGAATATTAACTTTTAGAATGTATTACTATTTATCATTGATGTAAATCTTGTGGTTCGACTTACTTTTACTCACTTACTTACTTAAACCTATGATTTCACCAACGTTTTCGTTGACAGATTTCTATGTTTTTCTCAGGTCCTTGAACATTAGGTGATACATTCTTTTGATACTTGCTTTGGATGTCGAGTATACATGCATATGTGGAGCGTCTTTTGACTACTTTAAACTGTGTCACACGTGTTTCATTTGTACTTAAACATCGTTATGTACTAGTTATGGAAACTACTTTTGTAAACTTTGAAACATCCACACTTATGAAATGAATGCAACATATTTTCGGTCAAACTTTGTCTTAAAGACTTATGACCATGTAATGGGACCTACGTAGACGGCGCCGTCAAACATGATTTGGTCGGGTCGCTACATATGGTATCAGAGCATTGGTTGTAGGGATTTAGAGTTCATTGGTGTCAACCCCGAGTCATAGGGTACATTAGTGAATCTAGACTACAACCGACATATAGACTCGAAGTAGGAATTACTTGACTACTTGTGCATTTATACTCGAACTCTTCTATCATATCTAACTCATATTCGATCTTGATCTTACGTTGATAAATTTTATTGACGCGCCACCTTGACTATATGAAGTAATGTCGAATGCACATATGAATTAGGGTAATATAATTTCCGGGATTATATTACGGTGACTCATATGAACATTCCAACATTATGACATAGAGAATTTAAGGCGAGTCAAGGATAATTTTCTCTCTATCTTTATTCCATATCACGGTTAGTATTATTTAGAATACTAACCAACGGTATTCTTTTGTTTTGAAGGAACAATGCCTCCTCGTCGTGTGCCACGCCATGAGACTCCCGAACAAGCTCTACAACGAATGATAGCCACTGCCGTAGAGGCGGCTATTGCCGATCACTCCACCACCACCAATAACAACAACAACAACAACCACCAAGGGGCCAGTAACTCTAGCGAAGGGTGCTCCTACAAGGCTTTTATGGGGTGCAAACTGTAGTGACCCGAACTTTTCCATGTTTATATATATTAATTGAGATTGATATTTATATGATTAAATGTTTCCAACATGTTAAGCAATCAAACTTGTTAAGACTTGATTAATTGAAATATGTTTCATATAGACAATTGACCACCCAAGTTGACCGGCGATTCACGAACGTTAAAACTTGTAAAAACGACATGACGATATATATATGGATATACATATGGTTAACATGAGATTATGATAAGTAAGTATCTCCATAAGTATATTAACAATGAGATATATACATATAAACAAGACTACTAACTTAAGGATTTCAAAACGAGACATATATGTAACGATTATCGTTGTAACGACATTTAAATGTATATATATCATATTAAGATATATTAATATATCATAATATCATGATAATATAATAATTTAACATCTCATTAGATATAATAAACAATGGGTTAACAACATTAATTGAGATCGTTAACTTAAAGGTTTCAAAACAACACTTACATGTAACGACTAACGATGACTTAACGACTCAGTTAAAATATATATACATGTAGTGTATTTAGATGTATTAAAATAATTTTGGAAGACTTCAAGACATATATCAAAACACTCATACTTAACGAAAATGGTTACAGTTACTTTCCCATTCTTTTCTTTCATCAAGAATTCTAGTCGTATTCTTACCCGTATTATACACAGCTTCAAAACGTACTTACTATGGGTATATACCAATAGGAACTAGCATGAGATTCCACTCTTGATTATGTCATGTATGACTAATCAATTTTAACTTCTACCATGAGCTAGTCAACTAACTAGAACTCCTTTTAACCCCACTCACCACTCACCAATTACCACTCATCATTCACTCTATTTCACTTCCAATTCTCTTTCTAATTCTCTCTCAACACACACACACACACACTATTATGAACGTATTTTTTCAGTAGTTAATCATCATCTTCATCAAAAATCACTTCAAGAATCAAGCTATAATCATCATAGGAAGAACACTTCAAGAACACTTCAAAAATCCCTTCAAGTTTACTAATTTACTTCCAAGCTTTCTAATCCATTCCAAGTAATCATATAAGATCAAGAAACCTTTGTTATATACAGTAGGTTATCTTTCTTATTCAAGGTAATATTCATATTCAAACTTTGATTCAATTTCTATAACTATAAACTATCTTAATTCAAGTAAAAATCTTACTTGAACTTGTTTTTGTGTCATGATCCTACTTCAAGAACTTTCAAGCCATCCAAGATCCTTTGAAGCTAGATCATTTCTTGTCACTTCCAGTAGGTTTACCTACTAAACTTGAGGTAGTAATGATGTTCATAACATCATTCGATTCATATATATAAAACTATCTTATTCGAAGGTTTAAACTCGTAATCACTAGAACATAGTTTAGTTAATTCTAAACTTGTTCGCAAACAAAAGTTAATCCTTCTAACTTGACTTTTAAAATTAACTAAACACATGTTATATATCTATATGATATGCTAACTTAATGATTTAAAACCTGGAAACACGAAAAACACCGTAAAACCGGATTTACGCCGTCGTAGTAACACCGCGGGCTGTTTTGGGTTAGTTAATTAAAAACTATGATAAACTTTGATTTAAAAGTTGTTATTCTTAGAAAATTATTTTTATTATGAACATGAAACTATATCCAAAAATTATGGTTAAACTCAAAGTGGAAGTATGTTTTCTAAAATGGTCATCTAGACGTCGTTCTTTCGACTGAAATGACTACCTTTACAAAAATGACTTGTAACTTATTTTTGAAACTATAAACCTATACTTTTTCTGTTTAGAGTCTTAAAATAGAGTTCAATATGAAACCATAGCAATTTGATTCACTCAAAACGGATTTAAAATGAAGAAGTTATGGGTAAAACAAGATTGGATAATTTTTCTCATTTTAGCTACGTGAAAATTGGTAACAAATCTATTCCAACCATAACTTAATCAACTTGTATTGTATATTATGTAATCTTGAGATACCATAGACACGTATACAATGTTTCGACCTATCATGTCGACACATCTATATATATTTCGGAACAACCATAGACACTCTATATGTGAATGTTGGAGTTAGCTATACAGAGTTGAGGTTGATTCCAAAATATATATAGTTTGAGTTGTGATCAATACTGAGATACGTATACACTGGGTCATGTATTGATTCAAGATAATATTTATCGATTTATTTCTGTACATCTAACTGTGGACAACTAGTTGTAGGTTACTAACGAGGACAGCTGACTTAATAAACTTAAAACATCAAAATATATTAAAAGTGTTGTAAATATATTTTGAACGTACTTTAATATACATGTATATATTGTTATAGGTTCGTGAATCAACAGTGGCCAAGTCTTACTTCTCGACGAAGTAAAAATCTGTGAAAGTGAGTTATAGTCCCACTTTTAAAATCTATTATTTTTGGGATGAGAATACATGCAGGTTTTATAAATGATTTACAAAATAGACACAAGTACGTGAAACTACATTCTATGGTTGAATTATCGAAATCAAATATGCCCCTTTTTATTAAGTTTGGTAATCTAAGAATTAGGGAACAGACACCCTAACTGACGCGAATCCTAAAGATAGATCTATTGGGCCTAACAAACCCCATCCAAAGTATCGGATGCTTTAGTACTTCGAAATTTATATCATATCCGAAGGGTGTCCCGGAATGATAGGGATATTCTTATATATGCATCTTGTTAATGTCGGTTACCAGGTGTTCACCATATGAATGATTTTTATCTCTATGTATGGGATGTATATTGAAATATGAAATCTTGTGGTCTATTGTTACAATTTGATATATATAGGTTAAACCTATAACTCACCAACATTTTTGTTGACGTTTAAAGCATGTTTATTCTCAGGTGAATACTAAGAGCTTCCGCTGTTGCATACTAAAATAAGGACAAGATTTGGAGTCCATGTTTGTATGATACTGTGTAAAAACTGCATTCAAGAAACTAATTTCGATGTAACATATTTGTATTGTAAACCATTATGTAATGGTCGTGTGTAAACAGGATATTTTAGATTATCATTATTTGATAATCTACGTAAAGCTTTTTAAACCTTTATTTATGAAATAAAGGTTATGGTTTGTTTTAAAAATGAATGCAGTCTTTGAAAAACGTCTCATATAGAGGTCAAAACCTCGCAACGAAATCAATTAATATGGAACGTTTTTAATCAATAAGAACGGGACATTTCAGTTGGTATCCGAGCGTTGGTCTTAGAGAACCGGAATTTTGCATTAGTGTGTCTTATTGAGTTTGTTAGGATGCATTAGTGAGTCTAGACTTCGACCGTGTTTACTTGAAAAATGATTGCTTAACAAATTTTGTTGGAAACTATATATTTTTAACATGTGAATATTATGTGATATATTAATCTCTTAACGCGTTTGATATTATGTGATAGATGTCTACCTCTAGAACAAGTCCCATTGACTCACCTAATAATAATGAAGAGTCAAATGTAAATTGGAATGATTCGTGGACTGATTCACAAATTCCCTAAGAGGAACCGGAAGAAGAGTCGGAACCAGAAGAAGAATCGGAACCGGAAGAAGAATCGAAACCGGATGAAGAAATAGAACCGGTGGGGGAAATAATAAAACGGTTGAGTAAAAGAAAATCCTCAACCAACCGACCAAGGTTAATTATGGTCAATGGTGTTTCCGCTAAGGAAGCAAAATATTGGGAGGATTACCAATTCTCCGATGAATCGGATTCTGACGAGAATTCCGATGATGTTATAGAAATTACCCCAACTGAATTTAAAAAGGAAAAAGAAAATAATAAGGGAAAGGGCATAAAAATAGAGAAATCTAATTCCAACCCCGATGAACTTTATATGTATCGTCAACCCCCGAAGTCCTTAAGTTGTAACAATGACCCGGGAACCTCTAAACCACCAGGTTTTTCTAAACCAATGTGGAAAACGACGGCTCGTATTAGGGGAACATCATATATCCCTAGAAACTTGGCAAAACGAACCAAAACCAAAGAAGAAGAAACAAGCGAGTCGGAATAAGATAGTTGTATTCGTGTGGTGTAATATACGTAATATAGTGTGCTTATGCTTTATGATATATGTAAAAATTGCTTGTATTAATAAGTATTTTTTTTATGAATCTAACTCTTGTCTATTTTACAGTATAAAAACACAAAATGGATAGACAACTCAATATTTTAAGAGACCTACCCGGAGACATGATTGATGAAATCTTGTCTAGAGTCGGTCAGAATTCTTCGGCACAACTATTTAAGGCGAGATCAGTTTGTAAGACATTCGAAGAACGTTCCAAGAATGCCTTGGTTTATAAAAGGCTTTCGTTCGAAAGATGGGGGATATCACATTGGGAAATCCATAAGTTACGATGTGTTTACTTTGACGCATATATTGCGGGGAACCCAAATGCTATTTTATGCAATGGGTTAAGAAATTATTTTGACTCAATATATCCGAATATTGGACTTCGTGATTTAGAAAAAGCGGCTAACATGCAACATAAAGAAGCATGTTATGCTTACGGATTAGTAATGTTCGCTTCTCACCAAAGTGAGAACAAGAACATCGTCCTACAACTATTAAACAAAACGTTCCCACAAGTGACGGAGTCGGTAATTGGGGTAAGAAATGAGGTTTTTAGATTGTTACGGGACTGTTGGACATTACATAACCCTCGTCCCTTTGACGATGTTACAACACGCTGTCTTATCAACGGCCATAACGGTTATGTTCCACAAGACCAAGGATGGGAAGTAGTCCTAGTAAAACCAGAATGCATGACTTGTTTCTAGACGTATGAATTACGTGTCTTTATTGCCTTTGCTGAACGACTTGTGTACTAGCTAGAATTATCTTCACAACTATCTTGTATCAAAGTTATTGTGTGCTATATTTTATGCTTTATGTAAAATAAGCGGTATTGTAAGTTTGTAAAATATTGTATAAAAGTTTGAACGCGAAATATTATTATAATCAGTTTTTCATATAGAATTGTAGTAGTTGAATTGTATATTAGCTTCTAAGTATGAACTTAACGGGTAGGTACTACCCGAATTTAAACTTATAAAACGCTAATATGAAGAAAAAGCTTTTATAAATGAGTTCATATTATGCTACGAAATACTATTAACTACTCTTAATATTCTGTATGATTAACTTGTTCCATTTGACTATTTTGAAGGAAATGGCACCAACTACTCGACACACCGTGAATATGAATGAAGAGGAATTCCGTACTTTTCTAGCTTCAAACATAGCCGCAGTACAGGCTGCGCTACATACCAACAATAACATTGGATCTAGCAGTACAGGAAATCGTGTAGGATGCACCTACAAAGAATTCACTGCCTGCAAACCTTTGGAATTTGATGGAACCGAAGGACCAATCGGATTGAAACGGTGGACAGAGAAGGTCGAATCGGTGTTTGCCATAAGTAAGTGTACTGAAGAGGACAAAGTAAAGTACGCTACGCATACCTTCACAGGTTCTGCGTTAACATGGTGGAATACCTATCTAGAGCAAGTGGGACAAGACGATGCGTACGCACTACCGTGGTCAGCATTCAAGCACTTGATGAACGAGAAGTACCGTCCCAGAACCGAGGTCAATAAGCTCAAGACGGAACTTAGAGGGTTACGAACCCAAGGATTTGATATTACCACGTACGAAAGACGATTCACAGAATTGTGCCTATTGTGTCCGGGAGCATTCGAAGATGAGGAAGAGAAGATCGACGCGTTTGTGAAAGGATTACCGGAAAGAATCCAAGAAGATATAAGTTCACACGAGCCCGCCTCCATACAACAGGCATGTAGAATGGCTCACAAACTAGTGAACCAGATTGAAGAAAGAATTAAAGAACAGACTGCTGAAGAGGCCAATGTGAAGCAAGTCAAAAGAAAGTGGGAGGAAAACGGTGATAAGAATCACCAATACAATAACAACAGCAATTACAACAATAATCGCAACAATTATCCCAACAATCGCAACATCAATCGCAACTACAACAAACGGCCCAACAACAACAACAATAACAACAACAACAACAACAACAACAGCAACTACAACAATCATCCCAACAACAATAATAACCGCAACAACAACAACAATCAGAAGCAGCTATGCCAAAGGTGTGAAAAGTATCACTCGGGGTTCTGCACCAAATTTTGCAACAAGTGTAAAAGAAATGGTCATAGCGCAGTGAAGTGTGAGGTCTACGGACCAGGGGTTAATAGAACGAAAGGAACAAATGGTGTCAGAACGAGTAATGGCAGAGCAAGTAGTGTCGGAGCAAGTTATGCCGGGCCACATTATTAGAAATTTCCCGAACCAGGAGAACACGAATGGACAAGGCCGCGGAAGAGTTTTCAATATTAATGCGGCAGAGGCACAGGAAGACCCGGAGCTTGTTACGGGTACGTTTCTTATTGACAATAAATCTGCTTACGTTTTATTTAATTCGAGTGCGAATAGAAGCTATATGAGTAGAGATTTTTGTGAAAAATTAAGTTATCCATTGACGCCTTTGGATAGTAAATTTTTACTCGAATTAGCAAATGGTAAATTAATTTTAGCAGATAATATATGTCGGAATCGAGAAATTAAACTGGTTAGCGAAACATTTAAGATTGATTTGATACCAGTAGAGTTAGGGAGTTTTGATGTGATAATCGGTATGGACTGGTTGAAAGAAGTGAAAGTAGAGATCGTTTGTTACAAAAATGCAATCCGCATTATACGAGAAAAAGGAAAACCCTTAATGGTGTACGGAGAAAAGGGCAACACGAAGCTACATCTTATTAGTAATTTGAAGGCACAAAAACTAATAAGAAAAGGTTGCTATGCTGTTCTAGCACACGTCGAGAAAGTACAAACTGAAGAAAAGAGCATCAATGATGTTCCCATTGTAAAAGAATTTCCCGATGTATTTCCGAAAGAATTACCGGGATTACCCCCACATCGATCCGTTGAATTTCAAATAGATCTTGTACCAGGAGCTGCACCAATAGCTCGTGCTCCTTACAGACTCGCACCCAGCGAGATGAAAGAACTGCAAAGCCAATTACAAGAACTTTTAGAGCGTGGTTTCATTCGACCAAGCACATCACCGTGGGGAGCTCCTGTTTTGTTTGTCAAGAAGAAAGATGGTACATTCAGGTTGTGTATCGACTACCGAGAGTTGAACAAACTTACCATCAAGAACCGCTACCCACTACCGAGAATCGACGACTTATTTGATCAACTACAAGGCTCGTCTGTTTATTCAAAGATTGACTTACGTTCCGGGTATCATCAAATGCGGGTGAAAGAAGATGATATTCCAAAGACTGCTTTCAGAACACGTTACGGTCATTACGAGTTTATGGTCATGCCATTTGGTTAACTAATGCACCAGCTGTGTTCATGGACCTTATGAACCGAGTGTGTGGACCATACCTTAACAAGTTTGTCATTGTTTTCATTGATGACATACTTATTTACTCAAAGAATGACCAAGAACACGGTGAACATTTGAGAAAGGTGTTAGAAGTATTGAGGAAGGAAGAATTGTACGCTAAGTTTTCAAAGTGTGCATTTTGGTTGGAAGAAGTTCAATTCCTCGGTCACATAGTGAACAAAGAAGGTATTAAGGTGGATCCGGCAAAGATAGAAACTGTTGAAAAGTGGGAAACCCCGAAAACTCCGAAACACATACGCCAGTTTTTAGGACTAGCTGGTTACTACAGAAGGTTCATCCAAGACTTTTCCAGAATAGCAAAACCCTTGACTGCATTAACGCATAAAGGGAAGAAATTTGAATGGAATGATGAACAAGAGAAAGCGTTTCAGTTATTAAAGAAAAAGCTAACTACGGCACCTATATTGTCATTGCCTGAAGGGAATGATGATTTTGTGATTTATTGTGATGCATCAAAGCAAGGTCTCGGTTGTGTATTAATGCAACGAACGAAGGTGATTGCTTATGCGTCTAGACAATTAAAGATTCACGAACAAAATTATACGACGCATGATTTGGAATTAGGCGCGGTTGTTTTTGCATTAAAGACTTGGAGGCACTACTTATATGGGGTCAAAAGTATTATATATACCGACCACAAAAGTCTTCAACACATATTTAATCAGAAACAACTGAATATGAGGCAGCGTAGGTGGATTGAATTGTTGAATGATTACCACTTTGAGATTCGTTACCACCCGGGAAAGGCAAATGTGGTAGCCGATGCCTTGAGCAGGAAGGACAGAGAACCCATTCGAGTAAAATCTATGAATATAATGATTCATAATAACCTTACTACTCAAATAAAGGAGGCGCAACAAGGAGTTTTAAAAGAGGGAAATTTAAAGGATGAAATACCCAAGGGATCGGAGAAGCCTCTTAATATTCGGGATGACGGAACCCGGTATAGGGCTGAAAGGATTTGGGTACCAAAATTTGGAGATATGAGAGAAATGGTACTTAGAGAAGCTCATAAAACCAGATACTCAATACATCCTGGAGCGGGGAAGATGTACAAGGATCTCAAGAAACATTTTTGGTGGCCGGGTATGAAAGCCGATGTTGCTAAATATGTAGGAGAATGTTTGACGTGTTCTAAGGTCAAAGCTGAGCATCAGAAACCATCAGGTCTACTTCAACAACCCGAAATCTCGGAATGGAAATGGGAAAACATTACCATGGATTTCATCACTAAATTGCCAAGGACTGCAAGTGGTTTTGATACTATTTGGGTAATAGTTGATCGTCTCACCAAATCAGCACACTTCCTGCCAATAAGAGAAGATGACAAGATGGAGAAGTTAGCACGACTGTATTTGAAGGAAGTCGTCTCCAGACATGGAATACCAATCTCTATTATCTCTGATAGGGATGGTAGATTTATTTCAAGATTCTGGCAGACATTACAGCAAGCATTAGGAACTCGTCTAGACATGAGTACTGCCTATCATCCACAAACTGATGGACAGAGTGAAAGGACAATACAAACGCTTGAAGACATGCTACGAGCATGTGTTATTGATTTTGGAAACAGTTGGGATCGACATCTACCGTTAGCAGAATTTTCCTACAACACCAGCTACCATTCAAGCATTGAGATGGCGCCGTTTGAAGCACTTTATGGTAGAAAGTGCAGGTCTCCGATTTGTTGGAGTGAAGTGGGGGATAGACAAATTACGGCTTCGGAGATTATACAAGAAACTACCGAGAAGATCATCCAAATTCAACAACGGTTGAAAACCGCCCAAAGTCGACAAAAGAGCTACGCTGACATTAAAAGAAAAGATATAGAATTTGAAATTGGAGAGATGGTCATGCTTAAAGTTGCACCTTGGAAAGGCGTTGTTCGATTTGGTAAACGAGGGAAATTAAATCCAAGGTATATTGGACCATTCAAGATTATTGATCGTGTCGGACCAGTAGCTTACCGACTTGAGTTACCTCAACAACTCGCGGCTGTACATAACACTTTCCACGTCTCGAATTTGAAGAAATGTTTTGCTAAGGAAGATCTCACTATTCCGTTAGATGAAATCCAAATCAACGAAAAACTTCAATTCATCGAAGAACCCATCGAAATAATGGATCGTGAGGTTAAAAGACTTAAGCAAAACAAGATACCAATTGTTAAGGTTCGATGGAATGCTCGTAGAGGACCCGAGTTCACCTGGGAGCGTGTAGATCAGATGAAGAAGAAATACCCGCATCTATTTCCAGAAGATTCGTCAACACCTTCAACAGCTTAAAATTTCGGGACGAAATTTATTTAACGGGTAGGTACTGTAGTGACCCGAACTTTTCCATGTTTATATATATTAATTGAGATTGATATTTACATGATTAAATGTTTCCAACATGTTAAGCAATCAAACATGTTAAGACTTGATTAATTGAAATATGTTTCATATAGACAATTGACCACCCAAGTTGACCGGCGATTCACGAACGTGTTGTAAAAATGACATGACGATATATATATGGATATACATATGGTTAACATGAGATTATGATAAGTAAGTATCTCCATAAGTATATTAACAATGAGTTATATACATATAAACAAGACTACTAACTTAAGGATTTCGAAACGAGACATATATGTAACGATTATCGTTGTAACGACATTTAAATGTATATATATCATATTAAGATATATTAATATATTATAATATCATGATAATATAATAATTTACCATCTCATTAGATATAATAAACAATGGGTTAACAACATTAATTGAGATCGTTAACTTAAAGGTTTCAAAACAACACTTACATGTAACGACTAACGATGACTTAACGACTCAGTTAGAATTATATATACATGTAGTGTATTTAGATGTATTAAAATACTTTTGGAAGACTTCAAGTGAAACGACGCGACCCAATCCATAGGGATGAATACAATAACATATGATTACATCGCGAGGCATTTGACCTCTATATGATACGTTTTATAAACATTGCATTCTTTTGAAAAGATATACCATAAATGAATATTTAAAATTCAATGTTTTCGACATCTGATGATTTCTACATATAGACAATCACCTTAAATAACAGTTTACAAGAATACTTCCGTTAACAATGCAGTCAAAATAAATACACGGTGATGATTTTGTGAATGCAATGCTTCCTCGAATAAAACATGTATGACTCCATGCACATGGTTTCTCTAACATATATTCAAACAGCGGAAGACTTCTAGGAACCTGAGAATAAACATGCTTTAAACGTCAACATAAATTTGGTGAGATATAGGTTTAATGCTAGCAGCGTTATAAATATAGACCACAAGATTTCATATACATAAACGTTTTAATAAAAATATTCTAAGTTGTTGAGCACTTGATAACCATACTTAACATTTAATCAACGTCGCATATTCCCTTTATTATGAAATCTTACTACACCGTACCAAGTGTAGTCACCGAAATGAAGTACTGTGCAACCGTTGAATACTGGTCGTCCAGTCCGGTTGGGGTTGTCAGGCCCGATAGATCTATCAACAGGATTCGCGTTTACAATTCCTCATGTAAATAGTAGTTACCAAGTTACAGGGAAGTATGCCAGTGGTACAAGTCAACGTAGAATATATATTTTTAATCACTTGTGTCCATAACGTAAATCATAAAATGCATGTATTCTCAACCCGAAATATTTAGAGTTTAAAAGTGGGACTATATACTCACTTTTGCCTTGAAGTATTTAACTCGACTTGGTCTCCGATAGATATCACGAACCTAACCATATATATATATAATATATCAACATATTTTCTTTTCAAGTAATCGTTACACATATATATATATATATATATATATATATATATATATATATATATATATATATATATATATATATATATATATATATATATATATATATATATATATATATATATATATATATATATATATATATATATATATATACTTATAATACTTTTAATATTTTCTTAGTCCGTAGTTAGCAGTCCGATGTTAGTGGTCCACAATTAGTTGCTCAATAAAATAAATAAAGACCCCATCATATTCGTATTGATCAGAATTAATCTCGACCCATGGTACCATGTTGTCAAATGACGTGTTGCGTACATAAAGTACCGTGTTGTCAAATGACGTGTTGCGTACAATCATGAGGTCTTATGATTAATCTTCTCGTGTTGTTTACGGGTGGTCCTGAAATATATAAAATCAAATCATAAGTAATTATATATAAAATATCATATTAATTAGAAAAGATATGATTAATTTACTTTATCTCCAAATATTTTCGTAGCTAAACTAGCTTCGGATACCCAATCTTGTTTTAGTCGTAGTTTCTTCATTACAACTCTGTTTTTGTTAGTTCAACTTGCCACTTCCTTGGATCGAGTCAAATTTTAAGAATACGAACTGAAAATACCTTAGTTTGTATTCGAAATCACAGGTTATAGGTCAAACTTTGGTAAAACTTATGAAAGTGATCATTTTCCATCATAAAAACAACATTTAATGATCATTTTTCTAAAAATACTTACACTTTGAGTTAAACCATGAAATATTTATGTGTTAACATATGCATAAGAAATATCATTTTTCCAGAACATGAACTTCCAATTTAAAGTTCAAGATGGTTTTTAATTATCCAACCCAAAACAGCCCCCGGTTGCACTCCGACGACGTAGATTCAGTTTTAAGGTGTTCTTTGTAAAACCAAGTTATATCTTGTTAAGTTAGCATATCATTATGATATATTACAGGTCTTGAAGTGTTTTAAAAGTTAAGTTAGGAGGATCTATTTAGTTTGCAAACAAGTTTAAAATCATTCAAACTATGTTCTTGTTGTTAAAATTTTACAACATAAAATAAGATAGCTATATAATTATGAATCGAACAAGATTATGAACAAGGTTACTACCTTAAGTTACTTGGACAAAGTTACTGTAAGAGATAAGAAAAAAATCTTGGAATCAAAGAGTGGTGGAGTTAGATCAAAAGTGGAAGTATACTTCTTCAAATGGGTGGTTATTTTGATATGTTCTTGAAAGAGTTTTCTTATGGTATTTAAGGCTTGTAATTGAAGCTAAATGATGGGGAAAATGCTTGGAGATGATCAAGTATGAAGTTAAGAGTATTTTGAGAGAGAAATGAGGGTGTAGGTATGAGAAAATGGAGTGAAGAAATGGTGTTCATTCATAAAAACGTTTTTAGTTTATAAAGAAAGAAAAGGATTCCTAATTTTGTTTTCTTACTAATAATTCATGCTACTTGACAAATCCTAGTTACCTCATATCTAGGGCAGTAATAATGTTGATTAGGATGTTGATTTGATGTGTTTATACCAATAGTAAATACATATAGAAGCTGGGTATGATACGGGTACATATACCCTAGATATATGTATATAAATCTTGAGGAAACGGAATGAGAATTCAAATATAGCTATCTTTTGTGAATATACTTATATTGTTTTATGTATTTAAGTCCTTAAAAAGTGATTAAATACATTATATATACGATACATGTATAAGCATTATAGGTTATAAGTATATATATCAAAGAATGTTACGTATAGTTAATTGTTTTGAAAACTTAAGTTAGTAGTTTCAAAATATACTTATAACTCATTGTCATTAGTACACAATGAGATGTTAAACCATCCTTAGATCATGTTAAATATATATAAATACATATATATACACAAACGTATAATTATCGTATGTTATATAGTTCGTGATATCATCGGTCAAATTGGACGGTCAAACGTTGTGTAAAACTCTTTTCAAAAACACAAGTCTCAACAATTTGGATTACTTATCATGTTGGTAAGGTTTAATTTATGTAAATATTAATCTCATAAGTATAAAACGATTGGAAAAATCCGGGTCGTTACAGTACCTACCCGTTAAATAAATTTCGTCCTGAAATTTGAATGGGATGGTCATGGCTGACAATAAGTATGTTTTCATGACGTATACGAGTTGGAAATTAGAGTTTTATTATCATCAAGTAATATTGATAAAGCAATTTGATTTTTGTGAAGAGTACGAGTGAGGCTATCACCAAAGGGTGAAATGAGTAGGTATAGATTCGTCATATCTTTTGACGTAGATAGGATTGATTTCCAAGTTCAAGAGATTTAGAGTAAAATCTTCATAATGAGATTTGATTCTTCGATAATCAAGGAAATTAGAATCCGCTTTAAATGCGATCATCTATTTTGATTGCTCTGTCGGATCTTTTACTATAAATCCACCTCCCTTCATTTCCTTACAACTCATACCTTCTATTCTTCCTCCGTTAATTCATACTTTAAAACATTTATCAGTATGCTTCATCCAGTACTGATCCTGGATATACTCTTAACTTTCATCTCTGTCATTCTTCTTTTTCATCTACCTCCGGAGGATTTTATTTATTTCTACTATTACCTTGGGGTTATAGTATTGTTAATTCTCTCGTGCCTTTACTTTGCAATACGTATTGATATACACGGTTTGTAATTTATTTGTTGTTGTCGAGCTTTATATTTTCTTTTATATTCAACAGTTCCATACTTCTGTTTCCTCTTCCCGACTTCGAGTCAAGCGAATAATGGTCCGAAATTCGTAGGTATGGATTTTGAAATAAACATAGTTAATGTTCTAAGAAGGAAATAGTAATTGCACGATCTTGATTTGGTAAGTTACCAGAATGTCCGAAAAGATAGAATTATCAAGGAGATATGTTCTTAATATGTTTGGAGATTGGGTAGAATGTAAGAGTTGTGTAACATGGCACATGATGACTTTATGATCTGTGAATCATTATGTTCCATTTAGAAACTCAGCATGAATTACTGTAATATAATCATGTTGATCAAGTGTCATTATATTATACTAATTCATGCTTCAGTTTCCAACACTACTTCAAAACATTCATATTTTAAACTCGAATTTTTCAGAATTTAGAAACTATCACAGTTTCTTTTATGTTGTAACGCAAATATTGTGAAGAGATAAATGATTTTTGATGAGGATAGTTGGGAATATATCTTCAGGAATATCGGAGATATTTATAATGAAAAATACGATGATATCTTAGAATATCTAAGATCAGGGAATGACACAGAAAATCTGTCTGTGAAGGTTTAGAATAAGGAGTAAGGTTCTTACTAACGTTTTCAGCAGACACTGAATCATTTGAATCCTTTGAAGGTAGATTTCATCATTATGATTTGTCCACGACCTCCTTTATACTTTGCTCAATCCGTTTTTCAGTACCAACTTTTTCGTTCGAACTTTTCCAATCTATTATTCTTTATTGTCAAACTTCTGACCGTAATTGTTGTCTACTGTTTTTACCACTTTATCAGTCTTTTCCAAAACTTCATAGCACTAATTCGTAGAATGAAGCATTTTTCAGAAACTTCACATTTGAAATATGTAATTCTTGGGGATAGACGTTGTATATATATATATATAACTGCTGAACTAGAAATGCTGCGAGATTTTAAAATACCCATTGTTGATTCCGCCGAAGGGGTAACGACTTGCTGGTACATCTGCTGATAATGTCGTGGAATATAAAAGGTTCCCTGGTAACAAAAGGGTAATCGTATGTATTACAGGTTATAATAAGGCTACTTCGAATGGAAAGTCGAGGTTGACTTACTGAAACTGTGACAAAATTTGCTATTTTGAAAAGGAATCGCAAAGTTATTTTTGCAAATAAATGCTAAAAGATTTAACGCGGATACGTGTTAAATTATGTCCTTGGATTCGAGAGCTTTTCAGGTGCAAGACTGCGGGTAATGTGTGGTTGGATCATCATCTCGATTGTCCATTATTTGAAGTGTCTTCAGGAATTTTGAAGGGTTTGATCATAGATTGTAATTCTTAATATACATATGATGTTTTAGGACTTTGAATGATAAAAATACTTTTCTGGGTTCCAAGAATCGAATGATGTTCTAGCATAATTTTGAAGTCAAAGTATAGTTTTGAAAGATGTAAGAGTCCTAAGAGTGATGTCTTCTATTAAGTCTTGACTTGAATTTCGTTTTGTCGTAATCAAATTTGGATGAAAATGGTTGTTTTGATTTCTATGAAAGAATGTATATTATTGTGAAGGTAGTGAGTATAGTTGATGATTGTTGAATCAGAGTCGAAGAATATAATCATATTAATCGTGAATTTATATATCTCTCGGGTATTACCTACCCGTTAAAATTTTTTTCCCAAGTAATGTTTTGTACCAGAGAATTTTATTACAATCTTTATGAAAATATATGTACATATATATCTTCTTCAGATGTAATCATGAATTTAATAAGTCAATATAATATTAGACTCATTTGATTTTCGGTTTGAGCTAAAATAAGTAATCTCTAAAACGATTAGGAACCATATATTCTTCACAGAATATTAATGAAGTTATGGATCAATACTTCATTATTTATTCTTATATATATTTCCTTAGTGAATCATACTGATACTCATTGAACTCTTGCTAACTTCGCAAGATATGAATGTTGTTTCCCAGTAAGCTTCGAGTACATTGAAGATGAAAGTGTAAAATCAAACATATTATTGAATAATACACTTGGTTTATTATAAAACAAAATTCATTGAATTGAAACAGGGATTGTAGTTAACGATGATTAAGTTGCTGACGAAGGACGTACATCATTGCATATTTGTAGTATGAATTTAAACAAGTAGTATCTACCCTTTTTCAATTCATACTTAATAGCTTAGAACGAAAAGATTTATTTTGGTTTCCGAATTCATATATATAAAATATTTATATAAATTCTTCAGAAGAATGAGTTAATACTTCATAACTCGTTGATTCAATATACGCGTTATTGATGATGTCCACGGTGATTCTTGAACTGGTGGAGCTTGTGATGTTAAAGTTGCTGACGATTCTAACGATGTTGACAGCACTGACTGTGTTGGTGAGGCTAAGGGTACTGCTGATGCTGTTGGTAAAACAAGTCTAGCTTGTACCTTACGCATCATTCTTTTCGGGGTTTCTACTCTTCCTTTTATCATTTCTGTCCACTCATCTGATTTATGGTTAAGGCATAAATAGGTAATCTCTATGTCATTAGAGATTACATAATCACCATAGAATGTTTCTCCGATGAAGTTATGAATCAATACTTCATCATTTGTTGTTGTTGGTACTTCTTGGTATCTATGGTGCGTGTGACGTTGATATCCGAGGTACGGATGGTGATATTGAGGCGTGTGATGCGGATGTGATTGTTGGTGGTGGTAATGATCCTGTTGATGTTGATGATGGTGATAATGTTGATGCTGGTGATGCTGCTGGTGCTTAGGGTATTGAGGCTTGCGATGTTGATGTTATTGACGGTACCGGTTATGCTGCTGATGCTGCTGATGGTGTTTGTAACCTTCGTACCGTATTCTCCAAAGCCACTACCCGAGTGTGAAGCTCGTTGACTTCTTCTATTACACCGGGGTGATTGTCGGTTCGGACGAGTGGATAAATAAAATCTAGAATTTGATGTAGTATATAATCGTGACAAGATATTCTGGAAATGAGAGAGAAAATGGTTTCTCGAATAGGTTCGCCGGTAAGTGCTTCAGGTTCATCGTCAAGAGGGCAATTTGGTGGATGGAAGGGATCACATTCTTCTTGTCTCCAATGATTGAGGAGGCTACGAACCCATCCCCAATCCATCCAAAATAGATGATGACTGGTTGGTTGATCCATTCCGGTCACACTGCTTTCGGAGCTTGAGTGGTATTCCATATCGAAATCCAAGGGACTTCAACTAGTGACGAGTTCCATTTCGTATGATTGAATAAAGGATTTTTCGATATGAAATGATTTTCCAGCTGTCGGGTGGTATTCTAATTATATAGAATATCCACATATATAGAACAAAAGATCTCGTAGATTACGGAGGGATTTACGGAATATGTCAGACAAAGTTTACAGTAACAGATACGCGTAGATATGAATTAGCAAATACGCTAAGATATGAATTTTGTCTATACACCATTCATGCAATGAATGCAGTAAGACGCGTTTAGACTTAAGATGATAAGCAGGTAATTTCCTACGGATGATAAGTAGATGATTTTTGACACAAAATGATAAGCAAAATTTTGACATGCAGACACGGTCGAAGTCCAGACTCACTAATGCAACCTAACAACTTATCAGTTAGACACACTAATGCAGACCTGGTTCGCTAAGACCACCGCTCTGATACCACATGAAATGACCCGACCCAATCCATAGGGACGAATACAATAACATATGATTACATCGCGAGGCATTTGACCTCTATATGATACGTTTTATAAACATTGCATTCTTTTGAAAAGATATACCATAAATGAATATTTAAAATTCAATGTTTTCGACATCTGATGATTTCTACATATAGACAATCACCTTAAATAACAGTTTACAAGAATACTTCCGTTAACAATGCAGTCAAAATAAATACACGGTGATGATTTTGTGAATGCAATGCTTCCTCGAATAAAACATGTATGACTCCATGCACATGGTTTCTCTAACATATATTCAAACAGCGGAAGACTTCTAGGAACCTGAGAATAAACATGCTTTAAACGTCAACATAAAGTTGGTGAGATATAGGTTTAATGCTAGCAGTGTTATAAATATAGACCACAAGATTTCATATACATAAACGTTTTAATAAAAATATTCTAAGTTGTTGAGCACTTGATAACCATACTTAACATTTAATCAACGTCGCATATTACCTTTATTATGAAATCTTACTACACCGTACCAAGTGTAGTCACCGAAACAAAGTACTGTGCAACCGTTGAATACTGGTCGTCCAGTCCGGTTGGGGTTGTCAGGCCCGATTGATCTATCAACAGGATTCGCGTTTACAATTCCTCATGTAAATAGTAGTTACCAAGTTACAGGGAAGTATGCCAGTGGTACAACTCAACGTAGAATATATATATTTTTAATCACTTGTGTCCATAACGTAAATCATAAAATGCATGTATTCTCATCCCGAAATATTTAGAGTTTAAAAGTGGGACTATATACTCACTTTTGCCTTGAAGTATTTAACTCGACTTGGTCTCCGATAGATATCACGAACCTAACCATATATATATAATATATCAACATATTTTCTTTTCAAGTAATCGTTACATATATATATATATATATATATATATATATATATATATATATATATATATATATATATATATATATATATATATATACTTATAATACTTTTAATATTTTCTTAGTCCGTAGTTAGCAGTCCGATGTTAGTAGTCCACAATTAGTTGCTCAATAAAATAAATAAAGACCCCATCATATTCGTATTGATTAGAATTAATCTCGACCCATGGTACCATGTTGTCAAATGACGTGTTGCGTACATAAAGTACCGTGTTGTCAAATGACGTGTTGCGTACAATCATGAGTTCTTATGATTAATCTTCTCGTGTTGTTTACGGGTGGTCCTGAAATATATAAAATCAAATCATAAGTAATTATATATAAAATATCATATTAATTAGAAAAGATATGATTAATTTACTTTATCTCCAAATATTTTCGTAGCTAAACTAGCTTCGGATACCCAATCTTGTTTTAGTCGTAGTTTCTTCATTACAACTCCGTTTTTGTTGGTTCAACTTGCCACTTCCTTGGATCGAGTCAAATTTTAAGAATACGAACTGAAAATACCTTAGTTTGTATTCGAAATCACAGGTTATAGGTCAAACTTTGGTAAAACTTATGAAAGTGATCATTTTCCATCATAAAAACAACATTTAATGATCATTTTTCTAAAAATACATACACTTTGAGTTAAACCATGAAATATTTATGTGTTAACATATTCATAAGAAATATCATTTTTCCAGAACATGAACTTCCAATTCAAAGTTCAAGATGGTTTTTAATTATCCAACCCAAAACAGCCCCCGGTTGCACTCCGACGACGTAGATTCAGTTTTTAAGGTGTTCTTTGTAAAACCAAGTTATATCTTGTTAAGTTAGCATATCCTTATGATATATTACAGGTCTTGAAGTGTTTTAAAAGTTAAGTTAGAAGGATCTATTTAGTTTGCAAACAAGTTTGAAATCATTCAAACTATGTTCTTGTTGTTAAAATTTTACAACATAAAATAAGATAGCTATATAATTATGAATCGAACAAGATTATGAACAAGGTTACTACCTCAAGTTACTTGGACAAAGTTACTGTAAGAGATAAGAAAAAAATCTTGGAATCAAAGAGTGGTGGAGTTAGATCAAAAGTGGAAGTATACTTCTTCAAATGGGTGGTTATTTTGATATGTTCTTGAAAGAGTTTTCTTATGGTGTTTAAGGCTTGTAATTGAAGCTAAATGATGGGGAAAATGCTTGGAGATGATCAAGTATGAGGTTAGGAGTATTTTGAGAGAGAAATGAGGGTGTAGGTATGAGAAAATGGAGTGAAGAAATGGTGTTCATTCATAAAAACGTTTTTAGTTTATAAAGAAAGAAAAGGATTCCTAATTTTGTTTTCTTACTAATAATTTATGCTACTTGACAAATCCTAGTTACCTCATATCTAGGGCAGTAATAATGTTGATTAGGATGTTGATTTGATGTGTTTATACCAATAGTAAATACATATAGAAGCTGGGTATGATACGGGTACATATACCCTAGATATATGTATATAAATCTTGAGGAAACGGAATGAGAATTCAAATATAGCTATCTTTTGTGAATATACTTATATTGTTTTATGTATTTAAGTCCTTAAAAAGTGATTAAATACATTATATATACGATACATGTATAAGCATTATAGGTTATAAGTATATATATCAAAGAATGTTACGTATAGTTATTGTTTTGAAAACTTAAGTTAGTAGTTTCAAAATATACTTATAACTCATTGTCATTAGTACACAATGAGATGTTAAACCATCCTTAGATCATGTTAAATATATATAAATACATATATATACACAAACGAATAATTATCGTATGTTATATAGTTCGTGATATCATCGGTCAAATTGGACGGTCAAACGTTGTGTAAAACTCTTTTCAAAAACACAAGTCTCAACAATTTGGATTGCTGATCATGTTGGTAAGGTTAAATTTATGTAAATATTAATCTCATAAGTATAAAACGATTGGAAAAATCCGGGTCGTTACATCAAGACATATATCAAAACACTCATACTTAACGAAAAAGGTTACAGTTACTTTCCCATTCTTTTCTTTCATCAAGAATTCTAGTCGTATTCTTACCCGTATTATAAACAGCTTCAAAACGTACTTACTATGGGTATATACCAATAGGAACTAGCATGGGATTCCACTCTTGATTATGTCATGTATGACTAATCAATTTTAATTTCTACCATGAGCTAGTCAACTAACTAGAACTCCTTTTAACCCCACTCACCACTCACCAATTACCACTCATCATTCACTCCATTTCACTTCCAATTATCTTTCTAATTCTCTCTCAACACACACACACTATTATGAATGTATTTTTCCAGTAGTTAATCATCATCTTCATCAAAAATCACTTCAAAAATCAAGCTATAATCATCATAGGAAGAACACTTCAAGAACACTTCAAAAATCCCTTCAAGTTTACTAATTTACTTCCAAGCTTTCTAATCCATTCCAAGTAATCAACTAAGATCAAGAAACCTTTGTTATATACAGTAGGTTATCTTTCTTATTCAAGGTAATATTCATATTCAAACTTTGATTCAATTTCTATAACTATAAACTATCTTAATTCGAGTAAAAATCTTACTTGAACTTGTTTTTGTGTCATGATCCTACTTCAAGAACTTTCAAGCCATCCAAGATCCTTTGAAGCTAGATCATTTCTTGTCACTTCCAGTAGGTTTACCTACTAAACTTGAGGTAGTAATGATATTCATAACATCATTCGATTCATATATATAAAACTATCTTATTCGAAGGTTTAAACTCGTAATCACTAGAACATAGTTTAGTTAATTCTAAACTTGTTCGCAAACAAAAGTTAATCCTTCTAACTTGACTTTTAAAATTAACTAAACACATTTTCTATATCTATATGATATGCTAACTTAATGATTTAAAACCTGGAAACACGAAAAACACCGTAAAACCGGATTTACGCCGTCGTAGTAACACCGCGGGCTGTTTTGGGTTAGTTAATTAAAAACTATGATAAACTTTGATTTAAAAGTTGTTATTCTGAGAAAATGATTTTTATTATGAACATGAAACTATATCCAAAAATTATGGTTAAACTCAAAGTGGAAGTATGTTTTCTAAAATGGTCATCTAGACGTCGTTCTTTCGACTGAAATGACTACCTTTACAAAAACGACTTGTAACTTATTTTTCCGCCAATAAACCTATACTTTTTCTGTTTAGATTCATAAAATAGAGTTCAATATGAAACCATAGCAATTTGATTCACTCAAAACGGATTTAAAATGAAGAAGTTATGGGTAAAACAAGATTGGATAATTTTTCTCATTTTAGCTACGTGAAAATTGGTAACAAATCTATTCCAACCATAACTTAATCAACTTATATTGTATATTATGTAATCTTGAGATACCATAGACACGTATACAATGTTTCGACCTATCATGTCGACACATCTATATATATTTCGGAACAACCATAGACACTCTATATGTGAATGTTGGAGTTAGCTATACAGGGTTGAGGTTGATTCCAAAATATATATAGTTTGAGTTGTGATCAATACTGAGATACGTATACACTGGGTCGTGGATTGATTCAAGATAATATTTATCGATTTATTTCTGTACATCTAACTGTGGACAACTAGTTGTAGGTTACTAACGAGGACAGCTGACTTAATAAACTTAAAACATCAAAATATATTAAAAGTGTTGTAAATATATTTTGAACATACTTTAATACACATGTATATATTGTTATAGGTTCGTGAATCAACAGTGGCCAAGTCTTACTTCTCGACGAAGTAAAAATCTGTGAAAGTGAGTTATAGTCCCACTTTTAAAATCTAATATTTTTGGGATGAGAATATATGCAGGTTTTATAAATGATTTACAAAATAGACACAAGTACGTGAAACTACATTCTATGGTTGAATTATCAAAATCGAATATGCCCCTTTTTATTAAGTCTGGTAATCTAAGAATTAGGGAACAGACACCCTAATTGACGCGAATCCTAAAGATAGATCTATTGGGCCTAACAAACCCCATCCAAAGTATCGGATGCTTTAGTACTTCGAAATTTATATCATATCCGAAGGGTGTCCCGGAATGATGGGGATATTCTTATATATGCATCTTGTTAATGTCGGTTACTAGGTGTTCACCATATGAATGATTTTTATCTCTATGTATGGGATGTATATTGAAATATGAAATCTTGTGGTCTATTGTTACAATTTGATATATATAGGTTAAACCTATAACTCACCAACATTTTTGTTGACGTTTAAAGCATGTTTATTCTCAGGTGAATACTAAGAGCTTCCGCTGTTGCATACTAAAATAAAAACAAGATTTGGAGTCCATGTTTGTATGATACTGTGTAAAAACTGCATTCAAGAAACTGATTTCGATGTAACATATTTGTATTGTAAACCATTATGTAATGGTCGCGTGTAAACAGGATATTTTAGATTATCATTATTTGATAATCTATGTAAAGCTTTTTAAAAATTTATTTATGAAATAAAGGTTATGGTTTGTTTTAAAAATGAATGCAGTCTTTGAAAAACGTCTCATATAGAGGTCAAAACCTCGCAATGAAATCAATTAATATGGAACGTTTTTAATCAATAAGAACGGGACATTTCACAAACCTCACACTTATGATGGAACCGGGGGACCGGTTACTCTCACTTGATGGTTCGAACAAACGGAGGCCGTCTTTAGCATAAGCGGTTGTCGGGACCAAGATAAGGTCAAGTACTCCACCCACACTCTCACCGGTGTCGCTCTTACATGGTGGAACACCTATATACAATCGGTGGGTACCGATGAAGCTCATGCCCTCTCTTGGGCCGATTTAAGGGAAAAGATGATTGTTGAATATTTCCCTCGCGAAGAAACCCGAAAGCTCGAACAAGAGATAAGAACTTTGAAGGCGGTCGGAAATGATCTCAAGGCCTATAACCAACGTTTCGCCGAACTATCCTTGATGTGTCCTAATCTCGTGAACCCCGAATCTCAAAGGGTTGAACTCTATATGGATGGTCTCCCAAAGTGTATCAAACAAGGTGTGATGTCCTCCAAACCCGCTAATCACCAAGCCGCTTTGAACATGGCCCGCCAATTGATTGAAACGGTTGATGAAATCGTAGTGCCGGCTCCTAAGACCGAGGACAAATGAGATGACCCGACCTTAACCATAAGGACGAATACAATAACATATGATTTCATTGCGAGGTATTGACCTCTATATGCGACGTTTTTCAAAAACTGCATTCGTTTTTACAATACAAACCAAACTTTTATTTAAAACCAAGGTTTAAACAACATAATAATGATTACCGCCTAGCGATAATCTTAGCCTTACAAACTTTACACGTAATAACAACAACACGATTTCCAACATATTTTACATTACAAATCTTCCGATATGCAGTTTTATTTTTGACAGAAATATGCATAATCCAAATCTTGCTTAAGTTCAACATGATGCAGCGGAAGCTTCTAGTTATCACCTGAGAATAGACATGCTTAAAACGTCAACATAAAGTTGGTGAGATATAGGTTTAATGCCGGCAGCGAAATAAATATAGACCACAAGATTTCATATTTATAAACATAAAAATATTCTAAGTGGTTGAGCACCTGGTAACCATACTTAACATTTAATCATCATCACATATTCCCTTTCATATAACATCTTACACCATACCAGGTGTAATATAAAAACGAAGTACTGTGCAACCGTTTAGAACTGGTCGTCCAGCCCGGTTGGGGTTGTCAGGCCCGATAGATCTATCAACAGGATTCGCGTTTACAATACCCCATGTAAATTGTAGTTACCAAGCTACAGGGAAGTATGCCAAAACTCACCCCAACATAGAATTTATATTTTTGATCACTTGTGTCTATAACGTAAATCATAAAATGCATGTATTCTCATCCCGAAATATTTAGAGTTTAAAAGTGGGACTATATACTCACTTTTGTCTTGAAGATAATAACACGACTTGGTCTTCGATTGATATCCCGAACCTAACCATATGTAATATATCAATATATTTTCTTTTTAAGAAATAAACGTTTCATATATATACTTTTAATACTTTTAATAATTTCTTAGTCTGTAGTTAGCAGTCCGATGTTAGTAGTCCACAATTAGTTGCTAAAAAAAAAATAAAGACCCCATCGTATTCATGTTGATCGGAATTAATCTTGACCCACAGTACCGTGTTGTCAAATGACGTGTTGCGTACATAAAGTACCGTGTTGTCAATGACGTGTTGCGTACGTACATGAGGTCTTATGATTAATCTTCTCGTGTTGTTTACGGGTGGTCCTGAAATATATAAAATTAAATCATGAGTAAATATATATGAAATATCATATTAATTAGGAAAGATATGATTTATTTAATTTTTCTCCAATTATTTTCGTTGTTAAACTAGCTTTGGATACTCGGTCTTGTTTTAGTCGTAGTTTCTTCATTACAACTCCGTTTTTGTTGATTCAACTTGCCACTTCCTTGGATCAAGTCAAATTTTAAGAATATGAACTGTAAATACCTTGGTTTACATTCAGAATCGCAGGTTATAGTCCAAACTCTAGGTGAATCTTATGAAAGTAATCATTTTTGTCATAAAAACAACATTTAATGATCATTTTTCTAAAAATACTTATACTTTGAATTAAACCATGAAATTTTTATGTGTTAACATATTCATAAGAAATATCATTTTTCCAGAACATGAACTTCTAATTCAAAGTTCAAGATGGTTTTTAATTATCCAACCCAAAACAGCCCCATGTTACACTCTGACGACATAGATTCAGTTTTAAGGTGTTCTTTGTAAAAACAAGTTGTATCTTGTTAAGTTAGCATATCATTATGATATATTACATGTCTTGAAGTGTTTTAAAAGTTAAGTTAGAATGATCTATTTAGTTTGCGAACAAGTTTGAAATCATTCAAACTATGTTCTTGTTGTTAAAATTTTATATCACAAAATAAGATAGCTATATAAATATGAATCGAATAAGATTATGAACAAAGTTACTACCTCAATTTACTTGGACAAGATTGCTGTAAAAGATGAGTTAAATCCTAGAACCAAAAGAGTGGTGGAGTTGGATCAAAAGGTTGAAAGTAAACTTGTAAATTTGGAAGGATTTTTGAAGTGTTCTTGGAAAGGTTTTCTTATGATGTTTAAGTGTTGTTTTTGAAGCTAGATCTTCATGGTTGTGGGCTGAGATGGTTAAGGTGTTTAAGGCTCATGAGGATGTGTGTTTTTAGCTAAGAAATGGAAGTAAAATTTGAATCAAAATGATGATCCCATAACCCCCTTTAAAAAAGTGATTTAAGGTAGACAAGACAAAATTTTTAGTTTGTTATCTTATGTAATTAGTCAATAAACTTCCAAATTCTAATTACCTTATACCTATGGCAGTAACATGGTTGATTAAAAGGTTGATTTGATGTGTATATACCAATAGTAAATACATCTAGAAGATGGGTATGATACGGGTACCTATACCCTAGGTGTACGTATAGAAATCTTTGAGAAAACGGAACGAGGATTCAAATATAGCTATCTTTTGTAAATATACTTATATTGTTTTATGTATGTAAGCCCTTTAAAAGTGATAAAATACATTTATATACGATGCATGTATAAGTATTATAGGTTATAAGTATTTATGTCGAAGAACGTTACGTATAGTTATCGTTTTGAAAACTTAAGTTAGTTGTTTCAAAATATACTTATAACTCATTGTTATTACTACACAATGAGATGTTAAACATCCTTAGATCATGTTAAATATATATATACACAAACGTATAATTATCGTATGTTATATAGTTCGTGATATCATCGGTCAAATTGGACGGTCAAACGTTGTGTAAAACTCTTTTCAAAAACATAAATCTCAACAATTTAGATTACTTATCATGTTGGTAAGGTTTAATTTATGTAAATATTAATCTTATATACAATAAACGATCGAAAAAATCCGGGTCGTTACATTACCTACCCGTTAAAATTGTACCTATTTTGCGTCATCGGGAAACAAATGTGGGTACTTTTGTTTCATTTGATCCTCTCATTCCCAAGTAAACTCGGGACCCCTTCGAGCATTCCAACAAACCTTGTCGATTGGTATGTTGCTCTGCTTAAGCTGTTTAACCTCACGGTCCATGATTTCGACTGGTTCTTCTATGAATTGTAGTTTCTCGTTGACTTGAATTTCTTTAAGAGGAATGGTGAGATCTTCCTTTGCAAGACATTTCTTAAGGTTTGAGACGTGGAATGTATTATGTACTCCGGCGAGTTGTTGCGGTAATTCGAGTCGGTAAGCTACCGGTCCAATACGTTCAATGATTTTGAACGGACCTACATACCTTGGGTTCAGTTTACCCCTTTTACCGAAACGTATTACACCTTTCCAAGGTGACACCTTTAGCATAACCATGTCACCGATCTGAAACTCTAATGGTTTCTTTCGGACATCGGCGTAGCTCTTTTGGCGACTACATGCTGTTTTCAATCTCTCCTTAATTTGTACTATCTTCTCGGTAGTTTCATGTATGATCTCGGGACCAGTTAATTGTCGATCTCCTACTTCATTCCAACAGATAGGGGATCTACACTTCCTTCCATACAGTGCTTCAAATGGTGCAGCTTTGATGCTCGCATGATAACTATTATTATACGAGAATTCTGCTAATAGTAGATACTTATCCCATCCGTTTCCAAAATCGATCACACATGCCCTGAGCATGTCTTCAAGAGTCTGAATTGTTCTTTCACTCTGCCCGTCAGTTTGCGGATGATATGCGGTGCTCATATCCAAACGAGTTCCTAGGGCCTCCTATAGTGATTGCCAGAACTTTGATGTAAATCTACTATCACGATCGGATATAATAGAAATAGGTATTCCATGCCTTGAAACAATTTCCTTTATATATAATCGTAATAGTTTCTCCATTCTATCCGTTTCCTTTATGGGCAAGAAATGTGCAGATTTGGTGAGACGATCAACTATCACCCAAATAGTGTCATAACCCCAAGCAGTCTTAGGTAACTTTGTGATGAAATCCATGGTAATACCATCCCATTTCCATTCTGGGATTTCTGGTTGTTGAAGTAACCCGGACGGCTTCTGGTGTTCTGCTTTGACTTTGGAACAAGTTAAACATTCCCCAACATATGTTGCAACATCTGTCTTCAGATTAGGCCACCAATAATGCGTCTTAAGATCTTGATACATCTTTCCAACTCCAGGATGTATCGAATATCTTATCTTATGTGCCTCATTTAATATTAACTTCCTTAATCCACCCAACTTTGGTACCCAAATACGGTTTGCGAAATATCGAATTCCGTCTTCCCGTATAACGAGATACTTCTCATACTTCTTCATTACTTCATTTCCTATGTTTTCTTTAGTAAGAGCTTCTCGTTGAGCCTCTTTGATTTGTGAGTTGAGATTCATGCGAATTTTTATGTTCATTGCTCGTACTTGATTTGGTTCCCGTTCCATTCTGCTTAAAGCATCGGCCACCACGTTCGCCTTCCCGGGATGATAGCGAATTTCACAATCATAGTCGTTTATCAGTTCAACCCACCTACGTTGCCTCATGTTCAGCTGTTTCTGATCAAAAATATGTTGAAGGCTTTTATGATCAGTAAACACAGTGCATTTAACTCCATATAAGTAGTGTCTCCATATCTTTAATGCAAACACTACTGCTCCCAATTCTAGATCATGCGTCGTATAATTCTGCTCGTGAATCTTCAATTGTCGAGATGCGTATGCTATAACCTTCTTCTGTTGCATAAGGACGCAACCAAAACCTTGTCGCGAAGTGTCACAATATATCTCAAAATCATCGTTCCCTTCTGGTAACGATAAAATAGGCGCTGTAGTCAACTTCTTCTTCAGTAATTGAAATGCATTCTCCTGCTCAGAAGTCCATTCATACTTCTTCCCTTTTTGCGTTAATGCTGTCAACGGCTTAGCTATTCGGGAGAAATCTTGAATAAACCTTCTATAATAACCAGCTAAACCCAAAAATTGGTGTATCTGCGTTGGTGTCTTAGGAGTTTCCCATTTTTCGATGGCCTCAATTTTAGCTGGATCAACCTGAATTCCCTTGCTACTAACAACGTGGCCAAGAAATTGCACTTCTTTCAACCAAAAAGCACACTTAGAAAATTTGGCATATAGCTGTTCTTTTCTTAACAACTCTAATATCAACCTTAAATGCTGCTCATGTTCTTTCTCATTCTTAGAATAGATAAGAATATCATTAATGAAAACGATAACAAACTTATCTAAATACGGACTACAAACTCGATTAATGAGATCCATGAATACAACTGGCACATTTGTCAACCCAAACGGCATAACCAAAAATTCGTAATGACCATAACGTGTCCAAAAAGCTATTTTTGGAATATCTTCTTCTTTGACACGTAATTGATGATAGCCCGATCTTAAGTCGATTTTCGAGTAAACACATGATCCTTGCAATTGATCAAATAAGTCGTCAATTCTCGGTAATGGATACCGATTCTTGATAGTTAACTTATTTAATTCACGATAATCTATACACATCCTAAAAGATCCATCTTTCTTTTTAACAAATAAGATTGGAGCTCCCCATGGTGAAGTACTTGGTCGTATGAATCCACGGTCCAGTAATTCTTTTAACTGACTCTGAAGTTCTTTTAACTCGGACGGTGCAAGTCTATATGGGGCGGAAGCAACCGGTGCAGCTCCTGGTACAAGATCTATTTGAAATTCTACAGACCTAAAAGGAGGTAGTCCCGGTAATTCTTCCGGAAATACATCGGGAAAATCTCTTACTACATTTACATCGTTAATATTCTTCCCCTTTTCTTCAACTTTCTTGACATGTGCTAGGATGACATAACATCCCTTTTCTAGGCACTTTCGAGCTTTCAAACAGCTAATGAGATTTAGGTTTGAGTTACCTTTATCTCCGTAAATCATTATCATTGATTTATCTTTTCGAGGAATGCGAATTGCCTTTTCAGCACACACAACTTCGACTCCTACTTTGGACATCTAATCCATGCCGACAATTATATCAAAACTTCCCAATTCAACAGGTATCAAATCGATCTTAAATGTTTCTCCGACTATCTCTATTTTACATTCACGACAGACTTTATCGGCTCTCAATAACTTACCATTAGCTAATTCAATTAAGTACATAGAATCCAATGGTAATGATGAGCAATTTAACTTATTGTAAAAGTCTTTATTCATGTAACTTTTATCGGCACCCGTATCGAATATAATAGATGCTGTTAAATTATTAACAGAAAACGTACCCGTAACCAACTTCGGGTCTTCTCGTGCGGCTCTAGTATTGACATTAAACACCCTTCCACGAGCAGGTTCATCCTTATTTTCTGCATTCGGGAAATGAGTCTTGATATGTCCTGGTTTTCCACATCCATAACAAATAATGTTGGCTAACGCAGTTCCATTTGCGTTGGTGGCAGGAGTTTTAATATTTCTTGCGATAGAAATCCAACAATCCTTAGCATGATGACCCTTTCGGTGGTAGTTGTTGCACTCAATACTGCAAAAGCCTGTGTGATGTTTGTGACACCTATTACAATAAGGTGGTTTTCTTACGTATCTTGCGTTGGTCCCACTACCCGCACCTTGTACCATTTCTGGTTTCTTGTTGGATTGTTGATGGTAACCTCGATTATGATTACCTTCCCACTTTCTTTTGTTTTCCGATGTCTTAACATCGGTATTCTTATCCAGAATAATCTGGTCCATTAATTCATTTGCCATAGTAATGGCTTCATGAATAGTCTTAGGTTTCGATGCTGTAACATTTGCCTTGACATTTCTGGGCAAACCATCTTTGTACAATTCAATCTTTTGTTCTTCGGTTGGTACCAATTCAGGACACAGCAAAGCTAATTCCATGAATCACTGATTGTAATTGGTGAGTTCAGTACCAACAACTTTCAGACTTCGTAATTCAGCTTCCAATTTTCTAACCTCATTCCTTGGACAATACTCGTTGATTAGCATTGTTTTGAATTCTTCCCATGGAGTATCATAAGCTACATCTCCTCCCACAGCCTTCACATAGTTTTTCCACCACGTGAGTGCACTATCTTGTAAAGTGCACGATGCATACTTGGTCATGTCCTTCTCAACACAACCACTGATTTTAAACACAGACTCCATCTTTTTGATCCACCGAGTTAAGCCGATTGGTCCTTCTGTTCCACTGAATGATGAAGGCTTGCAACCTTGAAAAGTTTTGTAGGTGCATCCTACACGAGGATTTGGGTTAACTGCAGCAGCTCTTGCAGCCTCGACCCATAACATTCTGTCGTTCACTCGTTGATTTATGAGTTCCTCGACTTCTTGTTCCGTCATTCGGTTCACTCGCGCCATTTTCTTCTATAAGAATGAAAAAAATAATAATTATTCACATGGAATATTTTAGATGTAGTATGTATTTACAGTACATCGCAACTTATTAATAATATGAACCAGTTATTATTATAAAAGCCTTTTCTTCTTATTAGCGTTTTATAATTATATCTGGGGTAGTACCTACCCGTTAAAATTCATACTTAATAGCTTAGTACGGAAATCAATTACTACCATCCAAATAATACTCAACCATGGAAAATTATTGAATTTCACACTCCACTATTTTACAAAAGCTTATCTTACATCAAACATTAAGCAAACCACTCTAGTAATATTATACAAAACATTATTTGATCCCATGGTTTTAAACAACAGTGCATCATTCAGCCTATATCCCAAAACGTTTATGTTCAGGGAATCCCCTAATGCGGATCCTAGCTGTCTCCCTACGTTTTGGCTGAGGGGCCGAAGAACTAGATGCCGGGATAGCACTAATAGGAATAGCGGGGATAAGGGTGGTAGTGTCTAGTGGAGTTGGTGCCACAACATCCTTACTAATCTCGGGATTTGAATTTTCTAATCCATTAGCCTTTCGTTTCTTTCCTCGTTTGATCTCGTCTTCCGTAATTTCATGTTTTTCTTCCTCCTCCGGTTCACTTTCCGGTTCCTCTATAGTTGGTTCATCCGGATATTGTGAGTCTTCCCCAAAGGTGTCGTTTTTGTCATCGGATAGGTTAATGACTGAAATACCATATGGGGAATCGGGTTCCGAGTCGCTGAATATGATAATAAGTTCTGAGCCGGACATCTATCACACAACAACTAGCAAGTTAGTACCTCATAATATTTACATATCAATTTTTAACCAACAATGATAAGCAATAGTTTTTAGAATCCGACACGGTCAAAGTCCAGACTTACTAATGCATCCTAACGACTTATCAATTAGACACACTAATGTAAACCTGGTTTGCTAAGACCACCGCTCTGATACCACATGAGACGACCCGACCTTAACCATAAGGACGAATACAATAACATATGATTTCATTGCGAGGTATTGACCTCTATATGCGACGTTTTTCAAAAACTGCATTCGTTTTTACAATACAAACCATAACTTTTATTTAAAACCAAGGTTTAAACAACATAATAATGATTACCGCCTAGGATAATCTTAGCCTTACAAACTTTACACGTAATAACAACAACACGATTTCCAACATATTTTACATTACAAATCTTCCGATATGCAGTTTTATTTTTGACACAAATATGCATACTCCAATCTTGCTTAAGTTCCACATGATGCAGCGGAAGCTTCTAGTTATCACCTGAGAATAGACATGCTTAAAACGTCAACATAAAGTTGGTGAGATATAGGTTTAATGCCGACAGCGAAATAAATATAGACCACAAGATTTCATATTTATAAACATAAAAATATTCTAAGTGGTTGAGCACCTGGTAACCATACTTAACATTTAATCATCGTCACATATTCCCTTTCATATAACATCTTACACCATACCAGGTGTAATATAAAAATGAAGTACTGTGCAACCGTTTAGAACTGGTCGTCCAGCCCGGTTGGGGTTGTCAGGCCCGATAGATCTATCAACAGGATTCGCGTTTACAATACCACATGTAAATTGTAGTTACCAAGCTACAGGGAAGTATGCCAAAACTAACCCAACATACAATTTATATTTTTGATCACTTGTGTCTATAACGTAAATCATAAAATGCATGTATTCTCATCCCGAAATATTTAGAGTTTAAAAGTGGGACTATATACTCACTTTTGTCTTGAAGATAATAACACGACTTGGTCTCCGATTGATATCACGAACCTAACCATATGTAATATATCAATATATTTTCTTTTTAAGAAATAAACGTTTCATATATATACTTTTAATACTTTTAATACTTTTAATAATTTCTTAGTCCGTAGTTAGCAGTCCGATGTTAGTAGTCCACAATTAGTTGCTAAAAAAATAAAATAAAGACCCCATCGTATTCATGTTGATCGGAATTAATCTTGACCCACGGTACCGTGTTGTCAAATGACGTGTTGCGTACATAAAGTACCGTGTTGTCAAATGACGTGTTGCGTACGTACATGAGGTCTTATGATTAATCTTCTCGTGTTGTTTACGGGTGGTCCTGAAATATATAAAATTAAATCATGAGTAAATATATATGAAATATCATATTAATTAGGAAAGATATGATTTATTTAATTTTTCTCCAATTATTTTCGTTGTTAAACTAGCTTTGGATACCCGATCTTGTTTTAGTCGTAGTTTCTTCATTACAACTCCGTTTTTGTTGATTCAACTTGCCACTTCCTTGGATCGAGTCAAATTTTAAGAATATGAACTGTAAATACCTTGGTTTACATTTCGAATCACAGGTTATAGTCCAAACTCTAGGTGAATCTTATGAAAGTAATCATTTTTGTCATAAAAACAACATTTAATGATCATTTTTCTAAAGATACTTATACTTTGAATTAAACCATGAAATTTTTATGTGTTAACATATTCATAAGAAATATCATTTTTCCAGAACATGAACTTCTAATTCAAAGTTCAAGATGGTTTTTAATTATCCAACCCAAAACAGCCCCCCGGTTACACTCTGACGACATAGATTCAGTTTTAAGGTGTTCTTTGTAAAAACAAGTTGTATCTTGTTAAGTTAGCATATCATTATGATATATTACAGGTCTTGAAGTGTTTTAAAAGTTAAGTTAGAAGGATCTATTTAGTTTGCGAACAAGTTTAAAATCATTCAAACTATGTTCTTGTTGTTAAAATTTTATATCACAAAATAAGATAGCTATATAAATATGAATCGAATAAGATTATGAACAAAGTTACTACCTCAAGTTACTTGGACAAGATTGCTGTAAAATATGAGTAAAATCCTAGAACCAAAAGAGTGGTGGAGTTGGATCAAAAGGTTGGAAGTAAACTTGTAAATTTGGAAGGATTTTTGAAGTGTTCTTGGAAAGGTTTTCTTATGTTGTTTAAGTGTTGTTTTTGAAGCTAGATCTTCATGGTTGTGGGCTGAGATGGTTAAGGTGTTTAAGGCTCATGAGGATGTGTGTTTTTAGCTAAGAAATGGAAGTAAAATTTGAATCAAAATGATGATCCCATAACCCCCTTTAAAAACGTGATTTAAGGTAGACAAGACAAAATTTTTAGTTTGTTATCTTATGTAATTAGTCAATAAACTTCCAAATTCTAATTACCTTATACCTAGGGCAGTAACATGGTTGATTAAAAGGTTGATTTGATGTGTATATACCAATAGTAAATACATCTAGAAGATGGGTATGATACGGGTACCTATACCCTAGGTGTACGTATAGAAATCTTTGAGAAAACGGAACGAGGATTCAAATATAGCTATCTTTTGTAAATATACTTATATTGTTTTATGTATGTAAGCCCTTTAAAAGTGATAAAATACATATATATACGATGCATGTATAAGTATTATAGGTTATAAGTATTTATGTCGAAGAACGTTACGTATAGTTATCGTTTTGAAAACTTAAGTTAGTAGTTTCAAAATATACTTATAACTCATTGTTATTAGTACACAATGAGATGTTAAACATCCTTAGATCATGTTAAATATATATATAAATACATATATATACACAAACGTATAATTACCGTATGTTATATAGTTCGTGATATAATCGGTCAAATTGGACGGTCAAACGTTGTGTAAAACTCTTTTCAAAAACATAAATCTCAACAATTTAGATTGTTTATCATGTTGGTAAGGTTTAATTTATGTAAATATTAATCTTATATGCAATAAACGATCGGAAAAATCCGGGTCGTTACAACAAATCGGGTGGCAACAAAAGGAAATGGGAAGCCACTCCATCAAACAACTACAACAACACCTTCACCAAAAAGCCTTTCACCAATGATGGCAAGAAAGGTTATGCCGGAACCCAACCTTTTTGCAACAAATGTCACAAGCACCACTCGGGTGAATGTGGCAAGCTAATTTTCCATCGGTGCCAAGGAGTTGGTCATAAGGCCAACAATTGCACAAGTGCCGCCCCCGTCGCTCGAAAAGGGCCCAATCCTCTAAAAACGGTCACTTGTTACGAATGTGGCCAAACGGGCCATTATAGAAATGCATGCCCGAAGAAGAAAGATAACCCCAATACACGCGGCCGAGCTTTCAACATCAACACCGAGGAAGCCCGAGATGACAATGAATTAGTCACGGGTACGTTTCTTCTCAACAACACTTATGTTACTTGCTTATTCGATTCGGGTGCCGATAAATGTTTTGTATCCAAGACTTTGACTCCTTCTTTTAGCACTCCACCACTTCCACTAGATACCACTTATACCATTGAAGTGGCCAACGGAAAACTATTGAGTGCCGACACATATTACCGGGGGTGTACGTTAAACATTTTTGGTAATGATTTTGAAATTGACTTGATACCCATGGAACTAGGAAGCTTCGATGTAATAATCGGTATGAATTGGCTAGCCAAAACGAAATCTCACATCCTTTGTGATCTTAACGCATTTCGAATTCCTATTGAGAATGGTGAACCCTTGATTATCTATGGCGATAAGAGTTGCACTGGACTCAACCTCGTTTCGTGCATTAAAGTTAGAAAACTACTCCGTAAGGGTTGTTTTGCGATCCTTGCTCACGTTAAGAAACTCGAGTCCGATGAGAAGCATATCGATGATGTGCCAATTGTTAGTGACTATTCCGATGTATTTCCCGATAAATTGCCGGGTCTTCCACCTCATCGACCGGTTGAATTCCAAATCGATCTTATTCCGAGAGCCGCACCCGTAGCACGTGCACCATATAGACTCGCTCCATCCGAAATGCAAGAATTGCAAAGTCAAATCCAAGAACTACTTGATCGTTGTTTTATCCAACCTAGCCATTCACCATGGGGCGCTCCGATTTTGTTTGTTAAAAAGAAAGACAGATCCCTACGAATGTGCATTGATTATCGTGAACTAAACAAATTGACGGTTAAAAACCGATATCCTCTTCCTCGCATCGATGACCTCTTTGATCCACTACAAGGGTATTGTGTATATTCGAAAATCGATCTCCGCTCAGGTTATCATCAATTAAGGGTTAAGGGGGAAGATGTCTCCAAAACCGCTTTCCGAACTCGTTATGGTAGTTATGAATTCTTTGTCATGCCATTTGGTCTCACTAACGCACCGGCGGTGTTCATGGATCTTATGAACCGCGTGTGCAAACCGTATCTCGATAAGTTCGTTATTGTATTCATCGATGACATCTTGGTCTATTCTAAAAGCGAAGAAGAACACGAACAACATCTCCGACTTGTGCTTGAACTATTGAGACAAAAATGACTCTATGCCAAATTCTCCAAGTGTGAATTTTGGTTGAAGGAAGTTCAATTTCTTGGTCATGTTGTAAGTGATCAAGGTATTAAAGTCGATCCATCAAAAATCGAAGCCATTAGTAAATGGGAGACTCCTACTACTCCTACTCACATTCGTCAAATCTTGGGTCTCGCCGGATACTATCATAGATTCATCAAAGATTTCTCTTTGGTTGCTCGTCCTCTAACCGCGTTAACTCATAAGGGAAGAAAATTCATTTGGGCGACCGAACAAGAATCCGCATTTCATATCTTGAAAACGAAGCTAACCACCGCTCCTATCTTGTCACTTCCCGAAGGCAATGACGATTTTGTTGTGTATTGCGACGCCTCGAAGCATGGTTTTGGGTGTGTGTTAATGCAACGAACGAAAGTCATTTCATATGCTTCTCGACAACTCAAAATTCATGAACGAAACTACACGACACATGATCTCGAACTCGGAGCCGTTGTCTTTGCACTAAAAATGTGGAGACACTATCTTTATGGAACCAAGAGTACCATCTTTACCGATCACAAAAGTCTCCAACACATCTTCGATCAAAAGCAACTAAACATGAGACAACGAAGGTGGATTGAAACATTAAACGATTACGATTGCGAGCTTCGTTACCATCCCGGAAAGGCAAATGTAGTAGCCGATGCCTTAAGTCGAAAAGAAAGAGCGGTGCCTCTTCGTGTACGAGCTTTAAACATTACCATTCACACAAACCTTAATAGCCAAATTCGGGTAGCCCAAGATGAGGCTCTCAAGGATGAAAACGTTTCACACGAGCTCTTGAACATTCTCATCTCTCGGTTCGAAACTAGGGAGACCGGACTCCGATATTTTGCCGGAAGGATTTGGGGGACTAGGTATGGCGATTTACGAAACCTCATCTTAGATGAAGCCCACAAATCACGATACTCGATTCATCCCGGTGCCAATAAGATGTACCACGACCTTAAAGAACAATATTGGTGGCCGAACATTAAGAAGGACGTTGCTACTTACGTTGCCAAGTGTTTAACTTGCTCTAAAGTCAAAGCCGAACACCAAAGACCGTCCGGGTTGCTTCAACAACCCGAAATCCTGCAATGGAAGTGGGAAAGGATAACGATGGATTTTATCACCAAGCTACCAAAAACGTCGGGCAGTTATGATACTATTTGGGTCATTGTTGACCGTTTCACCAAATCCGCACACTTCCTTGCCATGAAAGAAACGGAAAAAATGGAGAAACTTGCACAACTTTACATCAAGGAGATTGTAGCCCGATACGGTGTACCTTTATCGATTATCTCTGACCGAGATGGCCGTTTCGTTTCTAGATTTTGGCGTACTTTACAAGAAGTGTTGGGAACGCGTTTAGACATGAGCACCGCATATCATCCTCAAACCGATGGGTAAAGTGAACGCACAATTCAAACCTTGGAGGACATATTACGAGCTTGCGTGGTTGATTTTGGAAAAGCTTGGGACAAGCACTTACCTCTCGCCGAGTTCTCTTACAACTATAGTTATCACGCGAGTATTAAAGCCGCACCTTTTGAAGCGCTATATGGCCAAAAATGTCGTTCACCTCTTTGTTGGGCCGAGGTAGGCGACGTGCAAATCACCGGACCCGAACTCATTCACGAAACCACCGAGAAGATCGTACAAATCCGGGATAGGCTTCGGACGGCCCGGAGTCGTCAAAAGTGCTACACCGACAAAAGACGCAACGACCTCGAATTTCAAGTCGGTGACCGAGTAATGTTAAAAGTCGCGCCTTGGAAAGGTGTAATCCGTTTTGGGAAACGCGGAAAGCTAAATCCAAGGTATATTGGTCCTTTCGAAATCTTGGAGCGTATTGGAACCGTTGCTTATCGTTTAGATCTTCCACCTCAATTGAACTCCGTTCATCCTACCTTCCATGTATCTAACTTGAAAAATTGTCTTGCTGAACCCGATATCGTCATCCCTCTCGAGGAACTTACTATTGATGACAAACTTCATTTTGTGGAGGAACCGGTTGAAATTGTGGACACCTCCGTCAAGACATTGAAACAAAGCCGAATTCCGATTGTTAAAGTCCGTTGGAACGCCAAAAGGGGACCCGAGTTTACTTGGGAAAGGCAAGATCAAATGCAAAAGAAATACCCTCACTTGTTCCCGGTTCCGAAAACGCAAGATTCCGAGGAAAAAACAACGACTACTACGCCTACTTAAATTTCGGGATGAAATTTCTTTTAAGGAGTAGGTAATGTAACATCCCGCCTTTTTCCGTTTACTTTTCCGTTATACTATTTAAATCCCGTTATATGTTTATAACATCTCCCGTTAATACGTGTTTTAAAAAAATATCTCGTCTAGGTAATTCACGCACCCGCAACTGAACTTGAGGGACTAGTTTTGCCAAGTGATCAAAGGTGTGACTAGCTTTTGACTAGTCAACACCCCTTCCACCATCCATTATCCCTTTCAATTCTCTTTTCATTTAATACTTTCCATTTTTCTCTCAAATACTCATACAAAGATTCATCATCTAAAATCGTTCAAGCAAGCATCAATCAAAACAAATTGCATATTTGGAATCCTTGCAACTTCCTCTTCGATTCCATACCGATTACATCTCATTTGGGTAACTTTCTAAAATCACTAGATTTTGTGTTCTTGATATTTTGAACTTATAAAGTTGTTAATTAGTGTCTATGGCTCAAGTCTAACATGAATATATGATTTATATGCTCGATTTCGTTATTTGAAGTAACTAGCTTGAGTATGAACTTTGGTGTGTTTGATTTGGTGATTTGGTTGTTTGAATGTTGTTAAATGTTATAAATCCATGTATTAAATGTGTTCCTAGTATCACTAGCTTCAATTTGAGGTGTAGGTTGCTTGAGAAAACTCCATAAACTTGGTTATTGGTTTTGGTGGATTTGGGTTAGGGTTTGATGAACTTGAAATGGACTTTTGATGCTTTGAATGACATGAAATGTGATTTGTAAGTGTTAGGTTGTATTGTACGCTTGATCACCTTTGAAACGGCATATCATTCATGTAAATTGGTTGCCGAATCATCGAATTTCATTTATGAACTTGAATGCATTTAATGAGGAGCTTTGAATGTGATTTTGGTTGTTGTAAATGTAAATGTGATTGATGAAATGTATTTAGTTGTTTTCCTTGTCAAAATACCTTTCCGATGATATAAGATACATGCTTTGGTTGTTTGCGGATCATAAATGGTGATTGTTTGAAGTTAGGTTCGTGCATAAAACTTAAAAACTGCCAGATTTCCCTACACAGGTAATGGCGCGGCACGCCATATACTCGCGCGGCGCGCCAAAGTAGGCTGTCCAACTTGTTCCATTTTTGGAAAATGTTTGCTATACTACGCACCTCCGATTCACATGTAACTTGTTCTAACATGCTCATATATGATTAAAAACCTCAGAAAAATAGTTCGGGACCCGACCCGAACGTGTTGACTTTTTCATTGACTTTGACAGACCAAAGTTTGACTTTTTGTCAAACTTAACCAAATGATTATGCAATCATTCTAACTTGTTTCTATACTTGTATCTTGCGTGAAACTTGACAAATTGATTCACATGCTACATAATCGAGTCGTAACGAGCCATAGGACTAATTGAACATCTTTGACCAATCGTGACTATCGTTATTGATACAACCTATTTGTTTAGGTCAAGACTAGCATTGTTCTTTGCACATGTTACTTGTCGAAGTACTTATTTACTCTTGAGCTCAAGGTGAGATCATAGTCCCACTTTTACTCTTTTGAACTTATATTTGGGATGAGAAAACATAAATGTTTCTTCTTAACTAAGTGAACACAAGTACAGGAAAACAAACATTCTACATACGAGTTTAGAATGAAATCCTCAATTCGATTATCATTAGTTACACTTGCAGGGTGTAAGTGTAGGCGTGAACTTATGTTGTATGGCCATATGGGTTTGACAAACCCTCATCTCGGACGGTTCGCTACCTTCTACGGATAAAATATATTTTCGAGAAACAGTGTTGTTCTAGCACTATTAATGGGGTTCAACGGACGGAATGTTAAGCCTTGATAATTGGGTGCTCGTGAATATTAACTTTTAGAATGTATTACTATTTATCATTGATGTAAATCTTGTGGTTCGACTTACTTTTAATCACTTACTTACTTAAACCTATGATTTCACCAACTCTTTCGTTGACAGATTTCTATGTTTTTCTCAGGTCCTTGAGCATTAGGTGATACATGCTTCCGCTCATTCTTTTGATACTTGCTTTAGATGTCGAGTATACATGCATATGTGGAGCGTCTTTTGACTACTTTAAACTGTGTCGCACGTGTTTCATTTGTACTTAAACATCGTTATGTACTAGTTATGGAAACTACTTTTGTAAACTTTGAAACATCCACACTTATGAAATGAATGCGACATATTTTTGGTCAAAATTTGTCTTAAAGACTTATGACCATGTAATGGGACCAACGTAGACGGCTCCGTCAAACATAATTTGGTCGGGTCGCTACAGTAATAGTGTGCAATTTCCTCACAAAACACACGAGCAATAGTAGGAGCAATACTTTGTGAAAATTCCATTAAGGCCACTAAAATTCCAACATTTGTGAACACATATACATAAGCTGTCTCATCATCTTGTTGAGGTAGATTGTGTTAGAATAAATGCTCTAGAAAAAATTATTTACAATGATTTGCAATAGATATGGGTACTCATTGTAAGAATTTGAGAATAAACTGTAGACGCTTATTTGACGGATCTTAGGTCTCTTGTGATCGTATCTAGAGGAGGAAATCAATAGTGAAATGTCCTGTTCTTATCGATTAAAAAAGTTCCATATTAATTGATTTCGTTGCGAGGTTTTGACCTCTATATGAGACGTTTTTCAAAGACTGCATTCATTTTTAAAACAAACCATAACCTTTATTTCATAAATAAAGGTTTAAAAAGCTTTACGTAGATAATCAAATAATGATAATCTAAAATATCCTGTTTACACACGACCATTACATAATGGTTTACAATACAAATATGTTACATCGAAATCAGTTTCTTGAATGCAGTTTTTACACAATATCATACAAACATGGACTCCAAATCTTGTCCTTATTTTAGTATGCAACAGCGGAAGCTCTTAGTATTCACCTGAGAATAAACATGCTTTAAACGTCGACAAAAATGTTGGTGAGTTATAGGTTTAACCTATATATATATCAAATCGTAATAATAAACCACAAGATTTGATATTTTAATACACATCCCATACATAGAGATAAAAATCATTCATATGGTGAACACCTGGTAACCGACATTAACAAGATGCAAATATAAGAATATCCCCATCATTCCGGGACACCCTTCGGATATGATATAAATTTTGAAGTACTAAAGCATCCGGTACTTTGGATGGGGTTTGTTAGGCCCAATAGATCTATCTTTAGGATTCGCGTCAATTAGGGTGTCTGTTCCCTAATTCTTAGATTACCAGACTTAATAAAAAGGGGCATATTCGATTTCGATAATTCAACCATAGAATGTAATTTCACATACTTGTGTCTATTTTGTAAATCATTTATAAAACCTGCATGTATTCTCATCCCAAAAATATTAGATTTTAAAAGTGGGACTATAACTCACTTTCACAGATTTTTACTTCGTCGGGAAATAAGACTTGGCCACTGGTTGATTCACGAACCTATAACAATAAATACATATATATCAAAGTATGTTCAAAATATATTTACAACAATTTTAATATATTTTGATGTTTTAAGTTTATTAAGTCAGCTGTCCTCGTTAGAAACCTACAACTAGTTGTCCACAGTTAGATGTATAGAAATAAATCGATAAATATAATCTTGAATCAATCCACGACCCAGTGTATACGTATCTCAGTATTGATCACAACTCAAACTATATATATTTTGGAATCAACCTCAACCCTGTATAGCTAACTCCAACATTCACATATAGAGTGTCTATGGTTGTTCCGAAATATATATAAATGTGTCGACATGATAGGTCGAAACATTGTATACGTGTCTATGGTATCTCAAGATTACATAATATACAATACAAGTTGATTAAGTTATGGTTGGAATAGATTTGTTATCAATTTTCACGTAGCTAAATGAGAAAAATTATCCAATCTTGTTTTACCCATAACTTCTTCATTTTAAATCCGTTTTGAGTGAATCAAATTGCTATCGTTTCATATTGAACTCTATTTTATGAATCTAAACAGAAAAAGTATAGGTTTATAGTCGAAAAAATAAGTTACAAGTCGTTTTTGTAAAGGTAGTCATTTCAGTCGAAAGAACGACGTCTAGATGACCATTTTAGAAAACATACTTCCACTTTGAGTTTAACCATAATTTTTGGATATAGTTTCATGTTCATAATAAAAATCATTTTCCCAGAATAACAACTTTTAAATCAAAGTTTATCATAGTTTTTAATTAACTAACCCAAAATAGCCCGCGGTGTTACTATGACGGCGTAAATCCGGTTTTACGGTGTTTTTCGTGTTTCCAGGTTTTAAATCATTAAGTTAGCATATCATATAGATATAGAACATGTGTTTAGTTGATTTTAAAAGTCAAGTTAGAAGGATTAACTTTTATTTGCGAACAAGTTTAGAATTAACTAAACTATGTTCTAGTGATTACAAGTTTAAACCTTCGAATAAGATAGCTTTATATGTATGAATTGAATGATGTTATGAACATCATTACTACCTCAAGTTCCTTGGATAAACCTACTGGAAATGAGAAAAATAGATCTAGCTTCAAAGGATCCTTGGATGGCTTGAAAGTTCTTGAAGCAGAATCATGACACGAAAACAATTTCAAGTAAGATTTCCACTCAAAATAAGATTGTTATAGTTATAGAAATTGAATTAAAGTTTGAATATGATTATTACCTTGTATTAGAAAGATAACCTACTGTAAGTAACAAAGGTTTCTTGATCTTGGATGATTACTTGGAATGGATTTATAAAACTTGGAAGTAAACTTGCAATCTTGGAAGTATTCTTGATTTTATGAAACTAGAATTTTTGGAATTTATGAAGAACACTTAGAACTTGAAGATAGAACTTGAGAGAGATCAATTAGATGAAGAAAATTGAAGAATGAAAGTGTTTGTAGGTGTTTTTGGTCGTTGGTGTATGTATTAGATATAAAGGATATGTAATTTTGTTTTCATGTAAATAAGTCATGAATGATTACTCATATTTTTGTAATTTTATGAGATATTTCATGCTAGTTTCCAAATGATGGTTCCCACATGTGTTAGGTGACACACATGGGCTGCTAAGAGCTGATCATTGGAGTATATATACCAATAGTACATACATCTAAAAGCTGTGTATTGTACGAGTACGAATACGGGTGCATACGAGTAGAATTGTTGATGAAACTGAACGAGGATGTAATTGTAAGCATTTTTGTTAAGTAGAAGTATTTTGATAAGTGTCTTGAAGTCTTTCAAAAGTGTATGAATACATATTAAAACACTACATGTATATACATTTTAACTGAGTCGTTAAGTCATCGTTAGTCGTTACATGTAAATGTTGTTTTGAAACCTTTAGGTTAACGATCTTGTTGAATGTTGTTAACCATTGTTTATTATAACAAATGAGATTTTAAATTGTTATATTATCATGATATTATGATATATAATATATCTTAGTATGATATATATACAGTTAAATGTCATTACAACGATAATCGTTACATATATGTCTCGTTTCGAAATCATTAAGTTAGTAGTCTTATTTTTACATATGTATTTCATTGTTAATACACTTAATAATATATTTACTTATCATTTAACATAATTAACCAAGTGTATCAATATCTTAATATGATTCATATGTACCTAGTAAGACGTTGTTATAACGATAATCGTTATATATATATATCGTTTTCGAGTTTCTTAAATTAATAGTCTCATTTTTATGTATATAACTCATTGTTAAAATACCTAATGAGATACATACTTATAATAAAATCATGTTAACTATATATATAACCATATATATGTCATCGTATAGTTTTTACAAGTTTTAACGTTCGTGAATTACCGGTCAACTTGGGTGGTCAATTGTCTATATGAAACCTATTTCAATTAATCAAGTCTTAACAAGTTTGATTGCTTAACATGTTGGAAACACTTAATCATGTAAATAACAATTTCATTTAATATATATATATATATATATATATATATATATATATAAACATGGAAAATTTCGGGTCACTACAGTACCTACCCGTTAAATAAATTTCGTCCTGAAATTTTAAGCAGTTGGAGGTGTTGACGTATCTTCTGGAAATAAATGCGGGTATTTCTTCTTCATCTGATCTTCACGCTCCCAGGTGAACTCGGGTCCTCTACGAGCATTCCATTGAACCTTAACAATCGGTATCTTGTTTTGTTTAAGTCTCTTAACCTCACGATCCATTATTTCGACGGGTTCTTCAATGAATTGAAGTTTTTCATTGATTTGGATTTCGTCCAACGGAATAGTGAGATCTTCTTTAGCAAAACATTTCTTCAAATTTGAGACGTGGAAAGTGTTATGTACAGCCGCGAGTTGTTGAGGTAGCTCCAGTTGGTAAGCTACTGGTCCGACACGATCTATAATCTTGAATGGTCTAATGTACCTTGGATTTAGTTTCCCCCGTTTACCAAATCGAGCAACGCCTTTCCAAGGTGAAACCTTAAGCATGACCATTTCTCCAATTTCAAACTCTATATCTTTTCTTTTACTATCCGCGTAGCTCTTTTGTCGACTCTGGGCGGTTTTCAATCTTTGTTGAATTTGGATGATTTTCTCGGTAATTTCTTGTATTATCTCCAGACCCGTAATCTGTCTATCCCCCACTTCACTCCAAGAAATCGGAGACCTGCACTTTCTACCATAAAGTGCTTCAAACGGTGCCATCTCAATGCTTGAATGGTAGCTGTTGTTTTAAAAAAATTCTGCTAACGGTAGATGTCGATCCCAACTATTTCCGAAATCAATAACACAAGCTCGTAGCATGTCTTCAAGCGTTTGTATCGTCCTTTCGCTCTGCCCATCAGTTTGTGGATGATAGGCAGTACTCATGTATAGACGAGTTCCCAATGCTTGCTGTAATGTCTGCCAGAATCTTGAAATAAATCTGCCATCCCTATCAGAGATAATAGAGATCGGTATTCCATGTCTGGAGACGACTTCCTTCAAATACAGTCGTGCTAACTTCTCCATCTTGTCATCTTCTCTTATTGGCAGGAAATGTGCTGACTTGGTGAGACGATCAACTATTACCCAAATAGTATCATAACCACTTGCAGTCCTTGGAAATTTAGTAATGAAATCCATGGTAATGTTTTCCCATTTCCATTCCGGGATTTCAGGTTGTTGTAGTAGACCTAATTGTTTCTGATGTTCAGCTTTGACCTTAGAACACGTCAAACATTCTCCTACATATTTAGCAATATCGGCTTTCATACCTGGCCACCAAAAATATTTCTTAAGATCCTTGTACATCTTCCCCGTTCCAGGATGTATTGAGTATCTGGTTTTATGAGCTTCTCTAAGTACCATTTCTCTCATATCTCCAAATTTTGGTACCCAAATTCTTTCAGCCCTATACCGGGTTCCGTCTTCCCGAATATTAAGATGCTTCTCCGATCCTTTGGGTATTTCATCCTTTAAATTTCCCTCTTTTAAAACTCCTTATTGCGCCTCCTTTATTTGAGTAGTAAGGTTAGTGTGAATCATTATATTCATAGATTTTACTCGAATGGGTTCTCTGTCCTTTCTGCTCAAGGCGTCGGCTACCACATTTGCCTTCGCCGGGTGGTAACGAATCTCAAAGTCGTAATCATTCAACAATTCAATCCACCTACGCTGCCTCATATTCAGTTGTTTCTGATTAAATATGTGTTGAAGACTTTTGTGGTCGGTATATATAATACTTTTGACCCCATATAAGTAGTGCCTCCAAGTCTTTAATGCAAAAACAACCGCGCCTAATTCCAAATCATGCGTCGTATAATTTTGTTCGTGAATCTTCAATTGTCTAGACGCATAAGCAATCACCTTCGTTCGTTGCATTAATACACAACCGAGACCTTGCTTTGATGCATCACAATAAATCACAAAATCATCATTCCCTTCAGGCAATGACAATATAGGTGCCGTAGTTAGCTTTTTCTTCAATAACTGAAACGCTTTCTCTTGTTCATCCTTCCATTCAAATTTCTTCCCTTTATGCATTAATGCAGTCAAGGGTTTTGCTATTCTGGAAAAGTCTTGGATGAACCTTCTGTAGTAACCAGCTAGTCCTAAAAACTGGCGTATGTGTTTCGAAGTTTTCGGGGTTTCCCACTTTTCAACAGTTTCTATCTTTGTCGGATCCACCTTAATACCTTCTTTGTTCACTATGTGACCGAGGAATTGAACTTCTTCCAACCAAAATGCACTCTTTGAAAACTTAGCGTACAATTCTTCCTTCTTCAATACTTCTAACACCTTTCTCAAATGTTCACCGTGTTCTTGGTCATTCTTTGAGTAAATAAGTATGTCATCAATGAAAACAATGAAAAACTTGTCAAGATATGGCCCACACACTCGGTTCATAAGGTTCATGAACGCAGCTGGTGCGTTAGTCAATCCAAACGGCATAACCATAAACTCGTAATGACCATAACGCGTCCTAAAAGCAGTTTTTGGAATATCATCCTCCTTTACTCGCATTTGATGATATCCAGAACGTAAATCGAACTTCGAATAAACCGACGAGCCTTGTAGTTGATCAAATAAGTCGTCAATTCTCGGCAGTGGATAACGGTTTTTGATGGTAAGTTTGTTTAACTCTCTGTAGTCAATACACAACCTAAATGTACCATCCTTCTTCTTGACAAACAAAACAGGAGCTACCCATGGTGATGTGCTTGGTCGAATGAAACCACGTTCTAATAGTTCTTGCAGTTGGCTTTGCAGTTCTTTCATCTCGCTGGGTGCGAGTGTATAAGGAGCACGAGCTATTGGTGCAGCTCCTGGTATAAGATCTATTTGAAATTCAACAGATCGATGTGGAGGTATTCCCAGTAATTCTTTCGGAAATACATCGGGAAATTCTTTTACGACGGGAACATCATCGATGCTCTTTTCTTCAGTTTGTACTTTCTCGACGTGTGCTAGAACAGCATAGCAACCTTTTCTTATTAGTTTTTGTGCCTTCAAATTACTAATAAGATGTAGCTTCATGTTGCCCTTTTCTCCGTACACCATTAAGGGTTCTCCTTCTTCTCGTACAATGCGAATTGCATCTTTATAATATACGATCTCTGCTTTCACCTTCTTCAGCCAGTCCATGCCAACTATTACATCAAAACTCCCTAACTCTACTGGTATCAAATCAATCTTAAATATTTCGCTACCCAGTTTAATTTCTCGATTCCGGCATATATAATCTGCTGAAATTAATTTACCGTTTGCTAATTCGAGTAAAAATTTACTATCCAACGGCGTCAATGGACAACTTAATTTAGCACAAAAATATCTACTCATATAGCTTCTATCCGCACCCGAATCAAATAAAACGTAAGCAGATTTATTGTCAATAAAAAATGTACCCGTAACAAGCTCCGGGTCTTCCTGTGCCTCTGCCGAATTAATATTGAAAACTCTTCCGCGGCCTTGTCCATTCGTGTTCTCCTGGTTCAGGCAATTTCTAATAATGTGGCCCGATTTTCCACATTTATAACAAACTACATTGGCATAACTTGCTCCAACACTACTTGCTCCGCCATTACTCGTTCTGACACCATTTGTTCCTTTCGTTCTGTATACCCCTGGTCCGTAGACCTCACACTTTGCCGCGCTATGACCATTTCTTTTACACTTGTTGCAAAATTTGGTGCAGAACCCCGAGTGATACTTTTCACACCTTTGGCATAGCTGCTTCTGATTGTTGTTGTTGTTGCGGTTGTTATTGTTGTTGGGATGATTGTTGTAGTTGCTGTTGTTGTTGTTGTTGTTGTTGTTGTTTTTGTTGTTGGGCCGTTTATTGTAGTTGCGATTGATGTTGCGATTGTTGGGATAATTGTTGCGATTATTATTGTAATTGTTGTTGTTGTTGTATTGGTGATTCTTATCACCGTTTTCCTCCCACTTTCTTTTGACTTGCTTCACATTAGCCTCTTCAGCCGTATGTTCTTTAATTCTTTCCTCAATCTGGTTCACTAGTTTGTTAGCCATTCTACATGCCTGTTGTATGGAGGCGGGCTCGTGTGAACTTATATCTTCTTGGATTCTTTCCGGTAATCACAAACGCGTCGATCTTCTCTTCCTCATCTTCGAACGCTCCCGGATACAATAGGCACAATTCTGTGAATCGTCTTTCGTACGTGGTAATATCAAATCCTTGGGTTCATAACCCTCTAAGTTCTGTCTTGAGCTTATTGACCTCGGTTCTGGGACGGTACTTCTCGTTCATCAAGTGCTTGAATGTTGACCACGGTAGTGCGTACACATCATCTTGTCCCACTTTCTCTAGATAGGTATTCCACCATGTTAATGTAGAACCTATGAAGGTATGCGTAGCGTACTTCACTTTGTCCTCTTCAGTACTTTTACTTATGGAAAACACCGATTCGACCTTCTCGGTCCACCGTTTCAATCCGATCGGTCCTTCGGTTCCATCAAATTCCAAAGGTGTGCAGGCAGTGAATTCTTTGTAGGTGCATCCTACACGATTTCTTGTACTGCTTGTGTAGTGACCCGAACTTTTCCATGTTTATATATATTAATTGAGATTGATATTTACATGATTAAATGTTTCCAACATGTTAAGCAATCAAACTTGTTAAGACTTGATTAATTGAAATATGTTTCATATAGACAATTGACCACCCAAGTTGACCGGTGATTCACGAACGTTAAAACTTGTAAAAACTATATGATGACATATATATGGATATATATATATAGTTAACATGATACTATGATAAGTAAATATATCATTAAGTATATTAACAATGAACTACATATGTAAAAACAAGACTACTAACTTAATGATTTTTAAACGAGACATATATGTAACGATTATCGTTGTAAAGACATTTAATGTATATATATCATATTAAGAGATATTCATACACGATAATATCATGATAATATAATAATTTAAAATCTCATTTGATATTATAAACATTGGGTTAACAACATTTAACAAGATCGTTATCCTAAAGGTTTCAAAACAACACTTACATGTAACGACTAACGATGACTTAACGACTCAGTTAAAATGTATATACATGTAGTGTTTTAATATGTATTTATAAACTTTTGAAAGACTTCAATACACTTATCAAAATACTTCTACTTAACAAAAATGCTTACAATTACATCCTCGTTCAGTTTCATCAACAATTCTACTCGTATGCACCCGTATTCGTACTCGTACAATACACAGCTTTTAGATGTATGTACTATTGGTATATACACTCCAATGATCAGCTCTTAGCAGTCCATGTAAGTCACCTAACACATGTGGGAACCATCATTTGGCAACTAGCATGAAATATCTCATAAAATTACAAAAATATGAGTAATCATTCATGACTTATTTACATGAAAACAAAATTACATATCCTTTATATCTAATCCATACACCAACGACCAAAAACACCTGCAAACACTTTCATTCTTCAATTTTCTTCATCTAATTGATCTCTCTCAAGTTCTATCTTCAAGTTCTAAGTGTTCTTCATAAATTCCAAAAGTTCTAGTTTCATAAAATCAAGAATACTTTCAAGTTTGCTAGCTCACTTCCAATCTTGTAAGGTGATCATCCAACCTCAAGAAATCTTTGTTTCTTACAGTAGGTTATCATTCTAATACAAGGTAATAATCATATTCAAACTTTGGTTCAATTTCTATAACTATAACAATCTTATTTCAAGTGATGATCTTACTTGAACTTGTTTTCGTGTCATGATTCTGCTTCAAGAACTTCGAGCCATCCAAGGATCCATTGAAGCTAGATCCATTTTTCTCTTTTCCAGTAGGTTTATCCAAGGAACTTAAGGTAGTAATGATGTTCATAACATCATTCAATTCATACATATAAAGCTATCTTATTCGAAGGTTTAAACTTGTAATCACTAGAACATAGTTTAGTTAATTCTAAACTTGTTCGCAAACAAAAGTTAATCCTTCTAACTTGACTTTTAAAATCAATTAAACACATGTTCTATATCTATATGATATTCTAACTTAATGATTTAAAACCCGGAAACACGAAAAACACCGTAAAACCGGATTTACGCCGTCGTAGTAACACCGCGGGCTGTTTTGGGTTAGTTAATTAAAAACTATGATAAACTTTGATTTAAAAGTTGTTATTCTGAGAAAATGATTTTTATTATGAACATGAAACTATATCCAAAAATTATGGTTAAACTCAAAGTGGAAGTATGTTTTCTAAAATGGTCATCTAGACGTCGTTCTTTCGACTGAAATGACTACCTTTACAAAAACGACTTGTAACTTATTTTTCCCACTATAAACCTATACTTTTTCTGTTTAGATTCATAAAATAGAGTTCAATATGAAACCATAGCAATTTGATTCACTCAAAACGGATTTAAAATGAAGAAGTTATGGGTAAAACAAGATTGGATAATTTTTCTCATTTTAGCTACGTGAAAATTGGTAACAAATCTATTCCAACCATAACTTAATCAACTTGTATTGTATATTATGTAATCTTGAGATACCATAGACACGTATACAATGTTTGGACCTATCATGTCGACACATCCATATATATTTCGGAACAACCATAGACACTCTATATGTGAATGTTGGAGTTAGCTATACAGGGTTGAGGTTGATTCCAAAATATATATAGTTTGAGTTGTGATCAATACTGAGATACGTATACACTGGGTCGTGGATTGATTCAAGATAATATTTATCGATTTATTTCTGTACATCTAACTGTGGACAACTAGTTGTAGGTTACTAACGAGGACAGCTGACTTAATAAACTTAAAACATCAAAATATACTAAAAGTGTTGTAAATATATTTTGAACATACTTTGATATATATGTATATATTGTTATAGGTTCGTGAATCAACCAGTGGCCAAGTCTTACTTCCCGACGAAGTAAAAATCTGTGAAAGTGAGTTATAGTCCCACTTTTAAAATCTAATATTTTTCGGATGAGAATACATGCAGGTTTTATAAATGATTTACAAAATAGACACAAGTACGTGAAACTACATTCTATGGTTGAATTATCGAATTCGAATATGCCCCTTTTTATTAAGTCTGGTAATCTAAGAATTAGGGAATAGACACCCTAATTGACGCGAATCCTAAAGATAGATCTATTGGGCCTAACAAACCCCATCCAAAGTACCGGATGCTTTAGTACTTCGAAATTTATATCATATCCGAAGGGTGTCCCAGAATGATGGGGATATTCTTATATATGCATCTTGTTAATGTCGGTTACCAGGTGTTCACCATATGAATGATTTTTATCTCTATGTATGGGATGTGTATTGAAATATGAAATCTTGTGGTCTATTATTATGATTTGATATATATAGGTTAAACCTATAACTCACCAACATTTTTGTTGACGTTTTAAGCATGTTTATTCTCAGGTGATTATTAAGAGCTTCCGCTATCGCATACTTAAATAAGGACGAGATTTGGAGTCCATGCTTGTATGATATTGTGTAAAAACTGCATTCAAGAAACTTATTTTGTTGTAACATATTTGTATTGTAAACCATTATGTAATGGTCGTGTGTAAACAGAATATTTTAGATTATCATTATTTGATAATCTACGTAAAGCTTTTTAAACCTTTATTGATGAAATAAAGGTTATGGTTTGTTTTAAAATGAATGCAGTCTTTGAAAAACGTCTCATATAGAGGTCAAAACCTCGCAACGAAATCAATTAATATGGAACGTTTTTAATCAATAAGAACGGGACATTTCAGTTGGTATCCGAGCGTTGGTCTTAGAGAACCAGAAAATTTGCATTAGTGTGTCTTATCGAGTTTGTTAGGATGCATTAGTGAGTCTGGACTTCGACCGTGTTTTCTTTAAAAATGATTGCTTAACATTTTTGTTGGAAACTATATATTTTTAACATATGAATATTATGTGATATATTAATCTCTTAACGTGTTTGATATTATGTGATAGATGTCTACCTCTAGAACAAGTCCCATTGACTCACCTAATAATAATGAAGAGTCAAATGTAAATTGGAATGATTCGTGGACTGATTCACAAGTTCCCGAAGAGGAACCGGAAGAAGAGTCGGAACCGGAAGAAGAATTGGAACCGGAAGAAGAATCGGAACCGGAAGAAGAATCGGAACCGGAAGAAGAAATAGAACCGGTGGGGGAAATAATAAAACGGTTAAGTAAAAGAGAATCCTCAACCAACCGACCAAGGTTAATTATGGTCAATGGTGTTTCCGCCAAGGAAGCAAAATATTGGGAGGATTACCAATTCTCCGATGAATCGTATTCCGACGAGAATTCCGATGATGTTATAGAAATTACCCCAACTGAATTTAAAAAGGCAAAAGAAAATAATAAGGGAAAGGGCATAAAAATAGAGAAATCTAATTCTAACCCCGATGAACTTTATATATATCGTCAACCCCCGAAGTCCTTAAGTTGTAACAATGACCCGGGAACCTCTAAACCACCAGGTTTTTCTAAACCAATGTGGACAACGACGGCTCGTATTAGGGGAACATCATATATCCCTATAAACTTGGAAAAACGAACCAAAACCGAATAAGAAGAAACGAGCGAGTCGGAATAAGATAGTTGTATTCGTGTGGTGTAATATATCTAATATAGTGTGCTTATGCTTTATGATATATGTAAAAATTGCTTGTACTAATAAGTATTTTTTTTATGAATCTAACTCTTGTCTATTTTACAGTATAAAAACACAAAATGGATAGACAACCCAATATTTTAAGAGACCTACCCGGAGACATGATTGATGAAATCTTGTCTAGAGTCGGTCAGAATTCCTCGGCACAACTATTTAAGGCGAGATCAGTTTGTAAGACATTCGAAGAACGTTCCAAGAATGTCTTGGTTTATAAGAGACTTTCATTTGAAAGATGGGGGATATCACATTGGGAAACCCATAAGTTACGATGTGTTTACTTTGACGCATATATTGCGGGGAACCCAAATGCTATTTTACGCAACGGGTTAAGAAATTATTTTGACTCAATATATCCGAATATTGGACTTCGTGATTTAGAAAAAGCGGCTAACCTGCAACATAAAGAAGCATGTTATGCTTACGGATTAGTAATGTTCGCTTCTCACCAAAGTGAGAACAAGAACATTGGGCTACAACTATTAAACAAAACGTTTCCACAAGTGACGGAGTCGGTAATTGGGGTAAGAAATGAGGTTTTTAGATTGTTACGGGACTGTTGGACATTACGTAACCCTCATCCCTTTGACGACGTTACAACACGCTGTCTTATCAACGGCCATAACGGTTATGTTCCACAAGACCAAGGATGGGAAGTAGTCCTAGTAAAACCAGAATGCATGACTTGTTTCTGGACGTATGAATTTCGTGTCTTTATTGCCTTTGCTGAACGACTTGTGTACTAGCTAGAATTATCTTCACAACTATCTTGTATCAAAGTTATTGTGTGCTATATTTCATGCTTTATGTAAAATAAGCGGTATTGTAAGTTTGTAAAATATTGTATAAAAGTTTGAACGCGAAATATTATTATAATCAGTTTTTCATATAGAATTGTAGTAGTTGAATTGTATATTAGCTACTAAGTATGAACTTAACGGGTAGGTACTACCCGAATTTAAACTTATAAAATGCTAATATGAAGAAAAAGCTTTTATAAATGAGTTCATATTATGCTACGAAATACTATTAACTACTCTTAATATTCTGTATGATTAACTTGTTCCATTTGACTATTTTGAAGGAAATGGCACCGACTACTCGACACACCGTGAATATGAATGAAGAGGAATTCCGTACTTTTCTAGCTTCAAACATAGCCGCAGTACAGGCTGCGCTACATACCAACAATAACCTTGGATCTAGCAGTACAGGAAATCGTGTAGGATGCACCTACAAAGAATTCACTGCCTGCAAACCTTTAGAATTTGATGGAACCGAAGGACCGATCAGATTGAAACGGTGGACCGAGAAGGTCGAATCGGTGTTTGCCATAAGTAAGTGTACTGAAGAGGACAAAGTGAAGTACGCTACACATACCTTCACAGGTTCTGCGTTAACATGGTGGAATACCTATCTAGAGCAAGTGGGACAAGACGATGCGTACGCACTACCGTGGTCAGCATTCAAGCACTTGATGAACGAGAAGTACCGTCCCAGAACCGAGGTCAATAAGCTCAAGGCAGAACTTAGAGGGTTACGAACCCAAGGATTTGATATTACCACGTACGAAAGACGATTCACAGAATTGTGCCTATTGTGTCCGGGAGCATTCGAAGATGAGGAAGAGAAGATCGACGCGTTTGTGAAAGGATTACCGGAAAGAATCCAAGAAGATATAAGTTCACACGAGCCCGCCTCCATACAACAGGCATGTAGAATGGCTCACAAACTAGTGAACCAGATTGAAGAAAGAATTAAAGAACAGACTGCTGAAGAGGCCAATGTGAAGCAAGTCAAAAGAAAGTGGGAGGAAAACGGTGATAAGAATCACCAATACAACAACAACAGCAATTACAACAATAATCGCAACAATTATCCCAACAATCGCAACATCAATCGCAACTACAACAAATGGCCCAACAACAACAACAACAACAACAACAACAACAACTACAACAATCATCCCAACAACAATAATAACCGCAACAACAACAACAATCAGAAGCAGCTATGCCAAAGGTGTGAAAAGTATCACTCGAGGTTCTGCACCAAATTTTGCAACAAGTGTAAAAGAAATGGTCATAGCGCGGTGAAGTGTGAGGTCTACGGACCAGGGGTTAATAGAACGAAAGGAACAAATGGTGTCGGAACGAGTAATGGCAGAGCAAGTAGTGTCGGAGCAAGTTATGCCAATGTAGTTTGTTATAAATGTGGAAAACCGGGCCACATTATTAGAAATTGCCCGAACCAGAAGAACACGAATGGACAAGGCCGCAGAAGAGTTTTCAATATTAATGCGGCAGAGGCACAGGAAGACCCGGAGCTTGTTACGGGTACGTTTCTTATTGACAATAAATCTGCTTACGTTTTATTTGATTCGGGTGCGGATAGAAGCTATATGAGTAGAGATTTTTGTGCTAAATTAAGTTATCCATTGATGCCTTTGGATAGTAAATTTTTACTCGAATTAGCAAATGGTAAATTAATTTCAGCAGATAATATATGTCGGAATCGAGAAATTAAACTGGTTAGCGAAACATTTAAGATTGATTTGATACCAGTAGAGTTAGGGAGTTTTGATGTGATAATCGGTATGGACTGGTTGAAAGAAGTGAAAGCAGAGATCGTTTGTTACAAAAATGCAATTCGCATTATACGAGAAAAAGGAAAACCCTTAATGGTGTACGGAGAAAAGGGCAACACGAAGCTACATCTTATTAGTAATTTGAAGGCACAAAAACTAATAAGAAAAGGTTGCTATGCTGTTCTAGCACACGTCGAGAAAGTACAAACTGAAGAAAAGAGCATCAATGATGTTCCCATTGCAAAAGAATTTCCCGATGTATTTCCGAAAGAATTACCGGGATTACCCCCACATCGATCCGTTGAATTTCAAATAGATCTTGTACCAGGAGCTGCACCAATAGCTCGTGCTCCTTACAGACTCGCACCCAGCGAGATGAAAGAACTGCAAAGCCAATTACAAGAACTTTTAGAGCGTGGTTTCATTCGACCAAGCACATCACCGTGGGGAGCTCCTGTTTTGTTTGTCAAGAAGAAAGATGGTACATTCAGGTTGTGTATCGACTACCGAGAGTTGAACAAACTTACCATCAAGAACCGCTACCCACTACCGAGAATCGACGACTTATTTGATCAACTACAAGGCTCGTCTGTTTATTCAAAGATTGACTTACGTTCCGGGTATCATCAAATGCGGGTGAAAGAAGATGATATTCCAAAGACTGCTTTCAGAACACGTTACGGTCATTACCAGTTTATGGTCATGCCGTTTGGTTTAACTAATGCACCAGCTGTGTTCATGGACCTTATGAACCGAGTGTGTGGACCATACCTTGACAAGTTTGTCATTGTTTTCATTGATGACATACTTATTTACTCAAAGAATGACCAAGAACACGGTGAACATTTGAGAAAGGTGTTAGAAGTATTGAGGAAGGAAGAATTGTATGCTAAGTTTTCAAAGTGTGCATTTTGGTTGGAAGAAGTTCAATTCCTCGGTCACATAGTGAACAAAGAAGGTATTAAGGTGGATCCGGCAAAGATAGAAACTGTTGAAAAGTGGGAAACCCCGAAAACTTCGAAACACATACGCCAGTTTTTAGGACTAGCTGGTTACTACAGAAGGTTCATCCAAGACTTTTCCAGAATAGCAAAACCCTTGACTGCATTAACGCATAAAGGGAAGAAATTTTAATGGAATGATGAACAAGAGAAAGCTTTCCAGTTATTGAAGAAAAAGCTAGCTACGGCACCTATATTGTCATTGCCTGAAGGGAATGATGATTTTGTGATTTATTGTGACGCATTAAAGCAAGGTCTCGGTTGTGTATTAATGCAACGAACGAAAGTGATTGCTTATGCGTCTGGACAATTGAAGATTCACGAACAAAATTATACGACGCATGATTTGGAATTAGGCGCGGTTGTTTTTGCATTAAAGACTTTGAGGCACTACTTATATGGGGTCAAAAGTATTATATATACCGACCACAAAAGTCTTCAACACATATTTAATCAGAAACAACTGAATATGAGGCAGCGTAGGTGGATTGAATTATTGAATGATTACGACTTTGAGATTCGTTACCACCCGGGGAAGGCAAATGTGGTAGCCGATGCCTTGAGCAGGAAGGACAGAGAACCCATTCGAGTAAAATCTATGAATATAATGATTCATAATAACCTTACTACTCAAATAAAGGAGGCGCAACAAGGAGTTTTAAAAGAGGGAAATTTAAAGGATGAAATACCCAAAGGATCGGAGAAGCATCTTAATATTCGGGAAGACGGAACCCGGTATAGGGCTGAAAGGATTTGGGTACCAAAATTTGGAGATATGAGAGAAATGGTACTTAGAGAAGCTCATAAAACCAGATACTCAATACATCCTGGAACGGGGAAGATGTACAAGGATCTCAAGAAACATTTTTGGTGGCCGGGTATGAAAGCCGATGTTGCTAAATATGTAGGAGAATGTTTGTCGTGTTCTAAGGTCAAAGCTGAGCATCAGAAACCATCAGGTCTACTTCAACAACCCGAAATCCCGGAATGGAAATGGGAAAACATTACCATGGATTTCATTACTAAATTGCCAAGGACTGCAAGTGGTTTTGATACTATTTGGGTAATAGTTGATCGTCTCACCAAATCAGCACACTTCCTGCCAATAAGAGAAGATGACAAGATGGAGAAGTTAGCACGACTGTATTTGAAGGAAGTCATCTCCAGACATGGAATACCAATCTCTATTATCTCTGATAGGGATGGCAGATTTATTTCAAGATTCTGGCAGACATTACAGCAAGCATTAGGAACTCATCTAGACATGAGTACTGCCTATCATCCACAAACTGATGGACAGAGTGAAAGGACGATACAAACGCTTGAAGACATGCTACGAGCATGTGTTATTGATTTCGGAAACAGTTGGGATCGACATCTACCGTTAGCAGATTTTTCCTACAACAACAGCTACCATTCAAGCATTGAGATGGCGCCGTTTGAAGCACTTTATGGTAGAAGGTACAGGTCTCCGATTTTTTGGAGTGAAGTGGGGGATAGACAGATTACGGGTCCGGAGATTATACAAGAAACTACCGAGAAGATCATCCAAATTCAACAACGGTTGAAAACCGCCCAAAGTCGACAAAAGAGCTACGCTGACATTAAAAGAAAAGATATAGAATTTGAAATTGGAGAGATGGTCATGCTTAAAGTTGCACCTTGGAAAGGCGTTGTTCGATTTGGTAAACGAGGGAAATTAAATCCAAGGTATATTGGACCATTCAAGATTATTGATCGTGTCGGACCAGTAGCTTACCGACTTGAGTTACCTCAACAATTCGCGGCTGTACATAACACTTTTCACGTCTCGAATTTGAAGAAATGTTTTGCTAAAGAAGATCTCACTATTCCGTTAGATGAAATCCAAATCAATGAAAAACTTTAATTCATCGAAGAACCCGTCGAAATAATGGATCGTGAGGTTAAAAGACTTAAGCAAAACAAGATACCAATTGTTAAGGTTCGATGGAATGCTCGTAGAGGACCCGAGTTCACCTGGGAGCATGAAGATCAGATGAAGAAGAAATACCCGCATTTATTTCCAGAAGATTCGTCAACACCTTCAACAGCTTAAAATTTCGGGACGAAATTTATTTAACGGGTAGGTACTGTAGTGACCCGAACTTTTCCATGTTTATATATATATTAATTGAGATTGATATTTACATGATTAAATGTTTCCAACATGTTAAGCAATCAAACTTGTTAAGACTTGATTAATTGAAATATGTTTCATATAGACAATTGACCACCTAAGTTGACCGGTGATTCACGAACGTTAAAACTTGTAAAAACTATATGATGACATATATATGGATATATATATATAGTTAACATGATACTATGATAAGTAAATATATCATTAAGTATATTAACAATGAACTACATATGTAAAAACAAGACTACTAACTTAATGATTTTTAAACGAGACATATATGTAACGATTATCGTTGTAAAGACATTTAATGTATATATATCATATTAAGAGATATTCATACATGATAATATCATGATAATATAATAATTTAAAATCTCATTTGATATTATAAACATTGGGTTAACAACATTTAACAAGATCGTTAACCTAAAGGTTTCAAAACAACACTTACATGTAACGACTAACGATGACTTAACGACTCAGTTAAAATGTATATACATGTAGTGTTTTAATATGTATTTATACACTTTTGAAAGACTTAAATACACTTATCAAAATACTTCTACTTAACAAAAATGCTTACAATTACATCCTCGTTCAGTTTCATCAACAATTCTACTCGTATGCACCCGTATTCGTACTCGTACAATACACAGCTTTTAGATGTATGTACTATTGGTATATACACTCCAATGATCAGCTCTTAGCAGCCCATGTGAGTCACCTAACACATGTGGGAACCATCATTTGGCAACTAGCATGAAATATCTCATAAAATTACAAAAAATATGAGTAATCATTCATGACTTATTTACATGAAAACAAAATTACATATCCTTTATATCTAATCCATACACCAACGACCAAAAACACCTACAAACACTTTCATTCTTCAATTTTCTTCATCTAATTGATCTCTCTCAAGTTCTATCTTCAAGTTCTAAGTGTTCTTCATAAATTCCAAAAGTTCTAGTTTCATAAAATCAAGAATACTTTCAAGTTTGCTAGCTCACTTCCAATCTTGTAAGGTGATCATCCAACCTCAAGAAATCTTTGTTTCTTATAGTAGGTTATCATTCTAATACAAGGTAATAATCATATTCAAACTTTGGTTCAATTTCTATAACTATAACAATCTTATTTCAAGTGATGATCTTACTTGAACTTGTTTTCGTGTCATGATTCTGCTTCAAGAACTTCGAGCCATCCAAGGATCCATTGAAGCTAGATCCATTTTTCTCTTTTCCAGTAGGTTTATCCAAGGAACTTAAGGTAGTAATGATGTTTATAACATCATTCGATTCATACATATAAAGCTATCTTATTCGAAGGTTTAAACTTGTAATCACTAGAACATAGTTTAGTTAATTCTAAACTTGTTCACAAACAAAAGTTAATCCTCCTAACTTGACTTTTAAAATCAATTAAACACGTGTTCTATATCTATATGATATGCTAACTTAATGATTTAAAACCTGGAAACACGAAAAATACCGTAAAACCGGATTTACGCCGTCGTAGTAACACCGCGGGCTGTTTTGGGTTAGTTAATTAAAAACTATGATAAACTTTGATTTAAAAGTTGTTATTCTGAGAAAATGATTTTTATTATGAACATGAAACTATATCCAAAAATTATGGTTAAACTCAAAGTGGAAGTATGTTTTCTAAAATGGTCATCTAGACGTCGTTCTTTCGACTGAAATGACTACCTTTACAAAAACGACTTGTAACTTATTTTTTCGACTATAAACCTATACTTTTTCTGTTTATATTCATAAAATAGAGTTCAATATGAAACCATAGCAATTTGATTCACTCAAAACGGATTTAAAATGAAGAAGTTATGGGTAAAACAAGATTGGATAATTTTTCTCATTTTAGCTACGTGAAAATTGGTAACAAATCTATTCCAACCATAACTTAATCAACTTGTATTGTATATTATGTAATCTTGAGATACCATAGACACGTATACAATGTTTCGACCTATCATGTCGACACATTTATATATATTTCGGAACAACCATAGACACTCTATATGTGAATGTTGGAGTTAGCTATACAGGGTTGAGGTTGATTCCAAAATATATATAGTTTGAGTTGTGATCAATACTGAGATACGTATACACTGGGTCGTGGATTGATTCAAGATAATATTTATCGATTTATTTCTGTACATCTAACTGTGGACAACTAGTTGTAGGTTACTAACGAGGACAGCTGACTTAATAAACTTAAAACATCAAAATATACTAAAAGTGTTGTAAATATATTTTGAACATACTTTGATATATATGTATATATTGTTATAGGTTCGTGAATCAACCAGTGGCCAAGTCTTACTTCCCGACGAAGTAAAAATCTGTGAAAGTGTGTTATAGTCCCACTTTTAAAATCTAATATTTTTGGGATGAGAATACATGCATGTTTTATAAATGATTTACAAAATAGAAATAAGTACGTGAAACTACATTCTATGGTTGAATTATCGAAATTGAATATGCCCCTTTTTATTAAGTCTGGTAATCTAAGAATTAGGGAACAGACACCCTAATTGACGCGAATCCTAAAGATAGATCTATTGGGCCTAACAAACCCCATCCAAAGTACCGGATGCTTTAGTACTTCGAAATTTATATCATATCCGAAGGGTGTCCCGGAATGATGGGGATATTCTTATATATGCATCTTGTTAATGTCGGTTACCAGGTGTTCACCATATGAATGATTTTTATCTCTATGTATGGGATGTGTATTGAAATATGAAATCTTGTGGTCTATTATTATGATTTGATATATATAGGTTAAACCTATAACTCACCAACATTTTTGTTGACGTTTTAAGCATGTTTATTCTCAGGTGATTATTAAGAGCTTCCGCTATCGCATACTTAAATAAGGACGAGATTTGGAGTCCATGCTTGTATGATATTGTGTAAAAACTGCATTCAAGAAACTTATTTTGTTGTAACATATTTGTATTGTAAACCATTATGTAATGGTCGTGTGTAAACAGAATATTTTAGATTATCATTATTTGATAATCTACGTAAAGCTTTTTAAACCTTTATTGATGAAATAAAGGTTATGGTTTGTTTTAAAATGAATGCAGTCTTTGAAAAACGTCTCATATAGAGGTCAAAACATCGCAACGAAATCAATTAATATGGAACGTTTTTAATCAATAAGAACGGGACATTTCAGCTTGATCCAAGGTTATTGTTGGTATGTAGCGCAGCCTGTACTGCGGCTATGTTTGAAGCTAGAAAGTACGGAATTCCTCTTCATTCATATTCAGGGTGTGTCGAGTAGTCGGTGCCATTTCCTTCAAAATAGTCAAATGGAACAAGTTAATCATACAGAATATTAAGAGTAGTTAATAGTATTTCGTAGCATAATATGAACTCATTTATAAAAGCTTTTTCTTCATATTAGAGTTTTATAAGTTTAAATTCGGGTAGTACCTACCCGTTAAGTTCATACTTAGTAGCTAATATACAATTCAACTACTACAATTCTATATGAAAAACTGATTATAATAATATTTTGCGTTCAAAATTTTATACAATATTTTACAAACTTACAATACCGCTTATTTTACATAAAGCATGAAATATAGCACACAATAACTTTGATACAAGATAGTTGTGAAGATAATTCTAGCTAGTACACAAGTCGTTCATCAAAGGCAATAAAGACACGTAATTCATACGTCCAGAAACAAGTCATGCATTCTGGTTTTACTAGGACTACTTCCCATCCTTGGTCTTGTGGAACATAACCATTATGGCCATTGATAAGACAGTGTGTTGTAACGTCGTCAAAGGGACGAGGGTTACGTAATGTCCAACAGTCCCGTAACAATCTAAAAACCTCATTTCTTACCCCAATTACCTACTCCGTCACTTGTGGGAACTTTTTGTTTAATAGTTGTAGCCCGATGTTCTTGTTCTCACTTTGGAGAGAAGCGAACATTACTAACCCGTAAGCATAACATGCTTCTTTATGTTGCATGTTAGCCACTTTTTCTAAATCACGAAGTCCTATATTCGGATATATTGAGTCAAAATAATTTCTTAACCCGTTGCGTAAAATAGCATTTGGGTTTCCCGTAATATATGCGTCAAAGTAAACACATCGTAACTTATGGATTTCCCAATGTGATATCCCCCATCTTTCGAACGAAAGCCTTTTATAAACCAAGGCATTCTTGGAACGTTCTTCGAATGTCTTACAAATTGATCTCGCCTTAAATAGTTGTGCCGAGGAATTCTGACCGACTCTAGACAAAATTTCATCAATCATGTCTCCGGGTAGGTCTCTTAAAATATTGGGTTGTCTATCCATTTTGTGTTTTTATACTGTAAAATAGACAAGAGTTAGATTCATAAAAAAAAATACTTATTAATACAAGCAATTTTTACATATAACATAAAGCGTAAGCACACTATATTACATATATTACACCACACGAATACAACTATCTTATTCCAACTCGCTCGTTTCTTCTTCTTCGGTTTTGGTTCGTTTAGCCAAGTTTCTAGGGATATATGATGTTCCCCTAATACGAGCCATCATTTCCCACATTGGTTTAGAAAAACCTGGTGGTTTAGAGGTTCCCGGGTCATTGTTACAACTTAAGGACTTCGGGGGTTGACGATACATATAAAGTTCATCGGGGTTGGAATTAGATTTCTCTATTTTTATGCCCTTTCCCTTATTATTTTCTTTTGCCTTTTTAAATTCAGTTGGGGTAATTTCTATAACATCATCGGAATCCTTGTTGGGATCCGATTCATCGGAGAATTGGTAATCCTCCCAATACTTTGCTTCCTTGGCGGAAACACCATTGACCATAATTAACTTTGGTCGGTTGGTTGAGGATTTTCTTTTACTTAACCGTTTTATTATTTCCCCCACTGGTTCTATTTCTTCTCCCGGTTCCGATTCTTCTTCCGGTTCCGATTCTTCTTCCGATTCTGACTCTTCTTCCGGTTCCTCTTCGGGAACTTGTGAATCAGTCCACGAATAATTCCAATTTATATTTGACTCTTCATTATTATTAGGTGAGTCAATGGGACTTGTTCTAGAGGTAGACATCTATCACATAATATCAAACACGTTAAGAGATTAATATATCACATAATATTCACATGTTAAAAATATATAGTTTCCAACAAAAATGTTAAGCAATCATTTTTAAAGAAAACACGGTCGAAGTCCAGACTCACTAATGCATCCTAACAAACTCGATAAGACACACTAATGCAAATTTTCTGGTTCTCTAAGACCAACGCTCGGATACCAACTGAAATGTCCTGTTCTTATTGATTAAAAACGTTCCATATTAATTGATTTCGTTGCGAGGTTTTGACCTCTATATGAGACGTTTTTCAAAGACTGCATTCATTTTTAAAACAAACCATAACCTTTATTTCATAAATAAAGGTTTAAAAAGCTTTACGTAGATTATCAAATAATGATAATCCAAAATATCCTGTTTACACACGACCATTACATAATGGTTTACAATACAAATATGTTACATCGAAATCAGTTTCTTGAATGCAGTTTTTACACAATATCATACAAACATGGACTCCAAATCTTGTCCTTATTTTAGTATGCAACAGCGGAAGCTCTTAGTATTCTCCTGAGAATAAACATGCTTTAAACGTCAACAAAAATGTTGGTGAGTTATAGGTTTAACCTATATATATATATATATATATATATATATATATATATATATATATATATATATATATATCAAATCGTAACAATAGACCACAACATTTGATATTTCAATACACATCCCATACATAGAGATAAAAATCATTCATATGGTGAACACCTGGTAACCGACATTAACAAGGTGTATATATAAGAATATCTCCATCATTCCGGGACACCCTTCGGATATGATATAAATTTCGAAGTACTAAAGTATCCGGTACTTTGGATGGGGTTTGTTAGGCCCAATAGATCTATCTTTAGGATTCGCGTCAATTATGGTGTCTGTTCCCTAATTCTTAGATTACCAGACTTAATAAAAAGGGGCATATTTGATTTCGATAATTCAACCATAGAATGTAGTTTCACGTACTTGTGTCTATTTTGTAAATCATTTATAAAACCTGCATGTATTCTCATCCCAAAAATATTAGATTTTAAAAGTGGGACTATAACTCACTTTCACGGATTTTTACTTCGTCGGGAAGTAAGACTTGGCCACTGGTTGATTCACGAACCTATAACAATATATACATATATATCAAAGTATGTTCAAAATATATTTACAACACTTTTAATATATTTTGATGTTTTAAGTTTATTAAGTCAGTTGTCCTCGTTAGAAACCTACAACTAGTTGTCCACAGTTAGATGTACAGAAATAAATCGATAAATATTATCTTGAATCAATCCACGACCCAGTGTATACGTATCTCAGTATTGATCACAACTCAAACTATATATATTTTGGAATCAACCTCAACCCTGTATAGCTAACTCCAACATTCACATATAGAGTGTCTATGGTTGTTCCGAAATATATATAGATGTGTCGACATGATAGGTCGAAACATTGTATACATGTCTATGGTATCTCAAGATTACATAATATACAATACAAGTTGATTAAGTTATGGTTGGAATAGATTTGTTACCAATTTTCACGTAGCTAAATGAGAAAAATTATCCAATCTTGTTTTACCCATAACTTCTTCATTTTAAATCCGTTTTGAGTGAATCAAATTGCTATGGTTTCATATTGAACTCTATTTTATGAATATAAACATAAAAAGTATAGGTTTATAGTCGGAAAAATAAGTTACAAGTCATTTTTGTAAAGGTAGTCATTTCAGTCGAAAGAACGACGTCTAGATGACCATTTTAGAAAACATACTTCCACTTTGAGTTTAACCATAATTTTTGGATATAGTTTCATGTTCATAATAAAAATAATTTTCCCATAATAAAAACTTTTAAATCAAAGTTTATCATAGTTTTTAATTAACTAACCCAAAATAGCCCGCGGTGTTACTACGACGGCGTAAATCCGGTTTTACGGTGTTTTTCGTGTTTCCAAGTTTTAAATCATTAAGTTAGCATATCATATAGATATAGAACATGTGTTTAGTTGATTTTAAAAGTCAAGTTAGAAGGATTAACTTTTATTTGCGAAAAAGTTTAGAATTAACTAAACTATGTTCTAGTGATTACAAGTTTAAACTTTCGAATAAGATAGCTTTATATGTATGAATCGAATGATGTTATGAACATCATTACTACCTCAAGTTCCTTGGATAAACCTACTGGAAATGAGAAAAATAGATCTAGCTTCAAAGGATCCTTGGATGGCTTGAAAGTTCTTGAAGCAGAATCATGACACGAAAACAATTTCAAGTAAGATTTCCATTCAAAATAAGATTGTTATAGTTATAGAAATTGAATTAAAGTTTGAATATGATTATTACCTTGTATTATAAAGATAACCTACTGTAAGTAACAAAGGTTTCTTGATCTTGGATGATTACTTGGAATGGATTTAGAAAACTTGGAAGTAAACTTGCAATCTTTGAAGTATTCTTGATTTTATGAAACTAGAACTTTTGGAATTTATGAAGAACACTTAGAACTTGAAGATAGAACTTGAGAGAGATCAATTAGATGAAGAAAATTGAAGAATTAAAGTGTTTGTAGGTGTTTTTGGTCGTTGGTGTATGGATTAGATATAAAGGATATGTAATTTTGTTTTCATGTAAATAAGTCATGAATGATTACTCATATTTTTGTAATTTTATGAGATATTTCATGCTAGTTGCCAAATGATGGTTCCCACATGTGTTAGGTGACTCACATGGGCTACTAAGAGCTCATCATTGGAGTGTATATACCAATAGTACATACATCTAAAAGCTGTGTATTGTACGAGTACGAATACGGGTGCATACGAGTAGAATTGTTGATGAAACTGAACGAGGATGTAATTGTAAGCATTTTTATTAAGTAGAAGTATTTTGATAAGTGTCTTGAAGTCTTTCAAAAGTGTATGAATACATATTAAAACACTACATGTATATACATTTTAACTGAGTCGTTAAGTCATCGTTAGTCGTTACATGTAAATGTTGTTTTGAAACCTTTAGGTTAACGATCTTGTTGAATGTTGTTAACCCATTGTTTATTATAACAAATGAGATGTTAAATTGTTATATTATCATGATATTATGATATATAACATATCTTAGTATGATATATATACAGTTAAATGTCGTTACAACGATAATCGTTACATATATGTCTCGTTTCGAAATCATTAAGTTAGTAGTCTTATTTTTACATATGTATTTCATTGTTAATACACTTAATAATATATTTACTTATCATTTAACATAATTAACCAAGTGTATCAATATCTTAATATGATTCATATGTACCTAGTAAGACGTTGTTATAACGATAATCGTTATATATATCGTTTTCGAGTTTCTTAAATTAATAGTCTCATTTTTATGTATATAACTCATTGTTAAAATACCTAATGAGATACATACTTATAATAAAATCATGTTAACTATATATATAACCATATATATGTCATCGTATAGTTTTTACAAGTTTTAACATTCGTGAATCACCGGTCAACTTGGGTGGTCAATTGTCTATATGAAACCTATTTCAATTAATCAAGTCTTAACAAGTTTGATTGCTTAACATGTTGGAAACACTTAATCATGTAAATAACAATTTCATTTAATATATATATAAACATGGAAAAGTTCGGGTCACTACAAATAGACACAACTAAAACCGAGATATGGGTCGTATTGGATTCATTTGAGTCAAACCTAGAGAGAAATCTGGATTAGAACGACTCATTAACGTGTTATTTCGGTGGTAAAGGTGTTAGGGATCGAGAGAAACGTAACCAGTCGATTAGGGTTGATAGGGAAAGTAACCTATCAAAATAGGTTTCAGCCCGTATATATACTGCACCCCAGACATAGTCGGTCGACTGAGTCACTCAGTCGGTTGACTGAGTCGCACTATCGGTCGAGTGTGTAGACACACTCGGTCGACTGTGTATACAGTTTAACATATTGATTGTTTAAATAAATAAGCACACATCAACACGAATATAATCAATAGTCATACGAATATGTTATTACATGACTGAATGTATTAAAACTACAAAGTAATCTACAGCTGGGGATTCATGCACCAACAAACTCCCCCTAAGACCTAGCCGTAGAATAGAAAAATTCAGCCATCAATCAGTAAAAGGATCTGTCACCCAGTTCTTCAAATAACAGAGTTTCACAACTCTGCAATATTGTTCAGCATGCACACGATTCTCTGGGCGATAGAGCATCCTGTTATAGTATAGGGTAAACATATCTTCTTCACAGTAGTTTCGTAACCAAACTGGATCAAGGACACTGATACTATCATTTTCATCTCCTCCATCCTTATCTAACACGATAACCGCTTCCTCCGAGTGTTCATCGTAATACCACCAACGAAAACGAGGGCTGAATTGCTGCGGCATTTTCCTCAAAGGAACCTTTTACATATACTTCACAGGTTGATATTTAACTATCTTTTTCCTTAAGCCCGTTTTCTTGTTCATCCTGTAAGAGATCTTTGGAAATTGTGGTCGAAAACCTATGAAATTAGGTGAATGAAATGATCGTCTTATCTTACGAACCAAATGATCAGGAATACCAACATAATCCTGATATAGCATCTTAAGCCTTGCAACCTGCATAAATTCAAAATATGGTAATGAAGTGAACTCGTGTGCATATTTGATGTAATCCACTCCGTGTTCTTTCTTGATTGCGTAGATATCAAACTCTTTTATGTAAGCCCAGGCTATGATCTTTCCTTTGGCACGCAAACTCTCACAATGCTCAATAAACTTCAAAAATTGAGGCTCCACCTCAGGTTTCATCACATACTTTCGAATCCGCATTGAGATCTTCCATTCCTCTTTTAACACTTCAAATTTCTCTTTATTAATTTTCACCAGCAAAAACCCTTCCAGCAACATATCCTCTTGTTCTTTCTGTTCTTTCTCCTTGCACTTTCTATTCAAAAGTTCATCGTTCATTTGAAAATAATCAGCAAAAGTTGGAAGATCATCATCAGCAAAACCTTCATAACGAGGATAAGGCTCTGTCGGCTCATCCTCAATAATAACCTCATCAAAACTGTTATCATTTTCATCAACAGCATTAGTATCACTCAAATCATCATCAAACTTATGAGTCCTTGAAGTCGAGGCTTCTTACGAGGCTTTTGATGCACCATCAGCAGATTCCTTAGCTTGTCGCTCTAGACGCTCCATCAATTCCTGTTCAGTCTCGGTGAGATTGATAACTCCTAAATTATACAGTTTTTTGATAACATTTTGAGGAGTTATCTTAGTATTTTTGAGCCATTTTAATGCCAAAACACGCTAAAATGGGTAAAAATGGGAAAAAGGTATTTCTAATGATTGTATCAAAGTTATGTATCAAACAGGATCAAAAACAAAGAAAATTGCAGAACGGCTACATGAAGCTGCCGGCATGGTTTATATGAAGTCGCCGACTTAGAGTCACATATGTCACAATGTTCCAGAATCTTCGTAAAATTGAAAGAACTTGTTGATCAAGCAAAAGGCAAAGGAAGCCGCCGGCCTGGTTGACACAGTTTCTCAACTTATCGACAAAGTTCAAGTAAAAATGGAAACAAAATCAAAAAGATTTGGCGGATCTCTGAAGCCGTCGGCCTTGCCTGAAGCCGCCGGCTTAAGTATGACGGTTAAAAGATTTTAGCTTGCGGATTAAGTTTAACTTGCAAAAGGAGTCACCGACCCAAGGCAAGCTGATGTCTTCCCTCTTAAGCCGCCGACTTGGCCACTGGTCTCAGTTTTAAAGTGTAAATTAGTTTTTCAAAATTCAATAATTCTGTTAGGTCATTTTTAAGGGTTTTCTCTAACCCCTTAGGTTAGATTTTCTTATTGTAATGAAGATTCAAGTTTTAATTCAAGTTCTTTTACATCTACTTTCTTTTTAAGGTATGATTCTATCCTTATTTTATTGTTTTACTTATTTTATTTTCTGTATTCGTTTCTGTTCGTCTTCTTGTAACACCCCGTCAAAAATCCCATTAACGGAATGTTAACTCTGGTCCTAGTGCTTGGCTTGACTTCTAAGTAACAGCAATATTCTACAGCGGAAGCAATTAATACCTGAGAATAAAACACGCAAAACGGATCAACAATAATGTTGAGTGAATCTACAGGTTTTAAGTAATCAATACAGTATGTTTAAGAAATAACTTTTCGAAAACGTTTATTAGTGAAAGACCACTAAGGTTCAATGTTAAAAGTTTGTAGACGACACCGTGTCCCGTTTCAAAAGTTTATTGACACTACCATGTCAAGTTTCAAATATCTGTAGATAATACCATGTCAAGTTTTATCTCATTTTGTTCGTAAACCACAGTTTTACATAATGTTGTATATTTAACGCCTTTAAAACGAAAGAAATTTTTTTTTTTTTTTAAAAAAAAGGGGTGCCTGCCCAGGTCAAGGCATTTGCCGCGGCGGCGCGACATATAAAGGATTTTATGACACTTTTTAACAGCCGTTCTGTTACCAAAACATGACCAATGCCGCGGCGCGGCACCATTTGTCGCGGCGCGACATTACACGTGAGCTGGGACATTCCTGCAACTTAATAACAAAACCATATTTTTAACAATTCATCAATCCAAAACCCATTATAACAACATAATACATAACCAACCTTAGTTAAATCAGTTTCTTACACCGTCAAACGTCACGAGGATCTTTTAAACCACGAAAATGTGTTAACATATTTCAAAGTCATAATTTAGTCCCGAAAGCTTAACGACAACATAATTGACAATTACAAAAGCCTCGGCATTGATAAGCGGTACCGATAGAGCTTGATTCAAAAAGAGACTTGCATTACCACTTACTCTAATGCCAATGCTCCGCTACTCTTCAAACGGGTTCTTTACCTTCTCGATGACCTTTTGTTCCTAACAACATAAACAACACGGGGGTAAGCTTTTACACTTAGTGAGTTATAGGCGAATAATACAGCATAGTACATTTGGGCATAACAATCACATTTCTTGTCTTTCAACCTAATGGTTGCTTACATACTGTAGTGACCCGAACTTTTCCATGTTTATATATATTAATTGAGATTGATGTTTACATGATTAAATGTTTCCAACATGTTAAGCAATCAAACTTGTTAAGACTTGATTAATTGAAATAGGTTTCATATAGACAATTGACCACCCAAGTTGACCGGTGATTCACGAACGTTAAAACTTGTAAAAAAACTATATGATGACATATATATGGTTATATATATAGTTAACATGATATTATGATAAGTAAACATATCATTAATTATATTAACAATGAACTACATATGTAAAAACAAGACTACTAACTTAATGATTTTGAAACGAGACATATTTGTAACGTTTATCGTTGTAACGACATTTAATGTATATATATCATATTAAGAGATATTCGTACATCATAATATCATGATAATATAATAATTTAAAATCCCTTTTGTTATTATAAACATTGGGTTAACAACATTTAACAAGATCGTTAACCTAAAGGTTTCAAAACAACACTTACATGTAACGACTAACGATGACTTAACGACTCAGTTAAAATGTATATACATGTAGTGTTTTAATATGTATTTATACACTTTTGAAAGACTTCAATACACTTATCAAAATACTTCTACTTAATAAAAATGCTTACAATTACATTCTCGTTCAGTTTCATCAACAATTCTACTCGTATGCACCCGTATTCGTACTCGTACAATACACAGCTTTTAGATGTATGTACTATTGGTATATACACTCCAATGATCAGCTCTTAGCAGCCCATGTGAGTCACCTAACACATGTGGGAACCATCATTTGGCAACTAGCATGAAATATCTCATAAGATTACAAAAATATGAGTAATCATTCATGACTTATTTACATGAAAACAAAATTACATATCCTTTATATCTAATCCATACACCAACGACCAAAAACACCTACAAACACTTTCATTCTTCAATTTTCTTCATCTAATTGAACTCTCTCAAGTTCTATCTTCAAGTTCTAAGTGTTCTTCATAAATTCCAAAAGTTCTAGTTTCATAAAATCAAGAATACTTTCAAGTTTGCTAGCTCACTTCCAATCTTGTAAGGTGATCATCCAACCTCAAGAAATCTTTGTTTCTTACAGTAGGTTATCATTCTAATACAAGGTAATAATCATATTCAAACTTTGGTTCAATTTCTATAACTATAACAATCTTATTTCAAGTGATGATCTTACTTGAACTTGTTTTCGTGTCATGATTTTGCTTCAAGAACTTTGAGCCATCCAAGGATCCATTGAAGCTAGATCCATTTTTCTCTTTTCCAGAAGGTTCATCCAAGGAACTTAAGGTAGTAATGATGTTCATAACATCATTCGATTCATACATATAAAGCTATCTTATTCGAAGGTTTAAACTTGTAATCACTAGAACATAGTTTAGTTAATTCTAAACTTGTTCGCAAACAAAAGTTAATCCTTCTAACTTGACTTTTAAAATCAACTAAACACATGTTCTATATCTATATGATATGCTAACTTAATGATTTAAAACCTGGAAACACGAAAAACACCGTAAAACCGGATTTACGCCGTCGTAGTAACACCGCGGGCTGTTTTGGGTTAGTTAATTAAAAACTATGATAAACTTTGATTTAAAAGTTGTTATTCTGAGAAAATGATTTTTATTATGAACATGAAACTATATCCAAAAATTATGGTTAAACTCAAAGTGGAAGTATGTTTTCTAAAATGGTCATCTAGACGTCGTTCTTTCGACTGAAATGACTACCTTTACAAAAACGACTTGTAACTTATTTTTCCGACTAGAAACCTATATTTTTTTTTGTTTAGATTCATAAAATAGAGTTCAATATGAAACCATAGCAATTTGATTCACTCAAAACGGATTTAAAATGAAGAAGTTATGGGTAAAACAAGATTGGATAATTTTTCTCATTTTAGCTACGTGAAAATTGGTAACAAATCTATTCCAACCATAACTTAATCAACTTGTATTATATATTATGTAATCTTGAGATACCATAGACACGTATACAATGTTTCGACCTATCATGTCAACACATCTATATATATTTCGGAACAACCATAGACACTCTATATGTGAATGTTGGAGTTAGCTATACAGGGTTGAGGTTGATTCCAAAATATATATAGTTTGAGTTGTGATCAATACTGAGATACGTATACACTGGGTCGTGGATTGATTCAAGATAATATTTATCGATTTATTTCTGTACATCTAACTGTGGACAACTAGTTGTAGGTTACTAACGAGGACAGCTGACTTAATAAACTTAAAACATCAAAATATATTAAAAGTGTTGTAAATATATTTTGAACATACTTTGATATATATGTATATGTATATATTGTTATAGGTTCGTGAATCAACCAGTGGCCAAGTCTTACTTCCCGACGAAGTAAAAATCTGCGAAAGTGAGTTATAGTCCCACTTTTAAAATCTAATATTTTTGGGATGAGAATACATGCAGGTTTTATAAATGATTTACAAAATAGACACAAGTACGTGAAACTACATTCTATGGTTGAATTATCGAAATCGAATATGCCCCTTTTTATTAAGTCTGGTAATCTAAGAATTAGGGAACAGACACCCTAATTGACGCGAATCCTAAAGATAGATCTATTGGGCCTAACAAACCCCATCCAAAGTACCGGATGCTTTAGTGCTTCGAAATTTATATCATATCCGAAGGGTGTCCCGGAATGATGGGGATATTCTTATATATGCATCTTGTTATTGTCGGTTACCAGGTGTTCACCATATGAATGATTTTTATCTCTATGTATGGGATGTGTATTGAAATATGAAATCTTGTGGTCTATTGTTACGATTTGATATATATAGGTTAAACCTATAACTCACCAGCATTTTTGTTGACGTTTTAAGCATGTTTATTCTCAGGTGATTATTAAGAGCTTCCGCTATCGCATACTTAAATAAGGACAAGATTTGGAGTCCATGCTTGTATGATATTGTGTAAAAACTGCATTCAAGAAACTTATTTTGTTGTAACATATTTGTATTGTAAACCATTATGTAATGGTCGTGTGTAAACAGGATATTTTAGATTATCATTATTTGATAATCTACGTAAAGCTTTTTAAACCTTTATTGATGAAATAAAGGTTATGGTTTGTTTAAAAATGAATGCAGTCTTTGAAAAACGTCTCATATAGAGGTCAAAACCTCGCAACGAAATCAATTAATATGGAACGTTTTTAATCAATAAGAACGGGACATTTCACATACTCTCGGATCCGACTCTTAATTACCATAGACATAACTTACTAGGCCGACCCTAGTAATCATGTCTAAGCTAACCATAGGCATACTCTTATGCCTAAGCTACTTTAATCATATTTCAATGATACATATACACATAGACACCCAAAGTGTCTAAGCTAAACCATCCATAGACAAGATTACTAGCAATGTAATAATCTTGCCTAAGCTAAACATCAACCATAGATACAATTATTTGGTGAACCTAATAATTCTATCTAAGCTACTCAACTAGTGCACTTAGTCATTACTCTCTTGCACGGATGCAATCCGAGGACACTAAGCCACTCTTGACCCGCCCATGTTACCCCCTATAAACTCACCTTGATTAAATGGATTTCCTTGATCACTTGAGGCTCCTTTACCTTGATTAGCACCTATACATGAGCTAATCTCATCAATAACATAACTCAATCAAAATTACAACATTCATAAACTTTCACACCTTCATACACTTATACATTGACTTAACCCCCTATTTGCTACCACATACACATAAACACTTACATACATAGCATTTTAACTTACCTTTTCCAATATAACATTATTATCAAGCCAACATCATTTTCTTAATCATACAAATCTCTAGTTCATCTCTTTATAAACATAACATGCAATTCCTTCAAATCTTCCATTAACATCAAATGTACATAAATCCATTTCCATTACTAGCAACCCTAAATCATCAATTATCCAAATTCCATGACTTACAACAATAACAACAATTCATACATGAATTTTCTTCTTCATAATTATCAACTAGAACACATAAACATTTCATTGAGGCATTTCATCAAACACCTAGTGTGCATGACTTGAATCTAAGCTAGAACATCACCAAATTCACCATATTCATCACATATACTTAAAATGCAAGTTCATACATGAACTTACTTCCAAAATCACTAACAAATTCATTTTAAATCAATCAAGTGTGCACATTTTCAACAAATAACAACCTTTAAGCTTAAGATTCGTCACAAACACCCAATAATAGTAATACTTAGACATAAACATTCATACCTTGTCTCTAGGGGTTCAAGAACCCTAATTGTGAACAAAGAAGAGAAATTTGAAGAATTAAAACTTGCTAGGATGATTAGAGTGCCTTAGACTTCACAAAATTTCAATTGCATGAACACAATTTCTTCATTTGAGGCCTTCTCTTCCTTCTCCTTGTTTGGGTCGACACAAGCACACACACATACATACACACACACTGTATTTTATTTTTGCAACTGAACATGAGTTTACAGTGTTTTCCTCTTTTAATTAAATTAACTTTGCTAAATTGCACTTTCTACCCTCCCCACCAAAACTATAATGAGGGAGGTCCTTAATTCTAACTTTTCATCTCTAGTCCCTTCTAACTTAACTAACAAACTTAACTCTTGTCCATTTATTTATACAAAATCATACCATCCATGTATATAACAATAAAATTACATAAAATAATACCTTAAATAATTGGGATGTTACAACTCTCCCCATCTTGGATTGTTCGCGTCCTCGCGAACCATTCTTGATGCAACGATGGATAATACTTCATAAGCCATTCTTCGGGTTCCCACGTACATTCGGAGCCCTTTCTAAATTGCCATAACACTTTCAATAACAAAACTGACTTATTTCTTAATTGCTTCACCTTATGATCCAAAATCTTTATTGGCTTTTCCGCATATCTTAACTTATCATCAACCTCAATCTCGTTCAATGGGACATAAGTTGATTCATCCGCCAAACACTTTCTCAATTGTGACACGTGAAATGTGTCATGTATATTACTCAATTCATTGGGCAAGGCTAAACGATAGGCTACCTTCCCGACTTTCGCCACTATCGCAAATGGTCCCACAAATCTTTGACCCAAATTTCCCCTTTTTCTAAAGCGAATAATACCCTTCCATGGGGAAACTTTAAGCATTACCTTATCACCCACTTGAAATTCTATCGGCTTCCTTCTTTTATCCACATAAGACTTTTGTCGATCTTGTGCCACTTTCATTCTTTCACTAATTTGATCTATCATTTCGGATGTTTGTTGTACTACTTCCGTGCTTCCTAATTCCCTTTGACCCACTTCACCCCAACATATTAGGGTTCTACATCTCCTTCCATACAACATCTCATAAGGCACCATTCCGATAGTAGAGTGATAACTATTATTATACGAAAATTCCACTAAAGGTAGATGAGTATCCCAAATACCACCAAAATCAATGACGCATGCTCTTAACATATCCTCAAGAGTTTGGATAGTTCGTTCACTTTGGCCATCCATTTGTGGGTGAAACGCGGTACTCACATGTAACTTAGTGCCCATCTCTTCTTGAAACTTTCTCCAATATCGTGAGGTGAATCGAGTGTCACAGTCCGAAACAATGGAAACCGGTATTCCATGTCTTGCAACAACCTCCTTCATATATAACTTAGACATTGCTTCCGATGATGAAGCTTCTCTTATTGCCAAAAATAACGCACTCTTAGTCAATCTATCAACAATAACCCAAATTGCGTCGTGTTGTCGAGGGGTCTTAGGCAACTTAGTCACTAAATCCATTGTAACATGTTCCCATTTCCAAACCGGTATTTCTAATGGTTGCATCTTACCGTAAGGCATTTGATGATCGGCTTTCACTTGAAGACAAGTAAGACATTTATGCACATACTTAACTATATCCCTCTTCATTCCCGGCCACCAATAGTCTTTCCTTAGATCTCTATACATTTTCGTAGCACCGGGGTGAATCTAATATTTAGATTTGTGAGCTAAGTCAAGGAGCTCACTTCTAACACCACTTTGTAAAGGTACCCAAATTCTCCCATATCTAAGCCTTAGACCACGAGTATCTACCATAAAATCACCAACTTTCCCTTTGATCCTTTCTTTTCTCACGTTTTCGGGGGATAATGCTTCACTTTGTGCAACTCGGATACTATCAAATATTTGAGGTGATATCACCATAGCCAAACTCGTTATCTTAATCGGTTGGTGACTCGACTTCCTACTAAGAGCATCCGCCACTACGTTAGCCTTCCCGGGGTGATACAAAATTTCACAATCATAATCTTTCACTAAGTTGAGTCCTCTCCTTTGCCTATCATTTAGATCTCTTTGATCGAATAAATACTTCAAGTTCTTATGATCGGTATAAATAGAGAACTTAACACCATAAAGATAATGACACCAAATTTTCAAAGCAAAAACCACGGCCGTTAATTCCAAATCATGGGTGGGATAACGTTTTTCATGTTCCTTCAATTGTCGGGAAGCATAAGCTATGACTTTCCCATTTTGCATTAGCAAACACCCTAAACCCTTCTTAGAAGCATCGCAATAAACCGTCATATTCTCGTTCCCTTCAGGTAAAACTAGTATAGGAGCTTGAACAAGTTTCTCTTTAAGGAGTTGAAACGCTCGTTCTTGCTTTTCTTCCCATCTCCATGACACATCTTTTCGGGTCAACTTTGTGAGTGGGGTGGCTATCCTAGAAAAATCTTGTATAAACCGTCGATAGTACCCCGCTAAACCTAGAAAACTCCTAACTTCGGTGGGATTCGTAGGTGGTTCCCATCTCGTTATCGCCTCAATCTTTGTCGGATCAACACAAATACCCTTCTTATTAATGACATGTCCCAAAAATTGAACTTCACGAAGCCAAAACTCACATTTAGAGAATTTAGCAAACAACCTTTCTCTTTTTAAAGTCTCTAATACTTGTCGTAAATGCACCGCATGCTCCTCTTTCCCTTTAGAATACACCAAAATATCATCAATAAATACAATCACAAACCTATCGAGCATCGGTCAACAAATCCTATTCATCAAATCCATAAATGCGACCAGAGTATTAGTTAACCCAAAAGGTATAACCATGAATTCATAATGACCATACCTCGTACGAAAAGCCGTTTTAGGGATATATTCTTCCCTCACCTTTAATTGATGATAACCCGACCTTAGATCTATCTTTGAAAAGAAACATGCACCTTGTAATTGATCAAACAAATCATCTATCCTCGGTAATGGATATTTATTCTTAATAGTGACCTTATTCAATTCACGATAATCTTTACACATTCTCATTGTCCCATCCTTCTTTTTTACAAACAACACCGGGGCTCCCCAAGGTGAACTACTAGGACGTATAAAACCTTTATCTATCAAATCTTGTAGTTGAGTCATCATTTCCCTCATTTCCGACGGGGCTAATCGATAAGGCGCTTTGGCAATTGGCGTGGCTCCGGGAATCAAATCTATTCTAAACTCTACTTCTCGTTCGGGAGGTACACCGGGCAACTCATTCGGAAACACATCCGGAAATTCATCAACTATCGGTACATCACTTATTTCAACAACCTTCTTTGAATCATCTACCACATGTGCCAAAAACACACAACACCCATGAGACAAAAATATTTTAGCTCTAGCATACGTGCATATAGGAATAGCACGTCTAGCCCGTTTCCCATAAATCCATATAACTTTCCCACTTGGTGATTGAACTAACACAATTTTCTTACGACACAAAATTATCCCCTCGTTCTCATCTAACCAATCCATACCCACAATTACTTGAAATTCTCCCATATGCATGGGTATCAAATCTATGACAAACTTTTCATCATCGAAAATAATTTCACATCCCTTAATGATACTATACACCATAACAGTTTTGTTATCCTCTATCTCAACCTCTAAAGGATTCTCTAACATACTTGGGGTCATGTTAAAATGTTTACAAAAAGAATAAGAAACAAACGACCGCGTAGCACCGAAATCAAACAAAACATGCGCAGGTAAAGAGTTTACAATAAAGGTACTTGACACCACATTTTGGGACTCCTTCGCTTCGAGTGCGGTAATCTGATGAGCTCGGGCTCTCGGTCAGCTATCACTAGTCTTTGGTTCCATTTTAACCTCTTTCTTAACACTACCACTTGCCAAGTCTTTCTTATACTCTGGACACTCGGCTTGAAAATGACCCTTTTCAAAACAATAGTAACATTATTTTCCCTTCTTAGGACACTCGGCGGCTCTATGACCCGGCTTACCACATGAATAACAATCGGTAGTACCTGCTTTACCCTCACCCGCATGATTCTTACCACACCTGTTACAAGACTTTACTTCTTTACCGTCGCCCTTTCCCGACATGAAACCCCCCTTTGATTTGTGAGGAGATTCGGAATTAAACTTACCCTTCTTTGGGCTCACACTTTGCATCGATTTTGAGTCTTGATCTAACTTTCGCTTAAACGCGGCTTTCTTACTAAGTTCATGTTCTCTCACAAGAGCCTTATTCATCATCTCGGCTAAAGTCTTGTACGTACCCTTATCAATAAACTCACTTATTTCGGGGTTTAGCTTCTCGTGATAATGATCCATCATCAACTTAGGACTTGACACAAAATCCGGGCAAAAACGAGACTTATCATTAAACTCGGCATTAAACTCGGTCACCGATTTACTCCCATGCTCTATGTTCATGAATTAGGACTTTAACCTACTAACCTCGGCGGGTGGAGCAAATTGATCCATAAACATCCCTCGAAACTTTTCCCATGAAAAACTTGTCGCTACTGTGATGACCCGGAAATTTCCAACCAAATTTAAACTTTAATCTTTATATGGTTCCGACACAATAAGCAAAGTCTGTAATGTTGAGTCTCAAAAACTTTGAAATGATGTTCATATATTTTATTACCCTTCGAGTATTCCCAACGATTCACGAACAATTATATTTAACTTGATGTGCATATATAATTATATGTATATAAATAATTATGTGAAAACTATTTAAATATTAAATATTCAATATATGTTATTATATATATACATTATATAATTATTAAATATTACATAATTAATAATATGTGATAATAACATATTAAATTTAATTACAAATTAAGATGTAGTTGTCGTTGTAATATTATTATTACTTTCATTATTAATATTAATAATATTAATATTATTTGTAAAATTATGATTATCAAAATAAAGATTTTTATATATAAATATTATTATAAGATTAATTAAAAGTATAAATTAGTTATAATTTAAATGTCATTGTTTATATTGTTATTGATAATTATCAATATCCTTGTTATTAATATTATTTACTCATCAACATTATTTTTATAAGTAATATTATAAAACTACCATTATTATTGTTACTACTAATATTATCACTATTAAATTATGATTTTTGATTATTAATATGATTATTATTATTATTATTACTATTATTATTATTATTAGTTCCATTGCTAATATTAAAAACTAAGATATGTACAATTAATATTATCATGCTCTCCTTATATATTCAATATACATATATAAATAAAATCAATACAGACTACACACAAAACCAAACATATTCTGTTTCAAATCCCTATCAATCAGCCTGTAGATAATTTCATTTCTGTTCAAGCTAGTACAAATCATGATATTAAGATCTCAATAACAGCCAAAATCTGTTTGCAATCGCTTTCTCCTTTAATTTTTTATTTTATTTTTGTACCTGATTTACAATACGATAGTACCAATCATGACTTAATCAAAACAACCATCCAAAATCTGTTGCACGTATCTATCTGTAATCTCTCTTTCCTTCTTCTGATTGATACTTGTGTACTTCTTGTCCGTAATATTGTTACACATTCCAATCCAGCTTCAACGTAAGCAAAATAAGATCAATTATAAGCATATTATTCGTTCAGTAACTCAAACAAACCTTTGTTATTACACCTTACTTATTAAATATGTACCTTTTGGATTGAACTATCTTCCTCCATTACAACCCGTGAACAAACATCATTTAAATAAACTTATGAGAACTACAAATGCCACGCTACTTGGTTTCTATTTTGAAACCATTTGCTCCTAGCCATTTTTTTCGATGAACACAACACAACTAAACCCACACTAACCATTTCATTATTGCTACTTGTTGATTAGCTACAACCATCGATCCCACTACAACCACAAATCACCATCACCTTTCACGACCCCATAACTCTATCACCAATACCAATCGTCACCTTTTATATTTTTCTCTTCTCTCTTCTTCGTGAACAACCATCACCACTTTGTAAACCACCCTACGACCATCGTTAAAGAACTATCGATCACCATTACCAAAACATTAATGCTACTGCTTTCTTTTTCTTTTATTCCTTGCTAAATACCCTTTCATCATTCTGCTTCAATTCAGCTAGCTGCGAAAAGGAATTGAGTTAAAGCTTGTTCAACTTGGATAGCATATAACGTGTTATAAGGAAACAAGTCCGACATTTTGGGTCACTCAGAAATAAAAAGGGACGTCCAATATATTTTTTTTCTCTTTAAAGTAATATTGATAAAGTATATAATGAGGTATGATGAAAGACTTATGAATCATGGCACGTTCCTTTTTGTATTTTGTTGACTACCCATGTGCTGAATCATTCCTTTGGATAGATATAGTGGAAAGTACTCCGTAATTTTTGTTGATTTGTGAGAGGAGACAGCCGACACTTTTAGTATAGGGCCACCATTTCATTTGTTAAACTGTGATGGCCACAAATTCCCTTCCTGCTTCTACTGCCGTCGAGTTTCAACAAACCCAAGCCCAATTGTTTTTAAGTATTAGATGATGGCTCCTTATTTTGGTTATCATGGGCCAACCGAGAATGCTTAAGCCCAATATGCTATTGCTGTAAAAATTCGTTGTATTAATTTCTCCCTATTCGATGAGATTATGAGTGATAAGAACGATGATGATGAAGAGGTTTCGTTCTTGATTTTTTTTTTTAAACGACGATGATTATGATTATGAATAAACTTGATGTTAGTTGTTGATATTAAGAATGATGATGATAGATAGATAATGATAACGATATGATTTTATGATGATGATGGGTGTTATGATATGTTGATGTATATGATGATACACGGTGAGGTTACAGCGAGTTAAGGTGATGAAGATTTTGATGATGTATAGTGATGATCATGACTATGATGATGATAGTTATAGAAGTTGATTTGGTTAAATGATGATATCTTGGGTTTTAATTTAGGAAGAAAAGAAAGCGGTTCGTATATAATAAATATATAATCTAGCGGGTTAAAACAGAAAGTAATCATCAGAGCAATGGTTAAATGTATGGGTGTTTAAGCGAGAGGTTGCGAGTTCGAGCCCCTTCTCGGGCAAGTCTTTTTAGAAAAAAAGAACCTAAGGGTATACTCTTTTATTACTTTTATTATTACTTTTATTATTATTATTATTATTATTATTATTATTATTATTATTATTATTATTATTATTATTATTATTATTATTACTACTATTTTTATTACTATCATTGATTATTATTATTGTTATAATTATTGTTAGTATTACAAATATTAAAATTATTATTATTATTAACATTATTACTAATAAAAGTTACCATTTATTATTACTAACACAATTAAAAATTACAATTTTGACTACTATTATTATTATCATTATTATTAATATTATTATAATTATTAGTACTAACATTATTATTATTTTTAGCATTACTTATATTATTTTAGTATCATTATAACTATTATTTTAAAACAAGTAATATTATGTAAAAATATACTCAATACATACAAAATAACTACATTAATAATTTAATGAAACATATAAGCTATAAAATGATATCACTAATGAATACATATATAATTTGTTCGATTACAAGTATATGTGTTAATATATATAATGAATATAGGTTCGTGAATCCGAGGTCAACCCTATACTTGTTCAATGACGTCATATGTATTTTTACTACAAAATATAATATGGTGAGTTTCATATGATCCCTTTTACTCTTTACATTTTGGGCTGAGAATACATGCAAATGTTTTAATAATTGTTTTACAATATTTATATGTGTGAGTTTCATATGCTGCCTTTTTAAATGCTTTTGCAATATATATTTTTGGCACTGAGAATACATGCGCTTTTATAAATGTTTGACGCAATAGACAAAAGTACCTTAACTGCATTCTATGATAGAATTATCTGGGATTGGGGATGATTATTATGACACGCATTAGCCCCAGTTTCCGTTAGAGCGTATGAGCTCCTGAGCTGGGTGGATGGTTTATTATTTATGACATTTTGGCACCGGTTGGCCTATATTTTATAAACATGTGTTCAGCCGTGGGGTGTAAAGACCGGCACAGAGGTTCTATATTTTGAAGGCACATGTATTCAGCTGTGGGGTGAAAGACCGGCACAGATGGTTACTATTATATTTTGAATCCTCACCAGGTGTTCTTCATATGAAAGATATTTTTTTTGTGCAGTTGGAATGGGACTTCTGCACGTTTTATAATATTTAAAATCTTGTGGTCTATTAAAATGATGAAAATGAAATGATTACTATAAACTGATGAACTCACCAACCTTTTGGTTGACACTTGAAAGCATGTTTATTCTCAGGTTTGAAAGAAATCTTTCGCTGTGCATTAGTTCATTTTAAGGATATTACTTGGAGTCATTCATGACATATTTCAAAAGACGTTGCATTCGAGTCATTGAAGTTCATTAGAGATTATTAAGTAAATGACGGATTAGGTCATTTATAGCTGGATATTATGAAATGGTATGCATACCTGTCAACTTTCGATGTAATGAAAGTTTGTTTTTTTAAAAACGAATGCAATGTTTGTAAAATGTATCATTTAGAGGTCAGGTACCTCGCGATGTAAAGTATTATGAATCATTTATAATCAATATGGACTTCGTCCGGATGGATTAGGACGGGGCGTTTCAGTTGGTATCAGAGCGGTGGTCTTAGCGAACCAGGTCTGCATTAGTGTGTCTAACATGTAGTTGTTAGGATGCATTAGTGAGTCTGCATTAGTGTGTCTAACAGGTAGTTGTTAGGATGCATTAGTGAGTCTGCATTAGTGTGTCTAACAGTTAGTTGTTAGGATGCATTAGTGAAGTCTGGACTTCGACCTAGTAATTGTTAGGTTATATTAATGAGTCTGGACTTCAACCTGGTCCGCATGTCAAAAGTTTTGCTTATCATTCTTGTCAAAAATTATCTGCTTACCATCTTTAGTCTAGACACATCTACTGCATTGATTGCATGAATAGTGTATAGACAAAATTCATATCTTAGCGTATCTACTAATTCATATCTTAACGTATATGTTACTGTAAGCTTTACTTGACAGCTTCTGAAAATTCTCTTCGTAATCTACAGGACCTTTTGTACTATGTATAGGTATTCTATGTAATTAGAATATCATCCGATATCCGAAAATCATTTCATATCAAAAAATCCTTTATTCAATCGTACGCAATGGAACTCACCACTAGTTCAAGTCCCCCGGATTCCGATATGGAGTCCCACTCCAGCTCCGAAAGCAGCGTCACCAGAATGAATCAATCAATCGGCCATCCCCAATTCATCTGATGAGTTCGTAGTCGACAAAATCAATGGAGACGAGAAAAAGGCGATCCTTTTCACCAACCAAATTTCCCTCTTGGCGATGAACCTGAAACACTTACCGGTGAACTTATTAGAAACACCATTTTCACCCTCATTTCCCGAATATCCCGCCATGATTGTATTCTATCTAAAATTCTAAACCTTATTCATTCGCTCGTTCCGACCGACAATCATCTCGAAGTAATAGAAGAAGTCAACGAGCTTCGCACCTGAGTTGTAACCGTGAAAAGTATGGTGCAAAATGTACCAGCTTCAGCAACATTACCAGCATCAACAGTACCAACAACAACATTCGCATCCCAAGCCTCAATTTCACAAATCTGTCCCACGAACGTCAACATCATACGCACCATAGATACCAAGGAGTACCAACAACAATTAACAATGAAGTATTGAACCATAACTTCATTAATATTCTGCGAAGAATATGTGGATCCTAATAATTAACGATGAAGTATTGATCCATAACTTCATTCAAATTCTGTGAAGAATATATGGTTCCTAATAGTTTTAGAGATTACTTATTCTAGCTTAAACCTAAAATCAAATGAGTCTAATATTATATTGACTCACTAAATCCATGATTACATCTGATGTTAAAGCTAAGGGGTATAAAATACTATTAAATTTTACAAGGAAATACTATTAAATACGATACAATTTTACACAAGATATTTATTTATTTATAGAATGGATATACTTAAACCTTGCTACAACACTTATAGGCAGTGTACCTAATCGTACAGTAGTGTAGTTTTTAGTAAGTTCGGTTCGTTCCACAGGGAAAATCTTTAAACAAAGCTTAACGCTATATTAGTTTACTTTTATAAAAATACAAATATATATATATATATATATATATATATATATATATATATATATATATATATATATATGTAATATTATTATTATTATTATAAAGGGGGATTTTTACCGTTTAATGACCGGTTTGTCGATTTTAAAACTTTAGTCGCAGTTAAAACCAAATGTAAAATAATAAATAAATACAAGACTTAATTTAAAGCGTAAAGTAAATAACGATAATAAAATTGCGAATAATAAAAGTGCGATAAAATAAACTTGCGATAATTAAAAAGTACGATAATTAAAAGTGTAATTAAATACAATAACAATAAAAATGCGATAATCAGAAGTGCAATTAAATATAAAATAAAGGAAATTAAATATAAAATAAAAGAATTATGCTTATTTAAACTTCCGTAATCATGATGTTTGACGTGTTGATTTTAGTTTTATGCCCATGGGTTAATTGTCCTTTGTCCTAGATTATTTAATATGTCCGTCTGGTTTTTGTCCATAACAGTCCATCAGTCATAAATATAAAGTGCGAGTGTCCTCGTCAAATTATCCTTATACCCGAAGTTAAATATTCCAACTAATTGGGGACTTAAACTGCAACAAGGTTTTATTACTTTTTTTAATAATTACACCAGGATGTCGACTGAGTGTAACCCAAGGTTTTAATACTTTGTTAATAATTATGCCAAGTGTCCTTGTACATAATTTCACCCCTGTTTTAATAATTCTAGTGGCTATTAATCCATTCCCGTGTCCGGTTAAATGAACGATTATTCGTACATATAAATATCTCGCCCATCGTGTCCGATCGAGTGTATATGGTTATTTATAAGGACGTCCAATTGTAAATCATTATATTAAAATTAACAAAATATCATTTAGTTAAACAAATATAAAGCCCATTAATAGCCCATAGTCTAATATCTACAAGTGTCGTTCTTTTGTCCAAACCCCAATTATGGTACAAAGCCCAATTACCCAATTTTAATATTTTTAGCCCAACATCATGATTACTTCGGATTAAATAAGCATAATAATAACTTAGCTACGAGACATTAAATTAAAAAGGTTGAACATAACTTACAATGATTAAAAATAGCGTAGCGTTACACGAACATAATTTCGACTTACACCCTTACAACATTCGCTAACATACCCTTATTATTAGGATTTAAAATTAAAATTAAAATTAAAATATAAATACAAATATAAATATTACGTTGAGTGAAGAAGAAAAAGATGTGTTTATTTTGGCCAAAACGCGTTGAATTTATAGGACCTGGGCTGGATTTCAGAGCTATGCAATCGCATGGATTTTGTGCCTCCAGGCCATGCGATCGCATGGCCAGCTGGGAGAAGTCACATATCTTTGTTTTCTTTCTTGCCGACGTTTATAAATAATAATATAATATATAAATAATTATAAGAATTATTTAAATATTATATTTTATTTATGTACATAGTTAACTTGTAATTTTTAGTCCGTTGCGTCGAGCGTTGAGAGTTGACTCTGGTCCCGGTTCCGGATTTTCGAACGTCCTTGCGTACAATTTAATATCTTGTACTTTGCATTTTGAATCTTGTACTCTTGTAATTTTGAGACGTTTCTTATCAATAATTGGAACCTCATTGATTGTATTTTGTACTTTTGAGCTTTTTGGTCGTTTGCGTCTTTAATTCGTCGAATCTGTCTTTTGTCTTCACCTTTTATTATTTAAACGAATATCACTTGTAAATAGAACAGTTGCAACTAAAAGCTTGTCTTTCTTGAGGAATAATGCTATGAAATATATGTTCATTTTTAGCATTATCAAATATTCCCACACTTGAGCGTTGCTTGTCCTCAAGCAATATAGTCTTGAAATACTAGAATCACTTCTTTATTCTTCACACTTTGTACATCAGTGATTTCTTTACGGCGGTATAAACAATGGTAGTAACGATGTGGTTTACAGTCCCACATGACTATAAAATTTAGATCCATTAAGGAAATTGGATCTTTATGAAAACAGTTGATCTTTTAAAAATTAAATCTAGTTTTTACCCTAGATAAGTTTTTCGAAATAACCCTTCACCGGTGTTTGCAAAATATTTTTGTGGGCTTGGTGGTTTTCAGATTTGAAAATTTTAGCTCAAAACTTGCAGTTTTGTGTCACCCACTTGCTAACCTTGTATTAGGAAAGCAACACGTCCAGTTTACTTGTCCCGTATATTACCTTTCGGTAAACTACCGTCCGGTTGTAAAGGAAAGCGTTGAACAAGCAACTGTTAAGGCAATGTCCCCTGACATGCTTTTAATTATGGTCTATAACGTGTCGGACGCAATTACTATCCTTTGTAGGAGCAATAGTAAAGCTCACCCTTATGATTTTTCGGTCTGGCACAAGGTCCTGTCTTCGACCATGCTATGCAACCACCGTTCTTACGGTTGACACCCAATTTGGTTCAGATGACCTAATAAATTCCAGGTGAATTCCTAGGATTTTACGTTCAATGGTAATGAACGCATTGAAAATGGGTTTTCAGAAAACAAATCGGTTTATAATTTGATCAAAATATTTTCTCGTTCAAGCTCGAGTTTAGATATCATTGAATTCCATGAGTTTGAATTCTCAATCTTTAAGGTCAATCTCTAGGATTGAGTAATATCAGTCTTAAAAGCTGATTTTTAATCTTTAAGGAGATTATCCTTTCTGGGGATCTGATTCATTAGTCTTATCCAGCTAATTTGCATGGTGCCCCCCATTGTACGAGATAAATCCTTCTCATGGTTAGGATAAATCTAACCACTTGGCGACCCTGTTTAATGCTGAGGTCCGTGGATTTCCTGCTGATTTTAGTGATGACTTTTCTAGGTTTTTCGTCAACCTACAGCTGGTCTGGACGACAACTTCATGACCTAAATCAAGAAGCGCGTTTCTTTTTCGGAAGACTTTACTTCCTTTTAATGATGGAATCGATTCATCGTGTAGATCCATCTCTTCTTTTCTTTCATCGGGTAAAATAGTTTAGTTTAGTCCAAAGCAAATGTATTTTCAGTTATTTGTTACAGAAATATGTGACATATGTTTAAGATAACTTGGTAATTTTTCCCACACTTGGCTTTTATTTTCCTTTTTATTGTCCTCTATTCCATTTTAAATGAATTTTAACATTTTGGTTTGTTTCTCAATTTATGTCCTTTCTGAGGTAACAATAATTTCGGTGTTAACACCTAGTTTTATCGTTCATAAATATGTATAAACATGATTTTGAGTTCATTTAATTGAAAATTTTTTGAAAAATTTTACTAGAATTGGGTAGTCAGTATATAAGACTAGGGTTGTTCTTTATCATCAGAGAGCACTAGATTCTAATACAACTACTACGTTACTAGTATTTTTAATGGTAAACAAGTGTTTAAGATAAAAATTTTAAAAATCCGAAAGAATTTAACCCCTTCCCACACTTAAGATCTTGCAATGCTCTCATTTGCAAGAAATCAGTAACAATTTAAATTATTGAGGGTGATTAGCGTAAAAATGATTAAATTTTACCAAAGTTTTCAAACATATTGGCGTTTGGTTACTGAATGATAAATGGTGCAAATCATTTGTTCATTTCGTCTGTTGTTACATCACATTTATTTGTCATCTTGTCGTCAAAATTAGTAGCTTTTGCTGAACTTAATGCCAGTCTTTGAAAATGCGCTGTTTTACCCTGTTTTGTACAATTTACAATATACATACATACAAATATAAACATGCATGGCAATTTGAAATGGGACTTAATATCCCACTTTCAAATTCTAAATGTGAAATATTAGTACACAATAATAATAAAAATGATAAAGATTACATAAGTATATTCAATAACATAAGTTTAAACATGAATAAGTAAAAAGATAAAAACATAAAAATCATATAAATAACCAAATGGAACTAAATCAGTCTGGATATGGGTTCCAGTTCATCTCGTCAGGTGGGTTCCATTGTTGGTTATAGGTGTTCTGATAGGCTTGGTTATAGTCATACCGGTTAAAGGGTGGTCGGATATCGGGGCTATGTGGCGGAAAATGAGCAGGTCGAGTAGGTACATAGTTATTTGGTACCTGATATGATAGCTGGCTCATGATTTGGTGCTGATGAACTAACCAGCTATCGTGTTGGCATCGCCTATAATCCTCGTATACTCGTTCGGAGTTCCACTGCTCATACATACTATGTCTGGCCGCGTTCGTCATTGCTTCCTCATCTATACGAACGTGGACATCAAGAATAGCATCTCGAAAGACATCCCTAATGTCTTCCGCCTCCTCCATTTCCTCGTCTGAGCCTCTCTCTACCTGAGGATGAGATCCCTCATAGGGTACTGCCTGGTTACGTCTACTTTTCAATACCTTAGGACCCACATACACTTTCAATCCTAAGGGCTCAACCTGTTCTCTACAAAGCTGTAATGCACCACTAAATTGGCATTGATTAGTCACCATGTGTAGAATTTGTCCTTTGATTTCATAATCTGGTGCATTAATGTCTGGATGAGTAATTGCGTGACCTTGGCCAGTGCGTTTGGCTCTCATTCGGTCTTCCATACTTAAAGGTTCCAGATTCTCCATAATTGAATTTGTTGAATCAGAATCACTAGAGGATTCTGATTTAATGGTTCGTTCCTCAACAATCTCTGTTTGAATGATTGGTGGTTACGGAGGAAAATTTAATGGTTCAGGATCTATGAATCGTCCCTGAATATTCTCCGGATTCTCAATTGTGAGGTCGGGTTCAAAAATTGGATTATCGGAAATTTGAATTGGAGTACTTGGTCGACTGGATGAAGATTCTAAAGAAAAATCAACGGCGGTTATATTTGCTAAATGTCTTGATCTAGTTACAGGTGGTGAACGTACAAAAGGTGGTGAACGTCTTGCTCGGTGCATTCACTGAATATCCTATTAGTTTTTAAAAAGGAAAGAAAAATTATATAAGTTATCCAATCAATAGACTTTTCTGATTTTGCCCACGTTTCAAATAGCCAAAAGATGCAGCAGAGGGGCAGGATTCGTTTGGTCTCAATATAATTGAGGACTGTTTGGCTCCAATAACCCGGTCCACGTACAAATCCAACTATTACTACGAACCAGAAAATTTTGATGTCTATCAATTTAACAACTTAAAATAAATTTTCGTAATTTTAAGAAATTTAGATAAGAAGTAGAATAAAAATCTATGTCCTAAAAACTAGAATAGCGAGAAATAAGAAAGAAAAAGAGCGCGTCGAAAAAGGTCGAAAAAGAAAAGAAAAATTGAAAAAGGCGTTGAAAAATAAGAAATAAAAAGAGTGACTTATAAAACTTTAAAACATTCGCCTAACCCAACCTTATTACTACCACTAACTTAAAATTATAATCGCAAATTGAGATTACTAATTGGAATGATAATTGATACATAGGTAAAAGGTGTCTAAAAATATTAAAGCTTACAAGAAAAACTATATCCCAAATGGCAATAACTTAAAAAGAAACTAAAACTTAAAAAGGTGTCACAAAATTCTAAAGCACTTAAATCTTAGTCTAAAGAAAAAGCATTTAAGGGATTTTACGGCAAAGCCTAAAAATCTAGAAGTAAAAATAACTATGGCAAAAACTATGAGTTAAAAATAAATACGAGTGAAAAATACAAAAATTACGCTAAAACTATTAAAAAGGGACAAAATATAAAAATATATAAAAAGTTGTAAAAATTACAATTTTTATAAAAATATTATTTTTATATTATTTATTTTATAAAACTATTAATTTTATAATTTAATTATACTAATTAAACTAAATAATACAAATTAATAATAAAAACTAAATTAATAATTAAAAATTAAACCCTAATTAGGGTTATAATAATAATAATTATATATTAATTAAAACCCTAAACAGGCGGCTGAGGTTACCAGGCCTGTCAAATCACCTCATGCGATCGCATGAGGTGTTAGTTGATTTTCCATGCGATCGCATGGCTTGCAAAATTGGGCCAGGCTCTGGGCTGCAACAGTGATCGGGCAGAGTATGTTTTTTATATTATTTTTTTCTTCTTCTTTTTTTCTGTTTTGCTGTTTTAATAAAATTATGTAATATATTTATATAAATTAAATAAAACTTATATTTTTATAAAATAAAGATAAAGAAACTTTTATATAACTTACAAACTCTTAAAAATATTTATATTTTTGTTTTTCTTTTTATATTTTTGAATATTTAAAACGTATTTTTACAAAAGCGTACTAAAAATAAAAATCTTTTTTTTATGTGTGTGGCGTTTCGCTTCGGCGTTCCCCGGCAGCGGCGCCAAAAATACTTGATGTTAAAGCTAAGGGGTATAAAATACTATTAAATTTTACAAGGAAATACTATTAAATACGATACAATTTTACACAAGATATTTATTTATTTATAGAATGGATATACTTAAACCTTGCTACAACACTTATAGGCAGTGTACCTAATCGTACAGTAGTGTAGTTTTTAGTAAGTCCGGTTCGTTCCAAAGGGAAAATCTTTAAACAAAGCTTAACGCTATATTAGTTTACTTTTATAAAAATACAAATATATATATATGTAATATTATTATTATTATTATAAAGGGGGATTTTTACCGTTTAATGACCGGTTTGTCGATTTTAAAACTTTAGTCGCAGTTAAAACCAAATGTAAAATAATAAATAAATACAAGACTTAATTTAAAGCGTAAAGTAAATAACGATAATGAAATTGCGAATAATAAAAGTGCGATAAAATAAACTTGCGATAATTAAAAAGTACGATAATTAAAAGTGCAATTAAATACAATAACAATAAATATGCGATAATTAGAAGTGCAATTAAATATAAAATAAAGGAAATTAAATATGAAATAAAAGAATTATGCTTATTTAAACTTCCGTAATCATGATGTTTGACGTGTTGATTTTAGTTTTATACCCATGGGTTAATTGTCCTTTGTCCTGGATTATTTAATATGTCCGTCTGGTTTTTGTCCATAACAGTCCATCAGTCATAAATATAAAGTGCGAGTGTCCTCGTCAAATTATCCTTATACCCGAAGTTAAATATTCCAACTAATTGGGGACTTAAACTGTAACAAGGTTTTATTACTTTGTTTAATAATTACACCAGGATGTCGACTGAGTGTAACCCAAGGTTTTAATACTTTGTTAACAATTATGCCAAGTGTCCTTGTACATAATTTCACCCCTGTTTTAATAATTCTAGTGGCTATTAATCCATTCCCGTGTCCGGTTAAATGAACGATTATTCGTACATATAAATATCCCGCCCATCGTGTCCGATCGAGTGTATATGGTTATTTATAGGGATGTTCAATTGTAAATCTTTATATTAAAATTAACAAACTATCATTTAGTTAAACAAGTATAAAGCCCATTAATAGCCCATAGTCTAATTTCCACAAGTGTCGTTCTTTTGTCCAAACCCCAATTATGGTACAAAGCCCAATTACCCAATTTTAATATTTTTAGCCCAACATCATGATTACTTCAGATTAAATAAGCATAATAATAACTTAGCTACGAAACATTAAATTAAAAAGGTTGAACATAACTTACAATGATTAAAAATAGCGTAGCGTTACACGGACAGAATTTTGACTTACACCCTTACAACATTCGCTAACATACCCTTATTATTAGGATTTAAAATTAAAATTAAAATTAAAATATAAATATAAATATAAATATTACGTTGAGTGAAGAAGAAAAAGATGTGTTTATTTTGGCCAAAACGCGTTGAATTTATAGGACCTGGGCTGGATTTCAGAGCCATGCAATCGCATGGATTTTGTGCCTCCAGGCCATGCGATCGCATGGCCAGCTGGGAGAAGTCACATATCTTTGTTTTCTTTCTTGCCGACGTTTATAAATAATAATATAATATATAAATAATTATAAGAATTATTTAAATATTATATTTTATTTATGTGCATAGTTAACTTGTAATTTTTAGTCCGTTGTGTCGAGCGTTGAGAGTTGACTCTGGTCCCGGTTCCGGATTTTCGAACGTCCTTGCGTACAATTTAATATCTTGTACTTTGCGTTTTGAATCTTGTACTCTTGTAATTTTGAGACGTTTCTTATCAATAATTAGAACCTCATTGATTGTATTTTGTACTTTTGAGCTTTTTGGTCGTTTGCGTCTTCAATTCGTCGAATCTGTCTTTTGTCTTCACCTTTTATTATTTAAACGAATATCACTTGTAAATAGAACAGTTGCAACTAAAAGCTTGTCTTTCTTGAGGAATAATGCTATGAAATATATGTTCGTTTTTAGCATTATCAACATCTGAAGAAAATATATATGTATATATATTTTCATAGGGATTGTGATTAAAAATTCTTTCGTACAAACTGTTAATGATGAAAATATTTTAACGGGTAGGTAATACCCGAGGAATATTTAGATTTCACATTAATAAGTTACACTGTACATTCTTCCAATCTGATTCAACATTCATTTACTATCCTACCTACATCCACAGATATATGAATCCGTTCACCACAGAATAACCATTTCCATTCAAATTTCATATTTGGATTTTGACCTATCAGAATCCAACAAGTGGCATAATGAAGAAAACATTTGACGAAATAAAATTGTTAGAAACAAACAAATTAACTATGAGAAATTTTGTTAAGAATCCATGCTAAAAAAATCCTAGCTAACTGTTCCTAGCTAACTGTGGACTAATCAACTGAGGACTACCAACAGTGGACAATTAAAATGAATTAAAATATTAATTATAACATATGAAACTAAACAATTCTTCAAGTTTGCCACTTGATTTCATCTTAAACCTCATTTGTATCTTGACGATTATAATCCGCGTTCAAACCTTTCGTGATTCTTGAAAACACTTCAATCGGGAGGATGAATCAACCGCACTTCATCTACGGAAGAAAAGATTTACGCATATAGTTATGCACCTGAAAAATTCTCGAAACCTGTATAAATGTTTAACACGTATCTGTGCTAGCTCCATTGGCATATTATTACCGAAAATAACATTTCAATACCTTTCCAAATTAGCAAATTTTGTCACAGCTTCAGCAAGTCAACTTCGACTTTTCGTTCGAAACAACCTTATTATCATCTTGATTTATATGTATGCTCTTTTATTGTTACCGGAGAACCTTTTATATTCCATCATATTACCATCAGCGTTTAATCATCTAAAAACACAATTCATTTGAAACCACCTCGGATTGACAACCGATGATTCAGATATGGCTGCATTAAATGTAGAGGAAACAGTAAAATTGTAGATGGCCTAAATGGCCAAGGATTTGATGATAAAGAATGGAGTATTTGAAACACTCAATAGAAAATTTAGTACTGAAAAACGGATTATGCGAAACTATGAAGGAAGCCGTGGACAAATCACAAAGAATAAGTTTGACTTCAAAGAATTCAAATGATTCAATGCCTGCTGAAGTCTTTAGCGAATATCTTTCTCCTTACTCTAAACCCTTGCGGACAATAGTCTCCATCATCCTCTGATCTTAGATATTCAAAGATATTATCGTATCTTTCATTATAAATATCCTCGATATTTATGAATATATTTTCATAATTAATCTTATACGAAATCATTTATCTCTTCACGCTATTTGTGTTATCTCATAAAAGGAAATTGTTTTAGTTTCCATATTCTATAAATCCTTGAATTTAAATTATGAATGTTTTTGAAGTGGTGTTGAAAACTGATGCATGAGTTAGTATAATATAATGATATTTGATCAACGTGATTATATTACAGTAATTCATGCTGAGTTCTAATGGAACGTGATGATTCACAGAACATACCGTCATCATGTACCATTTACACGACTCTTTCATTCTATCTAATCTCTAAACATATCAAGAAAATATTTTTCTTGATGATTCGATCTTTTCCGGATATTTTGGTAATTTGCCAACTCAAGATCGTGCCATTACGATTTTCCTCTTAGAACATTAACAATGTTCATTCCGAAATTCATATCTGCGAATTCTGGACCATTACAAGCACTGCTTAATCACAAGAAGAGGAAACGAAAGAACGAAAACTTCAAACTAGAAATTGGATTATAAATCACAGCAAATAGAAGATGTGAGATATGGAAATAAGAAAACGACGGGGGTGGATTTAGAGTAAAATATCCGACAGAGCAATCAAAACAGATGATCGCATTTAAAGCGGATCCTAATTCCCTTGATTACCGAAGAATCAAATCTTATTACGAAGATTTTCTTCAAATCTCTTGAACTTGGGAAATCAATCCTATCTACGTCAAAAGATATGACGAATCTATACCTACTCATTTCACTCTTTGGTGATAGCTTCATTCGTACTCTTCGTATAATCGAATTGTTTTATCCATGTTATTCAGTGATGATAAAACTCGATTCATCAACTAATATCCGTCATGAAAACATTTTTATTGTTAGCCATGACCACCTCACTCAAATTTCGGGACGAAATTTCTTTAACGGGTAGGTACTGTGATGACCCGGAAATTTCCAACCAAATTTAAACTTTAATCTTTATATGGTTCCGACACAATAAGCAAAGTCTGTAATGTTGAGTCTCGAAAACTTTGAAACGATGTTCATATATTTTATTACCCTTCGAGTATTCCAAACGATTCACGAACAATTATATTTAACTTGATGTGCATATATAATTATATGTATATAAATAATTATGTGAAAACTATTTAAATATTAAATATTCAATATATGTTATTATATATAAACATTATATAATTATTAAATATTACATAATTAATAATATGTGATAATAACATATTAAATTTAATTACAAATTAAGAATTAAGATGTAGTTGTCGTTGTAATATTATTATTACTTTCATTATTAATATTAATAATATTAATATTATTTGTAAAATTATGATTATCAAAATAAAGATTTTTATATATAAATATTATTATAAGATTAATTAAAAGTATAAATTAGTTATAATTTAAATGTCATTGTTTATATTGTTATTGATAATTATCAATATCCTTGTTATTAATATTATTTACTCATCAACATTATTTTTATAAGTAATATTATAAAACTACCATTATTATTGTTACTACTAATATTATCACTATTAAATTATGATTTTTGATTATTAATATGATGATTATTATTATTATTATTATTAGTTCCATTGCTAATATTAAAAACTAAGATATGTACAATTAATATTATCATGCTCTCCTTATATATTCAATATACATATATAAATAAAATCAATACAGACTACACACAAAACCAAACGTATTCTGTTTCAAATCCCTATCAATCAACCTGTAGATAATTTCGTTTATGTTCAAGCTAGTACAAATCATGATATTAAGATCTCAATAACAGCCAAAATATGTTTGCAATCGATTTCTCCTTTAATTTTTTATTTTATTTTTGTACCTGATTTACAATACGATAGTACCAATCATGACTTAATCAAAACAACCATCCAAAATCTATTGCACGTATCTATCTGTAATCTCTCTTTCCTTCTTCTGATTGATACTTGTGTACTTCTTGTCCGTAATATTGTTACACATTCCAATCCAGCTTCAACGTAAGCAAAATAAGATCAATTATAAGCATATTATTCGTTCAGTAACTCAAACAAACCTCTGTTATTACACCTTACTTATTAAATATGTACCTTTTGGATTGAACTATCTTCCTCCATTACAACCCGTGAACAAACATCATTTAAATAAACTTATGAGAACTACAAATGCCACGCTACTTGGTTTCTATTTTGAAACCATTTGCTCATAGCCATTTTTTTTCGATGAACACAACACAACTAAGCCCACACTAACCATTTCATTATTGCTACTTGTTGATTAGCTACAACCATCGATCCCACTACAACCACAAATCACCATCACCATTCACGACCCCATAACTCTATCACCAAAACCAACCGTCACCTTTTATATTTTTCTCTTCTCTCTTCTTCGTGAAACAACCATCACCACTTTGTAAAACAAACCCTACGACCATCGTTAAAGAACTATCGATCACCATTACCAAAACATTAATGCTACTGCTTTCTTTTTCTTTTATTCGTTGCTAAAAACCCTTTCATCGTTCTGCTTCAATTCAGCTAGCTGCGAAAAGGAATTGAGTTAAAGCTTGTTCAACTTGGATAGCATATAACGTGTTATAAGGAAACAAGTCCGACATTTTGGGTCACTCAGAAATAAAAAGGGACATCCAATATATTTTTTTTCTCTTTAAAGTAATATTGATAAAGTATATAATGAGGTATGATGTAAGACTTATGAATCATGGCATGTTCCTTTTTGTATTTTGTTGACCACCCATGTGCTGAATCATTACTTTGGATACATATAGTGGAAAGTACTCCGTAATTTTGGTTGATTTGTGAGAGGAGACAGCCGACACTTTTAGTATAGGGCCACCATTTCATTTGTTAAACTGTGATGGCCACGAATTCCCTTCCTGCTTCTACTGGCGTCGAGTTTCAACAAACCCAAGCCCAATTGTTTTTAAGTATTAGATGATGACACCTTATTTTGGTTATCATGGGCCAACCGAGAATGCTTAAGCCCAATATGCTATTGCTGTAAAAATTTGTTGTATTAATTTCTCCCTATTCGATGAGATTATGAGTGATAAGAACGATGATGATGAAGAGGTTTCGTTCTTGAATTTTTTTTAAACGACGATGATTATGATTATGAATAAACTTGATGTTAGTTGTTGATATTAAGAATGATGATGATAGATAGATAATGATAACGATATGATTTTATGATGATGATGATGGCTGTTATGATATGTTGATGTATATGATGATACACGGTGAGGTTACAGCGAGTTAAGGTGATGAAGATTTTGATGATGTATAGTGATGATCATGACTATGATGATGATAGTTATAGAAGATGATTTGGTTAAATGATGATATCTTGGGTTTTAATTTAGGAAGAAAAGAAAGCGGTTCGTATATAATAAATATATAATCTAGCGGGTTAAAACAGAAAGTAATCATCGGAGCAATGGTTAAATGTATGGGTGTTTAAGCGAGAGGTTGCGAGTTCGAGCCCCGTCTCGGGCAAGTCTTTTTAGAAAAAAAGATCCTAAGGGTATACTCTTTTATTACTTTTATTATTACTTTTATTATTATTATTATTATTATTATTATTATTATTATTATTATTATTATTATTATTATTATTATTATTATTACTACTATTTTTATTACTATCATTAATTATTATTATTGTTATAATTATTGTTAGTATTACAAATATTAAAATTATTATTATTATTAACATTATTACTAATAAAAGTTACCATTGATTATTACTAACACAATTAAAAATTACACTTTTGACTACAATTATTATTATCATTATTATTAATATCATTATAATTATTAGTACTAACATTATTATTATTTTTAGCATTACTTATATTATTTTAGTATCACTATAACTATTATTTTAAAACAAGTAATATTATGTAAAAATATACTCAATACATACAAAATAACTACATTAATAATTTAATGAAACATATAAGCTATATAATGATATCACTAATGAATACATATATAATTTTTTCGATTACAAGTATATGTGTTAATATATATAATGGATATAGGTTCGTGAATCCGAGGTCAACCCTATACTTGTTCAATGACGTCATATGTATTTTTACTAGAAAATATAATATGGTGAGTTTCATATGATCCCTTTTACTCTTTACATTTTGGGCTGAGAATACATGCAAATGTTTTAATAATTGTTTTACAATATTTATATGTGTGAGTTTCATTTGCTCCCTTTTTAAATGCTTTTGTAATATATATTTTTGGGACTGAGAATACATGCGCTTTTATAAATGTTTGATGCAATAGACACAAGTACCTTAACTGCATTCTATGATAGAATTATCTGGGATTGGGGATGATTATTATGACACACATTAGCCCCGGTTTCCGTTAGAGCGTATGAGCTCCCGAGCCGGGTGGATGGTTTATTATTTATGACATTTTGGCACCGATTGGCCTATATTTTATAAACATGTGTTCAGCCGTGGGGTGTAAAGACCGGCACAGAGGTTCTATATTTTGAAGGCACATGTATTCAGCCGTGGGGTGAAAGACCGGCACAGATGGTTTCTATTATATTTTGAATCCTCACCAGGTCTTCTTCATATGAAAGATATTTTTTTTGTGTAGTTGGAATGGGACTTCTGCACGTTTTATAATATTTAAAATCTTGTGGTCTATTAAAATGATGAAAATGAAATGATTACTATAAACTGATGAACTCACCAACCTTTTGGTTGACACTTGAAAGCATGTTTATTCTCAGGTTTGAAAGAAATCTTCCGCTGTGCATTAGTTCATTTTAAGGATATTACTTGGAGTCATTCATGACATATTTCAAAAGACGTTGCATTCGAGTCATTGAAGTTCATTAGAGATTATTAAGTAAATGACGGATTAGGTCATTTATAGCTGGATATTATGAAATGGTATGCATACCTGTCAACTTTCGATGTAATGAAAGTTTGTTTTTTTAAAAACGAATGCAATGTTTGTAAAATGTATCATTTAGAGGTCAAGTACCTCGCGATGTAAACTATTATGAATCGTTTATAATCAATATGGACTTCGTCCGGATGGATTAGGACGGGGCGTTTCAGCTACTTCTCGCCCATGAGACTTAACTATGAAATTCCACCATTCATAACCGCTTCCCTTCATTTGATGAGCCGCGTAGATTACTTTTAAGTGCTCGGGACATTCACACAACATAAATGTTTCTTCTAACTCATCAATCCACCTTTGACTAATAATCAGATCAACCTTACCATGAAACTTCGGTGGATGACAATTAGCAAAATTCTTGTACTCAAAGCGCTCATCTTTCTTTCTCGGTGCTTCTACTTCTTCCTGTCTTACCCCACTTCCCCCTTCTCCTCTTAAGGTAGGGTTATTGGTCATAAGAGTCTTTAACTTTTTGTCCAATTGATCGTTAATCAGCGTCTTAATTTTCTCTAAGAGGTTTGGGGTGTATCTTATCAAAGCTTGTCCTATTTGTCCCGATATATCGTTTGGCATAGTAACCTCATCGGATTCATTTTGTGAGCCTTCAATAGACTCCATTGACGGGGTGTGGACGTACTCATCATCCTCATCATTACCTCTGTTTGGGGATACGATAGCCATTCTGAAACAAAACACCCAACTCATTAGTTCAAATACCTGCATCATTATTTATCATAACCAGCAAACCGAAAGAATTTCCTAACTCAATTCACCGTGACCATAGTAGACGTTCATGCGTACTAAAATGAAGTAATGACAATGGCTTGTTGTCATTACACCATCTTATTACGCATTTAATCCATTATGACCCATGGCTAATGAGTATTAAACTCCTACTTAAATCAACCATGATCTTAGCATTATACTACAAGTCTTGTCAACGACTCTATCCTATGGAGCATGGCACAATTATTTGACCTTAACATTCATGCAAGTCCTAAACCGCTTATCCTTTAACAACAATGGTTTAAGCCTAGATAATCCCTATCGTGGGTTATCCAAGCCCCTTAAACGACAGCTCTGATACCAACTTTTAACGCCTTTAAAACGATAGAAATTTTTTTTTTTTAAAAAAAGGGGTGCCTGCCCAGGTCAAGGCATTTGCCGCGGCGTGGCTCCCTTCATCGCGGCGCGACATATAAAGGATTTTATGACACTTTTTAACAGTCGTTCTGTTACCAAAACATGACCAATGCCGCGGCACGACATTACACGTGAGCTGGGACATTCCTACAACTTAATAACAAAACCATATTTTTAACAATTCATCAATCCAAAACCCATTATAACAACATAATACATAACCAAACTTAGTTTAATCAGTTTCTTACACCGTCAAACGTCACGAGGATCTTTTAAACCACGAAAACGTGTTAACATATTTCAAAGTCATAATTTGGTCCCGAAAGCTTAACGACAACATAATTGACAATTACAAAAGACTCGGCGTTGATAAGCGGTACCGATAGAGCTTGATTAAAAAAGAGACTTGCATTACCACTTACTCTAATGCCAATGCTCCGCTACTCTTCAAACGGGTTCTTTACCTTCTCGATGACCTTTTGTTCCTAAAAACATAAACAACACGGGGGTAAGCTTTTACACTTAGTGAGTTATAGGCGAATAATATAGCATAGTACATTTGGGCATAACAATCACATTTCTTGTCTTTCAACCTAATGGTTGCTTACATACTCTCGAATCCGACTCTTAATTACCATAGACATAACTTACTAGGCCGACCCTAGTAATCATGTCTAAGCTAACCATAGGCATACTCTTATGCCTAAGCTACTTTAATCATATTTCAATGATACATATACACATAGACACCCAAAGTGTCTAAGCTAAACCATCCATAGACAAGATTACTAGCAATGTAATAATCTTGCCTAAGCTAAACATCAACCATAGATACAATTATTAGGTGAACCTAATAATTCTATCTAATCTACTCAACTAGTGCACTTAGTCGTTACTCTCTTGCACGGATGCAATCCGAGGACACTAAGCCACTCTTGACCCGCCCATGTTACCCCCTATAAACTCACCTTGATTAAACGGATTTCCTTGATCACTTGAGGCTCCTTTACCTTGATTAGCACCTATACATGAGCTAATCTCATCAATAACATAACTCAATCAAAATTACAACATTCATAAACTTTCACACCTTCATACACTTATACATTGACTTAACCCTCTATTTGCTACCACATACACATAAACACTTACAAACATAGCATTTTAACTTACCTTTTCCAATATAACATTATTATCAAGCCAACATCATTTCCTTAATCATACAAATCTCTAGTTCATCTCTTTATAAACATAACATGCAATTCCTTCAAATCTTCCATTAACATCAAATGTACATAAATCCATTTCCATTACTAGCAACCCTAAATCATCAATTATCCAAATTCCATGACTTACAACAATAACAACAATTCATACATGAATTTTCTTCTTCATAATTATCAACTAGAACACATAAACATTTCGTTGAGGCATTTCATCAAACACCTAGTGTGCATGACTTGAATCTAAGCTAGAACATCACCAAATTCACCATATTCATCACATATACTTAAAATGCAAGTTTATACATGAACTTACTTCCAAAATCACTAACAAATTCGTTTTAAATCAATCAAGTGTGCACATTTTCAACAAACAACAACCTTTAAGCTTAAGATTCGTCACAAACACCCAATAATAGTAATACTTAGACATAAACATTCATACCTTGTCTCTAGGGGTTCAAGAACCCTAATTATGCACAAAGAAGAGAAATTTGAAGAATTAAAACTTGCTAGGATGATTAGAGTGCCTTAGACTTCACAAAATTTCAATTGCATGAACACAATTTCTTCATTTGAGGCCTTCTCTTCCTTCTCCTTGTTTGGGTCGACACAAGCACACATACACACACACTGTATTTTATTTTTGCAGCTGAACATGAGTTTACAGTGTTTTCCTCTTTTAATTAAATTAACTTTGCTAAATTGCACTTTCTACCCTCCCCACCAAAACTATAATGAGGGAGGTCCTTAATTCTAACTTTTCATCTCTAGTCCTTCTAACTTAACTAATAAACTTAACTCTTGTCCATTTATTTATACAAAATCATACCATCCATGTATATAACAATAAAATTACATAAAATAATACCTTAAATAATTGGGATGTTACAGTATAGCATCTAAAAAACAGTTATCAGAAAAATAGTTTAGTTTCCTTGCCCACGAGATTCTATCGTTGCATACACCGAGCACCTAAATACTAGCATTGACCCGAGTATAGAAGCCACTATACCCGCCTTTACCTCCTAAAATGTTATACACTTGTTCAAATGTATTTAATGTTTAAAGTAAATGTACCACTGCTTTTATAGTTGGTGAGGTTGTTAACCTAACTAATCCGTCCATCTAAATTGTGCTTACACCGATGGTATTAAAAGTATTCAAGCTAGAGGCTTTTTGAACAAACTCAGTATGCATATGTGTAGTACTCATGTCAATATAACGTAATTGAAAATGTAAATATAACAGCATGTATTCTAATTCCTGAAAACATGTAAAAAGCGGGACTGTAGACTCACCTTTGAAGAAAGCTCGGATTGAAAAGTGGACAAATACTTGTACTGTTTAGACCCGAGTAACGCAACCTAAGTATACGTATTTAGGTTGGTCAATATATGTATCTTAAACAAGCGTGGTTTCATAGCATACGTTGTCTTATTGCTCGACTCGACGCAATTTAAAGTAAAAGTCAACATATAGTCAACTAAATCATGCAAGTCAAACAAAGTCAACCAAAGTCAAACCAAAAGTCAAACTTGGTCAAAGTAGTCAACTAAGGTCAACATCAGTAGGTTCATGTCAAATATTGGTCAACATGTCAAACCTAAGTCAAACAATAAGTTTCAGGTCATGAATAATCATTTTCACAATTTCAGTTTATCGTTATGCACAAAGTTCATGAACACGTAACATACTTAGCATATTATCTCATAGTACATAATTCATGCAAACATGAAAAACTCCAGATCATAACTATACTTAAAATCAATTCCAAAAAAGTCCAACTAGGGTCTCATACAATAATTAAAAGTCAGAATTCAGAAGGGGTACATTTGGGGTTTACCAAGTCAGTTTCTGACCGCGTACTGATTTGGTGTTAGCTATAACCGGAGTTAGGAACATGCAATTGATACAAGACCAGTGGCCATAGTTCAAAAACAAGTTAAAGTAACACATATCAAAATATGAGCAATTTTTGTTTAGCCAATTCGTACAGTTTATTCATACAAGTTGAACATTCAGTTTTCAGCTCAAAATAGAATTCACATAAAGTACGGCTCTATTGTGCCTAATGCATAAGGTTTCAGAGATTGACATAAACTAACAATAAGTCACATTTCATGTTAAGTTTCATTTTACAGAAGCATACATGCTCATGCAATATACACAATCCACAGAGTACAAAACCGTGAGAAATTTACAGATTCGATTCTCATTTAGTTAGTCACATTCGTACGCGATTATCCGAAGATCTAGATACAATTAGCCTATGATATCCACATTAAAGATGAATTAATTTTTGTCTACTTTTCAAATATGCAATGATTTAATCACAGAAGTTAACCCATTTTATTATACAAGGTCATTTTCATGCAAGTGTAGTATAAAACTACTTTTACACTAATTCAAGCATATCTCAGGCTATACATAAGTAAACGGCATGATATCCTAGTCTAAATTGAGTGTTTTTAAATTATCTTTCCAGTGGTATAAGTCTCACATGCCAATTCGTTGTCTATCAATACCATATTTCTGATCAAGCAACAAAAACACAACGATAATTCAAATTGACATAACTAGAGCATACGGAAACGAAATTAGGTGATTCCAAAGCCTAAACTCAATATTTTTTCGCAAGGAATCTGATTATAATATAATAATTAACATTTTAAAAATCAAAATTCACTAATCACACAATAAACAATTCGGTTTTTGCATTAAACAATCACAACGAGCAATTTATCGCATCTAGTATTCATCAAACATCAACACTTGAGCAATATAAAACCTAATCCATGAAACCTTAACAAAAATCTGATTTTAGAGATTAGGGTTTATGTAAATATACCTTTGATCACAAAATTGTTTATACCAACGCGTAGAGGAGATCGAGAATTACAACGTTTGTTCTTGAGGTTTTATAAAAAATTGAAGATTGAAGGTATGGTGATGGTGATGATGGTCGATGATGGGACAGAGGGAGGAGGGAGTCGATTGCAGCTTTTTTGTGTGTGAGGGTTTTGCTAGTTTAGGTTAAACACATCTAATTTATACTAACCTTAGTTTAATCAATTAGCACATAAGTCCCTAAACTTACAAAAATTGAAATATAAGGGGTATGGGGGAGGGGGAGGCCGAATGGGCCCCATGGGGTATCCCCGGGCTCTCGTTTTGCAATTCCGTGTAATCGTGGTCCGTTTTAAGTGCCGTTTAGTCGTACCGAAGGCCCGGAACGCTAACCCGATCGTTAAACGCAACCAATCGTTTAATTTATTAAAAACCCAATAAATTAAATATTTTAAAAAGTTAATAATTAATAAAATTAATTATTAAAATAAACCCGAGCGTTTCGTTGCTCTAAAAGCTATTATCAAAATCGTATCATTTTTATCGTATTTCATTATCCGAAATATTTATTTGAATTAATATCAACCCATATTAATTATTGTAACCCTCGGAAGATCAAGTATGCATTTATTACACATAAACACACAAAAGTTAAATAATCGCCGTTAAATAAACTAACGGAAAGTAACAGAAAAATCAGGGTTGTTACATTACCCACCTGTTATTGAAAATTTTGTTCTGAAATTTTAGTGATCGTCCGCTGAAGTAGTTTCCTCGAGAAACAATTGCGGATAATTCAACCTCATCTGGTCTTCATGCTCCCACGTGAACTCTGGTCCTCTTCTCGCGTTCCACCGAACTTTAACGATAGGAATTCTGCTTTGTTTTAACTGTTTGACCTCACGGCCCAAGATTTCAACAGGTTCCTCAATGAAATGAAGTTTGTCGTCGATACGTAGTTCCTCTAAAGGAATAATCAAGTTATCATCGGCTAGGCACTTCTTTAGATTGGATACATGGAAAACGTCATGAATACCGCTGAGTGCTTGTGGCAATTCCAATATGTAAGCTACCGGTCTAACTCTTTCAGTTATCTCAAATGGTCCAACATATCTAGGACTCAGTTTACCTCGTTTCCCAAATCGCACAACACCCTTCCAAGGTGATACCTTAAGCATAACTTTGTCGCCAACTTGGAACTCTATATCCTTGCGTCTAACATCGACGTAACTCTTTTGAAGACTCCGATCCATTCTCAATCATTCCTGAATCTGTAGAACTTTCTTAGTTGTCTCCTGAATAATTTCAGGGCCTGTGAACTGACTATCCCCCAACTCGCTCCAACAAACGGGAGATCTACACTTCCTTCCGTACAATGCTTCGAAAGGTGCAGCCTTAGTACTCGCATGATAGCTGTTATTGTATGAGAACTCAGCTAGTGGTAAATATTTATTCCATCCGTTTCCGAAATCAATGACACATGCTCGCAATATGTCCTCAAAAGTCTGAATAGTTCGTTCGTTCTGGCCATCTTTCTGGGGGTGATATGTTGTACTCATATCTAAACGGGTCCCCATTGCTTTCTGTAATGATTGCCAAAACCTGGAAGTAAATCTTCTGTCGCGATCGGATATAATGGATATAGGCACTCCATGCCTAGAGACGACTTCCTTAATGTAGATCTGAGCCAACTTCTCCATCTTATCAGTTTCTCTTATCGGTAAGAAGCGTGCAGACTTAGTGAGACGATCCACAATAACCCAAATAGTATCATGACCTCCCGCCGTTCTCGGCAGTTTCGTGATGAAGTCCATGGTAATACCTTCCCACTTCCACTGGGGAATTTCTGGTTGACTTAGTAACCCTGATGGCTTCTGATGTTCAGCCTTGACCTTAGAGCAAGTCAAGCACTTCCTGACATAGGTAGCAATGTCGGCTTTCAAATTCAGCCACCAATAAAACGCCTTCAAATCTTGGTACATTTTATCTGATCCCGGATGAATTGAGTATCTTGACTTGTGCGCTTCCTCCAACACTAGTTCTCTCAATCCACCAAACTTTGGTACCCAGATTCGATTAGCATTGTACCGTGTTTTGTCCTCCTTGATATCAAATTTCTTATCCATTCCTCTAAGAAATTCAACATCGACATTTTCTTATTTGACGGCCTCTTGTTGTGCTTCGCGGATCTGTGATGTGAGATTCGTATGGACAACTATGTTAAGAGCTTTAACCCTTAGAGGTTTCTCTCGCTCTTTTCTGCTTAAAGCATCCGCCACAACATTCGCCTTGCTCGGATGGTATTGAAGTTCGCAGTTATAATCGTTAAGTAGTTCCATCCAACGTCATTGTCTTATGTTGAGCTGTTTCTGACCAAATATGTGCTGTAAACTCTTATGGTCAGTGAAGATAGTAAACTTGGTTCCATACAGGTAGTGTCTCCACATTTTAAGTGCAAAGACAACAGCTCCTAGTTCAAGGTCGTGCATAGTGTATTTCTGCTCGTGGACCTTTAACTGACGTGATCCATAAGCAATAACCTTATTTCGCTGCATAAGCACGCAACCCATTCCTTGACGTGAGGCATCACAATAAACAACAAAATCTTCACTTCCCTCGGGTAGAGACAATATCGGGGCAGTTGTCAACTTCTCCTTTAACAACTGATATGCAACCTCTTACAGTTCTGACCACTCATACTTCTTGCCCTTATGAGTCAACGCGGTTAATGGTCGGGCAATCTTAGAGAATCCTTCAATGAATCTCCTGAAGTAACCAGCTAAACCCAAAAATTGCCGGATTTGAGTTGGCGTCTTCGGAGTTTCCCAATTCTTAACCGACTCAATTTTTGCTGGATCGACCTCTATTCCCTTGGCCCCTACAACATGGCCAGGAAATTGTACCTCCGATAACCAAAAGTCACACTTAGAGAACTTTCCATACAACTGCTCTTTTCTAAGCATGGTCAATATCGATCGTAGATGCTGTTCGTGCTCTTCCTTGTTCTTGGAGTACACCAATATATCATCAATAAACACAATGACAAATTTATCTAGGTATGGATTACACACACGGTTCATGAGGTCCATGAACACTCCTGGTGTGACGACCCGAAAATTTCCAACCAAATTTAAACTTAATCTTTATATGTTTCCGACACGATAAACAAAATCTGTAATGTTGAGTCTCGAAAGTTTTGAAATCTATATTCATGTAATCAATTACCCTTTGACTATTCTCGACCATTCACGAACAATGGTGTGTAAATAAATATATATATATATGTGTAAATATTAATTTGTATTAATATAATATCATTTAATCATGTGATTTAAACATGTAAAGTAATTTACAAAATGGTAAGTTATTATTAATATATATATATATATATATATATATATATATATATATATATATATATATATATATATATATATATATATAATATTAATTTGTATTAATATAATATCATTTAATCATGTGATTTAAACATGTAAAGTAATTTACAAAATGGTAAGTTATTATTAAAATATATATATATATATATATATATATATATATATATATATATATATATATATATATATATATATATATATATATATATATATATATATATGAATTCTATACACAATTAATATTATAGGTATGTTGTAATGTATCTAATGTATATAAAAATTAAAAATTCAAATGTGTTATTATAGGTATTACATAACTAATGAGATGTAATAATATTATATTAAATTTAATTATGAGTTAGAATATATCGATTATATTACTTTCATTATTAATATTGATATCAGTATCATTAATAGTATTAATCTAATATATAGTATATATATATATATATGAGATTTGATATTTATAAATTGTTATATCAATATTATTATTATTTTCACTAGTATTATTAATACTATTATTTGTATTATTAATATCATTAAATAAAAATGAAACATGTAACATGATTAATATTAGTATTATTATTAGATATTATTATTATTATTTTTATCATTATTATTTATGTAATTATTATTAATACTAATATATTTATTAATTATATAATCTATAAATAAACAAAAATCGTACGAATTTGGTTACAAGCATCAATCGAACTGTATTGAATTCTTGTTTTGGTCTCCAATCTATTACATGTCCATATCAAATTCTCAGCACAATCCAAAATCCAGTACAAGCAAGATCGTTCTTTATATTTTTTATTTTTATTTTTTTCTTTTCTGTATACGATCGATGCTTTATGTCCACAATCTTTCGCTATAAAACAATTGAATTATTCTGTATGAGAGAAGCGTTCAATTCACATTCACCAATATCAATTACAACCAAATGTTTTCATCTAATAAATTCCAACAGAAAATATACGGCTCGATATACTCTGTACGTATAACTTTTTGGCAAAACATCGAATTCGAAACATTTTTCAAAATCTGTAATTGCAGTGTCGTTAGGATTCTTCCACTTAAACTATCTGGAAAAGCTCAGGTCTCAATTCTTCTTATCGGGTTTCAATTTTGAGGTCAAAGGTATATTTCAAAAAGTCAACAGATTGTTCTTGATGAAATATCGAGTTCATTCGTAAGTTTTAAGTTAAATTGAGGATTCCTATAGTTTATAGGAATGATTTAGAACACTTTTTATTTTATAATCAACATCTAAACATGTCCAGTTTGAGTTTCAAAACCTTTCGTATGAGCTGGGTATACAGTCTTTCTTTTAATTCCCTTATGTTAATTTCATCCACCAACAACAATGATTTCAGTTTCAATTACGTGTACTAAATTAAAAATTATAGGGCTGTTATGAGTGTGAGAGAGTGCAGTTGATCAAATTAAGAAGATGAAGAAGAATATGAAACAGGATAAGAAATGGGTTAAAACAAAATAAATCTCTAATAATTCAGAAAAATTGAAATGGCTCAATGGTTAAGGAAGGTTTCGGGTGGGCGATAGGTCGAGGGTTCAAATCCGGTTTGTGGCAATTCTTTTTAGGGAAGCTTTTAAGTGGTATAATCTTTTAACTTTCATTTATTATTATTATTATTATTATTATTATTATTATTATTATTATTATTATTATTATTATTATTATTATTATTGTTATTATTAATGTATCCCTGACTAGTGCTCGAGTAGATATGATTATGCATGCTTGTACTTTTGATATTGCTATTAGATAGGTTATGAAGAATCCTGAATTAGTTACATATGCGGTTAAGATAAGATATAAGATATGCATGTCGTTGGAAAGCTGGCGAAAAATCATTAACTTTTCCTTTAGATATCGAATGGATTCGATGAACAGATTAGAAGTTATTGTCAATTGAATTTTTGTATTATTATTAAAAATGATTATTATAATCGTCACTATTATCGTCGTTCTAGTTTTTATCTAATTATTATTATTATTATCATTATTATTATTATTATTATTATTATTATTATTATTATTATTATTATTATTATTATTATTATTACTATTATTATTATTATTATTATTATTATTACTATTACTATTATTATTATTATTATTATTATTATTATTATTATTATTATTATTATTATTATTATTATTATTATTATTATTATTATTATTATTATCATTATCAATAAATAAAAGTATTATCATAAAAACTTTTATTTTTCTTATTATTACTATCGTTATTATCGTTAAAGTTATAATTAGTATTATTATTATTATTATTTTTATTATCATTAAAATAGTTATTAGTATTATCATTATCATAATGTTTATTATTATTAGTATTATTATAATTAAAATTAATATTAGTAACACTTAATTATTATGATTATTATTATTATCATTATAATGAACGCGATATAAAAGACGATTTAAAAGCTATTAACAAATTGATTATGAAATAATGAGTATGAGTATCATGATAAAATTTAAAGATATTGATTTAGATAAACTTATCATTTTTATCACTATTATTATTAAAAGTATTATTATTAATATTAAAAATATCATCTTTACAAAAATTAATATTTTTAATAGGAATATCAATGTTAATATAAAATTTCATTATTAATAAGAATTATCATATTGTTATAATACCATTTTCGTAAATAAAAATATTGTTATTATTATTAGTAGAATAATAATAATAATTATTACAAAATAATACAACTTGTACTTATTATTATTATCAATGTTATTCTATCAAATAAATATGTAATACAAATAATATAATTACCTTAATAAAACCTATCATAATATTTTTATGATATTAAATGAACTTTATAAATTTTATTATTTAAGATATATAAAAGTATATTATTATATAAAATTTTATTTATTAATAAATCAATTATATTATTTACTCTAATAAATCTTTTAAAAAATATTTAAAAATATAAAACAACGATATTTAAACTATATAATAATCATGTATGAATTTTAGAAATCATTTTGAGTCAAATTGACTTTTGTTAACTTTTGCATATTAGTCTCGAGCATTAGGATTGTGGTACACTATGATTTGACTTAATTGTTAGACAAATATTGACCAACACATAAATATATATAATTAATTTAGGTTCGTGAATCCGAGGCCAACCTTGCATTTGTTCAATGATGTTATATGTATTTTTACTACAAAATACAGTATGGTGAGTTTCATTTGCTCCCCTTTTACTCTTTACGTTTTTGGGTTGAGAATACATGCAAATGCTTTATTAACTGTTTTACAATATTTATATGCGTGAGTTTCATTTGCCTTTTTACCCTTTATCTATTTTTGGGCTGAGAATACATGCGCAACTTTTATAACTGTTTTACGAAATAGACAAAAGTAATTGAAACTATATTCTATGATTGAATGATCGAAATCGAATATGCCCCTTTTAGCTTGGTAGCCTAAGAATTAGGGAACAGACACCCTAATTGACGCGAATCCTAAAGATAGATCTATGGGCCTAACAAACCCCATTCTGGAATTTGGAATGCTTTAGTACTTCGAAATTATCATGTCCGATGGGTGTCCCGGAATGATGGGGATATTCTATATGCATCTTGTTAATGTCGGTTACCAGGTGTTCAATCCATATGAATGATTTGTATCTCTATGCAGTTTGCGAAATGCCTGATACGAGATGTTTAATAATGAGAAATACTATAATTGAACCTTAATGCATGCAATGCTGATTATGAGAAATGGAAAATATGAAACCTTGTGGTCTATTAAAATGATGGAAATGAATGATTATGATAAACTAATGAACTCACCAACCTTTTAGTTGACACTTTAAAGCATGTTTATTCTCAGGTTTGAAAGAAATCTTCCGCTGTGCATTAGCTCATTTTAAAGATATTATTTGGAGTCATTCATGACATATTTCAAAAGACGTTGCATTCAAGTCGTTGAAGTTCATTAGAGATTATTATTAAGTAAATGACAGATTAGGTCATTTATAGTTTGGATATTATAACATGGTATGCATACCTATCAACTTTCGATGTAATGAAAGTTTGCCTTTTAAAAACGAATGCAATGTTTGTAAAAATGTATCATATAGAGGTCAAGTACCTCGCGATGTAACCAAATGTTATGACTTCATCCAAATGGATTAGGACAGGGCATCACAGTTGGTATTAGAGCGGTGGTCATAGCGAACCAGGTCTTGCCTTAGTGTGTCTAACTAGTAGTTGTTAGGATGCATTAATGAGTCTGGACTTCGGCCTAGTAGTTGTTAGGATATATTAATAAGTCTGGACTTGAACCTGGTCTGTATGTCAAAAGTTTTGCTTATCATATCTTGTCAAAAATTACCTGCTTACCATTCTTAGTCTAGGCACATCTTACTGCATTGACTGCATGAATAGTGTATATACAAAATTCATATCTTAGCGAATCTGCTAATCCATATCTTAGCGTATCTGTTACAGTAGACTTTATCTGACACGTTTCCTTAATTCCCTTCGTAATCTACGGGATCTTCTGTACTATGTATAGGTATTCTATGTAATTAGAATATCATCCGATATCCGAAAAACATTTCATATCGAAAAATCCTTTATTCAATCGTATGAAATGGAACTCACAACTAGTTCAAGTCCCTTGGATTCCAATATGGAGTCCCACTCCAGCTCCGAAAGCAGCGTCACCAGATTGAATCAATAAATCAGCCATCTCCAATTCATCTGATGGGTTCGTAGTCTACTCAATCATTGGAGACAAGAAGAAGGTGATCCCTTCCATCCACCACATTCCCCTCTTGGCGAAGAATCTGAAGCACTTACCGGTGAACCTATTAGAAACACCATTTTCACCGTCATTTTTTGAATATCTCGTTATGATTATATACTATCTCAAATTCAAAATCCTTATTCACTCGCTCGTTCTTACCGACAATCATCCCGGGATAATAAGTCAACGAGCTTCGCACCCGAGTTGTAACCTTGAAAAAAAATGGTGCAAAATGAACCAGCTTCAGCAATATTACCGGCATCAACAGTACCACCATCAGCAACATTAACAGTACCATCACCACCGCCAACAACAACATCCGCATCACACGTCTCAACATCACAATCTGTACCTCGAACATCAATATTCTACGTACCATAGATACCAAGGAGTACCAACAACAATGAACGATGAAGTATTGATCCATAACTTCATTAATATTCTGCGAAGAATATGTGGATCCTAATAATTAACGATGAAGTATTGATCCATAACTTCATTAATATTCTGCAAAGAATATGTGGATCCTAATAATTAACGATGAAGTATTAATCCCTAACTTCCTTAATATTCTGCGAAGAATATGTGGTTCCTAATAGTTTTAGAGATTACTTATTCTAGCTCAAACCGAAAATCAAATGAGTCTAATATTATATTGATTCATTAAATCCATAATTACATCTGAAGAAAATATATATGTATATATATTTTCATAAAGATTGTGATTAAAAATTCTTTCGTACAAACTGTTAATGATGAAAATATTTTAACGGGTAGGTAATACTCGAGGAATATTTAGATTTCACATTAATATGTCACACTGTATATTCTTCAATTCAGATTCAGCAGTCATTAACAATATTGCTCAAATCCGCACATATACGTAGCTGTTCACCGAAGAACAACTATTTTCATTCAAATTCAATTTCATATTCGTATTTTGACCGATCAGAATCCAAATTAAGATTTGACAAGTGGCATAATGAAGAAAATAATGAACAAAATAAAATTTATTAGTAACCAATTAATTAACTACGTAAAACTTTAAACTTATACTAAGGAAATCCTAGCTAACTGTTCCTAGCTAACTGTTCATATATCCGTTATGACTATTTCCTTATAATATACTAGTTTTGATTGAATTATTGGACTATTGGACTACTATTATGGACAATTAAAAAGTATTAAAAGAGTAGGAAATATTAATTACAACACATTTTGACTTAAAAGATCGTAAATAAATTACATCTACTACAGTTAAATATTTCCTCAAGTTTACCACTTGATTTCCATCTTAAACCTCATTTGTATCTTGATGATTACAATCTGTGTTCAAACCTTTCATGATTCATGAAAATACCTCAATCGAGAGGATGAACCAACCGAACTTCATCTACGGAAGAAAAGATTGATACATATAGTTATGTACCTAAAAAACACTCGAAACCTGAGAAAACGTTCAACACGTATCTATGCTAGCTCCTTTGGCGTTGTTATTACCGAAAATAACTTTGCAATTCCTTTTCAAATTAGCCAGTTTTGTCACAGCACCAGCAAGTCAACTTCGACTTTTCGTTCGAAACAACCTCATTATAACTTTGATATATACGTTTGCCATTGTTATTGTTACCGGAAAACCTTTTATATTCTACAATATTACCAACAGACGTACCAGCAACCTCGTTGCTCCGTAGTTCAAATCTCTCCGACAAATCACTATATTTATATATTGAAGTCTTATCATGAACTCATCGGCATCTTGTAATGATAATTACCATACCAAATACCGGGAGGCATCAATCGATAATCTCGAATTCCTCAGCAATTCTACGACAACAATTATATATATATATATAATTATATGTATATATTCTATCTTCTGGATCGATGAATTTGAATTTGGAATCTCTGAATTTCCTGAAAAACCTTCTAGATTACGAATCAGATCTCTGAGTTCTAAAAATGCTGATGAAGCAACAAAAGTTGTAAATGGTCTTAATGGTGAAAAGTTTGATGATAAAGAATGGAGTGTTGGAAACACTCAATAGAAAATTGGTACTGGAAAACGAATTGAGCAAACCATGAAGGAGAATGTGGACAAATCACGAGGACTAAACCTGTATTCAAAGAACCCATATGTTTCAGTGTCTGATGAAATCCTCAGCGAATGTCTTGCTTCCTACTTATTTCAATTCTTTGCAGAAAAAGTTTCTGCATCATCCTTTAATTTCATGTACTTTAGAAACCCTAAGATATCATCGTATCTTCCGTTATAAATATCTTCGATAATTCCGAAGATACCTTCATAATTATTCTCGTCTGAAATCAATTATCTCCTAGTGCTGCCTGTGTTACATCATAAAGGAAGCTATTTTAGTTTCTAAATTTCTGAAACCTTCAAGTTTAAATTATGAATGATTTTCTAGAGAAGTGTTGGGAATTGAAGCATGAGTTAGTATAATATAATGACGTCAGGCCAACGTGGTTATATTACAGTAATTCATGCTGAGTTTCTAATGGAACGTGATGATTCACAGAACATATCGTCATCATGTGCCATTTACACGACTCTTACATTTTACCCAATCTCTAAACATATTAAGAACATATCTTATTGATAGTTCTATCTTTTCGGATATTCTGGTATTTTGACCAATCAAGATCGTGCCATTATGATTTCCTTCTTAGAACATTAACTATGTTCATTCCGAATTTCATATCTACAAATTCTGGACCATTATTCGCTTGACTTAGAGTCGAGAAGAGAATAAAAAAAAGGCAAAGAGCTCCGAAATATTAGGGAGGATATAAAGCCCGATAACAACACATAATTTACAAACTGTGTATATCAATACGTATTGCAACGTAAAGACACGGGAAAATTAATAACACTATAACCTCAAGATAATAATAGAAGTAAATAAAATCCTCCGGTGGTAGATGAAAGAGAAGAATGACAGATATGAAGGTTAGAAGTATATCAAGGATCAAAACGGGATGGAGCATATTGATGAATACTTTAAAGTATGAGTTGAGGGAGAAAGAATAGAAGGTGTGAGTTGTAAGGAAACGAAGAAGGTGGATTTATAGTGAAATATCCGACAGTGAAATAAAGATGGAATATCGCATTAAATCAAAGAGATCCTAATTTCCTTAATCGCCGAAGAACCAAATCTTATTACGAAGATTTTCTTTAAATTCCATGAATTCCGGAAATCAAGCGTAACTACGTCAAAAGATATGACGAATCTATACCTACTCATTTCACTCTTTGGTGATAGCTTCACTCGTACTCTTCACAAAATCAAATGGTTTTATCCATATTACTCAATGATGATAAAACTCTATTTATCAACTGATATTTGTCATGAAAACATTCTTATTGTTATCCATGACGACCTCTATCAAATTTCGGAGACGAAATTTCTTTAACGGGTAGGTATTGTGACGACCCGGAAATTTCCAACCAAATTTAAACTTAATCTTTATATGTTTCCGACGCGATAAGCAAAATCTGTAATGTTGAGTCTCGAAAGTTTTGAAATCTATATTCATGTAATCAATTACCGTTTGACTATTCTCGACGATTCACGAACAATGGTGTGTAAATAAATATACATATATATGTGTGTAAATATTAATTTGTATTAATATAATATCATTTAATCATGTGATTTAAACATGTAAAGTAATTTACAAAATGGTAAGTTATTATTAAAATAAATAAATAAATAAATAAATAAATAAATAAATAAATAAATAAATATATATATATATATATATATATATATATATATATATATATATATATATATATATATATATATGAATTCTGTACACAATTAATATTATATGTATGTTGTAATGTATCTAATGTATATAAAAATTAAAAATTCAAATTTGTTATTATAGGTATTACATAACTAATGAGATGTAATAATATTATATTAAATTTAATTATGAGTTAGAATATATCGATTATATTACTTTCATTATTAATATCGATATCAGTATCATTAATAGTATTAATCTAATATATAGTGTATATATATATGAGATTTGATATTTATAAATTGTTATATCAATATTATTATTATTTTCACTAGTATTATTAATACTATTATCTGTATTATTAATATCATTATATAAAAATGAAACATGTAACATGATTAATATTAGTATTATTATTAGATATTATTATTATTATTATTATCATTATTATTATGTTATTATTATTAAAACTAATATATTTATTAATTATATAATCTATAAATAAACATAAATCGTACGAATTTGGTTACAAGCATCAATCGAACTGTATTGAATTCTTGTTTTGGTCTCCAATCTATTACATGTCCATATCAAATTCTCAGCACAATCCAAAATCCAGTACCAGCAAGATCGTTCTTTATATTTTTTATTTTTATTTTTTTCTTTTCTGTGTACGATCGATGCTTTATGTCCACAATCTTTTGCTATAAAATAATTGAATTATTATGTATGAGAGAAGCGTTCAATTCACATTCACCAATATCAATTGCAATCAAACGTTTTCATCTAATAAATTCCAACAGAAAATATACAGCTCGATATACTCTGTACGTATAACTTTTTGGCAAAACATCGAATTCGAAACATTTTTCAAAATCTGTAATTGTAGTGTCGTTAGGATTCTTCCACTTAAACTATCTGGAAAAGCTCAGGTCTCAATTCTTCTTATCGGGTTTCAATTTTGAGGTCAAAGGTATATTTCAAAAAGTCAACAGATTGTTCTTGATGAAATATCGAGTTCGTTCGTAAGTTTTAAGTTAAATTGAGGATTCCTATAGTTTATAGGAATGATTGAGAACATTTTTATTTTATAATCAACATCTAAACATGTCCAGATTTCAAAATTTGAGTTTGAGTTTCAAAACCGTTCGTATGAGCTAGGTATATAGTCTTTCTTTTAATTCCCTTATGTTAATTTCATCCACCAACAACAATGATTTCAGTTTCAATTACGTGTACTAAATTAAAAATTATAGGGCTGTTATGAGTGTGAGAGAGTGTAGTCGATCAAATTAAGAAGAGGAAGAAGAATATGAAACAGGATAAGAAATAGGTTAAAACAAAATAAATCTCTAATAATTCAGAAAAATTGAAATGGCTCAATGGTTAAGGAAGGTTTCGGGTGGGCGATAGGTCGAGGGTTCAAATCCAGTTTGTGGCAAATTTTTTTAGGGAAGCTTTTAAGTGGTATAATCTTTTAACTTTCATTTATTATTATTATTATTATTATTATTATTATTATTATTATTATTATTATTATTATTATTATTATTATTATTATTATTATTATTAATGTATCCCTGACTAGTGCTCGAGTAGATATGATTATGCATGCTTGTACTTTTGATATTGCTATTAGATAGGTTATGAAGAATCCTGAATTAGGTACATATGCGATTAAGATAAGATATAAGATATGCATGTCGTTGGAAAGCTGGCGAAAAATCATTAACTTTTCATTTAGATATCGAATGGATTCGATGAACGGATTAGAAGTTATTGTCAATTGAATTTTTGTATTATTATTAAAAATGATTATTATTATCGTCGCTATTATCGTCGTTCTAGTTTTTATCTAATTATTATTATTATTATTATTATTATTATTATTATTATTATTATTATTATTATTATTATTATTATTACTATTATTATTACTATTATTATTATTATTATTATTATTATTATTATTATTATTAGTATTATTAGTATTATCATTATCAATAAAAAAAAGTATAATCATTAAAAACTGTTATTTTTATTATTATTACTATCGTTATTATCGTTAAAGTTATAATTAGTATTATTATTATTATTATTATTATTATTATCATTAAAATAGTTATTAGTATTATCATTATCATAATGTTTATTATTATTAGTATTATTATAATTAAAATTAATATTAGTAACACTTAATTATTATGATTACTATTATTACCATTATAATGAACGCGATATAAAAGACGATTTAAAAGCTATTAACAAATTGATTAGGAAATAATGAGTATGAGTATCATGATGAAATTTAAAGATATTGATTTAGATAGAATTATCATTTTTATCACTATTATTATTAAAAGTATTATTATTAATATTAAAAATATCATCTTTACAAAAATTAATATTTTTAATAGGAATATCAATGTTAATATAAAATTTCATTATTAATAAGAATTATCATATTGTTATAATACCATTTTCGTAAATAAAAATATTGTTATTATTATTAGTAGAATAATAATAATTATTATTACAAAATAATACAACTTGTACTTATTATTATTATCAATGTTATTCTATCAAATAAATATGTAATACAAATAATATAATTACCTTAATAAAACCTATCATAATATTTTTATGATATTAAATGAACTTTATAAATTTTATTATTTAAGATATATAAAAGTATATTATTATATAAAATTTTATTTATTAATAAATCAATTATATTATTTACTCTAATAAATCTTTAAAAAAATATTTAAAAATATAAAACGACGATATTTAAACTATATAATAATCATGTATAAATTTTGGAAATCATTTTGAGTCAAATTGACTTTTGTTAACTTTTGCATATTAGTCTTTAGTATTAGGATTGTGGTACACTATGATTTGACTTAATTGTTAGACAAATATTGACCAACACATAAAAATATATAATTAATTTAGGTTCGTGAATCCGAGGCCAACCTTGCATTTGTTCAATGATGTTATATGTATTTTTACTACAAAATACAGTATGGTGAGTTTCATTTGCTCCCCTTTTACTCTTTACGTTTTTGGGCTGAGAATACATGCAAATGCTTTATTAACTGTTTTACAATATTTATATGCGTGAGTTTCATTTGCCTTTTTACCCTTTATATATTTTTGGGCTGAGAATACATGCGCAACTTTTATAACTGTTTTACGAAATAGACACAAGTAATTGAAACTACATTCTATGGTTGAATGATCGAAATCGAATATTCCCCTTTTAGCTTGGTAGCCTAAGAATTAGGGAACAGACACCCTAATTGACGCGAATCCTAAAGATAGATCTATGGGCCTAACAAACCCCATTCTGGAATTTGGAATGCTTTAGTACTTCGAAATTATCATGTCCGATGGGTGTCCTGGAATGATGGGGATATTCTATATGCATCTTGTTAATGTCGGTTTACCAGGTGTTCAATCCATATGAATGATTTTTATCTCTATGCAGTTTGCGAAATGCCTGATACGAGATGTTTTATAATGAGAAATACTATAATTGAACCTTAATGCATGCAATGCTGATTATGAGAAATGGAAAATATGAAACCTTGTGGTCTATTAAAATGATGGAAATGAAAGATTATGATAAACTAATGAACTCACCAACCTTTTGGTTGACACTTTAAAGCATGTTTATTCTCAGGTTTGAAAGAAATCTTCCGCTGTGCATTAGCTCATTTTAAAGATATTATTTGGACTCATTCATGACATATTTCAAAAGACGTTGCATTCGAGTCGTTGAAGTTCATTAGAGATTATTATTAAGTAAAAGACAGATTAGGTCATTTATAGTTTGGATATTATGACATGGTATGCATACCTATCAACTTTCGATGTAATGAAAGTTTACCTTTTAAAAACGAATGCAATGTTTGTAAAAATGTATCATATAGAGGTCAAGTACCTCACGATGTAACCAAATGTTATGACTTCATCCAGATGGATTAAGACGGGGCATCACAGCTGGTGCATTCGTCAAACCAAATGACATCACTGTAAACTCATAATGTCCATAACGTGTTCTAAACGTCGTGTTCGGGACATCAGCTTCTTTGACTCTCAATTGGCGATACCCGGATCTCAAATCAATCTTCGAATAACAACTAGATCCCTGTAGTGGATCAAATAAGTCATCAATCCTCGGTAGCGGATACCGATTCTTGATTTTCAACTTGTTCAATTCTCTGTAGTCAATACACAATCTCATCGACCCATCCTTCTTTTTAACAAATAAGACCGGAGTTCCAACTTGGAAATTCATGGCTATGTGACCCACCTTCTAGTACCGGTCACAAATTAGGGCATTACAACTTTGATGTTCTTCACCACGGGAAGTTCTTGTAGTTCTAAAGGTGCAAGTCTGTATATTATACGCGTAATGGGTGCAGCTGCTGGCACCAAATCAATCCGAAATTCGACTTCACGGTGGGGTGGACATGTAACCCCAGGACAATCTCTAATAGTCGGGACATATTCGGGTCTCTTAAATGTCGATTCATCTTTACTCACATGTGCCAGAATGGCCAGACATTCTCATCTCATGTACTTCTGGACCTTCGATTAATTAGTGTAACATGACGGTGTACTGATCTCCTCTTTGTACACCATTATCATCGGTGAAAGGAATTTGAATAGCCTTGTGGTCGTAGTTACCTCAGATGTATCGTCAGATAACCAATTTGTTTTAACCACGAGGTTAAAACTTTCCAGTTTAATAGTTCTATAGGGTATACGTTGTCTAATGAAGGTACATGATTATAGATGTTGTGGCCAAATTCTCTAGCTTTAAAGCTTCTCTCAGTACCGATGTTGACAGTATATATAAACATTATGGTTGATGAGTGAGAACGTGACGAGTCTCATGGAAAATGTAAATGAACAAGGTGTAATGGCAACTCAAACAAAATTTGATATTTAATCGAAAAGAGTTAGTACAATCTCCCAGGCATGTGTGTCTCGCGGGAAACAGTTGAAGTGTAGTTCGCGTTGATGTGTTCAAAGTTGATTGGTAATGTATGTGGGTATAATGAATATGATTGCCGCTTAAGGAAAGTACGGTAGAACAGAATGAGAAGGGATACAGTAACAAGTAGTACTTACTGGTAGCAATGAGTGGTGGTGGTAGTGACAATTAGCGATAGATTGTGATGAGCGGTGATGAGAGTAGTGACGGGTCAGTTATTAGATTGCATGCTCGCATCATAAGTATATACACATGTACCCTAATGCACCCAATAAGGCATAATGGTCAACAGTCGGTAGGCTCGTGTTGGAAAACAAAATCATGGACGGCGGGTGGCTGAATGATAGGTAAGTTGGTAATCGAGTGGACAATATCTACTACGCATTGTGCGGGTTGTTATCAGGAATTCCTCCTCTAAAGATGTATCAGAAATGAGTTGTGAAGCACAGTAGCGAGCAGTAAAATTGGAGGTATTAGTAGTGACGAGTAGTACTTAGTAGTGGTAAGCAGTAATGAGTAGTATTGAGTAGTAGCAAGTAGCAAGTGGTAGTAGTAAGTAGTATTTAATAATGGCAAGCAGTGAGGAGTAGTGTTCAGTCATGACTAGCGGTAAGAGACGACGTTGAGTAGTAGTAGTAGTGATAAACAGTACTGAGTAGTGGTATGAGATGACGAGTGTGTTTAAGTAGTGTGTTTGTGTTGACAGGTAGTGATCGGTGGTGGCAGGAAGTGTCAAGCAGTGAGGAGTTGTGTCATGCTTACAAGTTACTTATAAGTTATAATAACAATTAGTTCGCACAGTGTAAGTTTCTACTCATATTTAAGGTTATACAGTTTGTGTTCACAACGGTGTTTATCCAAGTAACCTACTTGACTCGCTCCCAATTCCTTATTTTGCGGTGTCGGAACTTCTATGTGACTCACCGTAATGTAATCCCGGTCATTACATTACGCTATTTCACATTTCCATTCGACATCACTCCATAAGTTCAAGATGGCGTAGTCAACTTAATTTAGTTTAATCTCGTGTCGCGTGTACGTATGTGATTCGTAGTGTAGCGTCTAGTTCGAGTTCATATCATTTGAGTATAAGGTGTATATGTACTTGATGTAATGTGTAGCCCTACATGTAGTATTGGGAAGCAAACAGTGCAAGTATGGTGTGTAAAAGTCATCCAAGACACACAGCTATAGACTAGACTTCACTAATGCGCCCTACGGTTAGACACACTAATGTATCCTAGTTCCCTATAGCCAAAGCTATGATACCAAATGTAACACCCCGTCAAAAATCTCATTAACGAAATGTTAACTCTGGTCCCAGTGCTTGGCTTGACTTCTATGTAACAGCAATATTCTACAGCGGAAGCAATTAATACCTAAGAATAAAACACGCAAAACGGATCAACAATAATGTTGAGTGAATCTACATGTTTTAAGTAATCAATACAATATGTTTAAGAAATAACTTTTCGAAAACGTTTATTAGTGAAAGACCACTAAGGTTCAATGTTAAAAGTTTGTAGACGACACCGTGTCCCGTTTCAAAAGTTTATTGACACTACCATGTCAAGTTTCAAATATCTGTAGACAATACCATGTCAAGTTTTATCACATTTTGTTCGTATACCACAGTTTTACATAACGTTGTATAGCATCTGAAAAATAGTTATCAGAAAAATAGTTTTGTTTCCTTGACCACGAGATTCTATCGTTGCATACACCAAGCACCTGAATACTAGCATTGACCCGAGTATAGAAGCCACTATACCCGCCTTTACCTCCTAAAATGTTATACACTTGTTCAAATGTATTTAATGTTCAAAGTAAATGCACCACTACTTTTATAGTGGGTGAGGTTGTCAACCTAACGGATCCGTCCATCTAAATTGTGCTTACACCGATGGTATTAAAAGTATTCAAGCTAGAGGCTTTTTGAACAAACTCAGTATGCATATGTATAGTACTCATGTCAATATAACGTAACTGAAAATGTAAATATAACAGCGTGTATTCTCATCCCTGAAAACATGTAAAAAGCGGGACTGTAGACTCACCTTTGAAGAAAGCTCGGATTGAAAAGTGGACAAATACTTGTACTGTTTAAACCCGAGTAACGCAACCTAAGTATACATATTTAGGTTGGTCAATATATGTCTCTTAAACAAGCGTGGTTTCATAGCATATGTTGTCTTATTGCTCGACTCGACGCGATTTAAAGTAAAAGTCAACATATAGTCAACTAAATCATGCAAATCAAACAAAGTCAACCAAAGTCAAACCAAAAGTCAAACTTGGTCAAAGTAGTCAACTAAGGTCAAAATCAGTAGGTTCATGTCAAATATTGGTCAACATGTCAAACCTAAGTCAAACAATACGTTTCAGGTCATGAATAATCATTTTCACAATTTCAGTTTATCATTATGCACAAAGTTCATGAACACGTAACATACTTAGCATATTATCTTATAGTACATAATTCATGCAAACATGGAAAACTCCAGATCATAACTATACTTAAAATTGATTCCAAAAAGTCCAACTAGGGTCTCATAAGATAATTAAAAGTCAGGAATCAGAAGGGGTAAATTTGGGGTTTGCCAAGTCAGTTTCTGACCGCGCACTGATTTGGTTTTGGCTATAACCGGAGTTAGGAACATGAAATTGATACAAGACCAGTGGCCATAGTTCACAAACAAGTTAAAGTAACACATACCAAAATATGAGCAATTTTTGTTTAGCCAATTAGTACAGTTTATTCATACAAGTTGAACATTCAGTTTTCAGCTCAAATCAGAATTCACATAAAGTACGGCTCTATTGTGCCCAATGAATAAGGTTTTTGAGATTGACTTAAACTAACAATAAGTCATATTACATGTTAAGTTTCATTTTCCAGAAGCATACATTCTCATGCAATATACATTATCCACAGAGTACAAAACCGTGAGCAATTTACAGATTCAATTCTCATTTAGTTAGTCACATTCGCACGCGATTATCCGAAGATCTAGATACAATTAGCCTATGATATCCACATGAAAGATGAATTAATTTTTGTCTAATTTTCAAATATGCAAAGCTTTAATCACAGAAGTTAACACATTTTATCATATAAGGTCATTTTCATGCAAGTGCTGTATAAAACTACTTTAACACTAATTCAAGCATATCTCGGGCTATACATAAGCAAACGACATGATATCCTAGTCTAAATTGAGTGTTTTTAAATTATATTTCTAGTGGTATAAGTCTCACATGCCAATTCGTTGTCTATCAATACCAGATTTCTGATCAAACAACAAAAACACAACAATAATTCAAATTGACATAACTAGAGCATACGGAAACGAAATTAGGTGATTCCAAAGCCTAAACTCAATAGTTTTTCGCAAAGAATCTGATTATAACATAATAATTAACATTTGAAAAATCAAAATTCACTGATCACACAATAAACAATTCGGTTTTTGCATTAAACAATCACAACGAGCAATTTATCGCATCTAGTATTCATCAAACATCAAGACTTGAGCAATAGACAACCTAATCCATGAAACCTTAACAAAAATCTGATTTTAGAGATTAGGGTTTATGTAAATATACCTTTGATCACAAAATTGTTTATACCAACGCGTAGAGGAGATCGAGAATTACAACGTTTGTTCTTGAGGTTTTATCAAAAATTGAAGATTGAAGGTATGGTGATGGTGATGATGGTCAACGATGGGACAGAAGGAGGAGGGAGTTGAAATGTCCCGTTCTTATTGATTAAAAACGTTCCATATTAATTGATTTCGTTCCGAGGTTTTGACCTCTATATGAGACGTTTTTCAAAGACTGCATTCATTTTAAAACAAACCATAACCTTTATTTCATCAATAAAGGTTTAAAAAGCTTTACGTAGATTATCAAATAATGATAATCTAAAATATTCTGTTTACACACGACCATTACATAATGGTTTACAATACAAATATGTTACAACAAAATAAGTTTCTTGAATGCAGTTTTTACACAATATCATACAAGCATGGACTCCAAATCTCGTCCTTATTTAAGTATGCGACAGCGGAAGCTCTTAATAATCACCTGAGAATAAACATGCTTAAAACGTCAACAAAAATGTTGGTGAGTTATAGGTTTAACCTATATATATCAAATCGTAACAATAGACCACAAGATTTCATATTTCAATACACATCCCATACATAGAGATAAAAATCATTCATACGGTGAACACCTGGTAACCGACATTAACAAGATGCATATATAAGAATATCCCCATCATTCCGGGACACCCTTCGGATATGATATAAATTTCGAAGTACTAAAGCATCCGGTACTTTGGATGGGGTTTGTTAGGCCCAATAGATCTATCTTTAGGATTCGCGTCAATTAGGGTGTCTGTTCCCTAATTCTTAGATTACCAGACTTAATAAAAAGGGGCATATTCGATTTCGATAATTCAACCATAGAATGTAGTTTCACGTACTTGTGTCTATTTTGTAAATCATTTATAAAACCTGCATGTATTCTCATCCCAAAAATATTAGATTTTAAAAGTGGGACTATAACTCACTTTCACAGATTTTTACTTCGTCGAGAAGTAAGACTTGGCCACTGTTGATTCACGAACCTATAACAATATATACATATATATTAAAGTATGTTCAAAATATATTTACAACACTTTTAATATATTTTGATGTTTTAAGTTTATTAAGTCAGGTGTCCTCGTTAGTAACCTACAACTAGTTGTCCACAGTTAGATGTACAGAAATAAATCGATAAATATTATCTTGAATCAATCCACGACCCAGTGTATACATATCTCAGTATTGATCACAACTCAAACTATATATATTTTGGAATCAACCTCAACCCTGTATAGCTAACTCCAACATTCACATATAGAGTGTCTATGGTTGTTCCGAAATATATATAGATGTGTCGACATGATAGGTCGAAACATTGTATACGTGTCTATGGTATCTCAAGATTACATAATATACAATACAAGTTGATTAAGTTATGGTTGGAATAGATTTGTTACCAATTTTCACGTAGCTAAAATGAGAAAAATTATCCAATCTTGTTTTACCCATAACTTCTTCATTTTAAATCCGTTTTGAGTGAATAAAATTGCTATGGTTTCATATTGAACTCTATTTTATGAATCTAAACAGAAATGGTATAGGTTTATAGTCAGAAAAATAAGTTACAAGTCGTTTTTGTAAAGGTAGTCATTTTAGTCGAAAGAACGACGTCTAGATGACCATTTTAGAAAACATACTTCCACTTTGAGTTTAACCATAATTTTTGGATATAGTTTCATGTTCATAATAAAAATCATTTTCTCAGAATAACAACTTTTAAATCAAAGTTTATCATAGTTTTTAATTAACTAACACAAAACAACCCGCGGTGTTACTACGACGGCGTAAATCCGGTTTTACGGTGTTTTTCGTGTTTCCAGGTTTTTAATCATTAAGTTAGCATATCATATAGATATAGAACATGTGTTTAGTTAATTTTAAAAGTCAAGTTAGAAGGATTAACTTTTGTTTGCGAACAAGTTTAGAATTAACTAAACTATGTTCTAGTGATTACGAGTTTAAACCTTCGAATAAGATAGTTTTATATATATGAATCGAATGATGTTATGAACATCATTACTACCTCAAGTTTAGTAGGTAAACCTACTGGAAGTGACAAGAAATGATCTAGCTTCAAAGGATCTTGGATGGCTTGAAAGTTCTTGAAGTAGGATCATGACACAAAAACAAGTTCAAGTAAGATTTTTACTCGAATTAAGATAGTTTATAGTTATAGAAATTAATCAAAGTTTAAATATGAATATTACCTTGAATAAGAAAGATAACCTACTGTATATAACAAAGGTTTCTTGATCTTATATGATTACTTGGAATGGATTAGAAAGCTTGGAAGTAAATTAGTAATCTTGAAGGGATTTTTGAAGTGTTCTTGAAGTGTTCTTCCTATGATGATTATAGCTTGATTCTTGAAGTGATTTTTGATGAAGATGATGATTAACTACTGGAAAAATACGTTCATAATAGTGTGTGTGTGTGTGTGTGTTGAGAGAGAATTAGAAAGAGAATTGGAAGTGAAATGGAGTGAATGATGAGTGGTAATTGGTGAGTGGGGTTAAAAGGAGTTCTAGTTAGTTGACTAGCTCATGGTAGAAGTTAAAATTGATTATTCATCCATGACATAATCAAGAGTGGAATCCCATGCTAGTTCCTATTAGTATATACCCATAGTAAGTACGTTTTGAAGCTGTGTATAATACGGGTAAGAATACGACTAGAATTCTTGATGAAAGAAAAGAATGGGAAAGTAACTGTAACCATTTTCGTTAAGTATGAGTGTTTTGATATATGTCTTGAAGTCTTCCAAAAGTATTTTAATACATCTAAATACACTACATGTATATACATTTTAACTGAGTCGTTAAGTCATCGTTAGTCGTTACATGTAAGTGTTGTTTTGAAACCTTTAAGTTAACGATCTCAATTAATGTTGTTAACCCATTGTTTATTATATCTAATGAGATGTTAAATTATTATATTATCATGATATTATGATATATTAATATATCTTAATATGATATATATACATTTAAATGTCGTTACAACGATAATCGTTACATATATGTCTCGTTTCGAAATCCTTAAGTTAGTAGTCTTGTTTATATGTATATAACTCATTGTTAATATACTTATGGAGATACTTACTTATCATAATCTCATGTTAACCATATGTATATCCATATATATATCGTCATGTCGTTTTTACAAGTTTTAACGTTCGTGAATCGCCGGTCAACTTGGGTGGTCAATTGTCTATATGAAACATATTTCAATTAATCAAGTCTTAACAAGTTTGATTGCTTAACATGTTGGAAACATTTAATCATGTAAATATCAATCTCAATTAATATATATAAACATGGAAAAGTTCGGGTCACTACAGTACCTACCCGTTAAATAAATTTCGTCCCGAAATTTTAAGCTGTTGAAGGTGTTGACGAATCTTCTGGAAATAGATACGGGTATTTCTTCTTCATCTGATCTTCATGCTCCCAGGTGAACTCGGGTCCTCTACGAGCATTCCATCGAACCTTAACAATTGGTATCTTGTTTTGCTTAAGTCTTTTAACCTCACGATCCATTATTTCGACGGGTTCTTCGATGAATTGAAGTTTTTCGTTGATTTGGATTTCATCTAACGGAATAGTGAGATCTTCTTTAGCAAAACATTTCTTCAAATTCGAGACGTGGAAAGTGTTATGTACAGCCGCGAGTTGTTGAGGTAACTCAAGTCGGTAAGCTACTGGTCCGACACGATCAATAATCTTGAATGGTCCAATATACCTTGGATTTAATTTCCCTCGTTTACCAAATCGAACAACGCCTTTCCAAGGTGCAACTTTAAGCATGACCATCTCTCCAATTTCAAATTCTATATCTTTTCTTTTAATGTCAGCGTAGCTCTTTTGTCGACTTTGGGCGGTTTTCAACCGTTGTTGAATTTGGATGATCTTCTCGATAGTTTCTTGTATAATCTCCGGACCCGTAATCTGTCTATCCCCCACTTCACTCCAAAAAATCGGAGACCTGCACTTTCTACCATAAAGTGCTTCAAACGGCGCCATCTCAATGCTTGAATGGTAGCTGTTGTTGTAGGAAAATTCTGCTAACGGTAGATGTCGATCCCAACTGTTTCCGAAATCAATAACACATGCTCGTAGCATGTCTTCAAGCGTTTGTATCGTCCTTTCGCTCTGCCCATCAGTTTGTGGATGATAGGCAGTACTCATGTCTAGACGAGCTCCTAATGCTTGCTGTAATGTCTGCCAGAATCTTGAAATAAATCTGCCATCCCTATCAGAGATAATAGAGATTGGTATTCCATGTCTGGAGACGACTTCCTTCAAATACAGTTATGCTAACTTCTCCATCTTGTCATCTTCTCTTATTGATAGGAAGTGTGCTGATTTGGTGAGACGATCAACTATTACCCAAATAGTATCAAAACCACTTGCAGTCCTTGGCAATTTAGTGATGAAATCCATGGTAATGTTTTCCCATTTCCATTCTGGGATTTCGGGTTGTTGAAGTAGACCTGATGGTTTCTGATGCTCAGCTTTGACCTTAGAACACGTCAAACATTCTCCTACGTATTTAGCAACATCGGCTTTCATACCCGGCCACCAAAAATGTTTCTTGAGATCCTTGTACATCTTCCCCGTTCCAGGATGTATTGAGTATCTGGTTTTATGAGCTTCTCTAAGTACCATTTCTCTCATATCTCCAAATTTTGGTACCCAAATCCTTTCAGCCCTATACCGGATTCCGTCTTCCCGAATATTAAGATGCTGCTCCGATCCTTTGGGTATTTCATCCTTTAAATTTCCTTCTTTTAAAACTCCTTGTTGCGCCTCCTTTATTTGAGTAGTAAGGTTATTATGAATCATTATATTCATAGATTTTACTCGAATGGGTTCTCTGTCCTTCCTGCTCAAGGCATCGGCTACCACATTTGCCTTTCCTGGGTGGTAACGAATCTCAAAGTCGTAATCATTCAACAATTCAATCCACCTACGCTGCCTTATATTCAGTTGTTTCTGATTAAATATGTGTTGAAGACTTTTGTGGTCGGTATATATAATACTTTTGACCCCATATAAGTAGTGCCTCCAAGTCTTTAATGCAAAAACAACCGCGCCTAATTCCAAATCATGCGTCGTATAATTTTGCTCGTGAATCTTCAATTGTCTAGACGCATAAGCAATCACCTTCGTTCGTTGCATTAATACACAACCGAGACCTTGCTTTGATGCGTCACAATAAATCACAAAATCATCATTCCCTTCAGGCAATGACAATATAGGTGCCGTAGTTAGCTTTTTCTTCAATAACTGAAACGCTTTCTCTTGTTCATCCTTCCATTCAAATTTCTTCCCTTTATGCGTTAATGCAGTCAAGGGTTTTGCTATTCTGGAAAAGTCTTGGATGAACCTTCTGTAGTAACCAGCTAGTCCTAAAAACTGGCGTATGTGTTTCGGAGTTTTCGGGGTTTCCCACTTTTCAACAGTTTCTATCTTTGCCGGATCCACCTTAATACCTTTTTTGTTCATTATGTGACCGAGGAATTGAACTTCTTCCAACCAAAATGCACACTTTGAAAATTTGGCGTACAATTCTTCCTTCCTCAATACTTCTAACACCTTTCTCAAATGTTCACCGTGTTCTTGGTCATTCTTTGAGTAAATAAGTATGTCGTCAATGAAAACAATGACAAACTTGTCAAGGTATGGTCCACACACTCGGTTCATAAGGTCCATGAACACAGCTGGTGCATTAGTTAAACCAAATGGCATAACCATAAACTCGTAATGACCGTAACGTGTTCTGAAAGCAGTCTTTGGAATATCATCTTCTTTCACCCGCATTTGATGATACCCGGAACGTAAGTCAATCTTTGAATAAACAGACGAGCCTTGTAGTTGATCAAATAAGTCGTCGATTCTCGGTAGTGGGTAGCGGTTCTTAAAGGTAAGTTTGTTCAACTCTCGGTAGTCGATACACAACCTGAATGTACCATCTTTCTTCTTGACAAACAAAACAGGAGCTCCCCACGGTGATGTGCTTGGTCGAATGAAACCATGCTCTAAAAGTTCTTGTAATTGGCTTTGCAGTTCTTTCATCTCGCTGGGTGCGAGTCTGTAAGGAGCACGAGCTATTGGTGCAGCTCCTGGTACAAGATCTATTTGAAATTCAACGGATCGATGTGGGGATAATCCCGGTAATTCTTTCGGAAATACATCGGGAAATTCTTTTGCGACGGGAACATCATTGATGCTCTTTTCTTCAGTTTGTACTTTCTCGACGTGTGCTAGAACAGCATAGCAACCTTTTCTTATTAGTTTTTGTGCCTTCAAATTACTAATAAGATGTAGCTTCGTGTTGCCCTTTTCTCCGTACACTATTAAGGGTTTTCCTTTTTCTCGTATAATGCGAATTGCATTTTTGTAACAAACGATCTCTGCTTTCACTTCTTTCAACCAGTCCATACCGATTATCACATCAAAACTCCCTAACTCTACTGATATCAAGTCAATCTTAAATGTTTCGCTAACCAGTTTAATTTCTCGATTCTGACATATATTATCTGCTGAAATTACTTTACCATTTGCTATTTCGAGTAAAAATTTACTATCCAAATGCGTCAATGGACAACTTAATTTAGCACAAAAATCTCTACTCATATAGCTTCTATCCGCACCCGAATCAAATAAAACGTAAGCAGATTTATTGTCAATAAGAAACGTACCCGTAACAAGATCCGGGTCTTTCTGTGCCTCTGCCGCATTAATATTGAAAACTCTTCCGCGGCCTTGTCCATTCGTGTTCTCCTGGTTCTAGCAATTTCTAATAATGTGACCCAGTTTTCCACATTTATAACAAACTACATTGGCATAACTTGCTCCGACACTACTTGCTCCGCCATTACTCGTTCCGACACCATTTGTTCCTTTCGTTCTATTAACCCCTGGTCCGTAGACCTCACACTTCGCCGCGCTATGACCATTTCTTTTACACTTGTTGCAAAATTTGGTGCAGAACCCCGAGTGATACTTTTCACACCTTTGGCATAGCTGCTTCTGATTGTTGTTGTTGTTGCGGTTATTATTGTTGTTGGGATGATTGTTGTAGTTGCTGCTGTTGTTGTTGTTGGGCCGTTTGTTGTAGTTGCGATTGATGTTGCGATTGTTGGGATAATTGTTGCGATTATTGTTGTAATTGCTGTTGTTGTTGTATTGGTGATTCTTATCACCGTTTTCCTCCCACTTTCTTTTGACTTGCTTCACATTGGCCTCTTCAGCAGTCTGTTCTTTAATTCTTTCTTCAATCTGGTTCACTAGTTTGTGAGCCATTCTACATGCCTGTTGTATGGAGGCGGGCTCGTGTGAACTTATATCTTCTTGGATTCTTTTCGGTAATCCTTTCACAAACGCGTCGATCTTCTCTTCCTCATCTTCGAATGCTCCCAGACACAATAGGCACAATTCTGTGAATCGTCTTTCGTACGTGGTAATATCAAATCCTTGGGTTCGTAACCCTCTAAGTTCTGTCTTGAGCTTATTGACCTCGGTTCTGGGACGGTACTTCTCGTTCATCAAGTGCTTGAATGCTGACCATGGTAGTGCGTACGCATCGTCTTGTCCCACTTGCTCTAGATAGGTATTCCACCATGTTAACGCAGAACATGTGAAGGTATGCGTAGCGTACTTCACTTTGTCCTCTTTAGTACACTTACTTATGGCAAACACTGATTCGACCTTCTCGGTCCACCGTTTCAATCCGATCGGTCCTTCGGTTCCATCAAATTCCAAAGGTTTGCAGGCAGTGAATTCTTTGTAGGTGCATCCTACACGATTTCCTGTACTGCTAGATCCAAGGTTATTGTTGGTATGTAGCGCAGCCTGTACTGCGGCTATGTTTGAAGCTAGAAAAGTACGGAATTCCTCTTCATTCATATTCACGGTGTGTCGAGTAGTCGGTGCCATTTCCTTCAAAATAGTCAAATGGAACAAGTTAATCATACAGAATATTAAGAGTAGTTAATAGTATTTCGTAGCATAATATGAACTCATTTATAAAAGCTTTTTCTTCATATTAGCGTTTTATAAGTTTAAATTCGGGTAGTACCTACCCGTTAAGTTCATACTTAGTAGCTAATATACAATTCAACTACTACAATTCTATATGAAAAACTGATTATAATAATATTTCGCGTTCAAACTTTTACACAATATTTTACAAACTTACAATACCGCTTATTTTACATATAGCATGAAATATAGCACACAATAAATTTGATACAAGATGGTTGTGAAGATAATTCTAGCTAGTACACAAGTCGTTCAGCAAAGGCACTAAAGACACGTAATTCATACGTCCAGAAACAAGTCATGCATTCTGGTTTTACTAGGATTACTTCCCATCCTTGGTCTTGTGGAACATAACCGTTATGGCCGTTGATAAGACAGCGTGTTGTAACGCTAATATGGGTAAAAAAATACTTATTAATACAAGCAATTTTTACATATATCATAAAGCATAAGCACACTATATTACTTATGTTACACCACACGAATACAACTATCTTATTCCGACTCGCTTGTTTCTTCTTCTTCGGTTTTGGTTCGTTTTGCCAAGTTTCTAGGGATATATGACGTTCTCCTAATACGAGCCGTCATTATCCACATTGGTTTAGAAAAACCTGGTGGTTTAGAGGTTCCCGGGTCATTGTTACAACTTAAGGACTTCGGGGGTTGACGATACATATAAAGTTCATCTGGGTTGGAATTAGATTTCTCTATTTTTATGCCCTTTCCCTTATTATTTTCTTTTGCCTTTTTAAATTCAGTTGGGGTAATTTCTATAACATCATCGGAATTCTCGTCGGAATCCGATTCATCGGAGAATTGGTAATCCTCCCAATATTTTACTTCCTTGGCGGAAACACCATTGACCATAATTAACCTTGGTCGGTTGGTTGAGAATTTTTTTTACTTAACCGTTTTATTATTTCCCACACCAGTTCTATTTCTTCATCCGGTTCCGATTCTTCTTCCGGTTCCGATTCTTCTTCCGGTTCCGACTCTTCTTCCGGTTCCTCTTCGGAAACTTGTGAATCAGTCCACGAATCATTCCAATTTATATTTGACTCTTCATTATTATTAAGTGAGTCAATGGGACTTGTTCTAGAGGTAGACATCTATCACATAATATCAAACGCGTTAAGAGATTAATATATCACATAATATTCACATGTTAAAAATATATAGTTTCCAACAAAATTTGTTAAGCAATCATTTTTCAAGTAAAGACGGTCGAAGTCCAGACTCACTAATGCATCCTAACAAACTCGATAAGACACACTAATGCAAAATTCTGGTTCTCTAAGACCAACGCTCGGATACCAACTGAAATGTCCCGTTCTTATTGATTAAAAACGTTCCATATTAATTGATTTCGTTGCGAGGTTTTGACCTATATATGAGACGTTTTTCAAAGACTGCATTCATTTTAAAACAAACCATAACCTTTATTTCATCAATAAAGGTTTAAAAAGCTTTACGTAGATTATCAAATAATGATAATCTAAAATATCCTGTTTACACACGACTATTACATAATGGTTTACAATATAAATATGTTACAACAAAATAAGTTTCTTGAATGCAGTTTTTACACAATATCATACAAGCATGGACTCCAAATCTCGTCCTTATTTAAGTATGCGACAGTGGAAGCTCTTAATAATCACCTGAGAATAAACATGCTTAAAACGTCAACAAAAATGTTGGTGAGTTATAGGTTTAACCTATATATATCAAATCGTAACAATAGACCACAAGATTTCATATTTCAATACACACCCCATACATAGAGATAAAAATCATTCATATGGTGAACACCTGGTAACCGACATTAACAAGATGCATATATAAGAATATCCTCATCATTCCGGGACACCCTTCGGATATGATATAAATTTCGAAGTACTAAAGCATCCAGTACTATGGATGGGGTTTGTTAGGCCCAATAGATCTATCTTTAGGATTCGCGTCAATTAGGGTGTCTGTTCCCTAATTCTTAGATTACCAGACTTAATAAAAAGGGGCATATTCGATTTCGATAATTCAACCATAGAATGTAGTTTCACGTACTTGTGTCTATTTTGTAAATCATTTATAAAACCTGCATGTATTCTCATCCCAAAAATATTAGATTTTAAAAGTGGGACTATAACTCACTTTCACAGATTTTTACTTCGTCGAGAAGTAAGACTTGGCCACTGTTGATTCACGAACCTATAACAATATATACATATATATTAAAGTATGTTCAAAATATATTTACAACACTTTTAATATATTTTGATGTTTTAAGTTTATTAAGTCAGCTGTCCTCGTTAGTAACCTACAACTAGTTGTCCACAGTTAGATGTACAGAAATAAATCGATAAATATTATCTTGAATCAATCCACGACCCAGTGTATACATATCTCAGTATTGATTACAACTCAAACTATATATATTTTGGAATCAACCTCAACCCTGTATAGCTAACTCCAACATTCACATATAGAGTGTCTATGGTTGTTCCGAAATATATATAGATGTGTCGACATGATAGGTCGAAACATTGTATACGTGTCTATGGTATCTCAAGATTACATAATATACAATACAAGTTGATTAAGTTATGGTTGGAATAGATTTGTTACCAATTTTCACGTAGCTAAAATGAGAAAAATTATCCAATCTTGTTTTACCCATAACTTCTTCATTTTAAATCCGTTTTGAGTGAATCAAATTGCTATGGTTTCATATTGAACTCTATTTTATAAATCTAAACAGAAATGGTATAGGTTTATAGTCGGAAAAATAAGTTACAAGTCGTTTTTGTAAAGGTAGTCATTTCAGTCGAAAGAACGACGTCTAGATGACCATTTTAGAAAACATACTTCCACTTTGAGTTTAACCATAATTTTTGGATATAGTTTCATGTTCATAATAAAAATTATTTTCTCAGAATAACAACTTTTAAATCAAAGTTTATCATAGTTTTTAATTAACTAACCCAAAACAACCCGCGGTGTTACTACGACGGCGTAAATCCGATTTTACGGTGTTTTTCGTGTTTCCAGGTTTTTAATCATTAAGTTAGCATATCATATAGATATAGAACATGTGTTTAGTTAATTTTAAAAGTCAAGTTAGAAGGATTAACTTTTGTTTGCGAACAAGTTTAGAATTAACTAAACTATGTTCTAGTGATTACGAGTTTAAACCTTCGAATAAGATAGTTTTATATATATGAATCGAATGATGTTATGAACATCATTACTACCTCAAGTTTAGTAGGTAAACCTACTGGAAGTGACAAGAAATGATCTAGCTTCAAAGGATCTTGGATGGCTTGAAAGTTCTTGAAGTAGGATCATGACACAAAAACAAGTTCAAGTAAGATTTTTACTCGAATTAAGATAGTTTATAGTTATAGAAATTGAATCAAAGTTTGATATTACCTAGAATAAGAAAGATAACCTACTGTATATAACAAAGTTTTCTTGATCTTAGATGATTACTTGGAATGGATTAGAAAGCTTGGAAGTAAATTAGTAATCTTGAAGGGATTTTTGAAGTGTTCTTGAAGTGTTCTTCCTATGATGATTATAGCTTGATTCTTGAAGTGATTTTTGATGAAGATGATGATTAACTACTGGAAAAATACGTTCATAATAGTGTGTGTGTGTGTATTGAGAGAGAATTAGAAAGAGAATTGGAAGTGAAATGGAGTGAATGATGAGTGGTAATTGGTGAGTGGTGAGTGGGGTTAAAAGGAGTTCTATTTAGTTGACTAGCTCATGGTAGAAGTTAAAATTGATTAGTCATACATGACATAATCAAGAGTGGAATCCCATGCTAGTTCCTATTAGTATATACTCATAGTAAGTACGTTTTGAAGCTGTGTATAATACGGGTAAGAATACGACTAGAATTCTTGATGAAAGAAAAGAATGGGAAAGTAACTGTAACCATTTTCGTTAAGTATGAGTGTATTGATATATGTCTTGAAGTCTTCCAAAAGTATTTTAATACATCTAAATACACTACATGTATATACATTTTAACTGAGTCGTTAAGTCATCGTTAGTCGTTACATGTAAGTGTTGTTTTGAAACCTTTAAGTTAACGATCTCAATTAATGTTGCTAACCCATTGTTTATTATATCTAATGAGATGTTAAATTATTATATTATCATGATATTATGATATATTAATATATCTTAATATGATATATATACATTTAAATGTCGTTACAACGATAATCGTTACATATATGTCTCGTTTCGAAATCCTTAAGTTAGTAGTCTTGTTTATATGTATATAACTCATTGTTAATATACTTATGGAGATACTTACTTATCATAATCTCATGTTAACCATATGTATATCCATATATATATCGTCATGTCATTTTTACAAGTTTTAACGTTCGTGAATCGCCGGTCAACTTGGGTGGTCAATTGTCTATATGAAACATATTTCAATTAATCAAGTCTTAACAAGTTTAATTGCTTAACATGTTGGAAACATTTAATCATGTAAATATCAATCTCAATTAATATATATAAACATGGAAAAGTTTGGGTCACTACAGGAGTCGACTGCAGCTTTTTTGTGTGTGAGGGTTTTGCTAGTTTAGGTTAAACACATCTAATTTATACTAACCCTAGTTTAATCAATTAGCACATAAGTCCCTAAACTTACAAAAATTGAAATATAAGGGGGTATGGGGGAGGGGTCGGCCGAATGGGCCCCATGGGGTATCCCCGGACTCTCGTTTTGCAATTCCGTGTAATTGTGGTCCATTTTAAGTGCTGTTTAGTCGTACCGAAGGCCCGAAACGCTAACCCGATCGTTAAACGCAACCAATCGTTTAATTTATTAAAAACTCAATAAGTTAAATATTTTAAAAAGTTAATAATTAATAAAATTAATTATTAAAATAAACCCGAGCGTTTAGTTGCTCAAAAAGCTATTATCAAAATCGTATCATTTTTGTCGTATTTCATTATCCGAAATATTTATTTGAATTAATATCAACCCACATTAATTATTGTAACCCTTCGAAGATCAAGTATGCATTTATTACACATAAACACACAAAAGTTAAATAATCGCCGTTAAATAAACTAACGGAAAGTCAACGGAAAGTAACGGAAAATCAGGGTTGTTACACTTCTGCTATGAACTAAACATTCGTAGTGGTTACGTGGATGAAAATTGAACTTCAGATGAAGCCGCCGACCTCACTCCCAAGCCGCCGGCTTGGTGTGAAGGAAGTCGCCGGCTTCGTGCTTAATTCTGTGCAGTTCCTGGTTCTTTTCCAGATCTATATGGTTGAGTTTCTGTAATGATATTTGAATTGTTTCGAATCTATTTTGCTTGATTACACTTGTTTGTCATGCTTAATGATTAAATAACATGATTTTAGGGTTGATTAGTCCTTAATCCGATGATCTATTATTTGATTCATGCCACTTGTTTAGATCTAGTCCATCAAACTAGTTAAATTAAATTGTGTAACATCCCGTTTTCCTCGATTATAATTTAAGGTACCTATTTAACCTCGTGTACGTTTAATATTGTGTATATGATTGTTTGTTATAATTTAAATCTTGAAAAATTGGAAAAGTGTTGTGATCAGACCCTTATCACGTTTTGGGCTAATGTATCGCGTCTGGGGTTGTCGCGAAACACGACAAAGTGAGTTCAAACGCGACAACTAGCTGAGTCCATGGGTACTGTTAATCTATCTCATTTTGGTGTGATATATCGCGTTTGGGACTGTCGCGATACGCGACATACTAGATTAATACGCGACGAATCCTGAATCCCCATTTTTGTTCTTTTATCGCGTTTAAAAAATACCTATCGCGTTTGGTTATCGCGAAACGCGACACTGTGTCGCGAAACTCGACAGAGGTCGCTGTTTGACAATTTTGACCCAAATTAAATGGTATCTTTTGGGGTATTTAGGTCTTTTCACTAGTGGACGGTTTTAGATCTAGAAAGCTGATAAATGAGTTATCCTAACTCATTAAACACATTTCCAACTACATCCCATTCAATTTTAGAGAGAGAGAGAGCTAGGGTTTAGAGAGAGAGCTCACTTGGAGAAGAAGGAGACCAAATCTCACTTAAGTCCAAGTATTAAAGTTATTCCCTACATCTCTAGCTACGTGTTGATAGTTTTGGTAAGTCCTAACTCCGTGTTTTGAGTTTTATGGCTAGGGTTTTGTCATTTAAGACTTGTATGACCCATTTGGGGGTTAATTGGGCAAATTTGGGCTAAGTTTTTGTAAGAAAACCCTAAGGTGTGTCAATCTAGGGTTTGGCCTTGTGATTTTGTGTTTAAGGTGAAATTGTGATGTTAAATCACTAACACATTCATATGTTAGTGAAAGTTTTGTAAATGGGTGCAAGTTTGACTAAGTTATAAGTTTTGGTGATAAAATGGGCTAAATGGGTAATTGTTGACCTAATTTGGTAAGTGGGTTATGAAATGACCTAAGTTTGTGTTAAGTGGTGTCTTTAAACTTTAACCACTAGCTTTTAGTGATTTATGAGAAGTCTTGGCCTAGGATGGGCGGGTTAAGTGTAAACGGGTCATAAATACCCTTTTGTGTCATAAATACACTAGTGGGGATAGTTGGTGGATAGTCCAACTTATTATGTGAATTAATTGGGCATTAATGGTATTAGGTGACTTCCGTTGAAGGTTACAAGTTGTTGGAAAATCTCACAAGACGATAAGGTGAGTGGAATAATTATATTTGTATGTATATAATGTATCTATTTGTAGGGCGGGGGAGGGGCCGTGTATGTGTTGTCTATACGACCAAGAGTTAGTGATATATTTCGTTGTACACTAATGGTGGATATTTCGTTGTCCAAACCGACCAAGAGTTAGTGATATATTTCGTTGTACACTAACGATTGCTTTGAACGGATATTTCGATGTCCGTGTCGCATAGGGGTTAGTGATATATTTCGTTGTACACTAACGGTTGTTATGAACACCGATGGGAAATTCGAAGTACCATTCCCTTGTGTTATTGGTTAACCATGGTTGTGTTGTAGTGTATCATATTATATTATTCGAGTTATATATATGTTATTGTTGTGCTAGATTGTGGTCTTGGAGAAACTAGAGTTATATGTTACGATGGTATGCTATGTAAATTGCTAGCGTGTATGAGGTATTTGCGTAGGTGTTTGCAAGTAGGTGTATTATATATGTGTATGTATAATTATTGCATTCACTAAGCGTTAGCTTATCCCTCTCGTTGTTTACTTTTTAGTTGCAGGTACGGACAAAGGGAAAGGGGTTGTTGGGCACTAGTTACCCGTTGTTGGATGCTTGTTGAAGTTTTGAAGTCGACCTAGCGTTTTGGGTAGTTTAGCCCAAAACCATGCTCGGGTGTAGTTTGGATTAAAACTATCATTTAAAGTGCGTTGAACTTTGTATCATATTAGATTAATGGCCTTTGTGCCCTTTGTAAACCTTTAACTTGTGAAATTGTTTAATGGGTTATATGTAACCGTCATTTTGGGCACTAATGGTTTATTCATTTCAAAAAAAAATAAAAAATTTGTCGTGTTGATTACGGGTTGGGTTGTTACAAGTGATATCAGAACATGGTCTAAGGGATTTAGGTGACTTGAGATAGGCGCCTAGACTTAGAATTTTGTGTTGTTGTATTATATGCGGGACTTGTAGGACTACGGGTCGGTGCGGGTTTTGATTAGTTCTTTGAGGCATAGGTGGACTCATTATGCTTATATTATGATGTTACTAATCATGTGTTATTGTTTTGGAACATCGAGCAAGGTGGTTGTGATACGTTTGAGCATGACACGGCATGTGAGCGTAATAGTGAGTCGCGACCACTATTACGGTTGCAAGTTAAGTCAAGCGAGGACGTGCGACAAGCATTGAGCTAGTTGTGGTGTGTGTGCGGTAATATGCGTATGTAAATAGATATGTATATGTATTGTTTTGTGGGAAATGTCTAAACCGTTTCGATTTTTAGAATGAAGATGAGGAATGGAACGGAGACAAGCAACGGTGGTGGTCCTCCACTCGAGGAAGCGGACGAAATGACCACGAAGATAGAAGCCGCTCTAGAAAACTATGTTTCGGTTTTCTCTCGAAAGGTTAAGCAAATTCTCGAAGAGTCGGTTTCGGAACATATTGTCGATATGATTCGAGAACAAATGGCCGATGCCGTTAAAGAAGAAGTTGAAAGGAGGTTTCCTAGACCTCAAAATGGGGGCGAGTTGGAGTTTAGCTATAAGAACGTTTTGGCGACTAAGCCTCCTCACTTTCACGGGGATCCCAACCCCATGAAGAGTGCGGCTTGGATCTCCGATGTTGAAGGATGTTTTCGCACTACCGAGTGCCCACCCGAGAAGAAGATGAGACTTGCTACTAGTTTGTTGAGGGGCCATGCTAAAGATTGGCTCAATGGTAAAATTGACATGGTGGGTGATGCGGCTTTAGTGGGGTTGTCTTGGGCGGATTTTAAGAAAGAGTTTTTCCTTGAGTATCGTACCCAAGCGGATGTTTCCAAATTGCGCAACGAGCTAAGAAACATGCGTCAAGGGTCTTTGGACCTAAAAACTCTCAAAACCAACTTTCTCGCCAAGGCGCGTTTTTGCCCCGAGTATGTGGGGAATGATCAATTGTTAATGGAAGATTTTTATGCAACCCTTAGAGATGTTTTGAAGGGTAAAATTATTATTGGCCATGTTGAGACTTTTGCTAAGCTTTTGGCGGTGGCAAAGGGGTTTGAAGCGCAAGCTCCGAGTCCGGTTAGTTATGCGCCAAGTAAAAGAAAGTTTGAAGCTTCTAGTTATTCGAACAAAAAAAGTAGGGGAGCATCCGAAAGTGTCGGTAGTGTGAAGAAAGGTGCTTCTAATGTCCACGTGACCACATGCTACAATTGTGGGCAAAAAGGTCACTACTCTCGTGATTGTCCAAAACTGCGTGCTAATCTGATCACATGTTTCAATTGTAAAAAAGAAGGGCACCGGAAGTCGGAGTGCCCCGATCTCCGAAATGATCAAGTTAAGAGGATAGAGAAGGCGACGGGGTCATCTAGGGGGTGTAATTATTTGATGACCAATAATGAAGCCAAACAATCGAATGAAGTTATCTCAGGTACTTTCATGGTTAACTCTAATCCGGCAAGGATTCTATTTGATAGCGGTGCAAATTTATCATTTGTGTCTCCAAAATTTGTGCCTAAACTTAATAAATCATTAGCTAAGTTAAGTCGTCCGGTAGAAGTTGAAATAGCGGATGGCAAGACGGTGCTAGTGGTTGATGTGTGTAAAAATTGTAATGTTGTGTTTGGTGACGAAAACTTGAAAATTGATCTCATCCCGATGACTTTGGGTGATTTTGATATCGTGGTTGGTATGGATTGGCTCGATCATAATAAAGTCGATATTGCATTCCATGAAAAATCTATTCGTGTGAAGACCCCAAGTGGGAGAGAGCTAACTATTCACGGAGATAAGCGTAGAAGACTTATGCCGATATGCACTTTTAGACGGGCACGTTGTTTCCTTGTTAGTGGTGGCATGGCTTTTCTTGCCCATGTTGTTGATACTTGTGATGAGCCACCATCCATTCTTGAGATTCCAGTGGTTAATGAATTTGAAGACGTTTTTCCGGATGAGTTACCGGGTGTTCCGGCGGAAAGACAAGTTGAATTTCGCATTGAGTTGGTTTCGGGGGCTACCTCCATTGCTAAAACTCCTTATCATTTAGCGTCGACGGAAATGAAAGAATTGTTAAATCAAACCCAAGAGTTACTCGAGAACGGTTTTATTCGACCGAGTGCTTTGCCTTGGGGCACTCCGGTTTTATTCCTGAAAAAGAAGGATGGAAGTATGCGGATGTGTATCGATTATCGGGAGTTGAACAAAGTGACGATCAAGAATCGTTATCCATTGCCTAGGATTGACAATTTGTTTGACCAACTCTAAGGTGCGACGTATTTCTCTAAAATTGACCTACGGTCCGGCTATCACCAAATGCGGGTCCGTGAGGAAGATATTGAGAGAACGGCTTTTCAAACACGTTACGGGCATTTTGAATTTGTAGTTATGCCTTTTGGTCTTACGAATGCACCGGCGGCATTCATGGATCTCATGAACCGAGTGTGCCAACCTATGTTGGACAAGTCGATAATTGTGTTCATTGACGATATACTTGTTTATTCGAAGAGTATGAAGGAACATGAGCATCATTTGCGTGAAGTGTTGAAGACGTTGCGGAAGGAGAAGTTGTATGCCAAGTTCTCAAAATGTGAATTTTGGCTAAGGGAAGTTCAATTCCTTGGCCATATTGTGAACAAAGATGGTATACAAGTGGATCCGGGGAAGATTGAGACGGTGAAAAGTTGGGTGCAACCGACTACGCCTACGGAAATCCGAAGTTTTCTCGGGTTGGCCGGTTATTATCGTCGGTTTATCCAAGACTTTTCTAAAATTGCCTCTCCATTGACTAAGTTGACAAGGAAGAATATGAGATTCAATTGGGAGAACGAGCAAGAAATTGCTTTTCAATTGGTGAAAGAGAAATTGTGTCAAGCTCCGGTCTTTGTGTTGCCGGAAGGTGTAGATGATATGACGGTTTATTGTGATGCTTCTTTGAATGGGCTCGGGTGTGTTCTAATGTAACGGGGTAAAGTCATCGCTTATGCCTCTCGACAACTGAAGGAGCATGAAAAGAGATACCCGACTCATGATCTCGAATTAGCAGCGGTGGTCCATGCTTTGAAATTCTGGCGCCATTACTTGTATGGTGTCAAGTGTACGATTTATTCGGATCACAAGAGTTTGAAACATCTTTTTGATCAACGGGATTTGAATTATCGTCAACGTAGATGGATGGATGTGGTGAAGGATTATGAATGTGAGATACTTTACCATCTGGGCAAAGCGAATGTAGTCGCGGATGCGTTAAGTCGAAAGAGTCAACATCCGGCGATACGTTTAGGATTGTTACGCATGACAATTTCTAACGACTTTCTCGAAAGGCTCAGTGAGATTCAAATTGAAGCTTTTGTTCATAACAAACGTGAAGAGCGGATCGTGGGGCAAACGGAGTTTATCACGTTGGGCCCTTGATGTTATGCGAGGTGTATATAAAATAGTTATAATTTTTACAAGAAAATACTATTAAATATGATACAATTTTACACAAGATATTTATTTATAGAATGGATATACCTAAACCTTGCTACAACACTTATAGGCAGTGTACCTAATCGTACAGTAGTGTAGTTTTTAGTAAGTCGGGTTCGTTCCACAGGGAAAATTAAACAAGCTTAACGCTATATTAGTTTTAAATTTATAAAAATACAAATATATATATATATATATATATATAAGTAATATTATTATTATAAAAGGGGGTTTTTACCGTTTAATGACCGGTTTGTCGATTTTAAAACTTTAGTCGCAGTTAGAACCTAATGTAAAATATTAAAAATAAATACAACTTAATTTAAAATGTAAAGTAAATAACGATAATGAAATTGCGATAAATAAAAGTGCGATAAAATAAAATTGCGATAATTAAAAGTGCAATTAAATACGATGACAGTAAATACAATTGCGATAATTAAAAGTGCAATTAAATATGATGACAGTAAATAAAAGTGTGATAATTAAAAGTGCAATTAAATATGAAATAAAAGAATTATGCTTATTTAAACTTCCATAATCATGATGTTTGACGTGTTGATTTTTAGTTTATTCGCATGGATTAATTGTCCTTTGTCCTGGATTATTTAATATGTCTGTCTGATTTTTGTCCATAACAGTCCATCAGTCATAAATATAAAGTGCGAGTGTCCTCGTCAAATTATCCTTATATCCGAAGTCAAATATTCCAACTAATTCAGGACTTAAACTGTAACAAGGTCTTAATACTTTGTTTAATAATTACACCAGGATATCGACTGCATGTAACCCAAGGTTTTAATACTTTGTTAACAATTACGCCAAGTGTCCTTGTACATAATTTCACCCCTGTTTCAATAAATCTATTAACTATTAATCCATTCCCGTGTCCGGTTAAATGAACAATTATTCGTACATATAAATATCCCGCCCATCGTGTCCGATCAAGTGTATATGGTTATTTATAGGTACGTCCAATTGTAAATCTTTATATTAAATTAACAAACTATCATTTAGTTAAACAAATATAAAGCCCATTAATAGCCCATAGTCTAATTTCCACAAGTGTCGTTCTTTTGTCCAAACCCCATTTATGGTACAAAGTCCAATTACCCAATCTTAATAATTTAGCCCAACATCATGATTACTTCATCTTAAATAAGCATAATAATAACTTAGCTACGCGACATTAATTTAAAAATAACATTAACCATAACTTACAGTGATTAAAAATAGCGTAGCGGTACACGAACAGAATTTCGACTTACACCCTTACAACATTCGCTAACATACCCTTATTATTAGAATTTAAAATTAAAATTAAAATAATAATATATATATATATATATATATATATATATATATATATATATATATATATATATATATATATATATATATATACGAGTGATAGAGAAATGTCCCGTTCTTATTGATTAAAAACGTTCCATATTAATTGATTTCGTTGCGAGGTTTTGACCTCTATATGAGACGTTTTTCAAAGACTGCATTCATTTTTAAAACAAACCATAACCTTTATTTCATAAATAAAGGTTTAAAAAGCTTTACGTAGATTATCAAATAATGATAATCTAAAATATCCTGTTTACACACGACCATTACATAATGGTTTACAATACAAATATGTTACATTAAAATCAGTTTCTTGAATGCAGTTTTTACACAATATCATACAAACATGGACTCCAAATCTTGTCCTTATTTTAGTATGCAACAGCGGAAGCTCTTAGTATTCACCTGAGAATAAACATGCTTTAAACATCAACAAAAATGTTGGTGAGTTATAGGTTTAACCTATATATATCAAATCGTAACAATAGACCACAAGATTTCATATTTCAATACACATCCCATACATAGAGATAAAAATCATTCATATGGTGAACACCTGGTAACCGACATTAACAAGATGCATATTTAAGAATATCCCCATCATTCCGGGACACACTTCGGATATGATATAAATTTCGAAGTACTAAAGCATCCGGTACTTTGGATGGGGTTTATTAGGCCCAATAGATCTATCTTTAGGATTCGCGTCAATTAGGGTGTCTGTTCCCTAATTCTTAGATTACCAGACTTAATAAAAAGGGGCATATTCGATTTTGATAATTCAACCATAGAATGTAGTTTCACGTACTTGTGTCTATTTTGTAAATCATTTATAAAACCTGCATGTATTCTCATCCCAAAAATATTAGATTTTAAAAGTGGGACTATAACTCACTTTCACAGATTTTTACTTCGTCGAGAAGTAAGACTTGGCCACTGGTTGATTCACGAACCTATAACAATATATACATATATATCAAAGTATATTCAAAATATATTTACAACACTTTTAATATATTTTGATGTTTTAAGTTTATTAAGTCAGCTGTCCTCGTTAGTAACCTACAACTAGTCGTCCACAGTTAGATGTACAGAAATAAATCGATAAATATTATCTTGAATCAATCCACGACCCAGTGTATACGTATCTCAGTATTGATCACAACTCAAACTATATATATTTTGGAATCAACCTCAACCCTGTATAGCTAACTCCAACATTCACATATAGAGTGTCTATGGTTGTTACGAAATATATATAGATGTGTCGACATGATAGGTCAAAACATTGTATATGTGTCTATGGTATCTCAAGATTACATAATATACAATACAAGTTGATTAAGTTATGGTTGGAATAGATTTGTTACCAATTTTCACGTAGCTAAAATGAGAAAAATTATCCAATCTTGTTTTACCCATAACTTCTTCATTTTAAATCCGTTTTGATTGAATCAAATTGCTATGGTTTCATATTGAACTCTATTTTATGAATCTAAACAGAAAAAGTATAGGTTTATAGTCGGAAAAATAAGTTACAAGTCATTTTTGTAAAGGTAGTCATTTCAGTCGAAAGAACGACGTCTAGATGACCATTTTAGAAAACATACTTCCACTTTGAGTTTAACCATAATTTTTGGATATAGTTTCATGTTCATAATAAAAATTATTTTCCCAGAATAACAACTTTTAAGTCAAAGTTTATCATAGTTTTTAATTAACTAACCCAAAACAGCCCGCGGTGTTACTACGACGACGTAAATCCGGTTTTACGGTGTTTTTCGTGTTTCCAGGTTTTAAATCATTAAGTTAGCATATCATATAGATATAGAACATGTGTTTAGTTGATTTTAAAAGTCAAGTTAGAAGGATTAACTTTTATTTGCGAACAAGTTTAGAATTAACTAAACTATGTTCTAGTGATTACAAGTTTAAACCTTCGAATAAGATAGCTTTATATGTATGAATCGAATGATGTTATGAACATCATTACTACCTCAAGTTCCTTGGATAAACCTACTGGAAATGAGAAAAATAGATCTAGCTTCAAAGGATCCTTGGATGGCTTGAAAGTTCTTGAAGCAGAATCATGACACGAAAACAATTTCAAGTAAGATTTCCACTCGAAATAAGATTGTTATAGTTATAGAAATTGAATTAAAGTTTGAATATGATTATTTCCTTGTATTAGAAAGATAACCTACTGTAAGTAATAAAGGTTTCTTGATCTTGGATGATTACTTGGAATGGATTTAGAAAACTTGGAAGTAAACTTGCAATCTTGGAAGTATTCTTGATTTTATGAAACTAGAACTTTTAGAATTTATGAAGAACACTTAGAACTTGAAGATAGAACTTGAGAGAGATCAATTAGATGAAGAAAATTGAAGAATAAAAGTATTTGTAGGTGTTTTTGGTCGTTGGTGTATGGATTAGATATAAAGGATATGTAATTTTGTTTTCATGTATATAAGTCATGAATGATTACTCATATTTTTGTAATTTTATGAGATATTTCATGCTAGTTGCCAAATGATGGTTCCCACATGTTTTAGGTGACTCACATGGGCTGGTAAGAGCTGATCATTGGAGTGTATATACCAATAGTACATACATCTAAAAGCTGTGTATTGTACGAGTACGAATACGGGTGCATACGAGTAGAATTGTTGATGAAACTGAACGAGGATGTAATTGTAAGCATTTTTGTTAAGTAGAAGTATTTTGATAAGTGTCCTGAAGTCTTTCAAAAGTGTATGAATACATATTAAAACACTACATGTATATACATTTTAACTGAGTCGTTAAGTCATCGTTAGTCGTTACATGTAAATGTTGTTTTGAAACCTTTAGGTTAACGATCTTGTTGAATGTTGTTAACCCATTGTTTATTATAACAAATGAGATGTTAAATTGTTATATTATCATGATATTATGATATATAATATATCTTAGTATGATATATATACAGTTAAATGTGGTTACAACGATAATCGTTACATATATGTCTTGTTTCGAAATCATTAAGTTACTAGTCTTATTTTTACATATGTATTTCATTGTTAATACACTTAATAATATATTTACTTATCATTTAACATAATTAACCAAGTGTATCAATATCTTAATATGATTCATATGTACCTAGTAAGACGTTGTTATAACGATAATCGTTATATATATCGTTTTCGAGTTTCTTAAATTAATAGTCTCATTTTTATGTATATAACTCATTGTTAAAATACCTAATGAGATACATACTTATAATAAAATCATGTTAACTATATATATAACCATATATATGTCATCGTATAGTTTTTACAAGTTTTAACGTTCGTGAATCACCGGTCAACTTGGGTGGTCAATTGTCTATATGAAACCTATTTCAATTAATCAAGTCTTAACAAGTTTGATTGCTTAACATGTTGGAAACACTTAATCATGTAAATACCAATTTCATTTAATATATATATAAACATGGAAAAGTTCGGGTCACTACAGTACCTACCCGTTAAATAAATTTCGTCCCGAAATTTTAAGCAGTTGGAGGTGTTGACGTATCTTCTGGAAATAATTGCAGGTATTTCTTCTTCATCTGATCTTCATGCTCCCAGGTGAACTCGGGTCCTCTACGAGCATTCCATCGAACCTTAACAATCGGTATCTTGTTTTGTTTAAGTCTCTTAACCTCACGATCCATTATTTCGACGGGTTCTTCAATGAATTGAAGTTTTTCATTGATTTGGATTTCGTCCAACGGAATAGTGAGATCTTATTTAGCAAAACATTTCTTCAAATTTGAGACATGGAAAGTGTTATGTACAGCCGCGAGTTGTTGAGGTAGCTCCAGTTGGTAAGCTACTGGTCCGACACGATCTATAATCTTGAATGGTCCAATGTACCTTGGATTTAGTTTCCCCCGTTTACCAAATCGAACAACGCCTTTCCAAGGTGAAACCTTAAGCATGACCATTTCTCCAATTTCAAACTCTATATCTTTTCTTTTACTGTCCGCGTAGCTCTTTTGTCGACTCTGGGCGGTTTTCAATCTTTGTTGAATTTGGATGATTTTCTCGGTAGTTTCTTGTATTATCTCCGGACCCTAATCTGTCCATCCCCCACTTCACTCCAACAAATTAGAGACCTGCACTTTCTACCATAAAGTGCTTCAAACGGCGCCATCTCAATGCTTGAATGGTAGCTGTTGTTGTAGGAAAATTCTGCTAACGGTAGATGTCGATCCCAACTGTTTTCGAAATTAATAACACAAGCTCGTAGCATGTCTTCAAGTGTTTGTATCGTCCTTTCGCTCTGCCCATCAGTTTGTGGATGATAGACAGTACTCATGTCTAGACGAGTTCCCAATGCTTGCTGTAATGTCTGCCAGAATCTTGAAATAAATCTGCTATCCCTATCAGAGATAATAGAGATTGGTATTCCATGTCTAGAGACGACTTCCTTCAAATACAGTCGTGCTAACTTCTCCATCTTGTCATCTTCTCTTATTGGCAGGAAGTGTGCTGACTTGGTGAGTCGATCAACTATTACCCAAATAGTATCATAACCACTTGCAGTCCTTGGCAATTTAGTAATTAAATCCATGGTAATGTTTTCCCATTTCCATTCTGGGATTTCAGGTTGTTGTAGTAGACCTGATGGTTTCTGATATTCAGCTTTGACCTTAGAACACGTCAAACATTCTCCTACATATTTAGCAATATCGGCTTTCATACCTGGCCACCAAAAATATTTCTTAAGATCCTTGTACATCTTCCCCGTTCCAGGATGTATTGAGTATCTGGTTTTATGAGCTTCTCTAAGTACCATTTCTCTCATATCTCCAAATTTTGGTACCCAAATTCTTTCAGCCCTATACCGGGTTCCGTCTTCCTGAATATTAAGATGCTTCTCTGATCCTTTGGGTATTTCATCCTTTAAATTTCTCTCTTTTAAAACTCCTTGTTGCGCCTCCTTTATTTGAGTAGTAAGGTTAGTGTGAATCATTATATTCATAGATTTTACTCGAATGGGTTCTCTGTCCTTTCTGCTCAAGGCGTCGGCTACCACATTTGCCTTCCCTGAGTGGTAACGAATCTCAAAGTCGTAATCATTCAACAATTCAATCCACCTACGCTGCCTCATATTCAGTTGTTTCTGATTAAATATGTGTTGAAGACTTTTGTGGTCGGTATATATAATACTTTTGACCCCATATAAGTAGTGCCTCCAAGTCTTTAATGCAAAAACAACCGCGCCTAATTCCAAATCATGCGTCGTATAATTTTGCTCGTGAATCTTCAATTGTCTAGACGCATAAGCAATCACCTTCGTCCATTGCATTAATACACAACCGAGACCTTGCTTTGATGCGTCACAATAAATCACAAAATCATCATTCCCTTCAGGCAATGACAATATAGGTGTCGTAGTTAGCTTTTTCTTCAATAATTGAAATGACTTCTCTTGTTCATCCTTCCATTCAAATTTCTTCCCTTTATGCATTAATGCAGTCAAGGGTTTTGCTATTTTGGAGAAATCTTGGATGAATCTTCTGTAGTAACCAGCCAATCCTAAAAATTGACGTATATGCTTCGGAGTTTTTGGGGTTTCCCACTTTTCAACGGTTTCGATCTTTGCTGGGTCCACCTGGATACCTTCTTTGTTCACTATGTGACCGAGGAATTGAACTTCTTCCAACCAAAATGCACACTTTGAAAACTTAGCGTACAGTTTTTCTTTCCTCAATACTTCTAGCACTTTTTTCAAATGTTCTTCGTGCTCTTGATCATTCTTTGAGTAAATAAGTATGTCATCGATGAAAACAATGACAAACCTGTCAAGATATGGCCCACACACTCGGTTCATAAGGTCCATGAACACAGCTGGTGCGTTAGTCAATCCAAACGGCATAACCATAAACTCGTAATGACCATAACGCGTCCTAAAAGCAGTTTTTGGAATATCATCCTCCTTTACTCGCATTTGATGATATCCAGAACGTAAATCGATCTTCGAATAAACCGACGAGCCTTGTAGTTGATCAAATAAGTCGTCAATTCTCGGCAGTGGATAACAGTTTTTGATGGTAAGTTTGTTCAACTCTCTGTAGTCAATACACAACCTAAATGTACCATCCTTCTTCTTTACAAACAAAACAGGAGCTCCCCATGGTGATGTGCTTGGTCGAATGAAACCACGTTCTAATAGTTCTTGTAGTTGGCTTTGCAGTTCTTTCATCTCGCTGGGTGCGAGTCTATAAGGAGCACGAGCTATTGGTGCAGCTCCTGGTACAAGATCTATTTGAAATTCAACAGATCGATGTGGAGGTAGTCCCGGTAATTCTTTCGAAAATACATCGGAAAATTCTTTTGCGACGGGAACATCATTGATGCTCTTTTCTTCAGTTTGTACTTTCTCGACGTGTGCTAGAACAGCATAGCAACCTTTTCTTATTAGTTTTTGTGCCTTCAATTTACTAATAAGATGTAGCTTCATGTTGCCCTTTTCTCCGTACACCATTAAGGGTTCTCCTTCTTCTCGTACAATGCGAATTGCATTTTTATAACATACGATCTCTGCTTTCACCTTCTTCAGCTAGTCCATACCAACTATCACATCAAAACTCCCTAACTCTACTGGTATCAAATCAATCTTAAATATTTTGCTACTGTCACGACCCGGAAAATTTTGACTAATTTTAAACCAAACTTTCGATACGATATTGTATTTTCAACACGATAAGCAAAGTCTGTTAGGTTGAGTCTCAAAAATTGTGAACTATTTCATATATTCAATTGACTTTCGACTATTCCCGATGATTCACCAACCACTATCTGTGAATAAATACATATATATTTAAATATGTATACTAATTTGAAATAGAACTTATATGATATAATACTGAGGTAAGAGTGTCGGCTGAAAATATCTCTGATAATTGAATTTATGATTGAGGTTTACTGTTTCCATTTGTAATCATTCAACAACTTTAATCTATTGTATACTATGGACATGTGATTCTTATATCTCAAAAATTGTATATTATATACATACAACACACTGCATATTTGAAGACACACAAGACACCCTCACCCTCACCTCATCAACTCTTCATGCTTCCTGCTTCTACTAATCAAATGAGTCTAGTTAATCTCAAACCACCATCTACGGTCCTCACCACCATCACGACCACCGGCAACCCTTCATCGTCATAAACGGTCTCCACCATTGAATCAAACCACCATACCTTTATGTTATAAACCAACAACTCACCAATCTCTCTTTCATCATCGAAACCTTCATGTCACCACCCCTCTAATCACCATCCAACAAAACCATCTGCGAACTTCTCTTGTTACTGTGAAGGTTCAAACCCTACAACAACCACGAACCATATTTCTTTTTCTGTTTAATTCATCACGAACCACCCTCTTATTTATCTATTTTCTTCTCATTTCTAGCAGAAAGTTGCTGTGTATGTGATAATTAAATGCGAAGAAGAATAAGGATTATAAAGACTGTGATTGAATAACTATCTCTGTCCGATGATCAAACCCAAAACCAAAAACCCACTTGCTTCCCTACTATTATATTCGATCAACACAACCGGTAATCTCTTTTGTGTTTTGATCAAACTTCTCGAACTCCTGTTTTAGGTTTCGTCAATCATCACCTCCACAACTCCATCACCCATAACCATACCACCACCTGCATAAACTTGAACCACCACCCAAACCACCACCTTCATCAAACCAAAACTGTTTTATTTTCCTGCTGCAGCCCTACTTAATGTTTCTGTTTCGAACAAGCTATAAAATCAAACAACCATCGACCTCCATAGCATTTTACTACTGCTTCTCTCTCATGTTTTCTGTTTCACGTTCAGAACACGATCACCATCATCAATTTAATTTTTTTTTTCAGCTTTAACCACCACAAATTTCGATCACTATCATTGAAACTGTTAACTGTTGCTGCTACTATTTCTTTTCTGCTTTTGCTTGTTGACGAGACCAAGAGCCAACCCAAAACACTCATCAATACAGCTCATATTGAATAAATTATGTTTTGTGTTCCCCACTTGTCGGCTATAAAAAAAATGAATAAAGGTATAGCAGAAAGGCGGCTGTTTATTTATTTGGTTCTATCTCTATACTTTTCGAAAGTACCAGGATAAACAAACCCATATGTTACGGGCTGCAACTTGGGCCATCATTACTAATTGGATTTGTGAGACAACTTGGGCCGAATTGCATTCATTAGGTTCCTTTTTCTTTTTCTGATCCGAAACACACACATACAATATATATAAATGATGATTTAATGAATATGATGATGATGATGATGATGATGATGATGATGATGATGATGATGATGATGATGATGATGATTGGGTGATAAGATGATATTAGATGATTAAAATTAAGATGATGATATTAGTAAGATGTCATGAAAATGATGATTGTGATGATGTTGTGGTATTGATGCTCGTTAAAATGATGACGATGTAATAAGGTTGATGATGATCATACAATAATGATCATGATGGTAGGATGTTAGATGATGATGGCAAGATAATGATATTGATGGTATAATTTTGCTTATTATTATTATTATTATTATTATTATTATTATTATTATTATTATTATTATTATTATTATTATTATTATTATTATTATTATTATTATTATTATCATCATTATTAGGAAGTTAGTTTTAATATTAAAATAATGATTTTATAATTTAAAAGTATTAAACTAGATATTAATAAAATTATGATTAAAATATAAAGATAATATAAAATATTATATTAAAATAAAAATTATGTAATATTTTAACTACTTTTACAAAGTCTATAAGATGTAAAGATAAATATAAATAAAAACTCTTTTTAGTAGTATTAATATTATTATTAATATTATTATTAATATTATTATTAAGATTATTATTGAAATGATTTTAATATTTAATATTTTTATTATCATTATTATTATTTTATGAATATTACAATTTTATGAATATTATAATTATTATAACTATTAACATTATTATTTTCTTTATTAAAACTATCATTATTATTATTAAAATTATCATGATTTTTACCACAATTAATATTATTTTTATACAACATATAACAAATAACTATTATATACTTATATTAATGTTACATAAAATTTTATATTAAACATATTAAAAATTTAGTTTATAAATATTACATTATAAAATATATAAAATTAGTTGACTAATATTATGTGTTAATATATAATTGATATAGGTTCGTGAATCTGAGGCCAACTCTATACTTGTTAAATGTCGTCATATGTATTTTTACTACAAAATACAGTATGATGAGTTTCATTTGCTCCCTTTTTAATTGCTTTTACAATGCAATATATTTTTGGGCTGAGAATACATGCGCTACTTTTATAAATATTTACGAAATAGACACAAGTACTTAAAAATATATTCTACGTTGAGTTGTACCACTGGCATACTTCCCTGTAGCTTGGTAACTACTATTTACATGGGTATTGTAAACGAGAATCCTGTTGATAGATCTATCGGGCCTGATAACCCTAACCGGACTGGACGACCAGTATTCAACAGTTTCACAGTACTTCGTTTCGTTACTACAGTTGGTACAGTGTGGGGAGATTTCAAAATAAAGGGAATATGCGACGTTGATTAAATGTTAAGTATGGTTACGAAGTGCTCAACCACTTAGAATGCTTTACATACACTTACGAGTGTATTATGTTTATGATTATGAAATCTTGTGGTCTATTAAGATATTAAAAAGATTGTTATGATAAACCTATAAACTCACCAACCTTTTGGTTGACACTTTTAAGCATGTTTATTCTCAGGTACGAATTAAGTCTTCCGCTGTGCATTTGCTCATTTTAAGGACATTATTTGGAGTTGATCATCGCAATAGGACCAAATGTTGAAGACTTCGTCCAGGTGGATAAGGGCGGGTCCTTACAGGTGGTATCAGAGCGGTGGTCTTAGCAAACCAGGTCTTGCATTAGTGTGTCTAACTGATAGTTGTTAGGATGCATTAATGAGTCTGGACTTCGACCTTAGCCGCATATTATAAGTTTTGCTTATCATTTCTTGTTGAAAATTACTTACTTATCATCCTTAAGTTTAGACACGACTTCCTGCACTTATTTGATAGATAGTGTACAGATAAATTCATATCTTAGCGTATCTGTTACTGTAGACTTTATCTGACACGTTTCCTTAAATCCCATCGTAATCTACGGGATCTTCTGTACTATGTATAGGTATTCTATGTAATTAGAATATCATTCGATATCCGAAAATCATTTCATATCGAAAGCCCTTTATCTAACCGTATCAAATGAAACTCACCACTAGTTCAAATCCCTCGGATTTCGATATGGAGTCCCACTCCAGCCCCAGAAGCAGCGTCACCAGAATGAATCAACCAATCAACCATCCACAATTTATCTGGTGGGTTCGTATTCGACTTAACCAATGGAGACGAGAAAAAGGCGATCCTTTCCGCCCACCAACCTGCACCCTCGGCGAAGAACCTGAAGCATTTACCGGTGAACCTATCCGAAACACGATTTTTAGCCTCATCTCTAGGGTAGCTTGTCACGATTATCTTCTATCTAAAATTCTAAACCTTATTCATCCGCTCGTTCCGATCGATAATCATCCCAAAGTAATAGAAGAAGTCAACGAATTTCGCGCTCGAGTTGTAGCTTTGGAAAACATGGTGCAGAACCTATAAGCACCAGCAGCAGTACCGGCACCAACTTTACCACCAACATCAACACCAGTAACACCAACAACCTAAGTTTCAACATCCCATGCCTCAACATCTCATTCTGTACCTCGAGTATAATCATCATTCTACATGACGTTCTACATCATTTATCTTCTTTCGACATGGCAATTATGTAACCTCTAATGTTTTAGAGATTAAATATTTTTGTTCTAACGGTAAATCAAATGAGTTTAATATCATATTAACTCATAAAATCCATAATTACATCTGAAGAAAATATATATGTATATATATGTTTTCATAAAGATTGTAATTAAAATTTCTTTTGTACAAACTATTAATGATGAAAATATTTTAACGGGTAGGTAATACTCGAGGAATATTTAGATTTCACGTTAATAAGTTGCATTGTACATTCTTTGAATCTAATTCAACAGTCATTACTATTCTACTCACATCCACAGCTATACGAATCCGTTCACCACAGAGTAACTATTTTCATTCAATTTCATAATTGGATTTTGACTTATCAAAATTCAACAAGTGGCATAATAAAGAAAACATTAGACAAATAAAATTTGATAGAAACAAACAATTTAACTATGAGAAATATTGTTAAGAATCCACGCTAACTGTTCCTAGCTAACTGTTCCTAGCTAACTGGTTACATTTTATTTATCGCAATTTTATTATCGCGATTTACATTCTCGCGATTTACATTCTCGCGATTTACATTCTCGCGATTTACATTCTCGCAATTTTATTTATCGTCATTTAATTTCTGTATTTATTTTACGCACTTTAAATAATGGGACACGTATACAAGGTTTCGACATATCATATTGACCCATCTATATATTTATTTTGGAACAACCATAGACACTCTATATGCAAATGACGGAGTTAGCTATACAGGGTTGAGGTTGATTCCAAAATATATATAGTTTGAGTTGTGATCAATACTGAGACCAGTACACGGGTCACGATACGTATTAATTAATTCGAATGTTATATATTAAACTATATATGAACTATTGGACTATTAGACTATTGGACTACTAACTTTGGACAATTAAAATGAATTAAAATATTGATTATAATATATGAAACTAAATAATTCTTCAAGTTTGCCACTTGATTTCATCTTAAACCTCTTTTGTATCTTGACGATTACAATCTGCGTCCAAACCTTTCGTAATTCTTGAAAACACCTCAATCGAGAGGATGAACCAACCGCACTTCATCTACGTAAGAAGAGATTGATGCATATAGTTACGCACTTGAAAACTCTCGGAACCTGAGTAAACGTTTAACACATACCTGTGCTAGTTCCTTTGGCGATGTTATTACCGAAAATCACTTTGCAATCTCTTTCCAAAGTAGCTAATTTTGTCACAGCTTCAGCAAGTCAACTCCGACTTTTCATCCGAAACAACCTTATTATAACCTTGATATATATGCGAACTCTTTGTTGTTACTGGGGAACCTTTTATATTCCACCATATTACCATCTGCGTTTAATCATCTAAAAACACAATTCTCCTGAAACCACCTCGGTTTGATAACCGATGACCCAGATCCGTTAACTTGGAAAATGCTGATGAAGCAGCATGTTGTAGATGGTCTTAAGGACCAAAAGTTGATGATAAAGAAGGAAGTGTTAGGAACGCTCGATAGAAAGTTTGGTACTGAAAAATGGATTGAGCTAACCATGAAGGAGACCAAGGACAAATACAAGGACCAAACCCTATATTCATAGAATCCAGGTAATTCTGGATCTGATGAAATCTTTAGAGAATATCTTGCTCCGAAGTTATGTTAAAATCTTGCGGAAAATTTTTCTTCATCAACCTTCGAACTTAGAAATTCCAAAATATCATCATAAATATCTTCGATATTTCTGAAGATATTTTCATAAATATTCTCGTCCGAAATTATATATCTCTTCGTGCTATCTATATTACATCATAAAAGAAACTGTTTTAGTTTCTATATATTCTGTAACCATCGAGTTTAAATTATGAATGATTTCCTAGAGAAGTGTTGGGAATTGAAGCCTGAGTTAGTATAATATAATGACGCCGGGCCAACGTGGTTATATTACAGTAAGTCATGCTAAATTTCTAATGGAATGTGATGATGGTTCACAGATCTTATCCTCATTATGTGCCATGTTACACGACTCTTTCATTCTACTTAATCTCTAAGCATATCACAGAAATATTTCCTTGATATTTCTGTTCTTCCGTAATTTCCAACAGTTGCTAATAATTCATGCTAATACATTTACTTTCTGATTAGAAGATTTCCATAAATCCCTTGAATTCGGGAATTCTACAGTGACTACGTCAATAGTAAAAACAAATCTTTATTTCCTCATTTCATTATCTTGCGATAACTTCACTTATACTCTTCGCGTAATTGAATTGTTTTATCCATATTACTCAATGATGATAAAACTCTATTCATCAACTCATATGCGTCATAAAAACATTCTTATTGTTAGCCGTGATGACCTCGATCAAATTTCGGGGACGAAATTTCTTTAACGGGTGGGTACTGTCACGAACCGGAAAATTTCGACTAATTTTAAACCAAACTTTCGATACGATATTGTATTTTCAACACGATAAGCAAAGTCTGTTAGGTTGAGTCTCAAAAATTGTGAACTGTTTCATATATTCAATTGACTTTCGACTATTCCCGACGATTCACGAACCACTATCTGTGAATAAATACATATATATTTAAATATGTATACTAATTTGAAATAGAACTTATATGATATAATACTGAGGTAAGAGTGTCGGCTGAAAATATCTCTGATAATTGAATTTATGATTGAGGTTTACTGTTTCTATTTGTAATCATTCAACAACTTTAATCTATTGTATACTATGCACATGTGATTCTTATATCTCAAAAATTGTATATTATATACATACAACACACTGCATATTTGAAGACACACAAGACACCCTCACCCTCACCTCATCAACTCTTCATGCTTCCTGCTTCTACTAATCAAACGAGTCTAGTTCATCTCAAACCACCATCTACGGTCCTCACCACCATCACGACCACCGGCAACCCTTCATCGTCATAAACGGTCTCCACCATTGAATCAAACCACCATACCTTTATGTTATAAACCAACAACTCACCAATCTCTCTTTCATCATCGAAACCTTCATGTCACCACCCCTCTAATCACCATCCAAAAAAACCATCTGCGAACTTCTCTTGTTACTGTGAAGGTTCAAACCCTACAACAACCACGAACCATATTTCTTTTTCTGTTTAATTCATCACGAACCACCCTCTTATTTATCTATTTTCTTCTCATTTCTAGCAGCAAGTTGTTGTGTATGTGATAATTAAACGTGAAGAAGAATAAGGATTATAAAGACTGTGATCGAACAACTATCTCTGTCCGATGATCAAACCCAAAACCAAAAACCCACTTGCTTCCCTACTATTATATTCGATCAACACAACCGGTAATCTCTTTTGTGTTTTGATCAAACTTCTCGAACTCCTGTTTTAGTTTTCGTCAATCATCACCTCCACAACTCCATCACCCACAACCATCCCACCACCTGCGTAAACTTGAACCACCACCCAAATCGCCACCTTCATTAAACCAAAACTGTTTTATTTTCCTGCTGCAGCCCTACTTAATGTTTCTGTTTCGAACAAGCTATAAAATCAAACAACCATCGACCTCCATAGCATTTTACTACTGCTTCTCTCTCATGTTTTCTGTTTCACGTTCAGAACACGATCACCATCATCAATTTAAATTTTTTTTTCAGCTTTAACCACCACAAATTTCGATCACTATCATTGAAACTGTTAACTGTTGCTGCTACTATTTCTTTTCTGTTTTTGCTTGTTGACGAGACCAAGAGCCAACCCAAAACACTCATCAATACAGCTCATATTGAATAAATTATGTTTTGTGTTCCCCACTTGTCGGCTATAAAAAAAATGAATAAAGGTATAGCAGAAAGGCGGCTGTTTATTTATTTGGTTCTATCTCTATACTTTTTTGAAAGTACCAGGATAAACAAACCCATATGTTACGGGCTGCAACTTGGGCCATCATTACTAATTGGATTTGTGAGACAACTTGGGCCGAATTGCATTCATTGGGTTCCTTTTTCTTTTTCTGATCCGAAACACACACATACAATATATATAAATGATGATTTAATGAATATGATGATGATGATGATGATGATGATGATGATGATTGGGTGATAAGATGATATTAGATGATTAAAATTAAGATGATGATATTAGTAAGATGTCATGAAAATGATGATTGTGATGATGTTGTGGTATTGATGCTCGTTAAAATGATGACGATGTAATAAGGTTGATGATGATCATACAATAATGATCATGATGGTAGGATGTTAGATGATGATGGCAAGATAATGATATTGATGGTATAATTTTGCTTATTATTATTATTATTATTATTATTATTATTATTATTATTATTATTATTATTATTATTATTATTATTATTATTATTATTATTATTATTATTATTATTATCATTATTAGGAAGTTAGTTTTAATATTAAAATAATGATTTTATAATTTAAAAGTATTAAACTAGATATTAATAAAATTATGATTAAAATATAAAGATAATATAAAAATTAAATTAAAATAAAAATTATGTAATATTTTAACTACTTTTACAAAGTCTATAAGATGTAAAGATAAATATAAAAAAAAAACTCTTTTTAGTAGTATTAATATTATTATTAATATTATTATTAATATTATTATTAAGATTATTATTGAAATGATTTTAATATTTAATATTTCTATTATCATTATTATTATTTTATGAATATTATAATTATTATAACTATTAACAATATTATTTTCTTTATTAAAACTATCATTATTATTATTAAAATTATCATGATTTTTACCACAATTAATATTATTTTTATACAACATATAACAAATAACTATTATATACTTATATTAATGTTACATAAAATTTTATATTAAACATATTAAAAATTTAGTTTATAAATATTACATTATAAAATATATAAACTTAGTTGACTAATATTATGTGTTAATATATAATTGATATAGGTTCGTGAATCTGAGGCCAACTCTATACTTGTTAAATGTCGTCATATGTATTTTTACTACAAAATACAGTATGGTGAGTTTCATTTATTCCCTTTTTAATTGCTTTTGCAATATATTTTTGGGCTGAGAATACATGCGCTGCTTTTATAAATATTTACGAAATAGACACAAGTACTTAAAAATATATTCTACGTTGAGTTGTACCACTGGCATACTTCCATGTAGCTTGGTAACTACTATTTACATGGGTATTGTAAACGCGAATCCTGTTGATAGATCTATCGGGCCTGATAACCCCAACCGGACTGGACGACCAGTATTCAACGGTTGCACAGTACTTCGTTTCGTTACTACAGTTGGTACAGTGGCGGGAGATTTCATAATAAAGGGAATATGCGACGTTGATTAAATGTTAAGTATGGTTACGAAGTGCTCAACTACTTAGAATGCTTTACATACACTTGCGAGTGTATTATGTTTATGATTATGAAATCTTGTGGTCTATTAAGATATTAAAAAGATTGTTATGATAAACCTATAAACTCACCAACCTTTTGGTTGACACTTTTAAGCATGTTTATTCTCAGGTACGAATTAAGTCTTCCGCTGTGCATTTGCTCATTTTAAGGACATTATTTGGAGTTGATCATCGCAATGGGACCAAATGTTGAAGACTTCGTCCAGGTGGATAAGGGTGGGTCCTTACAGCTACCCAGTTTAATTTCTCGATTCCGGCATATATTATCTGCTAAAATTAATTTACCGTTTGCTAATTCGAGTAAAAATTTACTATCCAACGGCGTCAATGGACAACTTAATTTAGCACAAATATCTCTACTCATATAGCTTCTATCCGCACCCGAATCAAATAAAACGTAAGCAGATTTATTGTCAATAAGAAACGTACCCGTAACAAGCTCCGGGTCTTCCTGTGCCTCTGCCGCATTAATATTGAAAACTCTTTCGCGGCCTTGTCCATTCGTGTTCTCCTGGTTCGGGAAATTTCTAATAATGTGGCCCGGTTTTCCACATTTATAACAAACTACATTGGCATAACTTGCTCCGACACTACTTGCTCCGCCATTACTCGTTCCGACACCATTTGTTCCTTTCGTTCTGTTAACCCCTGGTCCGTAGACCTCACACTTCGCCACGCTATGACCATTTCTTTTACACTTGTTGCAAAATTTGGTACAGAACCCCGAGTGATACTTTTCACACCTTTGGCATAGCTGCTTCTAATTGTTGTTGTTGTTGCGGCTGTTATTGTTGTTGGGATGATTGTTGTAGTTGCTGTTGTTGTTGTTGTTGTTGTTGTTGTTGTTGTTGTTGTTGTTGTTGTTGTTGTTGTTGTTGTTGGGCCGTTTGTTGTAGTTGCGATTGATGATTGTTGAGATAATTGTTGCGATTATTATTGTAATTGCTGTTGTTGTTGTATTGGTGATTCTTATCACCGTTTTCCTCCCACTTTCTTTTGACTTGCTTCACATTGGCCTCTTCAGCCGTCTGTTCTTTAATTCTTTCCTCAATCTGGTTCACTAGTTTGTGAGCCATTCTACATGCCTGTTGTATGGAGGCGGGCTCGTGTGAACTTATATCTTCTTGGATACTTTCCGGTAATCCTTTCACAAACGCGTCGATCTTCTCTTTCTCATCTTCGAACGCTCCCGGACACAATAGACACAATTCTGTGAATCATCTTTCATACATGGTAATATCAAATTCTTGGGTTCATAACCCTCTAAGTTCTGTCTTGAGCTTATTGACCTCGGTTCTGGGACGGTACTTCTCGTTCATCAAGTGCTTGAATGCTGACCACGGTAGTGCGTACACATCATCTTATCCCACTTGATCTAGATAGGTATTCCACCATGTTAACACAGAACCTGTAAAGGTATGCATAGCGTACTTCACTTTGTCCTATTCAGTACACTTACTTATGGAAAACACCGATTCGACCTTCTCGGTCCACCATTTCAATCCGATCGGTCCTTCGGTTCCATCAAATTCCAAAGGTTTGCAGGCAGTGAATTCTTTGTAGGTGCATCCTACACGATTTCCTGTACTGCTAGATCCAAGGTTATTGTTGGTATGTAGCGCAGCCTGTACTGTGGCTATGTTTGAAGCTAGAAAAGTACGGAATTCCTCTTCATTCATATTTACGGTGTGTCGAGTAGTCGGTGCTATTTCCTTCAAAATAGTCAAATGGAACAAGTTAATCATACAGAATATTAAGAGTAGTTAATAGTATTTTGTAGCATAATATGAACTCATTTATAAAAGCTTTTTCTTCATGTTAGCGTTTTATAAGTTTAAATTCGGGTAGTACCTACCCGTTAAGTTCATACTTAGTAGCTAATATACAATTCAACTACTATAATTCTATATGAAAAACTGATTATAATAATATTTCGCGTTCAAACTTTTATACAATATTTTACAAACTTACAATACCGCTTATTTTACATAAAGCATGAAATATAGCACACAATAACTTTGATACAAGATAGTTGTGAAGATAATTCTAGCTAGTACACAAGTCGTTCAGCAAAGGAAATAAAGACACGTAATTCATACGTCCAGAAACAAGTCATGCATTCTGGTTTTACTAGGATTACATCCCATCCTTGGTCTTGTGGAACATAACCGTTATGGCCGTTGATAAGATAGCGTGTTGTAACGTCGTCAAAGGGACGAGGGTTACGTAATGACCAACAGTCTCGTAATAACCTAAAAACCTCATTTCTTACCCCAATTACGGACTCCGTCACTTGTGGGAACGTTTTGTTTAATAGTTGTAGCCCGATGTTCTTTTTCTCACTTTGGTGAGAAGCGAACATTACTAACCCGTAAGCATAGCATGCTTCTTTATGTTGCATGTTAGCCGCTTTTTCTAAATCATGAAGTCCTATATTCGGATACAATGAGTCAAAATAATTTCTTAACCCGTTGCGTAAAATAGCATTTGGGTTCCCCGCAATATATGCGTCAAAGTAAACACATCGTAACTTATGGGTTTCCCAATGTGATATCCCCCATCTTTCAAACGAAAGTCTCTTATAAATCAAGACATTCTTGGAACGTTCTTCGAATGTCTTACAAACTGATTTCGCCGTAAATAGTTGTGCCGAAGAATTCTGACCGACTCTAGACAATATTTCATCAATCATGTCTCCGGGTAGGTCTCTTAAAATATTGGGTTGTCTATCCATTTTGTGTTTTTATACTGTAAAATAGACAAGAGTTAGATTCATAAAAAAAAAATACTTATTAATACAAGCAATTTTTACATATATCATAAAGTATAAGCACACTATATTACATATATTACACCACACGAATACAACTATCTTATTCTGACTTGCTCGTTTCTTCTTCTTCGGTTTTGGTTCGTTTTGCCAAGTTTCTAGGGATATATGATGTTCCCCTAATACGAGCTGTCATTTTCCACAACGGTTTAGAAAAACCTGGTGGTTTAGAGGTTCTCGGGTCATTGTTACAACTTAAGGGCTTCGGGGGTTGACGATACATATAAAGTTCATCGGGGTTGGAATTAGATTTCTCTATTTTTATGCCCTTTCCCTTATTATTTTCTTTTGCCTTTTTAAATTCAGTTGGGGTAATTTCTATAACATCATCAGAATTCTCGTCGGAATTCGATTGATCGGAGAATTGGTAATCCTCCCAATATTTTGCTTCCTTGGCGAAAACACCATTGACCATAATTAACCTTGGTCGGTTGGTTGAGGATTTTCTTTTACTTAACCGTTTTATTATTTCCCCCACCGGTTCTATTTCCTCCTCCGGTTCCTCCTCTTCCGGTTCTGATTCTTCTTCCGGTTCTGATTCTTCTTCCGGTTCTTCTTTGGGAACTTGTGAATCAGTCCAATATATATTCGACTCTTCGTTATTATTAGGTGAGTCAATGGGATTTGTGCTAGAGGTAGACATCTATCACACAATATCAAACATGTTAAGAGATTAATATATCACATAATATATACATGTTAATCATATATAGTTTCCAACAAAAATGTTAAGTAATCATTTTTAAAGAAAACACGGTCGAAGTCCAGACTCACTAATGCATCCTAACAAACTCGATAAGACACACTAATGCAAATTTCTGATTCTCTAAGATCAACGCTCGGATACCAACTGAAATGTCCCGTTCTTATTGATTAAAAACGTTCCATATTAATTGATTTCGTTGCGAGGTTTTGACCTCTATATGAGACGTTTTTCAAAGACTGCATTCATTTTTAAAACAAACTATAACCTTTATTTCATAAATAAAGGTTTAAAAAGCTTTACGTATATTATCAAATAATGATAATCTAAAATATCCTGTTTACACACGACCATTACATAATGGTTTACAATACAAATATGTTACATCGAAATCAGTTTCTTGAATGCAGTTTTTACACAATATCATACAAACATGGACTCCAAATCTTGTCCTTATTTTAGTATGCAACAGCGGAAGCTCTTAGTATTCACCTGAGAATAAACATGCTTTAAACGTCAACAAAAATGTTGGTGAGTTATAGGTTTAACCTATATATATCAAATTGTAACAATAGACCACAAGATTTCATATTTCAATACACATCCCATACATAGAGATAAAAATCATTCATATGGTGAACACCTGGTAACCGACATTAACAAGATGCATATATAAGAATATCCCCATCATTCCGGGACACCCTACGGATATGATATAAATTTCGAAGTACTAAAGCATCCGGTACTTTGGATGGGGTTTGTTAGGCCCAATAGATCTATCTTTAGGATTCGCATCAATTAGGGTGTCTGTTCCCTAATTCTTAGATTACCAGACTTAATAAAAAGGGGCATATTCGATTTCGATAATTCAACCATAGAATGTAGTTTCACGTACTTGTGTCTATTTTGTAAATCATTTATAAAACCTGCATGTATTCTCATCCCAAAAATATTAGATTTTAAAAGTGGGACTATAACTCACTTTCACAGATTTTTACTTCGTCGGGAAGTAAGACTTGGCCACTGGTTGATTCACGAAACTATAACAATATATACATATATATCAAAGTATGTTCAAAATATATTTACAACACTTCTAATATATTTTGATGTTTTAAGTTTATTAAGTCAGCTGTCCTCGTTAGTAACCTACAACTAGTTGTCCACAGTTAGATGTACAGAAATAAATCGATAAATATTATCTTGAATCAATCTATGACCCAGTGTATACGTATCTCAGTATTGATCACAACTCAAACTATATATATTTTGGAATCAACCTCAACCCTGTATAGCTAACTCCAACATTCACATATAGAGTGTCTATGGTTGTTACGAAATATATATAGATGTGTCGACATGATAGGTCGAAACATTGTATACGTGTCTATGGTATCTCAAGATTACATCATATACAATACAAGTTTATTAAGTTATGGTTGGAATAGATTTGTTACCAATTTTCACGTAGCTAAAATGAGAAAAATTATCCAATCTTGTTTTACCCATAACTTCTTCATTTTAAATCCGTTTTGAGTGAATCAAATTGCTATGGTTTCATATTGAACTCTATTTTATGAATCTAAACAGAAAAAGTATAGGTTTATAGTCGGAAAAATAAGTTACAAGTCATTTTTGTAAAGGTAGTCATTTCAGTCGAAAGAACGACGTCTAGATGACCATTTTAGAAAACATACTTCCACTTTGAGTTTAACCATAATTTTTGGATATAGTATCATGTTCATAATAAAAATCATTTTCCCAGAATAAAAACTTTTAAATCAAAGTTTATCATAGTTTTTAATTAGCTAACCCAAAACAGCCCGCGGTGTTACTACGACAACGTAAATCCGGTTTTACGGTGTTTTACGTGTTTCCAGGTTTTAAATCATTAAGTTAGCATATCATATAGATATAGAACATGTGTTTAGTTGATTTTAAAAGTCAAGTTAGAAGGATTAACTTTTATTTGCGAACAAGTTTAGAATTAACTAAACTATGTTCTAGTGATTACAAGTTTAAACTTTCGAATAAGATAGCTTTATATGTATGAATCGAATGATGTTATGAACATCATTACTACCTCAAGTTCCTTGGATAAACCTACTGGAAATGATAAAAATAGATCTAGCTTCAAAGGATCCTTGGATGGCTTGAAAGTTCTTGAAGTAGAATCATGACACGAAAACAATTTCAAGTAAGATTTCCACTCGAAATAAGATTGTTATAGTTATAGAAATTGAATTAAAGTTTGAATATGATTATTGCCTTGTATTAGAAAGATAACCTACTGTAAGTAACAAAGGTTTCTTGATCTTGGATGATTACTTGGAATGGATTTAGAAAACTTGGAAGTAAACTTGCAATCTTGGAAGTATTCTTGATTTTATGAAACTAGAACTTTTGGAATTTATGACGAACACTTAGAACTTGAAGATAGAACTTGAGAGAGATCAATTAGATGAAGAAAATTGAAGAATGAAAGTGTTTGTAGGTGTTTTTGGTCGTTGGTGTATGGATTAGATATAAAGGATATGTAATTTTGTTTTCATGTAAATAAGTCATGAATGATTACTCATATTTTTGTAATTTTATGAGATATTTCATGCTAGTTGCCAAATGATGGTTCCCACATGTGTTAGGTGACTCACATAGGCTGCTAAGAGCTGATCATTGGAGTGTATATACCAATAATACATACATCTAAAAGCTGTGTATTGTACGAGTACGAATACGGGTGCATACGAGTAGAATTGTTGATGAAACTGAACGAGGATGTAATTGTAAGCATTTTTGTTAAGTAGAAGTATTTTAATAAGTGTCTTGAAGTCTTTCAAAAGTGTATGAATACATATTAAAACACTACATGTATATACATTTTAACTGAGTCGTTAAGTCATCGTTAGTCGTTACATGTAAATGTTGTTTTGAAACCTTTAGGTTAACGATCTTGTTGAATGTTGTTAACCCATTGTTTATTATAACAAATGAGATGTTAAATTGTTGTATTATCATTATATTATGATATATAATATATCTTAGTATGATATATATACAGTTAAATGTCGTTACAACGATAATCGTTACATATATGTCTTGTTTCGAAATCATTAAGTTAGTAGTCTTATTTTTACATATGTATTTCATTGTTAATACACTTAACAATATATTTACTTATCATTTAACATAATTAACCAAGTGTATCAATATCTTAATATGATTCATATGTACCTAGTAAGACGTTGTTATAACGATAATCGTTATATATATCGTTTTCGAGTTTCTTAAATTAATAGTCTCATTTTTATGTATATAACTCATTGTTAAAATACCTAATGAGATACATACTTATAATAAAATCATGTTAACTATATATATAACCATATATATATCATCGTATAGTTTTTACAAGTTTTAACGTTCGTGAATCACCGGTCAACTTGGGTGGTCAATTGTCTATATGAAACCTATTTCAATTAATCAAGTCTTAACAAGTTTGATTGCTTAACATGTTGGAAACACTTAATCATGTAAATAACAATTTCATTTAATATATATATAAATATGGAAAAGTTCGGGTCACTACAGATAGATAGAAAGGAAAGAAAAAGATGTGTAAAAGATTGCTCAAAACTGCGAAATTTATAGGACCAGACCTGTCACCTACTGCCATGCGATCACATGGCTTTTTGCCTTCCAGGCCATGCGATCGCATGGCCCCTTTTTCCAGCTCACATGTTGTTGTTTGCATTCTGCCGACGGATTTAATAAATAAATATAATATATAAATAATTATTAGAATTATTTAAATATTATATTATATTTATGTGCATAGTTGACTTGTAATTTTTAGTCCGTTGCGTCGAGCGTTGAGAGTTGACTTTGGTCCCGGTTCCGATTTTTTGAACGTCCTTACGTACAATTTAATATCTTGTATTTTGCGTTTCGCGTCTTGTACTCTTGTAATTTTAAGACGTTTCTTATCAATAATTGGAACCACTTTGATTATACTTTGTACTTTTGAGCTTTTTGGTGGTTTGCGTCTTCAATTTGTCGAATCTTTCTTTTGTCTTCACCTTTTATTATTTAAACGAATATCACTTGTAAATAGAACAATTGAAACTAAAAGCTTGTCTTTCTTGAGGGATAATGCTATGAAATATATGTTCGTTTTTAGCATTATCAAATATTCCCACACTTGAGCGTTGCTTGTCCTCAAGCAATATAGTCTTGAAATACAAATACTAGAATCACTTCTTTATTCTTCACACTTTGTACATCAGTGATTTCTATACGGCGGTATAAACAATGATAGTAACGATGTGGTTTACAGTCCCACATGACTATAAAAATTTAGATCCTTAAGGAAATTGGATCTTTATGAAAACATTTGATCTTTTGAAAATTAAATCTAGCTTTCATCCTAGATAAGTTTTCCGGAATAACCCTTCACCGGTGTTTGCAAATTATTTTTGTGGGTTTGGTGGGTTTCAGATTTGAAAATTTTAGCTCAAAACTTGTGGTTTTGTGTCACCCACTTGCTAACCTTGTATTGGGAAAGCAACACGTCCAGTATACTTGCTCCGTATATTACCTTTCGGTAAACTACCGTCCGGTTGTAAAGGAAAGCGTTGCACAAGCAACTGTTAAGGCAATGTCCCCTGACATGCTTTTAATTATGGTCTATAACATATCGGATGCAATTACTATCCTTTGTAGGAGCAATAGTAAAGCTCACCCTTATAATTTTTCTTCGGTCTGGCACAAGGTCCTATCTTTGACCATGCTATGCAACCACCGTTCTTACGGTTGACACCCGATTTGATTCAGGTGACCTAATGAACTCCAGGTGAATTCCTAGGATTTTAAGTTCAATGGTAATGAACGCATTGAAAATGGATTTTCAGAAAACAAATCGGTTTGTAATTTTGATCAAAATATTTTCTCGTTCAAGCTCGAGTTTAGATATCATTGAATTCCATGAGTTTGAATTCTCAATCTTTCAAGTCAATCTCAAGGATTGAGTAATATCAGGCTTAAAAGCTGATTTTTGATCTTTTAAGGAGATTATCCTTTCTGGGGATCTGATTCATTAGTCTTATCCAGCTAATTTGCACGGCATCCTCCCCATTTTACAAGACAGATCCTCTCATGGTTAGGATAAGTCTAACCACTTGGCGACCCTGTTTGATGCTGAGGTACGTGGATTTCCTGCTGATTTTAGAGATGACTTTTCTAGGTTTTTCGTCAACCTACAGCTGGTCTGGATGACAACTTCATGATCTAAATCAAGAAGCGCGTTTCTTTTTCGGAAGACTTTACTTCCTTTTAATGATGGAATTGATTCATCGTGTAGATCCATTTTTCTTTCAAATATATTACAGTAAATTGGGTAAAACTGTTTAGATTAGTCTAAAGCAAAAGTATTTTCAGTTATTTGTAGAAAAATATGTGATATATGTTCAAAATAACTTGGTAAATTTTTCCCACACTTGGCTTTTATTTTCTTTTATTTGCCTTTTTATTGTCCTCCATTCCATTTTAAATGAATTCTTAACATTTTAGTTTGTTTCTCAATTTATGTCCTTTCCAAGGTAACAATAATTTCGGTGTTAACACCTATTTTATCGTTCATAAATATGTATAAACATTATTTTGAGTTCATTTAATTGAAAACAAACAACAACCGCGTGTCTCTATGTGAGACAATCAGAACCGGCACTCCCCGCCTCACAATCATCCATAAAGTGGAATAATCCGCTGACAATTTCCACGATCACGTTTCCCGACAGCGAAAATACAGTATCCACCACAATGACGAACTCGTACCCACTCAACAGTACTATCCAAGTTTCGCACCAACCCAAGTGTATATCACGAGAGCACCCGCAACGACAGTTACATTCTCTCACGTCCGTGATCTCAAACTTCACACTTGGTCTCATACCGCACTTGGTATTGCACGACCACCTTACACAAGAAGACTTACACTTCACTTGATCCCGTCATCATAACTCTACACATAACATTTTGGAATCATAACTCACAATCCTAACGCACGATCTCGAGTCAACATCAACAATCCGTCACTCTTCTTCGTTAGAAACTCCAAATCCCTATTAAGGCCTAGCATTGTACACCCCAATACATCACTAAATTTAACACCACCTGAGCTTCCTCAGGCGGCAGTAAAAACTCCCCCGCTTAGGATTCATCTCCACATTCTCACTGCCAAGATGATAACATCCCGCGGAATCGTAATTCCACATCACACATGACCATTTTCATCGTTGGTCATACACACCAAATCACCGCAAATTCACCTTAGGCTCTCAGAGCCGTCATACACAATCGCTTGAGATGACATACACGCGACAACCCCACGGAATTACCACAAATCACAACTAACAGCCCTTTATCGTTCGCAAAGCGAACTCCAGCAAAGTCCCACGTACGCCTCTAAGCATAAGCATATGCCACTCCACTTAATTGGTCATGCATCTCAGTCGAGATCACCCGACCTTTCACGCAACAAACCTTTATCAATAATTGCTCACTCTCATGGAGAAGAGTGACCAATCCGACACAATAATTGCATCGACCGTAATATTAACACTTCATCATAACCTTCGGTCTAACTGACCATTAAGTCTGTCACCAGCTCACCGATCATCTTTACCCATCTATCACCTAAGAGCAACAAGATTCACTCATCCGTCACTTCATAAGAAGTATTTATCGCAATGCTCTTAAACTTCGACTTTCGCAACCGTCGAATTACTATCACCCGTTGATCATTATTACAATCTCCAATGCTTCCAAGAGTATCTCACGGGAACCCTAAGTACAAAGTGATCACACCATCACCAGAGTTGGACATTACACTAGCAGGTATAAAGAGGCACCTGGCGCAGTGTCATACAGACTCCCACCACAATCTACCAAATTTTAAAAACTCGGTATTTAGGTTCCATACACCCGATGTCACCCATCTCTCCACGAAAATGACCCAAAGTCATAACTACCCGAAAAACCTTACGCTTTACTGTCTTATCAAAAGTTCCTAGCGATCACACGCTACCCGCAATTTTCACAAGGCCAAACGATATAGCCTAACGAAACCTTTCATCCAACACTAAGGAGATGCTTGGAAACACCAAGTCTTACACCCTTCCACCCTTCCACACATCGACACAACCATTACTACTAGGGAAATTCTGTTAGGAATGTTACCCTATAATCCACAACACGCTAACACACTAATGAAATCATCGTCATATGGGTCCCACTCCCATGAGTTTAACGACCCGAAGACTCTTCGATTCACCAATTCCAAGGCGACTCACAACTAGAATCCATACACGATCCTTTAACTACACACTCTAACGAGTGTAACCCAAAACTACAATCATTAGACTTGTCACATTCCATTAGGGAATTCAAATCCTCGTCGCACACACACGCACACACAAATCGGTCATCCTAGTTATGATGTGTAACTACAACCAAAGACAATCTCAACAGTACACCCACTACTTAGGGTGACTAAGCACGCTCCAAGCTTGTGAGTTCGCTCACTAACCTTAGCTAACTGAATCCACCATACACTTATGAATCACAATGAACCCGATGTGACAACAAGCATACCACCCGAGATAACTATATCCTAGGAACTAATAAAAGATTCTGTAAGTAACTAGAGGGGGGTGAATAGTTACTTAATACGTTTTTAACAATTTTTCGATTGATCACCAAATTCGATTTCACTTTGATCAACCAACTCAACTCAAACTTGATGTGTGTAGTGTATATTTTCAAAATGATAAATGAAGTAATGTAAGGAACATAGACACAAGGATTTATAGTGGTTCGGGTGGATGTTAACTAATCCACCTTAATCCACTCTCCGATTACACTAATCGGGATTTGTTGCTTCACTAAGCACTTTTCTCCAAACCCGGTGGAGATCCGATTTACAAGTCTTCAATCTTCTTTAGTAGACAACAAACCTAATCTTTCTATCCCTTTGAAAAATCAACTCTAACCTAGATCAACTAGTCTTCACCTTGGACAAGTACTAATCTCCAAATGAGATTAATCAACTTCCTAAGTCCCTTTAAGGAAGTAGATCACTAAGCTAGCCTATGCTTCCACTAATTGAAGTTACGAGACTCATTCACTCTGCAATGATGATCCTTACACAATACTAGGACATATATTACATTAAGTAAACTCACAAGATAAATGATTTTAATTAATAAGTTTACAACAACCCAATTCTATATCTATAAGATCATAGAATCTTCTCTTGGTTGATCACATTTGAGTAGTAATTGATGCACTTGTGATCACTGGAGATAAGCCTTTTAAATGTGCAAGAGGGTCAGCTTCAAATGCACTCAAATTTTTGCCTTTTATAGTGAGATTCAAAAAGTAGCCATTGACACACGGTTGTCTGCACGGTCGACCGTGGTGCGACCGTGCGTGCTCCAGTCCAAAATAGGTATCCATTGTATAGCCGTTTGACTCAGATTTGAACACCACATTTTGGCACCTTTACTCCTTCTGGCACCTGCAAAAGAAACCAAACATCCTATACAAGTACTATATGCATTAAGTGTGTGAGATTTGGTCTTATTGCTTGAAAGTGACTAATCATTCCAAAAGTGGCAAACCCAACATTCTTGGAGAAGTGTCTTGATTGATATTTAGGGAAATTTCAGATTGGTCAAGACTTAGTTAGTCACTTTAATGCTCTTGGTTCAATTCTAAGGGCTAGTCACTATATCATTAACTTCCTAGTTCCAATTAATCACAAGTCATGTTTGATTAAGGATTAATTGAATAATGTCTCTATAAAATAATCATGAAGTATGTAGAGACATTAAGATTAAGTTATTTTTGATCAAGCAATCACACTTAGTTACTTAGACTAGACCAAATAGACAATTGACTATACTTTCATTGAGAACCATTTTACACTTAATCTATTGGAGTAGGTTAGTTACTTGAATCCTAACTAATGAGCACATAGCAAACATATTAATCAAGTTGACAAGTTTATGAGTATTAAACATATTAGAAAGTAGCAAGTAATACTCACATAGCAAGAGATAGTTATTCTAAGATCAATCATATAGATACATGTACAACTTATAATTCAAGCACTTAATAAGTATAGTGTGCAATATAGCACATTACATGATTAATGTGTAAGTACACATTAATGTCCAACACATGCACAAGGGAAGAGCAATCTCTAGTTGGGACTTGGTGACCATCCTAAATATATCTAGGCGTGTTTTAGGATTATAAGTCATTTCTAGTTTAACCTTGAGATCATTTTTCTTCATTTAGCTTTAATTAATCACTAAGTCATTTCTAATAGCATTCATTGTTCTAGTGACATTGGCTTAAGTGTGTTGTTACTTGATGATCGTACTAAATATATCTAGATAAGAATTAAGATCACAAGTTGTTGATTAACACTTATGTGTTATGCCTAATCTTGGTTAATTAGTCATTAAGATGTCATTAGGCATAATTAATCACAATTCGTGTTTCTATGACCAAAACTCAATTGAGTATGGAGAAGGCATCTATTCTAAACATGTTTAGAAGGGTTTCATGAATTATAGATGTCGAAAACTAGTCAAACTATATTTGGTCAAAAATGGAGACAGAAGAAACTGCGGTCGCTCCACGGTTGACCGTGGTGGCGATCGTGCAACTTGTTTTCACAAAACTACGTTGCAATTCAGTTTGGGGTTTCATGGTTGACTACGCGTTTGACCGTACCTCGACCGTGTGTTTGCCTGAACTTTTAAATTCACTCTTTAACCTATGTTTGACTTGGTCGTTTGCAAGATAAAGTATGGATTAGTGACCTTGCGTGTTTTATGTTAAGATGTCAGTCATTACTTATGCGTATGTGTGTGTCATCATAAAAACATATTCTTTAGTTAATTACACTTTGGTTAATCATACTTAAGTTTATCGTTTAGTGTATTAACACACATTCAACCAACAGATTCCTAACTCATCCCGATTCTACCCCAACCATGCTACGTTTCCTTCGCTCGGTACTCGTCATGTCATGCTTGGTGTCAAGATACACGGTTGTAATAATGGTGATCAGTCACTATTACAATTGCATACCTTACCATTCCACATGGTCACGCAAAATACTTTACCCGGACTAGCGCAACATTCACACAAAATAACACGCGACAACTCCTAGTACCCGAATGACCAAAGTCCTTACCGTGAACTTGATCACTCAAAACTGCCAAACATCCGAATCTCTCCAATAGATTCATCTCTAGGACACCGCACCAATAGATACCTGTATATATATACACCTATATACAATATAATAATAAGTATACACAAGTACACCGCAACAACAAGTCAACCTACAACCTACGTGACTATCACTAAAACAACGTCCAAGTTCGCCTACTTACATTAGGCACTAGTTATCTAAGGCACTAATTTACACATGAAATAAGGCCCCACATAATCTCACTTTGGACAAGTACTAGTCCTAGTTAGTCACCTACTCTAAGGTACTAACAAATCTCAATCCGACCCGTACTCCTACAAGTCCCGCACATAATGCATAATCGCCAATAAGTCTAAGACTAGGCACCTATTCCAAGGTCACCTAATTTCCTTAGACTATGCTCTGATACCACTTGAAATGACCCCAAATCCGTTTACCAAAAACGAAGCACATTTTTTTTTATATATAAGTTAGGTCCCATTAATACACAATATTTTCAACTCTGTTTTAACCACAAACGTAATATCATAACGTTACATTTAACAACTTAATATAACCCTTGGTACACAAAGACACATTACAAAGCATTTGTAATAATGATCCAATTACACAAAAACGGGTTAATACTCAATAACCCAACCCGATACCAAGAGCATAATGTAGTGACCCAAACTTTTCCATGTTTATATATATTAATTGAGATTGATATTTACATGACTAAATGCTTCCAACGTATTAAGCAATCAAACTTGTTAAGACTTGATTAAATGAAATAAGTTTCATATAGACAATTGATCACCTAAGTTGACCGGCGATTCACGAACGTTACAAAATTGTAAAAACTACATGTTGTGGTATATATGGACATATATATATATGGTTGACATAAGATTATGATGAGTAAGTTTCTCACTAAAAATATTAACAATGTGTGATATACATAAGAAATGAGATTACTAAGTTAAGAAACTCGAAATGATATATATAACGATTATCGTTATGATAACGTATACTAAATACATATGTATCATATTAAGATATTGATACACTATATTTAACATGATAAAATGATATTTAAATATATCATTAAATGTGTTAACAATGAACTACATATGTAAAAACAAGACTACTAACTCAGGAAATTACGAAACGAGACTTATATGTAACGATTATCGTTGTAACGATATTTTAATGTATATATCATATTAAGAGATATTCATAAATCATAATATCATGATAATATAATAATTTAACATCTCATTTGATATAATAAATATTGGGTTAACAACATTAATTGAGATCGTTAACTTAAAGGTTTCAAAACAACACTTACATGTAACGACTAACGAAGACTTAACGACTCCATTAGAATGTATATACATGTTGTGTTTTGATATGTATTCTTACACTTTTGAAAGACTTCAAGACACATATCAAAGTACTTCTACTTAACAAAAATGCTTACAATTACATTCTCGTTCAGTTTCATCAACAATTCTACTCGTATGCACCCGTATTCGTACTCGTACAATACACAGCTTTTAGATGTATGTACTATTGGTATATACACTCCAATGATCAGCTCTTAGTAGCCCATGTGAGTCACATAACACATGTAGGAACCATCATTTGGCAACTAGCATGAAATATCTCATAAAATTACAAAAATATTAGTAATCATTCATGACTTATTTACATGAAAACAAAATTACATATCCTTTATATCTAATCCATATACCAACGACCAAAAATACCTACAAACACTTTAATTCTTCAATTTTCTTCATCCAATTGATCTCTCTCAAGTTCCATCTTCAAGTTCTAAGTGTTCTTCATAAATTCCATAAGTATAGTTTCATAAAACCCAAGAATACTACCAAGTTTGCAAGTTTACTTTCAAGCTTTCTAATCCATTCCAAGTAATCATCTAAGATCAAGGAACCTTTGTTATTTACAGTAGGGTATCTTTCTAATTCATGGTAATATTCATATTCAAACTTTGATTCAATTTCTACAACTATAACAATCTTATTTCGAGTGAAAATCTTACTTGAACTGTTTTCGTGTCATGATTCTGCTTCAAGAATTTTCAAGCCATCCAAGGATCCTTTGAAGCTAGATCCATTTTTCTCATTTCTAATAGTATTATCCAGAAAACTTGAGGTAGTAATGATGTTCATAACATCAATTGATTCATACATATAAAGCTATCTTATTCGAAGGTTTAAACTTGTAATCACTAGAACATAGTTTAGTTAATTCTAAACTTGTTCGCAAACAAAAGTTAATCCTTCTAACTTGACTTTTAAAATCAACTAAACACATGTTCTATATCTATATGATATGCTAACTTAATGATTTAAAACCTGGAAACACGATGAACACCATAAAATCGGATATATGCCGTCGTAGTGAAACCGGGGGCTGTTTTGGTTTGGATAATTAAAAACTATGATAAACTTTGATTTAAAAGTTGTTCTTCTGGGAAAATGATTTTTCATATGAACATGAAACTATATCCAAAAATCTTGGTTAAACTCAAAGTGAAAGTATGTTTTTCAAAATGGTCATCAAGATGTCGTTCTTTCGACGGAAGTGACTACCTCTTTAGTAATTGACATGTAACTTAAATTTCCGACTATAAACCTATACTTTTTCTGTTTGGATTCTTAAATTAGAGTTCAATATGAAACCATAGCAATTTGATTCACTCAAAACGGATTTAAAATGAAGAAGTTATCGGTAAAACAAGATTGGATATTTTTGATCTTTTTAGCTACGGGAAATGTTTAACAAATCTATACAAATCATATCCTAGCTAACTTATATTGTATTATACATGTATTCTAATATATTATATAATCTTGGGATACCATAGACACGTATGCAAATGTTTTGACATATCACATCGACCCATGTATATATATTATTTGGAACAACCATAGACACTCTATATGCAGTAATGTTGGAGTTAGCTATACAGGGTTGAGGTTGATTCCAAAAATATATATACTTTGAGTTGTGATCTAGCCTGAGAAGTGTATACACTGGGTCGTGGATTGATTCAAGATAATATATATCGATTTATTTCTGTACATCTAACTGTGGACAACTAGTTGTAGGTTACTAACGAGGACAGCTGACTTAATACACTCAAATCTTTAAAACATAATAACAATGGTTGTAATTATATTTTGATCATACTTTGATATATATTTACATATTTGTATAGGTTCGTGGATCGATCCGTGGCCAAGTCTTATTTTCGAGAAAGGAAATATTTGTGAAAGTGAGTTATAGTCCCACTTTTAAAATCTAATATTTTTGGGATGAGAATACATGCAGGTTTTATAAATGATTTACAAAATAGAGACAAGTACGTGAAACTACATTCTATGGTTGAATTATCAAAATTGAATATGCCCCTTTTTATTAAGTCTGGTAATCTAAGAATTAGGGAACATACACCCTAATTGACGTGAATCCTAAAGATAGATCTATTGGGCCTAACAAACCCCATCCAAAGTACCGGATGCTTTAGTACTTCGAAATTTATATCATATCCGAAGGGTGTCCCGGAATGATGTGTATATTCTTATATATGCATCTTGTTAATGTCGGTTACCAGGTGTTCGCCATATGAATGATTTTTATCTCTATGCATGGGATGTGTATTGAAATATGAAATCTTGTAGTCTATTGTTACGGTTTGATATATATAGGTTAAACCTATAACTCACTAACATTTTTGTTGACATTTAAAGCATGTTTATTCTCAGGTGAATATTAAGAGCTTCCGCTGTTGCATACTAAAATAAGGACAAGATTTGGAGTCTATGTTTGTATGACATTGTGTAAAAACTGCTTTCAAGAAACATATGTCGATGTAATATATTTCTATTGTAAACCATTATGTAATGGTTGTGTGTAAAAAGTATATTTTAGATTATCATTATTTGATAATCTACGTGATGTTTTTAAAACCTTTATTGATAAAATAAAGGTTATGGTTGTTTTAAAAATGAATGCAGTCTTCGAAAAACGTCTCATATAGAGGTCAAAACCTCGCAACGAAATCAATTAATATGGAACGTTTATAATCAATATGAACGAGACATTTCAGTTGGTATCAGAGCGTTGGTCTTAGAGAACCAGAAAATTTGCATTAGTGTGTCTTATCGAGTTTGTTAGGATGCATTAGTGAGTCTGGACTTCGACCGTGTTTTCTTTAAAAATGATTGCTTAACATTTTTGTTGGAAACTATATATTATTAACATGTAAATATTATGTGATTTATTAATCTCTTAACATGTTTGATATTGTGTGATAGATGTCTACCTCTAGCACAAATCCCATTGACTCACCTAATAATAACGAAGAGTCGAATATATATTGGCAAGATTCATAAGTTCCCGAAGAACCGGAAGAAGAGGAACCGGAAGAAGAGGAACCAGAAGAAGAGGAACTGGAAGAAGAAGAAGAAGAGGTTCCGGAGGGGGAATAGTAGGAACCATAGAAAACGGTCAAATAAAAGAAAATCCTCAACCAACGGACCAAAGTTAATAATGGTCAATGGTGTTTCCGCTAAGGAAGCAAAATATTGGGAAAATTACCAATTTTCCGATGAATCGGATCCTGATGAGGATTCCGATGGTGTTATAGAAATTACCCCGACCCAATTTAATGAGGCAAAAGAAAATAATAAGAGAAAATGCATCAAAATAGAGAAATCTGATTCCGACCCCGATGAACTTTATATGTACCGTCAACACTCGTATTTTCAATATCGTGACAAAAACCTGGGAACCTCTAAACCACCAGGTTTTTCTAAACCAATGTGGAAAACGACGACTCGTATTAGAGGAACATCATATATCCCTAGAAGATTAGGAAAAAGAACCAAGTCCGAAGAAGAAGAAACCAGTGATTCAAATTAGAGGGGTGTGAGCATGTTGTGTAATAAATGTATTGTAGTGTGCTTGTACTTTTATGTTCTATGTAAAAATTGCTTGTATTGTTTGTTATTACGAATCTAATCTTTGTCTATTTTACAGTATAAAAATAAAATGGACGTTAAGGGTAGACAACCGAATATTTTAGAAGACCTACCAAAGGATATGATTGAGGAAATCTTGTCTAGAGTCGGTCAGAATTCATCAGCGCATTTAGTTATGGCGAAATTAACTTGTCAAACATTTGAAAGACTTTTCAGAAATGCCTTAGTTTATAAAAGGCTTTCCTTTGATAGGTGGGGTATATCACATTGGGGAGACTTTAAGTTACGCCGTGTTTTCTTTAAAGCGTTAAATGCGAGGAACCCAAATACAATTTTACGCTACGGGTTAAGAACCTATTTTGACTCAACATATCCCAACATAGGATTTCGTGAATTAGAAAGAGCTTCTAACATGCAACATAAAGAAGCATGTTATGCTTACGGGTTAGTAATGTTCGCTTCTTACCAAAGTGAGAAAAAGAACATCAGATTGCAGCTTTTAAATAAAACTTTCCCACAAGTGACGGATTCAGTAGTTGGGGTGAGAAACAAAGTTTTTAGAATATTACGGGGCTGTTGGACATTACGAAACCCTCGTCCTTTTGATGACATTACAACATGCTGCCTAGCTAATGGTCATAACGGTTATTTTCCACAAGACCAAGGATGGGAAGTCGTCTTAGTAAAACCAGAATGCATGACTTGTTTCTGGACTTATGAATTACGTGTCTTTATTTCCTTTGCTGAACAACTTGCGTATTAACTAGATTTATCTTCAAAACTGTCCTGTATCATAGTGTACTATATTTCATGTTATATGTAATATAGCGAAGTTGTAAGTTTGAAGAATATTTGTATGTGATATATTATTATAATCAGTTTTTCATATGGAATTGTAGTAGTTGAATTGTATATTAGCTACTAAGTATGAACTTAACGGGTAGGTAGTACCCGAATTTAAACTTATAAAACGCTAATATGAAGAAAAAGCTTTTATATATGATTTCATATTATGCTACGAGATACTATTAACTACTCTTAATATTCTGTATGATTAAATTGTTTCATTTGACTATTTTGAAGGAAATGGCACCGACTACTCGACACACCTTGAATATGAGCGAAGAGGAATTTCGTGCCTTTCTTGCTTCAAACATAGCCGCAGTACAGGCCGCGCTACATACCACCAATAACTCTGAATCTAGCAATATAGCTAACGGCGCAAGAAATCGTGTAGGATGCTCCTACAAGGAATTCACTGACTGCAAACCTTCAGAATTTGATGGGACCGAAGGACCAATCGGATTGAAACGGTGGACCGAGAAAGTTGAATCGGTGTTTGCCATAAGTAAGTGTGCTGAAGGAGACAAAGTGAAGTACGCTACGCATACCTTCACAGGTATTGCGTTAACATGGTGGAATACCTATCTAGAGCAAGTGAGACAAGATGCTGCTTACACGCTACCATGGTCAGCATTCAAGCACTTGATGAAGAAGAAGTATCGTCCCAGAACCGAGGTCAATAAGCTCAAGTCAGAACTTAGAGGGTTACGAACACAGGGATTCGATATTACTTCGTACGAAAGACAATTTACAGAATTGTGCCTATTGTGTCCGAGAGCGTTCGAAGATGAGGAAGAGAAGATCGACGCGTTTGTGAAAGGGTTACCAGAGAGAATCCAAGAAGATATAAGTTCACACGAGCCTGCCTCCATACAAAAGGCATGTAGAATGGCTCACAAACAAGTGAACCAGATTGAGAGAAGAATTAAAAAATAGGAAGCCGAAGAGGCCAACGTGAAGTTAGTCAAAAGAAAGTGGGAGGAAAACGGTGATAAGAGTCACCAAAACAACAACAACTATCCCAACAATCGCAACATCAATCGCAACTACAACAAACGGCACAACAACAACTATAACAATCATCCCAACAATAATAACAACCGCAACAACAACAACAACAACAACAACAATCAGAAGCAGCTATGCCAAAGGTGTGAAAAGTATCACTCGGGGTTCTGCACCAAATTTTGCAACAAGTGTAAAAGAAATGGTCATAGCGCGGCGAAGTGTGAGGTCTACGGACCAGGGGTTAACAGAACGAAAGGAACAAATGGTGTCGGAACGAGTAATGGCGGAGCAAGTAGTGTCGGGGCAAGTTATGACAATGTAGTTTGTTATAAATGTGGAAAACCGGGCCACATTATTAGAAATTTTCCGAACCAGGAGAACACGAATGGACAAGGCCGCAGAAGAGTTTTCAATATTAATGCGGCAGAGGCACAGGAAGACCTCGGAGCTTGTTACGGGTACGTTTCTTATTGAAAATAAATCTGCTTACGTTTTATTTGATTCGGGTGCGGATAGAAGCTATATGAGTAGAGATTTTTGTGCTAAATTAAGTTGTCCATTGACGTCATTGGATAGTAAATTTTTACTCGACTTAGCAAACGGTAAATTAATTTCAGCAGATTATATATGCCAGAATCGAGAAATTAAACTGGGTAGCAAAATATTTAAGATTGATTTGATACCAGTAGAGTTAGGGAGTTTTGATGTAATAGTTGGCATGGACTGGCTGAAGGAGATGAAAGCAGAGATCGTATGTTACAAAAATGCAATTCGCATTGTACGAGAAGAAGGAGAACCCTTAATGGTGTACGGAGAAAAGGGCAACACGAAGCTACATCTTATTAGTAATTTGAAGGCACAAAAACTAATAAGAAAAGGTTGCTATGCTGTTCTAGCACACGTTGAGAAAGTACAAACTGAAGAAAAGAGCATCAATGATGTTCCCGTCGCAAAAGAATTTCCCGATGTATTTCCGAAAGAATTACCGGGACTACCTCCACATCGATCTATTGAATTTCAAATAGATCTTGTACCAGGAGCTGCACCAATAGCTCGTGCTCCTTACAGACTCGCACCCACCGAGATGAAAGAACTGCAAAGCCAACTGCAAGAACTATTAGAACGTGGTTTCATTCGACCAAGCACATCACCATGGGGAGCTCCTGTTTTGTTTGTCAAGAAGAAGGATGGTACATTTAGGTTGTGTATTGACTATAGAGAGTTGAATAAACTTACCATCAAAAACCGTTATCCACTACCGAGAATTGACGACTTATTTGATCAATTACAAGGCTCGTCGGTTTATTCGAAAATCGATTTACATTCTGGATATCATCAAATGCGAGTAAAGGAGGATGATATTCCAAAAACTGCTTTTAGGACGCGTTATGGTCATTACGAGTTTATGGTTATGCCGTTGGGATTGACTAACGCACCAACTGTGTTCATGGACCTTATGAACCGAGTGTGTGAGCCATATCTTGACAATTTTGTCATTGTTTTCATCAATGACATACTTATTTACTCAAAGAATGATCAAGAGCACGAAGAACATTTGAGAAAAGTGCTAGAAGTATTGAGGAAAGAAAAACTGTACGCTAAGTTTTCAAAGTGTGCATTTTGGTTGGAAGAAGTTCAATTCCTCGGTCACATAGTGAACAAAGAAGGTATCCAGGTGGACCCGGCAAAGATCGAAATCGTTGAAAAGTGGGAAACTCCAAAAACTCCGAAGCATATACGTCAATTTTTAGGATTGGCTGGTTACTACAAAAGATTCATCCAAGATTTTTCCAAAATAGCAAAACCCTTGACTGCATTAACGCATAAAGGGAAGAAATTTGAATGGAAGGATGAACAAGAGAAGGCGTTTCTGTTATTGAAGAAAAAGCTAACTACGGCACCTATATTGTCATTGCCTGAAGGGAATGATGATTTTATGATTTATTGTGACGCATCAAAGCAAGGTCTCGGTTGTGTATTAATGCAACGAACGAAGGTGATTGCTTATGCGTCTAGACAATTGAAGATTCACGAGCAAAATTATATAACTCACGATTTGGAATTGGGTGCTGTTGTTTTTGCATTAAAGACTTGGAGGCATTATTTATATGGGGTCAAAAGTATTATATATACCGACCACAAAAGTCTCCAACACATATTTAATCAGAAGCAACTGAATATGAGACAACGCAGGTGGATTGAACTGTTGAATGATTATGATTTTGAGATTCGATACCACCCGGGGAGGGCGAATGTGGTAGCCGACGCTTTGAGTAGAAAGGACAGAGAACCTATACGGGTAAAAGCTATGAATATAATTATTCGTACTAACCTTACTACTAAAATAAAGGAGGCGCAACAGGGGGTTGTAAAAGAAGGAAAGTTGAAGAATGAGATACCCAAAGGATCAGAGAAACATCTTAATATTCAGGAAGACAGAACCCGATATAGGGCTGATAGAATTTGGGTACCAAGGTTTGGAGATGTGAGAGAAATGGTACTTAAAGAAGCACATAAAACCAGATATTCAATACATCCCGGAGCGGGGAAGATGTATAAAGATCTCAAGAAACACTTTTGGTGGCTGGGTATGAAAGCCGATATTGCTAAATATGTAGGAGAATGTTTGACGTGTTCTAAGGTCAAAGCTGAACATCAGAAACTATCAGGTCTACTACAACAACCTGAAATCCCGAAATGGAAATGGGAAACATTACCATGGATTTCATTACTAAATTGCCAAGGACTACAAGTGGTTATGATACTATTTGGGTAATAGTTGATCGTCTCACCAAGTCAGCACACTTCCTGCCAATGAGAGAAGATGACAAAATGGAGAAGTTGGCGCGATTGTATTTGAAGGAGGTTGTCTCTAGACATGGAATACTCGTCTCTATTATCTCTGATAGGGATGGTAGATTTGTTTCAAGGTTCTGGCAGACGTTGCAACAAGCATTGGGGACTCGTCTAGACATGAGTACTGCCTGTCATCCACAAACTGATGGGCAGAGCGAAAGAACGATACAAACGCTTGAAGACATGCTACGAGCATATGTTATTGATTTCGGAAACAGTTGGGATCGACACCTACCGTTAGCAGAATTTTCCTACAACAACAGTTATCATTCTAGTATTGAGATGACGCCGTTTGAGGAACTTTATGGTAGAAAGTGCAGGTCTCTGATTTGTTTGAATGAAGTGGGGATAGACAGATTACGGGTCTGGAGGTAATACAAGAAACTACCGAGAAAATCATTCAAATTCAACAACGATTGAAAACCGCCCAGAGTCGACAAAAGAGCTACGCGGACAGTAAAAGAAAAGATATAGAGTTTGAAATTGGAGAAATGGTCATGCTTAAGGTTTCACCTTAGAAAGGCGTTGTTCGATTTGGTAAATGGGGAAACTAAATCCAAGGTACATTGGACCATTCAAGATTATAGATCGTGTCGGATCAGTAGCTTACCAACTGGAGCTACCTCAACAACTCGCGGCTGTACATAACACTTTCCACGTCTCGAATTTGAAGAAATGTTTTGCTAAAGAAGATCTCACTATTCTGTTGGTCGAAATCCAAATCAATGAAAAACTTCAATTCATTGAAGAAACCGTCGAAATACTGGATCGTGAGGTTAAGAGACTTAAGCAAAATAAGATACCGATTGTTAAGGTTCGATGGAATGCTCATAGAGGACCTGAGTTCACCTGGGAGCGTGAAGATCAGATGAAGAAGAAATACCCACATCTATTTCCAGAAGATTCGTCAACACCTTCAACAGCTTAAAATTTCGGGACGAAATTTATTTAACGGGTAGGTACTGTAGTGACCCGAACTTTTCCATGTTTATATATATTAATTGAGATTGATATTTATATGACTAAATGTTTCCAATGTGTTAAGCAATCAAACTTGTTAAGACTTGATTAAATGAAATAAGTTTCATATAGACAATTGATCACCCAAGTTGACCGGCGATTCACGAACGTTATAAAATTGTAAAACTACATGTTGTGGTATATATGGACATATATATATGGTTGACATAAGATTATGATGAGTAAGTATCTCACTAAAAATATTAACAATGTGTGATATACATAAGAAATGAGATTACTAAGTTAAGAAACTCGAAATGATATATATAACGATTATCGTTATGATAACGTCTAATAAATACATATGTATCATATTAAAATATTGATACACTATATTTAATATGATAAAATGATATTTAAATATATCATTAAGTATATTAACAATGAACTACATATGTAAAAACAAGACTACTAACTCAAGAATTACGAAACGAGACTTATATGTAACGATTATCGTTGTAACGATATTTTAATGTATATATCATATTAAGAGATATTCATAAATCATAATATCATGATAATATAATAATTTAACATCTTATTTGATATAATAAACATTGGGTTAACAACATTAATTGAGATCGTTAACTTAAAGGTTTCAAAACAACACTTACATTTAACGAGTAACGAAGACTTAACGACGCCATTAGAATGTATATACATGTTGTGTTTTGATATGTATTCTTACACTTTTGAAAGACTTCAAGACACATATCAAAGTACTTCTACTTAACAAAAATGCTTACAATTACATTCTCGTTCAGTTTCAACAACAATTCTACTCGTATGCACCCGTATTCGTACTCGTACAATACACAGCTTTTAGATGTATGTACTATTGGTATATACACTCCAATGATCAGCTCTTAACAGTCCATTTGAGTCACCTAACACATGTGGGAACTATCATTTGGCAACTAGCATGAAATATCTCATAAAATTACAAAAATATTAGTAATCATTCATGACTTATTTACATGAAAACAAAATTACATATCCTTTATATCTAATCCATATACCAACGACCAAAAACACCTACAAACACTTTCATTCTTCAATTTTCTTCATCTAATTGATCTCTCTCAAGTTCCATCTTCAAGTTCTAAGTGTTCTTCATAAATTCCATAAGTATAGTTTCATAAAAATCAAGAATACTACCAAGTTTGCAAGTTTACTTCCAAGCTTTCTAATCCATTCCAAGTAATCATCTAAGATCAAGGAACTTTTGTTATTTACAGTAGGTTATCTTTCTAATTCAAGGTAATATTCATATTCAAACTTTGATTCAATTTCTACAACTATAACAATCTTATTTCGAGTGAAAATCTTACTGAACTGTTTTCGTGTCATGATTCTGCTTCAAGAACTTTCAAGCCATCCAAGGATCCTTTGAAGCTAGATCCATTTTTCTCATTTCCAATAGTTTTATCCAGAAAACTTAAGGTACTAATGATGTTCATAACATCATTCGATTCATACATATAAAGCTATCTTATTCGAAGGTTTAAACTTGTAATCACTAGAACATAGTTTAGTTAATTCTAAACTTGTTCGCAAATAAAAATTAATCCTTCTAACTTAACTTTTAAAATCAACTAAACACATGTTCTATATCTTTATGATATGCTAACTTAATGATTTAAAACCTGGAAACACGATGAACACCATAAAATCGGATATACGCCGTCGTAGTGAAACCGGGGGCTGTTTTGGTTTGGATAATTAGAAACTATGATAAACTTTGATTTAAAAGTTGTTCTTCAGGAAAAATGATTTTTCATATGAACATGAAACTATATCCAAAAATCTTGGTTAAACTCAAAGTGAAATTATGTTTTTCAAAATGGTCATCAAGATGTCGTTCTTTCGACGGAAATAACTACCTCTTTAGTAATTGACATGTAACTTAAATTTCCGACTATAAACCTATACTTTTTATGTTTAGATTCTTAAATTAGAGTTCAATATGAAACCATAGCAATTTGATTCACTCAAAACGGATTTAAAATGAAGAAGTTATGGGTAAAATAAGATTGGATATTTTTGATCTTTTTAGCTACGGGAAATGTTTAACAAATCTATACAAATCATATCCTAGCTAATTTATATTGTATTATACATGTATTATAATATATTATGTAATCTTGGGATACCATAGACACGTATGCAAATGTTTTGACATATCATATCGACCCATGTATATATATTATTTGGAACAACCATAGACACTCTATATGCAGTAATGTTGGAGTTAGCTATACAGGGTTGAGGTTGATTCCAAAAATATATATACTTTGAATTGTGATCTAGCCTGAGATGTGTATACACTGGATCGTGGATTGATTCAAGATAATATATTGATTTATTTCTGTACATCTAACTGTGGACAACTAGTTGTAGGTTACTAACGAGGACAGCTGACTTAATACAATCAAATCTTTAAAACATAATAAAAATGGTTGTAATTATATTTTGATCATACTTTGATATATATGTACATATTTGTATAGGTTCGTGAATCGATCCGTGGCCAAGTCTTATTTTCGAGGAAGGAAATATTTGTGAAAGTGAGTTATAGTCCCACTTTTAAAATCTAATATTTTTGGGATGAGAATACATGCATGTTTTATAAATAATTTACAAAATAGACACAAGTACGTGAAACTACATTCTATGGTTGAATTATCGAAATCGAATATGCCCCTTTTTATTAAGTCTGGTAATCTAAGAATTAGGGAACATACACCCTAATTGACGTGAATCCTAAAGATAGATCTATTGGGCCTAACAAACCCCATCCAAAGTACCGGATGCTTTAGTACTTCTAAATTTATATCATATCCGAAGGGTGTCCCGGAATGATGGAGATATTCTTATATATGCATCTTGTTAATGTCGGTTACCAGGTGTTAGCCATATGAATGATTTTTATCTCTATGTATGGGATGTGTATTGAAATATGAAATCTTGTGGTCTATTGTTACGATTTGATATATATAGGTTAAACCTATAACTCAACAACATTTTTGTTGACGTTTAAAGCATGTTTATTCTCAGGTGAATATTAAGAGCTTCCGCTGTTGCATACTAAAATAAGGACAAGATTTGGAGTCCATGTTTGTATGATATTGTGTAAAAACTGCATTCAAGAAACATATGTCGATGTAATATATTTCTATTGTAAACCATTATGTAATGGTCGTGTGTAAACAGTATATTTTTTTAGATTATCATTATTTGATAATCTACGTAATGTTTTTAAAACCTTTATTGATAAAATAAAGGTTATGGTTGTTTTAAAAATGAATGCAGTCTTCGAAAAACGTCTCATATAGAGGTCAAAACCTCGCAACGAAATCAATTAATATGGAACGTTTATAATCAATATGAACGGGACATTTCACATAATCCCGGGAACTAGCAAATCCCCAATTCGCATCCAAATCTCCAAAAGCTACCCCATCGAGCCCAAGCGCTCCTACACATCTAGTCTAACGACTAGCTAGCCTTACAATCAAAATACCTGTAAAAAGGTAAACAACGAGAGGGGTAAGCTAACGCTTAGTGAGTGCAATAAGTATACACATGCATATATAATATACCTACTTGCAACCACCTTCTCAATCCCTCTCTGGAGACTCAGCCTCCTCCTACTAAGGCTACCGTCACTGCACCTCCTCCAAATCCTACTCCAGAGACTCAGCCTCCTCCCACTGAGGCTACACCATCCTCTTCTACTTCTACTCAAACGGGTACAACGCCTCAATCTTCACACCACTGGCATATCTCATGTTCCTCGCACTTACACTGAATCTCTTAATGACCCTAACTGGAAACAAGCTATGACTGAGGAGTATACTGCTCTAATTAACAACAGTACTTGGAAACTTGTGCCTCGTCCCTCAGACACGAACATTGTTTGCTCCATGTGGCTATGCAAGCACAAGTTTAATGCGGATGTCAAGAACGATTTTTTACACGGATAGCTTTCAGAGACTGTTTGTATGCACCAGCCAGGGTTTCGGACCCCAGATATCCGGCTCATGTGTGCTTATTGCAGAAATTTTTATATGGCCTTAAGCAGGCCCCTCGCGCTTGGTTTCAGCGCTTTGCAGGGTATGCTCAACGGATTGGTTTCCACCAAAGCCGCTGTGACACCTCTCTTTTTATTTATCATCGGGGATCTGATATAGTATACCTGCTTTTATATGTTGATGATATTGTGTTGACTGCTTCTTCTACAGGTTTACTTCAGCGGATTATTTCTTCCTTACATAAGGAATTTGCTATGATGGATTTGGGACCCTTGAACTACTTTCTTGGGATTCACGCCACTCGTATTGCATCTGGCATGTTCATCTCTCAGAAACAGTACGCTACCGAGATTATTGAGCGGGCTGGTATGCCTACTTGTCATACCTTCCGGACCCCGGGGGAACCGGGTGCCAAACTTACTAGCCATGGCCCTCCTGTTCAGGACCCGACTCTCTATTGGAGCCTTGCTAGAGCATTGTAATATCTCACATTTACTCGATCTGACATCTCATATGTTGTGCATCAGATCTGTCTCTTCATGCATGATCCTCGGGAGCAGCACATGCACGCCCTCAAACGGATTATTCGTTATATTCAGGGAACCACTGAGCTTGGTTTACAGTTATATGCATCTTCTCCCACCACATTGGTTGCCTACTCTGACGTTGATTGGGCAGGTTGCCCCACTACTAGATGATCTACCTCTGGCTATTGTGTTTTTCTTGGTGACAACCTTCTTTCATGGTCATCCAAGCGGCAACTCACGCCATCTCGCTCCAGTGCCGAAGCAGATTATTGTGGGGTTGCTAATGCGATTGCCGAGACTTGTTGGATTCGCAACCTTCTTCGAGAGCTTCATTGTCCTCTCACCTCAGCCGCCACTGTGGTATACTGTGATAATGTGAGCTTAGTCTACCTACCTAATAATCTAGTTCAGCACCAGTGGACCAAGCATATTAAGATCGACATTCACTTTGTTCGTGATCTAGTTGCTCAAGGACAGGTAGGTACCGGTTATACATGCTCCGTCCAGATATCAGTTTCCAACATCTTCATTAAAGGTCTCCCATTCGCTATGAGTTTCGATCGAGTTTGAGCGTCCGACGTACTCCCACTCCAACTGCGGGGGATGTTAGACTATATTATTTATCCATATTATTCTAGTCCATGTATTATGTTTGTTGGGCTTAGCCCATTATTTATTATTAGGGTTTTTAGCTATATATAGCCTCTTTACATGTACTAGTTTTCATTCACAATAATACACATCTATATTACCCTTCGACATGTAGTATAAGTCGATCACTCCTTGCAAGAAATTAAAAGATCATATCTTGAACTAGTAACACATTCATTAATTAGAGGTGTACATCCGATTATCATTAAAATTTTTGAAGATACAAATTGATTCTTCAAAGTGCAGTATACGAAGTGGGAATTAGATAGAGGTTATTTCTTCTCCTACAGGTAGCTCCAAAAGTCTCATTCATGTCCAAGTCTTCAGGCTTCATTCCTTCAGGGACATTCCAGTCAAAATGGTAGAGTAAGTGAGATAGAATAATCTCAACGTTCGCTACACCAAACAAAATGCCTGGACACATCCTTCTTCCGGCCCCAAATGGAAGATACTCCAAATTGTTTCCTGAGAAATCTATACTACTGTTTTCAAACCTCTCGGGTAGAAAACGATATGCATTGTGCCAGCATTCAGGATCCCTTCCAAGAGCCCATGCATTGACGATGACTTTTGTGTAACGACCCCGACAAATCGTCAAGTGACAGCGTCGTCTACATGGGTCCCATCACCTGGTCATAAGTCTTTATGACAACGTTTGACCAAAATATGTCGCCTTCATTTCAAAATAAAGATTGTTTCCAAAGTTTACAAGAATTGTTCAACCAAAAGTTAAGTTACAAGGTTATAAGTACAAATGAAATCTAGACGACACGGTTTAAAGTAAAGTCAAAAGACGCTCCATGAAATGCATGTATACTCGACATCCAATGCAAGTATCAAATAGTAAGCGGAAGCATGTTTCACATATCGTGCAAGCCCTGAGAAAAACATAGAAATCTGTCAACGAAAACGTTGGTGAAATCATAGGTTTAAGTAAGTAAGTGAGTAAAAGTAAGTAAGTCGAACCACAAGGTTTGAAAAGTTGAAATAATAGTAATACATTCTAAAAGTTAATATTCACGAGCACCCAATTATCAAAGCTTAACATTCCATCCATTGTATACCCCATCCATAGTGCTAGAACAAACACTGATTCTCGAAAATATATTTCATCTGTAGACGGTAGCGAACCGTCAAAGATGAGGGTTGTCAACCCATATGGCCATATAACATAAGTTCTCGCTTACACCCGTCAAGTGTAACTAATGATAATCGAATTGAGGATTTTTGTTCTAAACTCGTATGTAGAATGTTTGTTTTCCCGTTCTTGTGTTCACTTAGTTCAAAAGAATCGTTTATGTTTTCTCATCCCAAATATAAGTTCAAAAAGAGTAAAAGTGGGACTATGATCTCACCTTGCGTGCAAGAGTTAATAAAGTACTTCAACAAGTAAACGCGTGCAAAGACAAAGCTAGTCTTGACCTAAACATATAGGTTATATCAATAACGGTAAACACAAACGGTCAAAGATGTTCAATTAGTCCTATGGCTCGTTACAACTCGATTATGTAGCATGTGAATCAATTAGTCAAGTTTCATGCACGATACAAGTAATTAAGCATGTTAGAACGATCGTATAATTGTTTGGTTAAGTTTGACTAAAAGTCAAACTTGGTCAAAGTCAAAGTCAACGAGGTCGGGTCGGGTGTCCGACAATTTTCTCATGATGAGAAGTCATATACGAGCATAATAGTCAAGTTTCATGTTAATCGGAGTTACGGTTAAGCGGGAAACATTTTGGGAGCGTTTAAAGACAAGGAAGTTGGCCTGGGCCATTTGCGCGGTGCGCAATGGGTTGCGCGGCGCGCACCCATGTGCAATACCAGGTCAGAACTCGACCAAGGGAACCATTTATTTGGTTTTTCTGATTTGCGCGGTGCGCAGGTGCACGCGCGGCGCGCATAACCTGGGGAAGTGCTGATTGCAGAAGAAAAAAAAAAATAACTTAAGTAACGAACCAAAACTCATTTTAACATATTTCATGCACCGAAAACACTTAAAACGCATATCATATAACATGAGAAAGGTAATTTGACAAGGAGAATAACTAAACGCATTTACTCAATCAAAACCAAACAACTTATATCAAAATCACCATTAATGCTCATCATTTATTACTCCAAGTTCATAAATGCCATATTATGATTCGGTAAATTAATGCACATGTGTAATACGCCATTTTGAAGATAATCAAGCATACAACACAACTAGACACTTACAATTAACATTGCTAAGCATTTAATGCATCAAATATTCAATTTACTTTTATCAAACCCTAACCCAAAATCATAAAATCAACAATCTTGCTTATGAAACTAATCCATGTCAAACTACATACCAATTTGAAGCTAGTGATGTTAGGAACACAATTAAAACATGAATTTTCATCATCAAATAACATATGTACACCTAAAACTCAAGATTAAACAAGCATTCTTTCAATATGAGCTAGTTACACCAAAATAGCAAGAACAAGCATACAAAACACATAATCATACTAGACTTGAGCCATAGACACTAATTAACAACCTTTTAACTCAAGAACATGAATTTAAAGAAATCTAGTGATTTAGAAATGTTACCCAAATGTGATGAAATTGGTACCAAATCGAAGAGGATGAAGAGAGGATCACGAATATATAATTTGTTTTGATGTTTGATTGCTTGAATGGAAATAGATGATGAATTTAGTGAATGGGTGTTTTGAGTTCAAAAATGGTGGAGAGAAAAGAAAAAAAGAAAGTGGGAGGTGAAATGAGTGGATAAGAGGAGGTGTTGACCATTTGACCTAGTCAAATGTTTGGCACCTTGGCGAAACTAGTCCCTCAAGTTTGTTGTCGGGTGCGGGAATTAACCAAACGAAATATTTAACTTCACGAGAGTACGGGGGACGTTATAATCCAATAACGAAAATATTTTAAGAATGTAGCTAAAAGAGGATACGAATCGAGATGCTGAGGATATTAAATAAATAAAAAAAAAAGACGGCGTTAAAATAATTTAACGGAAAAATGCGGGATGTTACATTTTGTTTTTACGGGTATGACATATCCGTTGATCTCACAACTTTCCCTACATTCTCTAGGAAGCAATAACGGTGCAGCGGGATGCAATCTCATAGTTTCTTTAATTACCATCTTTACATACTTAAGTCCTTGAAAAGCAGTTTCTCGTAATGGCTTTCTATTGAAAACTTCTCGCACTTCTTTTTGTGCTTTTACTAACACTTCAGGGTTCCTTAGAATTTCAGACATGGCCCATTCCAAAGTTGCCGAACAAGTTTCAGTTCCGGCTGAAAAAATATCCTACACATGCAAGAGTACAGCATTTATATAATTGTGGTAACATATTGAATTAACTTACGGCCATTCAAAAATCAAAAATAAAAATTTGATATAACTCACCGTGGATGATTAGAGGATTATCTAGAAACTCTTTGCATTGTTGTAAGTTGTTACTTATCTATACATTAAGAATGTCCCATATACTACCCCCTCTATCCTTCGTTTTTTGATGTCTCATTAATTATTCGGTTTCATAAGTAGATAAAAATAATGAAAAGAAGTTCTTTTATGCCTTTAATGTATGTAAGTAAAATAAAAGGATACGTAGAAAAAGTAAAGGGTAAAACACTAAAGCTGACAAAAAAATTCAACCTAAAAATAATGTTTCTTGACTGTGTGATTTTTGTCTATTTTGTTTTGTCTGTGGGCATTAAATTTGGGACAGAGGGAGTATGTTAATTGCAATTCAATTTGTTTTCTTTCATTATAATTGCAACCAATTGAGCATGTCAAGTAAAACATGTAATTGGATAAGGTTTTCCTTTGACTACCAGGAAAAGGGAAATATTTTCTACTCTATGCGACCTAATCAGGTTATCCATGACAGTTTCTGGTCCTTTTTTCCAGGCCACCTCAGTATATGTGAATATGTTGCTAGTGAGGTTTGAATATGAGAACTCATTAAGCATAACAACAAAAAAAGAAAACTGTTTAATTCATAACTTGAGAAGTCTTAGATATATACTTACCAATATCACTGCTTTAATGTTATCTGTTGTGATAGGAAACTCTAGATCGCCGCTATCTTTAAGTCTAAAAAGAATATCAAGCAAATCTTCCTTATCAATGTCGACGTCCTTGACCCCTTTAATATTTTCCTTGTCCTTTTCATGTTCTGCAATTACGCTATTAAGGATTTTGTCAAGATTTTGGTGGATTTTTGCCAACTTGGAAGTCGTCCTTGTAACATTATGAAGAAATTTATAGGATGGAAACAAATCAGCTACATCAAATCCTCCAGCTACGTCAGTAAGACCCTGTAGCATTTGAACTAGTAAATCTTGATCTTTGGGTATCTTTCCAAAAGCAGCTCTAGAAGTTATTGTATTCGTCAACGTAAAAATCTTTTCTGTAAGATTAATAGGTGATCCTGAGGACGACACAATCGATTCTATCATAAACTTGACTTCTTCTTCTCGAATATAAGAAAATGACTGGACTTTCTTGGCACTAAGAAGTTCTAAGGTGCAAATTTTCCGGAGTTGTCTCCAATAATTACCATACGGAGAAAATCCGATGTCGCTGTTGTTATACATTATGATCTTACCGGCTTGAATTTCAGGCCTATTTGCAAATGCAAGATCGTTCTTTATCATAATTTCTCTGGCCACTTGAGGTGATGAAATAATCAATGCAGAAACTTCACCAAGTTGAAGATGCATTAACGGACCATGTTTTCGAGCGAGGTTTCGAAGGACAACATGTGGTGGTTGTCTACTTACCATAGAAAATATGTTTCCAACAAGTGGTATTTTCCATGGACCCGGTGGTGGGAACTTTGGTTCAAAGTTTGGTCTTTTTACTATGATTAGTTGTTTGATCATGAAGAATATAGTTACAAATATAAGTAGGAGTGAAAACGAGATTTGGAACTCCATTAGAGAAAAATAGAAAGAAAGGTGAAATGGCTTTACCTTGTTATCTTGTTCAAGAGACGGCATCTTTTTATAAGCAAAACATCAACATGGGATTCTTTTTTTTCTAGATTTTTGGTCATTAAGTTTTCACTGTCTTTTTTCATTAAGATAACATCAATCACCCCCTTCCAAATTTCTTGTCATGTTATGGTATTTCAAACCTTAATTGATATGCATTATTCCAACATTGATCCTCCTAGAGTTCAAGTACCTTTTGTGTATTTATACGTCCACTATGTAAATGTGTTTTAAGAAACGTCACTAAATTCACTCCACCAATAATCACACTCTCTACCAATGAACACTATCATCTCCACAAAAATTTCCTTTGATCGACCGTAACACTTGATTAGGGACAACCTGAAATCGAATTCTATTATGGGGTGAAAATAGTATTTTTGTAATTTTACGTCAAATAATTTATTACTGTACAAAGTAACAACATATTTGCATGTGTGTCCAAAGTAGAAACGATGGTGGAGGTTATAACTTCATAGTTTTACGCAATAAAGTGTCGTATAATACTACTCCTATTTATTTATTTATATTTATTTATATTTATTTACAAGGGTTATTTGTGTAAATTACATCAACTAATTTACTACGTTGTAATATATTGTTTGTCCAAAAAACGGTGGTGCAGGTGATAGATGTTTTCCAAAGAAGAAACGGTGCGGCAGCCTGCAGGTGATATTTCGTCGTTTTAGGCAATAAATTGTGGTCTGATATTATTAGTAACATATATATACACACAAGGTTATTTGTGTTAATTATATCAAATACTCCATATATATTTGTTTGTCCATAAAAAAAATGTGCTGCAGGTTATATTTGTTTGTCAAAAAAGGAATGGTGGTTCAGGTTAAGCTTGTTGGAGCTAATTGGTTAGAGTGTGTCCCATATAGAAATGTGAAATAAATAAATTCTTATATATAAGTTTAAGGGAACTTCCTTCTATCACCAATTGGTTCTAAAGTACTTTTGAGCTTATATGTTGTACATGTTGCTGGACCTAAATTGATCTGACAAGTGGTATCAGAGCAAGTGGCACAAGTGTAATCATTGTAGCAACAGTAGTTCAAATCAGGCTGACTTTGGACGTGACCATGTCTGCTAAAATTGTGACTAAAATTTATTGTTATATAAATGATCATCATATAGTTCATCATATTATATTACATTCAGGGGCGGAACTTAGTTATATCCGGAGGGGGTGCCCGCCCCCTCCGGATTTGAAAAAAAAAAAAAAATTACACTAAATTTTTTTTTTTTTACTAACAAATAAGGTTTTTTTTAGTGTTTACCCTCCTGGAATTGAAACTTTTATTAAATTTTTACATTCGCTCCACCTGTGTCCGGGTTCAAGTTCCTCCTGGCATTGAAACTTTTATTCAACTTTTATTAGTGTTTGATCAACATTTAATTCCTACATATGCTTTTAAGTTAAAGGTAGGATTTGGGAGGTCAGTCTCTTTTTGGCATGATCCTTGGATCAGTGACGATATTTTGAGACCCCGTTATTATCGTTTTCATTTGGATAGTGACAACAATGGAAAGGCTGATAAGTTTATTAACGGGTTGTGGAGTTGGAGTTGGAATCGTGACAACATAGACGTTCGAAATGCTTTGGCTTTACCTCAGTTGTTAGGAAAATTAAAGGACTTTCACCTATATGAGATTGATGATTATTGGAAATGGACATGTAATTCTGATGGTATGTATTCTGTCAAGTCTGCTCGAGCATACATACATAGGAAAAACCTTCCTTCGTCGCAGTTGGGTACATCGTGATTCAACTATTTACCAGGTAAAGTGAATATTTTCATATGTCGTCTTAATTTGGATAGACTACCTCACCGATTAAAGTTATTAAAGAGAGGCTTGGAGATTGAATCGATTGCTTGTGTGTTGTAATTAAGGTGTTGAAAGTTTGACTCACGTCTTCTTTCAATGTCTTTCAGACTTGTCGATTAATTGGTTTATGGTTGAATGTACATATTTCCGAATGTGTCATCTTGGGCAGAAATTCTTAGTTGGATTGATTCAGGTTTTAATTCGACGAATGCGTGTACAAGAGTTCAAGCAATAAGTGCAGTGACTTTGTAGGTGATTTGACGGTATCGAAATTGCAAGTTTTTTTTAGCGACAAGTCAATGAAAAAGTGTTTTATCTTTGACTCTGTAGACGGATTTTTGGAACTTAGATCAAACGTATACTCTATCCAGAGGAGCAAATCACTAGACAAAGATTATTCGAATAAACTAGGACTTTCGGGATCGAAGTATCAAACCTACAAGAGATTAGATCGACACCTAGAGTTGCTATTTGTGTTGGGTATGATATGGAACAATTACAGATGGTTTAAGAACGGCTATGGTATGTGTAGTGTGTGTAACATATCAATGAAACCCGTAACGTGTATTTATAGTATTTGCAGTGACCCTAGATCGATGGTCAGAGACCCTCGATCGATGCTCTCTCACCCTCGGTCGATTGTCTTGACAGTCGATCGATGATCACAATTATATAACAACGAAATACGATTAACATCAAATATCCATTGTACGATTACATAAATGTCCAATGACTGAATTAAAACATTACATAGAGAATAGAACCGAGGATATGTCCAATTAGATTTTACTATTTTATTTAGCCTGGTATAGGGTAAATTTTTTTTCAATTGAAACTCTTGGCTTAGTTTCCCTTTGTAATACTCTTCTAGCCCCTTCATAGAGAGCTTTTTGTTTGTTTAATATATTTCAACATTCTGAAAAAAAAATCAACCTATGTAATTAAGTCTATATATTGCATTCATTTTTTTAATTGTTCTTGCTACTTATTTGAAGATGATCAATTCAATACTAAAAAACCTACGTAAACCGTTTAAATCTAAATTTTGGAATGGGGTAAGCAAAATATTTTACTCTAAATTATTATTACTACACACCTTCTATTAGCACAACAAAAGACTTTACCCTGATCGGTCCACGTGTCTATTTCCCCTCACAAACTTCACTATTCACGTTTTGGGATTTTTTTTAAACAATCGTCACGTTTTGGGGTTTTTTTTTAAACAATCGCACGAAACAAATAGAGCAGAAAGTGAAATCGCCATCTCCTGCACCCTTCTCATGTTCAGCCATGCCTTCTCTCTCACATCCTTTCTTCAATGAATCGCTACTGACTCATAATAACTTCTCTTCCCTACCTTCTTCTTTTCATTATTGCTAGCACCCAATTTCTTCATTCTCAACAAATTGGTCCAAAAGTATTCTACAGTCGATTCACTCTCGTCTCTCTGCTACAGACCCACTTCCACGAACAGTTCCCCTTTGAACGATTCCAACCATGCAAAATCCTTACACTAACTCGCTTTACCTTCGTTCTTCTTTTCTATTTCCTTTCCACCGAGTGCAATTCTGCCGATTGAAGCGTTTAAAGATGGTGTAAGGTTATTTCTTTGGTGTAAGGTTAGGTTTCCCTTTCTGTTTGGGGTGTTATTTACTTTTATTTATTTAATGTTCTATCTTTCTCATACCCCACACATGCAGGATTGAGTATTGTTATTGTTGTTGTAATGTTCTATCTTTTCATTCATTGAAAGCACCAATTGCCATTTTGTTTCCATCGATTACGATTTCTACCGATTAAAGGAAATTGAAGATTGTTTACGGTTAGGTTTTTATTCATTTTGTTGTTATTCTTTTTTTGGCTAATTGGTTTACGTCGATGCTGTCGGTGTTGAATTCAGATGCTTTCTTGATTTGTTATCAGGTTGGTGGCTTTCATACTTTGGATTTGCCCAGGTATTAATCATCAATTTTCAGGTATTTTTTTATAACAACCATTAAAACCAGCTTAAATTGCCATTAAATGATAACAGAAATGGGGTTATATGTGGTAATGTCACTTTAAGTTAAGGTTGTGAAGAAGAATGAGGTGTGGTGATGATATTGAATGAAATTAATCTCAAAAGGTTGAACTGCCATACAGTGAATAGAGTTTAAGGAATTGATCCAGGAAAGAAAAATTAGTAAAATAGGAAAATAGCAAAGCCCCACAATCAATAGGACAACTACATAACCTAATCTAAGATTCACATAGGAACAAAGAGGGCTGCGAATTTGACATAAGTTTTACAATGACTTACTTAAATTACTTTACAACTTGATTCAGGTTACTTTTAGTATTTTATATGTTTTTTGCTTCTACCTTCAAATTTGGTTTTTGAGATCACATGGTTTCGATAATTTATAGATAGTGCTAACACCATTTTCTGTTAATAGATACTTCTTGAAGGGAACTTAAACATGAAAATGTTTGCAGGATAACTTGGCAAGTCTTACATCATTTGAGCTCATATGGGAAACTCCTAAATGTGTAGTCTTGTTTACTACAACAAAGACGTTCGATGGTTGCGTGACAAAAAACTATATTTCCTATTTGATATGCAGTTCAATTGTCAGTATATTTTCACATTTTGACGATTATAAGGGGTAATTTCAACCCACTTTATATATACATGTCAATTTGGATCTTGATTTGTTGATAATGGGTATGGGTATTGGTGAATGAGGTTAATAAAGAATATTAGATGTAAATGGAATCGATTAAATGATAATAACTACTTAACTCATTTTACATGATCAAATTACATTGTTTAGATATGATAACTGTAGCTTATTATAGATTAGAGGTAATAACTACTTAACTCATTTTTCAAATATGATTCATGGTGCATGATACATGGTGCCGGGTCCAACCTTAGAATCGACTAGTGAACGAACTTATTACTACTAATATGCTTTCAAAGATGTTCACTATTTTTTATTATGATTTCAACTAACTAACATCTATAGAAGTAAAGTGAATGCATACATGTACATGGTTGATAGTGTAGCATATTTGGGGTAGTAAAATGTGTGGAGTGGTAAGGGCCTCAAATGGCAGCCGTGTATGTATATGCTGATTTTGTGATGTACTTTGCTTCTTTAATAAAACAAAATAGTCCTCCGTAAGTAATATTTTATCTTATCTAAAGGTTTTGTTGTAACATTTGAGTTCCTAAATGCATCATTGAATTACTTTCAAAGCACAAATAGGAAATTTGATGCATAAAACTTATTTCTATATTCATTACTTTTATGTAACTTTATATTAGACCTCATGACATAGGAAAGACCCTTGAGGCAAAAGTCTATCAAAAATGGGTTGCCAGAAATCCACCAAACCAAACTCTCGCTGCCTAATGTTGCATGCTATTGGATGAAATGGTAAGGTTTATCAAGTTCATTTGCTAATTTTCATACAAACTTTCAATATTGTTATACAATGATTTTAGTGTAAAGGAATAATATCCCCAAAGTGGAGATCGAAAAACTACTCATGTATCTATGATTTACATTTATTTATCAGATTGACCGATGATATAATGTGCATACCTATAAGCAAGTAAAAGTTCAATAGGTTACAATGAATATACTCTCTGGAAGTTTATATCATCTTCAATCTTTCTTCTACTTGATGTTAACTTGAGTATTTTTTTTTCCTGCATCTTGGTGTTTTATTTTGTTTCCGCTCTTTTGCTCTATTAGATTTTCTGTTGTCACTGATGTTGGATTTTGCGATAGTGTGTGCATTTGTAGAGGCTTCGTAGTAATTAACTAATAATTCACATTCACATCAAACGTTATACATCTTATAAATAAAAATGTTGCAAGTGTCGTCTTATGGTTCTATTTACGTGATTTTATCATATTTATCCCTCCTAAACCCATAAATTACTTATTTCTCCAAAATACAATATTTCAATGCATAAAATACAAGGATTTTACTTCATATTTGGGGATATGTGTAATTTAAAAGTTTATGAAGGGGAAATATAGAGTTGGCTCTCCATATTTTTACTATTTTAATGTTTTTACTATCTTAATCATATTGCAGGAATAGGATGAAACAAATATTGCGATCATAAGACGGCCTATGTGTGAGGTAAAAACCAGGTAAACTCCACATTTTTTTTTTTTTTTTTTGCAATAATGTCATGTTTATGCTTTCCTTTAAGTCATCCAATGACATACTTATTTTTTCAATTGATTAGTCAATAATGTTGAGGCTGTTTGTTACTCTTAATGAAAGTTGTTCCAGAGCTGCAACCAAACCACCACCAACAACTATCGGCAACAACAGCAGCAACTTCTCCTTTATGTAAACTTACTTAAATGTTAGCAGTATGTTATGTAGCATTTAAAATATTGAGACGCAGGATAGAGCTAATCACTCTCGTAATGGCGTAGTCTTAAGATTCCCTCATTTGTTCATCATGCACATATTCTTAAGAGTCCCTCATTTCCTAAGAAAAACTTTGTATGATGAATAGCCATCGAAGCAATCGCAGACAATTCTTAGCAGCGAAGCACGTGCCCCTCATCTTGTTATAACCACGTACAAAGTAAGTGTTTACATTTGATAAAATATTTGATGATTTTGAATCCAAAATTTTGAATGATTCACTTTAAACAAACTTATTTTATTCATTTTGGGTTGGGTTTGTGCATGAATGTTTAATATTGGATTTTAAAATGTCCTATTCAAATATCAAACGAATCAAAATCAAGAATAAATTGATTTGAAATCATATATAGTTTTTGTGTAATTCGCCTTTCAAATCTGAAAATTGGCCCCAAATTATTTAATTTTTATTAAGATTGTCAACAAAAAATGTTTATTATTAAGAGTAATTAATATAATCTTATAAAATTACTCTGATAGTTCTTATGTCTTTGAAATTATACAGATCATCTATCACTATCTATTTTTATTAAGTACACGGGGTTAGTCGAATTTAGCGAGCCTAAAAAGAATCTGATAACTCTAATTATCACTCACTGCACAACAACTGGATTAATCACAACAACACGCAAAGATGGTGATTCAAATAAATGCAAGAAACATAAAGAACAAAAGAATTCAATGTGATTATATCCAAAATTTCTATTAGTTTAATCTATGACCGAATAGAGAGAGTCCTATTAAAATTTCGGAGGTGTTACGGTTACAAATTACAAGAGGCCAAGGGTTTAATTTATAGGGAGTACAAAATAAGGAAACAAAAACCGTCGATTTTTTGTCCACGCAAAATGTCGCGTTTTGCGACCTGACCTCACCTCACAAAACGCGAGGCCTTATTTCTTCGAGACTTCAACCTGCTCGATCATCTTTCTCACATTTTGACCATGTTGGTCGTGTCTGGAGATTTTGTTCACAAATCTACAACCCTCAACAATCTCCCACTTGGAGATTTTTGGACAAAACCCAAAATTTTGCTCACCATCTTGACTTCATTAAACCTACCAATCTATACCGCCAAGAAAATTTGGGACACGCACATTCCAAACACACGAGCTGACAACTTTCGATAACGAGCATTACAACTACACTCGCCAACATGTAATCAACCATCTCAATTGTAAAACCTTAACTTCAAAACATCCCACATCAACAATAAATTACTTGACTAGAACTCCTTTTGAAATACCGCCGAATAAGCTACCCGAGACACGCCGGACTTCCACACCGTGAGAATTGAAGGAAGACTTTCGACACCCAAAATATTGAGCTGTAACCTAATATCTGTTTCTCGCCTGGGAACAATAAAACTCTCTATATTTGGCAATCATCTCACTACTTTGTGAGATACCAAGGGACCCGACTCTAATAACCCCATCACTCAAGTTATCCTTCTGTACGAAACGTCATCTACTCGATCTATCTCTCCAACAAAGAATAGACCACCGGGTAGATATGTAACACCGTACTTTTTTTAAATATCAAGTAATTAAAGCAACCATTATATATGTGTGTGTGTGTGTGTGTGTGTGTGTGCATATATGTATATGTATGTATGTATTATAACATGTCAATAAAGTACATTACTACAACAATCCAATGTTAAGTTTCGAAAACAATTATTAACATAAATACAGACATCAGAATTTGGACGCGTAATACAAATACTAATAATCTTTTCTTGTCTCTATCATGCAAAACAAACTAATTTGCAAAAGGAGAAAATGTGGGGATTAGCACGAAGCTAAGTGAATGAAATGTCATAACCGATAAGAATGTACAACATCAAGCATTAAAGCTTTACTAACATTTCAGGATAAGCATACAAGCAAGATTAACAAATATTAAAAGAGGATTGGTGTAATGACCCGGAATTTTCCGACCAAATTATACTTATGAGATTAATATTTACATAAATTAAACCATACCAACATGATAAGCAATCCAAATTGTTGAGACTTGTGTTTTTGAAAAGAGTTTTACAAAACGTTTGACCGTCCAATATGACCGATGATATCACGAACTATATAACATACGATAATTATACGTTTGTGTATACATATGTATTTATATATATTTAACATGATCTGAGGATGGTTTAACATCTCATTGTGTACTAATGACAATGAGTTATAAGTATATTTTGAAACTACTAACTTAAGTTTTCAAAACGATAACTATACGTAACATTCTTTGATATATACTTATAATCTATAATGCTTATACATGTATCGTATATATAATGTATTTAATCACTTTTTAAGAACTTAAATACATAAAACAATATAAGTATATTCACAAAAAATAGCTATATTTGAATTCTCGTTCCGTTTCCTCAAGAATTCTATACGTATATCTAGGGTATATGTACCCGTATCATACCCAGCTTCTATACATATTTACTATTGGTATATACACATCAAATCAACATCCTAATCAACATTATTACTGCCCTAGATATGAGGTAACTAGAATTTGCCAAGTAGTATGAATTATTAGTAAGAAAACAAAATTAGGAATCATTTTCTTTCTTTATAAACTAAAAACGTTTTTATAAATGAACACCATTTCTTCACTCCATTTTCTCATACCTACACCCTCATTTCTCTCTCAAAATACTCCTAACTTCATACTTGATCATCTCCAAGCATTTTTCCCATCATTTAGCTTCAATTACAAGCCTTAAACACCATAAGAAAACTCTTTCAAGAACATATCAAAATAATCACCCATTTGAAGAAGTTTACTTCCAACCTTTTGATCTAACTCCACCACTCTTTGATTTCAAAATTATTTCTTATCTTTTGCAGTAACTTTGTCTAAGTAACTTGAGGTAGTAACCTTGTTCATAATCTTATTCAATTCATATTCATATAGCTATCTTATTTTGTGATATAAAATTTTAACAACAAGAACATAGTTTGAATAATTTCAAACTTGTTCGCAAACTAAATAGATCCTTCTAACTTGAATTTTAAAACACTTAAAGACCTGTAATATATCATAATGATATGCTAACCTAACAAGATATAACTTGGTTTTACAAAGAACATCTTAAAAACTGAATCTACGTCGTCGGAGTGCAACCGGGGGCTGTTTTGGGTTGGATAATTAAAAACCATCTTGAACTTTGAAATGGAAGTTCATGTTCTGGAAAAATGATATTTCTTATGAATATGTTAACACATAAAAATTTCATGGTTTAACTCAAAGTGTAAGTATTTTTAGAAAAATGATCATTAAATGTTGTTTTTATGATGAAAAATGATCACTTTCATAAGTTTCACCAAAGTTTGACCTATAACCTATGATTTCGAATACAAACTAAGGTATTTTCAGTTCATATTCTTAAACTTTGACTCGATCCAAGGAAGTGGCAAGTTGAACCAACAAAAACGGAGTTGTAATGAAGAAACTACGACTAAAACAAGATTGGGTATCCGAAGCTAGTTTAGCTACGAAAATATTTGGAGAAAAAGTAAATTAATCATATCTTTTCTAATTAATATGATATTTTATATATAATTACTTATGATTTGATTTTATATATTTCAGGACCACCCGTAAACAACACGAGAAGATTAACCATAAGACCTCATGATTGTACGCAACACGTCATTTGACAACACGGTACTTTATGTACGCAACACGTCATTTGACAACATGGTACCATGGGTCGAGATTAATTCTGATCAATACGAATACGATGGGGTCTTTATTTATTTTATTTAAGCAACTAATTGTGGACCACTAACATCGGACTGCTAACTACGGACTAAGAAACTATTAAAAGTATATATATATATATATATGTAACGATTACTTAAAAAGAAAATATGTTGATATATTATATATATGGTTAGGTTCGTGATATCTATCGGAGACCAAGTCGAATTAAATACCTTCAAGGCAAAAGTGAGTTTCATTTGCTCCCTTTTTAATTGCTTTTGCAATATATATTTTTGGGCTGAGAATACATGCGCTGCTTTTATAAATGTTTACAAAATAGACACAAGTACTTAAAAATATATTCTACGTTGAGTTGTACCACTGGCATATTTTCCTGTAGCTTGGTAACTACTATTTACATGGGTATTGTAAACGCGAATCCTGTTGATAGATCCATCGGGCCTGACAACCCCAACCGGACTGGACGACCAGTATTCAATGGTTGCACAGTACTTCGTTTTGGAGTGTAGTGAGATTTCATAATAAAGGGAATATGCGACGTTGATTAAATGTTAAGTATGGTTACCAAGTGCTCAACCACTTAGAATGCTTTACATACACTTGCGAGTGTATTATGTTTACGATTATGAAATCTTGTGGTCTATTAACATATTGAAATGATTGTTATGATAAACCTATGAACTCACCAACCTTTTGGTTGACACTTTAAAGCATGTTTATTCTCAGGTACGAATTAAGTCTTCCGCTGTGCATTTGCTCAATATAAGGACATTACTTGGAGCCGATCATCGCAATGGGACCAAATGTTGATGGCTTCGTCCAGGTGGACTAGGACGGGTTCTTTCAATTGGCGACCTGTACGAGGCCTACAGCTATTCATACAGTAACAGTTGAACCCATCCACATCCGACTAGGTTGACCTCTTTCTATCAAGGCTAACACACGACGGATTAACAACTTGTCCACATAAATAGTATACATCATCACAACATACATTACAATTATCATACAACTTAACAATATGAAAAACAATATAAAGGCCACCTATTCATGCATACTAGGTATTCAACATAGCAACAATCTCACAACCTTTACTCTATACTAGTATCCAAAAGGATAGTCCCACTCACCGATTTACAACTGATATCGGCTAAAAAGTCACGTTTTCACCCCGGTATTAAGGCCCAAAAACAAGAAAGATTCGAACTTTGTCGGAAAATACCCACTTCATCGGTTAGAATTGAAGAACAAGTAATTACGAAGACGGTGCAAAAAGAATCAAGAGAATCAGAGCTAAAACGAAGATTCTAGAGCGAAAACGGTGAAGGACGAGAAATCAAGTTACGATTCAGGGAATTCAGCTGACCAGGCAAGCCAAACGGCCTGCCAAACGGCCTGCCAAATGGCCAGGACAAACGGCCCTTGCAAATGGCTTGGCTTGGCAAACGGCCCCTGCAAACGGCCCCTGCAAACGGCCTGCCAGCCGTTTGCAGGGAAAAATTAGGCTTATTTAAAGGGTTTTTGTCATTCATTCCAACACACACTTCAATTCACTTCTTTCTCTCTCTTGTATAATATTAGTCATACTTTCAAGGTCTTCGACTCCGTGCGGGAAACCTAGTACCCGGAGAAGAACGCCGAAGATTGTACTAGGAGCGGTCTGGAGTCTTGAAGTTGTCACTTTTGTATTCGAAACCCGTTTAATCTACTGATACTTCTATCCTTTATCTTTATATAATGTCTTCTATCATTATGGTCTGTGATATTGTTGCCATGATTAGCGAGTAGTTATCTTTAATGTATGCTATGTTGTAAGCAGTTATAATGTCAAAATAATGTTATGGTTTGTGTATGTTGTTGAAATGCTTTCCGATTATGCTTTAAACTCAATCGCTTTTCCAACTAATAGAATGTAGTTATTGGATCTGTTATTGGGAAGTCGCGAACCCCGATTCAGAGTACACTATCTATGTCACCCCTTGGTAAGAGAAGTCTATCGGATACAACGTAAGATCGACTAAGGCACACCAGTTGTAGTAAGTCTATCGAGCTTTGGAATCCGACTGAGGACTCTTTCGTAGTGAAACATCTGACTAGACTCTTAGTACATTGTCGGTCCCAGACCATGCTAGTGTAGTCACCAAGCATATAAACTTCGTACGTGCATGCTGAAGCACAGAGGTTGTTGTAAGTTGTACCTCTGCTAAGTAAGGCCATGGAACTCGGTCAGTGTTGATTAGTACACTGCACCATAATGCGGTCTCAAGCATTGCACCCCGCTTGAGGGATTCTTAGTTAATTAAGGAACTGTTTGTTTAGACACATAAAGGATTGGACCGTTAGGATAACCGAACGTGTTCATGGAAGCCAGCTTGACTTGGCCATGGTGTTTTTTATGGTTGAACTTTTTTTAAGGGCCTAAATATCTTTTAAAACCAATCATTAACGAAAGCATTGAAACACATCACATCTCTCGGATACGGTAAACCATGTATTCTATTACGCTTAAGAAAGTTTAGACCTTTGTGGAATGTTAATACGTCACCCAACCGAGTCGCTCAATTGGATAAGCCGTCTGAACGTGTATGCCTGTAGTCAGACTGCACGGGCGTCGAGGGTAAGGGACGTTGCTGTCTATTCAGAATCTTCAAGCCTATCGCAATTCCCAGTGACATGTCTTATGATAGGGGCGTTTAGGACCAGTGTAATGAATACAAGGCCTCTGCCTATTCATGAGCCAGCATTCCATAATCTCGGCAGGATAACTGATGAAATCATAGTATGCACTTACTTTAACCTTATCTGAATTACGAATTTTATCGCATTTACTTTATCTGTTTTATAAATTAGAAAATCCCAAAAACTAAGTAACCACTACTCCTTCATAACTATCTTAGGCTTAAATATAGGTTCGATTCTACTGATATCTCAAAAATACGACTCTAGGTCATACTTCCCTTACTCATACTAAGGAGTAGTATGATTTAGGCCGGTACCACCTCTTGGTGGTTGATTCTGACGTGTTGCGACCTAACGACATCGCACAAATAAAACCATCTGTTTCGGCTATATCAAGAGGGAAGCTAGTTTTTGGCGCCGCTGCCGGGGAACTGGTATCAGACAATACTGCTCTCTATCAAACTTATTCACAAGCATTTAGTGGTGTCTAAGAAAGACAATTATACACGGACTTGGTTGTTGGATTTTCAAAACAGTCTCCAATTATATTGGGACCAAAAGGATCCTGCCTCTCCGTAATCGGCCTGGCCACTTGGTTTGTTGAATAGTTCGTGCGGAGCTCTGTTATCGAAATACCAGGAGGGAATCAGTAGCCAGAACCAAAAAAATATTCAACCATAGGATAGTTAGTTAAAATTAGATTACTTTAGAATTAGACTACCTTAGATTAAGACTACCTTAGACTAGCTTAGCTTACCTTAGATTACTTTAGAAATTTAGTTTATCTGCTTAAAATTAAAAAAAATATGGCATACCCAGTGTATGACCCAAACCCGATGTAGACCAGGGCCGTTGTTATTCGTACCTATCCAGACGCAATAATCTCTAAAGCACGCAAGGAAGCACGAATCAGAAATCGAATGGCGTTACACGTTACTTTAGCAGAAAATACCAAACCCTCGATTAAAGGTCGAGGAGGACCGATCAGATTTCCAGAGATTCAAGGACACTCATTCGAGTTAAAACATCACATCATCCAGCTCATCCAGAATAGCTGTCAGTTTCATGGATTACCGAATCATGATCCTAATTCTCACCTTAATAAATTCATATATCTTTCGAACTCCTACAAACAGCCAGGGATAGGACAAGATATAGTCCGGCTATACTTGTTTCCCTATTCTCTCACTCATCATGCTCAAACCTGGTTCGAAGGACTGGAAAAAGATTCCATCACGTCATGGACGGAGATGGCTACTAAATTCCTAACCAAATATTTTCCTCCTTCTAAACAAACCAAACTAAAGAATGACATCATTAACTTCAAACAAAGTTATGATGAATCTCTTTACACTGCATGGGAACGATTCAAAACCCTGCTGAAGTAATGCCCTAATAACCAGCTAGAACGGTCAGCCCAAATCTGTACCTTCTACAATGGTCTTACGGTAAACCATAGGACGACGATCGATGCAGCAGCTCAAGGGAATCTGATGAACCATACCGCAGACGAAGCATGGGAATTGCTCAAGAACATGACAATGCATCATCATAACTGGAACAGTGGTGAAACAACTTCATCATCTGCCCCACTCTCTGCACTTAACAATCAAACGGAGGCCATTAAATCCCTTACGGATAAAATGGAATCTCTCGCTAAACAACTCGGAGAATTGAAGATGCAGCCACAGAAGGTCAACCAAGCTCAGGCTTGTGTTAATTCTACCAACCCGCAACCCACTGAAGAATATCAAGTTGAGTATGAAAACCCTGACGATTCTGTCTGTTACGTTTAATACCCATCTCGTCCACCAAATCCCGGATTCAATCAACAACCTAGGGTTAATCAATTCCAGCGAAGCAATCAGTCTTTTCGCTATCGCTACCCACCTTATCCAGCCCAACAATCTCAATTGACCTACGATCAACCACTTCCACTCACTGGTCCACCATTCGAGGAAAATTCCCCTACCACCCAGATTACAAAAGCAACTAACCCCACTCTCAGAGCTGATGATCAGTTGACTCAGTTCATTCAAGGACAACAACAGCTAAATTAGAGAACTGCAGCCAGACAAGATCAGACGGAGATACTAATGAGAAATCAATTGGCTCTGCTCAAAAGTCTAAAAATGAAGCTCGGATAGTTATCACAACCCCTTGAAACCCGACCGCAGGGAAGGTTACCAAGTAATACTATCCAAAATCCCCACATAGAGGAAGCAAAGCAAATGGATTCCATAATCCCATAGGAAGAACCACGGAGAAGGTCAGCTAGGCTCAAGAACAAATTGACATATACTCAGAAGCTGACCCCTGCAACTCCAGTTCGTGTACCCTATCCTGGAAGGCTACAGGAGGAACCATCCAAGCTTGATTCCTTCAAACTTGATGGAAGATTCCTGGACACTATGTCCAAAGTCCCCAACCAGAAGAGATACATCTGAAGGCTTCTCTCTACAAAGGATAGGATACCCAATTCTAACAAAATTCCCCTGAGTGAAGAATGCTCTGCATTACTCAGAAACTCTCTACCACTAAAGCTAGGAGATACGGGCCGATTCATTTTCCCGTATTCGATCTACTAATCTGGAACCATCCATGCACTAACAGATTTAGGAGCAAGTATCAAACTAATCCCCTACTCTCTCTACAAGAGATTAAGGTTAGGAGACTTGTCACCAACTAAAATGACAATCCAACTTGCCGATCACATAATTCGATATCCTAAGGGTATAGTTGAGAACGTCTTGGTGAAAGTTGACAAATTCTTGTATCCTACGGATTTCGTAGTAATGGATATTAAGGAATACCTACACACACCAGTAGTGTTAGGAAGACCTTTCATGAATACGGCTAGGACTATCATTGATGTGTACAATTAAACCTTGATCTTGCGATCACATGGGGAGAGCGTTACCTTCAAAATTGACCGACCAACCGATCTTTCTGGACAGGCAGAGATGTTTGTTATTTCCACCAGACGGATCAATTCCGATGACGAGTCTTCACCACTAGCCGATAATATCGAGATGGGTGTCGAATCACAGTCTGTAGATGACCCAGAAATGGAAGAAGAGGATCCCAGCGAAGAAATAGAGGAAGAGGAGGAATCTGAAGAGGAAGAGGAAATTGAAGACGTAAAAGAAACTGCGATAATACCCGCTCTAAGAATTAAGCATCACGAAGAATTAATGAGGCTTGAGACGGAAGATCACAGTTTAATTATTCGTTTCAAGAAAAATACTGACAAGGCTGAGGTTAAGGATATAGAAATTGACCCTGCAAGTATCAAAATGGAGAATCAGAATACTGAAGAAACCCGTTCATCAGACACATCCTCAGAAGAACAATATACCGATGATGACGAGGAAGAGCAACATGATGACATTCTAGATAACTCACACTCTCCAACCGAACCAGATCAAGGGGAGCCTGACTCTTCTTCAGATCGAATTCCGGTCATATCTACACACGCAGACATGATAACCTTCATCAATGATACCAATGAATTTGAAGATATTCTCGAAGCCATCCGTAAATCAACAATTGATTTTACGCTATGCTTAACAGAACGAATTATGGCTTTTCGAGAAGAATACAACCTTTATCTCCAAAGAGAAGACAATGATGTTGAAGTCCTAGAAGAACGCATTCAAGACTTTATCAATACTTTTCACGATCATATCTACCGAGAAGAAAGGCAACGAGAGCACAATTCAGTGGTTCGCACTATTCTTGAGACAAGATTCTGTCGAGATCAGAAGATCATTTACTCTAAGGTTTATAACGCCTTAGCCGGGTCTGCACTTCTGTTCTCAGCAAACCAACGAGCACTATTGACTCTCATCCAGAAGCACATGGATCTTTCCACCGGACGCCCAAGTTATCACTCTGATTTGCAAATGATCGAGGATATTCACAGCTTGTTCGCTCTCTTGGAAAGAGATAATTTCGAAAGCACACCAGACAGGCTAGTGATTTACGTAACAATTGATCACCATGCTGATCTGATAATGAAAGGGTTACGAGACGCTGTTACGGAGGAAGTAAGGTGCAACAATCCGTTCTCTCATCTAGAACCAGATCGAGTCAACATTGCCACCTATGTTACGTAGCAGATATCACGTATCTTCCACGAATCTACAGATCCAAGTTTCACATTTAAAGCCGGATGTCGGGAGATATACTCAAAGACGGTGACATTAATGCTCGAGTCAGGATTGCTGTTCACTTCTTTTCAGCTTCGTCTTCTAACAAATCTGTGCAAAGCTACAGACTCTTACTGTGGAGATCACCATTCTGAAGATTTCGAGATTCTAAAGATACAGTTTCTAACATTGTTTGAAGATCTCCGAAATGAGCATCCAATCAGAGAAAAAATCACCACCAGCACTGCTTCTATGATTGACATTCGTGGGTCAACCAGCAAAGCCGTGGATCATATTCTCATCGGACTTCAAGACTTATCACGAGCCGAAACTGCGCACTTCTTATCTTTCAGAAGATCTTCAAGAAAACTACCGGATCTTCTACAACTATTGGTCCGACACTTTATCAGGATTTACCCACCAAGACTCACATTCCCTCGAGAAGACCAAGATTACAACCATTAGCAAGGAATGTTTGCTTTTTAAGGCATCACTACGGTCGAGCCAACGACCTTAGACAAAAGCGCTTCCCGGGAGGTAACCCGTGTAATAAAGTAGAGTAGAAGAATAAAGGATGACAAATGAGCCGATCAATAAAAGACGCAAGGATTGAAAGCCAACCGCATCTGCTAGGGTATTTCTTTCTTCCCGCTACTAGCTCAAAATTCAAACTATGCCACATCCTAGCTTATCACTAAGTGTGGGATTCCAACCCAATTAAACACTAGAAAAATACTCCCAAATCTTTAACTAAAACTGCTAAGTGTGGGATACACTAGGAACATTGAGGACAATGTTCGTCTAAGTGTAGGATGTTGGTATAATCTTTTTATGCTGTATTAAAATAACCCATTACGAAGATTTCAGGTTCTTAAGCCAAATTTCAACATTTTTAACAAGAGAGAGCCTTTTTGAAAAAGTATTTTTGAAAACCTGAAACGTTTGTCAATAAAAATAAGGCTTAAGTAGGGTGAAAATCTTGTTAGGATGAACCAAATCTTTAATAGAGCATTGCATGACTAAGGCATTATCGACCTAAATTGATTATTTTGAGGCACCCCAAATAAGACCAGCATTCATCCTTAATATTTCACTATTTTCCGTTGAGAGTGCCGATGTCTGTGCTCAGAATCGGAACTTGCTTTAGATCTACATTTTCAAGGCAGCGAAACGTGATTCGGTTATAATCAGAAGAGCTAGCCATTTGTCAAAAATAAGCCTTCCGCACTTCCACCACTTCTACTCCACCACCACATCCACATCATCTTTACTATTACTCGAAAAATCCAGAAAATGATATTCTTTCTGAAAACCCGATGTTATTAACCTCTCAAGTATCATGGCAACTGTCTTGAAAAAGTTTACCGGCAAAAAGTTTCTCGAGATAAAATCTTCAAAAAAAAATAATAAAAAAATAATAATTTAATGTTCTGAGAAAAGGAGCAGAACTTATTAAGAGAAACGCCGAAGAAAAACTTGACCGAAAATGATTATCAAATGAAGAAAAGTTCAAAAGTGCTTCTCAAACACTTCAGCACTCCTATCTATCCGAATAAAAGTCTGTATAAAGACTACATTACCCTTTTCTCTCACCCCTCAAAAACAACTTCACTAACACTCCAAAATTCCTTTTACATCATTGACAAATGACCTAGAAGCTAAGATTACTACCGTTCTCACATTAGTAGCAAGGATTTGAGTCTTTATCAAGCCTATGACGATGGGTGCAGCATGACTGGCTATAAGTGAATTCATTTCTTAGATCTATAGGGAACCCTAAACACTTGTGTGATTTGAGTGACCCGTGAAAGCTAGCCTATGTCATGTAACCTCCTCGCATGCTTGCAGAGATAGTTTTAATCATAACATAGATAACTCACCTTATCTTTGCGCTCTTATAATAAAAATCAAACCGCTTAGGCTATTAGAAAAGAAACTCCGAAAAGATTTCTTAAGGAAAATGAGAGTTTGCTTGAGCACAAGCAAAGTCTAAGTATGGGATATTTGATATTGGTTAAAAAGTCACGTTTTCACCCCGGTATTAAGGCCCAAAAACAAGAAAGATTCGAACTTTGTCGGCAAGATACCCACTTCGTCGGTTAGAATTGAAGAACAAGTAATTACGAAAACGGTGCAAAAAGAATCAAGAGAATCGGAGCTAAAACAAAGATTCTAGAGCGAAAAAGGTGAAAGACGAGAAATCAAGTTACGATCTAGGGAATTCAGCTGACCAAACGGCCTGCCAAATGGACTGCCAAACGGCTTGCTTGGCTCACAAATGGCCTGCCAAACGGCCAGGGAAAACGGCCCTTGCAAACGGCTTGGCTTGGCAAACGGCCCCTGCAAACGGCCTGTCAAACGGCATGCCAGCCGTTTGCAGGGAAAAATTAGGCTTATTTAAAGGGTCTTTATCATTCATTCCAACACACACTTCAATTCACTTCTTTCTCTCTCTTGTACAATATTAGTCATACTTTCAAGGTCTTCGACTCCGTGCGGAAAACCTAGTACCCGGAGAAGAACGCCGAAGATTGTATTAGGAGCGATCTGGAGTCTTGAAGTTGTCACTTTTGTATTCAGAACTCGTTTAATCTACTGGTACTTCTATCCTTTATCTTTATATAATGTCATCTATCATTATGTTCTGTGATATTGTTGCCATGATTAGCGAGTAGTTATCTTCAGTGTATGCTATGATGTAAGCAGTTATAGTGTCGAAATAATGTTATGGTTTGTGTATGTTGTTGAAATGATTTCCGATTATGCTTTAAACTCAATCGCTTTTCCAACTAATAGAACATAGTTATTGGCTCTGTTATTGGGAAGTCGCGAACCCCGATTCAGAGTACACTATCTGTGTTAGCCCTTGGTAAGAGAAGTCTATCGGATACAACGTAAGATCAACTGAGGCACACCGGTTGTAGTAAGTCTATCGAGCTTTGGATTTCGACTGAGGACTCTTTCGTAGTGAAACATCTGACTAGACCCTTAGTACATTGTCAGTCCCAGACCATGCTAGCGTAGTCACCAAGCATATAAACTTCGTACGTGTATGCTGAAGCACAGCGGTTGTTGTAAGTTGTACCTCTGCTAAGTAAGACCATGGAACCCGGTCAGTGTTGATTAGTACACTGCACCATAATACGGTCTCAAGCATTGCACCCCGCTTGAGGGATTCTTAATTAATTAAGGAACTGTTGGTTTAGACACATAAAGGATTGGACCATTAGGATAACCGAACGTGTTCATGGAAGTCAGCTTGACTTGGCCATGGTGTTCTCTATGGTTGAACTCTTTTTAAGGGCCTAACTATCTTTTAAAACCAATCATTAATGAAAGCATTGAAACACATCACGTCTCTCGGATACGGTAAACCATGTATTCTATTACACTTAAGAAAGTTTAGACCTTTGTGGAATGTTAATACGTCACTCAACTGAGTCGCTCAATTAGATGAGCTGTCTGAACGTGTATGCATGTAGTCAGACTGCACGGGCGTCGGGGGTAAGGGACGTTGCTGTCTATTCAGAATCTTCAAGCCTATCGCAGTACCCAGTGACATGTCTTATGACAGGGGCGTTTAGGACCAGTGTAATGAATACAAGGCCTCTGCCTATTCATGAGCCAGCATTCCATAATCTCGACATGATAACTGATGTTCAATTAGTCCTATGGCTCGTTACGACTCGATTACGTAGCATGTGAATCAATTTGTCAAGTTTCATGCAAGATACAAGTATAGAAACAAGTTAGGAATGTTGCATAATCATTTGGTTAAGTTTGACAAAAAGTCAAACTTTGGTCGGTCAAAGTCAACGAAAAAGTCAACACGTTCGGGTCGGGTCCCGAACTATTTTTCTGAGGTTTTTAATCATATATAAGCATGTTAGAACAAGTTACATGTGAATCGGAGGTCCATAGCATAGCAAACATTTTCCGTAAAATGACCAACGAGGACAGTAGCCTGCCAGTGCATCTGGACGGCGTCCAGCTTTGAAGGCTGGGACGGTGTCCAAGTATCTGGATGGCGTCCAGGTTGGATTTCAAGTCTGATGCAGAACTCCTAAGTGCACGAACCAAAAACCAAATAAACACAATTTATGATCCGCAAACAATCAAGTCAAGTATTTTATACCGTTGGGAAGGTAATTTGACGAGGAAGACAACTAAACACATTTCATCAATCAATCTACCTATTATAACAACCAAAACCGCATCTAATGCTCAACATTAATCGCATACAAGTTCATAAATGCAATTCAATGATTCGGGCAACCAATTTACATGAATGATATGCCGTTTCGAAGGTAATCAAGCATACAATCTAACTAAACACTTACCAACCATAATCCATGGCATTCAATGCATCAAAAGTCCATTTCAAGTTCATCAAACCCTAACCCAAATTCACCAAAATCATAAATCGAGTTCATGAACTTTTCTAAAGCAACCTACACATCAAATTGAAGCTAGTGATACTAGGAACACAATTAGAACATGAACTTTTAACATCTAACAACATATGATCATCCAAAATTCAAGAACAACACACCAAAATTCAAGTTCATGCTAGTTACACTAAAACAACGAGATCGAGCATATAAATTACACACACGACATCACAATGAACCATAGACACTAACTAACACCATTTCAAGTCAAAAACACGAATTTAGAGAAATCTAGAGTTTTAGAAATGTTACCCAAACGAGATGAAGTTGGTACCAAAATGAAGAGGATGAAGAGAGGATCACGAATATGTAATTTATTTTGTTGTAAGCCTCCTAGATCGAATTTAGATGATGATTGAATGAATTTGGAAATTGTGTATATGTTCTTGCTAGAGAGAAAGAGAGAGAGATGGAGATGGTTGAATGGTGGTGATTGGGGTGGACTAGGTGACCTAGTCAACTAGTTTACCCCGTGTCAATTTTAGTCCCTCGAGTTTGTAGTCGGGTGCGAAAATTACCTAAACGGAATATTTTAAAACACGTATTAACGGGAGATGTTATAAACATATAACGGAGTTTAAATTAGTATAACGGAAAAGAAAATGGAAAAAGGCGGGATGTTACATTACCTACTCCTTAAAAGAAATTTCGTCCCGAAATTTAAGTAGGCGTAGTAGTCGTTGTTTCTTCCTCGAGATCTTGCGTTTCCGAATTCACGAATAGATGAGGGTACTTCCTTTGCATTTGATCTTGTCTTTCCCAAGTAAACTCGGGTCCCCTTTTGGCGTTCCAACGGACTTTAACAATCGGGATTCGGCTTTGTTTCAATGTCTTGATGGAGGTGCCCACAATTTCAACCGGTTCCTCCACAAAATGAAGTTTGTCATCAATAGTAAGTTCCTCGAGAGGGATGACGATATCGGGTTCGGCAAGACACTTTTTCATGTTAGATACATGGAAGGTAGGATGAACGGAGTTCAATTGAGGCGGAAGATCTAAACGATAAGCAACGGTTCCGATACGCTCCAAGATTTCGAAAGGACCAATATACCGCGGATTTAGCTTCCTGCGTTTCCCAAAATGGATTACACCCTTCCAAGGTGCGACTTTTAACATGACGCGGTCACCGACTTGAAATTCAAGGTCGTTGCGTCTTTTGTCGGTATAGCACTTTTGACGACTTCGGGCTGTCCTAAGCCTATCTCGGATTTGAACGATTTTCTCGGTGGTTTCGTGAATGAGTTCGGGTTCGGTAATTTGCACGTCGCCTACCTCGGCCCAACAAAGAGGTGAACGACATTTTCGGCCATATAGCGCTTCAAAAGGTGCGGCCTTTATACTCGCGTGATAACTATTGTTGTAAGAGAACTCGGCGAGGGGTAAGTGCTTGTCCCAAGGTTTTCCGAAATCAACCACGCAAGCTCGTAACATGTCCTCTAAGGTTTGAATTGTACGTTCGCTTTGTCCATCGGTTTGAGGATGATATGCGGTGCTCATGTCTAAACGCATTCCCAACGCTTCTTGTAAAGTACGCCAAAATCTAGAAACGAAACGGCCATCTCGGTCGGAGATAATCGATAAAGGTACACCGTGTCGGGCTACGATCTCCTTAATGTAAAGTTGTGCAAGTTTCTCCATTTTGTCCGTTTCTTTCATGGCAAGGAAGTGTGCGGATTTGGTGAGACGGTCAACAATAACCCAAATGGTATCATAACCGCCCGTCGTTTTTGGTAGCTTGGTGATAAAATCCATCGTTATCCTTTCCCACTTCCATTGCGGGATCTCGGGTTGTTGAAGTAGTCCGGACGGTCTTTGGTGTTCGGCTTTGACTTTGGAACATGTCAAACACTTGGAAACATAAGTAGCTACGTCCCTTTTGATGTTCGGCCACCAATATAGTTGTTTAAGGTCGTGGTACATCTTATTGGCACCGGGATGAATCGAGTATCGTGGCTTATGGGCTTCATATAAAATAAGGCTTCGTAGGTCCCCATAACTAGGCACCCAAATCCTTCCGGTGTAATATCGGAGTCCGGTCTCCCTAATTTCGAATCGAGAGACGAGAATGTTCAAGAGCTCGTGTGAAAGGTTTTCATCCTTGAGAGCCTCATCTTGGGCTACCCGAATTTGGCTATTAAGGTTTGTGTGGATGGTGATGTTTAAGGCTCGGACACGAAGAGGCACCGCTCTTTCTTTTCGACTTAAGGCATCGGCTACTACATTTGTCTTCCCGGGATGGTAATGAAGCTCGCAATCGTAATCGTTTAAGGTTTCAATCCACCTTCGTTGTCTCATGTTTAGTTGCTTTTGATCGAAAATGTGTTGGAGACTTTTGTGGTCGGTAAAGATAGTACTTTTGGTTCCATAAAGATAGTGTCTCCACATTTTAAGTGCAAAGACAACGGCTCTGAGTTCGAGATCATGCGTCGTGTAGTTTCGTTCATGAATTTTGAGTTGTCGAGAAGCATAAGCAATGACTTTCATTCGTTGCATTAATACACACCCAAAACCATGTTTCGAGGCATCGCAATATACAACAAAGTCATCATTGCCTTCGGGAAGTGACAAGATAGGAGCGGTGGTTAGCTTTGTTTTCAAGATTTGAAATGCGGATTCTTGTTCGGTCTCCCAAATGAATTTCTTTCCCTTGTGAGTTAATGCGGTTAGAGGACGTGCAAGCAAAGAGAAGTTTTCGATGAATCTACGATAGTACCCGGCGAGACCCAAGAATTGATGAATGTGAGTAGGAGTAGTAGGAGTCTCCCATTTACTAATGGCTTCGATTTTCATTGGATCGACTTTAATACCTTTGTCACTTACAACATGACCAAGAAATTGAACTTCCTTTAACCAAAATTCACACTTGGAGAATTTGGCATAGAGTTGTTCTTGTCTTAAAAGTTCAAGCACAAGTCGGAGGTGTTCCTCGTGTTCTTCTTCGCTTTTTGAATAGACTAAAATATCATCGATGAACACGATAACGAATTTGTCAAGATACGGTTTACACACGCGGTTCATAAGATCCATGAACACCGCCGGTGCGTTAGTGAGACCAAATGGCATTACAAGAAATTCATAACTACCATAACGAGTTCGGAAAGCGGTTTTGGAGACATCTTCCCCCTTAACCCTTAATTGATGATAACCCGAGCGGAGATCGATTTTCGAATATACACAAGACCCTTGTAGTTGATCAAAGAGGTCATCGATGTGAGGAAGAGGATATCGGTTCTTAACCGTCAATTTATTTAGTTCACGATAATCAATGCACATTCGTAGGGATCCGTCTTTCTTTTTAACAAACAAAATCGGAGCGCCCCAAGGTGAATGGCTAGGTTGGATAAAACCACGGTCAAGTAGTTCTTGGATTTGACTTTGCAATTCTTGCATTTCGGATGGAGCAAGTCTATACGGTGCACGTGCTACGGGTGCGGCTCCCAAAATAAGATCGATTTGGAATTCAACCGGTCGATGAGGTGGAAGACCTGGCAATTCGTCGGGAAATACATCGGAAAAGTCACTAACAATTGGCACATCATCGATATGCTTCTCATCGGACTCGACTTTCTTAACGTGGGCAAGGATCACAAAACAACCCTTACGGAGTAGTTTTCTAACTTTAAGGCACGAAACGAGGTTGAGTCTGGTGCAACTCTTATCGCCATAAACAATCAAAGGTTCACCATTCTTGATAGGAATTCGGATTGCGTTAAGATCACAAAGGATGTGAGATTTCATTTTGACTAACCAATTCATACCGATTATTACATCAAAGCTTCCTAGTTCCATGGGTATCAAGTCAATTTCAAATTCCGTACCCAAAATGTTTAACGTACACCCCAGGTAATATGTGTCGGCACTCAATAGTTTTCCATTGGCCACTTCAATGGTATAAGTGGTATCTAGTGGACGTGGTGGAGTATTAAAAGAATGAGTCAAAGTCTTGGATACAAAACTCTTATCGGCACCCGAATCGAATAAACAAGTAACATAAGTGTTGTTGAGAAGAAACGTACCCGTGACTAGTTCAGTGTCATCCCGGGCATCCTCGGTGTTGATGTTGAAAGCTCGGCCGCGCGTGTTGGGGTTATCTTTCTTCTTTGGGCATGCATTTCTATAATGACCCGTTTGGCCACATTCGTAACAAGTGCCCGTCTTTGGTGCATTGGGCCACTTTCGAGTGACGGGAGCGGCACTTTTACAATCGTTGGCCTTATGACCAATTTCTTGGCACCGATGGCAAATTAGCTTACTACATTCGCCAAAGTGATGTTTGTTGCATTTGTTGCAAAGAGGTAGATTTCCGGCATAACCCTTCTTGCCGTCGGAGGTGAAAGATTTCTTGGCAAAGTTGTTGTTGCTTGATTGGGGAGCTTCCCATTTTCTTTTGTTGTTACCCGACTTGTCCTCGGCTTTAGGTGCCGGTACTACGATTTCGTCAACCATTTCTATCAATTTGCGGGTCATGTTCAAAGCTTCTTGATGATTAGTGGGTTTGGATGACATTACTCCGTGTTTGATACTCTTTGGAAGACCATCCATGTAAAGTTCAACCCTTAAAGCTTCGGGGTTCACAAGATTTGGGCACATCAAGGCTAGTTCGGAAAATCGTTGATTATAAGCCTTGAGATCATTTCCGATCGCCTTTAAAGTTCTTAGCTCTTGTTCGAGCCTTCGGGTTTCTTCAAGAGGGAAATATTCGACAATCATCTTTTCCCTCAAGTCAGCCCAAGAGAGGGCGTGAGCTTCATCGGTACCCACCGGCGAAGGCGTGAGTGGAGTATTTGACCTTGTCTTGGTCCCGACAACCGCTTATGCTAAAGACGGCTTCCGTTTGCTCAAACCATCGGGAGAGCACGACCGGTCCCCTGGTTCCATCGAAAGTGTGAGGTTTGCACCCCATGAAAGCTTTATAGGAGCATCCCTCGTTTGAGTTACCGACTCCATTGTTGTTGTTGTTGTTGTTGTTGTGGTTGTTGTTATTATTGTTGTTGTTATTGGATGAGTGACCGGCCATGGCCGCATCTACGGCGGTAGCTATCATCCGTTCGAGAGCTTGTTCGGGAGTTTCATTGCGGCGTACACGACGAGGAGCCATTGTTCCTTCAAGACACAAGAATATCATTGATTAGTATTCTCAATAATACTAACCGTGATATAGAATAAAGATAAAGAGAAGTTTTTCCTTGACTCGCCTTAAATTCTTTATGTCATAATGTCGGAACGTTCATATGAGTCACAGTAATATAATCCCGGAAATTATATTACCCTGATTCATATGTGCATTCGACATTATTTCATATAGTCAAGGTGGCATGTCAATCAAATTAAACAACGTGAGATTAAGATGAACTAAGAGTAGATATGAGTAGAAGCATTCGAGTATAAATGCACAAATAGTCAAGTAATTCCTACTTCAAGTCTATATGCCGGTTGTAGTCTAGACTCACCAATGTACCCTATGACTCGAGGTTGACACCAATGAACTCTAAATCCCTACAACCAACGCTCTGATACCATCTGTAGCGACCCGACCAAATCATGTTTGACGGCGCCGTCTACTTAGGTCCCGTTACGTGGTCATAAGTCTTTAAAACAACGTTTGACCAAAAGATATGTCGCATTCATTTCAAATGTAAAGATTGTTCAAAGTTTACAAGAATAGTTCCACCACAAGTTACGTTACAAAGTTATAAGTACAAGTGAAACTTATGCGACACAATTTAAAAGTAGCCAAAAGACGCTCCATGTATGCATATATACTCGACATCCAATGCAAGTATCAAAATAATGAGCGGAAGCATGTATAATGTATCGTTCAAGGACCTGAGAAAAACATAGAAATCTGTCAACGAAAACGTTGGTGAAATCATAGGTTTGAGTAAGTAAGTACAAGTGAACCACAAGATTTGCAACAATGAGATAATAGTAATACATTCCAAAAGTTTGTTTCACGAGCACCCAATTATCAATGCTTAACATCCCTTCCATTGAACCCCATCACTTAGTGCTAGAACATACACTGTTTCTCGAAAATATATTTCATTCGTAAACGGTAGCGAACCGTTTGAATGAGGGTTTGTCAAACCCATATGGATCCATACAACATAAGTTCTCGCTTACACCCGGCAAGTGTAACTAATGATAATCGAATTGAGGATTTTGTTCTAAACTCGTATGTAGAATGTTTGTTTTCCTGTACTTGTGTTCACTTAGTAAAAGAAATGTTTATGTTTTCTCATCCCAAATGTAAGTTCAAAAAGAGTAAAAGTGGGACTATGATCTCACCTTGAGTGCACGAGTAGTAAAGTACTTCAACAAGTAAACGTGTGCAAAGAACAATGCTAGTCTTGACCTAAACAAATAGGTCGTATCAACAACGGTAAACACAAAAGGTCAAAGATGTTCAATTAGTCCTATGGCTCGTTATGACTCGATTACGTAGCATGTGAATCAATTTGTCAAGTTTCATGCAAGATACAAGTATAGAAACAAGTTAGGAATGTTGCATAATCATTTGGTTAAGTTTGACAAAAAGTCAAACTTTGGTCGGTCAAAGTCAACGAAAAAGTCAACACGTTCGGGTCGGGTCCCGAACTATTTGTCTGAGGTTTTTAATCATATATAAGCATGTTAGAACAAGTTACATGTGAATCGGAGGTCCATAGCATAGCAAACATTTTCCGTAAAATGACCAACGAGGACAGTAGCCTGCCAGTGCATCTGGACGGCGTCCAGCTTTGAAGGCTGGGACGGCGTCCAAGTATCTGGATGGCGTCCAGGTTGGATTTCAAGTCTGATGCAGAACTCCTAAGTGCACGAACCAAAAACCAAATAAACACAATTTATGATCCGCAAACAATCAAGTCAAGTATTTTATACCGTTGGGAAGGTAATTTGACGAGGAAGACAACTAAACACATTTCATCAATCAATCTACCTATTATAACAACCAAAACCGCATCTAATGCTCAACATTAATCGCATACAAGTTCATAAATGCATTTCAATGATTCGGGCAACCAATTTACATGAATGATATGCCGTTTCGAAGGTAATCAAGCATACAATCTAACTAAACACTTACCAACCATAATCCATGGCATTCAATGCATCAAAAGTCCATTTCAAGTTCATCAAACCCTAACCCAAATTCACCAAAATCATAAATCGAGTTCATGAACTTTTCTAAAGCAACCTACACACCAAATTGAAGCTAGTGATACTAGGAACACAATTAGAACATGAACTTTTAACATCTAACAACATATGATCATCCAAAATTCAAGAACAACACACCAAAATTCAAGTTCATGCTAGTTACACTAAAACAACGAGATCGAGCATATAAATTACACACACGACATCACAATGAGCCATAGACAGTAACTAACACCATTTCAAGTCAAAAACACGAATTTAGAGAAATCTAGAGTTTTAGAAATGTTACCCAAACGAGATGAAGTTGGTACCAAAATGAAGAGGATGAAGAGAGGATCACGAATATGTAATTTATTTTGTTGTAAGCCTCCTAGATCGAATTTAGATGATGATTGAATGAATTTGGAAATTGTGTGTGTGTTCTTGCTAGAGAGAAAGAGAGAGAGATGGAGATGGTTGAATGGTGGTGATTGGGGTGGACTAGGTGACCTAGTCAACTAGTTTGCCCCGTGTCAATTTTAGTCCCTCGAGTTTGTAGTCGGGTGCGAAAATTACCTAAACGGAATATTTTAAAACGCGTATTAACGGGAGATGTTATAAACATATAACGGAGTTTAAATTAGTATAACGGAAAAGAAAATGGAAAAAGGCGGGATGTTACACTTGGTTGTGACGACCCGACCTAATCCATCTGGACGAAGTCATCAACATCTGGTCCCATTGCGAAGTACTGACCTAAATATGCCATGAATGACTCCAAGTAATATCTTTAAAATGAGCAAATGCACAGCGGAAGATTTATTTCATACCTGAGAATAAACATGCTTAAAAGTGTCAACCAAAAGGTTGGTGAGTTCATAGGTTTATCATAGCAATCATTTCAATATGTTAATAGACCACAAGATTTCTGTTTATAAATATATGTACACTCGCAAGTGTATAAAAGTATTCTATAAGTTGTAGGCACCCGGTAACAAGCCTTAACGTTCATGTTTTACCCTCTGAAGTACACCAGATCAGGTGTGTTTAAAATAACCTCGAAGTACTAAAGCATCCCATAGTCAGGATGGGGTTTGTCAGGCCCAATAGATCTATCTTTAGGATTCGCGTCTACCGTACATAGACATGTAGTTTAATTTTACCAAGCTAAGGGTATATTTCTGGTTTAATCCCACATAGAATTAGTTTTAGTACTTGTGCCTATTTCGTAAAACATTTATAAAACAGTGCATGTATTCTCAGCCCAAAAATATATATTGCAAAAGCAATTAAAAAGGGAGCAAATGAAACTCACCATACTGTATTTTGTAGTAAAAATACATATGACGACATTAAACAAAAGATCAATGCAGGGTTGGCCTCGGATTCACGAACCTATATCATTTGTATATTTATTAAGATACATAGTTGTAATCGAACAAATATATATAAATTTATTGATTGTATCCTTTTTATATTAATAATATATATATTTCTTATGTTCATTTTGTTATATAAAAATATTAATCTTGTTATGTTATATGTAACAAATAAAATTTTAATGTATATATATATATATATATATATATATATATATATATATATATATATATATATATATATATATATATTATTTGTATGTTAATAATGATAACAGTCAAAATAATATTAATAGTGGTAAAAATGATAATAATTATGATACTTAATTTTACTAATAATATAATAATGTTAATAATTTTATTACGGACAATAATAATGTTATTAATAATTATAATTGTAAAATTATAAATTTTCTGTTAATGATAGTTATGATACTAATTTTAGTAACTACATAATAATAATATATATAATAATACAAATATTGATACTTATATTAATATTAACGTTCCTATTATTTACAGAAAGATACTACTACTAATATTTACGAAGATGATATTAATTTGTAATATTTTATAATGATAACAATATTGATCATTTTAATAATCATGTTACAATGGTTAGAATAATAATAATAATAAACCTAATAATAACAATATTTACAATAATAATAATAATAATAATAATAATAATAATAATAATAATAATAATAATAATAATAATAATAATAATAATAATAATAATAGAAATCATAATAATATTAAGTTATACCTTTGTAGCATTAAAAAGAGTTAAATTGCCCGAGGCGGGACTCGAACCCGCGACCTCCCGAACGTCCAAACAACACCCTAACCAGTTGGGTTGTGCCCATTTTTCTGATTTATACCACAAACCAAACTTTATAACCCGACTATATATCTAATCCTTCTTCTTCACCACACGTCGACCAGAGACTCAACACCCTTCAACGAATCACTAAAACAAGATTTAGAAACCTTACTACCAGGAACTAATACGGGATGTAATTGATAAATAAATAAAATGAAAAAAAGATAATAAAAAAAAATTCTGCTGTATACCGTCGCTGCTATACTTGAACAAAAATAATTATTGATGTTGAGATTCATTGTGGTTTGGACAAAATTTATAACACAAACTATATTTCAAATCACTTTTAAAACCTTTTTGAATCCTCAATTTCAACAGGAATATCAAAACAATTACGAATTTGATGATAAATCGTTCGTTTGACTTTTTTTTGACTCAGAAATTAAATCACGATAATAAGAATTAGAGATGGAAACTTTGCAGAAAGTTTCAATGGATGAATCCTAACAAGACCTCATTAATGGATTTTGAAATTAATTACTAATTATAGTTTTGACCAAATCAAGTGAAGAACAGAGGTTGTTTTATATTTATCTGTTTAATTTCTGGATTGTGGTGATAATTGAACTTGTCTATGTTATTGAGTCGACTATACTTCTTGTAATCGATCCTAAGTCATTGTTGTAAGGATTTTAGATGTGGACGTATAACAACATATTTGACATTAACCTGACAGAGGAAAAAGCTGAAGATGAAAACAAATAAAACCTGCTCCTGATTTGTACTAATTCACCTTTAATTGTATCTGAATTGATATTGCATACAGTTGTTGAGACACAAAACAAAATCACACTCAGCTTGATAATGATATGTAACAGAATACGTGTGCTAGAGTATATCTATCCGTATATATATATACATTTATCTATATCTATTTTTTTTAATTTAGTATATAAATCTGCATTTTGTGTAGGTATGTATATATATATATATATATATATATATATATATATATATATATATATATATATATATATATATATATATATAATTATATATCTGGTTTATATAACTTTATATATTTATATATAAATATATAACAAATTGCTAACTTTTAAAACTAACCATTATAAATATATTAATAGTATTAATAATTAATAATATTACTAATAATAATAATAATAATAATAATAATAATAATAATAATAATAATAATAATAATAATAATAATAATAATAATAATAATAATAATATGGTTAGTACACTAATGTTGATATTGATATTAATAAAAATATTGGAAGTAACAATAAAATTATTTTTAATTATATTTTTAACCAGTAAACAAACATAATATTACGTATTATTAATTATGACACACACACACACACACACACACACACACACACACACACACACATATATATATATATATATATATATATATATATATATATATATATATATATATATAATAACATATATATATCATTGAATATTTATATGTTACAATATACATATAACATTAATTATGTATTGTAAACATATATATTTACATATAGATTTATTTTAATCACAACATTATTATTTTATATATTATTTTACATATTTAAGTTAAATGATTAACTTGTTTAATATTATTCCAAATTATTATTTATACATATATTTATATATATATATATATATATATATATATATATATATATATATATATATATATATATATATATATATATATATATATATTTTTTTTTTTTTTACATATCTATTTACACATAATCGTTCGTGGATTGTCGGGAATAGTCTAAGGTCCAATGCATTTATGAAAAGTAGTTCAAACAAATTTTGGGAGTTAGTTTAATAGACTTTGCTTATTGTGTCAAGATCTTATAAAGATTAAGTTTAAATTTGTTCGGAAATTTCCGGGTCGTCACAGTATCTACCCGTTAAAGAAATTTCGTCCCGAAATTTGAGTGAGGTGGTCATGGCTAACAATAAAAATGTTTTCACGACGAATACGAGTTGATAAATAGAGTTTTATTACCATTGAGTAATAAGGATAAAATAATTCGACTATTCGAAGAGTACGAATGAAGCTATCACAAAAGAGTGGAAATGAATAAATGAAGATTTGACTTAACCGGTGACATAGTCAAGTTGAATTCCGGAATTCAAGGGATTTAGAGAAAATCTTTGCAATAAGATTTGATTCTTCGGAAATTAAACAAATTATGATCTTCTTTGGTTAAATGCGACAATCTGTTTTGATTGTTCTGTCGGATATTTTACTATAAATTCCACTCCTTTCATTTCCTTTATATTTTGGAGTTCCATACTTTTTGTTTTCTCTTTCCGACTTTAAGTCAAGTGAATAATGATCCAGAATTTGTAGATATGAATTTTCAAATGAACATGACTAATTGTTGTAAGAAAGATTGTAATAGTACGAACTTGATTGGTTAAATTATCAGAATTCAAGAGAAAAGATAGAACTATCAAGAAAATACATTTCTTGATATGTTTGGAGATAAGGTAGATTGCAAGAGTCGTGTAAATGGCACATGATGACATTATGATCTGTGAATCATCACGTTCCATTAGAAACTCAGCATGACTTACTGTAATATAATCACGGTGATCAAGTGTCATTATATTATACTAACTCATGCATCAGTTCCCAACACTACTTCAAAAACATTCATAGTTTAAACTCGAAAGTTTACAGAATATAGAAATTAATAGTTTCTTATATGATGTAATACTGATAGCGCAAAGAGATAAATGACTTCAGATAAGATTAGTTATGAAAATATCTTCAGAAATACCGAGGATATTTATAATGAAAGATACGATAATATCTTTGAATATCTAAGATCAGAGGATGATGAAGACTATTGTCCGCAAGGGTTTAGAGTAAGGAGCAAGATATTCGCTAAAGACTTCAGCAGGCATTGAATCATTTGGATTCTTTGAAGTTAAACTTATTCTTTGTGATTTGTCCATGGCTTCCTTCATAGTTTTGCATAATCCGCTTTTCTGTATTAAATTTTCTATTGAGTGTTTCCAATACTCCATTCTTTATCATCAAACTTTCGATGGTTAAGGTCGTGTACAGTTTTTGCTGCTGTATTCAGCTTTTTCAGAATTTGTGGTATTGATTTGTAGACTGGGTACTTTTCAGAATTTCAGAATTGAAGATCATAATTCTAAGAGATAAATTTTATATATTTACATATAACTGTTGATGTAGACATGCTGCAAGATTTCAAAATACTGATTGCTAATTCCCAGTAGTTGGTATAGTAATTCTCGTTACAAGGTAAGAATGAGTATATGATAGGATTGTAACGAATATAATGATTTTTCTGAAAAAATCAAAGTTCAACACAGTTGTTGATAAGTTTACTGCTAATGTGGTGGAATATAAACGGTTATCCAGTTAACGATGACGAAAGGTAAATTTATATATCAAGGTTATAATAAGCTAATCCGAGTGAAAAGTCAAAGTTGACTTGCTGGAGCTGTGACAAAATTGGCTAATTTGGAAAGGGTTTGCAAAGTTATTTTTGGGTAATAATAACACTAAAGGAATTAACACAGCTATGTGTTAAACGTTTACTCAGTTTTCGAGAGTTTTCAGGTACATAACTATATGCATAAATCTTTTCTCTCGTAGGTGAAGTGCGGTTGGTTCATCCTCTCAGTTGAGGTGTTTTCAAGAATCATGAAAGGTTTGAACGTAGATTGTAATCGCCAAGATACAAATGAGGTTTAAGATGAAATCAAGTGGAAAGCTTGAAGAATTATTTAATTTCATATGTTATAATCAATATTTTAATACATTTTAATTGTCCACTGTTGATAGTCCATAGTTCAAAGTCCACAGTTAGCAATTCAATAATTCATATATAGTTCAATATATAGCATTCGAATTAATTAATACGTATCGTGACCTGTGTACATGTGTCAGACTCGATCACAACTCAAACTATATATATTATTGTAGAATCAACCTCAACCCTGTATAGCTAACTCCCGCATTACTGCATATAGAGTGTCTATGGTTATTCCAAATAATATATATAGATGCGTCGATATGATATGTCAAAACCTTGTATACGTGTCCCGATATTTAAAGTGCGTAAAATAAATAACATAAATTACATGACGATAAATAAAATTGCGAGAATTAAAAATTGCGATAATTAAATGCGATAAATAAATTGCGATAAATAAAAGGTAATACGGAATTAACAGTTAGCTAGGATTTTGTTAGCGTGGATTCTTAATAGAATTTCTCATAGTTAATTTGTTTGTTTCTAATAAATTTTATTTTATCCATGTTTTCTTCATTATGCCATTTGTTGGATTCTGATAAGTCAAAATCCAAATATGAAATTGAATAAAAATGGTTATTCTGTGGTGAACGGATTCGTATTTCTGTGGATGTAAGTAGGATAGTAAATGACTATTGAATCAAATTCGAAGAATGTACATTGTAACTCATTAATGTGAAATCTAAGTTTTCCTCGGGTATTACCTATCCGTTAAAATATTTTTACCATTAACATCTTGTATAAAAGAACTTTTAATTACAATCTTTATGAAAATATATATACATATATATTTTCTTCGGATGCAATCATGGATTTAATGAGTTAATATGATATTAAACTCATTTGATTTACCGTTAGAACAAGAATATATAATCTATAAAACATTAGAGATTACATAATCGTCATGTTCCGTGAAGATAAATGATATAGAACGATTCGTAGAACGAAAATTAATCGATGTAGAACAAGGTGTAAAATGAAGATTATGTTTGAGATACAGAATGAGATGTTGAGGCATGGATTGTTGATGGTACTGGTGCTGTTACCGATGATACTGTTGGTGCCGGTGATGTTATTGAAGCTGGTAAATTTTGCACCATATTCTCCCAATTGTTCACTTGAGTGCGAAGTTCACTAACTTCTTCTATTATTCCGGGATGATTGTCGATCAGAACGAGTGAATGAATAAGGTTTTGAATCTGACTTGTGATATAGTAGTGGCGAGATACTCTGGAAATGAGAGAGAAAATGGTTTTACGAACAGGTTCGCCGGTAAGTGCTTCAGGTTCTTTACCAAGAGTGTAGGTTGGTGAGTGGAAAGGATCGCCTTCTTCTCGTCTCCATTGATTTAGTCGACTACGAAACCATCAGATGAATTGGGAATGGCTGATTGATTGATTCATTCCGGTGATACTGCTTTCGGAGCTTGAGTGAAACTCTATGTCGGAATAGCTGTCGGAATAACTATCGGAATAGTTATCGGAATCTAAGGGATTCGAACTGGTTGAGGGACTCATCTCGTACGATCAGATGAAAGATTTTCGATAAGGAATAGAATAGGATGTAGATTAGTACCCTGCAATACATAATTTACATATGCATATATAATACTAAAATCCCATAAGTTACGAAGGAATCTACGGAAGCTGTCAGGCAAATGTAATAATAACAGATACGCTAAGATATGAATTTATCTATACACTGTCTATGCAACAGAGGCAGTAAGACGTGTCTAGACTTTAAGGATAGTAAGCAAATAATTTTCGACACTAAATGATAAGCAAAAGTTTTGACATGCAGACACGGTCGAAGTCCAGACTCACTAATGCATCTAAACAACTATCAGTTAGACACACTAATGCAAGACCTGGTTCGCTAAGACCACCGCTCTGATACCAACTGTGACGACCTGACCTAATCCATCTGGACGAAGTCATCAACATCTGGTCCCATTGCAAAGTACTGACCTAAATATGCCATGAATGACTCCAAGTAATATCTTTAAAATGAGCAAATGTACAGCGGAAGATTTATTTCATACCTGAGAATAAACATGCTTAAAAGTGTCAACCAAAAGGTTGGGGAGTTCATAGGTTTATCATAGCAATCATTTCAATATGTTAATAGACACAAGATTTCCGTTTATAAATATATGTACACTCGCAAGTGTATAAAAGTATTCTATAAGTTGTAGGCACCCGGTAACAAGCCTTAACGTTCATGTTTTACCCTCTGAAGTACACCAGATCAGGTGTGTTTAAAATAACCTCGAAGTACTAAAGCATCCCATAGTCAGGAAGGGGTTTGTGAGGCCCAATAGATCTATCTTTAGGATTTGCGCCTACCGTACATAGACAAGTAGTTTAATGTTACCAAGCTACGGGTATATTTCTGGTTTAATCCCACATAGAATTAGTTTTAGTACTTGTGCCTATTTCGTAAAATATTTATAAAACAGTGCATGTATTCTCAGCCCAAAAATATATATTGCAAAAGCAATTAAAAAGGGAGCAAATGAAACTCACCATACTGTATTTTGTAGTAAAAATACATATGACGACATTAAACAAAAGATCAATGCAGGGTTGGCCTCGGATTCACGAACCTATATCATTTGTATATTTATTAAGATACATAGTTGTAATCGAACAAATATATATAAATTTTTTGATTGTATCCTTTTTGTATTAATAATATATATATTTCTTATGTTCATTTTGTTATATAAAAATATTAATCTTGTTATGTTATATGTAACAAATAAATTTTTAATGTATATATATATATATATATATATATATATATATATATATATATATATATATATATATATATATATATATATATATATATATATATATATATATATATATATATATATATTATTTGTATGTTAATAATGATAACAGTCAAAATAATATTAATAGTGGTAAAAATAATAATAATTATGATACTTAATTTTACTAATAAGATAATAATGTTAATAGTTTTATTACGGACAATAATAATGTTATTAATAATTATAATTGTAAAATTATAAATTTTCTGTTAATGATAGTTATGATACTAATTTTAGTAACTACATAATAATAATATATATAATAATACAAATATTGATACTTATATTAATATTAACATTCCTATTATTTACAGAAAGATACTACTACTAATATTTACGAAGATGATATTAATTTGTAATATTTTATAATGATAACAATATTGATCATTTTAATAATCATGTTACAATCGTTAGTAATAATAATAATAATTAACCTAATAATAACAATATTTACAATAATAATAATAATAATAATAATAATAATAATAATAATAATAATAATAATAATAATAATAATAATAATGATGATGATAATAATAATAGAAATCATAATAATATTAAGTTATACCTTTGTAGCATTAAAAAGAGTTAAATTGCCCGAGACGGGACTCGAACCCGCGACCTCCCGAACGTCCAAACAACACCCTAACCAGTTGGGCTGTGCCCATTTTTCTGATTTATACCACAAACCAAACTTTATAACCCGACTATATATCTAATCCTTCTTCTTCACCACACGTCGACTAGAGACTCAACACCCTTCAACGAATCACTAAAACAAGATTTAGAAACCTTACTACCAGGAACTAATACGGGATGTAATTGATAAATAAAGAAAATGAAAAAAAATAATAAAAAAAAAAATTTCTGCTGTATACCGTCGCTGCTATATTTGAACAAAAATAATTATTGATGTTGAGATTCATTGTGGTTTAGACAAAATTTATAACACAAACTATATTTCAAATCACTTTTAAAACCTTTTTGAATCCTCAATTTCAACAGGAATATCAAAACAATTACAAATTTGATGATAAATCGTTCGTTTGACTTTTTCATTCGAAAACTTTGACTCAGAAATTAAATCACGATAATAAGAATTGGAGATGGAAACTTTGCAGAAAGTTTCAATGGATGAATCCTAACAAGACCTCATTAATGGGTTTTGAAATTAATTACTAATTCGAGTTTTGACCAAATCAAGTGAAGAACAGAGGTTGTTTTATATTTATCTGTTTAATTTCTGCATTGTGTTGATAATTGAACTTGTCTATGTTATTGAGTCGACTATACTTCTTGTAATCGATCCTAAGTCATTGTTGTAAGGATTTTAGATGTGGACGTATAACAACATATTTGACATTAACCTGACAGAGGAAAAAGCTGAAGATGAAAACAAATAAAACCTGCTCCTGATTTGTACTAATTCACCTTTAATCGTATCTGAATTGATATTGCATCCAGTTGTTGAGACACAAAACAAAATCACACTCAGCTTGATAATGATATGTAACAGAATACGTGTGCAAGAGTATATCTATCCGTATACATATATATATATACATTTATCTATATTTTTTTTTTAATTTCGTATATAAATCTGCATTTTGTGTAGGTATATATATATATATATATATATATATATATATATATATATATATATATATATATAATTATATATCTGGTTTATATAACTTTATATATTTATATATAAATATATACCAAATTGCTAACTTTTAAAACTAACCATTGTAAATATATTAATAGTATTAATAATTAATAATATTACTAATAATAATAATAATAATAATAATAATAATAATAATAATAATAATAATAATAATAATAATAATAATAATAATAATAATAATAATAATATGGTTAGTACACTAATGTTGATATTGATATTAATAAAAATATTGGAAGTAACAATAACAATTATTTTTAATTATATTTTTAACCAGTAAACAAACATAATATTACGTATTATTAATTATGACATATATATATATAATAACATATATATATCATTGAATATTTATATGTTACAATATACATATAACATTAATTATGTATTGAAATCATAATATTTACATATAGATTTATATTAATCACAACATTATTATTTTATATATTATTTTACATATATAAGTTAAATGATTAACTTGTTTAATATTATTCCAAATTATTATTTATACATATATTTATTTATATATATATATATTTTTTTACATATCTATTTACACACAATCGTTCGTGAATCGTCGGGAATAGTCTAAGGTCCAATGCATTTATGAAAAGTAGTTCAAACAAATTTTGGGAGTCAGTTTAATAGACTTTTCTTATTGTGTCGAGATCTTATAAAGATTAAGTTTAAATTTGTTCGAAAATTTCCGGGTCGTCACATTGGTGGTTGATTCTGAAGTGTTGCGACCTAACGACACTGCACAAATAAAACCGTCCGTTTTGGCCATATCAAAAACTCACTGGTCTAATATTATTGAGTCTTCATCTTTATTCTATCACCTAAGAACATCATAATCTGAGTTAGTACACTTTTCCAACTCATGCTCTATAACCGAAATAGTTTAAAACAATCAAGCACATCACATGGGTCAAGATTGCACCTGGTACATTCACAGAACTAAGACATTCGCAAGTGTGACATTTGGTATACGCGAGGGATCCGACATGTGTACCAAAGTCATCATGTAATTAGAACCAGATTTTATACTTGTTTTTGTGGGCAAAAGAGTCACAACACGCGTGTATGAGCCTCTAATTGCACGATTGGTGTTCTGTGCACTTGTTGAAATCCGCACCCTTGTGGCTCACCCTTACAGATGAGATCTCACATGTGCACCTGAGATCTCACCCTAGGCTAAAATCTCACCCTTACGGCTGAAATCTCACCCTTGCAGCTGAGATACTACCCATGAGGCTGAGATCTCACTCGTGTGGGAGCTGAAGAACATCAATAACACCATGTTTTCGGGTTTAACACCCAAAATCATAAATCTAACATGTTTTGGTCGATCCAATGGTACAAAAACACCATATAACATGTATATAAGATATCACAATCAACAATTTCCACATACAAACACTGAGAGTCAATAAGTAATTACTTGTTCGTACCCCGTGACCCACAAAACCCTAACTTAAAACCATCAAATTCAACATGATTACCTTGTTTAAGTTGTTGTAGAGCAAAAGAATCACATAAGAAATTTGATTACTAACTTTAGATGATGATTTGGTGAATCATGAAATTAGGGTTTAGAATAAAAGGGTGCATTTGATAACTTTTGTAATAGACTGACTTTAGGCCAAGACATAAGTTGACAAAATTGCCTTTAGGTGTTATATGCTTTAATATAATTGTGTGTTTGGATTTTATTGATGATTTGATTAGATTCGTTTTGTGACAAGAGACACGGAACATATTTGTTTAATAGATTCGGACTCCATTAGGGCCGTCTAGCAAATTCATTTAGATATTAAATACGTGTGTATCATGGGGTATAGATTTTAATACTCTTTTATGCTCGTATCTGCAGACTTCTAGTCATTTTTTCCCTAATTGAGAAAAACACACCCGTTCCTACTAAATTAGTATTTTATCAAACCCTAACTTAAATTTGGTGCAATACTTGTATTTAATCAAGTGGTAGAACTGAATTCCTGTGCTTATAATGTTCTACATCAGGTTTGTGCATTGATTTTGTATTTAAATCCTTCTTTAATCTAGGGTTTTTCTTCTTGTGGATTTTGCATAGTTCATGCTTGAATCTTGTTGTTAGATATGTTAGAAGCTTGTTTGTTGTTATATTATTGATATATATATATATATATATATATATATATATATATATATATATATATATATATATATATATATATATATATATATATATATATATATATATATATATATATATATATATATATATATATATATATATATATATATATATATATATATATATATATATATTATATATATATATATATATATATATATATAGGTATGTATATATATATATATATATATATATATATATGTTTTTGTGTGTGTGTGTGTTTCCGTGTGTGTGACAGAGAGAGAGGGAGTGTGTGTGTGTATGTGTGTGTGTGTGTATGTGTGTTATATAAGCTTTGTGAACCACCAATTGACTTGAAACGGTTCAATTTTGATGGATTTGAGAATTTAAGTTCAACATTGTTGTTGTTGTTCTTCTTCACTCGCACGAGTGACCCTCACTCACATGAGTAAGTTGTAGTTCGCATGGTCACTCGCACGAGTGATGTCACCCGTGCGAATGAGCTTTCACTTGCACGAGTGGTTAATCAGTCGTATGGTGATCCATACGCATGAGATACTATTTCAGTTGTGTTTTGGTTAAGCTGACTCGCACGAGTTTCTGGTCACTCACACGAATGAGTTGTCACTCTCACAAGTGAGTTGTCATTCGCACGAATGAGATATCACTCGCACGAGTGAGTTGTCGCTCACACGAGTGACCTGGTAGTTTAATGTTTGTGATGTTTTGTCTTGTTTGATGTTGATTGGAAATCAAGCAAGATATGATTACTGACTTGGTTATATCTTTCTCAAGTGAAAATGATAAAGAGAAGGCTCAAAAAGATTAGACCTCTGAGAACCTTCTGGTGCTGGTAATCAGTGAGTGTAATTATATATAAAGTTGTGTAAAGTAGCATATTACGCTATTGTTTTTATGTTTCCATATGATTACCTTGAGTTAGACTCTGATTGACTGATTATATGATTGTATGTGCACATGAGGAGAATTTTCTGTATGGTAGCCTTGGCAGGAAGAGGTCAACTAGGTAAGATAGGTTGGGTTCAAGTGTTACAATTCATGTAGTATAGTTTGAATGACGCACCCCCTGCGTCTGGATTACTATACGAGGGAGCCAATAGCATGACCTATCGATAAAATCTAGCCCAATTAGCTAGTAGTTGCTGGCCCATACGAGCTCTTGGTCCTCTTCATAGGGGTGTGTGTGACTGTTATGTGTTAGACTGATTAACAGTTAGATGATGTGGTGCTTTGTACTTGTTGTGTATAGTTTCATTCACTTAACCTTATGCTAACTCCCCAAACCATCCCTTTCAGGTTCTGGAACTTAATGTTAGATTGAAGGGAGCTAGATGGAGAAGATATTTTTGTCCATACGAAACTATGATGTGATTTTGTAATAAAGAAACAGTTGTTTTTTACGTAACACCTCTTTTGTAAATTGACATATTAATGATGCGTAATGGCAATGCTTTTGATGTAATTAATGTTATGTTTAAATGTTTTCCTTTCACTCTGATGATTAAAAACAATGACCGGTGTTATAAGTTAGTATCAGAGCATAAGTTTGGCAGCACGTACACGCGATTGTCTTGTTCCCAAACTTATAGTAGTGTCAAATAGATATGTGGCGATGGGGTTAAGTGAATGTAGGATTTATCTTTTTTGGTTAGGATGTACTAACCACTTAAACATTAAAATTTTGTGTGTGCTGTTTTGTAGAACATGTATGGCTGATAGAGTCACAAATGCTACTAAAACTCGAAACATTCAGAGCATCGGAGGAAGGTTATGAGTCGAAGGAAGATCAACATGAATATATCCGGGAACTAGAAAGCAAACTAAAGGAAGCTTAGGATAGAGTTGTTGAACTAGAATTGGTTCTATCCACAGGAAACTCAACTGCTAACGTTGAGGCTCCACCTCCTGATTTTACAACAACACAAATTCCAACAATGCCTAGTGGAAACACCTCACAACCATCATATCAGTTTCCAAACCAGTATCAAATACCACAACAATATTTCATGCCACTCCAGTTTAATTATCAATACTCTAATCCGATGTTGATGAATCAATATTAGATGCCGATGTTTCACTAGCCATTTGTTGAAACTAAGAAAAGATGTGCATACAAGCAATTCCTTGATTGCAAACCCCCAGAGTATTCGGGAAGTCCTAATCCGACTAAAACCTTTAAAAGGTTGAGGGAAGTAGACAGAGCATTGGATGCATGTCAATGCGAACCAGAATTAAGGGTCATGTATGCTAGTAGGTTACTGAAGAAAATAGCCATGTTGTGGTGGGATTCACTCATTTCTAGTATTCCAAATGAGCATACCATTCAGATCACTTGGGAGCAAGTTTCTGAGAAAGTATGTGAGTGGTATTGCTTATCCTGTGAAATTAACCGAATCAAGACAGAATTTCTGGAGATGAAAATGACAAAAATGATGACAATTGATGAGGTAATTGAGCAGTTTATGGATAAGCTTCAGTTTGTGCAGCAATGGGTCCTGGATGAAAGATCAAAAATTCATCATTTTTGTAGGGTGTGATACTTTCGAAGTATAGAACTATGGTAAGGATGTCGACGTTACTACCTCAAGCATTTGAGATGGCTAAAATGGTAGAGGGTGACTTAAACGCGGTAAAGAACTTAACATTGGGATATGTTGTACCGAAGTCTAGTCAAGCTACTAGTCAATCTAGTGAAAAATTAAAGAAGTAGTTTGGGAGACATCAGAAAGGCAAGACTAGTCAAAGTGAGGTTGGCTCTGGTAAGAAATAAGGGTGTTCGGATTGTAAGTTGTCTCATAGTTGGCCTTGTTTAGAGACAACGAGGATATGTTTGAGATGTGGAGCAGTAGGTCATGAATCACAAGCTTGTTCCTTTTTTGAAAATGTGTGTTGCTCCTGTTATCAGAAAGGCCAGCGATCAACTCAGTGTCCATCAAGAAGTGTGAGTTATGGGGCAGGTTTTGGTTCTAGAATTGTGTCATCCGGAGGGTCTACAACTTCTAGTGTACAGAAAAGGAAGAACCCTCCAACGACAAAGTCCAAAGCTTTTCAGATGTCGGTTGATGCAACTACTGCAATCGACGATATGATCAGCGGTATGTTCTTAATCAACTCAATACATGCTCATGTATTGTTTGATTTTGGTGCAAATAGAACTTTAATGTCAATAAACTTTTGTGAGAAGTTTAAATTACCTACTACTGTGTTACTTGAGCCTTAAAGAGTAGAAGTATGTGACGGTAAAATGGTTCCAATTACAACATCTGTGTCTGGAGCTGATATATAGATTGATGAAAGTTTGTTCCTTTAACTTGCATAGTGTTACTTATTACTAGCTTTGATGTAATATCATTGATGGACTGGATGAGCCTCCATAGGGCTATGATATCGGCCAAAAAGTCACGTTTTTATACCTGATAATAAGCCCTAATAATAATCAGTTTATTGAGTTTATCAAATAATTAAGCGTTTATTTACTTTATTTGGTAGATCAAGTGATTACAAACACGATTCAAGAAGAATCGAAGAAAACGAGCTTAAAACGAAGAATCTAGAGCGTAAACTATGAAAACCAAGTTACAGGCTCAAAAATCAAGTTTCGATCCGGAAACATCATGCTACCCGGGCTGCCACATGCCTACCCGGGCTGCCATGGTCTACTTTACCGATTATAACACACGAGCTTTCAAGTACACGGGCACCTTACCCGTTCACAGTACAGGTGCCAAGCCAGAAAATTCTATAAATAGGCCCTTTGTTTGTCCACTTCAACACACTTCTATTTTCACACAATTCCTCTCTCACTACAATTAGTTTCTCTCTCTCTATCTCTCTCTCACTAGAAATTTAGATACTTATAAGGCTTTCTCACCTCTGGTGGAAAAACGTACCTCGAGGCGAACGTCGAAAGTTGTACTAGGAGCAGTCTAGAGAATGTCAACACTTGTAACAGTCAAGAGATCATCTGTATACGGTGAACTCCTTCCTTATTTGATGATATGGTTAAGTTATCTTAAATTTCTTTCATCTTATATTGTCTTTTATCTGTTATAATTGTTCATATGTTGAATATTTATCTGAAACTTATGCCATTGTTATGCTGAAACTCTGTCCGAGTGAGAGTCTAATGTAAGGACCACCCTTTCCAGATACACACATGGCTATAACCTAGTGTTAGGATCCGATCACTTCTAATCACAGGGTAAATAGTTATCTATGTCTAACATCATAATAAGGATTTAGTACCTACGTTTAGCCAGCACCTATAACTGTATAGTTAGCCGCCTTTCTAGAAGAGCTATCTTAATTAAGGTTGTGATTAGTCTAAGAGTTAGGTTGTCTATCGTAAAATATCTTACCAAAGGAATGGTTGGTGTCAGAAGCAAGATCCTAGTGATGTTGTAAGTAGATCCGCGGTTGTGTAACTGCATTGTAAATGAGAGACCTCTCGTCTAATTAGCAGTACCTTAGAATATCTAAGATTCCAAATATGTTAATGTCAAGGCATAACATAGTATTAACTGGAGATCTTGATAGAAGTAAAACCAAATAGGATTTTGAAAAGATGGAACCTTTCTAGGGTAAGGTACTTTATTCAAGAGCCTAGGATTCAATATGTAAAGGTTGTTTTAATCATTAAGGTTAATGTCAGGGGTGAGCATATCAAGTTCTGGTTAGAATCTTCAAAGCTTAAACTCTTAGTGATAAGTCAAATAGGTTCATCCCAGTTTGATTGAGGTTTTAATGTCCATCTTAGAAAGTAAGACTCCGTCAATGATATACCGTCAACTCTAGATATTGCATCCACATCTTTTAACTATCATTTATTGCTTTACACACACAAACACACGTGTGTATATATATATATATATATATATATATATATATATATATATATATATATATATATATATATATATATATATATATATATATATATATATATATATATATATATATATATATATATATATATATGATACGCGTACATGCGCGCATGGCGCTCGTGCGTATCACGTGCAGGAAGCACGCCTTGAATAAACTAAACCATCTGATTAGGAGGCGCGCGTATAGTCTTTGCTTAGCGTGCACGAAAGCAATCTAATGTAATCTTATCCCTAATTAAGTATAATCCTTTTCCAACTATAATTCTATTATTTATGGTTGTTATCCGGGAAGGATCTAGAACAAATTAAGGGTAATCTAGGGTTAGGGCTTTATTATAAATACAACCCTAACCTCCTTCATTCGATATAAATGTTTTTCTATATTATTCGACTAATCGATTCCATCCAGAAAACGATCTTACGGTAACAGGTATGTTCTTCGAACATAAACCCTATGCAACCATCTTTAGTGGCCATTGTTGCGGCAACTGCCATCAATGGTGGACTATGCTTTGACACCCTTTTGTAGATCATCATCTCTATGAGAGTTGTTCATGGTAAACTGGACTGGAGATCAAAGCTATGAATGTCCTTAACCACTCCATCTTTCACTAAATATTAACCTAGCTCTTGGAGCAGATTTATGTTCGATCAAATGGCGCCATCCGTGGGACCATAACTAGAATTGCATTAGAAGTTTTGTATGTTACGAACGGTTAACTATCGAGCTTCTAAACTTTTTTGTGGTTGTTCTTGTGTAGCAGGTAGCGATGGGAAAATCTGGTAACAATCAATAGTCTCGTTCTCAGAGTTCTGACCTTATGGGATCGAAACAAACAAACCAGGACAAGACTCCTATCACAAGCAAGATTCCATGCACTGGATCAGGAAAGCTCCCTGAAAAATCCACAACGTCATCAGCTAATGTTCCTCCAGTGTCTCAGGCAGTTACGTCGCAAAAAACTGACGAGTATTGGGCACCGGGTGATGAAGATGATGAGGACGATGATTATGACTATGAGGAAGAAACATCTATTACTACAGTGGGGTCCATTCCAATATTCTCCACGCCAAAGTCAACAGTTCATACTAGGCGAACGACGACACCTGCGAGCTCATGTGAATATCTAGCGGGACAGAACATCGACGTTGGTTGTCCAACTAATGATCGCACTCCCTTCGATAACATGGGAAGAAAGCGCAGGTCATCACCTATTCTCAGGTTATCATCTTTGTTCTCCCCAAGTACATCTTTAGGGCGCACTATCGATTCCGCGAGGGAGAGCAAGAAAAAGAGTCAGGAAGATTTATTGGCCATACTGGGCCAAGCTGCGCCAGACAAATATGCGCAGACGTTCACAGTTCCAGACAAAGGAGAAGAAGTGTTACATAACTTCTACGCAGGGATAATGGGGTGAAAGGTGAAACCTTTCATGGAGGTCACACCAGCTAATGAAAAGTTCGCACCCCATATTGCTAACAATGTGCCCGAATATCCTCCGATCATTCCTTTGACTATGGGGTAGTATGATGGCACGACAGATCCGGATGATTTTTACAAAGATATGAAAGAACTGTGCGCACTCAGGCCTGGAATGATGAAAGAAAGTGCCTTGAGTTTCAAACCTTACTGCAGGGGGTCGCAAGGGAATGATTTAGCAATTTGCCACTATCGCTCGTTACTTCCTATAACGATCTTCGAGCACGTTTCTTGCTGAACTTCCATAACATGCACGCGTAAAAAAGGACGCATGTCGAATGTCATGACATCAGGCAGGGGGCAAGAGAGTCCCTTGGGCAGTTTATAGAATGATATACCAAGGAGGTCGCAAAGATATTCGGACTTCGCAAAAGTCAAAAGTATCTGGTATTATACACGGGTTGTGTAAAGATCGATACCTTGCACTATGGCAATGCCTGCGCATGAAGGTCCCTGATACTTTAGCAGAAGCCATCAAAGAAGCGCACGAGCATATGCGTGTAAGAGAAGATACTACGCGTAATAGTAGTATAAATTCTGATAGTAGAGGTAACAGGGATGACGATTCTTATCGTGGACAAACCGAGTGGATCGAAGCGCAAAGGTGACAATTATAGCCAGCATCATCTAAGTTTAATAACAAGTTTCAAAATTCAAGCAACTTTGACCAAGGGAAGGGTCACTTCCCAAGTCAGAATTTCGCGATTATGCGCGAATTGACTAAAACACCAAGGGAAATCCTAGCGACTGAACCGATTTGCTTGACGTTTGCGGCTCCTGCCAGAATGTCAGAATGTGCTAGGAGAGACAAGTCAAAATTTTGTGAATTCCATAAAGATTATGGACATGAAATAGATCGTTGTAAATCCTTTTTCAAAAAAGTAATCGAGTGCTTAAGGAAGGGTGAGCTTAATCACCTAAAACCAGTGAAAAAGCGAGGTGCTTCGTTGCAGAACAACCAGTCAAAGAAAGCTGTGTCGAACCAAAAGAAAGGCAGCGATAAAAACTCGGATAAAACAACAAATATGGTGCATGCATGGCATTCTGGCCAGAGGCGCAAGTAGAGCAGTTGGAGGAATGAGAAGCAGAAGCTATCACTTTCTCTCCGATGCAAATGATTAATCCTTCGCATGCTCCCATCATTATCAAAGGGCGCATTACCAATTGCAGGTATAATGTAAGGCGATTAAACATTGACACATGAAGTAATGTCGATTTTATGTACGATCATCGCTTTAGGAAAATCTCTGCGACAATCAAATCTAAGATGCGTGCGCCCACGACTGTTCTATCAGGTTTTTCTGGTGAATCAGCATGGCCATTGGCATGCATCGAGCTTGAATTAGAATTGGTCGATGATGATGATCCAACCCGCACACGAACTGTCCCTATTGAATTATGTGTGGTACGCTCTTATTCATGTTATAACGCACTCCTAGGGTGAGTGAATTTGCAGAAATTTGGTGCGGTACCCTCTAGTATTCATGGCATATGTAACATCCCGCCTTTTTCCGTTTACTTTCCGTTTAATTATTATAAAATCCGTTATATAATTATAACATCTTCCGTTAATACGCGTTTTTAAAATATTTCATTTAGGTAATTCATACACCCGCATTTAACTTGAGGGACCAACTTTGCCAATTGACAAAAGGTGTGACTAGGTCAAAGAGTCAACTCTTTCCTCATCCATTCATTTCATCATCTTTTCTCTAACACTTTCAACTTTTCTCTCAAAACTCCAATTCAAAGATTCATCATCCATTTTCAAGTTAGCAATCAAACACCAAAACAAATTACATATTTGGAATCCTTGCATCTTCCTCTTCAATTCCATACCAATTTCATCTAGTTTGGGTAACTTTCTAAAATCACTAGATTCTTTGTTCTTGATGTTTTTAACTTATAAAAGTGTTAATTAGTGTCTATTGATCATATACATAGCATTGTATATGTATATTTTATTTGCTAAAAGCCAAAAGCAGAATTGCGCGAACTATAATCCAAAGCTATGAAATATTCGCTGAAAATAAGTACAGCAGTTGTATTTTCGCACTAATAAAAGACTGCGGTTCAATCCGCTGAGTTTTCGTGAACACTTAAGCAATTCATAGACCGCGGATAGTTCGAATACTATAAATAGGGAGCTTGGCCTCTCATTTATAGGTTATTGATTCTCTGCCATTTGCCCAAGCCTTTGAGAATTTCACTTGTGACTTTGCCCAAGGAACTTTCGCATTGAGTTAAGGTGAATCATGCTAATTAACAATCAAGACCGGGTCAGGGTAGTTGATCACTTGATAGTTAAAGTGAAAGACGATCATCAGGGCCTAAAATAATCATCAAACATTCCATTTTCCATCATAATCTCATTGCACTCAATCCGTAATTAAGTAACTCATTAATTAAGGATTGATCAATTGGCGCCATCCATGGGACTCGTTTTATGAATTGAACTCGAAATTTTTTGTTTTGTGCTATCAAACAATTAATTTTTTAGTTTAATTTCAATCGTGTTTTTTTGTTGTGATGATTTGCAGGCGAATACGTTTGAAATTGGCGGTGAATTGCTTGATTATTTAGAATAATGAGCAATATCGAAAATGATAGCGATATAGTGATCGCTGTGCGAGCGAATGTCCAAAAAAGAGGAAAAAAGCGAAAGTCAGCTAAAATGTATCAAAATTGGCAATTCGTGCCAATTAGTTTCCCGAAAATGCAGAGCGATGATTTCTCTGAAATGCCGATAATAGTATCGTGCAAAATTGCAGAAGCTAGAATTACTGTCAAGAAAGTTAACATTGATAATGGCAGTAGTGTTGATATTATTTAGGAACAATGTTTCGCTCAACTGCCAGAGAGTATTAAAGCAAAGCTGCAAACAACTGCGGTATCGCTAACTGGTTTTGCAGGAGAATCTTCATTGCCTATAGGCATTTTGCCATTAGACATCGAGCTAGCTGATGTAAATGATGATGCTTTGGCGCGACAAACGCGGTTAGATTTCTATGTTATGCGAGCCTCATCTTGCTATAACATGCTGCAGGGAAGAACCACTATAAGTAAATTTGGAATTATCCCGTCTACAATTCATGGCATGATTAAGTTTCCGACATATAAAGGGATCGCCACAATATGTTCAATGAGCATTATGCCTATTTGTGCAGCTGTTAACGTAAAAACCACAGGACAAGAAACTGCCGATGATGCAGATAATATGGAAATGATTAATCCTGCATATCCCGAGCAGAGAATTAAAGTGGGATGCAATGTTAGTGCGGATACTAGGAATCAAATTGTGAAATTACTTGTCCAGTACATGGATGTTTTCGCTTGGTGCGAAAATGATATGACTTATTTTCTGCGCCATATTGCGGAACACAGGCTTAATGTAAATCCAGCTTTAAAACCTGTAGTACAAAAGCGAAGGGGTATGGCCCCAGATCGCGTAAAATGGCTGTGCGAAGAGGTAACAAAATTGGTGCGAGCTGTAATTTTACGCGAAGTTCAATACCAATCATGGATTGCGAATCCAGTTTTGGTGAAAAAACCTGATGGTTCTTGGAGAATGTGTATCGATTACAAAGATTTGAATAAAGCTTGCCCTAAGGATAACTACCCGCTTCCAGAAATTGATTTAAAAGTGGAATCTTTGCATGCTTTTCCATAAAAATGTTTTTTGGATGCGGCAAGAGGTTATCATCAGATTCCAATGGCTCAAGAAGACGCAGATAAAACCGCATTTCATACCGGAAAAGGCATATATTCTTATATAATGATGCCTTTTGGTTTAATTAATGCGGGTGCGACATATCAACGTTTGATTGATACCACATTTGATAAACAAATAGGGCGTAATCTTGAGGCTTATGTAGATGATCTAGTGATCAAAAGCACAACGCAAGAGCGAATTATTGAAGATATGCGCGAAACATTTGACACACTGCGAAAAATAAACATGAAGCTTAATCCGCTAAAATGCAGTTTTGGTGAAACTGAGGGAAAATTTTTGGGATATCTTGTTACAGAACAAGGTATTCAAGCTAATCCAAAAAAGATTGCAGCTATAGAAAATATGACCGCGCCAAAAACGGTTAAAGAAGTGCAAAGTTTGACGGGAAAACTAGCTGCATTAACGCGTTTCTTGTCTAAAGCTGCTGAAAGGCAGTTGCCGTTTTTCAAAACTCTAAAAAGTTGCTTAAAGCAAAAGAGTTTTGTTTGGTCCAGCGAAGCAGAAACCGCGTTTCAAGAGATAAAAAGTTGTTGAAAACTTTGCCTACACTAACAGCGCCAGTTGATGGCGAAATTCTTTATCTTTATATATCAGTGGCAAACGAAGCTTTTGGTTCATTTTTAATCGCAGAAAGAAATAAAATACAAAAGCCGGTGTATTTTGTTAGTAAAGCTCTTACAAAAAGTGAAATAAACTATGCGCCAATTGAAAAGTTTGTGTACGCGCTTATTTTAACATTGCGAAGGTTAAGAAGATATTTTCAAGGGCATCCAATGCATGTATTAACTAATATGCTGATCAAACAAGTCTTGACAAAACCAGAGATATCTGGTAGACTCTGTAGCGACCCGACCAAATCATGTTTGACGGCGCCGTCTACTTAGGTCCCGTTACGTGGTCATAATTCTTTAAAACAACGTTTGACCAAAAGATATGTCTGTTGGGAAAGTTAATCTGATGAGTCAAAGTATTTTGCAGATTTTAGAGTCTGATGATGTTAGAGTCTGAGGAGCAGATGATGTTAGAGTCTGAAGTTTTCAAAAGTCAACTGCCGAATGATTTCTTGTTGATAAAGCCATTTGAAGATTCTGGAAGATCTCTTTTATATTTAGAAGATATATGATGATGCGTTTTTGTGTTTATCTTCCAGAATTAATCTCCTTAAGTTTAGCCTTGATCCTTGTATATCTTTTCCTATTTTGTAGAGTAGTTTGTTAAGAAACCAAATCTGGAAGATTTGGTTCTTCTTGTATAAATACACGTTTATGTTTGCAGTTTTTATATATATATCAAAAACACGATTGTGCTTAATATATTATTGGTTTTCTTCTAATTCGTGTTCTCTTAATTTTCTGCACTTTAATTCCTATTGTTTGTGTGAAATTAAGAGTCTGGTGTTCATAGTTGAATTACTGTGAACTAATAACTGGTATCAGAGCAGGTAAGGTGTAAATCCGTCAAAGGTAATCTTTAAAACGATCTATTTTTCATCTTTGAAGAAATCAAGATGTCTACCAGTACAATTGTTACTCCAGTCATGGCTGGAAAAGGTGTGCCGATTTTTGATGGCACAGACTTTGCAACATGGAAGCTAAAAGTTCTATGGTTTCTTGGATCTGTTCATGAAGATGCAGAAACTGTCCTTACCACAGGACCCATTACACCAGGTCAAATGGTCGATGCTGTTCCTGGATCAGATACTGTTGCTGCACAACCTGCTTATTTTCGTTCAACTCCAAGAGAAAGATGGACAGAAGCAGAAGCTATAAAGTTTAAGCTTGACAGCAAAATAAGAAGTATTATTGGTAATGCTGTCACTGTTCCTATTCTCAGGAAAATTAGTCATGCCAAGACTGCTAAAGCTATGTGGGATCTTTTACTTAATGATTATGAAGGAGTCACAGTTGTTAAGACTCAAAAGAGAAAGAATCTGATCAGATGCTATGAAAACTTTGCTGCTGAGCCTAAAGAATCCTTAAGTGATCTCCACTCAAGGTTTCAGGTTTTGATAAATGATCTTGAAAGTGTTGGTATAGAAAAGACACAACAAGTTTTGTGTCAAAAGTTCATTGAATTACTACCTTCAAACTTTGAATCGGTTATTACTTCTATGGTAATAAGTGAGAAGATTGAAGGGTATGAGCTAAGTGAGTTGTTTGGTATTCTATCAAATTTTGAAGAAACACAGTTGAAGAACAAGATCAATGTTAAGAAGGTTGCTAAAGATCCAGAGGCAGCTTTGGTGGCTACTACAAAGAAGAACAAACAGTTGTTCTCCAGTTACTCTAGTAAGGTTGAATCTGAGGATGATGAAACTTCTGATGATAGTGAATCTGAAGAAGATGAGGAAGATGATGATCTGGAGGCCCAGATAGCTCTTTTGGCTCAGAGAGTTGAGCAAAGAAAGTTTGGTTTTAAGAAGGGTAAAGGTAAGAGTTCATTTGATCCAAAGAAAGCTAAGTGTTTCAAGTGTGGTAAGATAGGGCATATAGCTGCTGATTGCTGGTCTAAGGTTGAAGGAGGTTCAGATTCCTACAAGTCTGTTGACAAAGCAAGAAAGTACAAGTTGAAGTACAAGAAATTAAAGAATGAAGCTGAGAAGGCAAAGGGTAAAGAACAGGAGAAGGCTTTGTATACTGAAACATGGGAGGATGAAGATTCATCATCAGATGATGAGGAAGACAAGTGTTTTATGGCTTTAACTGAAATGGTTGGTGGATCCAGTAATTTTGAAGAGGATCTGAAGGCTATTGAGAAGATGGATATGGATAGTTCTTGTAATAAAATTTCTGCCTATAAGGTACAAAACTTTGTGAACTATTTTGATAATGAAAAAGTGAGAATGTTTCAGTACTTGTTGCTTGACTTTAAGTGGTGTTTAGAAGACATTGATAGGTTAAGAACACAAATCTTTGATCTTAAACAGTCAATTATGGAAAAAGATGCTGAAATTAAAGGATTAAAATCGTGTGAGGCTGAATTAGACACTTATAAAATGGCATATGCTGAAGAAACTAAAAGATTAAATACAGAATTAGGAAGATCAATTAAAAGGTCAAAACATTATGAGTCAATTTGTAGATCTTGGTGTGTATCTTCTAAAAAGAATTCTGATGCTATTGCCAAACAAATTCCAGATGATGTTAAGGCTATATTAGGTGAAAACTACATATTAGACAATAATGTGGAAGCTGATCCTAATAGATTTAAACCTGATATTTTACCAGATACTTTTGTAAAGTTTGATGGTGATAAAAAGATTTTGACAAATGCTTTTGTAAAATCATTAGATCCTGTTGAGCCTTTAGACATCATTGTACTTGAGAGCAGAGATCCTTTAGAGTCTGAAATTTTGTTACCATCAGACTCTAACTGGTCAGAAAGTAAAAGTCAATCAGAGTCTGAACTTGAGAAATCTTCAGACTCTAACAGTTTAGATTTGAAAATTAAAAGTGAATGTTCTGACCAGGAGTCTATCACCCATGAGTCAAGTTGCAAGGACATATCTGATTTATCTTCTGTTACTAGTACCAGTCCAGATTCTAAAAGGTCAAAAAGAAAGTCAAAGTCCAAACAGACTAAGACTATTCGAAAACTTAAAAAGGAAATTTCAAAACTTAATAATGTAATCAAAAGTAAAGAGAAATCTCCTGTTAAGAGTACATGTTGTCTTCCAAAGAGAATTGAAAAGTGTTGGAAACCCAAAGTCTGTGAAAGTGAAAGTGTTTTGAAATCTGTTAAAGAAAAGTTGATCTGGATTGGTAACAAAGCTTTTGTATGGAGAGTAAAAGATTCTCCTATTGAACCCACTGAAAAGTGGGTTCCCTCCAAGAATTAATTGTGTAGTTGTTTGTGTCTTGTGTAGCAGGGTAGTAAGTGGTATCTGGATAGTGGCTGCTCAAGACATATGACTGGATGCAAAGAACATCTTGTAGAGTTTGTAGAAGAGAAGGGTCCTCCTGTGAGATATGGTGATAATTCTGTTGCAAAGACAGTTGGTTATGGTACTGTGAAAGCTGGTAGTGTTACTTTGATGAAAGTTGCCTTAGTTGAAGGGTTGATGCATAATCTGCTAAGTGTTAGTCAAATTGCTGATGAAGACTGTGAAATAAGAATCAGAAAGAAAGCTGGTATTATTTATGATCCAAAAGGTAGGCCAACACTTGTGGCCTGGAGACATCAGAATGTGTATGTATTGGATCTGAATTCTGTTAATTCTGGTATTGAGACATGTTTGTATTCTCAGACTGTAAATGAGCTAAATTGGCTGTGGCATAAAAGACTTTCTCATCTTAATTTTAAGAATATAAATGAGCTGTCTAAGAAGAAATTGGTGAGAGGTCTTCCACAGCAACCCTTTAAGAAAGATAAGCCATGTTCTGCTTGTATTATGGGTAAACAAACCAAAACCAAGTTTCCTTCAAAAACCCTGGCTACCATTTGTGATCCACTTCACATGCTTCATATGGATCTGTTTGGTCCAATGAATACTAGTAGTTTGGGTGGAAAAAGGTATACTCTTGTGATTGTTGATGAGTATTCCAGATTTACTTGGGTTATTTTCTTGGCTGCAAAGAGTGATGCTCCTGAAGAAATCATCAGGTTGATCAAAAGAGAGCAGGTTCAAAAGGGTATTCTTGTTAAACAGTTAAGAAGTGATCATGGTACTGAGTTCAAAAATGTTACTTTAATTGATTTTTGTGAAGAATCTGGAATTGGTCAAAACTTCTCTGCTGTAAGAACTCCTCAACAGAATGGAGTTGCTGAAAGAAGAAACAGAACCCTTATTGAAGCAGCTAGAACTATGCTATGTCAATCGAATATAGCTTTAAGGTTCTGGGCTGAAGCTGTAAACACAGCATGTTACACTCAAAATAGGTCACTGATTGTGAAGAAACATGGTAAAACTCCTTATGAGTTATATCACAAAAAGGTGCCTACTATTCATTATTTTCAAGTTTTTGGGTGTAAGTGCTACATTTTAAATCAAAGAGATCAGCTTGATAAGATGAAGCCAAAGTCTGATGAAGGTATTTTTATGGGATATTCTTCTGTATCTAAAGCTTATAGAGTTTACAATCAGAGGAGAATGAAGATTGAAGAATCTATCAATGTTTCTTTTGATGAAAGCTCCTTAGAAATGGATCAATCATCCAATTCTGAGAATTCTGCACTTGAAGAAATGTCTAAGTTAATTTCAGAGAACATTGTTCAGACTCTGGATTCAGAGTCTGAGTCTGATGAACAGTGGTCAGACTCTAAAAATATTATTGCTGAAGGTGTTCATACAGAAGAATCTACACAAGAAGAAGAGATTGTTGTTAATCAAGAGAGTGGCCAATCATCAGATACCACCTCAGATCCCATTGTACCTATCAGAAGATCTTCAAGAAGCATAGTTCATCCAAAGCATCTTGATGATTATGTTGTGGATACTACAGGGTTACCCAAGACTAGTTCTTCTAATCAGGCTGCTGTGTCTGAATCTGCCATAGCTAATTTCTGTTTGTTTTCAAGTTTTCTTTCACTTATTGAGCCTAAGAAGATTGATGAGGCACTAGGTGATGATGACTGGAATGAGGCTATGACTGAAGAACTTACAGAGTTTGAAAGGAATGAAGTATGGGAATTGGTTCCAAAGCCTGATGATAAAACTATCATTGGCACAAAATGGGTATTCAGGAACAAGGTGGATAAAGATGGTATTGTTATCAGAAATAAGGCAAGGTTGGTTGCTCAAGGGTACAGGCAAGAAGAAGGGATAGATTATGATGAGACTTTTGCTCCTGTGGCTAGAATTGAAGCTATCAGATTGTTTTTGTCTCATGCTGCTCACAAAGGGTTTAAGGTATCTCAAATGGATGTGAAGAGTGCTTTCTTGAATGGAGTTTTGCAAGAAGAGGTGTATGTGAAACAACCTCCTGGTTATGTAAGTAAGAAATTTCCAAAACATGTTTACAAATTGAAAAAGGCATTGTATGGTCTGAAGCAAGCTCCAAGAGCCTGGTATGATACCTTGTCAACATTTCTTCTAGAAAATAATTTTTCCAGAGGAGCTATTGACAAGACTTTGTTTGTCAAAAAGGACAAAGGTGATGTGCTACTTGTTCAAATTTATGTAGATGACATTATATTTGGGTCTACTAATCCTAACTTGGGAAAATGGTTTTCTGATATTATGTCAAAAGAGTATAGAATGAGTAATTTGTGTACATTAAACTATTTTCTTGGGTTGCAAATAAAACAAAGTTCTGAGGGTATTTTTATAAACCAGAGTAACTATATTGCTAACATGTTAGACAAATATGGTTTCAAAAATTGTTCTTCTATAAGAACACCAATGAGCATTTCTGAAAAACTTGATAAGGATGAGTCTGGTAAACCCACTTGTCAATCAACCTATAGAGGTTTGATTGGATCTTTGTTATACTTAACTGCAAGTAGACCTGATATAATGTTTGCTACATGTCTTTGTGCACGTTACCAATCTGACCCTAAGGAGTCTCATTACAAAGCTGTGAAAAGGATTTTTAGGTACTTAAAAGGTACCCCTAACCTGGGTCTTTGGTATCCCAAAGACTCAGGGTTTGATCTAATTGGTTACACAGATGCAGACTATGCAGGTTGCAAGTTAGACAGGAAAAGCACTTCTGGTGGATGTCAATTGTTAGGTGGAAAACTGGTTAGCTGGTCTAGTAAGAAGCAAAACTCTGTTGCTACTTCTACAGCAGAAGCTGAATATGTTGCTGCAGGAAGCTGCTGTGCTCAATTACTTTGGATGCAACATCAACTTTTGGATTTTGGGTTGACATTGTCCAACACTCCAATCATGTGTGACAATGAGAGTGCAATTGCTATTACTGAGAATCCAGTGTTTCACTCAAGAACAAAGCACATTGAAATCAGACATCATTTTATAAGGGATTGTGTTGAAAAGGGCAAAGTGTATTTGAAGCATATTGGTACAAAGGATCAATTGGCAGATATTTTTACTAAGGCACTTAATGAAGAAAGGCATTTTTATCTTCTTGGACAACTTGGAATGTTAAATCCATCTAGTGAAATGTTGTCTAGTGATGACTCTTCCGGAGTCTGATGTTTTAATGAGTCTGGATGAGGTAATGCTATTTCAGAGTCTGAGATGGTGTGACTCTGGTGTATTTTTGATGTAATTTTGTGTAAATTATTTTCTATCTTGAGTCAAATAAAGTTTTTTTTTTTTGTTCTGTTTTAGGTAAGTTTATTTTTCTTTATTCTATTTCTTATAATAAAAGGGTCAAAACTGTAACTTTTTGAGGAGGTAAATGGTAAAATTTTTGGCGGTGTCAGAATTATTTAATAGGGTTTAAATTTTAAATTTTTTTGTCAAATCAGTCGATCATCTCAAAACCCTCATCTGTTTTTCGAAATTCTCTTGCGATTACAATGGCGAACATGAAATTCATCCCTTTTGTTCTGGAACCAACTGAAAGGATGCATCGAGCAAAGGATTTTAGAGGTAATAAGGAGGTACAGGTATCGGTGAACAATAGGGTAGCTTGTGGTAGAATTCCAGAAGGGTTTGCTAATGAGGGATATGAGGAATTGATGCTGTTTATGAGGAATCATCCTTTGAAGGATGCCTTCTTTAAGACAACGGTGATGTATCCTGAGATGCTGGCTGAGTTCTGGTACACTTGTAATGGGAACAGAGAAGCAAGGTCAATTACTGGTACTTACAGGAATGGTAACAACACCTTAACAATTACTGAAAATCATTTAAGGGCTGCTTTAAACCTTCCTTTTAATGAGAATTTTGTTCGAACAGCAGCAAAATCTGCTGTACGAAATTGTTTTAACCTAGTTGGTCAGCCCTTAACCAATTCTAGTGTCAAAATCAGTATGTTCAGTCCAAGGTGGATGTTTCTATTGTCAAATATAATCAGAAGTTTGAGTTTTAAATGTGGGAGTCTAACTGAAATAAATGATTTTGAGGCTCATATTTTTGATGCCATGGTAACAGGGAGAAATATAGACTTTGCACGTCTGTATTTTAATGAACTCTTAGTGCTTACTGAAAAACCTTTAAGAGATCACAATGTGCCATTCATAAGATTTATGAGTCTAATGTTTGAACAAGCAATGACACCAATTTTGTACAATGGTTTGCAAACTTTTAATGTCTATGAGTACAGGTATTTACCTGAATGCAGTGTCAAAATGTTTCATAGGCACATTGATGATGGTCAAGAAGTCCCTCTTACAGCTGCTATGATGCATTGGGTCAATTTGGGCCGTGCAGACCAACCTGCAGATCCTGAGCAATCAGAATCTGAAGGGGCATCTTCTTCAGGATCTGAGCAATCAGAATCTGAAGAAGGTCACAACAATGGTCAACAACATTCAACAGAATCTGAACATTCAGTTTCTACCCCCCCAATTACTCCACCCCATATTGTCAATCAAACAGAGCAGGCTGAAGATATGGTTGAAGAAACACCACTTCAATCTAACCCATCTTCACCCACTGCTACTGAGCAAATATCTTCATCAAACAACCTTATGAACTCACCAGTTCATACAGAGAATACCACCATACTTGAACCCTTAGATGATTCAGCACCTGTGAATTCACCATTACAATTCACTAGGCAAGATGGTGCTAGTACTGTTTCTTCACCTCTGCTAGAGGTTGTTGCAAGCAGTGCTTTGACCTTAACCAAACCTGATAGGTTAGTTAACTTGGATACCCACATTACAGTTACTGATGCAACCCCCTCAGTTAACTTACAAACAGAGGTCCCAATCCTGGACTCATCAAACCAAATTCAACAACCTACTGAAATGGCCAAACCTACTTCTACCTCAGACTTAAGTCTGTCACTACCTTTCCAGAGCATGTCATCCTTACACACTCTTGCACAGGCTGCCAATGCCACACTCATGTCACAGGGTGTGGTACAGGCCTCAACACCTTCTTTATCCAAGGATTGCTTTTCTTCACAACAGGAAAGTCATGAGGATATACCAACCATACCCACATCTATTGACACTGCAGGTCAGACTGGGGCACCAGTTGAATTGGTTGGCATTTCAAATGTAAAGATTGTTCAAAGTTTACGAGAATAGTTCCACCACAAGTTACGATACAAAGTTTTAAGTACAAATGAAACTTATGCGACACAATTTAAAAGTAGTCAAAAGACGCTTCATGTTTGCATATATACTCGACATCCAATGCAAGTATCAAAATAATGAGCGGAAGCATGTATCATGTATCGTTCAAGGACCTGAGAAAAACATAGAAATCTGTCAACGAAAACGTTGGTGAAATCATAGGTTTAAGTAAGTAAGTACAAGTGAACCACAAGATTTGCATCAATGAATTAATAGTAATACATTCCAAAAGTTTGTTTCACGAGCACCCAATTATCAATGCTTAACATTTCTCCCATTGAACCCCATCACTTAGTGCTAGAACATACACTGTTTCTCGAAAATATATTTCATTCGTAAACGGTAGCGAACCGTTTGAATGAGGGTTTGTCAAACCCATATGGATCCATACAACATAAGTTCTCGCTTACACCCGGCAAGTGTAACTAATGATAATCGAATTGAGGATTTTGTTCTAAACTCGTATGTAGAATGTTTGTTTTCCTGTACTTGTGTTCACTTAGTAAAGAAATGTTTATGTTTTCTCATCCCAAATGTAAGTTCAAAAAGAGTAAAAGTGGGACTATGATCTCACCTTGAGTGCACGAGTAGTAAAGTACTTCAACAAGTAAACGTGTGCAAAGAACAATGCTAATCTTGACCTAAACAATAGGTTGTATCAATAACGGTAAACGCGATAGGTCAAAGGTGTTCAATTAGTCCTATGGCTCGTTACGACTCGATTATGTAGCATGTGAATCAAATTGTCACGTTTCATGCAAGATACAAGTATAAAAGCATGTTAGAACGATTGCACAACCATTTGGTTAAGTTTGATTAAAAGTCAACTTGGTCGGGTCAAAGTCAACGAAAAAGTCAACATGTTCGGGTCGGGTCCCGAACTATTTTTCTGAGGTTTTTAATCATATATGAGCATGTTAGAACAAATTTCATGTGAATCGGAGGTCCGTAGTATGCCAAACATTTTTCGTATTTTGGACATGGAGGTCAGAATCTGACCCCCTTATATGTCGCGCCGCGACAGGGAAGGGCCGCGCCGCGGCAAAGGCCGGGTGCTGGTGCCTGGCCAGTCGCCAATGTTCAAGTCTCAATCCAAAACCTTTTTGTGCATAAAACACAAACCGCTAACACTTAGGACTCGCACCTTATATCGTTGGAAAGCTCTTTTGACGTAGAATGAAACTAAACACAATTCATCAATCAAAAACCTCATTTGTAACAACCGAGTTTTCAAACCAAGTGATCATTCAATGCACACATTAATGCTTCAAACTCACCAATGCACATTTAATGATTTAGGCATTCAATGCATACATATGACATGCCATTTTGTAGGTAATTGAGCATACAATACAACTAACAACTTACTAACAACAAATCATGGCAATCAATGCATCAAATAATCATTTCAAGTTCATTAAACCCTAGCTCAATTCCACCAAAAATCACTAATCAAGTTTATGGAGTTTTCTCAAGCAACCTACACATCAATTTGAAGCTAGTGATACTAGGAACACAATTAAAACATGAACTTTTAACATCTAACAACATATGATCATCCAAAATTCAAGAACAACACACCAAAATTCAAGTTCATGCTAGTTATACTAAAACAACGAGATCGAGCATACAAATTACATACACGACATCACAATGAGCCATAGACACTAACTAATACCATTTCAAGTCAAAAACACGAATTTAGAGAAATCTAGAGTTTTAGAAATGTTACCCAAATGAGATGAAGTTGGTACCAAAATGAAGAGGAGGAAGAGAGGATTACGAATATGTAATTTATTTTGTTGTAAGCCTCCTAGATCGGATTTAGATGATGATTGAATGAATTTGGAAATGGTGTGTGTGTTCTTGCTAGAGAGAAAGAGAGAGAGATGGAGATGATAATGAATGAGTGAAAGGGGTTTGACCATTTGACCTAGTCAAGGGTTTGATCCCTTGTCAAGTTTAGTCCCTCAACTTTCGTTCGGGTGCGTGAATTACCTAAACGAGATAATTTAAAACGCGTATCAACGGGAGTTGTTATAAACATATAACGGACTTTATATTAGTATAACGGAAAAGTAGACGGAAAAAGGCGGGATGTTACATTACCTACTCCTTAAAAGAAATTTCGTCCCGAAATTTAAGTAGGCGTAGTAGTCGTTGTTTCTTCCTCGAGATCTTGCGTTTCTGAATTCACGAATAGATGAGGATACTTCCTTTGCATTTGATCTTGTCTTTCCCAAGTAAACTCGGGTCCTCTTTTGGCGTTCTAACGAACTTTAACAATCGGGATTCGACTTTGTTTCAATGTCTTGACGGAGGTGTCCACAATTTCAACCGGTTCCTCCACAAAATGAAGTTTGTCATCAATAGTAAGTTCCTCGAGAGGGATGACGATATCGGGTTCGGCAAGACACTTTTTCAAGTTAGATACATGGAAGGTAGGATGAACGGAACTCAGTTGAGGCGGAAGATCTAAACGATAAGCAACGGTTCCAATACGCTCCAAGATTTCGAAAGGACCAATATACCGCGGATTTAGCTTCCCGCGTTTCCCAAAACGGATTACACCCTTCCAAGGTGCGACCTTTAACATTACTCGGTCACCGACTTGAAATTCAAGATCGTTGCGTCGTTTGTCGGTATAGCTCTTTTGACGACTTCGGGCCGTCCTAAGCCTATCTCGGATTTGAACGATTTTCTCGGTGGTTTCATGAATGAGTTCGGGTCCGGTGATTTGCACGTCGCCTACCTCGGCCCAACAAAGAGGTGAACGACATTTGCGGCCATATAGCGCTTCAAAAGGTGCGGCTTTAATACTCGCGTGATAACTATTGTTATAAGAGAACTCGGCGAGAGGTAAGTGCTTGTCCCAAGCTTTTCCGAAATCAACCACGCAAGCTCGTAACATGTCCTCTAAGGTTTGAATTGTACGTTCGCTTTGTCCATCGGTTTGAGGATGATATGCGGTGCTCATGTCTAAACGCGTTCCCAATGCTTCTTGCAAAGTACGCCAAAATCTAGAAACGAAACGGCCATCTCGGTCGGAGATAATCGATAAAGGTACACCGTGTCGGGCTACGATCTCCTTAATGTAAAGTTGTGCAAGTTTCTCCATTTTGTCCGTTTCTTTCATGGCCAGGAAGTGTGCGGATTTGGTGAGACGGTAAACAATAACCCAAATGGTATCATAACCGCCCGTCGTTTTTGGTAGTTTGGTGATAAAATCCATCGTTATTCTTTTCCACTTCCATTGCGGGATCTCGGGTTGTTGAAGTAGTCCGGACGGTCTTTGGTGTTCGGCTTTGACTTTGGAACATGTCAAACACTTGGAAACATAAGTAGCTACGTCCCTTTTGATGTTCGGCCACCAATATAGCTGCTTAAGGTCGTGGTACATCTTATTGGCACCGGGGTGAATCGAGTATCGTGACTTATGGGCTTCGTCTAAAATAAGGCTTCGTAGGTCCCCATAACTAGGTACCCAAATCCTTCCGGCGTAATATCGGAGTTCGGTCTCCCTAATTTCGAATCGAGAGACGAGAATGTTCAAGAGCTCGTGTGAAAGGTTTTCATCCCTGAGAGCCTCATCTTGGGCTACCCGAATTTGGCTATTAAGGTTTGTGTGGATGGTGATGTTTAAGGCTCGGACACGAAGAGGCACCGCTCTTTCCTTTCGACTTAAGGCATCGGCTACTACATTTGCCTTCCCGGGATGGTAACGAAGCTCGCAATCGTAATCGTTTAAGGTTTCAGTCCACCTACGTTGTCTCATGTTTAGTTGCTTTTGATCGAAAATGTGTTGGAGACTTTTGTGGTCGGTGAAGATAGTACTCTTGGTTCCATAAAGATAGTGTCTCCACATTTTAAGTGCGAAGACAACGGCTCCAAGTTCGAGATCATGAGTCGTGTAATTCCGTTCATGAATTTTTAGTTGTCGAGAGGCATAAGCAATGACTTTCTTCCGTTGCATCAATACACATCCAAAACCATGTTTCGAGGCATCGCAATATACAACAAAATCATCATTGCCTTCAGGAAGTGACAAGATAGGAGCGGTGGTTAGCTTTGTCTTCAAGATTTGAAACGCGGATTCTTGCTCGGTCGCCCAAATGAATTTCTTTCCCTTGTGAGTTAAAGCGGTTAGAGGACGAGCAACCAAAGAAAAATCCTTGATGAATCTACGATAGTATTCGGCGAGACCCAAGAATTGACGAATGTGAGTAGGAGTAGTAGGAGTCTCCCATTTGCTAATGGCTTCGATTTTTGTTGGATCGACTTTAATACCTTGGTCACTTACAACATGACCAAGAAATTGAACTTCCTTTAACCAAAATTCACACTTGGAGAATTTGGCATAGAGTTGTTCTTGTCTTAAAAGTTCAAGCACAAGTTGGAGGTGTTCCTCGTGTTATTCTTCGCTTTTTGAATAGACTAAAATATCATCGATGAACACGATAACGAATTTGTCAAGATACGGTTTGCACACGCGGTTCATAAGATCCATGAACACCGCCGGTGCGTTAGTGAGACCAAATGGCATTACAAGAAATTCATAACTACCATAACGAGTTCGGAAAGCGGTTTGGAGACATCTTCCCCCTTAACCCTTAATTGATGATAACCCGAGCGGAGATCGATTTTCGAATATACACAAGACCCTTGTAGTTGATCAAAGAGGTCATCGATGCGAGGAAGAGGATATCGGTTCTTAACCGTCAATTTATTTAGTTCACGATAATCAATGCACATTCGTAGGGATCCGTCTTTCTTTTTAACAAATAAAATCGGAGCGCCCCAAGGTGAATGGCTAGGTTGGATAAAACCACGATCAAGTAGTTCTTGGATTTGACTTTGCAATTCTTGCATTTCAGATGGAGCGAGTCTATATGGTGCACGTGCTACGGGTACGGCTCCCGGAATAAGATCGATTTGGAATTCAACCGGTCGATGAGGCGGAAGACCCGGCAATTCGTCAGGAAATACATCGGAATAGTCACTAACAATTGGCACATCATCGATGTGCTTCTCATCGGACTCGACTTTCTTAACGTGAACAAGGATCGCAAAACAACCCTTACGGAGTAGTTTTCTAACTTTAATACACGAAACGAGGTTGAGTCCGGTGCAACTCTTATCGCCATAGACGATCAAAGGTTCACCATTCTCGATAGGAATTCGGATTGCGTTAAGATCACAAAGAATGTGAGATTTCATTTTGACTAACCAATTCATACCGATTATTACATCAAAGCTTCCTAGTTCCATGGGTATCAAGTCAATTTCAAATTCCTTACCCAAAATGTTTAACGTACACCCCCGGTAATATGTGTCGGCACTTAATAGTTTCCTGTTAGCCACTTCAATGGTATAAGTGGTATCTAATGGAAGAGGTGGAGTGCTAAAAGAATGAGTCAAAGTCTTGGATACAAAGCATTTATCGGCACCCGAATCGAATAAGCAAGAGACATAAGAATTGTTGAGAAGAAACGTACCCGTGACTAGTTCAGTGTCATCCCGGGCTTCCTCGGTGTTGATGTTGAAAGCTCGGCCGCGCGTATTGGGGTTATCTTTCCTCTTCGGGCATGCATTTCTATAATGGCCCGTTTGGCCACATTCGTAACAAGTGCCCGTCTTTGGTGCATTGGGCCACTTTCGAGCGACGGGAGTGGCACTTTTACAATCGTTGGCCTTATGACCAACTCCTTGGCACCGGTGGCAAATTAACTTACTACATTCGCCAAAGTGATGTTTGTTGCATTTGTTGCAAAGAGGTAGGTTCCCGGCATAACCCTTCTTGCCGTCGGAGGTGTAAGGCTTCTTAGCAAAGTTGTTGTTGCTTGATTGGGAGGGTTCCCACTTTCTTTTGTTGCCGCCCGATTTATCCTCGGCCTTAGGTGCCGGAACTACGATTTCGTCAACCGTTTCTATCTATTTGCGGGCCATGTTCAAAGCTTCTTGATGATTAGGGGGTTTGGATGACATTACTCCGTGTTTGATGCTCTTTGGAAGACCATCCATGTAAAGTTCAACCCTTAAAGCTTCGGGGTTCACAAGATTTGGGCACATCAAGGCTAGTTCGGAAAATCGTTGATTATAAGCCTTGAGATCATTTCCGATCGCCTTTAAAGTTCTTAGCTCTTGTTCGAGCCTTCGGGTTTCTTCACGAGGGAAATATTCGACAATCATCTTTTCCCTCAAGTCGGCCCAAGAGAGGGCGTGAGCTTCATCGGTACCCACCGATTGTACATAAGTATTCCACCATGTAAGAGCGACACCGGCGAAGGTGTGAGTGGAGTATTTGACCTTGTCTTGGTCCCGACAACCGCTTATGCTAAAGACGGCTTCCGTTTGCTCAAACCTTCGGGTGAGCACGACCGGTCCCCCAGTTCCATCAAAAGTGTGAGGTTTGCACCCCATGAAAGCTTTATAGGAGCATCCCTCGTTTGAGTTTCCGGCCCCATTGTTGTTGTTGTTGTTGTTGTGGTTGTTATTATTGTTGTTGTTGGATGAGTGACCGGTCATGGCCGCATCTACGGCGGTAGCTATCATCCGTTCGAGAGCTTGTTCGGGAGTTTCATTGCGGCGTACACGACGAGGAGCCATTGTTCCTTCAAGACACAAGAATATCATTGATTAGTATTCTCAATAATACTAACCGTGATATAGAATAAAGATAAAGAGAAGTTTTTCCTCGACTCGCCTTAAATTCTTTATGTCATAATGTCGGAACGTTCATATGAGTCACCGTAATATAATCCCGGAAATTATATTACCCTGATTCATATGTGCATTCGACATCATTTCATATAGTCAAGGTGGCGTGTCAATCAAATTAAACAACGTGAGATTTAGATGAACTAAGAGTAGATATGAGTAGAAGCGTTCGAGTATAAATGCACAAGTAGTCAAGTAATTCCTACTTCAAGTCTATATGCTGGTTGTAGTCTAGACTCACCAATGTACCCTATGACTCGAGGTTGACACCAATGAACTCTAAATCCCTACAACCAATGCTCTGATACCATCTGTAGCGACCCGACCAAATCATGTTTGACGGCGCCGTCTACTTAGGTCCCGTTACGTGGTCATAAGTCTTTAAAACAATGTTTGACCAAAAGATATGTCGCATTCATTTCAAATGTAAAGATTGTTCAAAGTTACGAGAATAGTTCCACCACAAGTTACGATACAAAGTTTTAAGTACAAATGAAACTTATGCGACACAATTTAAAAGTAGTCAAAAGACGCTCCATGTATGCATATATACTCGACATCCAATGCAAGTATCAAAATAATGAGCGGAAGCATGTATCATGTATCGTTCAAGGACCTGAGAAAAACATAGAAATCTGTCAACGAAAACGTTGGTGAAATCATAGGTTTAAGTAAGTAAGTACAAGTGAACCACAAGATTTGCATCAATGAATTAATAGTAATACATTCCAAAAGTTTGTTTCACGAGCACCCAATTATCAATGCTTAACATTTCTCCCATTGAACCCCATCACTTAGTGCTAGAACATACACTGTTTCTCGAAAATATATTTCATTCGTAAACGGTAGCGAACCGTTTGAATGAGGGTTTGTCAAACCCATATGGATCCATACAACATAAGTTCTCGCTTACACCCGGCAAGTGTAACTAATGATAATCGAATTGAGGATTTTGTTCTAAACTCGTATGTAGAATGTTTGTTTTCCTGTACTTGTGTTCACTTTGTAAAGAAATGTTTATGTTTTCTCATCCCAAATGTAAGTTCAAAAAGAGTAAAAGTGGGACTATGATCTCACCTTGAGTGCACGAGTAGTAAAGTACTTCAACAAGTAAACGTGTGCAAAGAACAATGCTAATCTTGACCTAAACAATAGGTTGTATCAATAACGGTAAACGCGATAGGTCAAAGGTGTTCAATTAGTCCTATGGCTCGTTACGACTCGATTATGTAGCATGTGAATCAAATTGTCACGTTTCATGCAAGATACAAGTATAAAAGCATGTTAGAACGATTGCACAACCATTTGGTTAAGTTTGATTAAAAGTCAACTTGGTCGGGTCAAAGTCAACGAAAAAGTCAACATGTTCGGGTCGGGTCCCGAACTATTTTTCTGAGGTTTTTAATCATATATGAGCATGTTAGAACAAATTTCATGGGAATCGGAGGTCCGTAGTATGCCAAATATTTTTCGTATTTTGGACATGGAGGTCAGAATCTGACCCCCTTATATGTCGCGCCGCGACAGGGAAGGGCCGCGCCGCGGCAAAGGCCGGGTGCTGGTGCCTGGCCAGTCCCCAATGTTCAAGTCTCAATCCAAAACCTTTTTGTGCATAAAACACAAACCGCTAACACTTAGGACTCGCACCTTATATCGTTGGAAAGCTCTTTTGACGTAGAATGCAACTAAACACAATTCATCAATCAAAAACCTCATTTGTAACAACCGAGTTTTCAAACCAAGTGATCATTCAATGCACACATTAATGCTTCAAACTCACCAATGCACATTTAATGATTTAGGCATTCAATGCATACATATGACATGCCATTTTGTAGGTAATTGAGCATACAATACAACTAACAACTTACTAACAACAAATCATGGCAATCAATGCATCAAATAATCATTTCAAGTTCATTAAACCCTAGCTCAATTCCACCAAAAATCACTAATCAAGTTTATGGAGTTTTCTCAAGCAACCTACACATCAATTTGAAGCTAGTGATACTAGGAACACAATTAAAACATGAACTTTTAACATCTAACAACATATGATCATCCAAAATTCAAGAACAACACACCAAAATTCAAGTTCATGCTAGTTATACTAAAACAACGAGATCGAGCATACAAATTACATACACGACATCACAATGAGCCATAGACACTAACTAACACCATTTCAAGTCAAAAACACGAATTTAGAGAAATCTAGAGTTTTAGAAATGTTACCCAAACGAGATGAAGTTGGTACCAAAATGAAGAGGAGGAAGAGAGGATTACGAATATGTAATTTATTTTGTTGTAAGCCTCCTAGATTGGATTTAGATGATGATTGAATGAATTTGGAAATGGTGTGTGTGTTCTTGCTAGAGAGAAAGAGAGAGAGATGGAGATGATAATGAATGAGTGAAAGGGGTTTGACCCTTTGACCTAGTCAAGGGTTTGATCCCTTGTCAAGTTTAGTCCCTCAACTTTCGTTCGGGTGCGTGAATTACCTAAACGAGATAATTTAAAACGCGTATCAACGGGAGATGTTATAAACATATAACGGACTTTATATTAGTATAACGGAAAAGTAGACGGAAAAAGGCGGGATGTTACAGACTCGCATTGTGGGCAGTAGAGTTAGGTGCTTATGAAATATCTTACCTTCCGCGTAGTGCTGTAAAAGGTCAGGTTATGGCGGATTATCTCGCTGAAATGTCTGGTGAGTTGAAGGTGATTAATGAGAGAACCGCGTTAAAACCAGTAGTTGTCGAAAATTGGGATTTATTTACTAATGGCGCTTCATGCGCAGAAGGTGCAGGTGCGGGTTTGGTTTTGGCAAGCCCAAGTGGTGAGGAGCATACATACGCATTGCGTTTTAATTACGATGTGACAAATAACGAAGCAGAGTATGAAGCACTACTTGCTGGTTTAAATATCGCGCGAAAAATGAATATTACTAAGTTGCGAGCATTTACAGATTCGCAGTTAGTAGCGAATCAGTTTAATGGTTCTTTTGAAGCACATGACTCTTCTATGCAGAAATACTTACAGTTATTGAAAGAATTGGCAGCGCGGTTTGAGCATTTTGAACTTGCGCAAGTGCCAAGAAGTCAAAATAAGAAGGCGGATGCTTTAAGCAAATTGACCGCTTTAACGTTTTCGCACTTTCAAAAACAAGTGTGGGTTGAGGAATTACCAAGCAAGTCAATAGATAATGACTTAATGGTCGCATCTGTTGAAGAGGAACAGCCAAATTGGATGGACCCAATCCTGCAGTATATTCGCAATGATACTTTACCAAGTGATAGCCGCGAAGCTCGTTTAGTAAGAGAGCGGGCACCAATGTATATCATTCAAAATGATATTCTATATCGCAAATCGTACTGCGGACCAATGATGCGATGTGTTGGACCAATTGAAGCAGAAATGATAGTGGAAGAAGTGCATAACGGCACTTGTGCACAGCATTCAGGTTGCAAAACTATTGCAGCTAAAATTATGCGGATGGGTTACTTTTGGCCATCCCTATACCGCGATGTGGAGAAAATTGTTAAGAGCTGTAAAAGTTGTCAAAGGCATGCTCCGCAGAACCGAATGCCAAGACATGAGATGATTCCTGTTAATTCACCATGGCCATTCCACAAATGGGCTATTGATATTGTGGGGCCATTTCCTACAGGGCCTGACAATGTTAAATTCCTGATTGTGGCAGTCGATTATTTTACCAAATGGGTTGAAGCAAAGGCGGATCGCACTATCACCGGTGTGCAAGTGCGAAATTTTGTGTGGGAATGCATTGTCTGCAGATTTGGCATTCTGCGAGAATTGGTTAGCGACAATGGTGAGCAAATAGCGAAAGATCCTTTTAAGACATGGTGCACTGACTTAAATATCATACAAAATTTTACATCAGTGGCGCATCCACAGGCTAATGGTTTATGCGAAGTAACCAACCGCGATATAGTAAGCGGTATTAAAAAGAGGTTATGCGAAAAGCGAACTGGTTGGGTAGATGAATTACCCAATGTATTGTGGGCACATCGCACAACTTTCAAAAAGAGTACAGGGGAAACACCTTTTAGTTTGGTATATGGCTCTGAGGCAGTAATCCCCGCAGAAATTCTGGTACCAACGCATAGAATTGCTAACTTTGAGGAAGATGCAAATGATGCTGCGTTGAGCGAAAATCTGAATTTCATTGAAGAGCGGAGGTTAATGGCTGCTATCAGAGAAGCGAATAATAAACAGCAAATTGCTAAGTATTATAATAAACGCGTGCATGCGTTGTCTTTCGATATAGGCGAATGGGTACTGCTAAATAATGAGGCAAGCAGAGCAGAAAAGCTTGGCAAATCAGGTCCTAATTGGGAAGGCCCTTATCAAATTGTAGCAATTAATGCAGCAGGTTCATATAAGCTCGCAGACGTGGAAGGGAGAACTTTACCTAATGCGTGGCATGCTATTTTATTAAAGCGATATTATGCATAGCTTTGCGAAAACTATCGGGGATATATGTATAAAGTGTGAAATTGGATTCAAGGCTTATGGCTGATATACTTTTTATGTGTTATTGTTTTTAATTTTTGCAAGTCTTGATCACGCTTGTAGGAATTTTAAAAATAGACACTTGTAAAAGTATGCGAAAAGTTTATCTGTGAAATGCGAATGACTATGAAATGTTTTATACTTTGTTTCATAATGTTTTAAAATTTCGCAAAGTTTCAATAGCAAAGTGATGAAATTGCCCACGTTTGCAGAAAAATTATTGTGAAAGGAGTTTTATATCCTAATTATTCGATTTTGCCAATACTTAGATGCTTCGCAATGCTAATTAATTACCTAAGGATCATTTCGGCGGACTTAGAAGATTCATAACGTATAAATATATACGTATACAGATTGTTTCACAAAAGTACGCATTTATTATGTGCACAATAATAAAAGTTGAAAATTGCAAAGGACAAGTCCGTGTTATGAATATTGCTAATAAAAAGCGCTATATAAATAAAGAGTACTCGCGAATGAATATGAAAATATGAAATTTCATTAATAACTGCACAGAGATAGCTGCGCGCTAAGTTTTATAAAGTCCTATTCTTGCTTGGATAAATCAAGTTCAATGATGTCTTTAACAGTAGCATCATCTTGTTGACTTATCGCAGTAACTTTATCGATTGGGATATCCGATATGTTTGCTTGAGCAAGAGCAACTGCATCACGTGCTTCAGCAAGTGAACATACGCGGTCTCCAATTGCGGGAGGTAGTGGATCTGGTATGGTGCAATGTGGAGCAATTTCATCCAGAAATTCTACTCTCTCGCGTAGCCGTAAAGCAGCTGCGTAAGTTGAAAACTGCACATTTACAGGTCGCGAATTGAGAACCTTTTTGGCAAACTCCGGTAAGTGTTGGCGGAGTTGGGTAAACTCAAGTTTCGCAGAAGCTGCGGAGGCTAGAGCGTTGTCTCGCTCTGCAGTAAGCTTTGAAACCTCCTCTTGTAATGAGGTAGTCGTAGCTTGGAGGTTCTTTTCTTTTTCAGCAGTAGCAGAAACCTGCAGTTTTAAATCATCCACGGTGGTTTTTGCCGCGGTAAGTTCATAGGAGAGGTCAACACAGCGTTTTTCACTGTTTTCAGCCTTAACCCTCTCAGCATTGTCCTTCTGCTGTTCGGCTTCAAGAACATTGAAAAACTGCTCTTGACGGCATATCATATCGTACGCCGAGTTGAAACACATGTAAAAGTTTTGAACAAAACTGTTATGCTCATCAAGCGCAGAAAACCTGGAGAATTCACGGCGAAGCTCGCCGGGGATTGCTAACTTCATCTGTTGACGTTGATCCAGAGCAGCAGTAGATGAAGCATAAGTGTATCCTGATTAGCCATCGATTCGCACACCATAAGAGTCAGGTAGAGTGCGAAATAGCTCGGTGATTTGTGCCGCGGACTGCGGGCTAGGGTAAACTGGATTGAAGGGCGAGTCTCCTGGAAAACAATGCAAATATTATAATAGCAAAAGTAAAAAAAAAAATCCAGAAAATTACATGCATCAAAGATGATTGTGTTATACCAGTTTGCTGATCCCCTTCATAATTCGATATGATCGGATTATCGAATAAGGGGGTGATTTGTTTGAGCTTCTTGCTCTGCGATGATGGTGGAGTTTGAAGTGGTCATTTCATTGAACTTGGTTGTGATGATGGCGACTTCGACGTCAAATCAACCACAGGAATAGCATGTTTTTCCTGTTTGATTTAGCCGCCGGAGGACGCCGTCGATTTAGACTCCGAACTTGTTAGCAATTTCGTAATTAAAGCCTTGGGATCCACCTTTCTATCGACTTCGTCAATCTTCATTTTTAATTGAGTAAAGAAGTTGCGTTTAAGAGTTTGTAACGGTTAATAGCGAATTTATGTAATTGTGAAGTGTGTTCGGGGAAGCAAGTGAGAAAATGGTGATAACAGATCACGATATATATAGAGGGATACAGGTTGCAATTGATTATGTTAATTATCCATTGTGAAAACTCAAACGGTAATATTTGAGGCAACGGATAAAAAAAGGTAACTTTTCCCTGTAACGGTAACTAAGTCAAAGCGAAAATGACTAAGTGCGGATGATGATTGCTATAACTGCGAATTTTTAGAGTTTATCATGATACATCTGCTTCGCGAAATGTATTATAATAAACTGGGGGGACTTGATCATATACATAGCATTGTATATGTATATTTTATTTGCTAAAAGCCAAAAGCAGAATTGCGCAAACTATAATCCAACGCAATGAAATATTCGCTGAAAATAAGTACAGCAGTTGTATTTTTGCACTAATAAAAGACTACGGTTCAATCCGCTGAGTTTTCGCGAACACTTAAGCAATTCGCAGACAGCGGATAGTTCGAATACTATAAATAAGGAGCTTGGCCTCTCATTTATAGGTTGTTGATTCTCTACCATTTGCCCAAGCCTTTGTGAATTTCACTTGTGACTTTGCCCAAGGAACTTTCGCATTGAGTTAAGGTGAATCATGTTAATTAACAATCAACACCGGGTCGGGGTGGTTGATCACTTGATAGTTAAAGTGAAAGACGATCATCAGGGCCCAAAATAATCATCAAACATTCCATTTTCCATCATAATCTCATTGCACTCAATCCGTAATTAAGTAACTCATTAATTAAGGATTGATCATCTATGGCTCAAGTCTAACATTAATATATGATTTATATGCTTGTTCTTATCATTTTGATGTAACTAGCTTAAACTTGAAATGGGTGTGTTTGATCTTGAGATTTGGTTTCTTAAATATTGTTAGATGTTAAAAGTGCATGTATTAAATGTGTTACTAGAATCATTAGTTTCATATTGGTGTGTAGGTTGACATGGAAACGCTTCATAAACATAATTGTTGAATTTATGATTTTGGGTTAGGGTTTGAGAGAAGTAAAATGAATTTTTAATGCATTGAATGCCTTGCAATGTTAATTGTAAGTGTTTATTAGTATTGTATGCATGATTACCTACGAAACAGCGTATTATATGTGTGCATTTAGTTCCCGAATCTTAAATGTGCATTTATGAACTTGAAAGCATTTATGGTGGACATTTAATGAGCTTTCAACTTGGATTTGATTATTGTAAATGATGATTTTGATTGATGATATGTGTTTAGTTGTATTCCTCGTTAAAATACCTTTCCAACGATGTATGGTATGCGTTCTAAGTGTTTTTGGTTCATAAATTGTGTTTGAATGAAGTTTGGTCCGAGTTTAACACTTGAAATGTAACGACCCGTCCTTATCCACCTGGACGAAGTCATAAACATTTGGTCCCATTGCGATGATCGACTCCAAGTAATGTCCTTAAATTGAGCAAATGCACAGCGGAAGACTTAATTCGTACCTGAGAATAACATGCTTTAAAACGTCAACATAAAGTTGGTGAGATATATAGGTTTGATGCTAGCAGCGTTATAACTATGGACCACAAGATTTCATATACATACATAATACACTCGCAAGTGTATGGAAAAGTCGTTGAGCACTTGGTAACCATACTTAACATTTATATCACAGCAGCATATTCTTAAATAAACCCTACACCGTACCAAGTGTAGTAACGAAACGAAGTACTGTGCAACCGTTTAAAACTGGTCATCCAGCCCGGTTGGGGTTGTCAGGCCCGATAGATCTATCAACAGGATTCGCGTTTACGCTCCTCACGTAAATATTAGCTACCAAGTATAAAGAAATATGCCATGGTACAACTCAACGTAGAATTTATTTTTGATCACTTGTGTCCATAACGTAAATCATTTATAAAAACAGCGCATGTATTCTCAGCCCAAAATATTTAGAGTTTAAAAGGGACTATATACTCACCTAATGTATTTTGTAGTAAAAATACATATAACACCATTGGTAACTTATAAGGTTGGCCTTCGATTCACGAACCTATATCAAGTATATATATATTAACACGTATAGTTACATGTAACAATAATCATACCTATTTATATATATTAATTATGTAAAATAATATTTATTGTAATGAAAATAATAATACTATTAATTACTTTAGTAATAATCAATAATGATAATGATAATATAAATGTTGAAAATGATAATAATAATATTTATAATAATAATAACAATAATAATAATAATAGCAATAATAATAATGTTATTAGATTTTATGATAGTGAAATTATATGACATCATATTTAAGATAATAATAAAAATGTTAAAAATTTTAATAATAATGATAGTCTTAAAAATATGTCAATTTTAATAAGATTGATAATTTTAATTAAAAATGTAAATAATAAAGAAAATGCTAATTTTTCTCATAATGAGAATAATAATACTAATGTTAATAATAATAATATTAATGTTAATAATAATATTAATGATACCTTTTAGAGCTTTTCTAAAAAAAAATTGCCCACGATGGGGCTCGAACCCGAGACCTCTCGTTCCTCAGCCCAACACTCTAACCAATCCCTCTGCCATGCTTTTTCTATTAAACTTAGGATCCTGATTTATTTATTTAGTATATGTTTCTGTTCCCATCTTTAGCCTAACAACAAAGTGGGTCTCGGCCCATCAGGAACTAAGCAATTTTAGTCTACAATGAAGCAATATATAACAGCCCAAGTATCCATTACGTTCTATTAAATCCCTAACTCGTTTTTTGTTTTATATTTCAGCTTAATTTTTATTAGCCGTTCTGTTTCATCATGTTCTTCTTCTGACCGTCGACTAGAACCAATGAAATCATATAAGCAAATCATAAAGTCGAATTATATTATGAAATTGAAGTAGAAACGTTTTGTGGTGATTGTTTGAAATAACAGAACAGATAAAAAAAAAATTAATACCATAAACTGCAGTAGCAGTCGACCCGTTATGAACCCAAGGAACTCAAAACGTGTTTTTGGATTATAAATCGTTTTAGTTTGAAATCACAACATGAAATCTGTTATAAATCACTTTTTAAATATTCGACACCCAAAATTAACAACTTAAACAACCTGTAATTTCCTAATTTGGTTGAAGAAGAAGCGTTTGACCTTTTAAATTTCGAGTTTTGACTTGACAATACATCTTCGTTAAATCGAATTGAAATATGAAACTGTACATACGCATACACGATCAGAAGGAAGAAAGATCTACAAATTTACCTTTCTTCAATTTGACTCGAATCAAAAAAAAAAAAAACTAATTGGGTTCAGTTTATGAGACAGAAGGACGAGGATAAAGAAAAAAATATATGAAGAACCCTAAGAAGTATAAACATTGTGATTTGAATGATTAAATCCAAAAAAAAATCGATCAAGTCAATTTTGTAGGGTTGCTGGGCATCACGGGTGTACAGAAGATTAAGAAACAAACAAAAGTCTGATGGGAAATAAAAACAATACGTGTATTCATTTTTATTTTATTTTTTTATATAATTTTGTAATTAATATTTAATATAAATAACTAATAAATATCCTAATTATTGATATGTTGTTAGTATTAAATAGAAATAATAATAATACTAATAATAATAACATTTATGTTAAAAAAAATAAGCTAATAAGATTATATTTTTAAATGATGAAAATAATTTTAGTAATCATAATAGATGATAATTTTCATAATAATTCTTTTATATTAATAATAATATAACAATTCAAATCTTTATATCTACATATTATATTAAGATAATAATATTCATAATACTAATATTAGTATTAATGTTAATATTAATTAGGATAATGAAATTAATTATAATAATTAAATTTTAACTTGTAATAAGATTTCATATTTTAACCTTACATATTATAAGTTATTTAATACTTATGTTATATAATAACATATTTAAATATGTAATGTTCATATAATTTACAATGTACATATATTATTAATTATATAGGAATCATTCATATATATTTATATATTCGTACATAACTATTTTCACATAATTGTTCGTGAATCGTCAGGCATGGTCAAAGGGTAACTAATTATCCAGATATAGATTTCAGACTTTCTAGACTCAACATTAAGGTTTTTGCTTATCGTGTCGGAGACGTATAAAGCTTAAGGTTTAAATTTGGTCGGAAATTTCCGGGTCGTTACAGTACCCACCCGTTAAAGAAATTTCGTCCCCGAAATTTGGTAGAGGTTGTCATAAATAACAATAGGAATGTTTTCATGACGAATATGAGGTAATAACAGAGTTTTATCATTGTTGGAAGATATGGATAAAACGATTCGATCATGTGAAGCGCACGAGTGAAGCTATCACCAAAAGAATGAAATGAGTAGATATATATATTTGTTTCAACCGATGACGTAGTTACTATTGATTTTCGGAATTTAAGGAATCTAAAGAAAATCTTATGTAATAAGATTTGGTTCTTCGGCGATCAAGATCTTCTTTGAGTTAATGCGGCGAATCGGTTTTGATTTTCTTGTCGGATATTTTACTATAAAACTACCCCCTTCGTTTCCTTATTTCCATATCCCATATCTCCTACTCTTTCTCCTTAATTCCTGCTTTAAGACATTTACCAGTATGCTTCATCCCATTCTAATCCTTGATATACTCTTAATTTTTACATCTGTCATCCTTCTTTTTCATCTACCACCAGAAGAGTCTATTTACTTCTACTATACTCTTGCGTTGATAGTGTTTCTAGTTCTCCCGTGTCTCTATATTGCTATCGGTATTGATATACACGGTTTGTAAATCCTGGGTGGTTGTTGAGTTTGATATCTCCCCTTATACTTCGATGCTCTTGTTTCTGTTTTCTATAATCATTGTCATCCATAGTTAATACTCTCTCCTTTTTGCTGCGATTTATACCTCAATTTCTATTTTGGGGCTTTGTCCCTTCATTTCTTCTTCCCGTCCTTGAGTCAAGCGAGCAATGGTCCGGAATTCGTAGGTATGATATTTGGAATGAGCATAGCTAATGCTCTAAGAAGGAAAGGGTATTGGTACAATTTTGACTTGTCAAATTACCAGAATATTCTGGAAAAGATAGAACTATCAAGATGATATATTCCTAATATGTTTGGGGACTGAATAGAATGTAAGAGCCGTGTAACATGGCACATGATGATGGTACTGTGAATCATCACATTCCATTAGAAACGCAACATGACTTACTGTAATATAATGAAGTTGATCAAGTTTCATTATATTATACTAATTCACGCATCAGTTCCCAACACTGCTTCAAAACATTCATATTTTAAACTTGAAGATTTCAGAATTTAGAAACTAACACAGTTTCTTTTATGTTGTAACGCAGATATTACGGGGAGATAGATGATTGCAGATAGGAATAGTTGTGAAAATATCTTTAGAAATATGGAGAATATGTATAGCGGAAAATATGAAGATATCTTATAATATCTAAGATAAGATGATGATGAATAATATCATCTGAAAAAGTTTAGAATAAGGAGTAGGGTTCATACTGACGGTTTCAACAGACACTGAATCATTTGCATTATTTGAAGGCAGATTCATTCCTTGTATTTGTTCTTTGTTTCCTTCACGGTTAGCTCAATCCATTTTTCAGCACTAAATTTTCTATCGAGCGTTCCTAACATTCCCTTCTTTATCATCAAACTTTTGGCCATTTAGGCCATCTAAAATTTTACTGTTTCCTCTGCATTTAATGCAGTCATATCTGAATCGTCGATTATCAATCCGAGGTGTTTTTGGGCGAATTGTGTTTTTAGATGATTAAATGCTGATGATAACATGGCGGAGTATGAAAGGTTCCCCGGTAATGATGAGGAAAACCAATCGTATATATCAAAGTTATAATAAGACTTATTCGAATGAAAGGTCGAAGTTGTTCTGCTGGAGCTGTGACAAAATTGGCTACTTAAAAAAAAATCGTAAGGTGGTTTTTGCTAATGAATGATAAGGAATTCGACACGGTTATGTTTTAACTATAACTTTGGTTTCGAAAGTTTTTCAGGTGCATAACTGTATGCATAAATCTTTCTTTCGTAGACGAGGTGTGGCAGGTTTAACTTCTCGATCGAGGTGTTTTCAAGAATCATGATCGGTTCGAATATGGATTGTAATTGTCGAGGTACAAATGAGGTTTAAGATGAAATCAAGTGGCAAACTTGAAGAATTGTTTAGTTTCATATGTTATAATCAATATTTTAATTTATTTTAATTTTCCAAAGTTAGCAGTCCAATTGTCCAATGGTCCAATAGTTCAACAATTCAATATATTCATATATAATTTATTATACATAATTAATTAATACGTATCGTGACCCGTGTACCGGTCTCAGTGTCGATCACAACTCAAAGTATATATATATTTTGGAATCAACTCCGACCCTGTATAGCCAACTCCCACCTTCACATATAGAGTGTCTACGGTTGTTCCGAAATATATATATAGATGGGTCGATATGATAAGTCGAAACCTTGCATACGTGTCCCGTTATTTAAAGTGCGTAAAATAAATAAATATATATCATGACCCATTCCACAACGTGTTGTCTCAGAATTAATCCGACGTATTGTTGTACATGTGTCCCGACGGTATGTAAAATGCAGAAATAAAATTGCGAGAATGTAAACTGCGGTAAATTAAATGTTAAACAGTTAGCTGGGCACAGTTAGCTAGGAACAGTTAGCGTGGAATCTTAACAGAATTTCAATTAGTTAATTCATTTGTTTCTAACAAATTTTTTATCATGTCCAATGTTTTCTTCATTATGCCACTTGTTGGATTCTGATAGGTCAAAATCCAAATATGAAATTTGAATGGAAATGGTTATTCGGCAGTGAACAGATACGTATAACAATGGTTGTAAGTAGGATAGTAAATGATAGTTGAATCAGATTCGAAGAATGTACAGTGTAACTTATTAATGTGAAATCTAAATATTCCTCGGGTACTACCTACCCGTTAAAATATTTTTCATCATTAATAGTTTGTACGAAAGAATTTTTAATTACAATCTTTATGAAAATTTACTTGCATATATATTTTCTTCAGATGCAATTATGGATTTAATGAGTCAATAAGATATTAAGCTCATTCGATTTATTGTTAATACTAGATTACATGATCTCTAAAACATTAGAGATTACATAATCACCATGTCGAACGAAGATAAATAAGGTAGAACGTTACGTAAAATGGAAATAATTGATGTAGAACGTTATGTAGAACGAAGATCATACTCGAAGTACAGATGGGGTTATTGAGGCGTGTGAGTTTGATATCCGAGGCACAGATTATGATGTTGAGGTTTACGACGCGGTTGTGGTTGGGGGTGATAAGGGTACTGTTGACGTTGATGATGGTGGTGCTGATTATGCTGCTGGTGTTTGTAATCTTCGCACCATATTTTCCAAAGCCGTCACGCGCGCGCGAAGTTTATTAACTTTTGCTAGTATACCGGGATGATTGGCGGTTCGGACGATCGGATAAATAAGATCTAGAATAGGAGATAGTATATAGTCGTGATGAGACACTCGGAAAAAGAGGGAGAAAATGGTGTTTCGGACAGGTTCACCTGTAAGTGCTTCAGGTTCTTCACCCAGAGGTGAATTCGTTTGGTGGAAGGGATCACCTTCTTCATGCCTCCAATGATTCAGTAGGCTACGAACCCATCCCCAATTCATCCAGAATTGGTGATGACTAACTGGTTGATCCATTCCAGTTACACTGTCTTCGAAGCTTTAGTCGAAATCCATATCGGAATTTGAACTAGTTGCGAGTTCCGTCTTGTACGGTTAGATAAAGGATTTTCGATATGAGATGATTTTTGGATATCGGAGGATATTCTAATTGTATAAAATACCTAAATATAGTACAGAAGATTCCGTATATTACGGAGGGAATTAAGGAAACGTGTCAGATATAGTCTAAAATAACAGATACGCTAAGATATGGATTAGCAGATATGCTAAGATATGACTTTGTCTATACACTATCAATGTAGTAATTGTAATAAGACGTCTCGAGACTGAAAATGATAAGTAGATATTATTTTTTTTTTTTTTGACAAATGATGGTAAGCAAAAACTTTTGACATGCAGACCAGGTTCAAGTCTAAACTCATTAATATAACCTAACAACTACTAGGCCGAAGTCCAGACTCATTAATGCATCCTAACAACTACTAGTTAGACACACTAATGTAAGACCTGGTTCGCTAAGACCACCACTCTGATACCACCTGTAACGACCCGTCCTTATCCACCTGGACGAAGTCATAAACATTTGGTCCCATTGCGATGATCGACTCCAAGTAATGTCCTTAAATTGAGCAAATGCACAGCGGAAGACTTAATTCGTACCTGAGAATAACATGCTTTAAAACGTCAACATAAAGTTGGTGAGATATATAGGTTTGATGCTAGCAGCGTTATAACTATGGACCACAAGATTTCATATACATACATAATACACTCGCAAGTGTATGGAAAAGTCGTTGAGCACTTGGTAACCATACTTAACATTTAAATCACAGCAGCATATTCTTAAATAAACCCTACACCGTACCAAGTGTAGTAACGAAACGAAGTACTGTGCAACCGTTTAAAACTGGTCATCCAGCCCGGTTGGGGTTGTCAGGCCTGATAGATCTATCAACAGGATTCGCGTTTACGCTCCTCACGTAAATATTAGCTACCAAGTATAAAGAAATATGCCATGGTACAACTCAACGTAGAATTTATTTTTGATCACTTGTGTCCATAACGTAAATCATTTATAAAAACAGCGCATGTATTCTCAGCCCAAAATATTTAGAGTTTAAAAGGGACTATATACTCACCTAATGTATTTTGTAGTAAAAATACATATAACACCATTGGTAACTTATAAGGTTGGCCTTCGATTCACGAACCTATATCAAGTATATATATATATTAACACGTATAGTTACATGTAACAATAATCATACCTATTTATATATATTAATTATGTAAAATAATATTTATTATAATGAAAATAATAATACTATTAATTACTTTAGTAATAATCAATAATGATAATGATAATATAAATGTTGAAAATGATAATAATAATATTTATAATAATAATAACAATAATAATAATAATAGCAATAATAATAATGTTATTAGATTTTATGATAGTGAAATTATATGACATCATATTTAAGATAATAATAAAAATGTTAAAAATTTTAATAATAATGATAGTCTTAAAAATATGTCAATTTTAATAAGATTGATAATTTTAATTAAAAATGTAAATAATAAAGAAAATGCTAATTTTTCTCATAATGAAAATAATAATACTAATGTTAATAATAATAATATTAATGTTAATAATAATATTAATGATACCTTTTAGAGCTTTTCTAAAAAAAAATTGCCCACGATGGGGCTCGAACCCGAGACCTCTCGTTCCTCAGCCCAACACTCTAACCAATCCCTCTGCCATGCTTTTTCTATTAAACTTAGGATCCTGATTTATTTATTTAGTATATGTTTCTGTTCCCATCTTTAGCCTAACAACAAAGTGGGTCTCGGCCCATCAGGAACTAAGCAATTTTAGTCTACAATGAAGCAATATATAACAGCCCAAGTATCCATTACGTTCTATTAAATCCCTAACTCGTTTTCTGTTTTATATTTCAGCTTAATTTTTATTAACCGTTCTGTTTCATCATGTTCTTCTTCTGACCGTCGACTAGAACCAATGAAATCATATCAGCAAATCATAAAGTCGAATTATATTATGAAATTGAAGTAGAAACGTTTTGTGGTGATTGTTTGAAATAACAGAACAGATAAAAAAAAAATTAATACCATAAACTGCAGTAGCAGTCGACCCGTTATGAACCCAAGGAACTCAAAACGTGTTTTTGGATTATAAATCGTTTTAGTTTGAAATCACAACATGAAATCTGTTATAAATCACTTTTTAAATATTCGACACCCAAAATTAACAACTTAAACAACCTGTAATTTCCTAATTTGGTTGAAGAAGAAGCGTTTGACCTTTTAAATTTCTAGTTTTGACTTGACAATACATCTTCGTTAAATCGAATTGAAATATGAAACTGTACATACGCATACACGATCAGAAGGAAGAAAGATCTACAAATTTACCTTTCTTCAATTTGACTCGAATCAAAAAAAAAAAACTAATTGGGTTCAGTTTATGAGACAGAAGGACGAGGATAAAGAAAATAATATATGAAGAACCCTAAGAAGTGTAAACATTGTGATTTGAATGATTAAATCCAAAAAAAAATCGATCAAGTCAATTTTGTAGGGTTGCTGGGCATCACGGGTGTACAGAAGATTAAGAAACAAACAAAAGTCTGATGGGAAATAAAAACAATACGTGTATTCATTTTTATTTTATTTTTTTTATATAATTTTGTAATTAATATTTAATATAAATAACTAATAAATATCCTAATTATTGATATGTTGTTAGTATTAAATAGAAATAATAATAATACTAATAATAATAACATTTATGTTAAAAAAAAATAAGCTAATAAGATTATATTTTTAAATGATGAAAATAATTTTAGTAATCATAATAGATGATAATTTTCATAATAATTCTTTTATATTAATAATAATATAACAATTCAAATTTTTATATCTACATATTATATTAAGATAATAATATTCATAATACTAATATTAGTATTAATGTTAATATTAATTAGGATAATGAAATTAATTATAATAATTAAATTTTAACTTGTAATAAGATTTCGTATTTTAACCTTACATATTATAAGTTATTTAATACTTATGTTATATAATAACATATTTAAATATGTAATGTTCATATAATTTACAATGTACATATATTATTAATTATATAGGAATCATTCATATATATTTATATATTCGTACATAACTATTTTCACATAATTGTTCGTGAATCGTCAGGCATGGTCAAAGGGTAACTAATTATCCAGATATAGATTTCAGACTTTCTAGACTCAACATTAAGGTTTTTGCTTATCGTGTCGGAGACGTATAAAGCTTAAGGTTTAAATTTGGTCGGAAATTTCCGGGTCGTTACATGAAAACAGCCCAAAATTTCTGTCAGGCATACAGAGTGGTGCGCCAATTCCTGAGCGAAGCGCCGAATGCCTACAAAATGGCACCAAGACTTTGCCTTGAAACGGAGCGGCGCGCCACTTATCTGAGCGGAGCGCCATTTACCTGTTGTCCAAAAAGTCTCATTTACGTTTAATTCTAACTATGCTACGCACCTCTGATTAACATGAAACTTGGCCAACATGCTTATATATGATTTCTCATCATGGAAAAATTGTCGGATACCCAACCCGACCCCGTTGACTTTGACTTTGACTTTGACCAAGTTTGACTTTTAGTCAAACTTAACCAAATGTTTATACAAAGTGTTCTAACATGCTTTTATACTTGTATCTTGCATGAAACTTGACAATTTGATTCACATGCTATATAATCGAGTCGTAACGAGCCATAGGACTAATTGAACAACTTCGACCAATCGTGTTTACCATTATTGATACAACCTACTTGTTTAGGTCAAGACTAGCAATTGTCCTTGCACACGTTTACTTGTGAAGTACTTTATTACTCGTGCACTCAAGGTGAGATCATAGTCCCACTTTTACTCTTTTAAACTTACATTTGGGATGAGAAAACATAAACGTTTCAATTTTACAAAGTGAACACAAGTACGAAAACAAACATTCTACATACGAGTTAGAACAAAATACTCAATTCGATTATCATTAATTACACTTGCCGAGTTTAAGCGAGAACTTATGTTGTACGGCCATATGGGTTTGACAAACCCTCATTCGGACGGTTCGCTATCGTTATTTCGGAAGAAATATATTTTCCAGAAACAGTGTATGTTCTAACACTATTGTGATGGGGTTCTTGGTGAGTTAAGCCTTGATAATTGGGTGCTCGTGATAACAAATTTTAGAATGGTTTACTATTATTTCAATGTTATAAATCTTGTGGTTTATTTGTACTTACTCACTTACTTACTTAAACCTATGATTTCACCAACGTTTTCGTTGACAGATTTCTATGTTTTTCTCAGGTCCTTGAACGTTTTGTGATACATGCTTCCGCTCACTATTTTTGATACTTGCTTGGATGTCGAGTATACATACATACATGGAGCATCTTTTGACTTACTTTTAAATTGTGTCGCATAGGTTTCACTTGTACGTTAAACGTTGTAATGTAACTACTCGTTGAACTACTTTTGTAGACTTTAAACATCTTTACATTTGAAATGAATGCGACATATTTTGGTCAAACGTCATTTTAAAGACTTATGACCACGTAACGGGACCTAAGTAGATGGCGCCGTCAAATGACGATTTTGTCGGGTCGCTACAGATGGTATCAGAGCGTTGGTTGTAGGGATTTAGAGTTTATTGGTGTCGACCCCGAGTCATAGGGTACATTAGTGAGTCTAGACTACAACCAGCATATAGACTTGAGGTAGGAATTACTTGACTACTTGTGCATTTATACTCGAAATTATCTATTCATATCTAGCTCTTATTTCATCTTAATCTCACGTTGTTTAATTTGATTGACACGCCACCTTGACTATATGAAATAATGTTGAATGCACATATGAATCAGGGTAATATAATTTCTGGGATTATATTACGGTGACTCATATGAATGTTCCGACATTATGACATAAAGAATTTAAGGCGAGTCAAGGGAATTTTTCTCTCTATCCTTATTCCATATCACGGTTAGTATTATTAAGAATAATAATCAACGATATTCTTGTGTTTTGAAGGAACAATGCCTCCTCGCCGGGTACCACGCCATGAGACTCCCAAACAAGCTCTACAACGAATGATAGCCACCACCGTGGATGCGGCCATGGCTGGTCACTCCTCCAACAACAAAAATAACAACAACCACAACAACAACAATCAAGGAGCTGGTAATTCAAGCGAAGGGTGCTCCTACAAGAACTTCATGGGGTGCAAACCTCACACTTTCGATGGAACCGGGGGACCAGTTGTGCTCACCCGATGGTTTAAACAAACGGAAGTTGTCTTTAGCATAAGCGGTTGTTGGGACCAAGACAAGGTCAAATACTCCATTCACACTTTCACCGGTGTCGCTCTCACATGGTGGAACACCTATGTACAATCGGTGGGTACCGATGAAGCTCACGCCCTCTCTTGGGCCGATTTAAGGGAAAAGATGATCATTGAATATTTCCCCGTGAAGAAACCCGAAGGCTCGAACAAGAGCTAAGAACCTTAAAGGCAGTCGGAAATGATCTCAAGGTCTATAATCAATGATTTTCTGAACTAGCCTTGATGTGCCCATACCTTGTGAACCCCGAGTCTCTAAGGGTTGAACTTTACATGGATGGTCTTCCAAAGAGCATCAAACACTGGTTGATGTCATCCAAACCCGCTAATCATCAAGAAGCTTTGAAGATGGCCCGCCAATTGATAGAAACGGTGGACAAAATCGTAGTACCTGCACCTAAAGCCGAGGATAAGTTGGGTGGCAACAAAAGAAAAAGGGAAGCCCCCCAATCAAGCAACAACAACTTCACCAAGAAGCCTTTCACCTCCGATGGCAAGAAGGGTTATGCCGGAAACCTACCTCTTTGCAACAAATGCAACAAGCATCACTTTGGCGAATGTGGCAAGCTAATTTGCCATCGGTGCCAAGGAATTGGTCATAAGGCCAACGATTGTAAAAGTGCCGCCCCCGTCGCTCAAAAAGGGCCCAATGCACCAAAGACGGTCACTTGTTACGAATGTGGCCAAACGGGTCATTATAGAAATGAATGCCCAAAGAAGAAGGCCAACCCCAATGCACGCGGCCGAGCTTTCAACGTTAACGCCCAAGAGGCTCGAGATGACAATGAATTAGTCACGGGTACGTTTCTTCTCAACAACTCTTATGTTACTTGCTTATTCGATTCGGGTGCCGATAAATGCTTTGTATCCATGACTTTGGCTCATACTCTTTGAACTTCACCACTCCCCCTAGATACTACTTATGCCATTGAGGTGGCCAACGGGAACCTATTGAATGCCGACACATATTACCGGGGGTGTACATTAAATATTATGGGTAAGCAATTTGAAATTGACTTGATACCCATGGAACTAGGAAGCTTTGATGTAATAATCGGTATGAATTGGTTAGTCAAAACAAAATCTCACATCCTTTGTGATCTTAACGCAATCCGAATTCCGATCGAGAATGGTGAACCCTTGATTGTCTATGGCGATAAGAGTTGCACCGGACTCAACCTCGTCTCGTGCCTTAAAGTTAGAAAACTACTCCGTAAGGGTTGTTTTGCGATCCTTGCCTACGTTAAGAAAGTCGAGTCCGATGAGAAGCATATCAACGATGTGCCAATTGTTAGTGACTTTTCCGATGTATTTCCCGACGAATTTCCGGGTCTTCCACCTCATCGACCGGTTGAATTCCAAATCGATCTTATTCCGGGAGCTGCACCCGTAGCACGTACACCGTATAAACTTGCTCCATCCGAAATGCAAGAATTGCAAAGTCAAATCTAAGAACTACCTGACCGTGGTTTTATCCAACCTAGCCATTCACCATGGGGCGCTCCGACTTTGTTCGTTAAGAAGAAAGATGGATCCCTACGAATGTGCATTGATTATCGTGAACTAAACAAATTGACGGTTAAGAACCGATATCCTCTTCCTCTCATCGATGACCTCTTTGATCAACTAGAAGGGTCTTGTGTATATTCAAAAATCGATCTCCGCTCGGGTTATCATCAACTAAGGGTTAAGGGGGAAGATGTCTCCAAAACCGCTTTCCGGACTCGTTATGGTAGTTATGAATTTCTTGTAATGCCATTTGGTCTAACTAACGCATCGACGGTGTTCATGGACCTCATGAACCGCGTGTGCAAACCATACCTCGACAAATTCGTTATCGTGTTCATCGATGATATTTTGGTCTATTCTAAAAGCGAAGAAGAGCACGAACAACATCTCCGACTTATGCTTGAACTCTTGAGACAAGAACGACTCTATGCCAAATTCTCTAAGTGTGAATTTTGGTTGAAGGAAGTTCAATTTTTTGGTCATGTTGTAAGTGATCAAGGTATTAAGGTCGATCCATCAAAAATCGAAGCCATTAGCAAATGGGAAACTCCTACTCACATTCGTCAATTTTTGGGTCTCGCCGGATACTATCGTAGATTCATCAAAGATTTCTCTTTGGTTGCTCGTCCTCTAACCGCGTTAACTCACAAGGGAAATAAATTCATTTGGGCAACCGAACAAGAATCCGCGTTTCAAATCTTGAAGACAAAGCTAACCACCGCTCCTATCTTGTCACTTCTCGAAGGCAATGATGATTTTGTTGTATATTGAGATGCCTCGAAACATGGTTTTGGGTGTGTATTAATGCAACGAAAGAAAGTCATTGCTTATGTCTCTCGACAACTAAAAATTCATGAACGGAACTACACGACACATGATCTCGAACTCGGAGCCGTTGTATTTGCACTTAAAATGTGGAGACACTATCTTTATGGAACCAAGAGCACTATCTTCACCGATCACAAAAGCCTCCAACACATCTTCGACCAAAAATAACTAAACATGCGACAACGATGGTGGATTGAAACCTTGAATGATTACGATTATGAGCTTCATTACCATCCCGGAAAGGCGAATGTAGTAGCCGATGCCTTAAGTCGAAAGGAAAGAATGGTGCCTCTTCGTGTCCGAGTCTTAAACATCACCATTCACACCAACCTCAATAGCCAAATTCTTGTAGCCCAAGATGAGGCTCTCAAGGATGAAAACATTTCTCTCGAACATTTAAACGTCCTCACCTCTCGATTAGAAGCTAAGGAGACTGGACTCCGATTTTTTGCCGGAAGGATTTGGGTGCCTAGTTATGGGAATTTACGAACCCTTATTCTAGACGAAGCCCATAAGTCAAGGTACTCGATTTACCTCGGCGCCAATAAGATGTAACACGACCTTAAAGAACAATATTGGTGTCCGAATATTAAGTGTGACGTCGCTACTTATGTTGGAAGGTGCCGAACTTGCTCCAAAGTCAAAGCCGAACACTGAAGGCCGTCCGAGTTACTTCAACAACCCGAAATCCCGCAATGGAAGTGGGAAAGAATAACGATGGATTTTATCACCAAGCTATCAAGAACGATGGGCGGTTATGATACCATTTGGGTTATTGTTGACCATCTCACCAAATCCGCCCACTTCTTAGCCATGAAGGAAACCGACAAAATGGAAAAACTTTCACAACTTTACATTAAAGAGATCGTAGTCCGTCACGGTGTACCTTTATCGATTATTTCTGACCGAGATGGCCGTTTGGTTTCTAGATTTTGGCGTACCTTACAAGAAGCATTGGGAATGCGTTTAGACATGAGCACCGCATATCATCCACAAACCGATGGACAAAGCGAACGCACAATTCAAACTTTGGAAGACATGCTATGAGCTTACATTATCGACTTTGGAAAAGCTTGGGACAAGCACTTGCCTCTCACCAATTTCTCTTACAACAATAGTTATCACGCGAGTATTAAAGTCGCACCTTTTGAAGCATTATATGGCCGAAAATGTCGTTCTCCTCTTTGTTGGGCCGAAGTAGGAGACACACAAATCACCGGACCCGAACTCATTCATGAAACAACCGAGAAGATCGTTCAAATCCGAGATAGGCTCAGGATGGCCCGTAGTCGTCAAAAGAGCTATACCTACAAAAGATGTAACGACCTCGAATTTCAAATCGACGACCTCGTAATGTTAAAAGTCGTGCCTTGGAAAGGTGTAATCCGTTTCGGGAAACGCGGGAAAATAAATCCGCGGTATATTGGTCCTTTCAAAATCTTGGAGCGTGTTGGAACCGTTGCTTATCGTCTAGATCTTCCGCCTCAACTGAGCTCCGTTCATCCTATCTTCCATGTATCAAATTTGAAGAAGTGTTTTGCTGAACCCGAACTCGTCATCCCTCTCGAGGAGCTTACTATTGATGACAAACTTCATTTTGTGGAGGAACCGGTTGATATTGTGGACACCTCCGTCAAAATGCTAAAACAAAGTAGAATCCCGATCGTTAAAGTCCGTTGGAATGTTAAAAGGGGACCGGAGTTTACTTGGGAAAGACAAGATCAAATGCAAAGGAAGTATCCTCATTTATTCGTGGATTCGGAAACGCAAGACCTCGAGGAAGAAACAACGACTACTACGCCTACTTAAATTTCGGGACGAAATTTCTTTTAAGGAGTAGGTAATGTAACATCCCGCTTTTTTCCGTTTACTTTCCGTTTAATTATTATAAACTCCGTTATATAATTATAACATCTTTCGTTAATACGCGTTTTTAAAATATTTTATTTAGGTAATTCACGCACCCGCATTTAACTTGAGGGACCAACTTTGCCAATTGACAAAAGATGTGACTATGTCAAAGAGTCAACTCTTTCCTCATCCATTCATTTCATCCTCTTTTCTCTAACACTTTTAACTTTTCTCTCAAAACTCCAATTCAAAGATTCATCATCCATTTTCAAGTTAGCAATCAAACACCAAAACAAATTACATATTTGAAATCCTTTCATCTTCCTCTTCAATTCCATACCAATTTCATCTAGTTTGGGTAACTTTCTAAAATTACTAGATTCTTTGTTCTTGATGTTTTTAACTTATAAAAGTGTTAATTAGTGTCTATGGCTCAAGTCTAACATGAATATATGATTTATATGCTTGTTCTTGTCATTTTGATGTAACGAGCTTAAACTTGAAATGGGTGTGTTTGATCTTGAGATTTTGTTGCTTAAATGTTGTTAGATGTTAAAAGTGCATGTATTAAATGTGTTACTAGCATCATTAGTTTCATTTTGGTGTGTAGGTTGACATGGAAAAGCTTCATAAACATAATTGTTGAATTTATAATTTTGGGTTAGGGTTTGAAAGAAGTAAAATGAATTTTTAATGCATTGAATGCCTTACAATGTTAATTGTAAGTGTTTATTAGTATTGTATGCATGATTACATATGAAACAGCGCATTATATGTGTGCATTTAGTTCCCGAATCATAAATGTGCATTCATGAACTTGAAAGCATTTATGGTGGACATTTAATGAGCTTTCAACTTAGATTTGATTATTGTAAATGATGATTTTGATTGATGATATGTGTTTAGTTGTATTCCTCGTTAAAATACCTTTCCAACGGTGTATGGTATGCATTCTAAGTGTTTTCGGTTCATAAATTGTGTTTGAATGAAGTTTGGTTCGAGTTTAACACTTGAAAATAGCCCAAAATTTCTGTCAGGCATACGGAGTGGCGCGCCAATTCCTGAGCGGAGCGCTGAATGCCTACAAAATGGCACCGAGACTTTTCCTTGAAATGGAGCGGCGCGCCACTTATGTGAGCGGAGCGCCATTTGCCTGTTGTCCAAAAAGTCTCATTTACGTTTAATTCTAACTATGCTACGCACCTCCGATTAACATGAAACTTTGCCAACATGCTTATATATGATTTCTCATCATGGAAAAATTGTCGGATAACCGACCCGACCCCGTTGACTTTGACTTTGACTTTGACCAAGTTTGACTTTTAGTCAAACTTAACCAAATGTTTATACAATCATTCTAACATGCTTTTATACTTGTATCTTGCATGAAACTTGACAATTTAATTCACATGCTATATAATCGAGTCGTAACGAGCCATAAGACTAATTGAACAACTTTGACCAATCGTGTTTACCGTTATTGATACAACGTCATTTTAAAGACTTATGACCACGTAACGAGACCTAAGTAGACGGCGCCGTCAAATGACGATTTTGTTGGGTCGCTACAGCATGATCAAGTTTCCCACTCGAAAAGTTATTGCCACCATCAGGACGGAGTCTGAAAGAGCGCTATACGCCTCGATTACTCCACCTGAACCGCTACCTACAATTGATGAGCAGGTACAAAGTAGTTATATTCTCGTTAATCCAAAGTATCCCGATAAGCGCATTCAAGTTGAGGGCAACCTGAAAGGACCCATCCTTATCCACCTGGACGAAGTCATCAACATTTGGTCCCATTGCGATGATCAACTCCAAGTAATATCCTTAAAATGAGCTAATGCACAGCGGAAGACTTAATTCGTACCTGAGAATTAACATGCTTAAAAGTGTCAACCAAAAGGTTGGTGAGTTCATAGGTTTAACGTAATAATCATTTCAATATTTTAATAGACCACAAGATTTCATAATCATAAACATAATACACTCGCAAGTGTATGTAAAGCATTCTAAGTGGTTGAGCACTTGGTAACCATACTTAACATTTAATCAACTTCGCATATTCCCTTTATTATGAAATCTCACTACACTGTACCAAATGTAGTCACTGAACCGAAGTACTGTGCAACCGTTGAATACTGGTCGTCCAGTCCGGTTGGGGTTGTCAGGCCCGATAGATCTATCAACAGGATTCGCGTTTACAATACCCATGTAAATAGTAGTTGATAATGCTAAAAACGAACATATATTTCATAGCATTATTCCTTAAGAAAGACAAGCTTTTAGTTACAATTGTTCTATTTACAAGTGATATTCGTTTAAATAATAAAAGGTGAAGACAAAAGACAGATTCGACGAATTGAAGACGCAAACGACCAAAAAGCTCAAAAGTACAAAATACAATCAATAAGGTTCCAACTATTGATAAGAAACGTCTCAAAATTATAAGAGTACAAGATTCAAAACACAAAGTACAAGATATTAAATTGTACGCAAGGACGTTCGAAAATCCGGAACTGGGACCAGAGTCAACTCTCAACGCTCGACGCAACGGACTAAAAATTTCAAGTCAACTATGCACAAGAATATAATATAATATATAATTAATTCTTAAAATTAATATATATATATATATATTATATTATATTTAAAAACCGTCGGCATAAAAAAACAAAGACTTTTGAGTATCCCCAGCTGGCCATGCGATCGCATGGCCTTGAAGGGTAAAGCTCATGCGATCGCATGAGCATCTTTTCCAGATCACAGGCCTATAAAAATCGAGCTTTGGTGTAACACAAAAAACATCTTTTTCTTCTCCTCATTCATACGTAGTATATATTTATATTTATATTTTAAATTTTAATTTTAATTTTAATTCTAATAATAAGGGTGTGTTAGCGAATGTTGTAATGGTGTAAGTCGAAATTCTGTCCGGGTAACGCTACGCTATTTTTAATCATTGTAAGTTATGTTCAACCTTTTTAATTTAATGTCTCGTAGCTAAGTTATTATTATGCTTATTTAATCCGAAGTAATCATGATGTTGGGCTAAAAGTATTAAAATTGGGTAATTGGGCTTTGTACCATAAATGGGGTTTGGACAAAAGAACGACACTTGTGGAAATTAGACTATGGGCTATTAATGGTCTTTATATTTGTTTAACTAAATTATAGTTTGTTAATTTTAATATAAAGATTTACAATTGAACGTCCCTATAAATAACCATATACACTCGATCGGACACGATGGGCGGGGTATTTATATGTACGAATAATCGTTCATTTAACCGGACACGGGAATGGATTAATAGCCACTAGAATTATTAAAACAGGGGTGAAATTATGTACAAGGACACTTGGCATAATTGATAACAAAGTATTAAAACCTTGGGTTACATTCAGTCGACATCCTAGTGTAATTATTAAACAAAGTATTAAAATCTTGTTACAGTTTAAGTCCCCAATTAGTTGGAATATTTAACTTCGGATATAAGGATAATTTGGCGAGGACACTCACACTTTATATTTATGACTGATGGACTGTTATGGACAAAAACCAGACGGACATATTAAATAATCCAGGACAAAGGACAATTAACCCATGGGCATAAAACTAAAATCAACACGTCAAACATCATGATTACGGAAGTTTAAATCAGCATAATTCTTTTATTTCATATTTAATTTCCTTTATTTTATATTTAATTGCACTTCTAATTATAGCACTTTTATTTATTGTTATTGTATTTAATTGCACTTTTAATTATCGTACTTTTTAATTATCGCAAGTTTATTTTATCGCACTTTTATTTATCGCAATTTCATTATCGTTATTTACTTTACGCTTTCAATTAAGTCTTTTATTTATTTAATATTTTACATTTTGTTTTAACTGCGACTAAAGTTTTAAAATCGACAAACCGGTCATTAAACGATAAAAACCCCCCTTTATAATAATAATATTACTTATATATATATATTTGTATTTTTATAAAATAAAACTAATATAGCGTTAAGATTTGATTAAAAGATTTTCCCTGTGGAACGAACCGGACTTACTAAAAACTACACTACTGTACGATTAGGTACACTGCCTATAAGTGTTGTAGCAAGGTTTAAGTATATCCATTCAATAAATAAATAAATATCTTGAGTAAAATTGTATCTTATTTAATAGTATTTCCTTGTAAAATATAATCTATTTTATATACACCTCGCAGAACATCAGTAGTTACCAAGCTACAGGGAAGTATGCCAGTGGTACAACTCAACGTAGAATATATTTTTAATTACCTGTGTCTATTTTGTCAAACATAAAAGCAGCGCATATATTCTCACCCCAAAAATATATTTTGCGAAAGCAATGAAAAAGGGAGCAAATGAAACTCACCTAATGTATTTTGTAGTAAAAATACATATGACAATATTGAACAAGTGTAGGATTGGCCTCGGATTCACGAACCTATATCATTTATATATATATTAACACATATATATTTAACATGTAATAAACATCAAATCCGTTTGTATATATTAATTATATATTACTTATTTAAAATAGAACTGTAATATTTATATAGTTATCATATATGTATATTTTTATATAAATAACTTTTGTTTGTTAAAAATAATGATTTTAATGATACTAAAATAGTGTTGGTAATAGTAATAATTAGGTTTAATAATGAAAACATAAATTTTTGATAATAATACTAGTTGTTTTATTTGAAGTAATAATAATAATAATAATAATATTAATAATAATATTAATATTAATAATGATACTAAAATCATGTTTAATGATAATAATAATAATAATGATAAAAATAATAATAATAAGGATACCTTTAATGATATTAATAATAACAATAAATAATAATAATAATAATAATAATAATAATAATAATAATAATAATAATAATAATAATAATAATAATAATAATAATAATAAGTAATAATAAGAGTAATAATACTACCTTACAAGTAAAAATTCCAAAAATAACTGTCTTTGCCAAGGCTCGAACTCAAGACCCTTTGGTACAACACACCCAACCATTGAGCCAATGTTACTATTCTTATCTAATTAAGATTTTTAGTTCTTTTAACACTATTTCGGCCCGTTTAATAATTTGACTTCGGCCCAATATAGATTTGAAGTTGATCTCGGCCTAATACTATCGTGGCAGCCCACTGTTTATTCATCCAGCAAGAAAATAAAAGATTTCACGGCCCAATACAAGCCCAGCTAACGTTTAAACGGCCCAACCATCACAACAGCTTTTATAGTGAAAAAAAATAAATAAACTGGAGCCGCCTAGATTCGAACTCAGGACCTCTATTCCCCTGACCACATCACCAATCCATTACACTGCTTGATACCTTCTTGTTTTAATTGACAGACTAAACTATTTAAGCAGTAAACCTTATTATTATCGATTATCACATCCAAACAAACATCATCAGGTGAACGTTTATCATCATTAAATCATTATTATCCTTATCTCTATCATCTATATATATAACATCATTATGATCTTAATCATAATCAATTTTTCCTCATCATCATGTTATCAATTCATCACCATTTCTTTCTTTGTTTCTTCAATAGCAAACCGTAAAGTGTTATTGGCCTAAAAGCTCAGCCCACTAGCTACTTTAGTCCATCTAATATGCAGCTGTAAAGGGTTACTTTCAAAAGAAAAGAAAGTATAATATTGTCCATCTTTACAGCTCATAGTCGATGACCAAGGAGTTACAAGTTGGAAGGTTAAAATTCTTTGTGGGGTTTGTTTTCAATTAAGAATATAAAGAAACAACCAAAAAGTATCAATAGTTCGGTGGGTCTTGAGCAATAAAAATATTTCGTGCAGCAGTAGTAATTAGGTAGGTCGTATAATAGCTGTAGCAGCTAACAGAAAACAAGAACAGACGGCTAGTAACAGCAGCAGGCCATACGACTGTAGCAGCTGATACACTGTTGATGTTGTAGGTCAATCAGCTGTACACAACAGCAATTATAATAGTAATTTACTTAGGGTTTATAGCTGTACCATGGGCTCGAAAATTAGCAGCTAGTAACAATAGTTGTGTGGTTATATCGAACAAAGACAGAATCACACAACAGCTACAGGATGGGTTCGTGGGGTTTTATGGTGATGGTTTGATGGTGTCAAAGTCTGAAGTAGAACAGGCCAATAGCAGCAAGTAGGTTTGGTTCTTGTAATATGGTGTTGATGAAGTGGTATTCAATGGTGGTTTAAGTGGATTCAAGAGTGGTGGCGGCTTAGGAATGAAGATGGTGATCGGGTTTTAGTTTGAGTTAATGGTGATAAGTAGAAACAATCGAAAACATCAAGAGTACACAACAATGAGCAGTGGCAGGCAAACAACCGGTCATGGTTTTAGTTCTAATCGAAGTAATCCAGATTTGAACAGTGTGCAGGCTTGGTGGTGATGAAGTGGGTTTTTCGTTGGTGGTGTAGATTAGATGAAAGAGTAATTGATGTTGGTTTTTAAATGATTGAATTAGAAATAAAAGGGCAGTCGATTGTTGGATACTTGAGGCTGTTATGTTAACCGAATCTCCCAAACAAGAAGAAGAAACAAAAACATTAAAGCAGATAGTGATATATGTAACAGATATGGTTGAATATATACAAATATTTACAAAATTTAAATAGGGTTTGATAGAGATGTAAAACGAAATCCGTTCTTTATCAAAGTGGTATAATTTATATCATTATTCAATAAGTATATTAATAATAATACTAATAATATTAATAGTAATAATAATCAATAATAATGATAATGATAATAATAATAATAATAATAATAATAATAATAATAATAATAATAATAATAATAATAATAATAATAATAATAATAATAATAATAATAATAATAATAATACCAATTATAATAATAAAGATAATAATATTTATTAGTAATAAGATCAATAATAATATTAATAATAATAATAATATTAATGATAATAATAAGTTGTATCTTAAAATAACAATATATATAATAACTTTTAATAGTTTCAGAAATGAAAATATCGATATTACTGTTGTTAATTTGGATAGTGATAATGATAATAATATGACAAATTATGCATATTAAATGTTCATATGTATAAATATTATACGTATTAGTATGACTTTCTTCTTATCGTGTCAAAAATATTAAATCGTATTAAGAGTTTAGTTTAAAATTAGTCGAAATTTTCCGGATCGTGACAGTACCTACCCGTTAAAGAAATTTCGTCCCGAAATTTGATCGAGGTGGTCATGGCTAACAATAAAATTGTTTTTATGACGAATATGATTTAATAACTAGAGTTTTATCACCATTTAGTAATAGTGGTAAAACAATTCGATTATGTGAAGCGTACGAGTGAAGCTGTCACAAAAGAGTGGAAAGTTTCGTCTTAACTTTTGACGTATTCATGGTGGATTTCTGGAATTCAAGGAATTTAAAGAAAATCTTCTAAATCTATATAAGATTTGATTTGTTAAATTACCAGAAATCACGAAAGATAGAACTATGAAGAATATACTTTCTTAATATGTTCGGAGGTTAAGTAGAATGAAAGAGTTATGTAACATGGCACATGATGATGGTATAGTCTGTGAATCATCACGTTCTATTAGAAACTCAGCATGACTTACTGTAATATAATCATGTTGGCTGGGCATCATTATATTATACTAACTCATGCTTCAATCCCCAACACTTCTCCAGAATTCATTCGTAATTTATATTTAAATTTTGCAGAATTTTTCAATATAAGGTAATACAGAAAGCACGAAGAGGTATAAATTTCGAATAAGAATACTTATGAAAATATCCTCAGAAATATCGAAGATATTTATGATGATATTTTGGAATTTCTAAGTTCGAATGTGTTGGGATTTAACAAGTTTGACATATCTTAAAACCTTTTAAGAATCATTATAATCGGAAGCGTGTAATTATAAATTTTTACTTGTTAAACTTTAACCATTTAAAGCTAAATCCCAATTAGGATCAAGTTTTGAATATATATGCTTACAAACTAAAGAAAGTTAAAAGGATTATACCTCCTCAAAACTTATGTTTGAGGGCTGCAAAACCTTGAATGATGATGAAGAAAGTGATGAAACCAAGCACCAAACTATCACCTTAACACCCTTGCTTTGTTGTAAACCTTGGACACCTTCAAACCCAAGCTTAAAACCACTTTGTTTATGCTCAAAATCGACCAGCTGTTGCTGTCCAAAATGGGCAGAAACTTTGTGAAGATGATGATGAAATTATGCCTCTAACTTGAAGCCTCAAGTGTGCTATACCCCAAGCTTTCAATCACCAACACTTTCCTTTGTTTGGTTAGGATTTAGGACACTTATTTGCTAGAACACCAAGCTCAAGAACCTCTCTTTTTCCCTCACCAAATTCGGCCAGCAGCATTCAAGTGAAGAATGAGAGAGTATTTTTGGTTCTAAGTCCAAGTCTTGAGTCAAAATCTTGGTTATATGAAACTAGCATGCACATGAGGGAATGTGTTCTTAAAAGTAACAAAAAAATGCATGTGTTGGACATCCTAGGAGTCCTAAAACCGTCCACCACCAAGGGGTTTTAAAAAAAGAGTTATTTTTTAAAACTAGTTAAAATACCATGCATTTTATTAAGTTACTTGCATATTTTATAAAACCATTTATAAAATATAACACAATGTAATTATTTAAACCTATAAATAATTAAATATAAATTATCCAAATAATTTATCTCAAGTGATAATATTTTAGAAAACCCATTTTCTAAAATCCAAGTGTCGCGTATTTATTTAACGATTCAATCGTCAAGATTAAATACAGTTAAAGTGTCGGTAAGCTTGTTATTAGGTATGACCCGACTTGGATCATAACAGGTTAGCCACGTTAATTTAATATGTCTCTCGGGCATACGAAATACCTTCAATCTCCCACTTGCACGAGAAACATAAGAAATTAATGCAAGTGATGGATACAGCCTAACACACCGTCCATCACCCCTAATATGTTATGACTTTGTGCCATTCAATAACATCATCCCTTTCGAGTTCCCTTCTCGAATATGAATAGGTGAATCTTTCATTATATCCTTTCATCCTAGATGTCATGTCAAATCCAAGAGATACAGAGTGACCACTCTCTTATAGACTCAACTTTATCAGGCCTTAGACATCTTACTCTCAACGAATAAGAGGGACAAATTCCATCTTGACTACATACGTCCTAGATACACACTTTGTATTATACCTGAGCTCTTCCTTATGTACTACCATATTTCAGAATAGCGAAGGAAAGAGTCAAGGCATAATACTCGGTGAATATCAGGACCCAATATGTATCTCAGGTCAGAGGATACGATGATATTCGCCTTTACTCAAGATTACATGTGATCAACCACAAAGGCTCCATACAGTAAATCTTGAGAGCGGGTGTTCCAATATTTGTATCCCACAAATATCTATGAACCTTGGCAGCAACCCTGCCCCACATTCAACCTATGAATGTATACCAATCCAAGTTCATAATAGTCTAAACCTCACACTCATTCCCACAAATGTGATCGACTACGGAATTTAGAATAATAGCTTATTCATGGATAACCAATATTTGTATCCCACAAATATCTATGAACCTTGGTAGCAACCTTGCCCCACATTCAGTCTGTGAATGTATACCAATCCAAGTTCATAATAGTCTAAACCTCACACTCATTCCCACAAATGTGATCGACTACGAAATTTAGAATAATAACTTATTCATGGATAAAATATGCAAAATAGGAACTTAACTCAAAAATAAATTAAACCATAATTATATTAATGAGTTTGAACCACTTCGTCCCGTTACAATACTTAAAACAGATCATGACCAATCACTAGAATATCGAAGCCCTAATGCACAAACATGTCCTTCATGTTTTGCTCCATATAAGAGTTTCGTGAGTGGATCCGCTATGTTATGATCTGTGTGAATTTTGCGAATACATATCTTTCCCTTTTCAACTTCATCCCTAATGTAGTTGAATCTCCGCTCAATGTGACGGGTCTTTTGGTGAGCACGAGGTTCCTTGATTTGAGCAATCGCACCTTCGTTGTCACAAAAGATCTCAAGAGGGCCTTGAATGGTAGGAACCACTCCTAAGTCGTCGATGAATTTCTTCATCCATGCAGCTTCCTGAGCTTCCAATGAGGCGGCAATGTACTCCGATTCTGTAGTGGATAATGCAACAACATCTTGTTTTGAACTCTTCCAAGAGACCGCACCTCCATTTAATGTAAATACATAACCGGATTGTGATCGAGAATCATCTCGATCAGTTTGGAAACTCGCATCCACGTAACCTTTTACAGCGAGTTCCTCCTCACCAGACCCGTATATTAGAAACATATCCTTAGTCCTCCTAAGGTATTTCAGTATACTTTTAACAGCAATCCAATGACTGTTTCCTGAGTTGTTCTGGTATCTACTTGTCAAGCTTAGAGCGCATGACACATCCGGTCTAGTACATATCATTGCATACATGATAGACCCAATTGCAGATGCGTATGGGACTTTCTTCATTCTATCTTGTTCATCTTTCGTGGTAGGACACTGAGATGAACTGAGAACGGTTCCTCTTTGAATAGGTACCAAACCTTTCTTAGAGTTTTCCATCTTGAACCTTTTCAAGATTTTATCAATGTATGTACTTTGACTTAAACCTATCAATCTCTTGGATCTATTCCTATAGATCCTAATCCCCAATATGTATTGTGCTTCTTCAAGATCCTTAATGGATAAGCAACCTTTTAGCCATGTTTTAGCACCTTGCATCGTCGGTATATCATTCCCAAATAATAATATATCGTCCACATATAACACAAGGAACATGACAATGCTCCCACTAGCCTTCTTGTATACATAAGCTTCATCACCATTTTTAATGAAACCAAATTTCTTGGCTTCCTCATTAAAACGATGATTCCACATCCTAGATGCTTGTTTCAATCCGTAGATTGATTTCTTTAACTTGCACACTTTATTAGGATATTTTGTATCGACAAAACCTTCAGGCTGAACCATATAGACATCTTCCTCAAGATATCCATTTAGGAAAGCGGTCTTGATATCCATTTGCCATATTTCGTAATCATAATGAGCAGCAATGGAAAATAATATCCTGATAGACTTGAGCATTGCCACAGGCGAAAAGGTTTCATCATAATCAACCCCTTGAGTTTAAGTGAAGCCTTTTGCTACAAGTCTAGCTTTATAAGTATTCAAGTTTCCATGCATGTCGGTTTTTATTTTGTAAATCCATTTGCAATCAACTAGCTTAGAGCTAGGAGGTTGCACAACAAGTTCCCAAACTTGGTTTTCATACATGGATTGCATCTCGGCGTTCATGGCTTCCTGCCATTTGTCTTTATCAATCCTTGATAAAGCATCTTCGTAGTTTGTGGGTTCATCCAAATCAACCGTATAGCAACCATCCACGAGAAAACCATATCTCTCAGGAGGATTACTAATCCTACTAGATCTTCGAACGTCTTGTATACTTTGATCAACCACTTGATCATTCTCAACCCTTTCATGTTGAGTGCTAGTGTCAACCAATTGTGTATCATCTATTTGATCTTGAACCTCTTCAAAATCTATCTTCCTTTCACTATCTCCTTCCATTAGGAACTTAGTTTCAAGGAATTCAGCCTTTCGAGCAACAAATACATTTTGCTCGGAAGGATCATAGAAATAATATCCCATATCATCCTTGGGATATCCTATGAAGATACACTTCGTGGATCGAGCATTCAACTTATTAGGGACGTAACGCTTAAGATAAGCTTCACATCCCCATACCTTTAAGTATGATAGAGATGGAGGTTTACCAAACCATATCTCATGAGGTGTTCGTTCCACTTTCTTGGTTGGGGCCATATTTAAAATACGAGCCGCGGAGCAAAGACAATAACCCCAAAATGATATAGGTAACGAGCTTCTTGCCATCATAGATCGAACCATATCCATTAGGGTTCGGTTCCTCCTCTCGGATACTCCATTAAGCTGGGGTGTCCCGGGTGGAGTAAGTTGCGAGATAATCCCACAACTCCTAAGATGATCTTGGAAAGCGTCGCTTAGGTATTCACCTCCTCTATCGGTACGAAGTACCTTGATTGTCTTATTGAGTTGATTTTGTACTTCGTTTTGATATTCCTTGAATGCTTCAAAAGTTTCGTCTTTGTGTCTTAATAAGTAGACATATCCGAAACGACTGAAGTCATCAATGAAAGAAACGAAGTATCTTTCACCATTCCTAGTCATGGGCTTAAAAGGTCCACATACATCCGAATGTATTAATCCTAATAAGTCTTTAGCCCTTTCATAGGTCCCTTTGAAAGGTGCTTTAGTCATTTTTCCTTGTAAACAAGATTCACACACATCAAACGAGTCCAGTTCATTTGATTTCAAAAGGCCATTCTTTTGAAGTGTATGCATTCGATTCTTGTTTATGTGACCAAGGCGACAATGCCATAAGTAGGAATCACTCAAATCCATTTTGAGCTTCTTGGTGCTTGCTTGGTATATTGAGCTATCGAATGATGTGTTATCATGAACCAATTCATAAATACCATTCAAAGGCGAGGCCTTAAAATAGAACATATCATTCAAAAAGACATGGATATCATCATTAATAAAATTAAGATTAAAACCACATTGTCTTAAACGGGAAACAGAAATAATGTTTCGTGTTAAATCAGGTGCATACAAAACCTTTTTCAATATAAGCTCCAAACCACTTGGTAGCTTTAAAACAAAGTCTCCTTGAGCTTTTACGTGCACCTTTGCACCATTTCCCATGTAGAGACTTGTTGTTCCCACATTTAGTTTACTTCTTATGAACCCTTGCAATGAATTGCAAATATGAGTTCCACATCCTGTGTCTAATACCCATGTATTAGAAGAAGTAATACTAAGCTCAACGTATATCATGTATACATTACCCGAGGTTTGCCCTGCATCCCTCTTTGCATTCAACTCCTTTAGGTAGACCGGGCAGTTGCGTTTCCAGTGACCTATCACACCGCAACCAAAGCACGGATCTTCCTTGGGGTTTGCTTGTCTGGCAACCTTTTGCCATTTAGTGTTGATGGTTGGGGTAACCATCTTCCCTTTTCCTTTGCCCTTGTAGGTGGGTCCTTTCTTCTTAGCCACCTTTGGCTTAGAAGAGGATTCATCCTTGGATCCACCTTCTTTGATCATGAGCATGGGTGAAGCCTTTTTATCCATGCTTGATTCATCCGTCCTTAGCATGGCATGTAATTCGCCAATGCTCTTATCCCAATCATTCATGCTGTAATTCAACACGCATGTGTCAAACCTTTTTGACAAAGAGTTGAGGATAAGGTCCGTGGTTAATTCATTAGACACGGGACTGTTGAGACGGTGCAATCGATCAATGAGGCTTTTCATCTTTAGTACATTAGATGAAACGGATTGGGAGTTATTTTCCTTTTCGAGGATGGACCTCAATGATAGGTTATTAAAGTTGATTGGTGCGTTTGGAATGTTGTTGTTATTGGCAGCCATCTACAAAATTTAACAAAGTTCGTTTAAGTATCGATTTTAATTTAACATTCAATACCCTTTAAATCCAATTGAATTATTAAATTCTAGAATCCAACGGTAAACCAAATTTCGGTTAGGTGACCTTTATCCCGCAATTTGATTTAGCTAGGTAGTCAATAAATGACAATTGCAATCCATTTGCAACTTCTAGAGTATGGGATCATGCAATCCTTTTGCATGGCATATTTATCCCATCAACGCCTATTTGTTCCTCATGCTTCGGTGACCCTAAGTTCATGATTCCCAAATCAAGTCGTCCTACTTGTATAGACTTGTAAATTTAACATACAAGTGGTTAGGTGACCTTTATCCCACAAGAATGTGAAATTTACCTTAATCATATTAGTTTGCTCATAACGGTTAGGTGACCTTTATCCCATCATGAGTTCCCTAATACTTTTAAGTGTCACACAATAGGATGGCGTTAAACTTGTTTACCTTGTTTGTAAAAGGGATTTTAAGTTTTCGTTAATTCTAGTTTGAGAAAACTTTTATGCCATACACCAACATGCATTTAGTGTATGGTACTTGTGAAAAACCAATTACATGTCTTGTAATTGAGCCAATTACTTGATATAAACCATTTTATATACGTTATCCTTTTCTTGTTCTTAATAACCATTTATTAAGGGTTTTGGTTGCTATTTTAATTTAACCATTTAAATTGCCGTTTTGCATGTACTTAGAACGTCTAATTTAACCAATTAAATTGTCGTTTTGTTTGTTGTTATCTTGTGATTAATTGTATCAACCAAACATACAAAACAATAATCATACAAACAACCACACATGCAAAATAAGCGTGTTCACAATCTAGCCATTTTGGTGGACATTTGTTTAGCCGAAAACAAATGTCACCGGGTTAAGGGGTAATAATACAAAGTAGGAGATTACAATCTCCCACTTAACCTTGCATCCAAATGCTCCTTGTGTTCTTCAAGTCTTCATCATCTTGTTCTTCATTTTTACAAAATATGTATCCTAATACATTTTTATCTAGAAAATGAAATACAACCTATTCTATTTTACATACCAAATGTAAAACAAATTACATAGCCAAAATAATAATTATTACATGCCAATTGAATGAATAATATTACATACCAAATGAATATAACAAATCAACCAAATATAACATGCAATCAACACAAGGTCAAGGCTAGGATTGTGAACTTTAACATGCAACAAAATATGACCAAATGATAGAGCTCAAAACCCAATTTTGAACCCTAATAAATTCGGCCATAATGAAGTACCCACCCAAAACCAACAATTTTTGCATTCTTCTTTCATGCATGTACTTAGAATGCAAATATAGTGGGTTTAAAACAATAATTCGAAGCATATTTCAACAACTTTGGCTCTAGATACCATTGTTGGGATTTAACAAGTTTGACATATCTTAAAACCTTTTAAGAATCATTATAATCGGAAGCGTGTAATTATAAATTTTTACTTGTTAAACTTTAACCATTTAAAGCTAAATCCCAATTAGGATCAAGTTTTGAATATATATGCTTACAAACTAAAGAAAGTTAAAAGGATTATACCTCCTCAAAACTTATGTTTGAGGGCTGCAAAACCTTGAATGATGATGAAGAAAGTGATGAAACCAAGCACCAAACTATCACCTTAACACCCTTGCTTTGTTGTAAACCTTGGACACCTTCAAACCCAAGCTTAAAACCACTTTGTTTATGCTCAAAATCGACCAGCTGTTGCTGTCCAAAATGGGCAGAAACTTTGTGAAGATGATGATGAAATTATGCCTCTAACTTGAAGCCTCAAGTGTGCTATACCCCAAGCTTTCAATCACCAACACTTTCCTTTGTTTGGTTAGGATTTAGGACACTTATTTGCTAGAACACCAAGCTCAAGAACCTCTCTTTTTCCCTCACCAAATTCGGCCAGCAGCATTCAAGTGAAGAATGAGAGAGTATTTTTGGTTCTAAGTCCAAGTCTTGAGTCAAAATCTTGGTTATATGAAACTAGCATGCACATGAGGGAATGTGTTCTTAAAAGTAACAAAAAAATGCATGTGTTGGACATCCTAGGAGTCCTAAAACCGTCCACCACCAAGGGGTTTTAAAAAAAAGAGTTATTTTTTAAAACTAGTTAAAATACCATGCATTTTATTAAGTTACTTGCATATTTTATAAAACCATTTATAAAATATAACACAATGTAATTATTTAAACCTATAAATAATTAAATATAAATTATCCAAATAATTTATCTCAAGTGATAATATTTTAGAAAACCCATTTTCTAAAATCCAAGTGTCGCGTATTTATTTAACGATTCAATCGTCAAGATTAAATACAGTTAAAGTGTCAGTAAGCTTGTTATTAGGTATGACCCGACTTGGATCATAACAGGTTAGCCACGTTAATTTAATATGTCTCTCGGGCATACGAAATACCTTCAGAATGTTGATGAAGAAAAATTTTTCGCAAGATTTTAACATGGCTTCAGAGCAGGATATTCTTTAAAGATTTCATCGGATCCAGAATTACCTGGATTCTTTGAATATAGGTTTTGGTCCTTATATTTGTCCTTGGTCTCCTTCATGGTTAGCTCAATCCGTTTTTCAATACCAAATTTTCTATCGAGTTCCTAACATTCCCTTCTTTATCATCAGACTTTTGGCCATTAATACCATCTACAACATGCTGCTTCGTTAGCATTTTCAAAGTTAATGGATCTGGGTCATTGATTATCAAACCGAGGTGGTTTCAGGAGAATTGTGTTTTTAGATGATTAAACGCTGATGGTAATATGGTGGAATATAAAAGGTTCTCTGGTAATAATAAATAAGCACGTATATATTCTGAGGTTATAATAAGGTTGTTTTGAACAAAAAGTCGAAATCAACTTGCTGGAGCTGTGACAAAATTGGCTAATTTGGAAAGGAATTGCAAAGTTATTTTGGGTAATAACAACGCTAAAGGAATTAGCAAGGATATGTGTTAAACGTTTACTCAGATTTCGAGTGTTTTCAGGTGCATAACTATATGTATCAATCTTTTCTTCTGTAGATGAAGTGCAGTTGGTTCATCCTTTCGATTGAAATGTTTTCAAGAATTATGAAAGGTTTGAACGTAGATTGTAATCGTCAAGATACAAATGAGGTTTAAAATGAGATCAAGTGGCAAACTTGAAGAAATGTTTAGTTTCATATGTTATAATCAATATTTTAATTCATTTTAATTGTCCAATATTATTAGTCCACAGTTAACAGTCCAATAATTCATATATAGTTTAATTTATAATATTTGAATTAATTAATACGTATCGTGACCCGTGTACATGTCTCAGACTCGATCACAACTCAAATTATATATATTATTGTAGAATCAACCTCAAACCTGTATAGAGAACTCAATCATTACTGCATATAGAGTGTCTATGGTTATTCCAAATAATATATATAAATGCGTTGATATGATATGTCAAAACCTTGTATACGTGTCCCGATATTTAAAGTGCGTAAAATAAATAACAGAAATTAAATAACGATAAATAAAGTGCGTAAAGTAAATAACAGAAATTAAATGACGATAAGTAAAATTGCGAGAATGTAAATTGCGATAAATAAATTGCGATAAATAAAATGTAATCAGTTAGCTAGGAACAATTAGCTAGGAACAGTTAGCGTGGATTCTTAACAACATTTTTCTCATAGTTAATTTGTTTGTTTCTAACAAGTTTTATTTTGTCCAGTGTTTTCTTCATTATGCCACTTGTTGGATTCTGATAGATCAAAATCCAAATATGAAATTGAATGAAAATGGTTTTCCTGCAGTGAACGAATACGTATATTTGTGGATGTACATAGGATAGTAAATGACCGTTGAATCAGATTCGAAGAATATACAGTGCAACTTATTAATGTGAAATCTAAATATTTCTCGGGTATTACCTACCCGTTAAAATATTTTCACCATTAACAGTTTGTACGAAAGAATTTTTAATTACAATCTTTATGAAAATATATATACATATATATTTTCTTCAGATGTAATCATGGATTTAATGAGTCAATATGATATTAAACTCATTTGATTTATTGTTAGAACTAGAATACATAATCTCTAAAACATTAGCGATTACACAATCGCCAGGTATAACGAAGATAATTGATATAGATCGATATGTAGAATGATGATTATACTCGAGGTACAGAATGGGATGCTGAGGCGTGTGTTGTTGATGGTACGGGTGCTATTGCTGGTGGTCCTGTTGATGTCGGTGATGTTGCTGAAGCTGGTAGGTTTTGTACCACATTCTCCAAAAATCATTACTCAGACGCGAAGCTCGTTGACTTCTTCGATTACTCCGGGATGATTGTCGGTAAAAACGAGCGATTGAATAAGGTTTAGAATCTGAGTTATGATATAGTCGTGTTGAGATACTCTGAGAGAGAAATTGGTGTTTCGAACAGGTTCATCGGTAAGTGTTTCAGGTTCTTCACCAAGAGGCGAATTCGGTTGACGGAAAGGATCGCCTTCTTCGAGTCTCCATTGATTAAGTCGACTACGAACACAGTAGATGAATTGATGATGGCTGATTGGTTGATCCATTCCGGTTATACTGCTTTCGGAGCTCAAGTGTGTTTCCATATCAGAATAACTGTCGGAATAACTATCGGAATAGATATCGAAATCAGAGGGACTCAAACTGGTTGAGGGATTCATCTCGTACGATCAGATGAAGGATTTTCAATAAGAAATAGATTATAGGATGTAGATTAGTACCCTGCAATACTTAATTTACATATGCATATATAATACTAAAATCCTATAAGTTACGGAGGAATCTACGGAAGCTGTCAGGTAAAGGTAACAATAACAGATACGCTAAGATATGAATTTATCTATACACTATTCATGCAATCAATATAGTAATATGTGTCTAGAATAGGAATGATAAGCAAGTAATTTCCTAAGGATGATAAGTAGATGATTTTCGACACGAAATGATAAGAAAAACTTTCGACATGCAGCTAAGGTCGAAGTCCAGACTCACTAATGCATCCTAACAACTATCAGTTAGACACACTAATGCAAGACCTGAATCGCTAGGACCAACGCTCTGATACCAACTGAAAGGACCCGTCCTTATCCACCTGGACGAAGTCATCAACATTTGGTCCCATTGCGATGATCGACTCCAAGTAATATCCTTAAAATGAGCTAATGCACAGCGGAAGACTTAATTCGTACCTGAGAATAAACATGCTTAAAAGTGTCAACCAAAAGGTTGGTGAGTTCATAGGTTTAACGTAATAATCATTTCAATATTTTAATAGACCACAAGATTTCATAATCATAAACATAATACACTCGCAAGTGTATGTAAAGCATTCTAAGTGGTTGAGCACTTGGTAACCATACTTAACATTTAATCAACGTCGCATATTCCCTTTATTATGAAATCTCACTACACTGTACCAAATGTAGTCACTGAAATGAAGTACGATGCAACCGTTGAATACTGGTCGTCCAGTCCGGTTGGGGTTGTCAGGCCCGATAGATCTATCAACAGGATTCGCGTTTACAATACCCATGTAAATAGTAGTTACCAAGCTATAGGGAAGTATGCCAGTGGTACAACTCAACGTAGAATATATTTTTAATTACTTGTGTCTATTTTGTCAAACATAAAAGCAGCGCATGTATTCTCAGCCCAAAAATATATTTTGCGAAAGCAATGAAAAAGGGAGCAAATGAAACTCACCTAATGTATTTTGTAGTAAAAATACATATGACAATATTGAACAAGTGTAGGATTGGCCTCGGATTCACGAACCTATATCATTTATATATATATTAACACATATATATTTAACATGTAATAAACATCAAATCCGTTTGTATATATTAATTATATATTACTTATTTAAAATAGAACTGTAATATTTATATAGTTATCATATATGTATATTTTTATATAAATAACTTTTGTTTGTTAAAAATAATGATTTTAATGATACTAAAATAGTGTTGGTAATAGTAATAATTAGGTTTAATAATGAAAACATAAATTTTTGATAATAATACTAGTTGTTTTATTTGAAGTAATAATAATAATGATAATAATAATATTAATAATAATATTAATATTAATAATGATACTAAAATCATGTTTAATGATAATAATAATAATAATGATAAAAATAAAAATAATAATAATAATAATAATAATAATAATAATAATAATAATAATAATAATAATAATAATAATAATAATAATAATAATAATAATAATAAGTAATAATAAGAATAATAATACTACCTTACAAGTAAAAATTCCAAAAATAACTGTCTTTGCCAAGGCTCGAACTCAAGACCCTTTGGTACAACACACCCAACCATTGAACCAATGTTACTATTCTTATCTAATTAAGATTTTTAGTTCTTTTAACACTATTTCGGCCCGTTTAATAATTTGACTTCGGCCCAATATAGATTTGAAGTTGATCTCGGCCTAATACTATCGTGGCAGCCCACTGTTTATTCGTCCAGCAAGAAAATAAAAGATTTCACGGCCCAATACAAGCCCAGCTAACGTTTAAACGGCCCAACCATCACAACAGCTTTTATAGTGAAAAAAAAATAAATAAACTGGAGCCGCCTAGATTTGAACTCAGGACCTCTAGTCCCCTGACCACATCACCAATCCATTGCACTGCTTGATACCTTCTTGTTTTAATTGACAGACTAAACTATTTAAGCAGTAAACCTTATTATTATCGATTATCACATCCAAATAAACATCATCAGGTGAACGTTTATCATCATTAAATCATTATTATCCTCATCTCTATCATCTATATATATAACATCATTATGATCTTAATCATAATCAATTTTTCCTCATCATCATGTTATCAATTCATCACCATTTCTTTCTTTGTTTCTTCAATAGCAAACCGTAAAGTCTTATTGGCCTAAAAGCTCGACCCACTAGCTACTTTAGTCCATCTAATATGTAGCTGTAAAGGGTTACTTTCAAAAGAAAAGAAAGTATAATATTGTCCATCTTTACAGCTCATAGTCGATGACCAAGGAGTTACAAGTTGGAAGGTTAAAATTCTTTGTGGGGTTTGTTTTCAATTAAGAATATAAAGAAACAACCAAAAAGTATCAATAGTTTGGTGGGTCTTGAGCAATAAAAATATTTCGTGCAGCAGTAGTAATTAGGTGGGTGGTATAACAGCTGTAGCAGCTAACAGAAAACAGGAACAGACGGCTAGTAACAGCAGCAGGCCATACGACTGTAGCAGCTGATACACTGTTGATGTTGTAGGTCAATCAGTTGTACACAACAGCAATTATAATAGTAATTTACTCAGGGTTTATAGCTGTACCATGGCCTCGAAAATTAGCAGCTAGTAACAATAGTTGTGTGGTTATATCGAACAAAGACAGAATCACACAACAGCTGCAGGATGGGTTCGTGGGGTTTTATGGTGATGGTTTGATGGTGTGAAAGTCCGAAGTAGAATAGGCCGATAGCAGCAAGTAGGTTTGGTTTTTGTAATATGGTGTTGATGAAGTGGTATTCAATGGTGGTTTAAGTGGATTCAAGAGTGGTGGCGGTTTAGGAATGAATATGGTGATCTGGTTTTAGTTTTAGTTAATGGTGATAAGTAGAAATGACCGACAACATCAAGAGTACACAACAACGAGCAGTGGCAGGCAAACAACCGGTCATGGTTTTGGTTCTAATCGAAGTAATCCAGATTTGAACAGTGTGCAGGCTTGGTGGTGATGAAGTGGGTTTTTCGTTGGTGGTGTAGATTAGATGAAAGAGTAATTGATGTTGGTTTTTAAATGATTGAATTAGAAATAAAAGGGTAGTCGATTGTTGGATACTTGAGGCTGTTATGTTAACCGAATCTCCCAAACAAGAAGAAGAAACAAAAACATTAAAGCAGATAGTGATATATGTAACAGATATGGTTGAATATATACAGATATTTACAAAATTTAAATAGGGTTTGATAGAGATGTAAAACGAAATACGTTCTTTATCAAAGTGGTATAATTTATATCATTATTCAATAAGTATATTAATAATAATACTAATAATATTAATAGTAATAATAATCAATAATAATGATAATGATAATAATAATAATAATAATAAGAATAAGAATAATACCAATTATAATAATAAAGATAATAATATTTATTAGTAATAAGATCAATAATAATATTAATAATAATAATAATAATAATAATGATAATAATAAGTTGTATCTTAAAAGAACAATATATATAATAACTTTTAATAGTTTCAGAAATGAAAATATCGATATTACTGTTGTTAATATGGATAGTGATAATGATAATAATATGACAAATTATGCATATTAAATGTTCATATGTATAAATATTATACGTATTAGTATTACTTTCTTCTTATCGTGTCAAAAATATTAAATCGTATCAAGAGTTTGGTTTAAAATTAGTCGAAATTTTCCGGATCGTGACACAACCTTTCAGACGAGATCAAAATTTTGATGCGCGATATACTGGTAGCTAACATGGATATTTCCGCATGGTGTGAAGACGATATGACTGGGGTTCCACGAAGTATTACCAAGCATAAGCTAAACGCGGATCCGAATCTGACTCCAGTGCGCCAGAAGAAGTGGCCGATGGTGCCCGAAAGAAGTGAATGGTTAAGGTTGGAAGTGGATAAGTTGGTTCATGATAACATACTAAGGGAGGTACGGTATCAAACCTGGGTTCCAAATCCTTTTTTGGGTATAAAAAAAAGGAGATGGCTCATGGCGCATGTGCATCAATTTCAAAGATATTAATAAGGCGTGCCCTAAGGACAACTATCCTTTACCTGATATCGACAGGAAAGTTGAATCTCTTTCTGGTTTCAGGTCCAAATGCTTCTTGGATGCGTATAAGGGGTATCACCAGATCTAGATGGCAGAAGCAGATGAGGACAAAACCGCATTCGACACTGACCAGGGTATCTATTGCTATACGAAAATGCCCTTCGGGTTGAATAATATGGGGCAACATACCAGAGAGTAGTGGATGTAGCATTTAAGGATCAAATCGGTAGAAATCTTAAAGCTTACGTAGATGACTTGGTCATCAAAAGCAATACAGAGGTTCAGCTGTTAACCGATATCCTGGAGACATTCAACTCTCTACGAAAAATCAATATGAAACTTAATCCTACGAAGTGTAGTTTTGGGGAAGAAGGCAAGTTCTTGGGACATAGTTACACCAAGAGGAATCAAGGCTAATCCCAAAAAGATTGAATCTGTGGAGCTAATGAACTCCCCAAAATCTAGGAAAGAACTTCAAAGTTTGATAGGCAAGTTGGCTGCACTAACGAGGTTCCTGTCAAAGGCCACGGAGCGGTCATTACCATTTTTCCAGAATCTCAAGAATTCGTTGAAAAAGTCGGACTTCGGGTGGACTGAGGAGGCAGAAAAGGCTTTCGTCGAGATAGAGATGCATACGCTTAGTGCTCAACCTGTCGTAATACCTCGTCCATGTCAAAAATGATAGCTGCGTGTCAAAGTTCAACTTTTGATCCGGTATCATTTTCTCCAACTCTTTCCTAATGCCAGCAGGAGCGCATCCCTGCATGTAAAGATTCTACTCAAGTGTGGCGCGCTTAAAAACAGTTAAAATTGAAGACAAGTTATCCACTTGGATGTCAACGTATCGGTTGTTGTTTAATAATAGCACCCAAGAGGAAGGAGTAGCGTTGGCTTGGCTAGGGTATCAGGGGTTGAAGAAGATGGAGCAATAACGGCAAGATGTACTGGCGTCATTGGTTGAGCAGTAAAATTTGGGGGTGCAGGAACCACAGGGGGCGCACATGCAACAGAGGGAGTAACAGCAGCAACAGGAGGCTCCCCGTCTTCATCAATATTAACAACTGACAACAAAATACCACAATTAGTCATGCACGACATAAAAGCATCAACTTTGAATAAACGATCAAGTTGTGTCGTACCTTTGGATGTACTTGCAACTTTATTCTTCTTGGTAGAAGGAATGAGGAGTACAGATGACCTACGCTTTGAAGAAGCATCATCTGCTACCCTTCGCCCTCCATGGCTTCAACATCTTTCATGCTAATGTCATATTCAACAGTTTCTTTCTTGATGGTGTAGCCCTTGAAATCGTCCTCCACTAGAATATCACGAACATTCATCTCTGCAAAAACAACACACAAAGGTTAGCATGCATTTCAGTAAATCATTTATTGAGTGATTTAGGGAAATAAAGAATATACCTTTTCCCCTAAGAATGATGACTGGATTGGTGCCAACATATGGCCAGTATGATGAAATCCAGTAAGAAATAAAACTTCGTTGGGATAAATGCGAAGTTTAAGCTTTTTACCAGAGCATAGGTCGAACACTTCTTGTTCGGACTGATTCATGGGAGGGGGTCTATTCATAGAGGTGTTCGAACCAGTGTGCCATTGAAGAATGTTGGAAAATTCATGAGGGAAAAACTTGCTATTAACAAAGTAGAAGGAATCTTTCCAAGAATTTTGAAGCCCTTTTTTCCGACCTGCAGTAAATGAAACTCGATCAGAGAAACCATACCAATCATGTTCATTCAATTGATAATGGAAAAAGTTTTAAAAAATGATCAAATAAGGTTCACGATTATTAGCCCTACACCACATCTAAAAAAATTATAAACGAGCGGCACTGTACGGATGAAGTTAACAGAACCCTATGTTATACACCGATAGAACTCTCATGAAGAAATTAGTTAGAGGGATGCAATTGTTTCCAACTTCTAGGGTTTGATCGTATATGTCAATCATATTTAGGGGTGGTTTATGGGGTCGTTCGTTCAATTTTGGGAGTGTAGGGTTAAAACCAACGATTGGTGGGTGCCATTCGGTTATACATTTGATGGACTCTTTGTTAAGGGTAGAAGTAATCGAATGAACGTGAAAGATGGTAGTGCTAGAAAAAGAGGCCATGATTACCAGATTAAGGGTGAAAGAGTAAACTAACATGTGCTAACTAGTTGTGTGGTTTCCGGAACTTGATCGGACGAATTTGGAGCGAAGATGAAAAAGAAATCAATTTAAATTTTTACCCTAAATGGAAGCGAAGGGGTCCTATTTATATTATGAACGATTAGGGCTCCAAAAATGGGTAATTTAATATACACCATCCACGTGTCACAATCTGAACATGTGACAACACGAATGAACGGTTAACGATAAGAATATTGCAGGGTTAACTTTTAGAATGGTGCAGGTTAGCAAACTCTGGTGGTTATGCAGTTGTGATTTGACAACCTGTCATGATTATCTGACATGCAGCCGCTTCCAATGCTATCATTAGCAGATGTTTGATTGACAACGGCTGTCTAGTTATAAATGCAGAATAATGGCGAATCTAGGTTAAACGATTTGGTTACCTAAAATTACTTTTAACAAAGATATCTTTTATAACCAATAAATATTTGACAAAGATTGATTGCTTTAAGAGTTCCTTAGTAGAAGTTTAATATGATGCGCCATGGTGATCGCACATCACATTAAACTGGGGGAACTTAATGATACGCGTACCTAAGCGCATGGCGCTCGTGCGTATCACGTGTAGGAAGCACGCCTTGAATAAACTAAACCATCTGATTAGGAGGCGCACATATAGTCTTTTCTTAGCGTGTACGAAAGCAATCTAATGTAATCATATCCCTAATTAAGTATAATCCTTTTCCAACTATCATTCCGTTATTTATGGTTGTTATTCGAGAAGGATCTAGAACAAATTAAGGGTAATCCGGGAAGGATCTAGAACAAATTAAGGGTTAGGGTTTTATTATAAATACAACCCTAACATCCTTAATTCGATATCAACATTTTTCTGTATTACTCGACTAACCGATTTCATCCAGGAAATGATCTTAAAGTAATAGGTATGTTCTTCTAACATAAACCCTATGCAACCACCTTTAGTGGCAATTGTTGTTACAACTTCCATTAATGGTGGACTATGCTTTGATCACCCTTTTGTAGATCATCATCTCTATGAGGCTTATTCACGGTAAACCGGACCGGAGATCAAAGTTATGAATGTCCTTAAACACTTCATCTTGCACTCAACATTAACCTAGCTCTTGGAGCAGATTTATGTTCGATCATATATATATATATATATATATATATATATATATATATATATATATATATATATATATATATATATATATATATATATATATATATATATATATATATATATATATATATATATATATATATATATATATATATATCAGATCCACCTTTAAAAACACCTTACTTGCTATAGGATTGACTTTAGACGCACTTTGGTCCCACGTTATCGGCATATGTAAAAACAAAATATGATCTTAGGTTATACTTATCACATAGTCATTATGAGAAGAGGCAAATAGGTGAATTATAGCTAGGATCCCTATCTAAATATAAATTTAAAACTACCACCCCTTTTAGGTATCCGGATAGACGGCTAGCGACCTAATGACAACAATTATAAATAAAACCATCTGTTTTGTGCTTATTAGGCTAGCATTAAGTGCCATAGGAAGATTTTCACCTTTCACTTGACAAATGGTAACCCAGCTGTGTCCCAAGGGGAATGAGGCGGGTTTGGATGTCTATTGATCTCGATGATGAAAGCTAAGAAGTCACTAGCTAAAGGTTGTGAATCACTTTTGACGTATGTGATTGATGCTAAGAAAGAAAAGAAAACAATTTTCGATATTCCAGTGGTTTTCGAATTTCCCTAGGTATTTCCTGATGAATTTCCCGGTTTACCGCTGGTAAGGGAAGTTGAGTATAAAATTGAGTTAGTATCGAGAACTATTCCAGTTGCAAAAGCTCTATATCGTTTGGCTCTGTCAAAAATTGGTGAGATGATGTCTCATATTCAAAAACTATTAGATCGTGTGTTTATTCGTCCTAGTTCTTCATAATGGGGTGCTTCAATTATGTTTGTTAAAAAGAAAGATGGAACACTATGCATGTGTATTGATTACCGTGAACTAAATAATAGGATAGTGAAGAATAAGTATCTGTTACCGAGAATCAACGATTTGTTTGATCAACTACAGGGAACTTCTTACTTTTCGAAATTTGATTTACGTTCAGGGTATCATCAAGTTCATGTGGCCGAATTTGATATATATCTAAGACAACATTTCAAACCAGGTATCGGCATTGCGAGTTCCTAGTTATGCCATTTGGGTTAACAAATGCGCTGACAATATTTATGAATTTGATGAATCAGGTGTGTCATCAGTTTCTCAAAAAGTTTGTGATTATATTCATCGATGTTATTCACATGTATTCGAAGAATCCGACAATGTAATGCATCTATGACGGGTTTTGGAATTGTAGAAACGTAAGAATTGTATGCCAATTTTCCAAGTATGAATTTTGGTACGAGAAATTCAATTCCTGGGTCATATCGTATGTGTCGAGGGTATTGAAGTGGATCCATCTAAAATGGAAGCACTAATGATTTGGAATTCTACAAAGACTACTATAGAAATTAGGAGTTTTCTGGAATTGGTCAGTTATTATGACAGGCTTATTAAATATTTCTCGAAATTCGCGAGTCCATTAATGAAATTGACTCGGAAAGATGTAGCCTTTGATGGTATGATGAACAGGAAAAGGAATTTCATACCTTGAAATAATCATCGTGTCAAGATCCAATGTTAGCATTACCAGAAGGGGTCAGATGACCTATATGGCTTACTGTGATGCGTCATTAGCCGAATTGGGTTGTGTATTGACGCAGAGAGAAAGGGTTATTGCCTACGCTTCACGACAGTTGAAAAATCATGAAAGGAATTATCCAGTACATGATCTTAAAATGGCTGTAGTAGTGTTTGCTTTGAAAATATAGAGACACTATTTATATGGGACTCGTTGTGTTATATGTACATATTATAAGCGTTTACGGTATATTTTCTCTTACAAAGAATTGAATACGCGTTAGAGACGGTGGCAAGAACTAATCAAAGATTACAACTGTGAAATTAAATACCATCCTGGTAAGGCTAATGTGGTTGCAGATGTGTTGAGCCATAAGAAGTCATCGGAGAATGTTAAATTTATGTGTTTAGAGATAACATCATATTTGATAGACCGTTTGAAGATGGTTCAACTTGAAGCTTTGAGGGATGAACATCTTAAATCTGAACTAATGACTAAACGAATAGTAGATTTAACTGACGATTCTCTTGGACTAAAGACTTATAATAACATAATTTAGTTGCCTATGCTTGGAGGATTGGGTGATTTAATTGTGACCGAAGCTCATAAATCTAGACTGATTATTCATCTAGTAGTACAAAGATGTATCATGACCTAAACACCATGTATTGGTGGCCAACAATGAAAACGGATATTGCACATTTAGTGAAAAAAATGTCATATTTGTGCACAAGTGAAAGCTGAACACGAGAAACCTTAAAGTTCGTTATGATAGTTAGAAATTCCAGAGTGGAAATGAGAACACATAACGATGGATTTTGTAACCAAATTTCCCCGACCCCGGAAAGGACATGCCATGATATGGTTGGTTGCTGGCCGTTTAACTAAGAGTGCACATTTTCTAGCTACTAACGGAACAACGTCATTATCAAAGTTGGCTCAATTGTATGTAAATGAGATAGTCGCTCGTCACGGTGTCCTGTTATCTATTTTGTCATATTGAAATTTACGGTTTGTGTCTAATTTCTAGCAAAGTTTAAAGCAGAATTTATGTACTAGTGTAAATCTCAGTACAACGTATCATCCTCTGACAGACGATCAAAGTGAGCGAACAATTCAGAATTAAGAGGGTATGTTGAGAGCATGTGTATTAAAATATGGTGGATCATGGGATTCTCATTTAGCGTTAATTGATTTTGCATATAATAATTCTTATCACTCGAGTATCGGTATGCCTCCTTACGGACGTTGTACAATCGTCGTTGTAGAACTCCGATGTGTTGGTTAGAAGTTGGGGAGAGAAAGTTTGCAGGTCCTGAAAGTGTACAATATACAGCTGCTGATAACTGTTGCTCGAAAAAAGTTGAAAGCAGCTCGGGAAAGACCAAAAATGTATGCAGATCTGCGTAGACATCCTATAACTTTCAGTGTGGGAGATAGAGTGTATATGGAAGTATCTCCATGGAAAGGTATTATTAGATTTGATAAAGGAGGTAAGTTAGAGCCAAGCTTCATTGGTTCGTTCAGTATATATAGCAAGTATTGAATGATCAGACACTAGTTAGACACTAGTTCTGGATTTACCGTCAGAGCTAGTTGGGATTCACATTCACAACACATTCAACATATGTTACTTACGTAAGTGTAAAGTGGATGATGAAACTCAAATTCTACCGTTACAAGAATTGAAAGTGGATATAAATTAGAAACTAGTGGAGAAACCAATCAGGGTTGTTGACTAAAAGATCACCAAGTTAAAAAAGAAATAGATACTAATGGTATTGATCGAGTGGAAGCACAGTTTAGGTACCAACTTGACTTGGGAGACAAAAGAGCTCATGAAGGCCCGTTACCCTCACTTGTTTGACAAAAACCAGATTTCGAGGACTGGATCTCTTTGAGGGGTAGATTTGTAACAGAATGAATTTGGGCTTAGATGTAAGTTGACTAAATTTCCCTTAGATGTTATATGCTTTAATGTATGAATAATTTATAATTCTGTGTTTTCAATTTATTGATGATTTAATTAGATTTTAGATTCATTTTTTTCACAAGGGTGATAGAACATATTTGTTTAATAGATTCGAACTCCGTTAGGGCCGCCTAGCGAAGTACTTTAGATATCAGATGGTAAATACCCGTGTGTCATGGGGTATAGATTTTAATACTCTTTTATGCGTGTATCTGGAGACTTCCCGTCATTTTTTCCCTAATTGAGAAAAACACACTCGTTCTAACTATATTAATATTTCTTCAAACCCTAACATTATTTTGGTTCAATACTGGATTTAATAAAGTTGTAGAACTGAATTGATGTGCTTATAATGTTGTACGTCAGGTTTGTGCTTTGATTTTATATTTAAATCCTTGTTTAATCTAGGGTTTGTATTCTTGTTGCACTACTACATTCTGGCACTTTTAGAAGTGTGGAAAAAGTCTTTTAGACTTGTTCTGTAACACGTCTATATGTGAGGGCTCCAAATGAGTGTACTCATATAGTGCGGTTCAAGGAACCGCTCTAAAAACCAGTATTTAGACGTGTCGTAAAATCGTTAGATTAGGCTGTTCCGTTTGTGTCTTTTAGACGTGTTCCGTTATCTTCAATTAGACATGGTCTGTTAGTTTCGTTTAGACGTGTTCCATTAGTTGCAATTTAACATGTTCCGTTACCTACTATTAGACGTGTTCTGTATTTTCCGTTAGTCACTATTAGACGTGTTCATCTAGATGTAATAAGACGTGTTCATCTAGTTGCAATTAGACGTGTTATTGTAGTTGCAATTAGACGTGTTGATCTATTTGCAATTAGACGTGTTCCGGGATATTTTTTTAAACTCGCCAAAATTTTTAAAATATTTAAAATTTTAAATTTTTAAAAATTTAAAAATTAAATATTTCAAATTGCCACCAAATATAACAGACTTCTGCAAGTAGACGTGTTGTATTGTAACAAAAATTTAAAAATCAATTAGATGTGTTGAATTGGTTGTGCTAGTAGACGTGTTGAATTGCAGAATTGCGGAACTGATAAATACTGGTAAATGTAACATATTAACAAGAATAAAACAGTCATTAATTTTATTAATAAAGAAAACCCAAATATACATATAAATTATCTTCATAACATTCACAAATAAAAAATGTCATAAATCTAAATCATCTAGGTATTACAAATGAAAAAAGCTGACTACTAATCCATTTCAAAGCAAAGCATCCTTTAGCTCAAAAAATCCACCTGCTCTTCAAAAAATCCATTGATTTGCTTTACCTGTTTTGAAAGAAAAGTAGTTTGAACATGCATGAATATATGGACTTTAACAATAATACCAAATCTCCAAGACCGTTGACACGAAATATCAGATCACATAAAGGTTACACATACCAGACATCAAAAAGGAGACCACAAATGCCATTTTTCCATAATATTGTCGAGATCGATTGTAGATAAACAACGTTCATCCCATGATAGCTGTAAATTTTATATATGTATATAAATATACATATATACATATATAATATAAGCTTTTTGTAACATATACCTAAAGATAAAGTTTAATAATTCATAACTTAAAATACTTACTTTGTCAATATTAATAACTTCCTTTTTTATACGACTGTGTACGATCGAATGCATCCAATTGAGCACATAATATCCACACTCCCAACTGCCGGGTTGTTGATTGCACTGCATTATAACCACACGTTTATACACATATATTAATTTAACATGTAACACGTAATGAACATGAAAACATGGATGAACAACATGGAGGACTGTTTGTAGACAGCTAGGATGACTAACCTTAACTACATTCCATTGCAAAGGTCCCCAAGCCCTATTCAAAATTAGACAAATAAAAGACCAAATGATATTGTGTAATGTGACATAATGTAAATGTAATCAAGATTTAGAAATAATTCTAAATCAACAACTATTATTACATGTGTAAATGTAAATGTAAATGTAAATGTAACAACTATTATTAATTTAGAAATAATTCTTACAACGTTATGCAGTCTGTGATCAGATAATCATCTTTCATCTTCTTATGAGTCCTATTTACTGAATCAAGTATGATTCCTTTATACTCAGTGTGAGATATAAAAACCAACACCCAATGGCCACTGGCAAATTAAAATACACTCGTTAGACGATAAAATTTTTGTAAGCAATAATATATAAGGAATGATTACATACTTCTGATTATATGGTGTGAAGAAAGACTGTTGAGTAGAGTTGAAGGCGGTCCTCAAGTACTTGATTACAAAATCTTTGTCTGAGGTGATAAATGTTCCACATATATAATAAGGGTTCATTAACCCATATGGATCGGTAAAAGCTACTTTCATAAGCTTGTCTAGACCCCAAATATGCGGAAAAAAATAAAAAAAAAATAACATGTCAGCTCAAAACCTGAAAACTATAGTCAAACGTGCATATGAATTGTTATATGCACTTACAGCATGAAGGAAAAAATGATGCTGCAGTCCGGGCAACCCTTTGTCCAAAGTGTGATGATGTCATCAGCACCAATCGTACTTACGCACTCTTCGGGTATGCCAAAAACTCCTGGATTTGCTTTAAGAGTGAAACCAGTGGTAGGATCTTCTCGACTCATCCATCTAGTATACGCAGCTTGTACACATGATCTGTTGCGTAGGAGATGTTCCATTGAAAGCAGCTTACTATACAATTGTTCCCTCTTTTTTTGGTGTTGCATTCCTGAATCTCCATTGTTACGTGGATGCACCTGCAACACCTCATCAGATAACTTAAATTATATAGGTATATACGTATGATGATGTAACTTAAATTTGATGAGCATATATATACCTGCTTACTACCAGTACCAATAGACACATTGCTTTTATCAATTCTATTTTGTAATCCCACCCTCTTTGATTTCATTGCACTATCCTGATAACAATCGAGGCAAAATTAAATATAACACTTAAATTCAGTTTACCAATACAAGAAATTATGTAAGCAATTATACATGTACCTTGTTTTTCTCTGAAGGACGAAGTTTCAAGAGAGGTCATTGTATCATAGCCCCAATAGCCTCTTTTAGTGTATTAGACTCAAGATTTTTATCTGGTATTGGAAGCAACGTAGATTCAAATCTAGGAAAAACAAAGTTTATGGACACCTTCATGTAGCACGGAAGCACACGCTTTCCATGTATCAAGGTAGTCTCATCGGTTGGATGCATATGCCCCCTAGCACACGGTGTAGGTTCTGAAATCGTGGGGTGGAACAAAACGATTTCTGTCTTCACCTATAAAGTTACACACATGAAATTTAAATATATTTATAGTAAAAATTATACAAGTATTCAGAGTATCCAAATATTGGCAGAGTATTCAACTATACAGAGAGTATTACATGAAAAAAAATTTATTCAGAATATAAACATTAATAACCTTTTTTTGTTGCAATTCCATTAGTCTTTGTGGTGTCACCACTTAAACTGTGTACTGTTTTTTTTGGGCACTGATGTCATTTACATATGCCTCCAATTCCTGAATGAAGATATAATTTATAATACTTAGATTAGCACAAGAAACGGGTAAGTAAGCTCTACAGTACATGTACCTTGGTGACGCGAGTCATTTTCATGAGAGGCCATTGTACAAAACTTCCAACCACATCACCTAAAACCTCCTTCACTGTATTTTTTGACAAGTCTTTGACTGGTATTGGAAGCCTCAATGACGTGTTGTCCTTAGTAAAGTTGTTTATTTTCACCTTCATGTAAGAAGGAACAACTTTTTCCCCATTTACTTGAGTAAATTCGTTGGTTGGATATAGTGTACCCTGACCACACACAAGAGACTCTATACGATGTGGGTTAAATAACAAGATTTCAACTTCGTCCTGTAAAAATTAAAAATAACAAATATAATATGTAGAGTATTTAATACTTTAAATGTGTATTGAATTATCCATTTATATTTTTAAATAAAAGAAGACCAGTTACCTTTATGTTTTGCAAGTCTGCAAATGGTTGGTTCTTGACCCTTTGCTCTTGAACCCTTGGTTCATGAATCACTTCTTTTCGCATGCCTAGTGCATCCACTTTCTGTTTTTTAGCCACTCTATCTTGTTCCACCTCTATTTGCTGGATCTCCACTTGTTTCTCCACAACTGGGTGATCTTCCATTCCCCGTTTTCTCTCAACAAACTTTTCATTCAACACCACCTGTTCGTTTACCTATTCCAGTTCGTCTACCTGTAAGACTTCCAGTGTGATGACCCGGGAATTTTCGACCAAATTTAAACTTAATCTTTATATGATTTCGACACGATAAGCAAAGTCTATAATGTTGGATCTCAAATATTTTGAAGTGTTTTCATTTATGCAAATACCCTTTGACTTTCCCGACGATTCATGAACCATTAATTGTAAATAAATGTGTATACATTTAAATATAAATATATATATATATATGGATATAATAATTGAAAATCATAATATACGATATAACTAAATTATATAATAATATATATATAATAATATATATATATATACACACACACACACACACATAGAGAGAGAGAGAGTATATCAAATATAATTATAACTGTAATACTCGTTGGACGTTTCGATTATTATTTAGAGAAGTTAAGTTGAACTTATGTAATTTTTTTTAAAATAAACAATGATCCGAAAATGTGTAATATATATATTGTTTAGTTAATACTCAGTATTACTTATGAGACTTATAACCAACACGACTCAATACCATTAATTTTTTTTTATACAATTGAGTCTCACCGATTAATTAATGATAATTAATGAAGCATCTTTTCTATTTTATGGTTAGTCATATTTTGACATCAATCATGTTTTGCATATCATTTTTAATTGTTATGATATGCAGTACTAGTGTTGTTACCAGTCATTTTTCTATCTATATATAATATGTAAAATATATAAAATATGTTTAGATAAGATGATATATAATACTTGACCAAGTAGTCATTTCTGTCTTCTTTTATCCTTGTAAATCGATCTCCACATGCACTACCTAACAATTTACCAAAACCTTTACTATGCCTAATTGCCTAAATTAATGGAGATAGTATTTCAAAGTTTCACTTTCTGTTAGATATCTCTATCTATCAATTTATATCTAACTTTATATATATAAATTTAATCGATTTTATATTCTATACACATATATAATATATACATAGCCTAGAAATAAGGAAAACCTTATCAAACCATCTAATACTTCATCTACCTGTTTAAAAGCGATCATCACTTTTATGTTTTCACTTGTGAGTTACAAACGAGTTCCCTCTTGTTATACATATATACATAAAAATAGATATACATACCTATACCTATGTAAACTATACTACAAATGAAAACCACCACCCACACTTATCTGTTTCAGTATGATCTCGTGAGCCATCAACCATCATAAAAACCCAATTACTATCTCTTCTTGATCATCACTAATCAAATGTATGTTTGTTGTTTGGTTTAAACATCACAGCAATACCACCATTACTGAAATTGCTGCTGCTACAAATCTTTCTGTTTTTGCAGTCGTGAAACTAACCCAGAATGGAAACTCAAGTAATTCAATCACCATCTTTCATATTCATTTCAGTTCAACTCAAACATCATCACTAGACCATCACCTGCGATTGCATATATACTGATCGAGTTTCTATTTCGGTTTAAGATACCAACACCACTACAACATCATGTTTCCTACCGCTGCTGCCATCACAAACAAATATCATTATTACTTTTCAAAAACTATCAAAATTCATTACCTTTGAACTACTAATATTCGATAACTGCTGCTATATTTATATTTCTGTTTTCCTGCTCAACCCACCATTAAAACAAGCAAAACTACTGCAAGTTATACTCATTATATTAAATCATATACCTCATCCATCTATTACAATATTTGTTTCCTCTATTTCCTGCTCCGGTTTCTTTTCTCTGATTCAACCACCATAATCACCTCCATTAAACCAAAGCTGCAGCTACATTCCTGTTTCATTCGAAAATCTTCACCATTATTATACCTGCAACATAACAAGGCACATCACAATTATAGTGGTATGTTTTTTGTTTCGAATTGGAAATGAAATAAAAAAAAATCAAACCACCTTTACTTACCATCATCTATATCTATATATATCTCAAATCTATACATATATATATATATATATATATATATATATATATATATATATATATATATATATATATATATATATATATATATATATATATATATATATCATATACATGAGAAAAAGATAAAGAAACCAAATATCACCTCTTCCGTATACCACAACTGTCATCATCACTTGAAATCAAGAAACCATCACTTGCTACTTGTTTCCTTTTTTTTTCTTCTGCTGCAACTACAATTGATGTGTATCAGTTCCTGTTAAGAACATGCCCAATTCACCACTCCTTTAATTCTCTACACCTGCTATTATACTATACTGAATCGGTTCGATTCAATTAAAATACAGAAAAATTATAGAGGAATGAAGAAACTAATAGATTATTTAAAGCACCAATTACCTACATCACCAATTAATAAATCGATAACTTGATTGATGGAAGATGATAATACAATGATGGAAATGACCGATGGTGAAGTGAACGAGGGTGATTTGAAAATTTCTGATGATAAATCGATTGATGATGATGACACGATGATGATGAAGATGTCGAACGATGAACATAATGAATCACTGACCTGTTATACCTCGATGATTATTGGTTGATCAATTGATCGATTGAAGAACCCAAGGACCGTGATTTACTCTGTATTCTTGCCTTTGCTACCTCGATCTGTTTTTGAGAACTGGTTAAACACGTGATCCTTTATGTTAGGTATTATTATTATTATTATTATTATTATTATTTTTATTATTATTATTATTATTATTATTATTATTATTATTATTATTATTATTATCATTATCATTATCATTATTATGATTATTGTTATCTAATTAGTGTTAATAATATCATTATCTTAAAAGTATAATTTTTTATAAAATTATTATTATTATGATTATTAGTAATAATTATTAATCCAAGTATCATTAGAATTATCATTATCATTATTTTATATATATTTTTATTATTACTAAAATTATTATTATTATTATTATCATCATTTAAAATTTTATCTTAGTATTAATAAACAAATGATACCTATATATATATATATATATATATATATATATATATATATATATATATATATATATATATATATATATATATATTAATACTTATAATATAACAAAATTTAATATTTTATGAACAAAATAAATATACGAAACATATATATACATATATATATAATAATAATATAAAAAGGATATAACTAACATATTTATATATATATATATATATAAATATTTACTCGATTACCATTATGTATATTAATATATATACAAATGATATAGGTTCGTGAATCCGAGGCCAACCCTGCATTGTTCAGTTTGTCTAATGTTGTCATATGTATTTTTACTACAAAATACATTAGGTGAGTTTCATTTGCTCCCTTTTTAAATGCTTTTGCTATATATATTTTTGGGACTGAGAATACATGCGCTGCTTTATAAATGTTTTCCGAAAAAGACACAAGTACGTGAAACTACATTCTATGGTTGAATTATCAAAATCGAATATGCCCCTTTTTATTAAGTCTGGTAATCTAAGAATTAGGGAACAGACACCCTAATTGACGCGAATCCTAAAGATATATCTATCGGGCCCAACAAGCCCCATCCAAAGTACCGGATGCTTTAGTACTTCGAAATTTATATCATGTCCGAAGGAGGATCCCGGAATGATGGGGATATTCTATATACATCTTGTTAAGGTCGGTTACCAGGTGTTCAATCCATATGAATGATATTTTTGTCTCTATGCATGGGACGTTTATTTATGAGAATTGGAAATATGAAATCATGTGGTCTATTAAAATTATGAAATGATTATTTATGTTAAAGTAATGAACTCACCAACCTTTTGGTTGACACTTTAAAGCATGTTTATTCTCAGGTATGAAAGAAATCTTCCACTGTGCATTAGCTCATATTAGAGACATTACTTGGAGTCATTCATCGCATATTACAAAAGACGTTGCATTCGAGTCGTTGAGTTCATCAAAATTATTTTAAAGTCAATTATATTAAGATATATTACGAAATGGTATGCATGTTGTCAACTTTCGATGTAATGAAAGATTGTCTTTTCAAAAACAAATGCAATGTTTGTAAAATGTATCATATAGAGGTCAAGTACCTCGCGATGAAATCAACTGTTGTGAATCATTTATAATCGATATGGACTTTGTCCGGATGGATTAGGACGGGTCTCTACATCCAGTGTGTCTACCGGTTCGTCGACTTGTTCGTCTACCAGTTGCATATTTCCTGTCGTATCGTGATGTTCTGTCGGGTAATGATGTTCAGGTGTTGTAGCTCTTTCATGTGAAGTTTCATGTATTCCTGTTTTTTCTCTTTCCAGTACCACAACCCTTTGCACCTCCTGAGCCACAAATTCCTGTACCTTTTCCATTGTTACGAATTGCTCTCCCTTTTGTTTCTTACCGAATTTGCTATATCCCAGCATGCTGCTAACGCCACTGGTTCTACCGCCGTGTTCTTTCTCCACATTCACTAACAAGGCATCATCACCTTTTTTATCTGTATTAACCTGGAACAAAACAAGAAAATTAATCGGTTATAAAACAATTCTAGGTTAATAAGGCTATAAAATCAATTTAAAGTATATTACAATTTTATCTACAAGGGACACATTCGTATCTGGAACTATTGGCCTCTTCGATTCTTTCGTTCGCTTCATCCTTCCGAGTACATAATTCCTTGCAGCAGGATTAGAGATATCGTGGTATACGGTACGCCTTTCAGGATCTTTTTTCTCCGACTCCCATTCTTCTTTATGGCCTCAATAACCTGAATGACCTACACGGGCGTAATTATCTTTTGATTGTTTCAAGGTGTTTGCTCTGCCTTTTTCTCGTAATTCCTTTACAATTTGCATGGGATTAAAAAGCACATTAGTTGCCATCAATTTAAAAATGTAATTCCATACATGCTTAAAAGCAAATGCATAACACTAACCCTTTTTGCTGGTGTGTTTTCAAGTTGACAAAATTCTGTCCATTTTACTGGAGTTATGAAACCGTTATCAGGAACTTCTTGATAAGGAAGCTTGCCTTGAACCATATACATTCTTAACTTGGCCCTGAATCTCTTAAAAGCCCCGTTGCAATGATGAAGCGTTTGTTTCTTCGTAAAATCATCTTTGATAAAATGATGTTGCTGTAAATGTTGTTACATATATATAATTAAACATTAGTTTAACAAATTCTGATACCTTTATGAAACAAAATTCTTATAAGTTATGATTTGATACCTTTATGTCCAACCATAACGCGTCTTTCTCATCGTCAGATACTACTTTCCAATCATCCTCAAGAAAGTCAATCCTACGCCTTGTAAGAACACCTATGTTACTACCAAACAAAGCTTGATATTTTCCTATAGCATGCCCAAATTCGTCAAATTCAACCATAAATGGAATCACTGATTTTTCTTTAAGTTTGCTAACTCCTCGTTTAGGCCTATTGTTTTGGCTCTGTATACATTAAAAAAATCAATAATAAGAAGCTAACAATAATTACAAGACTAATACCTTAACAATACTAGTAGTTCTAGGTATGCATACAATAGAATTGAAATCATAAACGTACCATGATGTTTGATGTATCAAGTTGTAGAATTTATCGAAATTAGGGGGTTTCTGCAGTTACCTACAGAGTTCGTGGGAGTATGGATCACTGCTAGGGTTTGTGAAAATAATAAAACAGTGAATGAGACTGGAGGTTTGTTTCAATTATGATCGGGTTGTTTTGTGTCAATTAGTGGTGTTAATTAGGTTGGCGGTTAATTTGAAATTTTCGAGACCAAATGGTGGGATTTGGCCATTAAGCTGATCTGATGATGAAGAAGTTTAGCTATTTTACCTATAGTAAAATATTTGGTATTTTTTAATACACCGTAATACGCTACTTGACCCGGCCCAGGCAAAAATGAACCGGTATTTTTAAAAAATATCTGTTTAAAAAAAAGGCAATACAAAAAATCCCTCACCTTCTCAAGTACCTCATACTGAGTATCTTTTCACCTGCCACCATCTCTGTACTTGCAATAGTGATCAACTACAACCATCTCCCGCCATGTCGAGCTCAGGTTAATGTGTTTTCTAAAACAAAAATTGTTGTTTATTAACTGTAAGCACAGGGTTTTCCGAATTGAAAACCTAAAAAATTTAGAACAAAGTTTATCATCACATTTGTTTATTGTAAATTATTAAAATCAAACAACAGATCTACACTTCACATGTATTTATGCTTTTTTATTTGAACCAGAATCGATTTTATCTCACAGTTATGTGGATATATAATATCAGTGTTTTTTTTTTTTTGAATTACACTCATGCAGGTGTGAGTCTGTAAATTTATTATGTTATACCTTTAATTTCATACCAAATGTTCATTTATGATATTGCACATGCATATATTATTTGCTAATTATCTGCAGATTCCCAACAGTTTACTTAGGGTTTGATTTATGTTAAAGCAATATGTATTGTGAACTTTCAAGCTACAATACCAATATAGTTTGCTTAGGTTTCAAAATGACAGCATATACATTTTATCTAACCATTTAAAATCTAACAATCGATCTGTGATGTAATTGAGTATTTTGTTCTTTGTTTTCATATTAATGAATTGAATCACAAATACAGCTGGAAACAATGATGCCTCTACTAGTCAAACACGTGCACTCGCCCTTGACCAGCTGAATAGAGCTGAAAGGTACAACATATGGAGCACCGTTGATGTCACATACATCTTCTTCGACATACCAAGGGGAACTTTTTGGGTGAGTTAGATACTTTTTTAGAGAAACAGTTAAACGTATTTGTGTATATAGCAATGACAAATAATTATGAAATCATTAACAAATAATATGTCAATGTCATTTAGGAACTACCTGAGGACTTTAACCGCATCCGAGAACTCAAGGCTGGCTGAACCTATATATGCTTGGATATGGAAGGGATATTCCATTGGTGGGACATAAAACAGGCCACAGATGTAACCAAAAAAAGCTTTTTGTTTCGAAAGGATGGGAGTACTTTGTGGCTTTGAATGAGTACAAAGTGGGTGATAGGTGTATGATTGGGTTCTCACGTCGGTACAAGAGTTTTTTCATGGTCATGGATGGACGCCACCCACTTTAACAATCTCATTAGGGTCAATAGTCTTTTGATAGTGTAGTTTTAATAACTCTAATTTGTGGAGTAGTTGTAGTCTATGTACGATTTGCACGTGTACATGTTTTGATAACTTTTTTAGTTCCTCACCGGAGTACAATTTATGTTTTAGATTTACTAATGTATGTAAGAATTCTATATTATGATATGTAAATTATGTTCGTATTTAATAGTCGATGTTGATGTTTGGTAAATTACTACCGTAATCGCATACAATTATTGTTCAATGTGTAGGTTCTTTAATCTTGTTTACTAATGGAACATTGTAGTGCACAATAAACTATTTTGTCTAATTCAAGTTTGATCATATTTGAAGTTGCGCGTCAAAAGTAACAACCTTAAAAGCTGGTTCACTTGTCATGGTAAATTGTATGTATTTGGCTTTTTCAATGTAGTAAATGTAGAAGATTTTATAATGAAATGTATGTTTTAAATGAGTCTATTTTTCCATCATTGGTAAATGCTTAAAATTGCATTAAGTTGCAGATTTGTAATCAAAAGTAATGCAAGAAGTAAATATTACTAAACTGCATGCATCATTGGAAAACATTACCATATCCAAAAGTTTACAACAAACACACTTAAATACATGGTACAAGTGCAACAAAAAATATGTAACCTAACAACATCCAGAATGTACAGCACTTATACACCAATAGTAAGTACAATTGTTTAAATCAACCAACTAAATATAAAAGTTTTGTTGCTCCAGATTGTACGTTAGTTCATAATATTGACCAGGAATCAGGCCATTGATTGATCGGTATTCTGGAAAACCGTAAGTAACTGCCAGATTTGGTTTCTTTTTCCCTGTCTCCTGCTTCAAACGCCACTGGAATTCATCACCATCATGATTAAAGCAACTCACATAACACCCACTCCTCAGTCTTGGGAGTCCAATAAACTCCGTTGGAAGACGCTAACGAAAAAGAAAATACATATTTAGCCAACGGTTTAACCAAATTGTTATTCTATAATGATGAAGCATAAAACGTTGATATGTAAAAAGATAAGACAAGTAGTGTACCACCATTTATCAGTTGATGAATGTTAAACTTTAAATAGATAAGAAGCGTACCAACAAGTTACCAGACGGTATTTTGATAATCACAACACGATCAGGATGTTGATGTTGTTGAGGCATTGGTTCATCTTCTGAGGTATCACTTTCGGTATCACTGTCTGAACTGTCATCAATGTAAATGATTTCAGGAATGGATTGGGAAGTTGATCCTCTTTCCCAGTTAGTAGAAACATCATTGTCCATCAGCTAAAAAGTCAATAAACAACCCTTTTCTACACCACGGTGGTCATAAAGCACCAGCTCAAGATTTTCCAAATCAGTTGCATAAAAGATCATACAATCACCAGACGCCACTTTAAGGTCTGTAAGCAACTCAGACCATCCTTCCCACAAAACAACATCGTCTTCAACTGAGATTACCACCACCCTTTTGTTGTACCAGCTTTGAAAGTGAACAATCATTTGTTGTTTGGGTCCAGAGTTTCCGAAAGTAGTTGTTAACCATTCCTTTGGCAGTATCTACATCCAATCAAAAATAATGCTATTTTTGTTAAATAAATATAATACTAATTTGTTAAGATAATAATCATGTACACATACTAAATGTGTGTTACATATGCGAGAGCGAAAAATGAACATACCAATCCTGGTTCATTTGGATTGTTGACGAATTTCATGAATGAAGGGAAACGTCTGTATGGAGCATTTGCATACACTTTTTCCTAAATTCGAGTCAATACTTTGAAAGATGTGAATGGATCATAAAAATTATTTTGAAATAGGTCAGGTGAGTAAATAGCCAACTCATAGTTTCTTTTGTCGATTCCAGTCATTAGTCATTAGCAGGATATCACCGTCTCCAATATCAAGATCATTCATGATCTTCAACCAGCCATCGCCAAGTATCATACGACTACGATCATTCATCGAAAATGTAACTTTAGATTTATATCCTAGCAGGGTGTGGATGATAACAGAATGTCTTGGAACCATGGTATCATAATGGTCAACATACCATTCATGTGGCAAAGCCTGTAACAAAACATAATAACCTGGTATGTCTTACAATGGTTTTGCTGTATAAAATATATAATTTTAAGGTTAAAACAGCAACGAAACAATACCAGTTCAAGCTTATCTGCTAATCATATTATGTGGATGAACGATGGTGGACGATTGTAGGTAGCCATAAATGACAACTTCAGAGATTATTTCTGCTTCTGTAAAATCAACATATATGTACATATCAGTTATGTAGGTAACAATAATAATTATGGTCAAATTAACACAATTAGATTTAGATATAATAGTCTGATATTTAGGGCACTTCGTCTTTAACACAAAATATCTTAGACTCTTTCCGCAGCATCTATTAACCACTTTTAAACCCTATTGTGTCCATTTTCTGAATAATCTAAGACAAAATGTGCATGTATATAACCTAATTTTTGATTATTGTTTCCTAATAACACAACTCGATTCAAGTATAATAGTATGATTTTATGGTCATTACGTCAATAGCAAGAATATTCGAGTAAAGAACAATTAGATAACTAAAAAAACCATCAATACCTGTATTTGAGACGATCCTTCAGCCGTGAGGACAAAATCGATTTCGTTCGTCCAATAATCGCCGTTCTATGATGATGTAGTAGGGTGTTTCCGGTGGTTTGATGATGAAGTGGGATGGTTTAGGGTATACGAAGAAGTTGGATGGTCTGGTGATCGCGGTTTGTTCCCGTTATTAATATTGAAAAATATGCATATATATATATATATATATATATATATATATATATATATATATATATATATATATATATATATATATATATATATATATATATATGTGTGTGTGTGTGTGTGTGTGTGTGTGTGTGTGTGTGTGTGTGTGTGTGTGTGTGTGTGTGTGTGTGTTTTAGAATTATTTGTATATGTAATGTATAGATTGTTATTATTAATTTAAAAGGTAATAACATAAAGTAAATTTTTCATGGTAAAAAAAATTAACAAAAGACATAAAAGACATGTTGCATAAGTCATTAAAAAATATACCCGTGTGTGTACAAAAAAAAAGGTAATCAATCATAGGTTTTAACAATTTTTATGTGTCTGCAACCTCGTCTCCTTCCTGATGGTCTTCTCTAAAGTATATCGTATTATTTCCAACAACAACTTCATTCATAGGTTGAACACCGATTGAAAATGGCGGTAACTCGTCAAATTGGTCGTACTCATCCTCATCAACAACGTTCTCGACACCAACAATCTGTCGTTTTCCATACTGAACCACATGCCATCTAGGATCCTTTGGGTCTTCGATAAAGAATACTTGAGTAACTATTTTTGCTAGAATGAATGGTTCTTCTTTATATCCATTGGTGGAAAGATTAACAGTTGTAAAACCATCTTCATAAACTTGAACACCGCGGTCATTATCAACCCACTTACACTTGAACAAGGGTATAGTGTACGAATCACCATAATCTAATTCCCATATTTCTTGAATGACACCATAATAAGATTTTTTAGCGATCCTTGATCTTTCTTCACGATTGACCATGGTGAATTCCGTCGACGAGGCTATCACCGTGACACCGCTATTTTGCATTTTACTCCTCTTGTCTTGAGCTTTAGTGTAAAAGGTATACCCGTTTATGTCATATCCTTGATATTGAAACACATGTTTAGGGGCGAATCCCAAAGCTTCGACCGTTTTATCAATATTTGGAAGTGTCCTCCTAACTTTGTCTTTCAACCATTCTGAAAAAGTTATTTTATGTTGATTTGCCAACCACTTTGCACTCTTTTTAGGGTTTTGTTGTCTCAAGAACGCCATGTGTTCTTATATGAACGGATCAATAGATGTAGTGTGTTGTAAGACATGAAAATGAGCCTCTTGATAATTGGCAACATTTGAATACCCCGTCTTGCGCCCAAGTGTCCCTTGACCTGCTAGTCTTCCTTCATGACGACTTTGTGGAATCCCGACACTTTTAAACCCATCCATATAGTTTGTGCAGAATTCGATCACCTCTTCGGATGCATATCCTTCAACGATACTGCCTTCTGGTCGATTAAGGTTCCTTACATAACCTTTCAAGATACCCATATATCTTTCAAATGGATACATATACCGTAAGAAAACTGGACCACATGCCTTTATTTCTCCTACAATATGAGATACCAAATGAACCATGACATCAAAGAAAGAAGGTGGAAAGTACATCTCAAGTTCGCAAAGAGTAAGTATGATATCTCTTTGATATTCATCCAGCATATCAGGATCAATCACCTTTGAATGAATCATGTTGAAAAATAAGCATAGTTTTGTTATTGTGTGTCGAATACGGTTGGGAAGAATTCCACGAATTGTGATAGGAATCATCTGGGTCATTAGTACATGACAATCATGTGACTTCATACCAAATAACTTCAAATCTTTCATCGAAACCAACTTCCTAATGTTAGCAGAGTATCCTGATGGAACCCTAATACCATGTAAACATTGACAAAATTTAGTTTTCTCGACCTTCGACATAGTGTAACAGGCCGGAGGAAGAAACTTGGTGGACCTTCCATCAATATCTTTAGGTTGTAGCTCTGGTCTGATATTCATTAATTCCATGTCCCTTCTAACTTTAATTCCATCTTTTGTTTTTCCAGGAATGTTCAACAGTAACCCTATCAAACTTTCACACACATTTTTCTCAATATGCATAACATCAATACAATGTCGGACTCGTAAATGCTTCCAGTAGGGTAATTTCCAAAAAATAGACTTTTTCTTCCAAATACCTTTTGGAGGACCAAAACCTTTCTTTCCCAACACAACTTTTATATTAGCAACTTTGGAGAGTGTAGTTTCTCCATCCAACGGTGCTGGTAGTTTTCTATCCTCTATAGTACCATCAAATAAATCAGCCTTTTTACGATACGGGTGATTCTCAGCAAGCTCTCTCCGATGCCCCATAAATGCCAGTTTCTTACAATTTGTGAGCCATATCGAGTGAGTATTTTCCTCACAAATAGGACATGCCTTTTTCCACTTCGTACTATATCCAGACAAATTACCATAAGCAGGAAAATCATTAATGGTGCAAAAAAGCATTGCCCGTAGTTGGAAGTATTCTTTCTTGAATGCATCATAAACTTGTATGCCGGTACTCCATAATTCCATCATTTCATCAACTAATGGTTGCAAATAAACATCAATGTCGTTTCCAGGTTGCTTTGGGCCTTGAATCAAAAGAGACATCATTATGTATTTTCTTTTCATACATAGCCAAGGCGGTAGGTTATAAATGCATAGAAGAACAGGCCACGTGATGTGACGGCTACTCAAATCTCCGAACGGATTAATTCCATCTGAACTGAGTCCGAACCTTATATTACGTATCTCATCCCCAAATTCTTCAAAATCTTTATCAAAATTTTTCCATTGAAGTGAATCGGCCACATGTCGCATTTTACCATCATTTTTACGATCTTCAGCATGCCAATGTAATAATTTTGCATCTTTCTCATTCGCAAATAATCTCTTTAATCTTGGTATGATAGGCAAGTACCACAATAATTTTGCAGGAGGTCCATTTTCCGACACATCACTATCAACATTATCAGTCGATTTTCCACGTTTATACCAAGATGTACCACATACCTTACATTGATGAAGGTCTTTGTCTTCATTCCTGTATAACATACAATCATTTGGACAAGCATGTATTCTCTGTATTTCCAATCCCATTGGGCACATTAATTTCTTTGCTTGGTATATTGAAACCGGCAACTCATTACCTTCTGGTAGCATTTTGTTCAACAACTCAAACAGGCTAGTGAAACTTGTGTCGCTCCAACCATTGTTTGATTTTAAATTAACCAGTTGTATCACGGCCGAAAGTTTTGAAAAATTCATAAAACCGGTATATAAAGGTTTTTCAGCGTTAACAAATAGTTGTTGTAATCTGTCATGATACTTATCAGCAACATTATCCTCCATATCCAAATCGTCAAACATGTCATCAAAATTAACATTATTGTCACTATTGTATGAATCGTCTTCATTATCGGTATCCTTATCCGAAACAGACGGGTTAAGGTCAGCTAATGACTCACCATGAAAAGACCAACATGTGTACCCTCTCATAAATCCGTGTGAAATTAGATGACTTTTAATATCGGTTGAATCTGCATACCACCGTGCATTTTTGCATTTCTTACAAGGACAACTAATTGCGGAGTTTACTTTTTCTAGTTGATCAGTCTCGACAACTGTAATAAATTCATCTACACTATCCATAAACTCAGAGGTAGCGCGACCTATCTCGTACATCCAAGTATTCTGATCCATCTACAAGCAACATTGAAAAACTTAATACATTATTAATAATTAAGAATGTAAAAAGTTGGAAAAGGGACTAGAACCCACGACCTCCTCTCTACCAAGCAACATCCTAACCATCTAAGCAATTGTGTTAACCTGACTGATTTACATTTATTTTCTATAAAAATATCACGTATCGTCTACTGTTAAAAAAAACCCCAAATCAAAATCAATTGAGTTTTTATCGATCATAATCCCATTACCTCATTATCATTTCTCTTTTGTTACCTCAATTGAGTTTTTATCTGTCTGTGTTCTAAAAAAAACCGCGAAGTAACCCAAATCACTTGAATCTGTAAACCCTAATTGTTCGATAACCTATTCGATTTCTATTCTAATATAGATTCGGTCTCAGCACGATTCTACTTTGCTACCATGCCTTACACGAAGCAACTTATCACAAGAGAAAAAGAGTGTATTTCAAAGGTTAATTCCTATCAGTAATTATAATTAATAATTAATTTTGTATATTTGATCATCTAAATTTATTACTTTTTTTGGTTCAGAAAAAAACGTGAATATTATTGTCGCGCATTTAGTCTTTGAAATGGGTTTGATTATGAGTTCGGTTAATTTCCTTGTTATTGCATTTTGTGTATGTGTGATATGTTTGCTGTGTTATTCATAACACAATAATAAGACTGCATGTGTTTGAAATGATATTAAGGTGTATAAGCCTGTGTATAAGCCTGTGTTTGTTGTACTATTATCTTAATTTGTATATGCAGGTGCTTAGATGTGTATCTTTTCTATTGCATTTGATGTGTATCTTTTCTATTTCATTTTGTGTACAGATGCAACAAAAAAATAAAAAAAGAAGTGTAAATAAACTGAAAAAGAAGTCAGCGGTTGTTAAGTTGAAGATTGAATTTGACGAGTTTGGCCAAGCTACTGGAAAAACCCAAGCTATTTTTTCGAGCAACATTGGCGTCTTAACTAGGAGCACTTGTGATTTCCTTGTAAAGGATTGGAAGCATGTGTCTCCTGATCAAAAACAAACTTTATGGAACAAAATAAAGGTATTAAAATCTAAGATTTTGTTTAATTACTTTTTATTTATATAGGTTACAACAACTTCATAATATTGAAGACGATTTTGCACGAAAAACAACACTGCAAAAATGCAACACAGCGTTTACGAGATTCAAGCACAAGTTAAGAACGTATATGCATGAAGGCAAACTTCCTTATGTGGAAGTAAAAGATTACGATTTCATAACTCCAGAAAAATGGGAAAAATTTTGTGAACTCGAAGATACGCCTGCTAGACGAGTAAGTGCCATTCAACCTGATTTGTATCAGGTTTGGAGGTACATTGTGATATTGTAACGCTTTGAAAAAGGCATTTAATCGCATTAAAACTGTGTAGGAACTAAGAGAAAAAGGCAGGAAAAACGCTTTACAAAAAGAAAAAGAAAAGTATGCTCGAGTTGGTAGTTCGGGATATCGTGGGAAAAAAGCACAATAGGATACAGAAGCAAATGATCCTCATAAACGTACACCATACCACAATATCAAAGATCCTGCAGCGAGGTATTACGTGCTGGGCAGGATGAAGCCGGATGACAAAGGGAAGACGGCAGTAGAAACATTTGCGCCGCTTATAGAGAAAATTGAAATATATTTATATTTGAATTTTTAGACTAACCAACTTATAATTTTTCTATAATTGATTACTTGTGTTTTTTTTTCCAGGTTAGGACAGATAAAGAAGGCGGGAATGCCTTGTTAACTCATGTGGGGAAGGAACACGGTGGTCGAAAAAGGGGTATAAGTAGCACAATAGGATACAGCAAAATCACAAAGAAACAGAAATCAGACGATAAAGGAACGAGGGTAACTGATTTAACTGATGTTATGTTTCTTACAATATTTAAATGCTTACTTACTACATTTTATATTTCATGTTTGCTAATCAGAAGTCTCAGGAAAACCAAAAGCATGATGATGAAGAGAATGTTATTGATGAAGATAATGATGATGATGATGAAGAGAATGATGATGAAGAAGAAGATGTAGATGATGAAGAGAAAGAAGATGATGAAGAGGATGTTGATGAGAATTCTGATCATGAAGATGATGTTGATGATGAATAGAAGTCTGATGATGAAGATGACGGTGATAATGGAGTGGAAGGTGCTAATGAGAAGTCTCAGGAAAATGAAAAGCTTGATGATGAAGAGGATGAAGAGAATGATGATGATGATGATGATGATGATGATGAAGATGTTGATGATGAAGAGAATGATGAAGATGAAAAGAATGTTGATGAGAAGGCTGATAATGAAGATGAAGGTGATAATGAAGTGGAAGGTGCTGATGAATGGGCTCAGGAAAATGAAAAGAGTGATGATGGTGAGGATGTTGATGATGAAGATAATGATGATAATGATGAAGAAGATGTTGATGATGAAGAGAATGATGAAGATGAAAAAGATGTTGATGAGAGGGCTGATGATGAAGATGAAGTGGAATGTGCTGATGAATGAAAAGTTGATAATTTAGTGGAAGGTGCTGATGAAGGGGAAGGTGAAAATGAAAAGAATGTTGATGATGATGAGGATGTTGAACATCAGAAATTCACCAAAAAAATAGTGAAACAATTGAAACACATAAAGGTAACTGATTTAACTAAATGTTGTTTTTTTCTAGACTTTTAAATTACTTACCACATTTAGTTATTCATGTTTGTTAATGAACAGGATGTTGAAAAAGAAATGCCTGATGAAAATTTAAATGTTCATGACAACATCAATGAAAAAGAAGATGCAGTGATTGAAGAAGATGCAGAGTATGTTTCATATGATGATGTCCAGATGGTGATGAACGAAGACGAAGAAGAAAATGTAGATAAAGAAGAAGATTTTGTGGTTCAAGAAATAAAAGATTGAGTGTCTAAAAAGGTTAATGAAGCAGAAAAAGTTGCAAAGTTTTCTGACGATATTGATGAAGAAATCTTGATGGAAGATGTTAATACAGAGCAAGATCCACTGATTAGACATATTGATGCAGAGCTAACAAATTTCAGAATGAAACTCATTCCTCCACCAAGAAGAAGGAAGTCTGAAAGAATCTTATTACAGAAGCTTTCAAAAAATGTTTTCGTCAAAGATGGCACAGGTATGAGTGAGAACAATCCAATAAAATTGTAATTTGTGATGAATATTATTGATGCTAAAATAATTGATAATGCTAAAAACGAACATATATTTCATAGCATTATCCCTCAAGAAAGACAAGCTTTTAGTTGCAATTGTTCTATTTACAAGTGATATTCGTTTAAATAATAAAAGGTGAAGACAAAAGACAGATTCGACGAATTGAAGACGCAAACGACCAAAAAGCTCAAAAGTACAAAGTACAATCAAAGTGGTTCCAATTATTGATAAGAAATGTCTCAAAATTACAAGAGTACAAGACGCGAAACGCAAAATACAAGATATTAAATTGTACGCAAGGACGTTCGAAAATCCGGAACCGGGACCAAAGTCAATGTGAAGACCCGTCCTAATCCATCTGGACGAAGTCCATATCGATTACAAACGATTCACAACAGTTGATTGCATCGCGAGGTAATTGACCTCTATATGATAAATTTTACAAACATTGCATTCGTTTTTAAAAGACAAACTTTCGTTACATCGACAGTTGACAGGCATGTAAAGCATTTCATAATATATCCAAATATAATTGACTTAATAATAATCTTGATGAACTCAACGACTCGAATGCAACATCTTTTGAAATATGTCATGAATGACTCCAAGTAATATCCCTAATATGAGCAAATGCACAGCGGAAGATTTCTTTCGTACCTGAGAATAAACATGCTTTAAAGTGTCAACCAAAAGGTTGGTGAGTTCATTAGTTTATCATAAAGAATCATTTCAAAATTTTAATAGACCACAAGATTTCATACTTCCATTTCTCATAATCATACGTCCCATGCATAGAAACAAAAATATCATTCATATGGATTGAACACCTGGTAACCGACATTCACAATATGCATATAAGAATATCCCCATCATTCCGGGATCCTCCTTCGGACATGATATAAATTTCGAAGTACTAAAGCATCCGGTACTTTGGATGGGGCTTGTTGGGCCCGATAGATCCATCTTTAGAGTTCGCGTCAATTAGGGTTTATGTTCCCTAATTATTAGATTACCAGACTATATAAAAAGGGGCATATTCGATTTCGATCATTCAACCATATAATGTAGTTTCAATCACTTGTGTCCATTTCGTAAAACATTTATAAAAACAGCGCATGCATTCTCAGTCCCAAAAATATATATTGCAAAAGCATTTAAAAAGGGAGTAATGAAACTCACAGTACTGTATTTTGTAGTAAAAATACATATGACATCATTGAACAACAGAACAATGCAGGGTTGGCCTTGGATTCACGAACCTATATTATTCATATATATATTAAAACATATATTTGTAATCGAACAAACATATATATTATTATTAGTGATATACTTTTATATCAAATATTTATATATTTCATTACATATTCATTTTATATATTTTAAGAATATAAGTTTTGTTAGGTTATATGTACTAAATACATTTTATTTATATATACCATTTGTTTGTTAAAACGGTATCTTTGATAATACTAAGATAATATTTGTAATGATAATATAATGATAATGGTAATACTACTAATAGTTTTAATGTTAAATCTTATAATAATAATAATAATAATAACAGTAGTTTTTAATAAAATGAAAAATTTAATAATGATAATGGTTCCGAGAATGATGATTTATAATCTTATAATACTTATTACTGGATAATAATAATATTTATAACTATCTTGTTACTAATGGTAGTCTTAATAATAATACTTTTGTTACTAAAAATAATAAGTCTAAAATGATGCAAATGCTAATATTACCGATAATTGTAATGGTTTATATTACTTTCTTGATAACTATAATAATAATTTTTAATCATAATAATATTTATATTGATATTAATATTACTAATAATATTGCTAATAATACCTAATGACGTTACTTAATCAAAATGTTAGTATTATTAGTCAGAGTATTTATGTGAACATAATGATAATAATAATTCATCTATTATTAGTTAATAAATATAATAATCATAGTAATAATAACAATATTTTTAGTTATAACTTTACTTGTAATAATAATAATGATAATTGATAACTAACACTTATTAGTAATAATAATAATAATTGTAACACTAACAATAATAATAACAATAACCATAATAATAATAATAATAATAATAATAATAATAATAATAATAATAATAATAATAATAATAATAATAATAATAATAATAATAATGAAAATGAAAATGGAAAAGGAAAACTACCTCAAGGCCTTTTTAAAAAATTTATGCCATACCCGAGACTCGAACCCGTGACCTCTCGTAACCCAACACGATCCTTAAACCAACTGGGCTGTCGCCCATTATCCGAAATAACACAGCAAAAATTTATATTTAACCCGTATTGCTTATGCTTCCTTTTTCTTCTTCTTCTCTCAAGTACTCAATCGACCAAGCTCAAAATTAGCCTCAACACATTATGTCTCTACTTTAGGACTTTCATACGAATCATAATCAGTCCATATGAGTCTTTAAATTTCTTGAAAAAAAAAAAAATAACAGAAAGACAGCCAACAGCGACGACTGTTTAATAGCAAAAAAAAAATTAAATTTGATTTTTGGGACTTTTTGGTAAATGATATCTACATGAAATAGTTTCTAAATCATCATTGGAATATACAAGAATCATCAATTGAAATTAAAACACTAACAGGTAATCAAATTTTGTGATGAATCAAATGTTTGACTTTTTAAAATCAAATTTGACTTCTGAAATTGATAATCGATACTAAAAATTGAAACTTGTAAATTTACAGATAGATTAAATGAAGGTTTCCTAACATCTCTGCATTAACACAATTTGGAATTAAATAGGAAATCGAGACATTGTGAAAAAGTATTAAGAACAGGACACGTCGTCTGTTCTTGTTTATATCTGTTTTAAACAAAAAAAAATTGATACAGCAATTTTAATTGATACTGATAGGAGAACGTGCAGTTGCTTGAGTGTGTCCAACTTTGATTAAAATCCTTGGTTTAAAGCAATTTGATCGACACAAAATCATTTGTTCAGTACGAATATTAATAAAAAATTTAAAGTAAACTTGTGATTTTTCAACAGCTTGTACGATTGACTAAGTTGTTTAACATATTCATAGATAGAAACAAAATTTGTTATGATTTGATTGTGATGTAAATGGATTCTGCATATATATATATATAACTGATTACATACAATTTTGTGTTAATAAATAAATAAGTATATATAATACTAGTAATAATTATATAAAATATAATAAAATTAATAATAATAATACTATCAATAATTCTATTAATAATAATAACAAATAATAATGATCATAAAAAGAAATTGATAATTTTATTGGGTTTAATAATAACAATCATAATAAAATGATAATAATAATAATAATAAAAATAATATCACTGCTTTTATTAACAATAATAACAATAAATAACAATGATTCTAATAAGATACTAATAATCATATTAATGTTAATTAATAAGTTTAGTAATAAGAATGATAACATTAATAATCATAATATTTATAACTTTTAATATTAATTACATCAACAATAATTATATTACTAATACTTTATAACAACAATTATAATAATGATAATTCATAAATTACAATTATAATATATTCAATAAACTAATATAGGTATTGAGATTAGTATTGTATTAATAATTAATAATGAAAATTATTATGTTAATTATATTCTTAACTTGTATTTACATTTAATATATACAACTTATTTAGTTTATATCTTATTGTACTTATTTAATTTTAAATGTTTAAATTACCTTTTTATAATTTCTATCTATTATATATATACTCACATTTATATTTATATATATATACATATTTGGTTACAAGAAATTGTTCGTGAATCGTCGGAATTAGTCAAGGTCAAATGGATAATTAATTACATGAATATAGATTTCAAAACTTTCGAGACTCAACATTACAGATTTTACTTATCGTGTCGAAATTATATTAAGATCAAGTTTGAATTTGATCGGAAATTCTCGGGTCATCACAGTACCTACCCGTTAAAGAAATTTCGTCCCGAAATTTGAGTGAGGTCGTCATGGCTAACAATAAAAATGTTGTCCTGGCGAATATGAGTGGTAAATAGAGTTTTATCGTTTTCGAGTAATATAAATTAAACGATTCGGTTACTTGAAGCGTATGAGTGAAGCTATCGTAAAAAAAATGAATTGAAGAAAATAAGATTTTCCTTAACTTTTGACGTAAATAGGGTTGAATTTAGAAAATAAGGTGCGTCTTAACCTTTTACGTTGTCTTGGTTGGATTCCGGAATTCAAGGGATTTAAAAGAAAATCTATAAGATCTTGATTCTTCGGGATTTATGGAAAATAAGATCTCTATAATTAAATGTGATCATCTGTCTCGATTTCTCTGTCTGGTATTTTCACTATAAATGAACTTCTTCCGTTCTATTACTTCTCACCACTTCCAATTTCTATATTTTAATTCATACTTTCAATTCATCAGTAAATATGCTTCATCCAGTTTTAATCCTTGTCCTTATCCTTACTATCGCATCAATTATTCTCCTTTTCCAACTACCACCGGAGGAATCTGTTTTCTTCTACTTCGCCCTTGGGGTTATAATGTTTTTAATTCTCCCATGTCTTTATGTTTCGATAAACATTGATATGCACAGTTTGTAATTCCTGTGTTTATGATCAGTTTTCTATTTCCTTTTATTTTTCGGTGCTCCCTGCTCTTGTTTTCTCTTCCCGACTCCAAGTCAAGCGAATAATGGTCCAGAATTCTTAGATATAGAGTTTCGAATGATAATAATGTTCTAAGTAGGGTGGAACGTGATAGTACGATTTGATTTTCAAATTTATCAAAATTACAGAAGATAGAATCATCAAGAATACATTTTCTTGATATGTTCCGAAGTTAAGTAGAATGAAAGAGTTATGTAACATGGCACATGATGACGTTAGGATCAGTGAATCATCACGTTCCATTAGAAACTCAGCATGACTTACTGTAATATAATCACGTTGATCAAGTGTCATTATATTATACTAACTCATGTATCAGTTCCCAACACTACTTCAAAACATTCGTATTTTAAACTCGAAAGTTTACAGAATATAGAAAACTAACAGTTTCTATATGATGTAACACTGATAGCACGAAGAGATTAATGATTTCAGATTTGATTAGTTATGAAAATATCTTCAGAAATATGGAGGATATTTATAATGAAAGATACGATGATATCTTGGAATTTCTAATATCGATGGATTATGAAGAAGATTTATCCGTAAGGGTTTAGATTCGGAAGCAAGGTATTCGCTAAAGATTTCATCAGAAACAGAATCATTTGGATTCTTTGAAGTCAAACTTATTCTTTGTGATTTGTCCACGGCTTTCTTCATAGTTTCGCATAATCTGCTTTTCGGTACTAAATTTTCTATTGAATGTTTCCAATATAATGATACCCAGGAAGCACGAAGAGGTATATACTTTCGGACGAGAATATTTATGAAAATATCCTCAGAAATATCGAAGACATTGATGATGATATTTTGGAATTTCTAAGTTGGATGGTTGATAGAGAAAAATTTTCCGTAAAATTCTAACATGACTTCGGAGCAAGATATTCTCTAAAGATTTCAACGGATCCAGAATTACCTGAATCCTTTGAATATAGGGTTTGGTTCTTGTATTTGTCCTTGGTCTCCTTCATGGGTAGCTTAATCTGTTTTTCAATACCCAATTTTCTATCGAGCGTTCCTAACACTCCTTTCTTTATCATCAAACTTTTGGTTGTTTAGGCCATCTACCATTTTTTCTGTTTCCTCTGCATTTAATGCTGTGATATCTGAATCATCGGTTATTAATCCGAGGTGGTTTCAGGAAAATTGTGTTTTTAGATGATTAAACGCTGATGGTAATATGGTGGAATATGAAAGGTTCCCTGGTAACAATAAAAGAGCATACATATAAATCAAGGTGATAATAAGGTTGTTTCGAACGAAAAGTCGAAGTTGATTTGCTGGAGCTGTGACAAAATTTGCTACTTTGAAAGGAATTACCAAGTTATTTTGGGTAATAATAATACTAAAGGAATTAGCACAACTATGTGTTAAACGTTTACTCAGTTTCTGAGAGTTTTTCAGATGCATAACTAAATGCATCAATCTTTTCTCCCGTAGATGAAGTGTGGTTAGCTCATCCTTTCGATTGATGTGTTTTCAAGCATCATGAAAAGTTTGAACGCAGATCGTAATTGTCAAGATATAATTTGAAGTTTAGGATGAAATCAAGTGGCAAACTTGAAGAATTATTTAGTTTCATATTTTATAATCAATATTTTAATTCATTTTAATTGTCCAATGTCGGCAGTCTACAGTTGATAGTCCACAGTTGACAGTCCAATAATTCATATATAATTTAATATATAATATTCGAATTGGTTAATATGTATCGTGACCCGTATACGTCTCAGACTCGATCACAACTCAAAGTATATATATTATTTGAGAATCAACCTCAACCCTGTATAGAGAACTCGATCATTACTGCATATAGAGTGTCTATGGTGATTTCAAATAATATATATAGATGTGTCGATATGATATGTCAAAACCTTGTATACGTGTCCCGATATTTAAAGTGCGTAAAAAAATAAATAACAGAAATTTAAATGACGATAAATAAAGTGCGTAAAGTAAATAACAGAAATTAAATGACGATAAATAAAATTGCGAGAATGTAAATTGCGATAATTAAATTGCGATAAATAAAATGTAATCAGTTAGCTAGGAACAATTAGCTAGGAACAGTTAGCGTGGATTCTTAACAAAATTTCTCATAGTTAATTTGTTTGTTTCTAACAAATTTTATTTTGTCAAATGTTTTCTTCATTATGCCACTTGTTGGATTCTGATAAATCAAAATCCAAATATTAAATTGGATGAATATGGTTATTCTGTGGTGAACGGATTTGTATATCGGTGGATGTAAGTAGGATAGTATATGACTGTTGAAACAGATTCGAAGAACGTACAATGTAACTTATTAATGTAAAATTTAAATATTCCTCGGGTATTAACTACCCGTTAAAATATTTTCACCATTAACAGTTTGTACAAGAGAATTTTTAATTACAATCTTTATGAAAACATATATACATATATATTTTCTTCAGATGTATTCATGGATTTAATGAGTTAATATGATATTAAACTCATTTGCTTTTCGGTTGGAACTAGAATAAATAATCTCTAAAACTTTAGAGATTACATATTCGCCATGTCGAACGAAGATAAATGAGGTAGAACGATACGTAGAACGAAGATCATACTCAAAGTACAGATGATGATATTGAAGCATGGATTGCTGATGGTACTAGTGCTGTTATTGATGGTACTGTTGGTGCCGGTGATGTTGTTGAAGCTGGTACATTTTGCACCATATTCTCCGAATTGATTATTCGAGCGCGAAGTTCGTTGATTTATTACTCCAGGATAATTGTCGGTCGGAACGAGTGGATGAATAAGATTCAGAATTATGGATAGAATATAATATTGTCGAGTTACCCTGGAAATGAGACTGAAAATGGTGTCTCGAACAGGTTCGCCGGTAAACGCTTCAGGTTCAATGTCAAGAGGTGAATTCAGTTGGTGGAAGGGATTGCCTTCTGCGCGTTTCCATTAATTAAGTCGACTACGAACCCATCAGATGAATTGATAATGGCTAATTGTTTGATTCATGCCGGTGACGCTGTTTTCGGAGCTTAGGTGAACATCTATGTCGGAATAGTTGTCGGAATAACTATCAGAATAGCTATCGAAACCTGAGGGACTCGAACAGGTTGCAGGATTCATCTCGTACGATCAGATGAAGGATTTTCGATAAGAAATAGATTATAGGATGTAGATTAGTACCCTGCAATACATAATTTACATATGCATATATAATACTAACATCCCATAAGTTACGGAGGAATCTACGGAATATGTCAGGCAAAGTTACAGTAACAGATACGCTAAGATATAGATTAGCAGATACGATAAGATATAAATTTTATCTATACACTATTCATGCAATCATTGCAATAAGATGTGTCTAGACTAAGAATGATAAGCAGGTAATTTCCTAAGGATGATAAGCAGATGATTTCCGACTAGAAATGATAAGCAAAACTTTTGATATGCAGACACGGTCGAAGTCCAGACTCACTAATGCCTCCTAACGACTTATCAGTTAGACACACTAATGCAGACCTGGTTCGCTAAGACCTCTGCTCTGATACCAACTGTGAAGACCCGTCCTAATCCATCCGGACGAAGTCCATATCGATTACAAACGATTCACAACAGTTGATTACATCGCGAGGTAATTGACCTCTATATGATAAATTTTACAAACATTGCATTCGTTTTTAAAAGACAAACTTTCGTTACATCGACAGTTGACAGGCATGTAAAGCATTTCATAATATATCCAAATATAATTGACTTAATAATAATCTTGATGAACTCAACGACTCGAATGCAACATCTTTTGAAATATGTCATGAATGACTCCAAGTAATATCCCTAATATGAGCAAATGCACAGCGGAAGATTTCTTTCGTACCTGAGAATAAACATGCTTTAAAGTGTCAACCAAAAGGTTGGTGAGTTCATTAGTTTATCATAAAGAATCATTTCAAAATTTTAATAGACCACAAGATTTCATACTTCCATTTCTCATAATCATACGTCCCATGCATAGAAACAAAAATATCATTCATATGGATTGAACACCTGGTAACCGACATTCACAATATGCATATAAGAATATCCCCATCATTCCGGGATCCTCCTTCGGACATGATATAAATTTCGAAGTACTAAAGCATCCGGTACTTTGGATGGGGCTTGTTGGGCCCGATAGATCCATCTTTAGAGTTCGCGTCAATTAGGGTTTATGTTCCCTAATTATTAGATTACCAGACTATATAAAAAGGGGCATATTCGATTTCGATCATTCAACCATATAATGTAGTTTCAATCACTTGTGTCCATTTCGTAAAACATTTATAAAAACAGCGCATGCATTCTCAGTCCCAAAAATATATATTGCAAAAGCATTTAAAAAGGGAGTAATGAAACTCACAGTACTGTATTTTGTAGTAAAAATACATATGACATCATTGAACAACAGAACAATGCAGGGTTGGCCTTGGATTCACGAACCTATATTATTCATATATATATTAAAACATATATTTGTAATCGAACAAACATATATATTATTATTAGTGATATACTTTTATATCAAATATTTATATATTTCATTACATATTCATTTTATATATTTTAAGAATATAAGTTTTGTTAGGTTATATGTACTAAATACATTTTATTTATATATACCATTTGTTTGTTAAAACGGTATCTTTGATAATACTAAGATAATATTTGTAATGATAATATAATGATAATGGTAATACTACTAATAGTTTTAATGTTAAATCTTATAATAATAATAATAATAATAACAGTAGTTTTTAATAAAATGAAAAATTTAATAATGATAATGGTTCCGAGAATGATGATTTATAATCTTATAATACTTATTACTGGATAATAATAATATTTATAACTATCTTGTTACTAATGGTAGTCTTAATAATAATACTTTTGTTACTAAAAATAATAAGTCTAAAATGATGCAAATGCTAATATTACCGATAATTGTAATGGTTTATATTACTTTCTTGATAACTATAATAATAATTTTTAATCATAATAATATTTATATTGATATTAATATTACTAATAATATTGCTAATAATACCTAATGACGTTACTTAATCAAAATGTTAGTATTATTAGTCAGAGTATTTATGTGAACATAATGATAATAATAATTCATCTATTATTAGTTAATAAATATAATAATCATAGTAATAATAACAATATTTTTAGTTATAACTTTACTTGTAATAATAATAATGATAATTGATAACTAACACTTATTAGTAATAATAATAATAATTGTAACACTAACAATAATAATAACAATAACCATAATAATAATAATAATAATAATAATAATAATAATAATAATAATAATAATAATAATAATAATAATAATAATAATAATAATAATAATAATAATAATAATAATAATGAAAATGAAAATGGAAAAGGAAAACTACCTCAAGGCCTTTTTAAAAAATTTATGCCATACCCGAGACTCGAACCCGTGACCTCTCGTAACCCAACACGATCCTTAAACCAACTGGGCTGTCGCCCATTATCCGAAATAACACAGCAAAAATTTATATTTAACCCGTATTGCTTATGCTTCCTTTTTCTTCTTCTTCTCTCAAGTACTCAATCGACCAAGCTCAAAATTAGCCTCAACACATTATGTCTCTACTTTAGGACTTTCATACGAATCATAATCAGTCCATATGAGTCTTTAAATTTCTTGAAAAAAAAAAAAAATAACAGAAACACAGCCAACAGCGACGACTGTTTAATAGCAAAAAAAAAATTAAATTTGATTTTTGGGACTTTTTGGTAAATGATATCTACATGAAATAGTTTCTAAATCATCATTGGAATATACAAGAATCATCAATTGAAATTAAAACACTAACAGGTAATCAAATTTTGTGATGAATCAAATGTTTGACTTTTTAAAATCAAATTTGACTTCTGAAATTGATAATCGATACTAAAAATTGAAACTTGTAAATTTACAGATAGATTAAATGAAGGTTTCCTAACATCTCTGCATTAACACAATTTGGAATTAAATAGGAAATCGAGACATTGTGAAAAAGTATTAAGAACAGGACACGTCGTCTGTTCTTGTTTATATCTGTTTTAAACAAAAAAAAATTGATACAGCAATTTTAATTGATACTGATAGGAGAACGTGCAGTTGCTTGAGTGTGTCCAACTTTGATTAAAATCCTTGGTTTAAAGCAATTTGATCGACACAAAATCATTTGTTCAGTACGAATATTAATAAAAAATTTAAAGTAAACTTGTGATTTTTCAACAGCTTGTACGATTGACTAAGTTGTTTAACATATTCATAGATAGAAACAAAATTTGTTATGATTTGATTGTGATGTAAATGGATTCTGCATATATATATATATATAACTGATTACATACAATTTTGTGTTAATAAATAAATAAGTATATATAATACTAGTAATAATTATATAAAATATAATAAAATTAATAATAATAATACTATCAATAATTCTATTAATAATAATAACAAATAATAATGATCATAAAAAGAAATTGATAATTTTATTGGGTTTAATAATAACAATCATAATAAAATGATAATAATAATAATAATAAAAATAATATCACTGCTTTTATTAACAATAATAACAATAAATAACAATGATTCTAATAAGATACTAATAATCATATTAATGTTAATTAATAAGTTTAGTAATAAGAATGATAACATTAATAATCATAATATTTATAACTTTTAATATTAATTACATCAACAATAATTATATTACTAATACTTTATAACAACAATTATAATAATGATAATTCATAAATTACAATTATAATATATTCAATAAACTAATATAGGTATTGAGATTAGTATTGTATTAATAATTAATAATGAAAATTATTATGTTAATTATATTCTTAACTTGTATTTACATTTAATATATACAACTTATTTAGTTTATATCTTATTGTACTTATTTAATTTTAAATGTTTAAATTACCTTTTTATAATTTCTATCTATTATATATATACTCACATTTATATTTATATATATATACATATTTGGTTACAAGAAATTGTTCGTGAATCGTCGGAATTAGTCAAGGTCAAATGGATAATTAATTACATGAATATAGATTTCAAAACTTTCGAGACTCAACATTACAGATTTTACTTATCGTGTCGAAATTATATTAAGATCAAGTTTGAATTTGATCGGAAATTCTCGGGTCATCACAGTCAACTCTCAACGCTTGACGCAACGGACTAAAAATTACAAGTCAACTATGCACATAAATATAATATAATATTTAAATAATTTTTATAATTATTTATATATTATATTTATTTATTAAAACGTCGACAAGCAATGAAACAAAAATATGTGAGCTGTTACCTACCACCATGCGATCGCATGGCCTGGAGGCACAAAAGCCATGCGATCGCATGGCCCTGAAATCCAGGCCTGGTCCTATAAAGTTCGTGAGTTTTGGACGAAATTTACACATCTTTTTCTTCTTTCTCTCATACGTAAGATATATATATATATATATATATATATATATATATATATATATATATATATATATATTTTAAGGGTAATTGGTGTAATTGTTAACAAAGTAGTAAATCCTTGGTTTACACGCAGTCGATAATCTGGTGTATTCATTAAACAAAGTATTAAAACCTTGTTACAATTCGAATCCCCAATTAGTTGGAATATTTGACTTCGGGAATAAGAATAATTTGGCGAAGACTTCCGCATTTTATGATTATGACTGATGGACTATTATGGACAAATCCGTATGGACATATTGAATAATCCAGGATAAAGAACAATTAACCCATGGGAATAAACTAAAAATCAACACGTCAAACATCATGATTATGGAAGTTTAAATAAGCATAATTCTTTTATTTCATATTTAATTGCACTTTTAATTATCGCACTTTTATTTATTGTCATTGTATTTAATTGCACTTTTAATTATCGTACTCTTTAATTATCGAAATTTTATTTTATCGCACTTTTATTTATCGCAATTTCATTATCGTTATTTACTTTACGCTTTAAATTAAGTTATATTTATTTTTAATATTTTACATTAGGTTTTAACTGCGACTAAAGTTTTAAAAATCGACAAACCGGTCATTAAACGGTAAAAACCCCCTTTTTATAATAATAATATTACTTATATATATTTGTTTTTTTATAAATTAAAACTAATATAGCGTTAAGCTTGTTTAAGTGTATCCCTGTGGAACGAACCGGACTTACTAAAAACTACACTACTGTACGATTAGGTACACTGCCTATAAGTGTTGTAGCAAGGTTTAGGTATATCCATTCTATAAATAAATAAATATCTTGTGTAAAATTGTATCATATTTAATAGTATTTCGTTATAAAAATAATACTATTTCCTAGTACACCTCGCACACATCAAGTATTTTTGGCGCCGCTGCCAGGGAACGCATAAACGCCGAAAGCGCAACGCTAAATATATAAAAAAAAAAAGATTTTTATTAATTTTTAGTTTCCTTTTGTAAAAATACATTTTTGTAAAAATACGTTTTAAATATTCAAAAATATAAAAAGAAAAACAAAAATTATATATTTTTAATAGTTTATATAAGTTTTATAAATTTTCTCTATTTCTATTTTTAGTTTGTAAAAATATAAGTTTTATTTAATTTATATAAATACTTTTTATAAATATAAAAACAGCAAAACAAAAAAAATAAATAAATAAAAGAAATCAAACGACCCAGTACTGTAGCAGCCCGTAACCTGGCCCGAAACTCTAGCCCATGCGATCGCATGAGCCCGAAGGCAAATTCCCATGCGATCGCATGAGGGTTTCTGACACGCGACAGTGGACTCCAACAGCAATCATTACGGATTATTATTATTAATTATTATTAATATAAACCCTAATTAGGTTTAGATTATTTAATTAATTAGTTTAGTTATTATTTAATTTATATATTTAGTTTAATTAATTTAATTAAATTATAAAATTAATAGTTTTAATAAATAAATAATATAAAAATAATATTTTTTATAAAAATTGTACTTTTTACAACTTTAAGTTTATTTTTATATTTTGTATCTTTGTATTCGTTTTAGCATAATATTTGTATTTTTCGCTCGTATTTAGTTTTAAGTCATAGTTTTTGCCATAGTTATTTTTATTTATAGATTTTTAGGCTTTGTCGTAAAATCCCTTAAGTACTTTTTCTTTAGACTAAGATTTAGGTGTTTAGATATATGCGACGCCGTTTTTATATTTTAGTACCTTTTTAAGTTATTTCCATTTGGGATATAATATTTCTTTTAAGCTTTAATATTTTTAGACGCAACTTTTAATTCTTAGTTTTAGTGTCTTTTAAGTTACGACGCGCTATTTTCTTATTTTCATTTTTCGACGCCTATTATTTTTCTACCTTTTATTTTTTTCGACGTTTTTCGACGCGCTCTTTTTCTTTCTTATTTCTCGCCGATCTAGTTTTTAGGACTTAGATTTTTTCTATTTCTTATCTAAATTTTCTTTAAATTTAAACGAAAAATTATTTTAAGTGGTTAAATTGATAGACATCAAAATTTTCTGGTTCGTAGTAATAGTTGGATTTGTACGTGGACCGGGTTATTGGAGACAAACAGTACTCAATTATATTGAGACCAAACGAATCATGCCCCTCTGCTGCATCTTTTGGCTATTCGAAACGTGGGCAAAATCAGAAAAGTCTATTAATTTGATAACATATATAATTTTTCTTATTTTTATAACTAATAGGATATTCAGTGAATGCACCGAGCAAAACGTTCACCACCTTTTGTACGTTCACCACCTGTAACTCGATCAAGACATCTAGCAAATATTGTCACCGTTGATTTTTCTTTAGAATCGTCATCCAGTCGACCAAGTACTCCAATTCAAATTTCCAATAATCCATTTTTTGAACCCGACCTCACAATTGAGAATCCGGAGAATATTCAGGGACGATTCCGAGATCCTGAACCACTAATCTTTCCTCCGGAACCATCAATCATTCAAACAGAGATTTTTGAGGAACTAACCATTAAATCAGAATCCTCTAATGATTCAGATTCAACAAATTCAATTATGGAGAATATGAAACCTTTAAGTATGGAAGACCGAATGAGAGCTAAATGCACTGGCCAAGGTCACGCAATTACTCAACCTGAAATTAATGCGCCAGATTATGAAATCAAGGGACAAATCCTACACATGGTAACAAATCAATGCCAATTTAGTAGTGCACCGAAGGAAGATCCAAATGAACATCTTCGTACCTTTAATAGGATCTGCACACTATTTAAAATAAGAGAAGTGGAGGATGAACAGATATATCTCATGTTATTTCTCTGGACTTTAAAGGGAGAAGCCAAAGATTGGTTGGAATCGTTACCTGAAGGGGCGATTGATACATGGGACTTTTTAGTTGAAAAATTTCTTAAACAATTCTTTCCGGCATCTAAATCCGTAAGACTTCAAGGAGAAATTGTTACGTTCGCACAGAAGCCAAATGAAACTCTATATGAGGTGTGGACCAGATTTGGTAAGTTATTAAGAGGATGTCCGCAACATGGTTTAGACACTTGTCAAATAGTACAAATATTCTACCAAGGATGCGACATCACTACACGAAAAGACATAGACATAGCAGCTGGTGGTTCCATTATGAAGAAAACAGCAACTGACGCTTATAAAATTATTGATAACACTGCTTCCCACTCACATGAGTGGCACCAAGAAAAAGATATTGTTAGATCATCTAAAGCAGCTAGAGCCGATTCTAGCCATGACTTAGATTCCATTTCCGCAAAGATAGATGCTGTTGAGAGACGAATGGAAAAGATGACTAAAGATATTCACTCAATACGAATTAGTTGTGAGCAGTGTGGAGGACCACATTTCACAAAAGATTGTCTCAGTATTGAACTAACAATGGAACAAAGAGAGAATGTTTCATACATAAACCAAAGGCCTGGAAATAATTATCAGAATAATTATCAACCGCCAAGAGCAATCTACAATCAAAATCAGAATTATAACCGAAATGTTCCATACAACAACCAACAAGGTCCAAGTAATCAACAAGTATCCAATAATACTTACAACCAGCAAAGACCTAATTTTCAAAACAAACCACCACAAACCGATGATAAAAAGCCAAATTTAGAAGACATGATATCGAAGCTAGTTGAATCTCAAACTCAATTTTTCACATCTCAGAAACAAAACAATGAACAAAATGCTCAAGCATTTAGAAATCAACAAGCTTCTATTCAAAATCTGGAACAAGAAGTGAGCAACCTAGCAAGGTTGATAGGTGAAAGAAAACTGGGAAGTCTACCTAGTGATACTAATGCTAACCCCCGAAATGAAACAGCTAAAGTCATTACCACAAGAAGTGGTATCACACTTAAACCACCTGAAATACCTGTAATTTCTGATAATGCTATTCCTACTCCACAAGAACCACAATCTGAACAAGATAAGGAAAAAGAACCGGTAGTTGAAAAGGTTAATGAAGATAACACAGTTAAGGCTAAACTTTATGTTAAACCATACCAACCACCACTTCCTTACCCGAGTAAAATGAGAAAAGAGAGACTTGAAGCCGAGCAATCCAAATTCTTGGATATGTTTAAACAGATAAATGTAAATCTTCCTTTCATTGATGTTGTAGTGACCCGAACTTTTCCATGTTTATATATATTAATTGAGATTGATATTTACATGATTAAATGTTTCCAACATGTTAAGCAATCAAACTTGTTAAGACTTTATTAATTGAAATATGTTTCATATAGACAATTGACCACCCAAGTTGACCGGCGATTCACGAACGTTAAAACTTGTAAAAACGACATGATGATATATATATGGATATACATATGGTTAACATGAGATTATGATAAGTAAGTATCTCCATAAGTATATTAACAATGAGTTATATACATATAAACAAGACTACTAACTTAAGGATTTCGAAACGAGACATATATGTAACGATTATCGTTGTAACGACATTTAAATGTATATATATCATATTAAGATATATTAATATATCATAATATCATGATAATATAATAATTTAACATCTCATTAGATATAATAAACAATGGGTTAACAACATTAATTGAGATCGTTAACTTAAAGGTTTCAAAACAACACTTACATGTAACGACTAACGATGACTTAACGACTCAGTTAAAATGTATATACATGTAGTGTATTTAGATGTATTAAAATACTTTTGGAAGACTTCAGGACATATATCAAAACACTCATACTTAACGAAAATGGTTACAGTTACTTTCCCATTCTTTTCTTTCATCAAGAATTCTAGTCGTATTCTTACCCGTATTATACACAGCTTCAAAACGTACTTACTATAGGTATATACCAATAGGAACTAGCATGGGATTCCACTCTTGATTATGTCATGTATGACTAATCAATTTTAACTTCTACCATGAGCTAGTCAACTAACTAGAACTCCTTTTAACCCCACTCACCACTCACCAATTACCACTCATCATTCACTCCATTTCACTTCCAATTCTCTTTCTAATTCTCTCTCAACACACACACACACACTATTATGAACGTATTTTTCCAGTAGTTAATCATCATCTTCATCAAAAATCACTTCAAGAATCAAGCTATAATCATCATAGGAAGAACACTTCAAGAACACTTCAAAAATCCCTTCAAGTTTACTAATTTACTTCCAAGCTTTCTAATCCATTCCAAGTAATCATCTAAGATCAAGAAACCTTTGTTATATACAGTAGGTTATCTTTCTTATTCAAGGTAATATTCATATTCAAACTTTGATTCAATTTCTATAACTATAAACTATCTTAATTCGAGTAAAAAAATCTTACTTGAACTTGTTTTTGTGTCATGATCCTACTTCAAGAACTTTCAAGCCATCCAAGATCCTTTGAAGCTAGATAATTTCTTGTCACTTCCAGTAGGTTTACCTACTAAACTTGAGGTAGTAATGATGTTCATAACATCATTCAATTCATATATATAAAACTATCTTATTCGAAGGTTTAAACTCGTAATCACTAGAACATAGTTTAGTTAATTCTAAACTTGTTCGCAAATAAAAGTTAATCCTTCTAACTTGACTTTTAAAATTAACTACACACATGTTCTATATCTATATGATATGCTAACTTAATGATTTAAAACCTGGAAACACGAAAAACACCGTAAAACCGGATTTACGCCGTCGTAGTAACACCGCGGGCTGTTTTGGGTTAGTTAATTAAAAAGTATGATAAACTTTGATTTAAAAGTTGTTATTCTGAGAAAATAATTTTTATTATGAACATGAAACTATATCCAAAAATTATGGTTAAACTCAAAGTGGAAGTATGTTTTCTAAAGTGGTCATCTAGACGTCGTTCTTTCGACTGAAATGACTACCTTTACAAAAACGACTTGTAACTTATTTTTCTGACTATAAACCTATACTTTTTCTATTTAGATTCATAAAATAGAGTTCAATATGAAATCATAGCAATTTGATTCACTCAAAACGGATTTAAAATGAAGAAGTTATGGGTAAAACAAGATTGGATAATTTTTCTCATTTTAGCTACGTGAAAATTGATAACAAATCTATTCCAACCATAACTTAATCAACTTGTATTGTATATTATGTAATCTTGAGATACCATAGACACGTATACAATGTTTCGACCTATCATGTCGACACATCTATATATATTTCGGAACAACCATAGACACTCTATATGTGAATGTTGGAGTTAGCTATACAGGGTTGAGGTTGATTCCAAAATATATATAGTTTGAGTTGTGATCAATACTGAGATACGTATACACTGGGTCGTGGATTGATTTCAAGATAATATTTATCGATTTATTTATGTACATCTAACTGTGGACAACTAGTTGTAGGTTACTAACGAGGACAGCTGACTTAATAAACTTAAAACATCAAAATATATTAAAAGTGTTGTAAATATATTTTGAACATACTTTAATATATATGTATATATTGTTATAGGTTCGTGAATCAACAGTGGCCAAGTCTTACTTCTCGACGAAGTAAAAATCTGTGAAAGTGAGTTATAGTCCCACTTTTAAAATCTAATATTTTTGGGATGAGAATACATGCAGGTTTTATAAATGATTTACAAAATAGACACAAGTACGTGAAACTACATTCTATGGTTGAATTATCAAAATCGAATATGCCCCTTTTTATTAAGTCTGGTAATCTAAGAATTAGGGAACAGACACCCTAATTGACGCGAATCCTAAAGATAGATCTATTGGGCCTAACAAACCCCATCCAAAGTACCGGATGCTTTAGTACTTCGAAATTTATATCATATCCGAAGGGTGTCCCGGAATGATGGGGATATTCTTATATATGCATCTTGTTAATGTCGGTTACCAGGTGTTCACCATATGAATGATTTTTATCTCTATGTATGGGATGTGTATTGAAATATGAAATCTTGTGGTCTATTATTATGATTTGATATATATAGGTTAAACCTATAACTCACCAACATTTTTGTTGACGTTTTAAGCATGTTTATTCTCAGGTAATTATTAAGAGCTTCCGCTGTCGCATACTTAAATAAGGACGAGATTTGGAGTCCATGCTTGTATGATATTGTGTAAAAACTGCATTCAAGAAACTTATTTTGTTGTAACATATTTGTATTGTAAACCATTATGTAATGGTCGTGTGTAAACAGGATATTTTAGATTATCATTATTTGATAATCTACGTAAAGCTTTTTAAACCTTTATTGATGAAATAAAGGTTATGGTTTGTTTTAAAATGAATGCAGTCTTTGAAAAACGTCTCATATAGAGGTCAAAACCTCGCAACGAAATCAATTAATATGGAACGTTTTTAATCAATAAGAACGGGACATTTCAGTTGGTATCCGAGCGTTGGTCTTAGAGAACCAGAATTTTGCATTAGTGTGTCTTATCGAGTTTGTTAGGATGCATTAGTGAGTCTGGACTTCGACCGTGTTTACTTGAAAAATGATTGCTTAACAAATTTTGTTGGAAACTATATATTTTTAACATGTGAATATTATGTGATATATTAATCTCTTAACGCGTTTGATATTATGTGATAGATGTCTACCTCTAGAACAAGTCCCATTGACTCACCTAATAATAATGAAGAGTCAAATGTAAATTGGAATGATTCGTGGACTGATTCACAAGTTCCCGAAGAGGAACCGGAAGAAGAGTCGGAACCAGAAGAAGAATCGGAACCGGAAGAAGAATCGGAACCGGGTGAAGAAATAGAACCGGTGGGGGAAATAATAAAACGGTTAAGTAAAAGAAAATCCTCAACCAACCGACCAAGGTTAATTATGGTCAATGGTGTTTCCGCTAAGGAAGCAAAATATTGGGAGGATTACCAATTCTCCGATGAATCGGATTCTGACGAGAATTCCGATGATGTTATAGAAATTACCCCAACTGAATTTAAAAAGGCAAAAGAAAATAATAAGGGAAAGGGCATAAAAATAGAGAAATCTAATTCCAACCCCTATGAACTTTATATGTATCGTCAACCCCCGAAGTCCTTAAGTTGTAACAATGACCCGGGAACCTCTAAACCACCAGGTTTTTCTAAACCAATGTGGAAAACGACGGCTCGTATTAGGGAAACATCATATATCCCTAGAAACTTGGCAAAACGAACCAAAACCGAAGAAGAAGAAGAAACAAGCGAATCGGAATAAGATAGTTGTATTCGTGTGGTGTAATATATGTAATATAGTGTGCTTATGCTTTATGATATATGTAAAAATTGCTTGTATTAATAAGTATTTTTTTTTATGAATCTAACTCTTGTCTATTTTACAGTATAAAAACACAAAATGGATAGACAACCCAATATTTTAAGAGACCTACCCGGAGACATGATTGATGAAATCTTGTCTAGAGTCGGTCAGAATTCTTCGGCACAACTATTTAAGGCGAGATCAGTTTGTAAGACATTCGAAGAACGTTCCAAGAATGCCTTGGTTTATAAAAGGCTTTCGCTCGAAAGATGGGGGATATCACATTGGTAAATCCATAAGTTACGATGTGTTTACTTTGACGCATATATTGCGGGGAACCCAAATGCTATTTTACGCAATGGGTTAAGAAATTATTTTGACTCAATATATCCGAATATTGGACTTCGTGATTTAGAAAAAGCGGCTAACATGCAACATAAAGAAGCATGTTATGCTTACGGATTAGTAATGTTCGCTTCTCACCAAAGTGAGAACAAGAACATCGGCCTACAACTATTAAACAAAATGTTCCACAAGTGACGAAGTCGGTAATTGGGGTAAGAAATGATGTTTTTAGATTGTTACGGGACTGTTGGACATTACGTAACCCTCGTCCCTTTGACGACGTTACAACACGCTGTCTTATCAATGGCCATAACGGTTATGTTCTGTAATGACCCGGACTTTTTCGATCGATCTATACTTATAAGATTAATATTTACATAAATTAAACCTTACCAACATGATAAGTAACCCAAATTGTTGAGACTTATGTTTTTAAAAAGAGATTTACACAACGTTTGACCGTCTAGTTTGACCGATGATATAACGAACTATATAACATATGATAATTATACGTTTGTGTATATATATGTATATATACATATTTAACATGATCTAAGGATGTTTTAATATCTCATTTTGTATTAATAACAATAAGTTATAAGTATATTTTGAAACTACTAACTTAAGTTTTCAAAACGATAACTTTAAGTAACGTTTTTTTTTTATATAAATACTTATAACCTATAATGTTTATACATATATCGTATATGTAATGTATTTAATCACTTTTTAAGGACTTAAATACATAAAAAAATATAAGTATATTCACAAAAGATAACTATATTTGAATCCTCGTTCCGTTTTCACAAGATTTCTATACGTATATTTAGAGTATATGTACTCGTATCATACCTAGCTTCTATACGTATTTACTATTGGTATATACACATCAAATCACCACTAACCAGCCCTTGTTCATGCCTTATGTATAAAGTAACTCTCTTGTTCATGCCTTAAGTATAAGGTAATTACTTTTGTATGATAGTATGACTAATTACACAAAATTACAACATAAATTTTGTCCATGATCTTCATCATTCACGCCACCATCACCACCATATATACTCCATCCATTTTCAATTTTGCTACATCATTTTGCTAGTTAGGAACACACTTTCAAGAGCCTTAAAACCCTTAACCATCTCAGCCCACAACCATGAAGATCTAGCTTCAAAAACATCACTTAATCACCATAAGAAAACCCTTACAAAAACACTTCAAGAATCCTTCCAAGAACACAAGTTTACTTCCAATCTTTCATCCAACTCCACCACTCTTTTGATTCTAGGTTTTTACTTCTCTTTTACAGCAACCTTGTCCAAGTAACTTGAGGTAGTAACTTTGTTCATAACCTTATTCGATTCATATATATATAGTTATCTTATTTTATGGTATAAAATTTTAACAACAAGAACATAGTTTGAATGTTTTCAAACTTGTTTGCAAACTAAATAGATCCTTCTAACTTAACTTTTAAAATACTTCAAGACCTGTAATATATCATAAGGATATGCTAACTTAACAAGGTAAAACTTGGTTTTTCAAAGAACACCTTAAAAACTGAATTTACGTCGTCGGAGTACAACCGGGGGCTGTTTTGGGTTGGATAATTAAAAACCATCTTGAACTTTGATTTATTTTGATTGGGGGTTTTATTTATTTATTTTGGGGTTTTATTTATTTATTGAACACCTAAATATGAACCATTAAAATTGAATTGCTAACTACGGACTAAGAAGACATTAAAAGTATTATAAGTATATATACGTGACGATTGTTTAAAATGAAAATATATTGATATATTATATATGGATAGGTTCGTGATATCAACCGGAGACCAAGTCAAAATATATATATCTTCAAGGCAAAAGTGAGTATATATTCCCACTTTTAAACTCTAAATATTTCGGGATGAGAATACATGTATTTTATGTTTTACGATATGGACACAAGTAACTGAAAAATATATTCTACGTTGAGTTGTACCACTGGCATACTTCCCTGTAGCTTGGTAACTACTATTTACAGCGGTATTGTAAACGCGAATCCTGTTGATAGATCTATCGGGCCTGACAACCCCAACCGGACTGGACGACCAGTATTCAACGGTTGCACAGTACTTCATTTCGTGACTACACTTGGTACGGTGTAGTAAGATTTCATAATAAAGGGAATATGCGACGTGATTAAATGTTAAGTATGGTTACCAAGTGCTCAACCACTTAGAATATTTTTATTAAAATGTTTATATATGAAATCTTGTGGTCTATATATATATATTGCTGCCGGCATTAAACCTATATCTCACCAACTTTATGTTGACGTTTTAAGCATGTTTATTCTCAGGTGATAACTAAAAGCTTCCGCTGCAACATGTTGAATTTAAGCAAGATCTTGAGTATGCATATTTGTGTCAAAAATAAAACTGCATATCGGAGGATTTGTAATGTAAAATATGTTGGAGGTCGTATTGTTATTATCACATGTAAAGTTTGTAAGTCTAAGATTATCGCTAAACGATAATCCTTATTAAGTTGTTTAAACCTTGTATTTGTAATAAAAGCTATGGTTTGTATTGTAAAAACAAATGCAGTTTTTGAAAAATGTCGCATATAGAGGTCAATACCTCGCGATGAAATCATATGTTATTGTATTCGTCCTTATGGTTAAGGTCGGGTTATGACATGTGGTATCAGAGCGGTGGTCTTAGCGAACCAGGTTTGCATTAGTGTGTCTAACTGATAAATCGTTAGGATACATTAGTAAGTCTGGACTTTGACCGGGTCTGATTTAAAAACCATTGCTTATCATTGTTGGTTAAAATTTATATGTAAATATTATGTAGTACTAATGGGTTAGTTGTTGTGTGATAGATGTCGGGCTCAAAACTTGTTATCACATTCAGCGACTCCGAACCAGAATCTTCAGATGGTGTTCTAGTCATTAACCTATCCGATGACGAAAATAATATCTTTGGGGAAGACTCACAAATTCCGGATGAACCGACTATAGAGAACCCGGAAAGTGAACCCGAGGAGGAAAGTGAACCCGAGGAGGAAAGTGAACCCGAGGAGGAAAGTGAACCCGAGGAAGAAATACAGGAAATTACAAAAGACAAGTTCGAACTAGGAAAGAAACGAAAGGCTAATGAATTAGAAAATTCAAATCCCGAGTTTAGTGAGGATGATGTGGCACCAACTCCACTAGACACTACCACCCCTATTCTCGATATTCCTATTCGTTCTATCCCGGCATCCAGTTCTTCAGCCCCACAGCCAAAATATAGGGAGACACCTCCAAAATATAGGCAGACAGCCAGGATAAGCGTTAAGCGATTCTTTGAACCTAAACGTCCTAGAAAATAGACCAAACGATGCACTGCCGTATTAAACCATGGGATCATATAATGTTTTGTATAATATTATTAGTGTGGTTTGCTTAATGTTCGATGTAAGATAAGCATATGTAAAATAGTGAAGTATGAAATGCAATAATTTTCCATGGTTAAGTATTATTTAGATGGTAGTAATTGGTTCTGTACTAAGCTATTAAGTATGGACATTAACGGGTAGGTACTACCCTAGATATAATTATAAAACGCTAATAAGAAGAAAAGGCTTTTATAATAATACCTGGTTCATATTATTAATAAGCTATAATGTACTGTAAATATACACTACATCTATAATATTCCATGTGAATAATTATTTTCTTTTCATTCTTATGGAAGAATATGGCGCGATTGAATCGAATGACGGAACAAGAAGTCGAGGAATTCATCAACCAACGAGTGAACGACAGAATGTTATGGGTCGAGGCTGCAAGAGCTGCTGCAGTTAACCCAAATCCTCGTGTAGGATGCACCTACAAAACTTTTCAAGCTTGCAAGCCCTCATCATTCAGTGGAACAGAAGGACCGATCGGTTTAACCCGGTGGATAGAAAAGATGGAGACTGTGTTTAAAATCAGTGGTTGTGTTGAAAAGGACATGACCAAGTATGCATCGTGCACTTTACAAGATAGTGCACTCACGTGGTGGAAAAATTATGTGAAGGCTGTAGGAGGAGATGTAGCTTATGATACTCCATGGGAAGAATTCAAAATAATGTTAATCAACGAGTATTGTCCAAGGAACGAGGTTAGGAAGTTGGAAGATGAATTACGAAGCCTGAAGGTTGTTGGTACTGAAATCACCAACTACAATCAGCGATTCATGGAATTAGTTTTGCTATGTCCTGAATTGGTTCCAACCAAAGAACGGAAGATTGAAATGTACAAAGATGGTTTTCCCAAAAAGGTCAAGGCAAATGTTACAGCATCGAAACCTAAGACAATTCATGAAGCTATAACCATGGAAAACGAGCTAATGGATCAGGTCATCATGGATAAGAAAGTATCCAATACTGATGTGAAGGTATCAGGTAACAAAAGAAAGTGGAATGGAAATTATGATCGAGGTAACCAACAACAATATTTTAAGAAACAAGAAATCACGCAAGGTGCGGGTAGTGGTTTAAGCTTTGGTTACAAAGGACAAAATCCTTTATGTAACCGATGCCACAAACATCACTCTGGCTACTGTAATGTGGTATGCAACAAATGTAATCGAAAGGGTCATCTTGCTGAAGATTGTAGGGCTCTCGTTACAAATACAAATGGTACCAAGACTCCTGCCACCAATGCAAATAGAACTGCTTTGGCTACCATTACTTGTTATGGGTGTGGAAAACAAGGTCACTATAAGAGCCAGTGCCAGAATCCTGAGAAGAATATCGGACCTGCACGTGGGAGAGCATTTATTATTAATGCTAGAGAGGCATGTGAAGACCCGGAGCTTGTTACGGGTACGTTTACCATTAATAACTTATCAGCATCTATTATATTTGATACTGGTGCCGATAGAAGTTACGTGTGTAGAAATTTTTACACTAAATTGAATTGTTCATCATTACCTCTAGATGCTAAGTACATGATTGAGTTAGCTAATAGTAAACTAATTAAAGCCGATAAAATTTGTCGTGATTGTAAAATAAATTTAGCCGGAGAAACGTTTAAAATTGATTTGATACCCGTAGAATTAGGAAGTTTTGATGTAATAGTCGGCATGGACTGGATGTCCAAAGTAGGAGCTGAAGTTGTGTGTGCCAAGAAGGCAATTCGCATTCCTTGTAAGGATAAAATGCCGGTGATGATTTATGGAGAGAAGGGTAACTCAAAGCTAAAACTCATTAGCTGTTTGAAAGCCAAGAAGTGTTTAGAAAAGGGATGTTATGCTATTCTAGCACATGTTAATAAAGTCGAAAAGAAAGAAAAAGAGAAGTGCATCAACGACGTGCCTGTGGCAAGAGATTTTCCTGAAGTTTTTCCGGAAGAGTTGCCGGGATTACCTCCATTTAGATCTGTAGAATTTCAAATAGATTTAGTACCAGGAGCTGCACCAGTTGCCCGTGCTCCATATAGACTTGCACCGTCCGAGTTAAAAGAACTTCAGAGTCAGTTAAAAGAATTACTGGATCGTGGATTCATACGACCAAGTACTTCACCGTGGGGAGCTCCGATTCTATTTGTTAAAAAGAAAGATGGATCTTTTAGGATGTGTATAGATTATCGTGAATTAAATAAGTTAACTATCAAAAATCGGTATCCACTACCGAGAATTGACGACTTATTTGATCAACTCCAAGGATCATGTGTGTACTCGAAAATTGACCTAAGATCGGGCTATCATCAATTACGCGTCAAAGAAGAAGATATACCGAAAACTACTTTTCGAACACGTTACGGTCATTACGAATTTTTGGTCATGCCGTTTGGATTGACGAATGCGCCAGCTGTATTCATGGACCTCATGAATCGAGTTTGTAGTCCATATTTAGATAAGTTTGTTATTGTTTTCATTGATGACATTCTTATCTATTCCAAGAGTGAGCAAGAGCATGAGCAGCATTTAAGGTTAATATTAGAGTTGTTGAGAAAAGAACAGCTATACGCTAAATTTTCTAAGTGTGCTTTCTGGTTGAAAGAAGTGCAATTTCTTGGTCACGTTGTTAGTAGCAAAGGAATTCAGGTTGATCCAGCTAAAATTGAGGCCATTGAAAAATGGGAGACTCCTAAAACACCAATGCAGATACGCCAATTTTTGGGTTTAGCTGGTTATTATAGAAGGTTTATTCAAGATTTTTCCCGAATAGCTAAGCCGTTGACAGCATTAACGCAAAAAGGGAAGAAATACGAATGGACCTCGGAGCAGGAGAACGCATTTCAATTACTGAAGAAGAAGTTAACTACGGCGCCTATTTTATCGTTACCTGAAGGGAACGATGATTTTGAAATATATTGTGACGCTTCGCGACAAGGTTTTGGTTGTGTTCTTATGCAACGAAAGAAAGTTATTGCATACGCATCCCGACAATTGAAGATTCACGAGCGGAATTATACGACGCATGATCTAGAACTGGGAGCAGTCGTGTTTGCATTGAAGATATGGAGACACTACTTATATGGGGTTAGATGCACTGTGTTTACTGATCATAAAAGTCTTCAACATATTTTCGATCAGAAACAGCTGAACATGAGGCAACGTAGGTGGGTCGAGCTGATAAACGACTATGATTGTGAGATTCGCTATCATCTCGGGAAAGCGAATGTAGTGGCCAACGCTTTAAGCAGAAAGGAACGAGAACCAATTCGAGTACGAGCAATGAACATAAAAATTCGCATGAATCTCAACTCACAAATCAAAGAGGCTCAACGAGAAGCTCTTACTAAAGAAAACATAGGAAATGAAATAATGAAGAAGTATGGGAAACAACTCATTATGCGGGAAGATGGAATTCGATATTTTGCAAACCGTATTTGGGTACCAAAGTTGGGTGGATTAAGGAAGTTAATATTGAATGAGGCACATAAGATAAGATACTCGATACATCCTGGAGTTGGAAAGATGTATCAAGATCTTAAGACGCATTATTGGCGGCCTAATTTGAAGACAGACGTTGCAACATATGTTGGGGAATGTTTAACTTGTTCTAAAGTCAAAGCAGAACACTAGAAGCCGTCAGGATTACTTCAACAACCAGAAATCCCAGAATGGAAATGGGATGGTATTACCATGGATTTCATCACAAAATTACCTAAGACTGCCTGGGGTTATGACACCATTTGGGTAATAGTTGATCGTCTCACCAAATCTGCACATTTCTTGCCTATAAAGGAAACGGATAGAATGGAGAAACTATTACGATTATACATAAAGGAAATTGTTTCAAGGCATGGAATACCTATTTCCATTATATCCGATCGTGATAGTAGATTTACATCAAAGTTCTGGCAATCACTACAGGAGGCCCTAGGAACTCGTTTGGATATGAGTACCGCATATCATCCGCAAACTGACGGGCAGAGTGAAAGAACAATTCAGACTCTTGAAGACATGCTTAGGGCATGTGTGATCGATTTTGGAAACGGATGGGATAAATATCTACCATTAGCAGAATTCTCGTATAATAATAGTTATCATGCGAGCATTAAAGCTGCACCATTCGAAGCACTGTATGGAAGGAAGTGTAGATCCCCTATCTGTTGGAACGAAGTAGGAGATCGACAATTAACTGGACCCGAGATCATCCATGAAACTACTGAGAAGATAGTGCAAATCAAGGAGAAATTGAAAACAGCCCGTAGTCGCCAAAAGAGCTACGCCGATGTCCGAAGGAAACCATTAGAGTTTCAGATTGGTGACATGGTTATGTTAAAGGTGTCACCTTGGAAAGGTGTAATACGTTTTGGAAAAAGGGGTAAACTAAACCCAAGGTATGTAGGCCCGTTCAAAATTATCGAACGCATCGGACCGGTAGCTTATCGACTCGAGTTACCGCAACAACTCGCCGGAGTACATAATACATTTCACGTCTCGAACCTTAAAAAGTGTCTTGCAAAGGAAGACCTCACCATTCCTCATGAAGAAATTCAAGTTGACGAGAAACTACAATTCATAGAAGAACCAATCGAGATCATGGACCGTGAAGTTAAACGGCTCAAGCAGAGCAACATACCGATCGTTAAAGTTCGTTGGAATGCACGAAGAGGTCCCGAGTTTACTTGGGAGCGAGAGGATCAAATGAAACAAAAATACCCGCATTTGTTTCCCGATGACGCAAAATAGGTACGATTTTAAAATTTCGGGACGAAATTTATTTAACGGGTAGGTACTGTAATGACCCGGAATTTTTCGATCGATCTATACTTATAAGATTAATATTTACATAAATTAAACCTTACCAACATGATAAGTAACCCAAATTGTTGAGACTTATGTTTTTGAAAAGAGATTTACACAACGTTTGACCGTCTAGTTTGACCGATGATATCACGAACTATATAACATATGATAATTATACGTTTGTGTATATATATGTATATATACATATTTAACATGATCTAAGGATGTTTTAATATCTCATTTTGTATTAATAACAATAAGTTATAACTATATTTTGAAACTACTAACTTAAGTTTTCAAAACGATAACTTTAAGTAACGTTTTTTTTTTATATAAATACTTATAACCTATAATGTTTATACATATATCGTATATGTAATGTATTTAATCACTTTTTAAGGACTTAAATACATAAAAAAATATAAGTATATTCACAAAAGATAACTATATTTGAATCCTCGTTCCGTTTTCACAAGATTTCTATATGTATATTTAGAGTATATGTACTCGTATCATACCTAGCTTCTATACGTATTTACTATTGGTATATACACATCAAATCACCACCAACCAGCCCTTGTTCATGCCTTATGTATAAGGTAACTCTCTTGTTCATGCCTTAAGTATAAGGTAATTACTTTTGTATGATAGTATGACTAATTACACAAAATTACAACATAAATTTTGTCCATGATCTTCATCATTCACGCCACCATCACCACCATATATACTCCATCCATTTTCAATTTTGCTACATCATTTTGCTAGTTAGGAACACACTTTCAAGAGCCTTAAAACCCTTAACCATCTCAGCCCACAACCATGAAGATCTAGCTTCAAAAACATCACTTAATCACCATAAGAAAACCCTTACAAAAACACTTCAAGAATCCTTCCAAGAACACAAGTTTACTTCCAATCTTTCATCCAACTCCACCACTCTTTTGATTCTAGGTTTTTACTTCTCTTTTACAGCAACCTTGTCCAAGTAACTTGAGGTAGTAACTTTGTTCATAACCTTATTCGATTCATATATATATAGTTATCTTATTTTATGGTATAAAATTTTAACAACAAGAACATAGTTTGAATGTTTTCAAACTTGTTTGCAAACTAAATAGATCCTTCTAACTTAACTTTTAAAATACTTCAAGACCTGTAATATATCATAAGGATATGCTAACTTAACAAGGTAAAACTTGGTTTTTCAAAGAACACCTTAAAAACTGAATTTACGTCGTCGGAGTACAACCGGGGGCTGTTTTGGGTTGGATAATTAAAAACCATCTTGAACTTTGAATTGGAGGCTTATTTTCTGGAAAATTGATATTTACTATGAATATGTTAACACATAAAAATTTCATGATTTAACTCAAAGTATAAGTATTTTTAGAAAAATAATCATTTAAGGTTGTTTACATGATGGAAAATGATCAACTTCATAAGTTTCACCAAAGTTTGACCTATGACCTGTGATTTCGAATACAAACTAAGGTATTTACAGTTCATATTCTTAAAGAAGGACTCGATCCAAGGAAGTGGCAAGTTGAACCAACGAAAACGGAGTTGTAACGAAGAAACTATGACTAAAACAAGATCGGATATCCAAAACTAGTTTAGCCACGAAAATAATTGGAGAAAAATTAAATAAATCACATCTTTCTAAAATAACATGATATTTTATATATATGTACTCATAATTTAATTTTATATATTTCAGGATCACCCATAAACTATACGAGAAGATTAATCATAAGATCCCATGATTGTACGCAATACGTCTTCTTGACAATATAGGTACCATGGGTCAAGATTAATCCCGACCAATATAAATACGATGGGGGTTTTATTTATTTCGATGGGGGTTTTATTTATTTATTGAACACCTAAATATGAACCATTAAAATTGAATTGCTAACTACGGACTAAGAAGACATTAAAAGTATTATAAGTATATATACGTGACGATTGTTTAAAATGAAAATATATTGATATATTATATATGGATAGGTTCGTGATATCAACCGGAGACCAAGTCAAAATATATATATCTTCAAGGCAAAAGTGAGTATATAGTCCCACTTTTAAACTCTAAATATTTCGGGATGAGAATACATGTATTTTATGTTTTACGATATGGACACAAGTAACTGAAAAATATATTCTACGTTGAGTTGTACCACTGGCATACTTCCCTGTAGCTTGGTAACTACTATTTACAGCGGTATTGTAAACGCGAATCCTGTTGATAGATCTATCGGGCCTGACAACCCCAACCAGACTGGACGACCAGTATTCAACGGTTGCACAGTACTTCGTTTCATGACTACACTTGGTACGGTGTAGTAAGATTTCATAATAAAGGGAATATGCGACGTGATTAAATGTTAAGTATGGTTACCAAGTGCTCAACCACTTAGAATATTTTTATTAAAATGTTTTTATATGAAATCTTGTGGTCTATATATATATATATATATTGCTGCCGGCATTAAACCTATATCTCACCAACTTTATGTTGACGTTTTAAGCATGTTTATTCTCAGGTGATAACTAAAAGCTTCCGCTGCAACATGTTGAATTTAAGCAAGATCTTGAGTATGCATATTTGTGTCAAAAATAAAACTGCATATCGGAGGATTTGTAATGTAAAATATGTTGGAGGTCGTATTGTTATTATCACATGTAAAGTTTGTAAGTCTAAGATTATCGCTAAACGATAATCCTTATTAAGTTGTTTAAACCTTGTATTTGTAATAAAAGTTATGGTTTGTATTGTAAAAACAAATGCAGTTTTTGAAAAATGTCGCATATAGAGGTCAATACCTCGCGATGAAATCATATGTTATTGTATTCGTCCTTATGGTTAAGGTCGGGTTATGACATGTTCCACAAGACTAAGGATGAGAAGTAGTCCTAGTAAAACCAGAATGCATGACTTGTTTCTGGACGTATGAATTACGTGTCTTTATTGCCTTTGCTGAACGACTTGTGTACTAGCTAGAATTATCTTCACAACTATCTTGTATCAAAGTTATTGTGTGCTATATTTCATGCTTTATGTAAAATAAGCGGTATTGTAAGTTTGTAAAATATTGTATAAAAGTTTGAACGCGAAATATTATTATAATCAGTTTTTCATATAGAATTGTAGTAGTTGAATTGTATATTAGCTACTAAGTATGAACTTAACCGGTAGGTACTACCCGAATTTAAACTTATAAAACGCTAATATGAAGAAAAAGCTTTTATAAATGAGTTCATATTATGCTACGAAATACTATTAACTACTCTTAATATTCTGTATGATTAACTTGTTCCATTTGACTATTTTGAAGGAAATGGCACCGACTACTCGACACACCGTGAATATGAATGAAGAGGAATTCCGTACTTTTCTAGCTTCAAACATAGCCGCAGTACAGGCTGCGCTACATACCAACAATAACCTTGGATCTAGCAGTACAGGAAATCGTGTAGGATGCACCTACAAAGAATTCACTGCCTGCAAACCTTTGGAATTTGATGGAACCGAAGGACCGATCGGATTGAAACGGTGGACCGAGAAGGTCGAATCGGTGTTTGCCATAAGTAAGTATACTGAAGAGGACAAAGTAAAGTACGCTACGCATACCTTCACAGGTTCTGCGTTAACATGGTGGAATACCTATCTAGAGCAAGTGGGACAAGACGATGCGTACGCACTACCGTGGTCAGCATTCAAGCACTTGATGAACGAGAAGTACCATCCCAGAACCGAGGTCAATAAGCTCAAGACAGAACTTAGAGGGTTACGAACCCAAGGATTTGATATTACCACGTACGAAAGACAATTCACAGAATTGTGCCTATTGTGTCCGGGAGCATTCGAAGATGAGGAAGAGAAGATCGACGCGTTTGTGAAAGGATTACCGAAAAGAATCCAAGAAGATATAAGTTCACACGAGCCCGCCTCCATACAACAGGCATGTAGAATGGCTCACAAACTAGTGAACCAGATTGAAGAAAGAATTAAAGAACAGACTGCTGAAGAGGCCAATGTAAAGCAAGTCAAAAGAAAGTGGGAGGAAAACGGTGATAAGAATCACCAATACAACAACAACAGCAATTACAACAATAATCGCAACAATTATCCCAACAATCGCAACATCAATCGCAACTACAACAAATGGCCCAACAACAACAACAACAACAACAGCAACTACAACAATCATCCCAACAACAATAATAACCGCAACAACAACAACAATCAGAAGCAGCTATGCCAAAGGTGTGAAAAGTATCACTCGGGATTCTGCACCAAATTTTGCAACAAGTGTAAAAGAAATGGTCATAGCGCGGCGAAGTGTGAAGTCTACGGACCAGGGGTTAATAGAACGAAAGGAACAAATGGTGTCGGAACGAGTAATGGCGGAGCAAGTAGTGTCGGAGCAAGTTATGCCAATGTAGTTTGTTATAAATGTGGAAAACCGGGCCACATTATTAGAAATTGCCCGAACCAGGAGAACACGAATGGACAAGGCCGCGGAAGAGTTTTCAATATTAATGCGGCAGAGGCGCAGGAAGACCCGGAGCTTGTTACGGGTACGTTTCTTATTGACAATAAATCTGCTTACGTTTTATTTGATTCGGGTGCGGATAGAAGCTATATGAGTAGAGATTTTTGTGCTAAATTAAGTTGTCCATTGACGCCTTTGGATAGTAAATTTTTACTCGAATTAGCAAATGGTAAATTAATTTCAGCAGATAATATATGTCGGAATCGAGAAATTAAACTGGTTAGCGAAACATTTAAGATTGACTTGATACCAGTAGAGTTAGGGAGTTTTGATGTGATAATCGGTATGGACTGGTTGAAAGAAGTGAAAGCAGAGATCGTTTGTTACAAAAATGCAATTCGCATTATACGAGAAAAAGGAAAACCCTTAATGGTGTACGGAGAAAAGGGCAACACGAAGCTACATCTTATTAGTAATTTGAAGGCACAAAAACTAATAAGAAAAGGTTGCTATGCTGTTCTAGCACACGTCGAGAAAGTACAAACTGAAGAAAAGAGCATCAATGATGTTCCCGTCACAAAAGAATTTCCCGATGTATTTCCGAAAGAATTACCGGGATTACCCCCACATTGATCCGTTGAATTTCAAATAGATCTTGTACCAGGAGCTGCACCAATAGCTCATGCTCCTTACAGACTCGCACCCAGCGAGATGAAAGAACTGCAAAGCCAATTACAAGAACTTTTAGAGCGTGGTTTCATTCGACCAAGCACATCACCGTGGGGAGCTCCTGTTTTGTTTGTCAAGAAGAAAGATGGTACATTCAGGTTGTGTATCGACTATCGAGAGTTGAACAAACTTACCATCAAGAACCGCTACCCACTACCGAGAATCGACGACTTATTTGATCAACTACAAGGCTCGTCTGTTTATTCAAAGATTGACTTACATTCCGGGTATCATCAAATGCGGGTGAAAGAAGATGATATTCCAAAGACTGCTTTCAGAACACGTTACGGTCATTACGAGTTTATGGTCATGCCATTTGGTTTAACTAATGCACCAGCTGTGTTCATGGACCTTATGAACCGAGTGTGTGGACCATACCTTGACAAGTTTGTCATTGTTTTCATTGATGACATACTTATTTACTCAAAGAATGACCAAGAACACGGTGAACATTTGAGAAAGGTGTTAGAAGTATTGAGGAAGGAAGAATTGTACGCTAAGTTTTCAAAGTGTGAATTTTGGTTGGAAGAAGTTCAATTCCTCGGTCACATAGTGAACAAAGAAGGTATTAAGGTGGATCCGGCAAAGATAGAAACTGTTGAAAAGTGGGAAACCCCGAAAACTCCGAAACACATACGCCAATTTTTAGGACTAGCTGGTTACTACAGAAGGTTCATCCAAGACTTTTCCAGAATAGCAAAACCCTTGACTGCATTAACGCATAAAGGGAAGAAATTTGAATGGAAGGATGAACAAGAGAAAGCGTTTCAGTTATTGAAGAAAAAGCTAACTACGGCACCTATATTGTCATTGCCTGAAGGGAATGATGATTTTTTGATTTATTGTGACGCATCAAAGCAAGGTCTCGGTTGTGTATTAATGCAACGAACGAAGGTGATTGCTTATGCGTCTAGACAATTGAAGATTCACGAGCAAAATTATACGACGCATGATTTGGAATTAGGCGCGGTTGTTTTTGCATTAAAGACTTGGAGGCACTACTTATATGGGGTCAAAAGTATTATATATACCGACCACAAAAGTCTTCAACACATATTTAATCAGAAACAACTGAATATGAGGCAGCGTAGGTGGATTGAATTGTTGAATGATTACGACTTTGAGATTCGTTACCACCCGGGGAAGGCAAATGTGGTAGCCGATGCCTTGAGTAGGAAGGACAGAGAACCCATTCGAGTAAAATCTATGAATATAATGATTCATAATAACCTTACTACTCAAATAAAGGAGGCGCAACAAGGAGTTTTAAAAGAAGGAAATTTAAAGGATGAAATACCCAAAGGATCGGAGCAGCATCTTAATATTCGGGAAGACGGAACCCGGTATAGGGCTGAAAGGATTTGGGTACCAAAATTTGGAGATATGAGAGAAATGGTACTTAGAGAAGCTCATAAAACCAGATACTCAATACATCCTGGAACGGGGAAGATGTACAAGGATCTCAAGAAACATTTTTGGTGGCCGGGTATGAAAGTCGATGTTACTAAATACGTAGGAGAATGTTTGACGTGTTCTAAGGTCAAAGCTGAGCATCAGAAACCATCAGGTCTACTTCAACAACCCAAAATCCCAGAATGGAAATGGGAAAACATTACCATGGATTTCATTACTAAATTGCCAAGGACTGCAAGTGGTTTTGACACTATTTGGGCAATAGTTGATCATCTCACCAAATCAGCACACTTCCTGCCAATAAGAGAAGATGACAAGATGGAGAAGTTAGCACGACTGTATTTAAAGGAAGTCATCTCCAGACATGGAATACCAATCTCTATTATCTCTGATAGGGATGGCGGATTTATTTCAAGATTCTGGCAGACATTACAGCAAGCATTAGGAACTCGTCTAGACATGAGTACTGCTTATCATCCACAAACTGATGGGCAGAGCGAAAGGACGATACAAACGCTTGAAGACATGCTACGAGCATGTGTTATTGATTTCGGAAACAGTTGGGATCGACATCTACCGTTAGCAGAATTTTCCTACAACAACAGCTACCATTCAAGCATTGAGATGGCGCCGTTTGAAGCACTTTATGGTAGAAAGTGCAGGTCTCCGATTTTTTGGAGTGAAGTGGGGGATAGACAGATTACGGGTCCGGAGATTATACAAGAAACTACCGAGAAGATCATCCAAATTCAACAACGGTTGAAAACCGCCCAAAGTCAACAAAAGAGCTATGCTGACATTAAAAGAAAAGATATAGAATTTGAAATTGGAGAGATGGTCATGCTTAAAGTTGCACCTTGGAAAGGCGTTGTTCAATTTGGTAAACGAGGGAAATTAAATCCAAGGTATATTGGACCATTCAAGATTATTGATCGTGTCGGACCAGTAGCTTACCGACTTGAGTTACCTCAACAACTCACGGCTGTACATAACACTTTCCACGTCTCAAATTTGAAGAAATGTTTTGCTAAAGAAGATCTCACTATTTCATTAGATGAAATCCAAATCAACGAAAAACTCCAATTCATCGAAGAACCCGTCGAAATAATGGATCGTGAGGTTAAAAGACTTAAGCAAAACAAGATACCAATTGTTAAGGTTTAATGGAATGCTCGTAGAGGACCCGAGTTCACCTGGGAGCGTGAAGATCAGATGAAGAAGAAATACCCGCATCTATTTCCAGAAGATTCGTCAACACCTTCAACAGCTTAAAATTTCGGGACGAAATTTATTTAACGGGTAGGTACTGTAGTGACCCGAACTTTTACATGTTTATATATATTAATTGAGATTGATATTTACATGATTAAATGTTTCCAACATATTAAGCAATCAAACTTGTTAAGACTTGATTAATTGAAATATGTTTCATATAGACAATCGACCACCCAAGTTGACCGGCGATTCACGAACCTTAAAACTTGTAAAAAAGACATGACGATATATATATGGATATACATATGGTTAACATGAGATTATAATAAGTAATTATCTCCATAAGTATATTAACAATGAGTTATATACATATAAACAAGACTACTAACTTAAGGATTTCGAAACGAGACATATATGTAACGATTATCATTGTAACGACATTTAAATGTATATATATCATATTAAGATATATTAATATATCATAATATCATGATAATATAATAATTTAACATCTCATTAGATATAATAAACAATGGGTTAACAACATTAATTGAGATCGTTAACTTAAAGGTTTCAAAACAACACTTGCATGTAACGACTAACGATGACTTAACGACTCAGTTAAAATGTATATACATGTAGTGTATTTAGATGTATTAAAATACTTTTGGAAGACTTCAAGACATATATCAAAACACTCATACTTAACGAAAATGGTTACAGTTACTTTCCCATTCTTTTCTTTCATCAAGAATTCTAGTCGTATTCTTACCCGTATTATACACAGCTTCAAAACGTACTTACTATGGGTATATACCAATAGGAACTAGCATGGGATTCCACTCTTGATTATGTCATGTATGACTAATCAATTTTAACTTCTACCATGAGCTAGTCAACTAACTAGAACTCCTTTTAACCCCACTCACCACTCACCAATTACCACTCATCATTCACTCCATTTCACTTCCAATTCTCTTTCTAATTCTCTCTCAACACACACACACTATTATGAACGTATTTTTCCAGTAGTTAATCATCATCTTCATCAAAAAATCACTTCAAGAATCAAGCTATAATCATCATAGGAAGAACACTTCAAGAACACTTCAAAAATCCCTTCAAGTTTACTAATTTACTTCCAAGCTTTCTAATCCATTCCAAGTAATTATCTAAGATCAAGAAACCTTTGTTATATACAGTAGGTTATCTTTCTTATTCAAGGTAATATTCATATTCAAACTTTGATTCAATTTCTATAACTATAAACTATCTTAATTCTAGTAAAAAAATCTTACTTAAACTTGTTTTTGTGTCATGATCCTACTTCAAGAACTTTCAAGCCATCCAAGATCCTTTGAAGCTAGATCATTTCTTGTCACTTCCAGTAGGTTTACCTACTAAAATTGAGGTAGTAATGATGTTCATAACATCATTCGATTCATATATATAAAACTATCTTATTCGAAGGTTTAAACTTGTAATCACTAGAACATAGTTTAGTTAATTCTAAACTTGTTCGCAAACAAAAGTTAATCCTTCTAACTTGACTTTTAAAATTAACTACACACATGTTCTATATCTATATGATATGCTAACTTAATGATTTAAAACCTGGAAACACGAAAAACACCGTAAAACAGGATTTACGCCGTCGTAGTAACACTGCTGGCTGTTTTGGGTTAGTTAATTAAAAACTATGATAAACTTTGATTTAAAAGTTGTTATTCTGAGAAAATGATTTTTATTATGAACATGAAACTATATCCAAAAATTATGGTTAAACTCAAAGTGGAAGTATGTTTTCTAAAATGGTCATCTAGACGTCGTTCTTTCGACTGAAATGACTACCTTTACAAAAACGACTTGTAACTTATTTTTCTGACTATAAACCTATACTTTTTCTATTTAGATTCATAAAATAGAGTTCAATATGAAACCATAGCAATTTGATTCACTCAAAACGGATTTAAAATGAAGAAGTTATGGGTAAAACAAGATTGGATAATTTTTCTCATTTTAGCTACGTGAAAATTGGTAACAAATCTATTCCAACCATAACTTAATCAACTTGTATTGTATATTATGTAATCTTGAGATACCATAGACACGTATACAATGTTTCGACCTATCATGTCGACACATCTATATATATTTCGGAACAACCATAGACACTCTATATGTGAATGTTGGAGTTAGCTATACAGGGTTGAGGTTGATTCCAAAATATATATAGTTTGAGTTGTGATCAATACTGAGATACGTATACACTAGGTCGTGGATTGATTCAAGATAATATTTATCGATTTATTTCTGTACATCTAACTGTGGACAACTAGTTGTAGGTTACTAACGAGGACAGCTGACTTAATAAACTTAAAACATCAAAATATATTAAAAGTGTTGTAAATATATTTTGAACATACTTTAATATATATGTATATATTGTTATAGGTTCGTGAATCAACAGTGGCCAAGTCTTACTTCTCGACGAAGTAAAAATCTGTGAAAGTGAGTTATAGTCCCACTTTTAAAATCTAATATTTTTGGGATGAGAATACATGCAGGTTTTATAAATGATTTACAAAATAGACACAAGTACGTGAAACTACATTCTATGGTTGAATTATCAAAATCGAATATGCCCCTTTTTATTAAGTCTGGTAATCTAAGAATTAGGGAACAGACACCCTAATTGACGCGAATCCTAAAGATAGATCTATTGGGCCTAACAAACCCCACCCAAAGTACCGGATGCTTTAGTACTTCGAAATTTATATCATATCCGAAGGGTGTCCCGGAATGATGGGGATATTCTTATATATGCATCTTGTTACTGTCGGTTACCAGGTGTTCACCATATGAATGATTTTTATCTCTATGTATGGGGTGTGTATTGAAATATGGAATCTTGTGGTCTATTATTATGATTTGATATATATAGGTTAAACCTATAACTCACCAACATTTTTGTTGACGTTTTAAGCATGTTTATTCTCAGGTGATTATTAAGAGCTTTCGCTGTCGCATACTTAAATAAGGACGAGATTTGGAGTCCATGCTTGTATGATATTGTGTAAAAACTGCATTCAAGAAACTTATTTTGTTGTAACATATTTGTATTGTAAACCATTATGTAATGGTCGTGTGTAAACAGGATATTTTAGATTATCATTATTTGATAATCTACGTAAAGCTTTTTAAACCTTTATTGATGAAATAAAGGTTATGGTTTGTTTTAAAATGAATGCAGTCTTTGAAAAACGCCTCATATAGAGGTCAAAACCTCGCAACGAAATCAATTAATATGGAACATTTTTAATCAATAAGAACGGGACATTTCAGATGTGATTTCAGGAATGCCTAGATATGCTAAATTTTTAAAAGATCTAATCACAAATAGAAAGAAAATGGAAGAACTCTCGGCTGTTACTATGAATGCTAATTGTTCTGCAGTGCTGTTGAATAAGATACCAAAAAAATTATCAGATCCAGGAAGTTTCACAATTCCATGTTTTCTGGGCAGTCTTAGTTCAATAGAAGCATTGGCAGACTTAGGTGCTAGTATAAATTTAATGCCGTATTCATTATACACTAAACTAGACCTTGGAGAATTGAAACCAACACGAATAAGTATACAACTAGACGATAGATCAGTAAAATATCCTAGAGGGATAATGGAGAACATTCTAGTTAAAGTTGGTACTTTAGTATTTCCAGTAGATTTTGTTATTCTGGACATGGAAGAAGATTCTCGAGTACCTCTCATATTAGGAAGACCATTCTTAAACACAGCTAAAGCAATAATAGACGTGTTCGGTAAGAAACTGACCCTAAGTATAGAGGACGAGAGTATTACCTTTTCAGTTGATAGAGCAATGCAACAACCACAATCTGCAGATGATACATGTTATTATATTCAAACTACAGAATCACATGCAGAATTGTTAGAAGAATTTCCAGAATTACAAGGAACAGGAGAATGTTCTTTAGGAGAAGGAACTGAACCAATTGATGAAACTGAAATGTTAGCTACACTTATGGCTAATGGATATGAACCAACAACAGAAGAAATTCAAATGCTAAAAGAAGAAGACAGATATCGATACAAATCATCGATAGAAGAACCACCGACATTAGAGTTAAAGCCACTTCCAAACCATTTGGAATATGCTTATTTACATGGTGAGTCTGAATTACCTGTAATAATATCGTCTCCTCTTACTGAAAATGAAAAATCTAAACTCATTTCTGTGCTAAAAGCTCATAAACCAGCTATTGCATGGAAGATTCATGATATTAAGGGAATAAGTCCTTCGTATTACACACATAAAATCCTTATGGAAGAAGGTCATAAAACGTATATGCAACGTCAACGAAGACTAAATCCTAATATGTAAAATGTTGTTAAGAAAGAAATAATTAAACTGCTTGATGCAGGTTTAATTTATCCAATATCTGATAGTCCATGGGTAAGCCCAGTTCAATGCGTGCCTAAGAAGGGTGGCATGACTGTCATCACAAATGAGAAAAATGAGCTTATTCCTACTAGGACTGTAACAGGATGGCGTGTTTGTATTGATTATAGAAAATTAAATGACGCCACCAGAAAAGATCACTTTCCCTTACCTTTTATTGATCAAATGTTGGAAAGATTAGCCGGAAATAGTTACTATTGTTTTCTTGACAGTTTTTCTGGATACTTTCAAATTCCAATAGCACCCGAGGACCAAGAGAAAACCACATTCACATACCCTTATGGTACTTTTGCTTACAAACGCATGCCATTTGGACTTTGCAACGCCCCTGCAACCTTTCAAAGGTGCATGATGGCGATTTTTCACGACATGATAGAAGAATGCATGGAAGTTTTCATGGATGACTTTTCAGTCTTCGGTGATACTTTTGAATCATGTCTAGTTAATCTTGAACGAACGCTTATTAGATGCGAACAATCAAATCTATTACTAAATTGGGAGAAATGCTATTTCATGGCTAAAGAAAGCATCGTTCTTGGTCATAAAATTTCAAAGGAAGGAATTGAAGTGGATAGAGCTAAAGTAGATGTAATTGCTAAACTTCCACATCCCACCAATGTTAGAGGACTTAGGAGTTTTCTAGGTCATGCCGGTTTTTACCGACGTTTCATAAAAGATTTTTCTAAAATTGCCACTCCTATGAATAAACTCCTAAAAAAGGATGCTCCATTCATCTTTTCAGATGAATGCATCAAATATTTTAATATTCTTAAAGAAAAACTCACTAATGCGCCAATCATGATAACTCCAAATTGGAATCTACCGTTTGAACTTATGTGCGATGCAAGTGATTTTGCAATGGGAGCCGTTTTAGGACAAAGGATTGAAAAACGATTTCAACCTATATATTATGCTAGTAAAGCGTTACAAGGAGCACAAAAAAATTACACAACTACTGAAAAATAACTCCTTGCTATTGTCTTTGCTTTTGACAAATTTCGATCATATCTCGTTCTAGCTAAAACGGTGGTCTATACCGACCATTCTGCTCTTAGATACCTATTTTCGAAACAAGATGCTAAACCAAGATTAATCCGTTGGATCTTACTCTTACAAGAGTTCGATATTGAAATCCAAGATAAAAAGGGAGCAGAAAATCTAGCCGTTGATCATCTTTCTCGTCTTGAAAATCCCGAATTAGAAGTTCTAAATGAATCGGCCATACAAGACAACTTTCCTGATGAATATCTATTGAAGATAGATTATAATGAAATTCCATGGTTTGCAGACTATGCAAACTACTTAGTATGTGGATTCCTTGAAAAAGGATTATCGTACCAAAAATGAAAGAAATTCTTTAGTGATATAAAACACTATTTCTGGGAAGATCCACATTTGTTTAAAAGTTGTCCCGATGGAATAATACGCCGATGTGTATTCGGAAATGAAGCTAGTAAAATCTTATACCATTGTCACACAGAACCAACAGGAGGACATTATGGGCCTCAACTTACAACAAGAAAAGTTTATGATGCTGGATTCTATTGGCCTACAATTTTTAAAGACGCACACCTTCTTTGCAAATCCTGTGATGCTTGTCAAAGGGTCGGAAAAATAAGTCAACGTGATGAAATGCCACAAAATGTCATTCAAGTATGTGAAGTATTTGACATTTGGGGTATTAAATTTATGGGTCCATTTCCAAAATCTCATAATAATCTCTACATTCTCGTTGCCATTGATTATGTATCTAAATGGGCGGAAGCACAAGCTCTCCCAACTAACGATGCATGAGTTGTAGTCAACTTTTTAAAACGTCTTTTTGCAAGGTTTGGAACACCGAAAGCTTTAATAAGTGATCAGGGTACTCATTTTTGTAATAATCAACTTGAGAAAGTTCTTAAAAGATATGGAGTAACTCATAAAATCTCCACCGCTTATCATCCACAAACAAGTGGACAAGTTAAAAATATCAACCGAGCTTTAAAACGTATTCTAGAGAAAACCGTAGGATCAAATCCGAAGGAATGGTCCATGAAATTGGAGGATGCACTCTGGGCTTTTAGAACAGCCTACAAAACTCCAATTGGAACCACGCCTTTTAAACTCGTTTACGGAAAAGCATGTCATCTTCCAGTAGAAATTGAACACAAAGCATTTTGGGCTTTGAAGACATGTAATCTTGATTTACATGAAGCTGGACGTCTACGATTAAGTCAATTAAACGAATTAGAAGAATTAAGACAAGAAGCATATGAAAATTCGTTAATCTATAAAGAAAGAACGAAGAAATGGCATGATAAAAGAATCAGAAGTTCAAAAGAATTTAAAGAAGGAGACAGAGTTCTTCTTTTCAATTCACGATTCAAGCTATTTCTTGAAAAATTGAAATCAAGATGGTCTAGACCATTCATAGTCAAAAGAGTTTTCCCATACGGAACAATAGAGTTAATAAATTCAAATGGGATTGAATTTAAAGTTAATGGTCACAGAGTTAAACATTACATACATGGTCCGATGGAAGTTGACAATGAAGTCAATCATAATTTCACCACCCAAGAAAACCTTCAAAATGAAAACATACATATGTTATCAACAACATATGAAAAATCAAAATTGGAAAATAGGGAGGATTCAAATTGGAGTGATGAAGAAGAATTCTTATACAAACCTCCCATTCCAAGAAACGAAGAAAAATGTAAACAAGAAGTTCAAATAGAAGTGAAAGAACCAAGAAAAGAACACCCGAAAAAGGTTTACAAACCAACTCGACTTACTAAAGCAGGAGACCCGGGTGAGTTTATCATTTCTTGCTTGCTTAAGGATGGTGCTGTATATAATGGACTCGCAGATTTAGGAGCAAGTGCAAATATTATGCCTCTTTCCTTATACAAAAATTAGGTATGGGTAAATTAAAACCAACCAAAATAGGTGTCCAATCATTTGACCTAACCATTAAACACCCGGTTGGAATAGCAAATTATTTACTTGTTAACGTGGGAAGTTTGACCTTTGTTGCAAACTTCATAGTGATTAATATGGAGGAAAACCTTGATATTCCTCTAATTTTAGGTCGCCCATTTTTAGCAACCACCGAGGCATTCATTGAAGTAAGAGAAGGTAGAATGACACTTAGGGATGGTGATAAATCGATCACCTTTGTGAATCGAAAGTTTAGATCCCCACCAACCAAAACTGTTAGACCAATAAAAACGCATAAGTATGGGGAAGATGAAGAAAGACATAATGATGATCCGATCACAAAGAACCCCGTTGATGATAAGAAATTAGATGAACCCGTTTTTAACAGTTCAACGAAGAAACTTTATAAACGGATTCACGATGCTAAGATAAAGGGAAACTTTAAGTTATGTAACCAATTAGTATCCAATTTATCGCCAAAAGAAAAGGCGGTGTTAGTTGAATTTGTGAAAGCTACGGAGGAAATCAACAAATGGATTGAAGTAAAAGTCAAAGATATACAAGTTGTTGATGATCCAATTGAAAATAACGTTAATCACAATTTCAACTAAGTGTGGGGAGGTTTGAATCCTTTTAGGGTAATACATATTTCTGTTAGAGTTAGATTTTCTGTTTTCGTGTAGTTCTCGAAAATGGAACCCAAATGGTCTTTCCCTAGCAGACCCTAAAGAACTAGTCTTCTCCCCCCATTCTGAATTTTTATTTTTTTTAGGTTTTACGAGATGAAGACTTCCTGTGAACTAAACCATGGTCTAATGCTACACGCTTTGATCACTAAACGTAATAATGACACCCTTCCAAGTGAAATAGTATCATTAATCAGAGGCAAATTGGACGGAGTAAGAAAAGAATCCAGGAACGAAAATAATAAGTTACAATTTGGTAAAGGAAAATCAAAATCCGCAGCGAAAAGGAGAGCTCGACACCTTGAAAAATGTCACAAATGCGGAAAATGGTCACACGAAGGAAAATGTTCGACGAATCAGACATATTCCAATACCGAATTTGTTACTTTATGCAGAGATGGACCGTTCATATGTTTAGAAGAAAAAACGTTGAATGCTCGAGGTTACGCCTATGTAGCTATGGAAAATCAATTAGTCCGACTATCTTATTAGTGGGCTAAAGCATATCACTAAGAATACTATCTCACAGGTAAGTATGTACAGCTTTTTTTTTTATTTTTATTTTTAACCTTTTGATAATAAACGCTAATTTGTTCGCTATAAAGTATTAAATTGGTATTCGATAAAATTAGGTATGCGTGACCGAAATTATTGATATCATACAAAAATTTATTACATCACTGCGAAATTTACCGTTTATTCTTAAGGTATAAATATCTTTAATCAATCAACCCAAAATATTTCAGAAATTCGTCAGGAGTAAAACTAGGTAATATAGCCGAAATTACTTTACCGAAAAGAGGGGCGTGTGTTTTTGATAATATTTGATTGATTAAAGTGGGATAAAAGACCAAAAAGATTTTTAATTTTATTTTTACTTTGTTTTTAAAATTAATATTAAAATAATATTGTAAACTTTTTAAATCAATATATTTAAAATTGTAAATATTTGAAAAATTAATATTTTTAATATAAGTTTGTATGTATAAAAACAAAAATATAATTTAAGTTTGGTATGAATTTTTAATATGAATTTTTAATTTTATGCATTTTAAATTTAAGTTTGGTGTGAATTTAAAAACAAAAATTTACTTTATTTCGTTAAGTTAAAAATTTGATTTTTAAAATTCGTCGTGAGTTGAAGACTAGGTCGTTGAACCGAAATTGCTCTACCCGAGGGAGGGACGAGAACTTTTATTATTATTATTTTTAATTTTATTGAACTAAAGTATGCCACACACACAAAAAAAAAAAAAAAAAAAAAAAACCCCAAAAATCTTTACTTTTAAAACCGCGCTTTGAATTGACGAATTTTAAAATTTTGTCGAGGGACGAACTAGGACAACGATCCGAAACGCCCTCATCCTAAAAAGAAATAAATTTTTAAAATTTTATTAATTATGTGTTTTATAAGTTATAAGGTTTTATGTAAAAAAAAAAAGTCAAAATCACTGTACCCGGACCCCCATGCGATCGCATGGGTTTTGAACTTCAACTCCATACGATCGCATGGAGCTGAAAATCAGGCCAGGATCATATAGCAGTCGACCTGTTCTGTCTCACCACAAAACACACACATATACACGAAAATACTCCCAAATCACCTCTAAAAATCGCCAAAATTCACCATAATTCGTCAAATTTCTCGCTCTAATCATGAAATTGTTCAGAATTTTATCAAGAAAGGTAAAAATTACACCCCTAAACTTTTAAATTCTCTAGTTTTTGTGATAATTACCAATATTTTACCTAATGCAATTTTGTTAATTTCTAGTGTAATTAGAGTTAAATTGTTAGTATTTTTTGCATGTATAACCTAGATTGATGCTATTTAACATGATTTGAAGCCAAAAAAACTTTAAAATTTTCAGAAATCTAGGGTTTGTGTTCTTGAGCAATTTGGGGCTTTTTGATATAAACAGGTTATGGCCGATTTTTGTCATGAATTGTTGCTAAATTAAGTAGTATAATATATTTATGTAGTTAAATGATCCAAACATTGATCCTAAACATGACTTTTGGAGATTAAAATGGACTTTTTAGGTGCAAAATTCATGAACTTGATTAATTCGATATAATTGCCAATTGAGACTTGTTTAATTGCTAGTAAAGGTTATTTTGACATGTTATTTGAGTTAAATGCTTATGAACTTTGTCTACATTTTCATATGTGCTTATTTGAAAAAGTGTAGAATTGTAAAAAAATGTGAAAATGTGTATAAGTTTAATTTTGATTTAACATGTTATGGTGATTGTTCTAAGTTGTTATTTTGCTAACACTAATGCATATTTGGATGCACAAATTTTGTGTTTAATGTGTTTTGTAGAGAGCCGATACTGGAGGTTCATCATCATCATCATCTAGACGACCTACTCCAGAACCTGAACCAGAAATGCAATATGAACCCGAACAAGAACCACAACAGGAACCACAACAACAGCCTAATCAGCATGTACCTTATTATGATCCGCTACAGTTTGTTACTGAATTCATAGTATTTCCGATGCATCCGCCTGTAGAATACCCAATGATTCCTGAACACACATTGCATCCTAATCTGAGATTCGATAGACGATGGAGAGATTACCTGGCATATCAAAGTAATAAATTCAAATTAATAACGAAAGATGTGGAGGTGCCTAGGGTAATTGATTGGGATCCTTTGGAAAGGGTCCAACTTGCTGACCGTGTTAGGGAGCATTTGATACAAAGGTATGACAGTTCTTCTTTTACAGATTGGGAATGATTATTCACCATTCGTAGACCTGTATATAAGGAATGGTGTGTAGAACTTATGAGTACTGTAGCGTTAAATGTTGATGTAGATAGATTAGATGATAGAAGTTTTCTTAGGTTTATACTTAGCGGTAGGATGTACAGGATGTCCATGCTGGACATGGCTAGGGCATTACAGATATATACGCCCGCTGAATTTCTACTACCCGATTGTATGAATTTGATTTATTGTGGTGAAAGGGTAGATAGGAATTTTGACGCGAACGCCGTCTGGAGGCGTATGTCGGACTATAATGTTTTTGGGCGGGGAGGAACACATACCTACTTACATATTAACAAAGCCGAGCTTCGCATAATTCATAGATTTTTGGCTAACTCGATTACACAGAGAGGTCACAACAAGGAAAAATTGACCTTACATGATTTATTTTACCTAAAGTGTATTCGAGACCCAAGAGGCTTTGTTAATATCCCCTACTGTGTTGGTTTTTATTTATCTAAGATGGTTGAAGGAATACAGGAAGGGGGGATAATTGGAGGAGGTATTTTTGTTACTCTCATTGGAGAGTATTTAGGTGTAGATAAGGACCAAGGGGGTCTACTTATGGAATGTAGGGAACAGGTTGAGCTTTTAGGATTGAAGGTTTATGCGGGTGCTAAGGTATTAAAGAGTAGACACAACAAGGCAATACCCTATGTAGGTAGTCAACCTCAGGTAGAGAGAGGCTCAGATGAGGAGATGGAGGAAGCGGATGACATTAGGGATGTCATTCGGGAGGCTATGACTGATGTCTACCAGCGTGTAGATGAGGTAGACATGACAAACGCTGAGAGATTTCGTCGGATGGAGTAGTGGCAAGCCCGGAATGATTACGAGCATTCCAGGCAACGACAGCATGATAGATGGGACTATCATCAACGTCAGATTATGAGCCGGCTGTCACCTCAGGAGCCCTACATCCCGACCCGACCAGCTTACTATCCTCTACACCAGCCCGAGATGAGACCGCCTTATACTCTCTACGACCCTAACCAGGCATACCAGTACACCTATCACCAACCATGGAACCCGGACGATGACATGAACTGGAACCCCTATCCATGATTGATATAGTTCCTGTTGGTAATTTATATGATTTTTAATTTTTATTATTTCTGTTTATTTATGTTTAAACACATTATATTATGATACTTTTATTGTAATGTTTAATATTTTTATTATGTTGTACTAATGTTTCATTTTTGATTTGAAAGTGGGATTTTAAGTCCCATTTCAAATTTCCATGCATGTTTATATTTGTATGTATGTATATTTTCAATTGTACAAAACAGGGTAAAACAGCGCATTTTCAAAGACTGGCATTAAGTTCAGCAAAAGCTAGTACTTTTGATGACAAAACGAAAAATAAATGTGATGTAACAACAAGACGGAATGAACAAATTATGTGCACCATTTATCATTCAACAAACAAACGCCAATATGTTTGAAAACTTTGGTAAAATTTAATCATTTTTCTACGCTAATCACCCTCAATAATTTAAATTGTTACTGATTTCTTGCAAATGAGGGCATTGCAAGATCTTAAGTGTGGGAAGGGGTTAAATTCTTTCAGAATTTTGAAATTTTTTTATTTAAACAATTGGTTACCGTTAAAAATACTAGTAAAACAGTAGTTGTATTAGAATCTAGTGCTCTCTGATAATAAATAACAGCCCTAGTCTTAGATACTGACTACCCAATTCTAGTAAAAATTTTCAAAATTTTCAATTAAATGAACTCAAAATCATGTTTATACATATTTATGAACGATAAAACTAGGTGTTAATACCAAAATTATTGTTACCTCGGAAAGGACATAAATTGAGAAACAACCCAAAATGTTAGAATTCATTTAAAATGGAATAGAGGACAATAAAAAGGCAAATAAAAGAAAATAAAAGCCAAGTGTGGGAAAATTTACCAAGTTATTTAAAACATATATCATATATTTTTGTGCAAATAACTGAAGATACTCTTGCTTTGGACTAATCTAAACAGTTTACCCAATTTACTGAAATATATTTGAAAGAAAAGATGGATCTACACGATGAATCAATTCTATCATTAAAAGGAAGTAAAGTCTTCTGAAAAAGACACGCGCTTCTTGATTTAGGTCATGAAGTTGTCGTCCAGACCAGCTGTAGGTTGACGAAAAATCTAGAAAAGTCATCTCTAAAATTAGCAGGAAATCCACGGACCTCAACATCAAACAGGGTCGCCAAGTGGTCAGACTTATTCTAACCATGAGAGGATCTGTCTCGTAAAATGGGGAGGACGCCGTGCAAATTAGCTGGATAAGACTAATGAATCAGACCCCCAGAAAGGATAATCTCCTTAAAAGATCAAAAATCAGCTTTTAAGACTGATATTACTCAATCCTTGAGATTGACCTTAAAGATTGAGAATTACAAACTCATGGAATTCGATGATATCTAAACTCGAGCTTGAATGAGAAAATATTTTGATCAAAATTACAAAACGATTTGTTTTCTGAAAACCTATTTTTAATGCGTTCATTACCATTGAACGTAAAATCCTAGGAATTCACCTGAAATTCATTAGGTCACCTGAACTAAATCGGGTGTCAACCGTAAGAACGGTGGTTGCATAGTGGTCAAAGACAGGACCATGTGCCAAACCTACAAATTATAAGGGTGAGCTTTACTATTGCTCCTACCAAGGATAGTAATTGCGTCCGACACGTTATAGACCATAATTAAAAGCATGTCAGGGGACATTGCCTTAACAGTTGCTTGTTCAACGCTTTCCTTTACAACCGGACGGTAGTTTATCGAAAGGTAATATACGGAGCAAGAATACTGGACGTGTTGCTTTCTCAATACAAGGTTAGCAAGTGGGTGACACAAAACCACAAGTTTTGAGCTAAAATTTTCAAATCTGAAACCCACCAAACCCACAAAAATATTTTGCAAACACCGGTGAAGGGTTATTCCGGAAAACTTATCTAGGATAAAAGCTAGATTTAATTTTCAAAAGATCAAATGTTTTCATAAAGATCCAATTTCCTTAAAAGATCTAAATTTTCATAGTCATGTGGGACTGTAAACCACAACGTTACTACCATTGTTTATACCGCCGTATAGAAATCACTGATGTACAAAGTGTGAAGAATAAAGAAGTGATTCTAGTATTTTTATTTCAAGACAATATCGCTTGAGGACAAGCAACGCTCAAGTGTGAGAATATTTGATAATGCTAAAAACGAACATATATTTCATAGCATTATCCCTCAAGAAAGACAAGCTTTTAGTTGCAATTGTTCTATTTACAAGTGATATTCGTTTAAATAATAAAAGGTGAAGACAAAAGACAGATTCGACGAATTGAAGACGCAAACGACCAAAAAGCTCAAAAGTACAAAGTACAATCAAAGTGGTTCCAATTATTGATAAGAAATGTCTCAAAATTACAAGAGTACAAGACGCGAAACGCAAAATACAAGATATTAAATTGTACGCAAGGACGTTCGAAAATCCGGAACCGGGACCAAAGTCAACTCTCAACGCTCGACGCAACGGACTAAAAATTACAAGTCAACTATGCACATAAATATAATATAATATTTAAATAATTTTTATAATTATTTATATATTATATTTATTTATTAAAACGTCGACAAGCAATGAAACAAAAATATGTGAGCTGTTACCTACCACCATGCGATCGCATGGCCTGGAGGCACAAAAGCCATGCGATCGCATGGCCCTGAAATCCAGGCCTGGTCCTATAAAGTTCGCGAGTTTTGGACGAAATTTACACATCTTTTTCTTCTTTCTCTCATACGTAAGATATATATATATATATATATATATATATATATATATATATATATATATATATATATATATATATATATATATATATATATATATATATATATATATATATTTTAATTTTAATTTTAATTTTAAATTCTAATAATAAGGGTATGTTAGCGAATGTTGTAAGGGTGTAATTCGAAATTCTGTCCGTGTAACGCTATGCTATTTTTAATCACTGTAAGTTATGGTTAATGTTATTTTTAAATTAATGTCTCGTAGCTAAGTTATTATTATGCTTATTTAATGCCGAAGTAATCATGATGTTAGACTAAATATTAAAATTGGGTAATTGGGCTTTGTACCATAATTGGGGTTTGGACAAAAGAATGACACTTGTGGAAATTAGACTATGGGCTATTAATGGGTTTTTATATTAACTAAACGATACCTCGTTAATTTAATATATAGACTTATAATTTGACGTATTTATATATAACCACATACGCTTGACTGGGTACGGTGGGCGGGATATCTATAAATACCAATAATTGTTCATTTTACCGGACACGGAACTGGATTAATAGTTAATAAACTTGTTGAAACAGGGGTGGATTACATTCAAGGGTAATTGGTGTAATTGTAAACAAAGTAGTAAACCATTGGTTTACACGCAGTCGATAACCTGGTGTATTCATTAATCAAAGTATTAAAACCTTGTTACAATTCGAATCCCCAATTAGTTGGAATATTTGACTTCGGGAATAAGAATAATTTGGCGAAGACTTCCGCATTTTATGATTATGACTGATGGACTATCATGGACAAATCCGTATTGACATATTGAATAATCCAGGACAAAGAACAATTAACCCATGGGAATAAACTAAAAATCAACACGTCAAACATCATGATTATGGAAGTTTAAATAAGCATAATTCTTTTATTTCATATTTAATTGCACTTTTAATTATCGCACTTTTATTTATTGTCATTGTATTTAATTGCACTTTTAATTATCGTACTCTTTAATTATCGTAATTTTATTTTATCGCACTTTTATTTATCGCAATTTCATTATCGTTATTTACTTTACACTTTAAATTAAGTTATATTTATTTTTAATATTTTACATTAGGTTTTAACTGCGACTAAAGTTTTAAAAATCGACAAACCGGTCATTAAACGGTAAAAACCCCCTTTTTATAATAATAATATTACTTATATATATATATATATATATATATATATATATATATATATATATATATATATATATATATATATATATATATATATATATATTTGTTTTTTTATAAATTAAAACTAATATAGCGTTAAGCTTGTTTAAGTGTATCCCTGTGGAACGAACCGGACTTACTAAAAACTACACTACTGTACGATTAGGTACACTGCCTATAAGTGTTGTAGCAAGGTTTAGGTATATCCATTCTATAAATAAATAAATATCTTGTGTAAAATTGTATCATATTTAATAGTATTTCGTTATAAAAATAATACTATTTCCTAGTACACCTCGCACACATCAATAACTATGTTTATAAATGTGTATTTGTGATTCTACTTTATATTGGAGCTAATGAATATTTGTGATGCTCCTTGTGTATGAAGTTTTGATCTGCTAATATAACTGTCTTTGTTTATGGTAATTTGCCAATGCAACTATACTTAGGGTTATGATTAGGGTAAAGATTGTACTTTGGGTTATGATTGCCACTGAAGGTGGTTATAAGGTCAACATTGCTTATCATATTGGTTATTGGGTCTGATATGACATGTATACTACCTCATGGGTTTTTTTCTAAATTGGTTTCTGAATTAGGCATATATATATTAGAATAGGTTTATATGTTTGGTTTTCTTTTGGTTGCCATATTGTGCAGCAGGTAAATAATCAGGTTATCCAGGTTTTGTTATCCAGGTTTTGAGTTGTTATTACTTCACCAAACATAGCGTTGAGTTGTTATCCAGGTTTTGTTTAAGCTGACCCGGTTGGTTCTGCTACTACTATCAGGTTGTGTTTGCCTATTGTTACTATATAGTATAACTTTATTTCATTGCATAATAAGGGCTTATATGTTATAGGTTACATATAGTGTGTTTATATAATGTTAATAAAGTTTATATGTTGTTAATATAGTGTTGTATGATGTTTATAATCGTGTTGTGTAATCTGGCGTGTTAAAACAGTTAGATGGTTGTGTGTCGTTTGTTTGTTCAGTTCTGCTCCAGGTCTGCACTACATGTCTACAATCGTGTTGGGTAATCGTGTGAATCATGGTGTGTTATATAGTCAAATTCTAGTGCTATAGATCCAATGAAACATGTGTTATAAACCTGATTTATAAGCCTGATTAAAACATGTGTGAATCATGTGATATATTTGTACAAACTTTCAGAACAAACGCCCAAGTGTATAAAGTAAAAGCAATATTCAATTACCTCTGATGATTTTGAAGTCTCCATTATCTTTGAATCCTGCGACGAAGCTAAACAAGCAAACAAGAGCAAGCCGAAAAAAAAAACTAAAAAACGTGTGTTTTTATATTTATGAAAAGATTTTTTATATTTTATATTATTTATAACTTCAATATAAATCTTATTTATTTAAGGTATATAAAATTTTATAATATTATAATTATATTATATATACTTATCAAAATCCATTCCTAGTTATCAAATTATTTCCTAACTCTTCTGTAACTAACTAACTTCCTATTAATTAGACGTGCTTGTTTATTAACCCGTTCAATATGGAACCCTAAATAACCCGTTACATTGTTTGTTTAATTAGACGTGTTTGGTAATTTAGGTAGACTAATTAACAGAACTTTAAGGGTTAGGTTGATTAAACGGAGATCGTTAACATATATATCATGTTAACTTATTTAGACGTGTCACAGTTAAAGGCGTTAGTTACAAACTAATTAGACGTGTGTTTTGAAACTTATTAGACGTGTTAAGCATTCAGACGTGTTCCCGGCAAATCTAATTAGACGTGTTGTTGTTTCATATAGACGTGTTCCTGGTAGACATAATTAGACGTGTTGTTAATTAGACGTGTTAGTTGGAATACTTTTTAGACGTGTTGTCAATTAGAGGTGTTCCCGGTAAAAGTAATTAGACGTGGTTACCAATTAGAGGTGTTAAACTTATTTAGACATGTTGAAGATAACCAATTAGATGTGTTGCGAATCTTAATTAGACGTGTTCCGTGTTTTTTAGGTAGAAATCTTAATTAGACGTGTTCCGTGTGATAAATTAGACGTGTTATATAGTGAACACGTCTAAATGACGGGCTCTAAATGAGCCGGAATGTAGTAGTGTTGGTTTTTGTATAGTTCATGCTTGAGTATTGTTGTTGGATGTGTTAGAAGCTTGCTTGTTGTTAAATTATTGATATATATGGGTTATACAAGCTTCGTGAACCACCAATCGACCAGAAATAGTTTAAAATCGATGAATTTGAGCATTTAAGCTCGGCATTGTTAATGATGTTGTTGTTCTCCCTCACTCGCACGAATGAGATGTAGTTCACATGAGTGAGTTGTCATTCGTATGATCACTCGCACTAGTGAGATGTCACTCATGCGAATGAGCTTTTAGTCGCACGAGTGTTTAGTCGGTCGTATGGTGATCCGTACGGATCAGATACTGTTTCAATTGGGATTTTTGTTAAGCTGACTCGCACAAGTTACTGGTCACTTGTATGGTCACTCGCGGGAATGAGCTCTCACTCGCACGAGTGAGCTGTCATTCGCACGAGTGAGATGTCACTCGCACGAGTGTGTTATCACTCGCACGAGTGACCTTCCATTTTGATGTTTTTGATGTTTTGTCTAGTTTTCTTTTGATTGGAAATCAAGCAAGACATGATTACTCACTTGGTTATATCTTTCTTAGGTGAAAAAGATAAAGAGAAGGCTCAGAAAGATTAGACATGTGAGAACCTTCTGTGTTGGTAATTAATGAGTGTAATTATACATAGACTTGTGTAAAGTAGAAGATTACGATACTGTTATTATGTTTCCATATGATTACCTTGAGTTAGAGTGTAATTGCTTGATTATATGATTGTATGTGCACATGAGAAGAATTCGCCGTGGAGAAAATTGTGTGGTTGGTCCTTGTGGTTTACATGAAATGGGGTGTTTAGTCCCTGAACTTCATTTTCGGGGTTGTTGGTCCCTGTGATTTTCAAAACACGCGTGGTTGGTCCCTGTCAGGGACCAACAACCCCGAAAATGAAAGTTCAAAACTGGTGTAGTTGGTCCCTGTTAGGGACCAACCACGCGTGTTTTGAAAATCACAGGGACCAACAACCCCGAAAATAAAGTTCAGGGACCAAACACCCCATTTCATGTAAACCACAAGGACCAACCGCCCAATTTTCTCATTCGCCGTGTGGTAGCCTTGGCGGGAAGAGGTCAACTAGGTCAGACAGGTTTGGTTCAGGTGTTACTATTCGTGTAGTATAGTTTGAATGACCCACCCCCTGCATCCGGAATACGACGGATCCAGTAACAGGAACTATGGTTAAACTCTAGCCCGATCAGCTAGTACTTGCAGGCCCGTACAAGTCGTTGGTCCTCTTTGTAGGTGTATGTGTGACTGTTATGTGTTAGATTGATTAACACTTAGATGATGTGGTACTTTCTACTTGTTGTGTATAGTTTCATTCACTTAGCGTTATGCTAACTCCCCACATCCTCCCTTTCAGGTTCTAGAACTTGAAGTTAAATTGAAGGGAGCTGGATGGAGAAGATATGTTTAACCAAACGAAACTCTGATGTGATTTTGTAATAAAGAAACGACCATTTTTACGTAAAACCTATTTTGTAAATTGATATATTAATGATGCGTAATGACAATGCTTTTGATGTAATTAATGTTATGATCATTAAATGTTTTCCTTCTGATGTGATGATTAAAAAAATGGTCGGTGTTACTGAAATGTCCCGTTCTTATTGATTAAAAACGTTCCATATTAATTGATTTCGTTGCGAGGTTTTGACCTCTATATGAGACGTTTTTCAAAGACTGCATTCATTTTAAAACAAACCATAACCTTTATTTCATCAATAAAGATTTAAAAAGCTTTACGTAGATTATCAAATAATGATAATCTAAAATATCCTGTTTAAACACGACCATTACATAATGGTTTACAATACAAATATGTTACAACAAAATAAGTTTCTTGAATGCAGTTTTTACACAATATCATACAAGCATGGACTCCAAATCTCGTCCTTATTTAAGTATGCGACAGCGGAAGCTCTTAATAATCACCTGAGAATAAACATGCTTAAAACGTCAACAAAAATGTTGGTGAGTTATAGGTTTAATCTATATATATCAAATCATAATAATAGACCACAAGATTTCATATTTCAATACACATCCCATACATAGAGATAAAAATCATTCATATGGTGAACACCTGGTAACCAACATTAACAAGATGCATATATAAGAATATCCCCATCATTCCAGGACACCCTTCGGATATGATATAAATTTCGAAGTACTAAAGCATCCGGTACTTTGGATGGGGTTTGTTAGGCCCAATAGATCTATCTTTAGGATTCGCGTCAATTAGGGTGTCTGTTCCCTAATTCTTAGATTACCAGACTTAATAAAAAGGGGCATATTCGATTTCGATAATTCAACCATAGAATGTAGTTTCACGTACTTGTGTCTATTTTGTAAATCATTTATAAAACCTGCATGTATTCTCATCCCAAAAATATTAGATTTTAAAAGTGGGACTATAACTCACTTTCACAGATTTTTACTTCGTCGAGAAGTAAGACTTGGCCACTGGTTGATTCACGAACCTATAACAATATATACATATATATCAAAGTATGTTCAAAATATATTTACAACACTTTTAATATATTTTGATGTTTTAAGTTTATTAAGTCAGCTGTCCTCGTTAGTAACCTACAACTAGTTGTCCATAGTTAGATGTACAGAAATAAATCGATAAATATTATCTTGAATCAATCCACGACCCAGTGTATACGTATCTCAGTATTGATCACAACTCAAACTATATATATTTTGGAATCAACCTCAACCCTGTATAGCTAACTCCAACATTCACATATAGAATGTCTATGGTTGTTCCGAAATATATATAGATGTGTCGACATGATAGGTCGAAACATTGTATACGTGTCTATGGTATCTCAAAATTACATAATATACAATACAAGTTGATTAAGTTATGGTTGGAATAGATTTGTTACCAATTTTCACGTAGCTAAAATGAGAAAAATTATCCAATCTTGTTTTACCCATAACTTCTTCATTTTAAATCCGTTTTGAGTGAATCAAATTGCTATGGTTTCATATTGAACTCTATTTTATGAATCTAAATATAAAAAGTATAGGTTTATAGTCGGAAAAATAAGTTACAAGTCGTTTTTGTAAAGGTAGTCATTTCAGTCGAAAGAACGACGTCTAGATGACCATTTTAGAAAACATACTTCCACTTTGAGTTTAACCATAATTTTTGGATATAGTTTCATGTTCATAATAAAAATAATTTTCTCAGAATAACAACTTTTAAATCAAATTTTATCATAGTTTTTAATTAACTAACCCAAAACAGCCCGCGGTGTTACTACGACGGCGTAAATCCGGTTTTACGTTGTTTTTCGTGTCTCCAGGTTTTAAATTATTAAGTTAGGATATCATATAGATATAGAACATGTGTTTAGTTGATTTTAAAAGTCAAGTTAGAAGGATTAACTTTTGTTTGCGAACAAGTTTAGAATTAACTAAACTATGTTCTAGTGATTACAAGTTTAAACCTTCGAATAAGATAGCTTTATATGTATGAATCGAATGATGTTATGAACATAATTACTACCTTAAGTTCCTTGGATAAACCTATTGGAAAATAGAAAAATGGATCTAGCTTCAACGGATCCTTGGATGGCTCGAAGTTCTTGAAGCAGAATCATGACACGAAAACAAGTTCAAGTAAGATCATCACTTGAAATAAGATTGTTATAGTTATAGAAATTGAACCAAAGTTTGAATATGATTATTACCTTGTATTAGAATGATAACCTACTGTAAGAAACAAAGATTTCTTGAGGTTGGATGATCACCTTACAAGATTGGAAGTGAGCTAGCAAACTTGAAAGTATTCTTGATTTTATGTAACTAGAACTTGTAGAATATATGAAGAATACTTAGAACTTGAAGATAGAACTTGAGAGAGATCAATTAGATGAAGAAAATTGAAGAATGAAAGTGTTTGTAATTGTTTTTGGTCGTTGGTGTATGGATTAGATATAAAGGATATGTAATTTTGTTTTCATGTAAATAAGTCATGAATGATTACTCATATTTTTGTAATTTTATGAGATATTTCATGCTAGTTGCCAAATGATGGTTCCCACATGTGTTAGGTGACTCACAAGGGCTGCTAAGAGCTGATCATTGGAGTGTATATACCAATAGTACATACATCTAAAAGTTGTGTATTGTACGAGTACGAATACGGGTGCATACGAGTAGAATTGTTGATGAAACTGAACGAGGATGTAATTGTAAGCATTTTTGTTAAGTAGAAGTATTTTGATAAGTTTATTGAAGTCTTTCAAAAGTGTATAAATACATATTAAAACACTACATGTATATACATTTTAACTGAGTCGTTAAGTCATCGTTAGTCGTTACATGTAAGTGTTGTTTTGAAACCTTTAGGTTAACGATCTTGTTAAATGTTGTTAACCTAATGTTTATAATATCAAATGAGATTTTAAATTATTATATTATCATGATATTATCATTTATGAATATCTCTTAATATGATATATATACATTAAATGTCTTTACAACGATAATCGTTACATATATGTCTCGTTTAAAAATCATTAAGTTAGTAGTCTTGTTTTTACATATGTAGTTCATTTTTAATATACTTAATGATATGTTTACTTATCATAGTATCATGTTAACTATATATATATCCATATATATGTCATTATATAGTTTTTACAAGTTTTAACGTTCGTGAATCACCGGTCAACTTGGGTGGTCAATTGTCTATATGAAACATATTTCAATTAATCAATTCTTAACAAGTTTGATTGCTTAACATGTTGGAAACATTTAATCATGTAAATATCAATCTCAATTAATATATATAAACATGGAAAAGTTCGGGTCACTACAGTACCTACCCGTTAAATAAATTTCGTCCCGAAATTTTAAGCTGTTAAAGGTGTTGACGAATCTTCTGGAAATAGATGCGGGTATTTCTTCTTCATCTGATCTTCACGCTCCCAGGTGAACTCAGGTCCTCTACGAGCATTCCATCGAACCTTAACAATTGGTATCTTGTTTTGCTTAAGTCTTTTAACCTCACGATCCATTATTTCGACGGGTTCTTCGATGAATTGAAGTTTTTCGTTGATTTGGATTTCATCTAACGGAATAGTGAGATCTTCTTTAGCAAAACATTTCTTCAAATTTGAGACGTGGAAAGTGTTATGTACAGCCGCGAGTTGTTGAGGTAACTCAAGTCGGTAAGCTACTGGTCCGACACGATCAATAATCTTGAATGGTCCAATATACCTTGGATTTAATTTCCCTCGTTTACCAAATTGAACAACGCCTTTCCAAGGTGCAACTTTAAGCATGACCATCTCTCCAATTTCAAATTCTATATCTTTTCTTTTAATGTTAGCGTAGCTCTTTTGTCGACTTTGGGCGATTTTCAACCATTGTTGAATTTGGATGATCTTCTCGGTAGTTTCTTGTATAATCTCCGGACCCGTAATCTGTCTATCCCCCACTTCACTCCAACAAATCGGAGACCTGCACTTTCTACCATAAAGTGCTTCAAACGGCGCCATCTCAATGCTTGAATGGTAGCTGTTGTTGTAGGAAAATTCTGCTAACGGTAGATGTCGATCCCAACTGTTTCCGAAATTAATAACACATGCTCGTAGCATGTCTTCAAGCGTTTGTATCGTCCTTTTGCTCTGCCCATCAGTTTGTGGATGATAAGCAGTACTCATGTCTAGACGAGTTCCTAATGCTTACTGTAATGTCTGCCAGAATCTTGAAATAAATCTACCATCCCTATCAGAGATAATAGAGATTGGTATTCCATGTCTGGAGACGACTTCCTTCAAATACAGTCGTGCTAACTTCTCCATCTTGTCATCTTCTCTTATTGGCAGGAAGTGTGCTGATTTGGTGAGACGATCAACTATTACCCAAATAGTATCAAAACCACTTGCAGTCCTTGGCAATTTAGTGATGAAATCCATGGTAATGTTTTTCCATTTCCATTCCGGGATTTCGGGTTGTTGAAGTAGACCTGATGGTTTCTGATGCTTAGCTTTGACCTTAGAACACGTCAAACATTCTCCTACGTATTTAGCAACATCGGCTTTCATACCCGGCCACCAAAAATGTTTCTTGAGATCCTTGTACATCTTCCCCGTTCCAGGATGTATTGAGTATTGATATTGCTCAATTACATCATATATATCTATCGCAATATCACTAAAAATACTCTATATTCGAAGATAATGAAGATGATCTACAAGGGATATGTCAAGATGCGCGAATTTGTATCGGAAGAGTAGTTTGCAAAGAATTTCGATGATTTATGACATCGGTTGATCCCGATACGAGTTAGTATCAAGATAGCGCTTTAAAATGATATAACAAAGCCTCCGATATGTGAGAGTTCGTCCAAATGAGCTAATATTAAAGAGAAAACGAAACAGTGCCTTAAAACCCACCAGGACGCCGTCTAGCTATCCGGGACGCCGTCCTGGCCTTCGCAAAGGGACGCCGTCTTTCAAGTTGGGACGCCGTCTTGATCATTAAACCGGGACGCCGTCCTGCCTTTTAGGACGCCGTCCCAAAGTAGGTGTACCCGATTTATCTGCTTTTTACCTAATTTCTCCACCTTAAAATGTCATTTTGGGGACTGTTTCATAGAGAGTTACGTACAGAGAGTTTGAGAGACGATTTTCAGGAGCATCTTGGAGAATTCCATCCTCTTTGAAGAGGCCAAAGATCAAAGCATCATCCATCAACATCTTCTTCATCCAAGAACTCTTGTTCTTGTAGGTTATATACTTGTTCTCAGAAATGATTTCAGTTTATAATTTGAGTGAATTGTTGTCTGTTACAATGATTATTGGCTAGTTTCATTAATGTTTGTCTAGATTAATAACCAAGGTATTGGATGTAATCTTGTTGATTGAATGTATTATGTGTGTTAGATTGAAGCTTGAATAGAGAACCATGCTTATTGTTGTTAAAACCATTTGTATCTAGTTAATTGATATGTTGTTGATAAAGAGAACTCTTGTTAATGTATCATATTGATTTACAATCAACTTGTCTTAGATTGATTGTTTGCTAAACCGGACCAAGGGGGTAAACTAGATTAAAATGGTTAGACAAAATAGGAATGAATTGTGTAGAGCGAACGCAAAGGCAATTGTTATTCAAGTCTTTAATCTTGTTGATCAACTAGTCACAAACGAAAAGGTCTAAGTTATAGGGAACCCTCGCTTAGTAATTCTAGTTTGAGTACTTGCTAAAGAGAACTCTTGGCGAGTCGATTTAGGTGATTAGCATGCTTATAGTTATTTGATTACAAATACAAGAACTATAGTGAAAAGGGAACCCTTGAGCTTGTTATTGTATTTGCGTGTTTATCCGAGAGAACTCTTAGTAAAACCTATTAGATAACTACACACATAATTATTCAATCAGGGCTTAATATCTAATTTACATCCAATACCGAGGGTAAAATATCTAGATGAACATTTCCTCTCTTTGATTTAATTCAAAACCTATCTTACTTGCTTTATTTGCATTTATTTGCATTTTATAAACCAAAAGACTAAAAATATTGTTTTTACATTTAACCTTCTTTGATTTGGCTAAATCGTTAAAACAGCCACAAAACATAAAACTTGTACTTTTACTTTAATTAACTTAGTTAATCATAATATAGTTTCTAATTCTAGTTTGACTGATATACTGTCCTTGGAACGATACACGGATTTTACCATTATCTATACTACTACACGATCGGGTACACTGCCCGTTAGTGTGTAGCAATCTTTAAAACCGGTATTTTCCATAAGATAAATTATAGACACGATTTCGCACATCAAGTTTTTGGCGCCGCTGCCGGGGACAGTTTTGTGTCAAAATAGGATTATTAACTAATTTGTGATTAAGTAGTTTCTTAATTATTTTAAATTATTAATAGTTTTTGATTTTTTAATTTTGTAGAATCGGTATGTGTGATAGTTTTTGTTAGTTGTGTGATTGGCAGATTATAGGTTGCATATGCCACATACCCGAAGTTCAGAATCTCCATTATTTACACCATTGACGGAACCGGATAGAAAGCTTGGTAGAATCCCAAAAGAAGTGCTTGATATTTTTGAATCTTCATCAAAGCAGGAAACGTTTGATTCAGAATCAAGTACCACCAAGCCGAGATATTCAGACTTTGGTAAACCAGTTCAACCACCAAATTTTGAAATGGAAGGAGAAAGACCGTTGGTACCGCGCCAATCAATGGCAGAAAAGATGAAAGCAACGAGGACCGGACAAGGTAGTGCTATTACTCCGGGTGAGGTAAATTTTGAAATTAAAGGACCTATTTTGCAAATGATTAATAATAGATGTCAATTTAGTGGCGGTCCTAATGAAGACGCAAATGAACATATTCGAATCTTTGAAGATATATGTCTTCTTTTCAAATTAAAACCAGAAACTGACCAAGCTATATTTCTAAGACTTTTCCCGTGGACACTCCACGGGGAAGCAAGAAGTTGGTTAGACTCCTTAGCCGAGGCTACGATAAGAACATGGGATAGTATGATGGAAAAATTTCTTAAGAAATATTTTCCAGCATCTAAATCAGCGAGACTCCAACAGGAGATTACCCAGTTCTGTCAAAAGCCTATGGAAACCTTGTACGAAGCATGGAATAGATTTTCCAAAATGCTTAGAGGGTGTCCAAACCATGGTTTGGATACCTTTCAACAAGTCCAAATCTTTTACAAGGGTTGCGAAGTTGCAACCCGAATTTCCATTGATCAAGCTTCCGGAGGTTCTATTATGGACAAAACCGAGCAAGAGGCTTATGAGATAATCGAGAAATTAGCCGATTATTCTCATGAGTGGCATCAAGAACGCCCCATTTCTCGAAATGCTCAAGTCCAAAGCGCCGGTGCTTATGATGATTTCAGCTCCCTAGGTGTAAAAATTGACGGTGTTGTCCGAAACATGGACAAAATCACCAAAGAAATCCACAGTATGAAAGTAGGTTGTGAATACTGTGGTGGTCTACACTTAGGTAAAGATTGTGATGCCGGGTTAACCATGGCTCAAAAAGAAGAGGTGGCTTTTATAAGCCAAAGAAATAATAACCAGTTTCAGGGTAGAGCCCAATTTAACCGTAACTTTAACAACCCCTACAACCCTCAAGGTCAAAATTCTAATTTTCAACAAGGGTCAAGTAGTGGGTTCCAACAACAAACTCCGGGTTATTATCAAAAACCCCAACAGGAAGAGAAAAAGTCAAATTTAGAGAGTATGTTGGAAAAGTTAATAGCATCACAAACTCAGCTGGTCACAAACATTAATCAAACCAACGAGAAAAACGAACATCAGTTTCGTAACCAACAAGCATCAATCCAAAACTTGGAAAAACAAATGAGTGGTTTAGCCAATTTACTGAGTGAGAGAAAACCCGGTAGTTTACCGGGCGATACCAGCAAGAACCCCAGAAATGAGCACGCCAATGTTATCACCACACGAAGTGGTTTGGCGTATGATGCTCCACAAATGCCCGAAAAATCTGATTTTAGCGTTCCGTTGAACCAAAACGATGAACCGGTTAAGGAGCCGGAAAAAGTGGTTGAAAAGGAAGTACTGGAAAAACCCGTAGAGAAACCATATCAACCACCGCTCCCATTCCCCAGAAAACAACAACAAGAAAGGTTGGAAGCCGAAAGGCTAAAATTTCTAGATATGTTTAAACAGATAAACATAAACATGCCTTTTATTGATGTTATCTCAGGAATGCCAAAGTATGCTAAGTTCCTAAAAGACTTACTTACTAACCGAAAGAAGATGGAAAGCGTTTCATCAGTAACCTTAAATGCTAGATGTTCCGCGCTTGTGTCTAACACACTTCCTGAAAAGCTTCAAGATCCGGGTAGTTTTACTATTCCATGTCTAATGGGTGACCTTGATTGCATGAGGGCATTAGCCGATTTGGGGGCTAGTATCAATTTAATGCCCTATTCAATTTACCTTAAATTAAACCCTGGAGAACTCAAAACCACACGAATGGCTATTCAACTAGCCGATCGCTCTATAAAATTCCCTCGAGGAATAATAGAGAATTTGTTAGTTAAGACCGGGAATCTGATTTTCCCGGCTGACTTTGTGGTTTTAGACATGGAAGTTGATGAGAGAATACCAATTATTTTGGGTAGGCCATTTTTAAATACTGCTCGATGTGTCATTGATGTTTATGACCAGCAGTTGACCCTTAGAATTGGTGAAGCTAGTGCGACTTTTGCAATTGACAAGTCATTGAAATATCCCGAATCTTCGGATGATACTTGTTATTTTATGCAAGGCATAGATTCGCATTATGAGTTCTTGCAGGAATCTCCCGAATCGGATGAAACAGGTGTATACGATTTGGCAAATGGAGATGATGAATTCACCGAAGAAGAAATGGATGTGATGGCCACATTTTTGATGGCCAATGAGTGTGAACCAACTGAAGAGGAAATAGAAACCCTGAGTAAGGATAGCGAGTACCGGAGTCGATCCTCAATTGAGGAACCTCCCATTTTGGAGCTTAAACCGCTCCCTGATCATCTTGAGTACGCTTTCCTTCAGGAAGATTCAAAGCTTCCGGTAATTATTTCCTCACTTCTCTCTCAAAATGAGAAAGAACGTCTTATTTCCTTGTTACAGGCCCACAAACCGGCCATTGCATGGAAAATCCATGATATAAAAGGAATTAGTCCTTCTTATTGCACGCACAAGATCTTAATGGAAGAAAATTCCAAACCAGTGGTGCAACGTCAAAGAAGACTAAATCCTCATATGCAAGACGTTGTCAAAAAGGAAATCATTAAATTGCTAGATGCAGGTCTAATCTACCCGATTTCAGACAGTCCGTGGATAAGCCCGATTCATTGTGTTCCTAAAAAGGGTGGTATAACTGTTACCACCAATGATAAGGACGAGCTTATCACGACACGAACTGTTACGGGGTGGCGGGTTTGTATAGATTATCGAAAGTTAAACGAAGCCACAAGAAAAGACCATTTTCCTCTACCATTTATTGATCAAATGTTAGAGAGACTTGCAGGAAATAGCTTTTATTGTTTCCTAGATGGATTTTCGGGGTACTTTCAAATTCCCATCTCCCCCGAAGATCAAGAAAAGACTACCTTCACGTGTCCCTATGGCACCTTCTCATATCGCCGAATGCCCTTTGGTTTATGTAATGCTCCTGCGACATTCCAAAGGTGTATGATGGCCATTTTCCACGATATGATTGAGGATTGCATGGAAGTGTTCATGGACGACTTTTCAGTCTTCGGTGACACTTTTGATTCATGCCTTCTAAATTTGGAGAAAATGCTAATCAGGTGTGAGAAGTCGAACTTAGTGCTGAATTGGGAGAAATGCCACTTTATGGTTAAAGAGGGCATTGTCTTAGGGCACAAAATCTCAAGTGTTGGTATTCAGGTGGATCCAGCAAAGGTTGATGTCATTGCCAACCTTCCACCTCCTTCAAACGTAAAGGGTGTTAGAAGTTTTCTTGGGCATGCCGGGTTTTACCGGCGGTTTGTTAAGGATTTTTCAAAAATCGCAACGCCATTGAATAAACTTCTTGAAAAAGATGCACCCTTTGTTTTCACAAGTGAATGCACTAAGGCATTCAAAATTTTAAAGGAAAAACTTGTTAACGCACCAATAATTATAGCTCCAAATTGGTCTTTACCATTCGAGCTAATGTGCGATGCATCGGATTTTGCGGTTGGTTCAGTCTTGGGCCAACGGGTTGAGAAACGTTTTCAACCCATTTTTTATGCGAGCAAGACTTTACAAGGAGCCCAATTAAATTATACAACAACAGAAAAAGAGCTCCTTGCGATAGTCTTTTCCTTTGACAAATTCCGATCTTATCTTGTCCTATCAAAGACTGTTGTCTTTACTGATCATTCGGCATTAAAATATCTTTTCTCTAAGCCGGATGCAAAACCTCGATTGTTAAGGTGGGTCTTGCTTTTGCAAGAATTTGATATCGAGATTAAGGACAAGAAAGGTGCAGAAAATCTTGCAGCGGACCATCTTTCTAGACTCGAAAATCCCAATCTTGAAGTACTCCATGAATCGAGTATTAAAGATGATTTTCCCGGAGAATTCCTAATGAGAGTAGAGAAGGTGGAGGATCCGTGGTTTGTTGACTTCGCCAATTATATTGTTGGAGGGTACCTAGAAACTGGTTGGTCACATCAGAAAAGGAAGAAATTCTTTAGTGACCTAAAATACTATTTTTGGGAAGACCCTTATCTATTCAGGCGATGCGCGGATGGAATTATTCGCAGGTGTGTTTCAGGGAAGGAATGCACCGAAATTCTGCTTGACTGTCACCGTGGTCCCACAGGTGGGCACTTTGGTCCCCAAATTACGGGGAGGAAAGTTTATGAGGCCGGTTTCTATTGGCCTACAATATTCAAAGATGCCTACGCTGTTTGCAAGGCTTGTGACGCGTGCCAACGGGCGGGTCAAATAACCAAACGGGATGAAATGCCTCAACAAAGCATCCAAGTATGCGAGGTGTTCGATGTTTGGGGAATTGACTTTATGGGCCCCTTTCCAAAATCTCACTCTTATCTCTACATACTTGTCGCCATCGATTATGTGTCAAAATGGGCAGAGGCAAAGCCTCTACCAACAAATGATGGCCGAGTAGTAGTAAATTTTTTGATGGAGCTTTTCTCTAAATTTGGCACGCCTAAAGCTCTAATAAGTGACCGAGGCACCCACTTTTGCAATAAGCAAATGGAAAAGGTGTTGAAAAGATATGGAGTAATCCATAAAATTTCGACATCCTATCATCCTCAGACGAGTGGGCAAGTAGAGAACACCAACAGGTCGTTAAAACGCATACTAGAAAAGACCGTTGGTGCTAATCCAAAAGAGTGGTCCAACAAGTTATATGATGCATTGTGGGCATTTCGCACGGCCTACAAAACACCGATTGGAACTACTCCTTTCCGTATGGTATACGGAAAAGCATGCCATCTCCCGTTGGAGATTGAACATAAAGCTCATTGGGCATTAAGGGCATGCAACTTGGATTACAAAGAAGCGGGTCGGTTACGTTTGACCCAATTGAATGAATTAGACGAGTTGAGGCTTGAAGCCTATGACAACTCTCTAATTTACAAGGAAAAGACGAAACAATGGCACGACAAACGGTTGAAACACCCGAAAGAATTCATGGAAGGAGACCGTGTCCTTGTTTATAACTCTCGTTTTAAGTTATCGCCAGGAAAGCTAAAGTCCCGATGGACGGGACCATATGTGGTTAAAAGAGTGTACCCTTATGGTACAATTGAAATAGTGAACTGGAAAGGCGATACTTTTAAAGTGAATGGCCACCGGGTCAAACACTACGTTGATGGTCCCCTGGAAATTGAGGATGAGGTTAGCCTCAACTTCAACAAAAACGCTTAAATCAAAACGGGGACGAGTTGGGTGAACGACTCGTAAAAACTGGTTCACCATTGTAATTAGGTTTGTTTTGTGTGTATTATAAATTTTTGTTTGGTACAAAACGATTACCGTATGACCTCGAAACGCGAACGACTCGAAAATTCAGATCAGTGGGTTTTAGTGTTACGGGACGCCGTCCCATTTGGCCTAGACGACGTCCCAATATGCAGACCGAGACGCCGTCCTGACCGGCAAGACGCCGTCCCACTTAAAAGAGAAAGACGCCGTCTTAATTTGCTCGACGCCGTCCCAACATACTAATCGAGACGCCGTCCTCCACTCCGAGACGACGTCCCGAACCCCAAGTCAGAAAAAAAATTACGCGTTTTTATACCCTTACCACTTATTTCCTATCCCCAAAACACATTCTATCTATTTCTCTCTGCCCAAAAACCGAACCACTCTCAAGAACCCTAAATTTCTACATCAAATTCGTGATTTCCTCTTCAATTTCAAGCCTCTAATCATGAACTTCTGGGTATGGATTCTACATTTCTTCACTTTTCTTTATCAATTACTTACATTGTATGTTTATATATATCAATTGGTTAAAGAATAGTGTGGGGTGTTTGATTTGCTTGATTATTGTAAAGATTAACATGCCTTAGATTGTTTAAATTGCCCTAATGTGTTTATTTTGCAAAGATTACATGTTCTTTAGGGTTTGTTCATGATGCTAGGGTTTGTAAAATTTAAATCCGAATTTGAGATGTTCAATTCATGATGTTGGGTTTATGTTTGATGTTTATGATTATTGTGAAGTATAAGATTGTGTTGGTGATATTGATGACAATTTGGCCGGGTCAATTTTGAATGATAGTAAAATTCTAAGCATATTATTGATTTGTAATGAACTTTTGAAGTATGTATGCTTGTTTTTCACATGTATGGGCCTGTTGAATCAATTTAATAGAATGGAATGCCATAATGTATGTTGTTATAAGGTCATTTGAGCTAAAAATTGTGAAAAATTGTATTATGATAGTGTTGAATATGTTTAGAATGCAAAGTTAAATGCTATGACCTATGACACAACATACTTGAATCTTTTAAGTCCTATGTTTGTGTTACATTGTGATGTTATGATTTTCATTTTTGAAAGTGTGTTAATGAATTCAAGTTGACTTTGGTTGACTCTGGTATAAACTTGTGAACGTGCACTTTTGTGAAAATGAATCATACTACTTTTGAACTAGGAATTGAGTGATTGATCTCTCCTGCTATTCGGTTATATTTTGGCTAACATTAACACAACGGTTTCTATGTTCTTTTGGTTTTGTGTTTAATGTTTTGCAGGGACAAACAAGCAGGGGAGGACCGGCACCTAAAAGGGGAAGACCATCAGGTTTAGCTCCACCAAGACAACCACCACCACCACAAGAACAACCTCATTCATCATCTTCTTCGGGAGAAGAAGAAGGGGAGGATCTCAATGATCCTAGGGTTTGGTTAAATCAGGTACAGAATGACGATGACTACACCGAAACCTTTGAAAGAATAAACCGCAGGCCCATTAATGCTACTTGGTATTTCATTTGGGGGCCATTAGAGGAGGCGGGCATGCGCCGACATGTTACTAATCTACTCGCCATTCCATACAATAGAGTAGTAGCCCACGCCTGGGAACATCTTTTTAGCATCAATGAACCAATCTACCCGGTGCTTCTTAAAGAATTCTACTCTACAATGCGGTTTAACAATGTAGCCGATTATTTATCCGCTGAGTTTCTACGGTTTCGTCTTGGAGGCCAAGACAGGGGTTTGAGCAGTTTTCAAGTGTGTAGAATTTTGGGTATTTTTGAGGAACTCACCGACACACAGTTAGGTGAGTACTTGAGGGCTTCGGATTACGTTGGCCGACATCAGTTTGACGATACCTCTTATTGGCGCCGAATCTGTAAGCCAAATATTGCGCCGGCCCATTTTCGATCGAGCAAACACCGGTACAATGAAATCGCAGCCCGAGACGATAAGCTGCTTCACCGACTCATTGCATGTACTTTTAATGCAAGGATAGAGGGTAATGAGAAGGTGAAAACCTTAGATTTGTGGATTATGGATCAGATCAAGCGGGGGGCCTATACCGATATTCCTGGGTTAATCGGTAACTATTTTCTTTCCATTGCTACCGAGACGCGGGTACGGAAGCCACTTTTGGGGGGGCACTACATAACCCGATTTGCCCGACACTTTAACATTGATTTCGACAGATTACAGGAATTACCGAGTATAATGAAACCTTTGAAAAAGGTCTTTTATATTAATGCCGAAATCCTTATGAAAGACGCAAATGGGCATTTGGTCCCCTTTGTGGCAGCCGGTGCAGGTGGCGCGAGTGGTAATGGTGTTCAACAGGAACAGCAGCAGGAAGAGGAGGCAGAAATGGAGGCACAGACCAATGTTGGTGAACAGGTTCCGTGGCATCCGTCCCAATCAAGTTGGGACAGTTTGGTTGGTAGTGTTAATAATATGAGGTTGAGCCCGAACGAACAAAGGATGCACAACGATCGAATGTGGGATAGTCAGCAGCGAATGGAGCAACGACAGATTGCTCAAGTGCACGATCAGGGATGGATGAGTTATGGTATTGATTGGAATAACCATAACTCAGAGTTGTTTTATTCCAACCCCGAGCAGTACTATGGGACGACACGTCTGACACCCCAATATTACACGGATCCTCAAAACCCACCTCCGCCTCACCCGATTTATGATAATACCGCTGCGTTGCAGGATGCTCGGAACAGATTTGAGCAGCAATATCCACAGGGGCGCCCGTACCGCGATGGTTCGGGTAATTATTTTTGGCCGTTTGATAACTAGGCCTGCGTGCCTATTTGATCTTTTTGTACCTTGTTTAAGACTATCTTATTTGTGTGATGTATTTGGATACATTTATGGTTTGTAATAATTATACTAATGTGTGGTTTGATTAAACGGATGTGGTTGAATAAACACCGTTATTTTTATATGCTTTGTGTGGTTTGTTTATTTTGTGCAGCATGATTGAACTTCCAAGACTGGCATTAAGTTCAGCGACATTTGATATTATGATGTGTGTATGATGATAATCGCGGACTAGACGATGTTCTTATGCTGGCAGTAAGTTCAGCGGCATCCGTCTACTTGTTCCACGATTTACAGGTTAAAAAATTGGAAATTTCTACAATCACCCTATCACTTTGCCCTCTAAATTTAAACCTTTTTCTGATTTCATGCAATGAGGGCCTTGCATGATCTCAAGTGTGGGGTGGGGAGTAGAAATTTATCGGGAACTCGTCTTACTAAAAACAAGGCGTTCAAGGCGACATAACTTGTAAAAGGTTAAATTTTATAAAAATTGATTTTAAAATTTATAGACGGATTAAGATCAGGTTTAACAACCGAATTTCCATCATAAATATAAATTTTTAAAAGATATTTTATAAATTTAATTGATTATAAGCTTATATAAAAATTTTTAAAATTTTCAAGCAGCCTTAAAAACGATTAAAAGCCCGAAAAACATTTTATACACATTATGGTCTTAAAATTTAGAAAACAAATGTTGTTTTGCATTTTAAATTATTAATAGTCTTTGAAGTTGCTCCATCATTCAATTATTTGAATGAAAATCCTACTAGTTTAGTAAGCTAACGAGTAGGTCACTTGTACCAAAACGAGTGTAAACCGTGAGAGAGCGGTGATTGTATAGCGTGGTCGGAAACCGGATCTCGAGCCAGATCGAAAACCTTAAGGACGATCCTCATTGTTTCTCCTAACAAGGACAATGTTGCGTCCGACCACCTCTTATGACCAATAGGATGTATCTATTCCATCCCACACACTTGCTGATTTATTTCAGAAGTTGTAGTCCAGACCAGTTGTAGGGTGACGAAAAGTCTTGAAAAGTCATTGCTAAAATCGACTGGAAATCTACCAGGCCTCAACATCAAACAGGGAAACTGGTAGTCAAAGCTTATCTCAATGAGGGAGATTTGCTAGCCAAATGGGAAGCGCACCATGATACACAAATTGTCAGTGATTGATCAGATTCCCAGTGGATAACCTCCGGAAAGGTAATATATCAGCTTTTAAGCCTGATAAACTTCAATCTTTATGATTGACTTAACGGATTAGATGATTACCTCATAATTGTCAATGATATCCGGACGTGATGTGTATCCTCCTAAGCACATTATTTTCTACCGACATCTTGTAATGTTAGGTACCGTGGGAGGGATTGGCTTGACCAATAGCGGGAAACCCGCACTCATTTTTCAAAATTAAGAAAATCCGACAAAATCGGAAAACGTGTCTAGTATTTAAAAACTAGCATGATATTTTCAAAACCTTAAAACGTTTTCATCAAGGTCCTGATTTCCCTAGGATCAAATTTTTCGGATACTTGATTCTAATCTCCCAAAAATGTGTGTGTGTGTTTCCATTGTGTATAAAGCGTGCGTGTGATTTCAATAAATGTGTGATATACTTAAAGCGTATGTTTCCATAGTGTATATAGTGTGAGTTGTGTTTCATATCAACGTGTGTGTTTCGTGTGCTTCGAGTGATTCATGTAATGTATGTAATCTATATTGTGTGATTATGATTAATAGTGTTCTACTTTGTAACGAAAGAATTGCTTGAGGACAAGCAAGGTTTAAGTGTGGGGTGTTTTGATATTGCTCAATTACATCATATATATCTATCGCAATATCACTAAAAATACTCTATATTCGAAGATAATGAAGATGATCTACAAGGGATATGTCAAGATGCGCGAATTTGTATCGGAAGAGTAGTTTGCAAAGAATTTCGATGATTTATGACATCGGTTGATCCCGATACGAGTTAGTATCAAGATAGCGCTTTAAAATGATATAACAAAGCCTCCGATATGTGAGAGTTCGTCCAAATGAGCTAATATTAAAGAGAAAACGAAACAGTGCCTTAAAACCCACCAGGACGCCGTCTAGCTATCCGGGACGCCGTCCTGGCCTTCGCAAAGGGACGCCGTCTTTCAAGTTGGGACGCCGTCTTGATCATTAAACCGGGATGCCGTCCTGCCTTTTAGGACGCCGTCCCAAAGTAGGTGTACCCGATTTATCTGCTTTTTACCTAATTTCTCCACCTTAAAATGTCATTTTGGGGACTGTTTCATAGAGAGTTACGTACAGAGAGTTTGAGAGACGATTTTCAGGAGCATCTTGGAGAATTCCATCCTCTTTGAAGAGGCCAAAGATCAAAGCATCATCCATCAACATCTTCTTCATCCAAGAACTCTTGTTCTTGTAGGTTATATACTTGTTCTCAGAAATGATTTCAGTTTATAATTTGAGTGAATTGTTGTCTGTTACAATGATTATTGGCTAGTTTCATTAATGTTTGTCTAGATTAATAACCAAGGTATTGGATGTAATCTTGTTGATTGAATGTATTATGTGTGTTAGATTGAAGCTTGAATAGAGAACCATGCTTATTGTTGTTAAAACCATTTGTATCTAGTTAATTGATATGTTGTTGATAAAGAGAACTCTTGTTAATGTATCATATTGATTTACAATCAACTTGTCTTAGATTGATTGTTTGCTAAACCGGACCAAGGGGGTAAACTAGATTAAAATGGTTAGACAAAATAGGAATGAATTGTGTAGAGCGAACGCAAAGGCAATTGTTATTCAAGTCTTTAATCTTGTTGATCAACTAGTCACAAACGAAAAGGTCTAAGTTATAGGGAACCCTCGCTTAGTAATTCTAGTTTGAGTACTTGCTAAAGAGAACTCTTGGCGAGTCGATTTAGGTGATTAGCATGCTTATAGTTATTTGATTACAAATACAAGAACTATAGTGAAAAGGGAACCCTTGAGCTTGTTATTGTATTTGCGTGTTTATCCGAGAGAACTCTTAGTAAAACCTATTAGATAACTACACACATAATTATTCAATCAGGGCTTAATATCTAATTTACATCCAATACCGAGGGTAAAATATCTAGATGAACATTTCCTCTCTTTGATTTAATTCAAAACCTATCTTACTTGCTTTATTTGCATTTATTTGCATTTTATAAACCAAAAGACTAAAAATATTGTTTTTACATTTAACCTTCTTTGATTTGGCTAAATCGTTAAAACAGCCACAAAACATAAAACTTGTACTTTTACTTTAATTAACTTAGTTAATCATAATATAGTTTCTAATTCTAGTTTGACTGATATACTGTCCTTGGAACGATACACGGATTTTACCATTATCTATACTACTACACGATCGGGTACACTGCCCGTTAGTGTGTAGCAATCTTTAAAACCGGTATTTTCCATAAGATAAATTATAGACACGATTTCGCACATCAAGTATCTGGTTTTATGAGCTTCTCTAAGTACCATTTCTCTCATATCTCCAAATTTTGGTACCCAAATCCTTTCAGCCCAATACCGGGTTTTGTCTTCCCGAATATTAAGATGCTTCTCCGATCCTTTGGGTATTTCATCCTTTAAATTTCCCTCTTTTAAAACTCCTTGTTGCGCCTCCTTTATTTGAGTAGTAAGGTTATTATGAATCATTATATTCATAGATTTTACTTGAATGGGTTCTCTGTCCTTCCTGCTCAAGGCATCGGCTACCACATTTGCCTTCCCCGGGTAGTAACGAATCTCAAAGTCGTAATCATTCAATAATTCAATCCACTTACTTCTTAACTTACCCGCAAACAACTTTAACCTGGAGTTGAATAACCACACACTTTGCCCCACTTCAAATGTCCTTCTACTAATTTGCTTGTCATGAAAAGCTTTCGTTTTCTCTTTGTAAATCTTTGAACTTTCATACGCCTCACGTCTAAGTTCCTCTAATGCTGTCAATTCCAACTTCCTTGCATTTCCTGCCTCATCTAAACTCATGTTCACCTGTTTAATAGCCCATTCTGCACGATGCTCAATTTCAACAGGTAAGTGACATGCCTTTCCATAAACAAGTCGGTAAGGTGAAGTACCAATGGGGGTTTTAAAAGCTGTCCGATAAGCCCAAAGCGCATCTTCTAGTCTTAAAAACCAATCTTTGCGATTAGGATTTACGGTTTTTTCCAAAATTCTTTTTAGTTCCCTATTAGATACCTCCACTTGCCCACTTGTTTGGGGATGGTAAGGCGTAGCAATTCGGTGATTTACCCCATAATCCCTTAAAAGTTTGGCAAAGTAGGAGTTCTTAAAGTGTGAACCCCCATCACTAATTATGGCCTTAGGTACACCATGACGACAGAAAATGTTTTTCTTGACAAATTTAAGGACAACTTTGTGATCATTTGTTCGTGTAGCCTCAGCCTCCACCCACTTGGAGACATAATCCACGGCTACCAAAATATATTCAAAACCAAAAGACGGGGGAAAAGGTCCCATAAAATCAATACCCCATACGTCAAAGATCTCACAAACCAAAATTGGGTTCATGGGCATTTCATTACGTTTATAAATTCCCCCCATTCTTTGACACCTAGCACAATTTTTGACATATTCAAATGCATCTTTAAAAATAGAAGGCCAAAAGAAACCTGAATCGAGTACTTTGCACCCGGTTTTCTTTACCCCATAGTGTCCTCCGCATGCAAAAGTATGACAATGTGCCAAAATGTCCTTATGCTCCTCTTCCGCCACGCATCTCCTAATGATTTGGTCGGGTCCAATTCGATAAAGAACCGGATCCTCCCAAATATAATGCTTAACCTGCGACAAAAAGTAATCCCTCTTTTGCTTGTTCCAATGTTCCGGTATCTTGTTAGTCACCAAATAATTAACAATATGAGCGAACCAAGGTACCTGCACAACACTAAACAAACATTCGTCCGGGAAATTCTCCTGGATCGGTTTAGTAGGGTCAAATGGTGGCGGGGGTATCCTAGATAAATGGTCAGCTACCACATTTTCTACACCCTTTTTATCCCGTATTTCTAAATCAAACTCCTGTAGCAACAATATCCACCTAATCAATCTAGGTTTAGACTCTTTCTTCTCAAGCAAGTGCCTTAAAGCACTATGGTCCGAAAACACAACTACCTTAGACCCCCACAAATACGATCTAAACTTGTCTAAGGCAAACACAACTGCTAGCAACTCTTTCTCGGTGGTGGTGTAATTGATTTGGGCATCCGAGGACGTCTTACTAGCATAATAAATCACTACCGGCTTCCTATCAACTCTCTATCCCAAAACAGCCCCTGCTGCATAATCACTAGCATCGCACATTATTTCAAAAGGTTTGGTCCAATCGGGTGACTGTAAGATGGGTGCTTCGGTCAACTTTCGCTTAAGGGTGTTAAAAGCTTCTTTACATTGGTCATCAAAGTCAAATGGTGCGTCCTTTAGTAGTAAATTACATAATGGCTTAGAAATGACACTAAAGTCCTTGATAAACCTACGATAAAAACCCGCGTGTCCCAAAAACAATCTTACCCCCTTAACATTTGTCGGGTAAGGTAGAGTAGAAATAAGTTGAACCTTTGCCCTATCGACCTCAAATCCCCGTTCAGACACAATATGTCCCAAAACCACCCCTTCCCTAACCATGAAGTGACTCTTTTCCCAACTAAGAACTAGGTTGGTTTCGGTACATCTTTTCAAAACTTTTTCTAACATACTCAAACATGACTCAAAAGATTTGCCAAAAATCGAAAAGTCATCCATAAAAATCTCTAACGACTCACCTATTAATTCAGAAAAAAATGCTCATCATACACCTTTGAAAAGTCGCGGGTGCATTACACAAACCAAAAGGCATACGCCTAAAGGCATAGGTTCCATATGGACAAGTAAAAGTCGTTTTCTCCTGGTCATTAGGATGAATAGGTATTTGATTATAACCCGAATACCCATCCAAGAAACAATAAAATTTCTGACCTGACAGTTTTTCGATGATCTGATCAATAAATGGCAAAGGAAAGTGATCCTTTGAAGTTGCAGCGTTTAGCTTCCGATAATCAATGCACACCCTCTAACCCGTCACGGGACGAGTTGTGATCTTTTCACCTTCCTCAGTCTCCATCACCGTTATTCCTGCTTTCTTCGGCACTGTTTGTGTGGGACTCACCCACTGACTGTCAGAGATAGGGAAGATTATCCCTGCATCCAACCACTTAAGAACTTCCTTTTTCACCACCTCCTACATATTTGGGTTTAACATGCATTGTGTATCGCGAGCAGGTTTAACCTCAGGATCCGTGACTATCCTGTGCATACATACCGAAGGACTTATCCCTTTCAAATCAGCTATTGTCCACCCTATTGCAGCTTTGTACTTATGAAGAACTTCCATCAAAGCCTTTTCCTGCACACCTGTCAAATCTGAAGCAATAATAACTGGCAAAGTGCCGTTAGTTCCCAAAAACGCATATTTCAAATGAGACGGTAAGGGTTTTAACTCAAGAGTCGGTGGTGACTCTAGTGAAGGTCTACTGTTAGTATCAATGGATTTAGGTAGTGGCTCATATTTATGAGTCCACGATGGCAACCTAGAATCCATTGTACTTGCTACTGCTAATTCTACCGCTTTGACCTCTTCACACTCGACATCCTCTTCCTCACCTAAACAAAATATCTCTACTGGGTCGTCGGTTATTAGGTGAGAAGTTTGCTTATCAACTAACTCATCAATCACATCTATCCTATAGCACTCATGGACATCCGGTGCACGAAGAGAATTAAAGATGTTAATCCTCATCTTGCGGTTACCGAAGGATATGTGGGTTGGGTATCTCTATTCCTAGTCTCAATACCCATTACAACAAAGTCTACCGGGTAATAGAAATCCTCCACTTTTACTATCACATCCTCTAGTATCCCCCTAGGTGTTTTAATTGATTGGTCCGCTAATTGGATAATTATGTCGGTTCATTTCATTAGGCCCAATTCAAGTCGGTCAACTAGACAAAAAGGTAAAATGTTAATGCTAGCACCTAAGTCCAATAACGCCTTTTTAACATTCACATTCCCTACGGTCACAGCTATCAATGGGGTTCCTGGATCTTTAAACTTAGGTGGAAGTGTACCCGAGACAACCGCACTTAGGTGCTCGGTTAACTCCACCTTCTTAGGCAAGTTTGCCCTTTGCTTTCTCTTTTGAGTGCAAAGGTCCTTCAAAAATTTAGCATAAGAAGGAACTTGCCTAATAGCATCAAGAAGGGGTAAATTTATTTTAACCTGCTGAAAAGTTTCACACATATCCTCTTGTTGTGGTCCCTTCTTCCCATAAGGGAATTGGTTCGGGGACTCTAGGGCCTTGGGAAATGGGACGGTTTTTGATTCCGTCTCCACTTTCTCGGTCTCATTAACAGTTGGTTCGGTCAATTTCACCCCCTCCCCATTGTTATCACTTTTACTTACCTCATCCACATCAAGAACAATAGGAGACTTACTTGACTCCGGTTGCTTTACCTCTGTTTCTCCAACTTTATTATCATACTTTTTCCCACTTCTCAAGGTATCTACCATATTAACACTATGACCCTTTCCTTGCTCTTTGTGATTTGGATTCAAAACCGTGTAGCTTGGAATGGTTCCCGGTTCCCGATTACCCTTACTTTCCGCAACATTACCTATCTCCTTGGCCAAAGCACCAATCGACTTATTTTGTACCTCTATCATCTTTCAAATTTCGGATATGAACGCATCCATCTTAGCATTCGAGCTAGGTGGTTGGTTGGATGAAGTACTAGTTTAGTTTTGGTTTTGGTTGTGGTTCTGAGGTTGGTAATTGTTTTGGTTTCGGTTGTTAGGGTAAGGATTTTGATAGTTTCGTTGGTAGTTGCCTTGATTCTGAAAATTACCCTGATTTTGGAAGGTATTTGGTGGCCTAAGTTGGTTCTCATGGTTAGCATTCAGTGCGTTGTTATTACTCCAACTAAAATTCGGATGATTTCTCCAACCTGGATTATATGTGTTAGAGTATGGATCAAACCGCCTTCCCTGAACCTCATTAACTTGCTCTTCCACCATTTACTGATTTACTGGTGGAATCCCATTTCTGCATCCGTATGCATAATGAGAAGGATCTCCACAAATCTCACACACTTCCTGTACCTGCGAAACATTACAAGCAAGACCCTGGTTTGGGCTGTTAAATATTAGCATTTTTAAGTCATCCAACTCTTGCTCTAAATTCCTAGATGAGCTTCCCAAGTCAGAAACATGGTTTACTCGGGAAGTACTAGGTTGCTTACGACTAACTGAAGCTTGGGTCTTTGACCCCTTGCTCAACTGTTCAAAGAAGGTCCACTCTTCCTCACTAGGTCGAGTTAAAAACGCCCCCCACTAGCGGCCAAAAGAAACTGCCTGTTTTGGGAATCTAGACTATCATAGAAAACTTTAACCAATTCCCACCTAGGTATCTCATGATGTGGACAAGCCCTAAGTAACTCCTTCAGACGTTCATAAGCTTCATGAAATAATTCACCTGGTAACTGTTTAAAGGATTTAATTTGCGTACGCATATCTGAAGTTTTACTTATGGGATAGAACTCTTCTAAAAACTGTTTTTTCATTTCCACCCAAGTATTAATACTACGGGCGGGCAAGGAGAGAAACCATCTTTTTGCCTTTTCCTTAAGTGAGTAAGGAAATAATCGGAGACGTACCTCATCATCAGTGAAACCGTTTACCTGATTAGTAGCACAAATCTCGTTAAACTCCGTAATGTGTTCGTATGGTTCCTCATTAGCCATACCTCGGTAGGTTGGCAAGATTGAAATAAGTTGAGGTCGGACCTCAAACCGTCGGTTGTTTCCTCCTGCCTGTGCAGGATAAACAATGGGTGAATGATCCTCGAAATCACCCGGTTGGTAGTAGGTGTCTACTCCTCTTGGTCGGTCAGCCATATCGTCTCGTTGCTCAAAAACTTCCTCTTCAGTATCGGAATCTGACTTAGGAGAGTTTGGTGGAACAATCGTATGTGACTCTAACTGTTCTTGACTTGATGTTGAAGCCACTGTTGAACCTTTATGGATTCTTGAAGCTTTTCGATTAGCTTTTGCTGATTTCTCGATTTCCGGGTCTAAAGGTTTAAGATTTTTGTCTCCCAACCTACGAGTTTGCATACACTAACCTGAAATGCAACAAAAACAAGAACACCGAGAGTAAAACTGACAAAAATAAGAATAACAAAACAATATTTTTGGATTTTGATTGGTTTTATGATTTTTATGGTTTTTATGGTTTAACAAGAAAGCAAATAAATAAGAGCTTTCAAATCAAGCGCACACCTCCCCGGCAGCGGCGCCAAAATTTGATCGATGTCGAAGGGTCAATCAAAAATAGCCTAATTACTCTAACTTAGCTAGGGTAAGCAGGATTCGTTCCACGGGAAGTTATGGTCAACAAGCAAGCAATTTCCAGAGTTTGTTGTTTGTGATTAACTAACTTAACTATAAAACTACTTAGATTGATTACTACTTAAATTTAAACTTAAACAAAAGTGCAATTGAAAAGATTGAAATGTAAACAATGAGATTAAAGCCTTTATCCTTTCACAATCCCAATTTAGCATGCATTCATTCAAACAAGCATCATGTTTATCAATTGTTGATCAAATCTCATAGACAAGACTTCTTGAGTTCATTAATTCTATTATCTTGAGATTAAATTATGCAACCTAGACAAAGTGTCTTTATCCCTAATCTAATTAACACTAAGTTGGATCAAGAACACACTGTTAAATCACAATAATCTAACTTGCAATAACAAAGTATAGAACTTGCATTAATCAACAATCAACTTGATTCATAACATTATAATTCAAAAGTATTAAACATCACAAATCACATAATCTTGAATGAAATCATACATAACTCAATTGTTCATGGAAAGGATAAAGATTAGATTACTAGCCAAGCATGATGGTGGTGAGAATCAATAAAATCCTTGACGTTTGCATGATGATTGAACCTTGATCTTGACTTTAATCTAGAAAGAATGGTGATTTGAGTGAAGATTTTTGATGTTTTTAGGTGTTCTCTGCTGCAAAAACTGGTAGGGAAAAGTTGTTTTTCGTAACCCTAAAGACCTCCTTAAATAGGGGTTAAGAAATTCTATCCAAAAGCTAATTTTCGTTTTTCCCGGATTCTGGAATTTTGTACTGGCGTAATTTACGCCAGTCTTGGCGTAAATTACGCCTTTGTTATTTCTGCTCAGCGTATTTTTACGGCTCCAAGTGATTTCTGTTCTGAGAGGCATCTGTGTACTGGCGTAATTTACGCCAGATCAGGCGTAAATTACGCCTTTGTTAATTCAGCTGCTCCTGTTTTTGCTTCCAAATCATGTCCATCTTCCACTGTCTTTCACTCAAAACGCCATTTTTGCACGATCTTTTGCGCCAACACCTTTAATACCTGTAAACACATAAAACTCCATAAAAGTATCTTCTTGTTCACTTGCGTAACGTTAATTTTGCGTAATTAGTTAGAATTAATCGTGACAATTAAGGAACGATCAAATCCCCCACACTTGGCTTTTGCTTGTCCTCAAGCAAATCTGTTTTTAGCTACAAGACAATAACACCTAGGTGGTATTAACTCAAACAATTTTTTCACAAGCAAAATTAACTATAAATCAAGATGTAAATACGATATGGGTTAATTCACTCAAAACCTCAAATAACTTTCATTCTCTAAAACCTTCAATCATAACTTCCTTTTCACAAATCATTTCCTTATTTCAATAATTCCTCCATTAATCATATCCTCATAATCCTCAAACATTTTCCTTAAATCATCATATGGATCAAAACTTAGCACTAAATCAAACAATTATCCTTACAACTTTCATGATCCACACTTATTCTTTTTAAGATCAAAATAAATGTATTTAAATAACATGTCAAAAGAAACACAACACGGGTTACATTAAATCCGGATTAATTTCATTGGGTTGGCCATGACTCAAATAAAAATGGTGTAAAACGGTTACGAATGTTGAACCATTCAAACTTTATAAGGTTTAGAAATTTTAACGTGACCCTCATTCGTACCAAGATAAATTACAATAAACCGGAATGTCAAACATAACTAGAATTGTGCACATGTTTGTGTTTTTGTCCTCCTTAACTTTTCAATTAGCCAAACTCATGCCCTTGTCTACACTAGTACTAAGTGCATACCTTCTAAGTCTCGACACCAATGAACCCCCTAAGTCTAGTTAGAAATACCCCATACCACAAGCTCGGTAATGGTGAAGTTTTGGTTACATTGCCCATTTGTGCAAGGCATTCATGGAAGGTATAGGTTTTTGCAAGGTTATAAGGAATCTTATATTCTAAAACTTAAACTTCAACGAGATGAATTTTATGCCTCAGTGGTCCATGCTTTATAAGGCACTCGTTTCACAATTTTTGGCGTACTCTTCTTCTACTCTTTTTTATTCTTTTAAATTCGTCTCTTCACCTCCTCCTTTTATAACATATCATTTTTGTTTTTTTTTTTTTTCAACTTCAATGAACTAGCACATATCATATGAAACATTTGAGAACATTTGGGATGTAATGGTGAATATTGTGGAGATGATGACAATGATATATATAGATGTATGTATGTATCATGGATAATGGGTGTTGGGTGTGGTGAATATCATTGTCAAAGCTTGTGATATAAAGTACCCCCTTTCGACCTTTGCCTAGGGAAGAGTAAACTCTACAAGTGTTGCATTGGTGACTATCATCATTGTTATGCACTTTCATACTAGTGAGTAAATCGTGGACTCCATTGTGGAACCCCGGAGACCACTTTGAGTCAAACTAATCAAAAAGCCACAAACACTATAACATAATAGCTAGTTATATTTGCCATGCTAGTTTAAACTAATTATATCTTAGCAAAAATGAGTTGCGTTGTCATCTAGTGTTACCAAATCTAAACAAGATAAAGTAGGATTAATTCAACATCAATAACCAAAAATAAGGGTAGGAATGGGAAGTTGGTTTTCTTTTTCTCAGATTTTTTTTTTTTATATCACTTTTCTAAAGGTTTAGGCTGCTAATGGTCACTAATTGATTCTAGTACACATTTTGTGTACTAACGACCTGGGTAGACTGGCTGCAAAAATAAAAAGAATTGGTTTAAAAAGAAAAATCCTAAAGTGTTTCTTTATCATCCATGTTACCTAGCATAAAACCTCGGGATCTTTTTCCTGCTTTTCTTTTTAAACTTTCTTTTCTCCACAAAAGTATATTTCCTTAAAGTTACTAGTCAAGGTCAACAAGGTCAAATGTCTAACACTATCATTCCTCACCGGCCAAGTCCAAAAACTTCAAAGAAATTCCAAATTAATCCCTAATCACTAAGGTTACTCTCATGGGTCAACATCTTGATTATAGCCTTGAAATTAAAATTTTTCAAATTTTTACCACCTAGGCCATTAAAACCATTTAAGACATAAAACCTTTAAACAACAAACATTTTCAAGCTAAGCCAAATGTGCAAATTTCCTTCCTCCCCCCCCCCCCCCACACTTAAATCATGCTACGTCCTCGTACGCATGTTAAAAAGTTATGTTAAATTAAAGTGAGGAAATTAAACAAGGAGAAAGAAAAAGAACAATATTATCCGGGATTACAAAAGCAACTTCCCAAAATACCACTCGTGACAACGACACCAATCTCCCATTTCATCTCACAACATGTTTCCTTCCATCCAATTTTATTCTCACAAAACAAAAACAAAAGAAAAAGTAAAAACTAACTAGCCCGTTTACAGAGGGATCCCGCTTTAAACCACCCGATAGCTCGGGTGGACGAGTTGTGTCTCGTGAGGGCTTATAGCGAACATACCCACAAAGTTCATTTAACTACTTAAAATAAAAATAATAAAAAATAAAAATACAAATAAAAGAAAAATAAAAGAAAAGTAAAGTGTACATGTTTATTACAGACGGAGCACGGGACCTGATAAAAATCAGAGAGGCTCATTCCATTCGGGAATCGGGACCAAAAATACTCTCAAACATACTCTTCGCCAACGGTTCCATGTCAAACACCGACTTCCTCCCTTCTTCCCGAACTCTCTCCATCTCCGGTGGCAATGGTGTAGGCTGCTGATAGAACAATGGTGGTGCGATAGAAGGTGCGGGTGGGGCCACATATCCCATCCCGGGTGTAGATCCCGAAGCATAAGTAGTATAATCAATCGGCTCATAATATGGTGTAACTGGCCGATTATGTACCAAATCATCATACTGCCACCTCCGGTTATCCCTCTCAAATACCTCCTGCTGATATCGCTCAGTCATGTAGATCTGAGCCCTAGCTATGTCCATGAGGGTACCCTGCTGCTCCTCCATTCGCGCCCACTGTCGTTCATCTACCTGAACATAACGCCTACCCCTACTCGACCCCTCTCCATGAGGGTTAAAATCCGGATCACTCCTCTCCTCTAACTCATCCAACTGTCGCCCGAGCCGCTCATTTGAATCATTCGTATCATACTCTGCTTCATCCGCAGGAAGATTATCATCATTAACCCCAAAAGTATACCTTTCCACATAAGCCGGATTCTCAATCACATAACCCGTTCCTTCCCTCATAAACTGTAACCCAGCCACATTTTCCTTAACATACCTCATTGTTTCCTTTACACCCCTAGGATTATTAGAAAGTGCTCCCTTTCTCCATAAGAAAAACGATAAGAACCTCATGTAGGGGATCACCGCCCTTTGCTTTAGCTGATGTCGACACTCCCATATCCACGTCATCATAACCAACCGCGAAGAAGGCACCATCGAATTGGTCACCATAGCATACAACAACGGTAACTCATAGGTTCGAACATGAATGAGATCACTTTTTCGTTGATAAATGTTGTAGTGCATCACAGTTGACAACAACTTCGGAATGATTCTTAACTTACTTCTTTCTAACTCGAAATTCTCAATATCAAGACGGTCGACATGAAACAATGTCCTTAACACATGAGCATACTGATCGGCTGGAACCTCAAACAACTTTTTTTCAGTAGGATAGTCATATGCATCTTTCCCTGGAATAAGAATACCCGAATCATACAGAATATCGGGATGAGCTAACTCATTGAAAGTCTCCATGGTAAGCGGAACCACTGTGTTACCCACCTTGCCCTCCAAGATTAATGTTGCTGGAAAATTATCCCCTGGAATCCATTTTAAGGTGGACATCCATTGAAAAACCTGATTGGGATAGGTCATTTCCCAAGAACACCCTAGTGGTTCTTGCTCAAACCCTGTTTGAACCGGTTGAAGCATAGCACTCCAACCCCAATCGACAAAAACTTGAAACACCCCGTATTTCCTCCACTCACTTGAGGTGATAAACCTTTCACAAAAGGCATTCCTTAAAAGTTGATCCTTTTTCTCAGTATATAACCGAACCTGCACATCATAAGGCAATTCACTTAACCATCTCTTGTCCTCCCATTTTTGTGCCCAAGTTTGGTTACCACCACGACCTCTCTTAAGTCCTCGCAACATTTCCTGCAATCACATAACTCAACAAACTCATTAGTACTTAGCAAAACACCTCACATGTTATTGCTCAAAATATCACATGAAAACATCTAGCAATACATGTCATTCCTATTCTCTTGCACTAACATATCAACCTTGCCTACTTAATTCAACCACAAACACTTATTTCAACATGTTTCACATTAACATTTACACTAGTCAACTCCTTTTCGCAAGTATCAATCACATAATCATGGTAATCATCAAATTAACGAAAACTATAAACTTAATTAACGAACATTATTGCTTTGACACCTAACAAACATCAATTGAAACATTAAATACTTAGAAACACACAATCAAATCACTAACATTATCAATTCTTGGTCAAAGTCAACCCTAGTCAACCACTTGAAAGTAATTAACAAGTTTAAACCCTAACTTTCAAATTAATCATGCACACAAACTACATTGACATATTTAAACACAATTAACACAAGCTAGAACAAAAATAATAATCAAACATCATTAATTCGGACTAACCCTAGCACATAAACATGAACATAACAAAAACCTTAAATTAACAATCAAAAACAATGAAAAACACAAGAATAATGATTACCTTGATGTTTAAAACACACGAATTGGATGATTACTTGAAGAATTGAACTCACAAACCAAAACCCCCAAACTTGATTTTTACCCAAGAACACCAATTAAACCCAATTTGTATGATTTGCGAAGGATTTGGATGTTTAATTAAAGTGTTATAACAAATTGGTGATGATTCAAGCTTAGATTGGATGTTTAGATGAAGAAAATTAGGGTTTTGAGTGTGTGTGTTCGTGGTTGTGGCTGCGTGGGTTATGGGTTTGATTAAATAAATTTTTCACCAATTTTAAACTTAAACCCCGGCACCAGAATTTTTGGACTGGCGTAATTTACGCTGGCCTGGGCGTAAATTACGCCTTTGTATTTTCAGGCGTAAAAACTGGGCGTAATTGTACGCCCCCAACCCAACATTTGACTGATTTTGCACATTGTATAGGCGTAAATTACGCCCAGAATGGCGTAATTTACGCCATCATTCAGCATTTTTCAGTTTTTTTATTTTTTTAATTTTCGCCTTATTTTCGCACGAAACTTCCGTTTTTCTCATTTCCTTTTTACAAAACATTTTAGGGACTAAAAACCTTGACCCCCTCCCACACTTTAAGCATTGCATTGTCCTCAATGCAAAAAGTTAGAGATAGTCTTTTAAACCGTTCCCGTTTTAAAATTCACAATTTAGGTTCTTTGCCCCGCCCGCATGTACAAAACAAAATAAAAACTTACAAACTTTACAAGGGTGTGCGTGTTTTTTATGGAGTCGCGCACTCGACTCCTTTTTCGGCTTAGTTTTCGTCCGAATCATCGGCTCCTTTATTACCGAAGCCGAATCCATCCTCCATGCCAAACGTGAGCATATTATCTCGATCTCTAATCGTTAACGTTCTCGCATCAAAATCTAAAGTCATTCTTGCGGTTACTAAAAATCCTCGTCCCAATATAAGTGGCGTGAATTCATCCGGTTCACAATCCATAATGAAGAAATCCTCCTTATACCCAATGCCATGAATAGTGAAACGAACATCTTCCGCAATCCCAATTGGATCATCAATCGTTTGGTTAGCCATTCGAATATTCGTAGTAGTCCTAACCAACTCTCGAATGCCTATTTCTTTTGCAATTTTAGTTGGCATCATGTTAACACTCGCACCCAAATCTAACAATGCTCGGTAAGCCCCTTTCTTCTTAAATTGACAAATAACCGCAAACTCACCCGGATCTCTATATTTAATGCGAGGCTTATATTCACATTTCGGGTTAGGCTTAACATACTCTACTTTAATCGTCCAACCCTCGTCATCAACAAAAGACGTCTTGGTGTTATTCATGAACCTTTTCGTATTCTTCTTCCCCCACATACTTTCAAGCGTCTTTCGAATCTCGTCTACATCTACCTCCTTTCCTTTATCTAACTCCGGAGTTTCCGTGATCGTGCCAACACCTATACGTTCAACTCCCTCCGAATTTTCATCACTTTTCTCGATATCCACTTGTTGATCATGGGAAATGCCCCCACACTCATCATTTGGACAGCTTTCACCTATATCTACCGTGTCATCCACCACATTTTCAACGACCTCCTCACTTGCTCCATTCTTTTCTACCTTAATTTTCCTGCAATAATCCTCAACAAACTCTCTTTCGACTATATAGGCTGAAGGGAAACGCATGTTTTCTGAATTACAAAACCTAAACATCCCGTTTCCTCCTTCAAAAGTGATGCACCCCGCACCCGGGTCTAATTTACCACCCGCGGTTGAAATGAACCCCCTACCTACTAGCAATGGAACATCATGATCGGTTGGCATATCAAAAACGGTGAACGGTACCTCAATGAAAACACCTTTCACACTAACCATAACCTTATTAACCACCCCGAGTGCCTTACATGTAGTATTATTACCAAGCGTGATTTCGGCATCGGATTTCTTCAACTTACACAACGAACATTCACCATGAAAAAGTTGCTTGTACGTCTCATATGACATTATGTTAATCGAAGACCCCGAATCGGCTATCACCTTAAACTCACGATGGCTACTAACAAGGTGAGGTAGCACCCCTATAATACTTAACTCAAATAGTATCTCGCCCGGGTCATCTTCTTGATAAAGAATCACCGGTTTACCGCGTGCACTCTCATCCAAAGGTAATTCTTCATAAAGATCATCAAAACATTCATCCGAAATAACTTCGGACACCGCATCCTCGGACGCATCATCAAATCGCCCATCATCTTCCCACTCAACAACATCAGGCACATGACTAATAGAAACATTTTGATCAAGCCATGAGTCAACATTTTCTTTGCTATCACCTTTTCTCGGTTCATTCACTCTAATCACCCTAAGTTGTTGCATTTGCATAGGTTCAAACCGGATTGTTTTGACTACTTTAGCATCATCAAGTGACAACCCGGTAGCAATCTTCAACCGTTGCCCATTAACTAAGAACGGCTCCCCACCTTTCGGATCCTTAATCTCAATTACCCCGTACGGAGTAACCTTAGTAACCACATAAGGACCGTTCCACTTACTTCTTAACTTACCCGCAAACAACTTTAACCTGGAGTTGAATAGCCACACACTTTGCCCCACTTCAAACGTCCTTCTACTAATTTGCTTGTCATGAAAAGCTTTCGTTTTCTCTTTGTAAATCTTTGAACTTTCATACGCCTCACGTCTAAGTTCCTCTAATGCTGTCAATTCCAACTTCCTTGCATTTCCTGCCTCATCTAAACTCATGTTCACCTGTTTAATAGCCCATTCTGCACGATGCTCAATTTCAACAGGTAAGTGACATGCCTTTCCATAAACAAGTCGGTAAGGTGAAGTACCAATAGGGGTTTTAAAAGCTGTCCGATAAGCCCAAAGCGCATCGTCTAGTCTTAAAAACCAATCTTTGCGATTAGGATTTACGGTTTTTTCCAAAATTCTTTTTAGTTCCCTATTAGATACCTCCACTTGCCCACTTGTTTGGGGATGGTAAGGCGTAGCAATTCGGTGATTTACCCCATAATCCCTTAAAACTTTAGCAAAGTAGGAGTTCTTAAAGTGTGAACCCCCATCACTAATTATGGCCTTAGGTACACCATGACGACAGAAAATGTTTTTCTTGACAAATTTAAGGACAACTTTGTGGTCATTTGTTCGTGTAGCCTCAGCCTCCACCCACTTGGAGACATAATCCATGGCTACCAAAATACATTCAAAACCAAAAGACGGGGGAAAAGGTCCCATAAAATCAATACCCCATACGTCAAAGATCTCACAAACCAAAATTGGGTTCATGGGCATTTCATTACGTTTATAAATTCCCCCCATTCTTTGACACCTAGCACAATTTTTGACATATTCAAATGCATCTTTAAAAATAGAAGGCCAAAAGAAACCTGAATCGAGTACTTTGCACCCGGTTTTCTTTACCCCATAGTGTCCTCCGCATGCAAAAGTATGACAATGTGCCAAAATGTCCTTATGCTCCTCTTCCGCCACGCATCTCCTAATGATTTGGTCGGGTCCAATTCGATAAAGAACCGGATCCTCCCAAATATAATGCTTAACCTGCGACAAAAAGTAATCCCTCTTTTGCTTGTTCCAATGTTCCGGTATCTTGTTAGTCACCAAATAATTAACAATATGAGCGAACCAAGGTACCTGCACAACACTAAACAAACATTCGTCCGGGAAATTCTCCTGGATCGGTTTAGTAGGGTCAAATGGTGGCGGGGGTATCCTAGATAAATGGTCAGCTACCACATTTTCTATACCCTTTTTATCCCGTATTTCTAAATCAAACTCCTGTAGCAACAATATCCACCTAATCAATCTAGATTTAGACTCTTTCTTCTCAAGCAAGTGCCTTAAAGCACTATGGTCCGAAAACACAACTACCTTAGACCCCCACAAATACGATCTAAACTTGTCTAAGGCAAACACAACTGCTAGCAACTCTTTCTCGGTGGTGGTGTAATTGATTTGGGCATCCGAGAACGTCTTACTAGCATAATAAATCACTACCGGCTTCCTATCAACTCTCTGTCCCAAAACAGCCCCTGCTGCATAATCACTAGCATCGCACATTATTTCAAAAGGTTTGGTCCAATCGGGTGACTGTAAGATGGGTGCTTCGGTCAACTTTCGCTTAAGGGTGTTAAAAGCTTCTTTACATTGGTCATCAAAGTCAAATGGTGCGTCCTTTAGTAGTAAATTACATAATGGCTTAGAAATGACACTAAAGTCCTTGATAAACCTACGATAAAAACCCGCGTGTCCCAAAAACGATCTTACCCCCTTAACATTTGTCGGGTAAGGTAGAGTAGAAATAAGTTGAACCTTTGCCCTATCGACCTCAAATCCCCGTTCAGACACAATATGTCCCAAAACCACCCCTTCCCTAACCATGAAGTGACTCTTTTCCCAACTAAGAACTAGGTTGGTTTCGGTACATCTTTTCAAAACTTTTTCTAACATACTCAAACATGACTCAAAAGATTTGCCAAAAATCGAAAAGTCATCCATAAAAATCTCTAACGACTCACCTATTAATTCAGAAAAAAATGCTCATCATACACCTTTGAAAAGTCGCGGGTGCATTACACAAACCAAAAGGCATACGCCTAAAGGCATAGGTTCCATATGGACAAGTAAAAGTCGTTTTCTCCTGGTCATTAGGATGAATAGGTATTTGATTATAACCCGAATACCCATCCAAGAAACAATAAAATTTCTGACCTGACAGTTTTTCGATGATCTGATCAATAAATGGCAAAGGAAAGTGATCCTTTGAAGTTGCAGCGTTTAGCTTCCGATAATCAATGCACACCCTCCAACCCGTCACGGGACGAGTTGTGATCTTTTCACCTTCCTCAGTCTCCATCACCGTTATTCCTGCTTTCTTCGGCACTGTTTGTGTGGGACTCACCCACTGAATGTCAGAGATAGGGAAGATTATCCCTGCATCCAACCACTTAAGAACTTCCTTTTTCACCACCTCCTGCATATTTGGGTTTAACCTGCGTTGTGTATCGCGAGCAGGTTTAACCTCAGGATCCGTGACTATCCTGTGCATACATACCGAAGGACTTATCCCTTTCAAATCAGCTATTGTCCACCCTATTGCAGCTTTGTACTTATGAAGAACTTCCATCAAAGCCTTTTCCTGCACACCTGTCAAATCTGAAGCAATAATAACTGGCAAAGTGCCGTTAGTTCCCAAAAACGCATATTTCAAATGAGACGGTAAGGGTTTTAACTCAAGAGTCGGTGGTGACTCTAGTGAAGGTCTCGTGTTAGTATCAATGGATTTAGGTAGTGGCTCATATTTATGAGTCCACGGTGGCAACCTAGAATCCATTGTACTTGCTACTGCTAATTCTACCGCTTTGACCTCTTCACACTCGACATCCTCTTCCTCACCTAAACAAAATATCTCTACTGGGTCGTCGGTTATTAGGTGAGAAGTATGCTTATCAACTAACTCATCAATCACATCTATCCTATAGCACTCATGGACATCCGGTGCACGAAGAGAATTAAAGATGTTAATCCTCATCTTGCGGTTACCGAAGTATATGTGGGTTGGGTATCTCTATTCCTAGTCTCAATATCCATAACAACAAAGTCTACCGGGTAATAGAAATCCTCCACTTTTACTATCACATCCTCTAGTATCCCCCTAGGCGTTTTAATTGATTGGTCCGCTAATTGGATAATTATGTCGGTTCGTTTCATTAGGCCCAATTCAAGTCGGTCAACTAGACAAAAAGGTAAAATGTTAATGCTAGCACCTAAGTCCAATAACGCCTTTTTAACATTCCCATTCCCTACTGTCACAGCTATCAATGGGGTTCCTGGATCTTTAAACTTAGGTGGAAGTGTACCCGAGACAACCGCACTTAGGTGCTCGGTTAACTCCACCTTCTTAGGCAAGTTTGCCCTTTGCTTTCTCTTTTGAGTGCAAAGGTCCTTCAAAAATTTAGCATAAGAAGGAACTTGCCTAATAGCATCAAGAAGGGGTAAATTTATTTTAACCTGCTGAAAAGTTTCCCACATATCCTCTTGTTGTGGTCCCTTCTTCCCATAAGGGAATTGGTTCGGGGACTCTAGGGCCTTGGGAAATGGGACGGTTTTTGATTCCGTCTCCACTTTCTCGGTCTCATTAACAGTTGGTTCGGTCAATTTCACCCCCTCCCCATTGTTATCACTTTTACTTACCTCATCCTCATCAAGAATAATAGGAGACTTACTTGACTCCGGTTGCTTTACCTCTGTTTCTCCAACTTTATTATCATACTTTTTCCCGCTTCTCAAGGTACCTACCATATTAACACTATGACCCTTTCCTTGCTCTTTGTGATTTGGATTCAAAACCGTGTAGCTTGGAATGGTTCCCGGTTCCCGATTACCCTTACTTTCCGCAACATTACCTATCTCCTTGGCCAAAGCACCAATCGACTTATTTTGTACCTCTATCATCTTTCGCATTTCGGATATGAACGCATCCATCTTAGCATCCGAGCTAGGTGGTTGGTTGGATGAAGTACTAGTTTGGTTTTGGTTGTGGTTCTGAGGTTGGTAATTGTTTTGGTTTCGGTTGTTAGGGTAAGGATTTTGATATTTTCGTTGGTAGTTGCCTTGATTCTGAAAATTACCCTGATTTTGGAAGGTATTTGGTGGCCTAAGTTGGTTCCCATGGTTAGCATTCAGCGCGTTGTTATTACTCCAACTAAAATTCGGATGATTTCTCCAACCTGGATTATATGTGTTAGAGTATGGATCAAACCGCCTTCCCTGAACCTCATTAACTTGCTCTTCCACCATTTGCTGATTTACTGGTGGAATCCCATTTCTGCATCCGTATGCATAATGAGAAGGATCTCCACAAATCTCACACACTTCATGTACCTGCGAAACATTACAAGCAAGACCCTGGTTTGGGCTGTTAAATATTAGCATTTTTAAGTCATCCAACTCTTGCTCTAAATTCCTAGATGAGCTTCCCGAGTCAGAAACATGGTTTACTCAGGAAGTACTAGGTTGCTTACGACTAACTGAAGCTTGGGTCTTTGACCCCTTGCTCAACTGTTCAAAGAAGGTCCACTCTTCCTCACTAGGTCGAGTTAAAAACGCCCCCCCACTAGCGGCCAAAAGAAACTGCCTGTTTTGGGAATCTAGACTATCATAGAAAACTTTAACCAATTCCCACCTAGGTATCTCATGATGTGGACAAGCCCTAAGTAACTCCTTCAGACGTTCATACGCTTCATGAAATAATTCACCTGGTAACTGTTTAAAGGATTTAATTTGCGTACGCATATCTGAAGTTTTACTTATGGGATAGAACTCTTCTAAAAACCGTTTTTTCATTTCCGCCCAAGTATTAATACTACGGGCGGGCAAGGAGAGAAACCATCTTTTTGCCTTTTCCTTAAGTGAGTAAGGAAATAATCGGAGACGTACCTCATCATCAGTGAAACCGTTTACCTGATTAGTAGCACAAATCTCGTTAAACTCCGTAATGTGTTCATATGGTTCCTCATTAGCCATACCTCGGTAGGTTGGCAAGATTGAAATAAGTTGAGGTCGGACCTCAAACCATCGGTTGTTTCCTCCTGCCTGTGCAGGATAAACAATGGGTGAATGATCCTCGAAATCACCCGGTTGGTAGTAGGTGTCTACTCCTCTTGGTCGGTCAGCCATATCGTCTCGTTGCTCAAAAACTTCCTCTTCAGTATCGGAATCTGACTTAGGAGAGTTTGGTGGAACAATCGTATGTGACTCTAACTGTGCTTGACTTGATGCTGAAGCCACTGTTGAACCTTTATGGATTCTTGAAGCTTTTCGATTAGCTTTTGCTGATTTCTCGATTTCCGGGTCTAAAGGTTTAAGATTTTTGTCTCCCAACCTCCGAGTTTGCATACACTAACCTGAAATGCAACAAAAACAATAACACCGAGCGTAAAACTGACAAAAATAAGAATAAACAAAACAATATTTTTGGATTTTGATTGGTTTTATGATTTTTATGGTTTTTATGGTTTAACAAGAAAGCAAATAAATAAGAGCTTGCAAATCAAGCGCACACCTCCCCGACAGCGGCGCCAAAATTTGATCGATGTCGAAGGGTCAATCAAAAATAGCCTAATTACTCTAACTTAGCTAGGGTAAGCAGGATTCGTTCCACGGGAAGTTATGGTCAACAAGCAAGCAATTTCCAGAGTTTGTTGTTTGTGATTAACTAACTTAACTATAAAACTACTTAGATTGATTACTACTTAAATTTAAACTTAAACAAAAGTGCAATTGAAAAGATTGAAATGTAAACAATGAGATTAAAGCCTTTATCCTTTCACAATCCCAATTTAGCATGCATTCATTCAAACAAGCATCATGTTTATCAATTGTTGATCAAATCTCATAGACAAGACTTCTTGAGTTCATTAATTCTATTATCTTGAGATTAAATTATGCAACCTAGACAAAGTGTCTTTATCCCTAATCTAATTAACACTAAGTTGGATCAAGAACACACTGTTAAATCACAATAATCTAACTTGCAATAACAAAGTATAGAACTTGCATTAATCAACAATCAACTTGATTCATAACATTATAATTCAAAAGTATTAAACATCACAAATCACATAATCTTGAATGAAATCATACATAACTCAATTGTTCATGGAAAGGATAAAGATTAGATTACTAGCCAAGCATGATGGTGGTGAGAATCAATAAAATCCTTGACGTTTGCATGATGATTGAACCTTGATCTTGACTTTAATCTTGAAAGAATGGTGATTTGAGTGAAGATTTTTGATGTTTTTAGGTGTTCTCTGCTGCAAAAACTGGTAGGGAAAAGTTGTTTTTCGTAACCCTAAAGACCTCCTTAAATAGGGGTTAAGAAATTCTATCCAAAAGCTAATTTTCGTTTTTCCCGGATTCTGGAATTTTGTACTGGCGTAATTTACGCCAGTCTTAGCGTAAATTACGCCTTTGTTATTTCTGCTCAGCGTATTTTTACGGCTCCAAGTGATTTCTGTTCTGAGAGGCATCTGTGTACTGGCGTAATTTACGCCAGATCAGGCGTAAATTACGCCTTTGTTAATTCAGCTGCTCCTGTTTTTGCTTCCAAATCATGTCCATCTTCCACTGTCTTTCACTCAAAACGCCATTTTTGCACGATCTTTTGCGCCAACACCTTTAATACCTGTAAACACATAAAACTCCATAAAAGTATCTCCTTGTTCACTTGCGTAACGTTAATTTTGCGTAATTAGTTAGAATTAATCGTGACAATTAAGGAACGATCAGGGTCTTCCTGTGCCTCTGCCGTATTAATATTGAAAACTCTTCCGCGGCCTTGTCCATTCGTGTTCTCCTGGTTCGGGCAATTTCTAATAATGTGGCCCGGTTTTCCACATTTATAACAAACTACATTGGCATAACTTGCTCCGACACTACTTGCTCCTCCATTACTCGTTCCGACACCATTTGTTCCTTTTGTTCTATTAACCCCTGGTCCGTAGACCTCACACTTCGCCGCGCTATGACCATTTCTTTTACACTTGTTGCAAAATTTGGTGCAGAACCCCGAGTGATACTTTTCACACCTTTGGCATAGCTGCTTCTGATTGTTGTTGTTGTTGCGGTTATTATTGTTGTTGGGATGATTGTTGTAGTTGCTGTTGTTGTTGTTGTTGTTGTTGTTGTTGTTGTTGTTGTTGTTGGGCCGTTTGTTGTAGTTGCGATTGATGTTGCGATTGTTGGGATAATTGTTGCGATTATTGTTGTAATTGCTGTTGTTGTTGTATTGGTGATTCTTATCACCGTTTTCCTCCCACTTTCTTTTGACTTGCTTCACATTGGCCTCTTCAGCAGTCTGTTCTTTAATTCTTTCTTCAATCTGGTTCACTAGTTTGTGAGCCATTCTACATGCCTGTTGTATGGAGGCGGGCTCGTGTGAACTTATATCTTCTTGGATTCTTTCTGGTAATCCTTTCACAAACGCGTCGATCTTCTCTTCCTCATCTTCGAATGCTCCCGGACACAATAGGCATAATTCTGTGAATCATCTTTCGTACGTGGTAATATCAAATCCTTGGGTTCGTAACCCTCTAAGTTCTATCTTGAGCTTATTGACCTCGGTTCTGGGACGGTATTTCTCGTTCATCAAGTGCTTGAATGCTGACCACGGTAGTGCGTACGCATCGTCTTGTCCCACTTGCTCTAGATAGGTATTCCACCATGTTAACGCAGAACCTGTGAAGGTATGCGTAGCGTACTTCACTTTGTCCTCTTCAGTACACTTACTTATGGCAAACACCGATTCGACCTTCTCGGTCCACCGTTTCAATCCGATCGGTCCTTCGGTTCCATCAAATTCCAAAGGTTTGCAGGCAGTGAATTCTTTGTAGGTGCATCCTACACAATTTCCTGTACTGCTAGATCCAAGGTTATTGTTGGTATGTAGCGCAGCCTGTACTTCGGCTATGTTTGAAGCTAGAAAAGTACGGAATTCCTCTTCATTCATATTCACGGTGTGTCGAGTAGTCGGTGCCATTTCCTTCAAAATAGTCAAATGGAACAAGTTAATCATACAGAATATTAAGAGTAGTTAATAGTATTTCGTAGCATTATATGAACTCATTTATAAAAGCTTTTTCTTCATATTAGCGTTTTATAAGTTTAAATTCGGGTAGTACCTACCCGTTAAGTTCATACTTAGTAGCTAATATACAATTCAACTACTACAATTCTATATGAAAAACTGATTATAATAATATTTCGCGTTCAAACTTTTACACAATATTTTACAAACTTACAATACCGCTTATTTTACATATAGCATAAAATATAGCACACAATAAATTTGATACAAGATGGTTGTGAAGATAATTCTAGCTAGTACACAAGTCGTTCAGCAAAGGCAATAAAGACACGTAATTCATACGTCCAGAACAAGTCATGCATTCTGGTTTTACTAGGATTACTTCCCATCCTTGGTCTTATGGAACATAACCGTTATGGCCGTTGATAAGACATCGTGTTGTAACGTCGTCAAAGGGACTAGGGTTACGTAATGTTCAACAGTCCCGTAACAATCTAAAAACCTCATTTCTTACCCCAATTACCGACTCCGTCACTTGTGGGAACATTTTGTTTAATAGTTGTAGCCCGATGTTCTTGTTCTCACTTTGGTGAGAAGCGAACATTACTAATCTGTAAGCATAACATGCTTCTTTATGTTGCATGTTAGCCGCTTTTTCTAAATCACGAAGTCCAATATTCGGATATATTGAGTCAAAATAATTTCTTAACCCATTGCGTAAAATAGCATTTGGGTTCCCCGCAATATATGCGTCAAAGTAAACACATCGTAACTTATGGATTTCCCAATGTGATATCCCCCATCTTTCGAACGAAAGCCTTTTATAAACCAAGGCATTCTTGGAACGTTCTTCGAATGTCTTACAAACTGATCTCGCCTTAAATAGTTGTGCCGAAGAATTCTGACCGACTCTAGACAAGATTTCATCAATCATGTCTCCGGGTAGGTCTCTTAAAATATTAGGTTGTCTATCCATTTTGTGTTTTTATACTGTAAAATAGACAAGAGTTAGATTCATAAAAAAAATACTTATTAATACAAGCAATTTTTACATATATCATAAACCATAAGCACACTATATTACATATATTACACCACACGAATACAACTATCTTATTCCGACTCGCTTGTTTCTTCTTCTTCGGTTTTGGTTCGTTTTGCCAAGTTTCTAGGGATATATGATGTTCCCCTAATACGAGCCGTCGTTTTCCACATTGGTTTAGAAAAACCTGGTGGTTTAGAGGTTCCCGGGTCATTGTTACAACTTAAGGACTTCGGGGGTTGACGATACATATAAAGTTCATCGGGGTTGGAATTAGATTTCTCTATTTTTATGCCCTTTCCCTTATTATTTTCTTTTGCCTTTTTAAATTCAGTTGGGGTAATTTCTATAACATCATCGGAATTCTCGTCGGAATCCGATTCATCGGAGAATTGGTAATCCTCCCAATATTTTGCTTCCTTGGCGGAAACACCATTGACCATAATTAACCTTGGTCGGTTGGTTGAGGATTTTCTTTTACTTAACCGTTTTATTATTTCCCCCACCGGTTCTATTTCTTCATCCGGTTCCGATTCTTCTTCCGGTTCCGACTCTTCTTCCGATTCCTCTTCGGGAACTTGTGAATCAGTCCACGAATCATTCCAATTTACATTTGACTCTTTATTATTATTAGGTGAGTCAATGGGACTTGTTCTAGAGGTAGACATCTATCACATAATATCAAACGCGTTAAGAGATTAATATATCACATAATATTCACATGTTAAAAATATATAGTTTCCAACAAAATTTGTTAAGCAATCATTTTTCAAGTAAACACGGTCGAAGTCCAGACTCACTAATGCATCCTAACAAACTCGATAAGACACACTAATGCAAAATTCTGGTTCTCTAAGACCAACGCTCTGATACCAACTGAAATGTCCCGTTCTTATTGATTAAAAACGTTCCATATTAATTGATTTCGTTGCGAGGTTTTGACCTCTATATGAGACGTTTTTCAAAGACTGTATTCATTTTAAAACAAACCATAACCTTTATTTCATCAATAAAGGTTTAAGAAGCTTTACGTAGATTATCAAATAATGATAATCTAAAATATCCTGTTTACACACGACCATTACATAATGGTTTACAATACAAATATGTTACAACAAAATAAGTTTCTTGAATGCAGTTTTTACACAATATCATACAAGCATGGACTCCAAATCTCGTCTTTATTTAAGTATGCGACAACGGAAGCTCTTAATAATCACCTGAGAATAAACATGCTTAAAACGTCAACAAAAATGTTGGTGAGTTATAGGTTTAACCTATATATATCAAATCATAATAATAGACCACAAGATTTCATATTTCAATACACATCCCATACATAGAGATAAAAATCATTCATATGGTGAACACCTGGTAACCGACATTAACAAGATGCATATATAAGAATATCCCCATCATTCCAGGACACCCTTCGGATATGATATAAATTTCGAAGTACTAAAGCATCTGGTACTTTGGATGGGGTTTGTTAGGCCCAATAGATCTATCTTTAGGATTCGCGTCAATTAGGGTGTCTGTTCCCTAATTCTTAGATTACCAGACTTAATAAAAAGGGGCATATTCGATTTCGATAATTCAACCATAGAATGTAGTTTCACGTACTTGTGTCTATTTTGTAAATCATTTATAAAACCTGCATGTATTCTCATCCCAAAAATATTAGATTTTAAAAGTGGGACTATAACTCACTTTCACAGATTTTTACTTCGTCGGGAAGTAAGACTTGGCCACTGGTTGATTCACGAACCTATAACAATATATACATATATATCAAAGTATGTTCAAAATATATTTACAACACTTTTAATATATTTTGATGTTTTAAGTTTATTAAGTCAGCTGTCCTCGTTAGTAACCTACAACTAGTTGTCCACATTTAGATGTACAGAAATAAATCGATAAATATTATCTTGAATCAATCCACGACCCAGTGTATATGTATCTCAGTATTGATCACAACTCAAACTATATATATTTTGGAATCAACCTCAACCCTGTATAGCTAACTCCAACATTCACATATAGAGTGTCTATGGTTGTTCCGAAATATATATAGATGTGTCGACATGATAGGTCAAAACATTGTATACGTGTCTATGGTATCTCAAGATTACATAATATACAATACAAGTTGATTAAGTTATGGTTGGAATAGATTTGTTACCAATTTTCACGTAGCTAAAATGAGAAAAATTATCCAATCTTGTTTTACCCATAACTTCTTCATTTTAAATCCGTTTTGAGTGAATCAAATTGCTATGGTTTCATATTTAACTCTATTTTATGAATCTAAATAGAGAAAGTATAGGTTTATAGTCAGAAAAATAAGTTACAAGTCGTTTTTGTAAAGGTAGTCATTTCAGTCGAAAGAACGACGTCTAGATGACCATTTTAGAAAACATACTTCCACTTTGAGTTTAACCATAATTTTTGGATATAGTTTCATGTTCATAATAAAAATCATTTTCTCAGAATAACAACTTTTAAATCAAAGTTTATCATAGTTTTTAATTAACTAACCCAAAACAGCCCGCGGTGTTACTACGACGGCGTAAATTCGGTTTTAAGGTGTTTTTCATGTCTCCAGGTTTTAAATCATTAAGTTAGCATATCATATAGATATAGAACATGTGTTTAGTTGATTTTAAAAGTCAAGTTATAAGGATTAACTTTTGTTTGCGAACAAGTTTAGAATTAACTAAACTATGTTCTAGTGATTACAAGTTTAAACCTTCGAATAAGATAGCTTTATATGTATGAATCGAATGATGTTATGAACATAATTACTACCTTAAGTTCCTTGGATAAACCTACTGGAAAAGAGAAAAATGGATCTAGCTTCAACGGATCCTTGGATGGCTCGAAGTTCTTGAAGCAGAATCATGACACGAAAACAAGTTCAAGTAAGATCATCACTTGAAATAAGATTGTTATAGTTATAGAAATTGAACCAAAGTTTGAATATGATTATTACCTTGTATTAGAATGATAACCTACTGTAAGAAACAAAGATTTCTTGAGGTTGGATGATCAAGATCATCACTTGAAATAAGATTGTTATAGTTATAGAAATTGAACCAAAGTTTGAATATGATTATTACCTTGTATTAGAATGATAACCTACTGTAAGAAACAAAGATTTCTTGAGGTTGGATGATCACCTTACAAGATTGGAAGTGAGCTAGCAAACTTGAAAGTATTCTTGATTTTATGTAACTAGAACTTGTAGAATATATGAAGAACACTTAGAACTTGAAGATAGAACTTGAGAGAGATCAATTAGATGAAGAAAATTGAAGAATTAAAGTGTTTGTAATTGTTTTTGGTCGTTGGTGTATGGATTAGATATAAAGGATATGTAATTTTGTTTTCATGTAAATAAGTCATGAATGATTACTCATATTTTTGTAATTTTATGAGATATTTCATGCTAGTTGCCAAATGATGGTTCCCACATGTGTTAGGTGACTCACATGGGCTGCTAAGAGCTGATCATTGGAGTGTATATACCAATAGTACATACATCTAAAAGCTGTGTATTGTACGAGTACGAATACGGGTGCATACGAGTAGAATTGTTGATGAAACTGAACGAGGATGTAATTGTAAGCATTTTTGTTAAGTAGAAGTATTTTGATAAGTGTATTGAAGTCTTTCAAAAGTGTATAAATACATATTAAAACACTACATGTATATACATTTTAACTGAGTCGTTAAGTCATCGTTAGTCGTTACATGTAAGTGTTGTTTTGAAACCTTTAGGTTAACGATCTTGTTAAATGTTGTTAACCCAATGTTTATAATATCAAATGAGATTTTAAATTATTATATTATCATGATATTATCATGTATGAATATCTCTTAATATGATATATATACATTAAATGTCTTTACAACGATAATCGTTACATATATGTCTCGTTTAAAAATCATTAAGTTAGTAGTCTTGTTTTTACATATGTAGTTCATTGTTAATATACTTAATGATATGTTTACTTATCATAGTATCATGTTAACTATATATATCCATATATATGTCATCATATAGTTTTTACAAGTTTTAACGTTCGTGAATCACCGGTCAACTTGGGTGGTCAATTGTCTATATGAAACATATTTCAATTAATCAAGTCTTAACAAGTTTGATTGCTTAACATGTTGGAAACATTTAATCATGTAAATATCAATCTCAATTAATATATATAAACATGGAAAAGTTCGGGTCACTACAATTACAACTTTCTTGCCAAAAATAGAAATGAGATTAGGAAAAAGATACATAAGTTGAGGCAACCACCTCAAGTACACACATACATCCACACACATGTAAAATTACTGTAAAAACACAATGCACCTCATTAAGCGGTCCTAACGAGACCCAAATTAAATAATCAGATAAGTTATGTGACCCTTGTCACAAAACGCATTCAACTAGTCAACAATGAATTCAAGGCTTGAATTGTTAATTATAGAAAACGGGAGGTATCAAAATACAAATGTTATCAATGAAGTTAATGAAACGGAAAAGTCATTTTCGACTCATCTTCTTCAATGTAACTGCAACTCAAATGTTCAAAATTTAAATCTTTTACATACTCATTATAACTTCAAGGTCTAATATACTTTACTAATTAGATAACTTTAATTTGAATTAAATCATCTGAAACATGGATTACTTGGTAGCGCTTGAACAAAACCCACCATAGATGTTAAAGTCCAGCCCAAATGACCGGTGGCATGGGCCACCGGTCCTCCTCACTTAGCTCTGCCATTGATTCTTCGGAGTGGAGTATAACGAGTTGCAATTAGATAGAGGTTATTTTTTCTCCTGCAGGCAGCTCCAAAAGTTTCACTCATGTCTAAGTCTTCGGGCTTCATTCCTCCAGGGAGTTTCCAGTCGAAATGATAGAGTAAATGAGATAGAATAATCTCAATGTTCGCTACACCAAACAAAATGCCTGGACACATCCTCCTTCCGGCCCCAAATGGAAGATACTCCAAATTGTTTCCTGAGAAATCAGTAGTACTATTCTCAAACCTCTCAGGTAGAAAACGATCTGCATCGTGCCAGTATTCGGGATCCCTTCCAAGAGCCCATGCATTAACAATGACTTTTGTTTTTGCGGGTATCACATATCCGTTGATCTCACAACTTTCCCTACATTCTCTAGGAAGCAATAAGGGTACAGGGGGATGCAATCTTAGAGTTTCCTTAATTACCAACTTTAGATACTTCAGATCTTGAAAATCAGTTTCTTGTACCGATGAATTTCTCTCAAAATTTTCTCGCACTTCTCTTTGTGCTTTTACAAACACTTCAGGGTTCCTTAGGATTTCAGACATGGCCCATTCTACTGTTGTTGAACAAGTATCAGTTCCGGCTATAAAAATATCCTGCACATACGACGATACAAAACATCTTTTAATTTGTTTAATTATGGTAACATATATAATTTACTGTAGGTGATTAATTATATAGAAATGTTTTGCATCTTTGTAAGGTGTTACTTTTGAGCTATGCGTTTTAGATCAACTTGCGGATGTCCCCTACACTATGTTAATTACAATCAATTTGTTTCCTTAAAAAAAAAAAAAAAAATAAAACACTGCAAGCAATTAAGCATGTTAAAGTAAAATAGAACTTGCGGGCATAGCCTAACGGTTCAACCCCATGTACTTTGTGTCATGGGATAGGGAGAGGTCATGGGTTTAATCCTTAGGGATGACATGATTTTCTTTAAACCAATTGAACACCAATAATGGTGGTATATATTGACCCTATAGGGAGGTTTTACCGGATTCGTTCACGGACCTCTACCCGGTACACTGCCCGAAAGGATGTGTTCCCGGGTACCGTCGATCGGGTTCGGGTTTCCGCCCGAACGTGTGTGTTACGTGCAAATGATGAGGGTCGTTGAAAGAAATGATCTACTCATGTTAAAAAAATCGCCGTTCAAAAAAAAAAAAAAAAAAAAAAAAAAAAAAACGGGTAAACAGATAACCTTTTGCATTGTTATCGCGTGTCCGTTTCCGACCCTTAATCCCTTACCACCCTTGGTGAAGTTTGAATGTGACAGCTCATTAAGCATAACAAAGAAAATTGTTTAATTCATAACTTGAAATCATACTTACAATTATCACAGCTTTAATGTTGTCTATCGAGATAGGAAACTCTAGATCGCCGCTATCTTTAAGTCTAAAAAGAATATCAAGCAAATCTTCCTTATCCGTATCTTCCTTGACCCATTTTGTACTTTTCTTATCTTTATTACGTTCGGCAATGATGTTATTAAGGATTTTGTCAAGATTTTGGTGGATTTTTGCAATCTTGGAGCTCATCCCTGTAATAATAGGCAGAAACTTATGAGAAGGAAACAAATCAGCTACATCAAATCCTCCAGATACATCGGTAAAATCTTGTAGCATCTGAATCAATAAGTCTTGATCTTTGGGTATCTTTGCAAAAGCAGCTTTAGAAGTTATTGTATTCGTTAACGTACTAATCTTTTCTGCAAGATTAATAGGTGATCCTGAGGACGACACAATCGATTCTATCATAAACTTGACTTCTTCCTTTCGAATATAAGAAAATGATCGAACTTTCTTGGCACTAAGAAGTTCTAAGGTGCAGATTTTTCGGAGCTGTCTCCAATAATTACCATACGGTGAAAATCCGATGTCACTGTTATTGTACAAAATGATCTTACCAGCTAGAATTTCAGGCCTGCTTGCAAATGCAAGATCGTTATTTACCATGATTTCTTTGGCCACTTGAGGTGATGAAACAATCAATGCAGAAGCTTCACCAAGTTGAAGATGCATTAACGGACCGTGTTTTCGAGCCAGGTTTCTAAGGACAACATGTGGTGGTTGTCGACTCACCATCGAAAATATGTTTCCAACAAGCGGTATCTTCCATGGACCCGGTGGTGGGAACTTTGGATTTGAATTTGGTTTTTTGATTATATTTAGTAGCTTCATCAGAATATTTATAGTTATAGTTACAATAATAAATAGGAGCGAAAACGAGATTTTGAACTCCATTAGAGAAAAACAGAGAGATAGATGAAATTGCTTTGCCTTGTAATCTTGTTAAAGATATGGCGTATTTTTATAAGCAAAACATCATCATGGGATTCCTTTTCTTTCTTTTTTTTCTTCTTTTTTTTTTTTTTTTTTTGTTCTCTTAGTATTCAGTGTCATACTGAATTAAAAAAGCATCAATTGTGTAATATATCATTTTAGGCAAACAAAGTGCCGTATCTTTAATATTTATTTAAAAGGCCGGGTTATTAGTGTACCTTACATCAAAACAATTTATTTGTTATGGATGGACCATGTCTACTGATGGGATATTCTTAGTGAGTACGGCAACATTCAGTTGAGTAGATTCTGACATCGCATTTGGGTCAGCGACTCCTAACCTTCGTTCAAAAAAATCACTTATAGATGCAAATATACTTGATATAAGTAACACTCCTAGTTGCTGGATTAACTTCATTCCCAGGAAGCTCAATGTTTTCAAGTGGCGTTTTATAAAGGATAAACTTTCACATAGATTCAACCTTTCGTCTAGGGGGCATCGAATTGGAGAGTGTTATGTGCACCAGTTGTTAGGATATTAGGACCCAAAACAACACAAGTGATTCTACAAGATCACTTGTCGAGTAGTGGTACTAACAAGATCACTCAACCCACTTAATGAACGAAAGAATATAAATGTGAAAATGTAAATCGACACAAGAGATAACGTGGTTATATGCAATCGTTGTGATTGCTTTAGTCCACGGACCAACTAGAGATTGTATATTTACTGAATATTTGAGAGTGGTGTGTTACAATTGCATACAATGATTTCTATATATAGGAGAAAATAAGAACACCATGACAACTAGCTAGGAATCTTCATCATGACAAGTAATCATCTTGTTTACCAACTAGCCATGCTTTCCACCTTGTAATGGCATAATCACAGCCCTAATTTTAGGTGTAAAGTATCCAACTTTGCACCAAAAGTGAAAGGTAGACAAAGCATGCTCGTATACCACTTGTGCAAGTTGCCAAATTGCTGCCAGAAAGGTGATGCGCCGCATTTGAAAGTGATGCGCCACATCACTTTGCCTTTCCATGTTTACAGATTCAAAACGCGACTACAGATTCAAGTTCCAGCTCTCGATGCGCAGCATCTAGATCATGATGCGCCGCATCTCTGCCCTTTGATGCGCCATATCAGCTTGAAACGCTGCATCCAAAACCTTCGGCATAAAATGCTTGATGAATGCGCCGCATCCCTCCCATGATGCGCCACATCGAACACCTGGACCTGTTTTCTTGTTGTTTAAACGTCTCCACACTCCAACAATCTCCCACTTGGAGACTTTGAACAAAACTCCATTCATATCAATGATTTTAACCAAGAACATTAAACCACCTTCGATTACCGCCAAATACCATTTGGAACACGCACGCTCAACACATACTTCGGATGAGTAGACTTTCGATAAAAGGTCTTAAATACTACTTGTTAAACTTGTAACACCATTCACATCTCTAGTTGGGGTCTTCTCTCATTAATTCATGAGAAGACCAATTGAGGTAATGCAAAACCTCAATTTCTCCATCGTAACCACCTTAGTAAACATATCGGCAGGATTCTTCCTACCAAGGATTTTCTCCAAGAATAAAGTGCCATCATTTATATGTTGTCGAATAAAATGATACCTTATCTTGATGTGTTTCGTACGACTATGAAACACCAGATTCTTCCCAAGATGAACCGCACTTTGATTATCACAATACAAGACGCAATAGTCTTGTCTTTTACCCAACTCGCCTAAGAAGTTCTTCAACCACACTAGCTCTTTAGAAGCTTCCGCAATAGCCATGTATTTGGCTTCGGTGGTTGACAAAGCAACACTCTTTTGTAATCGAGATAACCAACTAATCGCCGTCTTCCCCATTGTGAAAACATAACCCGTAGTGCTTTTCCCCGAATCATCACATCCGCCCAAATCAGCATCTGCATAACCTCTAAGTATGAGATTGTTCTTAGAGAAACACAATCCCATATTAGAAGTACCTTTCAAATAACGAAGCAACCATTTGACCGCTTTCCAATGCTCTTTCCCCGGATTAGACATATAACGACTTACAACTCCCACTGCTTGAGCAATATCGGGTCTTGTACAAACCATGGCATACATAATACTACCTACGGCCGATGCATATGGAAATTTTCCATATCCATTTTGTCTTTTACCGTCTTTGGTGATTGACTTTTCGATAACTTAATCGTGCTACCCAAAGGCATAGAATGAGCCTTTGAATTCTCCATATTGAACCTCTCTACTACTTTCTCAATATATTTGGATTGAGACAAGTATATAGTACCTTTCACATGATCACGCACAATACTCATGCCAAGTATTTGCCTAGCACCACCAAGATCTTTCATCTCGAATTCACGGGAAAGTAATCCCTTCAACTTGTTAATTTCGGACATGTTGGAACCTGCAAATAACATGTCATCAACATACAACAATAAGATTATATAAGAAGACTTGAGTTTCTTCAAATAGTAACAGTGATCCGCTTCACATCTTAAGAAACCAATCTTCTTAATAAAATCATCAAACTTCAAGTACCATTGTCGAGGTGCTTGCTTCAATCCATACAAACTTTTCTTTAGCTTACAAACCCACTTCTCTTTACCCTTTACCTCAAAGCCCTCGGGTTGCCTCATGTAGATCTCTTCAACAAGATCACCATGTAAGAATGCTGTTTTTACATCTAGTTGCTCAAGATGTAAGTCTTCGGATGCAACCATAGAAAGTACCAAACGGATAGTAGTCATTTTAACTACCGGTGAAAATATCTCTTTGTAGTCAACCCCCTCCTTTTGTTGAAAGCCTTTGACTACCAAACAAGCCTTGTACCTTTTCTTGCCATCCGACTCATTCTTGATTCGATACACCCATTTGTTTTGCAACGCCCTTTTATCATGAGGTAACTTCACTAGTGACCAAGTTTTATTCTTTTCAAGTGACCCCATCTCTTCTTTCATGGAAAGCTCCCATTGTATGGATTCTTTTGTCTTCCTTGCCTCAAAGTAACTTTTGGGTTCACCATTCTCGGTATAGAGCAAGTAGTTTGCTGATGGAGAATACCTAGGATTAGGTTTGGGCACTCTACTCGAGCGTCTTGGTGTAGGAGTAACCGGAATGGTTGGACCGGTTTCATTTGTATCCTCCTTATCACTAGAACTCGCACTATGTTCGTAATCATCACCGCTTTCCGAACTATCTCCGTCATTAGTATTTCCCGACACCTCACCGTCATTCGGCAATTCATTGTTTCCCAAACTCTCACTAGAACCTGCTAGATCATCAATAGAAACATCGTCAAAAGTAACTTGACTCGGTTTAGGACTCCCCGTTTCTGTTTTGCCATAGACCAAATCTTCATCAAAAGTAATATCTCGCGAACGGATTACTTTTCTAGCCTCGTTATCCCAACAACGATAACCCATTTCATCCGACCTGTAGCCTATGAAAATACACTTCTTTGACTTAGCTTCAAGCTTGTCTTTATCCGCATCTTTGGTCTTCACATATGTATTACACCCAAAGATCCTAAGGTGGCCATAACTCACCTTCTTACCTTGCCATTCTTCCTCGGGAATTCGGAAACCCAACGGTGTTGAGGGTCCCCTATTTATCAAATAAGCCACCGTGTTAACCGCATCCGCCCAAAACATTTTAGGCAAACCGGTATGTAGTCTCATACTCTTAGCCCTTTCATTTAACATACGATTCATACGTTCGGCGACCCCATTGTGTTGCGGTGTCTCCGGTACCGTTTTCAACATTCTAATACTGAGCTTTGCACAATGGTCTTTAAACTCAAGACTACCATATTCCCCTCCATTATCCGACTTCAAGCACTTGACCTTCAAGTTAGTCTCATTTTCTACCATAGCTTTCCACTTCACAAAAGTATTAAATACATCGAATTTAGCTTTAAGAAAATAAACTCATACCTTTCGAGTGGAGTCGTCAATGAAGGTGACATAATAGCAAGAACCTCCATGTGATTCTACATTGGTTGGACCAAACACATCCGTATGAACGAGCTCCAATTTCTCCAACTTAGGTGCATTCCCCGATTTCCCAAAAGTTGTAACATCCCGCGTTTTTCCGTTAAATTTATTTTAACACCGTTTTTTTTTAGATAATATCTTTCGTTATCTAAATTCGTATCTTTCGTCAACTAACGTTCTTAATATTTCCGTTATTGGATTATAACATCTACCATTACTCTCTCGTGTTTAAAATAATTCGTTGGTTAATTTCTGCACCCGATTACAAACTTGAGGGACTAATCCCGTCTTTTGGCCAAACTTGGCCAACTAGTCACCACCTCCCACCATTCTCCTCCATTCATTATTTTCTTTTCTTTTTCCATTTTTCTCTAATACTTTCACAAATCCTCTCAAACTCCATTTCAAGAATTCATCATCTAATTTCGGATTTGGAGGCTAACATCAAAACAAATTACATAATTGGAATCCTCTCTTCATCCTCTACAATTTGATACCAATTTCATCTCATTTGGGTAACTTTCTAAAATCACTAGATTTTGTGTTCTTGATATTTTTGAATTATAAAAGTGTTAATTAGTGTCAATGGCTCGTGTATAACATGAATATATGTTTTGTTTGTTCGATTTGTTGATTTGAGTAACTAGTTTGAACACTTGAAAATGGGTTTGCTTAATCTTTGATTTTGGAAGATTAAATGTTGTTAAATTGTTAAAGTTCATGTTTTAATTATGTTACTAGTATCACTAGCTTCGTTTTGATGCGTAGGTTGATTAAGAAAACTTCAAATACATGATTTGTGATTTTTGTGAATTTTGATTAGGGTTTGATGAACTTGAAATGAACTTTTGATACTTTGGATGCCATGAAATATTGTTAGTAAGTGTTTAGTTGTATTGCATGAGTAATTACCTTCGAAACGGCATATCATATGTGTGGATTGGATTCCCGAATCATGTAATGCATTTCAAGAACTTGAAACTTTAAAAATGGACCTTGAATGACCACTTGGCGAGAAATCGGTTATTGTAAATGATGTTTTCGCTTGATGAAAAGTAGTTAGTTGTGTTCCTTGTCAAAAGAGCTTTCCAACGATATAAGATACATGCTTTGGTTGTTTGCGGGTCATAAATGGTGATCGTTTGAAGTTAGGTTCATGCATAAAACTTAAAAACTGTCAGATTTCTCTGCACAGGTAATGGCGCGGCGCGCCATATACCCGCGCGGCGCGCCAAAGTAGGCTGTCCAACTTTGTCCATTTTTGGAAAATGTTTGCTATGCTATGCACCTCCGATTCACATGAGACTTGTTCTAACATGCTTATACATGAATAAAAACCTCAGGAAAATAGTTCGGGACCCGACCCAAACGTGTTGACTTTTTCGTTGACTTTGACCAAAGTTTGACTTTTTATCAAACTTAACCAAATGATTACGCAATCTTTCTAACATGATTCTTTACTTGTATCTTGCATGAAACTTGACAATTTGATTCACATGCTTTATAATCGAGTCGTAACGAGCCATATGACTAATTGAACATCTTTGACCTATCGTGTTTACCGTTATTGATACAACCCTATTTGTTTAGGTCAAGACTAGCGTTGTACTTGGTACATTACTTGTTGAAGTGTCTTTGTACTCTTGCACTCAAGGTGAGATCATAGTTCCACTTTTACTTTTTTTGAACTTATATTTGGGATGAGAAAACATAAACGTTTCTTTTTAACTAAGTGAATACAAGTACAGGAAAACAAACATTCTACATACGAGTTTAGAACGAAATCCTCAATTCGATTATCATTAGTTACACTTGCAGGGTGTAAGTGTAGGCGTGAACTTATGTTGTATGGCCATATGGGTTTGACAAACCCTCATCTCGGACGGTTCGCTACCGTCTATGGATGAAATATATTTTCGAGAAACAGTGTTGTTCTAGCACTATTATGATGGGGTTCAACGGACGGAATGTTAAGCCTTGATAATTGGGTGCTCGTGAATATTAACTTTTAGAATGTACTATTATTTTATCAATGTTGCAAATCTTGTGGTTCGACTTACTTTTGCTCACTTACTTTTACTCACTTACTTACTTAAACCTATGATTTCACCAACGTTTTCGTTGACAGATTTCTATGTTTTTCTCAGGTCTTTGAACGATATGTGAAACATGCTTCCGCTCATTATTTGATACTTGCATTGGATGTCGAGTATACATGCATTTCATGGAGCGTCTTTTGACTTTCTTTAAAACTGTGTCGCATAGGTTTCACATGTAACTATAACCTTGTAACGAAACTTTTGGATGAACAACTCTTGTAAACTTTGAAATAATCTTTTTTTTTTTAAAGGATTGCGACATATCTTTGGTCAAACGTCACGTTAAAGACCTATGACCACGCAATGGGACCTAAGTAGTCGACGCCGTCAATTGACGATTTGTCGGGGTCGCTACAAGTGGTATCAGAGCTTTGGTTGTAGGGATTTAGAGTTCATTGGTGTCAACCCCGAGTCATAGGGTACATTAGTGAATCTAGACTACAACCGGCATATAGACTTGAAGTAGGAATTACTTGACTACTTGTGCATTTATACTCGAACTCTTCTATCATATCTAACTCATATTCGATCTTGATCTTACGTTGATAAATTTTGTTGACGCGCCACCTTGACCTTATGAAGTAATGTTAAATGCACATGTGAATCAGGGTAATATAATTTCTGGGATTATATTACGGTGATTCACATGGACGTTCCGACATTATGACATAAAGAATTTAAGGCGAGTCAAGAAAAAATTTTCTCTCTATCCTTATTCCATATCACGGTGAGTATTGTTGAGAATACTAATCAACGATATTCTTGTGTCATGAAAGAACAATGGCTCACCAAGGTCAACACAATACTCCTCTCGAAACACTAGAACAAGCTCTTCAACGAATGATAACCACTGCCGTGGGTGCGGCCGTGGCCGATCACTTTTCCAACAACAATCGTGGGGCCAGTAATTCAAACGAAGGTTGCTCCTACAAAAACTTTATGAAGTACAATCCTCCCACTTTCGATGGAACCGGGGGACCGGTTGCTCTCACCCGATGGTTTGATTAAACAGAATCCGTTTTTAGCATAAGCGGTTGTCGAGACTGAGATAAGGTCAAATTCTCCACCCTCACTTTCACCGGTGTTGCTCTCTCATGGTGGAACACGCATGTAAAATCGGTAGGTATCGATGAAGCCCACACACTCTCTTGGACCGAATTAAGAGAAAGAATGATCACCGAATACTTCCCGCGCGACGAGACTCGAAGGCTCGAACAAGGGCTAAGAAATTTAAAAACGGTCGGGAATGACCTCGAAGCTTATAATCAACGGTTTACCGAACTAGTCTTAATGTGTCCAAATCTCATGACTCCCGAGTCCCTAAGAGTTGAACTTTACATGGATGGCCTCCCTAAGAGCATTCAACACGGGGTAATGTCATCCAAACCCACTAACCTACAAGAGGCTTTAGCGATGGCCCGCCAATCTATAAAAACGGTGAATGAAATTGAAGCGCCGGCACCAACGGCCGAGGACCAACCGGGTAACAACAAAAGAAAATGGGAAGCCTCTCCATCAAGCAACCACAACCACAACAACTTCGCCAAGAAGCCTTTCACCCCCGGTGGCAAGAAGGGGTGTGCCGGAAACCTACCTTATTGTAACAAGTGCCACAAACATCATTTGGGCGAATGTGGTAAACCATTTTGCATCAGGTGTCAAAGAAGTGGCCATGTGGCCCATATTTGTAAAAGTGCCGCCCCCGTTGCTGAAAAGGGGCCCAATGTACCAAAAACAAGTGTTTGTTTCGAATGTGGCCAACCGGGTCATTTTAGGAATGCATGTCCAACGAAGAAACCAACCCCAACACACGCCGTTGAACTTTCAATATCGACACCTAGGATGCCCAAGACGATGATAGACTAGTCACGGGTACGTTTCTTCACAACAACCCGCATATTTCATACTTATTCGATTCGGTTACCGTTAGACATTTTATAACCAAGGCTTTGACTCGTACTCTTTGCACTCCACCTTTTTCCTTTAGATATTACTTAGGCAATTCAAGTGACCAACGGAAAATATTGTGTACCTATAAATTTTATCGGAGGATATACGTTAATCTTATTGGGTGGATAATTTGAATTGTGACTTGACACCTATAGAACTAAGGAGCTCAAAACCTATTCGTTAAGGAGAAAAGTTTCCCTACAATTATGTATAGATCATTGGAACTAAGTAACTTTCGGTTGAAAACCGATACCCTTATCCTCGTATCCATGACCTCCTGATTATTTACATGAATCTTGCGTATATTCCAAACCGACCTCTGTTCCGATTATCATCAATTGAGAGATCATGGAGAAGATGTCTCCTAACCCGCTTTCAGAACTCGCTACGATAGTTATAAATTTCTTTTAGTACCGTTCGATTATCTAGGCCTCCGCCCGTATTCATAGGCCTCCTGAACCGCGTTTGTAAACTTATCTAGATGAATCCGTTATCGTATTTATAGATGATGTCTAAACCTATTCAAGTAAAGAAGAAAATGAACGACATCTCCGTCTTACGCTCGAACTCTTGAGAAAAGAGCAATTCTATGCCGAATTCTCCAAGTAAGAATTTTGGTTAAACGAAGTCCAATTTTTAGACCATGTTGTTAGTGGTCAAAGTATTTCAATACATCTCACAATTAGAACCACACGTAATCGGGAAACCCTCACGACTCAGACTTGTATTCGTAAAATCTTAGATCTCGCCGGTTATTACTGAAGATTCATTTCCAACTTTTCTCGTGTTGCACGACCTTTAAACTCGTTAACTCACTGAGGGAAAAATTTAAACCTCTCCGTGTCCGAACTCTGAACATGATCTTTCACACAAGCCTTGCTAGCTAAATTCGTTTAGCACACTGGAACTCAAATATGGAAATATTTCTACTTAAACGCCCGAAAGGCATACTCTCTCGACTCGAAATCAAGGAAACTGAAATTCGTTAATTTGCTCAAAAAATTTGAATACTTAATCATGGACTCGATCAACTTTCTCATCAACACGTGCCACGTTACATAGCTCTGTTATTTCACCATTTTCCGCCTGATATTACTGGAACTTGAGATAACACCCAATCCAAGGATACTTCACTCATCTTTGACCTATCATACAACTACGTGTGCTATCTCGTTATCCCACCAAGCCTCAACATTCGACCACTAAGTGCGCGACATGGCTACCTCAGGATGTGAGCTCATCCTATTCTAAGTTCTCATTCCACTCCTGTCCTTTCGCTTGTACTTTTGTATAAGGAAACCTTTTATATACTTTCTCAATGGAGAGAGAGACTCATCATGTATTACTAGTATTCACCACGAGGGTGAATAGCCCTGACAAACGTTCTCTGTAGCCGATAAGGAACTTGTTCCAACGAACGTTTTCGAACCCTAACTAACTTGTTCAAACATATCTTAAGAAATTCTATTCCAACATGGTGTACCATTTTCGATTATCTCAGATCACAATACTCGTTTCACTTTTAGTGTTACAAGAAGCCTTAGGAACACGTTTAAACATGGGTACCACGTACAATTCGCAAAATGACGGAACAAGAAAACGTACGACTCAAATCTTGGAAAGACATGTTACAAACTGGTATTGTTACCTTTAGTAGTTCCTCTTACAACGACAGTTACCATTCGTGTATTAACGCTGCACTTCCGAAACCCTATATGACCGCAAATGTCATACCCCTATTCGTTGGACCAAAGCATGTGGCAAGCAAATCACCGAATCCGAACTCATTCAAGAAATAACAGTTGAGATCGTTCAAGTCCGAGAAGGACTCAAGACGACCTGTAGTCGCCAAAAGGGCTATACGGATATTCGACATAAACCTCTCGAATCCCAAGTCAGTAACCGTGTAATATTGAGAACCCGCACCTTGGGAAGGTGTTTCGGAAATCGGGGAAAGTTGAAACCGCGATATATTAATCCTTTTGAAACCTTGGGGCGTATTGGAACCGCTCCTACCGTTTAGGTCTCCTGACTCAATTAAAATTTCCGTTTACCTTACGTTTCATGTAACAAACTTAGAGACGTGCCCTGCGGAACAGGGACGTGTTATCCTTCTAGATAAACCTACTATTGATGACAAACTCCCCTCCATGGGAAAATCGGTTGTTATGGTGAAACCCCGACTATCCAAATTCGTGGAAATGCCCAAGGACATATCTTCACTTATTCATATCATTGGCAACGCAAGGTCTCGAGGAAGAGACATCGACTATTACTTTCAACTAAATTTCGGGACGAAATTTCTTTTAAGGTGTGGGTAATGTAACATCCCGCGTTTTTCCGTTAAATTTATTTTAACACCGTTTTTTTAGATAATATCTTTCGTTATCTAAATTCGTATCTTTCGTCAACTAACGTTCTTAATATTTTCGTTATTGGATTATAACATCTACCGTTACTCTCTCGTGTTTAAAATAATTCGTTGGTTAATTTCCGCACCCGATTACAAACTTGAGGGACTAATCCCGTCTTTTGGCCAAACTTGGCCAACTAGTCACCACCTCCCACCATTCTCCTCCATTCATTATTTTCTTTTCTTTTTTCATTTTTCTCTAATACTTTCACAAATCCTCTCAAACTCCATTTCAAGAATTCATCATCTAATTTCGGATTTGGAGGCTAACATCAAAACAAATTACATAATTGGAATCCTCTCTTCATCCTCTACAATTTGATACAAATTTCATCTCATTTGGGTAACTTTCTAAACTCACTAGATTTTGTGTTCTTGATGTTTTTGAATTATAAAAGTGTTAATTAGTGTCAATGGCTCGTGTATAACATGAATATATATTTTGTTTGTTCGATTTGTTGATTTGAGTAACTAGTTTGAACACTTGAAAATGGGTTTGCTTAATCTTTGATTTTGGAAGATTAAATGTTGTTAAATTGTTAAAGTTCATGTTTTAATTGTGTTACTAGTATCACTAGCTTCGTTTTGATGCGTAGGTTGATTAAGAAAACTTCAAATACATGATTTGTGATTTTTGTGAATTTTGATTAGGGTTTGATGAACTTGAAATGAACTTTTGATACTTTGGATGCCATGAAATATTGTTAGTAAGTGTTTAGTTGTATTGCATGAGTAATTACCTTAGAAACGGCATATCATATGTGTGGATTGGATTCCCGAATCATGTAATGCATTTCAAGAACTTGAAACTTTGAAAATGGACCTTGAATGACCACTTGGCGAGAAATCGGTTATTGTAAATGATGTTTTCGCTTGATGAAAAGTAGTTAGTTGTGTTCCTTGTCAAAAGAGCTTTCCAATGATATAAGATACATGCTTTGGTTGTTTGCGGGTCATAAATGGTGATCGTTTGAAGTTAGGTTCGTGCATAAAACTTAAAAACTGCCAGATTTCTCTGCACAGGTAATGGCGCGGCGCGCCATATACCCGCGCTGCGCGCCAAAGTAGGCTGTCCAACTTTGTCCATTTTTGGAAAATGTTTGCTATGCTACGCACCTCCGATTCACATGAGACTTGTTCTAACATGCTTATACATGAATAAAAACCTCAGAAAAATAGTTCGGGACCCGACCCGAACGTGTTGACTTTTTCGTTGACTTTGACCTACCAAAGTTTGACTTTTTATCAAACTTAACCAAATGATTACGCAATCTTTCTAACATGATTCTTTACTTGTATCTTGCATGAAACTTGACAATTTGATTCACATGCTTTATAATCGAGTCATAACGAGCCATATGACTAATTGAACATCTTTGACCTATCGTGTTTACCGTTATTGATACAACCCTATTTGTTTAGGTCAAGACTAGCGTTGTACTTGGTACGTTACTTGTTGAAGTGTCTTTGTACTCTTGCACTCAAGGTGAGATCATAGTCCCACTTTTACTTTTTTTGAACTTATATTTGGGATGAGAAAACATAAACGTTTCTTTTTAACTAAGTGAATACAAGTACATGAAAACAAACATTCTACATACGAGTTTAGAACGAAATCCTCAATTCGATTATCATTAGTTACACTTGCAGTGTGTAAGTGTGGGCGTGAACTTATGTTGTATGGCCATATGGGTTTGACAAACCCTCATCTCGGACGGTTCGCTACCGTCTATGGATGAAATATATTTTCGAGAAACAGTGTTGTTCTAGCACTATTATGATGGGGTTCAACGGACAGAATGTTAAGCCTTGATAATTGGGTGCTCGTGAATATTAACTTTTAGAATGTACTATTATTTTATCAATGTTGCAAATCTTGTGGTTCGACTTACTTTTGCTCACTTACTTTTACTCACTTACTTACTTAAACCTATGATTTCACCAACGTTTTCGTTGACAGATTTCTATGTTTTTCTCAGGTCTTTGAACGATATGTGAAACATGCTTCCGCTCATTATTTGATACTTGCATTGGATGTCGAGTATACATGCATTTCATGGAGCGTCTTTTGACTTTCTTTAAAACTGTGTCGCATAGGTTTCACATGTAACTATAACCTTGTAACGAAACTTTTGGATGAACAACTCTTGTAAACTTTGAAATAATCTTTTTTTTTTTTTTGAAAGGATTGCGACATATCTTTGGTCAAACGTCACGTTAAAGACCTATGACCACGCAACGGGACCTAAGTAGTCGACGCCGTCAATTGACGATTTGTCGGGGTCGCTACAAAAGTCACCTTCTTTTGCTTTCCATATACACATGGTTCGCAAAACCCAAGTTCTACCTTCTTCAAATCCGGAATTCTCCCACTCGAAACAAGCATCTTCATACCCTTCTCACTCATATGCCCGAGTCTTCGGTGCCATAGAGTTGATTCAGACTCAACATTAACCGTAGCAATCACTGTGTCTTCATCAAACACTTCAACCATATAAAGAGTTCCACTTTTATGTCCATGAGCCACTACACAACTACCTTTAACCACCTTCCATTGGTGGATTTCAAAAGTAACCGCGTTACCTTCATCATCTAATTGACCAACCGAAATAAGTTTCCTTTTTAATTTATGAATGTACCTTACGTTTTTCAAGGTCCAATTAGAGCCAAGAGTAGTCTTCAAAACAACATCTCCAATGCCCTCTATATTGAGTTGTTTGTTGTCGGCCAATCTCAACTTGCCTTGATATGATCGAAAATTCTTCATCATGCTTTTGACATGAGTAGCATGAAATGAAGCTCCCGAATCCAAAATTCAAGACTCCATAGAATTTTCAACACTACACATAAGTGCATCATCACTATCTTCCGCGGTCAAGTTCACACCTTTCGTCAGATCATTTTTACAATTCCTTTGAAAGTGCCCTTTTTGATTGCAACCCCAACAAACGACTTCACTTCTATCCTTCGATGGATACCTCTTCTTAGACTTCTTTCTACCCTTCTTCTCACCGCGTTCAAATTTCCTACCATGGTTATCGGTACTTAACAAACAACCGGATGTCGATTCTCCCGAGTTTCTCCTATAAGTATCTTCATCAAGAATCAAGTCCCTTATTCCTTCAAACGCTAGCTTAGTAGTTCACGTAGAGCTACTAACCGCGGTAACCGTACCCGATGTGACGACCCGGAAATTTCTGAACAAATTTAAACTTTATCTTTATATGTTTCCAACACGATAAGCAAAGTCTGTAATATTGAGTCTCGAAAACTTTGGAACTATGTTCATATGTTTAATTACCCTTCGACTATTCCCAACGATTCACGAACAAGTATATTTAGTTTGATGTGCATATATAACTATATAAATATAGTTATATTAATTGAAAAACGTTAACAAAGTATTAGATGTATAATACTTTACATATTTGTTTCAATATATGTTTAATATATTTATCGACGGAATTAAAAGATAATATATAATGATTGAATTATCAGATGCATTGTGATATGATTACGGGTCTCTATTGTGAGGTCCACTGTGATTTATGAAATCTTTGCTTTTTAACAATATTCGGAAGAATTGGTAAAGTGATCTTCTAGTGAGAACAAAGTGTCAATTAACGAGAGTTAGACAAAAGTTAGTGGAGATTCCTGTTTAATTTCCAATACATGCTTTATAACAGTTAACTCGTGACTTTTGATAAGGTAATCATTTAACTTTCATATTATTTAATGTAAAGGTGAAATTATGAAATGTAGATAATTTAGAAGATGGATATTGACAAGTTAACCAAATTAACGTGTTACATTAAAATAATTTCATACAATTATTTATTCGTTGGACTTTAACCTTTAATTCACGAACAACCATGTGTTAATGAACTTGTGTATAAATATATATATACAATAAATTGGAATATTAATTTTAGCATTTAATATATAAATAACTTGCAACGTGTATTAAAAACGTGTTTATAAATGTTGAATATATATATATGATTTCTATACCTAATTAATAATATATGTATATTGTTATATATAAAATATATAAAAAAAATTAAATAATCAATATATGTTATTATATATGTATTACATAGTTAATAATATGTAATATCAACATATTAAACTTACTCACTTAAAATATAATATTATTACTTTTATTAGTAATAGATATAAAACTTGTTATGTAAAATTTTTATTATTATTAATATTATTATTAATAATAATATTAATATTATTATAATTAGTATTATTAATAATATTATTATCAATTTTATTATTATTATGATAATTAATATATCATTATTACTTATTAATATTATTTACTAATTTATTGAATTCACTGATTAAAAACTAAGAATATTATCTAAAAACATTTTTATTAGTAATCTTAACATATTAAAATATTTAATAAATTTATTAATTATTAATATTAATCTTAATTTATATAATACAGATATTTACGCGTTATTTATGCATACCATTATCTGTTTTTTTTTCTTCTTCTGTCTTCCTGTTTGTCTGTGACCCCTTGTTGACACCCACGAATTTTCTATATAACAATCGATAAATTCACTGGACAGAAATCCACTCAAGTATCTCACCTTTGTTGTAAATTATCAAATGCATCTGTTTTTCTTTTTTTTTTAGCTGATAAGTTAAACAGAAATTAAGAAACGAATCAGTATCTGTATTCGTTATATCTTTTAGTCAAAAGCTCGATTTCTATTTAATTTTAAAAAATGTAAAAAAAAAAGTTGTGTGGATTCACATAACGAAACTATCTGCAAATTTTCAAATCCTAATTCGCAAAATCAAGGATTAATTTTGGAGTTAAAGTTTGAAGTAAAAAGTCAAACCGATTATTCTTTGATCAAATTCGAGTTCGTGTTTACGTTTTAGATTCAATTAACAATTTGGAAAGATTCTATGAGTGATTTAAAACATATTTCATTTTGTAATCATAATCTAAACGTGTCTGAATTTTGAAATCAAAGTTTGAGTTTTGTTAACGTGTTCGAGCTACTGCAGTTTAAATTTTTTTTGTTTTTCAGTTCTGATAAATCAAATAACCCACATCCTAATTGTTTCTGTTTTGAATCCAAGTCCTAAGTCAAACATGTAATTAATCATATGATCATAGTGATTTCTGGTCGATTTAATGTATGAAGAAGATGATTACGGGGAGAAAAAGGTTAAATATAAACGGGCCATAAAATAAAACAGAAAAAGCAGATTGGTTCAGATGGTTAGGGTGTTTGTGATTAAGCAAGTAGTCACAGGATCGAGTCTGAGCTGGGACGTTTTCTTTTTAGAAATCTGATTCTCATAAGGTAGTTTATTTATTTATTATTATTATTATTATTATTATTAATTATGTTATTAATACTATGTTAATTATTGTATTCACTAAAATTAATATTATGAATGTTATTATCATTATTATTATATGTAATATCAATTAAAATTTGTTAGTATTATCATTATTAATATTATTATTATCAGTATTATTATTGTTATTATCACTAGTATTACTAATATTATAATTGTTATTATTACTAATATATGTATTATTATTATTATTATTAATGACATAAGCATTATTATTAATATTATCACCATTATTATTAATATGATTATTATTAGTATTGTTATTGTTAAACTTATTATTATCATTATTATCATCTGTAGTAAAATGGTTATTTTTATAGTTGATATTATTATCAATACTATTAGTATTATTATTATAGATACAACTTTATATAAACATTATTTTATCATCATTATTATTAAATGTATTATTATTATCATGATTATTAAGATTATCTTGTTATTAAAATTTGCATTTTTATTCTTATTATTATTACTTTATTAATATTATTATTATCACTATCATTATTACTACAAATAAAGTGACAAATGTTATTATCCAAAAATTATTATTTTCAACATCAATATTAAATCTAATTATCTATTATCACTATATTAGTATTATCATTAATTTAACAAATAAATGATATTTGTATATAAGTATATTTAATACGCCCAACTTAACTATATTAATATTTAAATATATGAAATGAAAATATGTAAATAAAACTTATAAAATATTAAATATATGAATTACATCATTAATAATAATATATAAATTTGTTCGATTACGATTATATGTTTTAATATATACATGAATAATCTAGGTTCGTGAATCCGAGGCAACCCTACTTTTGTTCAATGCCGTCATATGTATTTTTACTACAAAATACAGTATTGTGAGTTTCATTTGCTCCCTTTTTAAATGCTTTTGCAATATACATTTTTGGGACTGAGAATACATGCGCTGCTTTTATAAATGTTTTACGAAATAGACACAAATAATCGAAATTACATTCTATGGTTGGATTATCAAAAACGAATATCGTCCCTTAAGTCTGGTAACCTAAGAATTAGGGAAATGGCCCCTAATTGACGCGAATCCTAAAGATAGATCTATTGGGCCTAACTACCCCCATTCATGTCTACGGATGGCTTTAGTACTTCGAGATTATTATTATACAGACGTCGATGTCTGTGGGGATATTCTATGCATTATGGTTAATATCGGTTACCAGGTGTTCAATCCATATGAATGATTTTTATGCAGATGGCTATATGCATGCATGATGTTTATGAGAAATGAAAATATGAAATCTTGTGGTCTATTAAAAATGATGAAAATAAATATTGATGATAAACTAATGAACTCACCAACCTTTTGGTTGACACTTTAAAGCATGTTTATTCTCAGGATTGAAAGAAATCTTCCGCTGTGCATTTGCTCATTTTAAAGATATTATTTGGAGTCATTCATGGCATATTTCAAAGACGTTGCATTCAAGTAGTTAAGTTCATTAAAGATCATGATTAAGCAAATGACAGATTAGGTCATTTATAGTTGGATATTATGAAATGGTATGCATGCCTATCCACTTTCGATGAAAAGAAAGTTTGTCTTTTAAAATGAATGCAATGTTTGTAAAATGTATCATATAGAGGTCAAATACCTCGCAATGTAATCATATGTTATTGTATTCGTCCTTATGGATTAGGATGGGTCGTCTCACATGGTATCAGAGCGGTGGTCTTAGCGAACCAGGTATTGCATTAGTGTGTCTAACGGATAGTTATTAAGATGCATTAGTGAGTCTGGACTTCGACCTTAGCTGCATGTCAAAAGTTTTGCTTATCATTTTTGTCGAAAATTACATGTTTATCATTCTTAAGTCTAGACACGTTTTCTGCATTTAATGCATATATAGTGTATAGAAGAATTCATATCTTAGCATATCTATTACTGTAAACTTTACTTGATATCTTCCGAAAATTCCTCCGTGATTTATGAAATTTTGGTATTTTATATACATATGTAAATTATGTATTGAAGAGTACCAATCTAAATTCTATAATCTATCTCATATCAAAAATCATTCCCTAATTATACTAGATGGATCACGTATCTAGTTCAAATTCCTTAAATTCCGATAACTATTCCGATATGAATTTCCACTCGAGCTCCGAAAGCAGTGTAACCGGAATGGATCAACCAATTAGCCATCATCTATTCTGGATGAATTGGGGATGGGTTCGTAGCCTACTTAATCATTGGAGACAAGAAGAAGGTGATCCATTCCATCCACCACATTGCCCTCTTGGCAAAGAACCTGAAGCACTTACCGGCGAACCTGTCTGAAGCACCATTTTCTCTCTCATTTCCAGAATATCTCGTCACGATTATATACTATTTCAAATTCTAGATCTTATTCACCCGCTCGTCCGAACCACCGATCATTCTGGTGTAATAGAAGAAGTTAACGAGCTTCGTGCTAGAGTGGTGGCTTTAGAGAATACGATGCACAGCTTGCAAGCATCACTAGAACCACCAACATCAGCACCATCACCATCAGCATCACCACCAACAACATCCACATCGCAAGCCTCAATACCACGAACATTAGCAGCATCACTGGCATCAACAGTACCACCATCAGCAACATCAACAGTACCATCACCACAACCAACAGCAACATCCGCATCCCACACCTTAACATCACAATCGTTACCTCGAGCATCAACGTCACACACACCATAGATACCAAGGAGTACCAACAACAATAACTAATGAAGTATTGATTCATAACTTCATTAGAGAAACATTCTACGGCGATTATGTAATCTCTAAAGTCTTAGAGATTATATATTCAAGCTTTAACCATAAATCAGATGAGTGGACCAAAATGATATAAGGAAGAGTAGAAACCCTAACCGGAATGGTGCACGATTTACAAGCTAGACTTGTTTTACCAGCAGCATCACCAGCACAGTCAGTGCCGTCAGCATTGTCAGAATCAGCAGCGTCTACTACATCACAAACTCCGCCAATTCCATAATCACCGCAACCATCATCACTAATCAACAATGCGTAGATTGTATCAATGAGTTATGAAGTATTAACTCATTTCCCCTGAAGAAATTAAATGTATATTTTATATATATATGAATTTTGAGATAAAAATAAATCTTCTCGTACTAAGCTATTATGTATGAATTGAAAAAGGGTAGATACTACTCGGTTAAATTCATATTACTAATATGCTATGATGTACATCCTTCGTTAACAACTTAACCATCGTTAACTATAATCTCTGTTTCAACTCAATGAATTTCGTTTCATAATAAACTAAGTGTATTATTCAATTACATGTTTGATTTTACACTTTTGATATACTCGAGACTTTCTAGAAAACATCATTCGAAGATAGCAAGAGTTCTATGAGCATCAACATGATTCATCGAGGAAATATCAATAAGAATAAATAGTAAAGTATTGATCACAGTAGTGAAATACTCTGTGAAGATTATATAATCTCTAATGTTAGAGATTATTCATTTCTAGTTCCAGCTGAAAATCAAATGAGTTTAATTTAATATTAACTCATTAAATCTGTATTACATCCGAAGAAAATATACATATATTTTCATTAAGACTGTAATAAAAATTCTCTTGTACAAAATATTATTTGTAAAACTTTTAACGGGTAGGTAATACCCGAGAGATAAATTCACAATTAGTATGTTACATTCTTCGAATCTGATTCAGCAATCATCAACTATACTCACTACTTACTCAACAATATACCTTCTTTCATAAAAATCAAAACAACCATTCTCATCCAGATTCAGTTACATATTCTGATTTTTAACAGATCAGAATCCAAATCGAGATATAACCGATATCATCACTTTTAGATTCCTACATCTTTCAAATCTATACTTTGACTTCAAAATTGTGCTAGAACATTACTACTATTCATTAAACCCATAAAACAATTTTTGTATCATTCAAAATTTATTACAATCTACATTCAAACCCTTCATGATTCTTGAAAACACCTCAATTAAGAAACAATCGAAATGATGATCCAACCACATGTTATCCACAATCATGCATCTAGAAAACTTTCGGAACCTAAGAAGAAATTTAACATAAATCCGTGAGCCATTAGCGTTGTTATTACCGAAAATAACTTTGCAATTCCTCTTCAAAGTAGCCAGTTTTGTCACAGCTCCAGCAAGTCAACTTCGACTTCTCAGTCGAAACAATCTTATTATAACTTCGATATCTACGTTGCCCTTTTGCCATCGTTATCGGGGAACCTTTTACATTCCACCCTATTAACAGTAAACGTATCAACAAATTCATTACCTTTTGACTTAAGCCTCTCCAGAAAAATCACTATACTTATTCATTGAAACCCTATCATGTACTCATCTGCATCTTATAACGGTAGTTGCCATACCAAAAATCTTGAATCGTTATTCTCGAATTTTGTAGCAATTCTACGCCAACAGTCATATAACGTCTATCTCCAAGACTTACATACTTCGAATGTGAAGTTTCTGAAAAACACCCTAAACTGCGAACTAGTTCTCGAAATTTTAAAAAATGCTGATGAAGCAGCAAAAACTGTAAACGACCTTAACAGTCAAAAGTTTGATAATAAAGAATAGTGTGTTGGCAAAGCTCGAAAAAAGAGAAGGTTTGGAACTGGAAAACGGATTGAGCAAACCATGAAGGAGGCTGTGGATAAATCATAAAGACTAAACCTGCCTTCAAAGAATCCAAATGATTCAGTGTATGCTGAAATTATTATCGAATACCTTGCTCCTGACTCTAAACCTTTACGAACAAATCTTCATCATCATCCATCGATGTTAGAAATTCTAAGATATAATCGTATCTTTCATTATAAATATCCTTGATATACTTGAAGATATCTTCATAACTATTCTTATCTAAAATAAATTATTTCTTCGTGCTATCTGTATTACATCAGAAAGGAAACCATTTTAGTTTCTAAATTCTGAAAAATTCGAACATAAAATGTGAATGTTATTGAAATAGTGTTGGGAACTGAAGCATGAGTTAGTATAATATAATCACACTTGATCAATGTGATTATATTACAGTAAGTCATGCTGAGTTTCTAAATGGAACGTGATGATTCACAGATCATAACGTCATCATGTGCCACGTTACACGACTCTTGTATTCTACTTAAACTCTAAACATATCAAGAAAATATTTTTCTTGATGATTCGGCCTTTTCCGGGATATTCTGGTAATTTGACAAATCAAGATCGTGCCATTACAATTTCATTCTTAGAACATTAACTAAGTTCATTCCGAAATGCATATCTGCGAATTCTGGACCATTACATGCGGTGCTAAATGACAAGAAGAGAAAACAAAAGAATGAAGATCCGAAATAGAAATTGGAGTATAAATCGCAGCAAATAGAAGAGAGCATTAACTGTGGATGACAATGATTAAGAAGACAGAGCAGGGACTCTGAAAAATAAGGAAAGATATAAAGTCCGACGACAGCGCATAAATTACAAACCGTGTATATCAATAAGTATTGCAATGTAAAGACACGGGAGAACTGATAACACTATAAAACCAAGAGTATAGTAGAAGTGAACAGATTCCTCCGGTGGCAGATGAAAAGGAAGAATGATAGATATGAAAGTTAGGAATATATCAAGAATCAAAACTGGATGAAGTATATTGACGAATGCTTTAAGGTATGAATTGAGGGAGAAAGAATAGAAGATGTGAGTTGTGGAAATAAGGAAACGAAGGGGGTGGATATATAGTAAAATATCTGACAGAACAATCAAAACAGATTATAGCATTTAATCAAAGCGGATCCTAATTTCCTTAATTACCGAAGAACCAAATCTTATTACGAAGATTTCCTCTAAATCCCTTGAATTCCGGAAATCAACCGTGACTACGTCACCGGTTAAGACGAACCTACATTTACTCATTTCACTCTTTTGTGATAGCTTCACCCGTACTCTTCACAAAATCAAATTGTTTTGTCTATATTACTTGATGATGATAAAACTCTAATTTTTAGCTCGTATGCGCCATGAAAACGTACTTATTGTCAGCCATGACCATCTCAATCAAATTTCAGGACGAAATTTCTTTAACGGGTAGGTACTGTGACGACCCAGAAATTTCTGAACAAATTTAAACTTTATCTTTATATGTTTCCAACATGATAAGCAAAGTCTGTAATATTGAGTCTCGAAAACTTTGGAACTATGTTCATATGTTTAATTACCCTTCGACTATTCCCAACGATTCACGAACAAGTATATTTAACTTGATGTGCATATATAACTATATAAATATAGTTATATTAATTGAAAACGTTAACAAAGTATTAGATGTATAATACTTTACATATTTGTTTCAATATATGTTTAATATATTTATCGACGGAATTAAAAGATAATATCTAATAATTGAATTATCAGATGCATTGTGATATGATTACGGGTCTCTATTGTGAGGTCCACTGTGATTTATGAAATCTTTGCTTTTTAACAATATTCGGAAGAAATGGTAAAGTGATCTTCTAGTGAGAACAAAGTGTCAATTAACAAGAGTTAGACAAAATTTAGTGGAGATTCCTGTTTGATTTTCAATACATGCTTTATAACAGTTAACTCGTGACTTTTGATAAGGTAATCATTTAACTTTCATATTATTTAATGTAAAGGTGAAATTATGAAATGTAGATAATTTAGAAGATGGTAATTGACAAGTTAACCAAATTAACGTGTTACATTAAAATAATTTCATACAATTATTTATTCGTTGGACTTTAACCTTTAATTCACGAACAACCATGTGTTAATGAACTTGTGTATATATATATATATATATATATATATATATATATATATATATATATAATAAATTAGAATATTAATTTTAGCATTAAATATATAAATAACTTGCAACGTGTATTTAAAATGTGTTTATAAATGTTGAATATATATATGATTTATATACCTAATTAATAATATATGTATATTGTTATATATAAAATATATAAAAAAATTAAAAAAATTAATATATGTTATTATATATATATTACATAGTTAATAATATGTAATATCAACATATTAAACTTACTCACTTAAAATATAATATTATTACTTTTATTATTAATAGATATAAAACTTGTTATGTAAAATTTTTATTATTATTAATATTATTATTAATAATAATATTAATATTATTATAATTAGTATCATTAATAATATTATTATCAATTTTATTATTATTATGATAATTAATATATCATTATTACTTATTAATATTATTTACTAATTTATTGAATTCACTGATTAAAAACTAAGAATATTATCTAAAAAAATTTTTATTAGTAATCTTAACATATTATTATATTTAATATGTTTATTAGTTATTAATATTAAACTTAATTTATATAATACAGATATTTACGCTTTATTTATGCATACCATTATCTGTTTTTTTATCTTCTTCTGTCTTCCTGTTTGTCTGTGACCCCTTATCGATAGGGATGGCAATGGCCACCCGATCCGGTGGATATCCACCCGATCCACCCGCTTCGTGATGGATATGGACGAACTTAAATGGATATGGATACGGATATGGATGAACCTAAATGGATATGGATATGGACATGGATGAAAAGTTTCATCCATGGATATATCCATTACCACCCGAAATACATATACAAATATATAAATATAGATATATGCTTACATATTTACTATTACAAGCTTCTTTACTGTTAGATTTATATTTTTCTTTCAACCTTATAATGAAATAACTATATATTGCAATAAAACACGCATATCTAATAAAATAAACTTACAAATTTCATATTTAATTATTCATGATCCATGTTTTATAGTAAAATTTAACAAATTTTGTTATATCTTCGACAAAGATTACACATTCTTATGGATAGATTTTAATTATGTCATGTTATATTTATTTCTGATGAACTACATTTTATTTTAATCGCATATTAGAAAATATCATAACATTTTATTAATATCCATTGGATATCCATTAACCCGCTTGATCCACTGGATATGGATATGGATGGATGACCTGAAACTAAACGGATATGGATATGGATATGGATGAACAAAAATTAAATGGATATGGATATGAATACAGCATCACCCGCTCCATATCCGATCCATTGCCATCCTTACTTGTCGACACCCACGAATTTTCTATATAACAATCGATAAATTCACTGGACAGAAATCCATTCGAGTATCTCACCTTTGTTGTCAATTATCAAATGCATCTGTTTTTCTTTTGTTTTTACCTGATAGGTTAAACAGAAATTAAGAAATGAATCAGTATCTGTGTTCGTTATATCTTTTAGTCAAAAGCTCGATTTTGATTTAATTTTAAAAAAATGTAAAAATGCATAGTTGTGTGGATTCACATAACAAAACTATCTGCAAATTTTCAAATCCTAATTCGCAAAATCAAGGATTAATTTTGGAGTTAAAGTTTGAAGTAAAAAGTCAAACCGATTATTCTTTGATCAAATTCGAGTTCGTGTTTACGTTTTAGATTCAATTAGTGATTTGGAAAGATTCTATGAGTGATTTAAAACATATTTCATTTTGTAATCATAATATAAACTTGTCTGAATTTTGAAATCAAAGTTTGAGTTTTGTTAACGTGTTCGAGCTGCTGTAGTTTAAATTTTTTGTTTTTCAGTTCTGATAAATCAAATTACCCACATCCTAATTGTTTCTGTTTTGAATCCAAGTCCTAAGTCAAACATGTAATTAATCATATGATCATAGTGATTTCTGGTCGATTTAATGTATGAAGAAGATGATTACGGGGAGAAAATGGTTAAATATAAACGGGTCATAAAATAAAACAGAAAAAGCAGATTGGTTCAGATGGTTAGGGTGTTTGTGATTAAGCAAGTAGTCGCTAGATCGAGTCTGAGATGGGACGTTTTCTTTTTAGAAATCAGATTTTCATAAGGTAGTTTATTTATTTATTTATTTATTTATTTATTTATTATTATTATTATTATTATTATTATTATTAATTATGTTATTAATATTATGTTAATTGTTGTATTCACTAAAATTAATATTATGAATGTTATTATCATTATTATTATTATTATATGTAATATCAATTAAAACTTATTAGTATTATCATTATTAATATTATTATTATCAGTATTATTATTATTGTTATTATCACTAGTATTACTAATATTATCATTATTATCATTATTATTATTACTAATATATGTATTATTATTATTATTATTAATGACATAAGCATTATTATTAATATTATCACCATTATTATTAATATGATTATTAGTATTGTTATTGTTAAACTTATTATTATCATTATTATCATCTGTAGTAAAATGGTTATTTTTATAGTTGATATTATTATCAATACTATTAGTATTATTATTATCGACACAACTTTATATAAACATTATTTTATCATCATTATTATTAAATGTATTATTATTATCATGATTATTAAGATTATCTTTTTATTAAAATTTGCATTTTTATTCTTATTATTATTACTTTATTAATATTATTATTATCACTATCATTATTACTACAAATAAAGTGACAAATGTTATTATCCAAAAATTATTATTTTCAACATCAATATTAAATCTAATTATCTATTATCACTATTTTAGTATTATCATTAATTTAACAAATAAATGATATTTGTATATAAGTATATTTAATACGCACAACTTAACTATATTAATATTATATATGAAATGAAAATATGTAAATAAAACTTTTAAAATATTAAATATATAAATTACATCATTAATAATAATATATAAATTTGTTCGATTACGATTATATGTTTTAATATGTACATGAATAATCTAGGTTCATGAATCCGAGGCCAACCCTACTTTTGTTCAATGCCGTCATATGTATTTTTATTACAAAATACAGTATTGTGAGTTTCATTTGCTCCCTTTTTAAATGCCTTTGCAATAAATATTTTTGGGATTGAGAATACATGCGCTGCTTTTATAAATGTTTTACGAAATAGACACAAGTAATCGAAATTACATTCTATGGTTGGATTATCGAAATCGAATATCGCCCTTCAAGTCTGGTAACCTAAGAATTAGGGAAATGGCCCCTAATTGACGCGAATCTTAAAGATAGATCTATTGGGCCTAACAACCCCCATTCATGTCTATGGATGGCTTTAGTACTTCGAGATTATTATTATACAGACGTCGATGTATGTGGGGATATTCTATGCATTATGGTTAATGTCGGTTACCAGGTGTTCAATCCATATGAATGATTTTTATGCAGATGGCTATATGCATGCATGATGTTTATGAGAAATGAAAATATGAAATCTTGTGGTCTATTAAAAATGATGAAAATGAATATTGATGATAAACTAATGAACTCACCAACCTTTTGGTTGACACTTTAAAGTATGTTTATTCTCAGGATTGAAAAAATCTTATGCTGTGCATTTGCTCATTTTAAAGATATTACTTGGAGTCATTCATGACATATTTCAAAGACGCTGCATTCAAGTCGTTAAGTTCATTAAAGATCATGATTATCAAATGACAGATTAGGTCATTTATAGTTGGATATTATGAAATGGTATGCATACCTATCAACTTTCGATGAAATGAAAGTTTGTCTTTTAAAATGAATGCAATGTTTGTAAAATGTATCATATAGAGGTCAAATACCTCGCAATTTAATCATATGTTATTGTATTCGTCCTTATGGATTAGGACGGGTCGTCTCACCCGACCAACTTTCCGGTAATGATGAAAGCAAGATTAGTGCTTTTAGTTCATCATCAAACTTAATCTCTACTGATTCAAGCCTTGAAACGATATTATTAAATTCATTGATATGATCCGTTGCACTCGTACCTTCCTTCATTTTTGTATTGAACAATTGACGCATGAGAAATACCTTATTAGAAGCGGTAGGTTTCTCATACATGTTAGAGAGTGCTTTCAAGCAAGCAAACGCCGTTTTCTCATTCACAACGTTGTATGCAACGTTCTTAGCAAGTGAAAGACGAATAGCACCCAAAACTTGACGATCTAAAAGCGTCCAATCGGCATCGTTCATGCTTTCGGGCTTGATCTCTAACAATGGTTGATGTAGCTTCTTTTGATACACGTAATCTTCAATTTACATCTTCCAAAATCCAAAGTCTCTCCCATCGAATTGGTCGATTCTAAACTTTCCGTCTTCCGCCATTGTTCCCTGAACGAAACTTTGTGCTCTAGAGACCAGTTGTTAGGATATTAGAACCCAAAACAACACAAGTGATTCTACAAGATCACTTGTCGAGTAGTGATACTAACAAGATCACTCAACCCACTTAATGAACGAAAGAATATAAATGCGAAAATGTAAATCGACACAAGAGATAACGTGGTTATATGCAATCGTTGTGATTGCTTTAGTCCACGGACCAACTAGAGATTGTATATTTACTGAATATTTGAAAGTGGTGTGTTACAATTGCATACAATGAGTTCTATATATAGGAGAAAACAAGAACACCATGACAACTAGCTAGGAATCTTCATCATGACAAGTAATCATCTTGTTTACCAACTAGCCATGCTTTCCACCTTGTAATGGCATGATCACAGCCCTAATTTTAGGTGTAAAGTATCCAACTTTGCACCAAAAGTGAAAGGGAGACAAAGCATGCTCGTATACCACTTGTGCAAGTTGCCAAATTGCTGCCAGAAGGGTAATGCGCCGCATCTGAAAGTGATGCGCCGCATCACTTTGCCTTTCCATGTTTACAGATTCAAAACGCGACTGCAGATTCAAGTTCCAGCTCTCGATGCGCCGCATCTAGATCATGATGCGCCGCATCTCTGCCCTTTGATGCGCCATATCAGCTTGAAACGCCGCATCCAAAACCTTCGGCATAAAATGCTTGATGAATGTGCCGCATCCCTCCCATGATGCGCCGCATCGAACACCTGGACCTGTTTTCTTGTTGTTTAAACGTCTCCACACTCCAACACGTCTTGTAACCAGTTGTAACCAGGGGGAGACTTATAATCATATTTTATTTACTTGTCTATTGCTAGTGATTTATGGAGAGCTATTCGAGTTTGGCTTGACTTTGAGATTCCTTACTTCTCATGTTGGCTATTATATTAAAGACCAAACATTAACATTTGTTTTCTAATTTCGAGACTCGACGAGGTTCCTTGTATTTTTCGGTTCGGATAGGCTCACTGATGAATATCATGTCTTGGTTATAAACGTCTTGGCTCAAAAAATTTTGTTTGTACAAAAAGAAACGGCGTTGCAGGTTATATTGTGAAATACGGAATGGGCATTACACGTGACCTCAAGGTCCCTATTTTTAAGCAAAATTTATTCGTGGATCACTAAAAATTGTCCCGCATTATGTCAGCGGTCATTAAAAATTTTGATTATATAAATCTGTATTAGCATGTACCATAAGTGACGCCATATTAACATCAACATGACATTATTCAATATTAATTTGATTATATACACTGTATACAATATACAATTAGCGGACACCCATGAACAATGAAGAGTAACTTGTCGACGTCATGCTAATTTCAGTATGACGCTATCATCCACTATTAATTAATTAATTATGTAATGCACATATGTGCCGCATTATACATACCTGACTAATATTGTAAATTAATAAATTCTATTGATCCATTTGATTTCGTAATTAGAACATGTTACCATTCTTCTTTTGATTCTTCATATTTAAAGAAACAATATTTTCAATATATATAATAATGTAATATATATGATAGTAGTGATAAGGATATATAACATCCGTGTAGCGGCGGGACTAGGATTCTTTTCACCGGGAAAAAAAAAATTTAAAATCGTAGCATTTTTTATGGACAAAATATGGAGATTTTGAGGAAAGAAATTGAGGTTTTTAAGCAAATTATGAAGGTTTTTGAGCCAAATTTGAAGGTTTTGAAGCAAAATCTAGAAAATTTTGGGCAAAACACTACTACAAATATGAGCAAAGAAACCCCTAATTGAAACCTGTTTTTAAAAAAGTTAAAAAAAAACGGTTTCAAAAACAAAAAGAGACATCTTTTGTTAAGCTTAGTTAAAAAGAGGTTTCTTTGGTTCACTTCAGAAAACCACTTTTTAGCAAAAAAACCGCTTCCAACCTTAGAAACCTCTTTTTCTCTAAAAATCGGTCCCTTTACTCCCACTTTAAAAACCTCTTTTTTATCAAAACCGGTTTCAAACTTTTGGAACCTCTTTTTAACTTAAAACCGGTTCCATTTTTTCATTTTCTTAAAGAGATAAAAAGCGGGAAATGAAAATTTAAATCATAGAGTAGTAGCATAATACTTCAACTAAGAAGTAAAACCTTTACTTTACCCTTCACCATTTCCATCTACTTAATTCCACATCGTCACAAAAAAATTGTCTTAATAAATAAGCTGCTGGGCCACTTAGCTTGTGAATAATTATTAGAAACCTCGTAAGTTTTCTTTGTTACTTTTTTATGCAACAATATCATTCTCTTTTCTCTTTTCTTACTTATTTGGTTGTGATTATTAAATATTTCCTCAACTGTTTGTGTAGGTGATATTGTATCAATCATTAAGCAAAAAGCCATAAAGCACCATGAAGAACTGGAAGTTGAAATATATTTGAATACTAGTAGTAGTTTTCTTGTTAAGATCCATCAAGCACTATCTTTTTGAATACTAATAGTAGTTTACTCGTGTGTTTAGATCTACATTTGTTTGTAATTTGAGGTCATATATCCTATCAAGATTATTAATATATGCAATTTTGTTAGTTTAATTTACATATAAGTTTATTATTGAACTTCAATACAGTTTCTTCTCAACGTTAGTAAGTTTGTCGCATTAAGCCGTTTTTATTATACAATTACTAGGAAACAAACTATTATTATTAGTATTATTATTATTGTTATTATTATTAATATTTAAAAAAAAACACATAGAAACCGGTTTTTTAATAAAAACATGTCTCTTTAGTCAAGCAAAGGAACCTCTTTTTATAAAAAAAAAAAACAGGTTTCAAAAGTCAGGCAAAGAAACCTCTTTTATAACCGGTTCTCTACTTTTGGAACCCCTATCGATAGCAACATCTTCTAAAACCGGTTCCAAAGGCCTAAAAAATCGGTTCCAAAGGTAATTTTTTGTAGTAGTGAAATTTGATGGTTTTGGGGCAAAATATGTAGGTTTTGGGGCAAAAAAAATCCACCGGAGGCAAAGTCGAAAATCCAAAATTTTTACACTGAAAAAAAATTCACTATACAAAATTGTTGAAATGGTTCCAGTAGTTTGAACCAAAATGTTGATTTATTCCATATGTTTTTTTGATGGATTCTGTCCTCGTAATTTGCAGATGTTGTTGATTTCGTCAATCTGACTAACGGTCGTTATAAAATTCTGTTAACTCCAGTCACATGCTACGCACACGAGGGCAAAAACGTAATTTATCTTTTTCTTTTTTCCTTTAAGAAACTTCATCTTCTTCCTACCATATTACACTATCCGTAATTTTTTCAACACTAATATATAATCTTATATTCAACACCAAATCAAAATCAAACAAAATAATCATTCCATTTAAACAAATTCAAATCTAATCAAATAGCATAAAATAAAATCTAAGTCCTCTATAACTCATAAGTGATGTTTTGCAAACACCTGGTAACCAAAATATATCTCAAAGAAACTAAAATCTTGAAAACTTAAACTTAAAGATTAGAGATCGAAGACAAAGAATATCAAACAAGGACCATTTGATAAAATAAAATAAAAAACCCTTAAAATCTTAAACCTAAGCAAGATACTAGAAGAATAGAAACAGAAGAAATCCAAGCAGCAGTAGCATTTTTCTGGCAGATATGGACGTATTTGCAAGTCCTTCATGGAGCGATCGATACTCAGATCTATCTCTCTCGTATTATTTCTTCATTGTTGGATCCACATCTCCTGCCAATGAAACCACAGCTCCGGCAACTAAAACAAAGAAAGCTCCGGTGACGGTTTTCCCTTCCACTACTCTGGCAAACGGTTCCGTTGTTTGATCTTTTCGGTGATGGCGAACTGAAGGGTATTTGGTTCTTTGAAATGAAGGATATTTGGTTCTGGTGACGGCGAATAGACGAGTGGTGGTGGTGACGAAAGTTGATGCCTATTTGTTTCATTGAAATGAATGGTATTTGGTTTAGTGAAGACAGGGTCGGTCCCGAGCATTTAAGGGCCTAGAACGAGCCATAAAAATGGGCCCTAATGCCCTAGCGAATAATATAAGCTATTAAAAACGACAACTAACGTCATATACTCATATAAAAAAACATAAAGAATAGTTGCCCAATGAAGCACACCATCCGGGTTCAATCCTTGGCTCTGCCAAATTGTTCAAAAAGGGAGTGTGACAAGAGGGTGCGCATAATGCGCAATTCACCCGGTACCAGGTCTCGCGCTCGGATGGCTTGATTACCCGAGGTTTTACCTTCTATGGGGGAGCCAATGTGCTCGTTCATAGGTGTAACATCCCGCCTTTTTCCATTTACTTTCTGTTTATTCATTTTAAAGTCCGTTATATATTTATAACATCTCCCGTTGATACGCATTTTAAATTATCTCGTTTAGGTAATTCACGCACCCGAATGAAACTAGAGGGACCAAACTTGCCAAATGACCAAACCTTTGACTAGGTCAAAGGGTCAACACTTCACTCTCATCCATTCATTCTTCCCTTTCACTTTTACTACTTCCTTTTTTCTCTCAAGAACACCAACAAGAATTCATCATCTAAATTCGGATTAGGAAGCTAACAACAAAACAAGTTGCATTTTTGGAATCCTTGCAACTTTCTCTTCGATTCCATACCGATTTCTTTACATTTGGGTAACTTTCTAAAATCACTAGATTTTGTGTTCTTGATGTTTTTAACTTATAAAGTTGTTAATTAGTGTCTATGGCTTAAGTCTAACATGAATATATGATTTATATGCTCGATCTCGTTGTTTTAGTGTAACTAGCATGAACATGAAAAGTGTGTGCTTGATTTTGAGTTTTGGATGATTTAATGTTGTTGTTATGATAAAGTGCAAGTATTAAATGTGTTCCTAGTATCACTAACTTCAATTTGATGTGTAGGTTGCTTTAGAAAACTTCATAAACTTGATTATTGATTTTGGTGGATTTGGGTTAGGGTTTGATGAACTTGAAATGAACCTTTGATGCTTTGAATGACATGAGATGTTATTAGTAGGTGTTTAGTTGTATTGTATGTTTAATTATCTTCGAAACGGCATATCTTTCGTGTAAATTGGTTGCCCGAATCATTGAATTGCATTTATGAACTTGAATGCATTAAATGATGAGCATTGAATGTGATTTGGGTTGTTGCAAGTATTGAATTGTTTGTGAAATGTATTTAGTTGTTTTCCTCGTCAAAATACCTTCCCGATGGTATAAGATACATGTTTTGGTTGTTTGCGGGTCATAAATTGGGAATGTTTGAAGTTTGGTTCGTGCATTTATTTGTTGCAGCAGAACAGGGTCTGCATACCAATCTGGATGCCGTCCAGATTATTGGACGTCGTCCAGGCCTTCAATGCTGGACGCTGTCCAGCAAATCTGGACGCCGTCCAGTTACACTGCCAGTTTCTATTTTGTTTTACCATTTTACGAAAAATGTTTGCTATGCTACGCTACGCACCTCCGATTCACATGTAACTTGTTCTAACATGATCATATATGATTAAAAACCTCAGAAAAATAGTTCGGGACCCGACCCGAATGTGTTGACTTTTCGTTGACTTTGACCCGACCAAAGTTGACTTTTAATCAAACGTAACCAAATACTTATGCGATCATTCTAACATGCTTTTATACTTGTACCTTGCACGAAACATGACAATTTGATTCACATGCTATTATAATCGAGTCTTAACGAGCCATAGGACTAATTGAACACTTCGACCGACCGTGTTTACCGATATTGATACAAACCTATTTTTTTAGGTCAAGACTAGCATTCGTTCTTGCACACGTTTACTTGTTGAAGAACTTTTACATACGTGCACTCAAGGTGAGATCATAGTCCCACTTTTACTCTTTTGAACTTACATTTGAGATGAGAAAACATAAATGTTTCTTTTTATTAAGTGAACACAAGTACAGGAAAACAAATATTCTACATACGAGTTTAGAACAAAATTCTCAATTCGATTATCATTAGTTACACTTGCCGGGTGTAAGCGAGAACTTATGTTGTATGGATCCATATGGGTTTGACAAACCCTCATTCAAACAGTTCGCTACCGATTACGAATGGAATATATTTTTGGGAAACAGTGTATGTTCTAACACTATTGTGATGGGGTTCTATGAAAGGAATGTTAAGCATTGATAATTGGGTGCTCGTGAATATTAACTTTTGGAATGTATTACTATTATATCAATGTTACAAATCTTGTGGTTCACTTGTACTTACTTACTTAAACCTATGATTTCACCAACGTTTTCGTTGACAGATTTCTATGTTTTTCTCAGGTCCTTAAACGTTTTGTGATACATGCTTCCGCTCATTACTTTTGATACTTGCTTGGATGTCGAGTATACATGCATACGTGGAGCATCTTTTGGCTACTTTTAAATTGTGTCGCATATGTTTCAATTGTACTTTACACTTTGTTATGTAACTAGTGGTCGAACTACTTTTTAACCTTGAAACATCTTTACTTTTGAAATGAATGCGACATACTTTTGGTCAAACGTTGTTTTTTAAAGACTTATGACCACGTAACGGGACCTAAGTAGACGGCGCCGTCAATGACGATTTTGTCGGGTCGCTACAATAGGAGGGTTTCCTTGCTTACCAAAAAAAAAAACAAAAAAAAAGCATTAGAATTACAGAGTGTAATAGCTAACAATTGATTTTTGATGCTTTCATTGCATTTTTGGTAGCAATGTTTAATCAAATCTTCACAGTTTATACCCTCTAAGATTTTATTCTCAATAGTCATCATCGTCAATTCACACGGTCTTTGTTGGGACATTGTGAATCGTAGATAAGATTTCAATAATTTCAACTTTGAAAAACTTATGTGGTGCACCATTTTGAGAATCTTTCATCTTGTCTTTTTCTCTCACATTTTTCAGCGCGGATAAATGTTTGGGAGTCATCCTCAATCCTATTCACCAAATCAATAACCATATGACAATATTTGAGTTTATCTTATATCTTATCATACAAAATAAAACAACATAAAAATCAATAATCATAAAAAGGATTAATTTCAAATTACATGAACATAACTTACCAGAAAAAAAATAAAAATCAAAATTTACATAGATATGTCAATTTAGCATTAAGTGTTTTTTCCATGCTCATTTTTGTCATTTTGTCATTTTTTTTAACAACTCCATGTACTTTACAAAAAATTTAAATATATTTAAAAAGCTCCAGCTTTCAGTTTTTAGTTACAAAACATTTAAGTATATTTAAAAAGCTCCAGCTTTCAGCTATCAGCTTCTAACTAATAGCTAACAGCTTCCAGCTTTTAGTTACAACTACCAGCTAGTTTTGCCAAAAATACACATACTCATATAGCATTCACTATTTGTCCTTAAATAATTTTGGCCTTAGGAAATACATTGGATTTTAAATTTTATTGGGCCACTACAAGGGATGGGTTCTGAGCAATTGAGCAACCTGCCAGACCTGAGTGAAGTATTCAATTGTTGAGATAAGTGGGTTATGAATTATTTTTCATTGAATTGAATGGCGAACACATTTTGTGATTTTTGAAGAATTTTTTGTTGATATAAAAAAAAGAGTTTTCTTTCCCGAACAGAATAAAATAAGAGGGTTATGAATTTAATTGTTGAGATTTCTTCTTTTGATTTAGGAAGATGAATACGGGTTTAGATTTAAATTTGGGAATGAAAATGAATTTGGTGTTGATTAGGGTTTGTGATTTGGGATTTGAGAAAGATGAATGAATGTGGATGATAATAGAAGAGTGGAGAAGGTAAGGATGAAAGGGATTCTAAAATGACAAAAACACCCTCATGGGCATAGCATGTGATCAGAGTTAACGGAATTTTTTCACGGTCGTCAGTCGAAGGGACGAAATCAGCAACATTTGCAAATCTTGAGGATAAAATTGATTAAAAAACCACAGGGACTAAATCAGCATTTTTGTACAAACCACGTGGACCATTTTTGTAATTTTGTCTTATGTATATATCTATTCCTAAGATAGAGCTATTCAATATATTGTATGATTTAGTTTTCTTTTATAATTCATATTCTGTTTGGATTGCCTTTCGGCTCGAGTTTGCGATTAGACTAACCTCGAGGCGTTAACCTGTTTTGCAAGCTATCCGGAGTCGTGCATTGTGAACATCCATGCCCACGAGAGGTTTTTTGTATCTGCATGGATTCGAACTCCTTATCTCCCTTTCATGTTTATATATATATTGTACACCCTTTGTCTCATAAATACTTTTACTTTAACTATATATATTTATTATAAAATTATTATCACTTCTAAATAACAATATAAAAATCATTAAATTTTCAATATGTGCTAGAAATTTAATATTAAATATAACAATTAATTTATTAATTATTTTTTATAAGAAATACAAAAATAATGACAAATTAGAAAATTAATCAATATATCTTAAATTCAACAAAAAGTTGAACTGGACAGTTCTTGTGGGACGGATAAAGTAAACGTTTTCCATTAATAAAGTTACGATATTTATTTATCTCTATTATGATATCAGATCATCAGGTCTAAATCATAGAAGCGGCGGCCGCATGAGCAAATAAACCAAAATACCGAAACTGAACCGGTACCGAACCGATACCGGTACCGAAAACCGAACCAAAAGGGATACGGTATCGGTTTCGGTTCCAGGAATTGGACGTTTTCGGTTTCGGTACGGTATGGTACGGTTCCGGTATTTTTTCGGGAAATCGGTATTTGGTACCGAAACTTAACATTCCAGATTTTAGTCTTTATAATAAGACCATATCATATAACTTATGTACTCCGTAAAGATGTAGTTACGAATTAAACTTTGACCTTTAATCCAACTATAATTATAAACAATACGGGTGTCTTTATCCTACGCAGGAAACTCAATATATGTTTCTGATACGGTCTATTCGAGTTGACCGGCACTAACTCTTATGATAAAGAACGATTTGAGATGGTCAATCTCTCAAGAATAAAAAAGTAAGAAAAGACCTTTGAAATAATCTACTTTTTCATTCATATTCTCAAACTAAAAACGAGTTACATATTTATACTATGGAAAGCAAATAACTTATTGATGCTACGTGGGTCATTTAACTATTGACAAATAATACTAATAATAATAATAACTATTAATAAAACTACTAGTCTAATACTAAATGAACATGGACCAATACTGTGATGACCCGTCCTAATCCACCTGAACGAAGTCTTCAACAACTGGTTCCATTGCGAGGTACAGACATCTATATGTCTTGAACGACTTCATGTAATATCTTTAAAATGAGCAAATGCACAGCGAAAGACTTAATTCGTACCTAAGAATAAACATGCTTAAAAGTGTCAACCAAAAGGTTGGTGAGTTCATTAGTTTATCATAAACAATCATTTCCAATATTTTAATAGACCACAAGATTTTCATTTATAATTATATGTACACTCATAAGTGTATAAAACCGTTCTGCTTATGTTGAGGCCTCAGTAACCAACCTTAACAATAATATAATAAGTCATCTTCGCAAAGATGGATATGTACACTCGCAAGTGTATAAATAATCCTCGAAGTACTAAACATCCGCCCACTAGCTCTTATGTCTAGTGCAGCCTACATGATGGGGGTGTTAAGCCCGATAGATCTATCTTTAGGATTCGCGCTTACATGCTCTTATAACATGAAACTAAATTACCTAGCACATCAATCCGCAGAATTATCATTTTTGATCACTTGTCTCTATTTCGTAAAGCAGCGCATGTATTCTCAGCCCAAAAATATATATTGCAAAAGCAATTAAAAAGGTAGCAAATGAAACTCACCTAATGTATTTTGTAGTAAAAATACATATGACTATATTGAACAATGCAGGGTTGACCTCGGATTCACGAACCTATATCATTTATATATATACATATATATATATATATATATATATATATATATATATATATATATATATATATACATATATATATACACATATATATATACATATATATGTATATATATACATATATATGTATATATATACATATATATGTATATATATACATATATATATATATATATATATATATATATATATATATATATTAATACATATCCTTGTAGTCGAACAATTTATATGTATATATATTATTATTAGTGGTAAAATTTTATATTAGTAACTTATATATTTCGTTGTTAATATATATTCATTTTTATATATAAAAATATAAATTCTGTTATGTTATATGTATTAAATATTATATATATATATATATATATATATATATATATATATATATATATATATATATATATATATATATATATATATATATATGTATATATATATGTATATATATATCATTTATTTGTTACAATAGTGATTATAATAATACTAAAATAATACTAGTAGTGATTAAAATAATAATAGTGGTAATAATATTAATATTTCTATTAATAATATTATTAACGTTAGTTTTTAATAAGACATCTTATAATAATGATAATAACAGAAATTTTAAATAAAGTGAAAAGTTTATTACTAATGATAATGAAAATAAAAATAACTGTAAAAATGTTAATTATAATATTAATGGTAGTAATGATAATGATACTTTTAGTAATAATGATAATATTAGTATATATGTTAATAATAACAATAATAATTCTATAGATTTTATTTATACCACTTTTATTAATCTTGCTAAGATAACTATAATAATAATACTTAAATGATAACCTTAACAATAATAATTACATTAATAATACTTATAAGATTAATAATAATAATAATGATTACACTATTTATAATTATGCTAATGATAATAATATCACTAATAATTAATATACTTGTAATAATTATAATAAATGAATAATAATAATAATAATAACAATAATAAGAATAATAATAATAACAACATCAAAATTAGGAAGGAAAACTACCTCAAAGAGTTTTTTTTTTTTTTAAAAAAACAGTCGATGTAAGGCTCGAACCCGAGACCTCTAGAAACCCAACAACACTCCTAACCGGCCAAGCTATGCTGTTTTTCTGAAATTATTAGCTCCTAATTTATATATAAATCGTATTCAACTATTTCCATTTTTTTCCTTCTTCTTCCCCAACACAAATCGACCAGAGACACTTTACAGATTTGTATTGAACATGGATTTAAAACAAAGCAACACAATGGTGGTCGAAATCAACAGAGGAATAAAGATTAGAAAAAAAAAATTTCTAATAAAACTGAACTGTATCGTTCGAAAAAAAATAACTTAATTATTGATTATGAGTTTAAGGCAGTTTTGGATTGAAATTACAAAAGGAAATTTATAGTAAATTGTTCCTATAAGCTTTTTGAATCATCAATTGATCCATAAACCTCGAAACCAACTCGAATTTCCTCATGAACAAATCTTTTGACTTTTTGAATTAAAACTTTGACCTCAAAATTTAGATTAATATGAAACTTTACAGACAGTTTAAGTGTACGATTACTAGCAACTTTACATTTATAGAATTTGGATTTTGATATGAAATCAGACTTTTGAGGATTTGAGTTCAATACAGGGGATAACGACTTTAAAAATAATTTATGTTTGAATTTTTTTTTTCAATTTGAAATTTGTTTAATGTTGTTGTAGGTGATTTAAAGGGTAAGAAGTCGACTGGTATCCTTAATTTTGTGAGTAATCATTTGGTTTATAGAAATTGGTAGTCGACAGTTTCACTTAGTGGAAAGAAGGAAAAAAATAAAATATAAACAGATTAAGACCCATGACAGATTTTGGTTGTATTTGAGCTCTTGATTACGACTGATAAAAAGCAGAGACAGAAAACAAAAATCACAAAAGAAAGATTGTGATTTTTATCTGATTGGAATAATTCTAACTTTCTATTTTGTATTTATTTAAATAAATCTGTTTAAGTTACGAATTGTTTAAGTATAATCAGATAAAGGACAGGGTTTGAGCTGGAGAACGAGGATCAAAAGTGAGAAAACAAATCTTTAACCCGTTTTATTTATATGGATTTACCTGGTTAATTTATATATTGTAAAGACCCGTCCTTATCCATCTGGACGAAGTCGTCAACATCTAGTCCCATTGCGAGGTACTGTCCTAAGTATGCCATGAAGGACTCCAAGTAATGTCTTTAAAATGAGCAAATGCACAGCGGAAGTTTTCTTTAATTCCTGAGAATAAACATGCTTTAAAACGTCAACATAAAGTTGGTGAGATATAGGTTTAATGCTAGCAGCATAATAACTATGAACCACAAGATTTCATATTCATAAACGTTTAAATAAAATATTCTAAGTTGTTGAGCACTTGATAACCATACTTAACATTTAATCAACGTCGCATATTCCCTTTATTATGAAATCTTACTACACCGTACCAAGTGTAGTCACCGAAACGAAGTACTGTGCTACCGTTAAATACTGGTCGTCCAGTCCGGTTGGGGTTGTCAGGCCCGATAGATCTATCAACAGGATTCGCGTTTACAATACCTCATGTAAATAGTAGTTACCAAGTTACAGGGAAGTATGCCAGTAGTACAACTCAACGTAGAATATATTTTTAGTCACTTGTGTCCATAACGTAAATCATAAAATGCATGTATTCTCATCCTGAAATATTTAGAGTTTAAAAGTGGAACTATATACTCACCATACTGTATTTTGTAGTAAAAATACATATAACATCATTGAACAAGTGTAGGGTTGACCTCGGATTCACGAACCTATATCATTTATATATATATTAACACATATCATGGTAATCGAACAAGTTTACATATTATTATTGATATAATTATTATTTTAATAAATTATATGTTCCATTAGTAACTTAATTAGATATATTTATTAAATAGATAACTAATATTTATTACAAAAAAAAATCTCAATATAGTTATGTTTTATGTTAATAAGATATTTTTATATAAAAAAAATCTTTATTTGATATATTAGTAATACTAATAGTAATAATGATAAAAATAATACTAATTATGATAATAATCATGATAAAACAAGGTAATTTTAATAAGAATGTTAGTTTTAATAATAGTACTAATTTTAATAAAAATGATAATTTAAAAATAATGATACTTTTAGTATTAATAATAATAATTATAATAATAATAATAATAATGATTATAATAATAATAATGATAATAATAATAATAATACTAATAAGTAATAATAATTGTTAATTAAAGTTATGATAATTATTATTATACTTATAATAATAACAATAATTAATAATAATAATAATAATAATAATAATAACAATAAATATGATAATAATAAGTTTTAAAAATAAATACTACCTTCAAAAAGAGTCCCTAAAACGAAAAGCCCCATACCGGGCTCGAACCCATGACCCCTTGTTTATACCAAACAAGCCTTAATCGTTCCTCTGTTTCCTATTTTCTGTTATTATACCCAATTTTTATTTATATAACTCGATATTTTATGTATTCTTCTTCATCTCCATCAATTTCAGACGACAGGGATCCATTTCTCATTATAAACTCTTAAATGTATTAAATTAGGATTAGAATTAATTACAGAAAACATTAGTGATTAACCAGATTAATTGAAACAGAAAATATTAAAAAAAATGCTGAAACAGAAGAAAAAGAAAAAAAAATAAAACGCGTTAGAACTAATCCTTTGATTTTGATTTCTGTAAGGTTTTAGCCAAAACTTATAACATCAAACATGTTTCAAATCCTTGTTAGAAACTAAAGGAATCGTTAATTTCATATAAAACATCAAACTGATCTTTAATTTCTCCAAGAACAGAAACGTTTGACTTTTTTAAACATAGGTTTGACTTACAAATTCGATCTTGATATTAGGATTTGAGTTTTGAGACTTTGCAGAAAGATTCAATAGAGGATTCCTAATCTATCTGTATTTATATATTTTGAAATTTAATTCAAAATCAAATTTTGACACAAATTGTAAATAACAGAGGTAATCGATGAAGAAGAAGAAAAAAAAATTCTGTTTCTCAAAATACCATGGGCCGATTGATTTAATGGGGATAAAGATCGACCAGTTCTCACGAGTAAACAGAAATTCAAAGAAAAAAATGTATCCCTGATAATGATATATTCGTAATTATCTGATTGTATATATATATTATAAATATTAATAATTAAATAAATATAAATATATTAATAATAATACTACTTTTAATAAAAATAATAATAATAATATTAATTACAAAAATAATGCCCTTTTTATTAATAATATAGTTTAATATTAATATTACTAATCATAATTCATAATAATATTAATGATAACAATAATAAGTTTGTATTTTAACAATACTTATAATAATTGATATAATCTTTGTAATAATAATCATATTGTAACGAGTTACATGTATCAATCTTATATCTATATATTATTATTTTAAAAATATTAATAATACTGATATTAATACTTATTTTTAATATTTATATATATATATAAATATAATAACTATATTCTATTTTGTAACTACATGTATTAATATTACATTTTATCAGTTATGTAATACCATTGAATATTTAATATTTTTACATATAATGGTATTCATTCAATCAGTAATTTTTTTGTGTCTCAATCATATATTTTATATATACACATCTATTACCAAATATTTAATTATATTTTAAATGTTAAATAATATTTTAATTATATAAATATATTGAAGCAAATATTCTCAAATAAAATATTAAATACTTTTATTAACATTAACGATTTATGTAAATTTAGTTTATTCTATATATTTAACTAAACAGTTTAATAACAAAATCACATGATAGTTCGTTAATATAATTAATTTATAATATATAATTAATTACATGTTTAGTTATTTATATATATACATTTCTATTTACAATTAAAAGTTCATGAATCATCGAATATCGTCACTGGGTAACAGATTTCATGAATATAGTTTTCGAGGTTTTCGAGACTCAATATTACAGATTTTGCTTATCATGTCGGATACATATAAAGATTAGGTTTAAATTTGGTCGGAAATTTTCGGGTCATCACAGTACCTACCCGTTAAAGAAATTTCGTCCCGAAATTTGAGTGAGGTCGTCATGGCTAACAATAAAAATATTTTTATGACGAATATGAGTTGATAATTAGAGTTTTATCATTATTGATTAATATAGATAAAACGATTCGATAATGTGAAGTGTACGAGTGAAGCTATCACAGAAGAGTGAAAAGTTTCGTCTTAACTTTTGACGTAGTCATGGTGGATTTTCGGAATTCAAGGGATTTAAAAGAAAATCTTGGAAATCTATAGAATTTGATTCTTCGAAGTTTATGGAAAATTGGGATCCTTTTTAATTAATGCGATTATCTGTCTTGATTACTTTGTCCGGTATCTTCTTTATAAATGAACTTCTTTTGTTCCATTATTTTCACCACTTCCATTCTTTCTTTCTCGACCCATACTTTCAAACGACTGTAAAAATGCTTAATCCAGTTCTGATCCTTGTCCTCATTCTTACTATCACAACCATCATTCTCCTTTTCCAACTTTCACCAGAGGACTCTGCTTATTTCTATTTTGATCTTGGGGTTATAGTGCTTTTAATCCTCCCGTGTCTTTATGTCGCTATAAACATTGATATACACGGTTTGTAATTTCGGAGTTATTATTGAGCTTTATATTCTTCATTATTTTTCGGAGCTTCATGCTTTCGTTTTCTCTTCCCGACTTCGAGTCAAGCGAGTAATGGTCTGGAATTCGTAGGTATGAGATTCAGAATGAACATAGCTAATGCTCTAAGAAAGAAATGGTAATGGTACGATTTTGATTTGTCAAATTACCAGATTATCCTGGAACAGACCGAATCATCAAGAAATATTTTCTTGATATTTTTAGAAATTGAATAGAATGTAAGAGTCGTGTAACATGGCACATGATGATGGTACTATGAATCATCACATTCCATTAGAAACTCAACATGACTTACTGTAATATAATCACGGTGGCCAAGCGTCATTATATTATATTAACCCATGCTTCAATTCCTAACACTTCTCCACAATTCATTCATAATTTATACTTAGATTTTACAAAAGTTTCCAATATAATGGAATACTGAAAACACGAAGAGGTAGATAATTTGGACAAGAATATTTATGAAAATATCCTTAGAAATATCGGAGATATTTATGATGATATTTTGGAATTTCTAAGTTCGAAGGTTGATAAGGAAAAATTTTCCGCAAGATTTTAACGTGGGTATGGAGCAAGATATTCTCTAAAGATTTCATCGGATTCAGATTTACCTGAATTCTTTGAATATAGGGTTTGGTCCTTGTATTTGTTCTTTGTTTCCTTCATGGTTAGCTCAACCCGTTTTTCAGTACCAAATTTTCTATCGAGCGTTCCTAACATTCCCTTCTTCATCATCAAACTTTTGGTCGTTTAGACCATCTACAATTTTTCTGTTTCCTCTGCATTTAATGCAGCCATATCTGGATCGTCGGTTATCATTTCGAGGTGTTTTCGAAAGAATTGTGTTTTTAGATGATTAAATGCTGATGGTAATATGGTGGAATATGAAAGGTTCTCCGGTAATAATAAAAGAGCACGCATATGTTTCAAAGTTATAATAAGGCAAACTCGAATGAAAGTTGAAGTTGACTTGCAGGAGCTGTGACAAAATTGGCTACTTTGAAAGGGATTACTAAATTATTTTGGGTAATAATAACACTAAAGGAATTAGCATACTTACGTGTTAAACGTTTACTCAGTTTCCGAGGGTTTTTCAGGTGTATAACTATATGCATCAATCTTTTCTTCCGTAGATGAAGTGCGGCTGGTTCATCCTCTCGATCAAGGTTTTTCAAGAATCATGAAAGATTTGAACATGGATTGGAATTGTCAAGATACAAATGAGGTTTAAGATGAAATCAAGTGGCAAACTTGAAGAATTGTTTAGTTTCATATGTTATAATCAATATTTTAATTCATTTTAATTGTCCAATATTATTAGTCTACAGTTAACAGTTCAATAATTCATATATAGTTTAATATATAATATTCGAATTAATTAATACGTTTCGTGACCCGTATACGTCTCAGACTCGATCACAACTCAAACTATATATATTATTGTAGAATCAACCTCAACCCTGTATAGCTAACTCCCGCATTACTGCATATAGAGTGTCTATGGTTATTCCAAATAATATATATAGATGCGTCGATATGATATGTCAAAACCTTGTATACGTGTCCCGATATTTAAAGTGCATAAAAATAAATAACAGAAATTAAATGACGATAAATAAAGTGCGTAAAGTAAATAACAGAAATTAAATGACGATAAGTAAAATTGCGAGAATGTAAATTGCGATAAATAAATTGCGATAAATAAAATGTAATCAGTTAGCTAGGAACAATTAGCTAGGAACAGTTAGCGTGGATTCTTAACAGAATTTCTCATAGTTAATTTGTCTGTTTCTAACAAATTTTATTTTGTCATATGTTTTCTTCATTATGCCACTTGTTAGATTCTGATAGGTCAAAATCCAAATATGAAATTGAATGAAAATGGTTATTCTGCGGTGAACGGATACGTATATCTGTAGATGTACGTAGGATAGTAAATGACTGTTGAATCCGATCCGAAGAACGTACAATGTAACTTATTAATGTGAAATCTAAATATTCCTCGGGTATTACCTACCCGTTAAAATATTTTTACCATTAACAGTTTGTACAAAAGAATTTTTAATTACAATCTTTATGAAATCATATATACATATATATTTTCTTCAGATGTAATCATGGATTTAATGAGTTAACATAATATTAAACTCATTTAGTTTTCGGTTGGTACTAGAATAAATAATCTCTAAAACTTTAGAGATTACATATTCGCCATGTTGAACGAAGATAAATAAGGTAGAACGATACGTAGAACGAAGATCATACTCGAAGTATAGATGCTGATATTGAGGCATGGATTGTTGATGGTACTGGTGCTGTTACTGATGGTAATGTTGGTGCCGGTGATGTTGTTGAAGCTGGTAGATTTTGCATCATATTCTTCAAATTGATTACTCGAGCGCGAAGTTCGCTAACTTCTTCTATTATTCCGGGATGATTGTCGGTTCGAACGAGCGGATGAATAAGGTTTAGAATTGTGGATAGAATGTAATCGTGTCGAGCTACTCTGGAAATGAGAGAGAAAATGGTGTCTCGAACAGGTTCGCCGGTAATTGCTTCAGGTTCTTCGCCAAGAGGGCAATTCGATTGGTGGAAGGGATCGCCTTTTTCACGTCTTCATTGATTAAGTAGACTACTAACTCATCAGATGAATTGGGGATGGCTGATTGGTTGATTCATTCTGGTGACGTTGCTTTCGGAGCTTAGGTGAATATCCATGTCAGAATAGCTGTCGGAATAACTATCGGAATAGCTATCGAAATCTGAGGAACTCGAACTGGTTGAGGGATTCATCTCGTACGATCAGATGAAGGGTTTTCGATAAGAAATATATTATAGGATGTAGATTAGTACCCTGCAATACATAATTTACATATGCATATATAATACTAAAATCCCATAAGTTACGGAGGAATCTACGGAAGTTGTCAGGCAAAGGTAACAATAACAGATATGCCAAGATATGTGTTAGCAGATATGCTAAGATATGAGTTTTGTCTATACACTATCTAAGCAATAGAGGCAGTAAGATGTGTCTAGACTAAGAATGATAAGCAGGTAATTTTCTAAGGATGATAAGCAGATGATTTCCGACTAGAAATGATAAGCAAAACTTTTGACATGCAGATACGGTCGAAGTCCAGATTCACTAATGCATCTAAACAACTACCAGTTAGACACACTAATGCAAGACCTGGTTCGCTACGACCACCGCTCTGATACCAACTGTAAAGAACCGTCCTTATCCACCTGGACGAAGTCGTCAACATCTGGTCCCATTACGAGGTAATGTCCTAAGTATGCCATGAAGGACTCCAAGTAATGTCTTTAAAATGAGCAAATGCACAGCGGAAGTTTTTTTTAATTCCTGAGAATAAACATGCTTTAAAACGTCAACATAAAGTTGGTGAGATATAGGTTTAATGCTAGCAGCATTATAACTATGAACCACAAGATTTCATATTCATAAACGTTTAAATAAAATATTCTAAGTTGTTGAGCACTTGATAACCATACTTAACATTTAATCAACGTCGCATATTCCCTTTATTATGAAATCTTACTACACCGTACCAAGTGTAGTCACTGAAACGAAGTACTGTGCAACCGTTGAATACTGGTCGTCCAGTCCGGTTGGAGTTGTCAGGCCCGATAGATCTATCAACAGGATTCGCGTTTACAATACCTCATGTAAATAGTAGTTACCAAGTTACAGGGAAGTATGCCAGTGGTACAACTCAACGTAGAATATATTTTTAATCACTTGTGTCCATAACGTAAATCATAAAATGCATGTATTCTCATCCCGAAATATTTAGAGTTTAAAAGTGGAACTATATACTCACCATACTGTATTTTGTAGTAAAAATACATATAACATCATTGAACAAGTGTAGGGTTAACCTCGGATTCACGAACCTATATCATTTATATATATATTAACACATATCATGGTAATCGAACAAGTTTACATATTATTATTGATATAATTATTATTTTAATAAATTATATGTTCCATTAGTAACTTAATTAGATATATTTATTAAATAGATAACTAATATTTATTACAAAAAAAAATCTCAATATAGTTATGTTTTATGTTAATAAGATATTTTTATATAAAAAAATCTTTATTTGATATATTAGTAATACTAATAGTAATATTGATAAAAATAATACTAATTATGATAATAATCATGATAAAACAAGATAATTTTAATAAAAATGTTAGTTTTAATAATAGTACTAATTTTAATAAAAATGAAAATTTAAAAATAATGATACTTTTAGTATTAATAATAATAATGATAATAATAATAATAATAATAATAATAATGATTATAATAATAATAATGATAATAATAATAATAATACTAATAAGTAATAATAATTGTTAATTAAAGTTATGATAATTATTAATATACTTATAATAATAACAATAATTAATAATAATAATAATAATAACAATAAATATGATAATAATAAGTTTTAAAAATAAATACTACCTTCAAAAAGAGTCCCTAAAACGAAAAGCCCCATATCAGGCTCGAACCCATGACCCCTTGTTTATACCAAACACCCCTTAACCGTTCCTCCGTTTCCTATTTTCTGTTATTATACCCAATTTTTATTTATATAACTCGATATTTTATGTATTCTTCTTCATCTCCATCAATTTCAGACGACAGGGATCCATTTCTCATTACAAACTCTTAAATGTATTAAATTAGGATTAGAATTAATTACAGAAAACATTAGTGATTAACCAGATTAATTGAAACAGAAAATATTTTAAAAAAAACACTGAAACAGAAGAAAAAGAAAAAAAATAAAACGCGTTAGAACTAATACTTTGATTTTGATTTCTGTAAGGTTTTAGCCAAAACTTATAACATCAAACATGTTTCAAATCCTTGTTAGAAACTAAAGGAATAGTTAATTGCATATAAAACATCAAACTGATCTTTAATTTCTCCAAGAACAGAAACGTTTGACTTTTTTAAACATAGGTTTGACTTACAAATTCGATCTTGATATTAGGATTTGAGTTTTGAGACTTTGCAGAAAGATTCAATAGAGGATTCCTAATCTATCTGTATTTATATATTTTGAAATTTAATTCGAAATCAAATTTTGACACAAATTGTAAATAACAGAGGTACTCGATGAAGAAGAAGAAAAAAAATATATTCTATTTCTCAAAATACCATGGGCCGATTGATTTAATGGGGATAAAGATCGACCAGTTCTCACGAGTAAATAGAAATTCAAAGAAAAAAATGTATCCCTGATAATGATATATTCGTAATTATCTGATTGTATATATATATTATAAATATTAATAATTAAATAAATATAAATATATTAATAATAATACTACTTTTAATAAAAATAATAATAATAATATTAATTACAAAAATAATGCCCTTTTTATTAATAATATAGTTTAATATTAATATTACTAATCATAATTCATAATAATATTAATGATAACAATAATAAGTTTGTATCTTAACAATACTTATAATAATTGATATAATCTTTGTAATAATAATCATATTGTAACAAGTTACATGTATCAATCTTATATCTATATATTATTATTTTAAAAATATTAATAATACTGATATTAATACTTATTTTTAATATTTATATATATATATATGTATATATATATATATAAATATAATAACTATATTCTATTTTGTAACTACATGTATTAATATTACATTTTATCAGTTATGTAATACCATTGAATATTCAATATTTTTACATATAATGGTATTCATTCAATCAGTAATTTTTTGTGTCTCAATCATATATATTATATATACACATCTATTACCACATATTTAATTATATTTTGAATGTTAAATAATATTTTAATTATATAAATATATTGAAGCAAATATTCTCAAATAAAATATTAAATACTTTTATTAACATTAACGATTTATGTAAATTTAGTTTATTCTATATATTTAACTAAACAGTTTAATAATGAAATCACATGATAGTTCGTTAATATAATTAATTTATAATATATAATTAATTACATGTTTAGTTATTTATATATATACATTTCTATTTACAATTAAAAGTTCATGAATCATCGAATATCGTCACTGGGTAACAGATTTCATGAATATAGTTTTCGAGGTTTTCGAGACTCAATATTACAGATTTTGCTTATCATGTCGGATACATATAAAGATTAGGTTTAAATTTGGTCGGAAATTTTCGGGTCGTCACACACACACACACACACACACACACACACATATATATATATATATATATATATATATATATATATATATATATATATATATATATATATATATATATATATATATATATATATATATATATATATATATATATATATATATATAATTAATATTAATTAATATTAATTAATAATAAATATAAATACATTAATAATATTAATATTTCTAATATTATTAATAATAACAAAAGTAATAATAATAATACAAATAACAAGGATAATGATAATAATGTTAATAAAAATACTAAGTTTAATAAATAATAATAATAATAATAATAATAATGGTAATAATAACTATAAAGATGATAAATGATAATAATATTAAGTGGTATTATATTTATAATAATAATATATAATAATATTAATGATTCTTAATGATAATACTTAATAATAATACTTGTAATATGAAGTTATATGTTTCAATTTTTATATCTATATATTATGTATTAAATTAACAATATTAATAATGTTGATATTGATAAAGTAATAATAGTAATACTATAACAAATATATTTCTAACTTGTAATTACATTTAATTATTAATATTATATATTATATGATAATATATGTTGAATATTTATTATTTATATATTTTATATACATTATAATATAATAATAATTATTTATAAGAATCATATATATATATATATATATATATATATATATACTTTAATAATACTTAATTATTATTATTTTACATTTTTAATTACGCACAATTGTTCGTGAATCGTCGGGAATAGTCAAAGGTTAATTGAATTCTATGTAAACAGTTCAAAATTTTTGAGACTCAGTATAATAGACTTTGCTTATAGTGTCGAAACCATATAAAGATTAAGTTTAAATTTGGTCGGAAATTTTCGGGTCGTCACAGTACCTACCCGTTAAAGAAATTTCGTCCCGAAATTTGAGTAAGGTCGTCATGGTTAATGATAAGAATATTTTCATGACAAATATGAATTGATAAAATAAAATTTTATCACCGTTGCGTAATATAGGTAAAATAATTCGATTATTCGAAGAGTACGAATGAAGCTATCACTAAATAGTGAAATGAGAAAGACAAGTTTCATCATAACTTTTGACTAGTCATGGTTGAATTTAGAAAATAAGGTTCGTCTTAACTTTTGACGTTGTCTTGATTGAATTCTGGAATTCAAGGGATTTAAAAGAAGATCTTTGAAATCTATAAGATTTGATTCTTCGAGATTTAAGGAAATTAAGATTTCTAAAATTAAATACGGTGATTTGCCTCGATTACTCTGCCAGATATTTCCATTATAAATTAAACTCTTCAGTTCCATTATTCTCACCATTCATATACTTTCTTTTTTAGTTCATACAATCCAGAAGATTGTGAAAATGCTTAATCATGTTCTAATCCTTAATATTTTCCTAATTATCATTTCTATCACCCTTCTTTTCAATCTTCCACCAGAAAAATCTGTTTACTTCTACTATTACCTTGACACTATTCTTAATTCTACCGTGTCTTTATATTGCTATTCGTATTAATATCCACGGTTTGTAACCTTCGTGTTGTTATTGGGCTTTATATTTTCCCTTATATTTCGATGTCTCTGCTTTTGTCTTTCTATAATCATTGACATCCACAGTTAATACTCTCTCCAATTTACTGTAATTTATACCCCCATTGACATTTTGAAGTTTCATGATTTTGTTTTCTTTTCCCTACCCATTAAGCACCTCAAGTAATGGTCCAGGATTTGTAAGTATGGAGTTTCGAATGAAATTAATGTTCTAAACAAGAAAGAACGTAATAGCACAATTTGATTTGTCAAATTACCAGTTTTCAAGAGAAAGATAGAACTATCAATAAAATATGTTCTTGGTGTGTTTATAGATTAGATAGAATGTAAGAGTCGTGTAACATGTCTCATGATGACGTTATGGTCTGTGAATCATCAAGTTTCATTAGAAACTCAGCATGACTTACTGTAATATAATCACGTTGATCAAGTGTCATTATATTATACTAACTCATGCATCAGTTCCCAACATTACTTCAATAACATTCACATTTTAAGCTCGAAAGTTTACAGAATATAGAAACTAACAGTTCTATATGATGTAACACTGATAGCACGAAGAGATTAATGATTTTAGATAAGAATAGTTATAAAAAATATCTTCAGAAATATGGAGGATATTTATAATGAAAGATACGATGATATCTTGGAATTTCTAATATCAAAGGATGGTGAAGAAAATTTATCCGCAAGAGTTTGGAGTCAGAAGCAAGGTATTCGCTAAAGATTTCATCAGAAACAGAATCATCAGGATTCTTAAAGTACAAGTTTAGTCCTTGTGATTTGTTCAGAGACTCCTTCGTAGTTTGCTCAATCAGTTTTTCAGTACCAATTTTTCTATCGAGTGTTCCCAACATTCCACTCTTTATTATCAAACTTTTGGCCGTTTAGACCATCTACGATTTTGCTGTTTCCTCTGTATTTAATGCTACCATATCTGAATCATTGGTTATCAATTCAAGGTGGTTTCAAGAGAATTATGTTTTTAGATGATTAAACACTGATGATAATATGGTGGAATATAAAAGGTTCTCCGGTAACAATAAAAGAGCACATATATATCAAAGTTATAATAAGGTTGTTTCGAACGAAAAGTCGAAGTTTACTTGTTGGAGCTGTGACAAAATTGGCTAATTTAGAAAAGGATTGCAAAGTTATTTTCGGTAATAACAATGCCAAAGGAGTTAGCACAAATACATGTTAAATGTTTACTTAGGTTCTGAGTGTCTTCAGGTGCATAACTATATGCATCAATCCCTTCTTCCGTAAATGAAGTGCGGTTGGTTCATCCTCTCGATTGAGGTGTTTTCAAGAATCATGAAAGGTTTGAACGCAGATTGTAATCGTCAAGATACAAACGAGGTTTAAGATGAAATCAAGTGGCAAACTTGAAGAAATGTTTAGTTTCATATGTTATAATCAATATTTTAATTCATTTTAATTGTCCAATGTTATTAGTCCACAGTCGATAGTCTACAGTTAACAGTCCAATAATTCATATATAGCTTCATATATAATATTCGAATTAATTAATACGTATCATGACCCGTGTACATGTCTCAGACTCGATCACAACTCAAACTATATATATTATTGTAAAATCAACCTCAACCCTGTATAGCTAACTCCAGCATTACTGCATATAGAGTGTCTATGGTTATTCTAAATAATATATATAGATGCGTCGATATGATATGTCAACACCTTGTATACGTATCCTGATATTTAAAGTGCATAAAATAAATACAGAAATTGTATGACGATAAATAAAATTGCGATAATTAAATTGCGATAAATAAACTGCTATAAATAAAATGTAACCAGTTAGCTAGGAACAGTTAGCTAGGAACAGTTAGCGTGGATTCTTAACAAAATTCTTCTCATAGTTAAATTATTTGTTTCTAACAAATTTTATTTTGTCCAATGTTTTCTTCATTATGCCACTTGTTGGATTCTGATAGATCAAAATTCAAATATGAATTTGAATGAAAATGGTTATTCTGTGGTGAACGGATACGTATATCTGTGGATGTAAGTAAGATAGTAAATGACTGTTGAATCAGATTGGAAGAATGTACTGTGTAACTTATTAATGTGAAATTTAAATATTCCTCGGGTATTACCTACCCGTTAAAATATTTTCACCATTAACAGTTTGTACAAAAGATTTTTTAATTACAATCTTTATGAAAATATACTTACATATATATTTTCTTCAGATGTAATCATAGATTTAATAAGTTAATATAATATCAATCTCATTTGATTTACCGTTAGAACTAGAATACATAATCTCTAAAACATTAGAGTTTACATAATCGCCATGAAGAATGAAGATAAATGATGTAGAACGTCATGTAGAACGATGATTATGCTCGAGGTACATAATGAGATGTTGAGGTGTGAGATGTTGAACTTGGGTTGTTGGTGGTACTGGTATTGATGTTGATGGTACTGTTGGTACCGTTGATGTTGTTGAAGCTGGTACGTTTTGCACCATATTTTTCAAGGTTACAACTCGGGCGCGTAGTTCGTTGACTTATTACTCCGGGATAATTGTCTGTAAGAATGGGCGAATGAATAAGGTTTAGAATCTGAGTTATGATATAGTCGTGGCGAGATATTCGGGAAATGAGGGTGAAAATGGTGTTACGAACAGGTTCACCGGTAAGTGCTTCAGGTTCTTCATCAAGAGGTGAATTCGATTAGTGGAAGGGACCGCCTTCTGCGCGTCTCCATTGATTAAGTCGACTACGAACCCATCAGATGAATTGAAGATGACTAGTTGGTTGATTCATTCTGGTGACGCTGCTTCCGGAGCTTAGGTGAACATCCTTGTCGGAATAGCTGTCGGAATAACTATTAGAATAGCTATCGGAATCTGAGGGACTCGAACTGGCTGAGGGATTCATCTCGAACGATCAGATGAAGGATTTTTGATAAGAAATAGACTATAGGATGTAGATTAGTACCCTGCAATACATAGTTTACATATGCATATATAACAATAAAATCCCATAAGTTACGGAGGAATCTACGGAAGCTGTCAGGTAAAGGTAACAATAATAGATACGCTAAGATATCAATTTATCTATACATTGTCTATGCAATAGAGGCAGTAAGACGTGTCTAAACTTTAGATGATAAGCAAGTGATTCCCTAAGAATGATAAGCAGTTAATTTTCGACACGAAATGATAAGCAAAACTTTTGACATGCAGACACGGTCGAAGTCCAGACTCACTAATACATCTTAACAACTATCAGTTAGATACACTAATGTAAGACCTGGTTCGCTAAGACCATCGCTCTGATACCACCTGTGATGACCCGTCCTAATCCACCTGGATGAAGTCTTCAACAACTGGTTCCATTGCGAGGTACAGACCTCTATATGTCTTGAACGACTCCATGTAATATCTTTAAAATGAGCAAATGCACAGCGAAAGACTTAATTCGTACCTGAGAATAAACATGCTTAAAAGTGTCAACCAAAAGGTTGGTGAGTTCATTAGTTTATCATAAACAATCATTTCCAATATTTTAATAGACCACAAGATTTTCATTTATAATTATATGTACACTCGTAAGTGTATAAAACCGTTCTGCTTATAATGAGGCCTCAGTGACCAACCTTAACAATAATATAATAAGTCATCTTCGCAAAGACGGATATGTACACTCGCAAGTGTATAAATAATCCTCGAAGTACTAAACATCCGCCCACTAGCTCTTATGTCTAGCGCAGCCTACAGGATGGGGGTGTTAAGCCCGATAGATCTATCTTTAGGATTCGCGCTTACATGCTCTTATAACATGTAACTAAATTACCTAGCACATCAATTCGCAGAATTATCATTTTTGATCACTTGTCTCTATTTTGTAAAGCATTTATAAAAGCAGCGCATGTATTCTCAGCCCAAAAATATATATTGCAAAAGCAATTAAAAAGGGAGCAAATGAAACTCACCTAATATATTTTGTAGTAAAAATACATATGACTATATTGAACAATGCAGGGTTGACCTCGGATTCACGAACCTATATCATTTATATATATATATATATATATATATATATATATATATATATATATATATATATATATATATATATATATATATATATATATATATATATATATATATATATATGTATGTATATATATATATGTATATATATATATATATATATATATATATATATATATATATGTTAACACATATCCTTGTAGTCGAACAATTTATATGTATATATATTATTATTAGTGGTAAAATTTTATATTAGTAACTTATATATTTTGTTGTTAATATATATTCATTTTTATATATAAAAATATAAATTCTGTTACGTTATATGTATTAAATATTATATATATATATATATATATATATATATATATATATATATATATATATATATATATATATCATTTATTTGTTGCAATAGTGATTATAATAATACTAAAATAATATTAGTAGTGATTAAAATAATAATAGTGGTAATAATATTAATATTTCTATTAATAATATTATTAACGTTAGTTTTTAATAAGACATCTTATAATAATGATGATAACAGAAATTTTAAATAAAGTGAAAAGTTTATTACTAATGATAATGAAAATAATAATAACTGTAAAAATGTTAATTATAATGTTAATGGTAGTAATGATAATGATACTTTTAGTAATAATGATAATATTAGTATATATGTTAATAATAACAATAATAATTCTATAGATTTTATTTATACCACTTTTATTAATCTTGCTAAGATAACTATAATAATAATACTTAAATGATAACCTTAACAATAATAACTACATTAATAATACTTATAAGATTAATAATAATAATAATGATTACACTACTTATAATTATGCTAATGATAATAATATCACTAATAATTAATATACTTGTAATAATTATAATAAATGAATAAGAATAATAATAATAATAACAATAATAAGAATAAGAATAATAATAATAACAACATCAAAATTAGGAAGGAAAACTACCTCAAAGAGTTTTTTTTTTTTAAAAAACAGCCGATGTAAGGCTCGAACCCGAGACCTCTAGAAACCCAACAACACTCCTAACCAGCCAAGCTATGCTGTTTTTCTGAAATTATTAGCTCCTAATTTATATATAAACCGTATTCAACTATTTCCATTTTTTTTTCCTTCTTCTTCCCCAACACAAATCGACCAGAGACACTTTTGACACTTTACAGATTTGTATTGAACATGGATTTGAAACAAAGCAACATAATGGTGGTTGAAATCAACAGAGGAATAAAGATTAGAAATTTTTTTTTTTCTAATAAAACTGAACTGTATCGTTCGAAAAAAAAATAACTTAATTATTGATTATGAGTTTAAGGCAGTTTTGGATTGAAATTACAAAAGGAAATTTATAGTAAATTGTTCCTATAAGCTTTTTGAATCATCAATTGATCCATAAACCTCGAAACCAACTCGAATTTTCTCATGAACAAATCTTTTGACTTTTTGAATTAAAACTTTGACCTCAAAATTTAGATTCGTTATGAGGATTTGGAATATGAAACTTTACAAACAGTTTAAGTGTACAATTACTAACAACTTTACATTTATACAATTTGGATTTTGATATGAAATCAGACTTTTGAGGATTTGAGTTCAATACAGGGGATAACGACTTTAAAAATAATTTATGTTTGAATTTTTTTCCAATTTGAAATTTGTTTAATGTTGTTGTATGTGATATAAAGGGTAAGAAGTCGACTAGTCTGACGACCGGGAAATTTCTGACCAAATTTAAACTTAATCTTTATATTTTTGACACGATAAGTAAAGTTTGTTAAGTTGAGTCTCAAAATCTTTGAACTGTTTACATGAAATCATTTAACCTTTGACTTTTCCCGATGACTCACGATACTATTGCTTGTAAATAGATATGCATATATTTATATATAATAATATGAAATAGTATATATTGTAATTATTATAATTAATTTTGTAAAAATAATAATAATATATATAAAGTATCTATATATAAATAAAGTATATATAATATATATATTTTGTAAGTTCGAAGATATTTACTAAACAAAGGTAACGCTCAATTGTCATTCGATTGATAGTAAACGAGTTAAAAAGGAACTTATATGATTTTAAAATAAACGGTGATCCAAAAATGAGTTTTATAAATTATGGGCTTATTAATAATATATTTAGAAGTTATTTGATAAATTTTAAAACTTTTTATATTTTACCTGAGGTTGGGAGTGAATAATTAATTTAATTTTTATTTAATAGATAATGACCAAATTCTATACCATAATGACCGAAATAAAAAAAAAGATATTTAATTTAAAAATTTGGAATTTTTCCAAAGACATTTATCCGCCACTTATTAATCATCGGGGCACGAAATCAAGTCCGTGAAAGAAATTAAAACAATAATTGATAGATGGCTAATCTTTCAATTACTGTTAAACTAGTGATTCAATTGAATTATTAATTGATTTTATAATTTATTCGTACAATGTTTTTTTTTCAATCTTTCCCACTAAGATATTAAATGGATACATGCATCAACCCATACCCAATTCTTTAGTTTTTGCTCTTCATGTTCGACAAAAATATCACTACACATATCTACTATATTTTTTTTTTAAACTTATTACTACTTTATTTGATCACCTTTAATGATTCTGTATTTTTTTTTTCTTTGCTTGATTTCAACCACCCCACTTGAATCTGTTTTGCGTCATAATCCAACTCAACAATTGCCTAACAACTTTTCTTTATATATATTCTCTCAATAATTAACTTGATTTAATATTTCTCTTTAATTACATTCTCTGGCCACTTGATTAATAAGAAGAAGTGATATTCTGTATTAAGTATAAGATGAGGGTGATGGACCTAATCAAGTGTGGCAAAACTCGGACACCACTAACCAACCACACCCATCGACCTCAACCTCCATGACCCAACCACCGGTTTCCTCCGTCACCTCCACCCTCCTCCTTTCCACAGCCCATCACCAAGTACGCCGGTCACCACCCTCCGCCACCACTACCATCAAGCCACCACCACCGTGAGACACCCAATCCGTCAACCATCACCTTCATCATCTCAATATATATATATATATATATATATATATATATATATATATATATATATATATAGACACACACACACATATACGCGAGTACAAAACAATCACCACCATCGTGAACCACCTCATCTCCTATCACTATTTCTGTTTGTAACCGAGAACCCACCACCACTGTTAGCCACCATCGACAACTAACTCTCTCTCTCTCTTAAATTTCTCTCTCTCTTAACTTGAAACCACAACCGACACACCACCCACATCGCTGCTATTCCTGTTCCTGTTTACTATTACAAACCGAACCCATAAACCACCATGGAAGTCTACTGCTACTCACTATTACCACAGCTGGTTTCCTTCTATTTTTACTCGAAAAATAGCAGCTTAATCGGAGGCTATTTTGCTATTTTACTCAGCAGCTGTAGCTGTTTTTCTTTCTGTTTATACTACTAAATATCGATGATGATGAAGTGGGAACTAATGAGGAAGTTGAGTGATCAATAAAGAAATGAAAATGATGAAAGTAAAATCGATGATGGTGATGCAAAATGATACGGTGATGATAATGGTATGATGAAGGCACGATTTAAATGATGATTATGATTTGCGAAAGGTGATAATGATACATGATATTGATATTATTATGGTGAGACCATGATGTTTAAATCCAATAATGATGTTAGATGGAGATAATGAGAACTGAATACGAATTATATATTATTTCGTGCATATATTTTCTAGAAAAGAAAAACATGCAGCGCAGTTGGTTTGGGACGTGAGGGGCCAAACAGGAGGTCGCGGGTTCGAAGCTTGGCGACTACATTTTTTTTATTTATTATTAACAGTAGAAGACTGTGTTAAAGGCTTGGGCCTATTGGGCTTATTAATGTATACGGGCTAGAAGATGAAACAGATAAATATGGGTTATAACCTGTTAATTCGTTAAATAAATCAGAAAACTTACCGACGGATCCAGGGTACGGATCCAGGATTCATGGTGTTGTGTGTAACTGAGAGGTCGCGGGTTCGAGTCTTGTCTGTGGCAATATTTTTGGAAAAGCTTTTAAGGTAGTATTTTATATCTATAATTATTATTATTATTATTATTATTATTATTATTATTATTATTATTATTATTATTATTATTATTATTATTATCATTATCATTAAAAATTATTATTATTATTAAAGTAACCATTATAATTAAAAATTATCATTTTAGTTAAAATTATCATTGAAAGTATCATTATTATTATTTTTATCATTGTTATTATTATTATCATTAAACATGATTTTATTATTATTATTATTATTATTATTATTATTATTATTATTATTATTATTATTATTATTATTAATATTGTCATTATTTTAATTGCTAGTATTATCATTATTATAAGTATCATCATTTTAATATATTATTATTATCATTACTATTATTTTGACAATAATATTATTATTTTTATACTATCATTATTATTATTATTATTATTATTATTATTATTATTATTATTATTATTATTATTATTATTATTATTATTATTATTAATACTAGTATCAATATTATTATCGTAATAACTATTATTATTATTATTATTGTAAAATAAAATAACTTTTTATTTATTATTATTATCAATATTATTTTATCAAATAACTATTAGTTATATAAAACTATATTTACTATATATAACATAACTATATTAATACCTTTATAATAAATATTAATAAATGTAACTAATAAGGTTATTAATGAAACACATAATTAAAATAACAATTAAATCACTAATAATATATAAATTTGTTTGATTATAAATATATATGTTAATATATATACTTGATATAGGTTCGTAAATCCGAGACCAACCCTACACTTGTTCAATGACGTCATATGTATTTTTACTACAAAATACAGTATGGTGAGTTTCATTTGCTCCCTTTTTATATATATTTTTGGGCTGAGAATACATGCGCTGATTTATAAATGTTTTACGAAATAGGCACAAGTACTAAAACTAATTCTATGTGGGTTTAAACCAGAAATATACCCTTAGCTTGGTAACATTAAACTACTTGTCTATGTACGGTAGGCGCGAATCCTAAAGATAGATCTATTAGGCCTGACAAACCTCATCCGGACTATGGGATGCTTTAGTACTTCGAGGTTATTTTAAACACACATGATCTGGTGTACTTCAGAGGGTAGAACATGAACGTTAAGGCTTGTTACCAGGTGCCTGCAGCTTATAGAATACTTTTATATACTTGCGAGTGTACATATATATATATATATATATATATATATATATATATATATATATATATATATATATATATATATATATATATAAACGGAAATCTTGTGGTCTATTAATATATTGAAACGATTGTTATGATAAACCTATGAACTCACCAACCTTTTGGTTGACACTTTTAAGCATGTTTATTCTCAGGTATGAAAGAAATCTTCCGCTGTGCATTTGCTCATATTAAAGATACTACTTGGAGTCGTACATGGCATATTTAAGTCAGTACCTCGCAATGGGACCAGATGTTGATGACTTCGTCCAGGTGGATAAGGACGGGTCATCACAGGCGGTATCAGAGCTGGTTTAATGCCGTTTATGAGCAGGTTAATCCTAGAGGGGGTTCTCACAGTGTTACCTGTGACGAAGCATTGGCTCTTACTCCTCGCGGTCCCTATTAGGGTTGGTTGTACGTTGCCGAGAGGCGGGCCGTAAAATCAGTGTCTGAGGTACGCTCAGTGGTCATCAGGCGGTTAGCTGGGAAGGCACTGAGTGGGATGCGCCCCCACTGTTATCACAGGTGGTATCAGAGTGGTGGTTTTAGCGAACCAGGTCTTGCATTAGTGTGTCTAACTGATAGTCGTTAGGATGCAGTAGTGAGTCTGGACTTCAACCTTAGCTACATATTATAAGTATTGTTTATCATTCCTAATGGAAAATTTCCTGCTTATCATTCCTAAGTCTAGACATGACTTCCTGTACATATTGCATAGATAGTTTATAGATAAATTTATATCCTAGCGTATCTGTTATTGTAAACTTTGTCTGACAGTTTCCGAAAGTTCCTCCGTAATCTACGAGATCTTCTATATTATATATAGGTATTTTATGTAATTAGAACATCATCCGATATCCGAAAATCATTTCATATCGAAAATCCTCTATCCGAACGTACAAGATGGAACTCGCAACTAGTTCAAGTTCCTCGGATTCCGACAGCTATTCCGATATAGATTCCCACTCGAGCTCCGAAAGCAGCGTAACCGAAATGGATCAACCACTTAGCCATCACCTATTTTGGATGAAATGGGGATGGGTTCGTAGTCGACTTAATCAATGGAGACAAGAAGAAGACGATCCTTTCCACTCACCAACCTGAAATCTTGGCGAAGAACCTGAAGCACTTACAGGCGAACTAGTTCGAAACACCATTTATAGTCTCATCTCCAGGATAGCTCGTCACGATTATCTTATATCTAAAATTCTAAACCTTATTCATCCGCTCGTTCCGACCGACAATCATCCAGGAATAATAGAATAAATTAACGAACTTCGCGCTCGAGTAATCAATTTGGAGAATATGGTGCAAAACTTAACAGCTTCAGCAATATCACCGACACCCACAGTACCATCAATAACAGCACCAGTACCATCAACAATCCATGCCTCAACATCTCATTCTATACCTCGATTATAATCATCGTTCTACGTACCGTTCTACATCAATTGTCTTCGTTCTTCATGGCGATTATGTAATCTCTAATGTTTTAGAGATTATATATTCTTATTCTGACGGTAAATCAAATGAGTCTAATATCATATTGACTCATTAAATCCATGATTACATCCGAAGAAAATATATATGTATATATGTTTTCATAAAGGTTGTAATTAAAAATTCTTTCGTACAAACTGTTAATGGTGAAAATATTTTAACGGGTAGGTAATACCCGAAGAATATTTAAATTTCACATTAATAAGTTACACTGTAGATTCTTCGAATCTAATTCAACAGTCATTTACTATCCTATTTACAACCACAGATATACGAATCCATTCACCACAGAATAACCATTTTCATTCAATTTCATATTTGGATTTTGACTTATCAGAATCCAACAAGTGGCATAATGATGAAAAAAATTGAGACAAAATAAAAATTTGTTAGAAACAAACAAATTAACTATGAGAAATTTTGTTAAGAATCCACGCTAACAAAATCCTAGCTAACTGTTCCTAGCTAACTGTTAATTCCGTATTACCTTTTATTTATCGCAATTTATTTATCGCAATTTATTTATTGTAACGACCCGGATTTTTCCGATCGTTTTATATTTATAAGATTAATATTTACATAAATTAAACCTTACCAACATGATAAGCAATCTAAATTGTTGAGACTTATGTTTTTGAAAAGAGTTTTACACAACGTCTGACCGTCCAATTTGACCGATGATATCACGAACTATATAACATACGATAATTATACGTTTGTGTATATATATGTATTTATATATATTTAACATGATCTAAGGATGATTTAACATCTCATTGTGTACTAATAATAATAAGATAAAAGTATACTTTGAAACTACTAACTTAAGTTTTCAAAACGATAACTATACGTAACGTTCTTTGACATAAATACTTATAACTTATAATGTTTATACAAGTATCGTATAGATATGTATTTAATCAATTTTAAAGGGCTTTTATACATAAAATAATATAAGTATATTTACAAAAGATAGCTATATTTGAATCCTCGTTCCGTTTTCTCAAGATTTCTATACGTATATCAAGGGTATATGTACCCGTATCATACCCAGCTTCTATACGTATTTACTATTGGTATATACACATCAAATCAACATCTAAATCAGCCATATTACTGCCCTCCAATAGAGGTAACCTTGATTGGATGCTAGCATGGAAAATTTCACAAGATTACAACATAAAAATTTGTCCTTGTCTTTCCCCCATTCACGTTTTTAAGGAGTCATGGGGTGCTTCACTTTGATTCAAATTTTACTACCATTTCCTAGCTAAACACACACACACTTATAAGACTTAAACACCTTAATCATCTCAGCAAGTTACCATGAAGATTTAGCTTCAAAACAAGCCTTAATCATCATAAGAAATTCCTTTCAAGAACACTTCAATAATCCTTCCAAGTATACAAGTTTACTTCCAACCTTTCAATCCAACTCCACCACTCTTTTGGTTCTAGGATTTTTCTTATCTTTTGCAGTAACTTTGTCCAAGTAACTTCAGGTAGTAACCTTGTTCATAATCTTATTCGATTCATATTTATATAGCTATCTTATTTTGTGTTGTAAAATTTTAACAACAAGAACATAGTTTGAATGATTTCAAACTTGTTCGTAAACTAAATAGATCCTTCTAACTTAAATTGTAAAACACTTCAAGACCTTTAATATATCATAATGATATGCTAATTTAACAAGATACAACTTGTTTTTACAAAGAACACCTTAAAACTGAATCTACGTCGTCGGAGTGCAACCGGGGGCTGTTTTGGGTTGGATAATTAAAAACCATCTTGAACTTTGAATTGGAAGTTCATGTTCTGGAAAAATGATATTTCTTATGAATATGTTAACACATAAAAATTTCATGGTTTAACTCAAAGTGTAAGTATTTTTAGAAAAATGATCATTAAATGTTATTTTTATGATGAAAAATGATCACTTTCATAAGTTTCACCAAAGTTTGAACTATAACCTGTGATTCCGAATGTAAACCAAGGTATTTACAGTTCATATTCTTAAAATTTGACTCGATCTAAGGAAGTGGCAAGTTGAACCAACAAAAACAGAGTTGTAATGAAGAAACTACGACTAAAACAAGATTGGGTATCCGAAGCTAGCTTAGCTACGAAAATATTTGGAGAAAAAGTAAATTAATTATATCTTTTCTAATTAATATGATATTTTATATATAATTACTTATGATTTGATTTTATATATTTCAGGACTACCCGTAAACAACACGAGAAGATTAATCATAAGACCTCATGATTGTACGCAACACGTCATTTGACAACACGGTACTTTATGTACGCAACACGTCATTTGACAACATGGTACCATGGGTCGAGATTAATTCTGATCAATACGAATACGATGGGGTCTTTATTTATTTTATTGAGCAACTAATTGTGGACCATTAACAACAGACTGCTAACTACGGACTAAGAAAATATTAAAAGTATTATAAGTATATATATATATATATATATATATATATATATGTAACGATTACTTGAAAAGAAAATATGTTGATATATTATATATATGGTTAGGTTCGTGATATCTATCGGAGACCAAGTTGTGTTAAATACCTTCAAGGCAAAAGTGAGTATATAGTCCCACTTTTAAACTCTAAATATTTCGGGATGAGAATACATGCATTTTATGATTTACGTTATGGACACAAGTGATTAAAAATATATATTCTACGTTGAGTTGTACCACTGGCATACTTCCCTGTAACTTGGTAACTACTATTTACATGAGGTATTGTAAACGCGAATCCTGTTGATAGATCTATCGGGCCTGACAACCCCAACCGGACTGGACGACCAGTATTCAACGGTTGCACATTACTTCGTTTCGGTGACTACACTTGGTACGGTGTAGTAAGATTTCATAATAAAGGGAATATGCGACGTTGATTAAATGTTAAGTATGGTTATCAAGTGCTCAACAACTTAGAATATTTTTATTAAAACGTTTATATATGAAATCTTGTGGTCTATATTTATAACGCTGCCGGCATTAAACCTATATCTCACCAACTTTATGTTGACGTTTTAAGCATGTTTATTCTCAGGTGATAACTAAAAGCTTCCGCTGCAACATGTTGAATTTAAGCAAGATCTTGAGTATGCATATTTGTGTCAAAAATAAAACTGCATATCGGAGAAGTTGTAATGTAAAATACATTGGAAATCGTGTTGCTATCATCACATGTAAAGTTTGTAAGGCTAAGATTATCACTAAACGATAATCATTATTATGTTGTTTAAACTTTGTATTTTTAATAAAAGTTATGGTTTGTATTGTAAAAACGAATGCAGTTTTCTTTGAAAAATGTCGCATATAGAGGTCAATACCTCGCGATGAAATCATATGTTATTATATTTGTCCTTATGGTTTAGGACGGGTTATGACATATGGTATCAGAGCGTTGGTCTTAGAGAACCAGAAAATTTGCATTAGTGTGTCTTATCGAGTTTGTTAGGATGCATTAGTGAGTCTGGACTTTGACCATGTTTGATTTAGAAAACTATTGTTTATCCTTGTTGGTTAAAAATTAATATGTAAATATTATGTGGTACTAATGTGCTAGTTGTTATGTGATAGATGTCTGGCTTAGAACTTGTTATCACATTCAGCGACTCCGAACCAGAATCTTCAGATGGTGTTCCAGTCATTAACCTATCCGATGATGAAAACGACACCTTTGGGGAAGACTCACAATTTTCGGATGAATCAATTGAAGAGGAACCGGAAAGTGATCCTAAGGAGGAAGAAATACAGGAAATTACGAAAGACAAGTTCGAAAGAGGAAAGAAACGAAAGGCTACTGAATTGGAAAATCCAAATCCCGAGTTTAGTGAGGATGTTGTGGCACCAATTCCACCAGACACTTCCACCCCTATTCCCGCTATTCCTATTAGTTCTATCCCGGCATCCAGTTCTTCAGCCCCTCAGCCAAAACGCAGGGAGACAGTCAAGATAACCTTTAAGCGGTTTCTTTGAACACAAACGTTTGGGGTTAAATGATGCGCTGTTGTTTTAAACCATGGGATCATATAACGTTTTGTATAATATTACTAGTGTGGTTTGCTTAATGTTATATGTAAGATAAGCATATGTAAAATAGTGAAGTGTGAAATGCAATAATTTTCCATGGTTGAGTATTATTTGGATGGTAGTAATTAATTTCTGTACTAAACTATTAAGTGTGAACTTTAACGGGTAGGTACTACCCTAGATATAATTATAAAACGCTAATAAGAAGAAAAGGCTTTTATAATAATAACTGGTTCATATTATTAATAAGCTACGAAGTACTGTAAATACACACTACATCTATAATATTCCATGTGAATAATTATTTTTTTCATTCTTATTGAAGATTATGGCGCGATTGAACCGAATGACGGAATAAGAAATCGAGGAACTCATCAATCAGCGAGTGAATGACAGAATGTTATGGGTCGAGGCTGCGAGAGGTGCTGCAGTTAACTCAAATCCTCGTGTGGGATTTACTTACAAAACTTTTCAAGGTTGCAAGCCCTCATCATTCAGTGGAACAGAAGGACCGGTCGTTTTAACCCGGTGGATCGAAAAGATTGAGTCTGTGTTTAAAATCAGTGGTTGTATTGAGAAGGACATGACCAAGTATGCATCGTGCACCTTACAAGATAGTGCACTCACGTGGTGGAAAAACTATGTGAAGGCCATAGAAGGAGATGTAGCTTATGATACTCCCTGGGAAGAATTCAAAACAATGCTAATCAACGAGTATTGTCCAAGGAACGAGGTTAGGAAGTTGAAAGCGGCATTACAAAGCCTGAAAGTTATTGGTACTGAACTCACCAACTACAATCAGCGATTCATGGAATTAGCTTTGCTATGTCCCGAATTGGTACCAACCGAAGAACGGAAGATAGAACTGTACAAAGATGGTTTGCCTAAAAATGTGAAGGCAAATGTTACAGCATCGAAACCCAAGACTATTCATGAAGCCATCACTATGGCAAACGAGTTAATGGACCAGATTATTCTGGATAAGAACACTGATGTCAAGACATTGGAAAACAAAAGAAAGTGGGAAGGTAATCAACAATCCAACAAGAAACAAGAAACCACGCAAGGTGTGGGTAGTGGTTCAAGCTCAGGTTACAAAGGATGAAATCCTTTATGTAACAGATGCCACAAACATCACTCTGGTTATTGTAATGTGGTGTGCAATAATTGTAATTGAAGGGGCCATCTTGCTGAAGATTGTAGGATTCCTGTTACAAATACTAATGGCACCAAGACTCCTGCCACCAATGCAAATAGAACTGTCTTGGCCACTGTTACTTGTTATGGGTGTGGGAAACAGGGTCATTATAAGAGCCAGTGCCCGAATCCAGAGAAGAATAACGGATCTGCACGTGGAAGAGCATTTATTATTAATGCTAGAGAGGCGTGTGAAGACCCGGAGCTTGTTACGGGTACCTTTATCATTAATAACTTATTAGCATCTATTATATTTGATACTGGTGCCGATAGAAGTTACGTGTGTAGAGACTTTTACGCTAAATTGAATTGTTCATCATTACCTCTAGATGCTAAGTACATGATTGAGTTAGCTAATGGTAAATTAATTAAAGCCGATAAAATTTGCCGTGATTGTAAAATAAATTTAGCCGGAGAAACATTTAAGATTGATTTGATACCCGTAGAATTAGGAAGTTTTGACGTAATTATCGGCATGGACTGGATGTCCAAAGTAGGAGTCGAAGTGGTGTGTACTGAAAAGGCAATTCGTATTCCTCGAAAGGATAAATCAATGATAATGATTTACGGAGATAAAGGTAACCCAAACCTAAATCTCATTAGCTGTTTGAAAGCTCGAAAGTACTTAGAAAAGGGATGTTATGCCATCCTAGCACATGTAAAGAAAGTTGAAGAAAAGGAGAAGAATATTAACGATGTAAATGTAGTAAGAGACTTTCCCGATGTATTTCCGGAAGAATTACCCGGACTACCTCCTTTCAGGTCTGTAGAATTTCAAATAGATCTTGTACCAGGAGCTGCACCAGTTGCTCTTGCTCCATATAGACTTGCACCGTCCGAGTTAAAAGAACTTCAGAGTCAGTTAAAAGAATTACTGGACCGAGGGTTCATATGACCAAGTACTTCACCGTGGGGAGCTCCAATTTTATTTGTTAAAAAGAAGGATAGATCTTTTAGGATGTGTATAGATTATCGTGAATTAAATAAGTTAACTATCAAGAAACGGTATCCACTACCGAGAATTGATGACTTATTTGATCAATTGCAAGGATCATGTGTGTATTCGAAAATCGACTTAAGATCGGGCTATCATCAACTGCGTGTCAAAGAAGAAGATATTCCGAAAACTGCTTTCCAGACACGCTACGGTCATTACGAATTTTTGGTCATGCCGTTTGGATTAACGAATGCACCAGCTGTATTCATGGACCTCATGAATCGAGTTTAGAGTCCGTATCTAGATAAGTTTGTTATCGTTTTCATTGATGATATTCTCATCTATTCCAAAAATGAGCAAGAGCATGAGCAGCATTTAAGGTTGGTATTAGAATTGTTAAGAAAGGAACAGTTATACGCCAAATTTTCTAAGTGTGCATTTTGGTTGAAAGAAGTGCAATTTCTTGGTCATGTTGTTAGTAGCAAAGAAATTCAGGTTGATCCAGCTAAAATTGAGGCCATTGAAAAATGGGAGACTCCTAAGACACCAACGCAGATACACCAATTTTTGGGTTTAGCCGGTTATTATAGAAGGTTTATTCAAGATTTTTCCCGAATAGCTAAACCATTAACTGCGTTAACGTAAAAAGGGAAGAAGTACGAATGGACTTCTGAGCAGGAGAGTGCATTTTAATTACTGAAGAAGAAGTTGACTACAGCACCTATTTTATCGTTACCTGAAGGGAACGATGATTTTGAGATATATTGTGATGCTTCGCGACAAGGTTTTGGTTGCGTCCTTATGCAACGGAAGAAAGTTATAGCATACGCATCCCGACAATTGAAGATTCACGAGCGGAATTATACGACGCATGATTTAGAATTGGGAGAAGTAGTGTTTGCATTGAAGATATGGAGACACTATTTATATGGGGTTAAATGCACTGTGTTTACTGATCATAAAATCCTTCAACATATTTTTGATCAGAAACAGCTGAACATGAGGCAACGTAGGTGGGTCGAGCTGATAAATGACTATGATTGTGAAATTCGCTATTATCCCGGGAAAGCGAACGTGGTGGCTGACGCTCTAAGCAGAAAGGAATGGGAACCAATTCGAGTACGAGCAATGAACATAAAAATTCGCATGAATCTCAACTCACAAATCAAAGAGGCTCAACGAGAAGCTCTTACTAAAGAAAACATAGGAAATGAAATAATGAAGAAGTATGGGAAACAACTCGTTATACGGGAAGACGGAATTCGATATTTTGCAAACCGTATTTGGGTACCAAAGTTGGGTGGATTAAGGAAGTTGATATTGAACGAGGCACATAAGACAAGATACTCGATACATCCTGGAGTTGGAAAGATGTATCAAGATCTTAAGAGGCATTATTGGTGGCCTAATTTAAAGACAGACGTTGCAACATATGTTGGGGAATGTTTAACTTGTTCCAAAGTTAAAGCAGAACATCAAAAATCGTCAGGGTTACTTCAACAACCAGAAATCCCAGAATGGAAATGGGATGGTATTACCATGGATTTCATCACGAAGTTACCTAAGACTGCCTGGGGTTATGACACCATTTGGGTAATAGTTGATCGTCTTACCAAATCTGCACATTTCTTGCCTATAAAGGAAACGGATAGAATGGAGAAACTATTACAATTATACATAAAGGAAATTGTTTCAAGGCATGGAATACCTATTTCCATTATATCCGATCGTGATAGTAGATTTACATCAAAATTCTGGCATTCACTACAGGAAGCCCTGGGAACTCGTTTGGATATGAGCACCGCATATCATCCACAAACTAACGGGCAGAGTGAAAGAACAATTCAGACTCTTGAAGACATGCTCAGGGCATGTGTGATCGATTTTGGAAACGGATGGGATAAATATCTACCATTAGCAGAATTCTCGTATAATAATAGTTATCATGCGAGTATTAAAGCTGCACCATTTGAAGCACTGTATGGAAGGAAGTGTAGATCCCCTATCTTTTGGAATGAAGTAGGAGATCGACAATTAACTGGTCCCGAGATCATACACGAAACGACTGAGAAGATAGTACAAATCAAGGAGAGATTGAAAACAGCCCGTAGTCGCCAAAAGAGCTACGCCGATGTCCGAAGGAAACCATTAGAGTTTCAGATCGGTGACATGGTTATGCTAAAGGTGTCACCTTGGAAAGGTGTAATATGTTTCGGTAAAAGGGGTAAACTGAACCCAAGGTATGTAGGCCCGTTCAAGATCATCGAACGCATCGGACAGGTAGCTTATCGACTCGAGTTACCACAACAACTCGCCGGAGTACATAATTTATTTCACGTCTCAAACCTCAAGAAATGTCTTGCAAAGGAAGATCTCACTATTCCTCTTGAAGAAATCCAAGTCGACGAGAAACTACAATTCATAGAAGAACCAGTCGAAATCATGGACCGTGGAGTTAAACAACTCAAGCAGAGCAACATACCAATCGTTAAAGTTCGTTGGAATGCTCGAAGGGGTCCCGAGTTTACTTGGGAACGAGAGGATCAGATGAAACAAAAGTACCCACATTTGTTTCCCGAGAACGCAAAATAGGTACAATTTTAAAATTTCGGGACGAAATTTATTTAACGGGTAGCTACTGTAACGACCCGGATTTTTCCGATCGTTTTATACTTATAAGATTAATATTTACATAAATTAAACCTTACCAACATGATAAGCAATCTAAATTGTTGAGACTTATGTTTTTGAAAAGAGTTTTACACAACGTATGACCGTCCAATTTGACCGATGATATCACGAACTATATAACATACGATAATTATATGTTTATGTATATATATGTATTTATATATATTTAACATGATCTAAGGATGGTTTAACATCTCATTGTGTACTAATAACAATAAGATAAAAGTATACTTTGAAACTACTAACTTAAGTTTTCAAAACGATAACTATACGTAACGTTCTTTGACATAAATACTTATAACTTATAATGTTTATACAAGTATCGTATAGATATGTATTTAATCAATTTTAAAGGGCTTTTATACATAAAACAATATAAGTATATTTACAAAAGATAGCTATATTTGAATCCTCGTTCCGTTTTCTCAAGATTTCTATACGTATATCAAGGGTATATGTACCCGTATCATACACAGCTTCTATACGTATTTACTATTGGTATATACACATCAAATCAACATCTAAATCAGCCATATTACTGCCCTCCAATAGAGGTAACCTTGATTGGATGCTAGCATGGAAAATTTCACAAGATTACAACATAAAAATTTGTCCTTGTCTTTCCCCCATTCACGTTTTTAAGGAGTCATGGGGTGCTTCACTTTGATTCAAATTTTACTACCATTTCCTAGCTAAACACACACACACTTATAAGACTTAAACACCTTAATCATCTCAGCAAGTTACCATGAAGATTTAGCTTCAAAACAAGCCTTAATCATCATAAGAAATTCCTTTCAAGAACACTTCAATAATCCTTCCAAGTATACAAGTTTACTTCCAACCTTTCAATCCAACTCCACCACTCTTTTGGTTCAAGGATTTTTATTATATTTTGCAGTAACTTTGTCCAAGTAACTTGAGGTAGTAACCTTATTCATAATCTTATTCGATTCATATTTATATAGCTATCTTATTTTTGTGTTGTAAAATTTTAACAACAAGAACATAGTTTGAATGATTTCAAACTTGTTCGCAAACTAAATAGATCCTTCTAACTTAACTTTTAAAACACTTCAAGACCTGTAATATATCATAATGATATGCTAACTTAACAAGATACAACTTACTTTTACAAAGAACACCTTAAAATTGAATCTACGTCGTCGGAGCGCAACCGGGGGCTGTTTTGGGTTGGATAATTAAAAACCATCTTGAACTTTGAATTGAAAGTTCATGTTCTGGAAAAATGATATTTCTTATGAATATGTTAACACATAAAAATTTCATGGTTTAACTCAAAGTGTAAGTATTTTTAGAAAAATGATCATTAAATGTTGTTTTTATGATGGAAAATGATCACTTTCATAAGTTTCACCAAAGTTTGAACTATAACCTGTGATTCCAAATGTAAACCAAGGTATTTACAGTTCATATTCTTAAAATTTGACTCGATCCAAGGAAGTGGCAAGTTGAACCAACAAAAACGGAGTTGTAATGAAGAAACTACGACTAAAACAAGATTGGGTATCCGAAGCTAGTTTAGCTACGAAAATATTTGGAGAAAAAGTAAATTAATCATATCTTTTCTAATTAATATGATATTTTATATATAATTACTTATGATTTGATTTTATATATTTCAGGACCACCCGTAAACAACACGAGAATATTAATCATAAGACCTCATGATTGTACGCAACACGTCATTTGACAACACGGTACTTTATGTACGCAACACGTCATTTGAAAACATGGTACCATAGGTCGAGATTAATTCTGATCAATACGAATACGATGGGGTCTTTATTTATTTTATTGAGCAACTAATTGTGGACCATTAACAACAGACTGCTAACTACGGACTAAGAAAATATTAAAAGTATTATAAGTATATATATATATATATATATATATATATATATATATATATATATATATATATATATATATATATATATATATATATATATATATATATATATATATATATATATATATATATATATATATATATATATATATGTAACGATTACTTGAAAATAAAATATGTTGATATATTATATATATGGTTAGGTTCGTGATATCTATCGGAGATCAAGTCGTGTTAAATACCTTCAAGGCAAAAGTGAGTATATAGTCCCATTTTTAAACTCTAAATATTTTGGGATGAGAATACATGCATTTTATGATTTACGTTATGGACACAAGTGATTAAAAATATATATTCTACGTTGAGTTGTACCACTGGCATACTTCCCTGTAACTTGGTAACTACTATTTACATGAGGTATTGTAAACGCGAATCCTGTTGATAGATCTATCGGGCCTGACAACCCCCAACCGGACTGGACGACCAGCATTCAATGGTTGCACAGTACTTCGTTTCGATGATTACACTTGGTACGGTGTAGTAAGATTTCATAATAAAGGGAATATGCGACGTTGATTAAATGTTAAGTATGGTTATCAAGTGCTCAACAACTTAGAATATTTTTATTAAAACGTTTATATATGAAATCTTGTGGTCTATATTTATAATGCTGCCGGCATTAAACCTATATCTCACCAACTTTATGTTGACGTTTTAAGCATGTTTATTCTCAGGTGATAACTAAAAGCTTCCGCTGCAACATGTTGAATTTAAGCAAGATCTTGAGTATGCATATTTGTGTCAAAAATAAAACTGCATATCGGAGAAGTTGTAATGTAAAATACGTTGGAAATCGTGTTATTATCATCACATGTAAAGTTTGTAAGGCTAAGATTATCGCTAAACGATAATCATTATTATGTTGTTTAAACTTTGTATTTTTAATAAAAGTTATGGTTTGTATTGTAAAAACGAATGCAGTTTTCTTTGAAAAATGTCGCATATAGAGGTCAATACCTCGCGATGAAATCATATGTTATTATATTTGTCCTTATGGTTTAGGACGGGTTATGACATTTATCACAATTTATTTATCGCAATTTTAATTCTCGCAATTTTATTTATCGTCATTTAAATTCTGTTATTTATTTTACGCACTTTAAATATCGGGACACGTATACAAGGTTTTGACATATCATATCGACGCATCTATATATATTATTTGGAATAACCATAGACACTCTATATGCAGTAATGCTGGAGTTAGCTATACGGGGTTGAGGTTGATTCTACAATAATATATATAGTTTGAGTTGTGATCGAGTCTGAGACATGTACACGGGTCACGATACGTATTAATTAATTCGAATATTATATATTAAACTATATATGAATTATTGGACTGTTAACTGTGGACTATCGACTGTGGACTAATAACATTGGACAATTAAAATGAATTAAAATATTGATTATAACATATGAAACTAAACAATTCTTCAAGTTTGCCACTTGATTTCATCTTAAACCTCATTTGTATCTTGACGATTATAATCTGCGTTCAACCTGTCATGATTCTTGAAAATACCTCAACCGAGAGGATGAATCAACCGCACTTCATATACAGAAGAAAAAGATTTATGCATATAGTTATGCACCTGAAGAACTCTCGGAAACTAAGTAAACGTTTAACACATAGTTGTGCAAATTCCTTAGTGTTGTCATTACCCAAAATAACTTGATAATTTCTTTTAAAGTAGCCAATTTTGTCACAGCTCCAGCAAGACAACTTCGATTTTTCGTTTGAAACAACCTTATTATAATTTTGATATATATGCGTGCTCTTTTATTGTTACCGGGGAACCTTTCATATTCCACCCTATTACCATCAGCGTTTAATCATCTAAAAACACAATTCTCCTGAAACCACCTCGGATTGATAACCGATGATTTAGATATCGTAGCATTAAATGCAGAGGAAATAGAAAAATGGTAGATGGTCTAAACGGCCAAAAGTTTGATGATAAAGAAAGGAGTGTTAGGAACGCTCGATAGAAAATTTGGTACTGAAAAACAAATTGAGCTAACCATGAAGGAGACCAAGGACAAATACAAGGACCAAACCGTATATTCAAAGGATCCAGGTAATTCTGAATCCGCCAAAATCTTTAGAGAATATCTTGCCCCGAAGTCATGTTAAAATCTTGCGAAAAAAAAAAATTCTTCAACAACTTTCGAACTTAGAAATTCCAAAATATCATCATAAATATCTTCGATATTTCTGAAGATATTTTCATAAATATTCTCGTCCGAGATTATATACCTCTTCGTGCTATCCGTATTATATTATATTGGAAACTTCTGTAAAACCTAAGTATAAATTATGAATGAATTGTGGAGAAGTGTGGGGAATTGAAGCATGGGTTGGTATAATATAATGACGCCCGGCCAACGTGATTATATTACAGTAAGTCATGCTGGAAGTTCTATTGGAACATGATGATTCACGTATCATAACGTCATTATGTGCCATGTTACATAACTCTTTCATTCTACTTAACTTCTGAACATATCAAGAAAATGTATTCTTGATGGTTCTATCTTCCGTGATGTTGATAAATTTGAAAATCAAATCGTGCTATCACGTTTCTTCCTGCTTAGAACATTATAATCATTCAAAACTCTATATCTACGAATTCTGGACCATTACTCGCTTTACTAGAGGTCGAGAAGAGAATAAAAAGGCAAAGAGCTCTGAAACATAATGGAAGATATAAAACTCGACAACAACATAGAAATTACAAACCGTGGATATTAATACGAAAAGCAATATAAAGACATGGTAGAATTAAGAATAGTATCACCCCAAGGTAATAGTGGAAGTAAACAGATTCTTCTGGTGGAAGATTAAAAAGAAGGATGATAGAAATTATAATTAGGAAAATATCAAGGATTAAAACTGGATGAAACATTTTCACAATCTTTTAGAAGTAAGAATTAAGAAAGAAAGTATAGGAGTGATGAAAATAATGGAGCGGAAGGGTTTAATTTATAACAAAATATCAGGCATAGCAATCGAGGTAGATGATCGCATTTAATTAAATAGGATCTTAATTTCTTTAATTACAGAATAATCAAATCTTATATAGATTTCGAAGAGTTCCTCTAAATCCCTTGAACTCCGGAAATCAATCATATCTACGTCAAAAGATATGACGAACCTTTATTTTTCTTATTTCACTCTTTTGCGATAGCTTCGCTTGTACTCTTCGAAGAATGGAATTATCTTATCCATATTACTCAACAGTAATAAAACTCTATTTATCAACTCATATTCGTCATGAAAACATTTTTAGTGTTAGCCATGACGATCACATTCAAATTTCGGGACGAAATTTATTTAACGGGTAAGTACTGTGACGACCCGGAAATTTCTGACCAAATTTAAACTTAATCTTTATATTTTTGACACGATAATTAAAGTTTGTTAAGTTGAGTCTCAAAATCTTTGAACAGTTTACATGAAATCATTGAACCTTTGACTTTTCCCGACAACTCACGATACGATTGCTTGTAAATAGATATGCATATATTTATATATAATAATATGAAATAGTATATATTGTAATTATTATAATTAATTTTGTAAAAATAATAATAATATATAAAAAGTATCTATATATAAATAAAGTATATATAATATATATATTTTGTAAGTTCGAAGATATTTACTAAACAAAGGTAACGCTCAATTGTCATTCAATTGATAGTAAACGAGTTAAAAAGGAACTTATGTGATTATAAAATAAACGGTGATCCAAAAATGAGTTTTATAAATTATAGGCTTATTAATAATATATTTAGAAGTTATTTGATAAATTTTAAAACTTTTTATATTTTACCTGGGGTTGAGAGTGAATAATTAATTTAATTTTTATTTAATAGATAATGACCAAGTTCTATACCATAATGACCGAAATAAAAAAAAAGATAATTAATTTAAAAATTTGGAATTTTTCCAAAGACATTTATCCGCCACTGATTAATCATCGGGGCACGAAATCAAGTCCGTGAAAGAAATTAAAATAATAATTGACAGATGGCTAATCTTTCAATTACTGTTAAACTAGTGATTCAATTGAATTATTAATTGATATTATAATTTATTCGTACAATGTTTTTTTTTCAATGTTTCCCACTAAGATATTAAATGGGTACATGCATCAACCCATACCCAATTCTTTAGTTTTTGCTCTTCATGTTCGACAAAAATATCACTACACATATCTACTATATTTTTTTTAACTTATTACTACTTTATTTGATCACCTTTAATGATTCTGTATTTTTTTTTCTTTGCTTGATTTCAACCACCCCACTTGAATCTTTTTTGCTTCATAATCCAACTCAACAATTGCCTAACAACTTTTCTTTATATATATTCTCTCAATAATTAACTTGATTTAATATTTCTCTTTAATTACATTCTCTGGCCACTTGATTAATAAGAAGAAGTGATATTCTGTATTAAGTATAAGATGAGGGTGATGGACCTAATCAAGTGTGGCAAAATTCGGACACCACTAACCAACCACACCCATCGACCTCAACCTCCACGACCCAACCACCGGTTTCCTCCGTCACCTCCACCCTCCTCCTTTCCACAGCCCATCACCAAGTACGCCGGTCACCACCCTCCGCCTCCACTACCATCAAGCCACCACCACCGTGAGACACCCAATCCGTCAACCATCACCTTCATCATCTCAATATATATATATATATACACATATACGCGAGTACAAAATAATCACCACCATCGTGAACCACCTCATCTCCTATCTCTATTTCTGTTTGTAACCGAGAACCCACCACCACTGTTAGCCACCATCGACAACCAACTCTCTCTCTCTCTTAAATTTCTCTCTCTCTTAACTTGAAACCACAACAGACACACCACCCACATCGCTGCTATTCCTATTCCTGTTTACTATTACAAACCGAACCCATAAACCACCATTGAAGTCTACTGCTACTCACTGTTACCGCTGCTGGTTTCCTTCCGTTTTTACTCAAAAAATAGCAGCTTAATCGGAGGCTATTTTGCTATTTTACTCGGCAGCTGTAGCTATTTTTCTTTCTGTTTATACTACTAAATATCGATGATGATGAAGTGGGAACTAATGAGGAAGTTGAGTGATCGATAAATAAATGAAAATGATGAAAGTAAAATCGATGATGGTGATACAAAATGATACGGTGATGATAATGGTATGATGAAGACACGATTTAAATGATGATTATGATTTGCGAAAGGTGATAATGATACATGATATTGATATTATTATGGTGAGACCATGATGTTTAAATCCAATAATGATGTTAGATGGAGATAATGAGAACTGAATATGAATTATATATTATTTCGTGCATATATTTTCAAGAAAAGAAAAACATGCAGCGCGGTTGGTTTGGGACGTGAGGGGCCAAACAGGAGGTCGCAGGTTCGAAGCTTGGCGACTACTTTTTTTTATTATTAACAGTAGAATACTGTGTTAAAGGCTTGGGCCTATTGGGCTTATTAATGTATACGGGCTAGAAGATGAAACAGATAAATATGGGTTATAACCTGTTAATTCGTTAAATAAATCAGAAAACTTACCGACGGATCCAGGGTACGGATCCAGGATTCATGGTGTTGTGTGTAACTGAGAGGTCACGGGTTCGAGTCCCGTCCGTGGCAATATTTTTGGAAAAGCTTTTAAGGTAGTATTTTATATCTATAATTATTATTATTATTATTATTATTATTATTATCATTATCATTAAAAATTATTATTATTACTAAAAAAACATTATTATTAAAGTAACCATTATAATTAAAAATTATCATTTTAATTAAAAGTATCATTGAAAGTATCATTATTATTATTTTTATCATTGTTATTATTATTATCATTAAACATGATTTTTTTATTATTATTATTATTATTATTATTATTATTATTATTATTATTATTATTATTATTATTATTATTATTATTGTCATTATTTTTATTGCTAGTATTATCATTATTATAAGTATCATCATTTTAATATATTATTATTATTATCATTACTATTATTTTGATAATAATATTATTATTTTTATACTATCATTATTATTATTATTATTATTATTATTATTATTATTATTATTATTATTATTATTAATACTAGTATCAATATTATTATCGTAATAACTATTATTATTATTATTATTGTATAATAAAATAACTTTTTATTTATTATTATTATCAATATTATTTTATCAAATAACTATTAGTTATATAAAACTATATTTACTATATATAACATAACTATATTAATACCTTTATAATAAATATTAATAAATGTAACTAATAAGGTTATTAATAAAACACATAATTAAAATAACAATTAAATCACTAATAATATATAAATTTGTTTAATTATAAATATATATGTTAATATATATACTTGATATAGGTTCATAAATCCAAGACCAACCCTACACTTGTTCAATGACGTCATATGTATTTTTACTACAAAATACAGTATTGTGAGTTTCATTTGCTCCCTTTTTATATATATTTTTGGGCTGAGAATACATGCGCTGATTTATAAATGTTTTACGAAATAGGCACAAGTACTAAAACTAATTCTATGTGGGTTTAAACCAGAAATATACCCTTAGCTTGGTAACATTGAACTACTTGTCTATGTACGGTAGGCGCGAATCCTAAAGATAGATCTATTGGGCCTGACAAACCCCATCCTGACTATGGGATGCTTTAGTACTTCGAGGTTATTTTAAACACACCTGATCTGGTGTACTTCAGAGGGTAGAACATGAAAGTTAAGGCTTGTTACCAGGTGCCTACAGCTTATAGAATACTTTTATACACTTGCGAGTGTACATATATATATAAACGGAAATCTTGTGGTCTATTAATATATTGAAATGATTGTTATGATAAACCTATGAACTCACCAACCTTTTGGTTGACACTTTTAAGCATATTTATTCTCAGGTATGAAAGAAATCTTCCGCTGTGCATTTGCTCATATTAAAGATACTACTTGGAGTCGTACATGGCATATTTAAGTCAGTACCTCGCAATGGGACCAGATGTTGATGACTTCGTCCAGGTGGATAAGGACGGGTCATCACAACTGGTATCCTTAATTTTGTGAGTAATCGTTTGGTTTATAGAAATTGGTAGTCGACAGTTTCACTTAGTGGAAAGAAGGAAAAAAATAAAATATAAACAGATTAAGACCCATAACAGATTTTGGTTGTATTTGAGCTCTTGATTACGACTGATAACAAAGTAGAGACAGAAAACAAAAATCACAAAAGCAAGATTGTGATTTTTATCTGATTGGAATAATTCTAACTTTCTATTTTGTATTTATTTAAATAAATCTGTTTAAGTTACGAATTGTTTAAGTATAATCAGATAAAGGACAGGGTTTGAGCTGGAGAACGAGGATCAAAAGTGAGAAAACAAATCTTGAACCCGTTTTATTTATTTGGATTTGCCTGGTTAATTTATATATATATATATATATATATATATATATATATATATATATATATATATATATATATATATAAAATTAATATTAATTAATAATAAATATAAATACATTAATAATATTAATATTTATAATATTATTAATAATAACAAAAGTAATAATAATAATACAAATAACAAAGATAATGATAATAATGTTAATAAAAATACTAAGTTTAATAAATAATAATAATAATGGTAATAATAACTATAAAGATGATAAATGATAATAATATTAAGTGGTATTATCTTTATAATAATAATATATAATAATATTAATGATTCTTAATGATAATACTTAATAATAATACTGGTAATATCAAGTTATATGTTTCAATTTTTATATCTATATATTATGTATTAAATTAACAATATTAATAATGTTGATATTGATAAAGTAATAATAGTAATACTATAACAAATACATTTCTAACTTGTAATTACATTTAATTATTAATATTATATATTATATGATAATATATGTTGAATATTTATTATTTATATATTTTATATACATTACCATATAATAATAATTATTTATAAGAATCATATATATATATATATATATATATATATATATATATATATATATATGTGTATATATATATATATATATATATGTATATATATATATATGTATATATATATATATATGTATATATATATACTTTAATAATACTTAATTATTATTATTTTACATTTTTAATTAAGCACAATTGTTCGTGAATCGTCGGGAATAGTCAAAGGTTAACTGAATCCTATGTAAACAGTTCAAAATTTTTGAGACTCGGTATAATAGACTTTGCTTATAGTGTCGAAACCATATAAAGATTAAGTTTAAATTTGGTCGGAAATTTTCGGGTCGTCACAAATACGTGCAGTCATCATGAGACATAAGGTAATCCACACAACTCACACGTACTACATCCGTATTCCATAAACATTAGCCTAAAATAAACGTGGAATCATGGCAGATGTCTTGCATGGTGACTGATTCATATCAACGTACAATATTTGGTTAGGACCCATGATCGTATTAGTTTACATGAATTTTCGCTGAACTTTTTTTTATAAACAAACAATGTATGCAATTGATATAAATACATTAAGTGTTACATTTTCATCATTTTTACCAAACATGTAAATATCAAACTTGCAAATAAATCATACCACGTCACTCGTATTATCTACACGATTGTCAAAAATTGCGGTACCAAATGGGTAAAAAACCGAAAAATACAGGTACCGGTACCGAAACCGGTACCGTATTGAAATTTCGGTACGGTTTCGGTTCTCCATTTTACCCAATTTCGGTACCGGTACCGGTACCAACCGGTTTCGGTACAGTTCGGTACGGTTCCGGAACCGATCTCATCCCTAAAGCAGCCCATAAAACATCCTTCGATCGTTTCAAAAACCTACGGCTTACAATCAATCTTACGGCGGATTTTCTTTTTTTTTCGTTACAAGCTAACAATTGATCAACATCATTCAAACACAAATGTCATCAAATTAATTGAAGTACATGTGCCATCAAATTGATTGAAGTTCACGTGCCTTTGTAAACTAGTCAACAATCTAGCTCTGTTTGCAAGGCAATGCGTGTCCTTGCTGCTGTCGTACGTGGAGATCTTCAAAGCAAAAATTTCTCATTTGTTGAAGGAAGCCATTATTGACTGAAATTAGCCGACTACCTACGTAATACACTTTTCATTCGAATTCACATATTTGTTGATTTAATCGAACCTAAGATAACCGTTAAAGTAGTTGTTACGATAATGATCACAATGATAATGATAATGATAATGATCACAATAAAATCTCAATGTTCCAAAAAAAAAATGATAAATACCGGTCCTTATACTGGTGACTCTCATAGTAATTTAAAGTTTTTACTACTAATACAATATATATTGAAATTATTGTTTCTTTAAAAATGAAGAATCAAAAACGAATGGATACTGAGTTTTCCGAATTGTCGGATATGGGTGCGAAAATATGGCAAGCGGTAAGTTAAATGTGCGGGTACCTTATTTGGAAAATAAAAATTAAAAAGTTTTCTCTAAAAAAAGGTTAGAATCCGCCGGTTGCGTTAAACGAAATACATGTTAAAACGTTCGAGTGGATCGCGAAATGTTGCAAGACAAAAAAGATCGAGTGGCAGGAGTGGTTACACAAACCGCAAATATTTGTTGTATAGTATGTAGCTTCGAATTTTTTCTTAATTGCTTTGATACAATCTGTGTATTGTAGCAATTGTTACATCAGTGAGTTTTCATTTTTTGTAATTGGGGGTTGATTCAAATGTTCCCCCTTCCACTGTATAGTGATGTTTAGTATTAATACACGTTGCCTTTGAAAAAAAAAAGTTTAAAGTTCTGTTTGGTTCACGAAATTCAATGGGATTTCGGCGGAATTGGAACCGAATTTAGACACGCATCGTGTCTAAATTCAATTCTAATTCCGCTGGAATCCCATTAAATTTCATGAGCCAAACATGAAAATATGAACATTTAGAAAAGACACTTCGTGATGAATGTTATTATTTAGGTGGGAAAACGATCGACAAAAATAACATTCAAGATAATATTGTTCGTGAAGAATGTGAACGTTTTTTTCTTCTTCATGTTTTGTGAAGTTAAATTTAGCCTGTAACATCCCGTCTTTTTCCGTTTACTTTTCCGTTATACTATTTTAAACTCCGTTATATGCTTATAACATCTCCCGTTAATACGCGTTTTAAATTATCTCGTTTAGGTAATTCACGCACCCGAACGAAAGTTGAGGGACTAAACTTGACAAGGGATCAAACCCTTAACTAGGTCAAATGGTCAAACCCCTTTCATCCATTCATTTTCATCCTCATCTTTTACTACTTCCAAATCCTCTCAACATTCAATCCTTAATTCATCATCTAAATCCGATTTTGGAGGCTAACATCAAAACAAATTACATATTTGGAATCCTCTCTTCACTCTCTACGTTTTGATACTAATTTCATCTCGATTGAGTAACTTTCTAAAAACTCTAAATTTCATAATTTTAGTGTTCTTGACTTACAAGTGTGTTAATTAGTGTCTATGGCTCATTGTGATGTCGTATATGTAATTTGTATGCTCGATCTTGTGAATTGACATAACTAGCATGAACTTGAAAAAGAGCTTGCTAAATCTTTGATTTTGGATGATGAAATGTGTTTAGATGTTAATGGTTGTGTGTTCAAAGTGTTAGTTACTTCATTAGCTTCGTTTTGGTGTGTTGCTTGACATGAAAACCTTACATTAACATGATTATTGGTTTTGAGATTTTGGTTAGGGTTTGATAAGCTTTATATGAACTTTTGATGTATCAAATGCTATGAAATATTGTTGATAAGTGTTTTGTTGCAATGTGTGTTTGATTACCTTCGAAACGGCATATCATACATGTAAATTGGTTGCCCGAATCATGAAATACGTTTTTAGAACTTGAACCTTTGATTATGAACGTTTAATGCGGTTTGGGTTGTTGTAAGTGTTGAATTACTCGTTGAAATGTGTCTATTCGTTTTCCTCGTCAAAATACCTTTCCGATGATATAAGATACATGTTTTGGTTGTTTGCGGATCATAAAATGTGTTAGTTTGGTTTTTGGTTCGTGAACTTAGGAGTTTTCTGCATCAGACTTGAATACGGACCTGGACGCCGTCCAGATCCTTGGACGCCATCCCAGTTTTCAAATCTGGACGCCGTCCAGATCTTTGGACGCCGTCTCAGCCTTCAAAGCTGGACGCCGTCCAGACAATCTGGACGCCGTCCAGATACACTGGCAGGCTTCTGTCTTCGCTGGTCATTTTACGGAAAATGTTTGCTATACTATGGACCTCCGATTCACATGTAACTTGTTCTAACATGCTCATATATGATTAAAAACCTCAGAAAAATAGTTCGGGACCCGACCCGAACGTGTTGACTTTTTCGTTGACTTTGACCCGACCTAAGTTGACTTTTAATCAAACTTAACCAAATGTTTGTGCAATTGTTCTAACATGCTTTTATACTTGTACCTTGCATGAAACATGACAATTTGATTCACACGCTATTATGATCGAGTCTTAACGAGCCATATGACTAATTGAACATCTTTGACCAATCGTGACTATCGTTATTGATACAACCTATTTGTTTAGGTCAAGACTAGCAGTGTTCTTTGCACACGTTACTCGTCGAAGTACTTATTTGCTCTTGCGCTCAAGGTGAGATCATAGTCCCATTTTTACTCTTTTGCACTTACATTTGGGATGAAAAAACATAAACGTTTCTTTTTACTAAGTGAACACAAGTACAGGTAAACAAGCATTCTACATACGAGTTTGAACAAAAATCCTCAATTCGATTATCATTAGTTACACTTGCCGGGTGTAAGCGAGAACTTATGTTATATGGCCATATGGGTTTGACAAACCCTCATTCAAACGGTTCGCTACCGTTTACGAATGAAATATATTTTCGAGAAACAGTGTATGTTCTAACACTATTGTGATGGGGTTCTATGGAAGGAATGTTAAGCATTGATAATTGGGTGCTCGTGAAACAAACTTTTGGAATGTATTACTATTATATCATTGTTGCAAATCTTGTGGTTCACTTGTACTTACTTACTCAAACCTATGATTTCACCAACGTTTTCGTTGACAGATTTCTATGTTTTTCTCAGGTCCTTGAACATTTGTGGGATACATGCTTCCGCTCATTACTTTTGATACTTGCTTGGATGTCGAGTAAACATGCATACATGGAGCGTCTTTTGGCTACTTTCATTTGTGTCGCATATGTTTAAATTGTACTTTAAACTTTGTTATGTAACTAGTTGTCGAACTACCTTGTAAACCTTGAAACATCTTTACTTTTGAAATGAATGCGACATACTTTTGGTCAAACGTTGTTTTAAAGACTTATGACCACGTAACGGGACCTAAGTAGACGGCGCCGTCAATGACGATTTTGTCGGGTCGCTACATAGCCCGATTTAGAGTTTAGGGTTTAGGGTTTAGAGTTTAGGGTTTGGTGTTTTGGGTTTATTCCATAAACCCAAGACACCAAACCCTAAACCCTAAACTCTAAACCGTTCGTGTTAAAAACTCAATCTAAATCCTAAATCTAAACACTAAACCCTAAATTTCTAAACCCTAATATCTAAACCCTATAAACCCTAATATCTAAAACCTCAACATACGCTCGAAAAACACGATAATTGTTATATATTACTTCTTCGAGCGTTTTTCCGTCAAAATAAAAAGATTTATCACAAAGTGTCTTTATTAAATGTTCATATTTTCATCCAATCTATAATATTCGTGAACAAAGTTTTTTCAAAAAATGAAAAAAAAAAGTTTTGCTTCCTCCCGATTGGTTACTTCCCTCTTGATCCTATATATATATATATATATATATATATATATATATATATATAGTGGTAAGATCCCTTTATATAACATAACTTTTTTTTTTTGACAATCTGGTAGACATAATGTGGAGCTGTTTGTTTATTTAATTTTTTGTTTTTAGTGAAAATGAGAATAGAGGATTAGGGAGGTAAGTATATAAGATTCTAATTAACAATAATTTGCGTCTATATTTGTGTGGATTGAAAAGAAAACCAGTGTATTTATCTTAATTGTATTTAATATTCTTCTTACTCCTCCTCATGTTATCTTATAACCAACATTATTGTTTGTGGTACACAACATAAAGCAATGAAAATATAAGCGTCTCTCTCTATTTATTTTCTAAATAATAATATGTATACAACTAAATGTTATTATTGGACATAAATTACGCGGTTGATCCCTAACGTTTATCAAAAATTCCATAGGTGACACTTTTCTTTAATTTTGATCTAAATCACCTTAACGTTTGCACTTGTAACGCGGATGACCCTGACACTAGTGATCGTTACTATTTCTATGTTAAGTAGAATCATGTTTGTGGCACATGAGCGTATTTTCGTCAATTCAACATCTTTCCCTTTTCCGTAGATCTTCAGCAATACAGATCTTAAAAAATTATTCAAATTAAAACTGAACCAAACCTTATTCACATTCATATATCCTAAACAAATCAAACTCAATTTAAAACTCAACCAAATCTAATCACAAATCAATCAAATAGTTCCAACATCAAAAAAATCTATTCTACTCTTGTATTAGCCTAAAAAAGTGATGTTATATATAGTATTTTCTTCTTCTTTAGAATAAATCAAAAATAAAAAATAAAAACTTTTAGACCATGATGCTGATGTCATAAAGTATTTTATTTTATAATTAAATCAAAACATTATAAATTATCAAACTAATCTAATTTAAAATACTGAAATAGGTATAATACATTCAAATTTCAAATTTAAAAAACTGAATAGAAGTATGTGAAATAAAAATGAGTAAAATACCGCTTAATTTTTTGAGCCTCTCAAAGTTGCAGAGCACTCTTCTTATAGGGTTTCTCAATTACTGCTCCACACCCATTTCAATCATTTCCATTACTCTTTACAAATCCACAAAAACAAAAAACAATTCTTTAATCACTCTTCACAAATCCGCCAGAAGATGATGAACTCTATCTGCTACGGAGTACAATCTATAGCCGCCACCACCTCCGCCATCGCACCACGCTGCCAATCGATTATATTAGTCCGTTGATCTTCAAGAAATTATGCATCTTTTCATCATCTTCTGGCTTCATCAGCAAGTTATAGTCTTCTTCTTGAACTTTTTTTTTTTTTTTTTTTCAATTACAACCTGATTTTGTGCGTTAGGTTTTTTAGGCCCAAGTATACCTAAAGGAAACTCTACTGCTTATACTTCAGATTCAATACCCAGAGGTATACGAAGTACTTTTTACTCTTTTGCCTCTTGGTGATGAAGTTTTGATTGTGTTGCTTACTAATTTTTGAAATGTATATTTGGTGTTTGATTTTGTTAGGTTACAATATATGCAACGGGAAATATAACAGAATACATAAATGAAGATAATGAATTGTGGTTAGTATTTACGGAGTATATTGACTTCTTATTTTTCTGTTGTTTTGGTATATATATATACAGGCAGATTCATAGTCGAAGTGTCGATGAGCAAGATTTCAAGTTAAAATACAAAGCTTTTAAATTTTTTATTATTTCAAATCTCTTAACTGGACCATGTTGTAGTTGTTGTTAACTGACGACTCTCATAAACCTGCTATATTCTCCGTGTCAAATCCCACATTGAATAATATGTCTTTGTGAATTTTGTATATCATCCTCCAAGTAAGTCATCACTTTTATATTTTTTTAACCCATGAGTCATGAACCAGATGAAGGCACTGTTGATGATTTCAAGCATCCTGGTGAAAATTGATGGATGTTGGAATATTATTATTTGTGGAGGATGAATTTGGCTACATTCTTACTTAGGTTTTTTGTATTCACTTTCATGCCTCTGCGATGCATTGAGTACCACCATGACAATGATTCTTGAAGGCAAGGTTTGTTTTTTTCTTTTGATAAAATAGAAATTTCATATTTACTCAGTTTATTGGGCCAAGATTACTGCAACAATAAAGGAATGGGTCATTTTTGTCACCATTTAGCTTATTTGGGTTTGGTTTGCTACTCTGTCTATGATATGGGTTTTTTTTTGTATCAATGCAATAATATATGTGGGTCAACCTTTTATTGTTCCCCGATAATTATGTTTGATATCATCACAAGATTCATTTTTGTGATCAATTTCACTAGAAGATATATAGTTTTTCAGAATCTAACTATGCTAAAGTGATCTTATTCTTGGACCAGAACTTTATTGTTAACTTCTTGATAGCTTATTCACTCACAATATTTGTTACTTTTATTGATGTTTATTTTGTTTATGAGTTTTGAAACAGGGTTTCTGGACATGTTTATAGCAAGTCCAGTCTGTCTCGATCAAAAGTAGAAATAAAGAAATTGTTCCAAGCCTGTTAGAGTTGCCGAGTAATGAAAAAAACCATGTGGTATGTATTAACTGATTGCTCACATCATTAGTTCTCTTTATTAATCTATTGGCTAATTTTTTGTGTTATTTTTATGTGCTTCTTAATCCAAAAACTGGCTAAAGTTAAATTATTTATGGTGTTAGATGAATGTCCGAATGGTGTAAATTGCAATTTTTAATTAAAATGTCATTTACCAATGGTGTAGGATGTGTATAGATTGTAATTAATCTATATGTTGTGCCATTGTTTATGGGGGTTTATGGGTTTCATTTTATTAAGTTGTTTTATTTTTTCATTTAAACCATCACTGGTCATTGCAAGTCTTGATACCATATGGAAATTGAAGGTTCACATTCTTCGATTGTGGATGACTACTCTTTCAACTTAACATGCTCATTATGGATGAGAGGATTGGTACAGCTTTAAAGTTAATAATTTATTGTTCTTACTTTACATTGTTACTCAACTTTTTAAGGATTTGTAATTTTGCAGACTCAGAAGATGCAAGCAACTGTGAAAAAGGTTTTATTTTCGGTGTTTGACAATGTTTTGCAAGTACATCCTTTGTTTTTGTTCGATTAAAAAATTTGTGGTATTTAAGTAAAATTTGAAGGTACCTATAATTTGGCTATTTAGTAATAATGCATAAGTCAGTCTCTTTTTTATTGATAATCGACGCCTCGAAAGTTTTAGATGTCAAGAGATATTTATGTAACTCATGTTCCATAAAATGTTTTAAGTGTTTTTTCCCCTATAAAATGGTATGAAGTAGTGGTTATTAACCTTCATGATGCACACTGAGAGTTTCAAAACATCTTTTAAGTGTTTTTTTCCTATAAATTTTGCATTTGTTTAAGCTTTAACCTTATGGATTCACATTGCTTCCATCAGGCTTTCTTTTCGTTTCTGTTCGATCAGCCTATACTTGCAGTTGCAATAATGTTGATTAGTATTGGTGTATGTGGTTTTTTGGCACATGGTTAATTCAACCAGTTTGGCTATTATTATTATTATTGTTTTTGGCTATGTTTGTTTTCACATGAATTTCTTTTGATGTATGTTGAATATCTTATATAGTCTGGTATTTGCTATGATTAATCTGAGTCAATACATAAACTATGTGATTACAATAATATCTATATTAGTCCATTTAGTTTGTGTTCACAATACTTTTTAGTTATAATGCTTTATCATCTCTGTTGTACTTTAGTTGTCAAATTTACTTTATAAGTTTTTTTATTTTAAGGTATTTATACATTATGGTAGTAAGCAAGATGATGAAACTTAGCTGCCATACATATTGTTATTCTGTTCTGATTTTAATTTTTGTATTATGTACAGTAATTTATTGATGATGCCGGTATGCTATCATTGTGACTTATAATGAATCTGGTTGTGGCTATTATAATGAGCAACGAATAGTGATTTATATATTTTTTATGATTGCTCAAGGCAATGTTTCAGATATGGAGGCGTTGAGGCACGATCAAATGAATTAGGTAGGGTCTAATGAGGTTACCTTTACGGATGAGAGCAACAAGTACAATAGTTCTTGGAATTTAATTATGAAAACGATTCAATATGAGCGAATGAAGCTTGATGCAAGTAGAGGAAAGGTGGTTAAAGGAGACGAGACAATTGTTAGGTATGATATGTATATTGATTTGAAATTTTTAATGTTTCTGATCTTATTATTTGAGTTTGTTTGAGATGAATGATTAATTTATGTTGGATGGGTTATGTTGTAAAGTGAGGCTCCTCGATTGGTGATAAGATTAAGTTAGACGGCATAGACATAATGTTTTGTGATTTTTGTATAACTTGCGAAAAGTTATTAGTGATTACATGAGACGGAGAGATGAGTGTGTGGTTAAAGAGAATTGGTTTGGTCTATAATTTCAGTTATAAGTATTAGTTGTAATGCTATATGTTAAGGTTTGTAAAATGTTAAAACCAATTGAATATAATTGATGTAGAATGTTACAACATATATAGTACATATTAAACACCTAAACACTTTATATTTTATATTTTTTTCATGAACAAACCCGTGAATTCACGAGTCTTTTAACTAGTTGATCAATACATTTACAAACTTCAAATCAGTTGAAAAAAAATTTCATGAATCAGTCTCCTGCTGTTTACGACATTATATTAAAACACCCAATAATGCTACCTCGGAAATTCCCCATAAATAAATACATATAGTTTTCAAACAAGTAAACATCCTTCTTTCTTATTCTCTTTTTAAGTGTGAGAACTTGATTTCGAAGATAAAAAGTGCATCAAAACAATTAACGATCTGAGATACAGATTCGATATTCCGATGTGAAATATGACAATATGTACAAAAAAAAAAATAAATAAATAAAGATTGAAGCTTGTTTTAAATTTGTTGGTGACCCATGAATCGATGTCGCAAGAACAAGGAAATAAATCAAGGGAATTGGGTTAGGTGGTTGGGACGGTGGACGATGATGGTTATGGTGGTGGAAAGCGACGAAGGAAGTGGCGTGAGAATTTAGATATAAGTTTAAATTTGTTAATAGATATAGGTTTAGATTTGTAATGATTTATAGATATAGATTTAGATTTGTTAAAAGTTTACTTCAAATTGTATATCATGTTTGTTTTTCTAAATCTTTTTAATGTTAGGGAAGAAGTTAGAAAAATGAAGAAGGTGAAAATGATGAAGACAGTTTAAAGAGAGGAAGGACGAAAATACCCTCATGTGTCACACACATGATTGTACTTGATGGAGAAATAATAACGATCGTTAGTGTCGGGGTCATTCATGTTACACGTAAATACTTTAACGCCATCTAGATCAAAATTAAAGAAAAAGAACATTAGAACCAACCGCGTAATTTTATCGATATTCTACCCGGGATTTTTTTTGAATAGAAAGAAAAGGAAACAGACGGATTAAAAAATAATAGTAATTATCGAGTTTTTTATTTAAGCGGAAAGGAAAAGGAGAGTAAAGGATTAGGAAGGATATTACATTAACTTTTTGTTAACAACACTCTCCGTTCATATTTGGACAAATTGGGAAGGATAGTAAAACACTCGCATCCTCTTTTTTTCCATTCTTTTCCACTGAAGAAAAAAAAAATCGAGAATCAAGTGTTAACTTTGGCCGTAGTTATAGAGTTTATGAAGTTAAAAATAATTAATAAAGTTAAAAGAAAAAAAAATTTGTAAAAATGTTTATTTCACTTATATTTTTTTTCTTTTCTTTAACACATGTATGTATGTTATTTTATATTACATTTGTTCCACCGTTTATCTCCATCGCATTTTTTTCCGCTCCAAAATATAAAAACGGGAGAACACAACTTTAGCAAATCTAAATAAAGTTCAAGTATAGTTCCTAACTTCCTATTAGCTTGATTTCGGCTTGTTATACACTGGAGCTTATTTTTTAGTTCGGGTGTGCACCCTCAATAAAAGGTCCCACTCGAATCCAAGGCTTGTTAATTGTTATACACTTGAGCTTATTTTTTAGTTCCAGTGTGCACCCTCAATCCGTGGCGGAACCTGATACAATTTGTCGAGGGGGCAAAATCGTTGTACGTAAATGTGTACTCTATCTTTAACTTTTAATATAGAATGGGACCATATTTGAATACATAAAAGGTATATAAAACGTATTTTTGAGTTATTAAAATGGAATTATCTATTGTAGTATATACGTGATACTATTTAATAACTATGTAACATGGCATTATGAGTTTTGTATACTACATAATGACACACAGTAATAAGAAAGATTAAAAAATATTATAATGTCGACTAAATAACAGATAAACTAGCACAACTAATTAATTGGGCCTGGCCATATGATGATAGTGCATTTTTAAGTATCCAGTTATAGCCCATTTTTGGTGTTTCATATTTTATTATGGGGGATAATACAGAGATATTTTGTTTTTTTCAGCACGTGTAATAAGAATAACCTAATTAAAACACAATTTCTGGTAGGGGCAACCACCCATTCCAGTCTTAAAGAAGATTCGCCCCTGCCCTCAATAAAAGGTCTAACGCATTCAAAGTGGAATAACTAAAGAAAAAACTCAACTCTAGAGCTTAAATAAAATGAATAGCAACATGTCTCAGATTTGTAAATTTCTAATTAGTTCGATATGCTAAGAATATAGGATAGAAATTGAAAATGCTACAGTATTTTATATTATTTCAGTCCAAATCAACTTAAAACAAATGTTATACATTCCATTAAGAACTCATACAAAGATTGTCACTTTACCATGAGCTAGAACTAGAATGCAGAACTTAGCTGGTTGTTGCACAACCATATGATTTCTAACAATAAAATGTCAACACTAGAAAGTTTAAAATTTAACACAAAAGACAATTGAACCACATATGCAAGACTAACCTTACATCAACGGTAGACTACAGAAGGCCCTGCAAACGAATACCGAGATGACACAGGGGCAGGTTTGTAATTCTGTTCACCGTCTCTCTGACCAACATTTTGGTTGTAATCCGGTACGCTGGTATGTGGTACAACCTTTTCCTGAACGTGAGCAGCATCGGATCTGTAAGAACTGGTGGGACCTACCACAGAATGTGAAAGATAACGTTCGACCAACGCAGAGTCCGGATCACGATTAACATATGGCTCTGAACGATAAAAACCAACAGCAACATTTTGATTAATTGCATCTGCACTTGGAGTCATTGAGGTAGAATTCTGTTGGGGAGCTTTAAGGCCATAAGTTCGATAATCTTTCTCACTGAGATAAACAGACTTAGGGTGGGCCCCCTCTCTTTCTAGACTGGGTCGACTAGGGTCATAAGGAGGAGGAGGACCAAGAAAAGTTTGGTTTTTGGGTATTTCTCCCCTAAGCCCATAGCTTCTGTACTCTTGTTCAGTCAATAGATGTGGAGATGAAGCCACATTTGGGTTAGGAAAGTGTGTTCTTTCTTGTTCAGGTGGTCTACTAAGGAAAACTGTATTGGGCTGGGCCACCCCTCGTTCTTGATCAGTTTTATAATAGTGAGGAGGAGGAGGAGCGGTAGAATTTTGGCTATTGTAATCTTGTTGGGCCACTAAAACTGGAGATGAAGCCATAGTTGGGTTTAGGAACTGGATACTTTTTTGTTCAGGAGGTCTACTAGTGAAAACTGTATTGGGCCGGGCCACATCTTGTTCTTGAGTGATTTTGTAAGGATTATAAGCAGGAGGAGGACCAACAGGGGTTAAGTTGTTCTGCCTATCTCCTCTAAGCCCATAACTTCTATACTCATTTTCGCTCATTAAACGTGGAGGGGGGCCCACAGTTGGGTTTGGGAGGAGCATATGTTGTAATTCAGATGGTCTGTGTGGCTCGTAAACAACAGGTTGTGGATATGGATGCAACGATGGAGCTGGCTTGAATAAGTGTGCAAGTCTCTTTACCTAACAACAGGCAGAAAGTAAGCGACTTAATTATAAAATAGATAGCAAATAGCAATAGATATGGGCAGCAAAATGACAAGTGGGATAACAAAGGTCGATACTAGATCAAAACATGTTGTCCCAAGCCATTTTTTGTCCTTTCCCAATATTTCATAAGTGAATGGTGTGTTCAATTAAACTACCAACCATTACATTTTTACAAAATAATGTAAATCTTTGGTAAAGCTATACATCAGATGTATACAGAAAAATACACTTAAGGGCAGTGTTCAAATGACTAGTCGGATTTGGGGACTAGTCCGACCAGACTAGAACCAAGTTGGTCAACGTAGCCGGTCAACGCTGGCCAACAACAATTAAAGTTCGGTCAACACCGGTCAACGGATAAAAATCGATCAAAAGTCAGAATTAGTAGGCCAAAATCGGATTTATTCAGTCAAAGTCAGATTTTTTGGTCAAAATCAGATTTTTTTGGGCAAAGTCAGTCAACTTGGCCAAGGTCAAGGTTGGTCAACGGCCGACTAGTCCCCGACCAGCGAATTTTACAACCTTGCTTCAGGCGACTTTACTCATTAGTTAGAGATAAAGCATATCTTGAATCAGCAGTTGGTTCACAATTACCATCCCTAGTAACAACTACTGTTTTATCTTACTGACCACCTATTATTTAGAATAATTTAGTTGTTGCATCTTGCTACTACCTTTAAAAACATACAACTGTAATAGATATAGATAATAAAATGAAAAGAAAGCTCACTTGATCAATAGTCAACTCAGTCTTGAACTTGCGAGTTCTATCATCATAACTTTCTTTAATAGCCTTCTTAAATACACTCTCAGGTAGAGGAACACAGTCTTTGAGAACCTCAAACCGAACCTGTAGAAACTTCCAACCCTTTATAAACAAAAAACAAGCTGCATATCTTAAAATATATAAAAATAATCATCTGAAAACGAACCTGAAGTGGAAATCCACCACCAAAAGCAGCCGGTTCGAGTTTCATACCACCACCAGATGTCGCTTTGTATATACCATACATAAGCTTTACATCAACATCAAATAGAAAAAGCATCATTCCCGGCTGAATACTCATAACTTGGTCTCTCTTGTGTGCTTGGACACCCATGACACGGTAATGATAACAATCACGTTTGGTTTTCGCATTGCACATAAATATAAACCCTCCAAGTTTATTCGAAAGTTTATTTCTAGCAGAATTCATTGATGAACTTTCTACTTCCTTCGATTTACCGGCACGAATAACCTTATTTTCAGCTTCCGTTTTATTATTTTGGGAGCTTATACCTTCCTTGGCATCAATGGGTTTTTTATTGGAAGTCTTCACAACTTTTTTATTCTTCTGCTTTTCATTCGAAAAAGGCACAGGCTTTTCCTTATTGGACTTATCCACAACATCACTTACATTCTTTAGCGAATCAATCATTTCCTTTTTCGAGGGTGACAAACGTGCGCTGGACTCCCCGATTTTAGAGTTATCGTCTGTCGATCGTTTCATAATATTTCCTTTAGGCTTCAAGGAAATTGGTGTTTTCTCTTTCGAAGTTAGTAAAGGTGAGCTGGATTCATTAACAGTAGACTTTTCTTTGAGCATCTTCTTCTTCATTCGCCTACGTTTCCCCTTCGAAAACTTCTGAGGATTTATATCTGAATTCGGCAACGATGAGTTACATTCATCGTTTGCTACCGTATTATTCTTTTCCGATGACATGGTCACACCGAGTAGTATACGCAGTTTATTTAAGCAAAGCGGTCAATATAAAATCACCAGAAATCGAAACTGAAACATGAAAAAATTAAATCAATTATTGTGAATTATAACTGAAAAATAATTCAATTGAAATTAAAACTGAAATATGACTACTAACCGGATGCATAAATGAGTTCAAAATCATAATTACAAGATGTAACTGACTTCTAGTTAGTTATGTTAGTACATGTGAATTATAACTCTTATAATAATTATAATAATTCAGCAATTCAGATAGTTTATATAAATTTAATATATCTCTAAACATAAGATACGATTAACTGGATCGATTACTATCAGTCGAATTTAAGAAATAAGAACAATATCGAAATATAAGAAATAAAAACTGTAAATATAATGAAATTATGACGCTAATATGTATTAAAAATCAATTAAATCAATTACCGTAACCTAGCGAGTGTAACGGAATGAAATCGGTGACGAGAAGTATAGATCTGGATACGACGAAACGGATCGAGAGTTGCGATGACGGAATAAATGAATATTGGGGAAAAGATAATAATAACTGAAGACAGCGACCGGAGTTTCACCTAATCCATAGTTCGTAATTAAAAGTCATGCTTTCTTAAGATTGGGCCTTTGGCCCATTGGTTTATTTAAAATTACGTATAGGTCATTAGGCCTCCTGTTTGGGTATGGCCTAAATATAATTGGACAATACATACGGAAATCATCCGAACTAACACTGGAGAAAAGAATGGGATGAAAATAAAAAGAGATAAAAATAATAATGGAAATGAACGTACTATAAAATAGCTTGCATAATTCTCGATTTGGAAGTAAAGTAGAAGAAACTGAAGGAAAATAATTAACGTTTTGAAGATAAGTGATCGAACCAAAATTGTTCGGTTCGAGTGCAGGTGAATAAAAAGGAATCTAACCTTCGGAAGTGGTTCCTCCGATTGAATGGGGAATGAAGGGTGTGGTGTTGTTTGTCTTTTACCGAGCCTCCAAGGTAAGCTTGAAGAGAATATTAGTGTGTGCAAGTTGATTGATTAGCCTTTAAATGAGGCCTGGGGGTGCAATTTATAGATTGATAATTGACGGTTATGCATAATAACCATATAATAGCACCCACGATCCATAACTGCCACGAGAACCTTCTAACCATGCCTACAACCTACTCCATGTTCTCCACGTTCCTGAAATATATGGTTATAGTCCAGTTCAGCAATACCAAGTCAACCTCGTGAGGACGTCGCGTTACCAGTCGCGTGGAGGTGACTTGAATACACAAGTTTGATCTTTTAACTGAACATGACGTTGTTTCTCATGACACAGCCTTAGGTTCCCGACAGGCTCGTGTGCCGGACATCATGCGTTACACGTGACTAGGCACGTGACGGGGCATGGCGTGACATACGTCATTAAGTCCCCCCAGTTTGGTTGGGTATGTGACAACCCGAAAATTTCCGATCAAATTTAAACTTAATCTTTATATATTCCGACACGATAAGCAAAGTCTGTAATGTTGAAATCTTAAAAACTTTGAACTGTGTTCATGTAATCAATTACCCTTTGGCTGTGCTCGACGATTCACGAATATTTATGTGTATATAGATATGTATATACAATATATAGTTATAGTAATTGAAAATGTTAACAAAGTATTGGATGTATAATACTTTACATGAACATATTTGTTTCAATATATGTCTAACATATTTATCGAAGGAATTAAAAGATAATATCAAATGATTGAATTATCTCATAAACATTGTGATATGATTAGGGGTCTCGGTTATGAGGTCCACGTTGATTTGAGAAATCTTTCCCTTTTAACGGTATTCGAAATAATTGGTAAAGTTATCTGCAAGTAGGAACAAAGTGTCAGATAACAAAAGCTAGACAAAAGTTAGTGGGAAACTAAATTTCATAATATTCGATTGATCTATTTTCAAACTTGCGAAAACGTTTTTCGATTCAATCGAATTTGATTATTAAAATGTTTTGTTTAAATAACATAATTTGAATATATACAATATGATATTAATTATTATAATTAAATATATAAATAATCCTCAACGTGTATTTAAAACGTGTTTATGAATAATGAATATATATATATATATATATATATATATATATATATATATATATATATATATATATATATATATATATATGATTTCAAATTAATTAAGTAGACGATAGTAACACTGGTTTATTGATTCGATTGATACTTAGTTATGAAAAGTTTAAAATAAATGTTGGCGCATAAATGAATTATATCAAACAAAGTTCTAGAACGTAAACGTTAAGTGATATAATAATTTCTATTATTTAAACGATTTTAAATTATATATATTAAACTTTGAAATATAATTAGTTTTGAAAAACTAAATGGTATATTATTATTTAAATATTTCAATTACATATAATTAAACTGCTGTTACAATAAATATATATATATATATATATAAATATGATTTCTAAATATAATTGATGATTGTATGTATATTGTAATATATAAAAATGTATAAATATTAAAAATATGTTATTATATATATGTTATAATATTATATAATTAATAAATTGTAAAATTAATATATTAAATGTAATTACAAGTTAAAATATAGTTATTCTCTTAAAAATGTTATTACTACTTTCATTATTATTAATATCAATATCAGTATTATGAATATTATTATTTTAATAAATAATATATAGATATAAAATTTGACACATTTAAATTGTGATATTGTTATTAATATTACTAATGTTATTGTTATCATTAATAATATTATTACTATTTACTATTATAATTAGTAGTAAAACTATAATTTTGGTTATTAATATGATTATTATCATTATTACTCAAAACTATTATCTTTATTTAAAATTGGTATTATTTAATATTATTATTATTATTAATTCTATTATTATTTTTATAATTATTAATTATTAATATTAATTAAATATGAAAGAAATAAAATAAAAAGACATAAATTACGCGTAATCAATTATCATATTCATTCTTTTTCTGCCTTCCTATTCTGCTCGTGAACCTGCTGCCAATTATCATCAACCCTACATGAGGACTTTCATCAATTATCATTTGAAATCAATCATATAAACAGCACCGTTTAATTCTCTTATGCAAGTTGATAAATCATTTGGGTTCTTGATACTTATTATTATTATTATATTATTTTTTTTCTTCTCTGTCGCATTAAACCAAACCCATTTAACCATTATTTTGATTCGAAGCAAATTGATGAAAAGTAAAAATGCAGAAACATTCTAATTCATTGCTTAAAACAATCTTCAAATTTACAAAAGCTAATTCGAAGGAACGATCAAGAATTTTGAAGTCAAAGTTCTAATTTAAAAAGTCAAACGATTTGTTCTTCATCAAATTCGTAATCGTTTCGATGTTTCTTTTGAAATTGGTGATTCAGAAAGTTTTTACGAACCATTTAGAACCTAGTTCATGTTGTAAGATTGGTCCAAAACAACCTCAAATGCGAATTCATTAATTTTTTTTTTTTGAAGCTGCGACAGCAGCGAATGCTGTATATATTTTTTTAATTTTATTTTAATTTTTTATCATCACTAACTGTTTCTGTACCAAATTTTAAATCCTAAAAACTAGTTAATAACTCGTTAATGAATGGGATTGATCCCTGGTCGACATCAGTGTATGGGGAAGAAGATGAACAAATAATAAATCGAGTTAAATAAAAATTGGTGGGAGAGTTAATCAGAAAAACGAAGACAGACAGAATGGTTTGGGGTGTTAGCGGTGAGCGGGAGTTTGCGGGTTCGAATCCTAGCAGGGACAGTTTTATTCTTTTTTTTTTGGGAATTATACTCATAAGGTAGTTTCTTTTATTATTATTGTTATTACTACTAGTATTATAATTATTATTATTAATAACTAATATAAGTAGTAACTATCATTTATTATTATTATTATTATTGTAATTCCAAGTATGATTATTATTATTATTATTATTATTATTATTATTATTATTATTATTATTATTATTATTATTATTATTATTATTATTATTATTATTATTATTATTATGATCATCATAATTATTATCATTATAAGCATTATTATTAGCATTAAGGTTATTATTAATAGTATCATTATGAGTAAAACCATTAATTGTTATTATTATTATCAGTAATAAAATTATTAATATTATTATCATTATTATCATTATTATCATTAGTAGTAAAATTAATATTATAGTTATTATTATTATCAGTAGTAGTATTATTATTATGATCCTTATCACTAAAAGGATTTTTGTTTCATTATTTATCATTTTTATTAGTATTATTATTGAAATTAACATTTTATTTAAACTATCATTTTTATTATTAAAAGTATCACTTTTATTATTAGAATTATCATAATTTTTATCATAATTAGCATTAATTTATCATTATTATTATTAGTACTAGCTTAAGACCCGCGAATTCGCGGGATTCTTTTAGGGGTGAATCAAAATATGAATTGTCAGAATTATTATATTTTATTTAGTATTTGTTAATTTTTTAAGAAACCAAAATAGTTTCGTTAGTGGTATATATCTACAATCTTAATGATGGTTGAAAGAGCTCGTGCGTTACACGAGTGGGTAAAATAACGGTTCAGAATTAATTGAGTTTATAGATAACGAATCAAAAAGGTGTTTTATGAAATATTCGATCATATGTATAGATAGTCATTTTGATGGTTTACAACTTCAAGTATCTGATGGACTAATTTTGTGTTGGATACAAATGTTAAAAACACGGAGAAATTACCTTATAAACCAGAGCTAAAGATCATTTTGTGAAAACTAATATAAGTAATTAATAGTCGAAGACTTACAGGTGTATAACTATAATCTTAAATTTTGAATTTTGATGTAGTTCCTAGTTCATGAACCTTAACCTATTTTAAGCTCTTATAAGATTGCAAAAGTCAAGTATGTTTAGTGTAAGCTTTTTTAGATCTTTTGACCTTTTTGAACAGATGTAAGTTTCAAATTAAGTCAACTTGTATAACAGTACATACATATTTGCTGAACAAATCGATCATATATTGCAATGGGTCCAGATTGAACGATTCAACAATAGATATATGGGTTTAGATTGAAAATCCAAACAAAACGTAAATGGGTCAAGATTGCCACATCAAACTTAATATACTAAAATTAATCCGATATTATCAAATGGTATTACTGACACCAAATATACATGTTATTTGCTATTATAACAAATAATAAACTATCAAGTAGTAATCTTCATCCCGAAAGAAATTTAAGTTTGCTCGTCTAAGAGATAACAAATGTAGAAGGCGAAGTACATCATACATCAAACGTTAGAAGCTATGAAAATGTTTATAAGTAAATAAGAAACTAAGATCAATTCATCATATTTCCGATTCACAAACTAAGAATTTACCTTTGCAATATACTTTGCATGGATTTTCAGCATAGTAAAAGATTGTCAAAAGTGTAATTTTGAAAAGCCCCGAAGTTTCACTCTTTGCAGCCTGTAAAATGGTCGAAAAAGCATGTACAGTTCAATGATCATATTTATAAAGTCTGGAAGTCAAGATTAAAAAGAATAATCAAGGTTTGAGGTTTCTTGAGAACCTTTTTAAGTGATCCTCTTCATGGTGACATTGTTTCTAGCAACTAAATGTTCTTTACTTCCTTCACTCTCGTCAGCTCCCAATTTTATTTCACCAGTTGAACAATGCCTTCGCATCTTCTGCAACCAATTCCAAACACCCCTTGAAATATTTTAAATAATTTGACTTAAAAATCATCAATTTCCATTGGCATGTGATACACTAAGGTTAACACTAGTGTGCTATTACAGATATTTTTATCTTACAGTTGCAAACTCTAATCGTTGAGACCAAATATCCTGAGAGATTGCTTTCATTATGCTTAGCCTGAAACAAACAAACGAAAATGTCTAAATCCGTAAGACATGATAACATTACAACTTACTGCCCTTCTAAAATTTGCACCAGTGAACAACTAATGGTAATGGCCACTGCTTTTCTACAAATAACAATTGCCACATCCTTATAGTCGTATCTAATGTCATACACATACAAACTAAGGAGTTCGAAATATACGAATTCGATAACCTAAACATACCTCTTTTCACTTAGATAGGGTCACATACCATCTCTTCAAATGCTAAAATAGTATTTATTTGGAGTCGCAAGAACAGAACACTCATCCATCGCAGAAAGACGACAATTTCCAAATTAAAACATACCGAATAAACGTAAATCATTATAAATATTAAATACTGGTAAGAAACAAAAAATGTTGACTACGACACTATAATAATAATACCCGGAATACTAAATAAGGATTGAGATCTTTTTCAGATTGTGTCAGACGCCGTCTGTTGAGAAGCTTCTTATTTGTTGCTTTTTTTCTCTACTTTAACAGGGTTTTATTTCTTATTTTTTACTTCAGTCTTTGGATGTTTGGATGCTACTACTTTTGTCTATAAGTTTATGGTGAAGGACACACTAAAGATAAAATTTTCACAATTGAAAAATAAAATTGTTAGCTCCTTAATTGAATATAACAAATGAGTTGTTTACCTTGAAAATCTTTCAATGTGCCCAAGGTTGCTTGGATGCGCACATGAGCATATGGATCGCCAACAGAAGTTAATGATCAAATCACACATTACAGTCACTTGTGTAGTGACCTGAACTTTTCCATGTTTATATATATTAATTGAGATTGATATTTACATGATTAAATGTTTCCAACATGTTAAGCAATCAAACTTGTTAAGACTTGATTAATTGAAATATGTTTCATATAGACAATTGACCACCCAAGTTGACCGGCGATTCACGAACGTTAAAACTTGTAAAAACGACATGACGATATATATATGGATATACATATGGTTAACATGAGATTATGATAAGTAAGTATCTCCATAAGTATATTAACAATGAGTTATATACATATAAACAAGACTATTAACTTAAGGATTTCGAAACGAGACATATATGTAACGATTATCGTTGTAACGACATTTAAATGTATATATATCATATTAAGATATATTAATATATCATAATATCATGATAATATAATAATTTAACATCTCATTAGATATAATAAACAATGGGTTAACAACATTAATTGAGATCGTTAACTTAAAGGTTTCAAAACAACACTTACATGTAACGACTAACGATGACTTAACGACTCAGTTAAAATGTATATACATGTAGTGTATTTAGATGTATTAAAATACTTTTGGAAGACTTCAAGACATATATCAAAACACTCATACTTAATGAAAATGGTTACAGTTACTTTTCCATTCTTTTCTTTCATCAAGAATTCTAGTCGTATTCTTACCCGTATTATACACAGCTTCAAAACGTACTTACTATGAGTATATACCAATAGGAACTAGCATGGGATTCCACTCTTGATTATGTCATGTATGACTAATCAATTTTAACTTCTACCATGAGCTAGTCAACTAACTAGAACTCCTTTTAACCCCACTCACCACTCACCAATTACCACTCATCATTCACTCCATTTCACTTCCAATTCTCTTTCTAATTCTCTCTCAACACACACACACACTATTATGAAGGTATTTTTCCAGTAGTTAATCATCATCTTCATCAAAAATCACTTCAAGAATCAAGCTATAATCATCATAGGAAGAACACTTCAAGAACACTTCAAAAATCCCTTCAAATTTACTAATTTACTTCCAAGCTTTCTAATCCATTCCAAGTAATCATCTAAGATCAAGAAACCTTTGTTATATATAGTAGGTTATCTTTCTTATTCAAGGTAATATTCATATTCAAACTTTGATTCAATTTCTATAACTATAAACTATCTTAATTCGAGTAAAAATCTTACTTGAACTTGTTTTTGTGTCATGATCCTACTTCAAGAACTTTCAAGCCATCCAAGATCCTTTGAAGCTAGATCATTTCTTGTCACTTCCAGTAGGTTTACCTACTAAACTTGAGGTAGTAATGATGTTCATAACATCATTCGATTCATATATATAAAACTATCTTATTCGAAGGTTTAAACTCGTAATCATTAGAACATAGTTTAGTTAATTCTAAACTTGTTCGCAAACAAAAGTTAATCCTTCTAACTTGACTTTTAAAATTAACTACACATATGTTCTATATCTATATGATATGCTAACTTAATGATTTAAAACCTGGAAACACGAAAAACACCGTAAAACCGGATTTACGCCGTCGTAGTAACACCGCGGGCTGTTTTGGGTTAGTTAATTAAAAACTATGATAAATTTTGATTTAAAAGTTGTTATTCTGAGAAAATGATTTTTATTATGAACATGAAACTATATCCAAAAATTTTGGTTAAACTCAAAGTGGAAGTATGTTTTCTAAAATGGTCATCTAGACGTCGTTCTTTCGACTGAAATGACTACCTTTACAAAAACGACTTGTAACTTATTTTTACGACTATAAACCTATACTTTTTCTATTTAGATTCATAAAATAGAGTTCAATATGAAACCATAGCAATTTGATTCACGCAAAACGGATTTAAAATGAAGAAGTTATGGGTAAAACAAGATTGGATAATTTTTCTCATTTTAGCTACGTGAAAATTGGTAACAAATCTATTCCAACCATAACTTAATCAACTTGTATTGTATATTATGTAATCTTGAGATACCATAGACACGTATACAATGTTTCGACCTATCATGTCGACACATCTATATATATTTCGGAACAACCATAGACACTCTATATGTGAATGTTGGAGTTAGCTATACAGGGTTGAGGTTGATTCCAAAATATATATAGTTTGAGTTGTGATCAATACTGAGATACGTATACACTGGGTCATGGATTGATTCAAGATAATATTTATCGATTTATTTCTGTACATCTAACTGTGGACAACTAGTTGTAGGTTACTAACGAGGACAGCTGACTTAATAAACTTAAAACATCAAAATATATTAAAAGTGTTGTAAATATATTTTAAACATACTTTGATATATATGTATATATTGTTATAGGTTCGTGAATCAACCAGTGGCCAAGTCTTACTTCCCGACGAAGTAAAAATTTGTGAAAGTGAGTTATAGTCCCACTTTTAAAATCTAATATTTTTGAGATGAGAATACATGCAGGTTTTATAAATGATTTACAAAATAGACACAAGTACGTGAAACTACATTCTATGGTTGAATTATCGAAATCGAATATGCCCCTTTTTATTAAGTCTGGTAATCTAAGAATTAGGGAACAGACACCCTAATTTACGCGAATCCTAAAGATAGATCTATTGGGCTTAACAAACCCCATCCAAAGTACCGGATGCTTTAGTACTTCGAAATTTATATCATATCCGAGGGGTGTCCCGGAATGATGGGGATATTCTTACATATATATGCATCTTGTTAATGTCGGTTACCAGGTATTCACCATATGAATGATTTTTATCTCTATGTATGGGATGTGTATTGAAATATGAAATCTTGTGGTCTATTGTTACGATTTGATATATATAGGTTAAACCTATAACTCACCAACATTTTTGTTGACGTTTAAAGCATGTTTATTCTCAGGTGAATACTAAGAGCTTCCGCTGTTGCATACTAAAATAAGGACAAGATTTGGAGTCCATGTTTGTATGATATTGTGTAAAAACTGCATTCAAGAAACTGATTTCGATGTAACATATTTGTATTGTAAACCATTATGTAATGGTCGTGTGTAAACAGGATATTTTAGATTATCATTATTTGATAATCTACGTAAAGCTTTTTAAACCTTTATTTATGAAATAAAGGTTATGGTTTGTTTTAAAAATGAATGCAGTCTTTGAAAAACGTCTCATATAGAGGTCAAAACCTCGCAACGAAATCAATTATATGGAACGTTTTTAATCAATAAGAACGGGACATTTCAGTTGGTATCCGAGCGTTGGTCTTAGAGAACCAGAAAATTTGCATTAGTGTGCCTTATCGAGTTTGTTAGGATGCATTAGTGAGTCTGGAGTTCGACCGTGTTTTCTTTAAAAATGATTGCTTAACATTTTTGTTGGAAACTATATATTTTTAACATATGAATATTATGTGATATATTAATCTCTTAACGTGTTTGATATTATGTGATAGATGTCTACCTCTAGAACAAGTCCCATTGACACACCTAATAATAATGAAGAGTCAAATGTAAATTGGAATGATTCATGGACTGATTCACAAGTTCCCGAAGAGGAACCGGAAGAAGAGTCGGAACCGGAAGAAGAATCGGAACATAAGAAGAATCGGAACCGGATGAAGAAATAGAACCGGTGGGGGAAATAATAAAACGGTTAAGTAAAAGAAAATCCTCAACCAACCGACCAAGGATAATTATGGTCAATTGTGTTTCCGCCAAGGAAGCAAAATATTGGGAGGATTACCAATTCTCCGATGAATCGGATTCCGACGAGAATTCCGATGATGTTATAGAAATTACCCCAACTGAATTTAAAAAGGCAAAATAAAATAATAAGGGAAAGGGCATAAAAATAGAGAAATCTAATTCCAACCCCGATGAACTTTATATGTATCGTCAACCCCCGAAGTCCTTAAGTTGTAACAATGACCCGGGAACCTCTAAACCACCAGGTTTTTCTAAACCAATGTGGACAACGACGGCTCGTATTAGGGGAACATCATATATCCCTAGAAACTTGGCAAAACGAACCAAAACCGAACAAGAAGAAACGAGCGAGTCGGAATAAGATAGTTGTATTCGTGTGGTGTAATATATGTAATATAGTGTGCTTATGCTTTATGATATATGTAAAAATTGCTTGTATTAATACGTATTTTTTTTATGAATCTAACTCTTGTCTATTTTACAGTATAAAAACACAAAATGGATAGACAACCCAATATTTTAAGAGACCTACCCGGAGACATGATTGATGAAATCTTGTCTAGAGTCGGTCAGAATTCTTCGGCACAACTATTTAAGGCGAGATCAGTTTGTAAGACATTCGAAGAACGTTCCAAGAATGCCTTGGTTTATAAAAGGCTTTCGTTCGAAAGATGGGGGATATCACATTGGGAAATCCATAAGTTACGATGTGTTTACTTTGACGCATATATTGCGGGGAACCCAAATGCTATTTTACGCAACGGGTTAAGAAATTATTTTGACTCAGTATATCCGAATATAGGACTTCGTGATTTAGAAAAAGCGGCTAACATGCAACATAAAGAAGCATGTTATGCTTACGGGTTAGTAATGTTCGCTTCTCACCAAAGTGAGAACAAGAACATCGGGCTACAACTATTAAACAAAACGTTCTCACAAGTGACGGAGTCGGTAATTGGGGTAAGAAATGAGGTTTTTAGGTTATTACGAGACTGTTGGTCATTACGTAACCCTCGTCCCTTTGACGACGTTACAACACGCTGTCTTATCAACGGCCATAACGGTTATGTTCCACAAGACCAAGGATGGGAAGTAGTCCTAGTAAAACCAGAATGCATGACTTGTTTCTGGACGTATGAATTACGTGTCTTTATTGCCTTTGCTGAACGACTTGTGTACTAGCTAGAATTATCTTCACAACTATCTTGTATAAAAGTTATTGTGTGCTATATTTCATGCTTTATGTAAAATAAGCGGTATTGTAAGTTTGTAAAATATTGTATAAAAGTTTGAACGCGAAATATTATTACAATCAGTTTTTCATACAGAATTGTAGTAGTTGAATTGTATATTAGCTACTAAGTATGAACTTAACGGGTATGTACTACCCGAATTTAAACTTATAAAACGCTAATATGAAGAAAAAGCTTTTATAAATGAGTTCATATTATGCTACGAAATACTATTAACTACTCTTAATATTCTGTATGATTAACTTGTTCCATTTGACTATTTTAAAGGAAATGGCACCGACTACTCGACACACCGTGAATATGAATGAAGAGGAATTCCGTACTTTTCTAGCTTCAAACATAGCCGCAGTACAGGCTGCGCTACATACCAACAATAACCTTGGATCTGACAGTACAGGAAATCGTGTAGGATGCACCTACAAAGAATTCACTGCCTACAAACCTTTGGAATTTGATGGAACCGAAGGACCGATCGGATTGAAACGGTGGACCGAGAAGGTCGAATCGGTGTTTGCCATAAGTAAGTGTACTGAAGAGGATAAAGTGAAGTACGCTACGCATACCTTCGCAGGTTCTGCGTTAACATGGTGGAATACCTGTCTAGAGCAAGTGGGACAAGATGATGCGTACGCACTACCGTGGTCAGCATTCAAGCACTTGATGAACGAGAAGTACCGTCCCAGAACCGAGGTCAATAAGCTCAAGACAGAACTTAGAGGGTTACGAACCCAAGGATTTGATATTACCACGTACGAAAGACGATTCACAGAATTGTGCCTATTGTGTCCGGGAGCATTCGAAGATGAGGAAGAGAAGATCAACGCGTTTGTGAAAGGATTACCGGAAAGAATCCAAGAAGATATAAGTTCACACGAGCCCGCCTCCATACAACAGGCATGTAGAATGGCTCACAAACTAGTGAACCAGATTGAAGAAAGAATTAAAGAACAGACTGCTGAAGAGGCCAATGTGAAGCAAGTCAAAAGAAAGTGGGAGGAAAACGGTGATAAGAATCACCAATACAACAACAATAGCAATTACAACAATAATCGCAACAATTATCCCAACAATCGCAACATCAATCGCAACTACAACAAACGGCCCAACAACAACAACAACAACAACAACAACAGTAACTACAACAATCATCCCAACAACAATAATAACCGCAACAACAACAACAATCAGAAGCAGCTATGCCAAAGGTGTGAAAAGTATCACTCGGGGTTCTGCACCAAATTTTGCAACAAGTGTAAAAGAAATGGGCATAGCGCGGCGAAGTGTGAGGTCTACGGACCAGGGGTTTATAGAACGAAAGGAACAAATGGTGTCGGAACGAGTAATGGCGGAGTAAGTAGTGTCGGAGCAAGTTATGCCAATGTAGTTTGTTATAAATGTGGAAAACCGGGCCACATTATTAGAAATTGCCCGAACCAGGAGAACACGAATGGACAAGGCCGCGGAAGAGTTTTCAATATTAATGCGGCAGAGGCACAGGAAGACCCGGAGCTTGTTACGGGTACGTTTCTTATTGACAATAAATCTGCTTACGTTTTATTTGATTCGGGTGCGGATAGAAGCTATATGAGTAGAGATTTTTGTGCTAAATTAAGTTGTCCATTGATGCCTTTGGATAGTAAATTTTTACTCGAATTAGCAAATGGTAAATTAATTTCAGCAGATAATATATGTCGGAATCGAGAAATTAAACTGGTTAGCGAAACATTTAAGATTGATTTGATACCAGTAGAGTTAGGGAGTTTTGATGTGATAATCGGTATGGACTGGTTGAAAGAAGTGAAAGCAAAGATCGTTTGTTACAAAAATGCAATTCGCATTATACGAGAAAAAGGAAAACCCTTAATGGTGTACGGAGAAAAGGGCAACACGAAGCTACATATTATTAGTAATTTGAAGGCACAAAAACTAATAAGAAAAGGTTGCTATGCTGTTCTAGCACACGTCGAGAAAGTACAAACTGAAGAAAAGAGCATCAATGATGTTCCCATTGCAAAAGAATTTCCTGATGTATTTCCGAAAGAATTATCGGGATTACCCCTACAGCGATCCGTTGAATTTCAAATAGATCTTGTACCAGGAGCTGCACCAATAGCTCGTGCTCCTTACAGACTCGCACCCAACGAGATGAAAGAACTGCAAAGCCAATTACAAGAACTTTTAGAGCGTGGTTTCATTCAACCAAGCACATCACCGTGGGGAGCTCCTGTTTTGTTTGTCAAGAAGAAAGATGGTACATTCAGGTTGTGTATCGACTACCGAGAGTTGAACAAACTTACCATCAAGAACCGCTACCCACTACCGAGAATCGACGACTTATTTGATCAACTACAAGGCTCGTCTGTTTATTCAAAGATTGACTTACGTTCCGGGTATCATCAAATGCGGGTGAAAGAAGATGATATTCCAAAGACTGCTTTCAGAACACGTTACGGTCATTACGAGTTTATGGTCATGCCGTTTGGTTTAACTAATGCACCAGCTGTGTTCATGGACCTTATGAACCGAGTGTGTGGACCATACCTTGACAAGTTTGTCATTGTTTTCATTGATGACATACTTATTTACTCAAAGAATGACCAAGAACACGGTGAACATTTGAGAAAGGTGTTAGAAGTATTGAGGAAGGAAGAATTGTACGCTAAGTTTTCAAAGTGTGCATTTTGGTTGGAAGTTCAATTCCTCGGTCACATAGTGAACAAAGAAGGTATTAAGGTGGATCCGGCAAAGATAGAAACTGTTGAAAAGTGGGAAACCCCGAAAACTCCGAAACACATATGCCAGTTTTTAGGACTAGCTGGTTACTACAGAAGGTTCATCCAAGACTTTTCCAGAATAGCAAAACCCTTGACTGCATTAACGCATAAAGGGAAGAAATTTGAATGGAATGATGAACAAGATAAAGCGTTTCAGTTATTGAAGAAAAAGCTAACTACGGCACCTATATTGTCATTGCCTGAAGGGAATGATGATTTTGTGATTTATTGTGACGCATCAAAGCAAGGTCTCGGTTGTGTATTAATGCAACGAACGAAGGTGATTGCTTATGCGTCTAGACAATTGAAGATTCACGAACAAAATTATACGACGCATGATTTGGAATTAGGCGCGGTTGTTTTTGCATTAAAGACTTGGAGGCACTACTTATATGGGGTCAAAAGTATTATATATACCGACCACAAAAGTCTTCAACACATATTTAATCAGAAACAACTGAATATGAGGTAGCGTAGGTGGATTGAATTATTGAATGATTACGACTTTGAGATTCGTTACCACCCGGGGAAGGCAAATGTGGTAGCCGATGCCTTGAGCAGGAAGGACAGAGAACCCATTCGAGTAAAATCTATGAATATAATGATTCATAATAACCTTACTACTCAAATAAAGGAGGCGCAATAAGGAGTTTTAAAAGAGGGAAATTTAAAGGATGAAATACCCAAAGGATCGGAGAAACATCTTAATATTCGGGATGACGGAACCCGGTATAGGGCTGAAAGGATTTGGGTACCAAAATTTGGAGATATGTGAGAAATGGTACTTAGAGAAGCTCATAAAACCAGATACTCAATACATCCTGGAACGGGGAAGATGTACAAGGATCTCAAGAAACATTTTTGGTGGCCGGGTATGAAAGCCGATGTTGCTAAATATGTAGGAGAATGTTTGATGTGTTCTAAGGTCAAAGCTGAGCATCAGAAACCATCAGGTCTACATCAACAACCCGAAATCCCGGAATGGAAATGGGAAAACATTACCATGGATTTCATCACTAAATTGCCAAGGACTACAAGTAGTTTTGATACTATTTGGGTAATAGTTGATCGTCTCACCAAATCAGCACACTTCCTGCCAATTAGAGAAGATGACAAGATGGAGAAGTTAGCACGACTGTATTTGAAGGAAGTCGTCTCCAGACATGGAATACCAATCTCTATTATCTCTGATAGGGATGGCAGATTTATTTCAAGATTCTGGCAGACATTACAGCAAGCATTAGGAACTCGTCTAGACATGAGTACTGCCTATCATCCACAAACTGATGGGCAGAGCGAAAGGACGATACAAACGCTTGAAGACATGCTACGAGCATGTGTTATTGATTTCGGAAACAGTTGGGATCGATATCTACCGTTAGCAGAATTTTCCTACAACAACAGCTACCATTCAAGCATTGAGATGGCGCCGTTTGAAGCACTTTATGGTAGAAAGTGCAGGTCTCCGATTTGTTGGAGTGAAGTGGGGGATAGACAGATTACGGGTCCGGAGATTATACAAGAAACTACCGAGAAGATCATCCAAATTCAACAACGGTTGAAAACCGCCCAAAGTCGACAAAAGAGCTACGCTGACATTAAAAGAAAAGATATAGAATTTGAAATTGGAGAGATGGTCATGCTTAAAGTTGCACCTTGGAAAGGCGTTGTTCGATTTGGTAAACGAGGGAAATTAAATCCAAGGTATATTGGACCATTCAAGATTATTGATCGTGTCGGACCAGTAGCTTACCGACTTGAGTTACCTCAACAACTCGCGGCTGTATATAACACTTTCCACGTCTCGAATTTGAAGAAATATTTTGCTAAAGAAGATCTCACTATTCCATTAGATGAAATCCAAATCAACGAAAAACTTCAATTCATCGAAGAACCCGTCGAAATAATGGATCGTGAGGTTAAAAGACTTAAGCAAAACAAGATACCAATTGTTAAGGTTCGATGGAATGCTCGTAGAGGACCCGAGTTCACCTGGGAGCGTGAAGATCAGATGAAGAAGAAATACCCGCATCTATTTCCAGAAGATTCGTCAACACCTTCAACAGCTTAAAATTTCGGGACGAAATTTATTTAACGGGTAGGTACTGTAGTGACCCGAACTTTTCCATGTTTATATATATTAATTGAGATTGATATTTACATGATTAAATGTTTCCAACATGTTAAGCAATCAAACTTGTTAAGACTTGATTAATTGAAATATGTTTCATATAGACAATTGATCACCCAAGTTGACCGGCGATTCACGAACGCTAAAACTTGTAAAAACGACATGACGATATATATATGGATATACATATGGTTAACATGAGATTATGATAAGTAAGTATCTCCATAAGTATATTAACAATGAGTTATATACATATAAACAAGACTACTAACTTAAGGATTTCGAAACGAGACATATATGTAACGATTATCGTTGTAACGACATTTAAATGTATATATATCATATTAAGATATATTAATATATCATAATATCATGATAATATAATAATTTAACATCTCATTAGATATAATAAACAATGGGTTAACAACATTAATTGAGATCGTTAACTTAAAGGTTTCAAAACAACACTTACATGTAACGACTAACGATGACTTAACGACTCAGTTAAAATGTATATACATGTAGTGTATTTAGATGTATTAAAATACTTTTGGAAGACTTCAAGACATATATCAAAACACTCATACTTAACGAAAATGGTTACAGTTACTTTTCCATTCTTTTCTTTCATCAAGAATTCTAGTCGTATTCTTACCCGTATTATACACAGCTTCAAAACGTACTTACTATGAGTATATACCAATAGGAACTAGCATGGGATTCCACTCTTGATTATGTTATGTATGACTAATCAATTTTAACTTCTACCATGAGCTAGTCAACTAACTAGAACTCCTTTTAACCCCACTCACCACTCACCAATTACCACTCATCATTCACTCCATTTCACTTCCAATTCTCTTTCTAAATCTCTCTCAACACACACACACTATTATGAACGTATTTTTCCAGTATTTAATCATCATCTTCATCAAAAATCACTTCAAGAATCAAGCTATAATCATCATAGGAAGAACACTTCAAGAACACTTCAAAAATCCCTTCAAGTTTACTAATTTACTTCCAAGCTTTCTAATCCATTCCAAGTAATCATCTAAGATCAAGAAACCTTTGTTATATACAGTAGGTTATCTTTCTTATTCAAGGTAATATTCATATTCAAACTTTGATTCAATTTCTATAACTATAAACTATCTTAATTCGAGTAAAAATCTTACTTGAACTTGTTTTTGTGTCATGATCCTACTTCAAGAACTTTCAAGCCATCCAAGATCCTTTGAAGCTAGATCATTTCTTGTCACTTCCAGTAGGTTTACCTACTAAACTTGAGGTAGTAATGATGTTCATAACATCATTCGATTCATATATATAAAACTATCTTATTCGAAGGTTTAAACTCGTAATCATTAGAACATAGTTTAGTTAATTCTAAACTTGTTCGCAAAAAAAAGTTAATCCTTCTAACTTGACTTTTAAAATTAACTACACACATGTTCTATATCTATATGATATGCTAACTTAATGATTTAAAACCTGGAAACACGAAAAACACCGTAAAACCGGATTTACGCCGTCGTAGTAACACCGCGGGCTGTTTTGGGTTAGTTAATTAAAAACTATGATAAACTTTGATTTAAAAGTTGTTATTCTGCGAAAATGATTTTTATTATGAACATGAAACTATATCCAAAAATTTTGGTTAAACTCAAAGTGGAAGTATGTTTTCTAAAATGGTCATCTAGACGTCGTTCTTTCGACTGAAATGACTACCTTTACAAAAATGACTTGTAACTTATTTTTCTGACTATAAACCTATACTTTTTCTGTTTAGATTCATAAAATAGAGTTCAATATGAAACCATAGCAATTTGATTCACTCAAAACAGATTTAAAATGAAGAAGTTATGGGTAAAACAAGATTGGATAATTTTTCTCATTTTAGCTACGTGAAAATTGGTAACAAATCTATTCCAACCATAACTTAATCAACTTGTATTGTATATTATGTAATCTTGAGATACCATAGACACGTATACAATGTTTCGACCTATCATGTCGACACATCTATATATATTTCGGAACAACCATAGACACTCTATATGTGAATGTTGGAGTTAGCTATACAGGGTTGAGGTTGATTCCAAAATATATATAGTTTGAGTTGTGATCAATACTGAGATACGTATACACTGGGCCGTGGATTGATTCAAGATAATATTTATCGATTTATTTCTGTACATCTAACTGTGGACAACTAGTTGTAGGTTACTAACGAGGACAACTGACTTAATAAACTTAAAACATCAAAATATATTAAAAGTGTTGTAAATATATTTTAAACATACTTTGATATATATGTATATATTGTTATAGGTTCGTGAATCAACCAGTGGCCAAGTCTTACTTCCCGACGAAGTAAAAATCTGTGAAAGTAAGTTATAGTCCCACTTTTAAAATCTAATATTTTTGGGATGAGAATACATGCAGGTTTTATAAATGATTTACAAAATAGACACAAGTACGTGAAACTACATTCTATGGTTGAATTATCGAAATCGAATATGCCCCTTTTTATTAAGTCTGGTAATCTAAGAATTAGGGAACAGACACCCTAATTGACGCGAATCCTAAAGATAGATCTATTGGGCTTAACAAACCCCATCCAAAGTACCGGATGCTTTAGTACTTCGAAATTTATATCATATCCGAAGGGTGTCCCGGAATGATGGGGATATTCTTACATATATATGCATCTTGTTAATGTCGGTTACCAGGTATTCACCATATGAATGATTTTTATCTCTATGTATGGGATGTGTATTGAAATATGAAATCTTGTGGTCTATTGTTACGATTTGATATATATAGGTTAAACATATAACTCACCAACATTTTTGTTGACGTTTAAAGCATGTTTATTCTCAGGTGAATACTAAGAGCTTCCGCTGTTGCATACTAAAATAAGGACAAGATTTGGAGTCCATGTTTGTATGATATTGTGTAAAAACTGCATTCAAGAAACTGATTTCGATGTAACATATTTGTATTGTAAACCATTATGTAATGGTCGTGTGTAAACAGGATATTTTAGATTATCATTATTTGATAATCTACGTAAAGCTTTTTAAACCTTTATTTATGAAATAAAGGTTATGGTTTGTTTTAAAAATGAATGCAGTCTTTGAAAAACGTCTCATATAGAGGTCAAAACCTCGCAACTAAATCAATTAATATGGAACGTTTTTAATCAATAAGAATGGGACATTTCAACTTGGTAAGTATAACAGAAGTGGAACTAACCATTTATTTGGTAGAGTTGCTCCATGATTGATGATTGCATTTATTTCTTTTTTGAAATTTCATCAAGAAGGCGTTTTATATCATGTTTAGAGACCTCAACCGCTGTTACCACATTAATGCTTCAATTCCATCCAACTTATAAAAGTAATGAAATATAAAATATATTGAGAAGGGTGGCGAACTGAAAATACCAACTCCACATGCTTCTTCGAATTTAAATGGATCATAGTTATGGCGTCTGTCGTTTTCTTTGTCTGTCGTTTTCTTTTGTCTTTTCTTAGGGGCCATATCTTCAAAAAGAAAGTCGACAAACAACAACTTGAGCATTAACTTTGGTGAAAGACACAAAGAACAACAGTGAGGCCACATGCCACAATCTAATGTGCAAATAGAGAATTGAACATCAGTAATTAGCAACAACAGGTCATGATGAAGTAAGGCAGAAAAACAGCAAAGAAGAAATTGAAGGAACCTAAAAAAAATATTGTACAAAAAGAAGAAAAACCGGAATCTAACTGTTTAACGAAAACAGTATACATGCAGAAACTACATAAAAATGACAAAAGTATACTTATTATAGTAATACAGTACAATTTATAATAAAGTATCACATTAAATATGCAATAAAAAAAATATGTCCTAACAACTCCCTCTTTGAATGCAAAAAGCACAAGACTAATTCATTACTCTATCTTTTGAAAATAATATCCCCGAGAAAACATTGAAAGCCATTTAGAGATATAGCTGAAGCCACACATGAAGGTGCCAATTTCGACCCATTTGCTTTTAAATGTTACGCTTGTTATTTTTAGGCGAGCTAGCAAACCCGCTGAACAAACTTTGTTGACATGACAACGACAAAAATAATACGTAATCCATTGAACCAGCAATGGACCAGCCCTCCACGGTTCTTGTACATTGGGCTAGGTGCATAGCTAAAAATATTAGACAATTCAGGTCAATCTAACCCAATCCATATAAAAATACAATCCATTTTGCGAGTTTTGACACATTAACCAACCATTCAGTTTACCACCTCTACCCACACCATATGCAAATCTGACCAGGCCCTACAGAACTATAAATCAATAAGGCTTTTGTAGAAAGATAGGCTTACGATGTTTAGCCAATATCCACAACATCGACACATGAAGTGGGTCCATCAATGAGATATAGGTATCCATCAAAGATGTTGGGTTGATGGTAAGTCATTTCTTCTTTTCCTTGCGCTTACCCAAATCAACCAAAATAACCTGGTTCATGACTCTGCCATAATATTTGCATGGATATGGATGTTCAACTGAACCATCCTTCCTACTAAGCACGTAATATTTCAAGATATAGTGGGGACCACCACATCAGTTTGCTCATTTCTGTCCACATCTCCAACACTTGCACCCTAAAAAAATATCTTAGTTCAGACACCAAGTCAGTTTATAAGGCTTAAAACTGGACGTGACAATTGTAACCATGGTCGCCCATTTACCTATTTACATATGTATGGGCCACTTGCTCGATCAGGATAACTTTAAATGCACAAAACCTCAATTTACTTATTTTGAATCATTATTGAAATATTTTAGGTTTATACATTGATTATCGACACACCAACTGAACTATATTTTAGAAAGAATGAAACCATAAAACACGAAGTTTGTCATATGCAACACCCATTCAATAAAGTTATATTAAAGTACTCGACATAAAAAAAATCAAATGCTTATACTATATTTGATCATGTGAACCCAGATGAATGTTACGGTTTGTGTTACGTTTAATATAATTCGTAACTTACAATACTTGCGCGTGCATTCAGCCATGTCGTACTCTTAGAAGTCAATTTATGTAACTGAGTAAAAAAGGATCAATTCACAATCTTATCACATGTGCGGACGGTAACACGAATACTGTACATTACAATATTTTCAAGGTTAAAACGATCAGCACGTATATGTATATTTAATTAGGTGATTGAAATAAAACTGTATTTGAATTACTGACACAGAAAAAAGGTTAAGCTGTTAGCAGCTTAATGTGTAACTGAATGGGAATCTTATATTAACATCTACATTAAGGTGCTTATATCTTTGCTATAAAAAGGTAAAAGGCATCTTTGATGACTTGGATAATCAAGCAAAAGAACTTCAGGTTCGTTTGGTTTAACAGAAAATGCTCGCCTTGATAGGGAGTGCCTTATTGCAGTTGCTAAACCAACCTGAAGTGGATAATAGACCAAATGATCACTATTAGACAGAATTTTAAGCCTAATAAAAGACCCTTTAATATTATATCAATAGTTTAATGTATGACACTTCTCATTATAGCCTCTAATACCTAATACCTTTGTGGTGTTCATTGAACTCGTTGTAACATTCACATGAGCAGATGTTAGGCGTGCCATAAAGGCTGCAAATATCTGAACCAAATGCAAAATATGTATAAGTGAGTAATACAACAATACAAACTCTTAAAACTCTTAATGCCGCCTGGTTACAAAAAACAATAAATAATCAATAAATAACATTGAATCTGAAGTGGATCTTTTATCGCACTCAAATATTGTCCATCTGGTGAAACATCAGTCAACCAAAATTAACACGTTCTCTCTTGGTATAATCGAAAAACAATTCAGAATACAGATTTAATAGTAACCAGATTCAGAATCAAATTTAACTTAAACATATTTGTAATGGTATTCGCAAAAATTTAAATTGAAAAATAAAAGTAGATTAAGGATACATACCTTTTCGATTCTTTGTTGGATCCATCTTCAAAGTTTCATCACTATCAATTGATTTACACGATATTTTGGGGCTGAACATGCGTGATTTGGGGATGAATCAAGGATTGATTTTCATTCTCGATGATTGGTGTCGTTTGTTGATGATTGGCGTTTGTTTTTCAGAGAGAATTCGTCCTTTTTTCTAATATGAAGGCTAATTTAGTCTAATCAGTGTTAAACATCATGATTATGAGGTCATAATCATGATGTGGAGATTTTAAAGGTATAGATAAAGGGAATATTTAACAATGGAAGGCTAGGATTATTAGATAGAAATTTAGATGATGTATTTTTGTGTTTGTTATTATATATAGTATAGATTATTGATATATCAAATAGAGATTTCCTATATAAAAATATATTTATGACATAAAATCTAACCATATTAATACTTTAGTAATAAATGTTAATGTTAATTATCTATATAAAAATAAATATACCTAAATAAGTTATTAATAAAACACATGATATAAAATAACAATTAAAATCACTAATAATATATATATATATTTGTTCGATTACCATTACATGTGTTAATATACATAATTGAATATAGGTTCGTGAATCCGAGGTCAACCCTGCATTGTTCAGTATTGTCGTATGAATATTTTTATGAAAGGACCCGTTCATATACATTATAAACGATTCACAATAGTTGATTACATCGCGAGGTATTTGACCTCTATATGATACATTTTACAAACATTGCATTCATTTTTAAAATACAAACTTTCTTTACAACGAAAGTTGACGGCATGCACACCATTTCATAATACATCCAACTATAATTGGTTTAATAATAATCTTGATGAACTCAATGACTCGAATGCAACGTCTTTCAAAATATGCCATGAATGACTCCAAGTAATATCCTTAAAATGAGCTAATGCACAGCGGAAGATTTATTTAATACCTGAGAATAAACATGCTTTAAAGTGTCAACCAAAAGGTTGGTGAGTTCATAGGTTTATCATAACAATCATTTCAATATATTAATAGACCACAAGATTTCCGTTTATAAATATATGTACACTCGCAAGTGTATAAAAGTATTCTATAAGTTGTAGGCACCCGGTAACAAGCCTTAACGTTCATGTTTTACCCTCTGAAGTACACCAGATCAGGTGTGTTTAAAATAACCTCGAAGTACTAAAGCATCCCATAGTCAGGATGGGGTTTGTCAGGCCCAATAGATCTATCTTTAGGATTCGCGCCTACCGTACATAGACAAGTAGTTTAATGTTACCAAGCTAAGGGTATATTTCTAGTTTAAACCCACGTAGAATTAGTTTTAGTACTTGTGCCTATTTCGTAAAACATTTATAAAAACAGCGCATGTATTCTCAGTCCCAAAAATATATATAAAAGGGAGCAAATGAAACTCACAATACTGTATTTCGTAGTAAAAATACATATAACGTCATTTAACAAGTGCAAGGTTGGCCTCGGATTCACGAACGTATCAATATTGAGATTCAATATTGCAGGAAAGTACGTAGATGCAACGGAGATAATAAACACTAGATTGACCTCACGAGCATACCCATGAACCATACCCATCACCTCCATAGCTATAACCCATAATTTCCTTAGCTTCGACTCATTCAAAAAAAACTATTTTGAAATCACTCGGACAGCACTCCGTCGTAATATTTTATGTATACTAATAATATCTTGAAATAATACAGAGCAAATATATATATATATATATATATATATATATATATATATATATATATATATATATATATATATATATATATATATATATATATATATATATATATATATATATATAAATCGATTGAGAGAGTTTAGAGAAATATATTTTTAAGTTTCTATGAAATAATGAAACCTATTAAATTTTATTTATAATAGACTTTTGAATTATTAAAGTGAATTATTAAAGTATGAATTATTAAAGTGAATTATTAAAGTATGAATTATTAAAGTATGAATTATTAAAGTGAATTATTAAAGTATGAATTATTAAAGTGAATTATTAAAGTATGAATTATTAAAGTGAATTATTAAAGTATGAATTATTAAAGTTAATTATTAAAGTTAAAGTAAAGTAAAAGTAAAGTAAAGGTAAAGTTAAAGTATAGTAAAAGTATAAAAACTATGTATGTATAATACGCGTATAAATATATATAATATTAATTTAAATCGTTATATATATTAAATGAAATAAAATATAAATATCGTTATATTTATTATACTGGTTAAGTAATGAGTTCTCAAAAGTGATTCTAGATATTTTTAAAAGTTATATACGTTTTAATAATAAAGTTCTTTTTTTAAACTGAAAACGTCTTTGTACGTTTGAAAATAGATTAATAGAATATTATGGAAACCAATTCTCCACTAACTTTTGTCTAACTTTCGTAAATGACACTTTTTGTTTTTATTTATAAATAGCTTTACAAATTATTCTGAATATCGTTAAGAGGAATAGATTTTCTCAAATCATAGTGGACCTCTCAACAGAGACTTGTAATCATAATTCAATGTTTCTGATAATTCAATCATTTAATATATATATTTTTTAATTTAGTCGAAAATCATATTGAAACAAATACGTTCGTGTAAAGTATTATACATTTAATACTTTATTAATATTCTCAAGTTATAATATATATATACATATACATATCTATCTATATATAACGGTTCGTGAATCGTCGGAATTTGGTCGAGGTTATAATGAATGTATGAACACAGTTTAAAATTCTTGAGATTTAACTTAACAAACTTTGCTTATCATGTCGGAATAATATAAAGATTAAAGTTTAAATTTGGTTGGAAATTTCCGGGTCGTCACAGTACCTACCCGTTAAAGAAATTTCGTCCCCGAAATTTGATAGAGGTCGTCATGACTAACAATGAGAATGTTATTATAACGATTACAGAGTTTTATCATGTTCAAGAAGAATGGATAAAATAATTCGATTACTCGAAGCGTGTGAGTGAAGTTATCGTAAATGAATAAAATAAGATAATAGTGATTCGTCGTATCTTTTGACGTCATCACGATTGATCTCCGAAAAGAAAATCTTTGTAATCTATATTGGATTTGATTATTCGGCGATTAAGGAAATTATGATCCTCTTCGAATTAATGCGATAATCCATTTTGATTTCTCTGTCGGATATTTCACTATAAATCCACCTCATTTGTTTTCTCACAACTCACACCTTCTCAACTCATATTTTAAAGTATTTGTCAATATGCTTCATCCAGTACTGATTCTTGATATACTCCTCACTTTCATATCTGTCGCTCTTCTTTTTCATCTGCCTCCGGAAGAATCTATTTACTTCTACTATACTCTTGGTTTTATAGTGTTTTTAGTTCTCCCATGTCTTTATTTTGCTATATGCATTGATATATACGGTTTGTGATTTCTGGGTTGTTGTTAGGTTTTATATCTTCCCTTATATTTCAAAGTCCTTGCTTCTTCTATAATCATTGCCATCCACAGTTAATGTTCTCTTCTATTTGCGATGATTTATACTCCCAATTCTAGTTCGGAGCTTTGTCCTTTCGTTTCTTCTTCTTGCGATTAAGCACCGCTTGTAATGGTCCAGAATTCGCAGATATAAATTTTGGAATGAACATTGTTAATGTTCTAGGAAGGAAATTGTAATGGCACGATCTTGACTTGTCAAATTACCAGAATACCTCGGAAAAGGCCGAATCATCAAGAAATATTTTCTTGATATTTAGAGATCAAAGAGAATACAAGAGTCATGTAACATAGCACATGATGACGTTATGATCTGTGAATCATCATGTTCCATTTAGAAACTCATCATGAATTACTGTAATATAATCACGTTGATCAAGTGTCATTATATTATACTAACTCATGCTTCAGCTCCCAACACTTCTTCAAGAATATTCCTATTTTAAACTCAAATGTTTCAGAATTTTGAAACTAAAATAGTTTCTTTTATGATATAATACAGATAGCGCGAAGAGGTAAATGATTTCAGATAAGAATAATTATAAAAATATCTTCAGAAGTATGGATGATATTTATAATGAAAGATACGATAATATCTTAGAATGTCTAATATCAGAGGATGATGAAGGATATTGTCCGCAGGGGTTTGGAGTCAGGAGCAAGGTATTCGTTAATGACTTCAGCAAGTACTGAGTCATTTGGATTCTTTAAAGGCAGGTTCAGCCTTTGTGATTTGTCCACAGCCTTCTTCATACTTTGCTCAATCCGTTTTCTAGTTCCAAACCTTCTCTTTTTCTGAGCTTTGCCAATATACTATCCTTTATCATCCAACTTTTTACTGTTAAGGTCGTTTACAGTTTTTGCTGCTTCATCAGCATTTTTCAAAATTTCGAGAACTGGTTCGCAGTTTAGGGTGTTTTTCAGAAATTTCTCATTCAAAGAATGTAAGTCTTGGAGGTAGACGTTGTGTGTATATGTAATTGTTGATGTAGACATGCTGCGAGGTTTCAAAATACTGATTGCTGATTCTCAATAATTGGTATGGCAATTCTTGTTGCAAGATGCCGATGAGTAAGAGATGGAGTTTCAATGAAAAAGTATAGTGACTTTTCGGAGAGGTTTAAGTCGAAGGTTAATGAAGTTGTCGATAAGTTTACTGCTAATGTGGTGAGATATGAAAGGTTCCCCAGTAAGATTGTGAAAGGGCAGCGTATCTATCGAAGTTATAATAAAATTAGTTTTACTGAAAAGTCGAAGTTGACTTGTTAGAGCTGTGACAAAACTGGCTACTTTGAAAAGAATCGTAAGGTTGTTTTTGCTAATAAATGCTAAAGAATTCAACGCGGGTACGTGTTAAACTATGACTTTGGGTTCGATAGTTTTACAGGTGTATAACTGTGGGTAACATGTGGTTGGATCATCATCTCGATTGTTCCTTAGTTGAAGTGTCTTCAGGAATTTCGAAGGGTTTGAGCACATATTATAATCGTTAATACATATGATGTTCTAACACAGTTTTGAAGTCAAAGTATAGCTTTGAAAGATATAGAAATCTAAGAGTGATGGTTTTGTTATATCTCGAGTTGCATTCTGAGATTTCAAAAATCAGAATAGGTGATTGAATTTGAATGAGTATGGTTGTTTTGATTTCTTATAAAAGAAGGTATAATGTTGTGAAAATAGGGAGTATAGTTGATGATTTACTGAATTAGAATCGAAGAATGTAATATATTAATTGTGCATTTATATATATCTCGGGTATTACCTACCCGTTAAAAAAAATGTCACAAATAATATTTTGAACAAGAATTTTTCATTACAGTCTTTATGAAAATGTATGTATGTATATTTTCTTCAGATGTAATACAGATTTAATGAGTTAATATCATATTAAGCTCATTTGATTTTCGGCTTGGATTAGTAAAGAATAATCTCTAAAACATTAGAGATTACATAATCTTCGCGGAGTATATTTCGCTAATGTAATCAATACTTCAATATTTATTCTTATAGATATTTCCTTAGTGAATTATGCTGATGCTCATAGAACTCTTGCTAACTTCACAAGATACGAATGTTGTTTTCCAGTAAGTTTCGAGTACATTGAAGATGAAAGTGTAAAATCAAACATGTTATTGAATGATACACTTGGTTTATTATGAAACCGAATTCATTTAATTGAATCAAAGATTGTAGTTACGATGGTTAGGTTGTTAACGAAGGATGTACATCATAGCATATTAGTAATATGAATTTAACTGAGTAGTATCTACCCTTTTTCAATTCATATTCAATAGCTTAGTACGAAAGATTTTTATAGTTTCAGCATTCATATATATAAAATATATATATAATTTCTCCAGAAGAATGAGTTAATACTTCATAACTCGTTGATACAAAATACTCGTTGTTGATCAATGATGACGTCCACGGTGATTCTTGAACTGACGGAACTTGTGATGTTATAGGTGCTGCTAGTGCTGATGATGCCGACAGTACTGACGGTGATGGTGGTGCTGACGATATTGTTGATGATATTGCCGGTAACTGCTGGTGATGCTGCTGAAGCTTGTGGTATTGAGGCTTGCGATGTGGATGTTACTGGCGGTATTGGTTATGCTGCTGGTGCTGCTGATGGTGTTTGTAATCCTTGCACCATGTGTTCCAAAGCCACTACTCGGGCGCGAAGTTCGTTAATTTCTGCTAGTACACCAGGATGATTGGCGGTTGGAACGAGCGGATGAATAAGATTTGCAATATGGGATAGTATATAATCATGACGAGATACTCTAGCAATGAGTGAGAAAATGGTGTCTCGAACAGGTTCGCCGGTAAGTGCTTCAGGTTCATCGCCAAGAGGGCAATGTGGTGGATGGAAGGGATCACCTTTTTCTTGTCTCCAATGATTAAGGAGGCTACGAACCCATCCCCAATTCATCCAGAATAGATGATGACTAATTGGTTGATCCATTCTGGTCACACTGCTTTCGGAACTTGAGTGGGATTCCATTTCGGAATCCGAGGGACTTGAACTAATGACGAATTCCATTTCGTACGATTGAATAAAGAATTTTTCGATATGAAATGATTTTCCGGCTATCGGGTGGTATTCTAATTATATAGAGCAAAAGGTTTCGTAGATTACGGAGGAATTTACGGAATATGTTAGGCAAAGTTTACAGTAACAGATACGCTAAGATATAAATTAGCAGATACGCTAAGATATGAATTTTGTCTATACACTATTCATGCAATCAATGCAATAAGATGTGTCTAGACTAAGAATGATAAGCAGGTAATTTTCGACAAAAATGATGAGCAAAACTTTTGACATGCAGACACGGTCGAAGTCCAGACTCACCAATGCATCCTAACGACTATCAGTTAGACACACTAATGCAGACCTGGTTCGCTAAGACCACCGCTCTGATACCAACTGAAAGGACCCGTTCATATACATTATAAACGATTCACAATAGTTGATTACATCGCGAGGTATTTGACCTCTATATGATACATTTTACAAACATTGCTTTCGTTTTTAAAAGACAAACTTTCTTTACAACGAAAGTTGACGGCATGCACACCATTTCATAATACATCCAACTATAATTGGTTTAATAATAATCTTGATGAACTCAATGACTCGAATGCAACGTCTTTCAAAATATGCCATGAATGACTCCAAGTAATATCCTTAAAATGAGCTAATGCACAGCGGAAGATTTCTTTAATACCTGAGAATAAACATGCTTTAAAGTGTCAACCAAAAGGTTGGTGAGTTCATAGGTTTATCATAACAATCATTTCAATATATTAATAGACCACAAGATTTCCGTTTATAAATATATGTACACTCGCAAGTGTATAAAAGTATTCTATAAGTTGTAGGCACCCGGTAACAAGCCTTAACGTTCATGTTTTACCCTCTGAAGTAGACCAGATCAGGTGTGTTTAAAATAACCTCGAAGTACTAAAGCATCACATAGTCAGGATGGGGTTTGTCACTCAAATATTGTCCATCTGGTGAAACATCAGTCAACCAAAATTAACACGTTCTCTCTTGGTATAATCGAAAAACAATTCAGAATACAGATTTAATAGTAACCAGATTCAGAATCGAATTTAACTTAAACATATTTGTAATGGTATTCGCAAAAATTTAAATTGAAAAATAAAAGTAGATTAAGGATACATACCTTTTCGATTCTTTGTTGGATCCATCTTCAAAGTTTCATCACTATCAATTGATTTACACGATATTTTGGGGCTGAACATGCGTGATTTGGGGATGAATCAAGGATTGATTTTTGTTCTCGATGATTGGTGTCGTTTGTTGATGATTGGCGTTTGTTTTTCAGAGAGAATTCGTCCTTTTTTCTAATATGAAGGCTAATTTAGTCTAATCAGTGTTAAACATCATGATTATGAGGTCATAATCATGATGTGGAGATTTTAAAGGTATAGATAAAGGGAATATTTAACAATGGATGGCTAGGATTATTGTAGCGACCCGACCAAATCATGTTTGACGGCGCCGTCTACTTAGGTCCCGTTACGTGGTCATAAGTCTTTAAGACAAGGTTTGACCAAAATATGTCGCCTTCATTTCAAAATAAAGATTGTTCCCAAAGTTTACAAGAATTGTTCAACCAATAGTTAAGTTACAACGTTATAATACGAATGAAATCTAGGCGACACGGTTTAAAGTAAAGTCAAAAGACGCTCCATGAAATGCACATATACTCGACATCCAATGCAAGTATCAAATAATGAGCGGAAGCATATATCATATATCGTTCAAGGACCTGAGAAAAACATAGAAATCTGTCAACGAAAACGTTGGTGAAATCATAGGTTTAAGTAAGTAAGTACAAGTGAACCACAAGATTTGCATCAATGAAATAATAGTAATACATTCCAAAAGTTTGTTTCACGAGCACCCAATTATCAATGCTTAACGTTTCCTTCCATTGAACCCCATCACTTAGTGCTAGAACATACACTGTTTCTCGAAAATATATTTCATTCGTAAACGGTAGCGAACCGTTTGAATGAGGGTTTGTCAAACCCATATGGATCCATACAACATAAGTTCTCGCTTACACCCGGCAAGTGTAACTAATGATAATCGAATTGAGGATTTTGTTCTAAACTCGTATGTAGAATGTTTGTTTTCCTGTACTTGTGTTCACTTAGTAAAGAAATGTTTATGTTTTCTCATCCCAAATGTAAGTTCAAAAAGAGTAAAAGTGGGACTATGATCTCACCTTGAGTGCACGAGTAGTAAAGTACTTCAACAAGTAAACGTGTGCAAAGAACAATGCTAGTCTTGACCTAAACAAATAGGTCGTATCAATATCGGTAAACACGATAGGTCAAAGATGTTCAATTAGTCCTATGGCTCGTTAAGACTCGATCATAATAGCATGTGAATCAAATTGTCATGTTTCATGCAAGATACAAGTATAAAAACATGTTAGAATGATTGCACAATTATTTGGTTAAGTTTGATTAAAAGTCAACTTGGTCGGGTCAAAGTCAACAGAAAAGTCAACGGGGTCGGGTTGGATATCCGACAATTTTTCTAAGTTATATAATCATATATGAGCATGTTGGCCAAGTTTCATGTTAATCGGAGGTCCGTAGCATAGCAAACATTTTCATGTCAAATGACCAAAGCGAACAGCCAGTTTTAGGCAAACGGGACGGCGTCCCAAGTTGCTAGACGGCGTCCCAATATGAAGGTTGGGACGGCGTCCCAGGTTGCTAGACGGCGTCCCAATATGAAGGTTGGGACGGCGTCCCGTGATGCTAGACGGCGTCCTGATCTTTTCCCAGTCCCTGTTTGCTGTATTCCTCAAATGGACGAACCAAAACACAAACAATCACATTTTATGATCCGCAAACAATTAGAACATGTATTTTATATCATCGGAAAGCTCTTTCGACAAGGAACGCAACTAAGCACTTTTCATCAAGCAAAAACATAATATACTATAACCAAAATCCCGTCAAGTGATCAATAGAGGTTTATTTTCAAGTTTCAAGTTTATCAATTGAAATTTAAGTTTCGGGAATCCAATTTATACATATGATATGCCGTTTTGAAGGTAATGAAACATGTAACACAACTAAACACTTATCAATAACATTAACAAGCATTCAACGCATCAAAAGTTCGCTTTAAGAGTTGTCAACCCTAACCAAAAGTTCACAAAATCAATAATCGCGTTTATGAAGTTTCTTAAATCAATCTATACATCAAAATGAAGCTAATGATACTAGGAACACAATTAGAACATGAACTTTTAACATCTAACAACATATGATCATCCAAAATTCAAGAACAACACACCAAAATTCAAGTTCATGCTAGTTACACTAAAACAACGAGATCGAGCATATAAATCATATATTCATGTTAGACTTGAGCCATAGACACTAATTAACACTTTTATAAGTTAAAAACATCAAGAACACAAAATCTAGTGATTTTAGAAAGTTACCCAAATGAGATGAAGTTGGTACCAAAATGAAGAGGATGAAGAGAGGATCACGAATATGTAATTTATTTGGTTGCTAGCTCCCTAATCCGGATTTAGATGATGAATGAATGAGAAAGGAAATTGGGTGTGTTCTTGCTAGAGAGAAAGAGAGAGAGAGAGGGAGATGGTAATGAATGGGTGAAAGGGGTTTGACCCTTTGACCTAGTCAAGGGTTTGATCCCTTGTCAAGTTTAGTCCCTCAACTTTCGTTCGGGTGCGGGAATTACCTAAACGAGATAATTTAAAACGCGTATCAACGGGAGATGTTATAAACATATAACGGACTTTATATTAGTATAACGGAAAAATAAATGGAAAAAGGCGGGATGTTACAATTATTAGATAGAAATTTAGATGATGTATTTTTGTGTTTGTTATTATATATAGTATAGATTATTGATATATCAAATAGAGATTTCCTATATAAAAATATATTTATGACATAAAATCTAACCATATTAATACTTTAGTAATAAATGTTAATTATCTATATAAAAATAAATATACCTAAATAAGTTATTAATAAAACACATGATATAAAATAACAATTAAAATCACTAATAATATATATATATTTGTTCGATTACCATTACATGTGTTAATATACATAATTAAATATAGGTTCGTGAATCCGAGGTCAACCCTGCATTGTTCAGTATTGTCGTATGAATATTTTTATGAAAGGACCCGTTCATATACATTATAAACGATTCACAATAGTTGATTACATCGCGAGGTATTTGACCTCTATATGATACATTTTACAAACATTGCATTCGTTTTTAAAATACAAACTTTCTTTACAACGAAAGTTGACGGCATGCACACCATTTCATAATACATCCAACTATAATTGGTTTAATAATAATCTTGATGAACTCAATGACTCGAATGCAACGTCTTTCAAAATATGCCATGAATGACTCCAAGTAATATCCTTAAAATGAGCTAATGCACAGCGGAAGATTTATTTAATACCTGAGAATAAACATGCTTTAAAGTGTCAACCAAAAGGTTGGTGAGTTCATAGGTTTATCATAACAATCATTTCAATATATTAATAGACCACAAGATTTCCGTTTATAAATATATGTACACTCGCAAGTGTATAAAAGTATTCTATAAGTTGTAGGCACCCGGTAACAAGCCTTAACGTTCATGTTTTACCCTCTGAAGTACACCAGATCAGGTGTGTTTAAAATAACCTCGAAGTACTAAAGCATCCCATAGTCAGGATGGGGTTTGTCAGGCCCAATAGATCTATCTTTAGGATTCGCGCCTACCGTACATAGACAAGTAGTTTAATGTTACCAAGCTAAGGGTATATTTCTAGTTTAAACCCACGTAGAATTAGTTTTAGTACTTGTGCCTATTTCGTAAAACATTTATAAAAATAGCGCATGTATTCTCAGTCCCAAAAATATATATAAAAGGGAGCAAATGAAACTCACAATACTGTATTTCCTAGTAAAAATACATATAACGTCATTTAACAAGTGCAAGGTTGGCCTCGGATTCACGAACGTATCAATATTGAGATTCAATATTGCAGGAAAGTACGTAGATGCAACGGAGATGATAAACACTAGATTGACCTCACGAGCATACCCATGAACCATACCCATCACCTCCATAGCTATAACCCATAATTTCCTTAGCTTCGACTCATTCAAAAAAAACTATTTTGAAATCACTCGGACAGCACTCCGTCGTAATATTTTATGTATACTAATAATATCTTGAAATAATATAGAGCAAATATATATATATATATATATATATATATATATATATATATATATATATATATATATATAAATCGATTGAGAGAGTTTAGAGAAATATATTTTCAAGTTTCTATGAAATAATGAAACCTATTAAATTTTATTTATAATAGACTTTTGAATTATTAAAGTGAATTATTAAAGTATGAATTATTAAAGTGAATTATTAAAGTATGAATTATTAAAGTGAATTATTAAAGTATGAATTATTAAAGTGAATTATTAAAGTATGAATTATTAAAGTGAATTATTAAAGTATGAATTATTAAAGTGAATTATTAAAGTATGAATTATTAAAGTGAATTATTAAAGTTAAAGTAAAGTAAAAGTAAAGTAAAGGTAAAGTTAAAGTATAGTAAAAGTATAAAAACTATGTATGTATAATACGCGTATAAATATATATAATATTAATTTAAATCGTTATATATATTTAATGAAATAAAATATAAATATCGTTATATTTATTATACTGGTTAAGTAATGAGTTCTCAAAAGTGATTCTAGATATTTTTAAAAGTTATATACGTTTTAATAATAAAGTTCTTTTTTTAAACTGAAAACGTCTTTGTACGTTTGAAAATAGATTAATAGAATATTATGGAAACCAATTCTCCACTAACTTTTGTCTAACTTTCGTAAATGACACTTTTTGTTTTTATTTATAAATAGCTTTACAAATTATTCTGAATATCGTTAAGAGGAATAGATTTTCTCAAATCATAGTGGACCTCTCAACAGAGACTTGTAATCATAATTCAATGTTTCTGATAATTCAATCATTTAATATATATATTTTTTAATTTAGTCGAAAATCATATTGAAACAAATACGTTCGTGTAAAGTATTATACATTTAATACTTTATTAATATTCTCAAGTTATAATATATATATATATACATATACATATCTATCTATATATAACGGTTCGTGAATCGTCGGAATTTGGTCGAGGTTATAATGAATGTATGAACACAGTTTAAAATTCTTGAGATTTAACTTAACAAACTTTGCTTATCATGTCGGAATAATATAAAGATTAAAGTTTAAATTTGGTTGGAAATTTCCGGGTCGTCACATTTTACTACAAAATATTGGATTGTGGGTTTCATTACTCCCTTTTTAAATGCTTTTGCAATATATATTATTGGGACTGAGAATACATGCACTTTTATAAATGTTTGACGAAATAGACACAAGTAATCAAAACTACATTCTATGGTTGGATTATCGAATCGAATATCACCCTTTTTAGTCTGGTAATCTAAGAATTAGGGAACAGACACCCTAATTGACGCGAATCTTAAAGATAGATCTATTGGGCCTAACAAACCCCATCTGGGTTACAGATGCTTTAGTACTTCGATTTTATCATGTCCGATGAGAGTCCCGGAATGATGGGGATATTCTAGACACGTTTTGTTAATGTCGATTACCAAGTGTTCACCATATGAATGATTTTTAATTCGCGGGTTACGCGTGTTATTAGGTACTCGGGTTACGTGTACAATTAAATATCTGAAATCTTGTGGTCTATTAAAATGATGAAATTGAATGATTATGTTAAACTAATGAACTCACCAACCTTTTGGTTGACACTTGAAAGCATGTTTATTCTCAGGTATGAAAGAAATATTCCGCTGTGCATTTGCTCATATTAGAGATATTACTTGGAGTCATTCATGACATATTTCAAAAGACGTTGCATTCGAGTCGTTGAGTTCATCAAGATTATTATTAAGTCAATTATAGTTTGATTTATTATGAAATAGTATGCATTCCTGTCAACTTTCGATGAAATGAAAGTTTGTCTTTTAAAAACAAATGCAATGTTTGTAAAATATATCATATAGAGGTCAGAACCTCGCAATGTAACCAAATGTAATGTATTCGTCCTTATGGATTAGGACGGGTCACTTCAGGGTACAAACTGTACTTGTACGTGACCATACTAAGTCAAAAAATGTAAACATATCATAAGTGATACGGCATGCAAAATGATGGTATTTGTGCATTATAAAATGATGATTAATCGAATTTTATAATGTTTAAATAACATCATGAGTGATTCTGACATCGAAAACGTCCAATCAGCCGTCAAACGTGCTGTTCCCTAGGTAAACGCCATCATTATTACAGCTGTAAGAAATGGAACGACGCGAATCCAACGGCTACGAACTGACGGTGAAAAGACACGTGTACGCCCAAGATGAAAGCCCAAAGCTGAGGCCCACTCAAGGCATTTCCTATAAATAGGGGCTTTAACCCTCTCATTTTTACTTACCCCCTTTCGCTCACAAATTAATATTCAATTATACTGTTGTTAGCTTCACATGTCCTGCATTCTCTATTCGCGTGCCGTTTTTCTTTGTTTCAAAGGTCAGTGTATTTATCATGCGAAGGCTGACGTAGAGCAGGAGTATAGCAACGTGACTACTGACTTGTTAGAGCAGTACATTGCCGATTATCCACCGCTTGCCGGATGGCGTATAATGGTCGCCACGGACGAACAACGTGCGCATAATCTCCCAACCGACTACTTCACGTTGTACCTGAAGGCAATTTCTGTGGGAAACTTGCGTTTATCACTTACGCCATTCGTTGCGTCAGTTTTGGAACATTATCAAATCAGTGTTTCACAACTCCACCCTCACGCGTGGCAACGCGTGATTATATTCGAGATGTTCTTTAGAGGACAAAATCGACCGGCGCTCTTGAACGTATTCCGTGCGACGTTCAAGTTGTCGGCTTCCGAGAAGGGTTGGTATACATTCGAGAAGAAGTGCAACTTCACCTCGAAGAAATCCCCATCTCTTTATGATTGGAGGGATATGTTTGTGTTTGTACATCGGGACGCGCTAGGCGAAGGGTGTGCCCATTTGGTTCCGTGGCGCTTCAGCCGTTCTCCAGAACTGTCCAAGACGCCGGACTTAACTCCGGAAGAACATGATTTGTTCAATTTCTGTAAGGACGCTGAATTTAACATGCGTCCTTACGGCGAGGTGATGCTGAAGCTCGGTAACGTTCGATGTTACTGGTCTTGGGCGAATAAAGTGCCAATTGTAACGACCCTGGATTTTCCAACGTTTATTTATTAATAATTATTATTATTAATACGTGTGATTAAACGAATGTATGTTATTACATTTACATGTTACCATGATTGCCCGTACTTGACTTTTAAGTGCCCGAAACGTCTTTGTGACACACGAAACTTCACGAATAATATTTTCAAGTATTATTTGCATTCATGATTAAGTTTTATTAATCATTTTAATTAACTAAGGTTGTTGGTTAATTACTTGGGCTTTAAATGGATTAATTTGTTATTAATTGTACTTGGGCTTTATTAGTGTTATGGACTCTTGAACTTGGGCTTCCAAGCCCACCCTACTTATGTTAATAGATAAGTTAGCCCATGTCTTGCACTTGAATGTATCAATTTAACATGGAACTAGTTAGTTGTTGTAATTGGATCTAGTTAGACATCTTCCCCATGTATAACCATCTAATAACCACCTTTGTAAGGCTTTACATACAAGTGACCAAAGAACAATCTCCTCTTCCCTTTCCCCCATGAAAACCGTCAGCCTTATTGCATGGGTGGGGGAGTTTTGTTTCATTTTATGCATTACTTACTCACTCTCATTCTCTCATTCAAAACACACTTCAAACTTACTTTCATTTTCTCTACTTTCTCTCTAACTTTTGTAAGTAACTTGAAGCATTCTTCTCTCCTTTTTCTTAAACAAAACCGAATACCATACACCCTTAATCATCATCATCTTTTATTATTTGTAGTTTGATTACTTGTTGTTAGTTTGTTACATGTAATTGTTAGTTATTCTTTACTAGTTACAAGATCAAACTTTCTAGTTTTGATTCTTCTATTATCTTGTATTTTCAAGAACACAAGAACATAAACTCACTAGTTTATGATTCTACTTCAATTGTTTCAAAAGTTGCAAGTTCCATGTGTTGATTAAAGACATACTTGAAGCTCATGAAGTAAACTTTAAAGTTTACTTTCTAAAGATCAAACTTTGGTTTGAATCTTTAAAGTATGAACAACCATGAACCTTTTCTTGTTTATTTAAGTTTACTTCTTCAATTTATACACTTTAATTTCATGTAGTTAGTTTATATGGTCAAGTACTACAAGTTAGTCTTGATCTCATATCTCTTGAACAAATTAAGTTAACTTTGAAAGTTCAAGAACACACAAATAAGTTTTCTTTAAATATAACTTTGGATCTAGACTTTTGAGTCTTGGATCTTCAAGATCAAACTAAGAACTATGTTCTACTACTTATGATCTTGATTAGTTAGTTAACTTTCAAGTTTATAGTTCATGTAAGTGTCAAACCTAAGACTTTGATGTAACTTTGGTTCATCAAACTACATGCAACTCTTAAGTGAGTTGTGCTTCATGTCTTAGACTTGCACTAGGGTTATGATGGTCAAGACTTGGTTAAGATGATGTAGATACATCAATGAGTTGTACACTTGAAGCTATATGCATCAAGGATGAGAACCATGATGAACATCAAGCACCAAGACCACCGGAACCCTTTTAAACTCACTGTTTCTGTCTAAAAGCTACTGATCTGATGTTTCTGTAACAGACCATTAGACCTGGGCTGTTCTAACCTTGATTTTTAGATATAAATTTTCTAGTAGATAACTTTTCATATAGGACTCGTCTTAATCCGAGTTACGGTTTAGGATTTATGGCCCTCCGATCGTTACTATGTCCTTTAACGTTGTGTAGAAATTTCTGACCTACTCGCACTTAGACCGTCGCCACGGTCAAACCAAGACGAGTTTGCTTCTGTAAATTTTACCACACTTAAGGGACTCATAGACGGAGCCATGGCCACTAGTCTCACCTTAATTCAGTAAGGGTAGAGGCCGTGGTGACTGACTGAAGTCAGACTTTGTTTTAAACTACTTTCATAAACGAAACCTACTTTACGCCTTTTGTTTAATGATGATTGATGATGACCCTTAAGACCTTAAATTACATACTTTTAAACCTATTAAGATGATTTACTGATTTAGTACTATTTGACTTAGGTTGAGGACCTTCGGACCGATTACTTGCACACCTTTTTCCGAACCGACTTTTCGACTACATTATCATTGTGAGTTATAGCATTCCCTTTTTACTTTAACTTATTTTGGGAACTGAGAATACATGCGGATTTTATGTTTTACATACTAGGCACGAGTACTTAAACTTATATATGTGTGGGTTATACAACGGCATAAACATTCCCTTTAGCTCGGTAACGTTTAATCATTGGTTTTTGAACCGTGAACGCGAATCTTAGATATGGATCCATAGGGTTTGACATCCCCACTCGGGCTAGTCGCGCTAGCATTTAACGAGTGTTTAATACTTCGTAGACATATGCACTTGCCAAGTGTACTTTCAGGGGGTATAAACGTTAAGTTAGTTACCAAGTGCCCACGGTTAACATATTCTTTATCATACTATTTTGAAACGCTCTTTGTAGCACTGAAATCTCGTGGCCTACCTTACATACTGTTATACTTAAACTATAGCTCACCAACCTTTGTGTTGACGTTTTTAAGCATGTTTTTCTCAGGTACTTGAGGTTAGCTTCCGTCGTGTACTAGTCGTGCTGTAGACACCCGCTGCTTAGAGTTGTCATCGCATGAACTACTTTATTTTGCATTCAAACATTCGTACTTTTGAACTATGACTTGTAACGACCATTGTGGTCACATACACTTATTATTTGCTTCTACTTAGTGAAGCATGCTTTTGAAATGTAAAACATTTGATGTCGGTTATGACATCACCTTTTTATCGTGAATGCAACTTCTTTAATTACAGCATATAGTACTTAACCTTGTAATGATCCTGTTGTTGATGAATCGTACACGATGGTTTTGTATGGGGCATCACATTTGGTATCAGAGTACTGGTTGTAGGGAATTAGGTTGCATTAGTGAGTCTAAGACCGACCCGAGTAGGATTCACTAATAGGACTAATCTACAACTTGCTAGTTTACTTGTTTCCGCTGAATTTACTGCATGATACTGCTTACTTTTTCCGCTATATGTCGTATGCTACTACATGATTTCATTACTGCATGATGCTACTTACTTTCGATTGCATGCTACTTTCATACGAATTACTGTTATTGCCATGCTAGTTACCGTTATACATGATTTAAACTGTTGGCCTATTATTTGCTTGCTTTATGACATACTGACATGGAAAATTTATTTTTCCTTGTTCAGATGTCGGATGTTCCACCTACTGGCATTTCGGACAGTACAGACTCAGACCCCGTCACCCTACCTACTGCTACACCTGCTGCTACTACTGCCGATACACCGGCCCCGACACCCACTAGTGATCCCGGCGCTTCCACTTCCGAAGCTAGTACTAGTGCACCTGCCCCAGTGTCTGCTCCCAGACCCTCGAGGTCACAGCCCCGCATTGGTGGTATTGAGATCCCCGTGGAGTTCGGGGAAGGGCCGTTTCGTAACCACATGCGCACGCCTTGCCGACGCACTCCCGACGGACGTTTAGTCGTGATTCCGCCAGGCAGACACAGACAGATGTTGGCCGCCTTCGGACGCTTCGGATTACCAGCTCAGCCACCAGTGTCACCACCACACGATTCGGATGACTCATCATCCGCCGATTCTTCATCATCAGACGACTCCAGCGATGATGAGGATCCTGCTGATAGACCTATTCAGGCACCCTCCACCCCGCCGAAGAAGCGGTATCGTTTCGACGGCACCGTCATTCCAGGGGTGAATGGAGGTCGTGCTTTTACTGACACATTTGGCCATCATCGTAGGGTTACTGCTCGTAAACGAGTTGTGCCATACCCTGCCGACCCACAGATACGTAAGGTTCCCCGTTACGTATTGACTATTCCTGGAACCGTACCACCTAGATTTAGATACGGACCACTTACATCTAGCGACGTACCGTCTACATCCGGAGCCGGACCATCTACATCAGCACCACCGGCACCACCCGACTCACCTGCACCGCCTGCCCCACCAGCTCCCTCAAACAAGGAACTGATGAGGGAGATTGAGACTCTCTGAGCTCGAGTCACTGAGCTCGAGGAGCAATTGGCTCGAGGAGCAGTTCACCCGCCTTCACCGTAGGACCTTGTATTTAGATTTCATGATGTAATCTAGATATAGTTTCATGTATTTCATATGTATTGTACGAACTTATTCAGATGTATGAAACTTATTATTATTAATGAATGGAACTTTGCGTTATTTAAATTCTTGCACGATGTTCTATTTACATTACTGTACGATGACTCTGTGGTATTTGTACCTAGATGCGTTATTTAATAACATGTGATGTTTTGATTCCATGTTGGTTAATATATACTATGTTATTACATATTGAATGCTGGATTTTTGACTTAAGTCAAAACTTTTGTTTAGAATATCATGGCTAACGGAAGATCCACACCTACCGCCGCCCAGATTGAGGACATGATCAACGAACGGGTCGCTGCAGCCCTAGCAGAAAGAAATCTCGAAGCTCCACCGCCACCACCACCGGTTATTCCACCCGTTCGAAATGGGTGTACATACAAGGAATTCCAGAGCTGCAAACCGCATAACTTCAGCGGCACCGAGGGACCAGTTGGTCTCACCAGATGGTTCGAGAAACCTGAATCAGTATTCCGGGTTAGCAACTGTTCGGAGGATAATAAAACCAAGTTTTCTTCTTGCACGCTTTCTGATGGCGCGCTTACATGGTGGAATACCATGGCCCAAGCACAAGGAATCGATGAGGCGTATGCTATGCCTTGGGAAGAGTTTAAGTGTACTATGATTGAGGAATACTGTCCAAGGACCGAAATACAAAAGATGGAGATCGAATTTATGCAGTTGAAAGCCGTGGGAAACGATCTTAACAGTTACAATCGTAGGTTTTTGGAGTTAGCATTAATGTGTCCGACCATGGTCACCCCCGAATTCAAGCGCATGGAGAAATATTTCTCGGGACTCCCTAAGTCCATCAAAGGAAATGTCACCTCATCCAAACCACCGAATGTTCCCGAAGCAATGCGCATGGCGCATACTCTCATGAATCAGATTCTTATTGATGAGCCGGAGAAGGCTAAGTTTGAAACTGGTAGTAGCGAGAAGAGGAAATGGGACAACAACCACAACAACAACAACAACAAAAACAACAACAACAACAACAACAACAGAGGGAGAAACTACGATCAAACCCCCGCCAAGAGGCACAACAATGGTGGAAACCTCAACCCCAACAACAACACCAACTCCAACCCGAACTACAAAGGAACCTTACCACAATGCAAGCGATGCTACAAACACCACACTAGGTATTGCAATGTTGTCAGTGAGAAATGCCAACGGGCTGGGCATATCGGGAAAGACTGCAAGGTCACCACTTTGAATGGGAAGCCAAACACCAATGGACCGAAGAAGTGCTACGAATGCGGGCAGACGGGCCATTTCAGAAATGCATGCCCAAACAAACGAAAAGACGGAGGACCACCGCGAGGTAGAGCTTTTAATGTTAATGCAAGAGATGCACGCGATAACCCCGACTTGGTGACAGGTATATTCAAAATCAACAATCTTTTAGCTTCTGTCTTGTTTGATACTGGTGCGGATAGAAGTTATGTATGTAAACATTTTTGCGATAAGATTAATTGGTCATTAGTCCCGTTAAAAGAAAGTATGCTTGTCGAGGTCGCCAATGGAAAACTTGAAAAGGTTGACCATATTAGTCGTGGAGCTATTATCGACATAGCTGGTGCAGATTTCGAAATTGATTTGATACCTATCAAACTGGGAAGCTTTGACATGATCGTTGGTATGGATTGGTTGAGCAAGATAAAGGCCGATATTATCTGTGGAGATAAAGCACTTCGCATACCACAAGGAGATGGCGAACCACTGGTTATCTATGGAGAGAGATGTACCTCGAAGTTGAACCTCATTAGTTACGTGAAAGCGCAAAAGATTATGAAGAAGGGACGTTTTGCTGTCCTAGCACATGTGAAAGCGGTAGAAACTGAGGTGAAGAGCGTGAACGACGTTCGAATTGTGAACGAATTTTCCGATGTCTTCCCAGAGGAATTGCCTGGATTGCCGCCGCAGAGAGCCGTAGAGTTTCAGATTGACTTAGTGCCAGGAGCTGCACCTGTAGCTCGCGCACCTTATAGACTCGCACCTTCCGAGATGCAAGAATTACAGAGTCAACTACAAGAACTACTTGATCGAGGATTTATTCAACCAAGCTTCTCGCTTTGGGGCGCACCTGTGTTGTTTGTAAAGAAGAAGGATGGATCTTTCCGTATGTGTATAGACTACCGTGAACTCAACAAATTGACAATCAAGAAACGGTATCCTCTTCCACAAATTGACGATCTTTTTGACCAACTACAAGGATCGAGCGTTTATTCAAAGATCGATTTACGATCCGGCTATCACCAGTTGAGGGTGAAGGAAAGTGACATGATGAAGACTGCATTCAGAACCCGTTATGGTCATTATGAGTTCCTCGTGATGCCATTCGGTTTGACAAATGCACCTGCCGTGTTCATGGATCTCATGAATCGTGTCTGCAAGCCTTACTTGGACAAGTTTGTTATCGTCTTCATAGATGATATCCTCATCTACTCTAAGAGCGAAGAAGAACATGAGCAACACCTCCGATTAGTGCTTGAACTCTTAAGACAAGAGCAACTTTATGCCAAATTCTCCAAGTGTGAATTTTGGTTGAAGGAAGTACAATTTTTGGGACACGTTGTAAGCTACCAGGGTATCAAAGTTGATCCCGCCAAGATTGAAGCCATCAGCAAGTGGGAGACCCCCACTACTCCGACGCATATTCGCCAATTCCTAGGTCTCGCCGGTTATTACCGAAGATTCATCGAAGGATTTTCTTTGATTGCGCGTCCTTTGACCGCGCTGACTCACAAGGGCAAGAAGTTCACTTGGGAACCCGCACACAAATCAGCATTCCAAACCTTAAAGAAGAAGTTGTCCACCGCACCTATCCTATCACTTCCTGAGGGCAGTGACAACTTTGTTGTTTATTGTGATGCATCGAAGAGTGGTTTTGGTTGTGTACTGATGCAAGGATCAAAAGTTATTGCCTATGCCTCCCGAAAATTGAAGATTCACGAGCGGAACTACACTACACATGATCTTGAACTTGGAGCCGTTGTCTTTGCGCTTAAATTGTGGAGACACTATTTGTATGAAACTAAGAGCACTATCTTCACCGATCACAAGAGTCTCCAGCACATCTTTGATCAGAAGCAATTGAATATGAGACAACGTCGATGGATCGAGATGCTCAACGACTATGATTGTGAACTCCGTTATCACCCTGGAAAGGCCAATGTTGTAGCTGACGCTTTAAGCCGAAAGGAGAGGACGACACCTCTTCGTGTTAGGGCTCTGAACATCACCATCCATTCGAACCTCAACAACCAGATCAGAGTAGCCCAAGTTGAGGCTCTCAAGGAGGAGAACATATCTCACGAGCATTTGAACATACTTGTCTCTCGATTCGAAGTTAGGGAGTCTGGACTCCGATGTTATGCCGGTAGAATTTGGGTACCACTTTATGGAGATCTACGGAACCTCATACTTGATGAAGCACACAAATCGAGATATTCAATTCACCCTGGAGCAGGCAAAATGTACCACGACCTTAAAGAACAGTATTGGTGGCCGAATCTTAAGAAGGACGTTGCAACTTATGTTGGGAAGTGTTTGACTTGTTCGAAAGTTAAGGCCGAACATTAGAGACCTTCTGGGTTACTTCAACAGCCAGAAATCCCACAATGGAAGTGGGAAAGGATCACAATGGATTTCATTACTAAGCTGCCGAAGACGGTGGGCGGATACGATACTATTTGGGTTATTGTTGACCGCCTTACCAAATCTGCACACTTCCTAGCGATGAAGGAAACTGATACAATGGAAAGACTTGCTCAGCTGTACATCAAAGAGGTTATATCTCGTCATGGTGTACCTTTATCGATCATCTCCGATCGCGATCCCCGTTTTGCCTCTAGATTTTGGCGTTCTTTGCAAGAAGCCATGGGAACTCGTCTTGACATGAGTACTGCTTATCATCCTCAGACTGACGGGCAAAGTGAACGAACGATTCAGACCTTGGAGGACATGCTGCGTGCATGTGTCATTGATTTTGGAAAGGCCTGGGAAAGACATTTGCCACTCGCCGAATTCTCGTACAACAACAGTTATCACTCTAGCATTAATGCTGCACCTTTCGAAGCATTGTATGGCCATAAGTGCCGATCTCCTATTTTTTGGGCCGAAGTAGGCGAAAAACAAATCACCGGACCCGAGGTAGTCCACGAAACCACGGAGAAGATTGCTCAGATCCAAGCTAGACTTAAGACTGCCCGTGATCGTCAAAAGAGTTATGCCGATCTTAAACGTAAAGACTTTGAATTTAATGTTGGTGATCGTGTAATGTTGAAGATTGCACCTTGGAAAGGTGTGATCCGTTTTGGAAAACGTGGAAAGTTAAACCCACGATACATTGGTCCTTTTGAAATCTTGGAACGCGTTGGACCCGTTGCTTACCGTTTGGATCTACCAGCACAATTGAGCTCAGTTCATCCTACCTTCCACATGTCAAACTTGAAGAAGTGTCTTGCTGCACCTGAACTTATCATACCACTGGAAGAACTTACAATTGATGACAAACTCCACTTTGTGGAAGAACCTGTTGAAATTATGGATCGAGAGATCAAAACTTTGAAACGCAACAAGATTCCGATCGTTCGAGTGCGATGGAATGCCAAACGAGGACCCGAGTTTACTTGGGAGCGAGAGGACCAAATGATGCCGAAGTATCCTCACCTTTTTCAGACTCCTCCATCTACCTCAGCTTAAATTTCGAGACGAAATTTTCTTTAACAGGTGGGTAATGTAACAACCCTGGATTTTCCAATGTTTATTTATTAATAATTATTATTATTAATACGTGTGATTAAACGAATGTATGTTATTACATTTACATGTTACCATGATTGCCCGTACTTGACTTTTAAGTGCCCGAAACGTCTTTGTGACACACGAAACTTCACGAATAATATTTTCAAGTATTATTTGCATTCATGATTAAGTTTTATTAATCATTTTAATTAACTAAGGTTGTTGGTTAATTACTTGGGCTTTAAATGGATTAATTTGTTATTAATTGTACTTGGGCTTTATTAGTGTTATGGACTCTTGAACTTGGGCTTCCAAGCCCACCCTACTTATGTTAATAGATAAGTTAGCCCATGTCTTGCACTTGAATGTATCAATTTAACATGGAACTAGTTAGTTGTTGTAATTGGATCTAGTTAGACATCTTCCCCATGTATAACCATCTAATAACCACCTTTGTAAGGCTTTACATACAAGTGACCAAAGAACAATCTCCTCTTCCCTTTCCCCCATGAAAACTGTCGGCCTTATTGCATGGGTGGGGGAGTTTTGTTTCATTTTATGCATTACTTACTCACTCTCATTCTCTCATTCAAAACACACTTCAAACTTACTTTCATTTTCTCTCCTTTCTCTCTAACTTTTGTAAGTAACTTGAAGCATTCTTCTCTCCTTTTTCTTAAACAAAACCGAATACCATACACCCTTAATCATCATCATCTTTTGTTATTTGTAGTTTGATTACTTGTTGTTAGTTTGTTACATGTAATTGTTAGTTATTCTTTACTAGTTACAAGATCAAACTTTCTAGTTTTGATTCTTCTATTATCTTGTATTTTCAAGAACACAAGAACATAAACTCACTAGTTTATGATTCTACTTCAATTGTTTCAAAAGTTGCAAGTTCCATGTGTTGATTAAAGACATACTTGAAGCTCATGAAGTAAACTTTAAAGTTTACTTTCTAAAGATCAAACTTTGGTTTGAATCTTTAAAGTATGAACAACCATGAACCTTTTCTTGTTTATTTAAGTTTACTTCTTCAATTTATACACTTTAATTTCATGTAGTTAGTTTATATGGTCAAGTACTACAAGTTAGTCTTGATCTCATATCTCTTAAACAAATTAAGTTAACTTTGAAAGTTCAAGAACACACAAATAAGTTTTCTTTAAATATAACTTTGGATCTAGACTTTTGAGTCTTGGATCTTCAAGATCAAACTAAGAACTATGTTCTACTACTTATGATCTTGATTAGTTAGTTAACTTTCAAGTTTATAGTTCATGTAAGTGTCAAACCTAAGACTTTGATGTAACTTTGGTTCATCAAACTACATGCAACTCTTAAGTGAGTTGTGCTTCATGTCTTAGACTTGCACTAGGGTTATGATGGTCAAGACTTGGTTAAGATGATGTAGATACATCAATGAGTTGTACACTTGAAGCTATATGCATCAAGAATGAGAACCATGATGAACATCAAGCACCAAGACCACCGGAACCCTTTTAAACTCACTGTTTCTGTCTAAAAGCTACTGATCTGATGTTTCTGTAACAGACCAGTAGACCTGAGATGTTCTAACCTTGATTTTTAGATAGAACTTTTCGAGTAGATAACTTTTCATATAGGACCCGTCTTAATCCGAGTTACGGTTTAGGATTTATGGCCCTCCGATCGTTACTATGTCCTTTAACGTTGTGCAGAAATTTCTGACCTACTCGCACTTAGACCGTCGCCACGGTCAAACCAAGATGAGTTTGCTTCTGTAAATTTTACCACACTTAAGGGACTCATAGACAGAGCCATGGCCACTAGTCTCACCTTAATTCAGTAAGGGTAGTGGCCGTGGTGACTGACTGAAGTCAGACTTTGTTTTAAACTACTTTCATAAACGAAACCTACTTTACGCCTTTTGTTTAATGATGATTGATGATGACCCTTAAGACCTTAAATTACATACTTTTAAACCTATTAAGACGATTTACTGACTTAGTACTATTTGACTTAGGTTGAGGACCTTCGGACCGATTACTTGCACACCTTTTTCCGAACCGACTTTTCGACTACATTATCATTGTGAGTTATAGCATTCCCTTTTTACTTTAACTTATTTTGGGAACTGAGAATACATGCGGATTTTATGTTTTACATACTAGGCACGAGTACTTAAACTTATATATGTGTGGGTTATACAACGGCATAAACATTCCCTTTAGCTCGGTAACGTTTAATCATTGGTTTTTGAACCGTGAACGCGAATCTTAGATATGGATCCATAGGGTTTGACATCCCCACTCGGGCTAGTCGCGCTAGCATTTAACGAGTGTTTAATACTTCATAGACATACGCACTTGCCAAGTGTACTTTCAGGGGGTATAAACGTTAAGTTAGTTACCAAGTGCCCACGGTTAACATATACTTTATCATACTATTTTGAAACGCTCTTTGTAGCACTGAAATCTCGTGGCCTACCTTACATACTGTTATACTTAAACTATAGCTCACCAACCTTTGTGTTGACATTTTTAAGCATGTTTTTCTCAGGTGCTTGAGGTTAGCTTCCGTCGTGTACTAGTCGTGCTGTAGACACCCGCTGCTTAGAGTTGTCATCGCATGAACTACTTTATTTTGCATTCAAACATTCGTACTTTTGAACTATGACTTGTAACGACCATTGTGGTCACATACACTTATTATTTGCTTCTACTTAGTGAAGCATGCTTTTGAAATGTAAAACATTTGATGTCGGTTATGACATCACCTTTTTATCGTGAATGCAACTTCTTTAATTACAGCATATAGTACTTAACCTTATAATGATCCTGTTGTTGATGAATCGTACACGATGGTTTTGTACGGGGCATCACACCAATGGTGCTTTATAACGGAACGGGTATGCTCTTCGTGCCGTAACGTTCTTTGGTTTCCTCGTTCCATTTTTATTTATATTTAACATTTGCCTTTTCTTGCAGAGATGGATTTTGGCCAAGCTATCTGCCGACCTAACCTCGAAGGGCTCAAATTTAAGAGGGTGCCCATATCCAAGTTTCCGGAAGGTGATCACCCAAAGGAGGGGGAGCCAGCCGTAGAGTCATCAACAAACGCTGCCACCGAAACTGGTGGCGCTTCATAGACACAGACACCGACACCAGCCACCAAACCGGATCCGATATCCGTTGCCATACCAGACCCCCCAGTCGGACATAAGTGTTACAGCCCTGCCACGTTTCTGGTTACTCCGCGGCAACAAAAGAGCCAAGACTGCCAAAGAGATTGCCGAAAAAAATTAGAGAACTTTCAGCGCGAGCCCAGCCACGGTGGGTATTATTATAACCCTGATAATAATCCTAACACGTCACCAAGATCACAATGGCGGAAACTAATAAAACTTATTGTTTCAGGGCGTCACACCAACCTCCGATCATTAACATTGAGTACATCTCCCATGTGCAACAGAAAGAGAAAGCCGTGACGTTGTCAAGTTCTGGCACGGGCTCCGGCCAACAACAATCCAGCCACCACAGCGGTTCACAGGAGATTCCTCATACTCCAGGGTTTGGCAAGCAGCCTACCTTCAGCCACATCGACACCATGTGGGACGTATCGCATGGCTATGCGTACTCCCAATTTGAATACCTTCAAAGGATTTGTCCTCCTGCCTTGTCGGAGGAATTACTTAAGATGCCGGACAGCGCGGCGCGACGTGCCAGAGTCCAACATATTCACCAGGGCCTAGCGCTGGCGCATGATGAGATTGTTCGCTCCAACTTAATTGAGCAACGTTCCCCCCGAATTTATAACGGGCCCTATCTTCTCGCTCGGTGCGAGTTAAACTTTTCCGAGACCACTGTTCAACTCGAAAAAGTCTCACGAACCCAACGGGACTAACACATGCCTAATGGTGTAGTTTTAGTTAATTTGGATTGTAGTTTAGAGTTCGTGTTCACACTACAATCGGTCCCTCAAATTCGGCTCAATTTACACAAAAGACCCTCAACTTTACACTTTCTCAAGGGTAGAAAGTGTAATATTAAAATAAAAGAAACTAATTTCCCCTGAATTTATAACGGGCCCTATCTTCTCGCTCGGTGCGAGTTAAATTTTTTCGAGACCACTGTTCAACTCGAAAAGTCTCACGAACCCAACGGGACTAACTATACGCGAAACGGACACTTTTTAAAAAACGTTTAATACAACGACAACCCGTATTTTTCTGTTCGCCGCAAGTTAAATTTTTCCGACAGCACCCTTACACTCGAAATTTTTTTATGAACAAAACGAAACAAACTACGTTCGAAACGGACACTTTTTAAAAAACTCTTAAGACAACGACATTTAAAACGGCGCTTAAGACATGAGCCGTTTTCCCATCTGTAAATACACAACGCTACGTTAAATATGAATACACAGGCCGAAATCCCCCGCCGCATCGCGCGGGCCGGATCCGGACTAGTTTCTAATAAGAGAAAAATAGATGAAAAGCATAAGAATGCCAAAGTGATCATCATTTTCTCTCTTGTGTAGCAATATATTCCTACTCCAAAAATTATCATATATTTACAAATAAAAAACAATAATAGGAGAGGCTAAGAATAATCGTCGAAAAGTTAACCACAGAATTTTTCACATCATTTTGTAAAATGTATTGTAACAACATTAAAACTCTATATGTATTATTCACCGGATGACCTAAATTCCTAAAAAGTAAAGGCTTGATCAGTTGATCTACATAACAATCTTTTAACCCATCTTTATACATACTTATGAGTTCTAAACCTCTTGTTACAGAGTCGAAATCCGGACTAATCCGAGGGCATGGCCGGTAAAAAAAAAAACCCTCCCCGCTGCCCTCGCACGAAGCGAAAGGCGACATGGGTGAATACTTCAGGTCAAGGGATAACATTGAGTGCAATGTTGCACCCCAGCGGAGTTGAACTCATGACCTTTCGCTAAGAGAAGCAGACCTCGACCAGCTGAGCTGCAACTCAATGTTAATATAAATCTTAATTATATCTATAGTATCATATAAATCTCTAAAATAATAATGTTAATTATTCAAGCTTAAAAAAAATAAAAAATAAATTTGAAAAAATCTAACCCCCCATGATGATGTCGTTAAAATAATTAATTGTATTTAATAAAAATATTAAATACATTAAACATTATGTACAACCTTATAATAAAACACCTCATGATCGTATGTATAATATTTGGAGTATTATGTACAATGTTATGGTAAAACACCTCATAACTATATATACAATAATTGAAGGATTATGTATAACCTTATAATAAAACACACTCATGACTATATGTAAAAACTTTAAAACAAATTGTACAATCTTTTACAAAACACCCCATTAACACATGTACAAACTTTGAAGCATATTGTACAACCTTCATATAATAATTTTATTTTAATTTTTTTTTTAATTCAAGAGCCATTTGCTATTACTAATAATTATTATTAAAAATATAAATACTCATTTTTAAAGCAAACTTTATTATTATAATTATAATTATAATTATGATATTATTATTATTATTATTATTATTATTATTATTATTATTATTATTATTATTATTATTATTATTATTATTATTCAATATGGGTTCCCTTTACGGGATTAATTACGTTACATATGTATGTGAAATACATGTCTCAATAAAATGTTGTAATGTAGACTTTTATAACAAAAAAAAAAGTACTACATTGTGATGACAATTATAAAAGGGTAGTGAGAGAATAAATGTAGTTCATTTATTCTGACAAAATTAAGTATATCAATATGTTTATAAAAACAACGACAAGTTCCTTAGTCGGAATTCTTGGTTCCACGGTTCATTAAACTAATGATTTTTTTTCGAAAGACAAACTATTATAAGCACGAGAAGCAAAAGGTACAACACGAGACATAGTTACCCATTACAAGACGTTGGGAACTATGGACACGAGGACTACTTGTTGCAAAGGACGCAACTTGCAAGACCAAAGACAAAATTACAAGAAACAATTACAAGAAACAATTACAAGAACAATTACAACTAAACTATACAATATTGAATCGGATTAGACAACCACTCTAGCCACTCGATTTTTATTCCTTTATGTTTTAACCGCGAGGAGATCCAATCAAAAGAAATTAATTGAATTTCCATTAAGGCACCCGGTCCATTCCAACACTCGTTTGAGAAGACTTTTCGGTTGCGATTTTTCCAAAGTAGATAGCCGCACGTCCATTCTAACGCTTGCCACACATAGGAGCCCAATTGAGACATTGACCGACCGCCCTTTCCCCTAAAAACCTCATTTAAACTTAGGTTTGTAAACGAACCCACGTTCCACCACTTGTAGACTTTGTCCCAAACCTCAAACGCATGTTGACAAAAAATGAAAGAGTGCTCGATTGTTTCCGCATCATCATCACATAGAGGGCATCGAACGGTATCAAGGTCAATACCTCTTTTGTCTAGTTCGGTACGGACCGGGATACGACGATTCAACACCCTCCATATAAAGAGTTCGACCTTCGAAGGGATTAAACCTAAAATATATCATTAAACTGTTTCCGTTTAAACAAATTTGTTATTTCACGGATCATTTCAGTAATTATATATAAATGGAAGGACCAATTATTCCACGAGATTGATATGAACCAATTCTGAGCAAACCAAACCAAATTCCTTATTCTTCTGATTTTCCTTCTTATAAGCATTTTGACTTTTAATATCACTCCATTGTTTACAAAACTTCTTCCATATAGTAATCTTGACCCATTCCAAATCCAAATAACGAATCGATGTACCCCGAGTTGTCCCTTCATACCCATTTTGTCTTTAACATTATTTGCACAACCTTTGCTGTCTATAATAGTACTAGTAACAGACCTGACAAAAGTGTGCGAATCATTGCAGATGTTATTAACTTCAAAAAAAAAAAAAAAAAAAAAAAGAAAATTGCACGGTTGGTCCCTGTGGTTTACATGAAATGGGGTGTTTGGTCCCTGAACTTCATTTTCGGAGTTGTTGGTCCTTGTGGTTTTCAAAACGCGCGTGGTTGATCCTGTCACCCCTAAAATGAAAGTTCAAAACAGGTATATTTGGTCCTGTCAGGGACCAACCACACGCGTTTTGAAAATCACAGGGACCAACAACCCCCGAAAATGAAGTTTAGGGACCAAACATCACATTTCATGTAAACCACAGGGACCAACCGCGCAATTTTCTCAAAAAATAATAATAATAATAATCTATATCTATCTATCTATACTATATATAATAACAAAAGCAAAAATAGGTCATTTTAAGGAGCATAAACTAATCTTAGTCATTCATTTAATTAACCATCTTTGATCTTAGCCTTTCATTTCTTCCTAATCTTGCTAATGACCTCATAATCCTAACTTTGAATTGTTTGATTACAAAAATACCCTTACAGGTAAAAATAACAATTCATCAATCTATATATATATTTTTTAAATTAATTTTTCCAGTCTCATAATAATTATAATTATACTTTAACAAATTCCGTTGATTTATACGGAGTAATAGATTGATGGATTGTTATTTTCAACAATCATTTTATTATGTTTATAATTCTAATCTACCTATATCGAACGTAAAATTGAAAATGATAAGGAGCCCTATGCACTAATGAATTTGTAGAGAGGTCTATCAAAATTCATGAATTAAAATTTTACTAACATATTATGTTCGACTATAATTAAGTATTTACTAACATCTATATCTATCTATCTATCTATATCTATCTATATCTATATCTATCTATACTATATATAATAACAAAAGCAAAAATAGGTCATTTTAAGGAGCATAAACTAATCTTAGTCATCCATTTAATTAACCATCTTTGATCTTAGCCCTTCATTTCTTCCTAATCTTGCTAATCAACTCATAATCCTAACTTTGAATTGTTTGATTACAAAAATACCCTTACACATAAAAAAATCGGCGGCCAAAATTGAAATTTTAGGGTCTTTTATTCTCCTCCTCATTCCCCAAAACCATCCACGATCTGACCAAAAAAAAAAAACCCTAGCTTCCTCTAAAAACACACGCGACAACTATCAAGATCTAGAATCAATTCTTCCTTCAGCTTCATCGATTCCGCATACGGTAATACACACTACACACAACGTCGATCAAATCGCCGAGTAACTCATCTTCGACCTAGATCACAATGAATCCGATTACTTTGATTCAGAAACGAAAATGAAAGAACCAAGAGACCTTCGAGATTTACTTGAATCTGATTGCTTTGATTCAACCATCGATGAATTTGATTGCTTTGATTCAACTATAAATATCAAAAAGGTATTAAATTCCTATTTTTATCTTCAATCCAATCGATATAGTCAGATAATACTAATACATATGCTAAAATTCCTTGATTTCGTTTTAAATGTTTATCAGGTATAACCATTCTTCTTTCAAATACATCGATGGTTTGCAAAATGTAACAGCACAAAAAAAAAATAGTTTTGGTTTTGATCTCAATCTATAAAGGTATCATCCCAAATCATTAAGTGAAATCATCAAAAATTACACTCTGATAATTGATTTGATAGTATAAACCCTAGACAGTCGTGAAATTGGTTTTTAGAATTGCCATCGATGATTCTGCTACAACCTTCAAGGTATGCATATCCTATTTAAACAATCTTCAAAAAATTTCAATATTTTAGTAGAATTAATGAGAAGGAGGAATATTGATGTAAGATTTTATTCAGAATTATAGTTTATATATTACATTGATTAACTTGAAATTAGGGATCAACTCTTCTTGAAATTTTTCATAGTGTTGATTGATAATTAAATTCGTGCTTATGATTCAGAATTTGAGATATTTAATTCATTTAAGAATATGTAAATATATATTGGAGGACCTGCTGAGCTCTCTTATTTTGACTTAGTTATATGTAAATTTCGCATGCTTGCTCAGTTGCTCTTATTTTCAGGTAATCGGATGGTTGCTTAGTGTGCTTGAAGTGCATTGTTGGAAAGGGTCAAGGATGAAAAGAAGATCCAGGTTCTCATTGTTAGCATTGTTTATTTTTTATTAAAGTGTTTACTTATTTAATCGTGTATGTTAAGGGTATTTTTTTATTGCAGAAAAATCTAGATCGTACTTGATGAAGATTGCAATGACCGTGTTGAGCTATTAAATCCTTTCTCATCGTTTGATCGTTTAATAATGCGAACAACCGATTACTATCATTATTTACTGCAAATGTTTGTTGTTGTTTTTATGCAACAACATGATGGGTAAAAACCTATTTAAATCTTTGATATAACCTTTTTTTATTAGATATAGAATATATAGATAGATGGTAGGCACTCATATTATATATATGTTTTTCCCTTTTTTCAAATTCCTAATTTTTATTTTATTTTATTCAACAGGTATCTTCTTTAGCTTATATATAGCTTCGTAAGAAACTTTTGGGGATAAGAAAGCTGCAAACACGCTTAGCCCCAAATCAATCATAATTTTAGGTGATCAAAGATTGTAGCAGTCGGTTTCTTGAGACTGATCCGACTGAATTATATGGACGGGTAAGATGTGTGCTTAAATGGTTCATTTGTATGTTTTAAGTGGCTGTTTCTTCATAATTTTGAATTGTTATTCACTTCCCATTGTATTATAGTTTGATTGATGAATAGTGTTCATAATGTTTAATTGAACATTTGTTAATTCAAGATGCACATGAAACTCATTAAATCATTGAATTTTATTTATTAATTTACCATGCCAATGTTTTGCAGTAAATCATATTAGGAAATGGGGCATGCCCACTGGAGTAAACTTTTTGTTAATCTGAAACGTATTTCTTATAAATTGATTTATTTGTATTCTTAGAAGCCAAAGAGCATTACAACCAAACTCATGTTAACACTCATTTTATCCCTGCAGGTTATAAGAGGGGAGGAACATACTTCTGACTTTTAAGGAAAAGGCATGGCCCAGGCAATAATTTTCTTTCATCTTATGTAATGTAGTTACGATATGCTTTTCATCATACATCTTATGTGATGTGAGGTAAATTATTGAAAATTATGATTAAAATCTATTGCATCCTATTGAACACTGAAAAAAATTAAACTCAACCCTTTCATATGAAAAACTTTACTGAAACCCCTTTTATATAATTGTGAACCTTTGATGATGCTTTAACAAAATGATTTGCATAATAACAATTTGTCAATTGATGTTGTACCTACACTTTTTTGTGACAAAGATGATGTTACATGGGTGGTGAAGATGATTATTTCGCTTACTGGAGTGAGGGTACCTGTGATACTAAGAATAATTAAAATGTACGTGTCTTACAATTATACTATCGTTTTAGCACCATTTGTGTAATGGGTGTTATTTTTATCATTTTATATCAATGTTATTATTGTGCTATACAAAAACCTTGAATTTGCTGAGATACGACTCAAACCCAACACAAAGGCAGCTGATGCATCTGTCCTCGCGCCCAAATTGGGTCCAGATTCTTACCATAATGTGTTTGTTGTGGCTAATCGATCTAATGGATTCGTATTATTATCATAATTTTATTTTTATACAGTGATAAGGCTTCTCTGCAAGTATGTAATTACATTTTGAGGTGGAACGAGATACAGAACAGGTATGTTGCGGGATGTATGATGGCTGAATTGCATTCTTTTTTTTTCTTCCAGTTATAGTACGTTTATAGATTTGACAATCACATTATCTTTCTTTATTTAACTGTGGTTTTTGTTAGATAGCTTTTGGCCTTATGTGGGGCAATGGTAAGAACTCGACTGTTTAATAATCAAAAAAGAAAAAAGCATATGAATTCTGACGATTGAAAAACTTGAGGTTTCAACTTATTGTGCAGGTTTAACATGTACTCCGATTTTGTTGCTATGGACATGGGTCAGTAGTGATCTTGAAGTTATAACAAACCTCCCTCATTTGTGGAAGGTGGATTTCCAAAAAAAAAAAAATAGTAGATAGCCATAAACCCAGATGCCAGCAACTTATGCACTCAATCCAATGCAAGCCTATATATATACTTCCATCCTAGACAATGTTATTTTTTAGGTATCATTTCTTAAATTTTGAATCTTTAATATGATAAGATCATTTATTTTCTGTGTATTCGATCACTTTGATTTAATTAGTACCACCATCAAACTAAAACTAAAAAAGTGTGTTGCATTTAAGGTACTACTGTCAAACTAATATTTAAACTAACACTGTAACGGTAACTGTAATACCTTATTTGTAAAATTATAAGGATTGTATAGGAATTAAGCTTTTTTGTGTATTTGATCATTTTGATAGTGGTGATTTTCTAAGCAATTGTTGGTGGTCAAGTGTCTAATTAAAACTAAAATTATTGGGTCGGATGTGAGTATCTTTAGTGTTTTGTAAGTGTTTTGTTGATATTGATTGTAAAACTATAGCCAAATGATGATACGTTATAGTTTGACTATTTGGACACTTCACCCGTGTGGGTCAAATGGGGGTCAATTTGGGTAACGATCAAATTAGACGTGTCCCATATGTCGAGTAAAGTGAGTTTGAAAATTTTGTTGTCCTAAAAATGAGTTTTGGATATATTTTGGTTGAAATGGAAATTTATAACCCATTTGGATCATACACGCCTATTTTGACCCATATGCGTAATTTTGAAAAGTGGAAGTTACCAACAAGTTTAAAATATAATTATATGCTTATGGTATCAATTGGGCCAGCTCAGGTTGGTTTGTTTTGATTTTGAGATATCAACAAAAAAAAGTTTTACTATTTTGATACAATTGGCAAAATTTGAGAAGTGACGGTAGCAGCTGCAAAAATTGGTTCTTGAAATGGGTTACAATGGCCCATACCAGCTCCCACCACCCATCAAGACCTTTGAAGGAGCAACTAACAACTTCCAGACTCATTTCTCTCATTTATGACATTTGTAAATTAACTTTTTCATGTTTAATAAATATATTAAAATGTTAACAACCTGTCTTTATATAAAGTGCTAATAATGATTATGTTAATACCTAAAAAATAGTTAAATTGTGTGTTTTTCATGCCCACTTCATGCCATATTATCTTACTTTTTATTTCTAAGTTTACTAAAGTAAACAAATTTGTTTCTGTAAAAAAGAAAGAAGGCAAGATGGGCGGGTTCAATTTGAAATGGGTTGTTGGGCGAGAACCTTTTGGTTATCTTTCTTTGACAATTTGAGAAAATGATGTTATCATATGGTTCTATAAAAAAAAAAGTATTGGACTAGGCAAGATGAATTTTTTTATATCTGACCCATTTATGTTTCTTTTTTTAAACAACCTAACAAATACTTTATAAAGTATACAACATTTGGATAATATATAACGCATACTTAGACTTGCATTTATGGGTTTATTTGTTATCTTTTGTTCAACAACTATATAGCAATATTCTATGATTGTGTCCATTATTGAAAACTACGCAAATCATATAATGTTTCACATTAAGTACTTACTAACTAATACTTGCTTAGTCTCATAAAATAGCCCCGCAAATTCGCTGGCATTAAGCTATTAATAATAATAAATAAACGGTTATTAGGGGCAACAGGTGTATTCAGTGTGTTGTTGATCAATTCAATTCAATAAAAATGTTGTATATGTATTAATTAAACTATATATTTCATACAGAAAACAAATCAATGCTTAAAGAAACATTTAAAAGCTTTCTCTAGTACAAGATCAATATATGCAATAGCTTTATATCATACAAGATCAAATTTCTGACTACGTGTCTAAACCACTGAACGTCTCTTGAATCTTGATATAACAACATTCTCAATGAATGCTTACTGAAGTTCAAAATTCCACTACAGAAGTCAATTTGGTAGCAGGAATAACCAGAACACATCTTAAATCGCGATTAGCAACATATTATGTTTGTATTCTACTTTTATTATATATATATATATCAGGCAATCGTTAACCATAATTTAGTGGTTGGGGTACTAATATCTTTACAAGGGATCTCAGGCTGAAAACCTCACTAGCCCCACATTTTGGAGGTGTAGAGAGAAAAGAGTTAGAAACGGTCATGAAATAACCAGAATTTGGGTAGCCTCGACATAAAACATTATCCGTTTAAATCATGCACAACATTATTATTTTATTTTATTTTTTTTTGTATTTTATGAACACGTGCAGGAAGATAGTTCTACGGCAGAAAACATACAACCATTCAAGATCGAAGATATTATAACAAAAACGCCCAGAAACTTGTTTGAGCTTTGACTTAAATACAACTGTCAACAAAGAGGACAAAAAAGCGCCTCTTAGGCTTAGTTTATAGTATTCTAACACAGCGCTATGTATTCGTTAAGACTACTACGCACTCGGAACACACGCTAGTACATACTAGAACCAGATAGCTCGTGCATCGATCAGCTTTTTTTTCAGAGACCCATCAAGATGCAGCGAAATTATGTCTTTAGCCGAACCAATATATTTACCGCCTACAAACACTGCAGGTACAGAAGGATTACAACCTAGCCGTCGTAGGGCCCTCTCCATATCTGGATCATGGTCAACTTCATGAATAGAAGGACTCGCACCAAGGTCATAAAATAGTGCCTTGATACTATGACACCTACAACACGAGCTTTTTGTGAAGATCACCGCGGCTTTCTTTGATGCTAAATCTTTTACTCTATCCATTCTTGAAAATCAGTTAGACTTACAGTAATGATTAATTGATGGAAACTATTGATTATCCAGAGATGTTATGTTTGTAATACTTGATGGTTGACTTGTTGAACTATGAAGTTGGGATTGACTCTTATATAGGGGACTTACACTAAGGGAATAGAAGAATAAACTGGAATTGTTAATGCGAAAAAAGATAAGTTCTTTCCGGATATATTGTATTTAGATAAATGGTTGTAATGATTTGCTTGATAATGACGAATTGTGCTATAAACAAGTTGACACCTATGGTATATTTTCATGCTAATCAAAGACGTCATGTAGGTGGAGAATATATTCATTTCATGATCTGTGAGGCCAAAACCGGGGGCGTATGACTTTTTAGTTTGCTGACGTGTAAAAGATGGGAATCTTCCACAAAACCTGTAGAATTAACAAAAACTAGAAGCAAGTGTTGAATTAGTACTTGGCAGGTGCTTCTATGCATGCAGCACGAAGAAGTTGACAAAATTAGGCGTTGAAACCTTTAGTTCATGGAATAGAATCTATAAGGAATATATGCATGAAAACGAAGGTTCAAAGAATCAAAGTAAATTTGTAAATGTCTCGTTTTCACAACTGGCAGGTAAAACAAAGGTTCAAGGAATGAGAGTAAATTTATGAATATTTGGTTAAGTATACGCGTGTTTAGATTTAATTCCAATTCCGTCGGAATCCCATTGAATTCCGTAAGCCAAACGGGGCCTACGTCTCTCGCATCTTAAGATAACAAAGTAGTTAGTTAGAGCCCTGAACTCCTTGCGAGAGTCCCAGGTTCAAATTTTGGGGTGGTTAGAGAAGGTTTGGAAAAACGGTGATGCAGTGTTCCGGATAGGTTGCGTACATGATAGTTAAAAATAGTCGCATAATCCGAATAGGGAAAACCTCATAACTAAAGGTATATGAGAGACTGGAAGCATTTATATAGATGTACTACCTTTATGTTTAGCTAAACTTAAGAGCTTTGCACATTTGACTTGGTAGAGATGAAATATTACAATTTATAGGTAAATATGCAGGAAGTCAAAATTATCATATCCACCATGGATGGAACCTCTTCTTTATCTAGATTATTTTGGGGGTTCGGGCCACGAGATACCTACATAATTATTAAGATGTCGTAACTAGCATAGATCTTACGGCATATCAACAAGCCATTTGATTGGTCTAATGTAAGCAAAACAGAGATAAGATACTAATGAAACTTGATCTTTGTATCTAGTCTGAAGTTCTGAAACAGTAAAAAAAAAAAAAAAAAAATAGATACCCTGTAGAAAGATCGACAGCTATCATATAAACTAATCTAATGTGCTTCTAACCTTATCCAAAAAGATAACCAGTGATTCGATGCTTTAAGCAGTGAGAATCAACATATGCAATTTTTTTTCACCGGGGGCAAAAAAAATTTAAAACCGTGGCAATTTTTTTGACAAAATATAGAGATTTTGGGGCAAAAAATGGAGGTTTTTAGGCAAATTATGGAGGTTTTGGAACAAAATTTTAACGTTTGTGGACAAAATTTGAAGGTTTTGGAGTAAAATTTTGAGATTTTTGGGCAAAATTCAAAGGTTTTGGGGCAAAAAAAAATCCACTGGGGGCAAAGTCGAAAAATTCAAAAATTTTACAATGAAAATTGCAAATCCACTGGGGGCGGCTGCCTCCGCCTGTCCCTTAATAAAACCGCCCCTGTCTGCATATATCAAAATTCCGCTTTTCATTGTCAAGGCATTTACCTTTTTTTTTCTTTCTAAAACTAGAAAGTTGATAATAAAGATAAAGATGTAAGGAACAAAATGCTACATGATCTCCACATCTCAGATGCTCAGAAAAGGGATTCATAACTAGCCTTACAATTACACATCATATATATGTAGATAAAAGAAAGAAAAAAAAAAAAAACTTATATTTTTATTAATATGTCATCTTTAACCGATCGAACTCGGAATATTTCTAATAAGGGAAAAATAGTTGAAAAGCATACGGATGCCAAAGTGATCATCTTTTTCTCTCTTGTGTAGCAGAAATATATTCCTACTCCAAAATTATCATATCTTTACTAATAAAAAACACTAATAGCAGAGGCTTCCTCATCTCAACAAAGCTAAGAATAATCATCGAAAAGTTAACTACGGAATTTTTCACATCATTTTGTAAAATGTAATGTAACAACATTAAAACTCTATATATATTGTTCACTGGAGTCCTAAATCCTAAAAAGTAAAGGCTCGATCAGTTGATCTACATAACAATCTTTTAAACATCTTTATACATACTTCTGGGTTCTAAACCTCTTGTTACAGAGTTGAAATTCTTAAGAAACTGCTACAGTTAAAAGACTAATTGATGAAAAGTTATAGCTGTATATACAGAGTTGAGACCATAGTCACAGGGATCACAGAACCACCCACATTGTTTCGTGCCAGACCGCAGTACGTTTACGGTCTTGATCACTTGGCATCGTCACTATGGTCAAGTCTGATTAATGGCCTCTGAGTAAACCCTATAGTATGAGCTACATGAACCCTAATGGACAGCATGCCGATAGGCAAACGGTGGTTCAAATGAGATCATAAATATTGATATAATGAGCAGTAAGCAGTCATTGTTTCATAGCGTAACTAACCTGGATAGGATGGATTTTTATATGTACATATCACTCGGAGTAACTGTACTCTATCATACTACACAAGGCGGGTAAATTTTAAAAATGTAACATGCTTACATGCACATGAACTTTTGTAACAACACAAAAAAGAATCTTTAAAGAAATTAAGGATGCTAATCTAACAATCAGTATAATGAGTTTTAGCCAAAAGTCACATTACGCACACACAAAAAAACAGGAACTTGATGATATTCAACACCAGCAAACTTCCTACAACGCTTATACATATAAGTGAATGAAAACATCATAAGATGGTCTGAAAATAAGATAACAGGAACACTATAATATGACTGTAAAACTAAATCTGTCATCCATCACTAAGCACAATATATAAAATATGAAAACAAATGTGTAAAACAGACAATGGCTGTATGCAGATTAAACGACCAAAGGGAAAGGATTCATGATTAACTAAGATAATCTTTCAAAATAGGTCTATTTCGTTCAATGATTGCATTCCTCTTCCAATTCTCAACTGCTCTTTTAACAGCAGCATTCGCTTTCTCAATCTCTTCAGCTGAAAATTTATGCTCTATGATTCCCAAAGGTCCAGGCTGAAGTACTTTGACCACAGTCTCCATCTCCTGTTCAGCCTGCCTATTAACATAAAACTGATTCACATTTTGCATCTATTACAAATTCAAATAAATACACTGATAAGAGGAGAATGTAAAAAAAAAGTAATGTAAGGTCGAAATAAGCTCGATAAAGGTAATAAATGATCATTTGATAGGATCAAAGTTACCTTTTCTGTAACAAAACTGATGAACCTATTACTATTACGAGCTTTTTTGAATCTAAGATTACATTTTCTTTGTCCGTGTATATAATAATAAAATAATAATAATAATAATAATTGTAATTATTTATATTCAATTAATAATGGAAATAGGCGATACAGTTTAATTGTAAATCTAGCTCTTAGAGTAAATAGTCTTTTACAATATAAGTGCATAAACCCTAGCAAACGATATTCTGAAAAACATAATATTGTACAAATATAACACCAATAATTTTATGTACAATTATACTAGGGCTTCTAATAAACTATGAAACAGAACAAAAAATTCGATGACTATAGAATTAATACAGTAGCAAATTACAAAGATACCTGAAGAATTTGGAGAACGGCAGTAAGTTTCCGATTCTGTTTACAGAGATTGGTGGCATTTTCAAACGATACTATAGGAGTAATAATTTTGCAGGTGTTTGTTTTGTTGGCAGAGGAAAGTTGTGTTAGGATTTTGCGGACCAAAACCTCGTTATTGGGGAGTAGCTTATTATCAAAAGTCACCCAACAAAAAACATAAAATCTCACAGATGGTCCCTGTGTTTGTATCTGAATACGCTTGTGGTCTCTGTACTTTTTTCGTCTAAAATGATCCTTATGGTTTGTACCTTGATCACCAGTGGTCCTTGTCCCTAACGCCTGTTAACTTTTTCCGTTAATCTTACATTTGCAAGGCATATGAGGGTAATATTGTATTTTTCTCTTCTCATCTTATGTTTCTTCTTTTACACTCAGGAGTTACCAACCTCAGGGTAATCTTATTTTTACCAAAATTACAACCACCGTTTTTGTTGCCCTAAAGAAATTAATCATTAATCAATTAAATTTAAATTAAATACAAAGAACAAATCAAACATCAAACATCAAACATATACATATCTCATTCTCTAATACCTATAAACACACATAATCACACAAATCTCACGAATAAAAAGAAATCATCAAACCATAAACTCACAAATAAAAAGGCATCTCTGTTTTTGTTTAATTACCAAAATCACACACCCTATATAATTTTACACAAATAATATTATAAATATGACTCGAACTCATTACTTCAAAGTAAGAGAGGCTCCTTATAATCGCTAGATCAAAGGTCATTTGGTAAAAGGTTAATTATTTATATTCAACTTAAATATGATTATTGAAAACAAAATTCTGGTATTAATTCTTGTAACAAATATAATTAACGTTCGTTACCGAGTGATGATAAGCGAAACATTTAATAATCACATTTTGTGTTTTAATATATTGATACAATTAATTAATAATCTGAATTTATAAAGTTAAAATTAAAAAAAAAATAACAAGACGACTCTTATAATAAGTAGATTAAGTTAAATGTCACACAAAACTACAAAAATTAATCGAAAATGATAGGGTTACAAAATTCATATTTATCATGTTATTATTTCATTTTCTTTGTAATAATGGTTTGGGTTTCACGTGGCAATGTGATTCAGTGACACACAAACAAACATCTAACCCACTTCTCAATACCCCAAATGGCAGCAACTAGAAACCTTCTCGTGCTTTCATCCATCTCCCAATCTTCAATAAATTCATATTCATATTTCACAACTAACCCAAACACTGTTCCCAATTTTATGATCAGAAGGTTACTATTTTCTTCATCAAAATACACCCATTTTCGCCCTCCTAATTATAATTCACAAATCAAATTTTGCCCCAATTTCGTATCATCATCATCATCACTTGTTAATACACCAATTAGAATCTTTGCTATGGCTGAGAAAGATCAAACCTTTACAACCTCAGCTTCTGCTTCTGGTCAAAATAAGCACACAAATCGTCTTGCTTCAGAACACAGCCCCTATCTTCTTCAACATGCTCATAATCCTGTATGACTAATTTTATCTGCTTGAATCTAATCTTTGCTTATTTTTGTTAATGGGTATTTTGGATATTCTATTATTTTCACATTATCTTACTGGGAGGATTTTGGATTCAAGAAATTTTCAATGTTTAGAGGGTTTCTTTTTATTAGTCCCACTTCACATAATTGGGTACTTTAAAGATTTTGTTATTGTTAAATTCCTTTAAGGGTGTTGTTTAAATTTAAGAATTCTTGATCATTTTGTGATAAAGCTTTGATTTTTATTATTTTAATAACTGCTAGTTTTCAACAATTCTCACTTTGGATATCGTGTCTTGTTTATAAAAATTACTGGGATATTGATTTTGTTAAGTGAAGACTTCAGTTATATTTCAATTTTGAAGTTTAATTGTTGGTGTAAACATTTATCTTTACATATGTAGGCTTAAAGTACTAAAATGACTGCAGTCCTCATTTATCAGTAATTAGCTATTGCCTTATTGTTTCTTGATCTTATAAGTTCATAAACTACCAATCAAAATGCTGTCAAGCCTGATAATGATCATACCCTTTTAGATCCTCAACATCATGTCAATAGTCTTCTTCACATCTACCCTTTTATCAATGATGTGGTTAATTGGGGGGATATTTTTCCTTCAAATTATTTTAATGAAAGCTTACTTGAATTCAAGAAAGTTTACATACTTGTTCTTTATTTGTGTCCATGGACTACATAGGATAATTTATTAACGTTATAACGTACCATATTTACCAGGAACCAAGCATTCTTTACATATTTGTGTGTAAAATAACTGATATATCTAATGGGTTATTGAGATGTAACGATATTACCCAATAATCTTTTTGGAAAATTGTTTAAAATATCTAATAATCATTCCATGCCCAAGTTTTGATTTTGATTACAACTGCTAGTTTCCATCAATTCTCGCGTTGTTCTTCATTTTGAGAGTTGGGACATTGTATGTATTAGTTTAAAAAGGATTTCATCTTTATTTGAATTTGAAGGTTAATTGGTATCCATGGGGTGAAGAAGCATTCGAACAAGCTCGCAAGAGGGATGTGCCCATTTTCTTATCAAGTACATACCTTTTTTTTTTATGTGTACCTTTTTTTCACAACTAAAATTTAGTTAATCCAAGACACTAACATATGCCTTTTTTTATCATGGAAGTTGGATACAGTACCTGCCATTGGTTAGTCCTTTCCTCTCTTATTGATCATGACATAATTATGTTCCGTTTTTTGTTGTAGCTTCTGCTAAATAAATTAGTAGATTTGTTTCTCTAATAAGGATTAATTTTCCCATTAGTAATCACTATACAGTATTAGTGTAAGAAAGTTTTCTTCTGCATAAAGCCATAACTATTAAACTTTGATTACTAGATTTCGCAAATAATCAACCTTTCTGCATCTGTGTTCTCGACAAGCAGGTGCTGTATGATCCTTAGAAAGGCATAAAGATATTATAACAGTTTTGGAGATTAAGATTTAAGAATATATACAACAACAACAACAACAACAAAACCCAATACCACATAAGTGTTGTATGGGGAGGTGAGATGTAGACAATCCTTCCTCTATCCGAGAATAAAGACAAGTCATTTCTCTACCCAGAGTGAAAACACTCTCAAAAGTTGAGAAAGTCATCCTTCTCTCTATTCGACGGATAGAGAGATTGCTTCCGAGTGGACCTCTGGCCAATAAGTAGGAATTTTTTATTAAAAAAAAAGAAAAATAGAATTAAAAATAAAATTGAGATGTCATGAAAATGGTAAAATCAAATTTTCATTGGTTTTAAATCCTGCTTGAAATTTAATTATTTAGGCTCTAAGAGTCGGTCAAGTCGCCAATAAATCGACGCTTGCTGTCGACTCAATAACTAGAGCCATTTAGGATTTGATGAAGGCTTCCTTGTAATAACTCAAAAGTCTGTCTTACTAATGATAGTAACGGAAATATTTTTTTTCCCGAGTTATAGGGCATTATGTATGATCATTTGTGTGTGTGATTTTTTAAGGTGTCATATGATGGAGGTTGAATCTTTCGAAGATGATGGTGTTGCGAAGTTGCTTAACGACTGGTTTGTTAGTATTAAGGTAAGTGATTGAATAGCTAATGAGATTGGTTCTTCTTCGGATGTATGTTACTTTGTTCTTGCAATTTGCTTAAATTTAATTAATTTTTTTGAATTTATTTCCAAACAGGTAGATCGCGAAGAAAGACCTGATGTGGATAAGGTAAAGGATTTCCACATGAAGTTGACCATGGATTTAACCATTGTTCATAACAACAATGTCTCTTAATTTGTTTAGGCTCACTCAGTTTGTTACTACATTTTGGTATTTATTATATACACTAAAAACTTTCTAAAAACTGAAACGTTGCAATTTTATTTGAGAACTTTCCATAATTAGAAATATTTTTGTATTCCCTGGCTTGTAGTTTTCTTGACATATGAATATTTCCAGGTGTACATGATGTATGTGCAAGCTCTATATGGTGGTGGAGGCTGGCCATTAAGTGTCTTTCTTTCGCCTGATTTGAAACCTTTAATGGGTGGAACTTATTTTCCACCTGATGATAAGTATGGGAGGCCGGGGTTTAAAACGGTGCTCAGGTTTGTACTTTTTTTGCTATCTATTTGTTTTCTTCCAGAAAAAGCCAAGTGAAGTTTGACTTTTTTGGTCACAAGGTTATACTTGAACTCACAATGACAACATGAAAGAAAATCTAAATTGCAAAGTTGGCTACATTTCGTTCTTTTTTTTTTTTTTTTTTTTTTTTTTTTTTTTTGCTTACGGAGAAGCTACTTTTTAAACTGTGTATCAGTGCATGTACCTGGGTCATTCCTGAATTTGTAGATGTCCTGTGGAGAACCTTTAAATGAGGCCCGACAAAATAGCGATATGAAAACAATTTAAAACTTGTATTAATTCATTTATGTACATCATTTTTTATAGTATGTACAAAATTTTGTGGCCCTTAAGTTTCTGAGGCCCTTTGCAGTCGCACACCCTATAGAACGACAGCCAAGTAAGTTGGAAACTTCCAAGCTGAAAAGAACATTGATGCTAAATTAATGAAATTTTCTTATATACATTGGATTTGTATGTGAATAGCATGATGGTAGTAGAATTATATTCATATTGATGAACAATAAGCCCTGTTTGTTGCAACTTTTCAACATTTATGTGTCGAGTATTGTTTTTATGTTGCAAACTGCTGTTCATATCAAAAGGCAAATAAGAACACTGCATTACAATTAATATTACTCCATTCTAATAAATTGTGGAAACGAATGCAAGGGAAAAATCGATTTCACGTTTCTTTCCGACATTGTTAATTCATAAGTGTATATATATGTAATAAGGGAGCTATAACCCAATTAATTACTCGTATATGGATTGATGGGAATGTGGAAGATGAGCTAAAAAATGGCAATACATCTCTATCTCTATTCAAATTTATAAGAGATTTAGATTTACTTTCTTTTTCATGCTTATTTATCAGGTAAATAGTTGTAAGTTATGTTAGGTGTTTATCCTTTTAGTTTGCTTTGGATTATATAGGAATTCCTATCTATTTTAGGATTAGGATTAGGGTTTTAAACCTACTATGCATTATCATTAAATAATATAGCAGTTTCTCTTGCATTCCATGTTTACACCCCATATTGATTTATTTTGTTTGAATGTATCTAGTGTTTTTCGCTTTCGTGTTACGTGATACGTAGCAATTTGCTATACCATCACGTGTCAGTATGTGTTTTTTTTCTTCTGCATTTTAGCAAGTAGAATAGCGTGTTTTTAACCAAAGGCAAGTGCACCAGTTCAAAATATGGACCTCTTTTTCTATATTTTGAATGTCACTATTAAATGAAATGAATTGCAGAAAAGTAAAAGAAGCTTGGGAGAGTAAGAAGGATGTATTAGTAAAAAGCGGCGCATTCGCTATCGAACAACTGTCAGAAGCATTGTCTATTAGCTCGGTGTCTGACAAATTATCCAAGGGACTTGCCCAAAGTGCACTAAACAAATGCTCCAAAACAGTAAATGACTCATCTTAATTCAACTTTTTTTTTTTTTTTTTTTTTTTTTGCCATATCATATATGTAATCTTAAATACCTTATCACCATCTTTAATTATGGTATTTTCTATATATGTAGCTTTCTGAAAGTTATGATCCAAAATATGGTGGATTTGGTTCTGCCCCCAAGTTTCCCCGTCCATCCGAGCCTCAATCGATGATATATCAATCAAAGAAATTGGAAGAAATTGGAAAAACCGAAGAAGCTAAGGAACATTTAAAGATGGTCTCGTTTAGTTTGCAATGCATGGCTAGAGGTGGCGTGCATGACCATTTAGGTGGTGGGTTCCACCGTTACAGTGTGGATGAATGCTGGCACGGTTAGTACATTTGAAAAATCATTAACGGGTCGTTTTCCATATGGTCATAAATGGGTCGGTGTCGGTTGACCAACATTTGTTGTCCGTTTATTTAAGACGTTATGGTTATGTTAGATGTTTCATATGTTTGATATTATGATATTATTACAATAGTAAACTTAGTCTATGAATATAACAAGTTTTGAAGGTTGTAAGCATTTAAACTAAACTTTGGGTGACTTTGAATCCGTTTGAGATAATACACGACCTTTATCGATCCAATTACATGTGAACGGGTTGAAATTACCACTTGTAAATTTAGAGGATATGTTTAATTTAGTCTCAATTAGTATATTGAGCTTATCAAGATTTTGATTATTGAAGTAATTTTCACAGTTCCACATTTTGAAAAGATGTTGTACGATCAAGGTCAACTTGCGAATGTCTATCTTGATGTATTCTCGATCACGAAAGACGTTTTTTACTCGAATGTTGCTCGTGATATTCTTGATTATCTGAGAAGAGACATGATTGGACCCAGTGGTGAAATCTTTTCGGCTGAGGATGCTGATAGTGCTGAACCCGAAAACCCTGCAAAGAAAAAAGAAGGTGCTTTTTATGTGTGGACCAGCAGCGAGGTACGGTTGACTTTTTTATGGTTGACGTTAGTCAACTTGTTGACTTTTCAGCTCAACCACTTGTTCTTATTGATTTTGAGGTTAGAAAGTTAATGATTGACTTTTGAGCAAAACAGAAATAAAGTTAATCATGACCTAATTATGTTTCTTAAGGTTGATGACATTGTTGGTGAGCATACAAATCTATTTAAGGAGTATTATTACATCAAGAAATCAGGGAACTGTGATCTTTCTTCTATGAGTGATCCACACGACGAGTTCAAAGGGAAAAATGTACTCATCGAAAGGAATAGTTCGAATGCAATGGCATCAAAAGCTGGTATGCCACTGGAGAAATATCTCGAAATTCTCGGTGAAAGTCGTAAAAAGCTTTTTGATGCAAGATCGAAACGTCCTCGACCACACCTTGATGATAAGGTATTATTAGCTCCTTTGATGTTTATCTCTATTTATTATTTATTGGGTATTATGTTTTTCCTTTTGAAAAAATTGGCAAGGTTGTGTTAGACCTAATTAAACAGTTATTTGTCCGTATATCATTGTGATTGGTAATTACTTTATGCATTTGATATGATAAGAAAATATGTATTCTTTGAAAATCATGCGTTTGAGTACATGTCAAGTAATTTTGGACTCGTTCGACTGTTAACCCTTTTTACAGGTCATCGTATCTTGGAATGGACTTGCAATTTCTTCGTTTGCTAGAGCATCTAAAATCCTTAAGAATGAACCCGATGGGACAAAGTTCAATTTTCCCGTTGCTGGAACTAATGTAAGATAGTTTCTTTAAAAAATATGAAATCTTTACTCATTTGAGAAAGAATCGAAGAAACCCAATTCTTATTCTAATTAATTTTTTCATTGATTTAGCCACAGGAGTACATGGAAGTTGCAAAGAAAGCATTGTTGTTCATAAAGGAAAATCTTTACAATAAACAATCTAAAAGGCTGCAACACAGTTTCAGAAACGGGCCTTCGAAAGCACCCGGTTTTTTAGACGATTATGCGTTTTTGATTTCAGGGTTGCTCGATGTGTACGAGTATGGTGGTGAAACTTCATGGTTATCTTGGGCAGTTGAACTTCAAGAAACACAAGTACTTATGTTTTTTAAACACTTTTTTGTTTTTTGTTTTTTTGTTTTTTGTGTTAATTGAATATGAAATGAAAGTTGTCAGCTCGTGTTTACTTTTTTAGGATGAGGTGTTTCTTGACAAAACCGGAGGCGGTTATTTTAATACCACGGGTGAAGATGAGTCGGTTCTTCTTCGTGTGAAAGAAGACCATGATGGCGCTGAACCTTCCGGAAACTCGGTTTCGGCAATTAACCTTGTGCGGCTTTCATCCATGTTTATGGGTTCAAGATCTGATCGCTACAAACATAATGCTGAGCACCTTCTGGTTTGATATTCTTACTTTAAACTTGTATTCTTCTGATCGTTACTTTCACTTGAACAGTATGAAATGATCAACATGATATGGTTCATGTGTTATAGCGTTTTTTTACAGTTTAAGTCCCTTGGTAAGGTTTTTGCATGCTCAGTCCCTCTCATGCATGTTTTGTCACATTAATAGTCCTTGATTCTCTTAAAATGACCTTAATTGAAGCTTATGTCCTTCATCATGATGCAAGGGTATTTTAGTCAAGGTTGCAAAATACTGCTACTTGAGAGTACTCTGTCAAGACTTTTTAAAGAGTACTTGGAAACTTGTTGAGTACTCGGCTGTTGACCAATTTTGAAGGAGTCTTGTTAAGAAGATTATGGACTGATAACGTAATAAAATGTGCAATCTAGGAACAGATATAAAAAACCCCTAAACATGGGACTGAAACTGTAAAATCAATATAACATAAGTACCATTTCTGTAATTTGGTCTATATATCCAAACATCATTTGTTAATACATCTTATATATTTCAATATCATACACTTAGTTTGAGAATACACATTTGTGTTGTAGGCCGTCTTTGAGAAGAGGCTAAACGAAGCTCCACATGCAGTTCCGTTAATGTGTTGCGCTGCTGATATGCTTTCCGTACCTTCAAAGAAGCAAGTTGTCTTGGTGGGGAAGAAAGGATCTCCCGAGATGGAACGTATGCTTGTCACAGTTCATGCATCTTACGATCCTAATAAAACCGTAAGTCAGTGTTCATTGACTTTTGACTTTTAGAGTCAAACACTTTACAAGGTGAACACAATTACTTACACCATTGTCTATTTGATTGCTTCTTGTTATAACAGGTAATAAATATAAACCCGAGTGATGAAGAAGATATGGCATTTTGGGAAGAGAAGAATCCAAACGTTGCTGCAATGGCGAAAAGCAACGTTGTAGCTGATAATGTTGTTGCTCTCGTTTGCAAAGATTTTGCGTGTAAGGCTCCTGTTATGGATTCAAAGTCTCTTGAGGCATTACTTTTATCAAAGAAAGCGTAGGCTCGTTAGCAGGGTCCTATATGCGCTATCATTATGTTCGGGCCATGCATATAGCTTAATAAAATGTGTTCGTATAGTGACCAGTGTTGATGTTGATAGGATATGTGGTTTGTGTTGTGGCTAGTATCAACTTACAAAGTAGGTATAGATAGTTTTGCAAGATTATCTTATATGTTATAAACCTATCTGGTATATGGTACTGTTATACTTCTTAAGAATCAATAATAATACATATGTTGATATATGTTATTAGTTAGCTATTTCTAATATTAATGAAAATTTTGATTACAGCATACAATTAACTAAAAATTTTGTAGTTTTTAGTTAATTACTTGCATTGTAATTACATTGAACAGTTATTTTTTTTTTTAAGTTTGTATTTAGGTTTATATCTTATAATAATAATAAAAAAAACCCTAATTGTCGGTGATTCAACTCCTCCATCGTCTCTGGCGGGCTCAAACGCCGTGAGATCATCTCAATTGTCTTTTACACGCAATGGCCAAACGTTATGATCACTTACTGACGGCAAAGATTGCCACTTCGATCTATATCACGAATTTCCCACCATTGTTTGGTATCAATGATCTTCGAGACTTGTGTAAGTAGCATGGTACGATTCTAGACACATACGAAACTCTGGAAACAAGGATGTAGATTTGCTTTTGCAGGATTCTTGATTGTCGATTTAGTAGAAACCTCACCACGTGTAGTCTACGAGCAGGACTTGTATTTTCAACCGGGAGATGGTTGTTTATATCCGAGACAAACACTTACGATTTGAGAGATAAAGATGGAAATTTAACAAAATAATAATGATCATCAGTTTTCTAATTTTGCATATAACAAATGATCATCATCATCAGTAGTTTTCTAACTTTGAGTTTCTAAAATCATCATTATCCAAAGGAGACGAAAAAGAAGATTCATCCTATTCATGTGGTTATGATGAAGATTTAACCAGTTACTAATATAAATAATAAAAAAATGATGATAATTATTTTAATTTATTATAATACTAATTAGTGTAATGGTTCAACCAATGCTACTGGCTAATATTACATTACAGTATATACTAAATCGCGTAAGTCGGTGGCAATTACCGTAGCATTTTTTTTTTAATTTTCTAACCATCTACTAATATCATCATCTTAGCCGCCTACGCCACCAACCCCGCCAATCGCTGCCGGCTACCATCACCGCCAACTAAATTTACATAAACAAAAAACATAGATCTAATATGCAACAAACCCAAAAATCTAAATAAACGTATTGATCTGAATAAAATATAGATCTAAACTTGCAACAAGTGTCGATTAATTAATTAATTAAATCGTTCCATAAAATAACCAACAAAGAAAAAGAGATCTAGAGGAAAAAAATTAACAAAAATGCAGATCTACAATAGAAAAAAATAAACAAAAATGCAGATCTACATTAAAAAATAAATAAACAAAAATATAGATCTAAACTTCCTCTTCATTTCTTCTTTCTACCGGCGGTTCAAGACCAGAAAAGTGAGCTGCCACCACTGTAACATCCCGCATTTTTCCGTTTACTTTCCGTTTATTTATTTAAAGTCCTTTATATGATTATAACATTTTCCGTTAAAACGCGTTTTAAAATATCTCGTTTAGGAAATTAACGCACCCGCTTCAAACTTGAGGGACTAAACTTGCCAAGAGGCCATAGTCTTGACTAGGTCAACTAGTCAACCATGACCTGTCATCCATTCATTTCACCTCCTCTTTTCTCTAATACTTCAACTTTTCTCTCAAACTCCAATTCAAAGATTCATCATCCATTTCCAATCTAGCAAGTGTTTCATAAAACAAATTACATATTTGGAATCCTTGCATCTTTCTCTTCTTTTCCATACCGATTTCATCGCATTTGGGTAACTTTCTAAAAACACTAGATTTTGTGTTCTTGATAATTTTGACTTATAAAAGTGTTAATTAGTGTCTATGGCTCAAGTCTAACATGAATATATGATTTGTATGCTCGATCTTGTGTTTTAGTGTAACTAGTATGAACTTGAAATTTGGTGTGTTTTATCTTGTGATTTGGTTGCTTAAATGTTGTTAGATGTTAAAAATGCATGTATTAAATGTGCTACTAGCATCACTAGCTTCATTTTGATGTGTAGGTTGATTAAGGAAACTTCATTAACATGATTATTGTTTTGGTGATTTGAGTTAGGGTTTGATAGGCTTGATTATGAACTTTGATGCATTAAATGCTATGAAATGTTGTTGATAAGTGTTTAGTTGCAATGTGTGTTCAATTACCTTCGAAACGGCATATCATACATGTAAATTGGTTGCCCGAATCATGAAACGCATTTAATGAACTTGAGTGTAATTAATGGTGCACATTTAATGCAATTTTGGTTGTTGTAAATGTTAAATTGATTGATGAAATGTGCTTAGTTGCGTTCCTCGTCAAAATACCTTTCCGATGATATAAGATACATGATTTGATTGTTTGCGGATCATAAATTGTGATTGTTTGAAGTTTGATTCGTGCACTTGTGTAATTCCAGCAAACAGGACCTGGGTACTGGTTGGGAAGCCGTCCCAACATCTGGACGCCGTCCAGCTCTTCACATCTGGACGCCGTCCAGATGAACTACCAGGTTCTGATTTGGTTGGCCGTTTACCATTTAATTCTAACTATGCTACGCACCTCCGATTAGCATGTAACTTGTTATAACATGCTTATATATGATTAAAAACCTCAGAAAAATGGTTCGGGACCCGACCCGAACGTGTTGACTTTTTCGCTGACTTTGACTTGACCAAAGTTGACTTTTGTTTAAACTTAACCAAATACCTATGCGATCATCCTAACATGCTTTTATATTTGAATCATGCATGAAACTTGGCAACGTGATTTACATGCTTTATGTAATCGAGTCGTAACGAGCCATAGGACTAATTGAACAACTTTGACCCATCGTGTTTACCGTTATTGATACAACCTACTTGTTTAGGTCAAGACTAGCAATTGTCCTTGCACACGTTTACTTGTGAAGTACTTTATTACTCGTGCACTCAAGGTGAGATCATAGTCCCATCTTTACTCTTTTAAACTAACATTTGGGATGAGAAAACATAAACGTTTCATTTTACAAAGTGAACACAAGTATGAAAACAAACAATTTACATACGAGTTAGAACAAAATCCTCAATTCGATTATCATTAGTTACACTTGCCGGGTGTAAGCAAGAAATTATGTTGTATGGCCATATGGGTTTGACAAACCCTCATTCGGACGGTTCGCTACCGTTACTTCGGATGAAATATATTTTCGAGAAACAGTGTATGTTCTAACACTATTGTGATGGGGTTCTATGGAAGGAAAGTTAAGCCTTGATAATTGGGTGCTCGTGATAACAATTTTTGGAATGGTTTACTATTATTGAAATGTTATAAATCTTGTGGTTCATTTGTACTTACTTACTTACTTAAACCTATGATTTCACCAACATTTTCGTTGACAGATTTCTATGTTTTTCTCAGGTCTTTGAACGATATGTGATACATGCTTCCGCTCATTATTTTGATACTTGCATTGGATGTCCAGTATATATGCATACATGGAGCGTCTTTTGGCTACTTTTAAATTGTGTCGCATAGGTTTCAATTGTACTTATAACTTTGTAACGTAACTTGTGGTTGAACTATTCTTGTAAACTTTGAAACAATCTTTACATTTGAAATGAATGCGATATATTTTTGTTCAAATGTTGTTTTAAAGACTTATGACCACATAATGGGACCTAAGTAGACGGCGCCGTCAATGACAATTTTGTAAGGTCGCTACAGATGGTATCAGAGCGTTGGTTGTAGGGATTTAGAGTTCATTGGTGTCAACCCCGAGTCATAGGGTACATTAGTGAGTCTAGACTACAACCGGCATATAGACTTGAAGTAGGAATTAATTGACTACTTGTGAATTTATACTCGAACTCTTCTATTCCCATCTAACTCTTATTCCATCTAAATCTCATGTTGTTTAATTTGATTGACACGCCACCTTGACTATATGGAATTGTTGAGTCCCCAAAATAATTAAGGATTTAATTATGACAAAACTGTAATTTACTTGCACTAAAATGCTATGTGCAGCCAGCACAAGTTTGTTTATGTATAGACAGCAGATATTGCTGTGTCAAGTGTAGTTTGCTGCTCAGTCTACCAGCACAAGGTAGACAGTGTTCTTCAATTAGCACATGATGTATACTCAGCAGTTCAAGAATATCAAGTGTCTCAGCAATGAAGAACCATCACAGCTGGAATGTAGCTTACTACACAAGACAGCTATGCTCCATTATAAGCATAGTAGTTTTCCGAGTGGTCTACATCAATTGTACTATTCAACAGAAGTCAAAGACAAAGTTAAAGAAAAAAGGACACGTGTCGGCGGCTGACAAGTGACCTTACAAGACCACGTGGGAATGCAGAAGTTTAACGCATGTGCAGACATGGGTTATACTTTGTCAACACCTAGGGAACATAACATTCTATTTGTTTAATCAAATAGTGGTGCCAAACCGAATTGGGATGTTCCTTCAAGTAGCTACCAAAGAGGAAAGAGGAGAGCATGCTCTCTGATGCAGTTTTCCCCACAAGTACAAACATCTTATGTACCAGTGGACAATAAAACCATTACACGATTAATATGACTACCATAAATTGTTGTATCCACTATTGTAACAACTAGTGGTGTGGGTTTTATTTATTTAGAGTCAAAAACGTGTAATAGCTTTTAGTTTACCTCTTAGCTTTATTCTAGGTAATCTGTATCAACCAACTATCATTCCGCCAAGGATAGTTGTGATTCTTTGTGATTCAATCAATAAAGAATAACCGTTGAAAATTACCTGTGACTCTATTTAATTTACATGTTTGAATACTAATCGTGTTTAACTGTTAAGTTAATTAAAAGAAATTGTATTCACCCCCCCCCCCCCCCTCTACAATACTTCTGTTGTTATCAAGGGACCAACAACTGGTATCAGAGCTTCAGTCTTGATAATTAATATTTTGGATCTGAATTCTCTCATGGCTGCATATTCAAATACAGCTTACCTTGAAAATGGCTCATCCAATAGACCACCCAAATTTGATGAAGATGAGTATGAAACTTGGAAGGCAAGATTCATGCTTCACCTTGAGTCTATTGACCTACTCATGCCTGATATTGCCACAGATGGTCCATTTGTTCCCACTGAGACTATTGGTAGTGCTCCAGCTACAGCTGACACTCCTGCTGTTCCTGGCAGAGAGGTTATTCTCACTCCTTCTAGATGGGATGCTGAGGATAAACGTCGTGTTGGACTTGACCCTAAAATCAGAACCCTATTAGCTATAACTTTGCCTAACCCACTGTTCAAACTGATTAAGGAAAAAGCAAATGCCAAGCTTATGTTGGACTATCTAGATGTCACCTATGAGGGTATGGGAGAAGTAAGGCAGAACAGAATGATTGCTTTAAAAAGAGAATATGAAATGTTCTTTGCCTACAAGAATGAAACCCTTAAGCAAACCTTTATTAGGTTTAACTCCTTGATTGCAGACCTGATCACTTTGAATGTCACCTATACTGAATTTGAACAAGTAAACAAATTCATTGATTCACTGCCTACTAAATGGAAATCTGTTACTGACCCTTTAAGAACCACTCAGACCTTAAAGAACTTTAACATGTCTTCTCTCTACAGTTCACTTTAGAACCATGAGAAAGCAGAGGCTAAATTTGAACTTAACTTGAAAGAAAACTTTAGGTCTCCCCCCACCACTTCAAAATCTTCTAAGACAGATGATACTGCTCTTATTGTTGCTGCTAAAAAGAAAGTTCAAAAGGCTTTACTGGTTCAAAAGTTGTTGGCAGAAGAAGAGACAGCTGAGAGTGATGTGGATAGTGGTACTGGGTCTGAAGAAAGCTGTGATGATGAAAGTGATTTAGAAGGGTTTGCTGAAGGTATGGCTTTGCTGGCTAGGCAGTTCAAAAGGTTCAATCGTAATAGAACCAGTAAGTCATACAAAGGGAGTAAGAAACCGAGTCCTAGGTATAGCAGCAAGTCAGTCAAGGGTCCTAAATCTGAGTGTTATAATTGTGGGAAGGTTGGAAATTTTGCTGCTGAATGCATGTCCAGGAAACCTTCAACTTCACATGCTAACTCTTTCTCAAAAACTGACAAGTACAAGAACAAGTACAAAGCTATGAAAGCTCATATGAAGGAAAGTGCTAAGACTGATAAGAAGGGTAAAAATCCAGAAAAGGTTCTAGTTGCTGAGCATCATGATTGGGATGAAACCAGCTCGTCGTCATCCTCTAATAGTGATACTGATGATGATGGTGCTGGTTATGTTCCAGATAAAAAGCTGTGTTTAATGGCTAAGGAGGTCAATGAGTCTGATGAGGATGATAGTGGTAGTAAGTTTTTGGCTGATATGAAGGAAGCTGATCAGAAAAGAGACTCACCTCAATGGAAAACTGAATTGATGTATAAGGGCATTCAAAACAAGCAAATCTGGTATCTCGATAATGAATGTTCGAGACATATGACCGGATGTAAGTCCCTGCTGATGGACTATCAAGAAAAAGATGGTCCAGTTATTTCGTATGGAGATAATTCGTTGGGTTACACAAAGGGTTTTGGTACTTTGACAAATGGGAATGTCACATTCTCAAATGTTGCATATGTCGTTGGGCTTAAACATAATTTACTCAGTATAAGCCAACTGACAAGTAAGAATAAGATAGTCCAATGCAGAAAGAAAATTAGCACTATTTTTGATAAGACATGGAAGCCACTGCTGACTGCAAAACGTCATGAAAACATGTATCAAATTGACATGAACACAGCAGTCACAACAACTGATACTTGTTTCTATTCAAAGGCAGCAGACAACCTGAAGTGGTTATGGCACAAGAGACTCTCACATCTCAACTTCAAAGACATTCACAAATTATCCAGTAGAAGTTTGGTGTCTGGGCTACCCACCATGTCTTATGTAAAGGACAGATTGTGTCCTGGCTGTGAAAAGGGAAAACATCACCATGCCTCATTTAAATCGAAGTAAATCTCATCTGTTGAGAAACCATTTCATTTACTTCATATGGATCTATTTGGTCCTGTTAATGTGGCCAGCTGTAGTGGGAAGAAGTATACACTGGTTATTGTTGATGAATATTCCAGATACATCTGGGTATTCTTTTTGAAGCAAAAGAGTGAAGCTACTGATGAAATTATCAATTTTATCAAAAGAATGGAACTTTTAAATGGGCAACTGGTGAAACAGCTAAGAAGTGATCATGGTACAGAATTCAGAAATGCTACATTAGAAGAATTTTGTGCTGACAAAGGTATTTCACAGAACTTTTCTGCTGTGAGAACACCTCAACAGAATGGTGTTGCAGAAAGAAGAAACAGAACTCTCATTGAAGCAGCAAGATCTATGTTAGCTGAGTCTGGGCTGAAAAATTCATATTGGGCAGAAGCTGTGAACACTGCATGTTTTACCCAGAATAGATCTTTAATAGTGAAAAGACATCAGAAAACTGCTTATGAAGTTCTCAAAGGAAGAAGACCCTCAATTTCATTTCTTCATGTATTTGGCACTCCCCGTTTCATTCTAAACAATAGGGATCAGCTAGGCAAGTTTGATGCTAAGGCTGATGAAGGTATATTCTTGGGATATTCCAACATGTCAAAGGCATATAGGGTTTTCAATAAAAGAAGGGGTTGTTTTGAAGAATCAATTAATGTTACATTTGATGAAACTGCCCCAGCTTCATCTCCCAGTCAAGAAGATGAAGAGTTATTGTTTGAAGAGCCTACTCAGCAAGCTCTTGATGATGAAGAAGAACCAGTTGCAAATCCCTCACCAATCCATGTTGCTGGGTTCTCTGATGATGAGATGGAACACTCTGTTTCATCTGTGTCTAAACCAAGTGGACCTACTGGCTCTACTGAAGTCCTACAACTTGAGCATAGGTCTACTGGTTCTGAAGGATCACAAGCTGGTACTGGTTACATTAATAATGAACAGCTGTCTCCAACTGCTGCTCATACCTTTGAACCAGCCGATGATCAAGATGATGTGTGTTCCACGACAAGCTCACCTATTCATAACACTGGATGGACAAAAGAGCATCCAATTGAGCAAGTTATTGGTAATCTGGCTAGTGGTGTTAAAACAAGAAGACATGCAACCAGCAATTTTTGTAAGCATGTAAATTTTGTGTCTACCATTGAACCTACATGTCCTGATGAAGCAATCAAAGATCCAAACTGGGCAGGAGCTATGCAAGAAGTGATCTCCCAGTTTGATAGGAATAAGGTTTGGACATTAGTACCTAAACCTGATGATGAAACTAAGAAGATCATTGGTACCAAGTGGGTTTTCTAGTACAAGATGGATGAAGATGGGATTGTGATCAGAAACAAAGCTAGATTGGTAGCTCAAGGATTCAAACAGGAAGAAGGATTGGATTATGGAGAGACATATGCTCCAGTGGCTAGGATGGAAGCTATCAGATTTTTCTTGGCATATGCTGTTAAGATGAACTTTAGGGTATTTCAGATGGATGTTAAATCTGCATTTCTAAATGGGAAGCTGCAAGAAGAAGTTTATGTCAAACAGCCTCCTGATTTTGTAAGCAGTAAATATCCAGACCATGTCAACAAGCTAGACAAAGCTCTTTATGGCCTTAAACAGGCTCCAAGAGCATGGTATGAGACACTTCATGTGTATCTCACTGGTATAGGTTTTAAAGTTGGAACAATTGATACCACTCTGTTCTCAAAAGAGACAGATGGTAATCTCTTGCTGGTACAGATATATCTTGATGATATTATTTATGGATCTAAAAATGAGAAACATTGTCAAGATTTTTCAAAACTTATGTCAAAGACATATGAAATGAGCTTACAAAGAGATTTGCAATACTTTTTGGGATTGCAAATTAAACAACTTGATGATGGAATTTTTATAAGTCGGGATAAATATATCAAAGATATGTTAAAGAAATTTGGTCTGACCTGTTTAAAAGATATATGGACCCCAATGGCAGCATCTATTAAAATAGATGCTGATCCCAATGGTGAACCAGTCAATATCACTGAATATAGAGGTATGTTTGGATCCCTACTTTATCTTACAGCCAGCAGAACAGATATTATGTTTGCCACATGTCTCTGTGCCAGATATCAAGCTGATCCTAAAGAGTCACACTTGCTAGCAGTTAAAAGGATATGTAGGTATCTGAAAGCTACTGCTAAACATGGTCTTTGGTATCCCAAAGACCAGGATTTTGAGCTGATTGGGTATTCAGATGCTGACTTTGCAGGGTGTAAAATAGACAGGAAAAGTACTACTGGTGGTTGTCAGTTGCTGGGTGGTAGGCTAGTCAGCTGGACGAGCAAAAAGCAAAATACTGTGTCCACATCTATTGCTGAGGTAGAATACGTTTCTACTGGTATTTGTACTGCTCAAGTACTATGGATGCAAAGCCAGCTGAAGGACTATGGTGTTCATGTTACAAAGACTCCAATCTACTGTGACAACACAAGTGCAATTGCTATCACCAACAATTCTGTGATGCATTCAAGGACGAAGCACATTGACGTTCGATATCATTTCATAAGGGATCATGTTCAAAAATGAGATGTGGAGCTACATTTAATTTCAACAGACCAGCAATTAGCAGATCTATTCACAAAGCCCTTAGATGAGAAACATTTTAACTATCTCATCTCTTAGCTGGGTATGCTTGAACTTTAAATAAAAGACAATTTTGTTGGTGTGCTGGCTCTACAACATGTAGGGTAAACCAGTAAGTCACATTTATTAACTTACTACCTACATGTCAAACACTCAGCACAACAAGGTCTTTTATACTTTGGTTACTCAAAATGTTTTAAATGAAATAATAAATAGCTCACAAAATTAAATGATTCCTTAAAACTGAAACTCATTTACTCCCAATGATTTAAATTAAATTCATGACATATTAAATGTAACAAGGTATTTTGTATTTAGTACAAAACTTATTTTGAGGTCTTTAAATCAATTTTGAATTAAAATCTGCTGCATTTAATGCTGAATGGGAGGCATGAGTGTTCAAGCCGTATATACGTCATTTCAACAGTCTGTGTCTCCTCGAAAGTGTGCCAGTCTGTCACATCTGCCCACGCGCCTGCAGATGACAGTTGCCATTTTCTCTCTCCTGCACTTTCTCACCCAATCAGAACGGATAAAAAAGTGTTTTATCTTCCATAATAACCTTCGGTTATTCATTATTCAAAATCACACACTCTTTTCTCTCAAAATCTTCCAATCTTTCAACTTTCACAACTTCATATCTTCATCTTTACCTATCATCAATGGCAGACCAACTAAAATCACCACATGTTGAAAACCAGCCAGAACAACAACAACAACAACAACAACAACAACCGGTACAATAACCTGATCAACAACCACAACCGGCACCGAAAGAACAGGTTATTCAAGGACCATTATTCAATCTCCACCCAGCTCTGGTTAGGGCTGCTAATGCACCTGAACACACGACTATTCGCCTATCGAGCGGCAAAGCTGCTCATTCACTCTCCATTCCCAAATCAAAAGCCAATATGGGTTATGAAATGCTAATCGACTACATCTGGCAATCCCCTCTGGCTATCACCAGTGTACCTTCACGCTTATATGCTGCCTGCTTGACACAGTTTTGGTATACTGCCACCACTCCCCAGAATTTTCCATGTATTCGTGGCATGGTAACCGAAACCCTAACTTGCTCTTTCACCGTTGAGGTCATCCGCCGTGCCCTTCAATTACCAGATGGACCGTTTGTCAATTCACCAACCAGCGATGTATTCAGATGGGAGGTGCTAGAAATCATTGGGTTTTCTCAACCAATAGCTCATACACCTTTGAGGAAGCATATGCCACCTCTTTGGTACTACTTCTTTGGGCTGCTGACCCAGGGCATCATCCAGAAATCAGGAAGTTTTGACCAGTGCTCAGATTTTGAGCTTAAAATTGGTCATGGTTTGTTGTTCAACAGAAACATTGATTATGCCGGAGAAATTTATTTGAGGCTAAGGGAGATGGTGCAAGCACCTAAACGAACACATTTAATCCCCTTTCCAAGGTTCTTAAGCCTGGTTTTTGAAAATGAGCTGGGTAAAGCTTACCAGCAGATTGCTGATCAATCATAAGACCTGCCTCTAAAACAAGGGGGTATGCCAAAAGATGCACCTGCTGCTCCATATACTGGTTTGACACCAGGCATGCTCGAGTATCTTGCTGCTCGGGGTGGAGCTAACCAATCGACTGCCTCTGGTTCTGCACCAGCTGAGGGGGAGGGTCCTTAGCGTAAGCCAGCTACGCGTAGGAAGCAGCCAGCTACCTCAACTAGAACAGCCATCGTCTCACATACTGGTAAAGCAGTAGTTATATTAGAATCTAGTGCTCTCTGATAATAAAGAACATCCCTAGTCTTATATACTGAATGTGACAATCCGAAAATTTCCAACCAAATTTAAACTTTATCTTTATATTATTCCAACACGATAAGCAAAGTTTGTTAAGTTAAATCTCAATAATTTTAAATTGTGTTCATACATTCATTATAACCTCGACCAAATTCCAACGATTCACGAACAGTTATATATAAATAAATATGTATATATATATGTATATATATTATAACTTGAGAATATTAATAAAGTATTAAACGTATAATACTTTACATGAACGTATTTGTTTCAATATGTTTATCGATGGAATTAGAAGATAATATCAAATGATTAATTTATCAGATACATTGTGATATGATTACGGGTCTATGTTATGAGGTCCACTGTGATTTAAGAAATCTATTTTTTTTTACAACATTCGAAAAATGGTAAAGTGATTTATAAGTAAGAACGTGAAGTGTAACTAACTTAGATGTTGGATATCGACAAGTAAGTAACTCGACATTTTTCATTAAGATGATTTCATACGTTTATTTAACCTTTGAACTTTATCCCATGCTTCACCAACAGAGTGTAATTTAAAAACTTGAAACCTATTATGAATATATATGATTTTACTTTTCTAAAACGTTTTATGATATAACGCTTTCCATTATTTTAACCTTTAAACAAAATGATTCTTAAAAATATATTTGGTTTTAGAAAACAAAATTATTATATTTATTTGATTTAGTTTCAAACGTACAAAAACGTTTTCAGTTTAAAAAGAACTTTATTATTAAAACGTATATAACTTTTATAAATATCTAGAACCACTTTTGACAACTCGTTACTTAACCAGTATGATAAAGATAACGATATTTATATTTTATTTTATTAAATATATATAACGATTTAAATTAATATTATATATATTTATACGCGTATTATACGTACATAGTTTTATACTTTTACTATACTTAAACTTTACCTTTACTTTATTTTTACTTTACTTTAACTTTAATAATTCACTTTAATAATTCATACTTTAATAATTCACTTTAATAATTCATACTTTAATAATTCACTTTAATAATTCATACTTTAATAATTCACTTTAATAATTCACTTTAATAATTCATACTTTAATAATTCAAAAATCTATTATAAATAGAATTCAATAGGTTTCATTATTTCATAGAAACTTAAAAATATTTTTCTCTAAACTCTCTCAATCGATTTACATATATATATTTACTCCGTATTATTTCAAGATATTATTAGTATACATAAAATATTACGTCGGAGTGCGGTCCGAGTGATTTCAAAATTGTTTTTCGAGTGGGATTGGATTAAGGAAATTATGGTTTATAGCTATGGAGGTGATTGGGTATGGTTCATGGGTATGCTCATGAGGTCAATATAGTGTTTATCATCTCCGTTGCGTCTACGTACCTTTCCTGCAATATTGAATCTCAATATTGATACGTGAGTACTCATAATTTAACTTTTACATACTAATAGTGTATCCCTGACTAGTGCTCGAGTATATAGGATTATGCATGTTTGTACTTTTGATATTGCCTTTAGTTAGGTTATGTTGAATCCTGAATTAGTTATATATGCGACTGAGATAAGGTATAAGATATGCATGTCGTTGGAAAGCTAGCGAAAAATTAAGAACTTTTTATTTAGATATCGAATGATTTCGATGAACGGATTTGAAGTTATAGTCCATCGAATTTTTGTATTATTATTAAAAATGATTATTATTATCGTCGTTATTATCATCGTTATTATCGTCGTTCTAGTTTTATCTTATTATTATTATTATTATTATTATTATTATTATTATTATTATTATTATCTTTATCAATAAAAGGATTTATCATTAAAAATTGTTTTTTTATTATTATTACTATCGTTATTATCATTAAAGTTATAATTAGTATTATTATTATTATTATCTAATTATTATTATTATTATCTAATTATTATTATTATTATTATTATTATTATTATTATTATTATTATTATTATTATCATTATTATTATTATCATTATTAATATATATATATATATCATTATTTAAAAATGGTTATTGTTATTATTATTATTATTATATTATCATTATCGTTAATAATGTCATAGTAATTATCATTATTAGTATTATTGTAATTAAAACTAATATTAGTAACACCTAATTATTTTGATTACTATTATTATCATTATTATGAACACGATATAAAAGGCGATTAAAATCTATTAAACGAAACGATTAGGAAATAATGAGTAAGAGTATCATGATGAAATTAAAATATTATAAGATATTGATTTAGATAAAATTATCGTTCTTATTATTTTTATCATTACTATTATTATTAAAAGTATCGTTAGTATGAAAACTATCATTTTAACAAAAATTATCATTTTAACAAAAATTATCATTTTAATAGAAATGTCATTGTTACTATAAAATATCATTTTTATTGTCATTTTAAATAGAATTATTATTTTAAAGATAATATTAAAAATTATCGTAAATATTAAAGTTATCATAATTAGAATTATCGTTTTATCATAATATCATCTTAGTAATTATAAATATTGATATATTTATAATAATAATTATTATTACAAAATAATACAACTTTTACTTACTAACATTATAGATATTATTTTATCAAGTAAATATGTAATACAAACATATTTTACTACGTGTAATAAATTACTTTAATAATACCTATCATATTATCTTTATGATATTAAATGAACCCTATAAATTTTATTACTTAATATATATAAAAGTATATTTTAATATATAAATTTTAATATAAAATTTTATTTATTAATAAATGAATTATATTATTTACTCTAATAAATCTTTTAAAAATATTTAAAAATATAAAACGACGATATTTAAAATATATTATAATCATGTATAAATTTTGGAAATCATTTTGAGTCAAATTGACTTTTGTTGACTTTTGCATATTAGTCTCGAGCATTAGGATTGTGGTACACTATGACCTGACCTAATTGTTAGACAAATATTGACCAACATATAATTATATATAATTAATTTAGGTTCGTGAATCCGAGGCCAACCTTGCACTAGTTCAATGACGTTATATGTATTTTCACTACGAAATACAGTATGGTGAGTTTCATTTGCCTTTTTACCCTTTATATTTTTGGGCTGAGAATACATGCGCAATTTTTATAAATGTTTTACGAAATAGACACAAGTAATCGAAACTACATTATATGGTTGAATTATCGAAATCGAATATGCCCCTTTTTATTAAGTCTGGTAATCTAAGAATTAGGGAATAGACACCCTAATTGACGCGAATCCTAAAGATAGATCTATTGGGCCCAACAAGCCCCATCCAAAGTACCGGATGCTTTAGTACTTCGAAATTTATATCATGTCCGAAGGAGGATCCCGGAATGATGGGGATATTCTTATATGCATATTGTGAATGTCGGTTATCAGGTGTTCAATCCATATGAATGATTTTTGTCTCTATGCATGGGACGTATATTTATGAGAACTGGAAATGAAATTCTTGAGGTCTATTAAAATGATGAAAATGAATGATTATGATAAACTAATGAACTCACCAACCTTTTGGTTGACACTTTAAAGCATGTTTATTCTCAGGTATTAAAGAAATCTTCCGCTGTGCATTTGCTCATTTTAAAGATATTAATTGGAGTCTTTCATGGCATATTTCGAAGAACGTTGCATTCAAGTCATTGAGTTCATTAAAGATTATTATTATTAAGTCAATTTATAGTTGAATAGTGGATATTATGAAATGGTATACATGCCTGTCAATTTTCGATGTAAAGAAAGTTTGTCTTTTAAAAACAAATGCAATGTTTGTAAAATGTATCATATAGAGGTCAAATACCTCGCTATGTAATCAACTATTGTGAATCATTTATAATGTATATGAACGGGTCCTTTCAGTTGGTATCAGAGCGGTGGTCTTAGCGAACCAGGTCTGCATTAGTGTGTCTAACTGATAAGTCGTTAGGATGCATTAGTGAGTCTGGACTTCGACCGTGTCTGCATGTCAAAAGTTTTGCTTATCATTTCTAGTCGGAAATCATCTGCTTATCATCCATAGGAAATTACCTGCTTATCATTATTAGTCTAGATACATCTTGCTACATTAATTGCATGAGTAGTGTATAGACAAAATTCATATCTTAGCGTATCTGCTAAATCATATCTTATCGTATCTGTTACTTTAAACTTTGCCTGACATATCCCGCAAATTCCTCCGTAATCTATGAAATCTTTTGATCTCTATATATAGATATCCTATGTAAATAGAATACCACCCGATAGCCGAAAAATCATTTTATATCGAAAAATCCTTTATCCAATCGTATGAAATGGAATTTGTCATCAGTTCAAGTCACTCGAATTCCGAAATAGAATCTCACTCAAGCTCCGAAAGCAGTGTGACCGGAATGGATCAACCAATCAGTCATCACCTATTCTGGATGAATTGGGGGATGGGTTCGTAGCATCCTCAATCATTGGAAACAAGAAGAAGGCGATCCTTTCCATCCACCACATTGCCCTCTTGGCGAAGAACCTGAAGCACTTACCGGCGAACCTGTTCGAGACACCATTTTCTCTCTCATTGCCAGGGTATCTCGTCACGATTATATATTACATCAAATTCTAGATTTTATTTATCCGCTCGTTCCGACCGACAATTATCCTGGAATAATAGAAGAAGTCAACGAACTTCGCGCTCGGGTAGTGGCTTTGGAGAATATGGTGCAGAGATTACAAACACCAGCAGCAGCATCAGCAACATAACCAGTACCACCATCATCAACGCCAACAGTACCATTACCACCTCCAACCACAACCGCGTTGTAAACCTCAACTTCACAATCTGTCCCACGAGCATCAACGTCATACGCACCATAGATACCAAGGAGTACCAACAACAATAACTGACGAAGTATTAATTCATAACTTCATTGGAGAAACATTCCACGGTGATTATATAATCTCTAAAGTCTTAGAGATTATCTAATCTAGCCCTAACCATAAATCAGTTAAGCGAACCAAAATGATAGAAGGAAGAGTAGAAACCCTGACAAAAATGGTGTGTGATTAACAAGTTAAACTTGTTTTACCAATAGCAACAATAGTACCGTCAGCGTCACCAGCATCGTCAGTACAGTCAACATCAGAATCAACAACACCTATAACATCACAAACTCCGTCAGTTCAAGAATCACTGTTTACATCATTACGAATCAATAACGTGTATATTGTATCAACAAGTTATGAAGAATTAACTCATTCCCTCTGAAGAAATTATATATATATTTTATATATATATATATATATATATTTTGAAATAAAAAATAAATCTTTCCGTGCTAAGCTATTGTGTGTGAATCTTAACTACTCGGTTAATTCATATTACAAATATGCAATAATGTACGTCCCTCACTCGCGACTTAACCATCGTTAACTACAATCTCTGCCTCAATTCAACAAATTCAAATTCCTAATAAATCAAGTATATATTTGATTTTACACTTCATCATTGATGTAACCGAAACTTTTCAGATAACATCATTCGTACTTTGCGAAGTTCACAAGAATTTAACAAAAACCAACATCACATCTCAACAAATAATGAAGTATTGATTCATAATTTCAATATTATTGAAGAAATACTTATGTAACCTCTAAAGCCTTCAAGGAATTATTCAATTCTAGTTCCAACCGTAAATCGAATGAGTTTAATTTAGTATTAACTCATTAAAATCTATGTTACATCTGAGAAGAATATATACATATATATTTTCATAAAGACTGTAATAAAATTCTTATGTACAAAATATTAATTGTGAAATTTTTTTTAATGGGTAGGTAATACCCGAGAGATATATATAAATTCACAATTAATATGTTACATTCTTCGAATCAGATTAAGCAAATTATCAATTATACTTCCTACTTTCACAATAATATACATTCTTTCATAGAAATCAAAACAACCATACTCATTCAAACCCAATTACATATTCTGATTTTAAAATCTCAGAATTCAATTTGAGATATAACCGGTACCATCACTTTTAGATTCCTACATCTTTCAAAGCTATACTTTGACTTCAAAAGTGTGTTAGAACATCAAATGTATACAAACGATTACAATCTGTGTTCAAACCCTTCAAAAATCTCTGAAGACACTTCAAATAATGAGCAATCGAGATGATGATCCAACCACATATTACCCACAGTTATGTACTTAAAAAGCTCTCGAAACCAAAGTCATAATTCAACACATATATGTGTCAGATATTTTGGCATTTATTAGCAAAAATAACCTTGCAATTCCTTTGCAAAGTAGCAAATTATATCACAGCTCCAGCAACACAACTTCGATTTTTTCATTCGGAGTAGCCTTATCATAATTTTGATATATGTGATTACCCTTTTGTTGTAGTGACCCAAACTTTTCCATGTTTATATATATTAATTGAGATTGATATTTACATGATTAAATGTTTCCAACATGTTAAGCAATCAAACTTGTTAAGACTTGATTAATTGAAATATGTTTCATATAGACAATTGACCACCCAAGTTGACCGGTGATTCACGAACGTTAAAACTTGTAAAAACTATACGATGACATATATATGGTTATATATATCGTTAACATGTTTTTATTATAAGTATGTATCTCATTAGGTATTTTAACAATGAGTTATATACATAAAAATGAGACTATTAATTTAAGAAACTCGAAAACGATATATATAACGATTATCGTTATAACAACGTCTTACTAGGTACATATGAATCATATTAAGATATTGATACACTTGGTTAATTATGTTAAATGATAAGTAAATATATTATTAAGTGTATTAACAATGAAATACATATGTAAAAATAAGACTACTAACTTAATGATTTCGAAACGAGACATATATGTAACGATTATCGTTGTAACGACATTTAACTGTATATACATCATACTAAGATATATTATATATCATAATATCATGATAATATAACAATTTAACATCTCATTTGTTATAATAAACAATGGGTTAACAACATTCAACAAGATCGTTAACCTAAAGGTTTCAAAACAACATTTACATGTAACAACTAACGATGACTTAACGACTCAGTTAAAATGTATATACATGTAGTGTTTTAATATGTATTCATACACTTTTGAAAGACTTCAAGACACTTATCAAACTACTTCTACTTAACAAAAATTCTTACAATTACATCCTCGTTCAGTTTCATCAACAATTCTACTCGTATGCACCCGTATTCGTACTCATACAATACACAGCTTTTAGATGTATGTACTATTGGTATATACACTTCAATGATCAGCTCTTAGCAGCCCATGTGAGTCACCTAACATATGTGGGAACCATCATTTGGCAACTAGCATGAAATATCTCATAAAATTACAAAAATATGAGTAATCATTCATGACTTATTTACATGAAAATAAAATTACATATCCTTTATATCTAATCCATACACCAACGACCAAAAACACCTACAAACACTTTAATTCTTCAATTTTATTCATCTAATTGATCTCTCTCAAGTTCTATCTTCATGTTCTAAGTGTTCTTCATATATTCTACAAGTTCTAGTTACATAAAATCAAGAATACTTTCAAGTTTGCTAGCTCACTTCCAATCTTGTAAGGTGATCATCCAACCTCAAGAAATCTTTGTTTCTTACAGTAGGTTATCATTCTAATACAAGGTAATAATCATATTCAAACTTTTGTTCAATTTCTATAACTATAACAATCTTATTTCAAGTGATGATCTTACTTGAACTTGTTTTCGTGTCATGATTCTGCTTCAAGAACTTCGAGCCATCCAAGGATCCGTTGAAGCTAGATCCATTTTTCTCTTTTCCAGTAGGTTTATCCAAGGAACTTAAGGTAGTAATGATGTTCATAAAATCATTCGATTCATATATATAAAACTATCTTATTCGAAGGTTTAAACTCGTAATCACTAGAACATAGTTTAGTTAATTCTAAACTTGTTCGCAAACAAAAGTTAATCCTTCTAACTTGACTTTTAAAATTAACTAAACACATGTTCTATATCTATATGATATGCTAACTTAATGATTTAAAACCTGGAAACACGAAAAACACCGTAAAACCGGATTTACGCCGTCGTAGTAACACCGCGGGCTGTTTTGGGTTAGTTAATTAAAAACTATGATAAACTTTGATTTAAAAGTTGTAATTCTGAGAAAATGATTTTTATTATGAACATGAAACTATATCCAAAAATTATGGTTAAACTCAAAGTGGAAGTATGTTTTCTAAAATGGTCATCTAGACGTCGTTCTTTCGACTGAAATGACTACCTTTACAAAAACGACTTGTAACTTATTTTTCCGACTATAAACTATACTTTTCTGTTTAGATTCATAAAATAGAGTTCAATATGAAACCATAGCAATTTGATTCACTCAAAACGGATTTAAAATGAAGAAGTTATGGGTAAAACAAGATGAATATGCCCATTTTTATTAAGTCTGGTAATCTAAGAATTAGGGAACAGACACCCTAATTGACGCGAATCCTAAAGATAGATCTATCGGGCCCAACAAGCCCCATCCAAAGTACCGGATGCTTTAGTACTTCGAAATTTATATCATATCCGAAGGGTGTCCCGGAATGATGGGGATATTCTTATATATGCATCTTGTTAATGTCGGTTACCAGGTGTTCACCATATGAATGATTTTTATCTCTATGTATGGGATGTGTATTGAAATATGAAATCTTGTGGTCTATTATTATGATTTGATATATATAGGTTAAACCTATAACTCACCAACATTTTTGTTGACGTTTTAAGCATGTTTATTCTCAGGTGATTATTAAGAGCTTCCGCTGTCGCATACTTAAATAAGGACGAGATTTGGAGTCCATGCTTGTATGATATTTTGTAAAAACTGCATTCAAGAAACTTATTTTGTTGTAACATATTTGTATTGTAAACCATTATGTAATGGTCGTGGGTAAACAGGATATTTTAGATTATCATTATTTGATAATCTACGTAAAGCTTTTTAAACCTTTATTGATGAAATAAAGGTTATGGTTTGTTTTAAAATGAATGCAGTCTTTGAAAAACGTCTCATATAGAGGTCAAAACCTCGCAACGAAATCAATTAATATGGAACGTTTTTAATCAATAAGAACGGGACATTTCAGTTGGTATCCGAGCGTTGGTCTTAGAGAACCAGAATTTTGCATTAGTGTGTCGTATCGAGTTGGTTAGGATGCATTAGTGAGTCTGGACTTCGACCATGTTTACTTGAAAAATGATTGCTTAACAAATTTTGTTGGAAACTATATATTTTTAACATGTGAATATTATGTGATATATTAATCTCTTAACGCGTTTGATATTATGTGATAGATGTCTACCTCTAGAACAAGTCCCATTGACTCACCTAATAATAATGAAGAGTGAAATGTATATTGGAATGATTCGTGGACTGATTCACAAGTTCCCGAAGAGGAACCCGAAGAAGAGTCGGAACCGGAAGAAGAATCGGAACCGGAAGAAGAATCGGAACCGGAGGAAGAAATAGAACCGGTGGGGGAAATAATAAAACGGTTAAGTAAAAGAAAATCCTCAACCAACCGACCAAGGTTAATTATGGTCAATGGTGTTTCCGCCAAGGAAGCAAAATATTGGGAGGATTACCAATTCTCCGATGAATCGGATTCCGACGAGAATTCCGATGATGTTATAGAAATTACCCCAACTGAATTTAAAAAGGCAAAAGAAAATAATAAGGGAAAGGGCATAAAAATAGAGAAATCTAATTCCAACCCCGATGAACTTTATATGTATCGTCAACCCCCGAAGTCCTTAAGTTGTAACAATGACCCGGGAACCTCTAAACCACCAGGTTTTTCTAAACCAATGTGGAAAATTACGGCTCGTATTAGGGGAACATCATATATCCCTAGAAACTTGGCAAAACGAACCAAAACCAAAGAAGAAAAAACAAGCAAGTCGGAATAAGATAGTTGTATTCGTGTGGTGTAATATATGTAATATAGTGTGCTTATGCTTTATGATATATGTAAAAATTGCTTGTATTAATAAGTATTTTTTTTATGAATCTAACTCTTGTCTATTTTACAGTATAAAAACACAAAATGGATAGACAACCCAATATTTTAAGAGACCTACCCGGAGACATGATTGATGAAATCTTGTCTAGAGTCGGTCAGAATTCTTCGGCACAACTATTTAAGGCGAGATCAGTTTGTAAGACATTCGAAGAACGTTCCAAGAATGCCTTGGTTTATAAAAGGCTTTCGTTCGAAAGATGGGGGATATCACATTGGGAAACCCATAAGTTACGATGTGTTTACTTTAACGCATATATTGCAGGGAACCCAAATGCTATTTTACGCAACGGGTTAAGAAATTATTTTGACTCAATATATTCGAATATTGGACTTCGTGATTTAGAAAAAGCGGCTAACATGCAACATAAAGAAGCATGTTATGCTTACGGATTAGTAATGTTCGCTTCTCACCAAAGTGAGAACAAGAACATCGGGCTACAACTATTAAACAAAACGTTTCCACAAGTGACGGAGTCGGTAATTGGGGTAAGAAATGAGGTTTTTAGATTGTTACGGGACTGTTGGACATTACGTAACCCTCGTCCCTTTGACGACGTTACAACACGCTGTCTTATCAACGGCCATAACGGTTATGTTCCACAAGACCAAGGATGGGAAGTAGTCCTAGTAAAACCAGAATGCATGACTTGTTTCTGGACGTATGAATTACGTGTCTTTATTGCCTTTGCTGAACGACTTGTGTACTAGCTAGAATTATCTTCACAACTATCTTGTATCAAAGTTATTGTGTGCTATATTTCATGCTTTATGTAAAATAAGCGGTATTGTAAGTTTGTAAAATATTGTATAAAAGTTTGAACGCGAAATATTATTACAATCAGTTTTTCATATAGAATTGTAGTAGTTGAATTGTATATTAGCTACTAAGTATGAACTTAACGGGTAGGTACTACCCGAATTTAAACTTATAAAACGCTAATATGAAGAAAAAGCTTCTATAAATGAGTTCATATTATGCTACGAAATACTATTAACTACTCTTAATATTCTGTATGATTAACTTGTTCCATTTAACTATTTTGAAGGAAATGGCACCGACTACTCGACACACCGTGAATATGAATGAAGAGGAATTCCGTACTTTTCTAGCTTCAAACATAGCTGCAGTACAGGCTGCGCTACATACCAACAATAACCTTGGATCTAGCAGTACAGGAAATCATGTAGGATGCACCTACAAAGAATTCACTGCCTGCAAACCTTTGGAATTTGATGGAACCGAAGGACCGATCGGATTGAAACGGTAGACCGAGAAGGTCGAATCGGTGTTTGCCATAAGTAAGTGTACTGAAGAGGACAAAGTGAAGTACGCTACGCATACCTTCACAGGTTCTACGTTAACATGGTGGAATACCTATCTAGAGCAAGTGGGACAAGACGATGCGTACGCACTACCGTGGTCAGTATTCAAGCACTTGATGAACGAGAAGTACCGTCCCAGAACCGAGGTCAATAAGCTCAAGATAGAACTTAGAGGGTTACAAACCCAAGGATTTGATATTACCACGTACGAAAGACGATTCACAGAATTGTGCCTATTGTGTCCGGGAGCATTCGAAGATGAGGAAGAGAAGATCGACGCGTTTGTGAAAGGATTACCGGAAAGAATCTAAGAAGATATAAGTTCACACGAGCCCGCCTCCATACAACAGGCATATAGAATGGCTCACAAACTAGTGAACCAGATTGAAGAAAGAATTAAAGAACAGACTGCTGAAGAGGCCAATGTGTGACGGCCCTTCCAAATCCCTTTGGATGAACACGTCATTCGTCGATTTCATTGCGAGGTATTTGACCTCTATATGATACGTTTTGTAAACATTGCATTCTTTTGAAAAGGCACACCATAAATGAATATTTAAATCAAAGGTTTTCGACATCTGATGATTTTTACATATAGACAATCACAGTAAATAAGTTTACAATAATACTTCCATTGACAATGCAGTCAAAATAAGGTACATGGTGAATGCAAGTTTCTTGTATATAGCATGTATGACTTCAAGAACATATCTTGTATCACGTATAAGCAAACAGCGGAAGACTTCTAGAAACCTGAGAATAAACATGCTTAAAAGTGTCAACACAAAGGTTGGTGAGTTCATAGTTTTAGTGATTCGCATAATCTGTATATAAAAGTGGATCACAAGATTTCAGTTGTTTCATCCAGAAACGTTTATCAATAGATTCTACATAACAGAGCACCCTGGTAACTAAACTTAACGTATATATAATTTGTACCCTTTGTATAATCATCTTAATAATACACGCAAACCAACGTGTACGCTTCTCAAATAGCATACGTCCGTTAAAAGGCTAGTGCTCTAGCTCGGACGGGGATATCAAGCCCTATGGATCCATATACTACTACTCGCGCCCACCATTTCTTATAACTGGCAGTTAACAGTTACCAAAGCTAAGGGATTTTCGGTTCAAACTCAGTGTAGAATTTAGTATGTACTTGTATCCATTGCGTTTAAAATAAAGTTCATGTATTCTCAGCCCAAAAATATATATTGCAAAAACAATTAAAAAGGGATCAATGAAACTCACGCATATAAATATTGTATATCGGTTAATAAAGCATTTGCATGTATTCTCAGCCCAAAAATGTAGAGAGTAAAAGGGATCTTATGAAACTCACGCATATAAATATTGTATATCGGTTAATAAAGCATTTGCATGTATTCTCAGCCCAAAAATGTAGAGAGTAAAAGGGATCTTATGAAACTCACGCATATAAATATTGTATATCGGTTAATAAAGCATTTGCATGTATTCTCAGCCCAAAAATGTAGAGAGTAAAAGGGATCTTATGAAACTCACTGTTTAATATTGATATACAATATTGTAGGAAAGCACGTAGACGCATCGGAGATGATAAACATGAGGTTTGATTCACAAAAATACCCTCGAACATTACCCATAATTTCCTTGGCAATAACCCATATTTTCCTTAGCTCTAGCTCGCTCGGAAACTTGTTTTGAAAATTACTTGGACAGCACTCGTCGTAATATTTTATGTACATTATTATTTTTGTATCGCAAAAATAATAATACTAATAATAAAAATAATAAGATTAATAATAATCTTAATAATAATAATAATAATAATAATAATAATAATAATAATAATAATAATAATAAATAATATAATAAATACGGAGTAAAAATAATGAATTGAATCAGAAGCAGAAATCGCGAATTTATAGATGTGGCCAGCAAAAGGGTGCCATGCGATCGCATGGGAAGGTATGACAGCTCACAAACTTTTAACTTTTTGTTTGTCGACATAATTATTTAATATAAATATAAATATAATATATTTAATTTATATAATTAATTATATATTATATTAAATTTACGTGCATAGTTAACTTGTAATTTTTGTTCCGATAAGTCGTACATCGTCACTCGACTTATGTCCCGGTTCCGGTTTTTCGAACGTCCTTACGTACGCTTAGAAAACTAGCAATTTTCGTTACATGACGTGTACCTTTATCAAAAATTAAATTTAATCATTGATAACTATGTCACTCTAAGTGTAGCTTTAATCAATTAAGTGTTTTGGTTATTTACTTCTATAAATCATCGTCTCGCAGTATATACATATACATATATATATATTTTATTTATTTATTTTGAAATAGTGTTTACTGTAGCAATTCACTGTAGCAAAGTCAATTTCACTGTAGCAAATAGTGATTTTCGAAAACACTGTAGCATTTTTGGGTACTGTAGCAATTTGAAAATACTGTAGCAAATTAGTGTTTTACTGGTTCATCTTAAATGCTTTAGTTAACTTATCTAAATATCAATTGAATCAATAAACGAATGTTACTATCGTTTACTAAATAACTTGAAATTATATATATGTATATATCTTTTTAATATATAAATCAGTTTTTAAATACACCTTGAAAGTTATCTATAAATAAATTTTAATAATAAATATTTCAACTTATCATATATATTCAAATAGATATTTAAACCAATAAGTTTAATGTACGGTATCAAACAATTAATACATTGTTACCTTTTCAAGTTATAGTATATATGTATCTATTTACATATAATTGTTCGCGAATCGTCGAAAACAACCGAAGGGTATTTAAATATATAAAAGTAGTTCAAAAATTTTGAGATTCAGTTTTACAGACTTTGCTTATCATGTCGAAAATGTTAATCATACAAAAATTAAGTTTAAATTTGGTCAGAAATTTTCGGGTCATCACACAATGTGAAGCAAGTCAAAAGAAAGTGGGAGGAAAACGGTGATAAGAATCACCAATACAACAACAACAGCAATTACAACAATAATCGCAACAATTATCCCAACAATCGCAACATCAATCGCAACTACAACAAACGGCCCAACAGCAACAACAACAACAACAACAACAACAACAGCAACTGCAACAATCATCCCAACAACAATAATAACCGCAACAACAACAACAATCAGAAGCAGCTATGCCAAAGGTGTGAAAAGTATCACTCGGGGTTCTGCACCAAATTTGCAACAAGTGTAAAAGAAATGGTCATAGCGCGGCGAAGTGTGAGGTCTACGGACCAGGGGTTAATAGAACGAAAGGAACAAATGGTGTCGGAACGAGTAATGGCAGAGCAAGTAGTGTCGGAGCAAGTTATGCCAATGTAGTTTGTTATAAATGTGGAAAACCGGGCCACATTATTAGAAATTGCCCGAACCAGGAGAACACGAATGGACAAGGCCGCGGAAGAGTTTTCAATATTAATACGGCAGAGGCACGGGAAGACCCGGAGTTTGTTACGGGTACGTTTCTTATTGACAATAAATCTGCTTACGTTTTATTTGATTCGGGTGCGGATAGAAGCTATATGAGTAGAGATTTTTATGCTAAATTAAGTTGTCCATTGACGCCTTTGGATAGTAAATTTTTACTCGAATTAGCAAATGGTAAATTAATTTCAGCAGATAATATATGTCGGAATCGAGAAATTAAACTGGTTAGCGAAACATTTAAGATTGACTTGATACCAGTAGAGTTAGGGAGTTTTGATGTGATAATCGGTATGGACTGGTTGAAAGAAGTGAAAGCAGAGATTGTTTGTTACAAAAATGCAATTCGCATTATACGAGAAAAAGGAAAACCCTTAATGGTGTACGGAGAAAAGGGCAACACGAAGCTACATCTTATTAGTAAATTGAAGGCACAAAAACTAATAAGAAAAGGTTGCTATGCTGTTCTAACACACGTCGAGAAAGTACAAACTGAAGAAAAGAGCATCAATGATGTTCCCGTCGCAAAAGAATTTCTCGATGTATTTCCGAAAGAATTACCGGGATTACCCCCACATCGATCCGTTGAATTTCAAATAGATCTTGTACCAGGAGCTGCACCAATAGCTCGTGCTCCTTACAGACTCGCACCCAGCGAGATGAAAGAACTGCAAAGCCAATTACAAGAACTTTTAGAGCGTGGTTTCATTCGACCAAGCACATCACCGTGGGGAGCTCCTGTTTTGTTTGTCAAGAAGAAAGATGGTACATTCAGGTTGTGTATCGACTACCGAGAGTTGAACAAACTTACCATCAAGAACCGCTACCCACTACCGAGAATCGACGACTTATTTGATCAACTACAAGGCTCGTCTTTTTATTCAAAGATTGACTTACGTTCCGGGTATCATCAAATGCGGGTGAAAGAAGATGATATTCCAAAGACTGCTTTCAGAACACGTTACGGTCATTACGAGTTTATGGTCATGCCGTTTGGTTTACCTAATGCACCAGCTGTGTTCATGGACCTTATGAACCGAGTGCGTGGACCATACCTTGACAAGTTTGTCATTGTTTTCATTGATGACATACTTATTTACTCAAAGAATGACCAAGAACACGGTGAACATTTGAGAAAGGTGTTAGAAGTATTGAGGAAGGAAGAATTGTACGCTAAGTTTTCAAAGTGTGCATTTTGGTTGGAAGAAGTTCAATTCCTCGGTCACATAGTGAACAAAGAAGGTATTAAGGTGGATCCAGCAAAGATAGAAACTGTTGAAAAATGGGAAACCCCGAAAACTCCGAAACACATACGCCAGTTTTTAGGACTAGCTGGTTACTATAGAAGGTTCATCCAAGACTTTTCCAGAATAGCAAAACCCTTGACTGCATTAACGCATAAAGGGAAGAAATTTGAATGGAAGGATGAACAAGAGAAAGCGTTTCAGTTATTGAAGAAAAAGCTAACTACGGCACCTATATTGTCATTGCCTGAAGGGAATGATGATTTTGTGATTTATTGTGACGCATCAAAGCAAGGTCTCGGTTGTGTATTAATGAAACGAACGAAGGTGATTGCTTATGCGTCTAGACAATTGAAGATTCACGAGCAAAATTATACGACGCATGATTTGGAATTAGGCGCGGTTGTTTTTGCATTAAAGACTTGGAGGCACTACTTATATGGGGTCAAAAGTATTATATATACCGACCACAAAAGTCTTCAACACATATTTAATCAGAAACAACTGAATATGAGGCAGCGTAGGTGGATTGAATTGTTGAATGATTACGACTTTGAGATTCGTTACCACCCGGGGAAGGCAAATGTGGTAGCCGATGCCTTGAGCAGGAAGGACAGAGAACCCATTCGAGTAAAATCTATGAATATAATGATTCATAATAACCTTACTACTCAAATAAAGGAGGCACAACAAGGAGTTTTAAAAGAGGGAAATTTAAAGGATGAAATACCCAAAGGATCGGAGAAGCATCTTAATATTCGGGAAGACGGAACCCGGTATACGGCTGAAAGGATTTGGGTACCAAAATTTGGAGATATGAGAGAAATGGTACTTAGAGAAGCTCATAAAACCAGATACTCAATACATCCTGGAACGGGGAAGATGTACAAGGATCTCAAGAAACATTTTTGGTGGCCGGGTATGAAAGCCGATGTTGCTAAATACGTAGGAGAATGTTTGACGTGTTCTAAGGTCAAAGCTGAGCATCAGAAACCATCAGGTCTACTTCAACAACCCGAAATCCCGAAATGGAAATGGGAAAACATTACCATGGATTTCATCACTAAATTGCCAAGGACTGCAAGTGGTTTTGATACTATTTGGGTAATAGTTGACCGTCTCACCAAATCAGCACACTTCCTGCCAATAAGAGAAGATGACAAGATGGAGAAGTTAGCACGACTGTATTTGAAGGAAGTCGTCTCCAGACATGGAATACCAATCTCTATTATCTCTGATAGGGATGGCAGATTTATTTCAAGATTCTGGCAGACATTACAGCAAAGCATTAGGAACTCGTCTAGACATGAGTACTGCCTATCATCCACAAACTGATGGGCAGAGCGAAAGGACGATACACACGCTTGAAGACATGCTACGAGCATGTGCTATTGATTTCGGAAACAGTTGGGATCGACATCTACCGTTAGCAGAATTTTCCTACAACAACAGCTACCATTCAAGCATTGAGATGGCGCCGTTTGAAGCACTTTATGGTAGAAAGTGCAGGTCTCCGATTTGTTGGAGTGAAGTGGGGGATAGACAAATTACGGGTCCGGAGATTATACAAGAAACTACCGAGAAGATCATCCAAATTCAACAACGGTTGAAAACCGCCCAAAGTCGACAAAAGAGCTACGCTGACATTAAAAGAAAAGATATAGAATTTGAAATTGGAGAGATGGTCATGCTTAAAGTAGCACCTTGGAAAGGCGTTGTTCGATTTGGTAAACGAGCGAAATTAAATCCAGGGTATATTGGACCATTCAAGATTATTGATCGTGTCGGACCAGTAGCTTACCGACTTGAGTTACCTCAATAACTCGCGGCTGTACATAACACTTTCCATGTCTCGAATTTGAAGAAATGTTTTGCTAAAGAAGATCTCACTATTCCGTTAGATGAAATCCAAATCAACGAAAAACTTCAATTCATCGAAGAACCCGTCGAAATAATGGATCGTGAGGTTAAAAGACTTAAGCAAAACAAGATACCAATTGTTAAGGTTCGATGGAATGCTCGTAGAGGACCCGAGTTCACCTGGGAGTGTGAAGATCAGATGAAGAAGAAATACCCGCATCTATTTCCAGAAGATTCGTCAACACCTTCAACAGCTTAAAATTTTGGGACGAAATTTATTTAACGGGTAGGTACTGTAGTGACCCGAACTTTTCCATGTTTATATATATTAATTGAGATTGATATTTACATGATTAAATGTTTCCAACATGTTAAGCAATCAAACTTTTTAAGACTTGATTAATTGAAATATGTTTCATATAGACAATTGACCACCCAAGTTGACCGGTGATTCACGAACGTTAAAACTTGTAAAAACTATACGATGACATATATATGGTTATATATATCGTTAACATGTTTTTATTATAAGTATGTATCTCATTAGGTATTTTAACAATGAGTTATATACATAAAAATGAGACTATTAATTTAAAAAACTCGAAAACGATATATATAACAATTATCGTTATAACAACGTCTTACTAGGTACATATGAATCATATTAAGATATTGATACACTTGGTTAATTATGTTAAATGATAAGTAAATATATTATTAAGTGTATTAACAATGAAATACATATGTAAAAATAAGACTACTAACTTAATGATTTCGAAACGAGACATATATGTAACGATTATCGTTGTAACGATATTTAACTGTATATACATCATACTAAGATATATTATATATCATAATATCATGATAATATAACAATTTAACATCTCATTTGTTATAATAAACAATGGGTTAACAACATTCAACAAGATCGTTAACCTAAAGGTTTCAAAACAACATTTACATGTAACGACTAACGATGACTTAACGACTCAGTTAAAATGTATATACATGTAGTGTTTTAATATGTATTCATACACTTTTGAAAGACTTCAAGACACTTATCAAACTACTTCTACTTAACAAAAATGCTTACAATTACATCCTCGTTCAGTTTCATCAACAATTCTACTCGTATGCACCCGTATTCGTACTCGTACAATACACAACTTTTAGATGTATGTACTATTGGTATATACACTTCAATGATCAGCTCTTAGCAGCCCATGTGAGTCACCTAACACATGTGGGAACCATCATTTGGCAACTAGCATGAAATATCTCATAAAATTACAAAAATATGAGTAATCATTCATGACTTATTTACATGAAAACAAAATTACATATCCTTTATATCTAATCCATACACCAACGACCAAAAACACCTACAAACACTTTCATTCTTCAATTTTCTTCATCTAATTGATCTCTCTCAAGTTCTATCTTCATGTTCTAAGTGTTCTTCATATATTCTACAAGTTCTAGTTACATAAAATCAAGAATACTTTCAAGTTTGCTAGCTCACTTCCAATCTTGTAAGGTGATCATCCAACGTCAAGAAATCTTTGTTTCTTACAGTAGGTTATCATTCTAATACAAGGTAATAATCATATTCAAACTTTGGTTCAATTTCTATAACTATAACAATCTTATTTCAAGTGATGATCTTACTTGAACTTGTTTTCGTGTCATGATTCTGCTTCAAGAACTTCGAGCCATCCAAGGATCCGTTGAAGCTAGATCCATTTTTCTCTTTTCCAGTAGGTTTATCCAAGGAACTTAAGGTAGTAATGATGTTCATAACATCATTCGATTCATATATATAAAACTATCTTATTCGAAGGTTTAAACTCGTAATCACTAGAACATAGTTTAGTTAATTCTAAACTTGTTCGCAAACAAAAGTTAATCCTTCTAACTTGACTTTTAAAATTAACTAAACACATGTTCTATATCTATATGATATGCTAACTTAATGATTTAAAATCTGGAAACACGAAAAACACCGTAAAACCGGATTTACGCCGTCGTAGTAACACCGCGGGCTGTTTTGGGTTAGTTAATTAAAAACTATGATAAACTTTGATTTAAAAGTTGTAATTCTGAGAAAATGATTTTTATTATGAACATGAAACTATATCCAAAAATTATGGTTAAACTCAAAGTGGAAGTATGTTTTCTAAAATGGTCATATAGACGTCGTTCTTTCGACTGAAATGACTACCTTTACAAAAACGACTTGTAACTTATTTTTCCGACTATAAACCTTTACTTTTCTGTTTAGATTCATAAAATAGAGTTCAATATGAAACCATAGCAATTTGATTCACTCAAAACGGATTTAAAATGAAGAAGTTATGGGTAAAACAAGATTGGATAATTTTTCTCATTTTAGCTACGTGAAAATTGGTAACAAATCTATTCCAACCATAACTTAATCAACTTGTATTGTATATTATGTAATCTTGAGATACCATAAACACGTATACAATGTTTCGACCTATCATGTCGACACATCTATATATATTTCGGAACAACCATAGACACTCTATATGTGAATGTTGGAGTTAGCTATACAGGGTTGAGGTTGATTCCAAAATATATATAGTTTGAGTTGTGATCAATACTGAGATACATATACACTGGGTCGTGGATTGATTCAAGATAATATTTATCGATTTATTTCTGTACATCTAACTGTGGACAACTAGTTATAGGTTACTAACGAGGACAGCTGACTTAATAAACTTAAAACATCAAAATATATTAAAAGTGTTGTAAATATATTTTGAACATACTTTAATATATATGTATATATTGTTATAGGTTCGTGAATCAACAGTGGCCAAGTCTTACTTCCCGACGAAGTAAAAATCTGTGAAAGTGAGTTATAGTCCCACTTTTAAAATCTAATATTTTTGGGATGAGAATACATGCAGGTTTTATAAATGATTTACAAAATAGACACAAGTACGTGAAACTACATTCTATGGTTGAATTATCGAAATCGAATATGCCCCTTTTTATTAAGTCTGGTAATCTAAGAATTAGGGAACAGACACCCTAATTGACGCGAATCCTAAAGATAGATCTATCGGGCCCAACAGGCCCCATCCAAAGTATCGGATGCTTTAGTACTTCGAAATTTATATCATATCCGAAGGGTGTCCCGGAATGATGGGGATATTCTTATATATGCATCTTGTTAATGTCGGTTACCAGGTGTTCACCATATGAATGATTTTTATCTCTATGTATGGGATGTGTATTGAAATATGAAATCTTGTGGTCTATTATTATGATTTGATATATATAGGTTAAACCTATAACTCACCAACATTTTTGTTGACGTTTTAAGCATGTTTATTCTCAGGTGATTATTAAGAGCTTCCGCTATCGCATACTTAAATAAGGACGAGATTTGGAGTCCATGCTTGTATGATATTGTGTAAAAACTGCATTCAAGGAAACTTATTTTGTTGTAACATATTTGTATTGTAAACCATTATGTAATGGTCGTGTGTAAACAGGATATTTTAGATTATCATTATTTGATAATCTACGTAAAGCTTTTTAAACCTTTATTGATGAAACAAAGGTTATGGTTTGTTTTAAAATGAATGCAGTCTTTGAAAAACGCCTCATATAGAGGTCAAAACCTCGCAACGAAATCAATTAATATGGAACGTTTTTAATCAATAAGAACGGGACATTTCATTTGTTACCGGAGAACCTTTCATATTCCACTACATTAGCAATAAACTTACCAACAACTTCACTGATCTTGGGCATTCCGAAGAATCATTATATTTATCAAAACCTCATCATTTACTCATCTGCCTCTTGTAACGAGAATTGCCATATGAATCATTGGGAATTAGAAATCAGTATTTTGAAATCTCACAGCATGTTGACGCCAACAGTTATACATAACGTCTATTTCCAAGGCTTACATACTTCGAATGTGAAGTTTCTGAAAAACACTGTGAACCGCGAACTAGTTCTCGAAATGCTGATGAAGTAACAAAAACTTTAAAATGACCTTAGCAGTAAAAATTTTGATGATAAAGATTAGTGTATTAGCAAAGCTCAGAAATAAAGAAGTTTTGGAACTGGAAAACGGATTGAGCAAAGTATGAAGGAGGCTGTGGACAAATCACAAAGACTGAACCTGCCTTCAAAGAATCCAAATGATTCAGTGTCTGCTGAAGTCATTAATGAATACCTTGCTCCTGACACTAAACCCTTACAGACAACATACTTCATCATCCTCTGATATTAGAAATTCTAAGATATCATCGTATCTTTCATTATAAATATCCTCCATATTTCTAAAGATATTTCCATAACTATTCTTATCTGGAATCATTTATCTCTTTGCGCTATCTGTATTACATCAAAAAGGAAACTGTTTAGTTCTTATACTCTGTAAACCTTTGAGTTTAAAATATGAATATTTTTGAAGTAGTGTTGGAAACTGAAGCATGAGTTAGTATAATATAATGACACTTGATCAACGTGATTATATTACAGTAATTCATGCTGAGTTTCTAAATGGAACGTGATGATTCACAGATCATAACATCATCATGTGCCATGTTATACGACTCTTGTATTCTATTTAACCTCTAAAATATCAAGAAAATATTTCTTGATGATTCGGCTTTTTCTGAGGTATTCTGGTAATTTGACAAGTCAAGATCGTGCCATTACAATTTTCTTCCTAGAACATTAACAATGTTCATTTCAAAATTCATATATGCAAATTCTGGACCATTACAAGCGGTGCTTAATCGCAAGAAGAAGAAACGAAAGGACAAAACTACGAAATAGAAATTGGGGTATAAATTGCAGCAAATAAAAGAGAGCATTAACTGTGGATGACAATGATTATAGAAGATAGAAACAGAGACTTCGAAATATAAGGGAAGATATAAAGCCCAACGACAAACCAAAAGTTATAAACCATATATATCGATGCATATAGCAATATAAAGACACGGGAGAACTAGAAACACTATAAACCCAAGAGTATAGTAAAAGTAAATAGATTCTTCCAGCGGTAGATGAAAAAGAAGAATGACCGATATGAAAGTTAGAAGTATATCGAGAATCAGAACTGGATGGAGCATATTGATGAATACTTTAAAATATGAGTTGAGGGGGAAAGAATAGAAGGTGATGAAACATGACTAGGAACTTAGAAATCAACAGATTTAACTCACACAATGATGGAATAAGTGAATCAAACCCTCTAGTGAATAGGTTAAGCTTTTTAGGATTAATTTAGTCATACCACAACTAAATCAATTGTGATTAGATCAACACTTAGAGCTATTATTCACCACCTGGGTGATTTGGGTTGAGAGAGAATCGGAAGAGCTCACCAGATCTGAGTGTGTGTGACAAATGAGAGGCTTAACCTAAAATGAAGAACATAAGACTTTATATACCCCTGCTATTGACTCACCCATACGATTCATCCATCACACATATGAGTTGGCTTCATCAGCCGTACGGGTGATCACTCACTCGTGTCTTCTCATTTAGGTTGTAATTGTGACTTAGCTCAGCATCAACCGTGCGTATGAGCCTGTCATCCGTACGAGTGAGGCTTCACTCGGACGTCTGACTAAGTCTAACATAGTCAAACATCCAAATCTCGTTCCTGCAGTTCCTGTAACCACATACAAACACGGATAGGATAATAACGAACGATCATGGTGGCCTGTAAACTGTTGTACCTGCAATGGACGTGGGTAGATGTCTAGGGACTTGCATAAAATGCATCAACAGAAGGTGTGAGTTGTAAGAAAACGAAGGAGGTGAATTTATAAGAAAATCTCCGACAGAACAATTAGAATGGACGATCGCATTTAAAGCGGATCCTAATTCCCTTTGTTACCGGAGAATCAAATCTTATTACAAAGATTTTCTTCAAATCCCTTGAAATCTGGAAATCAATCATATCTACGTCAAATGATAAGATGAATCTACACTTACTCATTTCACTCTTCTATGTTAGCTTTATTCGTACTCTTCATATAAATGGATTGTTTATCCAAATTATTCGCTGATGATAAAACTCTAATTTTCAGCCTGTATGCATCATGAAAACATACTTATTATCATTCACGACCTTTCCACTCAAATTTCGGGATGAAATTTCTTTAACGGGTAGGTACTGTGACAACCCGAAAATTTCCAACCAAATTTAAACTTTATCTTTATATTATTCCAACACGATAAGCAAAGTTTGTTAAGTTAAATCTCAAGAATTTTAAATTGTGTTCATACATTCATTATAACCTCGACCAAATTCCAACGATTCACGAACCGTTATATATAAATAAATATGTATATATATATATGTATATATATTATAACTTGAGAATATTAATAAAGTATTAAACGTATAATACTTTACATGAACGTATTTGTTTCAATATGTTTATCGATGGAATTAGAAGATAATATCAAATGATTAATTTATCAGATACATTGTGATATGATTACGGGTCTATGTTATGAGGTCCACTGTGATTTAAGAAATCTATTTTTTTTACAACATTCGAAAAATGGTAAAGTGATTTATAAGTAAGAACGTGAAGTGTAACTAACTTAGATGTTGGATATCGACAAGTAAGTAACTCGACATTTTTCATTAAGATGATTTCATACGTTTATTTAACCTTTGAACTTTATCCCATGCTTCACCAACAGACTGTAATTTTAAAACTTGAAACCTATTATGAATATATATGATTTTACTTTTCTAAAACGTTTTATGATATAACGATTTCTATTATTTCTAAAACCTTTAAACACTGTACCCTGGACTCCATGCGATCGCATGGAGTTTGGCCTTTGGTGCCATGCGATCGCATGGAGGGTAAAATCTGGCCAGAAGCATATTGCTCAGTCGCCTGTTCTTCAACACAAACACACACACATTTACACGAACCAACCCCAAAATCGTCTCTAAAATTCGCCATTTTTCACCGTAATTCATCATTTTTCTTGCTCCAATCATGCCTAGATTCTCATTCTTCAGCAAAATGGTAAAAATTACACCCCTAAACTCATAAATTTGCTAGTTTTTGTGATAAATTCCAATTTTTTACCTAATGCAATTTTGTTAATTTCTAGTGTAATTAGTGTTAAATTGTTAGTATTTTATGCATGTATAACCTAGATTGATGCTATTTAACATGATTTGAAGCCAAAAACTTCAAAATTTTTAGAAATCTAGGGTTTGTGTTCTTGAGCAATTTGGGACTTTTTGATATAAACAGGTTATGGCCGATTTTCGTCATGAATTATTGCTAAATTGAGTAGTGTAACATGTTTAAGTAGTTAAATGATCCAAACATTGATCCTAAACATGATTTTTGGAGATTAAAGTGAAATTTTTAAGTCCAAAATTCATGAACTTGATTAATTTGATGTAATTGCCATTTGAGACTTGTTTAATTATTAGTAATGACTATTTTGACATGTTATTTGAGTTAAAAGCTTATGAACTTTGTATACATTTTCATATGTGCTTATTTGAAAAGTGTAGAATTGTAAAAAATTGTGAAAATGTGTATAAGTTTAATTTTGATTTAACATGTTATAGTGATTGTTTTAAGTTGTTATTTTGCTAACACTAATGCATATTTGGATGCACAAATTTTGTGTTTAATGTGTTTTGCAGAAAGCCAATACTGGAGGTTCAGGAGCATCATCATCTAGATGACCAGCACCAGCACCAGAACCAGAACCAGAAATGCAACACGAACAACAACCACAACAGGAACAACAACAACAGCCTGATCAGCACGTACCTTATTATGATCCGGTATAGTTTGTTGATGAATTCATAGTATTCCCAATGAGGCCTCCAGTAGAATTTCCAACAATTCCTGAGCACACTCTGCATCCTAATCTGAGATTTGATAGGAGATGGAGAGATTACGAGACATATCAAAGGAACAAATTCAAATTGGTAACAAAAAATGTCGAGGTGCCAAGGGTAATCGATTGGGCCCCTTTGAAAACGGTCCATCTAGCTGACCGTGTTAGACAGCTTTTGGTACAAAGGTATGGAAGTTCTTCTTTTACAGATTGGAAACGTCTTTTCACCATTCGTAGACCTATTTATAAGGAATGGTGTGTTGAGTTGATGAGTACTGTATCACTTGATACAAATATAGTTAGAATAGATGATAGAAGATTTCTTAGGTTTATCCTTGGTGGTAGGATGTACAGAATGTCCATGCTGGACATGGCCAGGGCCTTACAGATATATACTCCTGGTGAGTTGCTATTACCCGATTGTACAAATTTGATTCATTATGGTGAAAGGGTAGATAGTAACTTTGATGCTGACGCCATTTGGAGGCGTATGTCACATTTTGATGTTTTTACACGAGCAGGAGGACACTCCTATACACATATTGACAGAGCCGAGCTTCGTATTATTCATAGATTTTTAGCTAACTCGATTACACAGAGAGGTCACAATAAAGAAAAAATTACCTTACATGATTTATTCTACCTAAAGTGTATTCGGGATCCTAGAAGCTTTGTCAATATCCCTTACTGTGTTGCTTTTTATTTATCTAAAATGGTAGAGGGAATGCAGGACGGGAGTATAATAGGAGGAGGTATTTTTGTTACTCTCATTGGAGAGTATTTAGGTGTTGATAGGAACCAAGGGGGTCCATTACAGCTTTGTAGAGAACAGGTTGATCCCTTAGGATTGAAAGTTTATGTGGGTGCTAAGGTATTGAAAAGTAGACGTAACCAGGCAGTACCCTATGAGGGATCTCATCCTCAGGTAGAGAGAGGCTCAGACTAGGAAATTGAGGAGGCGGAAGACATTAGGGATGTCTTTCGAGATGCTATTCTTGACGTCCACGTTCGTATAGATGAGGAAGCAATGACGAACTCGGCCAGACATTGTATGTATGAGCAGTGGAACTCCGAGCGAGTATACGAGGATTATAGGCGACGCCAACACGATAGCTGGGTAGTTCCTCAGCACCAAATCATGAGCCAGCTATCATATCAGGTACCAAATAACTATGTACCTACTCGACCTGCTCATTTTTCGCCACACAGCCCCGATATCCGACCACCCTTTAACCGGTATGACTATAACCAAGCCTATCAGAACACCTATAACCAACAATGGAACCCATATGATGAGATGAACTGGAACCCCTATCTAGACTGATTTGGTTCCATTTGGTTATTTATATGATTTTTATGTTTTTATCTTTTTAATTATTCATGTTTAAACTTATGTTATTGAATATACTTATGTAATCATTATCATTTTTATTATTATTGTGTACTAATATTTCACATTTAGGATTTGAAAGTGGGATATTAAGTCCCATTTCAAATTGCCATGCATGTTTATATTTGTATGTATGTATATTGTAAATTGTACAAAACAGGGTAAAATAGCGCATTTTCAAAGACTGGCATTAAGTTCAGCAAAAGCTACTAATTTTGACGACAAGATGACAAATAAATGTGATGTAACAACAGACTGAATGAACAAATGATATGCACCATTTATCATTCAGCAAACAAACGCCAATATGTTTGGAAACTTTGGTAAAATTTAATCATTTTTCTACGCTAATCACCCTCAATAATTTAAATTGTTACTGATTTCTTGCAAATGAGGGCATTGCAAGATCTTAAGTGTGGGAAGGGGTTAAATTCTTTTGGATTTTTAAATTTTTTTACTTTAAACACTTGGTTACCATTAGAAATACTAGTAAAGTAGTAGTTGTATTAGAATCTAGTGCTCTCTGATAATAAAGAACAGCCCTAGTCTTATATACTGACTACCCAATTCTAGTAAAATTTTTCAAATTTTTCAATTAAATGAACTCAAAATCATGTTTATACATATTTATGAACGATAAAACTAGGTGTTAACACCGAAATTATTGTTACCTCGGAAAGGACATAAATTGAGAAACAAATCAAAATGTTAAAATTCATTTAAAATGGAATAGAGGACAATAAAAAGGAAAATAAAAGCCAAGTGTGGGAAAAATTACCAAGTTATCTTAAACATATGTCACATATTTCTGTAACAAATAATTGAAGATACTTTTGCTTTGGACTAAACTAAACTGTTTTACCCGATGAAAGAAAAGAAGAGATGGATCTACACGATGAATCAATTCCATCGTTAAAAGGAAGTAAAGTCTTTCGAAAAAGAAACGCGCTTCTTGATTTAGGTCATGAAGTTGTCGTCCAGACCAGCTGTAGGTTGATGAAAAATCTAGAAAAGTCATCTCTAAAATCAGCAGGAAATCCATGGACCTCAGCATAAAACAGGGTCGCCAAGTGGTCAGATTTATCCTAACCATGAGAAGGATTTATCTCGTACAATGGGGGGCACCGTGTAAATTAGCTTGATAAGACTAATAAATCAGATCCCCAGAAAGGATAATCTCCTTTAAAGATCAAATATCAGCTTTTAAGACTGATATTACTCAATCCTAGAGATTGACCTTAAAGATTGAGAATTACAAACTCATGGAATCTAATGATATCTAAACTCGAGCTTGAACGAGAAAATATTTTGATAAAATTACAAACCGATTTGTTTTCTGAAAACCCATTTTCAATGCGTTCATTACCATTAAACGTAAAATCCTAGGAATTCATCTGGAATTCATTAGGTCATCTGAACCAAATCGAGTGTCAACCGTAAGAACGGTGGTTGCATAGCATGGTCAAAGACAGGACCTTGTGCCAGATCGAAAAATCATAAGGGTGAGCTTTACTATTGCTCCTACCAAGGATAGTAATTGCGTCTGACACGTTATAGACCATAATTAAAAGCATGTCAGGGGACATTGCCTTAACAGTTGCTTGTTCAACGCTTTCCTTTACAACCGGATGGTAGTTTATCAAAAGGTAATATACGGAGCAAGTAAACTGGACGTGTTGCTTTCCCAATACAAGGTTAGCAAGTGGGTGACACAAAACCACAAGTTTTGAGCTAAAATTTTCAAATCTGAAACCCACCAAACCCACAAAAATATTTTGCAAACACCGGTGAAGGGTTATTCTGGAAAACTTATCTAGGGTAAAAGCTAGATTGAATTTTCAAAAAGATCAAATGTTTTCATAAAGATCCAATTTCTTAAAGGATCTAAATTTTTATAGTCATGTGGGACTGTAAACCACAACGTTACTACCATTGTTTATACCGTTGTATTGAAATCACTGATGTACAAAGTGTGAAGAATAAAGAAGTGATTCTAGTATTTCAAGACGATATTGCTTGAGGACAAGCAATGCTCAAATGTGGGAATATTTGATAATGCTAAAAACGAACATATATTTCATAGCATTATTCCTCAAGAAAGACAAGCTTTTAGTTGCAATTGTTCTATTTACAAGTAATATTCGTTTAAATAATAAAAGGTGAAGACAAAAGACAGATTCGACGAATTGAAGACGCAAACGACCAAAAAGCTCAAAAGTACAAAATACAATCAATAAGGTTCCAATTATTGATAAGAAACGTCTCAAAATTACAAGAGTACAAGATTCAAAACGCAAAGTACAAGATATTAAATTGTACGCAAGGACGTTCGAAAATCCGGAACCGGGACCAGAGTCAACTCTCAACGCTCGACGCAACGGACTAAAAATTTCAAGTCAACTATGCACATGAATATAATATAATATATAATTAATTCTTAAAATTAATATATATATTATATTATATTTAAAAACCGTCGGCATAAAAAAACAAAGACTTTTGAGTCTCCCCAGCTGGCCATGCGATCGCATGGCCTTGAAGGGTAAAGCTCATGCAATCGCATGAGCATCTTTTCCAGATCACAGGCCTATAAAAATTGAGCTTTGGTGTAACACAAAACAGATCTTTTTCTTCTTCACTCAAACGTAGTATATGTATATATAATTTATATTTTAATTTTAATTTTAATTTTAAATCCTAATAATAAGGGTGTGTTAGCGAATGTTGTAAGGGTGTAAGTCAAAATTCTGTCCGGGTAACGCTACGCTATTTTTAATCATTGTAAGTTATGTTCAACCTTTTTAATTTAATGTCTCGTAGCTAAGTTATTATTATGCTTATTTAATCCGAAGTAATCATGATGTTGGGCTAAAAATATTAAAATTGGGTAATTGGGCTTTGTACCATAATTGGGGTTTGGACAAAAGAACGACACTTGTGGAAATTAGACTATGGGCTATTAATGGGCTTTATATTTGTTTAACTAAATGATAGTTTGTTAATTTTAATATAAAGATTTACAATTGGACGGCCCTATAAATAACCATATACACTCAATCGGACACGATGGGCGGGATATTTATATGTACGAATAATCGTTCATTTAACCGGACACTGGAATGGATTAATAGCCACTAGAATTATTAAAACAGGGGTGAAATTATGTACAAGGACACTTGGCATAATTGATAACAAAGTATTAAAACCTTGGGTTACATTCAGTCGACATCCTGGTGTAATTATTAAACAAAGTATTAAAATCTTGTTACAGTTTAAGTCCCCAATTAGTTGGAATATTTAACTTCGGGTGTAAGGATAATTTGACGAGGACACTCGCACTTTATATTTATGGCTGATGGACTGTTATGGACAAAAACCAGACGGACATATTAAATAATCCAGGACAAAGGACAATTAACCCATGGGCATAAAACTAAAATCAACACGTCAAAGATCATGATTACGGAATTTTAAATAAGCATAATTCTTTTATTTCATATTTAATTTCCTTTATTTTATATTTAATTGCACTTCTAATTATAGCACTTTTATTTATTGTTATTGTATTTAATTGCACTTTTAATTATCGTACTTTTTAATTATCGCAAGTTTATTTTATCGCACTTTTATTTATCGCAATTTCATTATCATTATTTACTTTACGCTTTAAATTAAGTCTTTTATTTATTCAATATTTTACATTTTGTTTTAACTGCGACTAAAGTTTTTAAAATCGACAAACCGGTCATTAAACGGTAAAAATCCCCCTTTATAATAATAATATTACTTATATATATATTTGTATTTTTATAAAATAAAACTAATATAGCGTTAAGCTTTGTTTAAAAGATTTTCCCTGTGGAACGAACCGGACTTACTAAAAACTACACTACTATACGATTAGGTACACTGCCTATAAGTGTTGTAGCAAGGTTTAAGTATATCCATTCTCTAAATAAATAAATATCTTGTGTAAAATTGTATCATATTTAATAGTATTTCCTTGTAAAATTTAATAGTATTTTATACCCCTTAGCTTTAACATCAGTAATCTACAGGTTTCTGATTTAACACCGGATACTTTCTTTAAAGGTGCTGCAGATGCTGCTTCTTTGTAGTGACCCGAACTTTTCCATGTTTTAATATATTAAATGAAATTGATATTTACATGATTAAATGTTTCCAACATGTTAAGCAATCAAACTTGGTAAGACTTGATTAATTGAAATAGGTTTCATATAGACAATTGACCACCCAAGTTGACCGGTGATTCACGAATGTTAAAACTTGTAAAAACTATATGATGAAATATATATGGATATATTTATATAGTTAACATGATATTATGATAAGTAAACATATCATTAAGTATATTAACAATGAACTACATATGTAAAAGCAAGACTACTAACTTAATGATTTTGAAACGAGACATATATGTAACGATTATCGTTGTAACGACAATTAATGTATATATATCATATTAAGAGATATTCATACATCATAATATCATGATAATATAATAATTTAAAATCTCATTTGATATTATAAACATTAGGTTAACAACATTTAACAAGATCGTTAACCTAAAGGTTTCAAAACAACACTTACATGTAACGACTAACGATGACTTAACGACTCAGTTAAAATGTATATACATGTAGTGTTTTAATATGTATTCATACACTTTTGAAAGACTTCAAGACACTTATCAAAATACTTCTACTTAACAAAAATGCTTACAATTACATCCTCGTTCAGTTTCATCAACAATTCTACTCGTATGCACCCGTATTCATACTCGTACAATACACAGCTTTTAGATGTATGTACTATTGGTATATACACTCCAATGATCAGCTCTTAGCAGCCCATGTGAGTCACCTAACACATGTAGGAACCATCATTTGGCAACTAGCATGAAATATCTCATAAAATTACAAAAATATGAGTAATCATTCATGACTTATTTACATGAAAACAAAATTACATATCCTTTATATCTAATCCATACACCAACGACCAAAAACACCTACAAACACTTTCATTCTTCAATTTTCTTCATCTAATTGATCTCTCTCAAGTTCTATCTTCAAGTTCTAAGTGTTCTTCATAAATTCTACAAGTTCTAGTTTCATAAAATCAAGAATACTTCCAAGTTTGCTAGCTTACTTCCAATCTTGTAGAGTGATCATCCAACCTCAAGAAATCTTTCTTATTTACAGTAAGATATCTTTCTAATATAAGGTAATACTCATATTCAAACTTTGGTTCAATTTCTATAACTATAACAATCTTATTTCGAGTGATGATCTTACTTGAACTTGTTTTTGTGTCATGATTCTGCTTCAAGAACTTCGAGCCATCCAAGGATCCATTGAAGCTAGATCCATTTTTCTATTTTCTAGTAGGTTTATCCAAGGAACTTAAGGTAGTAAGGATGTTCATAACATCATTCGATTCATACATGAAAAGCTATCATATTCGAAGTGGTAAGCTTGTAATCACTAGAACATAGTTTAGTTAATTCTAAACTTGTTTGCAAATAAAGTTAATCCTTCTAACTACACTTTTAAAATAAACTATACACATGTTCTATATCTATATGATATGCTAACTTAATGATTTAAAACCCGGAAACAAGATAAACACCATAAAATCGGATTTACACCGTCGTAGTTACAACCGGGGGCTGTTTTGGTTTGGATAATTAAAAACTATGAAAAACTTTGATTTAAAAGCTATACTTCTGGGAAAATGATTTTTCTTATGAACATGAAACCATATCCAAAAATCATGGTTAAACTCAAAGTGAAAGTATGTTTTTCAAAACAGTCATCAAGATGTCGTTCTTTCGACGGAAATGACTACCTCTTTCAAAAACGACTTGTAACTTGTATTTCTGACTATAAACCTATACCTTTTCTGTTTAGTTTCATAAATTCAAGTTCAATACGAAACCGTGGCCGCTTAAATCACTCAAAACGGATTCGAAACGAAGAAATGGCGAGCAAAACAAAATTGGTAAAAACTACTCATTTTAGCTACGTGAAAAATGGTAACAAATCTATTCCAATCATAACTTAATCCACTTGTATTGTATATTATGTAATCTTGAGATACCATAGACACGTATACAATATTTCGACCTATCATGTCGACACATCTATATATATTTCGAAACAACCATAGACACTCTATATGTGAATGTTGGAGTTAGCTATACAGGGTTGAGGTTGATTCCAAAATATATATAGTTTGAGTTGTGATCAATACTGAGATATGTATACACTGGGTCGTGGATTGATTCAAGATATATATATTAAATTATTCATGTACGATCAATTGTGGACTTCTAACATCGGACCGCTAACTGGACAACTAAAAATCATCAACACGTAATAAAGAAAATATTGTGAATATATTTTGATCATATTTTGATATATGTATATATTGTTATAGGTTCATGAATCAACCCGTGGCCAAGTCAAATTCTCGACGAAGTGATATTTGGTGAAAGTGAGTTATAGTCCCACTTTTAAAATCTAATATTTTTGGGATGAGAATACATGCAGGTTTTATAAATGATTTACAAAATAGACACAAGTATGTGAAACTACATTCTCTGGTTGAATTATCAAAATCGAATATGCCCCTTTTTATTAAGTCTGGTAATCTAAGAATTAGGGAACAGATACCCTAATTGACGCGAATCCTAAAGATAGATCTATCGGGCCCAACAAGCCCCATCCAAAGTACCGGATGCTTTAGTACTTCGAAATTTATATCATGTCCGAAGGAGGATCCCGGAATGATGGGGATATTCTTATATATGCATCTTGTTAATGTCGATTACCAGGTGTTCACCATATGAATGATTTTTATCTCTATGTATGGGATGTATATTGAAATATGAAATCTTGTAGTCTATTGTTACGATTTGATATATATAGGTTAAACCTATAACTCACCAACATTTTTGTTGATGTTTTAAGCATGTTTATTCTCAGGTGATTATTAAGAGCTTCCGTTGTCGCATACTTAAATAAGGACGAGATTTGGAGTCTATGCTTGTATGTTATTGTGTAAAAACTGCATTCAAGAAACTTATTTCGTTGTAACATATTTGTATTGTAAACCATTATGTAATGGACTTGTGTAAACAGGATATTTTAGATTATCATTATTTGATAATCTACGTAAAGTTTTTTTAAACCTTTATTTATGAAATAAAAGTTATGGTTTGTTTTAAAATGAATGCAGTTTTTGAAAAACGTCTCATATAGAGGTCAAAACCTCGCAACAAAATCAATTAATATGGAACGTTTTTAATCAATAAGAACGGGACATTTCAGTTGGTATCAGAGCATTGGTCTTAGAGAACCAGAATTTTGCATTAGTGTGTCTTATCGAGTTTGTTAGGATGCATTAGTGAGTCTGGACTTCGACCGTGTTTACTTGAAAAATGATTGCTTAACAAATTTTGTTGGAAACTATATATTTTTAACATGTGAATATTATGTGATATATTAATCTCTTAACGTGTTTGATATTATGTGATAGATGTCTACCTCTAGAACAAGTCCCATTGACTCACCTAATAATAATAAAGAGTCAAATGTAAATTGGAATGATTCGTGGACTGATTCACAAGTTCTCGAAGAGGAACCAGAAGAAGAGTCGGAACCGGAAGAAGAATCGGAACCGGAAGAAGAATCAGAACCGGAAGAAGAAATAGAACCAGTGGGGAAAATAATAAAACGGTTAAGTAGAAGAAAAGCCTCAACCAACCGACCAAAGTTAATTATGGTCAATGGTGTTTCCGCCAAGGAAGCAAAGTATTGGGAGGATTACCAATTCTCTGATGAATCGGATCCCGACAAGGATTCCGATGATGTTATAGAAATTACCCCAACACAATTTAATAAGGCAAAAGAGAACAATAAGGGAAAGGGCAAAAAAATAGAGAAATTTGATTCCAAACCCGATGAACTTTATATGTATCGTCAACACCCGTATTGCTTAAGTTGTGACAATAACCCGGGAACCTCTAAACCACCAGGTTTTTCTAAACCAATGTGGAAAACGACGGCTCGTATTAGGGGAACATCATATATCCCTAGAAACTTGGCAAAACGAACCAAAACCGAAGAAGAAGAAACGAACGAGTCGGAATAAGATAGTTGTATTCATGTGGTGTAATATATGTAATATAGTGTGCTTATGCTTTATGATATATGTAAAAATTGCTTGTATTAATAAGTATTTTTTTATGAATCTAACTCTTGTCTATTTTACAGTATAAAAACACAAAATGAATAGACAACTCAATATTTTAAGAGACCTACCCGGAGACATGATTGATGAAATCTTGTCTAGAGTCGGTCAGAATTCCTTGGCACAACTATTTAAGGCGAGATCAGTTTGTAAGACATTCGAAGAACGTTCCAAGAATGCCTTGGTTTATAAAAGGCTTTCATTCAAAAGATAGGGGATATCACATTAGAAAATCCATAAGTTACGATGTGTTTACTTTGACGCATATATTGCGGGGAACCCAAATGCTATTTTACGCAACGGGTTAAGAAATTATTTTGACTCAATATATCCGAATATAGGACTTCGTGATTTAGAAAAAGCGGCTAACATGCAACATAAAGAAGCATGTTATGCTTACGGGTTAGTAATGTTCGCTTCTCACCAAAGTGAGAACAAGAACATCGGGCTACAACTATTAAACAAAACGTTCCCACAAGTGACGGAGTCGGTAATTGGGGTAAGAAATGAGGTTTTTAGGTTATTACGAGACTGTTGGTCATTACGTAACCTTCATCCTTTTGACGACGTTACAACACATTGTCTTACTATCGGTCACAACGGTTATGTTCCACAAAACCAAGGATGGGAAGTGGTATTAGTAAAACCAGAATGCATGACTTGTTTCTGGATGTATGAATTACGTGTCTTTATTGCCTTTGCTGAACGCCTTATTTATTAACTAGAATTATCTTCGCAACTACTTTGTATCAAAGTTTTATGTGCTATATTTCATGCTATATGTAAAATAGCGGTATTGTAAGTTTGCAAGTTATTGTATAAAGGCTTGAATATGACATATTTTTGTTTTTTTTTTGTTTTTGTGATTAGTTTTTCATATAGAATTGTAGTAGTTGAAATGGTATGTTAGCTACTAAGTATGAACTTAATGGGTAGGTACTACCCGAATTAAAGAGTATAAAACGCTAATATGAAGAAAGAGCTTTTATAAATAAGTTCATATTATGCTACGAAATACTATTGACTACTCTTGATATTCTATATGATTAACTCGTTTCATTTGACTATTTTGAAGGAAATGGCACCGACTACTCGACACACTTAGAATATGAGCAAAGAGGAATTTCGTGCCTTTCTTGCTTCAAACATAGCCGCAGTACAGGCTGCGCTACATACCAACAATAACCTTGGATCTAGCAGTACAGGAAATCGTGTAGGATGCACCTACAAAGAATTCACTGCCTGCAAACCTTTGGAATTTGATGGAACCGAAGGACCGATCGGATTGAAACGGTGGACCGAGAAGGTCGAATCGGTGTTTGCCATAAGTAAGTGTACTGAAGAGGACAAAGTGAAGTACGCTACGAATACCTTCACAGGTTCTGCGTTAACATGGTGGAATACCTATCTAGAGCAAGTGGGACAAGATGATGCTTACGCACTACTGTGGTCAGCATTCAAGCACTTGATGAACGAGAAGTACCGTCCCAGAACCGAGGTCAATAAGCTCAAGACCGAACTTAGAGGGTTACGAACCCAAGGATTTGATATTACCACGTACGAAAGACGATTCACAGAATTATGCCTATTGTGTCCGAGAGCGTTCGAAGATGAGGAAGAGAAGATCGATGCGTTTGTGAAAGGATTACCGGAAAGAATCCAAGAAGATATAAGTTCACACGAGCCCGCCTCCATACAACAGGCATGTAGAATGGCTCACAAACTAGTGAACCAGATTGAAGAAAGAATTAAAGAACAGACTGCTGAAGAGGCCAATGTGAAGCAAGTCAAAAGAAAGTGGGAGGAAAACGGTGATAAGAATCACCAATAAAACAACAACAGCAATTACAACAATAATCACAACAACTATCCCAACAATCGCAACATCAATCACAACTACAACAAACGGCCCAACAACAACAACAACAACAACAACAACAACAACAACAACAACAACAACAACAACAACAACAACAACAACAACAACAACAGCAGCAGCAACTACAACAATCATCCCAACAACAATAATAACTGCAACAACAACAACAATCAGAAGCAGCTATGCCAAAGGTGTGAAAAGTATCACTCGGGGTTCTGCACCAAATTTTGCAATAAGTGTAAAAGAAATGGTCATAGCGCGACGAAGTGTGAGGTCTACGAACCAGGGGTTAACAGAACGAAAGGAACAAATGGTGTCGGAATGACTAATGGCGGAGCAAGCAGTGTCGGAGCAAGTTATGCCAATGTAGTTTGTTATAAATGTGGAAAACCGGGCCACATTATTAGAAATTGTCCGAACCAGGAGAACACGAATGGACAAGGCCGTGGAAGAGTTTTCAATATTAATGCGGTAGAGGCACAGGAAGACCCGGAGCTTGTTACGGGTACGTTTCTTATTGACAATAAATCTGCTTACGTTTTATTTGATTCGGGTGCGGATAGAAGCTATATGAGTAGAGATTTTTGTGCTAAATTAAGTTGTCCATTGACGCCTTTGGATAGTAAATTTTTACTCGAATTAGCAAATGGTAAATTAATTTCAGCAGATAATATATGTCGGAATCGAGAAATTAAACTGGTTAGCGAAATATATAAGATTGACTTGATACCGGTAGAGTTAGGGAGTTTTGATGTGATAATCGGTATGGACTGGTTGAAAGAAGTGAAAGCAGAGATCGTTTGTTTCAAAAATGCAATTCGCATTATACGAGAAAAAGGAAAACCCTTAATGGTGTACGGAGAAAAGGGCAACACGAAGCTACATCTTATTAGTAATTTGAAGGCACAAAAACTAATAAGAAAAGGTTGCTATGCTGTTCTAGCACACGTTGAGAAAGTACAAACTGAAGAAAAGAGCATCAATGATGTTCCCGTCGCAAAAGAATTTCCCGATGTATTTCCGAAAGAATTACCGGGATTACCCCCACATCGATCCGTTGAATTTCAGATAGATCTTGTACCAGGAGCTGCACCAATAGCTCGTGCTCCTTACAGACTCGTGCCCAACGAGATGAAAGAACTGCAAAGCCAATTACAAGAAATTTTAGAGCGTGGTTTCATTCGACCAAGCACATCACCGTGGGGAGCTCCTGTTTTGTTTGTCAAGAAGAAAGATGGTACATTCAGGTTGTGTATCGACTACCGAGAGTTGAACAAACTTACCATCAAGAACCGCTACCCACTACCGAGAATCGACGACTTATTTGATCAACTACAAGGCTCGTCTATTTATTCAAAGATTGACTTACGTTCTGGGTATCATCAAATGCGGGTGAAAGAAGATGATATTCCAAAGACTACTTTCAGAACACGTTACGGTCATTACGAGTTTATGGTCATGCCATTTGGTTTAACTAATGCACCAGCTGTGTTCATGGACCTTATGAACCGAGTGTGTGGACCATACCTTGACAAGTTTGTCATTGTTTTCATTGATGACATACTTATTTACTCAAAGAATGACCAAGAACACGGTGAACATTTGAGAAAGGTGTTAGAAGTATTGAGGAAGGAAGAATTGTAAGCTAAGTTTTCAAAGTGTGCATTTTGGTTGGAAGAAGTTCAATTCCTCGGTCACATAGTGAACAAAGAAGGTATTAAGGTGGATCCGTCAAAGATAGAAACTGTTGAAAAGTGGGAAACTCCGAAAACTCCGAAACACATACGCCAGTTTTTAGGACTAGCTGGTTACTACAGAAGGTTCATCCAAGACTTTTCCAGAATAGCAAAACCCTTGACTGCATTAACGCATAAAGGGGAGAAATTTGAATGGAAGGATGAACAAGAGAAAGCGTTTCAGTTATTGAAGAAAAAGCTAACTACGGCACCTATATTGTCATTGCCTGAAGGGAATGATGATTTTGTGATTTATTGTGACGCATCAAAGCAAGGTCTCGGTTGTGTATTAATGCAACGAACGAAGGTGATTTCTTATGCGTCTAGACAATTGAAGATTACGCATGATTTGGAATTAGGCGCGGTTGTTTTTGCTTTAAAGACTTGGAGGCACTACTTATATGGGGTCAAAAGTATTATATATACCGACCACAAAAGTCTTCCACACATATTTAATCAGAAACAACTGAATATGAGGCAGCGTAGGTGGATTGAATTATTGAATGATTACGACTTTGAGATTCGTTACCACCCGGGGAAGGCAAATGTGGTAGCCGACGCCTTGAGCAGGAAGGACAGAGAAGCCATTCGAGTAAAATCTATGATTATAATGATTCACAATAACCTTACTACTCAAATAAAGGAGGCGCAACAAGGAGTTTTAAAAGAGGGAAATTTAAAGGATGAAATACCCAAAGGATTGGAGAAGCATCTTAATATTCGAGAAGACGGAACCCGGTATAGGGCTGAAAGGATTTGGGTACATAAATTTGGAGATATGAAAGAAATGGTACTTAGAGAAGCTCATAAAACCAGATACTCAATACATCCTGGAACGGGGAAGATGTACAAGGATCTCAAGAAACATTTTTGGTGGCCGGGTATGAAAGCCAATGTTGCTAAATACGTAGGAGAATGTTTGACGTGTTCTAAGGTCAAAGCTGAGCATCAGAAACCATCAGGTCTACTTCAACAACCCGAAATCCCAGAATGGAAATGGGAAAACATTACCATGGATTTCATCACTAAATTGCCAAGGACTGCAAGTGGTTTTGATACTATTTGGGTAATAGTTGATCATCTAACCAAATCAGCACACTTCCTGCCAATAAGAGAAGATGACAAGATGGAGAAGTTAGCACGACTGTATTTGAAGAAAGTCGTCTCCAGACATGGAATACCAATCTCTATTATCTCTGATAGGGATGGCAGATTTATTTCAAGATTCTGGCAGACATTACAGCAAGCATTAGGAACATGTCTAGACATGAGTACTGCCTATCATCCACAAACTGATGGGTAGAGCGAAAGGACGATACAAACACTTGAAGACATGCTACGAGCATGTGTTATTGATTTCGGAAACAGTTGGGATCGACATCTACCGTTAGCAGAATTTTCCTACAACAACAGCTACCATTCAAGCATTGAGATGGCGCCGTTTGAATCACTTTATGGTAGAAAGTGCAGGTCTCCAATTTGTTGGAGTGAAGTGGGGGATAGACAGATTACGGGTCCGGAGATTATACAAGAAACTACCGAGAAGATCATCCAAATTCAACAACGGTTGAAAACCGCCCAAAGTCGACAAAAGAGCTACGCTGACATTAAAAGAAAAGATATAGAATTTGAAATTGGAGAGATGGTCATGCTTAAATTTTCACCTTGGAAAGGCGTTGTTCAATTTGGTAAACGAGGGAAATTAAATCCAAGGTATATTGGACCATTCAAGATTATTGATCGTGTCGGACCAGTAGCTTACCGACTTGAGTTACCTCAACAACTCGCGGCTGTACATAACACTTTCCATGTCTCGAATTTGAAGAAATGTTTTGCTAAATAAGATCTCACTATTCCGTTAGATGAAATCCAAATCAACGAAAAACTTCAATTCATCGAAGAACCCGTCTAAATAATGGATCGTGAGGTTAAAAGACTTAAGCAAAACAAGATACCAATTGTTAAGGTTCGATGGAATGCTCGTAGAGGACCCGAGTTCACCTGGGAGCGTGAAGATCAGATGAAGAAGAAATACCCGCATCTATTTCCAGAAGATTCGTCAACATCTTCAACAGCTTAAAATTTCGGGACGAAATTTATTTAACGGGTAGGTACTGTAGTGACCCGAACTTTTCCATGTTTTGATATATTAAATGAAATTGATATTTACATGATTAAATGTTTCCAACATGTTAAGCAATCAAACTTTTTAAGACTTGATTAATTGAAATAGGTTTCATATAGACAATTGACCACCCAAGTTGACCGGTGATTCACGAACGTTAAAACTTGTAAAAACTATATGATGACATATATATATGGATATATATATAGTTAACATGATATTATGATAAGTAAACATATCATTAAGTATATTAACAATGAACTACATATGTAAAAGCAAGACTACTAACTTAATGATTTTGAAACGAGACATATATGTAACGATTATCGTTGTAACGACAATTAATGTATATATATCATATTAAGAGATATTCATACATCATAATATCATGATAATATAATAATTTAAAATCTCATTTGATATTATAAACATTGGGTTAACAACATTTAACAAGATCGTTAACCTAAAGGTTTCAAAACAACACTTACATGTAACGACTAACGATGACTTAACGACTCAGTTAAAATGTATATACATGTAGTGTTTTAATATGTATTCATACACTTTTGAAAGACTTCAAGACACTTATCAAAATACTTCTAATTAACAAAAATGCTTACAATTACATCCTCGTTCAGTTTCATCAACAATTCTACTCGTATGCACCCGTATTCGTACTCGTACAATACACAGCTTTTAGATGTATGTACTATTGGTATATACACTCCAATGATCAGCTCTTAGCAGACCATGTGAGTCACCTAACACATGTAGGAACCATCATTTGGCAACTAGCATGAAATATCTCATAAAATTACAAAAATATGAGTAATCATTCATGACTTATTTACATGAAAACAAAATTACATATCCTTTATATCTAATCCATACACCAACGACCAAAAACACCTACAAACACTTTCATTCTTCAATTTTCTTCATCTAATTGATCTCTCTCAAGTTCTATCTTCAAGTTCTAAGTGTTCTTCATAAATTCTACAAGTTCTAGTTTCATAAAATCAAGAATACTTCCAAGTTTGCTAGCTTACTTCCAATCTTGTAGAGTGATCATCCAACCTCAAGAAATCTTTCTTATTTACAGTAATATATCTTTCTAATATAAGGTAATACTCATATTCAAACTTTGGTTCAATTTCTATAACTATAACAATCTTATTTCGAGTGATGATCTTACTTGAACTTGTTTTCGTGTCATGATTCTGCTTCAAGAACTTCGAGCCATCCAAGGATCCATTGAAGCTAGATCCATTTTTTTATTTTCTAGTAGGTTTATCCAAGGAACTTAAGGTTGTAATGATGTTCATAACATCATTCGATTCATACATGAAAAGCTATCATATTCGAAGTGGTAAACTTGTAATCACTAGAACATAGTTTAGTTAATTCTAAACTTGTTCGCAAATAAAGTTAATCCTTCTAACTACACTTTTAAAATCAAATAAACACATGTTCTATATCTATATGATATGCTAACTTAATGATTTAAACCCCGGAAACACGATAAACACCATAAAATCGGATTTACGCCGTCGTAGTTACAACCGGGGGCTGTTTTGGTTTGGATAATTAAAAACTATGAAAAACTTTGATTTAAAAACTATACTTCTGGGAAAATTATTTTTCTTATGAACATGAAATCATATCCAAAAATCATGGTTAAACTCAAAGTGAAAGTATGTTTTTCAAAACAGTCATCAAGATGTCGTTCTTTCGACGGAAATGACTACCTCTTTCAAAAACGACTTGTAACTTGTATTTCTGACTATAAACCTATATCTTTTCTGTTTAGTTTCATAAATTCAAGTTCAATACGAAACCGTGGCCGCTTAAATCACTCAAAACGGATTCGAAACGAAGAAATGGCGAGCAAAACAAAATTGGTAAAAACTACTCATTTTAGCTACGTGAAAAATGGTAACAAATCTATTCCAACCATAACTTAATTAACTTGTATTGTATATTATGTAATCTTGAGATACCATAGACACGTATACAATGTTTCAACCTATCATGTCGACACATCTATATATATTTCGGAACAACCATAGACACTCTATATGTGAATGTTGGAGTTAGCTATACAGGGTTGAGGTTGATTCCAAAATATATATAGTTTGAGTTGTGATCAATACTGAGATATGTATACACTGGGTCGTGGATTGATTCAAGATATATATATTAAATTATTCATGTACGATCAATTGTGGACTTCTAACATCGGACCGCTAACTGGACAACTAAAAATCATCAACACGTAATAAAGAAAATATTGTGAATATATTTCGATCATATTTTGATATATGTATATATTGTTATAGGTTTGTGAATCAACCCGTGGCTATGTCAAATTCTCGAGGAAGTGATATTTGGTGAAAGTGAGTTATAGTCCCACTTTTAAAATCTAATATTTTTGGGATGAGAATACATGCAGGTTTTATAAATGATTTACAAAATAGACACAAGTACGTGAAAGTACATTCTATGGTTGAATTATTGAAATCGAATATGCCCCTTTTTATTAAGTCTGGTAATCTAAGAATTAGGGAACAGAAACCCTAATTGACACGAATCCTAAAGATAGATCTATCGGGCCCAACAAGCCCCATCCAAAGTACCGGATGCTATAGTACTTCGAAATTTATATCATGTCCGAAGGAGGATCCCGGAATGATGGGGATATTCTTATATATGCATCTTGTTAATGTTGGTTACCAGGTGTTCACCATATGAATGATTTTTATCTCTATGTATGGGATGTATATTGAAATATGAAATCTTGTGGTCTATTGTTACGATTTGATATATATAGGTTAAACCTATAACTCACCAACATTTTTGTTAACGTTTTAAGCATGTTTATTCTCAGGTGATTATTAAGAGCTTCCGCTATCGCATACTTAAATAAGGACGAGATTTGGAGTCCATGCTTGTATGTTATTGTGTAAAAACTGCATTCAAGAAACTTATTTCGTTGTAACATATTTGTATTGTAAACCATTATGTAATGGTCGTGTGTAAACAGGATATTTTAGATTATCATTATTTGATAATCTACGTAAAGTTTTTTTAAACCTTTATTGATGAAATAAAGGTTATGGTTTGTTTTAAAATGAATGCAGTCTTTGAAAAACGTCTCATATAGAGGTCAAAACCTCGCAACGAAATCAATTAATATGGAACGTTTTTAATCAATAAGAACGGGACATTTCATTCTTCACCTATTGCACAGTCACCTACTGCTGCTACTGGTTCTACGAAACCCATTATGGATGATGGTACATCTGCTACTGCCACTACTGATTCGTCTCAGGCTACTGCTTCTGCTGAGCAGCAGCCATATGTGTGCCAGGTACCAGATCCTGATGAAGTTGTACCTAACTTCATCTATAGGGGAGCATCCATCACTCCCAGAGTTGCCTTGCTGGTGAATCAGCTAACTATTGATCCCCAAAGTGCTCTGGTGTCAGCCAGTAAACTACCTAGGAAAGAGCTGACTGAAATGCTGTCTCAGCTTGATCGACCAGCAAGAGAAGAGGTATATGAGAGGCTGGCCACTTTAGAACAGATCAATGAGCAGCCATACTATCACTATTTTGGTATGGCTCCAGCTGCTTCTCCATGGCCTGGTACATGGAGGCCTCTCAAGTTCATCAGAGATCCCACTACTGGTAAATATATCATGCAACAACTTCCTGATTCGCCAGTACCTTCTAATTCATCAGCTTCTTCCTCATCATCTTCTTCATTTGATGGTGATGCTGATAAAGGTACTGGTAAGGAAGAGCCAGTCATTCATGATAATGTGACTGGCTTCAAAGATAAACTAGTGGATCTCACTGATGATGCTGATAATGATGCTGACAAGGATACCAGTGGTTCTAAACCTTCGGGTGAAGGTAAAAATGATGGTGATCATGGTGATGAGTCAGACTCTGACCTTCCACCTCCACCACCCCACGGAGGTACTCCTGTGTTAGCTGCTAGTGATTGCCCCTCAACCAGCTATACTAAGTTTAATGCTGATGAGGTGGCTGCCATCTCCACTTTGGCTTTCTATAAGACATTAGCTGAAGTTACACCGAATCTACAAAACACCATTCGTTCTGCTATTGTTGATAGAGTATCCGAAGCAGTACCCACAGCTGGGGAGGTTACCACTTCTACTGTTGAGAACAAGCTCAAACAAGTGTGTGCCTTTGCAGATCTTGCGGTGAAAGCCATTGTCAAACAACATGAAGAGGAGGAGGATTTAAAGAAGTGAATCATCTCGCACAATGAGTATACTGAGGATATTGCCCGTCTTCAAGCTGATTTGGATGCTGCTAATCGCAGAATTCTTTTCCTTAATGAAGAAAATAGGGTGTTAGAAGAGAGATTGGATTCGCAGGAACAGCAAATGGCTACTATGATTCCTGCCTCAGCTTATGTTTAAATGGTGGAGGTAATGCAACGCATGGCTGATCTTCAAGCTGGTGTTAGGGCTGATGTCCAAAATATGGCCATGGGTGTTGCTAGAAATGAAGTTCGAACTTCCAATCTCTGCCTAAGACAATATGGTGTAGCTCCTGGTGCCCATCTTTCTCCTGCTAATGCTGACTAGAACAATTTTGCTTTCTCTATTCCTCAGTCAGATAGTGACCTTGATGCACAGGTCTCCCCTGCTCACCCTTCTGCCCCTGCTGATGAAAAAAAGGGGGAGAAGAAGTCTAGAAAGAAGTCCAAGAAGAGAAAATAATCTGAGGGGGAGCATGAGCATGAAAAGGCTCCTAAACAGCAAAGGAGAGATGGTGATGATGGTGGTGATGGTACTGGCACTAAGCCCAGTAATGCTCATACTGAAGCTGGTGTACAGGCAGCTGGTGAATCTCAACCTAGTGTGTCTGCCACATCAGTGGATGATATTGGTTCTGGCAATAAGCCCAGTGACGTTTCTGAATTAGCTGTTACTGAATCTTTTGCTGTCTCTCAAACCATTGAACGTAAATTGAAAAGAAAAATAGAGAGACATCAGAAGAGACAGCAGGAATTAGATGCTGCTTTCAACGCTAAGTTTGGGGCCTATGCTGCTCTAAAAAGACTTAAAATGGAGCGTAGGCGAACCCTCACTCCTGATAAGCGTGAAATTGATGATGATCTGATCAGCATTGAAGAATATAAAAGGGCTACCTTGAAAAGAAATGCTAAGTTCATGATCAAGTATGATAAAAAGAAAGCCAAGCTGTATGCTGAGCGAGCAGATAGAATAAAGAAGATGACTCCTGAAGAGATGAAAGACTATTTAGCTTCTACTGAGTCAGGAGGAGTTAGAGCTGATGTATTTATGAAATGGCTAGATGCAATGTTAGAAACCAGCTCATCTTCTCGACCAGTATGGTCTACTCAGCCAGCTACACAACAACAGTCAGCAGATGTTGATGTTCAGAGGGAGCATCTTGCTATTGTTCCCTTTCTGCCACCACAAGAACCAGTGTCAACACAAGAACCACCAGCTGAACCCAAGACAATTGACAAACAAAGGGTGAAATCTAGGGATGGCAAAATGACCCGTACCCGATGGGGAAACCCGAAACCCGTTCTAATTGGGTCGGGTTTGACCCGAGTCCGTCGGGTCATGGGCCGGGTATGGGGATGGTTACAAAAAAATTTCCAGGTTCGGGTATGGTTTTAGATAAAAACCCATTTACCCGACCCGTATACCCGACCCACATACCCGTATACCCGATCCGAGAAATTTTAATAATAATTTTTATGTAAAATTTTAGTATTAGTATTATATTGTTAGTGCATGAAAGATTTATATTATTTGTTTTGAAAACGAGTATAATTTTATTCGATATTATCATATACAACAAGTTTTTGAGATGTGATTTTATATATCTTAATGTATTTGAGTATTTTAGAAACTTATCAATCAACTTTTTGTATGTGATATTTTATAATACTTTAAACATGAAGTAGTTAAGTTATTTTTCGATATTTTGATTTGGTAACTTATTGAAAAATAGATATAGAATCACTAATCGAGTATACCCGATTACCCGTGGGGAAACCCGAAACCCGATAGTATGTAAGTAAATGGGGACCCGACGAGTTTCGGGCCGGGTTTGGGGCGGGGTTTCTTAATTGGGTTCGGGTCCGGGATTACCTAAACTCGACCCAAACCCGACCCGATACCATCCCTAGTGAAATCTGCTCCTAGGGACAACCAGCCCCTAAGGAAAGGACCCCTATTTGAGGCAGCTGATGAAGATACTGAGGCAGTTGTGCCAGCTGATACTAATCAGTCAGCTGGTACTAAAGACACAGTAAGGAGTGTTGTGAATGAAGACCCAGCCAGTAGTGTGCTGCTGGGTGAAACAAGTGTTGAAGACCCAGCAAAGGTGGATGTGCTGGGTGCTAATCAAGATGATGTTACTGTTAATCCTGCTGACGTTACCGTCTGGGGTAGTGGAGATCACTTATTTGTTCAATCACCTATCTCTCCCCGGACCCTCACTTATTTTAATAGAACACAGGATAATCGTGTTAATCAGTTTCCAGTGAGTTCATCTAGCATAGGTGAATCAATCATGTATCCTCCATCTTTCCCAAAAAGTCATGGTAAGCACAGAACTTGGGAAGATGATTCAGTTGCCAATGGTGTGCCAGATCTATTTAGAATGAATCCAGATAAAAGAGACGCTTACAGGCTGGAGATCACTATACCAGAATTGCTTGAGCAAAGACAAGCAGCTATTAATGAAAGGATACGCCAAGTTAGATTGCTGCATCATCCTCTTGATCAGCCATTCTACATCACTGCCTTGACTTATGGCATTGAAATTGGTGTATACTTAAATAACAGTGGTCAAAGGCTCTCTACTGATGAGGAGAAAGCTCAATTTCAAGAGGCTCGCCAGCTGGGTATGGATCTAAGGGAGTATCGTGTTGCCCTTAGAACTGAAGAGGGTAGAAAGATGATTGAAACAACAAAGTCCCTGAAAATTACTGCCAATGATTATCTGTTGGGCTTAGAAGCTGAAAGGCAAAAAAGGGAGGCTGCTGATGCTGAACTCGCTGAGAGGATAAGGCTTCGGCAAATAGAAGACAAATTGGCTGCTGATAGAAAGCTAGAGGCTGAGTCCCTCAAATTAGCTAAAGCCATTGTCAAGGAACAGGATAAGGCCCTTGATGAACTAGAAGCTGCTGAGAAAGCACCTGCTATTGCTCCTATAGAAACTGCCCGAACCATTGAACTATCTGATCATTATTATAGGAGCAGGTATGGTGATATGATGAATAGAAGATCAAATCCCAGCAAGATCATCAAAGTGCACAGAGGCTCAAAAAGAGCTTTCAATGTTAGCAGGGAGAATAATGTCCAAGAAAGGATAAATTATGATGAGTTACGATCCTTAGGATTCAGTGAATGGATGGAGATATTGGAATACTTCATTGGTAAAGCTGAAAGTGGTATTAAAAAGGCATTGAAGCCAGAACTCCAAGACCTCTTCAACAAAGCTACAAAATTTGGGAATGCACCAGTAGTAAACGTAGAAGAAGTACCTTCTCAAAAACCTAAAGGAAGAAATCTACTGGTGAAGGCCCACAAAGAAGAGATCGCATCATTCTACCTCCTCATATCCCTGTATTTGATCCTGCTGATATACCTATCCTATTTCCTGAAGCCTTGAAAATCAAACAAGAGGAGCTATCTGAAGAGGAATTAAATAAAGATAAAGATAGATAGCCCTCTAGTGCTCAAATTGTATCTTTTGCTTATTTCATCTTTCATTATGATGTTCTTGTAATTACTGTATATACTCTGTTGTAATGAAAGTGAAATGAGTCTATCTTCAAAATCATATCAAATTATAAGATATAGATAACTCAGCAAAAGATCCCAAAAACAAAATTAAAAAGGGACAAATTTACTGCCTATTTTTCATTAGGTTCCTCGGTGCTAGCTTTAGTGTTTTCTCTATATGTCATAGGTTTTGTCATCATCAAATAGAGGAAGATTTTTGAGTCCCCAAAATAATTAAGGATTTAATTATGACAAAACTGTAATTTACTTGCACTAAAATGTTATGTGCAGCCAGCACAAGTTTATTTGTGTATAGACATCAGATATTGCTGTGTCAAGTGTAGTTTACTGCTCAGTCTACCAGCACAAGGTAGACAGTGTTCTTCAATCAGCACGGGATGTGTACTCACCAGTTCAAGAATATCAAGTGTCTCAGCAATGAAGAACCAGCACAACTGGAATGCAGCTTACTACACAAGACAGCTATGCTCCATTATAAGCATAGTAGTTTCCCAAGTGGTCTACATTAATTGTACTATTCAACAGAAGTCAAAGACAAAGTTGAACAGAAAAGGACACGCGTCGGCGGCTGACAAGTGACCTTACAAGACCACGTGGGAATGCAGAAGTTTAACGCATGTGCAGGCTTGGGTTATACTTTGTCAACACCTAGGGAACACAACATTCTATTTGTTTAATCAAATAGTGGTGCCAAACCGAATTGGGGTGTTCCTGTAAATAGCTACCAAAGAGGAAAGAGGAGAGCATGCTCTTTGATGCAGTTGTCCCCACAAGTACAGACATCTTATGTACCAGTGGACAATAGAACCATTACACGGTTAATAGGACTACTATAAATTGTTGTATCCACTATTGTAACAACTAGTGGTGTGGGTTTTATTTATTTAGAGTCAAAAACGTGTAATAGCTTTTAGTTTACCTTTTAGCTATATTCTAGGTAATATGTATCAACCAACTATCATTCCGCCAAGGATAGTTGTGATTCTTTGTGATTCAATCAATAAAGAATAACCTTTGAAAATTACCTGTGACTCTATTTAATTTACATGTTTGAATACTAATCGTGTTTAACTGTTAAGTTAATTAAAAGAAATTGTATTCACCCACCCCCCCCTCTACAATACTCCTGTTGTTATCAAGGGACCAACAGGAATAATGTCGAATGCACATATGAATCAGGGTAATATAATTTCCAGGATTATATTACGGTGACTCATATGAAAGTTCCGACATTATGACATAAAGAATTTAAGGCGAGTCAAGGAAAATCTTCTCTTTATCCTCATTCCATATCACGTTTAGTATTATTGAGAATACTAATCAACAATATTCTTGTGTTTTGAAGGAACAATGCCTCCTCGCCGTGTACCACGCCATGAAACACCCGAGCAAGGTCTACAACGAATGATAGCCACCGTCGTGGATGCGGCCATGGCCGGTCACTCATCCAACAACAATAACAATAACAACAACCACAACCACAACAACAACAACAATGGAGCCGATTGAAATGTCCCGTTCTTATTGATTAAAAACGTTCCATATTAATTGATTTCGTCGCGAGGTTTTGACCTCTATATGAGACGTTTTTCAAAGACTGCATTCATTTTAAAACAAACCATAACCTTTATTTCATCAATAAAGGTTTAAAAAGCTTTACGTAGATTATCAAATAATGATAATCTAAAATATCATGTTTACACACGACCATTACATAATGGTTTACAATACAAATATGTTACAACAAAATAAGTTTCTTGAATGCATTTTTTACACAATATCATACAAGCATGGACTCCAAATCTCGTCCTTATTTAAGTATGCGACAGCGGAAGCTCTTAATAATCACCTGAGAATAAACATGCTTAAAACGTCAACAAAAATGTTGGTGAGTTATAGGTTTAACCTATATATATCAAATCATAATAATAGACCACAAGATTTCATATTTCAATACATATCCCATACATAGAGATAAAAATCATTCATATGGTGAACACCTGGTAACCGACATTAACAAGATGCATATATAAGAATATCCCCATCATTCAGGGACACCCTTCGGATATGATATAAATTTCGAAGTACTAAAGCATCCGGTACTTTGGATGGAGTTTGTTAGGCCCAATAGATCTATCTTTAGGATTCGCGTCAATTAGGGTGTCTGTTCCCTAATTCTTAGATTACCAGACTTAATAAAAAGGGGCATATTCGATTTCAATAATTCAACCATAGAATGTAGTTGCACGTACTTGTGTCTATTTTGTAAATCATTTATAAAACCTGCATGTATTCTCATCCCAAAAATATTAGATTTTAAAAGTGGGACTATAACTCACTTTCACAGATTTTTACTTCGTCGGGAAGTAAGACTTGGCCACTGGTTGATTCACGAACCTATAACAATATATACATATATATCAAAGTATGTTCAAAATATATTTACAACACTTTTAATATATTTTGATGTTTTAAGTTTATTAAGTCAGCTGTCCTCGTTAGTAACCTACAACTAGTTGTCCACAGTTAGATGTACAGAAATAAATCGATAAATATTATCTTGAATCAATCCACGACCCAGTGTATACGTATCTCAGTATTGATCAGAACTCAAACTATATATATTTTGGAATCAACCTCAACCCTGTATAGCTAACTCCAACATTCACATATATGGTTGTTCCGAAATATATATAGATGTGTCGACATGATAGGTCAAAACATTGTATACGTGTCTATGGTATCTCAAGATTACATAATATACAATACAAGTTGATTAAGTTATGGTTGGAATAGATTTGTTACCAATTTTCATGTAGCTAAAATGAGAAAAATTATCCAATCTTGTTTTACCCATAACTTCTTCATTTTAAATCCGTTTTGAGTGAATCAAATTGATATGGTTTCATATTGAACTCTATTTTATGAATCTAAACAGAAAAAGTATAGGTTTATAGTCGAAAAAATAAGTTACAAGTCGTTTTTGTAAAGGTAGTCATTTCAGTCGAAAGAACGACGTCTAGATGACCATTTTAGAAAACATACTTCCACTTGAGTTTAACAATAATTGATGTGTCGTGAGGTGTATATAAAATAGCTTATATTTTTACAGGAAATACTATTAAATACGATACAATTTTACACAAGATATTTATTTATTTAGAGAATGGATATACTTAAACCTTGCTACAACACTTATAGGCAGTGTACCTAATCGTACAGTAGTGTAGTTTTTAGTAAGTCCGGTTCGTTCCACAGGGAAATCTTTAAACAAAGCTTAACGCTATATTAGTTTACTTTTATAAAAATTCAAATATATATATAAGTAATATTATTATTATAAAGAGGGGTTTTTACCGTTTAATGACTGGTTTGTCGATTTTAAAACTTTAGTCACAGTTAAAACCAAATGTAAAATAAAAAATAAATACAAGACTTAAATTAAAGCGTAAAGTAAATAACGATAATGAAATTGTGATTAATAAAAATGCGATAAAATAAACTTGCGATAATTAAAAAGTACGATAATTAAAAGTGCAATTAAATACAATAACAATAAAAATTCGATAATTAGAAGTGCAATTAAATATAAAATAAAGGAAATTAAATATGAAATAAAAGAATTATGCTTATTTAAACTTCCGTAATCATGATGTTTGACGTGTTGATTTTAGTTTTATACCCATGGGTTAATTGTCCTTTGTCCTGGATTATTTAATATGTCCATCTTGTTTTTGTCCATTACAGTCCATCAGTCATAAATATAAAGTGCGAGTGTCCTCGTCAAATTATTCTTATACTCGAAGTTAAATATTCCAACTAATTGGGGACTTAAACTGTAACAAGATTTTAATACTTTGTTTAATAATTACACCAGGATGTCGACTGAGTGTAATCCAAGGTTTTAATATTTTGTTATCAATTATACCAAGTGTCCTTGTACATAATTTCACCCCTGTTTTAATTATTCTAGTGGCTATTAATCCATTCCCGTGTCCGGTTAAATGAACGATTATTCGTACATATAAATACCCCGCCCATCGTGTCCGATCGAGTGTATATGGTAATTTATAGGGACGCCCAATTGTAAATCTTTATATTAACATTAACAAACTATCATTTAGTTAAACAAATATAAAGCCCATTAATAGCCCATAGTCTAAATTCCACAAGTGTCGTTCTTTTGTCCAAACCCCAATTATGGTACAAAGCCCAATTACCCAATTTTAGTAATTAGGCCAACATCATGATTACTTCATTTTAAATAAGCATAATAATAACTTAGCTACGAGACATTAATGTAAAAAGGTTGAACATAACTTACAATGATTAAAAATAGCGTAGCGTTACACGGACAGAATTTTGACTTACACCCTTACAACATTCGCTAACATACCCTTATTATTAGAATTATAATTAAAATTAAAATTAAAATTAAAATTATAAATATAAATATTACGTATAAATGGAGAGAAGAGAAAGATAGATGGATATTTTTGGTGCACCAAAGCTCGATTTTTATAGGCATGTGGGCTGGAACTGGGGCTCATGCGATCGCATGGATTTATGCCTTCCAGACCATGCGATCGCATGGCCAGCTGGGGAGGCTCATATTTGGTTGTTTTCTTCTGCTGACGGTTTTATAAATAATATAATATATTAAATAATTATAAGAATTATTTAAATATTATATTATATTTATGTGCATAGTTGACTTGTAATTTTTAGTCCGTTGCGTCGAGCGTTGAGAGTTGACTCTGGTCCCGGTTCCGGATTTTCGAACGTCCTTGCGTACAATTTAATATCTTGTACTTTGCATTTTAAATCTTGTACTCTTGTAATTTCGAGACGTTTCTTATCAATAATTGGAACCTCTTGGATTGTATTTTGTACTTTTGAGCTTTTTGGTCGTTTGCGTCTTCAATTCGTCGAATCTGTCTTTTGTCTTCACCTTTTATTATTTAAACGAATATCACTTGTAAATAGAACAATTGCAACTAAAAGCTTGTCTTTCTTGAGGAATAATGCTATGAAATATATGTTCGTTTTTAGCATTATCAAATATTCCCACACTTGAGCGTTGCTTGTCCTCAAGCAATACCGTCTTGAAATACTAGAATCACTTCTTTATTCTTCACACTTTGTACATTAGTGATTTCTATACGGCGGTATAAACAATGATAGTAACGATAGAACCATGGTTAAAGGTGGGTGTGTCATCCACAGTTGCCTCGGGTTTAGGTCAACGACACTTGCAATCAAATAGCCGATTTACTTTCGGTTTCCAAAGCAAAGTGCACATTTGAAAGGCGGTTTACAGTCCCACATGACTATGAAAATGTAGATCCTTAAGGAAATTGGATCTTTATGAAAACATTTAATCTTTTGAAAATTAAATCTAGTTTTTACCCTAGATAAGTATTCCGGATTAACCATTCACCGGTGTTTGCAAAATATTTTTGTGGGTTTGGTGGGTTTCAGATTTGAAAATTTTAGCTCAAAACTTGCAGTTTTGTGTCACCACTTGCTAACCTTGTATTAGGAAAGCAACACGTCCAGTTTACTTGTCCCGTATATTACCTTTCGGTAAACTACCGTCCGGTTGTAAAGGAAAGCGTTGAACAAGCAACTGTTAAGGCAATGTCCCCTGACATGCTTTTAATTATGGTCTATAACGTGTCGGACGCAATTACTATCCTTGGTAGGAGCAATAGTAAAGCTCACCCTTATGATTTTTCGATCTGGCACAAGGTCCTGTCTTTGACCATGATATGCAACCACCGTTCTTACGGTTGACACCCGATTTGGTTCAGGTGACCTAATGAATTCTAGGTGAATTCCTAGGATTTTACGTTCAATGATAATGAACGCATTGAAAATAGGGTTTTCAGAAAACAAATTGGTTTGTAATTTTGATCAAAATATTTTCTCGTTCAAGCTCGAGTTTAGATATCATTGAATTCCATGAGTTTGAATTCTCAATCTTTAAGGTCAATCTCTAGGATTGAGTAATATCAGGCTTAAAAGCTGATTTTTAATCTTTAAGGAGATTATCCTTTCTGGGGATCTGATTCATTAGTCTTATCCAGCTAATTTGCACGGTGCCCCCCCATTTTACGAGATAAATCCTTCTCATGGTTAGGATAAATCTGACCACTTGGCGACCCTGTTTAATGCTGAGGTCCGTGGATTTCCTGCTGATTTTAGTGATGACTTTTCTAGATTTTTTGTCAACCTACAGCTGGTCTGGACGACAACTTCTTGACCTAAATCAAGAAGCGCGTGTCTTTTTCGGAAGACTTTACTTCCTTTTAATGATGGAATTGATTCATCGTGTAGATCCATCTTTTCTTTTCTTTCATCGGGTAAAACAGTTTTAGTTTAGTTCAAAGCAAAAGTATTTTCAGTTATTTGTCACAGATATATGTGACATATGTTTAAGATAACTTGGTAAATTTTCCCACACTTGGCTTTTATTTTCCTTTTTATCGCCCTCTATTCTATTTTGAATGAATTTTAACATTTTGGTTTGTTTCTCAATTTATGTCCTTTCTGAGGTTACAATAATTTCGGTGTTAACACCTACTTTTATCGTTCATAAATATGTATAAACATGATTTTGAGTTCATTTAATTGAAAATTTTGAAAAATTTTACTAGAATTGGGTAGTCAGTATATAAGACTAGGGCTGTTCTTTATTAGAGAGCACTAGATTCTAATACAACTACTACGTTACTAGTATTTTTAATGGTAACCAAGTGTATAAAGATAAAAATTTTAAAAATCCGAAAGAATTTAACCCCTTCCCACACTTAAGATCTTGCAATGCCCTCATTTGCAAGAAATCAGTACAATTTAAATTATTGAGGGTGATTAGCGTAGAAATGATTAAATTTTACCAAAGTTTCCAAAAATATTGGCGTTTGTTTACTGAATGATAAATGGTGCATATCATTTGTTCATTTCGTCTGTTGTTACATCACATTTATTTGTCATCTTGTCATCAAAATTAGTAGCTTTTGCTGAACTTAATGCCAGTCTTTGAAAATGCGCTGTTTTATCCTGTTTTGTACAATCGACAATATACATACATACAAATATAATCATGCATGGCAATTTGAAATGGGACTTAATATCCCACTTTCAAATTCTAAATATGAAATATTAGTACACAATAATAATAAAATAATAAAAATTACACAAATATATCCAATAACATAAGTTTAAACATGAAAAAGTCAAAAGATAAAAACATAAAAATCATAAAAATAACCAAATGGAACTAAATCAGTCTGGATAGGGGTTCCAGTTCATCTCATCGGGTGGGTTCCATTGTTGGTTATAGGTGTTCTGATAGGCTTGGTCATAGTCATACCGGTTAAAGGGTGGTCGGATATCGGGGCTATGTGGCGAAAAATGAGCAGGTCGAGTAGGTACATAGTTATTTGGTACCTGATATGATAGCTGGCTCATGATTTGGTGCTGATGAACTAACCAGCTATCGTGTTGGCGTCGCCTATAATCCTCGTATACTCGCTCGGAGTTCCACTGCTCATACATACTATGTCTGGCCGCGTTCGTCATTGCTTCCTCATCTATACGAACGTGGACGTCAAGAATAGCATCTCGAAAGACATCCCTAATGTCTTCCGCCTCCTCCATTTCCTCGTCTGAGCCTCTCTCTACCTGAGGATGAGATCCCTCATAGGGTACTTCCTGGTTACGTCTACTTTTCAATACCTTAGCACCCACATAAACTTTCAATCCTAAGGGCTCAACCTGTTCTCTACAAATCTGTAATGGACCCCCTTGGTTCCTATCAACACCTAAATACTCTCCAATGAGAGTAACAAAAATACCTCCTCCTATTATACTCCCGTCCTGCATTCCCTCTACCATTTTAGATAAATAAAAAGCAACACAGTAAGGGATATTGACAAAGCTTCTAGGATCTTGAATACACTTTAGGTAGAATAAATCATATAAGGTAATTTTTTCTTTATTATGACCTCTTTGTGTAATCGAGTTAGCCAAAAATCTATGAATAATACGAAACTCGGCTCTGTCAATATGTGTATAGGAGTGTCCTCCTGCTCGTGTAAAAACATCAAAATGTGACATACGCCTCCAAATGGCGTCAGCGTCAAAGTTACTATCTACCCGTTCACCATAATGAATCAAGTTTGTACAATCGGGTAATAGCAACTCACCAGGAGTATATATCTGTAAGGCCCTGGCCATGTCCAGCATGGACATTCTGTACATCCTACCGCCAAGGATAAACCTAAGAAATCTTCTATCATCTATTCTAACTATATTTGTATCAAGTGATACAGTACTTATCAACTCAACACACCATTCCTTATATACAGGTCTACGAATGGTGAAAAGACGTTCCCAATCTGTAAAAGAAGAACTGCCATACCTTTGAACTAAAAGCTGTCTAACACGGTCAGCTAGATGGACCGTTTCCAAAGGGGCCCAATCGATTACCCTTGGCACCTCTACATTTTTTGTTACCAATTTGAATTTGTTCCTTTGATATGTCTCGTAATCTCTCCATCTTCTATCAAATCTCAGATTAGGATGTAGAGTGTGCTCAGGAATCGTTGGGAATTCTACTGGCGGCCTCATTGGGAATACTATGAATTCATCAACAAACTGTACCGGATCATAATAAGGTATGTGCTGATCAGGCTGTTGTTGTTGTTCTTGTTGTGGTTCTTGTTCGTGTTGCATTTCTGGTTCTGGTTCTGGTGCTGGTCGTCTAGATGATGATGCTCCTGAACCTCCAGTATCGGCTCTCTGTAAAACACATTAAATACAAAAATTGTGCATCCAAATATGCATTAGTGTTAGCAAAATAACAACTTAAAACAATCACTATAACATGTTAAATCAAAATTAAACTTATACACATTTTCACAATTTTTCACAATTCTACACTTTTCAAATAAGCACATATGAAAATGTATACAAAATTCATAAGCATTTAACTCAAATAACATGTCAAAATAGTCATTACTAATAATTAAACAAGTCTCAAATGGCAAATATATCAAATTAATCAAGTTCATGAATTTTGGACTTAAAAAGTCCACTTTAATCTCCAAAAATCATGTTTAGGATCATTGTTTGGATCATTTAACTATCTAAACATGTTACACTACTCAATTTAGCAATAATTCATGACAAAAATCGGCCATAACCTGTTTATATCAAAAAGCCCCAAATTTCTCAAGAACACAAACCCTAGATTTCTAAAAATTTTGAAGTTTTTGGCTTCAAATCATGTTAAATAGCATCAATCTAGGTTATACATGCATAAAATACTAACAATTTAACACTAATTACACTAGAAATTAACAAAATTGCATTAGGTAAAAAATTGGTAATTATCACAAAAACTAGGAATTTATAGAGTTTAGGGGTGTAATTTTTACCAATTTGCTGAAGAATGAGAATCTAGGCATGATTAGAGCAAGAAAAATGACGAATTACGGTGAATTTTGGCGAAATTTGGTGAAGATTTGAGAGTTTTTTCGGGTGTATGTGTGTGTTTTGTGGGAAGAACAGACCCGCTGCTGTATTTGTTTCTGACCTGCATTTGGTCCCCATGCGATCGCATGGGTTCCAAGTGCAAACCCCATGCGATCGCATGGGGTGCCGGCTACAGTGATTTCTAACTTTTTTTTTTATATAAAACCTTATACTTTATAAAACTTATAATTAATTAAATTTTAAAAATTTGGTTTCCTTTAGGAGCGAGGGCGTTTCGGATCGTTGTCCTAGTCTGTCCCTCGACAAAATTTTAAAATTTGTCAAATCAAAGCGCGGTTTTTTAAAAGTAAAGATTTTTGGGTTTTTTAATGTTTTTGGCATACTTTAATTCAATAAGATTAAAAATAATGATAATAAAAGTTCTCGTCCCTCCCTCGGGTAAAGCAATTTCGGTTCAAAGACCTAGTCTTCAACATACGACGAATTTTAAAAATCAAATTTTTAACTTAATGAGATAAAGTAAATTTTTGTTTTTAAATTCACACAATTTAAATATAAAATTCAAAATTAATATTAAAAATTCACACCAAACTTAATTTAAAAATTCATATTATAAATTCACACCAAACTTATATTAATTTTTCAAATATTTATAATTTTAAATATATTGTTTTTATAAAGTTTACAATATTAATTTAAGAATTAAATATTAATTTTAAAAACATGGTAAAAATAAAATTAAAAATCTTTTTGGCTTTTTATCCCACTTTAATCAATCAAATATTATCAAAAATATGCGCCCCTCTTTTCAGTAAAGTAATTTCGGTTCCAAGACCTAATTTAACTCATGACGAATTTTTGAAATATTTTGGGTTGATTGATTAAAGATATTTATACCTTAAGAATAAACGTTAAATTTCGCAGTGATGTAATAAATTTTTGAATGATATCAATAATTTCGGTCGCCAAACCTAATTTTATTCAATACCAATTTAATACTTTATAGCGAACAAATTAGCGTTTATTATCAAAAGGTTAAAAAAAATAAAAATAAAAATAAAAATGTACAGACATACCTGTGAAATAGATTTCTTAGTTATATGATCTATCCCATTCATAAGATAATCGGTTTAATTGGTTTTCCATGGCTACATAGGCGTAACCTCGAGCATTCAGTGTCTTTTCTTCTAAACATATGAACGGTCCGTCTCTGCATAAAGTAACAAATTCGGTGTTTGAATAGGTTTGATTATTTGAACATTTACCTCCATGTGACCATTTTCCGCATTTGTGACATCTTTCTAGGTGTCGTGCTCTTCTTTTTGCTGCGGATTTTGATTTTCCTTTACCAAATTGTAACTTATTATCTTCGCATCTGGATTCTTTTCTAACTCCGTCCATTCTTTCTCTGATTACTGATACTATTTCACTCGGAAGTGTGTCATTATTACGTTTAGTGATCAAAGCGTGTAGCATTAGACCATGGTTTAGTTCACAGGCAGTCTTCATTTTGTAAAAACCTAAAAAAATAAAAATTCAAAATGGGGGGAGAAGACTAGTTCTTTAGGGTCTGCTAGGGAAAGACCATTCAGGTTCCATTTTCGAGAACTACACGAAAACAGACAATCTAACTCTAACAGAAATACATATTATCCTTTAAAGACTTGATTCTCCCCACACTTAGTTAGCTGTGGTGTCGAAATTGTGATTAACTTCGTTGTCGACTTCCATCGGACTATCTATATAATGTTTAACTCTGTGTCCATTAACTTTAAATTCAATCCCATTTGAATTTATTAATTCTATCGTTCCGTATGGGAAAATTCTTTTGACTATGAATGGTCCAGACCATCTTGATTTCAATTTTCCAGGAAATAGCTTGAATCGTGAATTGAAAAGAAGAACTTTGTCTCCTTCTTTAAATTCTTTTGAACTTCTGATTCTTTTATCATGCCATTTCTTCGTTCTTTCCTTATAGATTAACGAATTATCGTATGCTTCATGTCTTAATTCTTCTAATTCGTTTAGTTGACTTAATCGTAGACGTCCGGCTTCATGTAAATCAAGATTACATGTCTTCAAAGCCCAAAACGCTTTGTGTTCAATTTCTACTGGAAGATGACATGCTTTTCCATAAACAAGTCTAAAAGGTGTGGTTCAAATTGGAGTTTTGTAGGCTGTTCTAAAAGCCCAGAGTGCATCCTCCAATTTAATGGACCATTCCTTCGGATTTGATCCTACGGTTTTCTCTAGAATACGTTTTAAAGCTCGGTTGGTATTTTCAACTTGTCCACTTGTTTATGGATGATATGCGGTGGAGATTTTATGAGTTACTCCATATCTTTTAAGTACTTTCTCAAGTTTATTATTACAGAAATGAGTTCCCCGATCACTTATTAAAGCTTTCGGTGTTCCAAACCTTGCAAAAAGACGTTTTAAAAAGTTGACTACAACTCGTGCATCGTTAGTTGGGAGAGCTTGTGCTTCCGCCCATTTAGATACATAATCAATGGCTACGAGTATATATAGATTATTATGAGATTTTGGAAATGGACCCATAAAGTCAATACCCCAAATGTCAAATACTTCACATACTTGGATGACATTTTGTGGCATTTCATCACGTTGACTTATTTTTCCGGCCCTTTGACATGCATTACAGGATTTGCAAAGAAGGTGTGCGTCTTTGTAAATTGTAGGCCAATAGAATCCAGCATCATAAACTTTTCTTGCTGTTAGTTGAGGCCCATAATGCCCTCCTGTTGGTCCTGTGTGACAATGGTTTAATATTTTACTAGCTTCATCTCCAAATACACATCGGCGTATTATTCCATCTGGACAACTTTTAAACAAATGTGGATCTTCCCAGAAATAGTGTTTTATATCACTGAAGAATTTCTTTCATTTTTGGTACGATAATCCTTTTTCAAGGAATCCACAAACTAAGTAGTTTGCATAGTCTGCAAACCATGGAATTTCTTTATAATCTATCTTCAATAGATATTCATCAGGAAAGTTGTCTTGTATGGCTGATTCATTCAGAACTTCTAATTCGGGATTTTCAAGACGAGAAAGATGATCAGCGGCAAGATTTTCTGCTCCTCTTTTATCTCGGATTTCAATATCAAACTCTTGTAAGAGTAAGATCCAACGGATTAATCTTGGTTTAGCATCTTGTTTTGAAAATAGGTATCTAAGAGCAGAATGGTCGGTATAGACCACCGTTTTTGCTAGAACGAGATATGATCGAAATTTGTCAAAAGCAAAGACAATAGCAAGGAGTTCTTTCTCAGTAGTTGTATAGTTCGTTTGTGCTCCTTGTAACGTCTTACTAGCATAATATATAGGTTGAAATCGTTTTTCAATCCTTTGTCCTAAAACGGCTCCCATTGCAAAATCACTTGCATCGCACATTAGTTCAAATGGTAGATTCTAATTTGGTGTTATCATGATCGGCGCATTAGTTAGTTTTTCTTTAAGAATATTAAAAGATTTGATACACTCATCTGAAAAGATGAATGGAGCATCCTTTTCTAGGAGTTTATTCATAGGAGTGGCAATTTTAGAAAAATCTTTTATGAAACGTCGGTAAAAACCGGCATGTCCTAGAAAACTCCTAACTCCTCTAACATTGGTGGGATGTGGAAGTTTAGCAATTACATCTACTTTAGCTCTATCCACTTCAATTCCTTCTTTTGAAATTTTATGACCAAGAACGATGCCTTCTTTAACCATGAAATGGCATTTTTCCCAATTAAGTACTAGATTTGATCGTTCGCATCTAATAAGCATTCGTTCCAGATTAACTAGACATGATTCAAATGTATCACCGAAGACTGAAAAATCATCCATGAAAACTTCCATGCATTCTTCTATCATGTCGTGAAAAATCGCCATCATACACCTTTGAAAGGTTGCAGGGGCGTTACAAAGTCCAAATGGCATGCGTTTGTAAGCAAAAGTACCATAAGGGCACGTGAATGTGGTTTTTTCTTGGTCTTCGGGTGCTATTGGAATTTGAAAATATCCGGAAAATCCATCTAGAAAACAATAGTAACTATTTCCGGCTAATCTTTCCAACATTTGATCTATGAAGGGTAAGGGAAAGTGATCTTTTCTGGTGGCGTCATTTAATTTTCTATAATCAATACATACATGCCATCCTGTTACAGTCCTAGTAGGAATAAGCTCATTTTTCTCATTTGTAATGACAGTCATGCCACCTTTCTTAGGCACGCATTGAACTGGGCTTACCCATGGACTATCAGATATTGGATAAATTAGACCTGCGTCTAGCAGTTTAATAATCTCTTTCTTAACTACATCTTGCATATTAGGATTTAGTCTTCGTTGGCGTTGCACATACGTTTTATGACCTTCTTCCATAAGGATTTTATGTGTGCAATACGAAGGACTTATTCCTTTAATATCATGAATCTTCCATGCAATGGCTGGTTTATGAGATTTCAACACAGAAATGAGTTGTGATTTCTCATTTTCAGTAAGAGAAGACGATATTATTACAGGTAATTCAGATTCACCATGTAAATAAGCGTATTCCAAATGGTTTGGAAGTGGCTTTAACTCTAATTTCGGAGGTTCTTCTATCGATGATTTATATCGATATCTGTCTTCTTCTTTTAGCATTTGAATTTCTTCTGTTGTTGGTTCATATCCATTAGCTATAAGTGTAGCTAACATTTCAGCTTCATCAATTGGTTCATTACCTTCTCCTAAAGAACATTCTCCTGTTCCTTGTAATTCTGGAAATTCTTCTAATAATTCTGCATGTGCATCTATAGTTTGAATATAATAACATGTATCATCTGCAGATTGTGGTTGTTGCATTGCTCTATCAACTGAAAAGGTAACACTCTCATCCTCTATACTTAGGGTCAGTTTCTTACCGAACACGTCTATCATTGCTTTAGCCGTGTTTAAGAATGGTCTTCCTAATATGAGAGGAACTTGAGAATCTTCTTCCATGTCCAAAACAACAAAATCTACTGGAAATACTAAAGTACCAACTTTAACTAGCATGTTCTCCATTATCCCTCTAGGATATTTTATTGATCTATCGGCTAGTTGTATGCTTATTCTGGTTGGTTTCAATTCTCCAAGGTCTAGTTTAGCATATAGTGAATATGGCATTAGATTTATACTAGCACCTAAGTCTGCCAATGCTTCTATTGAACTAAGACTACCCAGAAAACATGGAATTGTGAAACTTCCTGGATCAGATAATTTTTCTGGTATCTTATTCAACAGCACTGCTGAACAATTAGCATTCATAGTAACAGCCGAGAGTTCTTCCATTTTCTTTCTATTTGAGATTAGATCTTTCAAGAATTTAGCATATCTAGGCATTCCTGAAATCACATCAATGAAAGGAAGATTTACATTTATCTGTTTAAACATATCCAAGAATTTGGATTGCTCGGCTTCAAGTTTCTCTTTCTTCATTTTACTCGGGTAAGGAAGTGGTGGTTGGTATGGTTTAACATAAGGTTTAGCCTTAACTGTGTTATCTTCATTAACCTTTTCAACTACCGGTTCTTTTTCCTTATCTTGATCCGGTTGTGATTCTTGTGGAGTAGGAATAGCTTCATCAGAAGTTACAGGTATTTCAGGTGGTTTAAGTGTTGTACCACTTCTTGTGGTAATGGCTTTAGCTGTTTCATTCCGGGGGTTAGCATTTGTATCACTAGGTAGACTTCCCGATTTTCTTTCACCTATTAACCTTGCTAGGTTACTTACTTCTTGTTCCAGATTTTGAATAGAAGCTTGTTGATTTCTAAATGCTTGAGCATTTTGTTCATTGGTTTGTTTTTGAGATGTGAAAAACTGCGTTAGAGTTTCAACTAGCTTCGTCATCATATCTTCTAAATTCGGATTTTTATTATCGGTTTGTTGTGGTGGTTTGTTTTGAAAATTAGGTCTTTGCTGGTTGTAAGTATTATTGGATACTTGTTGATTGCTAGGACCTTGTTGGTTGTTGTATGGAATATTTCGGTTATAATTCTGGTTTTGATTGTAAATCGGTCTTGGCGGTTGATAATTATTATGATAATTATTTCCAGGCCTTTAGTTTATGTATGAAATATTCTCTCTTTGTTCCATTGTTAATTCAATACTGAGACAATCTTTTGTCAGATGTGGTCCTCCACACTGCTCACAACTAATTCGTATTGAGTGAATATCCTTAGTCATCTTTTCCATTCGTCTCTCGACAACATCTATCTTTGCGGAAATGGAATCTAAGTCATGGCTAGAATCGGCTCTAGCTGCTTTAGATGATCTAATGATATCTTTTTCTTGGTGCCACTCATGTGAGTGGGAAGCAGTGTTATCAATAATTTTGTAAGCATCAGTTTCGGTTTTCTTCATAATAGAACCACCAGCTGCTATATCTATGTCTTTTCTTGTAGTGATGTCGCATCCTTGGTAGAATATTTGTACTATTTGACAGGTGTCTAAACCATGTTGCGGACATCCTCTTAATAACTTTCCATATCTAGTCCACGCCACATATAGAGTTTCATTTGGTTTCTGTGTAAACGTAACAATTTCTGCTTGAAGTCTTACGGCTTTAGATGCCGGAAAGAATTGTTTAAGAAATTTGTCAACTAAAACGTCCCATGTATCGATCGCCCCTTCAGGTAATGATTCCAACCAATCTTTGGCTTCTCCCTTTAAAGTCCAGGGAAATAACATGAGATATATCTGTTCATCCTCTACTTCTCGGATTTTAAATAGTGTGCAGATCCTATTAAAGGTACGTAGATGTTCATTTGGATCTTCCTTCGGTGCACCACTAAATTGGCATTGATTAGTCACCATGTGTAGAATTTGTCCTTTGATTTCATAATCTGGCGCATTAATGTCTGGATGAGTTATTGCGTGACCTTGGCCAGTGCGTTTAGCTCTCATTCGGTCGTCCATACTTAAAGGTTCCAGATTCTCCATAATTGAATTTGTTGAATCGGAATCACTAGAGGATTCTGATTTAATGGTTCGTTCCTCAACAATCTCTGTTTGAATGATTTGTGGTTCCGGGGGAAAGTTTAGTGGTTCAGGATCTACGAACCTTTCCTGAATATTCTCCGGATTCTCAATTGTGAGGTCGGGTTCAAAAAATGGATTATTGGAAATTTGAACTGAAGTACTTGGTCGACTGGATGACGTTTCTAAAGAAAAATCAACGGTGGTAATATTTGCTAAATGTCTTGATCTAGTTACAGGTGGTGAACGTACAAAAGGTGGTGAACGTCTTGCTCGGTGCATTCACTGAATATCCTATTAGTTTTTAAAAGGAAAGAAAAATTATAATAAGTTATCCAATCAATAGCCTTTTCTGATTTTGCCCACGTTTCGAATAGCCAAAAGGTGCAGCAGAGGGGCAGGATTCGTTTGGTCTCAATATAATTGAGGACTGTTTGGCTCCAATAACCCGGTCCACATACAAATCCAACTATTACTACGAACCAGAAAATTTTGATGTCTATCAATTTAACCACTTAAAATAAATTTCCGTAATTTTAAGAAATTTAGATAAGAAGTAGAATAAAAATCTATGTCCTAAAACTAGAATAGCGAGAAATAAGAAAGAAAAAGAGCTCGTCGAAAAAGGTCGAAAAAGAAAAATGGTTGAAAAATAAAAGGTGACGGAAAAATAAAAGAAACTTATAAAACTTAAAACACTTGACTAACCTATCCTTATTACTACAACTAACTTAAAATTATAATCGCAAATTGAGATTACTAATTGTAATGATAATTGATACATAGTAAAAGGTGTCTAAAAATATTAAAGCTTACAGGAAAAACTAAATCCCAAATGGAAATAACTTAAAAAGAAACTAAAACTTAAAAAGGCGTCGCAAAATTCTAAAGCACTTAAATCTTAGTCTAAAGAAAAAGCACTTAAGGAATTCTACGGTAAAGCCTAAAAATCTAGAAGTAAAAATAACTATGGCAAAAACTATGAATTAAAACTAAATATGAGCGAAAAATACAAATATTACGCTAAAACGATTAAAAAGGGACAAAATATAAAAATATATAAAAAGTTGTAAAAAGTACAATTTTTATAAAAATATTATTTTTATATTATTTATTTTATAAAACTATTAATTTTACAATTTAAATAAACTAATTAAACTAAAAATACAAATTAATAATAAAAACTAAATTAATATATATTATATATAACCCTAATTAAGGTTTAAATATAATAATTATTATTATTATCCGTAATTAATGCAGGCTGCAGTCTGGCGTGTCAGATGGGCTCATGCGATCGCATGAGTCCTCAGTTGCCCAGCCATGCGATCGCATGGGCTAGGGTTTCGGGCCAAGAGCTGGGCTGCTACAGTGTTCGGGCCGAATTAATTATTTTTTTTTTCTTCTGTTTTTGCTGTAAAATATAAAATATATTTATTAATTAAATAAAACGAATATTTTTACAAACTAAAAAAATAGAAATAAAGAAACTTTATAAAACTTAAATATTTACCAAACTTAAAAAAAAATATTTATATTTTTGTTTTTCTTTTTATATTTTCGAATATTTAAAACGTATTTTTATAAAAACGAATTTTAATAAAAGTAAACTAAAAATCTTTTTTTTTATATTAGCGTTGCGCTTCCGGCGTTTAAGAGTGTCCCCGGCAGCGGCGCCAAAAATAACTTGATGTGTCGCGAGGTGTATATAAAATAGCTTATATTTTTACAGGAAATACTATTAAATACGATACAATTTTACACAAGATATTTATTTATTTAGAGAATGGATATACTTAAACCTTGCTACAACACTTATAGGCAGTGTACCTAATCGTACAGTAGTGTAGTTTTTAGTAAGTCCGGTTCGTTCCACAGGGAAATCTTTAAACAAAGCTTAACGCTATATTAGTTTACTTTTATAAAAATACAAATATATATATAAGTAATATTATTATTATAAAGGGGGGTTTTTACTGTTTAATGACTGGTTTGTCGATTTTAAAACTTTAGTCACAGTTAAAACCAAATGTAAAATAAAAAATAAATACAAGACTTAAATTAAAGCGTAAAGTAAATAACGATAATGAAATTGCGATTAATAAAAATGCGATAAAATAAACTTGCGATAATTAAAAAGTACGATAATTAAAAGTGCAATTAAATACAATAACAATAAAAATTCGATAATTAGAAGTGCAATTAAATATAAAATAAAGGAAATTAAATATGAAATAAAAGAATTATGCTTATTTAAACTTCCGTAATCATGATGTTTGACGTGTTGATTTTAGTTTTATACCCATGGGTTAATTGTCCTTTGTCCTGGATTATTTAATATGTCCGTCTGGTTTTTGTCCATAACAGTCCATCAGTCATAAATATAAAGTGCGAGTGTCCTCGTCAAATTATTCTTATACCCGAAGTTAAATATTCCAACTAATTGGGGACTTAAACTGTAACAAGATTTTAATACTTTGTTTAATAATTACACCAGGATGTCGACTGAGTGTAATCCAAGGTTTTAATATTTTGTTATCAATTATACCAAGTGTCCTTGTACATAATTTCACCCCTGTTTTAATTATTCTAGTGGCTATTAATCCATTCCCGTGTCCGGTTAAATGAACGATTATTCGTACATATAAATACCCCGCCCATCGTGTCCGATCGAGTGTATATGGTAATTTATAGGGAAGGCCAATTGTAAATCTTTATATTAACATTAACAAACTATCATTTAGTTAAACAAATATAAAGCCCATTAATAGCCCATAGTCTAAATTCCACAAGTGTCGTTCTTTTGTCCAAACCCCAATTATGGTACAAAGCCCAATTACCCAATTTTAGTAATTAGCCCAACATCATGATTACTTCATTTTAAATAAGCATAATAATAACTTAGCTACGAGACATTAATGTAAAAAGGTTGAACATAACTTACAATGATTAAAAATAGCGTAGCGTTACACGAACAGAATTTCGACTTACACCCTTACAACATTCGCTAACATACCCTTATTATTAGAATTATAATTAAAATTAAAATTAAAATATAAAATATAAATATAAATATTACGTATAAATGGAGAGAAGAGAAAGATAGATGGATATTTTTGGTGCACTAAAGCTCGATTTTTATAGGAATGTGGGCTGGAACTGGGGCTCATACGATCGCATGGATTTATGCCTTCCAAACCATGCGATCGCATGGCCAGCTGGGGAGGCTCATATTTGGTTGTTTTCTTCTGCCGACGGTTTTATAAATAATATAATATATTAAATAATTATAAGAATTATTTAAATATTATATTATATTTATGTGCATAGTTGACTTGTAATTTTTAGTCCGTTGCGTCGAGCGTTGAGAGTTGACTCTGGTCCCGGTTCCGGATTTTCGAACGTCCTTGCGTACAATTTAATATCTTGTACTTTGCATTTTGAATCTTGTACTCTTGTAATTTCGAGACGTTTCTTATCAATAATTGGAACCTCTTGGATTGTATTTTGTACTTTTGAGCTTTTTGGTCGTTTGTGTCTTCAATTCGTCGAATCTGTCTTTTGTCTTCACCTTTAATTATTTAAACGAATATCACTTGTAAATAGAACAATTGCAACTAAAAGCTTGTCTTTCTTGAGGAATAATGCTATGAAATATATGTTCGTTTTTAGCATTATCAATAATTTTGGGATATAGTTTCATGTTCATAATAAAAATCATTTTCTCAGAATAAAAACTTTTAAATCAAAGTTTATCATAGTTTTTAATTAACTAACCCAAAACAGCCCGCGGTGTTACTACGACGGCGTAAATCTATTTTACGGTGTTTTTCGTGTTTCCAGGTTTTAAATCATTAATGTAGCATATCATATAGATATAGAACATGTGTTTAGTTGATTTTAAAAGTCAAGTTAGAAGGATTAACTTTTGTTTGCGAACAAGTTTAGAATTAACTAAACTATGTTCTAGTGATTACAAGTTTAAACCTTCGAATAAGATAGGTTTATATGTATGAATCGAATGATGTTATGAACATCATTACTACCTTAAGTTCCTTGGATAAACCTACTGGAAAAGAGAAAAATGGATCTAGCTTCAACGGATCCTTGGATGGCTCGAAGTTCTTGAAGCAGAATCATGACACGAAAACAAGTTCAAGTAAGATCATCACTTGAAATAAGATTGTTATAGTTATAGAAATTGAACCAAAGTTTGAATATGATTATTACCTTGTATTAGAATGATAACCTACTGTAAGAAACAAAGATTTCTTGAGGTTGGATGATCACCTTACAAGATTGGAAGTGAGCTAGCAAACTTGAAAGTATTCTTGATTTTATGTAACTAGAACTTGTAGAATTTATGAAGAACACTTAGAACTTGAAGATAGAACTTGAGAGAGATCAATTAGATGAATAAAATTGAAGAATAAAAGTGTTTGTAGGTGTTTTTGGTCATTGGTGTATGGATTAGATATAAAGGATATGTAATTTTGTTTTCATGTAAATAAGTCATGAATGATTACTCATATTTTTGTAATTTTATGAGATATTTCATGCTAGTTGCCAAATGATGGTTCCCACATGTGTTAGGTGACTCACATGGGCTGCTAAGAGCTGATAATTGGAGTGTATATACCAATAGTACATACATCTAAAAGCTGTGTATTGTACGAGTACGAATACGGGTGCATACGAGTAGAATTGTTGATGAAACTGAACGAGGATGTAGTTGTAAGCATTTTTGTTAAGTAGAAGTATTTTGATAAGTGTATTGAAGTCTTTCAAAAGTGTATAAATACGTATTAAAATACTACATGTATATATATTTTAACTGAGTCGTTAAGTCATCGTTAGTCGTTACATGTAAGTGTTGTTTTGAAACCTTTAGGTTAACGATCTTGTTAAATGTTGTTAACCCAATGTTTATAATATCAAATGAGATTTTAAATTATTATATTATCATGATATTATCATGTATGAATATCTCTTAATATGATATATATATACATTAAATGTCTTTACAACGATAATCGTTACATATATGTCTCGTTTAAAAATCATTAAGTTAGTAGTCTTGTTTTTACATATGTAGTTCATTGTTAATATACTTAATGATATGTTTACTTATCATAGTATCATGTTAACTATATATATATATATATATATATATATATATATATATATATATATATATATATATATATATATATATATATATATATATATATATATATATCCATATATATGTCATCATATAGTTTTTACAAGTTTTAACGTTCGTGAATCACCGGTCAACTTGGGTGGTCAATTGTCTATATGAAACATATTTCAATTAATCAAGTCTTAACAAGTTTGATTGCTTAACATGTTGGAAACATTTAATCATGTAAATATCAATCTCAATTAATATAAATAAACATGGAAAAGTTCAGGTCACTACAGTACCTACCCGTTAAATAAATTTCGTCCCGAAATTTTAAGCTGTTGAAGGTGTTGACGAATCTTCTGGAAATAGATGCGGGTATTTCTTCTTCATCTGATCTTCACGCTCCCAGGTGAACTCAGGTCCTCTACGAGCATTCCATCGAACCTTAACAATTGGTATCTTGTTTTGCTTAAGTCTTTTAACCTCACGATCCATTATTTCGACGGGTTCTTCGATGAATTGGAGTTTTTCGTTGATTTGGATTTCATCTAACGGAATAGTGAGATCTTCTTTAGCAAAACATTTCTTCAAATTCGAGACGTGGAAAGTGTTATGTACAGCCGCAAGTTGTTTAGGTAACTCAAGTCGGTAAGCTACTGGTCCGACACGATCAATAATCTTGAATGGTCCAATATACCTTGGATTTAATTTCCCTCGTTTACCAAATCGAACAACTCCTTTCCAAGGTGCAACTTTAAGCATGACCATCTCTCTAATTTCAAATTCTATATCTTTTCTTTTAATGTCAGCGTAGCTCTTTTGTTGACTTTGGGCGGTTTTCAACCGTTGTTGAATTTGGATGATCTTCTCGGTAGTTTCTTGTATAATCTCCGGACCCGTAATCTGTCTATCCCCCACTTCACTCCAACAAATCGGAGACCTGCACTTTCTACCATAAAGTGCTTCAAACGGTGCCATCTCAATGCTTGAATGGTAGCTGTTGTTGTAGGAAAATTCTGCTAACGGTAGATGTCGATCCCAACTGTTTCCGAAATCAATAACACATGCTCGTAGAATGTCTTCAAGCGTTTGTATTGTCCTTTCGCTCTGCCCATCAGTTTGTGGATGATAGGCAGTACTCATGTCTAGACGAGTTCCTAATGCTTGCTGTAATGTCTGCCAGAATCTTGAAATAAATCTGCCATCCCTATCAGAGATAATAGAGATTGGTATTCCATGTCTGGAGACAACTTCCTTCAAATACAGTCGTGCTAACTTCTCCATCTTGTCATCTTCTCTTATTAGCAGGAAGTGTGCTGATTTGGTGAGACGATCAACTATTACCCAAATAGTATCAAAACCACTTGCAGTCCTTGGCAATTTAGTGATGAAATCCATGGTAATGTTTTCCCATTTCCATTCCGGGATTTCGGGTTGTTGAAGTAGACCTGATGGTTTCTGATGCTCAGCTTTGACCTTAGAACACGTCAAACATTCTCCTACGTATTTAGCAACATCGGCTTTCATACCCAGCCACCAAAAATGTTTCTTGAGATCCTTGTACATCTTCCCCGTTCCAGGATGTATTGAGTATCTAGTTTTATGAGCTTCTCTAAGTACCATTTCTCTCATATCTCCAAATTTTGGTACCCAAATCCTTTCAGCCCTATACCGGGTTCCGTCTTCCCGAATATTAAGATGTTTCTCCGATCCTTTGGGTATTTCATCCTTTAAATTTCCCTCTTTTAAAACTCCTTGTTGCGCCTCCTTTATTTGAGTAGTAAGGTTATTATGAATCATTATATTCATAGATTTTACTCGAATGGGTTCTCTGTCCTTCCTGCTCAAGGCATCAGCTACCACATTTGCCTTCCCCGGGTGGTAACGAATCTCAAAGTCGTAATCATTCAACAATTCAATCCACCTACGCTGCCTCATATTCAGTTGTTTCTGATTAAATATGTGTTGAAGACTTTTGTGGTCGGTATATATAATACTTTTGACCCCATATAAGTAGTGCCTCCAAGTCTTTAATGCAAAAACAACCGCGCCTAATTCCAAATCATGCGTCGTATAATTTTGTTCGTGAATCTTCAATTGTCTAGACGCATAAGCAATCACCTTCGTTCGTTGCATTAATACACAACCGAGACCTTGCTTTGATGCGTCACAATAAATCACAAAATCATCATTTCCTTCAGGCAATGACAATATAGGTGCCGTAGTTAGCTTTTTCTTCAATAACTGAAACGCTTTCTCTTGTTCATCATTCCATTCAAATTTCTTCCCTTTATGCGTTAATGCAGTCAAGGGTTTTGCTATTCTGGAAAAGTCTTGGATGAACCTTCTGTAGTAACCAGCTAGTCCTAAAAACTGGCGTATGTGTTTTGGAGTTTTTGGGGTTTCCCACTTTTCAACAGTTTCTATCTTTGCCGAATCCACCTTAATACCTTCTTTGTTCACTATGTGACCTAGGAATTGAACTTCCTCCAACCAAAATGCACACTTTGAAAACTTAGCATACAATTCTTCCTTCCTCAATACTTCTAACACCTTTCTCAAATGTTCACCGTGTTCTTGGTCATTCTTTGAGTAAATAAGTATGTCATCAATGAAAACAATGACAAACTTGTCAAGGTATGGTCCACACACTCGGTTCATAAGGTCCATGAACACAGCTGGTGCATTAGTTAAACCAAACGGCATGACCATAAACTCGTAATGACCGTAACGTGTTCTGAAAGCAGTCTTTGGAATATCATCTTCTTTCACCCGCATTTGATGATATCCGGAACGTAAGTCAATCTTTGAATAAACAGACGAGCCTTGTAGTTGATCAAATAAGTCGTCAATTCTCGGTAGTGGGTAGCGGTTCTTGATGGTAAGTTTGTTCAACTCTTGGTAGTCGATACACAACCTGAATGTACCATCTTTCTTCTTGACAAACAAAACAGGAGCTCCCCACGGTGATGTTCTTGGTCGAATGAAACCACGCTCTGAAATTTCTTGTAATTGGCTTTGCAGTTCTTTCATCTCGCTGGGTGCGAGTCTGTAAGGAGCACGAGCTATTGGTGCAGCTCCTGGTACAAGATCTATTTGAAATTTATAACGACCCGTTCCTAATCCATCCGGACAACGTCCATATCGATTACAAACGAATTATAATAGTTGATAACATCGCGAGGTATTTGACCTCTATATGATACATTTTACAAACGTTGCATTTATTCTTAAAAAGGCAAACTATCATTACATCAAAATTGATATGCTCGTCTAACATTTTACAATATCCAAATGGCTTAATATTAGCCCTTAATGATCTTCAATGACTCGAATGCAACGTTCGTGTATCATGGCTTAAATGGTCCCAACTAGTATCCTTTATATGAGCTAATGCACAGCGGAAGACTTAATTCGTACCTGAGAATAAACATGCTTTAAAGTGTCAACCAAAAGGTTGGTGAGTTCATAAGTTTATCGTATCAACAGTTATCAAAAGTTTCAATAGACCACAAGATTTCATAGTTATAAATATCTGTACACTCGCAAGTGTATAAAAGCATTCTAAGTGGTTGAGCACTTGGTAACCATACTTAACATTTAATCACGTCGCATATTCCCTTTAATATGAAATCTTACTACACCGTACCAAGGTGTAGTCGCAAAACGAAGTACTGTGCAACCGTTGAATACTGGTCGTCCAGTCCGGTTGGGGTTGTCAGGCCCGATAGATCTATCAACAGGATTCGCGTTTACAATACCGCTGTAAATATTAGTTACCAAGCTACAGGGAAGTATGCCAGTGGTACAACTCAACGTAGAATGTGTTTTTAGTACTTGTGTCTATTTCGTAAACATTTATAAAAGCTTCGCATGTATTCTCAGTCCCAAAAATATATATATATTGCAAAAGCAATTAAAAAGGGAGCAAATGAAACTCACCAATTGTATTTTGTAGTAAAAATACATATAACATCATTGATAACTTATAAGGTTTGGCCTTCGATTCACGAACCTAATTAATTATATAATTATATATATTGATTAATATCTAAATAACAATTAAAGTCAAATTATAGTGTACCAATCCTAATGCTCGAGACTAATATGTAAAAGTTAACAAAAATTCATTTGACTCAAAAATGATTTCCAAAAATTCATTCATGTTTAAATATAATTAAATATTGTTGTCAAATATTTCATAAAATTATATAATTTTTATAATTAAAACTTTATTAAAAAAAAATATATACGAAATGATAAGTTAGCAATATTTTCATTAAAAATAATATTTTTAATAGAAATAATAATTTTAGTGTCAATGAAAATAAATTAATAGTTTTATTAATAATAATGATCAAAAATATTAGTTTAATAGTTTTTGATAAAAATATCAATTGTATTTAGATATAATAACAATGATAGTACTATTTTGATAATAATAATACTTATAATAACAATCTAATAATAATAATGATTTTAACGATATCGTAAATAAAATGTAAAAATGTTCATTTTTAAACAATTTGTACAAAAGTTCGATTGACTATAACTTCAAATCCATCCGTCGAATTCTTTCGACATCTGAATGAAAAGTTTATAGTTTTTCGCCACCTTTCCAAAAACATATTATTCATATACCTTATTTCAACTGCAAGAGTAACTAATTCAGATTCTATCCTAAAAATATATTTTAACAAAAATAGATATAAAAATATACACGATCCTAATTTCTCGAGCACCAGTCAGGGACACACTAAAAGTAAATAAAAGTTAAGTTTAGAGTGCTTACGTATCAATATTGAGATTCAATATTGCAGGATATTATTTAGACGCAACAGAGATGACAAACACTAGTTTGTCTCATGAGCAAAACCCCCGATCCGTACCCATAACTTTCATAGATTTGACCCATAATCTCCTTAATATTATCCCATTCATAAAACCAGTTTTGGAACACTTGGATAGAACCCCGTCATAGAATCTTTGTATAAATTTTGGTACAATAAATACTCCTGATCTTAAAATTAATACTAATCTTAATCTTTAATCTTAATAATAATTTTAATAATAATAATAATAATAATAATAATAATAATATAAATTTTATAAGTTTACAGAGTATTATTATGTGTATATATGTGTGTGTGCGATGTTTGATGAAATGAAAAATAATAGAAGGCCTTTTAAAGAAAATTTTCGTCACCTAACTACTTTATGTCGGCAAAACATTACACGATTCGTGTAAATGGGTACACGATTCGTGTAAGGTATAGTCACGAAAGTTGTAGATTTTTGAGTTACGGTCGTTTGGACACCAAGATCACCCTTTTTCGAGTCCGAATGAATTAGTTATGATTTTTCTCGTGCAAGTGCGCAGGTTTAGTGATTTCCAACATTTTAACTTGAAATCTTGTGATGAAATGTTGTAGTCTTTTGGTGCTCATTAAAAATCTTTATATTATCTTTATTTTTATTTTTATATCATTGAAAATCCCTAAAAATATTTTATAATCAAATTATATTATATCAAAAAAAAAATGTTCGTTGTTTAACTAAGTATTTTTAAATACAAAACGTTTTATATTTAGCTAAAGACTATATTTAATCATTTTGTAAAAATACATAAATATATATTTAATAAACACGCTTTATTTAAATATTCATTTTTATTAAAATCACGGACCGTTATCATTTACAATTTGTCAAAAGGTTTCAAGAAAAATTCCAACTTTTAAGATAACGTTAAAAATCTTTATTCTTATCAAAATGGTTTGATAATAATTTGACGAAAGTGGTTTCAGATATTTATAAAAATTATAATCCTTTTTAAAGAAGACGTGACATATAAATCATATTTTATAATTTCTAAAATAATAACAGATAACTATATTAAACTTAATAATTACACCTTGACATGTAGTAAAAATATATTATCTTTTACTCTCGCCGATAAATATAGTATTCTTATATCGAAACCAAATATTACATATCTAATACCTTGTTAACGTTATCAATTAATAAATATATATCATATATACACATAAAAGTTCGTAAATCGTTAGGCTTGGTCAATGGGTAACTAATCATTCAAATATAGATTTCAGACTTTCTAGACTCAACATTAAGGTTTTTGCTTATCGTGTCGGAAATATATAGAGTTTAAGGTTTAAATTTGGTCGGAAATTTCCGGGTCGTTACAGTACCCACCCGTTAAAGAAATTTCGTCCCCGAAATTTGGTAGAGGTTGTCATAATAACATATAGGAATGTTTTCATGACGAATATGAGATAATAATAGAGTTTTATCATTATTGATAGATATAGATAAAAAAAATTTCGATCATGTGAAGCGTACGAGCGAAGCTATCACAAAAGAGAGTGAAATGAGTAATATGGTATCATTTTAACTGATGACGTAGTTATGATTGATTTAAAAAAAAAATCTTTCGTAATAAGATTTGGTTCTTCGGCGATTTAGAAACAGGATCTCCTTTGATTAAATACGGCAAATCAGCTGTGATTTCTTTGTCGGATCTTTCACTTATAAAACTACCGCCATCGTTTCCCTATTTCCATACCTCACATCTTCTTTTCTTCATCTTTTAATTCATACTTTAAGGTATTCTTTAAAATGCTTCATCCTGTTCTGATTTTTGTTATACTTCTAACTTTCATATCTTTCATTCTTCTCTTTCATCTACCGCCAGAAGAATCTATTCACTTTTATGATTTTCTTGGAATTATAATGTTTCTAATTCTCCCGTGTCTTTACGTCGCTATACGTATTGATATACACGGTTTGTAGTTTCTGGGTCGTTATTGAGTTTGATATCTTTCCTTACACTTCAATGTTCCTGCTTCTGTTTTCTATAATCATTGTCATCCATAGTTAATACTTTCTCCTGTTTGCTGCGATTTATACCTCAATTTCTATTTTGAGGCTTTGTCCCTTCGTTTCTTCTTCCCGTCCTTGAGCCAAGCGAACAATGGTCCGAAATTCGTAGGTAGGAAATTTGGAATGAACCTAGCTATTGGTTTTAGAATGAAATTGTAATGGCACGATCTTGATTCGTAAAAATTACCAGAATATTTCGGGAAATTAGAACTATTAGGGTGATGCGTTCTAATATATTTGGAGATTGAACAGAATGTAAGAGCCGTGTAACATGGCACATGATGATGGTACTGTGAATCATCACGAAACTTAACATGAGTTACTGTAATATAATGAAGTTGATCAAGTTCCATTATATTATATTAATTCACGCATCAATTCCCAACACTTCTTCAAAACATTCATATTTTAAATTTGAAGATTTCAGAATTTAGAAACTAACACAGTTTCTTTTATTTTGTAACACAGATGTCATGGAGAAATCAATGATTTCAGATAAGGATAGCTGTAAAAATGGCTTCAGAAATATTGAGGATATTTATAATGAAAGATATGATAATATCTTGGAATTTCTAATGTCGAAGGATGATGATGAAGATTGACTCGTAAGGGTTTAGATTTAGAAGCAAGGTGTTTACTACAGAATCGTCATGATTCTTTATGTACAAGTTTAGTCCTTGTAATTTGTTCAGAGTCTCCTTCACGATTTGCTCAATCCGGTTTTCAGTACCAAATTTTCTATCGAGCGTTCCTAACACTTCCTCCTTTTTCTGAGCTTTTTCAACATACTGTACTTCATCGTAAACTTTTGACTATTAAGGTTGTTTACGGTTTTTGCTGCTTCATCAGCATTTCAAGAACTACTTCATAGTCCAAGATGTTTTTCAGAAACTTCGCATTCGAAACATGTAATTCTTAGGGATAGACACGTTTGGTATAACTGGGGAATTTCTATAGGATTTTCAAAATACTGATTGCGGATTTCACCGAAGAGATAACGAGCTGCTGGTATATCGGCTGATAATGTCGTGGGATATAAAAGGTTCTCTGGTAACAACGGCGGAAGGACAATGTTTAAATATCAAGGTTATAATAGGAGTAGTCTCACTGAGAAGTCGAAGTGGAGCTGTGACAAAATTAGCTTCTTGAAAAGGAATTGTAGGGCTGTTTTCGCTAATAAATAGCATAGGATTCAACACGGTATGTGTTAAACTATGAATTTGGGTTCGAGGGTTTTCCGGTGTATAAATCTTTTCTTCGGTAGACAAGATGCGGCAGGTTCGACTTCTCGATCGAGATGTTTTTAAGAATCATGAAAGGATTTGAATGCGAATTGTAATTGTCGAGGTTCAAATGAGGTTTAGAATAAAATCAAGTGGCAAACTTGAAGATTAGTTTAGTTTCATATATGTTATAATCAATATTTTAATTAATTTTTACTTGTTCAAAGTTAGCAGTCTGTTAGTTCGATTGTCCAATAGTACAATAATTAAATAATATATATATATATATGTATATAATATTCGAATTAAATAATACATATCGTGACCCGTGTACCGGTCTCGGTGTCGATCACAACTCAAAGTATATATATATTTTGGAATCAACTCCGACCCCGTATAGCCATATCCCACCTTCACATATAGAGTGTCTACGGTTGTTCCAAAATATATATATAGATGGGTCAATATGATAAATCGAACCTTGTATACGTGTCCCGTTATATAAAGTGCGTAAAATAAATAAATGTATATCATGACCCATGCACCGGTGTTGTCTCAGAATTAATCCGACGTGTTGCGTACATGTGTCCCGACAGTAGTACAGTGCGAAAATTAAAATTGCGAGAATGTAAATTGCGGAAATGTAAATTGCGATAAATTAAATGTTAATCAGTTAGCTGGGAACAGTTAGCCGGAACAGTTAGCGTGAAATTCTTAATAAATTTTCAATTAGTTAAATCGTGTGTTTCTAACAATTTTAATATATCCAATGTTTTCTTCATTATGCCACTTGTTGGATTCTGATAAGTCAAAATCCGAATATGAAATGAGAATGGTTATTCTGGGATGAGCGGATACGAATACCGGTGGTTGTAAGTAGGATGATAGATAACCGTTGAATTAGATTCGATGAATGTACAATGTAACTTATTAATGTGAATTCTAAATATTTCTCGGGTGTTACCCACCCGTTAAAATATTTTCATCATTAACAGTTGGTACGAAAGAAATTTTTAATTACATTCTTTATGAAAATATACTTGCATATATATTTTCTTCAGATGTAATAGTAGATTTAATGAGTCAATAAGATATTATACTCATTTGATTTATCGTTAACACTGGATTACATGATTTCTAAAACATTAGAGATTACATAATCACCATGTCGAACGAAGATATATGAGGTTAAACGTAAAGCGAAGGTAATCGATATAGGACGATATACCGAACGAAAATTTAGTAGATAGAACGATACGTAGAACGGTGACTATACTCATGGTATAGTTTATGACGTTGTGGTTTACGACGCGGTTGTGGCTACTGCTGATGTTTGTAACCGTCGTACCATATTTTCCATAGCCGTCACACGAACGCGAAGTTTGTTAACTTATACTTGTACACCGGAATGATTGGCGATTGAAGCGAGCGGATGTATAAAATTCGGAATATGAGATGGTATATAATTATGATGAGATATCCGTAAAAAGGGGAAAAGAAATGGTTTCTCGAACAGGTTCGTCGGTAAGTGTTTCAGGTTTATCGTCAAAAGAGTAATTTAGTGGATAGAAAGGTTCCTCGATGTGAAATGATTTTCGGATGTCATATGATATTCTAACTATATAGAATATCTATATATATATCCAAAGATTTCATAGTCTTCAAAGGAATTTACGGCATATGTCAGGCAAATCTAGGATGCGCTAAAATATGAATTTCGTCTATACACCATCGATGCACTAAATGCAGTAAGACGTGTCTAGACTTAAGAATGCTAAGCAGGCAATTTCCCTAAAGATGATAAGCAGATGATTTCCGACTAAAGTGATAAGCAAAGCTTTTTGACAGGAAGACACGGTCGAAGTCCAGTCTCACTAATGCATCCTAACAACTACTAGTTAGACACACTAGTGGGTGACCTGGTTCGCTAAGACCAACGCTCTGATACCACCTATAACGACCCGTTCCTAATCCATCCGGACAACGTCCATATCGATTACAAACGAATTATAATAGTTGATAACATCGCGAGGTATTTGACCTCTATATGATACATTTTACAAACGTTGCATTTATTCTTAAAAAGGCAAACTATCATTACATCAAAATTGATATGCTCGTCTAACATTTTACAATATCCAAATGGCTTAATATTAGCCCTTAATGATCTTCAATGACTCGAATGCAACGTTCGTGTATCATGGCTTAAATGGTCCCAACTAGTATCCTTTATATGAGCTAATGCACAGCGGAAGACTTAATTCGTACCTGAGAATAAACATGCTTTAAAGTGTCAACCAAAAGGTTGGTGAGTTCATAAGTTTATCGTATCAACAGTTATCAAAAGTTTCAATAGACCACAAGATTTCATAGTTATAAATATCTGTACACTCGCAAGTGTATAAAAGCATTCTAAGTGGTTGAGCACTTGGTAACCATACTTAACATTTAATCACGTCGCATATTCCCTTTAATATGAAATCTTACTACACCGTACCAAGGTGTAGTCGCAAAACGAAGTACTGTGCAACCGTTGAATACTGGTCGTCCAGTCCGGTTGGGGTTGTCAGGCCCGATAGATCTATCAACAGGATTCGCGTTTACAATACCGCTGTAAATATTAGTTACCAAGCTACAGGGAAGTATGCCAGTGGTACAACTCAACGTAGAATGTGTTTTTAGTACTTGTGTCTATTTCGTAAACATTTATAAAAGCTTCGCATGTATTCTCAGTCCCAAAAATATATATATATTGCAAAAGCAATTAAAAAGGGAGCAAATGAAACTCACCAATTGTATTTTGTAGTAAAAATACATATAACATCATTGATAACTTATAAGGTTTGGCCTTCGATTCACGAACCTAATTAATTATATAATTATATATATTGATTAATATCTAAATAACAATTAAAGTCAAATTATAGTGTACCAATCCTAATGCTCGAGACTAATATGTAAAAGTTAACAAAAATTCATTTGACTCAAAAATGATTTCCAAAAATTCATTCATGTTTAAATATAATTAAATATTGTTGTCAAATATTTCATAAAATTATATAATTTTTATAATTAAAACTTTATTAAAAAAAAATATATACGAAATGATAAGTTAGCAATATTTTCATTAAAAATAATATTTTTAATAGAAATAATAATTTTAGTGTCAATGAAAATAAATTAATAGTTTTATTAATAATAATGATCAAAAATATTAGTTTAATAGTTTTTGATAAAAATATCAATTGTATTTAGATATAATAACAATGATAGTACTATTTTGATAATAATAATACTTATAATAACAATCTAATAATAATAATGATTTTAACGATATCGTAAATAAAATGTAAAAATGTTCATTTTTAAACAATTTGTACAAAAGTTCGATTGACTATAACTTCAAATCCATCCGTCGAATTCTTTCGACATCTGAATGAAAAGTTTATAGTTTTTCGCCACCTTTCCAAAAACATATTATTCATATACCTTATTTCAACTGCAAGAGTAACTAATTCAGATTCTATCCTAAAAATATATTTTAACAAAAATAGATATAAAAATATACACGATCCTAATTTCTCGAGCACCAGTCAGGGACACACTAAAAGTAAATAAAAGTTAAGTTTAGAGTGCTTACGTATCAATATTGAGATTCAATATTGCAGGATATTATTTAGACGCAACAGAGATGACAAACACTAGTTTGTCTCATGAGCAAAACCCCCGATCCGTACCCATAACTTTCATAGATTTGACCCATAATCTCCTTAATATTATCCCATTCATAAAACCAGTTTTGGAACACTTGGATAGAACCCCGTCATAGAATCTTTGTATAAATTTTGGTACAATAAATACTCCTGATCTTAAAATTAATACTAATCTTAATCTTTAATCTTAATAATAATTTTAATAATAATAATAATAATAATAATAATAATAATAATATAAATTTTATAAGTTTACAGAGTATTATTATGTGTATATATGTGTGTGTGCGATGTTTGATGAAATGAAAAATAATAGAAGGCCTTTTAAAGAAAATTTTCGTCACCTAACTACTTTATGTCGGCAAAACATTACACGATTCGTGTAAATGGGTACACGATTCGTGTAAGGTATAGTCACGAAAGTTGTAGATTTTTGAGTTACGGTCGTTTGGACACCAAGATCACCCTTTTTCGAGTCCGAATGAATTAGTTATGATTTTTCTCGTGCAAGTGCGCAGGTTTAGTGATTTCCAACATTTTAACTTGAAATCTTGTGATGAAATGTTGTAGTCTTTTGGTGCTCATTAAAAATCTTTATATTATCTTTATTTTTATTTTTATATCATTGAAAATCCCTAAAAATATTTTATAATCAAATTATATTATATCAAAAAAAAAATGTTCGTTGTTTAACTAAGTATTTTTAAATACAAAACGTTTTATATTTAGCTAAAGACTATATTTAATCATTTTGTAAAAATACATAAATATATATTTAATAAACACGCTTTATTTAAATATTCATTTTTATTAAAATCACGGACCGTTATCATTTACAATTTGTCAAAAGGTTTCAAGAAAAATTCCAACTTTTAAGATAACGTTAAAAATCTTTATTCTTATCAAAATGGTTTGATAATAATTTGACGAAAGTGGTTTCAGATATTTATAAAAATTATAATCCTTTTTAAAGAAGACGTGACATATAAATCATATTTTATAATTTCTAAAATAATAACAGATAACTATATTAAACTTAATAATTACACCTTGACATGTAGTAAAAATATATTATCTTTTACTCTCGCCGATAAATATAGTATTCTTATATCGAAACCAAATATTACATATCTAATACCTTGTTAACGTTATCAATTAATAAATATATATCATATATACACATAAAAGTTCGTAAATCGTTAGGCTTGGTCAATGGGTAACTAATCATTCAAATATAGATTTCAGACTTTCTAGACTCAACATTAAGGTTTTTGCTTATCGTGTCGGAAATATATAGAGTTTAAGGTTTAAATTTGGTCGGAAATTTCCGGGTCGTTACAAAATTCAACGGATCGATGTGGGGGTAATCCCGGTAATTCTTTCGGAAATACATCGGGAAATTCTTTTGCAATGGGAACATCATTGATGCTCTTTTCTTCAGTTTGTACTTTCTCGACGTGTGCTAGAACAGCATAGCAACCTTTTCTTATTAGTTTTTGTGCCTTCAAATTACTAATAAGATGTAGCTTCGTGTTGCCCTTTTCTCCGTACACCATTAAGGGTTTTCCTTTTTCTCGTATAATGCGAATTGCATTTTTGTAACAAACGATCTCTGCTTTCACTTCTTTCAACCAGTCCATACCGATTATCACATCAAAACTCCCTAACTCTACTGGTATCAAATCAATCTTAAATGTTTCGCTAACCAGTTTAATTTCTCGATTCCGACATATATTATCTGCTGAAATTAATTTACCATTTGCTAATTCGAGTAAAAATTTACTATCCAAAGGCGTCAATGGACAACTTAATTTAGCACAAAAATCTCTACTCATATAGCTTCTATCCGCACCCGAATCAAATAAAACGTAAGCAGATTTATTGTCAATAAGAAACGTACCCGTAACAAGCTCCGGGTCTTCCTGTGCCTCTTCCGCATTAATATTGAAAACTCTTCCACGGCCTTGTCCATTCATGTTCTCCTGGTTCGGGAAATTTCTAATAATGTGGCCCGGTTTTCCACATTTATAACAAACTACATTGGCATAACTTGCTCCGACACTACTTGCTCTGCCATTACTCGTTCCGACACCATTTGTTCCTTTCGTTCTATTAACCCCTGGTCCGTAGACCTCACACTTCGTCGAGCTATGACCATTTCTTTTACACTTGTTGAAAAATTTAGTGCAGAACCCCGAGTGATACTTTTCACACCTTTGGCATAGCTGCTTCTGATTGTTGTTGTTGTTGCGGTTATTATTGTTGTTGGGATAATTGTTGTAGTTGTTGTTGTTGTTGTTGTTGTTGTTGTTGTTGTTGTTGTTGGGCCGTTTGTTGTAGTTGCGATTGATGTTGCGATTGTTGGGATAATTGTTGCGATTATTGTTGTAATTGCTGCTGTTGTTGTATTGGTGATTCTTATCACCGTTTTCCTCCCACTTTCTTTTGACTTGCTTCACATTGGCCTCTTCAGCAGTCTGTTCTTTAATTCTTTCTTCAATCTGGTTCACTAGTTTGTGAGCCATTCTACATGCCTGTTGTATGGAGGTGGGCTCGTGTGAACTTATATCTTCTTGGATTCTTTCCGGTAATCCTTTCACAAACGCGTCGATCTTCTCTTCCTCATCTTCGAATGCTCCCGGACACAATAGGCACAATTCTGTGAATCATCTTTCGTATGTGGTAATATCAAATCCTTGGGTTTGTAACCCTCTAAGTTCTGTCTTGAGCTTATTGACCTCGGTTCTGGGACGGTACTTCTCGTTCATCAAGTGCTTGAATGCTGACCACGGTAGTGCATACGCATCGTCTTGTCCCACTTGCTTTAGATAGGTATTCCACCATGTTAACGCAGAACCTGTGAAGGTATGCGTAGCGTACTTCACTTTGTCCTCTTCAGTACACTTACTTATGGCAAACACCTATTCGACCTTCTCGGTCCACCGTTTCAATCCGATCGGTCCTTCGGTTCCATCAAATTCCAAAGGTTTGCAGGCAGTGAATTCTTTGTAGGTGCATCCTACATGATTTCCTGTACTGCTAGATCCAAGGTTATTGTTGGTATGTAGCGCAGCCTGTACTGCGGCTATGTTTGAAGCTAGAAAAGTACGGAATTCCTCTTCATTCATATTCACGGTGTGTCGAGTAGTCGATGCCATTTCCTTCAAAATAGTCAAATGGAACAAGTTAATCATACATAATATTAAGAGTAGTTAATAGTATTTCGTAGCATAATATGAACTCATTTATAAAAGCTTTTTCTTCATATTAGCGTTTTATAAGTTTAAATTCGGGTAGTACCTACCCGTTAAGTTCATACTTAGTAGCTAATATACAATTCAACTACTACAATTCTATATGAAAAACTGATTATAATAATATTTCGCGTTCAAACTTTTACACAATATTTTACAAACTTACAATACCGCTTATTTTACATATAGCATGAAATATAGCACACAATAAATTTGATACAAGATGGTTGTGAAGATAATTCTAGCTAGTACACAAGTCGTTCAGCAAAGGTAATAAAGACACATAATTCATACGTCCAGAAACTAGTCATGCATTCTGGTTTTACTAGGATTACTTCCCATCCTTGGTCTTGTGGAACATAACCGTTATGGCCATTGATAAGACAGCGTGTTGTAACGTCGTCAAAGGGACGAGGGTTGCGTAATGTCCAACAGTCCCGTAACAATCTAAAAACCTCATTTCTTACCCCAATTACCGACTCCGTCACTTGTGGGAACGTTTTGTTTAATAGTTGTAGCCCGATGTTCTTGTTCTCACTTTGGTGAGAAGCGAACATTACTAATCCGTAAGCATAACATGCTTCTTTATGTTGCATGTTAGCCGCTTTTTCTAAATCACGAAGTCCAATATTCGGATATATTGAGTCAAAATAATTTCTTAACCCATTGCGTAAAATAGCATTTGGGTTCCCCGCAATATATGCGTCAAAGTAAACACATCGTAACTTATGGATTTCCCAATGTGATATCCCCCATCTTTTGAACGAAAGCCTTTTATAAACCAAGGCATTCTTGGAACGTTCTTTGAATGTCTTACAAACTGATCTCGCCTTAAATAGTTGTGCCGAAGAATTCTGACCGACTCTAGACAAGATTTCATCAATCATGTCTCCGGGTAGGTCTCTTAAAATATTGGGTTGTCTATCCATTTTGTGTTTTTATACTGTAAAATAGACAAGAGTTAGATTCATAAAAAAAAATACTTATTAATACAAGCAATTTTTACATATATCATAAAGCATAAGCACACTATATTACATATATTACACCACACGAATACAACTATCTTATTCCGACTCGCTTGTTTCTTCTTCTTCGGTTTTGGTTCATTTTGCCAAGTTTCTAGGGATATATGATGTTCCCCTAATACGAGCCGTCGTTTTCCACATTGGTTTAGAAAAACCTGGTGGTTTAGAGGTTCCCGGGTCATTGTTACAACTTAAGGACTTCGGAGGTTGACGATACATATAAAGTTCATCGGGGTTGGAATTAGATTTCTCTATTTTTATGCCCTTTCTCTTATTATTTTCTTTTGCCTTTTTAAATTCAGTTGGGGTAATTTCTATAACATCATCGGAATTCTCGTCGGAATCCGATTCATCGGAGAATTGGTAATCCTCCCAATATTTTGCTTCCTTGGCGGAAACACCATTGACCATAATTAACCTTGGTTGGTTGGTTGAGGATTTTCTTTTACTTAATCGTTTTATTATTTCCCCCACCGATTCTATTTCTTCATCCGGTTCCGATTCTTCTTCCGGTTCTGATTCTTCTTCCGGTTCTGACTCTTCTTCCGGTTCCTCTTCAGGAACTTGTGAATCAGTCCACGAATCATTTCAACTTACATTTGACTCTTCATTATTATTAGGTGAGTCAATGGGACTTGTTCTAGAGGTAGACATCTATCACATAATATCAAACGCTTTAAGAGATTAATATATCACATAATATTCACATGTTAAAAATATATAGTTTCCAACAAAATTTGTTAAGCAATCATTTTTCAAGTAAACACGGTCGAAGTCCAGACTCACTAATGCATCCTAACAAACTCGATAAGACATACTAATGCAAAATTCTGGTTCTCTAAGACCAATGCTCGGATACCAACTGAAATGTCCCGTTCTTATTGATTAAAAACGTTCCATATTAATTGATTTCGTCGCGAGGTTTTGACCTCTATATGAGACGTTTTTCAAAGACTGCATTCATTTTAAAACAAACCATAACCTTTATTTCATCAATAAAGGTTTAAAAAGCTTTACGTAGATTATCAAATAATGATAATCTAAAATATCCTGTTTACACACGACCATTACATAATGGTTTACAATACAAATATGTTACAACAAAATAAGTTTCTTGAATGCAGTTTTTACACAATATCATACAAGCATGGACTCCAAATCTCGTCCTTATTTAAGTATGCGACAGCGTAAGCTCTTAATAATCACCTGAGAATAAACATGCTTAAAACGTCAACAAAAATGTTGGTGAGTTATAGGTTTAACCTATATATATCAAATCATAATAATAGACCACAAGATTTCATATTTCAATACACATCACATACATAGAGATAAAAATCATTCATATGGTGAACACCTGGTAACCGACATTAACAAGATGCATATATAAGAATATCCCCATCATTCCGGGACACCCTTCGGATATGATATAAATTTCGAAGTACTAAAGCATCCGGTACTTTGGCTGGGGTTTGTTAGGCCCAATAGATCTATCTTTAGGATTCGCGTCAATTAGGGTGTCTGTTCCCTAATTCTTAGATTACCAGACTTAATAAAAAGGGGCATATTCGATTTCGATAATTCAACCATAGAATGTAGTTGCACGTACTTGTGTCTATTTTGTAAATCATTTATAAAACCTGCATGTATTCTCATCCCAAAAATATTAGATTTTAAAAGTGGGACTATAACTCACTTTCACAGATTTTTACTTCGTCGGGAAGTAAGACTTGGCCACTGGTTGATTCACGAACCTATAACAATATATACATATATATCAAAGTATGTTCAAAATATATTTACAACACTTTTAATATATTTTGATGTTTTAAGTTTATTAAGTCAGCTGTCCTCGTTAGTAACCTACAACTAGTTGTCCACAGTTAGATGTACAGAAATAAATCGATAAATATTATCTTGAATCAATCCACGACCCAGTGTATACATATCTCAGTATTGATCAGAACTCAAACTATATATATTTTGGAATCAACCTCAACCCTGTATAGCTAACTCCAACATTCACATATATGGTTGTTCCGAAATATATATAGATGTGTCGACATGATAGGTCGAAACATTGTATACGTGTCTATGGTATCTCAAGATTACATAATATACAATACAAGTTGATTAAGTTATGGTTGGAATAGATTTGTTACCAATTTTCACGTAGCTAAAATGAGAAAAATTATCCAATCTTGTTTTACCCATAACTTCTTCATTTTAAATCCGTTTTGAGTGAATCAAATTGCTATGGTTTTATATTGAACTCTATTTTATGAATCTAAACAGAAAAAGTATAGGTTTATAGTCAGAAAAATAAGTTACAAGTCGTTTTTGTAAAGGTAGTCATTTCAGTCGAAAGAACGACGTCTAGATGACCATTTTAGAAAACATACTTCCACTTTGAGTTTAACCATAATTTTTGGATATAGTTTCATGTTCATAATAAAAATTATTTTCTCAGAATAACAACTTTTAAATCAAAGTTTATCATAGTTTTTAATTAACTAACCCAAAACAACCCGCGGTGTTACTACGACGGCATAAATCCGGTTTTACGGTGTTTTTCGTGTTTCCAGATTTTAAATCATTAAGTTAGCATATCATATAGATATAGAACATGTGTTTAGTTGATTTTAAAAGTCAAGTTAGAAGGATTAACTTTTGTTTGCGAACAAGTTTAGAATTAACTAAACTGTGTTCTAGTGATTACAAGTTTAAACCTTCGAATAAGATAGGTTTATATGTATGAATCGAATGATGTTATGAACATCATTACTACCTTAAGTTTCTTGGATAAACCTACTGGAAAAGAGAAAAATGGATCTAGCTTCAACGGATCCTTGGATGGCTCGAAGTTCTTGAAGCAGAATCATGACACGAAAACAAGTTCAAGTAAGATCATCACTTGAAATAAGATTGTTATAGTTATAGAAATTGAACCAAAGTTTGAATATGATTATTACCTTGTATTAGAATGATAACCTACTGTAAGAAACAAAGATTTCTTGAGGTTGGATGATCACCTTACAAGATTGGAAGTGAGCTAGCAAACTTGAAAGTATTCTTGATTTTATGTAACTAGAACTTGTAGAATTTATGAAGAACACTTAGAACTTGAAGATAGAACTTGAGAGAGATCAATTAGATGAATAAAATTGAAGAATGAAAGTGTTTGTAGGTGTTTTTGGTCGTTGGTGTATGGATTAGATATAAAGGATATGTAATTTTGTTTTCATGTAAATAAGTCATGAATGATTACTCATATTTTTGTAATTTTATGAGATATTTCATGCTAGTTGCCAAATGATGGTTCCCACATGTGTTAGGTGACTCACATGGGCTGCTAAGAGCTGATAATTGGAGTGTATATACCAATAGTACATACATCTAAAAGCTGTGTATTGTACGAGTACGAATACGGGTGCATACGAGTAGAATTGTGATGAAACTGAACGAGGATGTAATTGTAAGCATTTTTGTTAAGTAGAAGTATTTTGATAAGTGTATTGAAGTCTTTCAAAAGTGTATAAATACGTATTAAAACACTACATGTATATATATTTTAACTGAGTCGTTAAGTCATCGTTAGTCGTTACATGTAAGTGTTGTTTTGAAACCTTTAGGTTAACGATCTTGTTAAATGTTGTTAACCCAATGTTTATAATATCAAATGAGATTTTAAATTATTATATTATCATGATATTATCATGTATGAATATCTCTTAATATGATATATATACATTAAATGTCTTTACAACGATAATCGTTACATATATGTCTCATTTAAAAATCATTAAGTTAGTAGTCTTGTTTTTACATATGTAGTTCATTGTTAATATACTTAATGATATGTTTACTTATCATAGTATCATGTTAACTATATATATATCCATATATATGTCATCATATAGTTTTTACAAGTTTTAACGTTCGTGAATCACCGGTCAACTTGGGTGGTCAATTGTCTATATGAAACATATTTCAATTAATCAAGTCTTAACAAGTTTGATTGCTTAACATGTTGGAAACATTTAATCATGTAAATATCAATCTCAATTAATATATATAAACATGGAAAAGTTCGGGTCACTACACCGGTAATTCAAATGAGGGATGCTCCTATAAAGCTTTCATGGGGTGCAAACCTCACACTTTTGATGGAACTGGGGGACCGACTGTGCTCACCCGATGGTTTGAGCAAACGGAAGCCGTCTTTAGCATAAGCGGTTGTCGGGACCAAGACAAGGTCAAATACTCCACTCACACTTTCACCGGTGTCTCTCTCACTTGGTGGAACACCTATGTGCAATCGGTGGGTACCGATGAAGCCCACGCCCTCTCTTGGGCCGATTTAAGGGAAAGGATGATCATCGAATATTTCCCTCGTAAAGAAACCCGAAGGCTCGAACAAGAGCTAAGAACTTTAAAAGCAGTCGGAAACGATCTCAAGGCCTATAATCAACGATTTTCCGAACTAGCCTTGATGTGCCCAAACCTTGTGAACCCCGAGTCTTTAAGGGTTGAACTTTACATGGATGGTCTTCCAAAGAGCATCAAACACGGAGTAATGTCATCCAAACCCACTAATCATCAACAAGCTTTGAATATGTCCCGCAAATTGATAGAAACGGTGGACGAAATCGTAGTACCGGCACCTAAAGCCGAGGATAAGTCAGGTAACAACAAAATAAAATGGGAAGCCCCCCAATCAATTAACAACAAATTTGCCAAGAAGCCTTTCACCTCCGACAGCAAGAAGGGATATGCCGGAAACCTACCTCTTTGCAACAAGCATCACTTTGGTGAATGTAGCAAGCTAATTTGCCATCGGTGCCAAGGAATGGGTCATAAGGCCAACGATTGTAAAAGTGCCGCCCCCGTCACTCGTTGCAAAGACGGTCACTTGTTGCGAATGTGGTCAAACGGGTCATTATAGAAATGCATGCCCAAAGAAGAAAGATAACCCCAATACGCGCGGCCGAGCTTTCAACATTAACACCGAGGAAGCCCGAGATGACAATGAACTAGTCACGGGTATGTTTCTTCCCAACAATACTTATGTCTCTTGCTTATTCCATTCGGGTGCCGATAAGAGTTTTGTATCCAAGACTTTGACTCATTCTTTTAGCACTCCACCACTCCCACTAGATACTACTTATACCATTGAAGTGGCCAACGTGAAACTATTGAGTGCCGACAAATTCTATCGGGGGTGTACGTTAAACTTAATGGGTAAAGAGTTTGAAATTGACTTGATACCTATAGAACTAGGGAGCTTTGATGTAATCATTAGTGTGGATTGGCTAGCCAAAACGAAATCCCACATTCTTTGCGATCTTAAAGCGATTCAAATTCCTATCGAGAATGGTGAACCCTTGATTGTCTATGGCGATAAGAGTTGCACCGGACTCAACCTCGTCTCGTGCCTTAAAGTTGAAAAATACCTTCGTAAAGGTTGTTTCGCGATTCTAGCCCATGTTAAGAAAGTCGAGATCGACGAGAAGCATATCAATGATGTGCCAATCGTTAGTGACTTTTCCGATGTATTTCCTGACGAATTGCCGGGTCTTCCACCTCATCGACCGGTAGAATTCCAAATCGATCTTATTCCGGGAGCCGCAACCGTAGCACGTGCACCGTATAGACTTGCTCCATCCGAAATGCAAGAATTGCAAAGTCAAATCCAAGAACTACTTGACCTTGGTTTTATCCAACCTAGCCATTCACCATGGGGCGCTCCGATACTATTCGTTAAGAAGAAAGATGGATCCCTACGAATGTGTATCGACTATCATGAACTAAACAAATTGACGATTAAGAACCGATATCCTCTTCCACGCATCGACGACCTCTTTGATCAACTACAAGGGTCTTGTGTATATTCAAAAATCGATCTCAGCTCGGGTTATCATCAATTAAGGGTTAAGGGGGAAAATGTCTCCAAAACCGCTTTCCGGACTCGTTATGGTAGTTATGAATTTCTTGTAATGCCATTTGGTCTCACTAACGCACCGGCGGTGTTCATGGATCTTATGAACCGCGTGTGCAAACCATACCTCGACAAATTCGTTATCGTGTTCATCGATGATATTTTGGTCTATTCTAAAAGCGAAGGAGAGCACGAACAACATCTCCGACTTGTACTTGAACTCTTGAGATAAGAACGACTCTATGCCAAATTCTCCAAGTGTGAATTTTGGTTGAAGGAAGTTCAATTTCTTGATCATGTTGTAAGTGATCAAGGTATTAAAGTCGATCCCTCAAAAATCGAAGCCATTAGTAAATGGGAGACTCCTACTACTCCTACTCACATTCGTCAATTCTTGGGTCTCGCCGGGTACTATCGTAGATTCATCGAAAACTTCTCTTTGATTGCACGTCCTCTAACCGCATTAACTCACAAGGGAAAGAAATTCATTTGAGCGACCGAGCAAGAATCCGCGTTTCAAATCTTGAAAACAAAGCTAACCATCGCTCTTATCTTGTCACTTCCCTAAGGCAATGATGATTTTGTTGTATATTGCGATGCCTCGAAACATGGTTTTGGGTGTGTATTGATGCAACGAAAGAAAGTCATTGCTTATGCCTCTCGACAACTAAAAATTCATGAACGGAACTACACGACACATGATCTCGAACTCGGAGCCGTTGTCTTTGCACTTAAAATGTGGAGACACTATCTTTATGGAACCAAGAGTACTATCTTCACCGATCACAAAAGCCTTCAACGCATCTTCGATCAAAAGCAACTAAACATGAGACAATGACGGTGGATTGAAACTTTAAACGATTATGATTGTGAGCTTCGTTACCATCCCGGGAAGGCAAACGTAGTAGCCGATGCCTTAAGTCGAAAGGAAAGAGTTGTGCCTCTTCGCGTCCAAGCTTTAAACATCACCATCCACACCAATCTCAATAACCAAATTCTGGTAGCCCAAGATGAGGCCCTTAAAGATGAAAACATATCTCTTGAACGCTTGAACATCCTCACCTCACGATTCGAAGTTAAGGAGACTGGACTCCGATATTTCGCCGGAAGAATTTGGGTGCCTAATTATGGGGACTTACGAAGCCTTATTTTAGACGAAGCCCATAAGTCAAGATATTCGATTCACCCCGGTGCCAGTAAGATGTACCACAACCTCAAGGAACAATATTGGTGGCCGAACATTAAAAAGGACGTTGCTACTTATGTTGGAAAGTGCCTAACTTGTTCCAAAGTCAAAGCCGAACATCAAAGACCGTCCAGACTACTTCAACAACCCAAAATCCCGTAATGGAAGTAGGAAAGGATAACGATCGATTTTATCACCAAGCTACCAAAGACGGTGGGCGGTTATGATACTATTTGGGTTATTGTTGACCGTCTCACCAAATCCGGGCACTTCCTAGCCATGAAGGAAATCGACAACATGGAAAAACTTGCACAACTTTACATTATAGAGATCATAGCCCGTCACGGTGTGCCTTTATTGATTATTTCCGACCGAGATGGCCGTTTTGTTTCTAGATTTTGGCGTACTTTACAAGAAGCGTTGGGAACGCGTTTAGACATGAGCACCGCATATCATCCACAAACTGACGGACAAAGCGAACGCACAATTAAAACCTTGGAAGACATGCTACGAGCTTGTGTTATTGATTTCGGAAAAGCTTGGGACAAGCACTTGCCTCTCGCCGAATTTTCTTACAACAATAGTTACCACGCGAGTATCAACGCCGCATCTTTCGAAGCTTTGTATGGCCGAAAATATCGTTCTCCTCTTTGTTGGGCCGAAGTAGGCGACACACAAATTACTGGACCCGAACTCATTCATTAAACAACCGAGAAGATCGTTCAAATCTGAGATAGGCTCCGAACGGCCCGTAGTCGTCAAAAGAGCTATACCGACAAAAGACGCAACGATTTCGAATTCCAAGTCGGTGATCGCGTATTAAAAGTCACACCTTGGAAAGGTGTAATCCGTTTCGGGAAACGCGGGAAGCTAAATCCGCGGTATATTAGTCCTTTCGAAATTTTGGAGCGTGTTGGAACCGTTGCTTATCGTTTAGATCTTCCGCCTCAATTAAGCTCCGTTCATCCTACTTTCCATGTATTGAACTTGAAGAAGTGTTTTGCCGAACCCGAACTCGTCATCCCTCTCGAGGAGCTTACTATTGATGACAAACTCCATTTTGTAGAAGAACCGGTTGAAATTGTGGACCACTCCGTCAAAACGCTAAAACAAAGCCGAATTCCAATTGTTAAGGTCCGTTGGAACGCCAAAAGAGGACCCGAGTTTACTTGGGAAAGGTAAGATCAAATGCAAAGGAGATACCCTCTGATGTGTGCGAGGTGTAGTACGAAATACCATTATTTTTATTACGAAATAAGATACAAATTACACAAGTTTTAATTATTTATTTATGGGATACACCTAAACCTTGCTACAACACTTATAGGCAGTGTACCTAATCGTAGAGTATTGTAGCTTTGGGTAAGTCCGGTTCGTTCTACAGGGAGGTAGCTGAGTTTAACGCTATATTTTTATTAACTATATATATATATATTATATATAAAAGTAGTAATATTATTATAAAAGGGGGGTTTACCATTTAATGACCGGTTTGTCGATTTTAAATAAAGCGTAAAGATAAATGACGATAATTAAAATGCGTAAAATAAATAACAATGACGAAATATAAAATTGCGAATAATAAAATGACAGTAATTAAAAGTACGATGAGAAATACAATAAAAGAATTATTCTTATTTAAACTTCCGTAATCATGATGTTTGACGTTTTGATTTTAATTTATTACCCTGGGTTAATTGTCCTTTGTCCTGGATTATTTGATACCTATTTGGTTTTTGTCCATAATAGTCCAAGGTTTTATTACTTTATTAACAATTACACCAATTATCCTTGTATGTAATCCACCCATGTTTTAATGAGATATGAATATTAATTTACCCACTTGATCAGAATGAATAATCAATTTCCCAACCCGAATAATTAATTAAATGATTGTAAATGATGTCGTATAAACGTCACTAAATAGGACATTCGTAATCAATTTAATAATTATTAGTTTAACTAATTTGAAGATAGGTTCGACATTCTCCAATGAGTTGTCGTTCAATTAGACAATACCCCCTACCTATTAATAGTCAATAGTCCAATGTTCACAAGTGTCGGTCTTTTGTCCAAACCTTAATAATGGTACAAAATCCAATAACCCCGTCTTAATATTTAGCCCAACATCATGATTACTTCGGCTCAAATAAGCATAATAATAACTTAGTTACGAGACATTAATTTAAAAGGGAAGAACATAGCTTATAGTGATTATTTATCGTGTAATGTTACCCGAACAGAATTTCGACTTTAAAACCCGTAAAACATTTCTTACAATAACTCAACTAAATCATAACTTTATTATTAAAATTAACTTAAATTAAAATTATAATATATATATATTAAGTTTATAGAGGAAGAAAGAAAAAATGGTGTGTAAAATTCGTCCAAAAACGTTGCAATTTATAGATGTGGTCAGCTATCTCCTGCCATGCGATTGTATGACTTTTGTGCCTCCTGGCCATGCGATCGCATGGCCAGCCTGTCCAGCGTACATCCATCAATTAAACATGGGCGACTCTTATTTAATTAATATATATATATATATAATATATAATTTTATATAATGATATATATATATATATATATATATATATATATATATATATATTATTGTGCATAGTAGACTTGTAATTTTAGGTCCGTTGTCTCGCGCGTTGATGCTCGATTTATGTATCGGTTCTGGATTTTCGAACGTCCTTTCGTACGCAGAGATATCTTGTACTTTGCGTTTCGCGATTTGTAATTTGCATAAAAAATTATTTTCCTTAACTCCCAAAATCCGCGCAAGTCTTTTAACTCACTTTTTAGGACGCTTTTGAGTGCACTATGGCTTTAAGGACCCTTTTCCAGTTTTAGTGGCACTTTTTCTTCAATTCTTTAATCTTCGTGCTTCGTCTTCGCGTTTAATTATTTAAACGATTACAACTTAAAAATAGAATAATTACAACTAAAAACTTTACACATTGGGATGATATTGTGACTAAATATATGTTCGTTTGGAGCACTATCACCCTCATCTATTCGTGGATATAGAAACGCGAGATCTCGAGGAAGAAACAACGACTACTACGCCTACTTAAATTTCGGGACGAAATTTCTTTTAAGGAGTAGGTAATGTAACATCCCGCCTTTTTCCGTTTACTTTCCATTTATTTATTTAAAGTCCGTTATATGATTATAACATCTTCCGTTAAAACGCGTTTTAAAATATCCCGTTTAGAAAATTCACGCACCCGCTTCAAACTTGAGGGACTAAACTTGCCAAGAGGCCATAGTCTTGACTGGGTCATGTGATGACCCGGGAATTTCCAATCAAATTTAAACCTAATCTTAATATGATTTCGACACGATAAGCAAAGTCTGTAATGTTAAGTCTTAAATATTTCTTTAAACTGTTGTCATGAAATCATTTGACTTTGTCTATGCCCGACGATTCACGAACAATTGTGTGTAAATAAATATGTAAATATATATAAAAATAAATAAGAATATATATATATAAACATCTTGAATTAATAAGGTATACTTTGATCAAGTGGAATTAAAAAGGTAAAATAGTAATTAGAATAATTAAGTCACCATTAAAACGAATATATATAAATGTATATATGATATTATTATCTATATATGAATTCTATTAATAAATATTAATATATTGTAATAAATAATAAATATATAAATAATAAATATTCAAATATGGTAAATACAAAATAAGTATACATAATTAATAATATGTAATGTTAACATATTAAATGTAATTGTTATGTTATTATTATTATTATTATTATTCTTATTATTGTTATTAATATTAATATTAGTTATTTGTATTATTAATATTATCATAACATATAATATACAAATATGAAGTTGGTACATGTAATTTATTATTGTTAATATTATTGTTATTAATATCCTTATTACTTTTATCATTATTAATGTTATTATGAGATATATATATATATATATATATATATATATATATATATATATATATATATATATATATATATATATATATATATATATAAAAAGGAGATTTGATGTATATAAATTATCATGTTATTGTTACTAAAATTATTATTAACATAAATAATAATATTACTAATGCCATTAACATTCTTATTATTATCAATTATGAGAATCATTATTATCTATTATTAAGATTAGTGATATTATTATGATTATTACTTTTATTATTATTATTATTATTATTATTATTATTATTATTATTTAGATTATTGCAAATATAATTAAAATTAGTAATTATTAAGTATTAATAGAAATTGTATAAAAATCCTTACACTTGAATCCAAATTCGGTTACATGTGTCTCTCAAGCTGAAGATACTTTTGTATTTTGTCTGCTATGATTCAATTCAGTCAATTATCAAATTTTATTTGTATCTGTTAAAGTCTTATTCTTCCTTTAGGTTTTTTGTACTCTTTTACTTGTTTTATATTCTGTCAATTATTAAACACGCTATAAGCCAGTTCATCTAGCTCAATGAATGGAAAAACCATTCAAGTATTCACTACCCTTATCAAATAAATTCCATAAACTGCAAGTTGTGAATTAAAATCATAAAGTCCACAAGTTACAGCTCGCTGCAACTCGGTTCTTCAAGTTTTTATTCATATCACAATTTCTTATCGAATTCCAAAATGTATTAATGCCAAATCGTTTGGAATCGTTTTCTTAAACTATCTGTAAATTATCAAAACCCAATTTTTTCTATCCAAGACGAATTGTGGAGTCAAAGTTTGAGTTTTAAAAAGTCAACTTTTGTTCTTAAGCCAAATTCGAGTGTTCTATTTCGAGTTGAGTTAAATTAGTGTTTCTAATAGTTTATAGCATTGATTTGTAGTATGTTTCGTATTATAAATTTTGTCTAAAACGTTATCAAATCGTTAATCAAATTTTTTTTTTTAAACAATACCGTGAGCTGCTGCAGGCTACGGTTTTATTATTTTTTTTTCTTTCTAAAATCATTTTTAGGTAATTACGGGTCTCTATAGATGGTTTATATATTATTTGTTGGTCCTAAAAACGTTTCATTGATTGATTCTCATGTTGGGTTGAATCTTTAGTCGAATGATTGAATGAAGAAGATGAAGTTGAGCATATAATCAATTACGGGTTATATATTTATTAATAGTCTATTAAAACAGAAAAACAGCATTGGAGGAACGGTTTGAGGGGGATGTCGGGTTTCGAGAGGTCGAGGGTTCGAGCCTGGACAGGCTCATTCTTTTTTCTGAATTTTATTCTTGAAGGTAGCCCATTTTTTTTTATTATTATTATTAATATTATAATTATTATTATTGTTATCATTATTATTACTATCATCATTATTATTATTTCTAAGTAATTGTTATTATTGTTATTATGTTAGTTATCATTATGAAAGAAGTGATTATTAATATAATTTAGGATATTAATATTATTATTGCTAGTATTATCATTTAAAAATGTTTTAGTATTATCATTACTAATCTTATTGATATTATTATTATTATTATTAGTGTATTATGAGTATTAGTATTATTTTTATTACTAATACAAGTATTAGATATCTACTATTATTATTATTATTATTATTATTATTATTATTATTATTATTATTATTATTATTATTATTATTATTATTACCATAACTCTAGTTACAATTATAATTATTATTAACAAAAGTATTTTATTAAGATTACCAATAATAATAAGATCGTTATAATTATTATTATCAGACATAAGTATCACTATGAAGAAATAGGATTATTAATATCATCATTAATAATTACCAAAACTACCAGTTTTAACAAATAAATATTTTGTACACAAAATACACTTAATACATATACACTAATTATATTAATATTTCATAAAATCATATACCAAACATATTATATTTTTAAATAAATACTTTCATATAATAAACTATTGAGTTTATCATTTAATAATAATCATAGATATATATAGATGTTAGCTATTTTAATTACATATAACTAAATGTAAAGATAAAAATTAATTTTAAATATATATATATACAAAATATACAAATATAACATAAGATATATTATATATAAATAAAAATATATTTAAATAGATTTTAGTATAACTTCTATATAACAAAACATATATAAAAATCTATATGATTAATGATTGAAATTATGAGATTTCTATTAAATGTTTTAATAGATTTACAATTGATTTAGGATCGTGAATCCGAGGCCAACCCCGCAATGTCAATATAGTCATATGTATTTTTACTACAAAATACATTAGGTGAGTTTCATTACTCCCTTTTCATATATATTTTTGGGACTGAGAATACATGCGCTGTTTTTTATAACTGTTTTACGAAATAGACACGAGTAAATGAAACTACATTCTATGGTTGGATTATTAAACTGAATATGCCCCTTTATAGTCTGGTAATCTAAGAATTAGGGAACAGAAACCCTAATTGACGTGAACTCTAAAGATAGATCTATCGGGCCCAACAAGCCCCATCCAAAGTACCGGATGCTTTAGTACTTCGAAATTTATATCATGTCCGAAGGAGGATCCCGGAATGATGGGGATATTCTTACATACAAATTGTGAATGTCGGTTACCAGGTGTTCAATCCATATGAATGATTTTTATCTCTATGTATGGGATGTGTATTGAATTATGAAATCTTGTGGTCTATTAAAATTATGAAATGATTATTTATGTTAAACTAATGAACTCACCAACCTTCTGGTTGACACTTTAAAGTATGTTTATTCTCAGGTACGAAAGAAATCTTCCGCTGTGAATTTGATCATTTTAAAGATATTACTTGGAGTCATTCATGACATATTTCAAAAGACGTTGCATTCGAGTCGTTAAGTTTATCAAGATCGTTATTAAGTCAATTATAGTTGGATATATTATGAAATGGTATGCATGTCTGTCAACTTCAGATGTAATGAAAGATTGTCTTTTCAAAATGAATGCAATGTTTGTAAAATGTATCATATAGAGGTCAAGTACCTCGCGATGTAATCAACTGTTGGGAATCATTTATAATCGATAAGGACTTCGTCCGGATAGATTAGGACGGGTCCTTTCAGGTCAACTAGTCAACCATGACCTCTCATCCATTCATTTCACCTCCTCTTTTCTCTAATACTTCAACTTTTCTCTCAAACTCCAATTCAAAGATTCATCATCCATTTCCAATCTAGCAAGTGTTTCACAAAACAAGTTACATATTTGGAATCCTTGCATCTTCCTCTTCGTTTCCATACCGATTTCATCGCATTTGGATAACTTTCTAAAAATACTAGATTTTGTGTTTTTGATAATTTTGACTTATAAAAGTGTTAATTAGTGTCTATGGCTCAAGTCTAACATGAATATATGATTTGTATGCTCGATCTTGTGTTTTAGTGTAACTAGTATGAACTTGAAATTTGGTGTGTTTTATCTTGTGATTTGGTTGCTTAAATGTTGTTAGATGTTAAAAATGCATGTATTAAATGTGCTACTAGCATCAATAGCTTCATTTTGATGTGTAGGTTGATTAAGGAAACTTCATTAACATGATTATTGTTTTAGTGATTTGGGTTAGGGTTTGATAGGCTTGATTATGAACTTTGATGCATTAAATGCTATGAAATGTTGTTGATAAGTGTTTAGTTGCAATGTGTGTTCAATTACCTTCGGAACGGCATATCATACATGTAAATTGGTTGCCCGAATCATGAAACGCATTTAATGAACTTGAGTGTAATAAATGGTGCACATTTAATGCGATTTTGGTTGTTGTAAATGTTAAATTGATAGATGAAATGTGCTTAGTTGCGTTCCTCGTCAAAATACCTTTTTGATGATATAAGATACATGATTTGATTGTTTGCGGATCATAAAATGTGATTGTTTGAAGTTTGTGTAATTCCAGCAAACAGAACCTGGGTACTGGTCGGGACGTCGTCCCAACATCTGGATGCCGTCCAGCTCTTCACATCTGGACGCCGACCAGCCTATCTGGACGCCGTCCAGATGAACTATCAGGTTCTTATTTGGTTGGCCGTTTACCATTTAATTCTAACTATGCTACGCACCTCCGATTAACATGTAACTTGTTATAACATGCTTATATATGATTAAAAACCTCAGAAAAATGGTTCGGGACTCGACCCGAACGTGTTGACTTTTTCGTTGACTTTGACTTGACCAAAGTTGACTTTTGTTTAAACTTAACCAAATACCTATGCAATCATCCTAACATGCTTTTATATTTGAATCATGCATGAAAATTGCCAACGTGATTCACATGCTTTATGTAATCGAGTCGTAACGAGCCATAGGACTAATTGAACAACTTTGACTCATCGTGTTTACCGTTATTGATACAACATACTTGTTTAGGTCAAGACTAGCAATTGTCCTTACACGTTTACTTGTGAAGTACTTTATTACTCGTGCACTCAAGGTGAGATCATAGTCCCATCTTTACTCTTTTAAACTAACATTTGGGATGAGAAAACATAAACGTTTCATTTTACAAAGTGAACACAAGTATGAAAACAAACATTCTACATACGAGTTAGAACAAAATCCTCAATTCGATTATCATTAGTTACACTTGCCGGGTGTAAGCGAGAACTTATGTTGTATGGCCATATGGGTTTGACAAACCCTCATTCGGACGGTTCGCTACCGTTACTTCGGATAAAATATATTTTCGAGAAACAGTGTATGTTCTAACACTATTGTGATGCGGTTCTATGGATGGAAAGTTAAGCCTTGATAATTGGGTGCTCGTGATAACAATTTTTAGAATGGTTTACTATTATTGAAATGTTATAAATCTTGTGGTTCATTTGTAATTACTTACTTACTTAAACCTATGATTTCACCAACGTTTTCGTTGACAGATTTCTATGTTGTTCTCAGGTCTTTGAACGATATGTGATACATGCTTCCACTCCTTATTTTGATACTTGCATTGGATGTCGAGTATATATGCATACATGGAGCGTCTTTTGGCTACTTTTAAATTGTGTCGCATAGGTTTCAATTGTACTTATAACGTTGTAACGTAACTTGTGATTGAACTATTCTTGTAAACTTTGAAACAATCTTTACATTTGAAATGAATGCGACATATTTTTGGTCAAACGTTGTTTTAAAGACTTATGACCACGTAATGGAACCTAAGTAGACGGCGCCGTCAATGACAATTTTGTCGGGTCGCTACAACCACTAGGAGTTCCTTCCACCGACTGTCAAAGTGATGATTATGGTGATTGTGAATAATGCATGAATCGTGGCCAAACAGAAAAAGGATACGATATATAGATGATAACTCGTGAATCTCACACGACAAAAAGGCTACAGCCTATTTTTTATTTATTCATAAACTTAAAAACTGCCCTCAAACTAAGAATCCTACGTGACCTTTAAAAACAAAATATGGATAAAAATTAGGAAATTAAATAATGGATAAATATAAACAACTAATAGATAAACTCAAATTCTAACAAACTATGATATTTGACTTTTTGCTTGGTACCAATTCTGCGTGGCTATTATCCTTGGCCACGTTTCTTTTCAAGCCCAAAATCACATTTCCTCTCATGCACAAAATACTCATGCAACCCAACACTTGCAAACCCAACATTATCTATTGTCATTCTCCCCTTCTTCGAAAAGACTCGTCCTCGAGTCTCCAACATCGAATCGATCATCAAGAACAACAAGAGTGTTTTCCAAATCGCTTTTCATAAAAACATTAACATCTTCACCGAAGAAAATTTTATCCTCTTTATTGGACATATTGGTGTCTTTGTTAGTAACTACCACCAAATCACTTTCATAATCAGATTCAAAAAAAGGAAAAGATACCTCACCATCAGTATCATATATGGGTTCGGTATCATAGATGGATTCTCCATCTTCACCATCTGTATCATAGATGGGTTCAGTATCATAAATGAATTCTGAATCGATTCTTTCCTAATCGTAGCGCGCAGGGAATCGTTGTTGGTTCAGTTCCAACTCAGCAATTCGCTTATATAATCATTCAATTTCTGCATCTCGAGGGTCTTCGTTGCCTCTTTCGACGTGTCTACGATTATCTCTATCGCTGCCTCGGTCGGCGGTTCTGCAATAGCCTCCTCGATAACCTCCACGAAACATTGTTTGGTCAAAACCTGAGCTCCGGATACCAAATAATGTAATATCCTTTGAATTGCCGAAATACTATCCTTGGCCACTACGTTCTCTTTTGGGCCCAATTATATAAAACCCACAACAATTTTCTAGTCCAACTTGTGAAGGCCTAGTAGTATTGAATCCTGCATCATTCTCCCCTTCTTCGAAAAGACTCGTCCTCGAGTCTGCGCCATTGCTGGACAAATCAAAAACATTAAAATTGGCCCAATATTTGTAACCACCCGGGAGATTATTCTGCCTCGCATTGTCATGAATTTTTTCCAACACGCAAAAAAGACCATTAATTATCTCTTCTTCACTATCACAAGTGATTGGCGACACCAAAGGTGCCAAACTAATATTCACCCCATCTGATTGTGTCCCCTCTTCCTCTTCCTCACCGTAAGTATCATAGATAGGTACGGTGTCTTCAACCACACAAGGTTCGGGGATGTACTCCATGTTAAAAACTTGATCAACTGAATCAACAAAGTCATCCGGTCGAGGCTTTCTTGAAAATTCAAGATTGTCAAGCTTCATCTCTGTACTAGAAAATGTTGCATGTCTTCCAAATCTTGAATCTTGCGATTCAATCTCTCAAACTCTGCTTGTTTAGCCATGCCTGAAATCTGATACCACATAATGCGGATCAAGGACAATAAACAAGATAATATTTGCAACTTGAATTCAAACTTGCGTAGAACACAAAAAGCCAACGAGGCTAACTGAAACTTTATTAATTCAACAAAACTAAATAAAACTTATCTATGATGCACTATATATAGTGCCAAGATAATAAAATAAACTACTAAACTACTAATACGGAGTCAATAAGAATAAACAAATTTAACATAAGCTTTGGATAAACACAAAATAAAATAAAACAAACTTTCAAACAAATCCCCTTTGAGTTATCTGCATGAATGTGTTTGGTTTGACCGAGACTTTTAACCCACTCCCAATCTCACAAAACCAAGTCCATACACTAGATTTTTGTAACAATTATGAAGCTTCATATTTAAGAGCCCAAAATTTGCCAACCCATTTGAAAGCCCACAATATTCTGCATCAGTGAAGGTTGTGGATAATTGAGGAAATTTGAAGGTAGATAAAATACGAAGTATAAATAGGAGTAGAAAGAAGGAGTGAAGAGGAAGATGAAGTGAGAGGGATATCGAAAAGAATATTAGGTGAAAAGAAAAATGAGAAAAACCGCTGCAGCGCACATGGTATTGTAAAGGATTTTTTTCCCTCAATTCAATCTCATTTTATCATTTATTTACTCCGTAATAAATTAAATTAAATATTCCGTCATTTAAAAACCTTATTTATGTAACTACTCCGTACATCATAACGATGAAGACAATAATTGTTCTTTTCAATTAAGAAAAAAATTTACAACGTAATCAAATCAAATGTTTTATACGGGTTTGTTTAAACGAAATAATTTAATGACATGTTTTAGGTATTAAGTGAATGTAAATGATAAAGTCATTTATTTTAATGACCCGTTTAACTCAGAAACTTGTCGTTGTTTTTACGAATATATAGAGACATGTATTTCATACATATATAATGTAATTAATTTCGTAAAAAGAATCCATATTTGAATATTAATAATATAATAATTATAATTATTATTATTAAATTAAAAGTAAATAATAACAATAATAAATTTCGCTCAAAGTTGAGTATTTATATTTTTAATAATAATAATTATTATTAGTAATAATAAATGCCTTTTAACTTTTTTTAGAAAATTAAAATACAATTTACAATTATTATATAAAAGTTGTACAATATGCTTTATAATTTAGGTGTTCTGTAGAAGATTTTTACAATTTAGGAGAGATTAGTATTTCCTTTTATAAAAGATTTCGTATTATTTTTTAATTAAATTAATATAAAATTATGACATCATCATTATGAAAATTAAAGTGTGACGACCCGAGAATTTTCGACCAAATTTAAACTTAATCTTTATATGTTTCCGACACGATAAGCAAAGTATGTAATGTTGAGTCTAGAAAATTTTGAAACGATGTTCATATATTCAATTGACCTTCGACTACTCTCAATGATTCACGAACAATTAATTGTAAATAGATATGTGTGTATGTATATATAAATAATAATTCGAAATATAATTTGAAGTATTATATGTTATTGTTATTAAAATTTATAAAATAAAAATAGGATATTATAATAAGTATTATTTAAAATATATCTCTATATATAAATAAAGTATATTAAAAATAAATATTAAATGCTTGATTACTCGTTTGATGTTCCGATTGATATTAAGCAAGTTAAATTCGAACTTATGTAATTTTTAAAATAAAAGGTGATCCAAAAATGAGTTATATAAGTTATAGGCATATTAAAAGTATATTTAGGATCTAATTATTTAATTTTAACATTTTTAATATTTTACCCATAAATGAAAGGGACGGTTGATGTAATTTTTATTTAACAAATTAAGGATCGAATTTTATACCATAATGACTAAATAAATAAATATAGTTAATCTAAAAATATGGGATTTTTCTGAAGACTTTTATCTGCCACTGATTTCAAATAGTGGACGATACACAGTCCGTGAAAACTATCGGCACATAATTAGCTGCTTAAATGTTGATGATTGATAAATTACTATTGTGATTGATACTATTTCTGTTTTATTCCTTTATGATTACCGTGTATATAGTTATAATATATATACATTTACATATTACATAGATAGATATTTAGAGGATAACAAAGACCACTTGTTTACTACTGTATCCTGACTTTTGTCTAATTAACCAACTTAGTATTGAACCATATTATTATTCATTATTATTCTTGGATTGAATTAATTATTTTGAGAATGCATATATATGCATACATACTACACGAGACATCTACACATCTCCTGCCATCTTCACCACCTCTCTTTCTATCTCTCTCTCCCTCTCTTCTTTGTTAAACCACCGAGAACCTTTCACCACCTTGAACCCACAAACCACAATCATCACCCATGATCAACAAACTAGCTATTACTTTCATTTTATGTTTTGAAGCTCGACCACCCACAAAATTTACAAACCCATGTAACCATTACAATCAATTGAAACTTTTGCTCGTTCCTTTCCTATTTCCATATGTTTGGTCAAGCACCTTCTAACTACCGGTCTCATTCACCATAAGCCACCATCCTTTCATGTTTTATTTTCGAGCACCCATATTCACCACCTATGATCGAAAACCAAGACCCACACCCATTTAACCCTTCCTTTGATCTACGACTACCAAGCTCACCTGCTCCTTCTGTTTGAATGATCGTGAAACCCATCACCATTCACACATTAAACACATACTTACAAACACATACGCACGTATACAATCATAACCACCAACTTCATGAGCTTCAAACTACAAACCATGAGTCAACAACCCCACCTCCTGTTATGGTTTTGTATTATTATTTTTTTCTCGCGTCAATCAAAACCCAAGAATACAATAATACTAAGAGGTGAACATGCAACTGTATTGACCTTAAGTTTAAAACCGTAGCAACCCACCTGCAAACATCATACGAACAGCAAGACTACTGCAACTTCTTTTTCTTTCTTCACTCCGGTTGCTGCTGCAGTACACCCTTTTCTGTTTTTATTAAATTAACAAATATGTTAATAAGTTTATATTATTATGATACATGAAAAAAAAATCGAATATAAAATGATGATGAATAGAATTAATAAAGATGGTGATTATTTAAATGAGGATGATGGTGACAGTCATGAGGATGATTGAAGTTGATATATGCACGATTCCTACAACTTGCTATTCCTGTTACGTACCTTTTCTTTTAGTAAATTGAAACCCACTTGTATGATAACTTAAGTCTATTGCATAAATTAAGCCCACTCAGACTAAATCATAAGCCCATCTCATAAGCTAAGCCCATAAACTTTTGTTGCTGCCATTTTTTTTTTGTTGACCGATCATGATACTGCTCAATTTTTTTTACCGAACACCTTGGCCATGGTTGCTGTTCTTCGAGCTATCCTTGTTACCAGCGGCTGAACCTATCACACACCCACAACACCACCAAATCATATCATTACCATTCTGTTTCTGTTTACGAATGAAATGAAGAGGATGACGGGTGATGCACGGTGAAGATAGTAACGATGATAAATAGTGACGAATTTGGGATGATGTTATGATGTATAGATTCGATAATATTGTTAATGAAGATAGATGTACGGGGATGATGGTGAGGATGATGCAGTGAAAAATGATGTCGATAATGATAAAGAGTTTATATATGTTATATAATTATATACGCGAGTTAATTCAAGAAAGTATGAGCGGTTCAATGGTTGGGCGTGTGTTTCTTGAACAAGAGGTCGCGGGTTCGAGTCCGGGCATGGTGTTTTATTTTTAGAAGCTTGTCTCTTCAAAGGTTGTATTCTAAAAATTTTATTATTATTTTTATCAATTTTAATATTAATATTATTATTATTATTATTATTATTATTATTATTATTATTATTATTATTATTATTATTATTATTATTATTATTATTATTATTATTATTATTATTATTATTATTATTATAAGAATAATACATTTTATTATTTTTATTACTATCATTTTTATAATTATTATTATCATTATTATTATTATTATTACTAATTACTAATATTGTTACCATAAGACGTATTATTAAAAATTATCATTTTTAATATTAAAGTGATCATTTTAAGTATTATCATTATTATACTAAAATAAGTATTATGATTATTATGGTTATGATTGTTATTATCACAAAAAATAATACAAGTTATTATTATTTTCATAAATGTTATTATTAGTAGTAAATCATTATTATCCCAAATATCATTTTAACAAATAAATCTTTTGTACACTATATATACTTATTACATATGCTAGGATTGTATTAATAATTCACATAACAAACTAATGATATTTCATAAATATAATACCAATCACATATATATGTACATAGGTATATTAATATCACTAGTTGTATAAGTATTTATCATTATAAATATATATATACCCAAAATTGATTTTTATAAACAAAATATAATTTAAGATATAATATAAGAATACGTTTTAAAATGGAATTTAGTATAAATTCTATATAACTATAAATATATAAATAATACATAAATGAAATTTTGTGATTTACATTATATGTATTAATAAATATACAATCGATATAGGTTCGTGAATCCGAGGCCAACCCTACACTTGTTTAATGTCGTCATATGTATTTTTACTACAAAATACAGTATGGTGAGTTCATTTGATTCCCTTTAATTTTTACATTTTTGGGAGTGAGAATACATGCGCTATTTTTATAACTGCTTTATTAAATGCTTTTGAAATATATTTTGAACTGCGAATACATGAAATGCTTTTATAAATGTTTGACGAGATAGACACAAGCAAAACATTCCTCGAATGAATTATTATGCAGACAGAAGTTCTGCGGATTATCATTGAATTATGTGGACATGATAATTGCCACCATTGAATTATGTGGACATGATAATTGCCACCATTGAATTATGTGGACATGATAATTGCCATCATTGAATTATGTGGACATGATAATTGCCACCAATTGATATGAATGTTATGTATCGAGAGAATGATTTTTATACACAGGTGATGTGTATTAATTTTTGTACACGAGATATGTGTACGGTTACAAAGATTTATTAAAATGACTTCGTACACGAGAAAGGTGTACTGTATTTAAAAGATATCGCATGTACATTACAGGTGGGTATACGATTCGGGCCCATTTGTACCATGCAGCATTTAAATCTTGTGGTCTATCAAAATGATGAATTTTATTGTTTTATGATAAACCTATGAACTCACCAACCCTTTTGGTTGACACTTGAAAGCATGTTTATTCTCAGGTATGAAAGAAATCTTCCGCTGTGCATTTGCTCATTTTAAAGATATTACTTGGAGTCATTCATGGCATATTTCAAAAGACGTTGCATTCGAGTCGTTGAGTTCATCAAGATTATTATTAAGTCAATTATAGTTAGATATATTATGAAATGGTATGTATACCGTCAACTTTCGATGTAACGAAAGATTGTCTTTTAAAAAAAGAATGCAATATTTGTAAAATGTATCATATAGAGGTCAAGTACCTCGCGATGAAATCAACTGTTGTGAATCGTTTATAATCGATATGGACTTCGTCCGGATAGATTAGGATGGGTCTTTACAGTTGGTATCAGAGCGGTAGTCTTAGTGAACTAGGTCTTGCATTAGTGTGTCTAACTGATAGTCGTTAGGATGCATCAGTAAGTCTGGACTTCGACCGTGTCTGCATGTCAAAAGTTTTGCTTATCATTTTTGTCGGAAATCATCTGTTTATCATCCTTAGGAAATTTCCTGCTTATCATTCTTAGTCTAGACACATCTTACTGCAATGATTTCATGAATAGTGTATAGACAAAATTCGCATCTTAGCGTATCTGCTAATTCATATCTTAGCATATATGTTATGGTTATCTTTGCCTGACAGCTTCCGTATATTCCTCCGTAACTTATGGGATTTTAGTATTATATATGCATATGTAACTTATGTATTACAGGGTACTAATCTACATCCTATAATCTGTTTCTTATCGAAAATCCTTCAGCTGATCGTACGAGATGAATCCCTCAACTAGTTTGAGTTCCTCAGATTCCGATAGCTATTCCGATAGTTATTCCGACAGCTATTTCAATATGGATTTCCACTCGAACTCCGAAAGTAGTATAACCAGAATGAATCAACCAATCAGTCATCCTCAATTCATCTGATGGGTTCATAGTCGACTTAATCCATGGAGACGCGAAGAAGACGATCATTTTCATCAACCAAATTCACCTCTTGGTGAAGAACCTGAAGCACTTACAGGCGAACCTGTCCGAAACACCATTTTCACACTCATTTCCAGGATATCTCGCAATGATTATATGATATCCCAAATTCTAAACCTTATTCATCCGCTCGTTCTGACCGACAATCATCCTAGAATAATAGAAGAAGTCAACGAACTTCGCGCTCGAGTAATCAATTTGAAGAATATGGTGCAAAACTTACCAGCTTCAGCAACATCACCGGCACCAACAGTACTGTCAGTAACAGCACCAGTACCATCAACAAACCATGCCTCAACATTTCATTCTGTACCTCGAGTATAATCATCGTTCTAAGTATCGTTCTGCATCAATTATCTTCGTTCTTCATGGCAATTATGTAATCTCTAATGTTTTAGAGATTATGTATTCTAGTTCCGATGGTAAACCAAATGAGATTAATATCATATTAACTCATTTAATCCATGATTACATCTGAAGAAAATATATATGTATATATATTTTTATAAAGATTGTAATTAAAAATTCTTTTGTACAAACTGTTAATGGTGAAAATATTTTAACGGGTAGGTAATACCCGAGGAATATTTAAATTTCACATTAATAAGTTATACTGTACATTCTTTTAAATCTAATTCAACAGTCATTTATTATTCTATTTACAACCACCGATATACGTATCCGTTCACCACAGAATAACCATTTTCATTCAATTTCATATTTGGGTTTTGACCTATCAGAATCCAACAAGTGGTATAATGAAGAAATAATGGACACAAAAAAAAAATTTGATTAGAAATAGACTAATTAACAATATGAAATTTTGTTAAGAAACCACGCTAACAAGATCCTAGCTAACTGTTCCTAGCTACCTGTTAATTCCGTATTACATTTTATTTTATCGCAATTTATTTATCGCAGTTTATTTATCGCAATTTATATTCTCGCAATTTTATTTATCGTCATTTAATTTCTGTTATTTATTTTACGCATTTTAAATATCGGGACACGTATACAAGGTTTTGACATATCATATCGACGCATCTATATATATGATTTGGAATAACCATAGACACTCTATATGCAGTAATGATGGAGTTAGCTATACAGGGTTGGGGTTGATTCTACAATAATATATATAGTTTGAGTTTTGATCGAGTCTGAGACGTATACGGGTCACGACACGTATTAATTAATTCAAATAATATATATATAACTATATATGAATTATTGGACTGTTACTGTGGACTATCGACTGTGGACTATCAAGATTGGACAATTAAAAATGAATTAAAATATTGACTATAACATATGAAACTAAACATTTCTTCAAGTTTGCCACTTGATTTCATCTTAAACCTCATTTGTATCTTGACGATTACAATATGCGTTCAAACCTTTCATGATTCTTGAAAACACCTCAATCAAGAGGATGAACCAACCGAACTTCATCTACGGAAGAAAAGATTGATACATATAATTATGCACCTGAAAAACACTCGGAACCTGAGTAAACGTTTAACACGTATCTGTGCTAATTCCTTTAGTATTATTATTACCAAAAATAACTTGGTAATTCCTTTTAAAGTAGCAAATTTTGTCACAGCTCCAGCAAGTCAATCTCGACTTTTCGTTCGAAGTAACCTTATTATCACCTTGATTTATATGCATGCTCTTTTATTGTTACCGGAGAACCTTTTATATTCCACCATATTACCAGCAGATGTACCAGAAACCTCGTCGCTCCTTGGTTTAAATCCCTCCGACAAATCACTATATTTATCTATTGAAGTTTCATCATGTACACATCCGTATCTTGTAACAAGAACTGCTATACCACCGAGAGTCAGTAATCAGTATTTCGAATCTCGTAGCCTTTCTACATCAATAGTTATATGTATACATATAACAATTATCTCCTAGAATTACGATCTTCAATTCTGAAATTTTGAAAGGCACTCAGCCTACAAATTTATACATTGAACTTTGAAAATGCTGAATGAAGCAGCAGAAAACTGTAGGCAACCGTAAACGACCTTAATCATCGGAAGTTTGATGATAAAGAATAGTATGTTGGAAAAGCTCAGAAAAGTTGGAACTGGAAAATGGATTGAGCTAACCACGAAGGAGACCAAGGACAAATACAAGGACCATACCCTATATTCAAAGAATCCAGGTAATTCTGGATCCATTGAAATCTTTAGAGAATATCTTGCTCCAAAGTCATGTTAAAATCTTGCGGAAAATTTTTCTTCATCAACCTTCGAACTTGAAAATTCCAAAATATCATCATAAATATCTTCGATATTTCTGAGGATATTTTCATAACTCTTCTTATCCGAAATTAGTTATCTCTTCGTGCTATCTGTGTTACATCATAAAAGAAACTATTTTAGTTTCTAAATTCTAAAACCTTCGAGTTTAAAATATGAATGATTTTGAAGTAGTGTTGGGAACTGAAGCATGAGTTAGTATAATATAATGACACTTGATCAAAGTGATTATATTACAGTAAGTCATGCTGAGTTTTTAATGAGACGCGATGATTCACAGATCATAACATCATCATGTGCCATGTTACATAACTCTTTCATTCTGCTTAACTTCTGAACACATCAAGATAGTATATTCTTGATAGTTCTATTCTTAGTGATTCTGGTAATTTGACAAATCAAATCGTGCCATTACGTTCTTTCTTGTTTAGAACATTAAGTTCATTCGAAGTTCCGTACTTACGAATTCTGGACCGTCACTCGCTTTACTAAAGATCGAGAAGATAATAAAAAGGCAAAGAGCTCCAAGATATAAGAGAAAATATAAAGCCCAATAATAACACGAAGGTTACAAACCGTGGATATTAATACGAATAGCAATATAAAGACACGGTAGAATTAAGAATAGTATCACCCCAAGGTAATAGTAGAAGTAAACAGATTTTTCTGGTGGAAGATTGAAAAGAAGGATAACAGAAAAGATAATTAGGAAAATATCAAGGATTAGAGTGGGATTAAGCATTTTCACAATCTTTTGGATGTATGAATTAAGAAAGAAAGTATAGGAATGGTGAGAATAATGGAACGGAAGAGTTTAATTTATAATGGAAATATCAGACAGAGTAATTGAGGCAGATCACCGTATTTAATTATAGGGATCTTAATTTTCTTATTCGCCGAAGAATCAAATCTTTTATATTTCGAAGATTTTCTTTAAATCCCTTGAATTCCGGAATTCAACCAAGACGACGTCAAAAGTTAAGACGAACTTTATTTTCTAAATTCAACCATGACTAGTCAAAAGTATGAGGAAACTTATCTTTCTCATTTCACTATTTTGTGATCGCTTCATTCATGCTCTTCTAATAATCGAATTGTTTTATCCATATTACTCTATGATGATAAAACTCTATATATCAACTTGTATCCGCCATGATAACATTATTATCGTTAACCATGACGACCTCACTCAAATTTTGGGACGAAATTTCTTTAACTGGTAGGTACGGTGACGACCCGAAAATTTCCGACCAAATTTAAACTTAATCTTTATATGTTTCCGACACGATAAGCAAAGTATGTAATGTTGAGTCTAGAAAATTTTTAAACGATGTTCATATATTCAATTGACCTTCGACTACTCTCAACGATTCATGAACCATTAATTGTAAATAGATATGTGTGTATGTATATATAAATAATAATTCGAAATATAATTTGAAGTATTATATGTTATTGTTATTAAAATTTATAAAATAAAAATAGGATATTATAATAAGTATTATTTAAAATATATCTCTATATATAAATAAAGTATATTAAAAATAAATATTAAATGCTTGATTACTCGTTTGATGTTCCGATTGATATTAAGCAAGTTAAATTCGAACTTATGTAATTTTTAAAATAAAAGGTGATCCGAAAATGAGTTATATAAGTTATAGGAATATTAAAAGTTTATTTAGGATCTAATTATTTAATTTTAATATTTTTAATATTTTACCCATAAATGAGAGGGACAGTTGATGTAATTTTTATTTAACAAATTAAGGATCGAATTTTATACCATAATGACCAAAATAAATAAATATAGTTAATCTAAAAATATGGGATTTTTCTGAAGACTTTTATCCGCCACTGATTTCAAATAGTGGACGATACACAGTCCGTGAAAACTGTCGGCACATAATTAGCTGCTTAAATGTTGATGACTGATAAATTACTATTGTGATTGATACTATTTCTGTTTTATTCCTTTATGATTACCGTGTATATAGTTATAATATATATATACATTTACATATTACATAGATAGATATTTAGAGGATAACAAAGACCACTTGTTTACTACTGTATCCTGACTTTTGTCTAATCAACCAACTTAGTATTGAACCATATTATTATTCATTTTTATTCTTGGATTGAATTAATTGTTTTGAGAATGCATATATATGCATACATACTACACGAGACATCTACACATCTCCTGCCATCTTCACCACCTCTCTTTCTATCTCTCTCTCCCTCTCTTCTTTATTAAACCACCGAGAACCTTTCACCACCTTGAACCCACAAACCACAATCATCACCCATGATCAACAAACTAGCTATTACTTTCATTTTATGTTTTGAAGCTCGACCACCCACAAAATTTACAAACCCATGTAACCATTATAATCAATTGAAACTTTTGCTCGTTCCTTTCCTATTTCCTTATGTTTGGTCAAGCACCTTCTAACTACCGGTCTCATTCACCATAAGCCACCATCCTTTCATGTTTTATTTTCGAGCACCCATATTCACCACCTATGATCGAAAACCAAGACCCACACCCATTTAACCCTTCCTTTGATCTACGACTACCAAGCTCACCTGCTCCTTCTGTTTGAATGATCGTGAAACCCATCACCATTCACACATTAAACACACACTTACAAACACATACGCACGTGATGTGTAATTTCATACTCTAAATTATTAGCTAAATACCTATCGATTATCACACAATACAGGCAACTATAACCAGTTCGTGTAGTAATTAAACAAGTATTTGACCAATTCGTTCCATAGAGAGCAAGTAATTGAAAACTTGAACTATTAATTATTCTAAGATTTAAAAGGGGGTTTTGTTGTAAAACTGATTAACGCGAAAGTAAATTAAACTTAATTCAATAAGAAGCAAAGGTATCCACTTAGCTACAATTCCCTAGGCTAGGATTGCTCGTTAAACTCGTTAAGTAAACAATTACAATGATGTGACACTGTATTTATCTGTCGATTCCTACAGTTTAAGACTAATAACCTAAGTATAACTGTCGTTAACCTAGAGTTACTAACCAATTCACAATGATATTACTCAAGATTATAATCTAACTTAGGTTGGTTTGGTGTCCCTTACAACCTCACAATTATTGCAACTAATTTCAAGCTCAACCACTATACGATTAATTTTATTATCGGTGTCCCTCATATAATCTCACGTATTCCTAAATTATTCACGTTCAATAATCTAGTAAAAGCTATTAATCAATTTAACTGTCATTAGTTAATCAATAACTTCTGTGATCTAACAATCAATAAGCTTTAATAACGGTGGATCTTAGCTAGACATAAAATTGTGTAATTTTTAATTAATTGTTGTTAACCAAAAGATCGCAATCCATCACCTAGGTTCATGCATCTAAGTGAATACTAAATATTTAGCTACTCATGGTAAAACAAGGAACAAATAAATAAGAAGAACAATTAAACATAATCATTGAATTGAATGAAGAACGAATTAATAAAAGTAATAAAAGTTAATACAAAGATTAAACTAACCAAGAATGATATTGTAGCTTAAACCCTTGTAAAAATAATGAAGAAAGACAAAGAAATTTGTAACTAATGTTGCTATGGAAGAAAATTCGTAAATAAAACTGCATACCCTAAATTGGGGTAAAATTCTTCTATTTATAGAAGCTAAGAAAACAGCTGAAACCGACCTATGTCGCGTTCCGCGACAGACCATCGCGATCCGCGACAAACACATCGCGTTACGCGATAAACAGGACGCGACAAAGGTGATTGAAACGCGACAGAATGGTCAGAACGGCCCCTTTTCCATGTCGTGTTCTGATTCACTTCATCACGTATCATGATGACCAAAACGCGATAGAACTCATCCTGAAGCGATGGAAACTGACTTTTTCACCCGAGGCACATTTATCTTCAACTCTAACTTCGTTTTGGCTATATCTTCAATAAAATCAACAATAATGAGCCAACGAATCATATCTCGACACTTTCTTCAATTTAAACTCAAGTAACTTGATATCTCCATCAAAGTCTTCAAAATACTAGCAAATGGAACAAGATAACGCCCAAAATATATGTATGAAAATGGCGTTATCAAAATCCCCCACTTTCTTCAATTTAAACTCAAGTAACTTGATCTCAATGTCAAATTCCTGGAGAAGAAGAATCCAACGAATGAGTCTAGGCTTAGCATCTTGTTTGGAGAACAAGTACTTAAGGGCCGAATGTTCGGTGTAAACTACCGTTTTAGACAACACCAAATATGACCTAAATTTATCAAACGCAAAGACGACCGCAAGGAGCTCTTTTTCCGTGGTGGTATAATTCAACTGAGCCCCCGTAAGTGTCTTACTCGCGTAATAAATAGGTTTAAAGTGATTAACGTGGCGTTGACCTAAAACCGCGCCTAGCGCGAAATCACTAGCATCGCACATAAGCTCGAAAGGTTGAGACCAATCGGGAGATACCATGATAGGAGTGTGTGTGAGCTTCTCTTTTAAGAAGTTGAAAGCGTTCTCGCATTCGATATTAAAGTCGAAAGGAACGTCCTTCTCAAGGAGTTTAGTCAATGGTCGGGAAATCTTAAAAAAGTCCTTAATGAACCGCCTATAGAATCCCGCATGACCAAGAAAACTACGAATGGCTTTAACGTTTGTAGGTTTGGGGAGGCCCGAAATAACATCAATTTTGGTCTTATCAACCTCAATACCTGCACGAGATATTTTGTGCCCTAAGACAATGCCTTCCTTCACCATGAAGTGGCACTTTTCCCAGTTAAGAACAAGGTTTGATTCCTCGCACCTTTTTAGCACTTTTTCAAGATTAGCAAGACACGAATCGAAAGAGTCTCCAAAAACAGAAAAATCGTCCATGAAAACTTCCATGAAGTCCTCGATCATGTCATGAAAGATGGCGACCATACACCTTTGAAAGGTGCTCGGGGCATTGCATAGCCCGAATGGCATTCGCCGATAAGCAAAGGTACCGAAAGGACAAGTAAATGTGGTTTTATCTTGGTCCTTCGGATCAATGGGGATTTGGAAGTAGCCTAAAAATCCATCTAGGAAACAATAGAACTCCCTTCCCGCTAAACGCTCAAGCATTTGATCGATAAATGGGAGCAGAAAGTGGTCCTTCCTAGTGGCGTCATTTAAACGACGATAATCGATACAAACTCTCCATCCCGTGACGGTTCGAGTAGGGACAAGTTCGTCCTTCTCATTGAGAACAACAGTCGTGCCTCCCTTTTTGGGCACAACTTGAACAGGGCTTACCCACGGGCTGTCCGAGATGGGATAAATTAACCCTGCATCGAGCAATTTAACCACCTCTTTTTTAACGACCTCTTTCATATTCGGGTTTAGACGACGTTGCCTTTGTACCACGAGTTTGAAATCATCTTCCATTAGGATTCGATGAGTACAAATGGCCGGATTGATACCCGGTATGTCCGAGGTTTTCCAAGCTATTGCCCTCTTGTGGGATTTAAGAACGGAAACCAACCGACCCTTTTGGTCGCCGGTAAGTGTCGAAGAAATAATAACCGGAAATTAGGACGTACCTTGAAGATAAGCATATTCCATGTGAGGTGGAAGCTCCTTAAGCTCCAAGGTGGGCGGTTCTTCGAGAGATGTTTTGATACGGAATTCATTTTTCAACCGGATAGTTTCAAATGATTCCGATTCTTTAAGCTCATCCTCTTTAAGCAATTCCTTCAACTCAACTTCCGGGTCGAAGTCACCGTTGACTTCACCCATCATGATTACATCCGACGTGTCTACACTTAATAATTCCTGCAAATCATGCTCAACACAATCGTTAATAATATCAATAGCAAAACATTCATCATCGGTTGAAATAGGGTGTCTCATGGCTTTATTAATGTGACAAATCACCCTCTCATTCCCAACACCTAAGCTAAGTTGTTCTTTTTGAACGTGGATAATAGCATCCGCAGTGTTAAGGAATGGTCGACCTAGAATAATGGGCACCTTAGTGTCTTCTCTCATATCTAAGATCACGAAATCAACTGGAAACACAAGTGACTCAACCTTTACCAATATGTCCTCGGCTATTCCAATGGGGGTATCAAAAGAGTGGTTCGCTAAGCGAATCCCCATCCTCGTAGGTTTCAGGTCTCCTATGCCGAGTTTAAGATATAACGAATATAGCATAAGGTTAACACTAGCACCTAAGTCGGCAAGTGCATCGTACACTTCCGAATTACCCATAGCGCAAGGGATAAGAAAACTACCTGGGTCGCCCAATTTTGGAGGCATCTTGCTCTTTTTCAAGATGGCCGAACATTCCTTATGAAGGAATGCGGTGGATACCTCATGGTACTTACCTTTCTTGGAGATAAGATCTTTGAGAAACTTCCCATAGTTAGGCATCCCTTGAAGCACTTCCGCGAGTGGCATGTTCACGCTAATCTGCTTAATCATGTTTGCAAATTTCTGATATTGACTAGCGAGCTTATCCTTTTTCAACGCTTTCGGGTAAGGAATTGGTGCTTTGTATTCCTTCAACGGCGGTGATTTAGTTATGATCTCCGGCGGATCATCTTCCTTTTTCTCTTCGTCAAGCGACTTTTCTAACTCGGGCTCTCCCTCCTTTTGCTCCTCATTAATAGGTACCTGTAAAACATTAGAAGAAATAATAGGAGAAGACTTCGGAGTCTCCTTGTTAGTAGCCAAACCACTTCGAGTGGTTATAGCATTCACGTGCTCATTCCTAGCCGGCACCTTGTTGTTAGGATTAGATTGCGTATTAGCTGGGAGAGCACCCGGTGGTCTCTCCGATAAAGATTGAGCAATACGTCCCACATCCCGTTCTAAGTTCTGAATAGAAGCCTGCTGATTTCTAACTTGCTGTTTTGTAGATTCCCCATCTTGCCTCAAAGCAGTGATACTCTCATCTGTTTTCATGATAAAACCTCTTAGCAATTCTTCCAACGGAGGCATCTTATTTTCTGGCTGCTGAACTGGTGGCATAGGCTGCTGGAAATTCCTAGGTGGTGCTTGCGGATTTCTATTATTAAACCCAGACGGCATGTACGAATATACCTTCTGATTGCCCTGATAAACCTGATTACCTTGATAAACTTGATTACCACTCTGATAATTATTATTACCCATATTGCTCGCCTGATTGAAAAACTGTCTTCCACCCGGAAATTCACCAAGGGCAAAATCACCCTTCTTAACATAACCCAGATAATTAGCCTGTTCCTCCATTGACGCTTGATCACAATCTTTGGTAAGATGTGGTCCTTGGCATAATTCACAACCCACCTTCATAGCATGCATCTCTTTAGTCATCGACTCCATCTGTCTTTTAACAGTTGCTAGTTGTGCTCTAACCGATGCGAGCTCATCACTAGTTTCGGTACTAGCGACATGAGAAGAGCGAGAAACATCTAATTCTTGATGCCAATCATACGAATGCGTGGCAGTATCTGAGACGATTTCGTAATCGTCATCCGGAGTCTTTTTCATCAAAGAACCACCTGCAGCAATATCAAGTTCTTTCCTTGTTGGCACATTAACACCTTTGTAGAAAATTTGGACCTTATTGAAGTTATTCAACCCGTGTTGAGGACAATTACGTAACATTTTTCCGAATCGTGTCCAAGCATCATAAAGTGTGACACCGCTATTTTTTTTTTATAATAAATACGTGGCGGAAGCATAATATTAGTTAAATACGATATCGACATTTGTACAAACTGATGTCACATGTCATTAAAACAATTTACATATTAACAGGAAGAGACGTAAATACATTCTGTTTCCAAAAGTACACGGTTCATATTCTAAAAGACCACATCAGAGTTACCCCTGTCAAACATAAAATCATCATTCCCGTCTTCTCCCAAAAGCACTATCTACAAAAGCTAACAACCTGCAGGGAGGAGATGGAGGGGAATTAGCACGAAGCTAAGTAAGTACGACTAACTACAGGCCATAGCATACATAAGTGTTATACTAATCATGTCACAATAGTCTAACACACAAACATCACCCAAGTTCCGTCTACAGAGACTCTGGCGGCTCGGCCAAACCATTAACCACCAGCTGATCGGACTGGGGCTTACCAGAAGTTCCTCTACCACCGTATGTATATACATAATCCACACGCGACGGACGCGTCATTCACATATATATACACCACGATTGTCTAGGCCACCACACGAGGAACCTAACCCGCAGGTTGATCTCTCCTACCGAGGCCACCACACAATAGGGACGCACTGGGCTCCAGCAAACAAGCATCAACCAACATGCAGTCATCACAATGAACTAACTAACCACAACAATAAGTATATCTAACAAGCATGGCAGTCATAATATAACATGCTACTATATACTATATTCTCCAGTTAGTCCCACTCACCGATTACCAGCAAACGAGAAGGTGTTCAGCTATCTAATCACTGAACCTTCTCTTTCTCCTTTTCTCCTAAGAAATACATATACACGAGTTAGTTTATGTCCATAAACACCAAATAACACAATACAGAAAATTTTGTCAGAAAACTGTCCGCTAAAAATTTTCTCCTTAACACTTGTGCACTTTCAAAATTGACTTTCAAAATTGACTTTCAAAATTTACATCATAATCATCAAAATACAAACGGGCAGCATAACGGCTAGAAATCAACACTTAGGTAAAATATTCTGCCCTGGACACTCAGTCGGTCGACTGACTCTTACAGTCGGTCGACTGACTCTTACAGTCGGTCGACTGTCGACACAGTCGGTCGACTGACCTTCCCAGTCGGTCGACTTATTTGGTATTTCCACAATCGGCCGAAAGTCAAACTCAATCGGTCGGTTCACTCTCCAGTCGGTCGGTTGTCTGTCAATCGGTCGGTCCACTATATCAGTCGGTCGACTGTCAACCGACAGTCGGCCGACTGTGTTCATCATCTGCAGATTCTGAACAAAGGCTACGGACTTCACGATGAAATCCTCAAATCTCGATCTAGAGCTTGTTTTAAACACCAAAATCGACCACAACTTGTTCACTACTTGTTATAGACTCAAAACCCACAACAATTTGACCATAACAACACTTAAATCACTTGTTTTGACACAAATTTACACTTTTATGAAAACTAACACAAAACCTTAAATTTCTCAAAGATTAGAGCATGGAAGCTTGTGATTCTTACCTTAAAAGAATCAGTGAATCACAAGGAACACAAAGATATGAACAATTTGAGCTCTAGCTAAAGATTAAGTGAAAGGACCCGTTCATATACATTATAAACGATTCACAATAGTTGATTACATTGCGAGGTATTTGACCTCTATATGATATATTTTACAAACATTGCATTCGTTTTTAAAAGACAATCTTTCTTTACATCAAAAATTGACAGGCATGCATACCATTTCATAATATCCACTATCCAACTATAAATTGATTTAATAATAATCTTTGATGAACTCAATGACTTGAATGCAACGTTCTTCGAAGTATGCTATGAAAGACTCCAAGTAATATCTTTTAAATGAGCAAATGCACAGCGGAAGATTTCTTTAACACCTGAGAATAAACATGCTTTAAAGTGTCAACCAAAAGGTTGGTGAGTTCATTAGTTTATCATAATCATTTATTTCCATCATTTTAATAGACCACAAGAATTTCATTTCCAGTTCTCATAAATATACGTCCCATGCATAGAGACAAAAAATAATCATTCATATGGTGAACACCTGGTAACCGACATTAACTAGATACATATAAGAATATCCCCTATCATTCCGGGATCCTCCTTCGGACATGATATAATTTCGAAGTACTAAAGCATCCGGTACTTTGGATGGGGTTTGTTAGGCCCAATAGATCTATCTTTAGGATTCGCGTCAATTAGGGTGTCTGTTCCCTAATTCTTAGATTACCAGACTTAATAAAAAGGGGCATATTCGATTTCGATAATTCAACCATAGAATGTAGTTTCACGTACTTGTGTCTATTTTGTAAATCATTTATAAAAATTGCGCATGTATTCTCAGCCCAAAAATATAAAGGGTAAAAAGGTAAATGAAACTCACACATATAAATATTGTAAAACAGTTCATAAAGCATTTTGCATGTATTCTCAGCCCAAAAACGTAAAGAGTAAAAAGGGCAAATGAAACTCACGCATACTGTATTTCGTAGTAAAAATACATATAACGTCATTGAACAATTGCAAGGTTGGCCTCGGATTCACGAACCTAAATTATTTATATATATTTATGTATTTGTCAATATTTGTCTAATAAATTAAGTTAAGTCATAGTGTACCACAATCCTAATGCTCGAGACTAATATGCAAAGGTCGACAAAAATTAGTTTGACTCAAAATGATTTCCAAAATTTAAAAATAATTATTATATAATTTTAAATATCGTCGTTTTGTATTTTTAAAATATTTTTAAAAGATTTAATAGAGTAAATAATATAATTTATTTGTTGATACATAAGTTTTATATTAAAATTTATATATTAATTTATACCATTATATATGTGTAAAATAATAAAATTCATTTGACGATAACTTCTAATCTATCCGTCAAAATCATTCGGCATCTAAAGGAAAAGTTCATAATTTTTCGATAGCTTTCTAAGGACATGCATATCTTATATCTTATTTCATCCCTAGTATAACAACCTTTAAGATTTAACATAACCTATCTACGGGCAATATCAAATATACAAGCATGCATAATCCTATTTTCTCGAGCACTAGTCAGGGATACACAATTAGTAAATAAAAGATAAGTTATGAGTGCTCACGTATCAATATTGAGATTCAATATTGCAGGAAAGGTACGTAGATGCAACGGAGACAATAAACACTAGGTTGACCTCATGAGCTATACCCTTGATCCATACTCATAACTTCCATAGCTATACCCCATAATTTCCTTAGCTCTATCCCGCTCGTAAAAACCCATTTTGAAAATAAATCGCTCATGACCTCGTCGTAATATTTTATGTATAATACTACTAACAACACCACTTAAAAATACTAATACTACTAATATTAAGATCATAAGATTAATACTAATCTTAAATAATAATATTAATAATTAAAATAAATAAATAAGGTAAGTAATACGGAGTAAGAGAGATAGGTGAAAAATGAATCAGAATCATCAAACCGTTCGAACTTTAAAGGAATTGAACACCACCTAACCCCCTCATGCAACTTGCATGAGTTTGTGAGAGATTCTCATGCAAGTTGCATGAGCTCCATATACATCTCACATTTGACACAAAATTCCTGCCGACGTTTTCTTTATTATTATTATATATATATTATATTTAATTTATATAATTAATTATATATTATATTATATTTACATTCGTGATAAAAATATAATTTTTACAAAAATGACTCGTACGTTGTCACTCGACTCATGTACCACTTTCGGTTTTTCAAACGAAGTTTCGTACGCTAAGAAAACTAGCACTTTATATTTTATGTAACGTACCCTTACGAATGACAAGACTCAAATCAATAGCAACTGTTTTACTCTAACTGTAACATGATCATTTTAATTGTTTTGGTCATTTATTTCATAAAATCAAAGTCCCGTTGTTTGTCCAAATATACTTTAAATCAAAACGTTTAATAACTAAGTTAAAATATATATTTTGAATTATAAATGTATACACAATATATATGTTTGAAATATTTATCTCATAAAATAATATTTATCTACTCAAAACTAATTATATTTCAAAGTATAATTTAAGATCGTTTACATAATCGAAATATTATATCATGTAACGTTTTATGCTTTAAACTTAATTTGATAAAATTCTTTTATGTACAAACGTTCATTTTAATTTCCTTAAACTTTCTAACTAATATAACTTAATATCAATTGAATCGACTAACAAATGTTACAATCATTTACATAACTAATTTGAAATCATAAATATTTAATATACTTAAACACGTTTTAATTACACATTGCACGTTATTTATTACTAACAACCAATGATCCAACTTACGTTATAAAGACATTTTGATAACCAAGTTATGTTATATTGAAAATCGTTTTTGCACATTTGAAAATAGATCAATCAAGTATTATGCAATTCAATTATTCATTAACCTGTGTCTAATCCTCAATGATAACACTTTTGTTCTTATATGTAATTCACTTTTCTAAATTTCCGAATACCGTTAAAAAGTAAGGGTTTCCTAATTCAAAGTGGATCTCATAATAGAGACTCAAACTCAAAATTTAATGTATCTAATAATTCAATCTTATGATATTATCTTTCAATCTTGTCAAAATTATAATAAACTTTTATCAAAATAATACCCTCATGTAAAGTAATATCCATTCATTATTCCATTAATGTCTTCTAGTCGTAAATAGATCTCATAACTTATATTCATATTAACTAAACCGTTAAATGTTTTGATAATATTTCCCAATTCAATTACACATATGTATATATTCATACATATCTATTTACATATAATCGTTCGTGAATCGTCAGGCATGGTCAAAGGGTGATTGATTACATGAATATAGTTTCAAACTTTTCGAGACTCAACATTACAGATTTTTGCTTATCGTGTTGGATACATATAAAGATTAAAGTTTAAATTTGATCGGAAATTTCCGGGTCACTACAGTACCTACCCGTTAAAAGAAATTTCGTCCCGAAATTTGATAGAGGTCGTCATGGCTAACAGTAAGAATGTCATTATGACGAATATGAGCTGATACATAGAGTTTTATCATGATTAAGAAATACGGATAAAATAACTCGATTTCTCGAAGCGTATAAATGAAGCCATCGTGAAAGATCGAAATGAGTAACTATTGTTTTAACTGATGACGTAGTTATGATTGATTTCCGGAATTCTCGGGATTTAAAGAAAATCTTACATAATAAGATTTGGTTCTTCGGTGATTTAGGAAATCGGGATTTTCTTTGATTAAATACGATAATCTGTTTCGATTGCTCTGCCTGATATTTTGCTATAAATGCATCCCCTTCGTTTCCTTATCTTCCACAACTCACACTTTCTATTCCTTCTTCCTTGATTCATCTTTTAAAATACTCATCAATATGCTTCATCCCATTCTGATTCTTGATATACTACTAACTTTTATATCTGTCATACTTCTTTTTCATCTACCACCGGAGGAGGTTACTTACTTCTACCATTACCTTGGGGTTATAGTGTTTTTCATTCTCCCGTGTCTTTATATCGCTATACGCATTGATATACACGGTTTGTAGTTCCTGGGTGGTTGTTGGGTTTTATATCTTCCCTTATACTTTGATGTCCCTGCTTCTGTCTTCTATAATCATTATCACCCATAGTTAATATTCTCTCTTATTTGCTGCGGTTTATGCTCCTATTTCTATTTCGAGGTATCATTCTTTCGTTTCCTCTTCCCGTCCTCGAGTCAAGCGAGTAATGGTCCAGAATTTGTAGATATGAATTTTGGAATAAACACGGTTAATGTTCTAAGAAGGAAATTGTAATGGTACGATTTTGACTTGTCAAATTATCAGAATATCCTGGAAAAGACCGAATCATCAAGAAATATTTTCTTGATATTTTAGAGGTTAAATAGAATACAAGAGTCGTATAACATGGCACATGATGATGTTATGATCTGTGAATCATCACGTTCCATTTAGAAACTCAGCATGAATTACTGTAATATAATCACGTTGATCAAGTGTCATTATATTATACTAACTCATGCTTCAGTTTCCAACACTACTTCAAAAATATTCATATTTTAAACTCAAAGGTTTACAGAGTATAGGAACTAAACAGTTTCCTTTTTGATGTAATACAGATAGCGCAAAGAGATAAATGATTCCAGATAAGAATAGTTATGAAAATATCTTCAGAAATATGGAGGATATTTATAATGAAAGATACGATGATATCTTAGAATTTCTAATATCAGAGGATGATGAAGAATATTGTCTGTAAGGGTTTAGTGTCAGGAGCAAGGTATTCGTTAATGACTTCAGCAGACACTGAATCATTTGGATTCTTTGAAGGCAGGTTCAGTCTTTGTGATTTGTCCACAGCCTCCTTCATACTTTGCTCAATCCGTTTTCCAGTTCCAAAACTTCTCTATTTCTGAGCTTTGTTAATACACTAATCTTTATCATCAAAATTTTTACTGCTAAGGTCGTTTACAGTTTTTTTTTTTTTGCTTCATCAGCATTTCGAGAACTAGTTCGCGGTTCAGAGTGTTTTTCAGAAACTTCACATTCGAAGTATGTAAGCCTTGGAAATAGACGTTATGTATAACTGTTGGCGTCAACATGCTGTGAGATTTCAAAATACTGATTGCTAACTCCCAATGATTCGTATGACAATTCTCGTTACAAGAGGCAGATGAGTAAATGATGAGGTTTCGATAAATATAAAGATTCTTCAGAATGCCCAAGATTAGTGAAGTTGTTGGTAAGCTTATTGCTAATGTGGTGGAATATGAAAGGTTCTCCGGTAACAAAAGGGTAATCACATATTTCAAAATTATGATAAGGCTACTCCGAATGAAAAAATCGAAGTTGTCTTGCTGGAGCTGTGATATAATTTGCTACTTTGCAAAGGAATTGCAAGGTTATTTTTGCTAATAAATGCCAAAAGATCTGACACAGATATGTGTTGAATTATGACTTTGGTTTCGAGAGCTTTTTAAGTACATAACTGTGGGTAATATGTGGTTGGATCATCATCTCGATTGCTCATTATTTGATGTGTCTTCAGCGATTTTCGAAGGGTTTGAACATAGATTGTAATCGTTTGTATACATTTGATGTTCTAACACACTTTTGAAGTCAAAGTATAGCTTTGAAAGATGTAGGAATCTAAAAGTAATGGTACCGGTTATATCTCGAATTGAATTCTGAGATTTTAAAATCAGAATACGTAATTGGGTTTGAATGAGTATGGTTGTTTTGATTTCTATGAAAGAATGTATATTATTGTGAAAGTAGGAAGTATAATTGATAATTTGCTTAATCTGATTCGAAGAATGTAACATATTAATTGTGAATTTATATATATCTCTCGGGTATTACCTACCCTTTAAAAAATTTTCACAATTAATATTTTGTACATAAGAATTTTATTACAGTCTTTATGAAAATATATATGTATATATTCTCCTCAGATGTAACATAGATTTTAATGAGTTAATACTAAATTAAACTCATTCGATTTACGGTTGGAACTAGAATTGAATAATTCCATGAAGGTTTAGAGGTTACATAAGTATTTCTTCAATAATATTGAAATTATGAATCAATACTTCGTTATTTGTTGAGATGTGATGTTGGTTTTCGTTAAATTCTTGTGAACTTCGCAAAGTACGAATGATCTTATCTGAAAAGTTTCGGTTACATCAATGATGAAGTGTAAAATCAAATATATACTTGATTTATTAGGAATTGGAATTTGTTGAATTGAGACAGAGATTGTAGTTAACGATGGTTAAGTCGCGGGTGAGGGACGTACATTATTGCATATTTGTAATATGAATTAACTGAGTAGTTAAGATTCACACACAATAGCTTAGCACGGAAAGATTTATTTTTTTTTTATTTCAAAAAATATATATATATATATAAAATATATATATAATTTCTTCAGAGGGAATGAGTTAATTCTTCATAACCTGTTGATACAATATACACGTTATTGATTCGTAATGATGTCCACAGTGATTCTTGAACTGACGGAGTTTGTGATGTTATAGGTGTTGTTTATTCTGATGTTGACTGTACTGACGATGCTGGTGACGTTGACGGTACTGTTGATGCTGTTGGTAAAACAAGTTTAACTTGTTAATCACACACCATTTTTGTCAGGGTTTCTACTCTTCCTTCTATCATTTTGGTTCGCTTAACTGATTTATGGTTAGGGCTAGATTAGATAATCTCTAAGACTTTAGAGATTATATAATCGCCGTGGAATGTTTCTTCAATGAAGTTATGAATTAATACTTCGTCAGTTATTGTTGTTGGTACTCCTTGGTATCTATGGTGCGTATGACGTTGATGCTCGTGGGACAGATTGTGAAGTTGAGGTTTACAACGCGTTTGTGGTTGGAGGTGGTAATGGTACTGTTGGCGTTGATGATGGTGGTACTGGTTATGCTGCTGGTGCTGCTGCTGGTGTTTGTAATCTCTGCACCATATTCTCCAAAGCCACTACCCGAGCGCGAAGTTCGTTGACTTCTTCTATTATTCCAGGATGATTGTCGGTCGGAACGAACGGATAAATAAAATCTAGAATTTGATGTAGTATATAATCGTGACGAGATACCCTGGAAATGAGAGAGAAAATGGTGTCTCGAACAGGTTCGCCGGTAAGTGCTTCAGGTTCTTCGCCAAGAGGGCAATGTGGTGGATGGAAAGGATCGCCTTCTTCTTGTTTCCATTGATTGAGGAGGCTACGAACCCATCCCCAATTCATCCAGAATAGGTGATGACTGATTGGTTGATCCATTCCGGTCACACTGCTTTCGGAGCTTGAGTGAGATTCCATTTCGGAATCCGAGTGACTTGAACTGATGACAAATTCCATTTCGTACGATTGGATAAAGGATTTTCGATATAAAAATGATTTTTCGGCTATCGGGTGGTATTCTATTTACATAGGATATCTATATATAGAGATCAAAAGATTTCATAGATTACGGAGGAATTTGCGGGGTATGTCAGGTAAAGTTTAAAGTAACAGATACGATAAGATATGATTTAGCAGATACGCTAAGATATGAAGTTTGTCTATACACTACTCATGCAATTAATGTAGCAAGACGTGTCTAGACTAATAATGATAAGCAGGTAATTTCCTATGGATGATAAGCAGATGATTTCCGACTAGAAATGATAAGCAAAACTTTTGACATGCAGACACGGTCGAAGTCCAGACTCACTAATGCATCCTAACGACTTATCAGTTAAACACACTAATGCAGACCTGGTTCGCTAAGACCACGGCTCTGATACCAACTGAAAGGACCCGTTCATATACATTATAAACGATTCACAATAGTTGATTACATTGCGAGGTATTTGACCTCTATATGATATATTTTACAAACATTGCATTCGTTTTTAAAAGACAATCTTTCTTTACATCAAAAATTGACAGGCATGCATACCATTTCATAATATCCACTATCCAACTATAAATTGATTTAATAATAATCTTTGATGAACTCAATGACTTGAATGCAACGTTCTTCGAAGTATGCTATGAAAGACTCCAAGTAATATCTTTTAAATGAGCAAATGCACAGCGGAAGATTTCTTTAACACCTGAGAATAAACATGCTTTAAAGTGTCAACCAAAAGGTTGGTGAGTTCATTAGTTTATCATAATCATTTATTTCCATCATTTTAATAGACCACAAGAATTTCATTTCCAGTTCTCATAAATATACGTCCCATGCATAGAGACAAAAAATAATCATTCATATGGTGAACACCTGGTAACCGACATTAACTAGATACATATAAGAATATCCCCTATCATTCCGGGATCCTCCTTCGGACATGATATAATTTCGAAGTACTAAAGCATCCGGTACTTTGGATGGGGTTTGTTAGGCCCAATAGATCTATCTTTAGGATTCGCGTCAATTAGGGTGTATGTTCCCTAATTCTTAGATTACCAGACTTAATAAAAAGGGGCATATTCGATTTCGATAATTCAACCATAGAATGTAGTTTCACGTACTTGTGTCTATTTTGTAAATCATTTATAAAAATTGCGCATGTATTCTCAGCCCAAAAATATAAAGGGTAAAAAGGTAAATGAAACTCACACATATAAATATTGTAAAACAGTTCATAAAGCATTTTGCATGTATTCTCAGCCCAAAAACGTAAAGAGTAAAAAGGGCAAATGAAACTCACGCATACTGTATTTCGTAGTAAAAATACATATAACGTCATTGAACAATTGCAAGGTTGGCCTCGGATTCACGAACCTAAATTATTTATATATATTTATGTATTTGTCAATATTTGTCTAATAAATTAAGTTAAGTCATAGTGTACCACAATCCTAATGCTCGAGACTAATATGCAAAGGTCGACAAAAATTAGTTTGACTCAAAATGATTTCCAAAATTTAAAAATAATTATTATATAATTTTAAATATCGTCGTTTTGTATTTTTAAAATATTTTTAAAAGATTTAATAGAGTAAATAATATAATTTATTTGTTGATACATAAGTTTTATATTAAAATTTATATATTAATTTATACCATTATATATGTGTAAAATAATAAAATTCATTTGACGATAACTTCTAATCTATCCGTCAAAATCATTCGGCATCTAAAGGAAAAGTTCATAATTTTTCGATAGCTTTCTAAGGACATGCATATCTTATATCTTATTTCATCCCTAGTATAACAACCTTTAAGATTTAACATAACCTATCTACGGGCAATATCAAATATACAAGCATGCATAATCCTATTTTCTCGAGCACTAGTCAGGGATACACAATTAGTAAATAAAAGATAAGTTATGAGTGCTCACGTATCAATATTGAGATTCAATATTGCAGGAAAGGTACGTAGATGCAACGGAGACAATAAACACTAGGTTGACCTCATGAGCTATACCCTTGATCCATACTCATAACTTCCATAGCTATACCCCATAATTTCCTTAGCTCTATCCCGCTCGTAAAAACCCATTTTGAAAATAAATCGCTCATGACCTCGTCGTAATATTTTATGTATAATACTACTAACAACACCACTTAAAAATACTAATACTACTAATATTAAGATCATAAGATTAATACTAATCTTAAATAATAATATTAATAATTAAAATAAATAAATAAGGTAAGTAATACGGAGTAAGAGAGATAGGTGAAAAATGAATCAGAATCATCAAACCGTTCGAACTTTAAAGGAATTGAACACCACCTAACCCCCTCATGCAACTTGCATGAGTTTGTGAGAGATTCTCATGCAAGTTGCATGAGCTCCATATACATCTCACATTTGACACAAAATTCCTGCCGACGTTTTCTTTATTATTATTATATATATATTATATTTAATTTATATAATTAATTATATATTATATTATATTTACATTCGTGATAAAAATATAATTTTTACAAAAATGACTCGTACGTTGTCACTCGACTCATGTACCACTTTCGGTTTTTCAAACGAAGTTTCGTACGCTAAGAAAACTAGCACTTTATATTTTATGTAACGTACCCTTACGAATGACAAGACTCAAATCAATAGCAACTGTTTTACTCTAACTGTAACATGATCATTTTAATTGTTTTGGTCATTTATTTCATAAAATCAAAGTCCCGTTGTTTGTCCAAATATATTTTAAATCAAAACGTTTAATAACTAAGTTAAAATATATATTTTGAATTATAAATGTATACACAATATATATGTTTGAAATATTTATCTCATAAAATAATATTTATCTACTCAAAACTAATTATATTTCAAAGTATAATTTAAGATCGTTTACATAATCGAAATATTATATCATGTAACGTTTTATGCTTTAAACTTAATTTGATAAAATTCTTTTATGTACAAACGTTCATTTTAATTTCCTTAAACTTTCTAACTAATATAACTTAATATCAATTGAATCGACTAACAAATGTTACAATCATTTACATAACTAATTTGAAATCATAAATATTTAATATACTTAAACACGTTTTAATTACACATTGCACGTTATTTATTACTAACAACCAATGATCCAACTTACGTTATAAAGACATTTTGATAACCAAGTTATGTTATATTGAAAATCGTTTTTGCACATTTGAAAATAGATCAATCAAGTATTATGCAATTCAATTATTCATTAACCTGTGTCTAATCCTCAATGATAACACTTTTGTTCTTATATGTAATTCACTTTTCTAAATTTCCGAATACCGTTAAAAAGTAAGGGTTTCCTAATTCAAAGTGGATCTCATAATAGAGACTCAAACTCAAAATTTAATGTATCTAATAATTCAATCTTATGATATTATCTTTCAATCTTGTCAAAATTATAATAAACTTTTATCAAAATAATACCCTCATGTAAAGTAATATCCATTCATTATTCCATTAATGTCTTCTAGTCGTAAATAGATCTCATAACTTATATTCATATTAACTAAACCGTTAAATGTTTTGATAATATTTCCCAATTCAATTACACATATGTATATATTCATACATATCTATTTACATATAATCGTTCGTGAATCGTCAGGCATGGTCAAAGGGTGATTGATTACATGAATATAGTTTCAAACTTTTCGAGACTCAACATTACAGATTTTTGCTTATCGTGTTGGATACATATAAAGATTAAAGTTTAAATTTGATCGGAAATTTCCGGGTCACTACATTAAGGATTAGGGTTTGATTGTAGGTGAGGAAGATGAAGAACGGGTGTGTTTGGGAGTTTTCTAGAAATGGGAAGAAATGAGCTGCACTAGTCACTTAATTTAGATTAATTTCCCACACTGTACAACACACGGGTATTTATCAGTTATCTGATATCTTTCGTACATCATTTGGCGACCCAAACGAAGTCCAAATTAAATAAACAAACCTGTTCTGTGACCCTTGTCACAAACTGGTCCTAACCACATCATTATTTAATAATAAATAATAAATAAAAATAAAAGCATATAATAACGCAATACAAACTTAAGGGCAAAATAGTAATCTTACAACTAGGCCTGATTGAGGATGTTACATAAAGTGTCTCATGTGGCTTCTGAACAAAGTGATTAATTTCGCTCTGCAGTTGAGCGGCCTTTGCAGCTGGAAAGAAACGTTGCAAAAATTTATCTTCCATTGTAGCCCAACTATCAATTTCACCTTCAGGAAATGAGTCTAACCAATCCTTGGCGTCATCTTTCAAAGACCAAGGAAAAACCCTCAAATAGATAACTGTTTCCGCGATATTTGCAATCTTGACCAAGTTGCAAATGCTTTTAAAGTTCCAAAGATGCTCGAATGCATCCTCTTTCGGTGTACCCCTGAACTGACATTGATGAGTTATCATATTAAGAATCTGTCCCTTGACTTTAAAATCTGTAGTGACTGGTGGTTGCCTGATGGCGTGTCCGTTGCCAGCCCTTGTGGCTTTCATCAATGCTTCCATAGTCTGTCCTGCTGCTCCTTCAACCATGTTAACTTCTTCCTTAATATACTCAAAATCCGGAATATAAAAAGGTAACTCAGCGAAATCCTCGGCGATTTCCTGTTCTTCTTTCGCTTTGCTGCGTGTGTAGTAAACTCTAGACGGTTCCAGAGTTATTTGGACCTAACCTGCGATCACACCACAACAAAACTGCGCGTAAAATCAAAAAAAAATAACAGAAAAGGAACTTTTGCAAGAATTGCTTCTAAAAAAAGGATCGAATAATCAAAAGCTTAACCAAATTTCCAATAATTACACCGCTCCCCGGCAGCGGTGCCAAAAAGTTGATGTGTAATTTCGTACTCTAAATTATTAGCTAAATACCTATCGATTATCACACAATACAGGCAACTATAACCAGTTCGTGTAGTAATTAAACAAGTATTTGACCAATTCGTTCCACAGAGAGCAGGTAATTGAAAACTTGAACTATTAATTATTCTAAGATTTAAAAGGGGGTTTTGTTGTAAAACTGATTAAACGCGAAAGTAAATTAAACTTAATTCAATAAAAAGCAAAGGTATCCACTTAGCTACAATTCTCTAGGCTAGGATTGCTCGTTAAACTCGTTAAGTAAACAATTACAATGATGTGACACTGTATTTATCTGTCGATTCCTACAGTTTAAGACTAATAACCTAAGTATAACTGTCGTTAACCTAGAGTTACTAACCAATTCACAATGATATTACTCAAGATTATAATCTAACTTAGGTTAGTTTGGTGTCCCTTACAACCTCACAATTATTGCAACTAATTTCAAGCTCAACCACTATACGATTAATTTTATTATCGGTGTCCCTCATAAAATCTCATGTATTCCTAAATTATTCACGTTCAATAATCTAGTAAAAGCTATTAATCAATTTAACTGTCGTTAGTTAATCAATAACTTCCGTGATCTAACAATCAATAAGCTTTAATAACGGTGGATCTTAGCTAGACATAAACTTGTGTAATTTTTAATTAATTGTTGTTAACCAAAAGATCGCAATCCATCACCTAGGTTCATGCATCTAAGTGAATACTAAATATTTAGCTACTCATGGTAAAACAAGGAACAAATAAATAAGAAGAACAATTAAACATAATCATTGAATTGAATGAAGAACGAATTAATAAAAGTAATAAAAGTTAATACAAAGATTAAACTAACCAAGAATGATATTGTAGCTTAAACCCTTGTAAAAATAATGAAGAAAGACAAAGAAATTCGTAACTAATGTTGCTATGGAAGAAAATTCGTAAATAAAACTGCATACCCTAAATTGGGGTAAAATTCGTCTATTTATAGAAGCTAAGAAAACAGCTGAAACCGACCTATGTCGCGTTTCGAGACAGACCATCGCGATCCGCGACAAACACATCGCGTTACGCGATAAACACGACGCGACAAAGGTGATTTTAAACGCGACAGAATGGTCAGAACGGCCCCTTTTCCATGTCGTGTTCTGATGCACTTCATCACGTATCATGATGACCAAAACGCGATAGAACTCATCCTGAAGCGATGGAAACTGACTTTTTCACCCGAGGCACATTTATCTTCAACTCTAACTTCGTTTTGGCTATATCTTCAATAAAATCAACAATAATGAGCCAACAAACCATATCTCGACACTTTCTTCAATTTAAACTCAAGTAACTTGATATCTCCATCAAAGTCTTCAAAATACTAGCAAATGGAACAAGATAACGCCCAAAATATATGTATGAAAATGGCGTTATCAGCACGTATACAATCATAACCACCAACTTCATGAGCTTCAAACTACAAACCATGAGTCAACAACCCCACCTCCTGTTATGGTTTCGTATTATTATTTTTTTCTCGCGTCAATCAAAACCCAAGAATACAATAATACTAAGAGGTGAACCTGCAACTGTATTGACCTTAAGTTTAAAACCGTAGCAACCCACCTGCAAACATCATACGAACAGCAAGACTACTGCGACTTCTTTTTCTTTCTTCACTCCGGTTGCTGCTGCAGTACACCCTTTTCTGTTTTTATTAAATTAACAAATATGTTAATGAGTTTATATTATTATGATACATGAAAAAAAATCGAATATAAAATGATGATGAATAGAATTAATAAAGATGGTGATTATTTAAATGAGGATGATGGTGACAGTCATGAGGATGATTGATGTTGATATATGCACGATTCCTACAACTTGCTATTCCTGTTACGTACCTTTTCTTTTAGCAAATTGAAACCCACTTGTATGATAACTTAAGTCTATTGCATAAATTAAGCCCACTCAGACTAAATCATAAGCCCATCTCATAAGCTAAGCCCATAAACTTTTGTTGCTGCCATTTTTTTTTGTTGACCGATCATGATACTGCTCAATTTTTTTTTACCGAACACCTTGGCCATGGTTGCTGTTCTTCGAGCTATCCTTGTTACCAATGGCTGAACCCATCACACACCCACAACACCACCAAATCATATCATTACCATTCTGTTTCTGTTTACGAATGAAATGAAGAGGATGACGGGTGATGCACGGTGAACATAGTAACGATGATAAATAGTGACGAATTTGGGATGATGTTATGATGTATAGATTCGATAATATTGTTAATGAAGATAGATGTACGGGGATGATGGTGAGGATGATGCAGTGAAAAATGATGTCGATAATGATAAAGAGTTTATATATGTTATATAATTATATACGCGAGTTAATTCAAGAAAATATGAGCGGTTCAATGGTTGGGCGTGTGTTTCTTGAACAAGAGGTCGCGGGTTCGAGTCCGGGCAGTGGTGTTTTATTTTTAGAAGCTTGTCTCTTCAAAGATTGTATTCTAAAATTTTTATTATTATTTTTATCAATTTTAATATTATCAATATTATTATTATTATTATTATTATTATTATTATTATTATTATTATTATTATTATTATTATTATTATTATTATTATAAGAATAATACATTTTATTATTTTTATTACTATCATTTTTACAATTATTATTATTATCATTATTATTATTATTATTACTAATATTGTTACCATAAGACGTATTATTAAAAATTATCATTTTTAATATTAAAATGATCATTTTAAGTATTATCATTATTATACTAAAATAAGTATTATTATTATTATGGTTATGATTGTTATTATCACAAAAAAATAATACAAGTTATTATTATTTTCATAAATGTTATTATTAGTAGTAAATCATTATTATCCCAAATATCATTTTAACAAATAAATCTTTTGTACACTATATATACTTATTACATATGCTAGGATTGTATTAATAATTCACATAACAAACTAATGATATTTCATAAATATAATACCAATCACATATATATATATATATATGTACATAGGTATATTAATATCACTAGTTGTATAAGTATTTATCATTATAAATATATATACCCAAAATTGATTTTTATAAACAAAATATAATTTAAGATATAATATAAGAATACGTTTTAAAATGGAATTTAGTATAAATTCTATATAACTATAAATATATAAATAATACATAAATGAAATTTTGTGATTTACATTATATGTATTAATAAATATACAATCGATATAGGTTCGTGAATCCGAGGCCAACCTTACACTTGTTTAATGTAGTCATATGTATTTTTACTACAAAATACAGTATTGTGAGTTCATTTGATTCCCTTTTACTTTTTACATTTTTGGGACTGAGAATACATGCGCTATTTTATAACTGCTTTATTAAATGCTTTTGAAATATATTTTGAACTGCGAATACATGAAATGCTTTTATAAATGTTTGACGAGATAGACACAAGCAAAATATTCCTCGAATGAATTATTATGCAGACAGAAGTTCTGCGGATTATCATTGAATTATGTGGACATGATAATTGCCACCATTGAATTATGTGGACATGATAATTGCCACCATTGAATTATGTGGACATGATAATTGCCACCAATTGATATGAATGTTATGTATCAAGAGAATGATTTTTATACACATGTGATGTGTATTAGTTTTTGTTCACGAGATATGTGTACGGTTACAAAGATTTATTAAAATGATTTCGTACACGAGAAAGGTGTACTGTATTTAAAAGATATCGCATGTACATTACAGGTGGGTATAGGATTCGGGCCCATTTGTTCCATGCAGCATTTAAATCTTGTGGTCTATCAAAATGATGAATTTTATTGTTTTATGATAAACCTATGAACTCACCAACCCTTTTGGTTGACACTTGAAAGCATGTTTATTCTCAGGTATGAAAGAAATCTTCCGCTGTGCATTTGCTCATTTTAAAGATATTACTTGGAGTCATTCATGGCATATTTCAAAAGACGTTGCATTCGAGTCGTTGAGTTCATCAAGATTATTATTAAGTCAATTATAGTTAGATATATTATGAAATGGTATGTATACCGTCAACTTTCGATGTAACGAAAGATTATCTTTTCAAAAACGAATGCAATTTTTGTAAAATGTATCATATAGAGGTCAAGTACCTCGCGATGAAATCAACTGTTGTGAATCGTTTATAATCGATATGGACTTCGTCCAGATGGATTAGGACGGGTCTTTACATAAAGGATAATTAGTTTAATGATGACATTATCATTTTAAAACTTTATATGACTTGAATGGTGCAGAGATAACAATGGAGGGATGTGTTTGAAAACCCTAATGAACTGATTAGGATGTAATCGACCCGTATTTGTTTTTTCCTTATTGTGTATCTATTTTTGTTCCGTATTTATTTATTGAAATGCTTTGTGCGTTTTTTTGGGTTATTTTTGTGTTCGTCAGCTGAACATTTCATCAAACACCTAAAATGCATATTAAACAATCTGCATTCAATCATAAGAGATAATATTGATTGTCATTTTATTTAAAATTGTAAATTAAAATATAAATTAGAATTGGCTTCCTTCTGCCTAGCTTTTATATCTTCTCGTACTTAATTCAAAATAATTAATTAAAATAATTCAAAAATTATTTAATTTTAATAATTAAAATAATTATTAAAAAGATTTAATTATCATAATAATTAATTAATAAGATTTAATTTTAATTTAAAATTATTTAGATTAAGGACATCACCCACCATGCTTAGATTTTTTTTCTTTTTCTTTTTGATTTTTTCTTAACAAAGTAATTAGTCTATTAATGACATAATCATTATAGGATTTTAATATTAACTATAGATATATATGTATTAAAAAATATTTCTATAAAGTTTAACATGTTTTTTTTATTTCATTGCACACCTTAATCACGTATATAACTAATTAGTACGTAATCCAAAGGAAAAAAGGTCAACCTTTTCTATAATTTTTATGATAACTTTTTTTTTACCCACATTAAAAGTATATATAAATAGTTAGTATATAACCAAAATGAAAAACGTCAACTTTTTGTATAATTATTTTTAACAATTTATTTATTACCCATATTATATCTCATATATATATATATATATATATATATATATATATATATATATATATATATATATATATATATATATATATATATATATATATATATATATATATATATATATATATATATATATATCTAATCAAACGAAATCAAATGAAAAAGACGTTACGTTTTATTTACAATTGTAATAAGTATTTCTATGCTAAAACTTTATTGTCTCTTACGTTATGTTATGTTAATTACCTTTAAAATATTTTTATTAAAAAAATATAGTTAGAAACAACAAAGAATAAATTTCGTAAACAACAAAGCAGTTTGAAAAACAAAATTACATTTTTCGATGGTTAAAATATACGTAGATATATTATGTAAGATAAAAAACGGTGAATGTAAAACACGCACTATATATCGAAAAACATCCGCTGCGACGCTCGGAATTTTTTTCAAACCGCGGCGAAGCGCGGTCCATTTTACTAGTTGTATACAAATACCGTAGAAACCAAATTACACAATTAGAATTTTTTTAACCCATATTTTTCAATTTGGATCTAACATTTAAATTAAAAATAGCCCCACCATAGTTGAAAAGAAGATCCTCCAAATAAAATAGTTTCGTAACTTCTAACACATGCATTGTAAATAATTACCGCATGAGGTTTTTTTTTCGTATTTTATTTTAATTTTCAAAGTTAATTTTATGTTAGAATTAGATATATATACTAGTGAAATGACCCGTGGAACCACGAGTTTGTTTAAACGAAACAGTTTAATAATATGTTTTAGGTATTAAGTGAACGTAAATGCTAAAGTTATTTAGTTTAATAACCCGTGGAACTACAGAGTCCAACTAAGAAACTTGTTAGCTGAACATTTCATCAAACACCTAAAATGATATCAAACAATCCACATTCAATCATAAGAGATAATATTGATTGTCATTTTATTTTAAAAGTGTAAATTAAAATATAAATTTAGAATTTGTTTCATTCTGCCTAGCTTTTATACCTCCCCGTACTTAATTCAAAATAATTAATTAAAATAATTTAAAATTATTTAATTTTAATAATTAAAATATTTAATAACTAAAATAATTATTAATAAGATTTAATAATAATAATTAATTAATAAGATTTAATAATAATAATTAATTAATAAGATTTAATTTTAATTCAAAATTATTTAAATTAATGACATCACCCACCATGTTTAGATTTTTTTCTTTTTATTTTTGATTTTCTCCTAACAAAGGAATTAGTCTAATAATGATATCATCATTTTAGAATTTTAATAGAAACTATAGATAGATGTATAATTTTTATTTTTATTTTAAAAAAATTTAAACTTTTTACTTTCTAATTACATATTTTTTTTGAATTTTTTTAACCAATGCTATCGGCTAATATTGTATACAGACAGGGTAGAAACCAAATTACACAATTTGGATCTTTTGACCCATATTTTTAATTTGGATCCAACATTTAAATTAAACGAAGAGCCTTACCATACTTGGAAAGAAATCTTCCAATCTTAACTTCTAATCCTGCATTGTACATGATTACCACATGAGTTTTTTTTTTTTTTCTTTTTTTTTTTAATTCCAAAGTTAATTTTATTTTAAAAATATATGTTTATTTTTAATTTTAATTTTTAAATTTGCAGTTTCGAATTTTTTACTTTCGCAATTACATATTCGTTTGAATTTTTCTAACGATAACCATATTAGATGTTAATGTACATAAATCAATTCTACACAACGATTATTATTCATTTTTTTAACAACTATCTTTTTTGTGCAAGCATTTTAATCAACTAAATTACGTGAGTTTAATTGGTTAAAATAATCCGCTATATTATGTGAGTTTAATTATTTAAATTGTAGACAAAATTTAATTATGCGTGTTTGATTGGTTTAACTTAACTATTTTTAACGGGAAACATATACTTTTATACAATAATAGACATCCCACCTGTAACAATGTGGCCCGGCCATTTAGACCACCAATATAGCCAGAGGCGAAACTAGGATTTTTTTCACCGGGGACAAAAAAAAAATTCTTAAACCGTACCAATTTTTTTGGACAAAATTTGAAGATCTTTGGCAAAAGTTGGAGATTTTGGGGCAAAATTTTAAGATTTTGGAGTAAAAATTGGAGATTTTGGGGCAAAATTTGAAGATTTTGGAGCAAAAGTTGGAGAATTTTGGGCAAAATTTGAAGGTTTTTGGGCAAAATATGTAGGTTTGGGGGCAAAAAAAAAAATCCACCGGAAGGCAAAGTCGAAAAACCCAAAATTTTTACACTAAAAAAAATCTACTGGGGGCGGCCAGTGGTAAAAATAGTGATATTACGAAAATACTCCCTCCGTCCCTATATTATTGTCCACTATTCCATTTTGGGATTTTCCAAATTAATTGTCCACTTCCATTAATAGAAAGGAAAGAAGATATTTTATTGGTGGATCTGGAGAGAGGGAATATATTTCATTGGTGGAGAAATAAAGTTGGTGGAATTTTCTAAAACTGTGTATTTTTTGTCTGGTGACAATAAATATGGGACGGAGGGAGTATGAAAAATGTTTTTACTAAAAAAAATAGAGATAAATTATGCAGTAACGAAAAACGGGAGGCAGTTAACGTTTCCGTGGAGAGTGGAGGTCTATGTGGAGGGCCAAGTCAATGTGCCAGGTCAGTTAAAAAAAAAATTTAAATAAATAAAAAAATAAAATAAAACAAAACTCCACAATTTGCCCCGATTGAAGAAACAGTTCAAGAGATGGGCGTTCTAATTCACCAATTCATAAAGAAATTCAGTGCACCATTACAATGGATTCACATACTACGGTGTATGAAAGTGATTGAAAAGGAAATTAATCTGCCCAAGATAATAGTTTTGGGAGATTCATCATGCGTTAAAGCAAAATTAGTGGAAAAGCTTGTTGGTTTACCGTTGCCCCAAGGGTTAATGTCTCCACTTGTTATAAGGTTTGAATACGATAGTAGTGTTTCTAGTAGGAAATCTGACAAGGTAAAATATACCAGACAAACAAAATCAGGGCAGAAACTTGAGTATGTTACTGTAGAAGATGATGTGACAGAAGAGGAATTAAAGATTAAACTAGCAGAAACAACATCATTGAAATATGGTTCTTCAATTGAGTTGGTGGTAAAACAATCAAAACATGTATTATTGGGTCTTACAATTGTAGATTTACCAGGGTTGGATGCTGTTATGGGACAAGAGAAGGAGAAGCAAATGAAGGGTAGTCTCAATTTTTAATTTTTAATTTTTTACTTTACTTTACTTTACTCTCATTATTTTTTTTTTTTGAAAGGCAAGTAAGTTTTATAAATTTAAAAAAGGAACACGAAACTAATACTAGCAAGAGGCTAGATAAGACACAAGACCACACGCATACACACAAATACTCGCACGAGAACACAGAGACACGAACACTAATACAAAGACGCTAAAATCAACGCTTCGCAACAATCTAATTAACACTACATTTCCGAATCGGATGACGCGCAGGAGGAGCAACAGGAGCAACAATCATCTTCCTCTTCCGAGTTTTTCATCACGTTCTCGATAAAAATTCTTTCGTGCCATCGAAAATTTTTCCGACGTCGGTTGTGTTTCATATTTTTTCGTCCCCAAACATGCTTAATGAAATGGCTCTTAATTAAAGGATGAATTTGTCTTTCTTTAGCACGAAAACTAGCAACCGTGGAATAGATTAAATTAGGGACCTCACTACAATCATTTTTGGATGGGCTAGGGTCCTTTTCGTCGCATTCATCCAGGCTCGGCCCAATTGGAGAAAGACAGTCCTTTTCAGAATTTATTGAGAACGCTGGCCCAATTGTATGCTTCGACCCAATTGATTGATCAGGCCCAACAGGAATTTGAAATTGCATTGGGGCTTGCAAGGGACAGGAATCACGCGTGTTGCAGTTTTCCTCGGAACTATCATAGCCGACATTGGAAGCTGTAACTTGGTCACTCGACTTTTGGGTTTCCTCCGACGACAGAACTTCCGGTAAGGTATCCTGAGCCGGAGGGACGACAGACTTATCAACCTTGGATTCACACGGCAGCCTGAATTCTCCTTCTTCTACCTCGTCGCTACCCCCTGCTGGAACATAAGTATTTTGCCCATCCAACGGGATTTCATTGTTTTCAATGTTTTCATCAGCAAGTGAACGATTACACTCATCCGAATAAAGTCTTTCTGAATTCTCACATGTTGCTTTATTTTCCTCAACCGAGATTATATTATTACCCACTGAATTATTAGTTTCAGATTCCGAATGGAGGCCTTCATCAGCCATGTCGACCTTAAGTTTGTTAACTTCAACCAAGGTCCAAAAAAGCCGGTCATTGTTGAAGCTAAACACAAGATTATGATTGCTTAACGAAACGGGTAGGTCGAATATTACCCATTTACCTCCAACTTTTATCTCAATGTGATTAGGGTTAGGAGTCAGTACCGCATTGGGGTGATGATTAGAACCTGCAAGTGATTCTGCGAAGCTCTTCCCATTCCAACTTGATGTTTTCGAAGAACCCTGATTCCAAGGGGCCGGAGGGAAGTCTTCGAGACCGTCGATATTCAAATTGGAACCTTGATTTTTGCTCGAAGAATGTTTGACCACATTCCTCTCCAAAGCTTTGTAAGCACGAATCCATCGACCATTGACTTGTATGGTGTTTAACACTCTTGCAAAAGAATCAATATCTGTGATGCCTTCAAAACGAACAAAACCGAATCGTTGGCCACTCGACAATCTTTTACGTGCGAAGTACACGTCCTTGAGTGTCCCATATTTCTCGAAAATTTTCCGGCAATCATCACGAGACCATGTCTCCGGAAAGTTGCAGATCAAGAACGAAGTAACACGAATATCACTCGACTTTGAGAACGGAAAGCCGTTTGGCTTCGACATGGAAATTACATAATCGACCGCCAGAAGATAGGGCGGAGGAGATGGGAAAAAGGTGGCCGGACAGAATGTTTAGCTGTGGAGAAGTGCGTTGAAGGAGAAAGAACCCCTAAAGATTTTATTAAAACAGAAATTTAAAGAAGATGTTGAAAGAGATGGTCATGAATCGTCGATAGTTGCAGGTGGTGGCGGTAGTTGCAGGTAGTGGTAGCGACGGTGGTTACAGGTGGTGGTTGTGGCGGCGGCAGTAGTAACAGGTGGTGGTTGTGGCGGCGGCAGTAGTTACAGGTGGTGGTGGTTGTTGCAAGTTTATTTATGTAGTAGAATAAATATGTAAATTAAAGGATATGAGATGCTAGGGTTTATGAATGGACGGGATGATAGTATCAAAAGGTATGGATCTAGATAGAAAAAGAAATCAAAGTAAAAAAGTATACCTGTATTGAAGATTGGAACGAGATCGGATAATGATAATGAATTGACGGAAGAGGGTGGTGGCGGACGGAGGGAGGCGAGGTCGATCATTTGTCTAACTCTCTTTTACTCTCATTATTTTATATTTATATTTATTATTTATATAGTAAGGTAAGAATCAGATGTTAGTGATTACTTTACCCTCAACTTGCAAGGATGAACTAGACTAGGAAGTGTTTGCACGACAATCTAACCTAACCCGGACTATATGGTACTAGTATACTGAAAATTGGTGTTTATGTTGAACATCTTTTGACCCATTTAACGTATTCATGATTTTCTACCTTCGACCAAAGTAGATGATGCAGCTTCTACAACTGGCCCGGACCATTTGGTAGTAGTATACTGAAAATGGTGTTTATGTTGAACCCAATTTCCGACCAATTTGACCTATTCGTGATTTGCTACCTTAAAAATATAATAATTATGCAGCTTGCTACAATTGACCCGGAACATTTGGTAGTAATACACTGACAATGGTGTTTATGTTGAACCCCATTTCTGACCCATTTGACTTATTCATGATTTACGACCTTAGGCAAAAGTATATGATGTAGTTTGCTATAACGATTTTCAATTCTTACTTAGAATACTACCAAAACAATATTGATGTTTACGTTTGTAAAATGAAGCACCCGCTATTTCTCTTCTTAATTCTTGTATACCTTTTAACTTCAGGTTATATAACTTTTTTTTTTTTTTTTTTTTTTTTTTTTGAAAGGCATGTTAGTTTTCATCGCACGGTTAGTGGTTAGATCGCATCGCATCGCACTTTCCAGGAGGAAACCGCCACCATCCAAACGGGCAGGTGGGGAAAACCCCCTGGTGAGACTCGAACCCGGGTCTCCTCGAAAACCATGCAAGCATGGTTACCAATGAGGCAAAGCCCCATTGGCCAGGTTATATAACTAAGGTCGTTGAAGATGAAACTTGTAAATGCGTGTTTCTGCACGTGATATCGTCCAAAGAGGATTTCGGCTCTTGTTTATCGAGAGGAGTGCTGAAAGAATATGATGAGTCTGGTAAACGAACCGTTCCAGTTTGTAGCCTGTCGGATCAGTGTGTTAATTGGGAATTGATTCTTGCGTTAATTGAAAAGGAGACGAAAGACCCGATGCCTTCCGGATATTATTATGTCAATGATGTATCTGATTGGAAATCTGTTAAACCGAAAGAGTTTTCCGAGAAAGCCGGCAAATTTTTTGGGATCGACGCGGTGGCTGAAAATATAGTGATCGCGATGCTATCGGTTCTTTTGGGAGACGTTCGATGGTGTGTGAAGGAATAGAGGAAGCCTTGTATGAGAGTAAGCATGAACTAAAAAGGAAATTTAAATTGTTTGATTCAGTTCAGAAGGCCATACCACATATATCGGAGATAGTCCACTGTGCAACCATCTCGTTGGAAAAGATTTTCGTATTGCGAGAATATAATAAATACATGGACTACTCACACATGCATGCATATGACAGGTTGATCTCCATGTTTGACAGATTCCGATAAGATCTTCAGTTGTTGAGATTTGGTAAGGGATTGTTTTTGAATCAAGAATACGATCTGGTTAACAAGGAGAAGTTTTCCGGTCGGCTGCAACTATCATCGAGTATAATGAAATCATTACTTGCGAAAAGATTTCATGACGCCAACACAACTATAAATAAATTCAGTGTTGATGTGTTCGATTATATAACAGATGTGGTGGAGAGAGTCTTAATTGATCATTCGGGTGAGTATCGCCAATTGTACAGTATCTTGAGAGAAATTGCAGAAACGTCGGTTAACACGACCAGAGTGCGTTTTAAAGAAAAGTTGACGTCCATGATTGAATTGGAGAAAAAATTTCTTATCACAAGCAATCGAGAAGAATATGATCATAAATTGAAGAAACTCGAACCGTGGGATGAAAAGATACTTACGCAAGATGTAGCCATTTTGAAAAAACTCGGAAATGTTAAGGTGGATCATCTCAGAATGTATAATCTTGAGGACGTGAAGATCGCTTATGAGATGCGACTGATGATCTTCGTGTACTGGAAATTTCTGGTGAATCGTTTTTCGGATTTAGCTGCTTTACATTTGATGGCCATGGTGAAGGACATGATACGAAAAGGCATCAAAGATTTCATGAGGGAAGACTTTATAAAAAGAGTCGAGAATATGGAAAAGATTCTCGAGCTAGAGCCTTCCGTGCTTAATGATAAATCAAATCTTGAATTTAAGATCAGGTATTTGGAGAAATATACGGAAAACATTGAGAAGTTGAAACTGGGTTTCAGACATCTTATCTAGAAAGTTAGTAGGTCTCAATATTGATTTTAATTGCTAATTGCTAATTGCTATTGCCTTGTAGTTTCGATTGTTAATTATTTTATCATCATACAGGATCAATCATAACATGTAATCACAAATTAATAACAATAACATGAAAGGAAGACAGACTTGATGGAAGAATTGATTTAGGATTAGAGTTTGAAGATGAAGCCATTAGGGTTAATCAATTCCCACAGTAATATCAAGAATCCAATGGGGAGATGTTTTCTCTTGTTCTGGTGTTCTTAATAAGAGAGAATGCGTTATTGATATTATGCAGAGAACCACGCACCCTAATTGTATTTATATAGTTATTACAGTTATTCCCATTAAATAACTGTAAATTATCAGTTAGGGGTATTTATTGTCATTTAGGCAAACATTAGGGGTATGAAGTGAAAATGGTAATATGGCCACAAATATATTTGCGGGTCTAACATTCTCCCACTTGGCCGAATTACCATTTATAGATAAACTAAATTAGGTTGGCCAAGTTTATCATAATTATCATAATTTCATATAGCACCAAAGCAAAAAGATACAGCCTTACGTATCGCATTTGACACGGGACCCCCATCAATTATACTAATGGTACTAATATAAAAAGTATGATTTCTTTAAAGCCAAAAAGACAAGAGCATAATGTGGTACACAACATTAGTTTGTCTATAACGAAAGTTAAGTGTACACATTTGAAGTAAATATTGACAAACAAGACATTATAGTGAAGGATATTGTCATAAAGCGCTTTCATTTACAATTAAACGTTATCATGAAATAGAACACTAACTACAACATCATGTAAGGTCTCGACGAAAACCCATCTTAGTCACGTGACTTGTAAATACATTGGGTGGTAGACCTTTAGTTAGCGGATCCGCAAGCATTTCATGAGTTCTAATGTGCTCGATACATATACGTTGTTCCTCCACTCTTTCACGTACAAATAAGTACTTTGTATCGAGGTATAAACCAGCTCCAGTCGAACTGTTACTGTTCGAGAAGCTCACGGCTGCACTATTATCGCAGTAAATCTTCAATGGCCTTGAGATGGAATTAACAATTTTGAGTCCAGTGATCAAGTTTCTCAACAGCATTGCTTGACATGTCGCATTATAAACCGCAACATACTCAGCCATCATTTTTGAGGTCGTTGTTAGCACTTGTTTCTGACTCTTCCAAGAAATAGGCCCACCTGACAACATGAAAATATATCCCATAGTCGACCTACTAGTATCTTTGCATTTCGCAAAGTCAGAATCCGAGTATCCAATGACTTCAAGATTGTCGGTTCTTGTGTAGGTTAATTTGTACTCTTTCGTTCCTTGAAGATATCGCAATACTTTCTTAGCAGCTTTCCAATGATGTATGCCAGGATTAGATTGAAATCTGCCTAACATGCCACATATATATGCGATATCTGGTCGAGTACAAACTTGAGCATACGTCAAGCTTCCTACTACGGAAGCATAAGGAATTCGCTTCATTTCCTCAGTTTCAACCTCAGTTTTCGGACATTGATGAGATCCAAAAGCATCACCCTTAACCACGGGAGCGACCGTTGGGGAGCAATGTTGCATACCGAATCGATTGAGTACACGTTCAATATATGCCTTTTGAGACAATCCTAATGTCCCATTGGCTCGATCTCGGTGAATTTCAATACCTATAACGTAAGAGGCTTCACGAAGATCTTTCATGTCAAAGTTTCTAGAAAGAAAACGCTTTGACTCATGCAACAAATCAATATTATTACTTGCCAAAAGTATATCATCAACGTAAAGGACAAGTATAATAAAATTGCTCCCACTCATTTTGAGGTACACACATTGATCTACCTGATTTTTGATGAAGTTGTGTTTCTTCATTACTTCATCAAATTTTAAGTACCATTGACGAGAAGCTTGCTTAAGCCCATAAATAGATTTCTTGAGTTTACAAACTAAGTGTTCTTGGCCTTCGGATATAAAACCTTGAGGTTGAGCCATGAACACATCTTCATGTAAATCTCCATTAAGAAATGCAGTTTTGACGTCCATTTGGTGTAACTCCAAGTCAAAATGAGCTACTAAGGACATTACGATCCTTAGGGAGTCTTTTCTCGATACAGGAGAAAAGGTTTCCTTATAATCAATGCCCTCCTTTTGAGTATACCCTTTCGCGACCAAACGAGCTTTATATCGCTCAACATTTCCATTTGGGTCAAGTTTAGTCTTAAAGACCCACTTGCATCCAATGGGTTTTGCACCCTTTGGCAGTTCAGCAAGTTCCCAAACGTCATTTTTGCTCATTGAGTTCAACTCATCATTCATTGCTTTCCTCCAATGAGCTGATTGGTCACAAGTAATGGCTTCTTCATATGAAGTAGGGTCATCGCATTTTCCTAAGTCAAAATCAGCCTCATTCAAATAGGTATAGTAATCGTCAAAATTTGTGGGCTCCCTTGGTCGTTGTGACCTGCGCAACTGCTGTTGAGTTTCTTGTGGTTCAACATTAGTCACGGGGTTAGGTTCATTAGCCTCGACATTATTTGGATGATCATGAGAAGGTAAGTGATCATTCGAGGTGTCAAGTGGAGTATTAATCGGGATAGGCACATGAATTATTGGTGTCTCATCTCGAGCCTCTTGAAGCTCAATTCTTCTAAATGAACCGCTCCCACTGTTGTTATCATTCTCAAGAAACTCAGCATGGCGTGTCTCAACAATTCTGGTATTGTGAGACGGGCAATAAAATCGGTAACCCTTTGATCGTTCTGGGTACCCAATGAAGAAGCAACTAATGGTTTTCAAGTCCAGTTTTCGTAGCTAAGGATTGTATATCTTTGCTTCGACTGGATATCCCCAAACCCGTAGATATCGTAAGCTAGGTTTCCTTCCTATCCAAATTTCATATGGTGTTTTTGGGACAGACTTTGAAGGAACTCTATTAAGGATGTGTACAGCCGTTTTTAATGCCTCAGTCCAAAGAAATTTGGGAAGGTTTGAATTTGCTAACATACTTCGAACCATGTCCATAAGGGTGCGATTTCTCCTCTCAGCAACACCATTTTGCTGAGGGGTACCTGGCATGGTATATTGGTTAATAATCCCATGATCTTTGCAAAAGTCAAAGAAAGACCCGGGAGCTTGACCAATATCTGTATGTCTACCGTAATATTCACCTCCCCTATCCGACCTTACCACTTTAATTTTGCGATCAAGTTGATTTTCAACTTCTGCTTTAAAAGTTTTGAACATTTCAAGTGATTCGGATTTTTCATTAATTAAGAACAAGTACATGTAGCGTGAGTAATCGTCAATGAAGGTAATGAATAATTTATGACCACCAATCCCCGAAGGAAAAGGTCCACATATGTCAGTATGTACTAGTTCTAATAATCCGGTACTTCGTGTGGCACCTTTCTTATTTCCTTTGGTCATTTTCCCCTTTATACATTCTACACATTTGCCAAAATCAGAGAAATCAAGATGAGGTAGAACTTCATCTTTCACGAGTCTAGTCATTCTTTCTCGTGAAATATGGCCTAAACGTTGATGCCATAACTTTGATGAAGTTTCGAGATCTTGTTTTCCCTTATACTGACTTACATTCTCATTAACGTTAAATGATAATAAAGATTCCAAAAATTGATTGTCTAAGTATAACTTAAAGAGGTTTCCCTCAAGACAACCAGTTCCAACAATACGGGAATTTAAACTAATATACACTTTATTGTATCCAAACGTAAATATAAAGTCACCAATAATTAGTTTAGATACATATATTAAGTTTCGAGTCATGCTCGGTACATAAAGAGTTCCATGAAGATTTAAACAAAAGCCACCTTCCAAAATTAATGAAAGGGTTCCTACAGCTTCAACATTTAAATCAACTCCATTCCCGACTTTAACCGTTCGTTGGTTTCTTTCCAATCTCCGGATTGTACGGAATCCCTTTAAAGAATTAGAAATGTGTACCATGGATCCAGAGTCAATCCACCATGAATTAATAGGGACATTAACATTAAAAGTTTCATTAATCATAAAAGATTCAAAGATACCTTTATTTGCTAACCATTCCTTGAATTTCGGACAGTCCCTTTGAATATGCCCGTACTTACGGCAAAATTTGCATTTTGGACCGCCTTGGAATGAGCTAGTACTTGCACCTGTTTTCTGGACTTTATTTGGAGTCTTATTATGACTCTCCACTTGAACCTTTGCTCTTCCATGAGCCCTTTCTCTTATTGGAGTTTGTAGTAGCAATATGAGCAATATCAGGTTTTTCAACTTTAAGGTGTTCTTCCTCTTGCACGCACATGGCAATTAGTTCGCTCATTTTCCATTTCTCCTTTTGCGTATTATAATTGATCTTGAAAGGACCAAATTGCATAGGGAGAGATGTCATTATGAAATGAACTAAGAAACCTTCACTAATTTCCATATCCATGCCTTTCAATTTATTAGCCATATCACTCATCATCATAATATGCTCACGTACACCACTAACCCCATCATACTTGGTAGTCAACATTTTGAGGATCAAAGTACTTGCATGGGCTTTTGAAGTCCCCTTAAATTGTTCCTCTATGGAGCTTAAGTATTCCTTTGCATTCTCGGAGTCAGGAATAGCTCCTCGAATAGCAACGGATATGGAGTTCTTAATGATCATGAGAGACATACGGTTAGATCGCTCCCACTGTTCCTAAGCACGTTTCTGTTCTGATGTACTAGCATCAGTAAGTGCAGCAGGAGGATCAGTACGAAGTGCATGATCGAGATCCATAACTCCGAGAGTAAGGTTCACTTGATCTCTCCATGTTGAGAAGTTAGTACAAGTTAACGGTTCAATTCCGTATAAGTGACCCGTTTTAGAAGTTGAGGTAGATGCTGAAATAGATTTACAATTAAACGTATGCTCAAATAATGCTAATGAACATTAATGGGATATAAATAAGTAAAGTCAAGCATATTAGTAAAACATAAAACCTATTATGAACACCAAAATAATAGGCATATAAGATGTTTTGCTCTGTTATCAACTTCACGTTGGCTTAGTTGATAATAGATTCATTAGACATCTTTAAATAAACTAAGCATTCATGCATATTACATATCACCGTTGGGCAGAAACATAACATGCATGCTAATTATGCTTAATATATATTTCATTGTTCATGTTATCACACAACTAGCCGTTGGGTTCATTGAGTGAAAACTTGAATAATTATATAGTATGGTATTTCTTAAACTTTCACGTCAATTTAAACAACCATTCGTTGGGCCGGTCATCTAAATTAGCATAAAAGTTACCATTAAATCAATTGATCCTATTTAATAGATCAAATTCACATATTAGTGTCAAAACATCAACTAAAATTATTTGATGTTCATTACAGTTGATCACATCTTAAAGAATGATGACAAGTAACTTTTGACATAATGATGTACATTAAATTAATCACCAAGATAAATAATTTATCATTTCTATTCATCAATTAACATGCCATTAGATAAATACAGAAAATGATGTTGGTGAGCAGTCCATAAACACTTGCAAATAAACATTATCATCATCCATTATCAAACTAATTAAATTAATATAACCATACTGACATCAATACAACTATATTAATAATTTGATTTAATTAATTCCTTCGTGATATACAGTAATCAATATATTATCATTATCTTTCATCATGTAAATTAATTCATATAAACAATAACAAGTAACCGACTTGCACAATTAACTCACATGGATTAGTTTTATTTATGTGAATTAAATTCCCCAAAATTGGCCAAAATCCTTTATGAAGTTACTCATCACCGATTGACTCCGTTCAAATTTCTTTACCAACCACCAATTAATTAGCAGAATAGGATTTGTAAAATCATTAACATCGGTGAAGTAGTAAAGGATTTGTGCCGTAACAATTGGATTAAAAATCATTAACATTAATAACAACCAGTAATTAAACCATTGATTACGACCATTAATTTAGATTATAAAAAAAAACATAAAACCATGTATGAATCAATTCACATCAGAAACGTTAAGACGATGTTAATATTTAAAGATTCAAACAACTGAATTCAATATATGGATTACATGTTTCTTAATTGCTCATGATACCACATGTTAATTATTTTATCATCATACAGGATCAATCATAACATGTAATCACAAATTAATAACAATAACATGAAAGGAAGACTTACTTGATGGAAGAATTGATTTAGGATTAGAGTTTGAAGATGAAGCCATTAGGGTTAATCAATTGCCACAGTAATATCAAGAATCCAATGGGGAGATGTTTTCTCTTGTTCTGGTGTTCTTAATCAGAGAGAATGCGTTATTGATATTATGAAGAGAACCACGCACCCTAATTGTATTTATATAGTTATTACAGTTATTCCCATTAAATAACTGTAAATTATCAGTTAGGGGTATTTATTGTCATTTAGGCAAACATTAGGGGTATGAAGTGAAAATGGTAATATGGCCACAAATATATTTGCGGGTCTAACATCGATTTCTTACTTAGTCTACTATAATTATCTATCTAATGTTGATGTTAATTTTTCCTACTATCTTCTCAAAAATTAAATAAGACACACAAATATTTTACTTATTTATCATCGAACACTCAACTTGTGCGGCTGCTAGTTTTAATACTAGAATCATCAAAACGTTCAGCCCACCTTTGAAAATGTTATTGGGCTCTATTTGTCAAAATTCGGTTAGGTTAGGCTTCGTAACATGGGTTGGTGCTATGTTCCATCGGCCAACAAAAAACGGTCCTATTGAAATTTGAGTAATTGCTGATTTCATCAGCCCAAAATACACACAAATTCTATTTGACACATTTCTGATGGCATTTGACCATTAACAATCATACTGGTTGGTAGTTGAAGTTAATTCGCAAGGATGGACTGGACTAAAAAGTGTTTGCACGGCAATCTACCCAGACCTGGACCATTTGGTAGTAGTAAACTTAAATTTCTGTTTATGTTGAACCCATTTTGATCCATTTCTGACTCATTTGACCTATTCATGATTTCCGACCAAAGTATATGATGCAGTTTGCTACAACGATGTTTAATTTTGTACCCCTGTTGATGTTTAATTTTGACCCATTTCTGACCCCTTTTTGGCCCCTGATGATGTTTAATTTTGTAAAAATGAAGCACCAATTATTTTTTAGACCTGCCCATATGTATGATGCCAATGTATTCAATACACATCTGGTCATGCTTATATCGATATCTATTGTTTTCCATGCCAAAAATGTACACACAAAAACAACACTGTAGGCTGGCTTACAACGACAAAACTAATTGAGAGGTAAAAAAGATTTAACTATTGAAGCAGATTCATGGTCTGTTAGTTGGCTTGAATTATTGTATAGTTACTGGAAACTTATTTGTGATATGGAATAGGAGACATTATATTATTATTGTTATAATAATAATAATAATAATTATTATTATTATTATTATTATTATTATTATTATTATTATTATTATTATTATTATTATTATTATTATTATTATTATTATTATTATTATTATTATTATTATTATAAGTATGAAATGAATATGAATATGAATATGAATATGAATTATGATTATGATGTTGGAGATATGGAGAACTTTAAACAATTAGAGGGAAGATTTCAGAAAACTCACACGAAGCTTCCACGAAGTTGTTAGGAAACTCACATGTAGCTTCTACGAAGCTGTCAGGAAACTCACATGTAGCCTCCATGAAGCTGTCAGGAAACTCACATGAAGCTTCAAGGAATTGTTTTTAGATTACTCCTTAAATCATTCTATAAATAGACCCTCTTGTAACTCATTGTAAACACACCACAAATATTCAGTAAATACATTCTCTAGTTGGTCCGTGGACTAAAGCAATCACAACAATTGCATATAACCACGTTATCTCTTGTGTCGATTTACATTTCTTGCATTTATAATATTTCGTTCATTAAGTGGGTTAGTAATCTTGTAGAATTACTATCGGTGAGTGATCTTGTTGAATCACTTGCGTTGTTTTGGGTCCTAATATTCTTACAACTGGTATCAGAGCTCAAGGTTTCGACTTTGGGCACGATGGCGGAAGACGGAAAGTTTAGAATCGACCGATTCGATGGGAGAGACTTTGGCTTTTGAAAGATGCAAATTGAAGATTACTTGTATCAAAAGAAGCTACATCAACCTCTGTTAGAGACCAAGCCCGAAAGCATGAGCGATGCCGATTGGACGCTTTTGGATCGTCAAGCTTTGGGTGCGATTCGTCTTTCACTTGCTAAGAACGTTGCATACAACGTTGTGAATGAGAAGAAGACGTTTGCTTGCTTGAAAGCACTCTCTAACATGTATGAGAAACCTACCGCTTCTAATAAGGTTTTTCTCATGCGACAATTGTTCAATACGAAGATGAAGGAAGGTACGAGTGCAACGGATCATATCAACGAGTTCAACAACATCATATCGAGGTTAGCATCGGTAGATATTGTGTTTGATGATGAGTTAAAGGCACTAATCTTGCTTTCATCATTACTGGAAAGTTGGTCGGGTACGGTTACCGCAGTTAGTAGCTCTACGGGAACTACTAAGCTAGCGTTTGAAGGAATAAGGGATTTGATTCTTGGTGAAGATAGTCGTAGGAGAAACTCGGGGGAATCGACATCCGGTTCTTTGTTAAGTACCGACAACCGTGGTAGGAAATTTGATCGCGGTGAGAAGAAGGGTAGAAAGAAGTCTAAGAAGAGGTATCCATCGAAAGATAGAAGTGAAGCTGTTTGTTGGGGTTGCAATCAAAAAGGACACTTTCAAAGGAATTGTAAAAATGGTCCGGCGAAAGGTGTGAACTTGACCAAGGAAGAAAGTGATGATGCACTTTTATGTAGTGTTGAAAATTCTATGGAGTCTTGGATTTTGGATTCGGGAGCTTCGTTTCATGCTACTCATGTCAAAAGCATGATGAAGAATTTTCGTCCATATCAAGGCAAGGTGAGATTGGCGGATGACAAACAACTCAATATAAAGGGCATTGGAGATGTTGTATTGAAGACTACTCTTGGCTCTAATTGGACCTTGAAAAACGTAAGGTACATTCCTAAATTAAAAAGGAAACTTATTTCGGTTGGTCAATTAGATGATGAAGGTAACGCGGTTACTTTTGAAAACCGCCAATGGAAGGTGGTTAAGGGTAGTTGTGTCGTGGCTCGTGGACATAAAAGGGGAACTCTTTATATGGTTGAAGTGTTTGATGAAGACACGGTGGTTGCTACGGTTAATGTTGAGTCCGAATCAACTCTATGGCACCGAAGACTCAGGCATATGAGTGAGAAGGTTATGAAGATGCTTGTTTCGAGTGGGAGAATTCCAGATTTGAAAAAGGTAGAACTTGGATTTTGCGAACCATGTGTATATGGGAAGCAAAATAAGGTGACTTTTGGGAAATCGGGAAATGCTCCTAAGTTGGAGAAATTGGAGCTTGTTCATACGGATGTGTTTGGTTGAAAAACTTCTTAGGTGAGTTAGGTAAAAGACAAGACTATTGCGTCTTGAATTGTGATAATCAAAGTGCGGTTCATCTTGGGAAGAATCCGGTGTTTCATAGTCGTACGAAACACATCAAGATAAGGTATCATTTTATTCGACAACATATAAATGATGGTACTATATTATTGGAGAAAATCCTTGGTACGAAGAATCATGCTGATATGTTTACTAAGGTTGTTACGACAGAGAAATTGAGGTTTTGAATTACCTCAATTGGTCTTCTAATGAATTGATGAGAGAAGACCCCAACTAGAGAATTAGAGAGTTAATATTCTAACAAGTAGTGTTGAAGGCCTTGTATCGAAAGTCTGCTCATCCGAAGTATGTGTTGAGTGTGCGTGTCCCAAATGGAGTTTGGCGGTATAATGGTGGTTTAATGTTCTTGGTTAGATCGTTGATAATTTGGGTTGACAAAGGTTGGGTTTGTCCAAAGTCTCCAAGTGGGAGATTGTTGGAGATATGGAGAACTTTAAACAATTAGAGGGAAGATTCCAGGAAACTCACACGAAGCTTCCACGAAGTTGTTAGGAAACTCACATGTAGTGTAGTGACCCGAACTTTTCCATGTTTATATATATATTAATTCAGATTGATATTTACATGATTAAATGTTTCCAACATGTTAAGCAATCAAACTTGTTAAGACTTGATTAATTGAAATATGTTTCATATAGACAATTGACCACCCAAGTTGACCGGCGATTCACGAACGTTAAAACTTGTAAAAATGACATGACGATATATATATGGATATACATATGGTTAACATGAGATTATGATAAGTAAGTATCTCCATAATTATATTAACAATGAGTTATATACATATAAACAAGACTACTAACTTAAGGATTTCGAAACGAGACATATATGTAACGATTATCGTTGTAACGACATTTAAATGTATATATATCATATTAAGATATATTAATATATCATAATATCATGATAATATAATAATTTAACATCTCATTAGATATAATAAACAATGGGTTAACAACATTAATTGAGATCGTTAACTTAAAGGTTTCAAAACAACACTTACATGTAACGACTAACGATGACTTAACGACTCAGTTAAAATGTATATGCATGTAGTGTATTTAGATGTATTAAAATACTTTTGGAAGACTTCAAGACATATATCAAAACACTCATACTTAACGAAAATGGTTACAGTTACTTTTCCATTCTTTTCTTTCATCAAGAATTCTAGTCGTATTCTTACCCGTATTATACACAGCTTCAAAACGTACTTACTATGAGTATATACCAATAGGAACTAGCATGGGATTCCACTCTTGATTATGTCATGTATGACTAATCAATTTTAACTTCTACCATGAGCTAGTCAACTAACTAGAACTCCTTTTAACCCCACTCACCACTCACCAATTACCACTCATCATTCACTCCATTTCACTTCCAATTCTCTTTCTAATTCTCTCTCAACACACACACACTATTATGAACGTATTTTTCCAGTAGTTAATCATCATCTTCATCAAAAATCACTTCAAGAATCAAGCTATAATCATCATAGGAAGAACACTTCAAGAACACTTCAAAAATCCCTTCAAGTTTACTAATTTACTTCCAAGCTTTCTAATCCATTCCAAGTAATCATCTAAGATCAAGAAACCTTTGTTATATACAGTAGGTTATCTTTCTTATTCAAGGTAATATTCATATTCAAACTTTGATTCAATTTCTATAACTATAAACTATCTTAATTCGAGTAAAAATCTTACTTGAACTTGTTTTGTGTCATGATCCTACTTCAAGAACTTTCAAGCCATCCAAGATCCTTTGAAGCTAGATCATTTCTTGTCACTTCCAGTAGGTTTACCTACTAAACTTGAGGTAGTAATGATGTTCATAACATCATTCGATTCATATATATAAAACTATCTTATTCGAAGGTTTAAACTCGTAATCACTAGAACATAGTTTAGTTAATTCTAAACTTGTTCGCAAACAAAAGTTAATCCTTCTAACTTGACTTTTAAAATTAACTAAACACATGTTCTATATATATATGATATGCTAACTTAATGATTTAAAACCTGGAAACACGAAAAACACCGTAAAACCGGATTTACGCCATCGTAGTAACACCGCGGGCTGTTTTGGGTTAGTTAATTAAAAACTATGATAAACTTTGATTTAAAAGTTGTTATTCTGAGAAAATGATTTTTATTATGAACATGAAACTATATCCAAAAATTATGGTTAAACTCAAAGTGGAAGTATGTTTTCTAAAATGGTCATCTAGACGTCGTTCTTTCGACTGAAATGACTACCTTTACAAAAACGACTTGTAACTTATTTTTCCGACTATAAACCTATACTTTTCTGTTTAGATTCATAAAATAGAGTTCAATATGAAACCATAGCAATTTGATTCACTCAAAACGGATTTAAAATGAAGAAGTTATGGGTAAAACAAGATTGGATAATTTTCTCATTTTAGCTACGTGAAAATTGGTAACAAATCTATTCCAACCATAACTTAATCAACTTGTATTGTATATTATGTAATCTTGAGATACCATAGACACGTATACAATGTTTCGACCTATCATGTCAACACATCTATATATATTTCGGAACAACCATAGACACTCTATATGTGAATGTTGGAGTTAGCTATACAGGGTTGAGGTTGATTCCAAAATATATATAGTTTGAGTTGTGATCAATACCGAGATACGTATACACTGGGTCGTGGATTGATTCAAGATAATATTTATCGATTTATTTCTGTACATCTAACTGTGGACAACTAGTTGTAGGTTACTAACGAGGACAGCTGACTTAATAAACTTAAAACATCAAAATATATTAAAAGTGTTGTAAATATATTTTGAACATACTTTAATATATATGTATATATTGTTATAGGTTCGTGAATCAACAGTGGCCAAGTCTTACTTTCCGATGAAGTAAAAATCTGTGAAAGTGAGTTATAGTCCCACTTTTAAAATCTAATATTTTTGGGATGAGAATACATGCAGGTTTTATAAATGATTTACAAAATAGATACACGTACGTGAAATTACATTCTATGGTTGAATTATCGAAATCGAATATGCCCCTTTTTATTAAGTCTGGTAATCTAAGAATTAGGGAACAGACACCCTAATTGACGCGAATCCTAAAGATAGATCTATTGGGCTTAACAAACCCCATCCAAAGTACCGGATGCTTTAGTACTTCGAAATTTATATCATATCCGAAGGGTGTCCCGGAATGATGGGGATATTCTTATATATATATGCATCTTGTTAATGTCGGTTACCAGGTGTTCACCATATGAATGATTTTTATCTCTATGTATGGGATGTGTATTGAAATATGAAATCTTGTGGTCTATTGTTACGATTTGATATATATAGGTTAAACCTATAACTCACCAACATTTTTGTTGACGTTTAAAGCATGTTTATTCTCAGGTGAATACTAAGAGCTTCCGCTGTTGCATATTAAAATAAGGACAAGATTTGGAGTCCATGTTTGTATGATATTGTGTAAAAACTGCATTCAAGAAACTGATTTCGATGTAACATATTTGTATTGTAAACCATTATGTAATGGTCGTGTGTAAACATGATATTTTAGATTATCATTATTTGATAATCTACGTAAAGCTTTTTAAACCTTTATTTATGAAATAAAGGTTATGGTTTGTTTTAAAAATGAATGCAGTCTTTGAAGAACGTCTCATATAGAGGTCAAAACCTCGCAACGAAATCAATTAATATGGAACGTTTTTAATCAATAAGAACGGGACATTTCAGTTGGTATCCGAGCGTTGGTCTTAGAGAACCATAATTTTGCATTAGTGTGTTTTATCGAGTTTGTTAGGATGCATTAGTGAGTCTGGACTTCGACCGTGTTTACTTGAAAAATGATTGCTTAACAAATTTTGTTGGAAACTATATATTTTTAACATGTGAATATTATGTGATATATTAATCTCTTTAAGCGTTTGATATTATGTGATAGATGTCTACCTCTAGAAAAAGTCCCATTGACTCACCTAATAATAATGAAGAGTCAAATGTAAATTGGAATGATTCGTGGACTGATTCACAAGTTCCCGAAGAGGAACCGGAAGAAGAGTCGGAACCGGAAGAAGAATCGGAACCGGAAGAAGAATCGGAACCGGATGAAGAAATAGAACCGGTGCGGGAAATAATAAAACGGTTAAGTAAAAGAAAATCCTCAACCAACCGACCAAGGTTAATTATGGTCAATGGTGTTTCCGCCAAGGAAGCAAAATATTGGGAGGATTACCAATTCTCCGATGAATCGGATTCCGAAGAGAATTCCGATGATGTTATAGAAATTACCCCAACTGAATTTAAAAAGGCAAAAGAAAATAATAAGGGAAAGGGCATAAAAATAGAGAAATCTAATTCCAACCCCGATGAACTTTATATGTATCGTCAACCCCCGAAGTCCTTAAGTTGTAACAATGACCCGGGAACCTCTAAACCACCAAGTTTTTCTAAACCAATGTGGAAAACGACGGCTCGTATTAGGGGAACAACATATATCCCTAGAAACTTGGCAAAACGAACCAAAACCGAAGACGAAGAAACAAGCGAGTCGGAATAAGATAGTTGTATTCGTGTGGTGTAATATATGTAATATAGTGTGCTTATGCTTTATGATATATGTAAAAATTGCTTGTATTAATAAGTATTTTTTTTATGAATCTAACTCTTGTCTATTTTACAGTTTAAAAACACAAAATGGATAGACAACCCAATATTTTAAGAGACCTACCCGGAGACATGATTGATGAAATCTTGTCTAGAGTCGGTCAGAATTCTTCGGCACAACTATTTAAGGCGAGATCAGTTTGTAAGACATTCGAAGAACGTTCTAAGAATGCCTTGGTTTATAAAAGGCTTTCGTTCGAAAGATGGGGGATATCACATTGGGAAATCCATAAGTTACGATGTGTTTACTTTGACGCATATATTGCGGAGAACCCAAATGCTATTTTACGCAATGGGTTAAGAAATTATTTTGACTCAATATATCCGAATATTGGACTTCGTGATTTAGAAAAGCGGCTAACATGCAACATAAGGAAGCATGTTATGCTTACGGATTAGTAATGTTCGCTTCTCACCAAAGTGAGAACAAGAACATCGGCCTACAACTATTAAACAAAACATTCCAACAAGTGACGGAGTCGGTAATTGGGGTAAGAAATGAGGTTTTTAGATTGTTACGGGACTGTTGGACATTACGTAACCCTCGTCCCTTTGACGATGTTACAACACGCTGTCTTATCAACGGCCATAACGGTTATGTTCCACAAGACCAAGGATGGGAAGTAATCCTAGTAAAACCAGAATGCATGACTTGTTTCTGGACGTATGAATTACGTGTCTTTATTGCCTTTACTGAACGACTTGTGTACTAGCTAGAATTATCTTCACAACTATCTTGTATCAAAGTTATTGTGTGCTATATTTCATGCTATATGTAAAATAAGCGGTATTGTAAGTTTGTAAAATATTGTATAAAAGTGTGAACGCGAAATATTATTATAATCAGTTTTTCATATAGAATTGTAGTAGTTGAATTTTATATTAGCTACTAAGTATGAACTTAACGGGTAGGTACTACCCGAATTTAAACTTATAAAACGCTAATATGAAGAAAAAGCTTTTATAAATGAGTTCATATTATGCTACGAAATACTATTAACTACTCTTAATATTCTGTATGATTAACTTGTTCCATTTGATTATTTGGAAGGAAATGGCACCGACTACTCGACACACCGTGAATATGAATGAAGAGTAATTCCGTACTTTTCTAGCTTCAAACATAGCCGCAGTACAGGCTGCGCTACATACCAACAATAACCTTGGATCTAGCAGTACAGGAAATCGTGTAGGATGCACCTACAAAGAATTTACTGCCTGCAAACCTTTGGAATTTGATGGAACCGAAGGACCGATCGGATTGAAACGGTGGACCGAGAAGGTCAAATCGGTGTTTGCCATAAGTAAGTGTACTGAAGAGGACAAAGTGAAGTACGCTACGCATACCTTCACAGGTTCTGCGTTAACATGGTGGAATACCTATCTAGAGCAAGTGGGACAAGATGATGCGTACGCACTACCGTGGTCAGCATTCAAGCACTTGATGAACGAGAAGTACCGTCCCAGAACCGAGGTCAATAAGCTCAAGACAGAACTTAGAGGGTTACGAACCCAAGGATTTGATATTACCACGTACGAAAGACGATTCACAGAATTGTGCATATTGTGTCCGGGAGCATTCGAAGATGAGGAAGAGAAGATCGACGCGTTTGTGAAAGGATTACCTGAAAGAATCCAAGAAGATATAAGTTCACACGAGCCCGCCTCCATACAACAGGCATGTAGAATGGCTCACAAACTAGTGAACCAGATTGAAAAAAGAATTAAAGAACAGACTGCTGAAGAGGCCAATGTGAAGCAAGTCAAAAGAAAGTGGGAGGAAAACGGTGATAAGAATCACCAATACAACAACAACAGCAATTACAACAATAATTGCAACAATTATCCCAACAATCGTAACATCAATCGCAACTACAACAAACGGCCCAACAACAACAACAACAACAATAACAGCAACTACAACAATCATCCCAACAACAATAATAACCGTAACAAAAACAACAATCAGAAGCAGCTATGCCAAAGGTGTGAAAAGTATCACTCGGGGTTCTGCACCAAATTTTGCAACAAGTGTAAAAGAAATGGTCATAGCGCGGCGAAGTGTGAGGTCTACGGACCAGGGGTTAATAGAACGAAAGGAACAAATGGTGTCGGAATGAGTAATGGCGGAGCAAGTAGTGTCGGAGCAAGTTATGCCAATGTAGTTTGTTATAAATGTGGAAAACCGGGCCACATTATTAGAAATTGCCCGAACCAGGATAACACGAATGGACAAGGCCGCGGAAGAGTTTTCAATATTAATGCGGCAGAGGCACAGGAAGACCCGGAGCTTGTTACGGGTACGTTTCTTATTGACAATAAATCTGCTTACGTTTTATTTGATTCGGGTGCGGATAGAAGCTATATGAGTAGAGATTTTTGTGCTAAATTAAGTTGTCCATTGACGCCTTTGGATAGTAAATTTTTACTCGAATTAGCAAATGGTAAATTAATTTCAGCAGATAATATATGTCGGAATCGAGAAATTAAACTGGTTAGCGAAACATTTAAGATTGATTTGATACCAGTAGAGTTAGGGAGTTTTGATGTGATAATTGGTATGGACTGATTGAAAGAAGTGAAAGCAGAGATCGTTTGTTACAAAAATGCAATTCGCATTATACGAGAAAAAGGAAAACCCTTAATGGTGTACGGAGAAAAGGGCAACACGAAGCTACATCTTATTAGTAATTTGAAGGCACAAAAACTAATAAGAAAAGGTTGCTATGCTATTCTAGCACACGTCGAGAAAGTACAAACTGAAGAAAAGAGCATCAATGATGTTCCCATTGCAAAAGAATTTCCCGATGTATTTCCGAAAGAATTACCGGGATTACCCCCACATCGATCCGTTGAATTTCAAATAGATCTTGTACCAGGAGCTGCACCAATAGATCGTGCTCCTTACAGACTCGCATCCAGCGAGATGAAAGAACTGCAAAGCCAATTACAAGAACTTTTAGAGCATTGTTTCATTCGACCAAGCACATCACCGTGGGGAGCTCCTGTTTTGTTTGTCAAGAAGAAAGATGGTACATTCAGGTTGTGTATCGACTACCGAGAGTTGAACAAACTTACCATCAAGAACCGCTACCCACTACCGAGAATCGACGACTTATTTGATCAACTACAAGGCTCGTCTGTTTATTCAAAGATTGACTTACGTTCCGGGTATCATCAAATGCGGTTGAAAGAAGATGATATTCCAAAGACTGCTTTCAGAACACGTTACGGTCATTACGAGTTTATGGTCATGCCATTTGGTTTAACTAATGCACCAGCTGTGTTCATGGACCTTATGAACCGAGTGTGTGGACCATACCTTGACAAGTTTGTCATTGTTTTAATTGATGACATACTTATTTACTCAAAGAATGACCAAGAACACGGTCAACATTTGAGAAAGGTGTTAGAAGTATTGAGGAAGGAAGAATTATACGCTAAATTTTCAAAGTGTGCATTTTGGTTGGAAGAAGTTCAATTCCTCGGTCACATAGTGAACAAAAAAGGTATTAAGGTGGATCCGGCAAAGATAGAAACTGTTGAAAAGTGGGAAACCCCGAAAACTCCGAAACACATACGCCAGTTTTTAGGACTAGCTGGTTACTACAGAAGGTTCATCCAAGACTTTTCCAGAATAGCAAAACCCTTGACTGCATTAACGCATAAAGGGAAGAAATTTGAATGGAAGGATGAACAAGAGAAAGTGTTTCAGTTATTGAAGAAAAAGCTAACTACGGCACCTATATTGTCATTGCCTGAAGGGAATGATGATTTTGTGATTTATTGTGATGCATCAAAGCAAGGTCTCGGTTGTGTATTAATGCAACGAACGAAGGTGATTAATTATGCGTCTAGACAATTGAAGATTCACGAACAAAATTATACGACGCATGATTTGGAATTAGGCGCGGTTGTTTTTGCATTAAAGACTTGGAGGCACTACTTATATGGGGTCAAAAGTATTATATATACCGACCACAAAAGTCTTCAACACATATTTAATCAGAAACAACTGAATATGAGGCAGCGTAGGTGGATTGAATTGTTGAATGACTACGACTTTGAGATTCGTTACCACCCAGGGAAGGCAAATGTGGTAGCCGATGCCTTGAGCAGGAAGGACAGAGAACTCATTCGAGTAAAATCTATGAATATAATGATTCATAATAACCTTACTACTCAAATAAAGGAGGCGCAACAAGGAGTTTTAAAAGAAGGAAATTTAAAGGATGAAATACCCAAAGGATCGGAGCAGCATCTTAATATTCGGAAAGACGGAACCCGGTATAGGGCTGAAAGGATTTGGGTACCAAAATTTGGAGATATGAGAGAAATGGTACTTAGAGAAGCTCATAAAACCAGATACTCAATACATCCTGGAACGGGGAAGATGTACAAGGATCTCAAGAAACATTTTTGGTGGCCGGGTATGAAAGCCGATATTGCTAAATACGTAGGAGAATGTTTGACGTGTTCTAAGGTCAAAGCTGAGCATCAGAAACCATCAGGTCTACTTCAACAACCCGAAATCCCAGAATGGAAATGGGAAAACATTACCATGGATTTCATCACTAAATTGCCAAGGACTGCAAGTGGTTTTGATACTATTTGGGTAATAGTTGATCGTCTCACCAAATCAGCACACTTCCTGCCAATAAGAGAAGATGACAAGATGGAGAAGTTAGCACGACTGTATTTGAAGGAAGTCGTCTCCAGACATGGAATACCAATCTCTATTATCTCTGATAGGGATGGCAGATTTATCTCAAGATTCTGGTAGACATTACAGCAAACATTAGGAACTCGTCTAGACATGAGTACTGCCTATCATCCACAAACTGATGGGCAGAGCGAAAGGACGATACAAACGCTTGAAGACATGCTACGAACATGTGTTATTGATTTCGGAAACAGTTGGGATCGACATCTACAGTTAGCAGAATTTTCCTACAACAACAGCTACCATTCAAGCATTGAGATGGCGCCGTTTGAAGCACTTTATGGTAGAAAGTGCAGGTCTCCGATTTGTTGGAGTTAAGTGGGGGATAGACAGATTACGGGTTCGGAGATTATACAAGAAACTACCGAGAAGATCATCCAAATTCAACAACGGTTGAAAACCGCCCAAAGTCGACAAAAGAGCTACGCTGACATTAAAAGAAAAGATATAGAATTTGAAATTGGAGAGATGGTCATGCTTAAAGTTGCACCTTGGAAAGGCGTTGTTCGATTTGGTAAACGAGGGAAATTAAATCCAAGGTATATTGGACCATTCAAGATTATTGATCGTGTCGGACCAGTAGCTTACCGACTTGAGTTACCTCAACAACTCGCGGCTGTACATAACACTTTCCACGTCTCGAATTTGAAGAAATGTTTTGCTAAAGAAGATCTCACTATTCCGTTAGATGAAATCCAAATCAACGAAAAACTCCAATTCATCGAAGAACCCGTCGAAATAATGGATCGTGAGGTTAAAAGACTTAAGCAAAACAAGATACCAATTGTTAAGGTTCGATGGAATGCTCGTAGAGGACCCAAGTTCACCTGGGAGATTGAAGATCAGATGAAGAAGAAATACCCGCATCTATTTCCAGAAGATTCGTCAACAGCTTAAAATTTCGAGACGAAATTTATTTAACGGGTAGGTACTGTAGTGACCCGAACTTTTCCATGTTTAATATATATTAATTCAGATTGATATTTACATGATTAAGTGTTTCCAACATGTTAAGCAATCAAACTTGTTAAGACTTGATTAATTGAAATATGTTTCATATAGACAATTGACCACCCAAGTTGACCGGCGATTCACGAACGTTAAAACTTGTAAAAACGACATGACGATATATATATGGATATACATATGGTTAACATGAAATTATGATAAGTAAGTATCTCCTTAATTATATTAACAATGAGTTATATACATATAAACAAGACTACTAACTTAAGGATTTCGAAACGAGACATATATGTAACGATTATCGTTGTAACGACATTTAAATGTATATATATCATATTAAGATATATTAATATATCATAATATCATGATAATATAATAATTTAACATCTCATTAGATATAATAAACAATGGGTTAACAACATTAATTGAGATCGTTAACTTAAAGGTTTCAAAACAACACTTACATGTAACGACTAACGATGACTTAACGACTCAGTTAAAATGTATATACATGTAGTGTATTTAGATGTATTAAAATACTTTTGGAAGACTTCAAGACATATATCAAAACACTCATACTTAACGAAAATGGTTACAGTTACTTTTCCATTCTTTTCTTTCATCAAGAATTCTAGTCGTATTCTTACCCGTATTATACACAGCTTCAAAACGTACTTACTATGAGTATATACCAATAGGAACTAGCATGGGATTCCACTCTTGATTATGTCATGTATGACTAATCAATTTTAACTTCTACCATGAGCTAGTCAACTAACTAGAACTCCTTTTAACCCCACTCACCACTCACCAATTACCACTCATCATTCACTCCATTTCACTTCCAATTCTCTTTCTAATTCTCTCTCAACACACACACACTATTATGAACGTATTTTTCCAGTAGTTAATCATCATCTTCATCAAAAATCACTTCAAGAATCAAGCTATAATCATCATAGGAAGAACACTTCAAGAACACTTCAAAAATCCCTTCAAGTTTACTAATTTACTTCCAAGCTTTCTAATCCATTCCAAGTAATCATCTAAGATCAAGAAACCTTTGTTATATACAGTAGGTTATCTTTCTTATTCAAGGTAATATTCATATTCAAACTTTGATTCAATTTCTATAACTATAAACTATCTTAATTCGAGTAAAAATCTTACTTGAACTTGTTTTGTGTCATGATCCTACTTCAAGAACTTTCAAGCCATCCAAGATCCTTTGAAGCTAGATCATTTCTTGTCACTTCCAGTAGGTTTACCTACTAAACTTGAGGTAGTAATGATGTTCATAACATCATTCGATTCATATATATAAAACTATCTTATTCGAAGGTTTAAACTCGTAATCACTAGAACATAGTTTAGTTAATTCTAAACTTGTTCGCAAACAAAAGGTAATCCTTTTAACTTGACTTTTAAAACTTACTAAACACATGTTCTATATCTATATGATATGCTAACTTAATGATTTAAAACCTGGAAACACGAAAAACACAGTAAAACCGGATTTACGCCGTCGTAGTAACACCGCGGGCTGTTTTGGGTTAGTTAATTAAAAACTATGATAAACTTTGATTTAAAAGTTGTTATTCTGAGAAAATGATTTTTATTATGAACATGAAACTATATCCAAAAATTATGGTTAAACTCAAAGTGGAAGTATGTTTTCTAAAATGGTCATCTAGACGTCGTTCTTTCGACTGAAATGACTACCTTTACAAAAATGACTTGTAACTTATTTTTCCGACTATAAACCTATACTTTTTCTGTTTAGATTCATAAAATAGAGTTCAATATGAAACCATAGCAATTTGATTCACTCAAAACGGATTTAAAATGAAGAAGTTATGGGTAAAACTAGATTGGATAATTTTCTCATTTTAGCTACGTGAAAATTGGTAACAAATCTATTCCAACCATAACTTTATCAACTTGTATTGTATATTATGTAATCTTGAGATACCATAGACACGTATACAATGTTTCGACCTATCATGTCGACACATCTATATATATTTTGGAACAACCATAGACACTCTATATGTGAATGTTGGAGTTAGCTATACAGGGTTGAGGTTGATTCCAAAATATATATAGTTTGAGTTGTGATCAATACTGAGATACGTATACACTGGGTCGTGGATTGATTCAAGATAATATTTATCGATTTATTTCTGTACATCTAACTGTGGACAACTAGTTGTAGGTTACTAACGAGGACAGCTGACTTAATAAACTTAAAACATCAAAATATATTAAAAGTGTTGTAAATATATTTTGAACATACTTTAATATATATGTATATATTGTTATAAGTTCGTGAATCAACAGTGGCCAAGTCTTACTTCCCGACGAAGTAAAAATCTGTGAAAGTGAGTTATAGTCCCACTTTTAAAATCTAATATTTTTGGGATGAGAATACATGCAGGTTTTATAAATGATTTACAAAATAGACACAAGTACGTGAAATTACATTCTATGGTTAAATTATCGAAATCGAATATGCCCCTTTTTATTAAGTCTGGTAATCTAAAAATTAGGGAACAGACACCCTAATTGACGCGAATCCTAAAGATAGATCTATTGGGCTTAACAAACCCCATCCAAAGTACCGGATGCTTTAGTACTTCGAAATTTATATCATATCCGAAGGGTGTCCCGGAATGATGGGGATATTCTTATATATATATATGCATCTTGTTAATGTCGGTTACCAGGTGTTCACCATATGAATGATTTTTATCTCTATGTATGGGATGTGTATTGAAATATGAAATCTTGTGGTCTATTGTTACGATTTGATATATATAGGTTAAACCTATAACTCACCAACATTTTTGTTGACGTTTAAAGCATGTTTATTCTCAGGTGAATACTAAGAGCTTCCGCTGTTGCATATTAAAATAAGGACAAGATTTGGAGTCCATGTTTGTATGATATTGTGTAAAAACTGCATTCAAGAAACTGATTTCGATGTAACATATTTGTATTGTAAACCATTATGTAATGGTCGTGTGTAAACAGGATATTTTAGATTATCATTATTTGATAATCTACGTAAAGCTTTTTAAACCTTTATTTATGAAATAAAGGTTATGGTTTGTTTTAAAAATGAATGCATTCTTTGAAGAACGTCTCATATAGAGGTTAAAACCTCGCAACGAAATCAATTAATATGGAACGTTTTTAATCAATAAGAACGGGACATTTCATGTAGCTTCTACGAAGCTATCAGAAAACTCACATGTAGCCTCCATGAAGCTGTCAGGAAACTCACATGAAGCTTCAAGGAATTGTTTTTAGCTTACTCCTTAAATCATTCTATAAATAGACCCTCTTGTAACTCATTGTAAACACACCACAAATATTCAGTAAATACATTCTCTAGTTGGTCCGTGGACTAAAGCAATCACAACGATTGCATATAACCACGTTATCTCTTGTGTCGATTTACATTTCTTGCATTTATAACCTTTCGTTCATTAAGTGGGTTAGTAATCTTGTAGAATTACTATCGGTGAGTGATCTTGTTGAATCACTTGCGTTGTTTTGGGTCCTAATATCCTTACATATGATGTGATTACATCGACGGTTGATATTGGTATTAAACGTTCTTCGAGCATTAGTTCCGTTGCTTTCAAGTTTTGATAAATTTAGAGGTAAGTTACCGATGATCGAGGATTCTTTTGGTAAGGGCGCGTATGGTTGTTTCGGCGATACGGAGTCGGTGATTGTTCCTTCGAAGCATGATAAAAGGAAAGCTTCCTATGACCGATGAGGTGAACACAATTACACCAATGCCTATTTGATTGCTTCTTGTTATATCAGGTAATACATATAGACCCGAGTGATGAAGAAGAGATGGCATTTTGGGAAGACAAGAATCCAAATGTTGTTGCAATGGTGAAAAGCAACGATGCAGCTAAAAATGTTGTTTCTCTCGTTTGCAAATTTTTGCGTGTAAAGCTCCTGTTATGGATTCCAAGTCTCTCGAGGCTTTACTTTTTCAAAGAAAGCGTAGGCTTGTTGGTGGGGTCCTATATGCCCTATCATGATGTCCGGCTGTGCACATACTTTAATAAAACGTTTTCGTATAGTGACCAGTGTTGATAGGAGATGTGGATTGTGTTGTGGCTAGTATTAACTTACAAAGTAGGTATACATAGTTTTGCAAGAATGTTATAAACTTGTCTGGTATCTGGTACTAGTATACTTTCAAGAATCAATAACAATACATGTGTGGAATGTAGATATATGTTATTAATTAGCTATTAATATTAATGTGTGCCGAAGAACTATGACATTTTTATTCACTCTTGATGTTGCTGAATGGATGGGGAGGTACTTTCTTCATGAGAGAAGATAGTAATAACAAACAAAAAGGGATTATACATTGAGAGAGGTGTCACTCAAGTTTATATATTGTGCTAGTATGTCACTCATATTTTATAACGATTTTGTAAATCATTCAAATTCATAGGTTGATCATTGTATGCCTCCAAATCTATAGTTTCTATTAAAATTCTATAATGATGATGTCATTATTAGGCTAATTCCTTGTTAAGAAAAAATTAAAAAGAAAAAAGAAAAAATCTAAGCCACCAAGCTGATGTCATTAATCATAATTATACAATTAAAAAACTAATTATAATTAAAAGTGTGTAATTATACGGAGTATTTATATTTATTTGACCGCTCTAAACCCTAACTTCTTCTAAAATCAACTCAGGCGATTTATATCAATCTTAATTCTTTGTATTTCTAATTTATATAAATTTTGCATTTATTCTCATGATTTATTATATTTGCAGGAATATTCATATGAAAATAAGCTTTATAATAATCGATTCAGGTTTCTCCTATTAGTTTTTAATTGATTTTGTTATTGAGATTACTTTGTATATTGTCTTCATCATTGGATTTTAAGCTTCTTCAAGAAGTTTAACCACATAGAGAAATTAGGGTTGTATTGTTACTTCTTTCTCAATAGTTTCTTTCGTTAATAATAATAATTGATTTGCAGTTGTTGAGGTTGGTGATGAAGTCTTTGAGGTGTTGTCTACATCTGGAGATACACATCTTGGTGGTGATGATTTTGACAAGGTATGGGTCGTTTTTTTATCCAATATTGAGGTGGATTTATTTTATTTTTAGTCTAACGTGATTAATAATTGAATTCATATTTGTAGAGAATTGTTGATTGGCTTGCTGCAAGCTTCAAGAAAGATGGAGGCATCGATCTATTAAAAGACAAGCAAACTTTGCATCGATTGACTGAGACGGTTGCAAAGGCTTAGATGGAAGTTTCAACTTTGGCTCAATCCAATATTAGGTAATTGCAAATCACATACGTTACTGATTTCTACCTTAGTATTTTAGTATAAGGATATAAGGAATGAGAAAATTATTTATATATTATTTGCTATAAGTTTAAGGTATGTTCATTAATTCATTAATAGATATTTTTTGAACATCGTGTTAGATGCGATTTAGTTGTATACTGTTTAATTTTCAGTTTGTTCTTTGGTTACGGTTTAATCGATGGTGAAGTGTCAATTAGTTATCATTGTGCTTAATCAGTTAACATCATTTTGGTTTTAACCTTCCCTATAGTGGCTACCATTTTAGGAGATCGGGTTTTCATCCCTTCTTAAGAGGTTTATAATTATTCTGGACATGTATGATTGTTAAAATACTTGCTTAAAGATTGTTAATTACTTTGCTTTCGAATTTATATGTGTATTTGAAGTAAAATTTGTTATTATATTAATAATACTTGCATGTGCAGTATAACATATAACGTTTTGTTTTGTATATATGCAATGTTCGTCTTCTGCTTCAATGGTGTTTCTTTCATAAGATCTTAGAAACTCAAATTAGCACTGGAGGTGGTGGTGTGGGCTGCTGAGTTTTTTATTCCAGTTTTTGAGTCACTCAAAGTCGTTTGAGTTTGAACATGGATGAGACTCAAGACTTCACAATTCAAACCATTAAATTGTTATTTGTGTTTGAAGATTTTTTTCCCATGGGTACTATGGTTTTCAACTCAAATTTGATGTTGAAGTTAAACAATGTAAATTGTTAATATATGTAGGGATAGAGAATTTATTATCCTCATCAATATTAATATGATCTTTATGCGTCATGTAGTTTTTGTTTACTGGTGGTACCAAAATGACAATCTTATGCATCCTACAAAATGAATCCTTTATGCATAATTCGTTAAATTTATATACATGTTCTCTTAACAAACTTGTGGTTTAATGGGTTGATATTTTTGTAATATACTTTGGGCTATACTTGAGTTTCTTTTGTCCAAACATTATTTGTTTGAAACTCATGGGTTTGTTATAGCTTATTAGTACTTCATACTAGAGTGCTTGATTATGATGATGAACTTTTACTGGTTGATAATTTCGATTTAGGTTTCTTATTAGTCATTTTACGAAGTCGCTCTCAACACCAAGATATATTTACTATATAAAAATTTTCCAATGTATAATTTGTACATGTTTTAGTTATCTTTATTCAAATGTATGCCTAACTTTACACATTATTGTTAGATGATATATATAACAATTTATCGAATTACTAATGTTAATACAATATCCTTTTTATTGTGACTTTTGTTTGGATTGAATATGGTCTGTGAGTTTTCGATCCCCACCTTTAAAAGATATTTGTGTTAAGATTGGATCATGAACCATGTGGTTTTTAACAAAACCCGTGATTTCACGGGTCATTAAACTAGTTCACATTAAAATTCATTTAAAAAATTGTAAATACACAAGTTTCTTAATTAACACAAATTTTATTATTACATATTTCTTCAAATATGAGTATTTAATTGTTTAGGTATATAGGAAACAAAATACAAATTTTGGTGGTCTATATATAATCTTTCAAGAATACGGATGACCTATAAACACAAAATGGTATATTTGAGTGGCCTCTTAATGAATAATTCTTAAACTGATAAAGTCCAACTGAAAAACTGAAGGTTAAACTAACTTTCAGTATAGATGACTACACACGAAGATGATTTTTTCCCCACCTTAATGTTAGGCTAGTAGAATCAAATTTTATTTCCATTCTTCTCATACGACCGCTATTTTAACGAGAACGATTTCACATGTTTAAGCCAAACAAGAAAGGACATGTAATACATGCCGAAACTAGTTAGAGTGAGACAATATTGGCATCAAATAAGACACTTAAAAGACAGTTTTGAAGTACGACAAAATATAAACCAAAGAACATAAAATGAAATTTTACATGCATGATCATTTTTGCGGCAAAGCAGAACAAAAATTAATGTAAGTTGTCACTTAATTGTGCCCTGCCGTGCAAAGCAAGTAGCTACAGACATGTTGGATCCTAGCTACTTGATGTTAAAGCTAAGGGGTATAAAATACTATTAAATTTTAGCAGAAAATACTATTAAATACGATACAATTTTACACAAGATATTTATTTATTTATAGAATGGATATACTTAAACCTTGCTACAACACTTATAGGCAGTGTACCTAATCGTTCAGTAGTGTAGTTTTTAGTAAGTCCGGTTCGTTCCACAGGGAAATCTTTAAACAAAGCTCAACGCTATATTAGTTTACTTTTATTAAAAATACAAATATATATATAAGTAATATTATTATTATAAAGGGGGGTTTTTACCGTTTAATGACCGGTTTGTCGATTTTAAGACTTTAGTCGCAGTTAAAACCTAATGTAAAATATAAAATAAATACAAGACTTAAATTAAAGCGTAAAGTAAATAACAATAATGAAATTGCGAATAATAAAAGTGCGATAAAATAAACTTGCGATAATTAAAAAGTACGATAATTAAAAGTGCGATTAAATAACAATAAATAAAAGTGCGATAATTAGAAGTGCAATTAAATATAAAATAAAGGAAATTAAATATGAAATAAAAGAATTATGCTTATTTAAACTTCCGTAATCATGATGTTTGACGTGTTGATTTTAGTTTTATGCCCATGGGTTAATTGTCCTTTGTCCTGGATTATTCAATATGTCCGTCTGGTTTTTGTCCATAACAGTCCATCAGTCATAAATATAAATTGCAAGTGTCCTTGTCAAATTATTATTATACCCGAAGTTAAATATTCCAACTAATTTGGGGATTCGAATTGTAACAAGGTTTTAATACTTTGTTTAATGAATACACCAGGTTATCGACTGCGTGTAATCCAAGGTTTTACTACTTTGTTAACAATTACACCAATTACCCTTGAATGTAATTTCACCCCTGTTTTAATTATTCTAGTGGCTATTAATCCATTCCCGTGTCCGGTTAAATGAACGATTATTCGTACATATAAATACCCCGCCCATCGTGTCCGATCGAGTGTATATGGTAATTTATAGGGACGCCCAATTGTAAATCTTTATATTAACATTAACAAACTTTCATTTAGTTAAACAAATATAAAGCCCATTAATAGCCCATAGTCTAGTTTCCACAAGTGTCGTTCTTTTGTCCAAACCCCAATTATGGTACAAAGCCCAATTACCCAATTTTAGTAATTAGCCCAACATCATGATTACTTCGTTTTAAATAAGCATAATAATAACTTAGCTACGAGACATTAATATAAAAAGGTTGAACATAACTTACAATGATTAAAAATAGCGTAGCGTTACACGGACAGAATTTCGACTTACACCTTTACAACATTCGCTAACATACCCTTATTATTAGGATTTAAAATTAAATTAAAATTAAAATATAAATTATATATATATATTACGTATATATTGAGAGAGAGATAGAAATAGAATATGAAATTTGATCAGAATTCGGTTTGCTTTATAGCCAGAGTTGAATTTTGGGGCTCCGCGACTCGCGGCAAAATGCTCTTCAAACTCTGCGAGTCGCGGAGATAGTATTTACAGCTCAGTCCTTGGAGTTTTCTCTGCCGACGGTTTTTTTATATATAAATATAATATATATATAATTAATATAATTAATTATATATTATATTATATTTATATACATAGTTAACTTGTAATTTTTAGTCCGTTGCGTCGAGCGTTAAGAGTTGACTCTGGTCCCGGTTCCGGATTTTCGAACGTCCTCGCGTACAATTTAATATCTTGTACTTTGCGTTTTGAATCTTGTACTCTTGTGATTTCGAGACGTTTCTTATCAATAATTGGAACCTTTTTGATTGTCTTTTGTACTTTTGAGCTTTTTGCTCGTTTGCGTCTTCAATTCGTCGAATCTGTCTTTTGTCTTCACCTTTTATTATTTAAACGAATATCACTTGTAAATAGAACAATTGCAACTAAAAGCTTGTCTTTCTTGAGGAATAATGCTATGAAATATATGTTCGTTTTTAGCATTATCAAATATTCCCACACTTGAGCGTTGCTTGTCCTCAAGCAATATTGTCTTGAAATACTAGAATCACTTCTTTATTCTTCACACTTTGTACATCAGTGATTTCTATACGGCGGTATAAACAATGGTAGTAACGATATGGTTTACAGTCCCACATGACTATAAAAATTTAGATCCATTAAGGAAATTGGATCTTTATGAAAACATTTGATCTTTTGAAATCTAGTTTTTACCCTAGATAAATTTTCCGGAATAACCCTTTACCGGTGTTTGCAAAATATTTTTGTGGGTTTGGTGGGTTTTAGATTTGAAAATTTTAGCTCAAAACTTGCTGTTTTGTGTCACCCACTTGCTAACCTTGTATTTGGAAAGCAACACGTCCAGTTTACTTGTTCCGTATATTACCTTTCGGCAAACTACCGTCCGGTTGTAAAGGAAAGCGTTGAACAAGCAACTGTTAAGGCAATGTCCCGTGACATGCTTTTGATTATGGTCTATAACGTGTCGGACGCAATTACTATCCTTGGTAGGAGCAATAGTAAAGCTCACCCTTATAATTTGTCGGTTTGACACAAGGTCCTGTCTTTGACCATGCTATGCAACCACCGTTCTTACGGTTGACACCCGATTTAGTTCAGGTGACCTAATGAATTCCAGGTGAATTCCTAGGATTTTACGTTCAATGGTAATGAACGCATTGAAAATAGGGTTTTCAGAAAACAAATCGGTTTATAATTTTGATCAAAATATTTTCTCGTTCAAGCTCGAGTTTAGATATCATTGAATTCCATGAGTTTGTAATTCTCAATCTTTAAGGTCAATCTCTAGGATTGAGTAATATCAGTCTTAAAAGCTAATTTTTAATCTTTAAGGAGATTATCCTTTCTGGGGATCTGATTCATTAGTCTTATCAAGCTAATTTGCACGGTGCCTCCCCATTGTACGAGATAAATCCTTCTCATGGTTAGGATAAATCTGACCACTTGGCGACCCTGTTTAATGCTGAGGTCCGTGGATTTCCTGCTGATTTTAGTGATGACTTTTCTAGATTTTTCGTCAACCTACAGCTGGTCTGAACGACAACTTCATGACCTAAATCAAGAAGCGCGTTTCTTTTTCGGAAGACTTTACTTCCTTTTAATGATGGAATTGATTCATCGTGTAGATCCATCTCTTCTTTTCTTTCATCGGGTAAAACAGTTTAATTTAGTCCAAAGCAAAAGTATTTTCAGTTATTTGTTACAGATATATGTGACATATGTTTAAAATAACTTGGTAAATTTTCCCACACTTGGCTTTTATTTTCCTTTTTATCGTCCTCTATTCTATTTTAAATGAATTTTAACATTTTGGTTTGTTTCTCAATTTATGTCCTTTCCGAGGTAACAATAATTTCGGTGTTAAAACCTAGTTTTATCGTTCATAAATATGTATAAACATGATTTTGAATTCATTTAATTGAAAATTTTGAAAAATTTTACTAGAATTGGGTAGTCAGTATATAAGACTAGGGCTGTTCTTTATTATCAGAGAGCACTAGATTCTAATACAACTACTGCTTTACTAGTATTTTTAATGGTAACCAAGTGTATAAAATAAAAATTTTAAAATCCGAAAGAATTTAACCCCTTCCCACACTTAAGATCTTGCAATGCCCTCATTTGCAAGAAATCAGTAACAATTTAAATTATTGAGGGTGATTTGTGTGAAAATGATTAAATTTTTACCAAAGTTTCCAAATATATTGGCGTTTGTTTGCTGAATGATAAATGGTGCACATCATTTGTTCATTCCGTCTTGTTGTTATTTCACATATATTTTGCATCTTGTCGTCAAAATTAGTTGCTTTTGCTGAACTTAATGCCAGTCTTTGAAAATGCGTTGTTTTACTCTGTTGTGTACATAAGATAAACTGCAAACATATATACATATTTTTGAAGTTTGGTATATTACCCCACATTCAAAAATTATTAAAGTCTAACAATAAAAGTTAGATAATTATAAAAATGATTACAATATTAACAAAAATATTAAATGTATCAATAACTACAAATTACAAAATAAAAAAAAATAATAAGTAAACTAATGATGATATTGGTACCAATAGGGGTTCCAGGCATAACCATAAGTGCTATAGAATGCTTCGGCAGGGTCATACGTAGGATATGGTGGCTGCATCTCTATCGACCAAGGAGGGAAGACGGGTTTCGGTGTAGGAATATAGTTTCTACCTATATGTTGGCAATGAGCTATGATCTGGTTCTGATGAACTTGCCAATCTTCAAATGCTCTCTGTCTAGCATTTTCGTATTCCTGAGAAGCTATAAACCTATGCATTTCTTGCATCTCATTCCCCCCTCCTACATTACCTTGCTCCTGGTTTCTCTCCACCTGTGGATGTCTACCATGGTATCGTACTGCGGCGTTATTTCGCCGCTTCAAAACTTTCGCACCATGGTATACATTTAAACCTATAGTGTCGCGGGGTTCCGGCTCTTCTAGTAATAATCCCCCCCGACTTATATCCACACCGAGATATTCACCAATCAAAGTAATAAAAATACCACCTCCTATTATGCTATGTGGTCGCATCCCCCGAACCATAGCTGATAAATAATAACCCACACAATATGGTATACTTACAGCGCTCTGTGGGTCTCGAATACACATATGGTAAAACAAATCTTGTTCATTTACCTTTTCTTTGTTTTTACCCCTTTGTGTAATCGAATTAGCTAAAAACCTATGTATTACTCTTAATTCGGCTCTATCTATATCCAAATAAGAGTAATTTCCCCCTTTGAAACGGTGATGGCTTGTCATTTGACTCCACACACCGTGTGTATCAAAATTCTCATCTATCTTTCTACCGTTTAGTATCAATCCTCTACAATCGGCAGACGCTAACTCCTCAGGCGTATATATACGTAAAGCCTGAGCCATGTCCAGTAAAGACATGTGGCGCATCAAACCGCCTAACAAAAATCTAATAAAAGAACGATCGGTTAAACTAGCTACCCGATCATTCAACTCTATACTACATAACAACTCTTCACACCATACTTTATATACAAGTCTGCGTATGGTGAATAAACATATCCAGTCATTAAAAGAAGAATTACCATACCTCTGTACAAGTAATTCCCTAATTGGCCCGGCCAATTCTACAGCTTCTAAGGGTCCCCATTCTATGACCCTCGGTACCTCAACAACCTTGGAATGAAGAGTATGCAAACCCCGTTGATATTTTGGATAATCTATCCAAAGTCTGTCAAATCTCAGGTTCGGGTGCAACTCTTCCAAATGCATATCGGAAAAGGTCATGACTGGATGAGGTACATCCTGCTTATAGTAATTATCCACCTCCTGTTGTTCCAAATTCTCGGCAGGAGCATTGCGGGCTTGGGATGAAGATTCACCCCTTTCATTCTGCAAAACACATCAAACACAATTTTTGTGCATCCAAATATGCATTAGTGTCAGCAAAATCATCAATCAAAATAATTATAATGACATTATCAATTTATATCAAACTTAAGCTCATTTTCACATTTTTATCAAATCTACACTTTTTCAAATAAGCATATACGAAAATTTTCGCCAAGTTCATAAGCATTCAACTCAAATAACATGTCAAAATAATCATTACTAGCAATTAAACAAGTCTCAAATGGCATTATCTTTCAAAAATCAAGTTCATGAATTTTAGACTTGAAAAAGTCCACTTTAATTCTCAAAATCATGTTTAGGCTCAAAGTTTTGATCATTTAACTACCTAGACATGTTACACTACTCAATTTAGCAACAATTCATGACAAAAATCGGCCATAACCTGTTTATATCAAAAAGCCCCAAATTTGCTCAAGAACACAAACCCTAGATTACTCAAAATTTGAAGTTTAAGGCTTCTAATCATGTTAAACAGCATCAATCTAGGTTATACAAGCATAATACATAAACAATTTAAGTCTAATTACACTAAAAAGCATCAAAATCAAATTGGGGGAAAAATAGCTCAAGAACACCAAATTTCGGATTAAATGGTGTTTAGGTGTAGAAATTTACCGTTTTTCTTGAGTAATTCTTAGATAGCATCCTTCTCAACATGATTTTAGCAAAAAATTTGGTGATTAACGGTTAAAAATTGGGATTTTGGGGGTTTTTTCTCGGGTTTTTCGGGTCTTTTTTCGCTGTGTTTCGCAGTGTTTTTGTGTGTGGGGGAGTGAAACTGATCTGTTGTTCAGTTATATTTTTTTCCGGTTTTTAGTCTCTCCGCGAGTCGCGGAGGTTTTGCACTTCAAACTCCGCGAGTCGCGGAGTTTGCTCTTTTTTTTTTTTTTTTTTTTTTTTTTTTAATCCTTAACTTATAAAAACAATTAAGAAATTAATTTTAAAATTTTGTTTCCCTTATTATTTAGGACGAGGTCGTTTCGGATCGATGTCCTAGTCCGTCCCTCGACAAAATTTTAAAATTTGTCTTTTTGTAGCGATTGTTTTAAAAGCTAAGATTTTTGGGTTTTTTAATGTTTTTGGCATACTTTAAATCAATAAGATTAAAAATAATGATAATAAAAGTTCTCGTCCCTCCCTCGGGTAAAGCAATTTCGGTTCAAAGACCTAGTCTTCAACTTACGACGAATTTTAAAAATCATATTTTTAACTTAATGAGATAAAGTAAATTTTTGTTTTTTTTTTTCACACAACTTAAATATAAAATTCAAAATTAAAAATTAAAAATTCACACCAAACTTAAAATTTGAAATGCATAAAATTAAAATTTCATATTTTAAAAATTAAAAATTCACACCAAACTTAATTTAAAAATTCATAAATTCATACCAAACTTATATTAATTTTTCAAATATTTACAATTTTAAATATATTGTTTTTACAAAGTTTACAATATTAATTTAAGATTTAAATATTAAGATTAAAAACATGGTAAAAATAAAATTAAAAATCTTTTTGTCTTTTTATCCCACTTTAATCAATCAAATATTATCAAAAATATGCGCCCCTCTTTTTGGTAAAGTAATTTCGGTTCCAAGACCTAATTTAACTCATGACGAATTTTTGAAATATTTTGGGTTGATTGATTAAAGATATTTATACCTTAAGAATAAACGTTAAATTTCGCAGTGATGTAATAAATTTTTGAATGATATCAATAATTTCGGTCGCCAAACCTAATTTTATTTAATACCAATTTAATACTTTTTAGTGAACAAATTAGCGTTTATTATCAAAAGGTTAAAAATAAAAATAAAAACTAAAAACTGTACAGACATACCTGTGAAATAGATTTCTTAGTTATATGATCTATTCCATTCATAAGATAGTCGGTTTAATTGATTTTCCATGGCTACATAGGCGTAACCTCGAGCATTCAGTGTCTTTTCTTCTAAACATATGAACGGTCCGTCTCTGCATAAAGTAACAAATTCGGTATTTGAATAGGTTTGATTATTTGAACATTTACCTCCATGTGACCATTTTCCGCATTTGTGACATCGTTCTAGGTGTCGTGCTCTTCTTTTCGCTGCGGATTTTGATTTTCCTTTACCAAATTGTAACTTATTATCTTCGCATCTGGATTCTTTTCTAACTCCATCCATTCTTTCTCTGATTACTGATACTAATTCGCTCGGTAGTATATCATTATTTCTTTTAGTGATCAAAGCGTGTAGCATTAGACCATGGTTTAATTCACAGGCAGTCTTCATTTTGTAAAAACCTAAAAAAAATAAAAATTCAGAATGGGGGGAGAAGACTAGTTCTTTAGGGTCTGCTAGGGAAAGACCATTCGGGTTCCATTTTCGAGAACTACACGAAAACAGACAATCTAACTCTAACAGAAATACATATTATCCTTTAAAGACTTGATTCTCCCCACACTTAGTTAGCTGTGGTATCAAAATTGTGATTAACTTCATTGTCGACTTCCATCGGACCATGTATGTAATGTTTAACTCTGTGACCATTAACTTTAAATTCAATCCCATTTGAATTTATTAATTCTATCGTTCCGTATGGGAAAACTCATTTGACTATGAATGGTCCAGACCATCTTGATTTCAATTTTCCAGGAAATAGCTTGAATCGTGAATTGAAAAGAAGAACTCTGTCTCCTTCTTTAAATTCTTTTGAACTTCTGATTCTTTTATCATGCCATTTCTTCGTTCTTTCTTTATAAATTAACGAATTTTCGTATGCTTCATGTCTTAATTCTTCTAATTCATTTAGTTGACTTAATCGTAGACGTCCGGCTTCATGTAAATCAAGATTACATGTCTTCAAAGCCCAAAATGCTTTGTGTTCAATTTCTACTGGAAGATGACATGCTTTTCCATAAACAAGTCTAAAAGGTGTGGTTCCAATTGGAGTTTTGTAGGCTGTTCTAAAAGCCCAGAGTGCATCCTCCAATTTAATGGACCATTCCTTCGGATTTGATCCTACGGTTTTCTCTAGAATACGTTTTAAAGCTCGGTTGGTATTTTCAACTTGTCCACTTGTTTGTGGATGATATGCGGTGGAGATTTTATGAGTTACTCCATATCTTTTAAGAACTTTCTCAAGTTGATTATTACAGAAATGAGTACCCCGATCACTTATTAAAGCTTTCGGTGTTCCAAACCTTGCAAAAAGACGTTTTAAAAAGTTGACTACAACTCGTGCATCGTTAGTTGGGAGATCTTGTGCTTCCGCCCATTTAGATACATAATCAATGGCTACGAGTATATATAGATTATTATGAGATTTTGGAAATGGACCCATAAAGTCAATACCCCAAATGTCAAATACTTCACATACTTGGATGACATTTTGTGGCATTTCATCACGTTGACTTATTTTTCCGGCCCTTTGACAAGCATCACAGGATTTGCAAAGAAGGTGTGCGTCTTTGTAAATTGTAGGCCAATAGAATCCAGCTTCATAAACTTTTCTTGCTGTTAGTTGAGGCCCATAATGCCCTCCTGTTGGTCCTGTGTGACAATGGTTTAATATTTTACTGGCTTCATCTCCGAATACACATCGGCGTATTATTCCATCGGGACAACTTTTAAACAAATGTGGATCTTCCCAGAAATAGTGTTTTATATCACTGAAGAATTTCTTTCGTCTTTGGTACGATAATCCTTTTTCAAGGAATCCACAAACTAAGTAGTTTGCATAGTCTGCAAACCATGGAATTTCTTTATAATCTATCTTCAATAGATATTCATCAGGAAAGTTGTCTTGTATGGCTGATTCATTTAGAACTTCTAATTCGGGATTTTCAAGACGAGAAAGATGATCAGCGGCTAGATTTTCTGCTCCTCTTTTATCTCTGATTTCAATATCAAACTCTTGTAAGAGTAAGATCCAACGGATTAGTCTTGGTTTAGCATCTTGTTTTGAAAATAGGTATCTAAGAGCAGAATGGTCGGTATAGACCACCGTTTTTGCTAGAACGAGATATGATCGAAATTTGTCAAAAGCAAAGACAATAGCAAGGAGTTCTTTTTCAGTAGTGGTATAGTTCGTTTGTGCTCCTTGTAATGTCTTACTAGCATAATATATAGGTTGAAATCGTTTTTCAATCCTTTGTCCTAAAACGGCTCCCATTGCAAAATCACTTGCATCGCACATTAGTTCAAATGGTAGATTCCAATTTGGTGTTATCATGATCGGTGCATTAGTGAGTTTTTCTTTAAGAATATTAAAAGATTTGATACACTCATCCGAAAAGATGAATGGAGCATCCTTTTCTAGGAGTTTATTCATAGGAGTGGCAATTTTAGAAAAATCTTTTATAAAACGTCGGTAAAAACCGGCATGCCCTAGAAAACTCCTAACTCCTCTAACATTGGTGGGATGTGGAAGTTTAGCAATTACATCTACTTTAGCTCTATCCACTTCAATTCCTTCTTTTGAAATTTTATGTCCAAGAACGATGCCTTCTTTAACCATGAAATGGCATTTCTCCCAATTAAGTACTAGATTTGATTTTTCGCATCTAATTAGCATTTGTTCCAGATTAACTAGACATGATTTAAATGTATCACCGAAGACTGAAAAGTCATCCATGAATACTTCCATGCATTCTTCTATCATGTCGTGAAAAATCGCCATCATACACCTTTGAAAGGTTGCAGGGGCGTTACAAAGTCCAAATGGCATGCGTTTGTAAGCAAAAGTACCATAAGGGCACGTGAATGTGGTTTTCTCTTGATCTTCGGGTGCTATTGGAATTTGAAAATATCCGGAAAATCCATCTAGAAAACAATAGTAACTATTTCCGGCTAATCTTTCCAACATTTGATCTATGAAAGGTAAGGGAAAGTGATCTTTTCTGGTGGCGTCATTTAATTTTCTATAATCAATACATACACGCCATCCTGTTACAGTCCTAGTAGGAATAAGCTCATTTTTCTCATTTGTGATAACAGTCATGCCACCCTTCTTAGGTACGCATTGAACTGGGCTTACCCATGGACTATCAGAAATTGGATATATCAAACCTGCATCTAGCAGTTTAATAATCTCTTTCTTAACTACATCTTGCATATTAGGATTTAGTCTTCGTTGGCGTTGCACATACGTTTTATGACCTTCTTCCATAAGGATTTTATGTGTGCAATACGAAGGACTTATTCCTTTAATATCATGAATCTTCCATGCAATGGCTGGTTTATGAGCTTTCAACACATAAATGAGTTGTGATTTCTCATTTTCAGTAAGAGAAGACGATATTATTACAGGTAATTCAGATTCACCATGTAAATAAGCGTATTCCAAATGGTTTGGAAGTGGCTTTAACTCTAATTTCGGAGGTTCTTCTATCGATGATTTATATCGATATCTGTCTTCTTCTTTTAGCATTTGAATTTCTTCTGTTGTTGGTTCATATCCATTAGCTATAAGTGTAGCTAACATTTCAGCTTCATCAATTGGTTCATTACCTTCTCCTAAAGAACATTCTCCTGTTCCTTGTAATTCTAGAAATTCTTCTAATAATTCTGCATGTGCATCTATAGTTTGAATATAATAACATGTATCATCTGCAGATTGTGGTTGTTGCATTGGTCTATCAACTGAAAAGGTAACACTCTCATCCTCTATACTTAGGGTCAGTTTCTTACCGAACACGTCTATCATTGCTTTAGCCGTGTTTAAGAATGGTCTTCCTAATATGAGAGGAACTTGAGAATCTTCTTCCATGTCCAAAACAACAAAATCTACTGGAAATACTAAAGTACCAACTTTAACTAGCATGTTCTCCATTATCCCTCTAGGATATTTTATTGATCTATCGGCTAGTTGTATGCTTATTCTGGTTGGTTTCAATTCTCCAAGGTCTAGTTTAGCGTATAGTGAATACGGCATTAGATTTATACTAGCACCTAAGTCTGCCAATGCTTCTATTGAATTAAGACTACCCAGAAAACATGGAATTGTGAAACTTCCTGGATCAGATAGTTTTTCTGGTATCTTATTCAACAGCACTGCTGAACAATTAGCATTCATAGTAATAGCCGAGAGTTCTTCCATTTTCTTTCTATTTGAGATTAGATCTTTCAAGAATTTAGCATATCTTGGCATTCCTGAAATCACATCAATGAAAGGAAGATTTACATTTATCTGTTTAAACATATCCAAGAATTTGGATTGCTCGGCTTCAAGTTTTTCTTTCTTCATTTTACTCGGGTAAGGAAGTGGTGGTTGGTATGGTTTAACATAAGGTTTATCCTTAACTGTGTTATCTTCATTAACCTTTTCAACTACCGGTTCTTTTTCCTTATCTTGATCAGGTTGTGGTTCTTGTGGAGTAGGAATAGTTTCATCAGAAGTTACAGGTATTTCAGGTGGTTTAAGTGTTGTACCACTTCTTGTGGTAATGGCTTTAGCTGTTTCATTCCGGGGGTTAGCGTTTGTATCACTAGGTAGACTTTCCGGTTTTCTTTCACCTATTAACCTTGCTAGGTTACTTACTTCTTGTTCCAGATTTTGAATAGAAGCTTGTTGATTTCTAAATGCTTGAGCATTTTGTTCATTGGTTTGTTTCTGAGAGGTGAAAAACTGCGTTTGAGTTTCAACTAGCTTCGTCATCATATCTTCTAAATTCGGCTTTTTATCATCGGTTTGTTGTGGTGGTTTGTTTTGAAAATTAGGTCTTTGCTGATTGTAAGTATTATTGGATACTTGTTGATTGCTAGGACCTTGTTGGTTGTTGTATGGAATATTTCGGTTATAATTCTGGTTTTGATTGTAAATTGGTCTTGGCGGTTGATAATTATTCTGATAATTATTTCCAGGCCTTTGGTTTATGTATGAAATATTCTCTCTTTGTTCCATTGTTAATTCAATACTGAGACAATCTTTTGTCAAATGTGGTCCTCCACACTGCTCACAACTAATTCGTATAGCATGAATATCTTTAGTCATCTTTTCCATTCGTCTCTCGAAAGCATCTATCTTTGCGGAAATAGAATCTAAGTCATGGCTAGAATCGGCTCTAGCTGCTTTAGATGATCTAATGATATCTTTTTCTTGGTGCCACTCATGTGAGTGGGAAGCAGTGTTATCAATAATTTTGTAAGCATCAGTTTCGGTTTTCTTCATAATAGAACCACCAGCTGCTATGTCTATGTCTTTCCTTGTAGTGATGTCGCATCCTCGGTAGAATATTTGTACTATTTGACAGGTGTCTAAACCATGTTGCGGACATCCTCTTAACAACTTTCCATATCTTGTCCACGCCTCATATAGAGTTTCATTTGGCTTCTGTGTGAACGTAACAATTTCTGCTTGAAGTCTTACGGCTTTAGATGCAGGAAAGAATTGTTTAAGAAATTTGTCAATTAAAACATCCCATGTATCGATCGCCCCTTCAGGTAACGATTCCATCCAATCTTTGGCTTCTCCCTTTAAAGTCCAGGGAAATAACATGAGATATATCTGTTCATCCTCCACTTCTCGGATTTTAAATAGTGTGCAGATCCTATTAAAGGTACGTAGATGTTCATTTGGATCTTCCTTCGGCGCACCACTAAATTGGCATTGATTAGTCACCATGTGTAGAATTTGTCCTTTGATTTCATAATCTGGCGTATTAATGTCTGGATGAGTAATTGCGTGACCTTGGCCAGTGCGTTTAGCTCTCATTCGGTCTTCCATACTTAAAGGTTCCAGATTCTCCATAATTGAATTTGTTGAATCGGTATCACTAGATGATTCTGTTTTAATAGTTCGTTCCTCAACAATCTCTGTTTGAATGATTGGTGGTTCCGGAGGAAAGTTTAATGGTTCAGGATCTACGAACCGTTCCTGAATATTTTCTGGATTCTCAATTGTGAGGTCGGGTTCAAAAAATGGATTATCGGAAATTTGAACTGAAGTACTTGGTTGACTGGATGACGATTCTAAAGAAAAATCAACGGCGGTTATATTTGTTAAACGATGTCTTGATCGAGTTACATGTGGTGAACGTACAAAAGGTGATGAACGTCTTGCTCGGTGCATTCACTGAATATCCTATTAGTTTTTTAAAAAGGAAAGAAAAATTATAATAAGTTATCCAATCAATAGACTTTTCTGATTTTGCCCACGTTTCGAATAGCCAAAAGATGCAGCAGAGGGGCAGGATTCGTTTGGTCTCAATATAATTGAGGACTGTTTGGCTCCAATAACCCGGTCCACGTACAAATCCAACTATTACTACGAACCAGAAAATTTTGATGTCTATTAATTTAACCACTTAAAATAAATTTTCGTAATTTTAAGAAATTTAGATAAGAAGTAGAATAAAAATCTATGTCCTAAAACTAGAATAGCGAGAAATAAGAGAGAAAAAGAGTTCGTCGCAAAAGGTCGAAAAAGAAAAAAAATGGTTGAAAAATAAAAGGTGACGGAAAAATAAAAGAAACTTATAAAAACTTAAAAATACTTAACTAACCTAACCTTATTACTACAACTAACTTAAAATTATAATCGCAAATTGAAATTACTAATTGGAATGATAATTGGTACATAGTAAAAGGTCTAAAAATATTAAAGCTTACAAGAAAAACTAAATCCCAAATGGAAATAACTTAAAAAGAAACTAAAACTTAAAATGGCGTCGCAAAATTCTAAAGCACCTAAATCTTAGTCTAAAGAAAAAGCACTTAAGGAATTCTACGGCAAAGCCTAAAAATCTTAGGAGTAAAAATGACTATAGCAAAAACTAAGTTTAAAATTAAATATGAGCTAAAAAATACAAATATTACGCTACAACGATTAAAAAGGTACAAAATATAAAAATATACAAAAAGTTGTAAAAAGTACAATTTTTATAAAAATATTATTTTTATATTATTTTTTTTTTTTTTTATAAAACTACAAATTTTACAATTTAATAAAAACTAATTAATACTAAATACATAAATAAATAAAAAGTAAAAATAAAACTAAAACTAATAATAATAATAATAATAATTAGGTTTAAATAATAATTATAATTAATAATAATAACCCGTAATTAATGCAGTTTTAGGGTTTCTGTTCGCGTGTCAGATGGTCTCCGCGAGTCGCGGCATTTATTGAAGAAAACCCCGCGAGTCGCGGGGTTCAGAAATTCAGTTGACAGCTTTGAGTTTTTACGCGTTTTTCTTTATTTTTTTTTTTTTATGTTTTCTGTTTTCTATTTTTTAATTAAATAAAAGATATTAAAACTTATATTTTTATAAACTAAAATAAAAATAAAGAAACTTATAAAACTTAAATATTTAACAAAATCTTAAAAATACTTATATTTTTGTTTTTTTTTTCTTTTTATATTTTCGAATAATTAAAACGTATTTTTTTTTTTACAAAAACGAATTTTAATAAAAGTTAACTAAAACTCTTTTTTTTTTTTTATATTAGCGTTGCGCTTCCGGCTTTTAAGATAGTTCCCCGGCAGCGGCGCCAAAAATACTTGATGTTAAAGCTAAGGGGTATAAAATACTATTAAATTTTAGCAGAAAATACTATTAAATACGATACAATTTTACACAAGATATTTATTTATTTATAGAATGGATATACTTAAACCTTGCTACAACACTTATAGGCAGTGTACCTAATCGTTCAGTAGTGTAGTTTTTAGTAAGTCCGGTTCGTTCCACAGGGAAATCTTTAAACAAAGCTCAACGCTATATTAGTTTACTTTTATTAAAAATACAAATATATATATAAGTAATATTATTATTATAAAGGGGGGTTTTTACCGTTTAATGACCGGTTTGTCGATTTTAAGACTTTAGTCGCAGTTAAAACCTAATGTAAAATATAAAATAAATACAAGACTTAAATTAAAGCGTAAAGTAAATAACAATAATGAAATTGCGAATAATAAAAGTGCGATAAAATAAACTTGCGATAATTAAAAAGTACGATAATTAAAAGTGCGATTAAATAACAATAAATAAAAGTGCGATAATTAGAAGTGCAATTAAATATAAAATAAAGGAAATTAAATATGAAATAAAAGAATTATGCTTATTTAAACTTCCGTAATCATGATATTTGACGTGTTGATTTTAGTTTTATGCCCATGGGTTAATTGTCCTTTGTCCTGGATTATTCAATATGTCCGTCTGGTTTTTGTCCATAACAGTCCATCAGTCATAAATATAAATTGCAAGTGTCCTTGTCAAATTATTATTATACCCGAAGTTAAATATTCCAACTAATTTGGGGATTCGAATTGTAACAAGGTTTTAATACTTTGTTTAATGAATACACCAGGTTATCGACTGCGTGTAATCCAAGGTTTTACTACTTTGTTAACAATTACACCAATTACCCTTGAATGTAATTTCACCCCTGTTTTAATTATTCTAGTGGCTATTAATCCATTCCCATGTCCGGTTAAATGAACGATTATTCGTACATATAAATACCCCGCCCATCGTGTCCGATCGAGTGTATATGGTAATTTATAGGGACGCCCAATTGTAAATCTTTATATTAACATTAACAAACTTTCATTTAGTTAAACAAATATAAAGCCCATTAATAGCCCATAGTCTAGTTTCCACAAGTGTCGTTCTTTTGTCCAAACCCCAATTATGGTACAAAGCCCAATTACCCAATTTTAGTAATTAGCCCAACATCATGATTACTTCGTTTTAAATAAGCATAATAATAACTTAGCTACGAGACATTAATATAAAAAGGTTGAACATAACTTACAATGATTAAAAATAGCGTAGCGTTACACGGACAGAATTTCGACTTACACCTTTACAACATTCGCTAACATACCCTTATTATTAGGATTTAAAATTAAAATTAAAATTAAAATATAAATTATATATATATATTACGTATATATTGAGAGAGAGATAGAAATAGAATATGAAATTTGATCAGAATTCGGTTTGCTTTATAGCCAGAGTTGAATTTTGGGGCTCCGCGACTCGCGGCAAAATGCTCTTCAAACTCCGCGAGTCGCGGAGATAGTATTTACAGCTCAGTCCTTGGAGTTTTCTCTGCCGACGGTTTTTTTATATATAAATATAATATATATATAATTAATATAATTAATTATATATTATATTATATTTATATACATAGTTAACTTGTAATTTTTAGTCCGTTGCGTCGAGCTTTAAGAGTTGACTCTGGTCCCGGTTCCGGATTTTCGAACGTCCTCGCGTACAATTTAATATCTTGTACTTTGCGTTTTGAATCTTGTACTCTTGTGATTTCGAGACGTTTCTTATCAATAATTGGAACCTTTTTGATTGTCTTTTGTACTTTTGAGCTTTTTGGTCGTTTGCGTCTTCTATTCGTCGAATCTGTCTTTTGTCTTCACCTTTTATTATTTAAACGAATATCACTTGTAAATAGAACAATTGCAACTAAAAGCTTGTCTTTCTTGAGGAATAATGCTATGAAATATATGTTCGTTTTTAGCATTATCACTACTCAACATTCCTACATCCAAATGGAAAACATATATATGTGTGATCATATTATTCTCCATGTATCATACTCTCTCATAGCCTACAATTCCAAATTTTGTTAATATAAATTTAAAGTGGTTAAAAACTAATCATGAGCATGTCATTCAACAGATCAATCGTGCTAGCAGCACTGTTGGTTTTTGGGACATGGGCATGTCAAGTCACATCTCGAACTCTAAGCGATGAGACCATGTTACAAACGCATGAACAATGGATGGTTCGTTATGGGCGTGTGTATAGAGACAACGTGGAGAAACAAATGCGCTTCAAGATATTTAAGGACAATGTAGATTACATAGAAGACTTCAACAATGCTGGCAACAATGGTTACAAACTGAGCATCAATGCATTTGCAGACCAAACGAATGAGGAGTTTAAGGCCACTCGTAATGGATTCAAGTTCCCATCCAAGCCAAGATCTGCTCAAAGCACGTCGTTTAGGTATGAAGATGTGACTACGGCTCCATCAAGCGTCGACTGGAGGATGGAAGGAGCCGTAACCCCAATCAAGGATCAAGGTCAATGCGGTAAGTCAATCGTGAATTACAAATCAATCCTTAAGAACAATTTATCTTACTTTACTTAATCATCTTAGTTAGTTTTCGTTAGAGCGGTCTCATTAATTTATAAGGTTCTGTTCGAGACACAAAAATAGACCCATACCACTAAACAATTGTCATTATATATAAAAAGTGCATAAAGCAACCGTATCAAAGTTTTTTATTCTTAAATAGCTGTCATTTTATTATATTTAAAATTATTATTTAGTTAAAAAACTACCATCCTAACAATTTGGAATCACAATCGCTAATCAACTCTTGTTTATATAATGGTATTTATTAAAATTTTTGGGCCCTTTTCAAAATTTTGGGCCCTGTTTGATTGCTTATCTTGCACACCCTCTAAGACGCTCATGCTATTCGTTAATCAATAGGAAGCTGCTGGGCGTTTTCAACAATCGCTGCTACGGAAGGAATTGTTGGGAAATTACGGCCTCACTAATTCCCAACAAACGCCCAATGAAAAAACAGTAAAGAAATAAAAACAATACACAACGCAAGATTTAACGTGGAAACTCCAAAACAGGAGAAAAACCACCGGCCTCCAAAGAAAGAAATACACTATATCATAAATTGTTACAATGATATAGACGACTCTCTTAAGCCAACTACACTCTCCAAAATATTTAACTAATACAACTCTCAAACAAGAGTAAGAAAGAAAGAAATAATCAAATACTTAAAGTGTATTGATTGGTGCAATTTAGAAGTAATCTCATGGCCTCCTTTTATAGCCAAGGAGTTCACCTCCAACTTCACTATTCTACCAATGTGGGACAACTCCATTTTTCCTTCTAACCAAAATATAACTAGCAAATCTCCACCTTTTGAATAGAAGAAAATAATAATGCTTCCACATTGCAAAGATAACCAATGTAGACGCTTTCTCGACGACAACTTCAAGATCCTTATCTTCATGCCGTTGACATTATCTCCCAAGAGATAAAACTTGCATCTTTACAGAACATTGTCTAAACCGACAATCATTGTCATCACAGACAATCATAACTCTTAACAAGAATTATCATACTCCACCATTAAGAGTATAGCACTTAGAATATCACATTCCAAGCATTTCACCTCGGCACATGTTGTTGAACAACCAGTTGAAACTTTATGGTGCAACTTCCTGTTTGGCTTTCCCTGGAAGTTTCATCAGCTACAACATCAATTTCCACCACACAACCTGCATCAATGCCAAACCAATGCCCATGTGCAATTGTGGAACCGCTAACGAACATCCCTTTCCATGGTGGCGCGGACACACCATGAGGATGGTGTGACTTCAGAGGAATTCGCCACTCTCCGTAACAACGGAGATAATGTTAGCGTCTTTGGAGCCATTTGCCGGATTAGCTCCACCTGGACAATTAACCCTTACATGCCCAGTCTTCCCGCACCTCCAGCATACCAGTTTCTTCCCAGAGTTTCTCTTTCGCCTATCCGAACACAACACTATCGTATCTCCTGATGACGAGACCCCGTTACCTTCCAGTCTTTTCTCCTCGAATAGGAGCTTGCTAGTAACGTCTTCAAACTTCAGAGTTTTCTTCCCATACATCAAAATAGGTTTCATGTGTTCATAAGACGATGATAAAGATAATATCAACCTCAAAGCTTTATCTTCATCATCCGTTTTAACTCCAATAGCCTCCAGTTCTGAAACAATACCGTTAAGAATACTTAGATGATCTGAAATCTTTGAACCCCTGATGTTATGCGAGGTGTATATAAAATAGTTATTAATTTTAGCAGGAAATACTATTAAATATGCTACAATTTTACACAAGTTTTAATTATTTATTTACAAATGGGATATACCTAAACCTTGCTACAACACTATAGGCAGTGTACCTAATCGTAGAGTAGTATAGTTTTTAGTAAGTCCGGTTCGTTCCACAGGGAGCGGGCTTATTGCACACTATATTTTTAAACAACTATATTTGTACAAAATATATATAATTATATATAATAATATATAAAAGGGGGTTTACCGTTTAATGACCGGTTTGTCGATTTATATTTTAAGCGTAGCGTATAGTAAATGACGATATTTAAATAACAATATAAAATAAATAACAATAATTGAAATGACAATAAATAAAAGTACGAGGAAAAATGAAATAAAATATATTATGCTTATTTAAACTTCCGTAACCATGATGTTTGACGTTTTGATTTTAATTTATTGTCCTGGGCTAATTGTCCTTTGTCCTGGATGTATTTGAAACCTATCTGGTTTTTGTCCATAATAGTTCATCGGTCATAATTATAAACTGCTCGGCAAATTTAACCTTATACCCGAAGTCAAATATTCCAACTAACTGGGGATTCGAACTGTAACAAGGTCTTAATACTTTGCTTAATGAATACACCAGGTTATCGACTGTGTGTAAACCAAGGTTTTAATACTTTGTTAACAATTACACCAATTACCCTTGAATGTAATCCACCCCTGTTTTAATGAGTCCATTGACTATTAATCCATCCCCGTGTCCGGTCAAATGAACAATAATTCGTACTTATAAATATCCCGCCCATCGTGTCCGATTAAGCGTATGTGGTTATATATAGATACTTCAAATCATAACCTTTATATTAAATTAACGAGGTATCGTTAATTTAATATAAAGCCCATTAATAGCCCATAGTCTAATTTCCACAAGTGTCGTTCTTTTGTCCAAACCCCAATTATGGTACAAAACCCAATTACCCCGTCTTTAATATTTAGTCCAACATCATGATTACTTTGGCTCAAATAAGCATAATAATAACTTAAGTACGAGACATTAATTTAAAAAGTAGAACATAGCTTACATTGATTATTTATCGCGTAGTGTTACACGGACAGAGCTCCGACTTTAAAAACCCGTAAAAATAACTTTTACATAACTCAAACTAATCTAATATAACACTAATCTATACTATATATACATATATATATTTATTTATATTATACTAGGGAGTATTATTATTATTATTATTTTTTTTTTACATGCAGAACTCGAGAGCTTTTATAGCCAGAACTGAAATTCACTGCTCCGCGAGTCGCGGCCATTTTGGTCTTCCAGCTCCGCAAGTCGCGGAGGTTCCAAAACCAGCCCACAAGTTCAAGATCCAAGGCTGCCGACGGTTTTTATTTAAATATATATAATATATAAATAATTTTTATAATTATTTATATATTATATTATGTTTATATACATAGTAGACTCGTAATTTTTTTTTTCCGTTGCGTCGAGCGTTGAGAGTTGGTTCATGTACCGGTTCCGGATTTTCGAACGTCCTTGCGTACGCTGAGATATTTTGTACTTTGCGTTTCGTAACTTGTACTCTTGTCATTTTTAGACGTTCCTTATCAATAAATTGAACCTTTTTAATTGTATCTTGTACTTTTGAGCTTTTTGGACCTTTGCGTCTTCAATTCGTTGTTTTCGCCTTTTGTCTTCGCACTTATTTAATATAAATGAATATTACATGAAAATGGAACAATTGCAACAGAAATCTTTACATATCGGAGGGATATTGATACTAAATATATGTTCATTTGGAGCACTATCAAATATCCCCACACTTGAACGTTGCTTGTCCTCAAGCAATACAGTCTTGAAATAAAACACACTAGAATCACTTCTTTATTCTTCACACTTTGTACATCAGTGATTTTGATACGGCGGTATAAACAATGATAGTAGCATTTGTGGTTTACAGTCCCACATGACTATGAAAATTTAGATCCGTTAGGAAATTGGATCTTTATAAAAACATTTGATCTTTTGAAAATTCATGCTAGATTTTACCCTAGACAGGTTTTCCGGAATAACCCTTCACCGGTGTTTGCAAAATATTTTTGTGGGTTGGTGGGTTTCAGATTTGAAAATTTTAGCTCAAAACTTATGGTTTTGTTTCACCCACTTGCTAACCTTGTATTAGGAAAGCAACACGTCCAGTTTACTTGTCCCGTATATTACCTTTCGGTAAACTACCGTCCGGTTGTAAAGGAAAGCGATGAACAAGCAACTGTTAAGGCAATGTCCCGTGACATGCTTTTGATTATGGTCTTTAACGTGTCGGATGCAATACTATCCTTTGTAGGAGCAATAGTAAAGATCACCCTATAGTTTTTCGGTCTTGGCAAAAGGTCCTGTCTTCGACCAATATGCAACCACCGTTCTTACGGTTGACACCCGATTTGGTTCAGGTGACCTAATGAATTCCAGGTGAATTCCTAGGATTTTACGTTCAATGGTAATGAACGCATTGAAAATGGGTTTTCAGAAAACAAATCGGTTTATAATTTGATCAAAATATTTTCTCGTTCAAGCTCGAGTTTAGATATCATTGAATTCCATGAGTTTGTAATTCTCAATCTTTAAGGTCAATCTCAAGGATTGAGTAATATCAGGCTTAAGAGCTGATTTTTAATCTTTAAGGAGATTATCCTTTCTGGGGATCTGATTCATTAGTCTTATCAAGCTAATTTGCACGGTGCCCCCCCATTGTACGAGATAAATCCTTCTCATGGTTAGGATAAATCTGACCACTTGGCGACCCTGTTTGATGCTGAGGTCCGTGGATTTCCTGCTGATTTTAGAGATGACTTTTCTAGATTTTTCGTCAACCTACAGCTGGTCTGGACGACAACTTCATGACCTAAATCAAGAAGCGCGTGTCTTTTTCGGAAGACTTTACTTCCTTTTAATGATGGAATTGATTTATCGTGTAGATCCATCTTTTCTTTCAAATATATTACAGTAATTCTGGTAAAACAGTTAATTTAGTCCAAAACAAAAGCACCTGCAATAACTTTACAGAAACATGTGATATATAGTTTTTAATTGAATAACTTGGTACATTCTCCCCACACTTAGTTTCTTTCTTTGCCTTTTTATTCTCCTTTATTCCATTTTAAATGAATTCAAGCGTTTTAGGTTGTTTCTCAATTTATGCCCTTTCCGAGGTAACGATAATTTCGGTATTAACACCTAGTTTTCACTGTTCATAAATATGTATAAACATAATTTTGACTTCATTTAATTGAAAATTTTTCAAATTTTCACAAAATTTGGCAAATAAACCAAGTGCAAACCCGAGAGAATTTATAACCCTTCCCCACACTTGAGATCATGCAATGCCCTCATTTGCATGAAATCAGACTATAATTATAAATTCATGAGGGTGATTAGTGTAGAAAAGTGATTAAGAAACCTAGTTTGTACTTACAAAGCTCTTCGAATGATAGATGGCGCGCCTCATCGTTCATTCCTTAATGTTGTTTTATCACACATATTTTTCTTCAAAAACGGTTGCTTTTCTGAACTGTTTGCTAATTTTGAAAATGCGTCTTTTACCCTAACTTATCATGCATTTTTGTTAACGAGTTATGCACTAACCCGAACCCCTAATTTAACGTTAAGTGGGGTTAGACTTCCCCACACTTAGCTGACGACATGTGAAGTCGGTAGAATAAGTTCCACGAATTAGAATAGTGAGCCAGTTATTTACATCTCGGGTGGTGTATAATATATCAATGGGTTTAAAGTTTAGACTCACCCGATCGTCACTATTTAATTCTTTTTTAAGTGTAGCTTTTAGTAAATGGATACGTCTCTTTTCTGGTTCTTGGTCAAATGGATCGTCATACACTGACATACATATTCCTATAGGGTGGTCAATTCCTAATATTTCCTTCCGTTCATTCTCGGGATCAAAGTTTTTACCTCTATTACCCATTTGGGTAAAATTTGAGGTGTCATTATTTATTACAGTTCTTAGTTCATCTTCGGTAGATGATTTGTCTATTGAGAATATTGGGTTGGAAGGTTGTGGAATGGTGAATTTCGGGATCGAAGTAGATTCTTCTTCATTAATGGTACTTATCGGTCCCACCACTTTAGTCTCGGGGGTAAAATTTTCAACGTTATCGTTTTCCCAAGAGTACCAATTTGTCACCCTTACTTCTTCTTCATCCATTGATGAATCGATGATTTCGTCGGTAGAGGCTAATGTGTCGATATGTTGTGAAATTGGTAAGACTGAATAAAAAGTATCATCGGGATAGTTGGTGATTTCGGAGCTCTCGAATTCATCAAAATTCGATGATATGAGATTTTCTTGCACACGACTCCTCAGATCAACAGGTGTGTAGTCTGATAGAGTTTCAGCTTGCCGGTTTACAAACTCTCTCATTTGTTCATTTTGAGCATTGAGTTCTTCGAGTTTGATTTTCATATTGTCTAATAAATTTTCAGACACGTAATTTTCCTCGTCTACTGGTTGTTGAGTTTGGATATATTCTTGGGAATAATCCCAATTTGAATTGTATTCTTCATAATCATTCCATTCAGGTTCCGTGGGTGCGTAATTTTTCATAGGAACGTAATAATAACATTCCCATGTTGAGTGATAATCTCCACAGATTTTACAACCAGTTATTGTTTCGTCATTTGTGATCCAAGAGTGACCGAACGAATTGTCATCAACACTCGTTTGAGAGTATTGATTTAATTGATTTTGGATATCAAAAAGAGTTTCCATAGCCTTGTTTTCAAAATTTTCCATTTTATTGCGATGGACAAATTTTTAGCTACAATGTGGTGCGTTTACTAATTATCCTATTAGTTATAAAAATAGAAAAACTTATATAAGTTGTCCAATTAATAGACTTTTCTGCTTTTGTCCACGTTTCGAATAGCCAAAAGATGCAGCAGGGAGCCAGAACCCTTTAAATCGGAAGTTCACAACTCAGCCACTAACAAATCCAACTATTACTACGAAGCAGAAAATTGTCAACGTCCATTAATTTAACCACTTAAATAATTTTTCTTTCCGTTTGAGATATTAGATAAGAAATAGAGAAAATTTCTAAGTCCTAAAAACTAAAGCGTCGAGAAATAAGAAAGAAAAGAATGCGCGTCGAAAAATGTCGAAAAATAAAAATAAGAAAATAGCGCGTCGTAACTTAAAAGTCTAAAAATTATATCTAAAAAGTTGCGCCTAAAGGTCTAAAGGTAAATGCAATTTTATTCAGAAAACGGCAATTACTTAAAGGCACTAAAATCTATTTAAAACTAAAGCGAAAAATGGCGTCGCAAAATTCTAAAGCACCTAAATCTTAGTCTAAAGAAAAAGCACTTAAGGGATTTTACGGCAAAGCCTAAAAATCTAGAAGTAAAAATAACTATGGCAAAAACTAAGTTTAAAACTAAATATGAGCTAAATATACAAATATTACGCTAAAACGATTAAAAAGGGACAAAATATAAAAATATACAATTGTAAAAAGTACAATTTTTATAAAAATATTATTTTTTATAATAGTATTAATTTTTATATATAAATAAAACTAATTAAAACTTAATATTACAAATTAATTAAAAACTTAAACTAAATAATATTATATATAAAACCTAATTAGGTTTAATAATAATAATAATAAATAATTAAAACCTAAATCGTATTAATTGCTGGACCAGGTTCGTGTCAGACGGCTCCGCGAGTCGCGGTTCCTGAAGCTGCAAACCCCGCGAGTCGCGGGGTTCCAGAATTCAACTCTGGTACAGTTTGAAATTCGACGTTTTTTTTTTTTTTTTTTTTTTTAGGATTTTATATTGTTTTTCTAAAAATAATATATATATATACAAAAATGAATTAAAAATATAGAGTTTTACCAATTCCCCGGCAGCGGCGCCAAAAACTTGATGTTATGCGAGGTGTATATAAAATAGTTATTAATTTTAGCAGGAAATACTATTAAATATGCTACAATTTTACACAAGTTTTAATTATTTATTTACAAATGGGATATACCTAAACCTTGCTACAACACTATAGGCAGTGTACCTAATCGTAGAGTAGTATAGTTTTTAGTAAGTCCGGTTCGTTCCACAGGGAGCGGGCTTATTGCACACTATATTTTTAAACAACTATATTTGTACAAAATATATATAATTATATATAATAATATATAAAAGGGGGTTTACCGTTTAATGACCGGTTTGTCGATTTATATTTTAAGCGTAGCGTATAGTAAATGACGATATTTAAATAACAATATAAAATAAATAACAATAATTGAAATGACAATAAATAAAAGTACGAGGAAAAATGAAATAAAATATATTATGCTTATTTAAACTTCCGTAACCATGATGTTTGACGTTTTGATTTTAATTTATTGTCCTGGGCTAATTGTCCTTTGTCCTGGATGTATTTGAAACCTATCTAGTTTTTGTCCATAATAGTTCATCGGTCATAATTATAAACTGCTCGGCAAATTTAACCTTATACCCGAAGTCAAATATTCCAACTAACTGGGGATTCGAACTGTAACAAGGTCTTAATACTTTGCTTAATGAATACACCAGGTTATCGACTGTGTGTAAACCAAGGTTTTAATACTTTGTTAACAATTACACCAATTACCCTTGAATGTAATCCACCCCTGTTTTAATGAGTCCATTGACTATTAATCCATCCCCGTGTCCGGTCAAATGAACAATAATTCGTACTTATAAATATCCCGCCCATCGTGTCCGATTAAGCGTATGTGGTTATATATAGATACTTCAAATCATAACCTTTATATTAAATTAACGAGGTATCGTTAATTTAATATAAAGCCCATTAATAGCCCATAGTCTAATTTCCACAAGTGTCGTTCTTTTGTCCAAACCCCAATTATGGTACAAAACCCAATTACCCCGTCTTTAATATTTAGTCCAACATCATGATTACTTTGGCTCAAATAAGCATAATAATAACTTAAGTACGAGACATTAATTTAAAAAGGAGAACATAGCTTACATTGATTATTTATCGCGTAGTGTTACACGGACAGAGCTCCGACTTTAAAAACCCGTAAAAATAACTTTTACATAACCCAAACTAATCTAATATAACACTAATCTATACTATATATACATATATATATTTATTTATATTATACTAGGGAGTATTATTATTATTATTATTATTTTTTTTACATGCAGAACTCGAGAGCTTTTATAGCCAGAACTGAAATTCACTGCTCCGCGAGTCGCGGCCATTTTGGTCTTCCAGCTTCGCAAGTCGCGGAGGTTCCAAAACCAGCCCACAAGTTCAAGATCCAAGGCTGCCGACGGTTTTTATTTAAATATATATAATATATAAATAATTTTTATAATTATTTATATATTATATTATATTATATTTATATACATAGTAGACTCGTAATTTTTTTTTTCCGTTGCGTCGAGCGTTGAGAGTTGGTTCATGTACCGGTTCCGGATTTTCGAACGTCCTTGCGTACGCTGAGATATTTTGTACTTTGCGTTTCGTAACTTGTACTCTTGTCATTTTTAGACGTTCCTTATCAATAAATTGAACCTTTTTAATTGTATCTTGTACTTTTGAGCTTTTTGGACCTTTGCGTCTTCAATTCGTTGTTTTCGCCTTTTGTCTTCGCACTTATTTAATATAAATGAATATTACATGAAAATGGAACAATTGCAACTGAAATCTTTACATATCGGAGGGATATTGATACTAAATATATGTTCATTTGGAGCACTATCAACCCCCATCCATATGCAGAGTATGAAATTGTTCTTTAAGACAATCGATTTGAGATGCCCTTGCCCTGGTACAACTGCTCTAGTTTAACCCAAAGCTCCTTTGCCGTTGATAACCCGTGCACATTTGCAAGCACGTTCTTTGCAAGACACAAACGAATCGCACTTGCTGCCCTCAAATCCATATCATCCCATGCTTCTTCATCGAACTTACTGCTAGAATCACTGCCGGGAAGAAAGGTGAGTTTACCTTTCAATGCCTTGTGTAACCCGGACTGAATCAACACATCCTTGACTTGAACCTGGCATAAGCCAAAATTGATCATCCCATCAAATTTCTCTACATCAAACCTCATTGGACTGAACTTTGACATCGTATCCGTATCCTATAAACAACACTTTCTCTGATTTTGCTCACGTTTCGAATAGCCAAAAGATGTAGCAGGTAGCCAGGACCCTTTAAATCGGAAATTCACAACTCGCCACTAACAAATCCAACTATTACTACGAATCATAAAAAATATTATCTAACCAGATACCCTATACGATCAATAGAACTCGTTTCTGATGTGGACGATCCACTCCCGTGGCAACCACAGAGCATACTCCGACTCCTATAACCGAGACTCCCGTCAAACCTGACGCTCTAATACCAGTTGTTGGAAAATTACGGCCTCACTTATTCCCAACAAACGCCCAATGAAAAAACAGTAAAGAAATAAGAACAATACACAACACAAGATTTAACGTGGAAACTCCAAAATAGGAGAAAAACCACCGGCCCCAAAGAGAGAAATACACTATATCACAAATTGTCACAATGATATAAACGACTCTCTTAAGCCAACTACACTCTCCAAAATATTTAACTAATACAACTCTCAAACAAGAGTAAGAAAGAAAGAAATAATCAAATACTTAAAGTGTATTGATTGGTGCAATTTGGAAGTAATCCCATGGCCTCCTTTTATAGCCAAGGAGTTCACCTCCAACTTCACTCTTCTACCAATGTGGGACAAAACTCCATTTTTCCTTCTAACCAAAATATAACTAACAATCACTGATGGGCGTTTTCAACAATCGTTGCTACGGAAGGAATTACTCAACTGGCAACCGGGAAACTGATATCACTATCAGAGCAAGAGCTGGTGGATTGCGACAGAAGTGGTGAATGTTAAAATACAATGCAAATTTGGAATAATATGGAATTTGTAAATATGTATGGAAAAATATCTAGATATTAATATGTATAAGAAAATATCTAGATATTAATATGTAAAAGAAATATCTAGATATTTATATGTAGAAAAATCTAGATAATATAGATATTTGTAGGTGAGAAATATCTAGATATTTATCCATGGAAATATCTAGTGTGTAGAAACTTCCATGGATAAGTATAAATATGGGTGATGAGTTTCATTTGTAATCAAGTTGTGAAAAGAGTGAGTTGAGAAGTAGAGAAGAAGTAAGAAGTGAGAAGAGTGTGAGTAGAGAAGAAAAGCTTGTAGGTAAGTAATATTGTAATTGTATTTTGTATTAATAAAAGTGTTCTTTGTTAAGTTTCCCGGTTAAGCCTTAGTTTGTGTTTAAGTTCTTAGTGCACTTGTGTTGTTCTTATTATATGGTCGGCTCTGCCGCCTAAGTGATACATGGTCGGTTATACCGCCTAAAGATATATGGTCGACACTGTCGCCTAAGTATTATTGTGCACTAAGGATTTATAAAATTAAAGGCTAACCAACGTCAAAGTGTTGGTGTAGTGAGTCAAGTATAATCTAGGTCCTCTATAGTGGGTGTGTTGGGCTCGTCGAAGCTTCCAACAATTGGTATCAGAGCGGGTCATTCGGGACCATTGCTAGTGGAGGTACTCATCGGTAAACGTTGGACGTTTACATCGACTTGTTTTCACCAAGGCTCTAAGGGAGATTCTGTCGGAGCACAGTTAGGAACTGTGAAAGCTCATCGGTCAGGTACCAAGCTTATTGGACGTTGGACGTCATGATGACAGATCTTGCAAGTACGAGTAGTGGAATCAAGAGTCTCAATAACCACAACTATGGTTATTGGCGAACTTGTATAGAATCCTACCTACAAGGACAGGATTTATGGGAAATAGTTGCTGGCAGTGACACAACGCCTCCACCGAAAGAAAATGCCGAAGCCTTGAGAAAATGGAACATCAAGGCTGGGAAGGCATTATTTATATTGAAGACTACAATCGAGGAGGATCTATTGGAGCACATTCGTGACGAGAAAACACCAAAGGCCGCTTGGGAAACTTTTGAAAAATTATTTTCAAAGAAGAATGAAGCACGCCTCCAGCTCTTGGAAAATGAGCTTGCGGGTATCTCACAAGGAAGTCTATCTATTTCTCAGTATTTCACCAAGGTGAAATCTATTTGTCGTGAGATATCTCAACTTGCTCCTGAAGAGAAAGTGAGTGATGCAAGGATGAAGAGAATTATCATACACGGCTTAAGATCTGAATATAATGGATTTATAGCCGCTGTGAGAGGATGGCCTACTCAACCATCATTAATAGAGCTGGAGAATTTATTGGCTAATCAAGAGGCATTAGCCAAGCAGATGAATGAAGTAACCATAAAAGACGGAGAAGATGCACTCTTCACCAATAAGAAGAAAGCAACATCTCGAAGACAAGAGGCGATGAAAGAAAGTAAGACATATGGGTGGAAGGGTCACCCAAAATCAAAAGGCAACGCTTCAGGGGGAGCTCAACAAGGAAGAAGAGATCATCGCCAACAATACGGGGAAAATGATAAGAGAAAGAATGGTAAATGCTTCAATTGTGGCAAGAAGGGTCATTTTGCTCGAGATTGTAGATTCCCCAGAAGGCGAACTTTCGAAGAAAATGTGGCCGCCGCAAGAGATGAGAAGAAAGAGGTCACATTCGAAGCATCCATTAATGAGGAAACTTGGGATGCAGAAGCAGGACTCTCCGTTGAAGCTGACATGGATGATCAAGCTCTTGCAGCAACCTTAAAGTCAAAAATAAACTACAAAGATGATTGGATCATTGATTCTGGGTGCTCAAATCATATGACCAATGATGAGACGAAGCTGCAAGAAATGGATGATTACAAAGGAAAGAGAGTCGTGTTGACAGCCGACAATTCAAGGTTATCTATTTCTCACATTGGAAAGACAATAATTCCAAGTGAAGGCGACTCTCAAAAGCTCCAACTCGAGAAGGTGTATGTTGTCCCTGGCCTAAAGAAGAATTTACTATCAGTACCACAATTGACAGCAGAAGGGAATTATGTGCTCTTTGGACCAGAAGATGTGTCCGTATTCAAGAGAGTAAAGGTGGTTGGCAATCCAGTTATGCATGGAAGAAGAATAGAATCGGTCTATGTATTATCTGCTGAAGCAGCTTATGTGGATAAGACTCGAAAGAATGAGACGGCTGATCTGTGGCATGAACGTCTTGGGCATGTGGGCTACAACAAGTTAAAGGAGATGATGGTGAAACACATAGTAAATGGGCTTCCTCAAATTGATATCCGAACAGATACAATTTGTGCTGGATGTCAATTTGGCAAAGCTCACCAATTGCCATTCAAGGAGTCACAACATCAGTCCAAGACACCACTAGAGCTCATACACTCCGACGTCTTTGGCCCAGTGAAACAAACATCACTTGGAGGCATGAAGTATATGGTGACATTCATTGATGACTTCTCAAGGTATGTGTGGGTTTACTTCATGAAAGAAAAGTCGGAGACTTTTCTGAAGTTTAAAGAGTTCAAGAATAAGGTAGAAAGTGAGCTCAATTATAAGATTCGATGCTTACACACAGATAATGGAGGAGAATATTTATCAACCGAGTTCAATATCTATCTTGAGAAGCACAAGATTAGAAGGCAATTAACTTGCCCTAATACTCCACAACAGAATGGAGTGGCGGAACGCAAGAATCGTCACCTTGCCAAAACTTGTCGAAGTATGCTTCATGGTAAGAATGTACCAGGCAGATTTTGGGCCGAATGTATGAGGACGGCATCGTACGTGATTAACAGACTCCCACAAACAAAGTTGGGGCATATTTCACCATATGAAAGATTATGGAAGATCAAGCCAACCGTCGACCATCTCAAGGTTTTTGGATGTGTATGCTACGTCTTCGCACCAGATCATCTACGAAGCAAATTTGATAAGAAGGCAATTCGGTGCATTTTTGTCGGTTATGATGATTCAAGAAAAGGTTGGAGATGTTGTGATCCAAATACTGGAAAGTGCCATACTTCAAGAAATGTGGTATTTGATGAAGCTTCTTCATGGTGGTCACCTCAAAAGATAGAGCTTCCAGAATCTCATGGATTAGAAGAAGGTCCAGAAGAAAAAGAAGAACCTAAAGAGCAGATATTGGATCCAATAAAAGAAGGAGAAGGGTCGTACTCTAAGGAAAAGAGTCCATGGAAAACTGGTGTACATCAATCTATATCCGAGGAGGTTCGTCCTAGCCAAAAGGAAGTCGAGGAGCATGCACAAGAATTAAGGAGATCAACAAGGCCGAGACAACCTAATCCAAGGTATGCCAATGCTGCTCATGTGGATGAATCAATATCTATTGAGCCTTCTACTTATGAAGAAGCAGCACAAAGTCAAGAATGGCAGAAAGCGATGGAAGAAGAAATTAATGCACTAAAAGAAAACCAGACATGGAGTTTAGTTCCAAAGCCAAAAGATGTAAAACCAATATCTTGTAAATGGGTTTACAAGGTGAAGACTCGATCAGATGGCTCCATTGAAAGGTATAAAGCTCGACTTGTTGCTAGAGGTTTTTCTCAACAATATGGGCTAACGTTTAGTTCAGTGGCGAAGATCACAACAATTCGAGCTCTACTAGCTTTAGCCACTAGTAAATCTTGGAAGATGTGGCAGATGGATGTCAAGAACACTTTCTTACATGGAGAACTTGACAAAGACATTTATATGGAGCAACCAAGAGGCTTTGAGAACAAAATCCATCCCGAGCATGTCTGCAAATTAAAGAAAGCACTATACGGCTTGAAGCAGGCTCCAAGAGCTTCGTACGGGAAGATTGGCGAGTTCTTGGTACAAAGTGGTTTCACAGTTGCTCCTTCAGATTCTAGTTTATTTGTGATACAAGATCAAGGAAAACTAGCCATAGTGCTAGTATATGTGGATGACTTAATCATCACGGGAGATCACTATGAGGATATCCAAAGAACAAGAGAGAATATGTCTATCAGATTTCATATGAAGGAGCTTGGAGAACTCAAACATTTTCTTGGACTCGAAATAGAGCAGAAAAGAGAAGGATTATTTCTGGGACAACAGAAATATGCGCGAGATCTTTTACAAAAGTACGGAATGCTTAATTGCAAACCTATCTCAACTCCGATGGATCCGAATACAAAACTACGAGCAGATGAAGGAAAAAGTCTTCAAGATGTTACCATGTATCGAAAGATGGTCGGAAGTCTTATTTATCTCACACTAAGCCGGCCAGACATATCTTATGCAGTTGGAGTGGTTAGTCGATACATGAGCAATCCGAAGAAGCCTCACCTTGATGTTGTACGACGCATCTTAAGGTATGTTAAAGGCACTATCAACTTTGGTATTTTATACAAGAAAATAAAAGAATGTCATGTGACTGGATATTGTGACGCCGATTACGCTGGAGACTATGATACACGACGGTCAACAACTGGATACATGTTTACTCTTGGATCAGGAGTAATATCATGGTGCAGCAAGAGACAACCAACAATATCCTTGTCAAGCACTGAAGCAGAATATCGATCGGCATCATCAGCAACATAAGAAATTACATGGTTGAAACAACTAATGGAAGATCTTCATCAATCAACAGGTTATCAAGTAGAGCTTTTCTGCGATAACCTATCAGCTATACGTCCAGCAGAGAATCCAGTCTTTCACGCAAGAACAAAACGTATAGAAGTACACTATCACTATGTTCGCGAGAAAGTCCTTGAAGGGGAGATCAAGATGGTGCCAACAAAGACAGATGAACAAGTTGCAGATATATTCACCAAGAGCCTAAGTAAACCAAAGTTTACAAAATTCAGAGAAGCACTTGGAATGGTCTGCAAGTCATCGTTGGAAGAAAATTTGCATTGAGGGGGAGTGTTAAAATACAATGCAAATTTGAAATAATATAGAATTTGTAAATATGTATGGAAAAATATCTAGATATTAATATGTATAAGAAAATATCTAGATATTAATATGTAAAAGAAATATCTAGATATTTATATGTAGAAAAATCTAGATAATATAGATATTTGTAGGTGAGAAATATCTAGATATTTATCCATGGAAATATCTAGTGTGTAGAAACTTCCATGGATAAGTATAAATATGGGTGATGAGTTTCATTTGTAATCAAGTTGTGAAAAGAGTGAGTTGAGAAGTAGAGAAGAAGTAAGAAGTGAGAAGAGTGTGAGTAGAGAAGAAAAGCTTGTAAGTAAGTAATATTGTAATTGTATTTTGTATTAATAAAAGTGTTCTTTGTTAAGTTTCCCGGTTAAGCCTTAGTTTGTGTTTAAGTTCTTAGTGCACTTGTGTTGTTCTTATTATATGGTCGGCTCTGCCGCCTAAGTGATACATGGTCGGTTATACCGCCTAAAGATATATGGTCGACACTGTCGCCTAAGTATTATTGTGCACTAAGGATTTATAAAATTAAAGGCTAACCAACGTCAAAGTGTTGGTGTAGTGAGTCAAGTATAATCTAGGTCCTCTATAGTGGGTGTGTTGGGCTCGTCGAAGCTTCCAACAGTGAAGATCAAGGATGTGAAGGTGGGTACATGGACGGTGGATTTACATTTATCGTAAAAAAACAAAGGCATCAACACAGAAACAGCGTACCCATACAAGGCTGTAGATGAAACTTGCAACACGAAAGAAGAAGTTGTTCGTGCAGCGAATATCACAGGACATGAGGACGTACCAGTTAACAGCGAGTCAGCATTGCTGAAAGCCGTGGCTATGCAGCTTGTTTCCGTTGCTATTGATGCGGGGGAGTCTGATTTCCAGTTTTATTCAAGTGGTGTTTTTAATGGAACTTGTGGGACCGAGTTGGACCATGGGGTTACGGCAGTTGGGTACGGAACGAGTGATGACGGGGTCAAATACTGGTTGGTTAAGAATTCATGGGGTACGAGTTGGGGTGAAGAGGGATATATCAGGATGCAGAGGGATGTTGAAGCTAAAGAAGGTCTATGTGGCATTGCAATGATGGCATCATATCCTACTGCGTGATTTAAATAATCGTTATCGTCTTCTTGTCATATGTTTTCATGTGTTATAAAATCCTAAAAATTCAGTACAGAAGTTGGTGAAGTTATTTGTAAATTGCATTAAAATGTATACAAAAGAAAGTTAAATATATACTTCTATGCATTTATACTTGTATTCTCTCTAGGAATTGGATTTACGTTTATGACTTCTATACATCTTAAGAGATGATAAAAGACAATTGTATTATTGTAAAGTAAGAAATGATTTGACATAATTCTATAAGTCAAAGCAGCATATCAAATGAAAAATCTGCAATTTCTCTACATTTTTTTGATACTGATCCGATTCGTGTTATTGTTATTGTTTATGAGGTTTATTTCTCATATACTCTAAAGAGGACCCAACAAAAAATAAGAATGAAGAACAAACACCAAAAACAGTTGAATGATGAATGGTTCAATGTTCTGAATGAACCTTTCAGTTAAGGTCAATGGTATTGAGTTGTAGCCCAACCGGTGGTGGCCTTCCTCTCTTAGCGAGAGGTGAGGAGTTCGACTCCGCTAGGCTGCAACATTGCACTCAATGTTATCCTTGACCTGAAGTATCCACCCAGGTCACCTTTCGCTTAAAGCGGGGGCAACGGGGAGGGGAGTTTTACCGACCATGCCCTCGGATTGGTTCGGGTTTCCTCCAGGGCAGTAGTTGGGGGCGGGTATGCAATAACGGGAGACGAACGCGTGAGTGGTTTAGTCCCCGGGTGATCCCAAACCGATGTCCAAGAAAAAAATTTGGTTTCGGGTTTCGCTTGTTTGCATTTGAAGTATTTGTGCTCATGTAAATGCTTCAATGTTTCGGGTTAGTTTTTCAGGCTATAGTTCATTAGGTTTGATAGTTTGTTGTTGGTTTAAGATTTGTATGTTGGTTCAATGATTGGGTTTCTACGAAATTAGGATGCTTGTTACTTCGGATAAAAACAAAGAGAAATAACTAAATGGAGATCCAAATATCGAGACATCCGGGCCTTAATTGCTGATGCTAGTTCTACTTTGATTCCTAGCAATGGCATTAGCTTTGAGAACTTCGAGCCCCAAAGATCAGGCAAAAGCAGTTTATGTGCATTAAACGCACCAAATGATATCTGTTCAACCAATGGCAAATAATTCATGGAAAAGGCTTTGGACCGATTAAAGAAATGGAATGCAGAGGCTTTGGGGACTCCTAAGGTGTGTACAAATGTGGTTATGTAATTAGTAAACTAATGTCTCTATTCTGGATGTTGTTCAGGTATCGATTCTTTAGCTTTAGCAATAAGAGGAAAACGGGCGGGTTGGGTAGGCGGGGTAACAAGTCTGAATGAGAAGTTTTTGGCATAAATTTTATTGTGTGGGTCAGTTTGGGTTGACCCAGATCATCCATTTCTCCAAATTATTTATTTTTGTTATATGTGGGTAGGTTTAGCGATAGGATTATGTCGGTTACATTTATAATTAATGAGGAGACGTTCACGGTCATTAGCGCTTACGCACCCCACGTAGGTTTAGGAGAAGCGGAGAAGAAGAGTTTTTGGGAATTGTTAGATGAGGTTGTAAGGGGATGTCCAGCGGACCATTGATTGATTATAGGGGGCGATCTTAATGGTCATATAGGAGCGGAGGTAGAGGGATATAGGGGAGCCCATGGGGGCTTTGGGTATGGGGTTAGAAATGAAGAAGGGCGCTCAATTCACGAGTTCGCCATTGCCCATGATCTGGTTGTTGCAAACTCTTTCTTCAAGAAGAGGGATGCTCAGCTAGCCACCTTCCATAGTGGGGGTCATAGTACCCAAATTGACTTTTTCCTTCTTCGCAGGGGTGACCTTAGGAACTGTAAGGACTGTAAGGTCCTCCCAACCTGGACTTGTTCATCCCAGCATAGACTGTTGGTCATGGAGTTAGGTACCCAGGGACGGGTAAACAGGAGGGCGAGATAGGTACAACAACCCAGAATCCTCTGGAAGAACTTAAATGGAGAGAAGGCGGAGACTTTTAGAGCTAATGTTGTTGAAAGAATGGGTGCTGAAATGGAAAATGCAGCCTTTATTGATGCAGATCAGATGTGGAACAACCTAGCGTCCACTATTAGAGGAGTGGCAAAAGAATCCTTGGGAGTGGTAGTTGGGACGTCGAGAGCCCAAAATGGTTGTAGAGAATCATGGTGGCTTAACGACGGGGTCCAAACTAAAGTCGCGCTTAAACAAGCGAGGTTTCGGGAGCTCACCTCCTTTAGAGGGGGTACACTAGCAGACAGAACTAGCATAGAAAATAGCTATAAAGAAGCCAAGAGAGAAGCAAAGATCGCTGTTACACGTGCAAAAGATAAAGCTTACGAAGACTTATATAAGAGACTAGACTCTAAAGAAGGGGCAAACGACATCTACAGGATAGCCAAAGCTAGGGAACGTCGGCGAAGAGATCTGGTTAACATCAAATATATCAAGGATGAAGCAGGTCAAAGCATAGTGAAGGAAGACAAAATTAGGAAACGATGGGAAGAATATTTCTCATCCCTTTTCGATGGGGGAAGGACTAGGAATGGAGAACCACATGGCTATGATATGGCCCCACAATACCAAAACAACTGTTTCTGCACGAGGATCAACCATGGGGAAGTTAGAGTGGCCCTACGCAAGATAGGGAGAAACAAAGCAGTAGGACCGGACCAAATCCCCATAGAGGCGTGGCGGTGCTTAGGCGATGATGGGGTTAGGTGGTTGACAAACCTTTTCAACACGACGTTTAGAAGCGCAAAAATGCCAATGGAGTGGAGACTGAGCGAGGTTATTCCCATTTACAAGAACAAAGGGGATGCGCAGACGTGTAGTAACTATAGAGGTATAAAGTTACTTAGCCATACCATGAAACTATGGGAGAGAGTGATTGAGAATAGGCTTAGACGCGAGACAAAGGTGTCAGAGAATCAATTTGGGTTCATGCCAGGACGCTCCTCGATGGAGGCAATTCACATTATTAGAAGTCTTATGGAGAAGTATAGAGAGAAACAAAAGAACCTACACATGGCTTTCTTAGACTTGGAAAAAGCTTATGATAGTGTCCCACGAGAGTTGATTTGGAAGATCCTTAATAGTAGAGGTATCCCAAGTAGGTATATAAGAGCTATTATGGAGATGTACCAGGGGGCGAAAACTCGCGTTCGGACGACAGTAGGATACACAGAGTATTTCCCAGTAGAAGTAGGTTTACATCAAGGATCTGCTCTTAGCCATTTTCTTTTCGCTTTAGTCTTAGACGACCTGTCTCAAAGGATACAAGGGAGTATCCCTTGGTGCTTGATTTTTGCCGATGATATTGTTGTAGTATCGGAATCCCAGGATGAGCTAAACAGAAGGCTGGAGCAATGGAGGAATGCCCTGGAACAAAATGGACTGCGGATTAGTAGACTTAAATTGGAGTATCTTAGATGCGACTACGGGAGGATCGAAGATCACAATGATACTGTGGATATTCGTATTGGAGATCAGGTCTTACATCCACAGGATTCCTTTAGATACTTAGGATCAATGCTACACAAATCGGGAAGGATAGATGAGGATGTGTCTCACCGTATAAGAGTAGGATGGTTGAAGTGGAGAGCTGCGAAAGGGGTTTTGTGCGACAAGAAGATACCCCTTAAATTGAAGGGGAAATTCTTCAAGGTAGCGATTAGACCGGCCATGTTGTACGGATCGGAGTGTTGGCCAATGACGAAGGCCCAAGAGAGGAGGATGGAGGTGGCAGAAATGAGGATGCTTAGGTGGACGTGTGGTAAGACCATGCTAGACATGATACCTAATGGAATTTTTAGAAAGAACTTAAAAGTTGAGAATATCGTCAACAAGATGAGAGAAGGACGGCTTAGATGGTTTGGCCATGTAAGGAGGCGGCCACCCACAGCACCGGTCAGGAGAGTAGAAGCCCTCACGGTTGGCGGCGTAAGGAGAAGAGGTAGACCTACACGTAGGTTGGAGGATAGACTGAAGCTTGACATGAAGGAGCTTTTATTGACCGAGGACATGACTTCTGATAGAAACTTGTGGAGGAGTAGAATTATGATTGATGACTAGGTTGTATATTTATTTTATTTTATTTTATTTTCCTATTTTTAATTTTCTAATTAGTTTTATATATTTTTATCGTATGCCTTTTTGCCTACTTGCTTTTGTGCTTCATATATGCTTTGTATTTCCATGTTTTTTTTTTTTTTTTTTTCACATACTATACTTATACTTATTGTAGCATTTCGCAATTTGTTGTGTGCATTACATTATACTTATTTACATGTGTTATTGCACTATACCGTTACATGTTGCATTACATTATATCGCATTAAATTACACGTATTTACATGCTACATGTCTTTATGCTTACATAGTTTACTTATATGTTTTATACTGCATATTATAACTACATGCTTTATACCTACATGCTTACATACACTTATTATACTTACACGACTTGTTATACTTGCATATTTGACACTTACATTTTTCACTTATATGTTCTTTTACTTTACTTTGTTACATGCCATATTTATCTTTACATTTTTCATGCTAAGGTTTCTTTTTTATCTACTTTACTTGCTTTTTAGTTACTTCACTTAACGGATTTCATGGTTCTTCTGGCCGGAGGTCCTTGGGAAGCAGCCTCTCTACCCTATAGTATAGGGAGGGACGACTTCCTCTACCCGCGGATCGATAGGTATCCGTGGGGGGAGGAATGACTTCCCTTTTACTCTAGGGTAGAGAAAAGACTGTCTACATCTAACCTCCCCCATACTCCACTTTAGTGGAATTGGGTATTGTTGTTGTTATATTAATAATTAGTGGTTGTCAAATATGATTACCAGATTATGTTATTTCGGTTATTATCTGATCGTTTTTAGAAGGCCTTATTGCTTGCGCATTGAGAATACATTTAGACCTTTTGGGCGACTGACGACCCGTTTCGGTTTTAGCCAAATATATTATTGTACTCATATGACATGTTAGAGATAATACTAACCATCATCAGTTAATTTATAAATATATTGGTTGAAACTGTCACCCATGCATCATGTGTGATATGCAAATTTTATTTATGTCCATATATTAGCTGCACGTTTAGTTCAGATGGTTTTTGCACTCTGCTTTGTTTCATGAAGTACACATTAACACATATAATTGGTATTGCATCTACTGCTCCCCCTTCTGCATAAGGATTTGTTTTCATATGGGCTACGTAAGAGCTCTGGTGCTCTTTTTTACGGTCCTCCTGGTACTGGTAAGGTATATCATATCGTTTATTTTTATACTGTTTCTCACTTTATTGTTGTCTCCTGGTTTTAAAAGAACTTTTTATATCTGATTATTACAGCAATGAACTGTACAAGCACATTCAAACACCATATCGTATGCCTTATGTTGCAACTGCTAAATTTCAGTTATTCACTATCAGATAATGCTCATCACGCTTTTAAAAACCCACATCCAAATACTCCTATGATAATATGGTTTAGTAACTACTGTAAATTACATTTATGGTAGTTGTTACGATTCTTGTTATATGATTGACGAACAAAACGATAGATTCATATAACTGAAAAACATGGAAGTTGTCATATTGACTACCTATCATAATCTCACACGGTGTCATGCAATCTTCACAAAAATGAGGAACTTAGTTTACTTGTTCTAATACTATACAATTCTCTATAATGTATATAGGGTCTTAAAAGCGCTGACCCAGAAAAGGTCACAAGTTCGATCCGAGGCTCCGGCAATTTTTTTTGGAAATAAAGAAATTAAATTGCAGGTCTGTTCATGATTTATTCGGTAAAGAAGGCTCGGTAGCATATGTTAAAATAATTAATGTGTGATTCAACTTGTAACTACCTAAGGCAGACTATGCATTTGAATCCTTGAATTTGTTAATAGCTTTGGGTTGCTATAATTCCGTTTTGTCCAGATTGACCGATCTAATCTTATTCAGCTTAAAAACACTTTCAAGGAGCAACAGAAGTTGGCTATGTTTTCGGCTTTTCTACTTTGGCTATGTTTGTATGCGTATGTGGGTCTGCTATTAGCATATGTTAAAATAATTAATGTGTGATTCAACTTGTAACTACCTAAGGCAGACTATGCATTTGAATCCTTGAATTTGTTAATAGCTTTGGGTTGCTATAATTCCGTTTTGTCCAGATTGACCGATCTAATCTTATTCAGCTTAAAAACACTTTCAAGGAGCAACAGAAGTTGGCTATGTTTTCGGCTTTTCTACTTTGGCTATGTTTGTATGCGTATGTGGGTCTGCTATTATGTATGTTTGTATGTATGCTCGCGGGTACATTTCAGGTGTTCATGTTTTTTGTTTGGTTGTGTACGGTTTCTTGTATGTATGTGTGTGTGTGTGTTTCTAGGTTTGTATGTTTTGTTGTGGTTAGGGTTGCTTGTTTGTGGTCATATATGTTTTTTGGTTTTTAGTTGTAGCATCTCTCGTTTTGTCCTGAGCTTCGCCCTACTGTCTAAGGTACATCTTCTTTTTCCCTTTTTTTTTTTTTTTTCATACACGGTTCTGTTAAGTGATGCTTAGCAAGCGTCGATTTATTGGCGACTTGACTGCTGCTTAGAGCCTAAATTGAACTCCAGACACATGTAAAACCTATGAAAATTTGATTCTACCATTTTCATGGCGTCTCTGTTTATTTTATTTTATATTTCTATTTTATTTTATTTTATATTTTATTTCATATTTTATTTTCTTATTTTTTATTACTATTATATATATATATATATATATATATATATATATATATATATATATATATATATATATATATAATTGTTTTTTTTTCTTTCATTCTTTATGGGCGGAGGTCCCCTTGAAAGCAATCTCTTTACCCGTCGAATAGAGAGAGGGAGGACTTTCTCCGCTCTTGTGAGTGTTTAACTCGGGGTGGAGAAATGATTTCTCTTTATTCTAGGATAGAGGAAGGATTGTCTACATCTCACCTCCCCCATACCCCACTCTTATGAGATTGGGCATTGTTGTTGTTGTTGTTAAAAAATAAGCTCTAGCTGATTCATCCAAATGCACCCAATGTAAATATGTACTTGAGTATCTATTTAAGTAAAAGTCTAGCCCAATATTGACTGTTTTGTTAAATACTTTGGATTAGTTAACATATACTCCCTCCGTCTATAATCTGTGGATTCGCGGGACTTAAACATGAATATATCTTATTTATATAAAAATACACCTAATACATTGAATGTAAATAATCATGGGGAGTAAATATATACGGCACACATTACATTGCAAATAACTTATTATTATTATTATTACCACCACCACCACCACCACCACCACCACCACCACCACCACCACTACTATTACTACTACTACTACTATTATTATTATTTTGTGTGTGAAAGGCTAGATAAATTTTATTTCCGCTTGCAAATATAACACAGGGATTCACCCAACCCACATGCCAACTGCATAACCTAAACTATAACCATTACAATCCAATACCTATTACATCAATAAATCATCAAGTGTCCGAGAACTCCTTGGGCAAGCTCTCCAGCTCTGGAAATCACCTATTTTCCCTTTACTCAACGAGATCCCCAAGTGTGATACAACCTTTAAAGTGGATAAAATGTCCTCGTTGAGAATACAATCCCTTTTGTCTTGTGTTTCATGAATCAAGCGATTCCGCCACTTCCATATCAACCATAACAAATTATATCTTGATGCAAGACACACTTTGTTTAGAACCTCACTCCTCAAGATGGTCTATGGTCTCCGAATCAAGATTCCAGAAAGAACAATGGGATGATTCTAGGATTACTCCACAATGTAGTAACTTATCTTTTTATCTTTTGTTGGCAATCTATCTTGATTTAGTCTCCAAATAGAAGTAATTACTTTTTTTGGAACTCATGGCATCCACCTTACAGTCAACATTAATTGCAGCCGTTCGCAATCCCTTATCGATTAATGAAATAAGACAGTTAGCCGAGAACAAGCATGTGGAGCTTAAGTTCCACGACCACGTATCTGCGTCACGTCACGTCATCTGATAGAACTGGAACATCTTTTAGAATCGCCATCAAATCCGTTAGATCACTTTCAAACCTCCCCCTTGTTTGAACGCCACGACATACCCCTTCCAAACCTGAGCTGCTCCTTACTCGATTGAGTATTATTTTTTGTAATTACAACCATTGTGAAACTATATAAAAGGATAAAGGACGTTAGCTAATCAGCCCAACCGACCAAGCCTGTTTTGACTCATATTTGATACTTGTAGCAGCTTTCGTATTGTCAACTTATACTTTAAAGCATTTGGATATGCACAAAAGTAAAAACTTCCAATCAACTTTTGAAAGTTTAAATTTATCAAAGACGATAGATTCATAAGTTGTCACAGGAAATTGAGTTTCACAATTCAGACTTCTAAATTGAACTGTTCTAATATGTGATTTTGGCACTTAATGCAATGTGATAAACAAATGAATTGAAGTAACATTCACTTGAGAATACAATTTCACCTGTTAATCTTTGTTACCGAATAGAAGATGCAAGGCATGCAAATGAACATTCGTAAACAGTTGTGTAATTACCAATTAATTTAACTATAATAGGCAATCACTACATACCAAGTCATTGCAAATAAATACACAATAGTATAGTATCATAAAGTCTACATACTTTGGATGAAGCTTGATATCTCTGTTTGTTATTGTAATTCTAAGGCTAGATTAATAGATTACATATTGTTATTAATTGATTATATTTGCATTGCCTCCAAAGATGTAGTATGTGCCGTGTAAAAGTAGAACCTGATATGATCCGAATTGTTCTGCTATCGATCCGAAATAATAAGAAGACTGAAAGAACCCTAAAAGGAACAAAGAAACCAACAACTATAACCCGTAAACTGTGAACACAAATCTACAAAAACAAATATCATATATTTTTAAACCTGAACAGCTAGATTTTTGTTAAGGTTTGACGACAAATATTACCAGTTTATATATATTAAACCTAACCCTAAATTTATTAAAAACTGAAAAGTTATAAATTGTACCTGAACATGGATCAAATGAAATAGAATTAAACATCCATTGATTAAATTCACTAAACAAATCTAAACATATGAAATAGACTTTTGTTAACGTTTGACCTTATCAACGAAGAAAGAAACATGTTAATAATCAACATAATGATTCTATTATCCAAATCCATAACAAAACAAAACAAATCAAGATCATGCATGTCCCTGGGCAAGGATTTTCGATATTTCAATTAATTGGAATACCTAATTAAGGGGTTGTTTATTTTGGACTTATTGGGATTATTCGGTAATTTTTGTTGTTTGTTTCTTTAGGACTTTTTGGGACAGATTTAACATATAGAGAGATTACTCGGTAATGTGGACAACCCATAAACGCACATTTAATTCTTCTATTTCCCTACCCTCAATCTTACACGAACCAACCAGCAACTCTCAGAATATTTCTCTGAAAACCCTTTTCTCTCTCCTTTCCCTGAAAACCCTTTTCTCTCTCCCTTAAATTCTTCATCTTCTACATGATAAAATCAACTCCTTTCCTTTTAATCTTAAAAATGGCTGACATCTCCACCTAGACACACTAGCATCGTCATTGTGCACTACACCACAGACGTCAACCAGACGTCAACCACTGTTGCCCCCTTTTTGTTTGATTACTCAGTTATTTTTCTCAATTTCTTTTTCTCATTGTGCACTACACCACAGCAGCTTCGATGGAAAAGTCTTAAAATTTCATTACTCACAAATACATACTAATGCTGTATCCTATGGGCTACACGCATAAAAGCATCATTTTTATACGGAAGAAACACTCGAAACGCACAAAAATAGCAGTAACAACAACTTTTATTAAACAAGCCGTTCAGCGTTCTCCGATTTTATCAGGCCGCCCAGCGTCATGTGTGGGCCTGAAGGCAGCTTGTATGCTTAAGCCCTTAAATAAGCACGTGATGATATCTCCGTGGGGTGGCCTTATCAATCTTCCGGGACCAAATTGTGAAGTGGTCCGTCTAGTGTATTGTTGCTAAGCGGTGAAGTTATAGAGTGAGAAAGTATTGTGTATAATGACCCTCATTTTTCCATTCTATACTTTTCTTTATTAAATGTCCAACAATATAATTAAACCTAACGATTAAACTTTAATTAACGAATTAACGATTGTTAAGTATTAAGAATTATAAATTATATTAATTAAGTTTGTGTAATAATTGACAAGTTAATAAAAGATAAAAATAATGAATTAATAAACTTTCGTGAACAAATAAATAACTTTAAAACTTGTACACTTAAAATAATTAAACTTGGATAATTAAGGAACCATTTAAGCTAAATTAAAGTACGAGGACTAAAGTGAAAAATCCTAACTCCTCCTTGATTTTAACCTAGCGAAAATTTAAAAAAAAAAAAAAAAAAAAAAAAAAAATAGGTGAAATGCCCAAAATACCCTCCCCAAAATCGGCTCCCATGACCTCCTCATCAAGCAAACTTGTTCCCTAAGTAAAACCTAACCCTAACCTAATTCTAGAATTTTCCAATCACTCCTATAAATAGAGACCTAGGCTAACCCTTTTCTTTGTACCAAATCACAATCACAATTCTCTCTCTCAAACCTCTCTCCCTCTCTCTTGTTTTCAGCCAAGAAAACCGAAATCACCACCACCCCATCGAAAATCATCATCAATCTTCAAGGTTTTCAAAGATCTTCAAGCTCGTTCTTCGCGTTCTTCAAAGATCTTCAAGGTGTTCTTCGATCTTCAAAGGTTTTGATCTTCATCTTCAAGTCATCAACTTTATCTTGTTAATCTTCATCAATTTTCATCAAGGTAAAAACCCTAGATCCAAAACTTTTAAATCTTACTTTCAATTCATGTTTACATTCATGATCATATTCATACTAGATTATATACATTCATATTGTTCATGTAAAAAAAAAACTAGTTTGTTTAACTAGATCATATTCATACACGAATTGAAAAAAAAAAAAAGAGTTTTTGTTTAATCTTTAAACCCTAGGAGATTTGATAAAAGATTTGTTTGTGTTTAAATAAGGAAACAAAGTATATACATATATATATATATATATATATATATATATATATATATATATGTATATATATATATATGTATATATATATATATATATATATATATGTAAAAAAAATATTTTTTTTATATCATACATATACATACGGGTTATAAAAAAATAATAAAAAAATACTATATATATATATATATACATATACACGAAATATATACATACATACATACATATATATATATATATATATATATATATTAAATAATAAAACCCTAAATAAACCTAAACCCTAAAAACATTAATTAAAACCATAATCATTAAATACTACTTTAATTAATTAAACCTAACTAGTTAATGAAACCCTAATACTACTTATATATTTTTATTTAACACTTATACACTTATACTATTACTAACACTTATAACATACTACTTATATTATAACACCTAAAAATATATTGGATATATATAGATCATTTAACTTTCTTGACGAATGGTTTCTACGAAACTCTAGGCGGAAGGGTTTGGATTTCCGATTTAAAGGGTCCTATAGCTCAAGCCCCTAGACCTGAAATGGCCATTCGAAGGGAAAGGGTATGATTGGAAGTAAAGGGTATGATTGGAAGTATATCTAATATGGACACACTCTTAAAATAGAAACACTCTTAAGATAGAAACTTTCTAATTATAGAAACTTGCTAAAATAAGAAACTTACTAAAAATGGAAACTTTTTAAAAATGGAAACTTACTAGGAATGGAAACTTAGTAAAACGAACTATACTTAAAACACTTTCATACTTAAACTTAATTTGGGCAAAACACTTAACTACTCTTAAATGTCAATAGGTTGACTTTTCTGCTCACTCATCCAAACTTTCTATTCCGAGGAATAACCATCTCTCTACTTACTAAGGTGAATTTCATAGCCCCACTTTACATTGTGCACAACTTATCTAACTTTTATTGGGGTGAGACACATGCTACTTTTACTATTTACAATTTAGACCAAAGTTCCAACTGCTAAACTATGCTATACCCGGCTATGTCCCTACAATGATATTTTTAATTGCTCGTTAAATGCATGCTTAATTATTGGGGGTAAGCCTATCGGGAGTAACGTCCCCGATACATTTGACCAAGTCATTGTATTACTTAATAATGAAATTAAACCGACAAGTATAAACACAACTTGTCATTGGGGCAAAATTGAACGTTTAGTCTAAATATCACGAACTGGCATAACTTTTTGATCCCTGCGAGATCAACTTTATAAACTAAATCTTATGGTCTAAAACAACGATCAAACATATTTGTTAAACCTATGAACTTTACTCAACCTTTTTGGTTGACACTTTAGCATGTTTTGTCTCAGGTGCTGATTGATCAAGCTTTCTTACTTACTGCTTATGTGATGCTACTTGGACATAGGATCAAGAGATATCGCATTTATTACTTTTGCATTTGAACAATTACTTTATTGAAATTTCTATCATTGTAACTGACATTTCAATTTCCGCTGCGTACTCAATAAAGTTTGTTTTATCATTTAGTATTGTTCTCATATATTATAATATGTTGGTTTATTTGATATTAAGTCACATTTCACCCATGCCCTAACTGGGGGTGTGATAGATTAGTATCAGAGCATAACCAGGCTGTTATAGAGAATCAGAATTGCATTTTTATGTATGCCTTACTTGTTAGTTAGGGTGCCTTAGCAATCTAGGAAACTATAACCTTTCCTGCCTTAGACTTAAAGCACTAAGAATTGCCTTATAATCTTAACAATTATGTTTTACTAAACTTGACTTAAAGATTCTAATCAAAGTCTCTTTCCTAATGATAGGAGGTCAAGCGTTAACAAACCAAACAAAGCTACTCTCTACAAGCCTTCTGAAGAAATGAGTCGTTTCAACCCTACCACCGAAGTAGGTGTTGGACACTCTGCAACTTCGAGACCAGTTCGAAGTCCTCTCTATAGTCCTGCCTCACCGAATTATAGCCCGAATACTAATCGAGATTCACATGGGTCTCCTCAATACTACCCAACTCCGAGGATCGAAGATAAAGGAAAACGTCATGAAGGAGTTGGTCCATCAAGGAAGAGAGCCCGATCTCCTTTTTATGATGGTGTTAAGTATGAGATCATGAGCCTGCGAAATGATACCGAGAGGAACATTGGGGGTTTGTTTCGCCACGTGGCGAGAGTGGAAGTTCGAATGGAGAAACTTATGGAAGAGAACGTCAAGCTAAGAAAAGAGTTAATGATGCTAAGGTGTGAAGAAAAACGCAACACCCGTTGGGGGAAGCAATCCCTTCCGAATGAAAATGGAGAGAAGTCGAGTCGACAAACAGCTTGCTCTAAGAGAGTACGACACCAATACCGTCAACGGTCGTGTTACCAACCTTTATGACAACCTCGAGTACCTCTACGAGAAGCAAAAAGAAAAGAATGAAAGATATGAGAAGTTTATGAAGGAGGCGGAAAAGAAGAAATAAACCGCCATTTGTTTTGTTTCCCATTCCTTTAATTCTTAACAATTCTTATGTTCAAACCCGTGTATTAAAAGGCCTATTTAACGCCTCGTTCCTAAATAATATAAAGTGTTTTATTTATATCATGTTGATATCAATACTTTATCTTATTCATACTTGTAATTGCTCAACTTATAACTTGTTAACTTATCCAACTTATGTTCACTTCTATGTAGCAACATCATGGTTCGTCCAGCTCCACCTACTGTTAACAATATCGTGTTGACAACCGAGCAATTCCAACAGTTGCTTGTTGCCGCTCAAGGCAACATTCAAGCTAATAACGTTAATCCTCAACTGAAACCTTGTTCATACAAGGACTTTACAAACTGTCACCCTCCCGCTTTCAAGGGAAATGAGGAAGCTGTCGAACTAGTGCGATGATTCGAGAAGCTGGAATCCATCTTCCGTATTTGCAACTGCGGGGATAACGACCGAGTCAAGTATGCCACTAGCTCATTAGGTGGCAATGCTCTGACTTGGTGGACTGCTCATGCCAAGTCCGTGGGAATTGACAATGCTAATGCAATTCCGTGGGACGAACTCAAAAGCATGATGGTTAATAAATTCTGTCCAAGAAGTCGAGTTCAGAAACTTGAAGCCGAGTTCTGGGAACTCAAGGTGAAGGGTACTGATATTGAAAACTACACCAACCGTTTTCTTGAGCTTTCTACTCTATGTCCCGAGATGTTTCCTACCGAAGCAAGAAGGATCGAACGATATATTGAAGGTCTCCTCGAGGATGTTCAGGGGAATGTTATTGCTGCCGAGAAGGTTACTCTTGATGATGTGATTCTCATGGCACAAAATCTGATGTTAGCTAAGAGAAGAAGAGCGTCGGCCAGTAAGCCGGTTGATGCTAAGGGTAATGAAGGTAAAAGGAAGTTTGAGTCATCTCAAGATTCAACTCAGAATGCTAGTAAGAAGCCTGCGGATAGTACAAGGACGAATTATAAGGGTACCTACCCTTTCTGTGTTCGTTGTGAGAGGCATCACCCGGGGCGGTGCACTGCTACATGTTCGTTGTGTAAGAAAGTGAGACACGTTGCTAAGACGTGTAAGCAGTGCACCGCCCCGGGTGATGCCTCTCACAATGAACACAGAAAGGGTAGGTACCCTTATAATTCGTCCTTGTACTATCCGCAGGCTTCTTACTAGCATTCTGAGTTGAATCTTGAGATGACTCAAACTTCCTTTTATCTTCATTACCCTTAGCATCAACCGGCTTACTGGCCGACGCTCTTCTTCTCTTAGCTAACATCAGATTTTGTGCCATGAGAATCACAGCATCAAGAGTAACCTTCTCGGCAGCAATAACATTCCCCTGAACATCCTCGGGGAGACCTTCAATATATCGTTCGATCCTTCTTGCTTCGGTAGGAAACATCTCGGGACATAGAGTAGAAAGCTCAAGAAAACGGTTGGTGTAGTTTTCAATATCAGTACCCTTCACCTTGAGTTCCCAGAACTCGGCTTCAAGTTTCTGAACTTGACTTCTTGGACAGAATTTATTAACCATCATGCTTTTGAGTTCGTCCCACAAAATTGCATTAGCATTGTCAATTCCCACGGACTTGGCATGAGCAGTCCACCAAGTTAGAGCATTGCCACCTAATGAGCTAGTGGCATACTTGACTCGGTCGTTATCCCCGCAATTGCAAATACGGAAGATGGATTCCAACTTCTCGAACCATCGAACTAGTTCGACAGCTTCCTCATTTCCCTTGAAAGCGGAAGGGTGGCAGTTTGTAAAGTCCTTGTATGAACAAGGTTTCGGTTGAGGATTAACGTTATTAGCTTGAATGTTGCCTTGAGCGGCAGCAAGCAACTGTTGGAATTGCTCGGTGGTCAACACGACATTGTTAACAGTAGGTGCAGCTGGACGAACCATGATGTTGCTACATAGAAGTGAACATAAGTTGGATAAGTTAACAAGTTATAAGTTGAGCAATTACAAGTATGAATAAGATAAAGTATTGATATCAACATGATATAAATAAAACACTTTATATTATTTAGGAACGAGGCGTTAAATAGGCCTTTTAATACACGGGTTTGAACATAAGAATAGTTTCTAGACAAAAGCCTTTACATAATTAAGAATTAAAGGAATGGGAAACAAAACAAAACAAAACAAATGGCGGTTTATTTCTTCTTTTCCGCCTCCTTCATAAACTTCTCATATCTTTCATTCTTTTCTTTTTGCTTCTCGTAGAGGTACTCGAGGTTGTCATAAAGGTTGGTAACACGACCGTTGACGGTATTGGTGTCGTACTCTCTTAGAGCAAGCTGTTTGTCGACTCGACTTCTCTCCATTTTCATTCGGAAGTCAACATCCTCCTTGAGATAAGCAAGGGATTGCTTCCCCCAACGGGTGTTGCATTCTTCTTCACACCTTAGCATCATTAACTCTTTTCTTAGCTTGACGTTCTCTTCCATAAGTTTCTCCATTCGAACTTCCACTCTCGCCACGTGGCGAAGCAAATCCCCAATGTTCCTCTCGATATCTTTCATTCTTTTCTTTTTGCTTCTCGTAGAGGTACTCGAGGTTGTCATAAAGGTTGGTAACACGACCGTTGACGGTATTGGTGTCGTACTCTCTTAGAGCAAGCTGTTTCTCGACTCGACTTCTCTCCATTTTCATTCGGAAGTCAACATCCTCTTTGAGATAAGCAAGGGATTACTTCCCCCAACGGGTGTTGCATTCTTCTTCACACCTTAGCATCATTAACTCTTTTCTTAGCTTGACGTTCTCTTCCATAAGTTTCTCCATTCGAACTTCCACTCTCGCCACGTGGCGAAGCAAATCCCCAATGTTCCTCTCGATATCATTTCGCAGGCTCATGATCTCATACTTAGCACCATCATAAAAAGGAGATCGAGCTCTCTTCCTTCATGGACCAACTTCTTCATGACGTTTTCCTTTATCTTCGATCCTCGGAGTTGGGTAGTATTGAGGAGACCCATGTGAATCACGATTAGTATTCGGGCTATAATTCGGTGAGGCAGGACTATAGAGAGGACTTCGAACAGGTCTCGAAGTTGCAGAGTGTCCAACACCTACTTCGGTGGTAGGGTTGAAACGAGCCATTTCTTCAGAAGGCTTGTAGAGAGTAGCTTTGTTTGGTTTGTTAACGCTTGAGCTTGACATCCTATCATTAGGAAAGAGACTTTGATTAGAATCTTTAAGTCAAGTTTAGTAAAACATAATTGTTAAGATTATAAGGCAATCCTAAGTGCTTTAAGTCTAAGACATGAAAGGTTATAGTTTCCTAGATTGCTAAGGCACCCTAACTAACAAGTAAGGCACACATAAAAATGCAATCCTGGTTCTCTATAACAGCCTGATTATGCTCTGATACCAATCTATCACACCCCCAGTTAGGGCCTGGGTGAAATGTGACTTAATATCAAATAAACCAACATATTATAATATACGAGAACAATACTAAATGATAAAACAAACTTTATTGAGTACGCAGCGAAAATTGAAATGTCGTTACAATGATAGAAATTTCAATAAAGTAAATGTTCAAATGCAAAAGTAATAAATACGATATCTCTTGATCCTATGTCCAAGTAGCATCACATAAGCAGTAAGTAAGAAAGCTTGATCAATCAGCACCTGAGACAAAACATGCTAAAGTGTCAATCAAAAAGGTTGAGTGAAATTCATAGGTTTAACAAATATGTTTGACCGTTGTTTTAGACCACAACATTTAGTTTATAAAGTTGATCTCGCAGGGATCAAAAAGTTATGTCAGTTCGTGATATTTAGACTAAACGTTCAAGTTTGCCCCAAAGGCAAGTTGTGTTTATACTTGTCGGTTTAATTTCATTATTAAGTAATACAATGACTTGGTCAAATGTATCGGGGACGTTACTCCCGATAGGCCTACCCCCAATAATTAAGCATGCATTTAACGAGCAATTAAAAATATCACTGTAAGGACTTAGTCGGATATAGCCGGGTATAGCATAGTTTAACAGTTGGCACTTGTGTCTAAATTGTAAATAGTAAAAGTAGCATATGTGTCACCCCAATAAAAGTTAAATAAGTTATGCACAATGTAAAGTGGGGCTATGAAATTCACCTTAGTAAGTAGAGAGATGGTTATTCCTCGGAATAAAAAAGTTTGGATGAGTGAGCAGAAAAGTAACCTATTGACATTTAAGAGTAGTTAGTGTTTTGCCCAAATTAAGTTCAAGTATGAAAATGTTTTAAGTATAGTTCGTTTTACTAAGTTTCCAATCCTAGTAAGTTTCCATTTTTAGAAAGTTTCTATTTTTAGTAAGTTTCTTATTTTAGCAAAATAAGTTTCCATTTTTAGTAAGTTTCTTATTTTAGCAAGTTTCTATAATTAGAAAGTTTATATCTTAAGAGTGTTTCTATTTTAAGAGTGTGTCCATATTAGATATACTTTCAATCATACCCTTTCCCTTCGAATGGCCATTTCAGGTTTAGGGGCTTGAGCTATAGGACCCTTTAAATCGGAAATCCAAACCCTTCCGCCTAGAGTTTCGTAGAAACCATTCATCAAGAAAGTTAAATGATCTATATATATTCAATATGTTTTTAGGTGTTATAATATAAGTAGTATGTTATAAGTGTATAAGTGTTAAATAAAAATATATAAGTAGTATTAGGGTTTCGTTAACTACTAATAGCATAAATGTACAAGTGTTAAATAAAAATATAAAAATATATAAGTAGTATTAGGGTTTCATTAACTAGTTAGGTTTAATTAATTAAAGTAGTATTTAATGATTAAGGTTTTAATTAATGTTTTTAGGGTTTAGGTTTATTTAGGGTTTTATTATTTAATATATATATATATATATATATATATATATATATATAGTATATTTTTTTTATAACCCGTATGTATATGTATATATATAAAAAAAAAAATTGTACATGCATATATGATATCGCATATTTCGTATGCGTTTTCCTTAGTGATATCGGGTACATTTTGGTCCTTTTGGATACGATTTGGAGTTATTTTGGTTAAAGTTGTGAAAGTTTGATTTCCAAGTCCAAGGAGGTTAAATTTGAGGTTATTTGATGGTTTTGGATGTTTTTCGATGTTAACGAGTGAAAAGGTTTGATTCGATTCGAGTTTTGGTGTTAATATTGAGTTTTTCAGCTAGTTTCAGCATTTTCAGCATGGAGCGCCGCTCCAAATGGTGGCGCGCCGCGCCAATTAACTGGAAAAACAAGTCGAGCATATTCAAAAACCAAGGCTCAGATCACAGTGAAACAGCGCGCCGCGCGGGGTATCTGGCGCGTCGCGCGACTTTCAGCCCGGGTTCAGGATTTTCTCATATTTAAGCCCGAAAAATACCCTAATGTATCATTATCGTATCTTGACGAATTCCAGCCATTTTTTGACGAACTTAGGTGATTTTTGGAGATCTTCAAGGTCATTCTAAGGTACCAATCATTCCGGAAACAAGTCTTGATTCGTGTATCTTTCAGGATTCAATCTTTGATTAGTTTTATCTCTTTGTTATCAACAATGAATTTCTCTATTTCTTTGATTGTTATTTTGGTTTTAGCCATGATTGTAGGCTAAACTCTTAATGTTTGTCTAGATTGAATATTTGCAAGTGTTTGGATGTTACTTTGATGTTTTATTAATTGATGCATAATAATTATGAGTTTTGATTAAGAACCATTCTTGTGGGTGTTAATTATTGTTACTAGGTTGATTAGTGAATCTTGTTTGAACAAAGGGAACCCTGTTTCAATTTAGTGATCTAATTTTCAATTGATTTGTCTTAACCGATTGGGTGCTTACTGGACCAAGGGGGTAAACCGAGTAACGTAATTGAACAAAATAGGGGTGAATTGTGTGGAGCGAACGCGTAACCAATTGAATCTTAATCTTATAATTAGCTAGTTACTAAGTCACAAACGAAAGATGGTTTTTGGTGAAAGGGAACCCTAAGCCAATAAATCCTAGTTTGACGTGTTTGCTAAAAGAGAACTCTGGGTAAACCGACTCTGTAATTGCGTGCATTGATTAATAGAACTAGTGCTTAATAACAAATCATCCAACACTGCGAATAGGAGATCTAGGCGAACATTCTTCTATCCATTGAATTCCAATATCTTTATTTTCCCGTTGAGTCTGTATTTCTTTTATCTAAACTTAAAAATCCAAAAATATTATCTTTTACTTTTAAAGCTATCTTGATTTGGCTAATCGTTAAATAGCCGCAAAACAAACTATCTCGTAATTTCAATTTTCATAGTTTAACTTAGTTTACTTTTATTAGTTTCAAACTTAATTCTCACGTTAATACTGTCCTTGGAACGATACTTGAAATTACCATTTTTATACTATTACACGATCGGGTACACTGCCCGTAAGTGTGTAGTAATCTTTAACCAGGCATATTTCCAGAGATAATTTATATACTAGATTTCACACATCAAGTTTTTGGCGCCGCTGCCGGGGACAGTTGTGTTGAAAATTAAGTTTGAAAATTAAGTTTGTTTTTAGTTAATTTTAACTGTTTATTTTATTTTAATTCTAATTGAGTCGGTGCGTTTAATCGGTTTGTTAGCTGTGTTCTTGCAGTTACAGGTAGTGCATGCCACACACGCGTTCTTCAAGTTTCCGATTTTAACACCATTTGACGAGCCTGAAAGAGAGTTGTTCAAAGCCTTAAGTCAAGAGCAAAAGTCTAAAGTGGATTCTTCACCGTCTTCGAGTGAAGTTGTAGTCAATTTGTTCAGTAACAACGATATTGTGGTGCCCGAGACACCACCAGAAGTTAACTCAGAAGAAGATTCTTACGTTTCGTCTGACACTTCAGATACTGAAGAAATGGCCGAAGAACCACCTCGTCCTCAGACTATGGCAGAAAAGTTGAAGGCCACCCGAGGAGGCCAAGGCAATTCGATTACTCAGCCGAATATTACTCAGCCTTTTCAAATTACAGGGCCGATCCTGAATTTGATTTCTTCTGATTGCCGATTCTATGGCAAAGATACCGAGGATGCTAACGAGCATCTTCGTAATTTTAATGATGTTTGTAACTTGTTTAAGCTACATGAGGTTGCCGACACTTCAATTAAGACAAGACTTTTCCCTTGGACTCTTAAGGGAGAAGCTAAGAGATGGTTAGATAAGCAACCAGAGGGTACTATTACATCTTGGGAGACTTTGGAAGATAAGTTTTTGTCAAAGTTTTTCCCTGCATCTCGAGCTGCTCGACTTCAAGCAGATATTTCTCAATTTAGACAAAAGAGCAGTGAGACATTGTTTGATGCTTGGGACCGTTTTGCTACTTTGTTACGCTCGTGTCCGCAACACGGGTTGAATGATTTACAGAAGGTTCAGATTTTCTACAAAGGTTGTGATATTCCTACGCGTCAGAGTATTGATCAAGCTGCAGGTGGTACGTTAATGGATAAGACTGAAGAAGAGGCGTTAGCGATCATTGAAAAGCAAGCTGCTTATTCTCATGAGTGGCATCAGGATCATGAATCTTACCCTTCAGCTTCAGTTAAGAGAACAGAGACTACAGGTACAGGTGCTTATGATGATTTTGGGTCTTTCAGTGCTAAGTTGGATTCGTTTGGTAGGAATTTGGAGAAGATGAACAAGGATATTCATGGTATGAAGGTTGGTTGTGAATACTGTGGAGGTTTGCATCTGGGCAAAGATTGTGATGCGGGTTTGACTATGAATCAGAAAGAAGATATCAACTATATTAGTCAGCAGAATAACAATCAGTTTCAGGGACGTGCTCAGTTTAATAGGAATTTCAATAATCCTTATAATCCGCAAGGTAATCAGGGTTCGAGGTTCCAACCGGGTTCTAGTGGAGGTTTTCAGCAGCAAGCTCCCGGTTATTTTCAGAAACCACAGGCCGAAGAGAAAAAGTCCAACCTTGAGGCTATGATCGAGAAGTTAGTGATTTCTCAGACTCAACTTGTTACTACCGTTACTCAGAACAATGAAAAGAATGACCAAATGTTTCGGAATCAACAAGCAGCTATTCATAATCTAGAACAACAGATTGGTCAACTTGCTAATAAGAATAGTGAGAGAAAACCGGGGGAGTTACCGAGCAAGACGGATACTAACCCGAAAAACGGGCATGTTAATGCTATCACCACCCGAAGTGGTTTAGCATATGATCCACCGAGGAAGCCCGACGAGTATGATTTGAGGGTCCCGTTAGTTAATGATAGTGAGCCGGTTGTTGAAAGTGAATCGGAAAAGGAAAAGGAGCCGGAACAGGTGGCTGAAAAAGTTGTTAAGGAACCGGTTACTGTTGCTGCTAAACCGGTAGTTAGAGAGTATCAACCACCGCTCCCATTCCCGAGGAAACAGCGTTTGGAGAAGCTAGAGGCCGAAAAGTCCAAGTTCATGGACTTGATTAAAAAAGTTAACATAAATATGCCTTTTATTGATGTTATTGCAGGTATGCCTAAGTATGCGAGGTTTCTTAAAAATTTGGTGACTAACAGGCAGAAGCTGGAGAACGTGTCTTCAGTAAGGTTGAATGCCGCATGCTCAGCGGTTGTTGCTAACAAGCTTCCCGAGAAGCTTGAGGATCCTGGAAGTTTTACCATTCCTTGTTTACTTGGTAATCTAGACTGTATGAGGGCTTTGGCGGATTTGGGGGCTAGCATTAATTTAATGTCTTATTCTATTTACTTAAAGCTAGACCCCGGGGAGTTAAAACCCACGCGCATGGCTGTTCAGCTAGCTGACAGCTCTATTAAATTCCCTCGTGGAATCATAGAGAATATGCTAGTTAAGACCGGGTCGTTAGTTTTTCCGGCGGATTTCGTGGTTTTGGATATGGAAGTGGATGAAAGGATTCCACTTATTTTGGGTCGGCCCTTCTTAAATACTGCTAGGTGTATGATTGATGTGTATGGCCAAAAGTTGACCCTTAGGATAGACGATTTGAGCGCAACATTCTCAATCGACCATGCTTTGAAATACCCTGGCTACACTGATGATACATGTTATTTTCTTAACACTGTGAATGTCCAGTCTGAGTTTTTGCAGGAATTCCCAGAGTTACAGGGTTCAGGAGAATGCTCATTGGTTGAGATTAATGAGGATGTGCAGGTTGAGGAGGTGGATATTTTAACCACCTTGATGGAAAACGGCTATGAGCCGACTGAAGAGGAGTTCAAAGAACTCGAACGTGATTCAGATTACCGGAGCAAGTCTTCAATTGAAGAACCTCCCGAGCCTGAATTGAAGCCACTTCCAGATCATTTGGAATACGCTTACTTGCATGAGGAATCTAAGCTTCCGGTAATTATTTCTTCTTCTCTTTCAGCAGGTCAGAAAACTGAGCTTGTAACCATGCTAAAGGCCCATAAACCGGCCATTGCATGGAAGATTCACGACATTAAGGGTATTAGTCCCTCCTATTGCACCCACAAAATCCTAATGGAGGATAACTCCAAACCTGTGGTGCAACGTCAAAGGAGGTTGAACCCGCATATGCAAGATGTCGTGAAGAAAGAGATCATAAAGCTCCTTGATGCAGGTCTGATTTACCCGATTTCTGATAGTCCGTGGATTAGCCCGGTACACTGTGTACCTAAGAAAGGTGGTATGACTGTTACCACCAATGATAAAAATGAGTTAATTTCCACCCGGACTGTCACGGGGTGGCGTGTTTGTATCGACTACCGTAAGTTGAACGACGCCACACGTAAAGACCACTTCCCGCTACCTTTCATGGATCAAATGCTAGAGAGGTTGGCGGGAAACAGTTTCTATTGCTTTCTCGATGGTTTCTCGGGCTATTTTCAAATTCCTATCTCGCCCGAGGACCAAGAGAAGACTACTTTCACGTGCCCGTATGGCACGTTCTCTTATCGACGCATGCCCTTTGGCCTTTGCAATGCTCCGGCCACTTTTCAAAGGTGCATGATGGCCATATTTCATGACATGATAGAAGATTGCATGGAGGTGTTCATGGATGACTTCTCGGTCTTCGGTGACACTTTCGATTCATGCCTTCTTAATTTAGAACGGATGTTGGTCAGGTGCGAAAAATCTAATCTTGTGCTCAACTGGGAGAAGTGCCATTTCATGGTTCAAGGGGGCATCGTTCTCGGGCACAAGATTTCTAAAAACGGTATAGAGGTGGATCCCGCAAAGGTTACCGCTATTAAGAACCTTCCACCCCCTACCGATGTTAAGGGTGTTAGGAGTTTTCTCGGGCACGCCGGTTTTTACCGGCGATTCATTAAAGATTTTTCTAAGATTGCCAACCCGATGAATAAACTCCTTGAAAAGGACACCCCGTGGAACTTCTCCGACGAGTGCCAAAAGGCATTCGAGCTTTTGAAGGAGAAACTCATCAATGCGCCAATCATAATTGCTCCGAATTGGTCCCTTCCGTTCGAGCTTATGTGCGATGCATCTGATTTCGCTGTTGGCTCAGTTTTGGGTCAAAGGGTCGAGAAGCATTTCCGACCCATCTACTATGCAAGCAAGACCTTGCAAGGAGCGCAATTAAATTATACTACCACTGAAAAAGAGCTCCTTGCGGTGGTCTTCTCGTTCGATAAGTTCCGGTCCTACTTAGTCTTATCTAAGACTATTGTTTTTACGGACCATTCTGCTCTAAAGTACCTTTTTGCTAAACCAGATGCAAAACCCCGACTTCTTAGATGGATCTTGCTTTTGCAAGAATTTGATGTTGAGATCCGGGATAAAAAGGGTGCTGAAAACTTGGCGGCCGATCACCTTTCACGTCTTGAGAACCCCTCCCGTGAGGTTCTCGATGAGACTACCATTCATGATGATTTTCCCGAAGAATATCTCATGAAGATGGATAAGGTTGATGAGCCGTGGTACGTGGACATTGCTAATTATCTAGTTGGGAGATTCTTGGAGAAAGGGTGGTCACATCAAAAGAGGAAGAAATTCTTCAGTGACCTTAAGTACTATTTCTGGGAGGATCCCTATCTTTTCCGTTGTTGTCCCGATGGGGTTATCCGCCGGTGTGTTTCCGGTGATGAGTGTATGCGTATTTTAACCGAGTGCCATAGTGGGCCTACCGGTGGGCATTTTGGACCCCAAATTACGGGGCGTAAAGTCTATGATGCCGGCTTTTATTGGCCGACAATCTTCAAAGATGCCCACCTGGTTTGTAAGTCATGTGATTCGTGCCAAAGGGCCGGTAAAGTCACCAAACGGGATGAGATGCCTCAACAAAGCATCCAAGTTTGCGAAGTATTTGACGTTTGGGGAATTGACTTTATGGGGCCATTTCCGAAATCTCAGAATTATAGTTACATACTCGTTGCCATTGACTACGTGTCTAAATGGGCCGAAGCGCAAGCTTTACCCACAAATGATGTACGAGTTGTGATTTCGTTTCTTAAGCGTTTATTCTCTCGATTTGGAACTCCTAAAGCTTTAATTAGTGATAGGGATACTCATTTTTGTAACGCCCAAATGGAGAAGGTATTGAAGCGATATGGAGTTCTCCATAAAGTTTCTACTTCATACCATCCCCAAACGAGCGGACAAGTTGAGAATACAAATCGAGCTCTTAAAAGTATTCTTGAGAAAACTGTGGGTTCGAATCCGAAGGAGTGGGCAATTAAGCTCGATGAAGCTTTGTGGGCGTTTAGAACCGCCTTCAAAACGCCAATTGGTACCACTCCTTATCGGTTGGTTTATGGGAAAGCGTGCCATCTCCCGTTGGAGATTGAGCACAAGGCTATGTGGGCACTTAAAAAGTGCAATTTAGATTTGAAGGAAGCCGGACGCCTAAGGGCGGGGCAATTGAATGAGCTTGGTGAATTACGCCTTGATGCGTACGAGAATTCATTGATTTATAAAGAAAAGACCAAGCAATGGCATGATAGGAAGTTAAAGGGTCCAAAGGAGTTTAACGAAGGCGACCGAGTGCTTTTGTTTAACTCTAGATTAAAGCTTTTACCGGGAAAACTCAAATCCCGGTGGACGGGACCATTTGAGGTTGTTAAGGTGTACCCATACGGTACGATCGAGTTAAAAAATGCTAATGGTATCACCTTTAAGGTTAACGGACATCGTGTGAAGAAGTATTTTGATGGTCCGTTAGAGATTAATGATGAGGTTCACGTTGAACCCGATCCCAACGTCACTTGAAGTTGGGGACGAGTCGCGTGAACGACTCGTTAAATAAGGTTCACGTTGTTGTAGAGTTTGTATATTTTTGTACTTGTCTGATAATATGTGCAATATGATCATGCTTGAATTTTTATTGGGGTTAGTTTGGTGGTTTTATGGTGCGAAAATTGGGTTTAGAGGCTTAAAAATGCGAATTTTAGATGTTTCAGTAGGTGGAGCGCCGCTCCAGTTAAGGGCGCGCCGCGCCAATGTTGGGTACCTGATGTACCAGATTTAGGAAAAGGCTCGACATCGTTTTGTAGTTATTCGGAGCGCCGCGCAAGCTTTCGGCGCGCCGCGCGATAAACCTGCGCGCCGCGCGAGATATTGGAGCGCCGCGCCATTTATCTGTCGGCCAGCGGTTTTTGGGTTTTTAATTAAAGTCAACCCGAATTTTCACAACCACATAACTTTAAATCGGGTACCAGCTGTCTTTTATGCCTTTTTACTTCAATTATTTTCTTTCATCTACATCTTTTACTCTTACAAATCCTTTGATCTTCAAAACCCTAAATCTTAAAAGTTTGATCTATTGTTTCAATTAACCTCAATCTTTCAAGAATGGCACCCAAAAAGGTCCGAATTTGTTTCCTTCCTTACTAATTTCATCTTATTATATGTAAATTGCTTGTTTAATTCTTAATTATCATGATGAATTAGTGTGGGGTTGCTTTAATTTGGGTTATGTGATTCAATTAGTTATGGGTTTTGTTAGATAATGTTTATATGCTTTGATTTCAAGATGAATTTTGTGTTTTTGGAAGTTTAACATGAACCTAGGGTTTGTAGGGTTTAAAGTTCGAATTTTGGAAGTGAAAAGGGGATATTTGCTTGAAAGTGTGGTGGTTTTTGAATTGTTCATGTGTTTTTGAGCTAGTGTGGGGTAGTATCCATATGGGCGGGTCAAATTGTTTTGATTGACTTGTGCTAAATTGTTCCAATTATGATTATGCCATTCTAGTGATGATTAAACATATGATTTTTAATTGTGATGAAGCTTTTTGTTAATGGTTGTTGAAATTGATAAAAGTTGCTAATATGATGAAGTTTATTGGATTTTTGGAATTTAAAAGAGTGATAAGTAATCATGTTATGTTTTGGTTATGTTGATTGATGAATAAGGTTATGAGTTATTTGTTTTAATGGATAATGTGATTTGGTTGAGAGTGTAGTTTTTGAAAAGTTTTCACAAGAGTTATTTGTTTCATTGGTGGTTGTTTTTGAAAGTGAATTAACATGAAGCAAGGATTGATTGTAAAGGTGTTTGGTGCTTAATATGATGACTAACACTAACTTTTGAGTTTTGTGTTTGTTTTCTTACTTGTTTCATGAATGTAGAGAACAAGAGGTAACCAACCACAGCAACCACCGAACAATCCGGAATTGTGGTTGACTCAAGTTGCTAATATGGAGGATCTAGAACAAAGGTTTACCATAAATCTTGCTCGTCCAATTGAGCAAACTTACTACTTGGATTGGTCGCATCTTCGAAATGAGAATATTCATGCTTATCGACAATTGCGTGGTTACTTATGGGTTACTTATAGTGGTAATGAGTTGAGACCGTATGAGCGATTGTTTGAGATTAACGAAGACGTTTATGAGCAGTTGACTGTTGAGTTCTTTTCGACCGTAAGTTGTCGCCCCCGAGTTGCTCCTCGTGAGTCGGACTTTTTGACATTCAGGCTTGGCGGGGCGGACCGTCGAATGAGTAAGGTTGAGTTGGCTCGGGCATTGGGTTTGTACCCCGAGTTAAATGATGATATCGATTTACAGTACCATTTGTTGGGATGCCGGGTTTTTGGTGAAGGTGCTTTTAGTGAAAGTGAGTATTGGCCAACGGTTATTAATCCGGGGGTTAGAGCTTTTAGCTCTAGTAGGAGCATTCAGTCAAATCTTCGACGTCCGGAGGACCGGATTCTTTTTAAAATGATTGCTACTATGTTCATGGCCCGGAGAAATGCAAACAAAATTAAACGAAAGGATCTTTGGATCCTTCAGCAGATTAAGGCTAGAGAGGCGATAGATGTCCCTTGTATGTTGGGGGCCTGGTTTCAGGAAATTGGTGAGGATAATCGTCCCGAGCGCCCGTTGTTAGGGGGGCATTTAGTGACACGTTTGGCTGAGGCATTTTCGGTGCCAACTGATAGGTGTACTGTTTCGGGGGCCGAAGCAATGGCACCGAAAATGCCTCAGCCAAACGTGTCACTAAATGCCCCCCTAACAACGGGCGCTCGGGACGATTATCCTCACCAATTTCCTGAAACCAGGCCCCCAACATACAAGGGACATCTATCGCCTCTCTAGCCTTAATCTGCTGAAGGATCCAAAGATCCTTTCGTTTAATTTTGTTTGCATTTCTCCGGGCCATGAACATAGTAGCAATCATTTTAAAAAGAATCCGGTCCTCCGGACGTCGAAGATTTGACTGAATGCTCCTACTAGAGCTAAAAGCTCTAACCCCCGGATTAATAACCGTTGGCCAATACTCACTTTCACTAAAAGCACCTTCACCAAAAACCCGGCATCCCAACAAATGGTACTGTAAATCGATATCATCATTTAACTCGGGGTACAAACCCAATGCCCGAGCCAACTCAACCTTACTCATTCGACGGTCCGCCCCGCCAAGCCTGAATGTCAAAAAGTCCGACTCACGAGGAGCAACTCGGGGGCGACAACTTACGGTCGAAAAGAACTCAACAGTCAACTGCTCATAAACGTCTTCGTTAATCTCAAACAATCGCTCATACGGTCTCAACTCATTACCACTATAAGTAACCCATAAGTAACCACGCAATTGTCGATAAGCATGAATATTCTCATTTCGAAGATGCGACCAATCCAAGTAGTAAGTTTGCTCACTTGGACGAGCAAGATTTATGGTAAACCTTTGTTCTAGATCCTCCATATTAGCAACTTGAGTCAACCACAATTCCGGATTGTTCGGTGGTTGCTGTGGTTGGTTACCTCTTGTTCTCTACATTCATGAAACAAGTAAGAAAACAAACACAAAACTCAAAAGTTAGTGTTAGTCATCATATTAAGCACCAAACACCTTTACAATCAATCCTTGCTTCATGTTAATTCACTTTCAAAAACAACAATGAAACAAATAACTCTTGTGAAAACTTTTCAAAAACTACACTCTCAACCAAATCACATTATCCATTAAAACAAATAACTCATAACCTTATTCATCAATCAACATAACCAAAACATAACATGATTACTTATCACTCTTTTAAATTCCAAAAATCCAATAAACTTCATCATGTTAGCAACTTTTAACAATTTCAACAACCATTAACAAAAAGCTTCATCACAATTAAAAATCATATGTTTAATCATCACTAGAATGGCATAATCATAATTGGAACAATTTAGCACAAGTCAATCAAAACAATTTGACCCGCCCATATGAACACTACCCCACACTAGCTTAAAAACACATGAACAATTCAAAAACCACCACACTTTCAAGCAAATATCCCCTTTTCAATGGTATCGAATATTTTGTTTTTCGCTAAAGCCGATTTTATTAGGCGAGGTCCGAACGGTTGGGTTTTGGTAGGTGAGGAAGAACAACAACAGGGTCAACAACAACAACAGGGTCAAGGTCAGCAAGGTCAAGGTCAAGGTAGAGGACGTGGTACTGGGTCCACGTATGAAGCAGGGAGTTCTAGTGGTAATGTTCGGGGAGTATGGACTCCCGATGAGGAAACTTTTAATGGGTTGGTGAATAGTGTTGATGGGTTGCATCTTGAGTTCCAAGATAGTCGTTCATTTTATAATGCTCAGATTGAGCATAATCAGCGTATGTATGACGAGCAGCGCCGTCATAATCAGGAGTTGATGACGTGGCACCAGGGTAACTATGGGTCGCTTAACACGAGTTTGGGTCAGGTTCGGACAGAGGTTGGTAATTTGGGCGAACGTGTTAGCAGGATAGAGTATGATGTTCAAGGGATTCGGGCCCACAATCAGTGGGAAATTCATCAGAGGCAGCTCCAACGGCAGATGCGTCGTGTGCCGGATGCGTACATTCCTACGCAAACCACCATTCCGGACTACACAGCCGTGACGCCTCCGAGACCGGATCCATCTTATGACCCGTATCAAGCGTGCCAAGATACTTATGGCGTGACTTGGGACCCGTTGAGAGATTTTTGGCCGGGAAGCAATTGATGTGTTGCACGTATTATTGTTGTATTTGTTTTAGACTATTTCCGTTTCGATTTGGTTGTACTTGATATTTTTATTTTTCGTATGATGTACTATGAGACCTTATTAGGGGCAAGGCGCTTCGGTACCGGGTGGTACCACCTTGTTCCCTTTATGTATTTGGTGTGTTTTGCTTTTTCTTAGGTGTGTTGGTGAAACGGTTTTTTCAAGTCTGGCATTAAGTTCAGCAAAACTACTTGAGTGATGATATTGGTGTGAGAATCGGGAATGGACGATGTTCTTATGCTGGCAGTCAGTTCAGCGCCATCTGTCACTGTCATTCCACGATTTGTGGTTAAGCTCGATAAGTTTTTATTTTTCTTACCCTTTTGATTTTAATCCATTTTTGATCTCAAGTAATGGGGACATTACTTGATCTCAAGTGTGGGGTGGGGGATGTAAAATCTCTCGGGTTGGTTATTAATAGAATCATCATTATTTTGATTTTGATATCTAAAAGACTTGGCGTTTCACGGGGTTTTGGTCGTAAAAAAAAAATTGAAAAATTTAGGGGAAAATAAAAAAAATGAAAAAATTAGTTAGTGAAAAAGAGAAAAAAAAATATATAGAAAAATAGTTAAAAATTCGACCAAAACCCTTGTTTAAGAGTTGGCTTGGTATTTATTTCATGATGTTTAAAGAAGCCAAAGTTGTTCCACATGTTCATTACCATTGAACATGAAATCCTACTAGTTCAAAGAACTAAATAGTAGGTCACTTGTACCAAAACGGGTGTAAACCGTGAGAGAGCGGCGATTGCATAGCGTGATTGTGACCGAATCACGTGCCAGATCAAAAACTTTTGGTTACTTGGTTTAGCATACTTCCGAAACTATATCATTTTATTATTGCATCATTTAATGATGTGATACTGTGGGAAGAGGAGCCTTGAGTTTCACCAGTGTTGTCCTTTTTAGGAGCAATAGCTACGTGCTTGTGTTTGCTTAGACAACACAACCCATAGCCAAAAGCTATGGCACCCGAAGGTTTTCGGGATTTACCGGAAGTAAAGTCTTCCGAAAGTGCTTCAAACCCGGTGTCAATTGAAATAGATTGGCACTTCCGAGTGACTCAGATCCACTCATTAAGGAAGTAAAGTCTTCCGACCGTTCTACTTGGTTCGTATACCTCTTAAGCGTGCCATTTCATTACCCATCATTTCACGATGAGGTACTGTTAGAGGAGAGTCGTGAACTTTCAAAACACGTTCATTATTTTGAATGTGAAATCCTACATGAACATTCAGTTCATACGTAGGTCACTTGTACAAAAACGGGTGTCAACCGTATGAACGGTGATTGGATCGTGTGGTCAAAGCCGGGCCATACGCTAGATCGAAAACTTTATAGGGCGGTCTTCATTGTTTCTCCTAACAAGGACAATGTATGCGCTCGACCACCTTTTATAACCATACAGGATGAATCCACTCCATCCTAAAGGGAGTCAAGTCTCCCGAACGACACACTTGCTGATTTATTTCAGAAGTTGTAGTCCAGACCAGTTGTAGGGTGACGAAAAGTCTTGAAAAGTCATTGCTAAAATCGACTGGAAATCTACCAGGCCTCAACATCAAACAGGGAAACTGGTAGTCAAAGCTTATCTCAATGAGGGAGATTTGCTAGCCAAATGGGAAGCGCACCATGATACACAAAATGTCAGTGATTGATCAGATTCCCAGTGGATAACCTCCGGAAAGGTAATATATCAGCTTTTAAGTCTGATGACCCTCAATCTTTATGGTTGACTTAACGGATTAGACGGTTACCTCATAACCATCGATGATATCTGGACGTAATGTGTATCCTCCTAAGCACATTATTTTCTACCGACATCTCGCGATGTTAGGTACTGTGGGAGGCTTGGCTTGACCAATTGCGGGGTAGCCCGTACGTTCTCTTGGCACACGTGTTCGATTGTTTTATCTTTGGTGCTCGGTTCCCACTTGATTCCCGATGCTATTGAAGACTTATATTATGACTCGAGATTCTCTACTTCATCATTATGGTACGTAATCGAGATTATTTTTGGTTTCTTTATCCGTTACATATTGTTTGCGGTTTGGGAAGTTTCAAGGGGGAATGCAAGTGGGAACCATGGTTGTTATTTACTCCAAATCGTGCCCACGCTAGTTGCTTGTTTGGTTTCTTGTTCGTTTGGTTCTACATATATTTTTGAAGACATTATTTTATTGTAGAAGATTATTATCGAGTTTCATTGCTTGAGGACAAGCAAAACTCTAGTGTGGGGATGTTTGATATCGCATATTTCGTATGCGTTTTCCTTAGCGATATCGGGTACATTTTGGTCCTTTTGGATACGATTTGGAGTTATTTTGGTTAAAGTTGTGAAAGTTTGATTTCCAAGTCCAAGGAGGTTAAATTTGAGGTTATTTGATGGTTTTGGATGTTTTTCGATGTTAACGAGTGAAAAGGTTTGATTCGATTCGAGTTTTGGTGTTAATATTGAGTTTTTCAGCTAGTTTCAGCATTTTCAGCATGGAGCGCCGCTCCAAATGGTGGCGCGCCGCGCCAATTAACTGGAAAAACAAGTCGAGCATATTCAAAAACCAAGGCTCAGATCACAGTGAAACGGCGCGCCGCGCGGGGTATCTGGCGCGCCGCGCGACTTTCAGCCCGGGTTCAGGATTTTCTCATATTTAAGCCCGAAAAATACCCTAATGTATCATTATCGTATCTTGACGAATTCCAGCCACTTTTTGACGAACTTAGGTGATTTTTGGAGATCTTCAAGGTCATTCTAAGGTACCAATCATTCCGAAAACAAGTCTTGATTCGTGTATCTTTCAGGATTCAATCTTTGATTAGTTTTATCTCTTTGTTATCAACAATGAATTTCTCTATTTCTTTGATTGTTATTTTGGTTTTAGCCATGATTGTAGGCTAAACTCTTAATGTTTGTCTAGATTGAATATTTGCAAGTGTTTGGATGTTACTTTGATGTTTTATTAATTGATGCATAATAATTATGAGTTTTGATTAAGAACCATTCTTGTGGGTGTTAATTATTGTTACTAGGTTGATTAGTGAATCTTGTTTGAACAAAGGGAACCCTGTTTCAATTTAATGATCTAATTTCCAATTGATTTGTCTTAACCGATTGGGTGCTTACTGGACCAAGGGGGTAAACCGAGTAACGTAATTGAACAAAATAGGGGTGAATTGTGTGGAGCGAACGCGTAACCAATTGAATCTTAATCTTATAATTAACTAGTTACTAAGTCACAAACGAAAGATGGTTTTTGGTGAAAGGGAACCCTAAGCCAATAAATCCTAGTTTGACGTGTTTGCTAAAAGAGAACTCTGGGTAAACCGACTCTGTAATTGCGTGCATTGATTAATAGAACTAGTGCTTAATAACAAATCATCCAACACTGCGAATAGGAGATCTAGGCGAACATTCTTCTATCCATTGAATTCCAATATCTTTATTTTCCCGTTGAGTCTGTATTTCTTTTATCTAAACTTAAAAATCCAAAAATATTATCTTTTACTTTTAAAGCTATCTTGATTTGGCTAATCGTTAAATAGCCGCAAAACAAACTATCTCGTAATTTCAATTTTCATAGTTTAACTTAGTTTACTTTTATTAGTTTCAAACTTAATTCTCACGTTAATACTGTCCTTGGAACGATACTTGGAATTACCATTTTTATACTATTACACGATCGGGTGCACTGCCCGTAAGTGTGTAGTAATCTTTAACCAGGCATATTTCCAGAGATAATTTATATACTAGATTTCACACATCAATATATATATATATATATATATATATATATAGATCGTATATGTATATATGTATATACTTTGTTTCCTTATTTAAACACAAACAAATCTTTTATCAAATCTCCTAGGGTTTAAAGATTAAACAAAAACTCTTTTAATGCAAGAATCAGTTTTCTATCACAAAACGGGAAACGACTCGTTTACCAAACTCATCATATATTCTTCAGAACTGCTTTCGATAAACTGAAATTCGTTTTGGACGATATCGCGTACACACTCACAAACACGCATTTAGAGGTTTCGTCGCCAACGACCTTAGTTATATGACCTGAAGTTAAAAACCCAATATCACTTATTTATGATTTGCTACCTTTGAAAAAGGTATATGAATATGATGCAGCTTGCTACAATTGACTCAGGCCATTTGGTAGTAGTATAATGAAAATGGTGTTTATGTTGGAACACCATTTCAGACCCATTTGACCTATTCATGATTTACTACCTTGGACAAAAGTATATGATGTACTTTGCTACAACAATTTTTATTTCTAACTTATAATACAACCAAAACAATGTTGATGTTAAATTTTGTAAAATGTATCACCCGTTATATCTCTTTTTAACGTTAGGTTATACACCTTAGGTAGTTGAGATGCAAGTCTAAATGCGTGTTTCTGCACGTGATATCGTTCAAAATGGATTTCAGCTCTTGTTTATCGAGAGCAGTGAGGAAAGAATATGTTAAGCTGATGAGCTTGGTAAGCGAACCATTCCAGTTTTTATCCTGTCAAATCAGTGTGTTAATTGAAAAACAATTCTTGCGTTAATGGAGAAGAAGACAAAAGACCCGATGCCTTCCGGATAATATTATGTCAATGATTTATCTAGATTGAAAATCTGCTAAACTGGTAGAGTTAGGCCAAAAAGGACAACAGATTTATTGGGATCGACACGGTGGCTGAAAATCAAGTGAAAGGGATGTTATCGGTTGTTTTTGGGAGAATCCCGACATGTGTAAAGGAATAGAGGAAGCTTTGTATGAGCGTAAGAGTGAACTAAAAAAAAGATATAATTATTTGATTCAATCCAGAAGACCATACCACATATATCGGAGATAGTCGACTATGAAAGAATCTAATTAGAAAAGATTATCGTATTAGGAGAATACAATGAATACATGAACTCCTCACGTATGCAGACTTATGACAGGATGATCTCCAACTCTCCAAGTTCGAGATTTTGATCAGACTTCAACAGTTGAGATTTGATAAGGGTTTGCATTCAAATCAAGAATATGATCTGGTTACCAATAAGAAGTTTTCTGGTCGGCCGCAACTATCATCGTGCATAATGAAATTGTTAACTGAGAAAAGATTTCATGATGTTAACACGAGTATAAAGAATTAGGTGATGATGTGTTCGATGATAGTTTGTGTCGGCAGCATGAAATCGTTTCTCTAAGTAATGATTTCATTATGCTCGCTGATAGTTGCGGCCGGCCCGAAAACTTCTTTTTAGTAATCAGATCGTATTCATGATAAAACAAACCCTTATCAAATCTCAGTTACCGAAGATCTGATCTAAATTTCTCAAAGTTGGAGATTATCCCGTCATAAGCTTGCATGTGTGAGTAGACCATGAATTTATAATATTCTCCCAATACGACAATCTTTCCAACGAGATGTTTGCATGGTCGACGATCTCCGATGTATGTTGTGTAACATTATGGACCGAATTAAACAATCTAATCTCCTTGTTAGTTTACGCTTACAGTTTTACAGGGCTTCCTATATTCCTTCACACACCGCCGAGCTTCTCCCAAAAAGAACCGATATCATTCCGGTCACTAGATTTTCAGCCACCGAGTCGATCACAAAAAAAATTGTCGTCTTTCTTGGTAAACTCTTTCAGTTTAGCAAATATTCAATCAGGTACATATCGACATAAAAATATTCGGAAGGCATCTGGTCTTCCGTCTCTTTTTCCATTAACGCAAGAATCGCTTCTTTATCAACAAACTGATCTGACAAGGTAAAACGGGGAACGACTCGCTTACCAATCTCATCAGCTCATCATATTCTTTCAGAACTGCTTTTGATAAACAAAAGTTGAAATCCGTTTTGGACGATATCACGTGAAAAAACACGCATTTAGAGATTTCGTCTCCAACGACCTTAGCTATATAATAATGAGAGTACGGTTAAGTAATTCACAGTACCATTCACTCGCTTCTGTTTCCCTTGTCCCAAATCAGCATCCAACCCTGGTAAATCTACAATTATAAGACCCAATAATAGATGATTTGATTGTTTTACCACCAACTGAAAACTAATGGTCAAAACTTACCATCAACACCGTAACTGCAATGCAATTAATCAGTTAATTTCATTTCTAAATTTGAAGTCACTGGCATCAAAAACCTAGCATCGACAAAATTTAGAACAAATTAAGCAATTATTTCTTCAATTTAATACACAAGAAAATATACGGTCACATAAAATGCATAACACTAAATCCTATGAGCAACAACAATATATAAACACGTACCAACTGAAATCGTTTATCACATAAATTCAAGCATATGATATGATTAAAGCTAATAAAATAACAATAATTTTAATTTTAATAATTCAATAAAATAAATAATGCTGATTAAAAAGGGCAAAAAAAAGAAGTTGACCTGAATCATAGAAAAAGTAAGAGTACAAATTAGTGATATCGCTGCAAACCTGATGCAATTAGTGAAATTAAACAATCACAACTGAAGAGAGCGGCAACATCATCTTTAATCGGTGGCAAATTTATGAAATCAGATGAACTAACCTTCGAATCAAGTTTAATCGGTGGCTTAATTGTATATTTTTGGTGTACGATTTGGCGAAAATAACCGTTAAAGATCAGGTTAGGGTTTGATAGAAATAGAAAGAATAACCAGTGAATGTTCTCGTAAGCTTTTGAGATCTACTATATTTGAGAATTGAGATCCAGCGTAAACAAGTTGATTATTTGAGATTGGGATAACCAGAAAAAAGTGACCAGCGAGTTCACCAGAAAAACAAGCATCAATATTTTTAGTAGTGACCAGAAAAAAGTTACCAAAGTGTAAAAGTCGTATAAGCGGGGAGAAGGGGGAGGTGAAGGATCTACCAGTGAAAAAAAAAATTCATGTGTACATTTTTTTAGACGAAATCATACAAATTGCATGTGAAGTAATTTGGGGAAGAAAGGAAGGGGATGAAGGGAGGAGAAAAGAGAGAGAACGAAAGAAAGAGTAAATCAGATGGATCAGAAGAAAGGAAGGGGAAAACGGCTATAAATGGATCTGAAGGAAGTAAATGAGGAAGTAAATGAAAAATAAATATGGAAGTCTTCCTTTAGGCTTTGACTTTCAAGTTATGTTAGAGGCATCAAGCATATTTTTTTTTTTGACGGCAAACAGGCATCAAGCATATATGCGGGATTTCAACTCAAAAGTTTTGTTTAAGGACGCTTAGTCATTGTTTAGGCGTGTAGTTTAATTTTTCAATGGCAGTGTAATGTTTTGCCAATTCATTTGTTATTGTACCGTACTCAAATATCTAGATCATCATTTTGTTGATCTCTTTTTAATATTTTTAATATCTAGATCTCTTTTTAATATACTGTTATTTTTCGCCAAAAAAAAAGGAGTACATCTTTAATTCATTGACTTCTAAAAAGTCAAAGATCTGGAAGCAAAAGAAGTGGTTTTGAATGGCCAGAATTGCATTAGTATTAACTTAAAGAATACTAGAAAAATTAATCTAAAGAACAAAGGTGGAAATCTCAATAAGGAGGCTTTCGGCTATTCGGATCATTTAGACACCGAAGATGATGGTCTTGATGGGTTCACTGATGATATAACGCTACAAACAAAAACAAATCCAAAACCAATACCAAAAGCGGTCGGAAAATTAGTCAATCCAAGTAAACATGACGTCGAGATAAAGAGTTATGACGAGTTCATGAGTGGGATGAGAGCGTACGGAGAACCACCAACCCCTCCTAATAAAAAGAAATAATGAGGTTTGCCTCATAGAATATGAGGGGCCTCGGCTGCAACGAAAGAGGTCAAATGGTTGGTCGAATGGTATATATTTTTCAAGTGTAGTATGTGGTTATTCAAGATACGAAAGTAAGCGAAGTAAACTTTAATATTGGTTATTGATACAAATGGATGGTGAATCGATTGACTAAGTTTCAATATTCAGAATTGAGTTTTAATCGGATGTGGTTGATGGAATATTTAAATGGGTTCTACAAGTCTTGTTGTGGTTTACGAAAAGCTTAAAACTTGGTTGTTAAAAGTAGCTATTATGGAAGGAGTAGTTGTATGATTAATAGTATATTATGTTGAAGCGTCTTCTAATCTATCTGTGAAGTTGGTTCCGATGAGCAACTTCATGCTAATGGTTTGGAATAGGTTGGCTACTTGGAGCGCAAAATCTCATACATTTTAAAGAATAGATCTTTTACAGTTGAAGAAGGTATGGAGTTGATTGGGTTGGTTTAATGATGTGATTTAGTGTTGGTAGGGCTCAATAGTCATAATGTATGGGTGATCGTCTAATTTAGTTGGCTTAATGGGTAGTTTTTGTTAGAGTCATTAATTAGTTTAAGTTAGTTTTAGATTTTGCACGTTAAAATGTTCAATGTTTTTGAGTTTGTAATGTTGTCAAGAGCTCCTCTTGTGCACTACTTTGTAATCTTATAATTGTCATCTTTTTGATGACATTCTCCTATTTATATTATTTTTGTTTTTTGCCAAAAAAAAATTGACTTCTAGTTTGTCATCTCACTTCCAAAAATGTGGTACATCTTTAAAAACAGATTGTACAAGTAAATGATGCATTCATATCACTTTGTACGTTATCCTACTTATATTTAATTTAATCTCATAGTTAAAAGTTAAATTCTGAAGTCTTAAAAATATTTTACTTCAATTAAAAGTTTTAAATATCAATCATAAGTTGTATATTTAACTCATAATTAATGTTCTAATTGATTGTATAAACTTGACTAAAAGTTTAAATTTTGTTACAAGACAAAAACCACAAAATTTAAGAAAAAGTAATTGATACATGTATTTTTTTTGTTAAATTTTCAGTCTTACCTTATACGGAGTACTTTTTACTCATTTTTTTTTGTCTTACATCTATAAAGCAGTGTTATAAAAGAATTTTATTACATCATTTTTTCATTTATGAAAGTGGACAATTAATTTAGAACATTCACAAAGAAATACTAGAGTCTAGAATTTAAACGGAGTGAGTAACATATAATGTTGTGGTTCTTTTATCCTCTTATATAAATAAAACTTCGTAATAATTAGTGAATTAGTGAAATGATGGATTACATTTAGAAACATGCTCTTTTTCTAATGTAATTTGGGCAAAAAAAAATCAATTTTGTTTAATATGAGAAACGATATTATAATAATGTGTGATTCCGCTCATACTTAAATTATCTTTTTTAGATGAAATACTTAATACTTAATGATATTATATTATATTCATCTATCTATTTTTACAATAATAACAGAGGCGTATATAGTGGTAATCGATTAATGTTTCAAATTATCTCTTTTTATAAATGAATAAAATAATGAAATTAAATTCTTTTATAACTTAAATTTAGGTTTCGTAGTGTGTGGGCATGGTAATTGTATATATCTCCATGGTCGTGTTGTAATTTTTCATTGTTAACTCGGGTTGGCTAGCTCGGATTAAAAAGACCTCCTTGGCTAATATTCGACCGACCACTCAATTATTTCTCACGCTTTCACGGCTTGGATCTTTATTTTTCACTTGGTTAAATGGGTAGTAGTGGCCAACTTTGTCACCGCATTCGCGCTACTGTCTGGCCACTCCTCCCCAGCTCGATTTCTTTCAAGTGTGGTGGTGTTTAATGGCCCCTCGTCCATGATTTCGTGAATATTGGTTTATCCATTATGATTCAACATAATGTATAATATATAGGGCTTTGTAAATTTTTCCGATATATTAATAAAGTTTTACTTGCTTTTAAAAAAAATCATTTCTATATATATATAATATATATATATATATATATATATATATATATATATATATATATATATATATATATATATATATATATATATATATATACACACACACATATATATATACATATATATATATACATATATATATATACATATATATATATATATATATATATATATATATATATATTTAAAATATTAAAGGCGTTTAGTGGATAGTATATATTTTGCTGAGCTTTCGATAATTGTAAGTAGTTGATGAATTATTATAATTATGTGATACTACTAAAGGGCTTCTGGGCTAGCGGTATTATGAGAGCTATCAACTTTGAAGTTGTGATTTCGAGGACCGTCGTGGAGAAAAAGAGTGTGTGTGTTTGATATTCTAGAAAGTTGTGCTACCATCGATTACGATTTATAGATCCGCCACTATCTTCCTTTACATGATCTAACAAAGAGAGTGAATTTTTGAACAGTATAGATTAAGTGTGTAACACCCTCATACTGGGCCTAGTGGTAATTGTCTTAATTGCCCTTGTGTGTAATTATATGTTATTTTAATAATTACGTGTTTATAATTATTTATTTATATAGTTGAGACCAGTTCGTGACAAGGGTCACAGAACAGATTTGTTTATTTAAATTGGACCTCGTTTGGACCACTTAATGAGGTGTTTCGTGTTTCAGATAACTGGTAAATACCCGTGTAAAACACGGGAGAGGTTTCCTCACTATGAAGGAAACCCTTGAACCTTAAAACCTCTGTTCTTTCCTTGTTTCCATTTTTGGAAACTCATAACACTTGCACAAACACTCTCAAATCCTCAAAACCCTAATCTTTGAATCTCGTTTTTGTGTTAAATCGATTTGGGGTATTTGTTATCAGTAATTTCGTGATCATTACAAGGTATTTTACATGTCAAATTCGTGCTTTAATCTGTGATTAATTTGGGTTTTATCAAAGTTTCATACCAAATGGGTTTTTGATCAAATCTTGATCTAAAAGTGTTGTTTATGTCAAATTGATGTTAGTAAACATTTGTATATGAGTTACATATGTTTTTTAAGTGATTTGTAGTGTCAAAATAGTGCAAAAACGAGATTTGGGGCTCAAAATGACGAAAACAACGACCTGATGCTGATGAACAGCTCCCTTACGGTTACAGGATGCATCCGTACGGTTACGGGGTATATTCGAGCGATTTTGGGTGCATCCGTACGGTTTTAGGGTGCAACCGGGCGGTTGTAGGTGCAACCGTGCGGTTGCAGGTGCTCCCGCGCGGTTGCAGTCTGGCAGCTTTTTGAAAAACTTGTTTTGGCCGTAACTTTCAAACCGTAACTCCGTTTTCGATGAATAAACTACCGTTGGAAATGTAATGAGATTTACTTTCTAATGGTGAAGTTTTGAAATACTGAATCAAACTTTAATTTGGGTCAAAATGTTGGGATAGCGTGTATGCCTCGTTCTACACGCGTGGGATAGTGGCAATTGAATGGGGAACTGTGACACCGCTGATTTTTTTTTTTTTTTTAATACGTGGCGGAAGCATAATATTAATTTAATACGATATCCACATTAACTATTGTTAATACAACCTGTGTCACGCGTCATTACAAAATACTTGTTTATACCGAGAAGACATATTTACAAAAAGATTATTGTTTTCATAAAGCAAGACAACATCAGAGTTGACTCCTGTCAAACATAACATCTTCATGCCCGGCTTCTCCCCAAAAGCATAAACTACAAAAGCTAATAACCTGCAGGGAGGAGAGGGGGGGGAATTAGCACGAAGCTAAGTGAGTACGACTAACTACAGGCCATAGCATACATAAGTGTTATACTAATCATGTCACATAGTCTAACACACAACCATCACCCAGTAGTGCAGTCTACAGAGACTCCGGCGGTTCGGCCAAACTGTGATGACCCAGAAATTTCGACTAAATTTAAACTTAATCTTTGTATGATTAACATTTCCGACACGATAAGCAAAGTCTGTAAAACTGAATCTCAAAATTTTTGAATTACTTTTATATATTTAAATACCCTTCGGTTGTTTTCGACGATTCGCGAACAATTATATGTAAATAGATACATATATACTATAACATGAAAAGGTAACAATGTATTAATTGTTTGATACCGTACATTAAACTTATTGGTTTAAATATCTATTCGAATGTATATGATAAGTTGAAATATTTATTATTAAAATTTATTTATAAATAACTTCCAATGTGTATTTAAAAACTGATTTATGTATATTAAAAAGATATATACATATATATAATAAACGATAGTAACATTCGTTTATTGATTCAATTGATATTTAGTTAAGTTAACTAAAGCGTTTAAGATGAACCAGTTAAACACTAATTTGTTACAGTGTTTTCAAATTGCCACATTACTCAAAATGCTACAGTGTTTTCGAAAATCACTATTTGCTACAGTGAAATTGACTTTGCTACAGTGAATTGCTACAGTAAAATTTGACTTTGCTACATTAACTTTGCTACAGTAAAACACTATTATAAAAATGTGTTTTAACAAATAGCGAGACGATGATTTATAGAAGTAAATGACCAAAACACTCGAAAGTTTAAGATACACTTTGAGTGATATAATTAAGGGATAATTTAAGGCTATATTTTGACAAAGGTACGTGTCACGAAATGTAAAATGCAAGTTTTCTAAGCGTACGAAAATGCGTTCGAGAAACCGGAACCGGGACATAAGTCGAGTGATGACGTACGACTTATCGGAACAAAAATTACAAGTCTACTATGCACAAGAATAAAATATAATATATAAATAATTATATTAATTATTTATATATTTATATTTATTTTATATTATGTCGACAAGCTAGGAGCCAAAACAATGTGAGCTGTCCCTGGTCCTCATGCGAGTCGCATGGCCAGAAGGCCATTTCCATGCGAGTCGCATGACTCCAGATTTCAGGCCACATCTATAAATTTCAGTGTTTTCGCTCGATTTAAATCACACACATACACAAATATATATATACTCCGATATTATTTATTATTTTTTATTATTATTATTATTATTATTATTATTATTATTATTATTATTATTATTATTATTATTATTATTATTAATAAGATTATTATTAATCTTATTATTTTTTTATTATTATTAGTGTTATTATTTTTGCGATACAAAAATAATAATGTACAAAAAATATTACGACGGAGTGCTGTCCAAGTAATTTTCAAAACGAGTTTCCGAGCGAGCTAGAGCTAAGGAAAATATGGGTTATTGCCAAGGAAATTATGGGTAATGTTCGGGGGTATTTTTGTGAATCAAACCTCGTGTTTATCATCTCCGATGCGTCTACGTGCTTTCCTGCAATATTGTATATCAATATTAAACTGTGAGTTTCATATGATCCATTTTACCCTTTACATTTTTGGGCTGAGAATACATGCAAATGCTTTATTAACTGATTTACAATATTTATATGCGTGAGTTTCATAAGATCCCTTTTACTCTCTACATTTTTGGGCTGAGAATACATGCAAATGCTTTACTAACCGATATACAATATTTATATGCGTGAGTTTCATTTGCTCCCTTTTTAATTGCTTTTGCAATCTATATTTTTGGGCTGAGAATACATGCAATTTATTTTAAACGCAATGGATACAAGTACATACTAAATTCTACACTGAGTTTGAACCGAAAATCCCTTAGCTTTGGTAACTAGTAACTGCCGGTTATAAGAACTGGTGGGCGCGAGTAGTAGTATATGGATCCATAGGGCTTGATATCCCCGTCCGAGCTAGAGCACTAGCCTTTTAACGGACGTATGCTATTTGAGAAGCGTACACGTTGGTTTGCGTGTATTATTAAGATGATTATACAAAGGGTATAAATTATATATACGTTAAGTTTAGTTACCAGGGTGCTCAATTTCGTAGAATATTTTGATAAACGTTTCGGATGAAACAACTGAAATCTTGTGATCCACCTTTTATTTAAAACATAATGATAAACGTTTTGAATAAAACAACTGAACTTTTGTAATCCACATTGATATACGGATTATGTGTAATATTAAAACTATGAACTCACCAACCTTTGTGTTGACACTTGAAGCATGTTTATTCTCAGGTTTCTAGAAGTCTTCCGCTGTTTGCTCATACGTGATACAAGTTATGTACTTGGAGTCATACATGCTATATACAAGAAACTTGCATTCATCAAACCATTACCATGTATCTTATTTTGACTGTATTGTCAACAGATGTATTATTGTAAACCATTTAAATGGTGATTGTCTATACGTAGGAATCATCAGATGTAAAAAAACCTGGAATTTATATATTCATTTATGAAATACCTTTTCAAACGAATGCAATGTTACAAAACGTATCACATAGAGGTCAAATACCTCGCAATGAAATCAATGAATGACGTGTTCGTCCATATGGATTTGGAGCGATCGTCACACAAACCATTAACCACCAGCTGATCGGACTGGGGCTTACCAGAAGTTCCTCCACCACCGTATGTATATACATAATCCACACGCGACGGACGCGTCATTCACATATATATACACCGCGGCTGTCTAGGCCACCACATGAGGAACCCAACCCGCAGGTTGATCTCTCCTACCGAGGCCACCACACAATAGGGACGCACTGGGCTCCAGCAGACAAGCATCAACCAACATGCAGTCATCACAATGTACCAACTATCCACAACAATAAGTATATCTAACAAGCATGGCAGTCATAATATAACATGCTACTATATACTATATACTCCAGTTAGTCCCACTCACCAAATACCAGCAAACGAGAAGGTGTTCAGCTATCTAATCACTGAACCTTCTCTTTCTCCTTTTCTCCTGAGAAATACATATACACGAGTTAGTTTATGTCCATAAACAACAAATAACACAATACAGAAAATTTTGTCAGAAAACTGTCCGCTAAAAATTTTCTCCTTAACACTTATGCACTTTCAAAATTTACATCAAAATCATCAAAATACAAACGGGCAGCATAACGGCTAAAACTCAACACTTTGGTAAAATATTCTGCCCTGGACACTCAGTCGGTCGACTGACTCTTACAGTCGGTCGACTGTCGACACAGTCGGTCGACTGACATTCCCAGTCGGCCGATTCATTTGGTATATCCACAATCGGCCGAAAGTCAATACTCAGTCGGTCGGTTGTCTATCAATCGGTCGGTTCACTACGTCGGTCGGTCGACTGTCGACTGACAGTCGGCCGACTGTGTTCATCTTCTTCAGAAACTGAACATAGGCTACGGACTTCACGCTAAATTCACCAAAACTCGATCTAGAGCTCGTTTTCGACATCAAAACTTACCACAACTCAATTACTACATGTTATAGACTATAACCCACAACAATTTGACCATAACAACACTTAAATCACTTGTTTTGACACAAATTCAAGCTTTTGAACAAATACACTTAAAAACACCATTTTAACACCAAATTGATCATGAAAGCTCATGATTCATACCTTAAAAGAATCAGTAGAGTGTAAAGAACGTGATTCCAAGACCAATTTGAGCTCAAGATCAACAATGGGGAATTAGGGTTTTGGTAGTTGGAGAAGATGAAGAACGGGGTGGTTTGGGAAAATTCTGGAAAATGCAAGAAAGGGATAGACACAAGTCTATTATTTGGGATTAAATCCCATACTGTGTGACACACGGGTATTTATCAGTTATCTGATATCTTTCGTACATCATTTGGTAACCCAAACGAAGTCCAAATTAAATAAACAAACCTGTTCTGTGACCCTTGTCACAAACTGGTCCTAACCACATTATTATTTAATAATAAATATTAAATAAAAATAAAAACACATAGTAACACAATACTAACTTAAGGGCACATTAGTAATCTTACATCTAGGCCCGAATGAGGATGTTACAGGAACCATATAAACTTGTCATATATGGATATATTAGGCTATATGATGTTGTTTAGAATATGAATTGATGATATTATTGATTAGATATGTGCTAACTTGGGATATGATATTCTCAGGTAATAAGGGAACGGAGAAGGCTCAGTAACATTAGACCACTAAGTTCTTGCTGGTAATCGGTGAATGGGAATATCCCTATGGATATTGGTATTCAGTAACAAGTGTAGTTACTACCCGTTGTTATGCTATTAAAGATTATGATAATCTATATATGCATGCTGATTACTGTTGTAATTATAAGTAGTAGGTGATACTGTTGTTATCAGGTTGCCCGATTAGATTGCATCTATAGCATGTCTGATTAGGGTGCCCTGTAGTTATTAGTGATGTTACCTACCATGAGATTGTAGGTGGTTTATGTGCACATGTGTGACGACCCGAAAATTTCCGACCAAATTTAAACTTTAATCTTTATATTATTCTGACACGATAAGCAAAGTTTGTTAAGTTAAATCTCAAGAATTTTAAACTGTGTTCATACATTCATTATAACCTCGACCAAATTCCGACGAGTCACGAACCGTTATATATAAATAGATATGTATATGTATATATATATTATAACTTGAGAATATTAATAAAGTATTAAACGTATAATACTTTACACGAACGTATTTGTTTCAATATGATTTTCGACGAAATTAAAAAGAAATATATTAAATGATTGAATTATCAGAAACATTGAATTATGATTACAAGTCTCTGTTGAGAGGTCCACTATGATTTGAGAAAATCTATTCCTCTTAACGATATTCAGAATAATTTGTAAAGCTATTTATAAATAAAAATAAAAAGTGTCATTTACGAAAGTTAGACAAAAGTTAGTGGAGAATTGGTTTCCATAATATTCTATTAATCTATTTTCAAACGTACAAAGACGTTTTCAGTTTAAAAAGAACTTTATTATTAAAACGTATATAACTTTTATAAATATCTAGAATCACTTTTGACAACTCATTACTTAACCAGTATAATAAATATAACGATATTTATATTTTATTTCATTAAATATATATAACAATTTAAATTAATATTATATATATTTATACGCGTATTATACATACATAGTTTTTATACTTTTACTATACTTTATATTTACCTTTACTTTACTTTTACTTTACGTTAACTTTAATAATTCACTTTAATAATTCATACTTTAATAATTCATACTTTAATAATTCACTTTAATAATTCATACTTTAATAATTCATTTTAATAATTCATACTTTAATAATTCACTTTAATAATTCAAAAATCTATTATAAATAGAATTCAATAGGTTTCATTATTTCATAGAAACGTGAAAATATATTTCTCTAAACTCTCTCAATCGATTTATATATATATATATATATATATATATATATATATATATATATATATATATATATATTTGCTCTGTATTATTTCAAGATATTATTAGTATACATATAATATTACGACGGAGTGCTGTCCGAGTGATTTCAAAATAGTTTTTTTGAATGAGTCGAAGCTAAGGAAATTATGGGTTATAGCTATGGAGGTGATGGGTATGGTTCATGAGTATGCTCGTGAGGTCAATATAGTGTTTATCATCTCCGTTGCGTCTACGTACTTTCCTGCAATATTGAATCTCAATATTGATACGTTCGTGAATCCGAGGCCAACCTTGCACTTGTTAAATGACGTTATATGTATTTTTACTACGAAATACAGTATTGTGAGTTTCATTTGCTCCTTTTTATATATATTTTTGGGACTGAGAATACATGCGCTGTTTTTATAGATGTTTTACGAAATAGGCACAAGTACTAAAACTAATTCTACGTGGGTTTAAACCAGAAATATACCCTTAGCTTGGTAACATTAAACTACTTGTCTATGTACGGTAGGCGCGAATCCTAAAGATAGATCTATTGGGCCTGACAAACCCCATCCTGACTATGGGATGCTTTAGTACTTCGAGGTTATTTTAAACACACCTAATCTGGTGTACTTCAGAGGGTAAAACATGAACGTTAAGGCTTGTTACCGGGTGCCTACAACTTATAGAATACTTTTATACACTTGCGAGTGTACATATATTTATAAACGAAAATCTTGTGGTCTATTAATATATTGAAATGATTGTTATGATAAACCTATGAACTCACCAACCTTTTGGTTGACACTTTAAAGCATGTTTATTCTCAGGTATTAAAGAAATCTTCCGCTGTGCATTAGCTCATTTTAAGGATATTACTTGGAGTCATTCATGGCATATTTTGAAAGACGTTGCATTCGAGTCATTGAGTTCATCAAGATTATTATTAAGCCAATTATAGTTGGATGTATTATGAAATGGTGTGCATGCCGTCAACTTTCGTTGTAAAGAAAGTTTGTCTTTTAAAAACGAATGCAATGTTTGTAAAATGTATCATATAGAGGTCAAATACCTCGCGATGTAATCAACTATTGTGAATCATTTATAATGTATATGAACGGGTCCTTTCAACATGGGAGAACTGTCCGTGTATAGAAGGGACAGAAGAGGTCAACCGTGTATAGAAGGGTTGGGCTCATTGGTTATTGTAATGGCAGTATATTGCAATCGATGTATGTAAATGTCAGGAGAGGTATACTGTGTGACAATAACAAGGGCTATCGGTACAGCTCTAGCTTGATCAGCTAGTAGTTGTAGACCTGGCAGGGTCAACGATCCTCTTGTATTTATAGCCGTTAGTGCTATGTATAGCCATTAGTGCTATGAGAGTGAATAGCTGTGTAGGGCTATTGATACTTAGTGAATAGTTGTGTAGAGCTATTGATACCTTTATTGTATAGCTATGTGAGGCTATGTTAGTGTAGTGCCTTAGTGCCTTTAGTGAATAGCTTGTTGATGCTATTGCTGCTATGATTGTTGGGCTAGCTCTGTATGATACAGATGTGTAATGCTTTATTATATGATAGCTATGTAACACTATGTCCACATGACCATGACCAGATGCATGATCCCAAAAAGCTAGGCTTGGTGTTGGGATATCTCATTCACTTAGTGTTGTGCTAATCCCCCACATTTTCTCCCTGCAGGTAATATTGTTTTACATACTAGGGACGGGAGAAGATAGCCGTGCTTGGATTATGTTTGACACATTGAAGAACTCTGATATTTAATATAACTATGTATAACTGTTTTGAAAAGTAACACCAGTTGTATTGTAATATGTAAATGTTATATGCTTTAAATACTTCCGCTGTGATTTAAAAAAGGTTACGGTGTTACAAAGTGAGAGGTCACCCATACAAGCTCGTAGACTTGGGCTCTTATTGGTAGGTGCAAAAAGAGCCCTCATAAGGCTCGTGGTATGCAATGATGCCTGTTTGAATTTTTACAAGAGCTTGAGTTGTGGCAAGTCATACCAAAAAGTTGACTAGGACCAAAAAATTGGGAATACGGCCCTCGACCCTTGATATGCCAGTTTATCAGTTGTGACAGTCAAATGAGCAACTTTATTCATTTTCTAACTTTTTCTCTCATGGCAGATCAATTTCCGTTACAATCATATTAGATTTTATGTTGTACAAGCGTTTGTGTTTAATCTTTTGCGTAAATGTGAAATATAATATAAATAAATAGTTATTACACTTTATAAGAATCAGTTACATTGTTATTGAATAATTGATAGCTTTTATAGCTTATAGCAATGTAAATGCAAGGGATAGGGAAAAGATAACCTTGAAATATCTCTTGGGTTATTCACTTATTCCTAAAATATGAAAATAATAATAATAAGATACATTTCTTAAATCATTCCGGTATTATCCCTTTTTATTCTTTTCGTCCCTCCCATTATTATTTGTATTTCATCTTCACTTTGAAATTCAATCAATGATTTCATTATCTTCAAAAGAATTAAAATACTATATAGAACAACCAATCATCGTTCGAGGCTCGATTCAAATGAATATCCATTATGTGTGGAAAACCTTCGATTGTTTAAATCAGGGGTGTAACTAGAAAGGGGTGTAACTAGAAGGGGGCAGGGTGGGGCACTTGTCCCTGCTGGATTTTATTTTTTATTTTTTGCCCAAATTTTTTTTTTTTTTAATTTTACTTCAAGCTCATGATCCAATAAATTAAATATCTGGGCTCATGATCCAATAGATTAAATAATACTCCTTATGATTGTATCGTGATTTCACAATAGACCAGGCTTCAAAAAATCAAGATAGATGTTGGTACTGTACGTATTGCTCATCACCCCTGATCGTGCAATTGCTTATAGAGCTCAATCGCTCATCTTCATCGTCATTTGCTTGAAACCATGAGAAGATTGAATTAATAGGTTTATCTTATACGACCCGGAGATACACGATGGAATTCTCACTATAAAAACTTGTGCGTTTGGTTATTATGTTTCCATCCATTATTAAGGTCCTTGAATTTGTTAAAGAAGAAAGAAGTAACGGTTCTAGTCAAAATCAAGTGCGTGTTCTTTTGAAGTATTTAAAGCCATTTGATTTTAATTTGTTTTAAATTTGCATCTAATGTTGCGCATTTTAGAGTTGACAAATGTATTATCGCAAGCTCTTCAAAGAAAAGATCAAGACATTTTAGAAGCGGTTCAGTTAGTGGATCCAACCAAAGAAAAATTGCAAGAGTTAAGAACAAATGAATTTGAACTTGTCTTAAAAACAAGTGTCGTCTTTTTGTGAGGAACATGGTATTCGAATATTTAAAATGAATGAAGATTGTATTAATTCAAGGAAACAAATGGAGAAAATCACTAATCAATATTATGAGGTAGAGTGTTTTAAAACCGGTTTGGATATGCAAATTCAAGAGTTTGGTGATCGTTTTAATAAAACTAGTACCAAGTTACTTTTTTGTACGGTGGTGTTGAATCCACATGATTCATTCTCGATGTTAGATTCTTCAAGATTAAAAAGGTCGTGTGAGTTATATCCGATAGATTTTAATAGCACGGAGATGATTGAACTTGAGAATCAACTTGTTATATACCATCATAGTGTCAAAAAGATAAATAAAAAAAATTAATGACTTTAATGGTATTGACGACCTTGTTAGACTAATGGTGGAAAACAAGGAAACATCTATCTTATCCGTTGCTTTATCGGTTATTAAAGTTATCATTGGTGTTACCCGTTGCGACCAGAACAGTTGAGCAACGTTTTTCGGCAATGAAAATTGTAAAGGCGAACCTACGCAATCGTATTGGGGAGGAGTTTTTCAATGCTTGTGTAATTTGTGAAGTATAAAGAGAAGCTCCAGCCGAAGTTAAAGATGAAGATGTAATGCAGTGTTTTCGATATATGTGTTTACGTTGAGGAAACGTGTAGTTTTTGGTACATTTCATGCCATTATTGGTTACATTTGGTGAAGTTCTTTTTTGTAGCTTTTGTCGAATTTTTTTTCCCGAGTGTGACTCAGATTCCGGGTTCCGCCACTGGTTCAAACATTGTGGACAAACATCGAACCGTGATCGAAGGCTTTATAGTTGCTCTCGAAATGTAAGTTCTCAAAATCCTGTGATCGATTTATTTTTTCAAGATCAGTCTATTAGTCAACCTTTATTGATCAAGAATTAAATAATTGTGGTTTTACTGGATGGGTGAATCCACTCATGTGTAATTGATGTTTAAAAACTTAAAACCTTCGACCAAGAAGATTTAAGCAATTTTGTCTAATAATAATTATAATTATGATTATTATTATTATTAGGGTGGTGATATATCCACCATTTTGCTACATCCATCATAAATTATGTATTAACATGTTCTACCATACAATTTGTTAAAGTATAATTATAACGGATGTAGTAAAAATTATTATTGTATCTTGTTATTATTGTTATGTGACAATGACTAGTGTTGTAGCCCTCGCGTTGCGTCGGGATAGTTAGCCATTAAAGGAAATGATTTTCGAGCTACTATATTTAGTTTACAAAACATTCAGGGATGCAAAAGATGAAAGGTAGTCAAAAACGTTCAGAGTTGCGGGTTTGCTATTCCTTCTTCTCTTTTGGTTCATCGTTGGTTGTACCTGTAGATGTTTTGCGTGATTTAGGTGATAATATTGTTTTTATTAAGGTAACATTGTTGATATACCGACCTTTGTCTTGGAACAGTGCTCTTTTGATGTTGGATGATGTGGTTTGTTTCCTGATTGTTGGGTTTGTTGGTTCCTCTGATATGGTGTGTTTATGAGTCATCTTTGGTGGATCTGCAAATGTCATTTTTTTTAAAAATGTTAGTAACTGAATGGTAGGGTGGTTAAATAAATGTTGTTTTGAAATTCTACCGATTTTATTAAATAATATGTTAGAACAATAGATGAAATATCCCTCGCGTTGCGTCGGGGGCACGTTTATTAAATTCGATTGTCAAAAGAAAGGGAAAGAATTGAGCAAAATAAAAGACGCACGTTGTGGCGATTCCATCGCTACTTTTCATTCGATAGATTGTAAACTGTTATAGTAGAGACATTACATACATATACTTGGTGTGTCTTCTTATGGTCGACAAAATGGTCGATATTACAAAATGTTGCAGTGTGCTTAGCTGCAGCAATATACAATTGTGGTAGTGGTATTACATATATGGTAGTGTCTACAACTAACAAAAGATTGGTAGTGCATTTGACTGTTGCAGTAGTTCAAAAGGTTTCTGGATCCTAAGAAAGCTTATTGTTGTCTCAACTTTGATAATCAACCAACATATGAGCAAAATAGGAGATCAAGTTCTAAAGAGAGATTGAATTAGCAAAGTTAGAAAACAATGTAGACTTTTGATACCCAATTAACTAAAAAAAGGAGAAAAATATACCTATTAATCTTCATTTGGTTGAATCTATGTTGCCCGTATGCTTAGTTTCAAATGCCCGCTGCCCTCTGTTGTTCTTCGTTCAGCAACAGCAACAGCTGTAAGAGAATCAACACGGGCATATTTACGAAATATATCTTCCACCATGGTCAATACTAATGTATGACCTGCGTCCGCATCTTCTGATTATTTCTGCAACTCACCAGGGTATATAAAGCCAAATGATTTCAAAACTAATAAACATTACACAGAAAACAAAATATTATACGTGGAAGGCTGAGCTAAACTTTGCCGCCTAAAGTTACGGGCTACCCTATTCCTTATGTAAACTGTCATTTTACCTTCACCTTAGTAAGAGTGAGTTCCAAAAAGTTCGTGCAACACTAACTACATCCATAATGTTATACAACCACACCTATAGCCATAGTAAAAAAAAGACATTCAGAACCAAGACAATCACATACTGCAAGACTTAATCCACTCTTGCCGGAAAGAGTATGATGACACAGGAAGCATATCCAAACAATCATATATTGTGAAAACAAAGGACTAAGTAAATAAACTAAAAGCAAAATCTTACCTTACAAAACGTGAATGCGAAAATATCAAGCAGGCCTGCAGCAAATAACATATAGATTTAGCTAACCAACATAAAAATCCAATCAAATACGAAGATAAAAAAAAACACTACAAAAGCCAAGAACAACACAACGTTAAAACAAAATTAAAGCATCACATTTAGTACATCTGAATGGCAAAACATAAATCGATTACGGAACATCGACGAAAACTACCACAAAAAAAATCAGGAACAGGCTAACTAAAAAAGAAAACTTACCCTACAACATATAAGCTGAAACGCAAACCCTTTTCACTAATAAGTTCTGCATAAAAGTAAACGTTTTATTAATAAGTTGACTATCTCCTCTACCTTGTTATAGTTGATAAAAAGTTTTTGGCTTTTTTAAAAAAAAAAAGAAGAAAAAATAAAAATAAAAAACCCTAATAAGTTAACTTTTTACTAATAAGTTCTGAATTATAAATATAGCAATATAAATCAATGTGACCTCATAGCTCAAGTAAAAAAACTAACATAAAAGTTGAAACGCAGAACCAATTATCCCTTTATATCTATATACTACAATTCTACAAATATGATTTCAATAGAAACATGAATCAATATCACCATACACCATTAACTAATCATTTAACGCACTAATGGATTTCTAAAACACCGTACACTAATCAGTAGCATCAGCAAAATGTATGCATATAGATAATCTATTTCAAAACTGAACAAATTATTGTAAAGAAATGTCGCTTAACATTTATCAAATCATGTAGATGATGAGCTATTTGTTGAGGAAAAAATATAATCTCCATCTACTCTGAAGCGTATGACATTCCAACTTCTGAGATTTGTAGGCATAAAAAAATTGTAGTATCACACATTTAAGAAAAAACTAAAGAGCTATTGCCTATTAGACTAAAAAACGACCCAGACATTATACACATAATCAGTTAACCATAACCTCAGCTAAAAACATACAGTAATATAATATAATTAATTATAACGATTGATGATAATACCTATATTTACAACTGATTTGACTGTCTTATTTGTAAAAGAAATATGAGGATGGACGATGAATGTTCCACGGTGAATACCTTTTCGAACATCATCAGCGCACTTGTTATCCTACAAATTTAAAAACATTATAAACAAAATGAAAATAAAGCACAACAGAAAACAATTAAAATAAATGTACAACTCCCAACCAAAAATTTAATCATCATCATCATCATACCTCTGTATCACCACCCACCACTTCATTGTAGGAATATGGATTTTAACTGACCGATATAATCTTCGGTCGTCTTCTCCAGTAACAAATTCAGTCGTTTGTGTGGATTGGGGTTTTGACATATCAGGTAACAAATCTTTTCATTTTGCCTCTAAAATCGACTCATGTATCCTGGAGTTGTGGCGTTTTAAATAAGTCGAACCCTAAAACTTGGAGAAATTTAGGGAAAAAGGAATAAATCGGAAATCATAGTTGTTTAAACAAATCTCTTTGAATCGAATTGGGAGCAACAATATCGAACGAACATCATCATCATCACCAGTGGCGGATGTAGAAAATTTTTTCACCGGGGTAAAAAAAAAAAAAAAACGTAAGGATTTTTTTTATTTTGACAAAATATAGAGGTTTTGGGGGAAAAAATATATAGTTTTTTGAGCAGGCTTTTGAGCAAAATAAGAAGGTTTTAGGCAAAAATATGAAGGTTTTGGGGCAAAATATGAAGGGTTTGGGCAAAAAAAATTCCACCTGGTCCAAAATCAACAAACCGAAAAAATTTACACTAAAATTTTGAAATCGTCGGGGGCGGCTGACCCCACTTGACCCCCTCCCTCCGCCCCTGATCATCACCCATGGAAGAGGTTTGGGTGAATGATCTTACGAAAGCAACTAACGGCACCCAATTTTTATTTGATAATGAATCTAATAATTTGGTTTGCTTTGCTGCTCCCAATTGTTTGGTTGTTGGTGTGAAGAGATGACGATGGAGGCGGGGTTTGAATTGGGTTTTTCTAGGAAGAAGGAGAAGCAAAAATCATCAACGGAGAAGGAAGAGTGGAGCATTTGTAGAAGTGTCTCTGGATGTACGTGGTGGATATATGTGAGGGGTTAGTTGGGTGTATTTTTTTGGTTGGTACAATTGAGTGAAAAGACAATATGATTGAAACTGTTTGTAAGTTTTTGTGGAATAGGTAATATAGTAATATAGTAATAATAGTAATAGTAATAGTTGTTATAATTCTGTAAGCTTATAACTACCTTTAGTGGTTTGATTCTTGATGTTATAATTCAGTAGGCTTATAACTACCTTTAGTGATTTGATTCTTGATTAAGAATACTAATAATGAAGTGTAAGAACAAAGATGATAATGGAGAGAAAGAAAGAAACACTTTGTAAGTGTGAGAAATGGTGCAAGTTTAATGCTTGCATTCATGGCTATTTATAGCAAAAATATCACAAGTTTAGGTAATACAATAATATTACTTTTGTGTATCAATAATTGACTATCCATATATATATATATATATATATATATATATATATATATATATATATATATATATATATTATAACACTCCCCATTGGATAGCAATTTTGTTTGTTGAAGATCAACTGTAAGTTACTGCCTCGTTAAAAACCTTGCTAAAAAAAACCCAGTGGGAAAAACTTTAGCTAAGGGAAAAAGAGTGCAGCATGGAGTTGACTCCCCCTCAAGTAGACATCGCTTCGGTTGTTACATCTTTTGAACATGTCTCATGCCAATGTTATGAACGTGTGTTCTGAAAATAGCAGTTGGAAGTGCTTTCGTGAAAAGATCAGCAGAGTTTTTGCTGGATTGAACATATCTCATTTCAATCTCGTTGTCCTTAATGAGATTTTGAGTGTATGAGAAGAATCTAGGAGGTGTGTGTTTGGTTCGGTCACTTTTGATATACCCTTCTTTCATCTGTGCTATGCAAGCTGCATTATCTTCATAGATAATTGTTGGACTTTTATCGCGTTCTAGTCCACAAGAATCAGTAATGATTTGTGTCATTGATCTCAACCAAAAACATTCCCGAGTAGCTTCATGTAATGCAATCACTTCGGCATGATTTGATGATGTAGCAACAAGTGTTTGTTTTTGAGAACGTCATGATATTGCAGTACCTCCATTTAGGAATACGTATCCAGTTTGAGATTTAGCTTTATGTGGATCAGATAAATAACCTGCATCAGCATAACTAACCAAATCTTGTTTTGATTCGTTAGAATAAAATAATCCTAAATCAGTAGTTCCTCGAAGGTATCGAAATATGTGTTTGATCTCATTCCAGTGTCTTTTGGTAGGAGCAGAGCTGAACCTTGCCAACAAATTAACTGCAAAAGAAATGTCAGGTCTTGTACAATTTGTAAGATACATAAGAGCTCCAATTGCACTAAGATATGGTACTTCTGGTCCAAGAATATCTTCATGAGCTTCACATGGACGAAATGAATCAGTTTCAACATTGAGTGATCTAACAACCATAGGAGTACTTAATGGTTTTGCCTTGTCCATATTGAAACGTTTCAAAATCTTTTCAGTATATGTTGTTTGATGTACAAGTAAACCATTAAGCATATGCTCAATTTGTAAACCAAGGCAATACTTGGTTTTTCCGAGATCTTTCATTTCAAATTCTTTCTTTAGAAGTTGAATGGCTTCATAGATCTCTTTATTTGTACCTATGATGTTAAGATCATCAACATAAACAGCTATGATCACATATCCGGATGTTGTTTTCTTAATGAAAACACAAGGGCAAGTAAGGTTATTTGTATACCCTTTGCTTATCAAGTAATCACTTAATCGGTTATACCACATACGTCCCGATTGTTTTAACCCATATAAAGAACTTTGTAATTTAATCGAATACATTTCTTTGGGTTTTGCATTTGATGCTTCTGGTACCTTAAATCCTTCAGGTATCTTCATATATATATCACTATCAAGTGATCCATATAGGTAAGCAGTCACAACATCCATGAGATGCATTTCTAAATTTTTAGAAACTGCCAGGCTGATTAAGTACCTAAAAGTAATTGCATCCATAACAGGGGAATAAGGTTTCTTCATAATCAATTCCCGGTCTTTGAGAAAAACCTTGAGCTACAAGTCTAGCTTTATACCTTGTAACTTCATTTTTCTCATTTCTTTTTCGGACAAAAATCCATCTATATCCTATAGGTTTCACATTTTTAGGAGTGAGAATGATGGATCCGAAAACTTTTCTTTTATTGAGTGATTCTAATTCAGCTCGTATTGCTTCTTTCCATTGAGCCCAATCATGTCTATTTTGACATTCAACCATAGATGTTGGTTCTGGATCATCATCATTATTCATGATGTCATATGCAACATTAAATGAAAATTTCTCATCAAGATTTTTCATTTCATTTCGGTTCCATAATATTTTTGAATATGCATAATTGATTGCAATTTCTGTATTGACATCATCAATCTCCTCTGCAGTAGGAGTACTGATTTGTGGTTCTTCTTGAACACTTTCTTTTACTTCATTATCAGCTGATTTTCTTTTTCGAGGATTTTTATCCTTTGAACCAATTGGTCTTCCACGTTTCTGACGTGGCAAAGATTCATGAGTGACGTTATTGCCAGCTTTTGGAATTTCAATTCGAGCTGGAGTATTTACTGCTGGTATATATGATTTTGTCACCGTTTTTGTATCTGTAAATGCATCAGGCAATTGATTTGCAAGTTCTTGTATATGCATTATCTTTTGAACTTCTGTCTCGCATTCTTTTGTGCGAGGATCAAGATACTTTAATTGAGGTTCACACCATGAAACATCATTTTCTTTATTTTTCATTTCTCCCCCTAATCTAGGGAACAATGTTTCATTAAAATGACAATCAGCAAAACGTGCTGTAAAAACGTCACCTGTCATTGGTTCAATATACCTTAATATTGAAGATGTTTCATATCCAACATATATTCCCAACCTCCTTTGAGGACCCATTTTTGTACGTTGTGGTGTCGCAATTGGAACATACACTGCACAACCAAATGTTCTAAGATGGGAAATATTTGGCTCTTGACCAAAAGCAAGTTGTAGGGGGGAATATTTATGACTTGCACTTGGTCTGATGCGAATCAATGCAGCAGCATGTAAAATTGCATGACCCCATATAGATACAGGGAGTGTTGTTCTCATTATCAATGGTCTAGCGATTAACTGTAAACGTTTAATCAATGACTCGACTAAACCATTTTGTGTATGCACATGAGCAACAGAATGTTCAACAACAATTCCTATAGACATGCAATAGTCATTAAATGCTTGAGATGTAAATTCACCAGCATTATCAAGTCTCACCCTTTTAATGGTGTAATCAGGAAAATGAGCTCTCAATTTAATAATTTGGGCAAGAAATTTTGCAAATGCCACATTACGGCTTGATAACAGACAAACATGAGACCATCTGCTAGATGCGTCTATTAGAACCATGAAATATCTAAATGGTCCACATGGTGGATGAATTGGTCCACATATATCACCTTGAATTCTTTCAAGAAACATTGGTGATTCTTTCTCAACCTTAAGTGGTGAGGGTCTCGTTATCAATTTTCCAAGAGAGCAAGATGTACATGGAACCATTGTATCATGATGGATTTTTCTATCCTTTAGTGGATGTCCATGAGTACATTCAATAATCCTTTTCATCATTGTTGATCCTGGATGGCCTAATCTGTTATGCCATAAACTGAATACACCAGGATCAATATATTTTTCGTTAACTACCATATGTATTTCTGGTACATTTATATGTGTATAATGTAATCCAGAACTAAGTCTTGACAGTTTTTTAACTACATGACTCTTGTCAGTGATACTTAAATATTTCTCATTTTCTGTTGTCACTGACTGATAATCATACCAGTTAAGGTATATGTCGGAGAAACTCAATAAATTTCTGCTTGACTTGGGAGAAAATAAGGCATCATTTATTAAAAATTTTGTACCATTTGGTAGTATGAAATTTGCCTTTCCTATCCCTTTTATCAAGTTAGCAGGTCCTGATATTGTATGTATAGTTCCTTTCGTTGGTTTTAGATCAATAAAATATTTCTCGGATTTAAGTATAGTGTGTGTAGTTCCACTGTCTGCTATACAGAGATCTCCACCACTTGATTGATGTTGTATTTCAGCAAAATTCATATTGAACTTCATATATAAGAAATAAATAGTGAGTACATTAATATTACACAATATTTTACACGCAAATAGATAGTACTGAAACATTTAGCGAACATAATGACAAAGACAGACAATATTAAATCGTTTATTTTTCGAAAGACACACAACTTAAACATTCAAGAAATCTTCATATAAATCAGATGGTTTCTCAGTGACTGTTGGATCGAAGTTATCCATAAAGTTTACTTCCTTTTCTTTATCTTTCAGCGAATCCTGATACATCTTAACAAGATGTTTAGATGTTCGGCAAGTATTAGCCCAGTGGCCCATTCTACCACATCTGTAGCAAGATTCTTCAGAATTTTTAGAAGAATTTTCTTCAACATCTTGTTTAGTGGGCTTGTTTTGTGGTTGATATTTATATTTTCGTGGATTATTATTTCTTTGACCACCACGGCCACGACCACGACCACGTCCTCGCCCATTACCATTACCATAAGGATGGTTTCTACAATAGTTATGACTTTTGGCATGATGATGGTGATGGTTATTATAACCACGACCTTGCCCGCGTCCTTGTCCCTGTTTATAATTATTTGCAGTATTTGCTTCAGGGATTGCAAGTGTACCAGTAGGACGGGATTGCTGATTTTTCATTAATAGCTCATCATTTTGCTCTGCAACTAAGAGATATGAATTAAGTTCAGGATATGTTTTGAACTTTAGCATTCTTAAATTTCTTTGCACTGTGATGTTTGCAGCATTCATTGTGGAGAAAGTTTTCTCCATCATGTCTGCATCACTTATTTCATGTCCACAGAATTTAAGTTGTGAACATGTATTATACAGAGCTGAGCTATATTCATTTACTTTCTTAAATTCTTGGAACCTTAATGTTCTCCATTGTTCCATAGCAGCTGGAAGTAAAATTTCTCTTTGATTATTGAATCTGCTTTTGAGACCTTCCCATAAAACATGGGGATCTTCTACAGTCACATAATTATTTTGTAAGCATTCATCAATATGTTGATGAATAAAGCAACATGCCGTTGCTTGTTCTTTTTCAGAACAAGTGTTGTTTTCATTTATGGCTTCAAGAATGCCCATTGATTTAAGATGCATTTTTACTTTTATAACCCATGGCATGTAGTTGTTTCCAGTTGATTCTAAAGGAGTAAATTTAAGCTTTTTCAGATTCGACATTTTCTATTAAAACAAACAACATGATAAATTATAGTCACTTTATATTCATAAGTATATAAACATTAAACATAAATTTAATATAACATAAATGATAAGTAGGTGACAGTGTCGACCATATGTAAGCAATCATTAATAAATGTTATATAACATAAATATAAATATTAGTAAACATAAATGATAATTAGGCGACAGTGTCGGCCATATAAATGTTAGATAATTGAAATATAAATGTTAGTAACATAAATGATAATTAGACCACAGTGTCGACCATATATTATTCAGGTGGTATAACCGACCATATATCATTTAGGTGGCAGAGCCAACCATAATTAGTATTAAGATTATCGTGCTGATAACGTGTTATAATTCAGTAGGCTTATAACTACCTTTAGTGGTTTGATTCTTGATGTTATAATTCAGTAGGCTTATAACTACCTTTAGTGATTTGATTCTTGATTAAGAATACTAATAATGAAGTGTAAGAACAAAGATGATAATGGAGAGAAAGAAAGAAACACTTTGTAAGTGTGAGAAATGGTGCAAGTTTAATGCTTGCATTCATGGCTATTTATAGCAAAAATATCACAAGTTTAGGTAATACAATAATATTACTTTTGTGTATCAATAATTGACTATCCATTTATATATATATATTTATATATTATAACAATAGTAATTATGTTTATGCGTATTACTCCGTATTATTTATTTCACATACTTTAAGCAGGGAATATAAGAAAAATTGAGTTGACATTCACGTGGCTTGTTGTCCAACAAGTTGGTGTTATAGCTATCCTTATATTATTTTTATTGATCTTATCATTCTAGCATCGAATTGAATTGAATTGATGATTGGAATAAATGAACAATAAGTTGGTCAACATGCGTTCGGGTTTGGTCTGTTGCAAGTGGGTATTGGACAAAATTCTGATTTCATGATAAACAAATACAATTCAGATTTTGTAAATTAACTCAACAATCAATCACCAAAAACAGCACATATACAAAAACAGCACATATATAAGTGACCGATTATTATTTCATGGGATTTGCTTAAAGCCCGAAACACTAGAAATAGATCACAAAAGAAATTTTTTTTTTTTTCCAACCTCTTATTTTAATTTTTTATTGAATATTAAAAGGTTTTATTAAAAGTCTAAAAGGGTGTATTTGGTAAACTTAGGTTATAGCTGAAGTTTGTAGTCTAATATAGCTTATCCAAGTGTTTATAAAACAAAATTTTCTCTTAGAACCTTAAAATAGAAAGAAATTAAATTCTAAAAGCAAATTAATTTAAATACATACATCATGTAGAATTACCTATCTTATTGAAAATTTCTAAATATAAGTTCAGACATGTGTTACGAACTCAGATTTCTACAAAACATGTTAGCCAACTTTATATAAGTTCACACAATAATTTTATGAGTTCAAACTCAAACAATTTTGTGCAACTCATACATAATATGTGAGAGTTCGAAAATTCACAAAAAAAATTGTGTGAGGTCACACAAAATATGTGTAAATTCAAACACACACAAAAAATGTGCGAATTCACACTAATTATGTGTAAGTGTGAACTCAGCCTTGATCACTATAACTCGCAGGAACTTGAGTTCGAAACTCTTCAAACACTTCACAATTGAGTTTGAACTCGTTCGAGCTCAGTACATGGTACATAAAAGTTTTTTTGGACATGGTCTTGAAATCATGACGAGTTTTCAACCAAAAATTTATATATTCAAGTTTGTTGGAAGGGATGGTGTAAAATTTTACTGGTAATATTTTCAGAAAATGTCTTTTGACCGATTCTTAATCAAATGCACTTTCTTAAAAATGGTATAAATTGTACTTTTAAAAGAAATGCATTTTTGCACTAGCTATTAGTTCGCTCAAAAATCTACTTACCTAATTTTCTTAGAACTTGAATACCGAATAACTGACTGAGTGAGTGACAGAGTGTTTAGTGTGAGGCCGTGCGAACCATGCACCTAGTTCGCTCACGTTGCACTCGTTTTTATAATGTGCGAATTCAAATGTGTGCTACCGCGAATATTTGTGAAGATATGCTAAGATGTGTGAACCTACCTATTCGTTCCGTTTTTAATACTCCGTAATAAATAAATAAAATAGATAAATGTGTCATCAACTTAAATCTATGAATTCGTACTTGTACTAGCTTCATGCAAGGCTTATGTTATCCTAGTCATCATATAACCGTCATCTCCTATAATCCAAATAATTTTCCTTTAATATCATATAGTTTTGACTTTTGAAAGTTATTTTTTGTTTTATATATACTAGACAGAAATATGTATTTTAAATTGAGAGGAAAGGAGTTATCGTACGTATAGAAAATTGGTAATATGGAAATGTAGAAAACTTTGCACAAACACACTAGTATTTTGTGAGAACGTAGATTATAGGAAGGAGTTCTCCAGACACTTACATTTACATGCAAATATTTATTTATTCTCATATATTCGATATATATTCGATGTGAAACTTTAATTTGATTTGATTTGGAGTGGCGGAGCTAGGATTTAGAATGGTTGGTGTTACAATATTTTAGCGAAATATATCGAGTTACAAAATTTTAATCGCAAGACTAGGATTAAGTGGAAACATAAAAGAATTAAGTTACCTTCTAACATAAATATAACACATTTATTTCGTTAATAAGACCAATGAGTATAATTCATTTATAATTGTAGGTGTTACAATATTTTAGCGAAATATATAGAGTTACGAAATTTTAATCGAAAGACTAGATCAAGTGGAAACATAAAAGAATTAAGTTACCTTCTAACATAAATATTACAGCATTTATAAAGATCAATGAGTATAGGTCATTTGATAAAATTATAGACGAGATAAAATTATAGGCCAACTAGATCTAAAGAACATGTATGGCAAAGATTTAAACCTAAGATTTAAACCTGGGTGTATGACTTGAAATATTAGTTAAAAACCAATGAGCTAGCGCTACAAATATATTGGAATATATAAAAACTAGTATTATATGTAGCATTTCATTGGGGTCATATGACCCCATTCCCCTCAACATAGCTACGCCACTTTTTGGACCCTTACAACAAAATACGATATACATTAGGTAGGTTTGCACATGTTTGAGTTCACCTGAGTTGTGATTGACTCAAAGCGAGTACGAAGGTGGTCCAAATCCATGCACGGTACTAAATATTTGATTACTTATTCAATAACTTAAATGGGTGAACAACTAAACTTTTAGAAGAACGAGTGGCGTAAAAATGTAATTTAGCCTATTAAAAAAGTGTATTTGTAATAATCACTTTTTAAAAAGGTGTATTTTGTTCGATTTCTAAAATTGACAAGACAATTTTTGTTATATATATAGACGCAGAGAAGATAGAGAAATGGTAGTAGATAATAGAGATAGGGATGATATCAGATTCATGACTACATAACTACATAGATATACCATATACTTAATAACTACATAGATATACCATATACTTATTTCCGTTAGATATGCATTCTAAGATGTTTAAGCTTGTGATTGGACTCGACTTAATTGAGATCAAGCTCGAACTAAAAGCGAATTACTTGATAAAAAACGACTTGATTACAATTTTCTATGTACATGCAAATGTTAATTGCTTGACTTTATCAAATTATTTCATTTAAATATAAGTAATAAGTAATATAGGGTCTCAACACGAGTTAAGTTATCCAAGCTAAATTATACGGGTCTCTAACATACATTTTAGTTCTCAAAGCTTTCTCTCTAAACACAAATGGTACGCTCTCTGTAGCCTTCGCCGTCCATCTATGCATCATTAGTTTCGTCTTTCTTTAACATATTTCAGAACGAAAGAAGAAAGTATTTGTTTGTACATCGCGTTAACATTTGCTGGTCTAGTTAAATTAAATAATATATTGGGTCGCAATTATTCTAAGAAATATGTTAATAATGTTATAGATGACGGTGTTTTAATCTTTCTTTATTTACGAGAGCAAGAGCAAGTGCTCAAGTAATGTGGATGTAGCAGTTTAGTTTTAGGAGTAAGTAATACTCCCTAATAGGCATTAACGTCCTGTCAATTTCAATTTTATGGGTCATGTTCGAAAAATAAAAATGAATTTATGGGTCATATTCGAAAAATAAAAATGAATTCTTTTACTTACAAACGCTTTTCATATATAACAATAAGTTCAATAATATTAAAAGAGTTATAAATAATAAGATTAATTTTTTAAATTATTAATTAACAAATGAACCTATGTATTAGAGACATGATTAGTTGATCATGGTAATGATCACGTACTTGGAGATCACGTTTAGTTATTTTATACTGTAAATATTATTTCCATATACTTTTTATCTTTTTCTTCAAGATATGTATTGTATATAAATATATCAATAATATCATCCCACAATTGTGGAGAATTATTTTCTTATATGGTATCAGCCTAATTGTGGACAATGGTACGCATCATCGAATATCGTGTCCTTATACACCACAGCAAAATGGTAGAGCTGAGCGCAAACACCGTCACATCACTGAAACAGGACTGGCTATGATGTTCCACTCGCATGCTCCTGCTTCTCTATGGACGGATGCTTTTAGCTCTGCTACTTACATTATTAATAGGCTGTCATCACGAGTTTTACTCAACAAAAGTCCTTATGAGCTCCTCTTTGCATCCACCCCACATTATGGTAACTTTCGTACCTTTGGATGTCACGTCTTCCCTTATTTAAGAGACTACTCATTACACAAACTTGCTCCTCGTAGTATTTCTTGTATTTTTATTGGATATAGCTCCCAATACAAAGGGTTTCGTTGCCTAGATATTACCACTGACCGTGAATATGTGACACGTCATGCACAGTTTGATGAAGCAGTTTTTTCGTTCAAAGGAAATTCACCCTATGTTGATCCTGCAAGTTTGGTATTTTTGGATTACATGGATGCAGCAGCTCCTATTCGGCCTTCTACTTCACCTGACACTATAGTTTCTAGCTCATCTATTCCACCTGCTACAGGTGCCTCAACATCAGAAACTTTGTCTCGTGCCTCTTCGTGCACACTTTGTCATGACCATGGTATGCAGTCACAATCCAATCATGTCAATGATCCTGATGTGTCTTCATCTGCTACTCCTTGTCACCCACTTTCACAACCTGGTCATGCCACTGATTCCGATGTGCCTAATTCCAGGTCATTTTAACTGTCACTACCGGTTATCCTATGGTTACACGTTCTAAGGCTGGAATTTTTAAACCAAGGCATATCGTTGATCTAGCTCAGCTTGCTTTTTCTAGCCTTCATCAAGCATTGTTTTCGCACACTGAACCACATGGATTTAAAACTGCTTTTAAAGATCCGGGTTGGTTAAAAGCTATGAGAGATGAGATGCATGCGTTACAAAATAATCAAACATGGGAACTTATACCACGACCAAAGCATGACAACATTGTTGGGTCAAAATGGGTTTTTCGCACCAAGTTTAAATCGGATGGCTCAATTGATCGACTGAAAGCCCGTCTAGTTGCACAAGGCTTTACTCAAGTACATGGCATTGATTACTCATTCACCTTCAGCCCAGTTGTTAAAGCATCTACTGTTCGCATTGTGTTATCTCTTGCTACACTTCACAAATGGCCTCTTCATCAACTCGATGTTAACAACGCATTTCTCAATGGCCATCTCACAGAGACAGTGTTTATGGAACAACCTCCGGGATTTATAAATCAAAGATTTCCCTCTCACGTCTGTCGACTCAAGAAAGCCTTGTATGGTCTCAAACAAGCACCACGAGCTTGGTTTCAACGGCTCGGCAATTTTCTTATTCAGCTTGGGTTTTCGTGTAGTCGAGCAGACCCCTCGCTTTTCGTCTACAAAAAAGGTTCCTGCCTTCTTTACTTGCTTGTATATGTGGATGATTTAATCATTACAGGAAATCACAGTAGCACCATTCGCAAGTTCATCTCTCGCCTGAATGAGGAATTTTCCATTAAAGATCTTGGTCATCTCAGCTATTTCTTGGGGCTCGAAGTAGCTTACACAAATTCTGGTTTATTCTTGAGTCAAACCAAATATGCTCATGATATTTTGGTTCGAGCTGGTTTAATGGACTCCAAACCAGCTACAACACCACTAGCTACGGCCGAGAGCTTTACATCGCATGGTGATGTTATGCGAGGTGTATATAAAATAGTTATTAATTTTAGCAGGAAATACTATTAAATACGATACAATTTTACACAAGATATTTATTTATTTATAGAATGGATATACTTAAACCTTGCTACAACACTTATAGGCAGTGTACCTAATCGTACAGTAGTGTAGTTTTTAGTAAGTCCGGTTCGTTCCACAGGGAAATCTTTAAACAAAGCTCAACGCTATATTAGTTTACTTTTATTAAAAATACAAATATATATATAAGTAATATTATTATTATAAAGGGGGGTTTTTACCGTTTAATGACCGGTTTGTCGATTTTAAGACTTTAGTCGCAGTTAAAACCTAATGTAAAATATAAAATAAATACAAGACTTAAATTAAAGCGTAAAGTAAATAACGATAATGAAATTGCGAATAATAAAAGTGCGATAAAATAAACTTACGATAATTAAAAAGTACGATAATTAAAAGTGCGATTAAATAACAATAAATAAAAGTGCGATAATTAGAAGTGTAATTAAATATAAAATAAAGGAAATTAAATATGAAATAAAAGAATTATGCTTATTTAAACTTCCGTAATCATGATGTTTGACGTGTTGATTTTAGTTTTATGCCCATGGGTTAATTGTCCTTTGTCCTGGATTATTTAATATGTCCGTCTGGTTTTTGTCCATAACAGTCCATCAGTCATAAATATAAAGTGCGAGTGTCCTCATCAAATTATTCTTATACCCGAAGTTAAATATTCCAACTAATTGGGGATTCGAATTGTAACAAGGTTTTAATACTTTGTTTAATGAATACACCAGGTTATCGACTGCGTGTAAACCAAGGTTTTACTACTTTGTTAACAATTACACCAATTACCCTTGAATGTAATTTCACCCCTGTTTTAATTATTCTAGTGGCTATTAATCCATTCCCGTGTCCGGTTAAATGAACGATTATTCGTACATATAAATACCCCGCCCATCGTGTCCGATCGAGTGTATATGGTAATTTATAAGGACACCCAATTGTAAATCTTTATATTAACATTAACAAACTATCATTTAGTTAAACAAATATAAAGCCCATTAATAGCCCATAGTCTAATTTCCACAAGTGTCGTTCTTTTGTCCAAACCCCAATTATGGTACAAAGCCCAATTACCCAATTTTAGTAATTAGCCCAACATCATGATTACTTCGTTTTAAATAAGCATAATAATAACTTAGCTACGAGACATTAATATAAAAAGGTTGAACATAACTTACAATGATTTAAAAATAGCGTAGCGTTACACGGACAGAATTTCGACTTACACCCTTACAATATTCGCTAACATACCCTTATTATTAGAATTATAATTAAAATTAAAATATAAATTATATATATATATAAATTTTACGTATGATAAGAGAAGAAAAAGATATGGTTTTTGATCAGAATTCGGTTTGCTTTATAGGCAGAGTTGAAATTTGGGGCTCCGCGACTCGCGGTGAAAACCTCTTCAAACTCCGCGAGTCGCGGAGGTTACTTTTACAGCTCAGTCCTTGGAGTTTTTCTCTGCCGACGGTTTTTTATTTATAAATATAATATATATATAATTAATATAATTAATTATATATTATATTATATTTATATACATAGTTAACTTGTAATTTTTAGTCCGTTGCGTCGAGCGTTAAGAGTTGACTCTGGTCCCGGTTCCGGATTTTCGAACGTCCTCGCGTACAATTTAATATCTTGTACTTTGCGTTTTGAATCTTGTACTCTTGTAATTTCGAGACGTTTCTTATCAATAATTGGAACCTTTTTGATTGTCTTTTGTACTTTTGAGCTTTTTGGTCGTTTGCGTCTTCAATTCGTCGAATCTGTCTTTTGTCTTCACCTTTTATTATTTAAACGAATATCTCTTGTAAATAGAACAATTGCAACTAAAAGCTTGTCTTTCTTGAGGAATAATGCTATGAAATATATGTTCGTTTTTAGCATTATCAAATATTCCCACACTTGAGCGTTGCTTGTCCTCAAGCAATATCGTCTTGAAATACTAGAATCACTTCTTTATTCTTCACACTTTGTACATCAGTGATTTCTATACGGCGGTATAAACAATGGTAGTAACGATATGGTTTACAGTCCCACATGACTATAAAAATTTAGATCCATTAAGGAAATTGGATCTTTATGAAAACATTTGATCTTTTGAAAATTAAATCTAGTTTTTACCCTAGATAAGTTTTCCGGAATAACCCTTTACCGGTGTTTGCAAAATATTTTTGTGGGTTTGGTGGGTTTCAGATTTGAAAATTTTAGCTCAAACTTGCGGTTTTGTGTCACCCACTTGCTAACCTTGTATTTGGAAAGCAACACGTCCAGTTTACTTGTTCCGTATATTACCTTTCGGCAAACTACCGTCCGGTTGTAAAGGAAAGCGTTGAACAAGCAACTGTTAAGGCAATGTCCCGTGACATGCTTTTGATTATGGTCTATAACGTGTCGGACGCAATTACTATCCTTGGTAGGAGCAATAGTAAAGCTCACCCTTATAATTTTTCGGTCTGGCACAAGGTCCTGTCTTTGACCACTATGCAACCACCGTTCTTACGGTTGACACCCGATTTAGTTCAGGTGACCTAATGAATTCCAGGTGAATTCCTAGGATTTTACGTTCAATGGTAATGAACGCATTAAAAATAGGGTTTTCAGAAAACAAATCGGTTTGTAATTTTGATCAAAATATTTTCTCGTTTAAGCTCGAGTTTAGATATCATTGAATTCCATGAGTTTGAATTCTCAATCTTTAAGGTCAATCTCTAGGATTGAGTAATATCAGTCTTAAAAGCTGATTTTTAATCTTTAAGGAGATTATCCTTTCTGGGGATCTGATTTATTAGTCTTATCCAGCTAATTTGCATGGTGCCCCCCCATTGTACGAGATAAATCCTTCTCATGGTTAGGATAAATCTGACCACTTGGCGACCCTGTTTAATGCTGAGGTCCGTGGATTTCCTGCTGATTTTAGTGATGACTTTTCTAGATTTTTCGTCAACCTACAGCTGGTCTGGACGACAACTTCATGACCTAAATCAAGAAGCGCGTGTCTTTTTCGGAAGACTTTACTTCCTTTTAATGATGGAATTGATTCATCATGTAGATCCATCTCTTCTTTTCTTTCATCGGGTAAAACAGTTTAGTTTAGTCTAAAGCAAAAGTATTTTCAGTTATTTGTTACAGATATATGTGACATATGTTTAAAATAACTTGGTAAATTTTCCCACACTTGGCTTTTTATTTTTCTTTTTATCGTCCTCTATTCCATTTTAAATGAATTTTGACATTTTAGTTTGTTTCTTAATTTATGTTCTTTCTGATATAACAATAATTTCGGTGTTAAAACCTAGTTTTATCGTTCATAAATATGTATAAACATGATTTGAATTCATTTAATTGAAAATTTTGAAAAATCGTACTAGAATTGGGTAGTCAGTATATAAGACTAGGGCTGTTCTTTTTTTATCAGAGAGCACTAGATTCTAATACAACTACTGCTTTACTAGTATTTTTAATGGTAACCAAGTGTATAAAGTAAAAATTTTTAAAATCCGAAAGAATTTAACCCCTTCCCACACTTAAGATCTTGCAATGCCCTCATTTGCAAGAAATCAGTAACAATTTAAATTATTGAGGGTGATTAGTGTGAAAATGATTAAATTTTACCAAAGTTTCCAAATATATTGGCGTTTGTTTGCTGAATGATAAATCGTGCACATCATTTGTTCATTCCGTCTTGTTGTTATTTCACATATATTTTGCATCTTGTCGTCAAAATTAGTTGCTTTTGCTAAACTTAATGCCAGTCTTTGAAAATGCGTTGTTTTACCCTGTTGTGTACATAAGATAAACTGCAAACATATATACATATTTTTGAAGTTTGGTATATTACCCCACATTCAAAAATTATTAAAATTTAAGAATAAAAGTTAGATAATTAATGATTACAATATTAACAAAAGTATTAAACGTATCAATAATTACAAATTACAAAATAAAAAAAAAATAAGTATACTAAGGATGATATTGGTACCAATAGGGGTTCCAGGCATAACCATAAGTGCTATAGAATGCTTCGGCAGGATCATACGTAGGATATGGTGGCTGCATCTCTATAGACCAAGGAGGGAAGATGGGTTTCGGTGTAGGAATATAGTTTCTACCTATATGTTGGCAATGAGCTATGATCTGGTTCTGATGAACTTGCCAATCTTCAAATACTCTCTGTCTAGCATTTTCGATTTCCTGAGAAGCTATAAACCTATGCATTTCTTGCATCTCATTCCCCCCTCCTACATTACCTTGTTGTTGGTTTCTCTCCACCTGTGGATGTCTACCATGGTATCGTACTGCGGCGTTATTTCGCCTCTTCAAAACTTTCGCACCATGGTATACATTTAAACCTATAGTGTCGCGGGGTTCCGGCTCTTCTAGTAATAATCCCCCCCGACTTATATCCACACCGAGATATTCACCAATCAAAGTAATAAAAATACCACCTCCTATTATGCTATGTGGTCGCATCCCCCGAACCATAGCTGATAAATAATAACCCACACAATATGGTATACTTACAGCGCTTTGTGGGTCTCGAATACACATATGGTAAAACAAATCTTGTTCATTTACTTTTTCTTTGTTTTTACCCCTTTGTGTAATCGAATTAGCTAAAAACCTATGTATCACTCTTAATTCGGCTCTATCTATATCCAAATAAGAGTAGTTTCCCCCTTTGAAACGGTGATGGCTTGTCATTTGACTCCACACACCGTGTGTATCAAAATTCTCATCTATCTTTCTACCGTTTAGTATCAATCCTCTACAATCGGCAGACGCTAACTCCTCAGGCGTATATATACGTAAAGCCTGAGCCATGTCCAGTAAAGACATGTGGCGCATCGAACCGCCTAACAAAAATCTAATAAAAGAACGATCGGTTAAACTAGCTACCCGATCATTCAACTCTATACTACATAACAATTCTTCACACCATACTTTATATACAGGTCTGCGTATGGTGAATAAACATATCCAGTCATTAAAAGAAGAATTACCATACCTCTGTACAAGTAATTCCCTAATTGGCCCGGCCAATTCTACAGCTTCTAAGGGTCCCCATTCTATGACCCTCGGTACCTCAACAACCTTGGAATGAAGAGTATGCAACCCCGTTGATATTTTGGATAATCTATCCAAAGTCTGTCAAATCTCAGGTTCGGGTGCAACTCTTCCAAATGCATATCGGAAAAGGTCATGACTGGATGAGGTACATCCTGCTTGTAGTAGTTATCCACCTCCTGTTGTTCCAAATTCTCAGCAGGAGCATTGCGGGCTTGGGATGAAGATTCACCCCTTTCATTCTGCAAAACACATCAAACACAATTTTTGTGCATCCAAATATGCATTAGTGTCAGCAAAATCATCAATCAAAATAATTACAATGACATTATCAATTTATATCAAACTTAAGCTCATTTTCACATTTTTATCAAATCTACACTTTTTCATATAAGCATATACGAAAATGTTCGCCAAGTTCATAAGCATTCAACTCAAATAACATGTCAAAATAATCATTACTAGCAATCAAACAAGTCTCAAATGGCATTATCTTTCAAAAATCAAGTTCATGAATTTTAGACTTGAAAAAGTCCACTTTAATTCTCAAAATCATGTTTAGGCTCAAAGTTTGGATCATTTAACTACCTAGACATGTTACACTACTCAATTTAGTAACAATTCATGATAAAAATCGGCCATAACCTGTTTATATCAAAAAGCCCCAAATTTGCTCAAGAACACAAACCCTAGATTACTCAAAATTTGAAGTTTAAGGCTTCTAATCATGTTAAACAGCATCAATCTAGGTTATACAAGCATAATACATAAACAATTTAAGCTTAATTACACTAAAAAGCATCAAAATCAAATTGGGGGAAAAATAGCTCAAGAACACTAAATTTCGAATTAAATGGTGTTTAGGTGTAGAAATTTACCGTTTTTCTTGAGTAATTCTTAGATAGCATCCTTCTCAACATGATTTTAGCAAAAGATTTGGTGATTAACGGTTAAAAATTGTGATTTTTGGGGTTTTTTCTCGGGTTTTTTCGCTGTGAAATTCACTGTGTTTTTGAGTTGTGGAGTGTACTGATCGTTCAGCTCTTTTTATTTTTTTTTCTGATTTTCGGTACCTCCGCGAGTCGCGGGGATTTACCCTCCAAACTCCGCGACTCGCGGAGTTTGCTCTTTTTTTTTTTTTTTTTTTTATAATCTTTAACTTATAAAACAATTAAGTATTTAATTTTAAAATTTTGTTTCCCTTGTTATTTAGGACGAGGTCGTTTCGGATCGATGTCCTAGTCCGTCCTTCGACAAAATTTTAAAATTTGTCTTTTTGTAGCGATTGTTTTAAAAGCTAAGATTTTTGGGTTTTTTAATGTTTTTGGCATACTTTAAATTAATAAGATTAAAAATAATGATAATAAAAGTTCTCGTCCCTCCCTTGGGTAAAGCAATTTCGGTTCAAAGACCTAGTCTTCAACTTACGACGAATTTTAAAAATCATATTCTTAACTTAATGAGATAAAGTAAATTTTTGTTTTTAAATTCACACAACTTAAATATAAAATTCAAAATTAATATTAAAAATTCACACCAAACTTAAAATTTGAAATGCATAAAATTAAAAATTTATATTTTAAAAATTAAAAGTTCACACCAAACTTAATTTAAAAATTTATAAATTTATATCAAACTTATATTAATTTTTCAAATATTTACAATTTTAAATATATTGTTTTTACAGAGTTTACAATATTAATTTAAGATTTAAATATTAAGATTAAAAACATGGTAAAAATAAAATTAAAAATCTTTTTGTCTTTTTATCCCACTTTAATCAATCAAATATTATCAAAAATATGCGCCCCTCTTTTTGGTAAAGTAATTTCGGTTCCAAGACCTAATTTAACTCATGACGAATTTTTGAAATATTTTGGGTTGATTGATTAAAGATATTTATACCTTAAGAATAAACGTTAAATTTCGCAGTGATGTAATAAATTTTTGAATGATATCAATAATTTCGGTCGCCAAACCTAATTTTATTTAATACCAATTTAATACTTTTTAGCGAACAAATTAGCGTTTATTATCAAAAGGTTAAAAATAAAAAAAAATAAAAATTAAAACTGTACAGACATACCTGTGAAATAGATTTCTTAGTTATATGATCTATCCCATTCATAAGATAGTCGGTTTAATTGGTTTTCCATGGCTACATAGGCGTAACCTCGAGCATTCAGTATCTTTTCTTCTAAACATATGAACGGTCCGTCTCTGCATAAAGTAACAAATTCGGTATTTGAATAGGTTTGATTATTTGAACATTTACCTCCATGTGACCATTTTCCGCATTTGTGACATCGTTCTAGGTGTCGTGCTCTTCTTTTCGCTGCGGATTTTGATTTTTCTTTACCAAATTGTAACTTATTATCTTCGCATCTGGATTCTTTTCTAACTCCGTCCATTCTTTCTCTGATTACTGATACTAATTCGCTCGGTAGTATGTCATTATTACGTTTAGTGATCAAAGCGTGTAGCATTAGACCATGGTTTAGTTCACAGGCAGTCTTCATTTCGTAAAAACCTAAAAAAAATAAAAATTCAGAATGGGGGAAGAAGACTAGTTCTTTAGGGTCTGCTAGGGAAAGACCATTCGGGTTCCATTTTCGAGAACTACACGAAAACAGACAATCTAACTCTAACAGAAATACATATTATCCTTTAAAGACTTGATTCTCCCCACACTTAGTTAGCTGTGGTGTCGAAATTGTGATTAACTTTGTTGTCGACTTCCATCGGACCATGTATGTAATGTTTAACTCTGTGACCATTAACTTTAAATTCAATCCCATTTGAATTTATCAATTCTATCGTTCCGTATGGGAAAACTCTTTTGACTATGAATGGTCCAGACCATCTTGATTTCAATTTTCCAGGAAATAGCTTGAATCGTGAATTGAAAAGAAGAACTCTGTCTCCTTCTTTAAATTCTTTTGAACTTCTGATTCTTTTATCATGCCATTTCTTCGTTCTTTCTTTATAGATTAACGAATTTTCGTATGCTTCATGTCTTAATTCTTCTAATTCGTTTAGTTGACTTAATCGTAGACGTCCGGCTTCATGTAAATCAAGATTACATGTTTTCAAAGCCCAAAATGCTTTGTGTTCAATTTCTACTGGAAGATGACATGCTTTTCCATAAACAAGTCTAAAAGGTGTGGTTCCAATTGGAGTTTTGTAGGCTGTTCTAAAAGCCCAGAGTGCATCCTCCAATTTAATGGACCATTCCTTCGGATTTGATCCTACGGTTTTCTCTAGAATACGTTTTAAAGCTCGGTTTGTATTTTCAACTTGTCCACTTGTTTGTGGATGATATGCGGTGGAGATTTTATGAGTTACTCCATATCTTTTAAGAACTTTCTCAAGTTGATTATTACAAAAATGAGTACCCCGATCACTTATTAAAGCTTTCGGTGTTCCAAACCTTGCAAAAAGACGTTTTAAAAAGTTGACTACAACTCGTGCATCGTTAGTTGGGAGAGCTTGTGCTTCCGCCCATTTAGATACATAATCAATGGCTACGAGTATATATAGATTATTATGAGATTTTGGAAATGGACTCATAAAGTCAATACCCCAAATGTCAAATACTTCACATACTTGGATGACATTTTGTGGCATTTCATCACGTTGACTTATTTTTCCGGCCCTTTGACATGCATCACAAGATTTGCAAAGAAGGTGTGCGTCTTTGTAAATTGTAGGCCAATAGAATCCAGCTTCATAAACTTTTCTTGCTGTTAGTTGAGGCCCATAATGCCCTCCTGTTGGTCCTGTGTGACAATGGTTTAAAATTTTACTAGCTTCATCTCCAAATACACATCGGCGTATTATTCCATCGGGACAACTTTTAAACAGATGTGGATCTTCCCAGAAATAGTGTTTTATATCACTGAAGAATTTCTTTCGTCTTTGGTACGATAATCCTTTTTCAAGGAATCCACAAACTAAGTAGTTTGCATAGTCTGCAAACCATGGGATTTCTTTATAATCTATCTTCAATAGATATTCATCAGGAAAGTTGTCTTGTATGGCCGATTCATTCAGAACTTCTAATTCGGGATTTTCAAGACGAGAAAGATGATCAGCGGCGAGATTTTCTGCTCCTCTTTTATCTCGGATTTCAATATCAAACTCTTGTAAGAGTAAGATCCAACGGATTAATCTTGGTTTAGCATCTTGTTTTGAAAATAGGTATCTAAGAGCAGAATGGTCGGTATAGACCAACGTTTTTGCTAGAACGAGATATGATCGAAATTTGTCAAAAGCAAAGACAATAGCAAGGAGTTCTTTTTCAGTAGTTGTATAGTTCGTTTGTGCTCCTTGTAATGTCTTACTAGCATAATATATAGGTTGAAATCGTTTTTCAATCCTTTGTCCTAAAACGGCTCCCATTGCAAAATCACTTGCATCGCACATTAGTTCAAATGGTAGATTCCAATTTGGTGTTATCATGATCGGTGCATTAGTGAGTTTTTCTTTAAGAATATTAAAAGATTTGATACACTCATCTGAAAAGATGAATGGCGCATCCTTTTCTAGGAGTTTATTCATAGGAGTGGCAATTTTAGAAAAATCTTTTATGAAACGTCGGTAAAAACCGGCATGCCCTAGAAAACTCCTAACTCCTCTAACATTGGTGGGATGTGGAAGTTTAGCAATTACATCTGCTTTAGCTCTATCCACTTCAATTCCTTCTTTTGAAATTTTATGTCCAAGAACGATGCCTTCTTTAACCATGAAATGGCATTTCTCCCAATTAAGTACTAGATTTGATTTTTCGCATCTAATTAGCATTCGTTCCAGATTAACTAGACATGATTTAAATGTATTACCGAAGACTGAAAAGTCATCCATGAATACTTCCATGCATTCTTCTATCATGTCGTGAAAAATCGCCATCATACACCTTTGAAAGGTTGCAGGGGCGTTACAAAGTCCAAATGGCATGCGTTTGTAAGCAAAAGTACCATAAGGGCACGTGAATGTGGTTTTCTCTTGATCTTCGGGTGCTATTGGAATTTGAAAATATCCGGAAAATCCATCTAGAAAACAATAGTAACTATTTCCGGCTAATCTTTCCAACATTTGATCTATGAAAGGTAAGGGAAAGTGATCTTTTCTGGTGGCGTCATTTAATTTTCTATAATCAATACATACACGCCATCCTGTTACAGTCCTAGTAGGAATAAGCTCATTTTTCTCATTTGTAATGACAGTCATGCCACCCTTTTTAGGCACGCATTGAACTGGGCTTACCCATGGACTATCAGAGATTGGATAAATTAAACCTGCATCTAGCAGTTTAATAATCTCTTTCTTAACTACATCTTGCATATTAGGATTTAGTCTTCGTTGGCGTTGCACATACGTTTTATGACCTTCTTCCATAAGGATTTTATGTGTGCAATACGAAGGACTTATTCCTTTAATATCATGAATCTTCCATGCAATGGCTGGTTTATGAGCTTTCAACACAGAAATGAGTTGTGATTTCTCATTTTCAGTAAGAGAAGACGGTATTATTACAGGTAATTCAGATTCACCATGTAAATAAGCGTATTCCAAATGGTTTGGAAGTGGCTTTAACTCTAATTTCGGAGGTTCTTCTATCGATGATTTATATCGATATCTGTCTTCTTCTTTTAGCATTTGAATTTCTTCTGTTGTTGGTTCATATCCATTAGCTATAAGTGTAGCTAACATTTCAGCTTCATCAATTGGTTCATTACCTTCTCCTAAAGAACATTCTCCTGTTCCTTTTAATTCTGGAAATTCTTCTAATAATTCTGCATGTGCATCTATAGTTTGAATATAATAACATGTATCATCTGCAGATTGTGGTTGTTGCATTGCTCTATCAACTGAAAAGGTAACACTCTCATCCTCTATACTTAGGGTCAGTTTCTTACCGAACACGTCTATCATTGCTTTAGCCGTGTTTAAGAATGGTCTTCCTAATATGAGAGGAACTTGAGAATCTTCTTCCATGTCCAAAACAACAAAATCTACTGGAAATACTAAAGTACCAACTTTAACTAGCATGTTCTCCATTATCCCTCTAGGATATTTTATTGATCTATCGGCTAGTTGTATGCTTATTCTGGTTGGTTTCAATTCTCCAAGGTCTAGTTTAGCGTATAGTGAATACGGCATTAGATTTATACTAGCACCTAAGTCTGCCAATGCTTCTATTGAACTAAGACTACCCAGAAAACATGGAATTGTGAAACTTCCTGGATCAGATAATTTTTCTGGTATCTTATTCAACAGCACTGCTGAACAATTAGCATTCATAGTAACAGCCGAGAGTTCTTCCATTTTCTTTCTATTTGAGATTAGATCTTTCAAGAATTTAGCATATCTTGGCATTCCTGAAATCACATCAATGAAAGGAAGATTTACATTTATCTGTTTAAACATATCCAAGAATTTGGATTGCTCGGCTTCAAGTTTTTCTTTCTTCATTTTACTCGGGTAAGGAAGTGGTGGTTGGTATGGTTTAACATAAGGTTTATCCTTAACTGTGTTATTTTCATTAACCTTTTCAACTACCGGTTCTTTTTCCTTATCTTGATCAGGTTGTGGTTCTTGTGGAGTAGGAATGGTTTCATCAGAAGTTACAGGTATTTCAGGTGGCTTAAGTGTTGTACCACTTCTTGTGGTAATGGCTTTAGCTGTTTCATTCCGGGGGTTAGCATTTGTATCACTAGGTAGACTTCCCGGTTTTCTTTCACCTATCAACCTTGCTAGGTTACTTACTTCTTGTTCCAGATTTTGAATAGAAGCTTGTTGATTTCTAAATGCTTGAGCATTTTGTTCATTTGTTTGTTTTTGAGATGTGAAAAACTGCGTTTGAGTTTCAACTAGCTTCGTCATCATATCTTCTAAATTCGGCTTTTTATCATCGGTTTGTTGTGGTGGTTTGTTTTGAAAATTAGGTCTTTGCTGATTATAAGTATTATTGGATACTTGTTGATTGCTAGGACCTTGTTGGTTGTTGTATGGAATATTTCGGTTATAATTCTGGTTTTGATTGTAAATCGGTCTTGGCGGTTGATAATTATTCTGATAATTATTTCCAGGCCTTTGGTTTATGTATGAAATATTCTCTCTTTGTTCCATTGTTAATTCAATACTGAGACAATCTTTTATCAAATGTGGTCCTCCACACTGCTCACAACTAATTCGTATTGAGTGAATATCTTTAGTCATCTTTTCCATTCGTCTCTCCACAGCATCTATCTTTGCGGAAATGGAATCTAAGTCATGGCTAGAATCGGCTCTAGCTGCTTTAGATGATCTAATGATGTCTTTTTCTTGGTGCCACTCATGTGAGTGGGAAGCAGTATTATCAATAATTTTGTAAGCATCAGTTTCGGTTTTCTTCATAATAGAACCACCAGCTGCTATATCTATGTCTTTTCTTGTAGTGATGTCGCATCCTTGGTAGAATATTTGTACTATTTGACAGGTGTCTAAACCATGTTGCGGACATCCTCTTAATAACTTTCCATATCTTGTCCACGCCTCATATAGAGTTTCATTTGGTTTCTGTGTGAACGTAACAATTTCTGCTTGAAGTCTTACGGCTTTAGATGCAGGAAAGAATTGTTTAAGAAATTTGTCAACTAAAACGTCCCATGTATCGATCGCCCCTTCAGGTAACGATTCCAACCAATCTTTGGCTTCTCCCTTTAAAGTCCAGGGAAATAACATGAGATATATCTGTTCATCCTCCACTTCTCGGATTTTAAATAGTGTGCAGATCCTATTAAAGGTACGTAGATGTTCATTTGGATCTTCCTTCGGCGCACCACTAAATTGGCATTGATTAGTCACCATGTGTAGAATTTGTCCTTTGATTTCATAATCTGGCGCATTAATGTCTGGATGAGTAATTGCGTGACCTTGGTCAGTGCGTTTAGCTCTCATTCGGTCTTCCATACTTAAGGGTTCCAGATTCTCCATAATTGAATTTGTTGAATCGGTATCACTAGAGGATTCAGATTTAATGGTTCGTTACTCAACAATCTCTGTTTGAATGATTGGTGGTTCCGGAGGAAAGTTTAATGGTTCAGGATCTACGAACCGTTCCTGAATATTTTCCGGATTCTCAATTGTGAGGTCGGGTTCAAAAAATGGATTATCGGAAATTTGAACTGAAGTACTTGGTCGACTGGATGACGATTCTAAAGAAAAATCAACGGCGGTTATATTTGTTAAACGATGTCTTGATCTAGTTACAGGTGGTGAACGTACAAAAGGTGATGAACGTCTTGCTCGGTGCATTCACTGAATATCCTATTAGTTTTTAAAAGGAAAGAAAAATTATAATAAGTTATCCAATTAATAGACTTTTCTGATTTTGCCCACGTTTCGAATAGCCAAAAGATGCAGCAGAGGGGCAGGATTCGTTTGGTCTCAATATAATTGAGGACTGTTTGGCTCCAATAACCCGATCCACGTACAAATCCAACTATTACTACGAACCAGAAAATTTTGATGTCTATCAATTTAACCACTTAAAATAAATTTTCGTAATTTTAAGAAATTTAGATAAGAAGTAGAATAAAAATCTATGTCCTAAAAACTAGAATAGCGAGAAATAAGAGAGAAAAAGAGTTCGTCGAAAAAGGTCGAAAAAGAAAAAATGGTTGAAAAATAAAAGGTGACGGAAAAATAAAAGAAACTTATAAAAACTTAAAAATACTAACCTAACCTTATTACTACAACTAACTTAAAATTATAATCGCAAATTGAGATTACTAATTGGAATGATAATTGATACATAGTAAAAGGTGTCTAAAAATATTAAAGCTTACAGGAAAAACTAAATCCCAAATGGAAATAACTTAAAAAGAAACTAAAACTTAAAAAGGCGTCGCAAAATTCTAAAGCACCTAAATCTTAGTCTAAAGAAAAAGCACTTAAGGAATTCTACGGCAAAGCCTAAAAATCTAGGAGTAAAAATAACTATAGCAAAAACTAAGTTTAAAATTAAATATGAGCTAAAAATACAAATATTACGCTACAACGATTAAAAAGGGACAAAATATAAAAATATACAAAAAGTTGTAAAAAGTACAATTTTTATAAAAATATTATTTTTATATTATTTTTTTAATAAAACTACTAATTTTACAATTTAATAAAAACTAATTAATACTAAATACATAAATTAAATAAAAAGTAAAAGTAAAAATAAAACTAATTATAATAATAATACATAATTAGGGTTTAATAATAATTAATTAATAATTACCGTAATTAATGCTGAATTAGGGCTTCCTGTTCGCGTGTCAGAGAAGCTCCGCGAGTCGCGGCAATTAAAGCATCAAACCCCGCGACTCGCGGGGTTCCAGAATTCAGCTGACAGGTTTGAAATTTTACGCGTTTTTATATTTTTTTTTTTTTTCTGTTTTCTGTTTTTTTCTATATATAAAAGATATTTAATAAAATTTATATTATTATAAACTAAAATAAAGATAAAGAAACTTATAAAACTTTTAACAAACTCTTAAAAATATATAAATTTTTGTTTTTCTTTTTATATTTTTGAATAATTAAAACGTATTTTTATAAAAACGAATTTTTAATAGAAGTAAGCTAAAAATCTTTTTTTTTTTTATATTAGCGTTGCGCTTCCGGCTTTTAAGATAGTTCCCCGGCAGCGGCGCCAAAAATGCTTGATGTTATGCGAGGTGTATATAAAATAGTTATTAATTTTAGCAGGAAATACTATTAAATACGATACAATTTTACACAAGATATTTATTTATTTATAGAATGGATATACTTAAACCTTGCTACAACACTTATAGGCAGTGTACCTAATCGTACAGTAGTGTAGTTTTTAGTAAGTCCGGTTCGTTCCACAGGGAAATCTTTAAACAAAGCTCAACGCTATATTACTTTACTTTTATTAAAAATACAAATATATATATAAGTAATATTATTATTATAAAGGGGGGTTTTTACCGTTTAATGACCGGTTTGTCGATTTTAAGACTTTAGTCGCAGTTAAAACCTAATGTAAAATATAAAATAAATACAAGACTTAAATTAAAGCGTAAAGTAAATAACGATAATGAAATTGCGAATAATAAAAGTGCGATAAAATAAACTTACGATAATTAAAAAGTATGATAATTAAAAGTGCGATTAAATAACAATAAATAAAAGTGCGATAATTAGAAGTGCAATTAAATATAAAATAAAGGAAATTAAATATGAAATAAAAGAATTATGCTTATTTAAACTTCCGTAATCATGATGTTTGACGTGTTGATTTTAGTTTTATGCCCATGGGTTAATTGTCCTTTGTCCTGGATTATTTAATATGTCCGTCTGGTTTTTGTCCATAACAGTCCATCAGTCATAAATATAAAGTGCGAGTGTCCTCATCAAATTATTCTTATACTCGAAGTTAAATATTCCAACTAATTGGGGATTCGAATTGTAACAAGGTTTTAATACTTTGTTTAATGAATACACCAGGTTATCGACTGCGTGTAAACCAAGGTTTTACTACTTTGTTAACAATTACACCAATTACCCTTGAATGTAATTTCACCCCTGTTTTAATTATTCTAGTGGCTATTAATCCATTCCCGTGTCCGGTTAAATGAACGATTATTCGTACATATAAATACCCCGCCCATCGTGTCCGATCGAGTGTATATGGTAATTTATAGGGACGCCCAATTGTAAATCTTTATATTAACATTAACAAACTATCATTTAGTTAAACAAATATAAAGCCCATTAATAGCCCATAGTCTAATTTCCACAAGTGTCGTTCTTTTGTCCAAACCCCAATTATGGTACAAAGCCCAATTACTCAATTTTAGTAATTAGCCCAACATCATGATTACTTCGTTTTAAATAAGCATAATAATAACTTAGCTACGAGACATTAATATAAAAAGGTTGAACATAACTTACAATGATTTAAAAATAGCGTAGCGTTACACGGACAGAATTTCGACTTACACCCTTACAATATTCGCTAACATACCCTTATTATTAGAATTATAATTAAAATTAAAATATAAATTATATATATATATAAATTTTACGTATGATAAGAGAAGAAAAAGATATGGTTTTTGATCAGAATTCGGTTTGCTTTATAGGCAGAGTTGAAATTTGGGGCTCCGCGACTCGCGGTGAAAACCTCTTCAAACTCCGCGAGTCGCGGAGGTTACTTTTACAGCTCAGTCCTTGGAGTTTTTCTCTGCCGACGGTTTTTTATTTATAAATATAATATATATATAATTAATATAATTAATTATATATTATATTATATTTATATACATAGTTAACTTGTAATTTTTAGTCCGTTGCGTCGAGCGTTAAGAGTTGACTCTGGTCCCGGTTCCGGATTTTCGAACGTCCTCGCGTACAATTTAATATCTTGTACTTTGCGTTTTGAATCTTGTACTCTTGTAATTTCGAGACGTTTCTTATCAATAATTGGAACCTTTTTGATTGTCTTTTGTACTTTTGAGCTTTTTGGTCGTTTGCGTCTTCAATTCGTCGAATCTGTCTTTTGTCTTCACCTTTTATTATTTAAACGAATATCTCTTGTAAATAGAACAATTGCAACTAAAAGCTTGTCTTTCTTGAGGAATAATGCTATGAAATATATGTTCGTTTTTAGCATTATCACATGGTACTCTTTTCAAGGATCCTACCTTCTATCGCTCGCTTGTTGGTGCATTACAATATCTAACGATTACCCGCCCCGACATTTCTTATGCAGTCAATCAAGTTAGTCAGTTTCTTTATGCACCTACCACTGATCATTTTAAAGCCGTGGAGCGGATTATACGGTATGTCAAAGGTACACTTGTCTATGGTTTGTCTTTTCATCATGCTTCAAAACCTTCGTTACTTGGATATTCTGATGCTGACTGGGCCCGATGTATTGAGACAAGACGTTCTACGTATGGTTATTCTATATTTCTTGGTGCTAACCTTATTTCATGGAGTGCCAAGAAGCAGCCAACCGTGGCTAGGTCTAGTTGTGAATCGGAGTATCGTGCTTTAGCTAACATTGCTGCCGAAATCGTATGGATTACACATCTTCTTCGTGAACTTTATGTATTGCCTCCGGAAAGACCGACCATTCTATGTGACAACAAGAGTGCAATCTTTCTAAGTCAAAATCCTGTTTCTAACAAGAGGTCAAAACATATTGACATTGATCATCACTTTGTTCGTGAGCTCGTATCTTCCGGAAAGCTCGATCTACACCAAGTTTGTTCCAACGGCACTTCAACTTGCGGACATCTTTACCAAAAGTCTTCCTCGTCCATTGTTTGAATCGTTTCGTATCAAGCTTCATGTTGGTCCTCCACCAGTTCGCTTGAGGGGGTATTAGAGACAAGATCACGTGATTAGTTGATCATGGTAATGATCACGTACTTGGAGATCACATTTAGTTATTTTATACTGTATATATTATTTCCATATACTTTTTATCTTTTTCTTCAAGATATGTGTTGTATATAAATATATCAATAATATCATTCCACAATTGTGAAGAATTATTTTCTTATACTATGTATGTAAAAATAGGCTAGGTATATATCATTTTTGGGTTCTTATAAATATTAGAATATGTGCGGTATCACGCCTTGCATGCCCTATATTCGGCCCTGGATAGGTGTCGAGATTATAAATTACTTGTAAAATTAGTTCAATTCACAGTTCACAGAATTTGGTTTAAACGATGTAAAATGGAATTTACATGTGGTGGAGGTCTCTGAAAATGGCATATGCTTCCTCATCTTGGATAAGAACCACATTTTTGGATTTATGCAATGAAATCAGTCAAAAAGATTATGCTTACGTCACCATCCAATTTAGCTTTTATTGTTGAATATTCCATATATTTTTTTAACTTTAATGACATGCTTATAAAGTGTACTTGTAGTACTATTGTTCCCAAATCCTAAAATGAACCCTATGGAAATAGTATCCAAAAGAGTGATATTGAAAATTTGTACTCGGATAGATGTACATCGTGTTGAACTTGAACACATGAAAAATTATATAATACAATAGCATATAAGTTTAGATAAATTATATGTAAAATAGGTACAAATAAAGTACAAAATATATGATACTTATTGATTTACATGGGTCATATAAGGAACATTTTCATGACATTATTGTATATTTTATTAGAAAGTGCAAGAGTTCACCAAGATTTTGTGCTTATACATTTCATACACGTTTATTGCATATATATATTTAATGTTTAACATTCAAGTAATTATATCGAAAACAAACCGTAACAACAAGGTTTTAAGAGACAAATTTGTAAAGATGCTTATGTAGAGAACGTAAGTAATTTTGCGTAGCTTTTCTTGTAAATTGATTCATAGATAGATAATGATTTACAAATGATAGATGTGATATATACCAACCCTTATAAACATACGCAGGTAAATTTAATTTAAAAATACAGAATATTTCGTTATATTGTATATACAGATACATACATTACAAATGACTAAGGGTGCATTTGATAAAATAAAATGATGAATCACTAAATTGTTCATAATCTGAATTATTCAAATGTTATGAATAAATTTGATTTTAAATGACAATAAGGTGTTTGGTAATCATTATTATAATAAATGAACAATTTAATGAGGTAAAAGACAAAAAGATATATAAAAATAAAAAGAAAGGTGACAAAAAATTCAATGTAATAATGATGTTCTTAAACTGCTTATTTCTTTTTCTCCATTATATAAAAATATTTTTAACGTCTCACATATTTAACAATACTCCCCATCGTCTCCCAAAAATTGTCTGGTTTCACTTTTTGTTGAGTTTAAATTGTTTAATTTGTCATTCTTTAAATAGAATATTTTAATTAAATAAAACTGTTCTAAAGAGTAATTATTGAAATAGTTAGACATATTTAATGCTACATTTTCAATAATAAAAGTAATTAATTGGAACTTCAATGATTTTTTGTGATTATTTAAAGTAAAACACAATATTGTTGGGACAAATAAAAACAATAAATTGTATACTTTTTTGGGAACAGATGAAGTAATAGATTACTACTAAAAATTTTATTTGGTTTAAATTTAACAAATGTAGAAAATCAAGTGTTTATATTAATAGTAATTACTAATTACTGAATAATGTTAGTAATATCTTGATCTTGATATCTTAAAATTCATAAAGTAGTTTCTTAGATTATTCCTGACGAAAAACCCTCGTATTATCATAAATCAGAAATAGATATGGAGTAATTATAGAACGTTTTTATATCTATTTATAGTAACTATATCCTATTTTTCTTGAAACTAAACTTAGATAAAATAAAATAAACTTGTATCACTCCAAACAAAACATAAAAAAATGGAAGTGGTAAATATGAATAAAAATAAATAAATAAAAAAATAGAAAAGCGGCAGCTGTACACCTAAAGCAGAGTCTCCTCCGTTTTTGTTTCTTTCATCATCGCTCATCGATTTGAGCTTAATTAATTAACAAAAGATCATCAATCTTTTTTAACACAATCAGGTCACCAAATTTTAACCAATTTTCAACGTAGATCGGAAGCTGAGCTCATAATTTTTATAATTTTATTTTTATTATTATTTCTTTAATATTTTGTAATTATTCTATTTGGTGATAATTATCGTTGTTTCCGATCTTAATGTTTCGGGTTAATTCATTGATGGGTTTTGGTGGGTTTTCGATTATCTAAAATGGGTCGATGAGATTTTTTAAGTTTCATTGCAAGTTTTTGTTGATTGTGATATATTAGCTTTTTCTCTCTCCTTTTTTTAATTTTTGATAAAAAAAAATTAAAATTCATAAAGAAAATATAAAGTGTATTAGATTGTTTCCTTTTTGTGGGTTTTTTTTTGGATGATTTCTGTTGGGAATAGAGATGATGGTAGGAAGGGGTTAAGTTTGAGGTATGGTGTTGAAGGTGGAAATATGAATTTAGAAGCTGAACTTGAAGAAGGAGAGGCTTATTTTCAAAACAGTAATAATAATAATAATTACAATTATAATAATCATAATCATTATAAGAATGATGATTATGATGAAGAAGATGATGATGATAATTCAACAATTGATCCTGATGTTGCTCTCTCTTATCTTGTAAGGAACAATTCATCTCAATTACTATATTTATGTTGTTTCAATTATTCATCATCTGAATTCTGTTACTCAATAATTGTTATAATATATATACTTGATACTTGATACTTGATAGGCATTGTTTTGAAGCAGTTTTCATGATTTTTGTATGGTTAGATCTATATGTAACAACTTGAATTATTGTTTGCTACCTTAGTACCTTTGGTTTATACCTTCCTTTTACTGAAGATCATTGGAAACTTAGTAAATATTTTCTAATCGTATATAGCTTCGGATTGTAATGTGTGAATTTATAGACCAGTTAGTATTTGGATTGGCGTTTGAATCCTGACCTATTGTATTTACACAATTCAAAAGTCGCGAATGAAATGTGTGTATATATTAGATTAATGTTATTATGCTATAGGGGTGCATTCATATGCATACATAGATATAGATATAGATAAAGATTATAATACATAGATATTATAACCTTCATTGTTCTTTTCGCATTAACAAAAATTCTTATGGTTCCTTGGCATCATCTCTCAAGTTTGTATAGCTATTTAGTGTAATAGTTGGGGTGCATTCTTCTTCTTCTGATGTACAGTAACATGTTTAATCTGATTAAATGATGTACATATCGGGATGTTTTTACCAAATAACTTGTATGGCATTTGGTTCTCATTGTATCCTATTAAAATGTGTAATTCTTTGTTTTAATGTATCTTGTTGGTTGATCTTTCAAGGACGAGAAACTTCAAGATGTATTGGGACATTTTCAGAAGGATTTTGAAGGGGGGGTCTCAGCTGAAAATTTGGGTAAGCTAAACAAATAAACAAATAGCGGAGCATTAATAACTCCGAAAACCGAAGTTCTCGAATGCTGATTCTAGCATTTGTACATATTTACAGGGGCAAAGTTTGGGGGATACGGTTCTTTCTTGCCGTCTTATCAGCGATCTCCTGTTTGTCCTCATCCAAAAACGCCACCCAAACCTCATACCAATAATGCATCCATATCCCCAAATGCTCTGCTAATAGAGGTACTACCTTTTATTTATTTTTTTTTTTTTTTGTATAACTGTAGATTTATTATATTTTCGTTTGAATTTTGTAATAATCTTGAAAGTTAGTGCTGTTAATACATTTTTGTAGTGTTTTAAAAACTTTTAAACTGAACTATGTATCCCCCCTTATAATACTGATTTACACCCATTAGGAGATGCAATGTGGTTCGTCTATTAGGTTTTTTAGATGCTATGAACATATGATTAACACAATTTGATTGAATGATGTAAATTTTCATCAAAATTGTGATTTTCAACAAGAGAACTTGGGCTACATTTTGCACACACAATATTCATTTATCTTAGCACACAGGGTGGTCGGGTCTCGGGGTCAAGTACATCTCAACCAACAAGACATGGACCAGTTTCGAGTAGCGGTGCACCAATGGTGGGTCCATCAATGAATGGTAAATTAAAACAAGATATGCACATGTCATCTGTTAAGGCTGGTGATAGGTTAACTTCAAATGGACAATCTTTAAACAACTTTGCTAACGCATGTGACCCGAAGTCGCTAAAGGTTCGAATCAAAGTTGGATCAGATAACTTGTCGACTCGAAAAAAGGCCGAACTTTACAGTGGACTTGGTCTTGACGACTCTCCTTCATCTTCATTGGAAGCTAGTCCCGTAAATAACGATGAATTCTGTCATAACAGCCCTCATGATGATTCTCCCACTAGTATTCTTGAGGTTTGTAATGCCCATTATATATACACATACATATATATACATATATACACATAATATACACAAAGTATACACATATATAGATATATATGTATATATATACATATATATACGCGTATATGTACGTGTATATGTTCATATATTTTTCCCTAGAGGTGACAAGATGGGTTTGTCTAGTAATATGTCAAACATCTACCGTCGCTTGTTTTTAAAAATAATACTCCGTAAATAATTAATCTTATAGGTTTAATAATATACTCTACTTTGAATACACCATGAGCAACTTTTTGACCCTTTTAACTTGTTTTGGATAAGTTTTCAAAGGTCTAAATGGAAACATTGGAGATCAATACAACCCGTTTTTAGGTTCTTCTACCTCTATTCATCATGTAAAATTTCTTAAAGATACAATATGCATTTTGATTCTTCTACAGATGATGACATCATTTCCAATTCTTGGAGGTTTATTGTTATCCCCCCTTCCAGATGATCTTTTGTGCTTGACTGAAAAAGATAAAAAGGAGGATAGTAGTTGTGGGTCCGTGCATAAACAAAGCCAAGAAAGTAGTTTCAAGGTTAAAAAGTCTAATTCTAAAGTTGACCGAGATGTTTTATCTGCGAAGAAGCCAAAGACCGAGAAATATAACACTTCAATTGAACCGGCTTTTAAAGAAGTTCCGGCCGTGAAGAGTGAACCGGCTTTTGTACCAAAAGAAGCATCTTTAAATCCGGTTTCGACCCATGATGTTAAAAAAGAGGGTTTGGTTGTAAATGTAAATCCTGATGAAAAGTTCGTAACGTTTCCTACAAAATCTGAATCGGATGTATCAAAATCTGGAGTAAAGCCTCGAATGCAGAAGCCTGATCCGAAAGATGAAAAAGATGGCATAAAATTGACGACATCATCATCTGGAGGTAAAAAGAAATCAAAAGTAAGCAAAAGTGTGGAAAATGGTTATCAAAGTACAGAGGTCTCTAAAGTTGGTGTAAAGAACGATTCGTCTATAAAAAATAAGAACAATAATAAATTGAAAATTGAAGATCCAAAAAACAATAATGGAAAGGTGAGAGAAATGTATAAAGATTTCTTTGGGGACGAACTTGAAGATGGTGATGACATGGCATTGGATGATAAGCCTCTTGAAAACAAGTCAAAGGTCAACAAAGTTACCGAAAAAGGTTATACTTTACAAAGTAGTGGTTTGTCAAAAGATGGACTAAATGGAAAGAAAGATCCAAAACCATCTTCTTCGGGATTTGCGGTAACCGGATCTGTGGGCCATGGCCCACCTACAACGGGAAACGGTGTGCCTGTTCCTGATGCTGCTCCTGCAACAGTGGCTGCTGCAGTAGTCAATGAAGATTGGGTTTGTTGTGACAAATGTGAAAAATGGAGGCTTCTTCCGCCAGGTGTCAATCCGGGCAGCCTTCCCGAAAAGTGGCTCTGTAGCATGCTTGATTGGCTGTGAGTTCTCCTTTTTTCACAATTTATTATAAGTTTATTTGTTTCCCTTTTTTATTGATTTTCGAAATAACTATCGCTACTTTATGAAAATGAAAAATGAGAACTAAGAGAACAAGTGTCGAATATAATATTTAATTTAGAGGAACGGGTCAAACGAGATTGGGTCTGGTCTAATTAATTGTCAAATATAATAGGCCTGGAATGAACAAGTGCAGCATCAGTCAGGAGGAAACAACAAAAGCTATGACCACCCAGTTTCTGGGCCCCACGGCTCCTGCCGTGAACGGTTTTCAGCCGAGTGCTTTTCAAACAGGAGAAATGGCTGTTGACCCTCAAAGACACCAACAACCTTTTGGTCAACAAGTTGGTGCGAAGAAAAAAAACGGAATGAAAGACGTATTGAACGAACCCAAGCTCGAGAGACCCTCTTTGTCATCTAACTCTACAAAAAAGAACCTTCAAACATCACATACAACTAGAAGTTTAAACCAGTCTCCTCGCGTAAATGAATTAGAATTTCAAGATTCTGGACAGTCTAGCAGCATGATTGCAGAAAAACACAGATTTAAGCATAAAGCAAAGAAGAAATCGCGTGAAAACGTTGTAGATGAAGGTATATTTGATTCTTCCAATGGGTAAAAAGAGTTAATCTAGAACATACACGTTGAATGCATTCAATTTTTTGGTAATGATAAAAAACATTTAATTTTTTTTGGCACTTTCTTTTTCGTTAAAAAAGGAAACTTTTGGTTGCTTGGTGGCCCATCTCGGTCAAATCAGCTTACCATCATTTGACTTGTACCGAACTCCTTTTGAGGTTATTTTTCTCATCAAGTGTTAAATGTGTAATTTGTTGGTGTCTACACTTGCTCAGGTAATGACGCTCTTCAAGTAAGGATTAGAAACAGCAGAGAGACTAGTGAAGATTATTCTAGGGATTCGAAGAAAGTCAAAACGGATGGTCAACGTGGGAAGGATAAAGATAGGGTTTCTGACCATGATGGAGCTATCGTTAAGGCAGTTAACGGCTCCGTTACTGATTTCCCTTTAAAGGACCAGCCTCGTAAATATGATGATCCAAAATCTTTCTCAAAAGTTTCTAGTATAAATCCAAAAATTGAAAATGGAAAGTGTGAGGGTGCGAAAAAGAGAAAATCTAGTGAATTTGATGATGCTCAAAAAGAAGAAACGAGTGAAAATGGACGGAGGACGGGAAAAAAAGCTAAAGTACCCGAATCTCGTGAGGAAGAAAAAGGCAGACTTGTAGAATCTTCTAGAAGAAATGTGGCTTCGTTAGCAGCCACTTCGAGTTCTTCTAAGGTTTCTGGATCTCGTAAAACGAAAACTGAAAATCGGGAATCAAAAGGGTCTCCTGTGGAATCAGTTTCATCATCTCCGTTAAGGATTTTAAATCCCGATAAGCTAACGTCTTCTAGAAGGACCTACGAAAGTGCTGACAATTCTCAAGATCCTAATAAAGATCGAAGAAAGGATTTAGATGTAACGGAAACTGTGCCTTCTCTTGAATTTGAATCGTTACCGTTCGCTAAAGGCCATAACGGGGAAAGGAAAAAAAGCGGGAAAGGACCATCTTCGTCGAGATCTAAAGACAAACACCGAAGTCACAAGTCCGATATGGAAGCGGCTAATCATAAGATATCTGAGCATATAAATGTAAATGAAGAGAAGTCAAAACGGGGACGAAATCGTTCTCAAGATAAACCGTCTGTTAATAATCCCGATAAGCGCGAAAAGGTTTCGGCTTTAAAGAAAGAATCTTCCGAAAAACCACAAAATGTGTCAATTGAAAGTGATGGTAAACGATTGTCAAAGAAAGATGTGGCAGTAAAGGGTAGACCCCACTCGTTACCGCCTTCGGGTAAAGTTCAAAACGACATTTCACGTCCTCCGCAACCTTTTTCACAAAAAGAAAATGCGGGAAACGGTTTGTTAGTTGGTAATGTTGAAACTGGTGATGGATCAAAAGAAACGAAGCCGAAAAAGAAAGATGAAAATCAGAACGGGAATCAGTCGGTAAGCGTAAGACATCCGACACCTAACGTTCACAAAGGAACACCGAGTCCGCTTAGACGAGAATCGTCATCTCAGGCTTCAAGTGCTATAAAAGAGGCGAAAGCTCTTAAACACATGGCTGATCGTCTTAAGGTATATAAATATTATTAGTAACTTCCATTTTGTGAGTGATTTTTAGAAGTGGCAATATGGCCAAGCTTCTTCGGGTGAAATTGGGTTGACCCGTACAATTAATGTTTCAAATATGATTATACGACTTTTAATTGTTTTAATAAGTTAGTAATCTTTAAATAAATGATTCATAATTTCATATAGTAATCGGAATATGCCAAATACACTAACATCTGATTCAGTAATTATTACGACTTTAAACATCAAAAGCCACATCGTAAACATATCTATGTATTTGTGATTTATGATGTAACTCGGCTAATTTTTGCAGAATTCTGGATCCAATAACGAGAGTAATTCGCTATATTTCCAAGCTGCCCTTAAGTTTCTTTTCGGATCTTCGATATTAGAATCCAACTATGCCGAGAGTGGCAAACATGCTGATCTACTTCAGTCAACGGACTTGTATAGTAGCACTGCAAAACTTTGCGAGTAAGTGGCAGTATTAACATTAATATGATCATCGTTAAATTTGAATTTATTGAGAATAATAAATTAATATTTTTTTTTTAATGGTAATAGGTACGTTGCTCATGAATATGAGAAATCAAAAGAAATGGCAGCTGCAGCGCTGGCATACAAATTAGCTGAGGTGGCATATTTGAAAGTTGTTTATTCTGCACATCCCAGTGCCTCCAAGGATAGGCAAGAACTACAAACAACTTTAACGGGTCCCACCGGTATGTTGGTTACTACTTTTTTTCTTTTCTTTTTTTTTTGGTGAAAAAACGTAAGTTCGTCTTTTTTTTTTTTTTTTTTTTTGGCAAGTTGTAATAAATATCAAGCCATTTCCCTAAACTTCAATTTCTACTTTGTTGACTTGATTTTAAAGATTGTTATTAAAAGCATCCCACTTTCGTAAAAATATATAAAAACTGTATTTTTTTATTAAATTTCTTGTTTCTTAGTGATCATTTTTGGATTTAATTTGTAGGTGAGTCTCCGTCTTCATCTGCCTCTGATATCGATAACTTGAACAACCCATTGGCTGTTGAGAAAGCTGCCGTTGCAAAGAGTGTTAACGATCATCAAATTGGTGGGACCCATGTAATTGCTGCTCGTAACAAACCTAACTTCTTGCGGATCCTTAACTTTGTAAGTGCACACTTAAAAACCACTTAAATCTTGCTGTAAGTACAGTAGTCAATGATAGAGCTTTTCATAATCATTTCAATACATTATTATTATTCTGTAAAGTTAAGAGTTGGACATAACGAGTAACGGGTCAACCCAACCTGACCTGACCCGTGATATTTTTAGGCGCAAGATGTCAACTTTGCAATGGAAGCTCATAGAAGATCTCAGGTTGCTTTTGCTGCCTCGGGTTCACTACAGGAAATAGTTAAACCAGCTCTCGATTTCCACTTTCAAAACATCGAAGGGTTGTTACAACTCGTACGGGTCGCAATGGAAGTAATTAGTAGATGATTTCGGTTAATTTGATCATCTGGGGAGAGGATATACTGGGGATTTTGCATACGAACCTTTTGTACAACTGTACAGTAACTGCATTACTTTGATACAAATAAGGAGCCAAGATCCACACTGATCAAATAAACGTTGCAAATTAAAGATTTTAGATCAGATTATTGTTCGTTTTAGTGAGGATAGTTTTGAAACAAAGATTGTTTCATGAGTTTTTAATTTGTTTTCTTGATTGTCATTTTCAAAGTGTTGACGTCAAGTTTGTCTTCGAGGTACGTAAACTGCACATAATGTAATTGTAAGTTTATTTATTACTATTTTTTTTTGTAGGAGAAAACTTTATAATATGTCCTAATTGACATTTGGTTTTGTTTGCAGTTGATAGTGTTCTGTATATAATGGTATCGTTGAGCAAAGATTACGTTAGGCAGTGGCAGAAACCGTTAAGTGAATGCTTAATCTAGCGTTGAAGAAGGTTTTACAGGTAACTATTTAGTGCAACTTTCTTTGAAGTTAAAGAATTTAGCTTTGTTAATTATCATTGATATTTTTGTGTACGCAAAATTGGTAACACAAGTTTTTTATTAAAAGAAACCGATGCTAGAATAAAGTTGAGATCTTTCCATTTTGTGTAAACCTTTTTATGATCAACATTGAAGTATTTTTCCGTTTAGACATAATTACGCAAATGGTCCCTGTGGTTTACTCTAATTTGCAGATATAGTCCCTAAACTTAACGTAATTTCGAAGGAAGAATTCATCCGCGTAATTAAGATCTTTCCACAGGGGCTATACGCGTAATTTGCGGATATAGTACCTAAACTTAACATAAAGTTGAGATCTTTCCACAAGGACTATCTGCGTAATTATGTCTTCCTTTTATCGTATAAATGAAGAATTCATTGTGCCTATATAGAGCATTTGTCAAAGTTCGCCAATTTTTTCGTAATTTTCCCTTTGTATGTTCTTATGCTTGCAAACTTATACTGATTTTTTTTTTTTTTTTTTATCTTTATTTGGTTCAGATGATTGATAGGAAATGCCTGAATGATGATGAGATATGTATCGATATATTTATCAATTGTATAAAAGAGAGGTCCACAATATGGACCATGGAACATGTGTGTGTATGAGAAAATGATATCGGTAAATGTTGCTTTTAAAAGCTTTGTTTCACGTTAGTCAAATGAACATATGCTCACAGCAAGTTTATTTGTTAACAATCGGATAGGCTCGAAAGCCTAAAGCTATTATTTATACTTGCTCTCTCCATGAAGTGTTCGTGGATGTGGAAAAACTGACGCTAATGCAAGGAAAGGTGTTGTTCGTCCACTTCTGCTCTAGCTGATAAATTACCTCAGATCTGGTGGTCAACAATCGTTCAGACTTGATAAAGGTTGTCGTGGCACCCTTAGGCTTAGAATAAGTATACCCTATCTTGTATCCAGTAGTTAGTCCGCTTATAAAAAGAATGCTTTGGAATTGTATAAGAGCATGCTGTGATGCGGGGGCTTTCAGGGACTTACTTAAATCTGCCATCACTCTAAAAGTGGATAGTTACAAACCTTTTATTCTCCTAGGGTTGTCTTAAAATGTTTCCACTATATCTCTGGAGTAGTCAAAGGAAGTACGGCCGGCCCGAGTAGGAAAACATGAACTAAGAAGTAGGACATAAAACAATGGATCATGTGTCACGTGCTCACATTCAACCCAATCTCGCATATGCGAGGTATGAGAGAGAGGAGGTGTAGACAAACTTTCCTCTACCTTAGACTAGAAGAGAAGTCGTTTAGTTGAGAAAATTATCCAGCCACAGGAAAAGAAAGTCATCCATCTCTACTCCTTGCTTCCGTGAGGACCTCCGGTCAAAAAAAAAAAAAAAATTAAATACAATAAAATAAAAAACAAACTTTTCCACAAGTAACAATTATTAAGTTTCATAAAACTTTTTTCTAGAAATAACCCAAGATAACTTTTATGGGTCCATTGATTATATTATATCCATTATCACTGGATGTTATACAAAATAAGTTCGCAATACTGAAATAAAAGTCAAGATTGTTATAGCATTCCCATACCCCGCATTCGGCCGGTAATTACACTCATTAAATAATCCATGACAAAACTCGAACTCACAGCCTTGAAGTTAGACGAGTTATGAGTTATGGTTGTAACATTCTAGAACATTTTTCTAGCCTAACAAATGGCTTGCACTTAGCTCAGCTGGTAAAATCTATCGGAAGCAAAGCTTGCTGTCTGCTTGCCTATATTAAGCATTATTAAAAAACTCAAGCGCAACTCTGCTTACGCAAACAAGTAACTATAGTATATATTTTTTTTTCCTTTTCAGGTTACTGAAAAAAGGCGATTATTTTTTACTTAGATGCACGGCCTAGCCAAGTTCCGTGACCGTTTACTAAAAAGGCGATTACTTTTAGCGTCCCTAGAAACACCAAACAAATGCAATCATCAGCCTTGTTTACTTTAAGCAAACAGAGGGGTTTCATCGAAAGTCGATAAAATGTTTTTTCTAAAAAAATTGGGGATCTTGGAAGAGTGCAAAAAGAAAGTTTTCATGTTAAGCTGTTGATTGAAAGTTTTCATGTTAAGCTGTTGATTGTTCCAATAAAAGTACCAAACCCATAACAATCTCAAATGGCACCATTTTATGGTTAATTTTAAATGCACAGGCAATGGTTCAAATGAGATATAGATTCAACCCACTAAAGGATTAGATAATTTTTAAAGTCATACTTAATTATTATTTTCAATACGTCCACTGCACAAAATCTAGGATAACGGTTGCTATTTAAAGTGAGTGATCCAAAGTGGGGGAAAAGAACATGTTTCAATAGCAACAAGAAAATACAAAAGTTTATAGTAGTTTCTGTACTCCTTCACACCAAAATGTGATTTCCAATACTAATAATAGCGCTCCCGGTTGCTTTTTTAGATTATGCCAAATATCTGAAGAGCTGAGGGTTCTCCTTGTCTCTTTCCAAGTACTCACGTGTGATCAGATCCTCGATCCTCTTCTTGATTGCCTTAAAATCAGGCTGCATACCAATAGATAACACCATTAGTAACCCATAGTCAAAGTTTGACTAAATAATTAAAACACCACCTGTCAACTAATGTACTGTTTACATTTTGCAATATATATATATATATATATATATATATATATATATATATATATATATATATATATATATATATATATATATATATATATATATATTCAGTTTCAGGGAATTCACCTTTGGTCCTAACCTTGGCGTAAAGCATGTACATTGTTTATGTATCAATTACAAAACATTAATAGAGTTTTGTTGTGCAAAAATTATCCATCCTATGTGCGAAATGTCACATCTCTTTTAGTATTAAAACATTACTAGAGTTGTGTGTTTTGAAAATATATCTCGACCATCACGTCCCATGTGCAAAATGTGGGTTGAGCAACTAGTCAAAAGAGGTTTGGGTTAAAATGCGTCCATCTATCGTATGAGTCAAATAACCCTGGGTAGGTTGAGTTGCATTGCATGCAATTTTCAAGTTTGTATAGATAAGAAAAACGTAATGTTACTTACGATTACAAAAACAGAGTATTAGTTACAGTCAATGTCCAAAATTTTTAATATTATACTTATGAAGAAGACTATATCCATTTTCATAGGAAAAATTTGGGACCATTCAACACAATTATAATATATATACAAGGAATGAATGACAAACCTTGAACATGCGACCTAGCTGCTCCACACACTCAGTGACTAGCTGTTGATGATTAAGAACTTTTCGGGACTTCATAATACGGACAATAGAAGCATCAATAGCGTATCTCCGATCCTTGTCAACATCTTCCACAACCTTTTTCCTCTCGTCCACAGGTGGCAAAGGAATCTGATTGGTTTAAGAAAAAAAAGTCATCAAAACATACAAAAATTAAATAGCTTAAAAACTATCATGTGAATATAAAAAAACATAGAAGGATTTTAGGTGGGACGCATACTCTAATCCTCCTCATCCTATCGGTGAACTTTGAGTTGAACTGGAAGTAATCAGTGTCTGACACAGTTTTTGAGACTGGCTCCTTGGTGAGAATCTTGTACTTGGCACATGATAGCGATTGGAGTAACCGAACCAAATCCTCATCAGCAAGATTTAACTGTTGCTTGATATCTGAATAGCTTAATCTCTCTGAACCATTAAACAACAACAGCACAGCAGCCTGAACCCCAAAAAAAAAATGATCAAGAACAGAAGCATCAAAACATGATTATAGTGGAAACAAAACGGAACCAAATCAAAGGGCAGATAGTTAAAAACATTACAGAACCAAGTTTTGGTCTGGTCTGGTCCAGTCCCAATTTTCAGTTATTGGCTTTAGTATTACCTGATAAGTTCCCAGAATCAGCTCAATGGTTTTTTGATCAAATTTTCCATTCACATTGCATGTCCCTAAGGAGTAGATCCAAGTGAGCTTTCTGTGCTTGGTTATGGTCTGATAAAACTCCTTAAAAACTTCAACGCCTTTTACCTAAAATTCAAACAACAGTGAATAATAAATAATAAATACTACACATACATCATCAGTATATGTTTCAATCTAGAGTAAAAAAGCAGAGCATACCATTTCTTGAGGTAGGCAAAGATCATAGGATTTATAAGTGGGCCAGAAGCCCGTAGTCAAAACAGTGACTGTCAAGTCGATCCCAGGGTTGACATTAGGATTATTAGAAAGGTACTCACTGAACTGAGTCTGGTTATCCTTTGCCAACGTCAAATCCGTCACCTATGACCACAATCCAAAGTAAGTCAACACAGAACATAAACAATCATGTGAACTAGATGATGAAACGGGTCAAGTGACATTTGTTGGATCATAGATTCTTGTGCCAATTAAGAGGATTCATAAGAAGCTTACAATCATCTAGCATTACTCTATTACTCTATACTTACAAAAGTAATGTCATCAAATCTATATTATTAGAAAGGTTAGTAAAAAATTACTTTGAATCAATTGGTCCCATTACTCTTTCAGTTAACTACTATTTTACTCATTTGACAAAATCACCCCAAATGCACTCATTCATAAATATATGAATCTTAATCTTTAAATTAATTACCATGCCCTCCATCTTTGATGTGAACTGTCCACCACATTGCTGCTTTAACTTTGACAAAATTACCCTCTCATGTTCATCGTTAGCACTCTTATCGAAAAGTAAACGTCGCGAAAGTTTTTTCCTACAAACAGATGAGACGAATTCCTTTAAGATACTGGTCTACAACAATACTGAATGTTTTTATAAACTAATTTACACACACCTGTAGAACTCTGCAAACAGGTCTTTATCGCTGATGTAAGCAAGAAGCTTAACCACCTGCAAAAAAGACACGTCACCAGAGTGAATACATTGATGAATACATGCCCATTAACAAAAACAAATGTTAGCATATTACAAATATATATACCTTATCCAACGTTTCCTCAATAGCTTCATCACTCAACTTTTCGCTACCACCCTTTTTGAGAATATTGTCACAATACGAAGCCAACAGCTCTGCACTTGTGCTACCAGCTACCAATTTATTGCAGAAAACCTCGAAGGCCTCTTTCAGAGCCTAAGAAAGAAAAGAATAATAAGGTAAGTATTGGTTTATATAATACAGAAACAACTAGACAATAAAAAAACTAAACTAACCTTGTGAAACAGTGTGTGATTTGAGAAGCAGTCAGTAACATATTTCATGAACTTGTCATGCAATTCTATTACTTTCCGGACAAAAATCTGCTCCTGAGGACCACCACCAACATTCTCAGTCTGCAAAAAACCCCAGACTTGACCATTAGGCAAATTCAATAAAACAAACTGGACTTTGCAAGCATAGAAGTAAGAAAAGTGTGTGATCACATAAGCATGTTTGTCAATTAATATGTCAGATATGTTTATACACATTAGACTAAGTCATGCATAATCTGGTTTTGAATAAAACAATTTAACATGATATATGTCTTATATATTCACTTGCACTTTAGGTAGCATTCAACCCATTTAAAACTTTAGAACACTAAACATTACCTTGCTACTTGCAGCGTCCTCAGCCTGTTGGACTAAAGTCATTCCTTCAGCAGTAACATGCTGGGGCCCAAAAGGATAATCAAAGTGTCAGCAATGTAACAATGAGCTTAGAGTAGAATAATTCAAATGAGCAAAGTATTACCTGTTTGAACATATTAGAAACGGGATCCAATCCTTTAGGGATTTTGCTGAAGAGTCTATACATTCTAGTAAGATCATCCACCTGTTTGTTTAGTAAATAAGATATTTCAGTTAAGTAAAATATTACTCGATAATTGATATGCAATCCAAGATGCAAGAAACCAAACTAACCTTATCATCTCGAAGTAAAGTACGACATCCAGAATGCTCTTTCTCTAGTAGTTGACTACTATATGCAACCAACAATTCATTTTGAACGTTCTGTAGAAACAAAATAGAAAAAGGTGAATATACATAGCATAAAAAACTGATTACTGCATTTGTATACTTTTTGCCATAGCCATAAATGGAAAAATCAAGCAATTCTCTACAAATTTTATCAACCATAATCAAACAAGTAAACAATTACAAAAAAATTATGTTCAATTGAAGAACACTGTTAATATAAAATCGAAAATGAGTAATGAATATATATTGTATAAATCACACCTGATGAGTTGGCCTAACCCAAAAATCCTTATATTATGTGATATTGCAACATCATACATATATCATGAAAAACTAACCTCTATGAGCTTTGGATCACTGCTTGAATGCAAATAGTTTATGACTCTCTCTTTCTCCCTTTTTAAACAATCCTCAGCCTGTGTCATAATTGTTAGTCAAACAAGATGAAACAAACACATAATATGATAATAGTAACAGTTACAACTATACAATACGTTTCTTATAAATTATTATGAATAAAATAATCAATATGTTGGATATATTATTTACAACAATATGTTAACCTTCTTATTAAATAAACTAAATAAAATTTTTATTCATTTTAAGTACACTCCGGGATGCTTTCCAACCTGTTCATCCCATCCAAACAAATTTCTTTTTAAATTATATTATTAGCTTAACCCATTTACCCGTTAAAGATAGAACATCACTTAAGTTTTTAAGGACTTTTACCTTCAACATATAATCAGGACAAGTATCATTCACGATCCAGCTAGATGCTTTTCGGGAATAATAAGCAGCTGTATCAGAAAGCATGAAACTTTCAAAGTCATTTACATAATAATCCATTTGTCCCATCCCGATCTCAACATATATATCAAGAACATTTTTCAATAATGCTCTGTCAATCTGATCGCCTTCTCGCTCTTGATCAATCTGGATAATAGACAATGTTAACTTCAACATCACATAGCAGACAACAAGAATCTTAAACAAAAGACAAAAAAAAAAAAGCTTACAAGGGCAATAACAGCATCTCTGGCTTTACCCTTAGTCTCCTCATAAACCTGTGTGAAAAAAAGCTCTGATTAGCAACACAGAAACTAAAACCTTTAATGAATTGCTTAAATTTAATGTATACTAACCGAATCGCGAAAGCACGTCAGACCAACTTCGTTCAAAGCGGGTAAGGACCTTCGAGAGATAAAGTAACGATCAAGGTAATGGAAAAACCGAGAAAGCCACCTAACCATTATTTTATGATTCGCCCATCGCTTCACAAGCTCCCGCAGCAAAAACTCATCATGCTTCTCTCTCAATGATGGCAAAACCTTAAAAAAAAGAAGAAAAAAAAAAGAAATCAGATACAGCTGATGCAATTCACATTATTTGCATACTAGAACAAAGTATAAGTTGAACCATTAATCCTAGTTACACATAACATACTATTTTCTCTTATATCTCATATAAGAAGGTTACCGTGGAACGAATATATTCTTCAAATGCTTCTTTGTATTTGTCATACAGTTGTTGAGAATAGTCATGTGGAGGCTTTTGAGTGCACATGTTATAGATTGTCCTGTTGACAATAGTAAAAAGGATAGAATAAGTCAAAAGCAATAACAAAAAATGGTGAGAATTTAACAAAATAAGAAGATGCAAATGTTTTTGTGAGTATAGATAGATACGTGTAAAGCATCATGTATTCCTCTGAGCTGAACTGTTCGGGATGCCCTTCCAAAATTTTCTTCAGCTTTGTTATCCCATTCTGCATGAAACTCCATCCTTCATCCAACTCCATAGTTTTCGCTTGGGACAGCGTCATTTTCTCTACGTCAGCACAAACAGAAAGCAACTGATGCACGAAAAGTTAATACAATTGTCATAAGAATCATCAGAAAAACAAAACTGTATGTTTAAGTACACCATATACTATAGTAAAGCATGCATAGAATATACTATATACAAACATAGAATATACTAAAGCATGCATGGTTTGAGAGACAGAAAGTACCCAACCCGTACACCATCATTATTATCAGCTGTCATGATTTATTCTGCGTCAAGCAAGTTAAACTAATTGGGTTACCTTTCGGTTGCAGTTTGACCCATGACCCAATATTTGGACAGTTTGGCGAGTTTTAAGTTAATATTGATTGGTAAGTTAGTTTTGTGTCAAACAGGACAAATTTATTGGGATACCTTTAGACTGACCAGTTGACTATTAACCCAAACCTTGACCTCGTATTTAATAAGAAACACATGAATACATATGTAGGATTAATCAAGAAAAAAGTGGATGCAGGTGGAGCAAGAGGTAGGAGGTTAATGAAGAATCGGATTACAGAAAACCGAGCACCGTCATTCATTACCATTCCCCTTCCCCACCCCCTAATACCCTCAACCAAACACCCAAATTACTTATAATCCTTACTCAACAAGTCAATCACATATTTAAGTAGTTCACATATTTAAAACCCTAAAGCAACCTTACTGATACAAACAACAACAGGTAATCAATAACAACACTTTATTGAATGATTACAGTACATAAACAGCATAGCAAGTACTAGTAATCCCCTTCAACCATACTTAAATATACATAAAGATGTGTATATATACACATATGTATGATATATACAGAGTAACATACAAGTATACAACATATAGATATATATATATATATATTTATATATATATACCTACACATAAATACACATAAAACGTAAAATCAGATATATTAGTCAAACCCTAGTTTACTACTAACACGGTTATTATACAATAGCATACATGTATAAGCATGACACAGCGATTAAAACAGAACAATAGATATAAATATAACAGAAACCCTAAAAATTAAACAAACAGAAGTTTTTCAATCAAAACCTAACTGTGGAATCGGATTGCGATAAATCAAAATTATTGCTCGAAACAATAAATTAGATGAACTTATTATAATTATAAAGTACCTGCAATTATATTATATAAGAGTATGATGATATGATGATGAACGGAAGCAATCGAAAATCGAAAGTAGCGGTTAATGATTTGATGATTCGTAGATTTTAGGGATGAATGAATTGGAGAGGCGGAGTCCACCTCCGTGCTTTATATAATTTTTTTTACCATGCATTGTTTTTATAGAGAGAAAAATCCGAAAATAAAAAGATTATTATAGTCCTTTTAAATATTAATTAAATTTTTAAATAAGAGATAAACTCTCTTTCTCGTTAATATATTTAATAATATTTTAATTTAATCGTAATGATATTAACAAAATAAAATTTAATAAAAAAACAAGATTCAACTTATTAAATTCAAGTAGTTAATTATATATACTTAAACTCACATAACTTTAATACTTTCGTTAATTATTACTGTCACCATTAAAAATCTAGGAAAAATAAAAAGATAAAGATAGGAAAAACAGATCGTACAAAAATACATTAATATTTCTATCAACAGTTTTAAGGGATTTCGTTAAGGTGGTTAAAATGATATACAAAAGAAAAACTCTCAAACAAAATTAGACAACAACCATTGTGTACTACTCATCCGTGCATGTTTACGTCCTTCCATATGGTTGTCGACACGGGGTCGCTGCCCACAAACTTTCCTTCAAATCCCATTTAGTCGATACTTCAATTAGAGCCCGAGCAACGTTTGGTCTCCCCCAGGCTTCCATACACATAGTGCTCGTGTAGGAGTCAAACATCATCGATCTTCCAAGATTAGAAACAATAATGCTCCGCCCTTCTTCGTTAAACCATGCTAACGGGAGGTCATACAACTTAACCCACATTGGCAGCTTTATAAGGTCCTCTTTCGTCAACGATACATTTGTTGTCCATTTATTCAATATGATCGGTATATTTTTGATTATTCAAGGACTGTTCTCTAACACACCCACGAGCCTCAAATCAGAATTTAATTTTAAGGAAAATAACCCTTTCGCGTTCATCATTACCTTCCGATCCCGTAATTTTTACGAACATTCAACACATAATTTTTAACCATTGGAAACACTGCTCGATGTCCAAGGAAATAACCATCTAACGTGTTTTTATACTTGTCATTAGCCGCACTAACAGACTTCATAGGTAACATGTTGAGTCCCCTACAAAATTAAGGATTTAATTATGACAGAGCCACCACCAGCACTAAGTTGTTTAACAACCATCATAGGTTAATTATATGTAACCAACAATGATGTACGCTGGTCTTTAGTATTAGAAGTGTGCTGCCATAACTATTAGCTCAAGATAGGTTAAGTATAAAGGTTCTTCATAGCCAACATTATGAATGAATGTTGACCCAACAGAAGACCGAAGAAGAACCAGCAGAAGGTGCAGAAGCAACACAAAACACTTAGTTGATTTATGTTGTTCAGAAGCATAAATATTTTCAGTGTAGTCTACATCACAGACTGTTAGACATATTATTTAGTGATATTTGTTAGTCCATGCATCTAGTCCATTGGGCCAAGCCCTTTTACATTGTGTAGGTCATTCTGCTATTTATATGTAACACTCTTTGTATTAGACACGACAATAAACACTGGCAATATTCAATATTCACTTTATATCATGGTATCAATCGCCAGGCACCACAAACCCTAAAATATTTTTTTTTTCCATCTGCAGCTCCATTCGACTGCAGCCTCCTCTCTTCTCCTTCATGGCTCCAACCGAATATGACAAAATCTATACAGTAACATCTATTTCTCATCTTATTCCTGTTAAATTAGACCTCACAAAACTTAACTATGCTCATTGGCAAAAGCTTTTTACCACCCATTGTGCGGGCTTTGACGTTCTAAAGTTTATCAAAGGCACTTCTACCAATGAAGAAAAGGCAAACCCAGAATGGGCTAAGTCCGATGCCGTTGTTCTCACTTGGATCTTCAACACGATCTCGGAACCATTACTCGAACGTGTTCTCAACTCAGAATCCTCCACATCACATGAAGCTTGGACCTTCCTGGAAAAGATCTTCAAAGATAAAAACTTTCTAAAACTATGGAATTAAACGCTGAGCTTCGTGCCCTTAAAATTGGTGATCAAACTGTGGAGGAATACTTTCGAAAGATTGATCATATTGCCACTCATCTCCTCAATCTCGGTTCAAAGCTTGAAGATAATGATCTTGTTATGCACGCTGTTAATGGGTTGAATGACAAGTACCTCCATGCTAAACATATAATACTCCATCGACAGCCCTTTCCAGATTTAGATACATCAAGATCTATGCTTTTAATGGAGGAAATATCCTTGACTCGAAAACAGTGGCTCTCAACTGATGTGGCACCCACACCATCTCATCCGTCGGCTCTTGTGGTTACACCACCGCCACAACCACAGCCCAATCAACATGAATTGTGCATGAATATTTTGAAGGGGTTTTGCCGATTTGAATCTCGCTGCCACTATGTTCACCAGGGCAACCCCAGGCGACCCAACTCTGGATCAAACAACCCAAGAAATAACAGGCCCAACAGTGTCAGTCAAGCCTAGTTGCTGCAAATTATAGCAGCCCAACAGCAAGAGCTAGCCCAATCCGCTAATCGGGCTCCCTTCAATCCACCTACTGCACATTTTAATTACTATGGACAGGGCACTACTATGCGTCCACTAGCTCAGGCAGGCCTTCTGCCCACTCCACCAGGCTTTAACAGGCCTACGAACGCCACTACTGGATCTCAGCAGCCGAATATATCACTTGGGCCGCAGGCATTTTATGCTGGACAGCCCAATACTTATGGTTCAGCCACTGTCCATCCCACCACCCTTGGTTCTTTCACGGTTGACCCACGGACCCAAACACAAGAGACTGTACTTCCTAATGCGTTCAGTGCAATGATTCTTCAGGATTAGGGGGCTGCCGGATGGCACATGAATACTGGTGCATCCACACATCTTACCTCCTGCATTAATAATCTTAGTAATGTTTTTAATCATTGTAAATATCCATCAGTAGCCGTTGGCAACGGGAACACGATTCCCGTCACCAACACCGGCCATAGCTTGTTACCTACCGCCCATCGACCCTTACACTTAAACAATGTACTCGTAACTCCCAATATCGTTAAAAACCTTATATATGTCCGTCAATTTACTCGCGATAATACTGTTTCTGTTGAATTTGATCCTTTTGGTTTTTCTGTGAAGGATTACCAGATGCGTCGTCTCCTTCTCCGATGTGATAGCTCCAGAGATCTCTACCCAATTACAACACCCACCTCTCCTCATCAAGCTTTTATGTAACGACCCTACTTTTTCCGTTATCTTTTACCGTTTATTATTTAACGCCCGTTAATTGTTATTCATGTCACGTCATTTCTATGACCTATATTGTTATTTTTGTAATAATATATTAATTATAATGTGTTATATGAATATTTGTATTCATATTTAAAGTTGTACGTTTCTACGTGTCGTGAATTTCTATCGGGCGAATCTTTTCGGTTTTCAAACCAACGGTCAAACTTTTGGGATTTTTAAATCCAAATTATTTTAAATATGATATTCTGATGTCATATGATTATATATAATGTTTATATATTTTATTCGTCGCGTATTTGTTATCTCTCCGAAGATTTAATCGCGTAGCGGTGTTTTCGCGTTTTGGGCTTCGATCGGGCATTCAGGCCACAATCTAATTAACTTTTTACCATTTTGGGCTAGTGGGGACCACCCCCATACCATTTTTGGCTGAACACTCCATGGGGAGGGAGTGTTAGGCTCATTTTTTTCCCCATTTTTGATTTTTGTAATTTCATTTAAACACTTTCTAAAAACCTAAACCTAGAAACTCCTCTCTTTTCCTTCTCCCCTCACCTTGGCCGACTTCTTCATCATATTCATCATCATTTTCAGCCACCAACATCAAGAATACAATTCTTCATCATTTCTCAAGGCTTGTTACATAACCGGGTTGCTATTTTCGCGTTCTTCCATCCTCTTCTTCTCAATTCTTGATTAGGGTATAAACCCTAACCATAACTTTTTGATTTTTCTTTAATTTTACTGTTTTATATGATATTATGATTATGATAGTATGATGATTGTATGCTATTGTATTATTGATAGTATGCGTAGAAATGCTCGTTAATTCATGTTTTCGGTTTGATTAATTTGGGACAGCGGTTTGTTTGATTGTTTCTGTAAACCCAACTGATATAAAAGTGAAATTAAAGTGTCTAGATGAGTTCCTCTCATCAATACATTAATTTTAGACTCCGGATTCATGTTATTTCGATTCCCGGAACATAAGTTATGATCAAAAAGGTGTTTAATTGAAATTAAAATGTGAAAACGAATTGGTACAGGTATGGTCTGACTTTGTGACCATTTTTAGAGTCTTTAGGGTGTACTAGTGTGTTAGGATTAATGATGGGATGAACTTTCATGTTCGGGTCATCGAAATCCGAGCCACGGATCACCCGTTATGACTAAAACATGTTTTTGAACGGATTAAAGCTCCAAGCTGATTAATGGCTGTAAGTCATGACTTGGTGGCTGTTCTTGGGATGTTCTTGAGCACACTAAAGTGTCGGGTGGGTTGGTTAGGCGAAGATATATATAAGACTCGCCGAAAACTGATTCCCGGGGCTCAAGTTATGACCCGATGAACTTTTAATTAAAACTTATGGTTATTAATTAAGACTTATGATAAAAATAATGATTTTCATTATTAATAAATTACTTATGATATAAAAAGTAATTATTTTAATTTAAGACTTATGATATACATATTTATTATATCATTTATTAATTAATTATGATTAATGGAACTTTAACTAAACTTATGAATAATAATACTTTTATTATTAATGAAAAATACTTATGGCAAGTATTAAACTTATATTATGAGATTATTATAATAAGACTTATAATAAGAATTAATTAATTATTTAATTATTATAAGGCTTAGTTATTATTTAATTATAATTTAATTATTAAATACTTATGATTTAATAATTATAATTAGAAATTTATGATATGATTAATAATTCATTATTAATTAATGATACTTATGATATGATTTAAAATCTATTATTAATTAATAATACTTATATTATGACTAATTTATAATTAATTAATTCAATACTTATGTTATATTAAGTATATCATTTAAACTTATGTTAACTTTAATAATTCATTTAATTTAATTAAAACTTATGTTATGACATAATTATACATATATGACTTTAATTAACGTTATAACCTATATTATTATTATAACTTATACTTTTAAAATTAACGTTGACTATGTTTGACCAAGGTTGACTTTTGAGTTGACTTTCGGTTGACTTTGACTTTCAGTTGACTTTTGTTGACTTTCTAATTAAGGAAACTTTCCTAACTTAAAAACTTTCTAAAAATAGAAACTTTCTAAATATGGAAACTTTCTAAATTTGGAAACTTTCCAAAAATAGAAACTTTCCTAAAATAGAAACTTTCCAAAAATAGAAACTTTTCAAAAATAGAAACTTTCCAAAAATAGAAACTTTCCAAAAATGGAAACTTGCTAAAAATAGAAACTTTCTAAAAATAGAAAGTGTGTGTATGTACGCTGTTTCGATCAAACCGATGCATGTTGAGTATTGTTCTATGTCTACTTGTAACATGTACAATAGCTATCATACTAAGACTTGACCTAAGTTAGTTATTTATATCGACCAGCTTTATTTATAGGTCGGCGTTGTGATCATTCCTGATCACTTTACTTCATTTGCTGTTCGCATATTTGTGTGGTTACTTCGTTTGCTATTAAGGTGAGTTATAGTCCCATTTTTCTATTTTAAATCTTTTGGGATGAGAATACATGCAATTTATTTTATATTTTGGACAAGTGTAAGTTGGTTTAAATTATTCATTGTGAGTCGAACAAAAATATTCCCTAATCTGGTAATTGTAATCACTGGTTTCTACTGGTGAACGCGAATCCTACGAATAGATCTATCGGATTTGACAACCCCATTTCGAGCTAGTCGCGCTAGCAATTTATAATCGGAATGTTTAGTACTTCGTAATTTGTTGTAGATACACTTGTTCGGTGTATATTATTTATTGTGTTTGGCAAGGGTAAATAAATGGTTAAGTGGTTACCAGGTGGCTCAAGGTAAATGGAATAATGTTTTTATATGTTTTCTAGCATATAATTTTGTGGTCCAAAAAGGGGGTTTTATGTTTTCAAACATAAAATTTTATGGTCTAAATTAAATTTTGTTTGCAATATTAAACCTATAATTCACTCAACATTTTTTTTGACAGTTACTCGCATGTTTTATTCTCAGGTTCATGATTGATTGCTTCCGCTGTGCTTAGAGAGTCTGCATATTTATGATGACAGCTTTTGTTAAACATTAACTTGCATTCTATTTTGATACATTTAATAGTGGATGTTGTTGACTTGTTTTAGTGAAACAACCCAACCCGTACTCCGTACGCTATAAATTTTTTTTTTTATAACATACACATTTATGCGCCAATTAAATATGTAGACCAACTCACAAGTTTCATTAAACCGTACAACCATTACCGATGTTTACAAAAGGCACAATAGCCGTTAATTAAGTTAATACAAGTTTGACCGAATACAATGGTAGTTTATTAACCAAACGACCCGACGAGCATGGTTTGGGACTAAACTACCCAAAAGGTGGCCAACTTCCAAAAGCTCCTACAAGCACATCATCAAGGGCATCTAGTGCCCGACAATCCCCTTCCCTTTATCCTCACCTGCAACTAAAAGATAAACAACGAGAGGGGTAAGCTAACGCTTAGTGAATGCAATAATTATACATGATCATATATAACCTACTTACTTGCATACACTTACACAATACCACATACGAGCTAGCAATTCAACAAACATGCAATCCATCATGCATAAACTACTATCCACATTCCACATTACGCTAGCAACAATAATAGCATATAGTTCACAATATAATATGCTAAGTACAATTCGCACAACCATGGTTAACCAAGTATACAAGAGAACGGTACATGTAAGTCCGTTGGAGTTCATAACATCCACTAGTGTTACTTATACACCGCGTAATCACTAGTCCCCCGGGTGATGTCTTGAACACCGCGACTAACTCACCCTTACAACAATGTGGCATCTTAAACACCGCGACGAATCCACACTTCATTCAATACAATGAGTGGTGTCTTGAACACCGCGACACTTCCACTCTCATGACATTGTGGTGTCTTAAACACCGCGACAATCCCACAAGTCAATTACACAAGGAGTAGTGTCTTAAGCACCGCGACAATACTACTCGTTACCTAGAATGTGGTGTCTTGAACACCGCAACACTTCCACATTCATACCACACAAATAAATACATTATATACGTTCACGCATAATTATTCCACTCACCTTGACGCAAGGATGATGAATAATCGTTTCCAAACTTCAAAGCCAAGTACCTAATACATTAAGTACCAATTCAATACATAAACTAGTGGAATTAACCACATTACATTTACTTGGGCATTTGAATGACTCAATTTTGCATTAAATGACCCAACCACACCACAACCGCCCTCTTAATGGCCAAGACTCGACTTTAATTACCAACATTAGTGAATTAAAGTCTACTAGCCTCAATTGACATCCACCTAGGGTAATTTACACCCATTTTACCCAAACTAGGTCAACTAGTACATTCTTGACCCAAATGACATCTCTTTCAATTCTAACAAGTGTTTAATGCTTACAATACCATTAACACTTTCAAACTCACAATTACAAGACCAAAACCCTAGATTATGGCCATTAGGGTTTCATTACAACAACCTAACCCAAATTCACCCATTTTACTCCCAAATGGGTCATACAAGCTTCTATTAACCAAAACCCTAGCCATAATCAATTAAAACTCGAAACTTAGAGTTAGAACTTACCGAGACTATCACCACGTAGCTAGAGTCACAAGGAACAACTTTAATACTTGCTCCAAGGATCAACCCTAAATCCTTCCTCTCTCAATCTCACTTTGAATCCAAATGGGTGTTAGAGTTTTGGGAGAGAAATTGAAAGAAAATGAAAAAGGAAAATGAAATAAATGAACTAGTGGACCAGATTTAATGCACCCATCTGATCTATACGTCCATTTACCATTTTGCCCCTCAAAATCTCTTAATTTAACCTAAAACCGGAACCTGACCAGCAGGCCTGCCGCGGCGCGGCCCTAAACGTCGCGGCGCGACGAATCAAAGTAAAATTCACCATGCTTATGTCCTGTTCTGATCTGGAAACGCTTGATGGGTCGCGGCGCGGACCCGTTTGTCGCGGCGCGACATACGCCTGGGTCTGGCCACTTCGACTAGTTAATCAAATTTCCAAGGTTTCCACAACTAATTCCTTCATTCTCGTTCCCAATACACGTCTAAGCCTCACATCTAAGTCTCACGAGACCTAACACTACACAAGCTCATTTGTACACTTATATACGCACATGTTAACTAGCACACAATAAATTATATATATACGTTTATCTATACAATTACGCATAAGCTTCAGAATCATAACGTACAAATGGTTAAATATGTACCTTTAGTCACGTACGGGAAAAACGGGATGTTACAACTCTCCCCCACTTAGATCGGAGCGCGTCCTCGCGATCCAAGCCGCATGACAAGCCGGAAGATAAACCAAAGCAAACTCTTCGGATTCCCATGTAAACTCGGAACCCTTTCGATGTCGCCATTGCACTTTGAAGGTTCTAACTTCCTTGTTCCGCAACATCTTAACCTTTTCATCAAGGATTGCAACCGGTTCTTCCGCATACTCTAACTTGTTATTCAAAGTAATCTCATCCAATGGCACCCAAGTCGAGTCATCCACAAGACACTTGCGAAGATGGGAAACATGGAACGTATTATGAATTCCCGCAAGTTCTTCGGGTAACTCTAATCGATAAGTAACCTCACCAACACGTGCCAATACCTTGAAAGGACCAATAAACCGAGGAGCTAACTTTCCTCGCTTTTTAAACCGAATCACACCCTTCCATGGAGAAACCTTAAGCATTACCATATCACCTTCTTGAAACTCAATCGTTCTTCTACTTTTATCGGCATAAGACTTTTGTCTATCTTGCGCCGCTTTAAGTCGAGCCCGAATCATTTCAATTTTACTATTCGTCTCCAAAACCAAATCGATACTCCCGATTTCCTTTTGACCCACTTCACCCCAACAAATTGGAGTTCGACATCTTCGTCCATAAAGCATTTCATACGGTGGCATCCCGATACTAGTATGATAACTATTATTGTACGAGAATTCCACCAAGGGTAAGTGCTAGTCCCAACTTCCACCAAAATCAATAATACACGCCCTTAACATATCCTCTAGCGTTTGGTTAGTACGCTCGGTTTGACCGTCCGTTTGAGGATGATACGCCGTGCTCATTTTCAATTGAGTACCCATATCTTCATGAAACTTGTTCCAAAACCGAGATGTAAAGCGAGTATCTCGATCTGAAACAATAGATACCGGAACCCCATGTCTTGATATCACCTCCTTTATAAACAACTTAGCTAAAGTCTCCGATGATATCGTTTCCCGAATGGGAAGAAACAAGGCACTCTTCGTCAATCTATCAACAATCACCCAAATCGTATCGTATTGGGTTCGCGCCGTCTTCGGTAACTTGGTAATAAAGTCCATGGTAATGTGCTCCCATTTCCATTTCGGGACTTCCAATGGTTGTAACTTACCGTAAGGCTTTTGGTGTTCGGCTTTGACTTGCAAGCACGTGACGCATTGTTCAACATACTTAACCACATCACGTTTCATGCCGGGCCACCAATAATCTTTCTTCAAATCATAGTACATTTTCATTGCACCCGGATGAATGGAATACTTGGACTTATGTGCTTCATCAAGTAGCATTCGCCGGCAATCCCCCATCTTGGGTACCCACACCCTTCCTTGAAAGGACAACAAGCCACGCGAGCCCATTGTAATGAACTCCGATTGGCCAACGATTCGTTCCGTGTGCTTATTGTGAACATAAGCCTCTATTTGATCTTCACCCATCTTTTCAAGAAAGTCATTAGTGATAATCAAACGTAACGATCCCACCTTTATCGCCGGATGTGTACTCTTTCGACTCAAGGCGTCCGCAACAACGTTCGCCTTACCCGGATGATAAAGTATCACGCAATCATAATCTTTCACTACATCCATCCACCTACGTTGACGATAATTCAAATCTCGTTGAGTAAAGAGATGTTTCAAATTCTTGTGATCCGAATATATCGTACACTTGACACCATACAAGTAATGGCGCCAAATTTTCAACGCATGCACAACCGCCGCCATCTCTAAATCATGAGTCGGGTACCTCGTCTCGTGTTCTTTTAATTGTCGAGAGGCATAAGCGATGACTTTACCTCTTTGCATCAGAACACACCCGAGTCCATTCAACGAAGCATCACAATAAACCACCATGTCTTCAATCCCTTCCGGTAACACCAACACCGGAGCTTGACATAACTTCTCTTTCAACAATTGAAAGGCGACTTCTTGTTCATTTTCCCAATTAAATTTAACATTCTTCCTCGTCAACTTCGTCAAAGGAGAAGCAATCTTAGAAAAGTCTTGAATAAACCGACGATAATAACCGGCCAATTCGAGAAAACTTCGGATTTCCGTAGGCGTAGTCGGTCGACTCCAACTTTTCACCGTTTTGATCTTCCCCGGGTCTACCATAATACCTTCTTGATTCACAATATGACCAAGGAATTGAACTTCCCTTAGCCAAAATTCACATTTGGAGAACTTAGCATACAATTTCTCCCTTCGCAACGTCTTCAACACTTCACGTAAATGGTGTTCATGTTCCTTCATACTCTTGGAATAAACGAGTATGTCATCAATGAACATGATTACCGACTTGTCCAACATAGGTTGGCACACTCGGTTCATTAAATCCATGAATGCCGCCGGTGCATTCGTGAGACCAAAAGGCATAACCACAAACTCATAATGCCCGTAACGCGTCCGAAAGGCCGTTTTCTCGATGTCTTCCTCACGGACCCGCACTTGATGATAGCCGGACCGTAAATCGATCTTAGAAAAATACGTAGCACCTTGGAGTTGATCAAATAAATCGTCGATCCGAGGTAATGGATAACGATTCTTGATCTTCACTTTATTCAACTCCCTATAGTCGATGCACATTCGCATGCTTCCATCTTTCTTTTTCACAAACAAAACCGGAGCACCCCACGGCGAGGAGCTCGGTCGAATGAAACCCTTCTCAAGCAACTCTTGGGTTTGATTAAGCAATTCTTGCATCTCCGTCGGCGCTAAACGATAAGGGGTTTTAGCAATGGGAGTAGCTCCCGGAACCAACTCGATGCGAAATTCGACTTGTCTTTCCTCCGGAACACCCGGTAATTCATCCGGAAAGACATCTTCAAATTAATTAACCACCGGAATCTTACGAATAGGTGGTGGCTCATCACGAGTATCAACTACGTGAGCAAGATAAAACAAGGCACCGCTCTTGAGAAAACGTCGTGCCCTTGCATACGTGCACAATGGTACGAGTCTCCTCCGTCTATCGCCATGAATAATCAACTCTCCCCCACTTGGAGTCCTAACACGAATGAACTTATCATGGCATGCAATATCGGCTCTATAACGATCGAGCCAATCCATACCAACAACAATATCGAACTCACCCAAGGTCATCGGAATGAGGTCAATTTTAAAGGTTTCGGTACCAAACACAACATCACAATTCTTACAAGCATCAACCACTAGCGTCGTCTTGCCATCCGCTATTTCGACTTCAACCGGACGACTCAACTTAACTAGCGGTTTATTTAACTTAGATACAAATCGAGGCGACACAAAAGACAAATTAGCACCGCTATCAAATAATATCTTGGCCGGTTTAGAGTTAACCAAGAAAGTACCTGAGACAACCTCGTTCGATTGCTTAGCTTCATCATTAGTCATCAAATAATTTCGACCCCGGCCCGTACCCGCCGCCTTCTCTAACCGCTTGACATGATCATTAACCAACTCGGGACACTCGGTCTTCTTGTGTCCTTCTTTCCCACAATTGTAACAAGTGAATTTTGTAGTAGAGGATGGTTTGGTGCAATCACGGGCCATATGTCCCCTTCGCCCACAATTATGACAAGAATAGGGGAAATCCCCCGAAGCACCTTTCTTCACACTCCCCACACTCTCGGAGCCTTTCTTAAACTTCTTGCTAGAAAAATTAGATTGACTAGTAGCTTCAAACTTTTTCTTGCCCAAGGTAAGGCTATTCTTCCTCATCACAAGCGCCTCGAAGCCCTTGGCCATGTTAAACAATTCATCAAAGCTTTTCACCACATTCACACTTATCTTCTCTTGATAACTATCATTCAAGATCCGATAAAAATCTTCCTTTAACATCTTATCATTCCCGACATACTCCGGGCAAAATTGAGTCTTAGACAAAAACACGGATTTGAGAGTGTTCAAATCCATTGACCCTTGCCTCAAAGAACGTAGCTCGTCCTTAAGCCTAGTGAGATCGGCCGAAGTTCGGTATTCTTCGAAAAATTCCACCTTAAACTCATCCCAAGAAAAGTCCATGCATTGTTCTTCGCCATAGACTTGAATCTTTGCATCCCACCATAGCTTGGCATCACCTCTTAGCATGCTACAACCATACCTTGTCTTTTTATCGTTAGGGCACTCACATGTACGAAAAGCCCCCTCCATATCGGAGATAAACCGGGCACTCTTAAGTGGGTCCCGTTCACCATCAAAGGTAGGAGGTTGAGCATCCTTGAAGTTCTTAAAGAAAAAGTCTCGCCTCCCTACATTCTCTTCTTGAAGAACAATTTTAATTTGTTCCTTAACCATATCAATGACTTGTTCTTCAATAGTGTCTAGAAACATCTTCTTAATATCAACAAGAAAATCCGCCCTTTGGCGTTGAAAGATGGCCTCAACCTTGACCGTGAACTCAGGGTCCTCGCTCGTGCCCCCATTATCGGTGTCGTGTCCGTTTCTCATCTTCATTCTATAAAACGGGAAAGATTAAACAACGAACCCAGAGACATGACACACATATATATATATATACACCATACCACCCCATCTCGCTCGACAATCGTCGTACATCGCTTGTTTGACACGATTTGCACCCGTAGTAAGGGTAGCTAGTCATTACTACGCGAGCACGTCACATTAACTTGCTAGTACAACGTCTGTCTCGCTCGATGATTCCATCTACAACACAAATCAATTAGTGCATGGTTAGTTCATATAAACCTACGCACTACAATTCCCGATTCGACCCGAAGTCGTACAAGTCCCGCCTAAAAGCGCATACACATAAAAGTCTAAGTCTAGGCACCTATCTCAAGTCGCCTAAATCCCTTAGACCATGCTCTGATACCACTTGAAACAACCCAACCCGTACTCCGTACGCTATAATTTTTTTTTTTATAACATACACATTTATGCGCCAATTAAATATGTAGACCAACTCACAAGTTTCATTAAACCGTACAACCATTACCGATGTTTACAAAAGGCACAATGGCCGTTAATTAAGTTAATACAAGTTTGACCGAATACAATGGTAGTTTATTAACCAAACGACCCGACGAGCATGGTTTGGGACTAAACTACCCAAAAGGTGGCCAACTTCCAAAAGCTCCTACAAGCACATCATCAAGGGCATCTAGTGCCCGACAATCCCCTTCCCTTTATCCTCACCTGCAACTAAAAGATAAACAACGAGAGGGGTAAGCTAACGCTTAGTGAATGCAATAATTAAACATGATCATATATAACCTACTTACTTGCATACACTTACACAATACCACATACGAGCTAGCAATTCAACAAACATGCAATCCATCATGCATAAACTACTATCCACGTTCCACATTACGCTAGCAACAATAATAGCATATAGTTCACAATATAATATGCTAAGTACAATTCGCACAACCATGGTTAACCAAGTATACAAGAGAACGGTACATGTAAGTCCGTTGGAGTTCATAACATCCACTAGTGTTACTTATACACCGCGTAATCACTAGTCCCCCGGGTGATGTCTTGAACACCGCGACTAACTCACCCTTACAATAATGTGGCGTCTTAAACACCGCGACGAATCCACACTTCATTCAATACAATGAGTGGTGTCTTGAACACCGCGACACTTCCACTCTCACGACATTGTGGTGTCTTAAACACCGCGACAATCCCACAAGTCAATTACACAAGGAGTAGTGTCTTAAGCACCGCGACAATACTACTCGTTACCTAGAATGTGGTGTCTTGAACACCGCGACACTTCCACATTCATACCACACAAATAAATACATTATATACGTTCACGCATAATTATTCCACTCACCTTGACGCAAGGATGATGAATAATCGCTTCCACTTCAAAGCCAAGTACCTAATACATTAAGTACCAATTCAATACATAAACTAGTGGAATTAACCACATTACATTTACTTGGGCATTTAATGACTCAATTTTGCATTAAATGACCCAACCACACCACAACCGCCCTCTTAATGGCCAAGACTCGACTTTAATTACCAACATTAGTGCATTAAAGTCTACTAGCCTTAATTGACATCCACCTAGGGTAATTTACACCCATTTTACCCAAACTAGGTCAACTAGTACATTCTTGACCCAAATGACATCTCTTTCAATTCTAACAAGTGTTTAATGCTTACAATACCATTAACACTTTCAAACTCACAATTACAAGACCAAAACCCTATATTATGGCCATTAGGGTTTCATTACAACAACCTAACCCAAATTCACCCATTTTACTCCCAAATGGGTCATACAAGCTTCTATTAACCAAAACCCTAGCCATAATCAATTAAAACTCGAAACTTAGAGTTAGAACTTACCGAGACTATCACCACGTAGCTAGAGTCACAAGGAACAACTTTAATACTTGCTCCAAGGATCAACCCTAAATCCTTCCTCTCTCAATCTCACTTTGAATCCAAATGGGTGTTAGAGTTTTGGGAGAGAAATTGAAAGAAAATGAAAAAGGAAAATGAAATAAATGAACTAGTGGACCAGATTTAATGCACCCATCTGATCTATACGTCCATTTACCATTTTGCCCCTCAAAATCTCTTAATTTAACCTAAAACCGGAACCTGACCAGCAGGCCTGCCGCGGCGCGGCCCTAAACGTCGCGGCGCGACGAATCAAAGTAAAATTCACCATGCTTATGTCCTGTTCTGATCTGGAAACGCTTGATGGGTCGCGGCGCGGACCCGTTTGTCGCGGCGCGACATATGCCTGGGTCTGGCCACTTCGACTAGTTAGTCAAATTTCCAAGGTTTCCACAACTAATTCCTTCATTCTCGTTCCCAATACACGTCTAAGCCTCACATCTAAGTCTCACGAGACCTAACACTACACAAGCTCATTTGTACACTTATATACGCACATGTTAACTAGCACACAATAAATTATATATATACGTTTATCTATACAATTACGCATAAGCTTCCGAATCATAACGTACAAATGGTTAAATATGTACCTTTAGTCACGTACGGGAAAAACGGGATGTTACATTTAGTCAACTCTTGGTTAAGTAATAATGTATGGTTTTTCTAAACTTACATATTTTGGTAGGTTTCCTTTATGGGAAATCATTTTTAAATAAAGAATGCAAAGTTATTTATCAAATTCATATAGAGTTATGATCAAGCTGTGGGACCAAGATAACGATGGTCGTCAAGTGTACTTTGACGGGTCGTTATAGTTGGTATCAGAGCATTGGTTGTAGGGAATTAGGCTGCATTGATGTCGTTACCCAATCAATAGGGTGCATTAGTGAGTCTAGTCTACAGCCCGACCTATAATATATTATTATATGTGATTATTTGTACCGTATTGGTATGTATGTTGTTATCATACATACATCTCTATTATGTTCTGAATCCGGGAGAAACTCCCATTTCGATTTAAACGTATTCTCAGACTCGTGCGAACTTATCCATATAAGAACACCTCGGGTAGTGAAACCGGGGGATGTCATTCTTGACTTCTAAAATTCTCGACATTTCTATGTCATCTATTATGGTTATGTATATAACGTTTGAGTTATATTACGCGAGATGTTATTCTTGACTTCTAAATGCTCGGCATTTCAATGTTAGCTATTATGTTTAGGTATATAACATTCTTGTTATATTACGTGCCTTTGTGCCGATGTGCCTATGTGCTTTGGTTTTTGAACCGAAAAACGTCATTTTTGACTTTTAGAGATTTTTGGTACTTCGAAGACATTTTTATATCATTGTTACTCCTATTCATTATTTTTGATGTTTTTGTCTCTTGTGCTATCCTTAGCACATTGTTTAAGAAATCATTTTAGAGAAATTGTGTGAAAATTCGAGGTTGATCGCGTGTCCTGACCTCATGTAGTGCTATTGGAATGGAACTATGAATTAGCGAAATATAATGGCGTCAGGCCAACATGATTATATTACATTAATTCATAAAGAAGTCTCAATATTGTGACATGAGGAATAGAAAGTGAGTCAAAGAAAATTTTTACACTACTCATTCAGAAATTCCGATGTATTACATGGGTAGGGAAGATACTCATTTTCATAATTGTTGAGATACGGGAAACTCGTTTTATCCCATGCTTTTATCATTCATAACTCACTTGTTAGCAACAGCTTCGCTCGGGAAGAGTTTTGGCCCAAGGACTTATGTCCTGATAATTGTCAAAACAATATTTAACTCATTGGGTTTCATGACCTCGTAGCATTTGTTGATTAGATGTCGCAAGACGATTCATGTCCTTCACCCGATCTTCAACGATCTTACTTCAACTCGTAACACCTGAAATACGGATACCCTGCTTTTCATCAAAATTTTTACATATTTGTTCAATTGGGCGACCCTCATGGGATTTATGGACAAATAGAAGTAGTAAGATTTTCTGTCATGTATGCAATTTATAAAATCATATTTGTACATATAAAATCAAATGAATAAATTTACCCTTAACTTATTTTGGTTAGTACATACTAAATTATACCTTCAAATTATTTTAAATCCAATCCTTTATTTCGTTGATTAACTAAGTCAAATTATTTTACCTAAAATGGTACACGTTGTACATACTTCTAAAATTTCTAAGAACTTCGTTCCGTTTATGGGGTTACATCAAACGTTTAGAGCTTTTTCAAAACTTCTTTGATTGATTATATTAAAATTTTCGCATTACTCTGCAGTGTGTTTGGATCACAATTATCCTCATCCTGCGTTTAAGGATGAAATCTACCATTAAGTTCAGCCATTAAGTTCAGCGATAAAAAAAAAAAAAAACCATACGCCACTTTGGATGTCGGTTTAATAAAATTTGTTGGAGAGTCTTTGCGCTCATAAAATTTTCCCTCTTATGGTTGGTCATGGCCGAAACGCTGACCGATAAATCAATTTTCTGGGGTACACTCGGTGGTCACCCTATTGTACAAAAGGTACTAGGTGGGTTTCTACCCCAACTGTTGTTATAGTGGGTATCATGGATATATATTACACTAGACTGTTTGAGGAGTTTCTACTCTCAATATTCGCTGTCAACCGCAACACTCTCGTAAACATCAATCCTTGGATTCAATACTTTGAGGTGCACGAAATTATTTTTGGAAGATTCATTTCACCTGGAGTCGACCATTCTTTATAACCCACGATTCGCGTTCTTTTCATCCACACATAAATTTAAGAATATGGATGAATCCTAGATTTCCTCGCTCATTTTACAAGGAAGTTCACTCTCGCTGAAATATCACCCCTTTCGTACGTCTTCCTTTCGGAAATGTAATTGAAAATTTACTTTGAAGTTCATGATCCTCGTTATCTCCTTTGAGAGAATTGCCTTAAATATCTATACCACCGATGTGACTACTCAATATATTTCTTCCTTCATTGTTACAACTATATTTCATTCGTCCCAGTTCGTCCCCTTGGGGAGCTTTTGTTTTGTTGTTAAGAAGAAAGGTGGTTCGTTCCGATTGTGCATTGATTATCGCGAGATGAACGAGCTTACTGTTAAGAATCGTTATCCTCTTTCGAGAATTTATGATATGTTCGATCAACTTTAAGGTTCGTCCGTTTATTCTAAGATCGATCTTCGATCCGGCTATCATCAGTTGCGTGTTAAAGAACCTGATGTTTCGAAAACTGATTTTCGCACCCATTACGGTCACTTTGAATTTCTTGTTATGCCGTTCGGATTGACAAATGCACCTGCTGTGTTCATGGACCTCATGAACTGTGTGTGTAGACCCTATCTGGACAAATTCGTTATTGTTTTCAACGATGACATCCTTATTTATTCTAAGAATGATGAAGATCACGAAGAACATTTGAAGTTAGTGCTTGATCTGTTGAGGAAAGAAGATTTGTACGCTAAGTTCTCTAAGTGTGCTTTCTAGTTAAGAGAAGTTCAATTCCTTGGTCATATTGTTAGTAAACAGGGAACACAAGTTGATCCTGCTAAGATTGAGGCGATTGAAAAGTGAGAAATTCCGAAAACTCCTACCCAAGTTCGTCAGTTTCTAGGGTTGGCAGGTTATTATAGAAGGTTCATTCAAGATTTTTCAAGAGTAGCAAAACCTCTGACTGCTTTAACGCACGAGGGGAAGAAGTATGAGTGGAAGAGTGAACAAGAGTCTGATTTCCAAACTCTGAAGAAGAAGTTAACTTCTGCACCGATATTATCACTACCTGGGGGTAACGATGATTTTGTTATCTATTGTGATGCTTCATGTCAAGACTTTGGTTGTGTTTTGATGCAACGAAAGAAAGTCATTGCTTACGCGTCACATCAGTTGAAGATTCATGAACAGAATTATACAACCCATGATGTAGAATTGGGAGCTGTTGTGTTTGCACTCAAGGATTGGAGACATTACTTATATGGGGTCAAAAGTACTGTGTACACTGATCACAAAAGTCTTCAACACATCCTTGATCAGAAACAGTTGAATATGAGGCAACGAAGATGGATTGAGATGTTGAATGATTATGATTGTGAACTTTTATATCATCCGGGAAAGGCCAACGTTGTGGCCGGTGCGTTAAGTTGTAAAGAAAGGGCTGAACCTCGCAGGTTTAGAGCCTTGAATATGACAATTCGAACAAACCTCGCAAGGCAGATTCTTGCAGCTCAATAAGAAGCCTTGAAGGAGGAGAATTTTGTAACGGGAAGGTCCGAGGCTTGAGTAAACAGTTAGAGGTACGAACCGATGGTACTCGGTATTTTACGGGACGCCTTTAGGTTCCGAAGTTTGGTGATCTGCGACAAATTGTTTTAGTTGAGGCTCATAAGTCTAGGTACTCTATTCATCCTGGTTCAGGAAAGATGTATCATGATCTTAAGGAGTTGTATTGGTGGCCTAATTTGAAAGCTGATGTGGCTACGTATGTGGCTAAGTGTTTGACCTGCGCTAAGGTTAAAGTTGAACATCAGAAACCATCTGGACTTTTGGTGCAACCTGAGATTCCCGAGTGAAAGTGGGAAGGGATTACGATGGATTTTATTACAAAGTTACCGAGAGTTGCGGGTGGCTATGATACCATTTGGGTGATTGTAGATCGACTCACAAAGTCGGCTCACTTTTTGCCGATTAAAGAAACGGATTCAATGGAGAAGCTTACTCGTTTGTATTTGAAGGAGATTATTTCTAGACATGGTGTTCCTGTATCTATTATTTCAGACCGAGACAGTCGATTTATATCGAGGTTTTGGCAATCCTTACAGGAAGCTTTGGGAACTAAGTTGGATATGAGCACCGCTTATCATCCGCAGTCAGATGGTCAGAGTGAAAGGACCATTCAAACGTTAGAAAACATGTTACGAGCGTGCGTTATTGATTTTGGTAATGGTTGGGATAGATATTTGCCGCTGGCAAAATTTTCTTATAATAATAGCTATCATGCAAGCATTAAGGCCGCACCGTTTGAGGCTCTGTATGGTAGGAAGTGTAGGTCTCCTATATGTTGGCATGGGGTTGGGGATGCTCAACTCACATGCCCAGATATTTTTCATGAGACTACCGAGAAGATCGTACAGATTAAGGAAAGATTGAGAACCACCAGAAGTCGGCAATAGAGCTATGCCAATAAGAGGAGGAATGATATTGAACTTCAGGTCGGTGATCGTGTTATGTTGAAGGTATCACCTTGGAAGGGCGTGATACGTTTTGGTAAAAGTGGAAACTTGAATCCTCATTTTGTTGGACCGTTTGATATTATTGAGAGGGTTGGATCCGTGGCTTATCGTTTGAAATTGCCACAAGAACTCAGTGCTGTTCATGACATTTTTCATGTATCGAATTTAAAGAAGTGTTTGGTCGAGGCCGATTAGACTATTCCTCTGGAGGAGATTCATGTTGATAAATAATTCCATTTTTATTGAGAAACCTGTCGAGATTATGGATCGAGAGGTTAAGACTCTTAAGCAGAGTAGAATTCCTATTGTTCGAGTTAGATGGAACGCCAGACGAGATCCCGAGTTCACTTGGGAGCGTGAAGGTTAGATGAGGTAGAAGTACCCGCATTTGTTCCCAAATGACGAGGAAACCCCTGCACCTGCTTAAATTTCGGGACGAAATTTCCGTAACGGGAAGGTACTGTAACGACCCTACTTTTTCCGTTATCTTTTACCGTTTATTATTTAACGCCCGTTAATTTTTATTCATGTCACGTCATTTCTATGACCTATATTATTATTTTTGTAATAATATATTAATTATAATGTGTTATATGAATATTTGTATTCATATTTAAAGTTGTACGTTTCTACGTGTCGTGAATTTCTATCGGGCGAATCTTTTCGGTTTTTAAACCAACGGTCAAACTTTTGGGATTTTTAAATCCAAATTATTTTAAATATGATATTTTGATGTCATATGATTATATATAATGTTTATATATTTTATTCGTCGCGTATTTGTTATCTCTCCGAAGATTTTATCGCGTAGCGGTGTTTTCGCGTTTTGGGCTTCGATCGGGCGTTCGGGCCACAATCTAATTAACTTTTTACCATTTTGGGCTAGTGAGGCCCACCCCCATACCATTTTTGGCCGAACACTCCATGGGGAGGGAGTGTTAGGCTCATTTTTTTTCCCATTTTTGATTTTTGTAATTTCATTTAACCACTTTCTAAAAACCTAAACCTAGAAACTCCTCTCTTTTCCTTCTCCCCTCACCTTGGCCGACTTCTTCATCATATTCATCATCATTTTCAGCCACCAACATCAAGAATACAATTCTTCATCATTTCTCAAGGCTTGTTACATAACCGGGTTGCTATTTTCGCGTTCTTCCATCCTCTTCTTCTCAATTCTTGATTAGGGTATAAACCCTAACCCTAACTTTTTGATTTTTCTTTAATTTTACTGTTTTATATGATATTATTACAGTATGATGATTGTATGCTATTGTATTATTGATAGTATGCGTAGAAATGCTCGTTAATTCATGTTTTCGGTTTGATTAATTTGGGACAGCGGTTTGTTTGATTGTTTCTGTAAACCCAACTGGTATAAAAGTGAAATTAAAGTGTCTATATGAGTTCCTCTCATCAAGACATTAATTTTAGACTCCGAATTCATGTTATTTCGATTCCCGGAACATAAGTTATGATCAAAAAGGTGTTTAATTGAAATTAAAATGTGAAAACGAATTGGTACAGGTATGGTCTGACTTTGTGACCATTTTTAGAGTATTTAGGGTGTACTAGTGTTTTAGGATTGATGATGGGATGAACTTTAATGTTCGGGTCATCGAAATCCGAGCCACGGATCACCCGTTATGACTAAAACATGTTTTTGAACGGATTAAAGCTCCAAGCTGATTAATGGCTGTAAGTCACGACTTGGTGGCTGTTCTTGGGATGTTCTTGAGCACACTAAAGTGTCGGATGAGTTGGTTAGGCGAAGATATATATAAGACTCGCCGAAAACAGATTCCCGGGGCTCAAGTTATGACCCGATGAACTTTTAATTAAAACTTATGGTTATTAATTAAGACTTATGATAAAAATAATGATTTTCATTATTAATAAATTACTTATGATATAAAAAGTAATTATTTTAATTTAAGACTTATGATATACATATTTATTATATCATTTATTAATTAATTATGATTAATGGAACTTTAACTAAACTTATGAATAATAATACTTTTATTATTAATGAAAAATACTTATGGCAAGTATTAAACTTATATTATGAGATTATTATAATAAGACTTATAATAAGAATTAATTAATTATTTAATTATTATAAGGCTTAGTTATTATTTAATTATAATTTAATTATTAAATACTTATGATTTAATAATTATAATTAGAAACTTATGATATGATTAATAATTCATTATTAATTAATGATACTTATGATATGATTTAAAATCTATTATTAATTAATAATACTTATATTATGACTAATTTATAATTAATTAATTCAATACTTATGTTATATTAATTATATCATTTAAACTTATGTTAACTTTAATAATTCATTTAATTTAATTAAAACTTATGTTATGACATAATTATACATATATGACTTTAATTAACGTTATAACCTATATTATTATTATAACTTATACGTTTAAAATTAACGTTGACTATGTTTGACCAAGGTTGACTTTTGAGTTGACTTTTGGTTGACTTTGACTTTCAGTTGACTTTTGTTGACTTTTTAATTAAGGAAACTTTCCTAACTTAAAAACTTTCTAAAAATAGAAACTTTCTAAATATGGAAACTTTCTAAATTTGGAAACTTTCCAAAAATAGAAACTTTTCTAAAATAGAAACTTTCCTAAAAATAGAAACTTTCCAAAAATAGAAACTTTCCAAAAATGGAAACCTACTAAAAATAGAAACTTTCTAAAAATATAAAGTGTGTGTCTGTACGCTGTTTCGATCAAACCGATGCATGTTGAGTATTGTTCTATGTCTACTTGCAACATGTACAATAGCTATCATACTAAGACTTGACCTAAGTTAGTTATTTATATCGAGCTGCTTTATTTATAGGTCGGCGTTGTGATCATTCCTGATCACTTTACTTCATTTGCTGTTCGCATATTTGTGTGGTTACTTCATTTGCTATTAAGGTGAGTTATAGTCCCATTTTTCTATTTTAAATCTTTTGGGATGAGAATACATGCAATTTATTTTATATTTTGGACAAGTGGAAGTTGGTTTAAATTATTCATTGTGAGTCGAACAAAAATATTCTCTAATCTGGTAATTGTAATCACTGGTTTCTACTGGTGAACGCGAATCCTACGGATACATCTATCGGGTTTGACAACCCCATTTCGAGCTAGTCGCGCTAGCAATTTATAATCGAAATGTTTAGTACTTCATAATTTGTTGTAGATACACTTATTCGGTGTATATTATTTATTGTGTTTGGCAAGGGTAAATAAATGGTTAAGTGGTTACCAGGTGGCTCACGGTAAATGGAATAATGTTTTTATATGTTTTCTAGCATATAATTTTGTGGTCCAAAAAGAGGTTTTTATGTTTTCAAACATAAAATTTTATGGTTTAAATTAAATTTTGTTTGCAATATTAAACCTATAATTCACTCAACATTTTTGTTGACAGTTACTCGCATGTTTTATTCTCAGGTTCATGATTGATTGCTTCCGCTGTGCTTAGAGAGTCTGCATATTTATGATGACAGCTTTTGTTAAACATTAACTTGCATTCTATTTTGATACATTTAATAGTGTATGTTGTTGACTTGTTTTGGTCAACTCTTGGTTAAGTAATAATGTATGGTTTTTCTAAACTTACATATTTTGGTAGGTTTCCTTTATGGGAAATTATTTTTAAATAAAGAATGCAAAGTTATTTATCAAATTCATATAGAGTTATGATCAAGCTGTGGGACCAAGATAACGATGGTCGTCAAGTGTACTTTGACGGGTCGTTATATTTTATCACCAACCCTGTCACCTGGCATCAGCGTCCTGGACATCCTGGACAAGACGTTTTCCGAAGGCTTATTTCTAATAAAGATATTATATGTAATAAAATGTCGTCTCCAATTTTTTGTCATGCCTGTCAGCTTGGCAAACATGTGCGACTTCTTTTTTCTGTTTTTAGTTCCAATGTTAATGCTATTTTTGATATTATTCATTCTGATTTATGGACTTCTCCTGTGCCTAGCCTTAGTGGTTTAAAATATTACGTTATTTTTCTTGATCATTATTCGCACTATGTTTGGGTTTTTCCTTTACGCAATATATCTGATGTACTTGATACTTTTATCACCTTCCGCACATTTGTACGAACCCAATTTAAACGTGAAATTAAATCTTTTCAATGTGACAATGGGGGGGAATTTGACAACAATGCCTTTCATCACCTTTTTCAAACTAATGGTATCCAATTTCGCCTCTCGTGTCCTTACACTTCTCAACAAAATGGGAAGTCAGAACGCATGCTTCGAACCATCAATAACCTCATTCGCACCCTCCTCTTTCAAGCTCATCTTCCACCCAATTACTCGGTTGAAGCTCTTTATATGGCTGCATATCTCCTTAATATACTCCCTTCATCCGCAATTAATCACGAAATCCCTTACACTCGCCTATATAACCAAAAACCTAACTACACTACTCTTCGTGTGTTTGGATGTCTCTGCTATCCACATCTACCCACAACTCACAAACTCACCCCTCGTTCTACTCCCTGCATTTTTCTCGGTTACCCCTCCAATCACCGGGGCTACCGTTGTCTCGATCTTACCACTAACAGAATCATTCTCTCCCGTCACGTTACGTTTGATGAGACTTCCTTTCCCTTTGGCTCCATGACGCCTACTGAGCCACACTCATATGACTTCCTTGACCCTCCACCTCCACGAGTCTATTCTCCCGCTCTTTCCACCTATCTTCTCCCGCTCATACTCCACCACCTGAGACTCAGCCTCCTCCTACTGAGGCTACCGACACCACTACTTCTCCTGATCCCCCATCGGAGACTCAGCCTCCTCCTACTGAGGCTACCGCCACTGCCACCACTCAACAGCACCTACCGGAGACACAGCCTCCTCCTTCCGAGGCTACATCTTCTTCCACTTCCACCCATCCCATGATCACCCACACCCGTGTAGGTACCACCAAACCTGTACAACGCCTTAACCTTCATATCTCTGTTGTCTCCCCCATTCCTCGCACGTACCCTGACGCCCTTCATGACCCTAATTGGAAACAAGCTATGACTGATGAATATAATGCTTTAATTAATAACAGTACTTGGACACTTGTGCCTCGCCCATCGGACACGAACATCGTTCGCTCCATGTGGCTATTCAAGCACAAGTATAATGCAGACGGTAGTTTAAGCAGGTACAAGGCTCGACTTGTCGCTAACGGTCGTAGCTAACAGGTCGGTATTGATTGTGATGAGACGTTTAGCCCGGTTGTCAATCCGGCATCGATACGCACTGTGCTTAGTTTGGCGGTCTCCAGACACTAACCCATTCATCAGCTAGATGTCAAGAACGCCTTCCTTCACGGACAGCTCTCAGAGACTGTCTACATGCATCAGCCTCCAGGTTTTCGGGATCCTAGATATCCGGATCATGCCTGCTTATTGCAGAAATCTTTATATGGCCTTAAACAAGCACCTCGCGCGTGGTTCCAGCGCTTTTCAGGCTATGCCCAGAGGATTGGTTTTCACCAGAGTAGATGTGACACATCATTGTTTATATACCGACAGGGATCCGATATTGCGTATCTACTTTTATATGTTGATGATATCATCTTGACTGCTTCTTCCACTGGTTTACTTCAGCAGATTATTTCTTCCTTGCATAAGGAATTTGCTATGACAGATATGGGTTCCCTTCATTACTTTCTTGGGGTTCAGGCTATTCGCTCTTCCACAGGCCTTTTTCTCTCCCAGCGACAGTACGCAACTGAGATCATTGAGCGCGCTGATATGTCCACTTGTCATCCCTGTCGGACCCCGGTTGAACCAGGTGCCAAACTTACGAGCCATGGCTCTCCTGTCAAGGATCCGACTCTTTATCGGAGCCTTGCCGGAGCATTACAGTATCTCACGTTTACTAGACCGGATATCTCGTATGCCGTTCAGCAGATTTGTCTCTTCATACACGATCCTCGCGAGCAGCACATGCTTGATCTCAAACGGATTATTCGGTATCTCCAGGGCACCACCGACCTTGGACTCCAGTTGTATGCATCCACCACCGACAGTCTTGTTGCCTACTCTGATGCTGATTGGGCAGGATGCCCCACCACCAGATAAGCTACTTCAGGCTATTGTGTTTTTCTCGACAACAACCTCCTCTCGTGGTCTTCCAAGCGGCAGCTCACGCCATCTCGCTCCAGTGCAGAAGCAGAATACCGTGGGGTTGCCAATGCTGTTGCCGTGATGTGTTGGATTCGTAACCTTCTTCGAGAACTGCATTGTCCTCTCTCATCTGCTACTCTCGTATATTGTGATAATGTCTGCTCTGTCTATCTATCTACAAATCCGGTTCAGCACCAGCGCACCAAGCATATTGAGATTGACATTCACTTTGTTCGCGATCTTGTTGCTCAGAGACAGGTACGGGTCTTACACGTTCCATCCAGATTTCAGTTCGCTGACATTTTCACTAAGGGCCTCCCATTTGCACTATTTGATGAGTTCAGATCCAGTTTGAGCGTCCGGCGAACTCCCGCCCCAACTGCGTGTGATGACCCAGAAATTTTCGACCAAATTTAAACTTAAATCTTATATGGTTTCGACACGATAAACAAAGTCTATAATATTGAGTCTCAAAATTTTTGAACTGTTTACATAAAATTATTTGACCTTTGACTATTTCCGACGATTCACGAACAACTATTTGTAAATAGGTATGTATATATTTAAATATATATTATATATATATATATATATATATATATATATATATATATATATATATATATATATATATATATATATGATTTGAAATATAATCTACGATGTAATTGTTAGAAACTAATTATGTAAAAATAATTATTATTATTTAAAACATATCTATATATACATAAAAGTATATTAAAAATAAATATTAAATGATTGTAATACTCGTATGATGTTCCGATTGATATTAGAGAAGTTTAATTCGAACTTATATGATTTTAAAATAAACGATGATCCGAAAGTGAGTTTTATAAATTTTAGGCTTATTAATAATATATTTAGAAGTTGTTTGTCAACTTTTAAAACTTTTTATATTTTACTTGGGGGATGGGAGTGAATAATTAATGTAATTTTTATTTATTAAATTAATGATTGAGTTTTATACCATAATGACTAAAATAAAAAAATATAATTAATTTAAAAATATGGAATTTTTCTGAAGACTTTTATTCCCCACTGAGTATCAACGGAGTACAAATTTCAGTTCGTGAAAGAAATATTAAACCAATAGTAGAAGACGGTTAACAAGTTACACGTTTATAAATCTTTGATTATTATTATATTATTTATTATTAATATTATTAACTATTATTAATTTTATAGCATTATTTTAATCTGTTAAATTACGTCCGTGATGTTACCTATCAGTTTCAGCTTTTATTTTTCTGTCATTATGTTTATGTCTGAGATTCCAGGTTGACAATCAAAACCTCTTACAAACCCCACTTGCATATATTTGGTGCTATTTAATTATGAATCACCATCTAATCAAACACCTTAAATATTATATATATACATATGCAACATCATAATGGACCATCTTTCACCACCTCATTTCCGTTGCTAATCCTTTCCAAGAAAACCCCACCTTGTCTACTTGATTATCTTTCTTTTTGTTGAGTAAACAACATCAACACATCCCCACAATCTTCTTTATGAAATCTTTCTGTTTCCCATCACTATCATCTCAAAACAATTATCAATTTCTCTATTTATATAAAATACATATACATATATATACAAAGATTTTTTTTTACACGTTTATTAAATTATGATTTGCATATTATTTTAACTCCTTGCTTTATTCTATATCATCATAATATATATTAACGTACCTTCGTTCAGACCCCTATATTCCTACCTGCTGCTATTACATTTCTTTTTCTGTTTTCTGTTTATACGAATGCAGCTTCTTTTCGTAAACATCCATCATGAACCGTAACAATCCACTACCTTGCTATCTATTTCCATTTGCAAACTTTGAACCATTTCGTTTCTGATCACGTTGAGCTACTCCTTCTGATGTCTACTTATTTAAAACCGGAACACCACCCACGAATACGCTTGCAAAAACCAAAAGAACGAATACCATTGTTGCTGCTATTTTTTTTTATCGTCCATCTATTTCTGTTTAGGATTCGAAGACCACCCACCTTATTATAATCAAAAACCGTTGAAGTTATATAAACTCTCACACAACACTATCAATATATATATGAATGGAAAACCTCCAAATAACTTTTATCAAATAAAAATGCTTTAGCATGCTTCTGTGTTTTCTTCTTGGCCGATAAAAAAAAAGCAAACAACTCCACCATTTGATCACCATCGAATATTTTTTTTTTCTCTCTCCACTTTTTGAATTTTGAATAGAGTTTAAAAGAAGATGATGGGAGCAATTATATTCGGCAGCTGTAGTTTTTTTTTATTTTTTTTATCGAAACCTTTTGGACTTATATATTTAAACGTGGGTCACGTGTTATATAAGTTCACAAAGTTGTCCTCAATTTGGAGGAATTAAAGCTCCTTTAGAAAACCCAGTATACAATATACAATTTGCAAGTGCAACTCATTTATACTCTATGGCCGACATTTTTGTAGTAAAAAGAAAAGTGGCCACATTTGTATATTAGAAAGGAAGAGGTGGTAGACATTTTGGCATCCGCTTAAATTGGTGGGGCGATTTAAATTAATGAAGGGTTGTTCGATTCATTTGTCCACAAGAACCCCACTTGATTATTAAAGATAAGAGAAATCGATTATTGGTCTGCTAGTCAAATTCTCCTGAAAACCTATCGACATTCTATTGTTTGTAAATGGGGCCGAGTATTTACTGGTGTTGTTGGGCCATGATGATTCATTTTTTTTTTGGGTCGAGATGATTCAGTATATTTTGGGCCTAACTTGTGGTCGAGGCCCATATTTGTCCTAGCCCGTGAACATTAGTAAACTTATAGATGGATTAGAGGTAACGATGAACGAATTAAGATCAAGATGACGGATGATAAAACATGTTATGATAGTGAGGGTTATGACACTGATGATAATGATAATGGGTAGATAAATGGTGATGATGATCATCATGGGATGGTGATGATAGTATGATAATGGAAATGATGAGGATAATGATAACAACGACGATATACGATAATGATACATGAGGGTATAAATCTTATCATTTTTATTAGTTTTATTAATATTAATATTAATAATATTATTGATAGTATTATTATTATTACAAAAAAAAATATCATTAATATTATTATTATCATTATTAGAAAAATTATCATTTTTTTTTTATTTTTTTATTTTTTATTTTTTTTTATTTTTTATTTTTTATTTTTTTATTATTATTTTATTTTTTTATTATTATTATTTATGTATTATTATTAGCGTTATCAATTAGGTTATTATTAGTAGTATCATTAGGATTAAAACCATTATCATTAATGTTAAAATTATTATTATAGTATTATTATCAAAACTATTAATATCTGTATCATTACTAAATTTAAGTATTTTTAGTATTATTATTATCATAAAAAGATACAAATTTTTATTTATTTATTATTATTATTATTATTTTGTCAAATAAATAACTATATAAGAATATATTTAATACATATCATAAAACAACATTAATATTTTATAATAAATAATAATTTTTTACCTAAAGTATATCAAATAAATATAGCTAATTTAGTTATTAATGAAACATACAAGTTACTAAAATAACAATTACTAATAATACATAAACTTGTTCGATTACGATTATGTGTATTAATAAATATACAAATGATATAGGTTCGTGAATCCGAGGCCAACCCTGCATTTGTTCAGTGCCGTCGTATGAATATTTTTACTACAAAATATTGTATTGTGAGTTTCATTTGCTCCCTTTTTAAATGCTTTTGCAATATATATTTTTGGGACTGAGAATACATGCGCTGCTTTTATAAATGTTTTACGAAATAGACACAAGTACTTAAAACTACATTTTATGGTTGGATTATTAACCGAATATCGCCCTTCAAGTCTGGTAACCTAAGAATTTAGGGAAATGGCCCCTGATTGACGCGAATCCTAAAGATAGATCTATGGACTTTGACAAGTCCCATTCGAGGTACGAATGCTTTAGTACTTCGAGATTATTATACTGACGAGAGGTTCTGTTTTGGGGATATTCTATGCATTAAGTTAACGTCGGTTACCAGGTGTTCAATCCATATGAATGATTTTTATCTCTATGCAGTTTGCGACATGCCTGATATGAGAATGATGTTTATAAAATATGAAAATCTTGTGGTCTATTAAAATGATAGAAATGATTATTTATATTAAACTAATGAACTCACCAACCTTTTGGTTGACACTTTAAAGCATATTTATTCTCAGGTATGAAAGAAATCTTCCGCTGTGCATTTGCTCATTTTAGAGATATTACTTGGAGTCATTCGTGACATATTTCAAAAGACGTTGCATTCGAGTCATTGAGTTCATCAAGATTATTATTAAGGCAATTATAGTTGGATATATTATTAAATGATATGCATGCCGTCAACTTTCGATGTAAAGCAAGTTTGTCTTTTAAAAATGAATGCAATGTTTGTAAAATTTATCATATAGAGGTCAAGTACCTCGCGATGTAATCAACTTTTACGAATCGTCTATAATCAATATGGACTTCGTCCGGATGGATTAGGACGGGTCCTTTCACTGCGGGGGGGATGTTAGACATATTATTTAGTGATATTTGTTAGTCCATGTATCTAGTCCATTGGGCCAAGCCCTTTTACATTGTGTAGGTCATTCTGCTATTTATATGTAACACTCTTTGTATTAGACACGACAATAAACACTGGCAATATTCAATATTGTAATGACCCGCACTTTTTCGATCATTCTATACTTATAAGATTAATATTTACATAAATTAAACCTTACCAACATGACAAGCAATCCAAATTGTTGAGACTTATGCCTTCGAAAAGAGTTTTACACAACGTTTGACCGTCTAGTTTGACCGATGATATCACGAACTATATAACATATGATAATTATACGTTTGTGTATATATATGTATATATACATATTTAACATGATCTAAGAATGTTTTAATACCTCATTTTGTATTAATAACAATAAGTTACAAGTATATTTTGAAACTACTAACTTAAGTTTTCAAAACGATAACCATACGTAACGTTATTTGACATAAATACTTATGACCTATAATGTTTATACATATATCGTATAAGTAATGTATTTAATCACTTTTAAGGACTTAAATACATAAAACAATATAAGTATATTCACAAAAGATAGCTATATTTGAATTCTCATTCCATTTTTCACAAGATTTCTATACGTATATCTAGAGTACATGTACTCGTATCATACCTAACCTCTATACGTATTTACTATTGGTATATACGCATCAAATCACCACCAACCAGCCCTTGTTCAATGCCTTATGTATAAGGTAACTACTTTTGTTATCTAGTATGACAATTTCACATGATTAAAAGATTTTTTCACAAAATTACAAACTTATACACCTTTTACACCACCATTTATACTCCATTCCATTTTCATTTTACTACACATTTCCTTTAACTAAAACACACACACTTTTAAGAGCCTTAACCTCCATAACCATTCAGCTAATATCCATGAATATCTAGCCATAAAAACATCACTTAATCACCATAAGAAAACTCTTACAAAAACACTTCAAGAATCCTTCCAAGAACACAAGTTTACTTCCAATCTTTCATCCAATTCCATCACCCTTTTGGTTCTAGGTTCTTACTCCTATTTTACAGCAATCTTGTCCAAGTAACTTGAGGTAGTAACTTTGTTCATAACCTTATTCGATTCATATATATATAGCTATCTTATTTTGTGGTATAAAATTTTAACAACAAGAACATAGTTTGAATGTTTTCAAACTTGTTTGCAAACTAAATAGATCCTTCTAACTTAACTTTTAAAATACTTCAAGACCTGTAATATAACTTAAATATATGCTAATTTAACAAGGTATAACTTGGTTTTTCAAAGAACATCTTAAAAACTGTTTTTACGACGTCGGAGTGCAACCGGGGGCTGTTTTGGGTTGGATAATTAAAAACCATCTTAAACTTTGAATTGGAGGTTTATTTTCTGGAAAAATGATTTTTACTATGAATATGATAACACATAAAAATTTCATGATTTAACTCAAAGTATAAGTATTTTTAGAAAAATAATCATTTAAGGTTGTTTACATGATGGAAAATGATTAACTTCATAAGTTTCACTAATGTTTGACCTATGACCTGTGATTTCGAATACAAACTAAGGTATTTACAGTTCATAGTCTTAAAGAGGGACTCGATCCAAGGAAGTGGCAAGTTGAATCAACGAAAACGGAGTTGTAACGAAGAAACTACGACCAAAACAAAATCGGATATCCAAGACTAGTTTAGCTACGAAAATAATTGGAGAAAATTAAATAAATCACATCTTTTTAAAATAACATGATATTTTATATATATGTACTCATAATTTAATTTTATATGGTTCAGGATCACCCGTAAACAATACGAGAAGATTAATCATAAGATCCCATGATTGTACGCAACACGTCATTTGACAACACCGGTACTTTATGTACGCAACACGTCATTTGACAACACCGGTACCGTGGGTCAAGATTAATCTCGACCAATACATATACGATGGGGGTTTTATTTATTTCATTGGGGGTTTATTAAACACCTAAAAATGAACCATTAAAATTGAATTACTAACATCGGACTGCTAACTACGGACTAAGAAATTATTAAAAGTATTAAAAGTATAATAAGTATATATATGTGACGATTGTTTTAAAAAGAAAAGGTATTGATATATTATATATGGATAGGTTCGTGATATCAATCGGAGACCAAGTCGAAATTACATATCTTCAAGACAAAAGTGAGTATATAGTCCCACTTTTAAACTCTAAATATTTCGGGATGAGAATACATGTATTTTATGTCTTACGATATGGACACAAGTAACTGAAAAATATATTCTACGTTGAGTTGTACCACTGGCATACTTCCCTGTAGCTTGGTAACTATTATTTACAGCGGTATTGTAAACGCGAATCCTGTTGATAGATCTATCGGGCCTGACAACCCCAACCGGACTGGACGACCAGTATTCAACGGTTGCACAGTACTTCGTTTCGTGACTACACTTGGTACGGTGTAGTAAGATTTCATAATAAAGGGAATATACGACGTGATTAAATGTTAAGTATGGTTACCAAGTGCTCAACCACTTAGAATATTTTTATTAAAATGTTTATATATGAAATCTTGTGGTCTATATATATATATTGCTGCCGGCATTAAACCTATATCTCACCAACTTTATGTTGACGTTTTAAGCATGTTTATTCTCAGGTGATAACTAAAAGCTTCCGCTGCAACATGTTGAATTTAAGCAAGATCTTGAGTATGCATATTTGTGTCAAAAATAAAACTGCATATCCGAGGAATTGTAATGTAAAATATGCTAGAAATCGTATTGTTATCATCACATGTAAAGTTTGTAAGTCTAAGATTATCGCTAAACGATAATCATCTTTATATTGTCTAAAGCTTGTATTAAAATAAGAGTTATGGTTTGTAATGTAAAATAAATGCAGTTGTTCTTTTAAAAATGTCGCATATAGAGGTCAATACCTCGCAATGAAATCATACGTCATCTAACTCGTTCTTATGGTTAAGGACGGGTTATGACATGTGGTATCAGAGCGGTGGTCTTAGCGAACCAGGTTTGCATTAGTGTGTCTAACTGATAAGTCGTTAGGATACATTAGTAAGTCTGGACTTTGACCGGGTCTGATTTAAAAACCATTGCTTATCATTGTTGGTTAAAATTTATATGTAAATATTATGTAGTACTAATGGGTTAGTTGTTGTGTGATAGATGTCGGGCTCAAAACTTATTATCACATTCAGCGACTCCGAATCAGAATCTTCAGATGGTGTTTCAGTCATTAACCTATCCGATGACGAAAATAATATCTTTGGGGAAGACTCACAAATTCCGGATGAACCAACTATAAAGAACCCGGAAAGTGAACCCGAGGAGGAAAGTGAACCCGAGGAAGAAATACAAGAAATTACGAAAGACAAGTTCGAACTAGGAAAGAAACGAAAGGCTAATGAATTAGAAAATTCAAATCCTGAGTTTAGTAAGGATGATGTGGCACCAACTCCACTAGACACTACCACCCCTATTCCCGCTATTCCTATTCGTTCTATCCCGGCATCTAGTTCTTCAGACCCACAGCCAAAATATAGGCAGACAGCTAGGATAAGCGTTAGGCCATTCCTTGAACCTAAACGTCCTAGAAAATAGACCAAACGATGCGCTGCCGTATTAAACCATGGGATCATATAATGTTTTGTATAATATTATTAGTGTGGTTTGCTTAATGTTCGATGTAAGATAAGCGTATGTAAAATAGTGAAGTGTGAAATGCAATAATTTTCCATGGTTAAGTATTATTTGGGTGGTAGTAAATGATTTTCGTACTAAGCTATTAAGTATGAACTTTAACGGGTAGGTACTACCCTAGATATAATTATAAAATGCTAATAAGAAGAAAAGGCTTTTATAATAATAACTGGTTCATATTATTAATAAGCTACGATGTACTGTAAATACATACTACATCTATAATATTCCATGTGAATAATTATTTTTTTTCATTCTTATTGAAGATTATGGCGCGATTGAACCGAATGACGGAACAAGAAATCCAGGAACTCATCAATCAGTGAGTGAACGACAGAATGTTATGGGTCGAGGCTGCAAGAGGTGCTGCAGTTAACCCAAATCCTCGTGTGGGGTGCACTTACAAAACTTTTCAAGCTTGCAAGCCCTCATCATTCAGTGGAACGGAAGGACCGATCGGTTTAACCCGGTGGATAGAAAAGATGGAGACTGTGTTTAAAATAAGTGGTTGTGTTGAAAAGGACATGACCAAGTATGCATCGTGCACTTTACAAGATAGTGCACTCACGTGGTGGAAAAATTATGTGAAGGCTGTAGGAGGAGATGTAGCTTATGATACTCCATGGGAAGAATTCAAAACAATGTTAATCAACGAGTATTGTCCAAGGAACGAGGTTAGGAAGTTGGAAGATGAATTACGAAGCCTGAAGGTTGTTGGTACTGAAATCACCAACTACAATCAGCGATTCATGGAATTAGTTTTGCTATGTCCTGAATTGGTTCCAACCGAAGAACGGAAGATTGAAATGTACAAAGATGGTTTGCCCAAAAAGGTCAAGGCAAATGTTACAGCATCGAAACCTAAGACAATTCATGAAGCTATAACCATGGCAAACGAGCTAATGGATCAGGTCATCATGGATAAGAAAGTATCCAATACTGATGTGAAGGTATCAGGTAACAAAAGAAAGTGGAATGGAAATTATGATCGAAGTAACCAACAACAATCTTTTAAGAAACAAGAAATCACGCAAGGTGCGGGTAGTGGTTTAAGCTTTGGTTACAAAGGACAAAATCCTTTATGTAACCGATGCCATAAACATCACTCTGGCTACTGTAATGTGGTATGCAACAAATGTAATCGAAAGGGTCATCTTGCTGAAGATTGTAGGGCTCTCGTTACAAATACAAATGGTATCAAGACTCCTGCCACCAATGCAAATAGAACTGCTTTGGCTACCATTACTTGTTATGGGTGTGGAAAACAGGGTCATTATAAGAGCCAGTGCCCGAATCCAGAGAAGAATAATGGATCTGCACGAGGAAGAGCATTTGTTATTAATGCTAGAGAGGCGTGTGAAGACCCGGAGCTTGTTACGGGTACGTTTACCATTAATAACTTATCCGCATCTATTATATTTGATACTGGTGCTGATAGAAGTTACGTGTGTAGAGACTTTCACGCTAAATTGAATTGTTCATCATTACCTCTAGATGCTAAGTACATGATTGAGTTAGCTAATGGTAAACTAATTAAAACCGATAAAATTTGTCGTGATTGTGAAATAAATTTAGCCGGAGAAACGTTTAAAATTGACTTGATACCCGTAGAATTAGGAAGTTTTGATGTAATAATCGGCATGGACTAGATGTCCAAAGTAGGAGCTGAAGTTGTGTGTGCCAAGAAGGCAATTCGCATTCCTCGTAAGGATAAAACGCCAGTAATGATTTATGGAGAGAAGGGTAACTCAAAGCTAAAACTCATTAGTTATTTGAAAGCTCAAAAATGCTTGAAGAAAGGGTGCTATGCTATCTTAACACATGTTAATAAAGTCGAAAAGAAAGAAAAAGAGAAGTGCATCAATGACGTGCCTGTGGCAAGAGATTTTCCTGAAGTATTTCCGGAAGAGTTGCCGGGATTACCTCCATTTAGATCTGTAGAATTTCAAATAGATCTTGTACCAGGAGCTGCACCGGTTGCCCGTGCTCCATATAGACTTGCACCGTCCGAGTTAAAAGAACTTCAGAGTCAGTTAAAAGAATTACTGGATCGTGGATTCATACGACCAAGTACTTCACCGTGGGGAGCTCCAATTTTATTCGTCAAGAAGAAAGACGGATCTTTCCGAATGTGTATAGATTATCGTGAATTAAATAAGTTAACTATCAAGAATCGGTATCCACTACCGAGAATTGACGACTTATTTGATCAACTCCAAGGATCATGTGTGTACTCGAAAATTGACCTAAGATCGGGCTATCATCAATTACGTGTCAAAGAAGAAGATATACCGAAAACTGCTTTTCGGACACGTTACGGTCATTACGAATTTTTGGTCATGCCGTTTGGATTGACGAATGCGCCAGCTGTATTCATGGACCTCATGAATCGAGTTTGTAGTCCATATTTAGATAAGTTTGTTATTGTTTTCATTGATGACATTCTTATCTATTCCAAGAGTGAGCAAGAGCATGAGCAGCATTTAAGGTTGATATTAGAGTTGTTGAGAAAAGAACAGCTATATGCTAAATTTTCTAAGTGTGCTTTTTGGTTGAAAGAAGTGCAATTTCTTGGCCACGTTGTTAGTAGCAAAGGAATTCAGGTTGATCCAGCAAAAATTGAAGCCATTGAAAAATGGGAGACTCCTAAGACACCAATGCAGATACGCCAATTTTTGGGTTTAGCCGGTTATTATAGAAGGTTTATTCAAGATTTTTCCCGAATAGCTAAGCCGTTGACAGCATTAACGCAAAAAGGGAAGAAATATGAATGGACTTCTGAGCAGGAGAGTGCATTTCAATTACTGAAAAAGAAGTTGACTACGGCGCCTATTTTATCGTTACCTGAAGGGAACAATGATTTTGAAATATATTGTGACGCTTCGCGACAAGGTTTTGGTTGTGTTCTTATGCAACGAAAGAAAGTTATTGCATACGCATCCCGACAATTGAAGATTCACGAGCGGAATTATACGACTCATGATCTAGAACTGGGAGCAGTCGTGTTTGCATTGAAGATATGGAGACACTACTTGTATGGGGTTAAATGCACTGTGTTTACTGATCATAAAAGCCTTCAACATATTTTTGATCAGAAACAGCTGAACATGAGGCAACGTAGGTGGGTCGAGTTAATAAATGACTATGATTGTGAAATTCGTTACCATCCCGGGAAAGCGAATGTGGTGGCTGACGCACTAAGTAGAAAGGAACGAGAACCAATTCGAGTACGAGCGATGAACATAAAAATTCGCATGAATCTCAACTCACAAATCAAAGAAGTTCAACGAGAAGCACTTACTAAAGAAAATATAGGAAATGAAATAATGAAGAAGTATGAGAAGCAACTCGTTATACGGGAAGATGGAATTCGATATTTTGCAAATCGTATTTGGGTACCGAAGTTGGGTGGATTAAGGAAGTTGATATTGAACGAGGCACATAAGACAAGATACTCGATACATCCTGGAGTTGGAAAGATGTACCAAGATCTTAAGACACATTATTGGTGGCCTAATTTAAAGACAGACGTTGCAACATATGTTGGGGAGTGTTTAACTTGTTCCAAAGTCAAAGCAGAACACCAAAAGCCATCAGGGTTACTTCAACAACCAGAAATCCCAGAATGGAAATGGGATGGTATTACCATGGATTTCATCACGAAGTTACCAAAGACTGCCTGGGGATACGACACCATTTGGGTGATTGTTGATCGTCTTACCAAATTTGCACATTTCTTGCCTATAAAGGAAACGGATAGAATGGAGAAATTATTACGATTATATATAAAGGAAATAGTTTCAAGGCATGGAATACCTATTTCCATTATATCTGATCGTGATAGTAGATTTACCTCAAAGTTCTGGCAATCACTACAGGAGGCACTAGGAACTCGTTTGGATATGAGTACTGCATATCATCCGCAAACCGACGGGCAAAGTGAAAGAACAATTCAGACTCTTAAAGACATGCTCAGGGCATGTGTGATCGATTTTGGAAACGGATGGGATAAATATCTACCGTTAGCAGAATTCTCGTATAATAATAGTTATCATGCGAGCATTAAAGCTGCACCATTCGAAGCACTGTATGGAAGGAAGTGTAGATCTCCTATCTGTTGGAATGAAGTAGGAGATCGACAATTAGCTGGTCCCGAGATCATACATGAAACTACTGAAAAGATAGTACAAATTAAGGAGAGATTGAAAACAGCCCGTAGTCGCCAAAAGAGCTACGCCGATGTCCGAAGGAAACCATTAGAGTTTCAGATCGGTGACATGGTTATGTTAAAGGTGTCACCATGGAAAGTTGTAATACGCTTCGGAAAAAGGGGTAAACTGAACCCAAGATATGTAGGCCCGTTCAAGATCATCGAACGCATTGGACCGGTAGCTTATCGACTCGAGTTACCGCAACAACTCGCCGGAGTACATAATACCTTTCACGTCTCAAACCTTAAGAAGTGTCTTGCAAAGGAAGACCTCACCATTCCTCTTGAAGAAATCCATGTCGACGAGAAACTACAATTCATCGAAGAACCAATCGAAATCATGGATCGTGAAGTTAAACGGCTCAAGCAGAGCAACATACCGATCGTTAAGGTTCGTTGGAATGCTCGAAGGGGTCCCGAGTTTACTTGGGAACGAGAGGATCAAATGAAACAAAAGTATCCACACTTGTTTCCCGATGACGCAAAATAGGTACAATTTTAAAATTTCGGGACGAAATTTATTTAACGGGTAGGTACTGTAATGACCCGCACTTTTTCGATCATTCTATACTTATAAGATTAATATTTACATAAATTAAACCTTACCAACATGACAAGCAATCCAAATCGTTGAGACTTATGCCTTCGAAAAGAGTTTTACACAACGTTTGACCGTCTAGTTTGACCGATGATATCACGAACTATATAACATATGATAATTATACGTTTGTGTATATATATGTATATATACATATTTAACATGATCTAAGAATGTTTTAATACCTCATTTTGTATTAATAACAATAAGTTACAAGTATATTTTGAAACTACTAACCTAAGTTTTCAAAACGATAACCATACGTAACGTTATTTGACATAAATACTTATGACCTATAATGTTTATACATATATCGTATAAGTAATGTATTTAATCACTTTTAAGGACTTAAATACATAAAACAATATAAGTATATTCACAAAAGATAGCTATATTTGAATTCTCATTCCATTTTTCACAAGATTTCTATACGTATATCTAGAGTACATGTACTCGTATCATACCTAACCTCTATACGTATTTACTATTGGTATATACACATCAAATCACCACCAACCAGCCCTTGTTCAATGCCTTATGTATAAGGTAACTACTTTTGTTATCTAGTATGACAATTTCACATGATTAAAAGATTTTTTCACAAAATTACAAACTTATACACCTTTTACACCACCATTTATACTCCATTCCATTTTCATTTTACTACACATTTCCTTTAACTAAAACACACACACTTTTAAGAGCCTTAACCTCCATAACCATTCAGCTAATATCCATGAAGATCTAGCCATAAAAACATCACTTAATCACCATAAGAAAACTCTTACAAAAACACTTCAAGAATCCTTCCAAGAACACAAGTTTACTTCCAATCTTTCATCCAATTCCATCACCCTTTTGGTTCTAGGTTCTTACTCCTATTTTACAGCAATCTTGTCCAAGTAACTTGAGGTAGTAACTTTGTTCATAACCTTATTCGATTCATATATATATAGCTATCTTATTTTGTGGTATAAAATTTTAACAACAAGAACATAGTTTGAATGTTTTCAAACTTGTTTGCAAACTAAATAGATCCTTCTAACTTAACTTTTAAAATACTTCAAGACCTGTAATATAACTTAAATATATGCTAATTTAACAAGGTATAACTTGGTTTTTCAAAGAACATCTTAAAAACTGTTTTTACGACGTCGGAGTGCAACCGGGGGCTGTTTTGGGTTGGATAATTAAAAACCATCTTAAACTTTGAATTGGAGGTTTATTTTCTGGAAAAATGATTTTTACTATGAATATGATAACACATAAAAATTTCATGATTTAACTCAAAGTATAAGTATTTTTAGAAAAATAATCATTTAAGGTTGTTTACATGATGGAAAATGATTAACTTCATAAGTTTCACTAATGTTTGACCTATGACCTGTGATTTCGAATACAAACTAAGGTATTTACAGTTCATAGTCTTAAATAGGAACTCGATCCAAGGAAGTGGCAAGTTGAATCAACGAAAACGGAGTTGTAACGAAGAAACTACGACCAAAACAAAATCGGATATCCAAGACTAGTTTAGCTACGAAAATAATTGGAGAAAATTAAATAAATCACATCTTTTTAAAATAACATGATATTTTATATATATGTACTCATAATTTAATTTTATATGGTTCAGGATCACCCGTAAACAATACGAGAAGATTAATCATAAGATCCCATGATTGTACGCAACACGTCATTTGACAACACCGGTACTTTATGTACGCAACACGTCATTTGACAACACCGGTACCGTGGGTCAAGATTAATCTCGACCAATACATATACGATGGGGGTTTTATTTATTTCATTGGGGGTTTATTAAACACCTAAAAATGAACCATTAAAATTGAATTACTAACATCGGACTGCTAACTACGGACTAAGAAATTATTAAAAGTATTAAAAGTATAATAAGTATATATATGTGACGATTGTTTTAAAAAGAAAAGGTATTGATATATTATATATGGATAGGTTCGTGATATCAATCGGAGACCAAGTCGAAATTACATATCTTCAAGACAAAAGTGAGTATATAGTCCCACTTTTAAACTCTAAATATTTCGGGATGAGAATACATGTATTTTATGTCTTACGATATGGACACAAGTAACTGAAAAATATATTCTACGTTGAGTTGTACCACTGGCATACTTCCCTGTAGCTTGGTAACTATTATTTACAGCGGTATTGTAAACGCGAATCCTGTTGATAGATCTATCGGGCCTGACAACCCCAACCGGACTGGACGACCAGTATTCAACGGTTGCACAGTACTTCGTTTCGTGACTACACTTGGTACGGTGTAGTAAGATTTCATAATAAAGGGAATATACGACGTGATTAAATGTTAAGTATGGTTACCAAGTGCTCAACCACTTAGAATATTTTTATTAAAATGTTTATATATGAAATCTTGTGGTCTATATATATATTTTGCTGCCGGCATTAAACCTATATCTCACCAACTTTATGTTGACGTTTTAAGCATGTTTATTCTCAGGTGATAACTAAAAGCTTCCGCTGCAACATGTTGAATTTAAGCAAGATCTTGAGTATGCATATTTGTGTCAAAAATAAAACTGCATATCCGAGGAATTGTAATGTAAAATATGCTAGAAATCGTATTGTTATCATCACATGTAAAGTTTGTAAGTCTAAGATTATCGCTAAACGATAATCATCTTTATATTGTCTAAAGCTTGTATTAAAATAAGAGTTATGGTTTGTAATGTAAAATAAATGCAGTTGTTCTTTTAAAAATGTCGCATATAGAGGTCAATACCTCGCAATGAAATCATACGTCATCTAACTCGTTCTTATGGTTAAGGACGGGTTATGACATGTGGTATCAGAGCGGTGGTCTTAGCGAACCAGGTTTGCATTAGTGTGTCTAACTGATAAGTCGTTAGGATACATTAGTAAGTCTGGACTTTGACCGGGTCTGATTTAAAAACCATTGCTTATCATTGTTGGTTAAAATTTATATGTAAATATTATGTAGTACTAATGGGTTAGTTGTTGTGTGATAGATGTCGGGCTCAAAACTTATTATCACATTCAGCGACTCCGAATCAGAATCTTCAGATGGTGTTTCAGTCATTAACCTATCCGATGACGAAAATAATATCTTTGGGGAAGACTCACAAATTCCGGATGAACCAACTATAAAGAACCCGGAAAGTGAACCCGAGGAGGAAAGTGAACCCGAGGAAGAAATACAAGAAATTACGAAAGACAAGTTCGAACTAGGAAAGAAACGAAAGGCTAATGAATTAGAAAATTCAAATCCTGAGTTTAGTAAGGATGATGTGGCACCAACTCCACTAGACACTACCACCCCTATTCCCGCTATTCCTATTCGTTCTATCCCGGCATCTAGTTCTTCAGCCCCACAGCCAAAATATAGGCAGACAGCTAGGATAAGCGTTAGGCCATTCCTTGAACCTAAACGTCCTAGAAAATAGACCAAACGATGCGCTGCCGTATTAAACCATGGGATCATATAATGTTTTGTATAATATTATTAGTGTGGTTTGCTTAATGTTCGATGTAAGATAAGCGTATGTAAAATAGTGAAGTGTGAAATGCAATAATTTTCCATGGTTAAGTATTATTTGGGTGGTAGTAAATGATTTTCGTACTAAGCTATTAAGTATGAACTTTAACGGGTAGGTACTACCCTAGATATAATTATAAAATGCTAATAAGAAGAAAAGGCTTTTATAATAATAACTGGTTCATATTATTAATAAGCTACGATGTACTGTAAATACATACTACATCTATAATATTCCATGTGAATAATTATTTTTTTTTCATTCTTATTGAAGATTATGGCGCGATTGAACCGAATGACGGAACAAGAAATCCAGGAACTCATCAATCAGTGAGTGAACGACAGAATGTTATGGGTCGAGGCTGCAAGAGGTGCTGCAGTTAACCCAAATCCTCGTGTGGGGTGCACTTACAAAACTTTTCAAGCTTGCAAGCCCTCATCATTCAGTGGAACGGAAGGACCGATCGGTTTAACCCGGTGGATAGAAAAGATGGAGACTGTGTTTAAAATAAGTGGTTGTGTTGAAAAGGACATGACCAAGTATGCATCGTGCACTTTACAAGATAGTGCACTCACGTGGTGGAAAAATTATGTGAAGGCTGTAGGAGGAGATGTAGCTTATGATACTCCATGGGAAGAATTCAAAACAATGTTAATCAACGAGTATTGTCCAAGGAACGAGGTTAGGAAGTTGGAAGATGAATTACGAAGCCTGAAGGTTGTTGGTACTGAAATCACCAACTACAATCAGCGATTCATGGAATTAGTTTTGCTATGTCCTGAATTGGTTCCAACCGAAGAACGGAAGATTGAAATGTACAAAGATGGTTTGCCCAAAAAGGTCAAGGCAAATGTTACAGCATCGAAACCTAAGACAATTCATGAAGCTATAACCATGGCAAACGAGCTAATGGATCAGGTCATCATGGATAAGAAAGTATCCAATACTGATGTGAAGGTATCAGGTAACAAAAGAAAGTGGAATGGAAATTATGATCGAAGTAACCAACAACAATCTTTTAAGAAACAAGAAATCACGCAAGGTGCGGGTATGTAAGACCCGAATATTTATCTTGCTTGTTTGTGTATTAAGACGTTCGAGATTGGGTTTCGCGGATTATTTATATAAAGTTTAAAATGCAAAAGAATCTGTTTCAGTTAGGTCGCGCGCCGCGCGGGGATTCGGCGCGCCGCGCCGTTTGCTGCTGACAGAATCCCTTGTTTTTAATTGGTTTAAATGAAGGGCAAATGGGTAATTTCACTTGAGGCCGGATTTGTGAGGCTTATGAGCTAGTTTGGATCAGTTTTGGATCCCATTCACATCCACTCATCATCTTCATCCATTTTTAGAGAGAGAGTAAGAGTTTAGAGAGAGATTGGAGGTTTTGGTGAGGAAGAAGCTCGAATCGTTCAAAGTCTCGGGTTTTAAAGTTGTTCCTTTCGTTCTCGGCTACACGGTGATAGTATTGGTAAGCTCAAACTCCGAATTTCAATTATCTAATTTGATATTCAAGTTAGGGTTTTGAGTTAATTTGTTGTAAAACCCTTTTAGGTGATGAAGTGACTTTAGTGATGCTAGTAATCGGGTTTATTGTTATTGTTGGTGGATTTCGGTTTGGTGAACAAATTGGTTATGTTTAGAACTTGAAATTGGGTTTAATCACTAGGTTTAGTGATTGTGGAAGTATTGAAACCTATTTAGGGTTATTTGGTTGACTAACTTTGACCTTGGGTCAAATTAGGGTTTGGTGGTGATTATGACCCAATTGGCGATTTAATGAAGTTTATAAACTTAAAAGGGATTAAGTTGAAGTATAAAACCGAGTTAAATGTGTTTTGGTGTCAAAACTTGTAAAGAATGAGATTTTGACCTTTATGGGTCAAAATTAGGGTTTAAGTGTCATTTTGGGCAAGATAGGTGTTTAACACCTATGATCGGGTTTAATTGGCGTATTAAGACCATTCTCACTTGTGTTAGTGATTATTGATTAGTTTTGGGCACGGTTTGTGCTTGGAAGTGCATTTGGGTCGAAATTGCACTAAGTGACGAATTGGGTTGATTTGTAAATCCACTCTAAGTGTATTGTTGTAATTGTGATAATGGAATAGGTATTTTCCATTGGCGAGTTGCGGATTACTTGGAAGCTTTCTTCAAGACTTCAAGGTGAGTGATATTATCCTATGTACATATGTATGTGTAGGATGGGTGCGGGTCGGGTGAAGTGAATCTCGGCTATAGAGCTCACTTCACGTGTAGGTGGACTTGATGGACTTTTGTATAAGTCCAATTGGCACGGTTGTGCGTTTTGGTTGACCATCTTTGGCGAAGTATACGTTCGTGTGTACATTATCACACGTGATTGTGATTTGGATGTTGTGGCCCCGATGTGGTGGATTATATAATCCCGTGACCGTGGGTTTGAGTTGGAGAAGTGAATCGCGTGTGGTTTCGGATTCACGATGACGCGTGTAGTTTCGGTCATCTTATCGAATGAATCTCGTGTAGTTCGGATTCATGGTGACTCGTGTAGTTCGGTCATCTTATTGAGGTAGTAATCTCGTGTGGTTTCGGATTACTAAGGCTCGTGTAGTTCGGCCAACCTCGATGTTGTGAAGATAGTAATCTCGTGTGGTTTCGGATTACTAAGGCTCGTGTAGTTCGGCCAATCTTCATTGTGGTATTTGGTTCTCGGTATTGGGTTAAGGTGTTAACCTTGTTCGTTTATATTATTATATATTAATGTATTGATGTGTTGTAGCTAACCCTCCGGGTGTAGCTATTTGGCGTTGTTCACATCGTCGTTGGTGAACTTATATTGTTATTGTATCTTTAGCTCGTTGCTTAGAGATCGTACGGTATGCTTAGTGTAGTGCCTTATATGGATGCCTCGGTATGCGGTATTTGTTATTTTGTGGCGTGTCCATTTTATACATATATATGTATGTAGTATATTATCATTCACTAAGCATTAGCTTACCCTCTCGTTGTTGACTCTTTTTATAGATTGCATGCGGATGGTGGCTCGGGTAAGCGCGAGGATTAGAGGACTTGCATAGTTTGCGTAGAAGGCTTGCTTTTGGATTTATTAGGATTGGGTAGCGTGTCCCCAATCGCCATGCTCGGCTTTGTTTTGTATTAAAAGTCTTATGGTCGAAAATTGTATCTTGGTACTTAAGGGGTAATTTGGGTCAATGTGGGCCCCGCTTCGTAAACTCAATTTTATTAATTAAACGTGCTAGTTTTTCATATATGAAGTCATGGTTAAAAGCGTTTTAGCTAAATGTGTCGGGAACTAGTCAAACATTTTCATTAAATTGACTTCCGGGGACAGCGGGCTGTCCAGGTGGTTTGGCGCGCCGCGCGGCCACCTGGCGCGCCGCGCAGATGGCCTGCACCAGAAATTTTTTTTTGTTGGAAATTTCGTCGTGTTTGGTCGGTTACGGTTTGGGTTGTTACAAGTGGTATCAGAGCATGGTCTAAGGGATTTAGGTGACTTGAGATAGGTGCCTAGACTTAGACTTTTGTGTGTGCTTAATTTGTTGCGGGACTTGTAGGATTACGGGTCGGAATGGGTTTAGTTAGTGCCTTGTTTATAGGTTGACTAACGTTTATATTAGTAATGCGGATATTATTAATATGCTCTTGTGTTGTGATAGTAATTCTCGCGTGTGTTTGTACCGCGTAGAATTTTGCTTGTGTTTGTTTATATCATCGAGCGAGGCGGTCGTTGTACTAACAAGTCGATGCGGCGTGTGTGCGTAATAAGAACTTGCAGACCTTATTACGGGTGCAAATCGTGTCTAACGAGTGATGTACGACGAGTGCTTAGCAAGATGGGTCGGGGTTGTGCGTGTTTACTTATACGTTCGTGATCTAATCGTTTTGCATTCCTTAGAATGGCGACGGGAAGTGGGATCGATACGAACGACGCGGAGTTTAACGCTAGAATTGCGGCCGCCGTTGCGGAGCAAATGCGTGGGTTGGAAGAAAGAATGGAAAGGAAGTATTCCGAACTTCAAAGTAGTAGTGAAATGGAGCGTTATCTTAAAAGCTTCATGAGGACTAAACCCCCGATGTACGACGGAAAACCGGATCCTTTGGTGAGCACAACATGGATTTCGGATGTCGAAGGGTGTTTTCGTACTATTGATTGCCCTCCCGAGAGGAAGACGAGACTCGCTACGAGTTTGTTGCGGGGTAGGGCAAGGGATTGGTTGGATGGTAAGATTGATCTTGTCGGTGGTGAGACGTTTATGGCCTTATCATGGGACGAGTTTAAGGAAGAATTCTTTGAGGAGTTCCGGACTTCGGCCGATTTGTGGGAATTGCGTAATGAGTTGCGAAATTTGCGACAAGGATCTATGGATTTGAGTACTCTTAAGACGACCTTTATGGCGAAGGCTCGTTTTTGTCCGGAGTATTTGGGGAATGATCGTTTGTTGATGGGGGATTTCTATCGGACCTTGAATGATGACTTGAAAAGTAGGATTAGTCGGGGTCAAGCGAAATCGTTTTCGGAATTATTCGACTTGGCTAGAGGTTTCGAGTCGTATTCACGATCGAAGAGGGGTGAATCTTCAAGTGAGAAAAGAGTTGTTTCTTATGGTGCTCCGAGTAAGAGGACTAAGGGTCCGAGTGTGAGCACGGGTGGTACGCGAACGGGTATATCGGATTCTAGTACGGCTAGATGTTACAATTGTGGCGTAAGGGGTCACAAGTCTTGGGAATGTTCGGTACCAAAGGGTGGTAGTATGGTGTGCTTCAATTGCCAAAAGGAAGGACATCGTAAGTCGGAATGTCCCAAGTTAGCGGGGACGGGTGCGGCGAGGAGACGTTAAGGTACGTTTAATTTTGATAAATATGTCTTTTGATTATTTATTAAATGCCGTTTGAGTTTGAGTTGCATGCCTTTGTTGTGTATGTTATGCTATGGGTGACGTTCCTAATGGAAGTACCCTAAGGTGATGTTTGATTGTCGGGCGAAGGGCGTAAGACTTGGTGCAACCAAGCGTTCCTTAGTATTTGGGGTATGTTTCTACCAAGCCACGGAAATGGTTTTGGTGTTCGATTGTTAAGCGCGTGTTCGCTTGCGTGTCGAAGTTGACGAATCATGAGGTTCGTCGGTTGGTTGGAACCCTTGAGATCGAGTGTTTTAAATCTCGATGGGCGTTGGTAATGGAGTCTTTATGACGCGACGTTAGGTGCCTCTTTTATACCTACTAGCGTGGTGTCGACTCCGATTGTGTTGTAGTTACATTGTACTTAGGGTACCGGGAGGAACCCTTAAGTATACGAGTGACTCGGTGAAATTGACAACTATAGTAATTGGATGATTGCGAGGGTGTAGTTTGTGTAATGCGTGGTACACTTTTCGTTCGAAATGTTTAAGGATTGTTTGAAATCCTTCGTATGCTCAAGGTTGGAGCAAGGTGTAGTGATGGGTCGTGTGTACCCAATCGTTGGTAAAGTCTACCTTTGGTAGCATTGTACGGTTGTACGAGTGTGATATAGGAACGTGGTTCCAAGAGGGGGAGTCGCATTTCCGCACGAGGAAGTTTTAGTGTGATATTTCTGATGATGTTTTTAGTAGATCCGGAAATTTCGTCGAGACCTAGTTTTGGTCAACTTGTGGTAGAGTACAATTTTGGTTAAATTGTACTTATGATATTGGATTGGAATTACCACTGAGGTGGTAATGTGGTAAATCTCGTTGAGAGATAATAGACGTGTTTGGTGAGCAAGGTGAAATCCTTCGGTTAAGGGAGGTGTGTGTCGGATTCTCTTTTGGAGAATCATTGTTTGGTACCTATGTTTGATATAGGTGGTTCTTGCCCGATTGTGGGGATGGTTAGTGGTATCCGTTAGGATTCACTATAGTGTAGCAGGGCGCGATGTTGCACTACTCGTTGTTTGAGGCCGAAAGTGCGTATGTGATCGATGAAGCATGATCTTTAGGGTCCGCTGACTTCATCGTGGTATTGATGATTTATGAAGCATGACCTTCGGGGTCCGCTGACTTCATTATGGTACGGTTGAGTGATGGAGCATGATCTTTAGGGTCCGCTGACTTCATCACGGGAGTACGTGATCGGTGAAGCATGATCTTCGGGTCCGCTGACTTTATCCGGTGTTGAGATTTGGTGAAGCATGATCTTCGGGTCTGCTGACTTCGCCATAGTAGTGGATCGCGTGTGGTTTCGGATTCACGATGACGCGTGTGGTTTCGGTCATCATATTGTGGAAGTGGATCGCGTGTGGTTTCGGATTCACAAATGACTCGTGTGGTTTCGGTCATTGTATTGAGGAGTGAGTCTCGTGTAGTTCGGATTCACAATTGACTCGTGTAGTTCGGTCATTCCTCCGGGATAGTGACTCTCGTGTAGTTCGGATTCACTATGGCGCGTGTAGTTCGGCCATTCCCGATTGTTGTTGTGTTGAAGGTAGTGAGTCGCGTGTAGTTCGGATTCACTAAGGCGCGTGTGTTTTCGGCCAGCCTTCGTGTGTTGTGTGATCCATTGGTTGTTTGATACACCGATGGTGGGGTCGTAAGGACCGTGTTGTTTGATCTATCGGTTGTTTGATACACCGATGGTGGGGTCGTAAGGACCGTGTTGTTTGATCTATCGGTTGTTTGATACACCGATGGTGGGGTCGTAAGGACCGTGTTGTTTGATCTATCGGTTGTTTGATACACCGATGGTGGGGTCGTGAGGACCATGTTGTGTGATTAGTGATGCGATAGCCGTGTTTCGCTCACATGTTGTTACGGGTGTGACGAAAGTCGATTTTGTACACCTTGGTTTAGCGTTGCCATCATCGTTTTGGACGCTATCGGTTTTAGCCGTTTGTTATGATGTTACGGTAGTTGCGCTTTGGTCGTATTGCGCACTACAAGGGATGTTAGTGGTTGGTGTTGTCCGTAAGGATTCGTTTGGTTCGGTCTTCATCGTTTCGGGTTGTTGACCTTAGATTGAGACTTGGTTGCTTTTAGCGTTGTACTCGGTAATAGTACGCTAAGGGATTTATATCTCGGTACGAGATTGGTTGAGTTTTCCTGATGTTAGGGAATGAGCATGGTTTTAGTGCTCGGATTGTGGTTTTGATAAATCGCGGGTGACGATTTAGTTGTGGAAGGCGATTCGTTGGAAAGGAATTGTTAGGAAAGTCGGATTGGGACTTATGTCGAGGACCGTAGGGTGAGGTCCACTTGGTTAAGTGATGAGGATCACGAGGACGTGATCGAGTTTAAGTGGGGGAGAGTTGTAAGACCCGAATATTTATCTTGCTTGTTTGTGTATTAAGACGTTCGAGATTGGGTTTCGCGGATTATTTATATAAAGTTTAAAATGCAAAAGAATCTGTTTCAGTTAGGTCGCGCGCCGCGCGGGGATTCGGCGCGCCGCGCCGTTTGCTGCTGACAGAATCCCTTGTTTTTAATTGGTTTAAATGAAGGGCAAATGGGTAATTTCACTTGAGGCCGGATTTGTGAGGCTTATGAGCTAGTTTGGATCAGTTTTGGATCCCATTCACATCCACTCATCATCTTCATCCATTTTTAGAGAGAGAGTAAGAGTTTAGAGAGAGATTGGAGGTTTTGGTGAGGAAGAAGCTCGAATCGTTCAAAGTCTCGGGTTTTAAAGTTGTTCCTTTCGTTCTCGGCTACACGGTGATAGTATTGGTAAGCTCAAACTCCGAATTTCAATTATCTAATTTGATATTCAAGTTAGGGTTTTGAGTTAATTTGTTGTAAAACCCTTTTAGGTGATGAAGTGACTTTAGTGATGCTAGTAATCGGGTTTATTGTTATTGTTGGTGGATTTCGGTTTGGTGAACAAATTGGTTATGTTTAGAACTTGAAATTGGGTTTAATCACTAGGTTTAGTGATTGTGGAAGTATTGAAACCTATTTAGGGTTATTTGGTTGACTAACTTTGACCTTGGGTCAAATTAGGGTTTGGTGGTGATTATGACCCAATTGGCGATTTAATGAAGTTTATAAACTTAAAAGGGATTAAGTTGAAGTATAAAACCGAGTTAAATGTGTTTTGGTGTCAAAACTTGTAAAGAATGAGATTTTGACCTTTATGGGTCAAAATTAGGGTTTAAGTGTCATTTTGGGCAAGATAGGTGTTTAACACCTATGATCGGGTTTAATTGGCGTATTAAGACCATTCTCACTTGTGTTAGTGATTATTGATTAGTTTTGGGCACGGTTTGTGCTTGGAAGTGCATTTGGGTCGAAATTGCACTAAGTGACGAATTGGGTTGATTTGTAAATCCACTCTAAGTGTATTGTTGTAATTGTGATAATGGAATAGGTATTTTCCATTGGCGAGTTGCGGATTACTTGGAAGCTTTCTTCAAGACTTCAAGGTGAGTGATATTATCCTATGTACATATGTATGTGTAGGATGGGTGCGGGTCGGGTGAAGTGAATCTCGGCTATAGAGCTCACTTCACGTGTAGGTGGACTTGATGGACTTTTGTATAAGTCCAATTGGCACGGTTGTGCGTTTTGGTTGACCATCTTTGGCGAAGTATACGTTCGTGTGTACATTATCACACGTGATTGTGATTTGGATGTTGTGGCCCCGATGTGGTGGATTATATAATCCCGTGACCGTGGGTTTGAGTTGGAGAAGTGAATCGCGTGTGGTTTCGGATTCACGATGACGCGTGTAGTTTCGGTCATCTTATCGAATGAATCTCGTGTAGTTCGGATTCATGGTGACTCGTGTAGTTCGGTCATCTTATTGAGGTAGTAATCTCGTGTGGTTTCGGATTACTAAGGCTCGTGTAGTTCGGCCAACCTCGATGTTGTGAAGATAGTAATCTCGTGTGGTTTCGGATTACTAAGGCTCGTGTAGTTCGGCCAATCTTCATTGTGGTATTTGGTTCTCGGTATTGGGTTAAGGTGTTAACCTTGTTCGTTTATATTATTATATATTAATGTATTGATGTGTTGTAGCTAACCCTCCGGGTGTAGCTATTTGGCGTTGTTCACATCGTCGTTGGTGAACTTATATTGTTATTGTATCTTTAGCTCGTTGCTTAGAGATCGTACGGTATGCTTAGTGTAGTGCCTTATATGGATGCCTCGGTATGCGGTATTTGTTATTTTGTGGCGTGTCCATTTTATACATATATATGTATGTAGTATATTATCATTCACTAAGCATTAGCTTACCCTCTCGTTGTTGACTCTTTTTATAGATTGCATGCGGATGGTGGCTCGGGTAAGCGCGAGGATTAGAGGACTTGCATAGTTTGCGTAGAAGGCTTGCTTTTGGATTTATTAGGATTGGGTAGCGTGTCCCCAATCGCCATGCTCGGCTTTGTTTTGTATTAAAAGTCTTATGGTCGAAAATTGTATTTTGGTACTTAAGGGGTAATTTGGGTCAATGTGGGCCCCGCTTCGTAAACTCAATTTTATTAATTAAACGTGCTAGTTTTTCATATATGAAGTCATGGTTAAAAGCGTTTTAGCTAAATGTGTCGGGAACTAGTCAAACATTTTCATTAAATTGACTTCCGGGGACAGCGGGCTGTCCAGGTGGTTTGGCGCGCCGCGCGGCCACCTGGCGCGCCGCGCAGATGGCCTGCACCAGAAATTTTTTTTTGTTGGAAATTTCGTCGTGTTTGGTCGGTTACGGTTTGGGTTGTTACAGGGTAGTGGTTTAAGCTTTGGTTACAAAGGACAAAATCCTTTATGTAACCGATGCCATAAACATCACTCTGGCTACTGTAATGTGGTATGCAACAAATGTAATCGAAAGGGTCATCTTGCTGAAGATTGTAGGGCTCTCGTTACAAATACAAATGGTATCAAGACTCCTGCCACCAATGCAAATAGAACTGCTTTGGCTACCATTACTTGTTATGGGTGTGGAAAACAGGGTCATTATAAGAGCCAGTGCCCGAATCCAGAGAAGAATAATGGATCTGCACGAGGAAGAGCATTTGTTATTAATGCTAGAGAGGCGTGTGAAGACCCGGATCTTGTTACGGGTACGTTTACCATTAATAACTTATCCGCATCTATTATATTTGATACTGGTGCTGATAGAAGTTACGTGTGTAGAGACTTTCACGCTAAATTGAATTGTTCATCATTACCTCTAGATGCTAAGTACATGATTGAGTTAGCTAATGGTAAACTAATTAAAACCGATAAAATTTGTCGTGATTGTGAAATAAATTTAGCCGGAGAAACGTTTAAAATTGACTTGATACCCGTAGAATTAGGAAGTTTTGATGTAATAATCGGCATGGACTAGATGTCCAAAGTAGGAGCTGAAGTTGTGTGTGCCAAGAAGGCAATTCGCATTCCTCGTAAGGATAAAACGCCAGTAATGATTTATGGAGAGAAGGGTAACTCAAAGCTAAAACTCATTAGTTATTTGAAAGCTCAAAAATGCTTGAAGAAAGGGTGCTATGCTATCTTAACACATGTTAATAAAGTCGAAAAGAAAGAAAAAGAGAAGTGCATCAATGACGTGCCTGTGGCAAGAGATTTTCCTGAAGTATTTCCGGAAGAGTTGCCGGGATTACCTCCATTTAGATCTGTAGAATTTCAAATAGATCTTGTACCAGGAGCTGCACCGGTTGCCCGTGCTCCATATAGACTTGCACCGTCCGAGTTAAAAGAACTTCAGAGTCAGTTAAAAGAATTACTGGATCGTGGATTCATACGACCAAGTACTTCACCGTGGGGAGCTCCAATTTTATTCGTCAAGAAGAAAGACGGATCTTTCCGAATGTGTATAGATTATCGTGAATTAAATAAGTTAACTATCAAGAATCGGTATCCACTACCGAGAATTGACGACTTATTTGATCAACTCCAAGGATCATGTGTGTACTCGAAAATTGACCTAAGATCGGGCTATCATCAATTACGTGTCAAAGAAGAAGATATACCGAAAACTGCTTTTCGGACACGTTACGGTCATTACGAATTTTTGGTCATGCCGTTTGGATTGACGAATGCGCCAGCTGTATTCATGGACCTCATGAATCGAGTTTGTAGTCCATATTTAGATAAGTTTGTTATTGTTTTCATTGATGACATTCTTATCTATTCCAAGAGTGAGCAAGAGCATGAGCAGCATTTAAGGTTGATATTAGAGTTGTTGAGAAAAGAAAAGCTATATGCTAAATTTTCTAAGTGTGCTTTTTGGTTGAAAGAAGTGCAATTTCTTGGCCACGTTGTTAGTAGCAAAGGAATTCAGGTTGATCCAGCAAAAATTGAAGCCATTGAAAAATGGGAGACTCCTAAGACACCAATGCAGATACGCCAATTTTTGGGTTTAGCCGGTTATTATAGAAGGTTTATTCAAGATTTTTCCCGAATAGCTAAGCCGTTGACAGCATTAACGCAAAAAGGGAAGAAATATGAATGGACTTCTGAGCAGGAGAGTGCATTTCAATTACTGAAAAAGAAGTTGACTACGGCGCCTATTTTATCGTTACCTGAAGGGAACAATGATTTTGAAATATATTGTGACGCTTCGCGACAAGGTTTTGGTTGTGTTCTTATGCAACGAAAGAAAGTTATTGCATACACATCCCGACAATTGAAGATTCACGAGCGGAATTATACGACTCATGATCTAGAACTGGGAGCAGTCGTGTTTGCATTGAAGATATGGAGACACTACTTGTATGGGGTTAAATGCACTGTGTTTACTGATCATAAAAGCCTTCAACATATTTTTGATCAGAAACAGCTGAACATGAGGCAACGTAGGTGGGTCGAGTTAATAAATGACTATGATTGTGAAATTCGTTACCATCCCGGGAAAGCGAATGTGGTGGCTGACGCACTAAGCAGAAAGGAACGAGAACCAATTCGAGTACGAGCGATGAACATAAAAATTCGCATGAATCTCAACTCACAAATCAAAGAAGTTCAACGAGAAGCACTTACTAAAGAAAATATAGGAAATGAAATAATGAAGAAGTATGAGAAGCAACTCGTTATACGGGAAAATGGAATTCGATATTTTGCAAATCGTATTTGGGTACCGAAGTTGGGTGGATTAAGGAAGTTGATATTGAACGAGGCACATAAGACAAGATACTCGATACATCCTGGAGTTGGAAAGATGTACCAAGATCTTAAGACACATTATTGGTGGCCTAATTTAAAGACAGACGTTGCAACATATGTTGGGGAGTGTTTAACTTGTTCCAAAGTCAAAGCAGAACACCAAAAGCCGTCAGGGTTACTTCAACAACCAGAAATCCCAGAATGGAAATGGGATGGTATTACCATGGATTTCATCACGAAGTTACCAAAGACTGCCTGGGGATACGACACCATTTGGGTGATTGTTGATCGTCTTACCAAATCTGCACATTTCTTGCCTATAAAGGAAACGGATAGAATGGAGAAATTATTACGATTATATATAAAGGAAATAGTTTCAAGGCATGGAATACCTATTTCCATTATATCTGATCGTGATAGTAGATTTACCTCAAAGTTCTGGCAATCACTACAGGAGGCACTAGGAACTCGTTTGGATATGAGTACTGCATATCATCCGCAAACCGACGGGCAAAGTGAAAGAACAATTCAGACTCTTGAAGACATGCTCAGGGCATGTGTGATCGATTTTGGAAACGGATGGGATAAATATCTACCGTTAGCAGAATTCTCGTATAATAATAGTTATCATACGAGCATTAAAGCTGCACCATTCGAAGCACTGTATGGAAGGAAGTGTAGATCTCCTATCTGTTGGAATGAAGTAGGAGATTGACAATTAACTGGTCCCGAGATCATACATGAAACTACTGAAAAGATAGTACAAATTAAGGAGAGATTGAAAACAGCCCGTAGTCGCCAAAAGAGCTACGCCGATGTTCGAAGGAAACCATTAGAGTTTCAGATCGGTGACATGGTTATGTTAAAGGTGTCACCATGGAAAGTTGTAATACGCTTCGGAAAAAGGGGTAAACTGAACCCAAGATATGTAGGCCCGTTCAAGATCATCGAACGCATTGGACCGGTAGCTTATCGACTCGAGTTACCGCAACAACTCGCCGAAGTACATAATACCTTTCACGTCTCAAACCTTAAGAAGTGTCTTGCAAAGGAAGACCTCACCATTCCTCTTGAAGAAATCCATGTCGATGAGAAACTACAATTCATCGAAGAACCAATCGAAATCATGGATCGTGAAGTTAAACGGCTCAAGCAGAGCAACATACCGATCGTTAAGGTTCGTTGGAATGCTCGAAGGGGTCCCGAGTTTACTTGGGAACGAGAGGATCAAATGAAACAAAAGTATCCACACTTGTTTCCCGATGACGCAAAATAGGTACAATTTTAAAATTTCGGGACGAAATTTATTTAACGGGTAGGTACTGTAATGACCCGCACTTTTTCGATCATTCTATACTTATAAGATTAATATTTACATAAATTAAACCTTACCAACATGACAAGCAATCCAAATTGTTGAGACTTATGCCTTCGAAAAGAGTTTTACACAACGTTTGACCGTCTAGTTTGACCGATGATATCACGAACTATATAACATATGATAATTATACGTTTGTGTATATATATGTATATATACATATTTAACATGATCTAAGAATGTTTTAATACCTCATTTTGTATTAATAACAATAAGTTACAAGTATATTTTGAAACTACTAACCTAAGTTTTCAAAACGATAACCATACGTAACGTTATTTGACATAAATACTTATGACCTATAATGTTTATACATATATCGTATAAGTAATGTATTTAATCACTTTTAAGGACTTAAATACATAAAACAATATAAGTATATTCACAAAAGATAGCTATATTTGAATTCTCATTCCATTTTTCACAAGATTTCTATACGTATATCTAGAGTACATGTACTCGTATCATACCTAACCTCTATACGTATTTACTATTGGTATATACACATCAAATCACCACCAACCAGCCCTTGTTCAATGCCTTATGTATAAGGTAACTACTTTTGTTATCTAGTATGACAATTTCACATGATTAAAAGATTTTTTCACAAAATTACAAACTTATACACCTTTTACACCACCATTTATACTCCATTCCATTTTCATTTTACTACACATTTCCTTTAACTAAAACACACACACTTTTAAGAGCCTTAACCTCCATAACCATTCAGATAATATCCATGAAGATCTAGCCATAAAAACATCACTTAATCACCATAAGAAAACTCTTACAAAAACACTTCAAGAATCCTTCCAAGAACACAAGTTTACTTCCAATCTTTCATCCAATTCCATCACCCTTTTGGTTCTAGGTTCTTACTCCTATTTTACAGCAATCTTGTCCAAGTAACTTGAGGTAGTAACTTTGTTCATAACCTTATTCGATTCATATATATATAGCTATCTTATTTTGTGGTATAAAATTTTAACAACAAGAACATAGTTTGAATGTTTTCAAACTTGTTTGCAAACTAAATAGATCCTTCTAACTTAACTTTTAAAATACTTCAAGACCTGTAATATAACTTAAATATATGCTAATTTAACAAGGTATAACTTGGTTTTTCAAAGAACATCTTAAAAACTGTTTTTACGACGTCGGAGTGCAACCGGGGGCTGTTTTGGGTTGGATAATTAAAAACCATCTTAAACTTTGAATTGGAGGTTTATTTTCTGGAAAAATGATTTTTACTATGAATATGATAACACATAAAAATTTCATGATTTAACTCAAAGTATAAGTATTTTTAGAAAAATAATCATTTAAGGTTGTTTACATGATGGAAAATGATTAACTTCATAAGTTTCACTAATGTTTGACCTATGACCTGTGATTTCGAATACAAACTAAGGTATTTACAGTTCATAGTCTTAAAGAGGGACTCGATCCAAGGAAGTGGCAAGTTGAACCAACGAAAACGGAGTTGTAACGAAGAAACTACGACCAAAACAAAATCGGATATCCAAGACTAGTTTAGCTACGAAAATAATTGGAGAAAATTAAATAAATCACATCTTTTTAAAATAACATGATATTTTATATATATGTACTCATAATTTAATTTTATATGGTTCAGGATCACCCGTAAACAATACGAGAAGATTAATCATAAGATCCCATGATTGTACGCAACACGTCATTTGACAACACCGGTACTTTATGTACGCAACACGTCATTTGACAACACCGGTACCGTGGGTCAAGATTAATCTCGACCAATACATATACGATGGGGGTTTTATTTATTTCATTGGGGGTTTATTAAACACCTAAAAATGAACCATTAAAATTGAATTACTAACATCGGACTGCTAACTACGGACTAAGAAATTATTAAAAGTATTAAAAGTATAATAAGTATATATATGTGACGATTGTTTTAAAAAGAAAAGGTATTGATATATTATATATGGATAGGTTCGTGATATCAATCGGAGACCAAGTCGAAATTACATATCTTCAAGACAAAAGTGAGTATATAGTCCCACTTTTAAACTCTAAATATTTCGGGATGAGAATACATGTATTTTATGTTTTACGATATGGACACAAGTAACTGAAAAATATATTCTACGTTGAGTTGTACCACTGGCATACTTCCCTGTAGCTTGGTAACTATTATTTACAGCGGTATTGTAAACGCGAATCCTGTTGATAGATCTATCGGGCCTGACAACCCCAACCGGACTGGACGACCAGTATTCAACGGTTGCACAGTACTTCGTTTCGTGACTACACTTGGTACGGTGTAGTAAGATTTCATAATAAAGGGAATATGCGACGTGATTAAATGTTAAGTATGGTTACCAAGTGCTCAACCACTTAGAATATTTTTATTAAAATGTTTATATATGAAATCTTGTGGTCTATATATATATATTGCTGCCGGCATTAAACCTATATCTCACCAACTTTATGTTGACGTTTTAAGCATGTTTATTCTCAGGTGATAACTAAAAGCTTCCGCTGCAACATGTTGAATTTAAGCAAGATCTTGAGTATGCATATTTGTGTCAAAAATAAAACTGCATATCCGAGGAATTGTAATGTAAAATATGCTAGAAATCGTATTGTTATCATCACATGTAAAGTTTGTAAGTCTAAGATTATCGCTAAACGATAATCATCTTTATATTGTCTAAAGCTTGTATTAAAATAAGAGTTATGGTTTGTAATGTAAAATAAATGCAGTTGTTCTTTTAAAAATGTCGCATATAGAGGTCAATACCTCGCAATGAAATCATACGTCATCTAACTCGTTCTTATGGTTAAGGACGGGTTATGACAAATATTCACTTTATATCACAGACGTGCTATTCAACTGACATTGAAGATTATCGTGCAATGCACGAGCTCATGTTAATATTCAATACTAATACTTTCGATACAAATATTATAGTAATGAATGATTTTTTCATTGTATTTTTTTTAACAGTAGTTTGGGATCACCCATGAAGGACTAAACACTCACGCAATCATTTTCTGCACTTGCATAACTCGCCCCCAACTACTGTCCTAGAGGAAACTCGAATCAATTTGAGAGCATGGCCGGTAAAACCATCATTCCCGCTAGGCGACCTTAGGGAATTCAAGATCAAGGGATATCTTTGTGCGCAATGTTTTCGCCCCATGGAATTGAATTCTCAACATCTAACAAAGAGGTATGAGCCATTATCGCTAGCCTTACAACCAGGGGCGGAGCCAAGTAGGTGCAAGTGGGGTCAAGTGCCCCCTACGACTCAAATTTGTGTAGTGTATTCATATGCCGGGTTTAGTGAAATAACTGGTGGATTTGTTAATTTGCCCCCACTACTCTATTTGTTAAGCTTTTCTTTGTTTAAATTGGAGAACAAAAACATGAAATAATGAGAAAAATAGAAGAAAAGGTGATGTTAATCTAGCCATGGAGTTTGTGCCGAAAACTTTTTAAGTGACATAGATACACGGAATAGGGTGAGGAAGACAATAAATTTGGTCCACTCATATTTTTTAACTTATTCTCATATGTACTGTTTACATCCTTAAATTTTACGGTAGTTAATATACATATTAACCCTTTTTAATTCATTTAATGGAAAACTAAAACATCAGTATATTAAAAATACGGAGTAACTAGTTAGAGTACTTAAAACTTTTAATTTTTTGAATTGATTCTTAATTATTGATTATTAATCTTATGAAATATACGAATGCTGATTAGATTAATATCAAGATTATGTCTTCTTGAATTTATTAGAGATAATATTAAAGACTTTTATACCTAATAAAATTATATTTCTCACAAATAAAACTGATTTATACAATAAACAAAACAAATTATTTGAATACGTTATAAAGTCTAAGCGAATTAAACACTATAAAGCCAGTTAATTTAAGTTATTTTGTATGTTTATCAATGTTGATTGACATGATGTTTTATCGTTCTTTTGTAAGCCATAATTTTAGATGATATTTTTTTGCCCCCATTGAAAAAAGTTTCTAGATCCGCCCCTGCTTACAAAACAAGAATTTTTTATTGTAATTGTATTATACATTTGAAAAATATCAATATCGAATATGTGAAAAAATATCAATATCGATTACTAATTTTTACAACTTGCGTGCAACGCACGAGCTCATAAAACTAGTATGATATAAGGTATAATCACTTAAAGTTAATTTTTTTAGTCATGAGAATATGATTCACTGGTTCACATATTAGAACAATTTTTTATTTTTCTTATCAAAATTTAATATATATTATCAATATATACTTATCATCAACTATTCAGCCGATTTTATTCATCTTAATAAAACAAAACAAACACTATTGTTTATCAATGACATATGTGAACCATTATATATCCAAACTAACTCATTATGAATTGAAGTTAATAAGAAAAAACACACAGAATTCTCTGAAAAATAAAATATAAAAATTATCAAAAATAAATACTGTAAAAAGTGGTAATTGTTTATCTTTCTGGAACAAAAATTACCATTATTAATGAATGGTTATCTTTCAACATCCCCTTAATTTGATTTATGGAACAAGTCTGTTAATGTCAATTTAATGCACAAAGAATTGTGTTGACTTTACGCCCAAACCTTCGTTAAAAAAAAATCCTGGTATTGATTAGTTAAATCTATATTTACAAATTTTAATAACAACAGTGTCAAATATTTTTCAAATAACATGCAAATCAATCTAAAAAATACTTTTTTTAGAACGTCAAAATTTATTGATCAAAAAACCGCTAGCAAGTGTAGTGACCCGAACTTTTCCATGTTTATATATATTAATTGAGATTGATATTTACATGATTAAATGTTTCCAACATGTTAAGCAATCAAACTTGTTAAGACTTGATTAACTGAAATATGTTTCATATAGACAATTGACCACCCAAGTTGACCGGCGATTCACGAACGTTAAAACTTGTAAAAACGACATGACGATATATATATGGATATACATATGGTTAACATGAGATTATGATAAGTAAGTATCTCCATAAGTATATTAACAATGAGTTATATACATATAAACAAGACTACTAACTTAAGGATTTCGAAACGAGACATATATGTAACGATTATCGTTGTAACGACATTTAAATATATATATATCATATTAAGATATATTAATATATCATAATATCATGATAATATAATAATTTAACATCTCATTAGATATAATAAACAATGGGTTAACAACATTAATTGAGATCGTTAACTTAAAGGTTTCAAAACAACACTTACATGTAACGACTAACGATGACTTAACGACTCAGTTAAAATGTATATACATGTAGTGTACTTAGATGTATTAAAATACTTTTGGAAGACTTCAAGACATATATCAAAACACTCATACTTAACGAAAATGGTTACAGTTACTTTCCCATTCTTTTCTTTCATCAAGAATTCTAGTCGTATTCTTACCCGTATTATACACAGCTTCAAAACTTACTTACTATGGGTATATACCAATAGGAACTAGCATGGGATTCCACTCTTGATTATGTCATGTATGACTAATCAATTTTAACTTCTACCATGAGCTAGTCAACTAACTAGAACTCCTTTTAACCCCACTCACCACTCACCAATTACCACTCATCATTCACTCCATTTTACTTCCAATTCTCTTTCTAATTCTATCTCAACACACACACACTATTATGAACGTATTTTTCCAGTAGTTAATCATCATCTTCATCAAAAATCACTTCAAGAATCAAGCTATAATCATCATAGGAAGAACACTTCAAGAACACTTCAAAAATCCCTTCAAGTTTACTAATTTACTTCCAAGCTTTCTAATCCATTCCAAGTAATCATCTAAGATCAAGAAACCTTTGTTATATACAGTAGGTTATCTTTCTTATTCAAGGTAATATTCATATTCAAACTTTGATTCAATTTCTATAACTATAAACTATCTTAATTCGAGTAAAAATCTTACTTGAACTTGTTTTTGTGTCATGATCCTACTTCAAGAACTTTCAAGCCATCCAAGATCCTTTGAAGCTAGATCATTTCTTGTCACTTCCAGTAGGTTTACCTACTAAACTTGAGGTAGTAATGATGTTCATAACATCATTCGATTCATATATATAAAACTATCTTATTCGAAGGTTTAAACTCGTAATCACTAGAACATAGTTTAGTTAATTCTAAACTTGTTCGCAAACAAAAGTTAATCCTTCTAACTTGACTTTTAAAATTAACTAAACACATGTTCTATATCTATATGATATGCTAACTTAATGATTTAAAACCTGGAAACACGAAAAACACCGTAAAACCGGATTTACGCCGTCGTAGTAACACCGCGGGCTGTTTTGGGTTAGTTAATTAAAAACTATGATAAACTTTGATTTAAAAGTTGTTATTCTGAGAAAATGATTTTTATTATGAACATGAAACTATATCCAAAAATTATGGTTAAACTCAAAGTGGAAGTATGTTTTCTAAAATGGTCATCTAGACGTCGTTCTTTCGACTGAATTGACTACCTTTACAAAAACGACTTGTAACTTATTTTTCTGACTATAAACCTATACTTTTTCTATTTATATTCATAAAATTGAGTTCAATATGAAACCATAGCAATTTGATTCACTCAAAACGGATTTAAAATGAAGAAGTTATGGGTAAAACAAGATTGGATAATTTTTCTCATTTTAGCTACGTGAAAATTGGTAACAATCTATTCCAACCATAACTTAATCAACTTGTATTGTATATTATGTAATCTTGAGATACCATAGACACATATACAATGTTTCGACCGATCATGTCGACACATCTATATATATTTCAGAACAACCATAGACACTCTATATGTGAATGTTGGAGTTAGCTATACAGGGTTGAGGTTGATTCCAAAATATATATAGTTTGAGTTGTGATCAATACTGAGATACGTATACACTGGGTCGTGGATTGATTCAAGATAATATTTATCGATTTATTTCTGTACATCTAACTGTGGACAACTAGTTGTAGGTTATTAACGAGGACAGCTGACTTAATAAACTTAAAACATCAAAATATATTAAAAGTGTTGTAAATATATTTTGAACATACTTTGATATATATGTATATATTGTTATAGGTTCGTGAATTAGCCACTGGCCAAGTCTTACTTCCCGACGAAGTAAAAATCTGTGAAAGTGAGTTATAGTCCCACTTTTAAAATCTAATATTTTTGGGATGAGAATACATGCAGGTTTTATAAATGATTTACAAAATAGACACAAGTACGTGAAACTACATTCTATGGTTGAATTATCGAAATCGAATATGCCCCTTTTTATTAAGTCTGGTAATCTAAGAATTAGGGAACAGACACCCTAATTGACGCGAATCCTAAAGATAGATCTATTGGGCCTAACAAACCCCATCCAAAGTACCGGATGCTTTAGTACTTCGAAATTTATATCATATCCGAAGGGTGTCCCAGAATGATGGGGATATTCTTATATATGCATCTTGTTAATGTCGGTTACCAGGTGTTCACCATATGAATGATTTTTATCTCTATGTATGGGATGTGTATTGAAATATGAAATCTTGTGGTCTATTGTTACGATTTGATATATATAGGTTAAATCTATAACTCACCAACATTTTTGTTGACGTTTTAAGCATGTTTATTCTCAGGTGATTATTAAGAGCTTCCGCTGTCGCATACTTAAATAAGGACGAGATTTGGAGTCCATGCTTGTATGATATTGTGTAAAAACTACATTCAAGAAACTTATTTTGTTGTAACATATTTGTATTGTAAACCCTTATGTAATGGTCGTGTGTAAACAGGATATTTTAGATTATCATTATTTGATAATCTACGTAAAGCTTTTTAAACCTTTATTGATGAAATAAAGGTTATGGTTTGTTTTAAAATGAATGCAGTCTTTGAAAAACGTCTCATATAGAGGTCAAAACCTCGCAACGAAATCAATTAATATGGAACGTTTTTAATCAATAAGAATGGGACATTTCAGTTGGTATCAGAGCGTTGGTCTTAGAGAACCAGAATTTTGCATTAGTGTGTCTTATCGAGTTTGTTAGGATGCATTAGTGAGTCTGGACTTCGACCGTGTTTACTTGAAAAATGATTGCTTAACAAATTTTGTTGGAAACTATATATTTTTAACATGTGAATATTATGTGATATATTAATCTCTTAACGCGTTTGATATTATGTGATAGATGTCTACCTCTAGAACAAGTCCCATTGACTCACCTAATAATAATGAAGAGTCAAATATAAATTGGAATGATTCGTGGACTGATTCACAAGTTCCCGAAGAGGAACCGGAAGAAGAGTCGGAACCGGAAGAAGAGTCGGAACCGGAAGAAGAATCGGAACCGGATGAAGAAATAGAACCGGTGGGGGAAATAATAAAACGGTTAAGTAAAAGAAAATTTTCAACCAACCGACCAAGGTTAATTATGGTCAATGGTGTTTCCGCCAAGGAAGCAAAATATTGGGAGGATTACCAATTCTCCGATGAATCGGATTCCGACGAGAATTTCGATGATGTTATAGAAATTACCCCAACTGAATTTAAAAAGGCAAAAGAAAATAATAAGGGAAAGGGCATAAAAATAGAGAAATCTAATTCCAACCCCGATGAACTTTATATGTATCGTCAACCCCCGAAGTCCTTAAGTTGTAACAATGACCCGGGAACCTCTAAACCACCAGGTTTTTCTAAACCAATGTGGAAAACGACGGCTCGTATTAGGGGAACATCATATATCCCTAGAAACTTGGCAAAACGAACCAAAACCGAAGAAGAAGAAACAAGCGAGTCGGAATAAGATAGTTGTATTCATGTGGTGTAATATATGTAATATAGTGTGCTTATGCTTTATGATATATGTAAAAATTGCTTGTATTAATAAGTATTTTTTTTTATGAATCTAACTCTTGTTCTATTTTACAGTATAAAAACACAAAATGGATAGACAACCCAATATTTTAAGAGACCTACCCAGAGACATGATTGATGAAATCTTGTCTAGAGTCGGTCAGAATTCTTCGGCACAACTATTTAAGGCGAGATCAGTTTGTAAGACATTCGAAGAACGTTCCAAGAATGCCTTGATTTATAAAAGGCTTTCGTTTGAAAGATGGGGGATATCACATTGGGAAATCCATAAGTTACGATGTGTTTACTTTGATGCATATATTGCGGGGAACCCAAATGCTATTTTACGCAATGGGTTAAGAAATTATTTTGACTCAATATATCCGAATATTGGACTTCGTGATTTAGAAAAAGCGGCTAACATGCAACATAAAGAAGCATGTTATGCTTACGGATTAGTAATGTTCGCTTCTCACCAAAGTGAGAACAAGAACATCGGGCTACAACTATTAAACAAAACGTTCCCACAAGTGACGGAGTCGGTAATTGGGGTAAGAAATGAGGTTTTTAGATTGTTACGGGACTGTTGGACATTACGTAACCCTCGTCCCTTTGACGATGTTACAACACGCTGTCTTATCAACGGCCATAACGGTTATGTTCCACAAGACCAAGGATGGGAAGTAATCCTAGTAAAACCAGAATGCATAACTTGTTTCTGGACGTATGAATTACGTGTCTTTAGTGCCTTTGCTGAACGACTTGTGTACTAGCTAGAATTATCTTCACAACCATCTTGTATCAAATTTATTGTGTGCTATATTTCATGCTATATGTAAAATAAGCGGTATTGTAAGTTTGTAAATATAGTGTAAAAGTTTGAACGCGAAATATTATTATAATCAGTTTTTCATATAGAATTGTAGTAGCTGAATTGTATATTAGCTACTAAGTATGAACTTAACGGGTAGGTACTACCCGAATTTAAACTTATAAAACGCTAATATGAAGAAAAAGCTTTTATAAATGAGTTCATATTATGCTACGAAATACTATTAACTACTCTTAATATTCTGTATGATTAACTTGTTCCATTTGACTATTTTGAAGGAAATGGCACCGACTACTCGACACACCGTGAATATGAATGAAGAGGAATTCCGTACTTTTCTAGATTCAAACATAGCCGCAGTACAGGCTGCGCTACATACCAACAATAACCTTGGATCTAGCAGTACAGGAAATCGTGTAGGATGCACCTACAAAGAATTCACTGCCTGCAAACCTTTGGAATTTGATGGAACCGAAGGACCGATCGGATTGAAACGGTGGACCGAGAAGGTCGAATCGGTGTTTGCCATAAGTAAGTGTACTGAAGAGAACAAAGTGAAGTACGCTACGCATACCTTCACAGGTTCTGCGTTAACATGGTGGAATACCTATCTAGAGCAAGTGGGACAAGACGATGCGTACGCACTACCATGGTCAGCATTCAAGCACTTGATGAACGAGAAGTACCGTCCCAGAACCGAGGTCAATAAGCTCAAGACAGAACGTAGAGGGTTACGAACCCAAGGATTTGATATTACCACGTACGAAAGACGATTCACAGAATTGTGCCTATTGTGTCCGGGAGCATTCGAAGATGAGGAAGAGAAGATCGACGCGTTTGTGAAAGGATTACCGGAAAGAATCCAAGAAGATATAAGTTCACACGAGCCCGCCTCCATACAACAGGCATGTCGAATGGCTCACAAACTAGTGAACCAGATTGAAGAAAGAATTAAAGAACAGACTGCTGAAGAGGCCAATGTGAAGCAAGTCAAAAGAAAGTGGGAGGAAAACGGTGATAAGAATCACCAATACAACAACAACAGCAATTACAACAATAATCGCAACAATTATCCCAACAATCGCAACTACAACAAATGGCCCAACAACAACAACAACAACAACAACAACAACAGCAGCAACTACAACAATCATCCCAACAACAATAATAAACTGTAACATCCCGTTTTTCTTCATACATGTCTGAGGTACTTGATTGATCTTTAGAATGTTCATACTTGGTTGTATAACAGTATAAAGATGATTGTACGATGAGTGCATGAAGTGTACCAAGCGTACACGTGTTGCTTGTTCGAATGTCGAAGAAAACTGGACGTTGTTTGAGTTACATGATGTGTACGTACCTTTTCGATCCCAAATAAAGTTTGAGTTGACATTTCAAAACCTTACCATTAGAAAGGAAATCTTATTACGTTTCCAACGATATTTGATTCATCGAAAACGGAGTTACGGTCAAAAAGTTATGGCCAAAACAAGTTTGCTGAAGTTCGGATGAAACAGGCAATTGTCACGGCGCGACAAATTGCTCCGCGGCGCGACAAATGCCTATGTTGAAGGTCAGAAAGCTTGAAAAACATGTTCTAAAATCACCCTTTGGGCCACGGCGCGACAAATTGCTCCGCGGCGCGACAATAGGCACGATCTGGTGCTGTTCAGCCTTTTAATGAGTTAAATGAAGGGCAAAGTTGGTATTTCACATATGGACGGGTTTTTGGCCATAAAACTGATCCCAATCTTATCCAAACCTCATTCTCTTCATTCTCCTTCCCTCCCACTCACACACCAAACCCTAGAGAGAGAGAGTAAAGGGTTTAGAGAGAGAAAGCTCAAATCGGGGAAGAAGAAGAGTGTTTTGGGTCGGGTCACAAGAGTTAAAGTTGTTCTCCTCGTTCACGGCTACGTTGTGGTAGTAATGGTATGTTCTAATTCCGAAATTCATCTTTATGATTTAATATTCAAGTTAGGGTTTTTAGATTTTTAGTTGTAAAACCCATTTAGATGATGAAGTGGGTTTATGGAAACTAGTTATTTTTGATACATGGCGGGTTTTGGGTTGATTGACGTTTTGGCCATGATTAGGCTTTGGTTTTGGGTGTACTCACTTAGTTTAGTGATTTTGGAAGCGTTGGAACCCTTTTTGGGTGTATTTGAGTTGACTAATTTTGTAATGGGTCAAAATTAGGGTTTATGTGTCAAAATGGGTTTTGAGTCAAGTTTTGGTGAATTAAGTATGTAAATACTTGTTTTAGGTGTTATTTGGTGTTTTGGTAATATAATCACTAGTCGTTAGTGATTTTGGGCGTTTTTGAGACTTAGGTCAAAATGGGTCGACTTTGATTGGGTCAAATTTGGTAATGACACTAAATTGAATTAAATGGATGTTAAACACTTTTTGTTAAGTGTTAAATGGCATTTTTGAATGAAAGTGAACGTGAGAAATGATTTCGGGTTGAAATTGGTATTTTAACCATAAAGTCAAACTTGGTCAACCATGAAACGGGTTTTTGGGCAATATACAAGATAGTATGCATTTAATGGCTAAAGTTGATGTATTTGGGTATTTCGGGAACGCGGGAACTAGTCTCGTTAGTTTTGGACCTTCGGGTGTCGTTAAATGTATAAAAAGGTGTATTTTGCACTTAGGTGTCTAAATGGGTGGATTGTGGAGGTAGGTATAAACCCTTGGTTAAGGGTGTTTGCGTCAAATTCTCTTGAAGGGAATGTGTGTTGATTGTGTGAATACCTATATGTATATTATAGGTAAAAGCTTGCTCGGTTGCGTTTGGTGGCGACTTTACATACATGACTTGTGCATGCATCTCGAGGTGAGTGGAATAATTATGCGTGTACGTATATAATGTATTTATTTGTGAAAATGAATGTGGAAGTGTCGCGGTGTTTAAGACACCACATTCTAGGTAACGAGTAGTATTGTCGCGGTGTTTAAGACACTACTCATTGTATGATTGACGAGTAGTATTGTCGCGGTGTTTAAGACACTACTCATTGTTTAATTGACATGTGGTATTGTCGCGGTGTTCAAGACACCACATCGTCATGGGAGTGGAATTGTCGCGGTGTTCAAGACACCACTCATTGTATTGAATGATGTGTGGATTCGTCGCGGTGTTTAAGACGCCACATTGTCGTAAGGGTGAGCTAGTCGCGGTGTTTAAGACATCACCCGGGGGATTAGTGATTACGCGGTGGTTAAGTAACACTAGTGGATGTTATGAACTCCAACGGACTTTCAAGTACCGTTCCCTTGTGTAATTGGTTAACCATGGTTGTGCGAATTGTACTTAGCATATTAAATTGTGAACTATATGCTGTTATCGTTGCTAGCTTATTGTGGAATGTGGATAGTAGTTTATGCATGATGATTGCATGTTGTCGTATTGCTAGCTCGTACGTGGTATTGTGTAAGTGTATGCAAGTAAGTAGGTTATATATGAACATGTATAATTACTGCATTCACTAAGCGTTAAGCTTACCCCTCTCGTTGTTTACCTTTTTACAGGAATTGTTGTGAAGCTAGCTAGTTGATAGACTAGTTGCGTAGGAGCACTTGGGCTCGATGGGGGTAGCTATTGGATATTGGACGTGGATTGGGGATTTGGTAGATCCTCGGAATTATGCTCTTGGTATCGGGTTGGGCTATTGTGTCTTAACCGTGGTTTTGTGTAAATGTTTCGCGGTCGCATCGTTTGGTTGTGTCGAGTCAAACTTTGCACGTGAAATACATTCTCGTAAGGATGTATGGTGTCATTTGTAAACCAAGAGTCGAGAATAAACGTTTAACGTTTTATTATGATAAGTTGTATATGGATAACTCTTTCGAAATGGTTTGTATTCTTGGGTGTTATTGGGACCTAACTTATAAAAAAAAAAAATGTACTCCGTTTTTGGTTAAACGGTTTGGGGTTGTTTCAAGTGGTATCAGAGCATAGTCTAAGGGAATTAGGTGACCTTGGAATAGGTGCCTAGTCTTAGACTTTTGACGGATGTGCGTTATTTGCGGGACTTGTAGGAATACGGGTCGGATTGAGATTTGTTAGTGCCTTAGAGTAGGTGACTAACTAGGACTTATTTTTGTCAAAAGTGTGATTATGTGGGGCCTTATTTTGTGTGTGAATTAGTGCCTTAGATAGCTAGTGCCTAATGTAAGTAGGCGAACGTGGACATTGTTTTAGTGATAGTCACCTAGGATGTAGGTTGACTTGTGGTTGCAGTGTACTTGTGTACATTTATTATTATATTGTATATAGGTGTATATATATATACAGGTATCTTTTGTGTGGTATCCTAGGAATGAATCTATTAGAGAGATTCGTATGTTTGACGGTTTTGAGTGATCAAGTTCACGTAAGGACTTTGGTCATTCGGGTACTAGAATTTATCGCGTGTTATTTTGTGTGAATGTTGCGTCAGTCCGGGTAAAGTACTTTGCGTGACCGTGTGGAAATGGTAAGGTACACATTTGTAATAATGACCGATCACCATTATTACGAAAGTGTATCTTGACACTAAGCATGACATGACAAGTACCGAACGGAGGAAACGTGGCATGGTTGGGGTAGAACGGGACGAATTAGGAATCTTCTATTGGTTCCTAGGGTATAGTAGTCTCGAGTGATGTGCTTGTTGTCACATCAGGTTCTTTGTGAGTCGGGAAGTGTACGATGGATTCGGTTAGTTAAGTGAGCGAGCCAACTCACGACTTTGGTGCGTGCTTAGTCACCCTGGGTAGTGGGTGCACTGTTGAGATTGTTATTGGTTTTAGTTACCCATCGTAACTGGGATGACGAAATTACTCTTGTGTGTGTGCGACGAGGACTTGAATTCCGTAATGGAATGCGACAAGTTTAATGATTGTAGTTTTGAGTTACACTCGGTAGAGTGTGTGGTTAGAGAATCGTGTTAGGATTCTTGTTGTGTGTGTCGCCTTGGAATTGGCGAATCGGGGAGTCCTTGGGTCATTAAACTCATGGGAGTGGGACCCGTATGACGATGGTTGCGTTAGTTTGTTGTTGATTATAGGGCAACATTCTTAAGGGAATACCCCTTGTAGTAGTGGTTTTATCGAGGTGTAGAAAGGATGTAAGACTTGGTGTTTCCAAGCATCCCCTTAGTGATTGGATGAAAGGTTTCGTTAGGCTATGTTGTTTTGGCCTTGTGGTGTGTGTAGCGTGTGATCGCTAGAAACTTTCAAGAAGACAATAAACTGTAAGGTTTGTCGGATAGGTGTGACTTCGAGTTATTATTGTGGTAAAATGGGTGACATCGGGTGTATGAAACCCAAAGATCGAGTTTCTAAATTTCGGTAGATTGTGGTGGGAGTCTGCATGACACTGCGTCAGGTGCCTTCTTATACCTGCTAGTGTAATGTTCAACTCCGGTGATGGTGTGATCACTTTGTGCTTAGGGTGCCCGTGAGATGCCCTTAGAAGTAGCGGAGATTACAACAGTGATCGACGAGTGATTGTAATTCGACGGTTAAGAAAGTCGGAGTTTAAGAGCATTTCGGTAAATACTTCTTGGGAAGTGACTGATGAGCGAATCTTGTTGCTCTTAAGTGTTATATGGGTGAAGATAACCGGTGAGCTGGTAATGGAGTTCATGGACGGTTAGGCCGAAGGTTAAGATGAAGTGTTGATATTGCGGTCGATGCAATTATTGTGTCGGATTGGTCACTCTTCTCCATGGGAGTGAGCAATTGTTGGTAAGGGTTCGTTGCGTGGAAGGTCGGGCGATCTCGACTGAGATGTACGATTGATTAATCGGAATGACGTATGCTTAGGCATAGAGACGTATGTGGGACTTTGGCGGAGTTCGCCTTGCGAACGATTAAGGCAGTCGATTGTGATTTGTGGTATGAAGGTGCGAAGTCGTCGCGTGTACGACACCTCCGGTAATTTTGTATGACGGCTCTGAGAGCCTAAAGTGAATTTGCAGTGATTCGGTGTTTATGATTAGTGATGAGAATGATCATGTGTGTTGTGGAATGGTAATTCCGCGGGATGTTATCATCTTTGCGGTAAGAATGTGGAGCTAGATCCTAAGTGGGGGAGTTTTTACTGCCACCCGAGGAAGCTCCCGTGGTACTAGATCAAGTGAAGTGTAAGACCTCTTAAGTAAGGTGGTCGTGTAGTACCAAGGTGCAGTATGAGACCAAGTGTGAAGTTTGAGATCACGGAAGTGAGAGAATGTAATTGTTATTGTGGGTGCTCTCGTGATAATAATTTGGGTAGATGTGAAACTCGGATAGTACTGCCAAGTGAGTACGAGTTCGAGATGACAGTGAATACTGTATTTTCCCTGTCGGGAAACGTGATCGTGAGAATTTTCAGTGGATTATTCCACTTTGTGGATGGTTGTGAGGCGGGGAGCGCCGGTTCTCATTGTCTCACGTCGAGACACGCGGTTGTTGTTTATTTACGAGAGTGTGTTCCCTAGTGATGTGACCTGTTGGTTGTATCGAAATGTCGAAGCCATCCTCAATGGACGGTCTATGTAGGAGGATTCACCTGGCGTTGGTGAATATTTTGTGGGTCGTGTGGCGAATTGCGAATTGTCGGGATAATAATTCGCCATTGACAGGATTCTAGTACACGAATAGTTTCCATGCTAGTACTAAGGAGCCGTAGGGTATGGATGCGTTGTAGGGTTTGGAGGAGAAATCCTGTGTCGAGTGTTGATGATTTTCCTAGTTCGTGGTGTATTATTGTCGTCCTGGATTAATCCAGAGACTGGTGATCGTGTGCGGATCGATCGATGGGAAAGTTTGTGTTCCCTAGAGTGATTATTTTGGTGATACCGAAATTTCTTCGTTGAAGGAATAATCCGGTTGCGGAAATGAGGGAGGTTGGTTCTTGAAATAGAGAACATACTTGATTGACCGGTTGAGTGTTGCGTTATGGACTGTTAAAGTGCAGAGTTTTAATGGAGGCAGCTTGAACGTTGAGCGCGTGAAATATCGCTTGTTGCGGTAATGCACGCTAGGGATTATTAGCGTGTGGTGAAAACTTCGGATTAATAGAAATTGTTAATGGAATTGTTGCAGACATCGAGTTTGGATGTGTGTCGGAGGACTATAGAGTGTAGGTTCGGATTAGTTAAGTGACTAGGATCACGAGGACGTGATTGAATTTAAGTGGGGGAGAGTTGTAACATCCCGTTTTTCTTCATACATGTCTGAGGTACTTGATTGATCTTTAGAATGTTCATACTTGGTTGTATAATAGTATAAAGATGATTGTACGATGAGTGCATGAAGTGTACCAAGCGTACACGTGTTGCTTGTTCGAATGTCGAAGAAAACTGGACGTTGTTTGAGTTACATGATGTGTACGTACCTTTTCGATCCCAAATAAAGTTTGAGTTGACATTTCAAAACCTTACCATTAGAAAGGAAATCTTATTACGTTTCCAACGATATTTGATTCATCGAAAACGGAGTTACGGTCAAAAAGTTATGGCCAAAACAAGTTTGCTGAAGTTCGGATGAAACAGGCAATTGTCACGGCGCGACAAATTGCTCCGCGGCGCGACAAATGCCTATGTTGAAGGTCAGAAAGCTTGAAAAACATGTTCTAAAATCACCCTTTGGGCCACGGCGCGACAAATTGCTCCGCGGCGCGACAATAAGCACGATCTGGTGCTGTTCAGCCTTTTAATGAGTTAAATGAAGGGCAAAGTTGGTATTTCACATATGGACGGGTTTTTGGCCATAAAACTGATCCCAATCTTATCCAAACCTCATTCTCTTCATTCTCCTTCCCTCCCACTCACACACCAAACCCTAGAGAGAGAGTAAAGGGTTTAGAGAGAGAAAGCTCAAATCGGGGAAGAAGAAGAGTGTTTTGGGTCGGGTCACAAGAGTTAAAGTTGTTCTCCTCGTTCACGGCTACGTTGTGGTAGTAATGGTATGTTCTAATTCCGAAATTCATCTTTATGATTTAATATTCAAGTTAGGGTTTTTAGATTTTTAGTTGTAAAACCCATTTAGATGATGAAGTGGGTTTATGGAAACTAGTTATTTTTGATACATGGCGGGTTTTGGGTTGATTGACGTTTTGGCCATGATTAGGCTTTGGTTTTGGGTGTACTCACTTAGTTTAGTGATTTTGGAAGCGTTGGAACCCTTTTTGGGTGTATTTGAGTTGACTAATTTTGTAATGGGTCAAAATTAGGGTTTATGTGTCAAAATGGGTTTTGAGTCAAGTTTTGGTGAATTAAGTATGTAAATACTTGTTTTAGGTGTTATTTGGTGTTTTGGTAATATAATCACTAGTCGTTAGTGATTTTGGGCGTTTTTGAGACTTAGGTCAAAATGGGTCGACTTTGATTGGGTCAAATTTGGTAATGACACTAAATTGAATTAAATGGATGTTAAACACTTTTTGTTAAGTGTTAAATGGCATTTTTGAATGAAAGTGAACGTGAGAAATGATTTCGGGTTGAAATTGGTATTTTAACCATAAAGTCAAACTTGGTCAACCATGAAACGGGTTTTTGGGCAATATACAAGATAGTATGCATTTAATGGCTAAAGTTGATGTATTTGGGTATTTCGGGAACGCGGGAACTAGTCTCGTTAGTTTTGGACCTTCGGGTGTCGTTAAATGTATAAAAAGGTGTATTTTGCACTTAGGTGTCTAAATGGGTGGATTGTGGAGGTAGGTATAAACCCTTGGTTAAGGGTGTTTGCGTCAAATTCTCTTGAAGGGAATGTGTGTTGATTGTGTGAATACCTATATGTATATTATAGGTAAAAGCTTGCTCGGTTGCGTTTGGTGGCGACTTTACATACATGACTTGTGCATGCATCTCGAGGTGAGTGGAATAATTATGCGTGTACGTATATAATGTATTTATTTGTGAAAATGAATGTGGAAGTGTCGCGGTGTTTAAGACACCACATTCTAGGTAACGAGTAGTATTGTCGCGGTGTTTAAGACACTACTCATTGTATGATTGACGAGTAGTATTGTCGCGGTGTTTAAGACACTACTCATTGTTTAATTGACATGTGGTATTGTCGCGGTGTTCAAGACACCACATCGTCATGGGAGTGGAATTGTCGCGGTGTTCAAGACACCACTCATTGTATTGAATGATGTGTGGATTCGTCGCGGTGTTTAAGACGCCACATTGTCGTAAGGGTGAGCTAGTCGCGGTGTTTAAGACATCACCCGGGGGATTAGTGATTACGCGGTGGTTAAGTAACACTAGTGGATGTTATGAACTCCAACGGACTTTCAAGTACCGTTCCCTTGTGTAATTGGTTAACCATGGTTGTGCGAATTGTACTTAGCATATTAAATTGTGAACTATATGCTGTTATCGTTGCTAGCTTATTGTGGAATGTGGATAGTAGTTTATGCATGATGATTGCATGTTGTCGTATTGCTAGCTCGTACGTGGTATTGTGTAAGTGTATGCAAGTAAGTAGGTTATATATGAACATGTATAATTACTGCATTCACTAAGCGTTAAGCTTACCCCTCTCGTTGTTTACCTTTTTACAGGAATTGTTGTGAAGCTAGCTAGTTGATAGACTAGTTGCGTAGGAGCACTTGGGCTCGATGGGGGTAGCTATTGGATATTGGACGTGGATTGGGGATTTGGTAGATCCTCGGAATTATGCTCTTGGTATCGGGTTGGGCTATTGTGTCTTAACCGTGGTTTTGTGTAAATGTTTCGCGGTCGCATCGTTTGGTTGTGTCGAGTCAAACTTTGCACGTGAAATACATTCTCGTAAGGATGTATGGTGTCATTTGTAAACCAAGAGTCGAGAATAAACGTTTAACGTTTTATTATGATAAGTTGTATATGGATAACTCTTTCGAAATGGTTTGTATTCTTGGGTGTTATTGGGACCTAACTTATAAAAAAAAAAAATGTACTCCGTTTTTAGTTAAACGGGTTGTGGTTGTTACATAAACGCAACAACAACAACAATCAGAAGCAGCTATGCCAAAGGTGTGAAAAGTATCACTCGGGGTTCTGCACCAAATTTTGCAACAAGTGTAAAATAAATGGTCATAGCACGGCGAAGTGTGAGGTCTACGGACCAGGGGTTAATAGAATGAAAGGAACAAATGGTGTCGGAACGAGTAATGGCGGAGCAAGCAGTGTCGGAGCAAGTTATGCCAATGTAGTTTGTTATAAATGTGGAAAACCGGGCCACATTATTAGAAATTGCCCGAACCAGGAGAACATGAATGGACAAGGCCGCGGAAGAGTTTTCAATATTAATGCAGCAGAGGCACAGGAAGACCCGGAGCTTGTTACGGGTACGTTTCTTATTGACAATAAATCTGCTTACGTTTTATTTGATTCGGGTGCGGATAGAAGCTATATGAGTAGAGATTTTTGTGCTAAATTAAGTTGTCCATTGACGCCTTTGGATAGTAAATTTTTACTCGAATTAGCAAATGGTAAATTAATTTCAGCAGATAATATATGTCGGAATCGAGAAATTAAACTGGTTAGCGAAACATTTAAGATTGACTTGATACCAGTAGATTTAGGGAGTTTTGATGTGATAATCGGTATGGACTGGTTGAAAGAAGTGAAAGCAGAGATCGTTTGTTACAAAAATGCAATTAGCATTATACGAGAAAAAGGAAAACCCTTAATGGTGTACGGAGAAAAGGGCAACACGAAGCTACATCTTATTAGTAATTTGAAGGCACAAAAACTAATAAGAAAAGGTTGCTATGCTGTTCTAGCACACGTCGAGAAAGTACAAACTGGAGAAAAGAGCATCAATGATGTTCCCGTCGCAAAAGAATTTCCCGATGTATTTCTGAAAGAATTACCGGGATTACCCCCACATTGATCCGTTGAATTTCAAATAGATCTTGTACCAGGAGCTGCACCAATAGCTCGTGCTCCTTACAGACTCACACCCAGCGAGATGAAAGAACTGCAAAGCCAATTACAAGAACTTTTAGAGCATGGTTTCATTCGACTAAGCACATCACCGTGGGGAGCTCCTGTTTTGTTTGTCAAGAAGAAAGATGGTACATTCAGGTTGTGTATCGACTACCGAGAGTTGAGCAAACTTACCATCAAGAACCGCTACCCACTACCGAGAATCGATGACTTATTTGATCAACTACAAGGCTCGTCTGTTTATTCAAAGATTGACTTACGTTCCGGGTATCATCAAATGCGGGTGAAAGAAGATGATATTCCAAAGACTGCTTTCAGAACACGTTACGGTCATTACGAGTTTATGGTCATGCCATTTGGTTTAACTAATGCACCAGCTGTGTTCATGGACCTTATGAACCGAGTGTGTGGACCATACCTTGACAAGTTTGTCATTGTTTTCATTGATGACATACTTATTTACTCAAAGAATGACCAAGAACACGGTGAACATTTGAGAAAGGTGTTAGAAGTATTGAGGAAGGAAGAATTGTACGCTAAGTTTTCAAAGTGTGCATTTTGGTTGGAAGAAGTTCAATTCCTCGGTCACATAGTGAACAAAGAAGGTATTAAGGTGGATCCGGCAAAGATAGAAACTGTTGAAAAGTGGGAAACCCCGAAAACTCCGAAACACATACGCCAGTTTTTAGGACTAGCTGGTTACTACAGAAGGTTCATCCAAGACTTTTCCAGAATAGCAAAACCCTTGACTGCATTAACGCATAAAGGGAAGAAATTTGAATGGAATGATGAACAAGAGAAAGCGTTTCAGTTATTGAAGAAAAAGCTAACTACGGCACCTATATTGTCATTGCATGAAGGGAATGATGATTTTGTGATTTATTGTGATGCATCAAAGCAAGGTCTCGGTTGTGTATTAATGCAACGAACGAAGGTGATTGCTTATGCGTCTAGATAATTGAAGATTCACGAACAAAATTATACGACGCATGATTTGGAATTAGGCGCGGTTGTTTTTGCATTAAAGACTTGGAGGCACTACTTATATGGGGTCAAAAGTATTATATATACCGACCACAAAAGTCTTCAACACATATTTAATCAGAAACAACTGAATATGAGGCAGCGTAGGTGGATTGAATTATTGAATGATTACGACTTTGAGATTCGTTACCACCCGGGGAAGGCAAATGTGGTAGCCGATGCCTTGAGCAGGAAGGACAGAGAACCCATTCGAGTAAAATCTATGAATATAATGATTCATAATAACATTACTACTCAAATAAAGGAGGCGCAACAAGGAGTTTTAAAAGAGGGAAATTTAAAGGATGAAATACCCAAAGGATCGGAGAAGCATCTTAATATTCGGGAAGACAGAACCCGGTATAGGGCTGAAAGGATTTGGGTACCAAAATTTGAAGATATGAGAGAAATGGTACTTAGAGAAGCTCATAAAACCAGATACTCAATACATCCTGGAACGGGGAAGATGTACAAGGATCTCAAGAAACATTTTTGGTGGCCGGGTATGAAAGCCGATGTTGCTAAATACGTAGGAGAATGTTTGACGTGTTCTAAGGTCAAAGCTGAGCATCAGAAACCATCAGGTCTACTTCAACAACCCGAAATCCCGGAATGGAAATGGGAAAACATTACCATGGATTTCATCACTAAATTGCCAAGGACTGCAAGTGGTTTTGATACTATTTGGGTAATAGTTGATCGTCTCACCAAATCAGCACACTTCCTGCCAATAAGAGAAGATGACAAGATGGAGAAGTTAGCACGACTGTATTTGAAAGAAGTCGTCTCCAGACATGGAATACCAATCTCTATTATCTCTGATAGGGATGGTAGATTTATTTCAAGATTCTGGCAGACATTACAGCAAGCATTAGGAACTCGTCTAGACATGAGTACTGCCTATCATCCACAAACTGATGGGCAGAGCGAAAGGACGATACAAATGCTTGAAGACATGCTACGAGCATGTGTTATTGATTTCGGAAACAGTTGGGATCGACATCTACCGTTAGCAGAATTTTCCTACAACAACAGCTACCATTCAAGCATTGAGATGGCGCCGTTTGAAGCACTTTATGGTAGAAAGTGCAGGTCTCCGATTTGTTGGAGTGAAGTGGGGGATAGACAGATTACGGGTCCGGAGATTATACATGAAACTACCGAGAAGATCATCCAAATTCAACAACGGTTGAAAACCGCCCAAAGTCGACAAAAGAGCTACGCTGACATTAAAAGAAAAGATATAGAATTTGAAATTGGAGAGATGGTCATGCTTAAAGTTGCACCTTAGAAATGCGTTGTTCGATTTGGTAAACGAGGGAAATTAAATCCAAGGTATATTGGACCATTCAAGATTATTGATCGTGTCGGACCAGTAGCTTACCGACTTGAGTTACCTCAACAACTCGCGGCTGTACATAACACTTTCCACGTCTCGAATTTGAAGAAATGTTTTGCTAAAGAAGATCTCACTATTCCGTTAGATGAAATCCAAATCAACGAAAAACTTCAATTCATCGAAGAACCCGTCGAAATAATGGATCGTGAGGTTAAAAGACTTAAGCAAAACAAGATACCAATTGTTAAGGTTCGATGGAATGCTCGTAGAGGACCTGAGTTCACCTGGGAGAGTGAAGATCAGATGAAGAAGAAATACCCGCATCTATTTCCAGAAGATTCGTCAACACCTTCAACAGCTTAAAATTTCGGGACGAAATTTATTTAACGGGTAGGTACTGTAGTGACCCGAACTTTTCCATGTTTATATATATTAATTGAGATTGATATTTACATGATTAAATATTTCCAACATGTTAAGCAATCAAACTTTTTAAGACTTGATTAATTGAAATATGTTTCATATAGACAATTGACCACCCAAGTTGACCGGAGATTCACGAACGTTAAAACTTGTAAAAACGACATGACGATATATATATATGGATATACATATGGTTAACATGAGATTATGATAAGTAATTATCTCCATAAGTATATTAACAATGAGTTATATACATATAAACAAGACTACTAACTTAAGGATTTCGAAACGAGACATATATGTAACGATTATCGTTGTAACGACATTTGAATATATATATATATATATCATATTAAGATATATTAATATATCATAATATCATGATAATATAATAATTTAACATCTCATTAGATATAATAAACAATGGATTAACAACATTAATTGAGATCGTTAACTTAAAGGTTTCAAAACAACACTTACATGTAACGACTAACGATGACTTAACGACTCAGTTAAAATGTATATACATGTAGTGTACTTAGATGTATTAAAATACTTTTGGAAGACTTCAAGACATATATCAAAACACTCATACTTAACGAAAATGGTTACAGTTACTTTCCCATTCTTTTCTTTCATCAAGAATTCTAGTCGTATTCTTACCCGTATTATACACAGCTTCAAAACGTACTTACTATGGGTATATACCAATAGGAACTAGCAAGGGATTCCACTCTTGATTATGTCATGTATGACTAATCAATTTTAACTTCTACCATGAGCTAGTCAACTAACTAGAACTCCTTTTAACCCCACTCACCACTCACCAATTACCACTCATCATTCACTCCATTTCACTTCCAATTCTCTTTCTAATTCTCTCTCAACACACACACACTATTATGAACGTATTTTTCCAGTAGTTAATCATCATCTTCATCAAAAATCACTTCAAGAATTAAGCTATAATCATCATAGGAAGAACACTTCAAGAACACTTCAAAAATCCCTTCAAGTTTACTAATTTACTTCCAAGCTTTCTAATCCATTCCAAGTAATCATCTAAGATCAAGAAACCTTTGTTATATACAGTAGGTTATCTTTCTTATTCAAGGTAATATTCATATTCAAACTTTGATTCAATTTCTATAACTATAAACTATCTTAATTCGAGTAAAAATCTTACTTGAACTTGTTTTTGTGTCATGATCCTACTTCAAGAACTTTCAAGCCATCCAAGATCCTTTGCAGCTAGATCATTTCTTGTCACTTCCAGTAGGTTTACCTACTAAACTTGAGGTAGTAATGATGTTCATAACATCATTCGATTCATATATATAAAACTATCTTATTCGAAAGTTTAAACTCGTAATCACTAGAACATAGTTTAGTTAATTCTAAACTTGTTCGCAAACAAAAGTTAATCCTTCTAACTTGACTTTTAAAATTAACTAAACACATGTTCTATATCTATATGATATGCTAACTTAATGATTTAAAACCTGGAAACACGAAAAACACCGTAAAACCGGATTTACGCCGTCGTAGTAACACCGCGGACTGTTTTGGGTTAGTTAATTAAAAACTATGATAAACTTTGATTTAAAAGTTGTTATTCTGAGAAAATGATTTTTATTATGAACATGAAACTATATCCAAAAATTATGGTTAAACTCAAAGTGGAAGTATGTTTTCTAAAGTGGTCATCTAGACGTCGTTCTTTCGACTGAAATGACTACCTTTACAAAAACGACTTGTAACTTATTTTTCCGACTATAAACCTATACTTTTTCTGTTTATATTCATAAAATAGAGTTCAATATGAAACCATAGCAATTTGATTCACTCAAAACGGATTTAAAATGAAGAAGTTATGGGTAAAACAAGATTGGATAATTTTTCTCATTTTAGCTACGTGAAAATTGGTAACAAATCTATTCCAACCATAACTTAATCAACTTGTATTATATATTATGTAATCTTGAGATACCATAGACACCTATACAATGTTTCGACCTATCATGTCGACACATCTATATATATTTCGGAACAACCATAGACACTCTATATGTGAATGTTGGAGTTAGCTATACAGGGTTGAGGTTGATTCTAAAATATATATATAGTTTGAGTTGTGATCAATACTGAGATACGTATACACTGGGTCGTGGATTGATTCAAGATAATATTTATCGATTTATTTCTGTACATCTAACTGTGGACAACTAGTTGTAGGTTATTAACGAGGACAGCTGACTTAATAAACTTAAAACATCAAAATATATTAAAAGTGTTGTAAATATATTTTGAACATACTTTGATATATATGTATATATTGTTATAGGTTCGTGAATCAACCACTGGCCAAGTCTTACTTCCCGACGAAGTAAAAATCTGTGAAAGTGAGTTATAGTCCCACTTTTAAAATCTAATATTTTTGGGATGAGAATACATGCAGGTTTTATAAATGATTTACAAAATAGACACAAGTACGTGAAACTACATTCTATGGTTGAATTATCGAAATCGAATATGCCCCTTTTTATTAAGTCTAGTAATCTAAGAATTAGGGAACAGACACCCTAATTGACGCGAATCCTAAAGATAGATCTATTGGGCCTAACAAACCCCATCCAAAGTACCGGATGCTTTAGTACTTCGAAATTTATATCATATCCGAAGGGTGTCCCGGAATGATGGGGATATTCTTATATATGCATCTTGTTAATGTCGGTTACCAGGTGTTCACCATATGAATGATTTTTATCTCTATGTATGGGATGTGTATTGAAATATGAAATCTTGTGGTCTATTGTTACGATTTGATATATATAGGTTAAACCTATAACTCACCAACATTTTTGTTGACGTTTTAAGCATGTTTATTCTCAGGTGATTATTAAGAGCTTCCGCTGTCGCACACTTAAATAAGGACGAGATTTGGAGTCCATGCTTGTATGATATTGTGTAAAAACTGCATTCAAGAAACTTATTTTGTTGTAACATATTTGTATTGTAAACCATTATGTAATGGTCGTGTGTAAACAGGATATTTTAGATTATCATTATTTGATAATCTACGTAAAGCTTTTTAAACCTTTATTGATGAAATAAAGGTTATGGTTTGTTTTAAAATGAATGCAGTCTTTGAAAAACGTCTCATATAGAGGTCAAAACCTCGCAACGAAATCAATTAATATGGAACGTTTTTAATCAATAAGAACGGGACATTTCAGCAAGCAGCAAGACACGGGCTAACAAGCCAAACATTACAATGGATTCAAAAGCCACATATTGCGGCTCAGTTTTAGTTTACCTCTATGTTTTACCCAACGAAAATAAAAATTACAAATATTATCAAATAGACGATCTTTCCTCGGACGGGAACCACCAAACAAGAATTCGTTCCTATATCTCCAAATACACTAAAGCATAGCCCCCACAACCACTTCTAGATTCACCTTCTTTACTGTAGCTGCGGACCACCCTTCAAACCAGGGAAACCACTCGTTCCATGATTCAAAAGAAAGCATATTGCAGTTAGTCCACACTCGAATTATCCATATATACTAATAGCCACCAGAGTTTGTACTCATATATACTAATAGCCACCAGAGTTTTGGTCGTTTTGTTCCCAAAAACCCCCAAAATGACAACTTATCACCCCTTAAAAGCCCCACGCTTATTATATAATAGCCACCAGAGTTTTGGTCGTTTTGTTCCTGTAACGTCCTCCCAATAGGGTCTGGAAGAAACGTTACTAATATCAAATAAACCAACATATTATAATACGAGAACAATACTAAATGAGAAAATTTAACTTTATTGAGTACGCAGCGGAAAATGAAATGTCGTTACAATAATGGAAATAACGATAAAGTAATTGTTCATATGCAGAAGTAATAAATGCGATATCTCTTGATCCTAAGTCCAAGTAGCATCACATAAGTAGTAGATAAGAAAGCTTGAATCAAACAGCACCTGAGACAAAACATGCTAAAGTGTCAACCAAAAAGGTTGAGTGAAGTTCATAGGTTTAACAAAAGTAGTTATCGTTGTTTTTAGACCACAAGATTTAGTTGTAAAGTTGATCTCCCGCAGGATCAAAAAGTAGATCTCGCAGATCCAAAAGTAGTACTGATTCGTGATATTTTAGACTAAACGTTTGTTTTGTTGCCCCGATGATAAGTTGGCAGTACCTTATCACCATGTTTAAATCATTATTAAGTAATACAAAGACATCGCGGTCAAATGTATCGGGGACGTTACTCCCGATAGGCCTACCCCCAATAATTAAGAATGCCTTATCCTGAAAGCAATTAAAAAATATCACTGTGGGGTCTTAGTAGCATAAGCTAGTCATAGTACAGTTTAGGTTCGTACTTGTGTCTAAGTTGTTTAAAGTATAAAAGCAGCATGTGTCTCACCCCAGTAAGTATAAAAAGTGCTATAGCAATAAGAGTGGGGCTATGAAAGTCACCTTAGTAAGTAGAGAGAGAGAGTTATTCCTCGGAATAAAGAGTTGAACGAGTGAGCAGGAAAGTCAACCTATTGACATTTAAGAGTAGTTAAGTGTTTTGCCCATGTTTAAGTTTAAGTATGTGTATAAGTATAGTTTGTTTTACTAAGTTTCTATTCCTAGTAAGTTACTATTTTTATAAAGTTTCCATTTTTAGAAAGTTTCTTATTTTACTAAGTTTCTATGACTAGAGTGTTTATACTTTTATGAGTGTTTTTCATTTTAGGATACTTTCCGTATTAGACAAGCTTCCAATCACCCCTTTCCCTTCGAATGGCTAATTTAGATCTAGGGGCTTGAGCCATAGGACCCTTTAAATCGGAAATCCAAACCCTCTGCCTAGAATCTCGTAGAAACCATTCGTCAAGAAAGTTCGAAGATCTATACATCTCTAATACATATCCCAAAATGTTTTTGTGCTACAATATAAGTAGTAGGTTATAGGTGCTAGTAATAGTAATAGTGTATACATGTTAAGTACTAGTATAAGTAGTATTAGGGTTTAAGGTTTTAATATGTATATGTATATAAAATTCGTATATATACATAAAAATATTTTTTTTTTACATGTATATATGTATATATAAATCTAGGAGTGTTTATGTATATACTTATGAATAACAAGTTTATAATATGAATATGAATTAACAAAGATTAAAGTTTATGTAAATAGTTTAGGTTTTATGTTATACCTTTGAAGATTCAAGATAATTAACAAAGAAAATATGAACACGATGAAGATGGAAGATCAAAGCCTTAAAAATCTTGAAGAACTCCTTGAAGATTCTTGAAGAACACGAAGAACAAGCTTGAAGATCCGAATACCACAAGAGAGGGAGAGGGAGAGATTGTTTTTGAGAGAGGATTTTGGTGTGATTTGTGAATGAGAAACTAGGAGTCTATGAGTGTTTATACAGTGCAAGTATTAGAGTGTTAGTCAACATAAGGATGTTCTAATTAATGATTTTATTTTATTTTATAATTTTTAGTCAACAAAAGGTGGTACTAGTTTATAATTAGTCAACATAAGGATGTACTAGTTTATACTTTATTTTTAGTCAACATAAGGATGTAATTGTTTAAGATTCTTTAGTCTCATTATTATTACTATTATTATTATTATTATTATTATTATTATTATTATTATTATTATTATTATTATTATTATTATTATTATTATTATTATGTTTATTATTATTTTTACATTTACTACATGATAAGTATTATTTTCTTTTTACTAATTCATGACTTGTATTTATTTTTATTTAGTTCCTAATTGTTTTATTATTTATATAAATGTCACTTTTTATTTATTACTTATAGATTAATAGTTATAAATAATATTATTGAAATGCATAAATTTTAATTAGCAGCGAGTGTCGAATAAAAGTTTATTATTTGGTCAACGTTAAATTGATTGTGTATATAACAACCCTTAAATAATTAATACGTATAGTCAGACAGTAAACCCTAGGGTCATTTCAGTAATTTCAGAAGTCAAAAAGTGAGGGTTGTTATAGTACCTCCCCGTTAATAAAAACTTCGTCCCGAAGTTTTAGGTAGACTTCTCGGATGCATCAGCAGTTGAGAAGAGATGGGGATATTTCCGTTTCATATGGTCTTTGCGTTCTCAGGTATATTCGGGGCCTCTACGCGAATTCCAACAGACTTTAATGATAGGTATGTTGCTTTTACGCGTTTGTTTGACCTCTCCTTCCATGATTTCTATAGGTTCTTCAACGAAGTGCATTTTATCATTAATGCGAAGATCATTCAAAATGATGATGTTATACAAGTCATTTCAGTAAATTGGATACATGAAATGTGTTATGAATGGTATTGAGCTCATTTAAAACCTTGAGCATTTTATGCCACAATATTAGGGCAGACAAACAGAGAGGAGTTCGTGAAAATCACAGTCATGAAATTTGATAGAGATCTTCATTGTTTACAACAAGAATATTTTAATGATGAATATAAGTTGAAAAATAAAGTTTTATCACTATTGAATAATATGGATAAAACGATTCGTTTATAGGAAGAGTATAAACGAAGCTATCATAAAAGAGTGAAATGAGAAAATTAAATGTTCGCCTTAACTTTTGACGTAGTCACGATTGATTTTCGGAATTCAAGGAATTAAAGGAAATCTTCGTAATCTATAAGATTTGATTCTCCGGTATTTACGAAATTTTGAGATTTGTTTGATTAAATGCGGTGATTTGCCTCGATTGATGTGTTTGGAATTTTGCTATAAATTAGCTTCTTCCGTTTCATTATCTTCACCACTTCTATACTTTCTTTCTCAATTCAAACTTCCAAAAGATTAAGAAAATGCTAAATCCAGTTCTGATCCTGGTTATTATATTGACCATCTATGCAGTCATTCTTCTTTTTCTTTTACCGCCAGAGGAATCTGTTTACTTCTTCTATGCTCTTGGGGTTATAGTGTTTTTAATTATCCCGTGTCTTTATATTGCTATACGCATTGATATACACGGTTTGTAATTTCGGAGTCGTTATCGGGCTTTATATTTTCCCTTATATGTCGGAGCTTTATGTTTTTGTTTCTTCTTCCCGACTTCAAGTCAAGCGAGTAATGGTCCAGAATTCATAGGTATGAAGTTTTGAATGATCATAATATATAAAGTAGAAAGGAAAGGTAATAGCACTATTTGATTTGTCATATTACCAGAATATCCGAAAAAGACCGAATCATCAAGAAAAATATTTTCTTGATATGTTTAGAGGTTAAATAGAATGTAAGAGTCGTGTAACATGGCAAATGATGATTATAAAATCTATGAATCATCATCTTCCATTAAAAACTGAGCATGACTTACTGTAATATAATCACGTTGGCCTGACGTCATTATATTATATTAACTCATGCTTCAATTCCCAATCACTTCTTCAAAGCATTTATAATTTAAACTCGAATTTTACAGAATATAGAAACTAAAACAGTTTCCTTTATAAAGATATCGCAAAGAGATACTTAATTGCGGACATGAATCGTTATGAAGATATCTTCCGAAATATACAGGATATTTATGATGATATTTTGAAATTTCTAAGTTCGAAAGTTGATGAAGAAAAATTTTCCACAAGCTTTTAACATGACTTTGGAGCAAGATATTCTCTAAAGATTTCACCGGATTCAGAATTTCCTGGATTCTTTGAATATAGGGTTTGGCCCTTGTGTTTGTCCTTGGTCTCCTCCATGGTTAGCTCAATCCGTTTTTCAGTTCCAAATTTTCTTTTGGGCTTTTCCAACGTACCATTCTTTATTATCAAACTGTTAGCCCTTAAGAACATCTATAGCATTTGCTGCTTCGTCAGCATTCTCAAGGTTAACGAATCTGAATCATTGATTGACAACCCGAGATGGTTTCAAGAAATTTTATTTTTAGATGATTAAACGCTGATTGTAATCGTCAATGGATCTAATGGTTGACGAATAGGCGTTGTTGATTTCAAAAGTAATGAATGATAATTTTGGTGGTTTGATGTGATAATTCATCATAGAATACGAATGAATATAATTCATGAATGTAGTGATCTTTAGGAAGATAACATCTGCTATAGCTTTACTTGAATTCTGATATGTCAAATTCAGAATATGTAATTTGATTTGAATGAAAATGGTTGTTCTTTGGTGCGCGGATACATATGTGGATGTAAGTAGTATAGTTACTGATTATTGAATCAGAATTTGAAGAATGTACAATGTAACATATTAATGTGAGATATAAATATTTCTCGGGTATTACCTACCCATTAAAATATTTTCACAATTAACAGTTTGTACAAAAGAGAAGATATACGTTCATATATGTATTCTTCAGATATAATATAGATTTAATGAGTTAATATAATATTAAACTCATTTGATTTGCGGTTGAAACGAGAATAAATAATCTCCAAAACCTTAGAGATTTCATAATTGTCGCGAAATATTTCGCTAATGAAGTTATGAATCAATACTTCATCGTTCATTGTTATTGATATACCTCAGTATATGATGTTGGTGCTCGTGGAATTCTTGTGAAATTCATAAGGCACGAATGATGTTTTCTAGAATGTTTCGAGTACATCGAAAATGAAAGTATACAATCAATCATGTATTTGAGTAATACACTTGGTTTATTATGAAATGGAGTTTATTGTGTTGAAGCAGTGATTAACGATTGTTAAGTCATTAACGAAGGATGTACATCATAGCATATTAATGATATGAATTAATCAAGTAGTACATACTAGTTAAGATTCACACGTAATAGCTTAGTATGAAAAGATTTATTATTGTTCCAATCCATATATATAAAGTATACATATGTAATTCTTCAGGAAGAATGAGTCAATACATCTTAACTCATTATTACTAATATTCCTTTGTATCTATGGAGCGTATGATGTTGATGTTTGAGGTACTGAGTGTGATGTTGAGGCGTGGAATGCGGATGTTTTCGTTGGTGAAGCTGGTGATGTTGGTGGTGATGCCGATGGTACTGGTGGTACTGGTTATGCTGCTGGTGCTGCTGCTGATGTTCGTAGGTTTCGCACCATATTCTCCAGAGCCACTACTCGAGCGCGAAGCTCGTTGACTTCTTCTATTATTCCGGGATGATTGGCGGTTCGGACAAGTGGATGAATAAGATCTAAAATTTTAGATATTATATATTCGTGACTGGATATCCTGGAAATGAGGGTGAAAATAGTGTTTCGAACGGGTTCGCCAGTAAGTGCTTCAGGTTCTTCACCAAGAGGTGAATTCGGTTGGTGGAAGGGATCACCTTCTTCTTGTCTCCATTGATTAAGTTTACTACGAACCCATCCCCAATTCATCCAAAATAGATGATGGCTGATTGGTTGGTTCATTTCGGTTACGCTGCCATTGGAGCTCAAAGAGTTCGAGGAATCCATATTATGTGTTTGGAATTAGGGTTTTTGATATGATATTAGTTTTGAATACTGGATGATATATTCGTCTCCTCGAATACGTGTATATAGCAAAAAGATTTCCGTAATTTATGGAGGGAATTTAGGAAAAGTGTTAGACAAAATCTATTAGGATAGATACGATAAGATATAATAAGATATGATGTGTCTTTACTTTAATAATGGCAGTATGACGTGTCGAGATCATAAAGTGATAAGTATGTAATCTAATAATCTTTTGATTAAAGACTTTCAATTCGTATACTGTGATAACCCAATGACATTTTTCAATTCGCAAACCGATGCATAAAGGCATAAGGCATATAGGTACGTGATATAACAGAGAGTTATATACGTTTGAGTGTGAGTAGTAACAATTATAAGAATTTCAAAATCATGGATAATATTTCATGTAATACATATGTAATACACATAACCATGATAGATGACTTATGAATGTCAAGAATTTCTGAAATCATTGTGTCGCATTTAGATGCGGTGGTGTAATTGGATAGTACTCAGGAAAGTGAGCAGAGTTCTTAGATTAGCTCGGCATTCTAAGATAAGTAAAGTTTCTAAAGTATAGTGTAGCATTTAACAGTTAAAGGCAACAATTAAAGGCACTATGGTCAAGGAAAGTTGTAGTCCTACATTAGGAAAGAGACTTTGATTAGAATCTTTAAGTCAAGTTTGGTAAAGCATGATTGTTAAGATTATAAGGCAATTCTAAATGCTTTAAGTCTAAGGCAGGAAAGGTTATAGTTTCCTAGATTGCTAAGGCACCCTAGCTAGCAAGTAAGGCACACATAAAAATGCAATCCTGGTTCTCTATAACAGCCTGGTTATGCTCTGATACCAATCTGTAACGTCCTCCCAATAGGGTCTGGAAGAAACGTTACTAATATCAAATAAACCAACATATTATAATACGAGAACAATACTAAATGAGAAAATTTAACTTTATTGAGTACGCAGCGGAAAATGAAATGTCGTTACAATAATGGAAATAACGATAAAGTAATTGTTCATATGCAGAAGTAATAAATGCGATATCTCTTGATCCTAAGTCCAAGTAGCATCACATAAGTAGTAGATAAGAAAGCTTGAATCAAACAGCACCTGAGACAAAACATGCTAAAGTGTCAACCAAAAAGGTTGAGTGAAGTTCATAGGTTTAACAAAAGTAGTTATCGTTGTTTTTAGACCACAAGATTTAGTTGTAAAGTTGATCTCCCGCAGGATCAAAAAGTAGATCTCGCAGATCCAAAAGTAGTACTGATTCGTGATATTTTAGACTAAACGTTTGTTTTGTTGCCCCGATGATAAGTTGGCAGTACCTTATCACCATGTTTAAATCATTATTAAGTAATACAAAGACATCGCGGTCAAATGTATCGGGGACGTTACTCCCGATAGGCCTACCCCCAATAATTAAGAATGCCTTATCCTGAAAGCAATTAAAAAATATCACTGTGGGGTCTTAGTAGCATAAGCTAGTCATAGTACAGTTTAGGTTCGTACTTGTGTCTAAGTTGTTTAAAGTATAAAAGCAGCATGTGTCTCACCCCAGTAAGTATAAAAAGTGCTATAGCAATAAGAGTGGGGCTATGAAAGTCACTTTAGTAAGTAGAGAGAGTTATTCCTCGGAATAAAGAGTTGAACGAGTGAGCAGGAAAGTCAACCTATTGACATTTAAGAGTAGTTAAGTGTTTTGCCCATGTTTAAGTTTAAGTATGTGTTTAAGTATAGTTTATTTTACTAAGTTTCTATTCTTAGTAAGTTACTATTTTTATAAAGTTTCCATTTTTAGAAAGTTTCTTATTTTACTAAGTTTCTATGACTAGAGAGTTTCTACTTTTATGAGTGTTTTTCATTTTAGGATACTTGCCGTATTAGATAAGCTTCCAATCACCCCTTTCCCTTCGAATGGCTAATTTAGATCTAGGGGCTTGAGCCATAGGACCCTTTAAATCGAAAATCCAAACCCTCTGCCTAGAATCTCGTAGAAACCATTCGTCAAGAAAGTTCGAAGATCTATACATCTCTAATACATATCCCAAAATATTTTTGTGCTACAATATAAGTAGTAGGTTATAGGTGCTAGTAATAGTAATAGTGTATACATGTTAAGTACTAGTATAAGTAGTATTAGGGTTTAAGGTTTTAATATGTATATGTATATATAATTCGTATATATACATAAAAATATTTTTTTTTACATGTATATATGTATATATAAATCTAGGAGTGTTTATGTATATACTTATGAATAACAAGTTTATAATATGAATATGAATTAACAAAGATTAAAGTTTATGTAAATAGTTTAGGGTTTATGTTATACCTTTGAAGATTCAAGATAATTAACAAAGAAAAGATGAACACGATGAAGATGGAAGATCAAAGCCTTAAAAATCTTGAAGAACTCCTTGAAGATTCTTGAAGAACACGAAGAACAAGCTTGAAGATCCGAATACCACAAGAGAGGGAGAGGGAGAGATTGTTTTTGAGAGAGGATTTTGGTGTGATTTGTGAATGAGAAACTAGGAGTCTAGGAGTGTTTATATAGTGCAAGTATTAGAGTGTTAGTCAACATAAGGATGTTCTAATTAATGATTTTATTTTGTTTTATAATTTTTAGTCAACAAAAGGTGCTACTAGTTTATAATTAGTCAACATAAGGATGTACTAGTTTATACTTTATTTTTAGTCAACATAAGGATGTAATTGTTTAAAATTCTTTAGTCTCATTATTATTACTATTATTATTATTATTATTATGTTTATTATTATTTTTACATTTACTACATGATAAGTATTATTTTCTTTTTACTAATTCATGACTTGTATTTATTTTTATTTAGTTCCCAATTGTTTTATTATTTATATAAATGTCACTTTTTATTTATTACTTATAGATTAATAGTTATAAATAATATTATTGAAATGCATAAATTTTAATTAGCAGTGAGTGTCGAATAAAAGTTTATTATTTGGTCAACGTTAAATTGATTGTGTATATAATAACCCTTAAATAATTAATACGTATAGTCAGACAGTAAACCCTAGGGTCATTTCAGTAATTTCAGAAGTCAAAAAGTGAGGGTTGTTATAGTTCCCAAAAATCCCCAAAACGACAACTTATCACCCTTTAAAAGCCCCACGCTTAAACAAAAAAATAAAAAAATAAAAAAATTAGGGTTTCTCTTCGCTGCTTTGATCCGCGATTTGGCGACTTGGGCGACCCATCTTTCTTCTTGATTTCTACTCACTAATCCCTTGGAATCGTGTACAGTTGCTTGCGAATTCTATAATTTCGCTCTGATTTCTTACAATCGATTCGAGGTTTGGTCAAATCTTGGTTTCCTGTGTTGCAAAACCAGCTTCGTTTCACTGATTCGTTTGAATCTGGCGAAGTTCTTGGCCAATTATCCGTTTTTTTCTCTGATTCATTATAATCAATTCAAAAATGGGTGAAAAGATTACCGCCATAGCCACCACCGTTGTAACCATCGTTGCCGCAATCTGAGATATTTTGGTCCTTCCAAGCATTATAAGGTATGCCTACTATTTTTTACTTAAGCAATTACGTTGTTGTAGGTGTAAAAAAATTACGTTGTTGACTTTATGGATTTTTTTTTTTTTTTTAGTTTTGCATCAAATATGCTGGAAATCGGTTTGCAATAGTGTGGTTGGTGGTTGTCATGGTTAGCATTAAACGGTCAGTTTTGTTTACTGTTTTATGCACTTCGGTCATTATGGTCGATGTTTAAATATACGAATGCTTGAAATTGTGGCTAATGTTTTATGACTTATAACTATTTTCAGATATTTTTCCATTGTGGTTACGATCGGAGAAAATGAGCTGTATCTTGGCAAGGCAACTGAGTTGCAGCCATGGCAGCTCATGTACTTCTCGATGATAAACAATAAGTTGTATGTAGGCAATCTTATATACTAATAGACACCCGAGTTTTGGTCGTTTTGTTCAAAAAAAACTCCAATAATGACATTCTGATGATCAATGGAATAGATATGCCATATCTTGGCAGGGCAACCAATTAGTTGCAGCCATGACGATTTATTCTTCTTTACTTGGAGCTATATATACGCATTTGACTGTCAATTTAGCTTGCTGTGACATTTCAGTATTGCAAAAGATTGTATGCGAGTTTTTTTGTTTTGAAAAGTTTTACAATGAGAGGCTGTGATGATAAATTTGTGGCAGCTTGATTGAGTAATGTGGCAGGAGTTAGCAGCCATGGCGTGGCGTGGCAACCTACAAGTTGCAGCCATGGAGTGGCGTGGCAACCTACGAGTTGCAGCCATGGCGTGGCGGGGCGACTTACGGGTTGCAGCCATGACATTTCATTTTCTCTTGCTTGGGTGTATGCAAATTACTGAGCCTTAATTATCTTTTTTCTTAGTTGATACTATTTGTTTCAAAATTAAATTTCACTGTTACTGTGTGCGCACGCTTTTTACTGTTGTCCCGTTCTTAACAAAAATGAAAACCCTTTTGAGATTTTGATAACGTTTGAATTTTTTTTAATTTTGTGTCGCCAAAATGATGAATCTGTGATGATTATAAGAAATCGCTGTCGTACTTTCTATGACCTTCGATGCCGCTATCTTCGCTGTCTCGATCAGTCAATGGTATTCATCCCGTTTCTTCTAAGGTTATCTAATTTATGCTTAGATTTACTAGGTTTTTTATTTATAAATTAATTTTCGAAGTTTAACCCTTTGAACAACAACTAAATAACTATATTTTACATTGTGCTTTATGTAGGCTGACAATGATTGTGGACGACGGTTGTGGTTTGCTTCTCACAGCTAGCATCATTTACGCAGACATGTTACTGCTGATAAGGTTCTTTTTTGATGATTTTACTACTATTTCGTTATGTAAAACGTTCTTTTTCGTTTTAAGGAATACATTTATAACGCATATATAGAGTGCTGAACGCATGTTGTGTTGTTATTTAGTTTAATGCATGTTGCTAAATGTCGTTCTTTATTGTCTTATAATCGCAGTAGTGTAGTTTAGCTGCTGTCTTCAGACAACTTTATAGTGAATTTGATGTTGAGATACATCTGTATATTTTTGAGCACTAGAACTATTGAAGAGATGGTAGTAATTTTTTTTTTTTTTTTTTTTTTATGTTCAATTTTTAAGCAAAGATAAAATCATGTGTGATAGGATGTTATATCATGCAGGTATATCAGCGTCAGATGTCAAAAGAAGGGCTTCAAAAAGTAATCCAACAATAGCAATCTGATTCCACGATCCAGGTATATCATAACGAATAAATGCAGGGGAACAATCTCTCAACAGAGGATTTACGTGACCTATTTAGTAGTGTTTAAAGGTTTTTATCGTACTTTAGGCTGCTTCTATTTGGCAATAATTTAAGAAATTTTTACAGCATTTTGGTGCATAATGTTTGAAAGTCATAGAGTTGAATGCAATCTAATGCCCATTTTGACCCTTTTGAACTGTAAGGCCATTTTGGTGTCAAAATGGGTATGGTTGACTTGGACACGCCCACTATGTTGTATAAAGTGTGTTTGCAAGTTTTGGTGTTTTAAATATGAGTTTTAGGTATATTTGGTTAAGGCGTCCATTTTGACCCATTTAAAATGTAATTGTGCATAAGTCGACCCGTTTGAGTAACTTTGAGAATTTAAAGCTACCAATACTTTTAAAATGTGTTTTCGGAGTTGTGGAGTAATTTTTGTTCACTTGGATATATCGAACAATAAAATAGATCGTCAACCAATTTTGGTTTCATTCTGGGTAAAAGGCGTCAATGGCTTTCCGACCTACTTAGTGGGTTTGTAAGTTGACAATAGTTAAGTTTTGATGGAAAGTAATATTTAAGATATAAAGTTTTCCCGATAAGCTTCTAAATGGTATATGATATATGATATGTTTGCGTTTGACAAGATTAAATTGGTTTTAAATGACTTTCAAACAAGACCCAGAGTTGCAGTTGCTGGAAAAAAAAAAGATGCAGGGTATGCAATAATAACAGGTGCAGTCTTTGGATTTTTTACATTTTTTTCCTTTTGATCATTACTTTTAGACCATAATTCCAGTTTATACTTATTTTTCTTCTTCGAATCGTATATCTTATGTTGCATTTCTAAAAGCATGAAGCTTCAATTTTTTTAATTCAGTTAGTTCAATTTAGGAAACTTAGGGACTTTGTACGTTCCAGAAGGTAGCTGCGACTTTGTGATTCAAGAATATATTTATTGAGGCGAAATATAGTGCTCCTGAGAACCAAGTGAAATGATCGAGTTTAACATTGCCGCTTCTTAAGGCTTCTGACTACTACGTATTCAGAAATAGGTAATACATTACTTCAGTCCTGGTTTTGTATATTTGTCGTGATATATGTTTTAGTGTATTAACCCAAACTGACTTAAAAAAAATGTGCGCAGGTGAATAAGTTAATGACATAGACAACAAGAAAAAAGAGAAGCAAGTACCAGCCACAAACCAGCAAGAACATAACCGTTTGACAAAAACTTTGTTAACGTTAACGGCAAAGAAGTTTAGTTGTATGCCAAGGTAACTGCTGATGAACTCTTGCTCAACACAAGTTGATTCTTTCTAACAAGTTGTAGATTCGGTGAGTTACAAAATGTACTTCCGTAGACTCAAATATGCATAAATGTACTTCATATAAAGATGCATAATATCATAATGTCACTAAATGAAGTACTTCTGAAAGTTGTTGTTGACCTTTTGTTAAATGAAATAATTAAGCTACGAGAGGTAACTTGGTGTACTACCTCAAGATGAACACCTGTGATCTATCTTTTATTCAAGATTCTTCTTCTGTGTATCATCATCTTTCATTCAACATGTTTTGATTGTATGCCTTTTGATTATTGTCGTTTCACACAACATGCTACCGAATTTATGTAATGAGCGCGCCGCAGCAACGCGCGGTCGAACCCTGGTAATCGTCTCTAAAAACAAATTGTAAACGATATCGGATAATCTTAAATATCGTAAACCTACGTACAAAGATCACAAAACACAACAAACCCGACTGACAACTCAAATAAAGCCGCCGCAACGCGCGGCCAAACCGTTGCTAGTTTAGGACCATAACTGATTAGCAAGCGTACAAGAAAAAAAGACGTCAGCACTAGTTCCCATATTATATCCACAAGTAGGGCAGGATATAGACATGATTTCTAACCCTTTCATCGAAAAATTTAACCGAGTCGGATTCTATCCAACGCAAGTGTCATTTAACTCTTATATAAGTCAAAATGTTAAAAGTTAATGATCCACACAAAACTTATCTAACAGAGGCCGAGTCAGTTGACGATCTAGACACATTTTATTGTTCCTTTAGAAGCCATTTTGAATCAACGGAATGAGAATACACACAAAATAAGTTGCAATGAGAATACACACAAAATTGACATGTAAAGTTTTTTTTTGAACAGCGATTAGGATCACCCGAGAGGGACTTTAACCACCCGTTGCGATCATCTCCCATTTCGACTATGCCGATGCAGCGATAAACCCCGCCCCCATCGCTGCCCGGGAGGAAACCTTGAAACCGATCCAAGGGATATGGGAAAAGTGCCATGGGTGGATACTTCATGGCAGGAATGAAATTGTGTTTTTATTATGTAAAGTTAACGGTGGAATAACTAATGGATTGATGCATAATAATACTGAATGGTCCTTCAATGAATCAATATCCTATTTTGTGGCTCACATATAACTTATGAAACAAATACAAGTACAAAACTACTAATCATATTTCATTCACTTAATTGAGTTTACAAAATACAAATGCAAAATAACAATCACAAATGTTACAGGAATGAATTTCAGTTACACACTTGCACATAATACCTATCCGTGTGGATAGCTAAAAAAGTGGAATAAACGTGGTACAAAATCATCCAGTTACCCATCACTGGTCAACACAAAAGCCAGAACGACAACTGTGAGTGCAAAAATGATGGTCCCACCAGCAAAAATTTGCATACCCCTCTCATTGCCAACTTCATTCTTGGTTTGACTGCTTGACTGCACTTGTTCTAAAAGGTCTCTGACTTGGTCCATGTCTGAGTCTTTCGCTGCTTGATAAAGCTTGCCCTCAATCTTTTCTAGCTTTTTTAATCTTGATTCCCGAGACGTGTTGTTAAGTGGCCACAAAAACCCAGTCATCTTCCACAATAAGAAACCAACATAAATTGCTACAATGCAGTCTACCGTATAGTGATGTCTTTCCCTAACTTCTCTCTGGGCACTATGGGCCACGAGCATCCATATAAAAACCGAGCTTAAACCTCCATACGCTTCCTACATAACTTAACAACCTTTTCATGGTGTAGGATATGAAAAAAATTTGAAGTCCTGAATTTAAATGGCTTGATATGTGATTGACCTCAGATATCTAGCATTTTGTTCTATAAGGACTACTTACCCTAATCATGTGAGGCGAAATTTTCTACATTATTGCATGATATGATTTATTTATTTTACTGATAAATGGGTACTTTTTAGCATAAAGATTGTTCCAGAAAAAAAAAACTGTAATTAAAGGGTGACGAAGAACAAGAAACATAATTAAACCCCATACGAATATTAAATTCGAAATTCAAAGAAACATATTATAAAATGTAAATAAATAGTAACCATAGCCTTAACTATATACGGACTATAAGGGGAGTTTCCTTGAAATGGTAGAACTATTATTATTCCCCAAATAGAGGACCAAATTGATCAGGAAACAAAAGCTAGACATTTTATTCAAACTAGAACTAATAATTTAAAATATTTAGAAAAGTTAAAAAATGGTAAAATGCCGTTTTGAGGCCCTAAATGATTCCGAATAACTAAAAATTGCCCCTAGTGGGGGCGAAACTGAGAATTTTGCAAGTTAGTCCATTTTTCAAGCGACCATGCAATTTTCGTCCTATTCCAAGGTTGTAAAGATAAAAAAGGTCCATATGGCACTTATTCATTCCTACTAGTCATGCCATCACCATCCGCAAACTTTAACTTCACGCATTTCTTGACACATTTTCCGTGCTCGAATTACTCCATAAACGTTTCTGCTAACTCATTAATCGCGTCCTCATCATACAAGGGGGACAATAATATTTTTAGTAAAACTTTGGTGACCAAGTGATAATAGTAAGGGTAGCTCAGTCATGCACATTGAGTACTTTCGTTGTATACCGACTTCTGTAAGAAATAACCTAAGTACTTTTTCTAGTACGGAGTAATATGCAAAACCAATAACGTATGATCTTTGAGTTTACAGTATGTTTTTTTCCCTTAAAAAGTTTTTAATGTGGCGCTCTAAGTAAAAACCTTGTCGTATTTACAACTATCAACTTCCCACTTCAAAAACCCTGTCAATACAAGTATCCTACTTTGTTTACAGGTACAAACTCATATAGGAAATCTGCAACTTTTATCTTACGATGCATTATAAAATATGCAAAATTTCCAAATTCAGAAATTTTTTAAGTAATAAGTATCTCCCCATAAAATGTTGCAACTTATATATGATGCAGGGAGTCATCTATACATTCAATTGTATGTAAGCTACACATCGCCGAAGTGCAAGTACATAAAAGCAATCAGTTAGTATAGCAACAAAGATTAACAAGTTATGGTTATCTGCGATACGCATCAATGTAGGCATGAAACATCAATGGTAATATATTTTTGATACGATTGACAGGGTGAATCAAAAGCTTACATACCGTCCAAGCCATGGCTGTAAGAACAGCAACAAGCATGTGGCCACTGTATAAAAGATCATTGCAGCCACCACCAGCTTTCTTAAGCAAATTGATCCATGCAGACTCACCCGAAGGAACGGGTCGCAGGAAATCAGCAAGGAAGCTCATTACTCCCCAATCTGGTCTATATCCATCATCTTGCACAACAACATCGCCTACAAATTTATCATATATTAGGTAAAATATATGCATAACATGATAGGTTCAAGTATATGATGCAAATGATGAGCATATCAAGAGAAATTTGAGACATAATAATAAGCAAACGTTTGATAGTCAAATCATTTGTATATTTCTAACTGATTGGTGGAATAAATGCCACAAGAAGAAGTTTGCCCATAGGTAAAATATGTAAATTTAGACGTCACGTACAACTTAACACTATAAAAGTAAGTTTACTTTTATCATATTAATAATCTAATATTCATCTTAACATGAACTATTCTAACCACTGGTTAAAAAGACACATAGAGCTGGATATAAAAAGGAAAGAAAATTTTGAATCATGCTTAGAAAGGAGATATAACTATTATATTGTTATATTTTTGAAGCAGCATAAGAATATATATCTTTCAACTTTCTTCAGTACTTGCGCGACGTTAAACTTTTTATAAGGATTGATGTATAAAACTATGGTTTCAACAGATGATATTCCAAAAAAACATTTCGTTACATGATGAAAAGTCATTTTATTCATTGGTTATATTCTCACATATAAACTACCAGATTTAAGCATGCATCTATTATTTGGTTCATGCCTTAAGTTTGCAAGCCCTTAAAAGAAGATTGATGACAACAGATGATAGAAACAAGTTACATGATGACATACCATATGCCATATCATGATGAATGACAGACTGTATAGCATACGAGTCCGAAGCATAAGGTACATAAAACTTTTGAGCCCAACGATGAGGATGTTGAGGGACATCAAACCGACTTGCAGCACACCAAGGTCGCGGTGATGGTAAAATTGTAGATGCAAAACTTATGGCTCGCAAGAACCGTCCTATAGCCATAGTAAACATGTACCGTGCACCGATACCAAGACCAGGAGCTTCTATGGAGTCAAAAAGCACAGAGAAAGCAAGCATTACAAATAGCATAAGATAATGATGCAATCCAACAATTCGAGCCCTCAGTATATTTACAATCACTTGAGGAAGTTTCTCGTTTAATCCCAACAGGATCCACTGTCCAGTGTCGGGAAGAGGTGGAGTATTCCTGATGGAGATAGAAACAAAGCCACTCAGATACCCGATCGCTATATTATTCGATATGTAATAAGTTTGTTAATGTTATATTTCGTATAAATTATATAATGACTATTTATAGAATGCATAAATTACCCTTCAACAACCACAAAAAGCCAAACAACAAATCCATATTAATCACAAGAAAATATATAATATATGTAATAATCTACCTATATTTCTACTTGAAGGAGAGAAAAAAGAAAGGAAACAATCAAATTTGTGCAGCAAGTGCTTATACTTATCTGGTATTTGAGTACCAAGGATTTAATTGCATGTAGTAGAGTATGTGTTAATGGTCACAAATGTAACTGCCACAATTAGCCAAAAATTTACTCTTTTGGAAACTCTGCTCCACAATTCAAGTATTCCACATTAAGATTAAAATCAATTACTGAAAATTTATTTTCTATTGGTGATTTAAGTGTCATCTAACATTAATATTTTAGTTAATTGGGATTTACTTGAATGCAAGAGTTGGCTAGTTATACTTAACAACGAGTTCGGAGAGTGTGGAGTACACGCTCGTAAGAGTTGGCTACTAATTGTCGCGCAAAATGCGGGGGTCAAGGGGCAGCGCCCCGAAATTTCAGCCGAAAATACACTATACGTTTTAAAGAAAATGTGTCTTCCAACAGTTTTTCCCGCTTAGAATGAAGAGTTATGTCTCTTCGATAAAACTGCCAAAAACTGATTACATATTCGGTTTTAACAGTTTTCTGCATTCATTCAAAAAACACACGGAACCATACAGATTCTCTCATACGCGATTTTAATTTCTTCTTGCCTGGAAACAAAATCGTTCTTGTCTTATCCCAATTAGGATTTCATGTAAACCCGGGGCTTGTAAGGGGCGAAATACTTAATTAGGAAAATGTTTCACGATGCAGGAACCAATCCAGATTGTCGGTTTCATACCCGTTTCTTACATTTTCTGGATCTAATTGCATACAGCAGATAAGATCCAACTCAAGGTTTAGGTGTTTCCTAAGAAAATGAAGATTCATTAATCAACAGAGATTTCATATTTACATTGCATCACATCATAACCTTCCATTTATGGAACATTTATGTCTAATTAATGCTCATTTGTATGCCCTAAAACAGAACTTGCTAAAATCTGCACTAATTTTAGTAACATAATAACTCAATTAATAATCATATCATTACCTGTGCCAGGTGAGGCCGAGAACAGCAGTAACGGAGCGAACAGAGATCATTTCATAAAGCAACGTGAGAAGCATGAAAATCAAAGCAGCAATGAATACTAAAGCTGACCGAAGCTCAGCTGACCAGTGCTTGTAAAAAGGGACACGTGTAATTGCGATGAGTGCCAGTACAATCCACAGCAACGGCTGTAGTACCTCGTGCCACCATGGTGATAAGTGCCGTAAATAGTCGACGGCAATGTACGCCACCGCCGCTAACCCTAAACCACCGCCTCGTTTACGGAACATTTAGGATGTAGGGTGTTAATAATGTTAATGGCAATTGCTGTAATAAAGATCAATTCAAATTTTGAAGTAGATAAAATTCATTATTGTAGCCTGTAGAAGAAATTGCTGGAATCACTGCGTGTAAAATTGAAGAAGCGGATCAATTAAAAAATCTATGTTAAGTTTATGAAAATTTGAGGGTAAGATGGGGGAAGGAAGACTACGGTTCATAGTTAAAGGGTATTTTGGTCAAATGCGTACCATTTGTTACTTACTTTTTTTTTTATTATTAATAACTAGTTGGGCGACCTTGCTTTGCGTCGGTTCTTTACCATTGATTAACATTAATTACACAGTTAATTAATGAAAAAGTAACTATTTATCATCTTTTTTGTTTTATTTTTTGTTTTGTCGAGGAACGACCCAAAATAGCTATGTGATTGATTTATAATAAGCGTAAAAGCAATTATTCATCATTTTTTGTTTTAGTTTTCGTCTTGTCGAGAGAAAAGACCCAAATGCTCAATCAATAAAGCAAGACGTACATCAACGATTGGTAAAAACTATATATATATATATATATATATATATATATATATATATATATATATATATATATATATATATATATATATATATATATATATATATAATAACAATAAAACAGTCATTAGAAAATGAGTTATGTGGGTAGTTTCTAATATAAAAAAAGTTAAACAATAATAAAGTAAAAATTATGTGAGTTAATAGCAATAATAATAATAATAATAATAATAATAATAATAATAATAATAATAAATAGTTGTTATATAGTAAAAATCATATGGTCGATTTATAATGAATGAGAGGTTTTATGGTTAAGTTATAAAATGTGAGAATTTTATGGTAAGTTTATAAAAGATATAAAGTTAATTATTATAAAGTTTAGGGTTGAATTAAATAAAAATAAAAGTTTGATGTAAATTTGTGAATCTAATGAAGTTCACTATTCATTTGGGGTAAGTTTATAAAAGGTATAAACTTAACTATTATAAAGTTTTGGGTTGAATTTAAAAAAAGTAAAAGTTTGATGTAAATTTGTGAACATCATGAAGTTGACTATTCATTTGCACTATATCATTTAGATATATAGAGTAATATGGGTATCCAATTTTATTTTTAAGTGACTAATCTCAGTACTCGCTTTGCAAGTAACCCAAAATCATTGCAGGCGAATGATCGTGATCACAAGGGAAAATAACTTTGTGAATGGCAGGAATCGGACCCTTAACTTCCACATTGAAAAGTTAGGGTCTTACCATGCTACCACCACCTTATGGTTATTTGTTACTTTACTTGATGACATTAACAAATGAGCCATTAATAGATCTGAAGATAACAAATACAACTGGTTCAAAAGGTAACCAAACAAATGAGCCATAATCAAGGAATACCTAAACAAACAAATTCACCAACGGAGTGAAAGTAAATTTACAAGGAAAATAGGAACATAAAGTGACTAAAGCTATAACGAGGACCTAAGAACCGACTAGACTAAACCATTCCACGGGTTCACAAGTGAAACAACCCACTTTATCAAAGTGATTTTTAATGACAAGGTGAGAGAATAAGCCTATTGCTTTTAATGATTCAGCTGAGATAATCATGCGCTGTTACTCAGAGGCCACTCAGTGGTGAAATACCTATGTGAGAGAGAAGTGTGGTCGCTTTGAATGGTATTTTCGGGGCACAATACTTGATAAACTCTTGCAAAACCATACTAATGTTCATAACCATAACGAACATAACTATGAGGACATGACTTTGTCAGAAAAAGTCTTGTGTGAAGTGTATCGTCTACACAAACGGCAGATGAGTTCAAAGACATCGTCATCTACTTAGAGCCAGTAGACTAAGTGCGTTTTACAAACGAAAATTCAAAGGGTAACACCTACTTATCGTATGCAGGATTCAACTGCTGAAACTTAATTCGAATATTGTTGTTTCTGAGATTGATCTTCATTCATTGGGGGGTTGTTGAAAAAATTGATGAAAAAAGTGTGTTTTCACCAAACTTTGAACACAAATAATTATATGGACGAGTGACATATATTATTAATTATTTAGTGGGTTTTGGCTTTAAAAAAAATATAAGGAGTATCCAAAACGGATTAAAGGTGAATGAGATGTCAAATCTCAAAGTTAGTAGTTTGGTGAAAAATCTAGAAGCTTGTGTATTTGTCCCACATCGGTAGTAGGAGCAAACTTAAGGCTATAGTTGTCACTATAAATAAAGGTCTTAAGCTTTGTAGAAAGATACACAAAAAACGTATGGCAATAAGCACCACAAGTTCTATAGTTATAAACATAGTTAAAGTTTTCGTTTTCCTTTCAGCCGCAACATGATCTCCCTGTTACGGTTTTCTTTCGGGCAATAGTTCAAGTCCGGAAGTATCGGTGTATCATGTGAAAAGACGAATAATCTGTTCAAGAGAATTGTGTCAAACACAAGCCCAATTCAACATTCAATTCGGTTAGATCGTTTTTCTTTCCGTCTCAATTTAATAGTCCCCATACAAAAAATACGCAGTTTTAAGAAACCCCACTAACTTCATTCTCCACCAATAAAATATCGTCTCTATCTTTTGATTGCTTGAAAGTACAAAGTGGCCTATTAATTTGGGACATCTCAAAATAAAAATTAGGCCTATTAAATTGAGACTGATGGAGTATATTTTACCTGAAGTAAAAAAATTGGTTTTTTTTAGCTAAAGGGTTGTGGCCCAGTTATAACAATGGTTCTTTAGTCGTGAGCCTTGGTGGCTTTGTATAGATTGGGCCTCGGCATGCATTGTCGTATTCTTTTTATAAATATAGTAATAATAATAAATGAATTGCTGATATCGCTCCAATTATAAACATTTTATGTAAAGATATCGGTTCCTTATTGTTAATATTTCATGAAGAATTGAAAATTTTTGTGGGTATTTTAGAGAAAATGATGATTTGTGCTCAAGAAGTCTTTGGTTGAACGTTTTAGATGATTCAGCAAGGTATTAGCTTCAAACAAACTCAAGACAGGGTAAAACGCGAGAAAAAATGAAGAATTGCTGCAGCTGAACCTATCGCGGTCGCGTTAAAGGTGATTTCGGCCGCGATATAATGACAAAACTTGGGGTTTTCGAGAAGAGTTGGATCGCAGTCACCATAGTTAAATTGCGGTCGCGATGAGTTGAATTGAACGCGGTCGCGATGGTCTTATAGCGGCCGCGATGCGGTGTCGTTTTGCTGTTTTGCTGATTACCATAAATATACGGGTTTAACCCCAAATTAGGGTATGCAGCTTTTCACTTACGAATTCTGGTGGGTTTTGAAGACTTCCAATTATTCTTTGAAGATTAGTTCATCAATTAAATTCTTCCATAATTATTTACATTCGGTACTTAATTTCTTCATTAATTTCAATTTTGTAATCATGAATTCTTCTAGTTTTTATTATTTAGTTTCTTGCACTTTTAATATGTTAGGCTAAATTCTAGTGTGTTTACTTGAATGTGAAACTTGAGATATTGGATTGTTCTTACAATTAAAAACCCGTAATGATAGCTTTATTATGACTCAGTATTTATAGATTACAATGTACCCTAATCGTCTACTTAACCCTAATGGACCAAACCCACATATTGGACTTGGGCCAAACTAATATGTCTAACACTCCCCCGCAGTCCGAACGGCGAAATCGCGAAAGTTCATACCGGAAAGAAAACAATAAATATAATATAAATAAACTCTATTTTTTTTCTCATTTGTTGCATCGAATAGCCTGGTATTCGTTGATAGAGCTGCATATTTCTTTACGGCTTCTCCTTTTCCGTAATGTTTTTTTTCTTTTACGCCATGGCATGCTGTGCCGAAGGATCAAGTACCGCTTTCATAAGCTACTTTTGTTGACGATAACAATATTCTTCAATGCTGCAAACAAGAGTTTTGACAATATTCTTTTTTTTGTGTTTTTTTTATATTCCTCTTTTTTCGGGGTTTGGAACCTAGTCAAACTAGGCGGCTCAGCCCCACGCCGATATTTGATAAATTAAGAATAAAAATAAAAAGAAGATAAATAAAACAGAAACATGGTTTTTGACGGCTCAACATAAACTATACTGCGTAATAAAAAGAGTTTATGTTTTCTTTTATTCTTTTATTCTTTTTTTTTTTTGGTTTTTGAGTAAACAGAATCAAAGAAAACTCATGGTTTTTGAGTTAGTTTTCTAAATGGTTTGAACCGGATGAAACACATGGCGGCCCTGCCATGCTTTGATTATTATTATTACTAGTTTTTGAGCCCATGCGTTGCATGGCTACTCAAAATCTGTTTAAAGATTAGTTATATAAAATAATTTTTTTTTCTCCATCGATCTTGGTTCACAATAATGACATATAAATGAATAATGACACAATAATGCATATGTATCGTAAGTGGTCTACTAATTCACAATAATGAATTACCCGTAATAAATTGCTCTTATTTTTTTATTAATTTCTTTACTCTCTAATATTATTATTAATCATTTATATAATGGATTTTAATCACAATCATTGAGAATTTGATAAGTGTAAATTCTACTTGTCATTAACCCCTTAAAAAATAGTTTTGTTGACAAGTAAGCTAAACAAATCTCTTTTTTATATAAGTATATAGATTAATCTTTTATTCTTAAGTACTCCGTAGCTTGTATTGGGTGACAGCAAAAGAAAGACTCAAACAAAACAAAATATAATGAAAATAATTAGTTGGGAACGGAAAGAAAAAGGCTACGGCTGCTGATAACTTTTAGGTTTTTTTTTTAGTGGTAGAAGGTGATAAGAAGATTAGACGGGCGGCATTCAGGCAGCGGCACGTGACGGCCGACTAGGTCACGAGACCAAACCCGCTCTAATACCATGTAAGATAATGAATAACCCGTAATGATAGCTTTATTATGACTCGGTATTTATAGATTACAATGTACCCTAATCCTCTACTTAACTCTAATGGACCAAGCCCACATATTGGACTTGGGCCAAACTAATATGTTTAACAGTTCTATCTATTGGATTTAATGTCTTGTTATTTAAATTACTTGTGTTTAATTAAAAGAACCATTGTTATGCATGATCTATTCTCTTAATTCAATTACATGGATTGTTAATCGTTTAATGTGAGTTAAATTGAGATGCAATTTATGCTTCAACACTTAGGTGACCTAGAAAATTAGATAAGTGATTTCAAGTGATGGTGTCATAAGTTTAATTGATTATTGAAAGAGTTGTGAACAACATAATCGTGTAACTATTTCAAGTGATTGTTATAGTTAGGATTTTACGTGAGTTTAGTCCAAATCAAGTCTCATTAATTTTATCAAATATAGTTGAATATCTTAAAGAAGGTTTATGCGAGTTTATTGACTTCAATTGATTTAGACTTTGTGAGAAGTCATAAGACTATATTCTAGGCATAACAATCGGTAATAATTGCAAATTACAATTCGTATCGATAATGAATCATTCAAGTATGCACCGTTTTCTCTTTATTGGTTAATTCGTTCTTTTTTTTTTTTTTGAAAAACAATCACATTATTTGTAGTGACCCGAACTTTTTCATGATTATTCCATGATTATATATTAAATGAAAACTATATTTGCATGATTAAATGTTTCCAACATGTTAAGCAATCAAACTTGTTAAGACTTGATTATTTGAAATGAGTTTCGTGTAGACAATTGACCACCCAAGTTGACCGGCGATTCACGAACGTTAAAACTTGTAAAAACGACATGATGATATATATATATGGACATATATATGGTTAACATGAGATTATGATAAGTAAGTATCTCACTAAGTATATTAACAATGTGTGATATACATAAAAAAAATGAGAATATTGAATTATGAAGCTCGAAACGATATACATAACGATTATCGTTATAACAACGTCTTACTAAATACATATGTATTGTATTAAGATATTGATATACTATATTTAACATGATAAAATGATAATTAAGTATATCATTGAGTGTATTAACAATGAACTATACAAGTAAGATGAGACTACTAACTTAAGGATTTCGAAACAATATATATATGTAACGATTATCGTTGTAATAGTATTTTAACATATATATATGATGTTAAGATATATTCATACACCATGTTATCATGTTAACATAACAATTTAACATCTCATTTAGGTATAATAACAATGAATTAATTACATTTAACAAGATCGTTAACTTAAAGGTTTCAAAACAACACTTACATGTAACGACTAACGATGACTTAACGACTCAGTTAAAATGTATATACATGTAGTGTATTTAGATGTATTAATACACTTTTTAAAGACTTCAAGACACATATCAAAGTACTTCTACTTAACAAAAATGCTTACAATTACATCCTCATTCATTTTCATCAACAATTCTACTCATATGCAACCGTATTCGTACTCGTACAATACCCAGCTCCTAGATGTACACACTATTGGTATATACACATAAAAATCTGCTCCTTAGCAGCCTTAAATGATTAAGGAACATGTGGAACCAACCATTTGTCAACTACCATGAATTATTTAGCAAGAAAACAAACTTAAGAATCTTTTCTTTCTTTATAATGAGTAAAAACGTTTTTATGATTTCACCTCATTTTTTCATTCCATTTTCTCATACTTACACTCCAAATTCTCTCTCAAAATACTCCTAACATCATACTTGATCATCTCCAAGCATTTTCATCATCTTTTATCTTCAATTACAAGCTTTAATCATCATAAAAACAACCATTCAAGAACACTTCAATAAATCTTTCAAACTTGCTAGATTACTTCCAAGCTTTCAAATCCATTCCAAGTAATCATCCAAGATCAAGAAACTTTTGTTAATCTCAGTAGGTTTTCATTCTAAATCAAAGGTAAAAATCATATTCAAGCTTTGGTTCAATTTCTATAAACATAACTATCTTAATTCAAGTAGTAATCTTACTTGAACTTGTTTTCGTGTCATGATTCTACTTCAAGAACTTTCAAGCCATCGAAGATCCTTTGAACCTCAAGTTTATTTTTCATCATTTCCATTAGGTTTACCTACTACACTTGAGGTAGTAATAATGTTCATAACATCATTCGATTCATATATATAAAACTATCTTATTCGAAGATTTGAACATGTAATCACTAGAACATAGTTTAGTTAATTCTAAAGTTGTTCGCAAACAAAGTTAATCCTTCTAACTTAACTTTTAAAATAAACTAAACACATGTTCTATATCTATATGATATGCTAACTTAATGATTTAAAACCTGAAAACACGAAAAACACCGTAAAACCGGACATACGTCGTCGTAGTGAAACCGGGGGCTGTTTTGGGTTAGAAAAATAAAAACTATCTTAATCTTTGAATTGGAAGTTTGTTTTCTGGAAAAATAATATTTCATATGAATATGATACTATATCTAAAAATCATGGTTAAACACAAAGTTGAAGTATGTTTTTCAATATGGTCATCAATATGTCGTTTTTTCGACGAAAATGACTACCTCTTTAAAAAATGACTTGTAACCTGTATTTCCGACTATTAACTTATACTCTTTATGTTTAGTTTCATAAATTTCAGTTCATTATGAAACCATAGCAACTTGAATAACTCAAAACGGATTTGAAACGAAGAAATGACGGGTAAAACAAAATTGGATAAATTTGTTAGTTTTAGCTACGAAAATTTTGTAACAAATCTAGACTAACCATAACTTAACTAACTTATATTATATTATACATGTATTCTAACATATATTATGTAAACTTGGGATACCATATACACGAATACAATGTTTTGACATATCATATATATATATATATATATATATATATATATATATATATATATATATATATATATATATATATATATATATATATATATATATATATATATATATATATATATATATATATATATATTTCAGAACAACCATAGACACTCTATATGCAGTAATGCTTGAGTTAGCTATACAGGGTTGAGGTTGATTTCAAAATAATATATATACTTTGAGTTGTGATCGAGTCTGAGACTTGTAGACACTGGGTCGTGGATTGATTCGAGATAATTTATATTGCTTTATTTCTGTACATCTAACTGTGGACAACTAGTTGTAGGTTACTAACGATGACTGCTGACTTAACAAACTCAAATCATTAAAATGTAATAAAAATGTTGTAAATATATTTTGAACATACTTTGATATATATGTACATATTTGTTATAGGTTCGTGAATCGACCAGTGGCCAAGACTTATTTCCGGCAAAGTAAAAATCTGTGAAAGTGAGTTATAGTCTGTGATGACCCGGAAATTTCCGAACAAATTTAAACTTTATCTTTATATCATTAGATAAATATTTCAAACATATATATTACGTACAAATTTACAATTCTAAATAAAAATATATATATATTTTAACTTAGTCATAAAACGTCCTGATTTAAAATAATATATTTTGATAAACAACGAGCCACTGATTTATAGAAGCAAATGACCACAACGCTCAATTTTATAAGTTACATTTTTTATAAGATAATTTATTGGTGAGTAAGTCAAATTTTTAATAAGAGTACACGTCGCGTAACGTAAAAGGCTAGTTTTCTAAACGTACGAAAGTGCGTTCGAAAAACCGAAAGTGGTACATGAGTCGAGTGACAACGTACGAGTCATTTGAGTAAAAATTACATTTTTATCATGAACGTAAATATAATATAATATATAATTAATTGTATAGATTAAATAATAATTTATATATAATAATAAATAATTAATGATTATGTCGATGAGGGAAGACATAAACCGTGTGCCAGTATTGTTTTTTGTCATGCGCTCGCATGAAATTGATGTTAGACACTCATGCGATCGCATGAGTGTCGGTGGTAGCTCACATCTATAAAACTAACCCGATGCTGGTTCCAGTTTTGATGCACTCAACCTCTCGATCTCTCTCTAAAATTAATATATTATTATTATTATTATTATTATTATTATTATTATTATTATTATTAAGAGTATTATTATTATTAATCTTATTATTACAAGTATTAGTAGTATTAGGAGCGATAATATTAATATTTATACATAAAATACTACGACGGAGTGTTGATGGAGTAATTTAAAAATAGATTTTTCGAGTAGGATAGGGCTAAGGAAATTATGGGTTATAGCTATGGAGGTGATGGGTATAGTTCATGGGTATGCTCGTGAGGTCAATTTAGTGTTTATCATCTCCGTTGCGTCTACGTACCTTTCCTGCAATATTGAATCTCAATATTGATGCGTGAGTACTCGTAATTTAATTTTTATATATTAATAGTGTATCCATGTCTAGTGCTCGAGTATATATGTTTATGCATGCTTGTATGCTTTAATTTTGTCGATAGATAGTTTATGATGATTTACGAATTTAATACATATGCTACTGATATAAAGTATATGATATGCATGTTTCTGGAAAGCTGGCGAAAAATTATTAACTTTTTATTTAGAAATCGTGTGTTTTCGAGGAACAGATTAAAAGATATGGTCAACTGAATCATGATTAACGTTAATTGAAATTATGTTTGAAACTGTAAATTAATATTTAAACAACTTGTCTAAGAGATTGATAAATGGAATTTTTTTTACTAATCGAATAAATGAATTTCTATATAAGGCACGTCTCGTTTTGTTGACCAATTGTCAAAGTTGACTGTCTTATCATGTTTTAAAGCTTTATAAATACTAAATCTGGTTTTACAAGTATTGGGAAACTATATGAAATGTTAAAATATATCCAATTGCCATGATCATTCAATTACAATATAACTCTTGAAATAAATAATGTTTTGAGTTTGATAAACTATAAATTCGTTCAACTATCAAGACTTATACTATGTTAATATAATAAACATGTATAGATTTAAAGATCATATTGAGTCAGGTTGACTTTTGAAATGACTTTTGTTAACTTTCACATGTCGGTCTCGAGCATTAGGATTGTGATACACTATGACCCGACCTAGCTTGTTAGACATGTATTGACCAACATATGTTCTCTAGGTTGAGATCTACGGTTATTTTGTATTCCGAGTTTCGATCACATTTCGGCGAATGACCTTATGTGCTGCTAAGGTGAGTTTCGTTTGCTCCCTTTTTAATTGCTTTTGCAATCTATATTTTTAGGCTGAGAATACATGCACTTTATTTTAAACGCAATGGATACAAGTACATACTAAATTCTACACTGAGTTTGAACCGAAAATCCCTTAGCTTTGGTAACTAGTAACTGCCTGTTATAAGAACTGGTGGGCGCGAGTAGTTATATAAGGATCCATAGGGCTTGATATACCCGTCCGAGCTAGAGCACTAGCCTTTTAACGGACGTATGCTATTAGAGAAGCGTACACGTTGGTTTGTGTGTATTATTAAGATGATTATACAAAGGGTATAAATTATATATACGTTAAGTTTAGTTACCAGGGTGCTCAATTTCGTAGAATATTTTGATAAACGTTTCTGGATGAAACAATTGAAAACTTGTGATTCACCTTTATATACAGATTATGCGCAACATTAAAACTATGAACTCACCAACCTTTGTGTTGACACTTTTAAGCATGTTTATTCTCAGGTTTCTAGAAGTCTTCCGCTGTTTGCTTATACGTTATACAAGCTATGTGCATGGAGTCATACATGCTTTATTCAAGAAAACTTTGCATTCCCAAAATCATCACCATTTATCTTATTTTGACTGCATTGTCAACGGATGTAGTATTGTAAACTATTATTTACGGTGATTGTCTATGTGTAGAAATCATCAGATGTTAAAGACCTTGGAATTAGATATTCATTTATGGTGCGCCTTTTCAAAAGAATGCAATGTTTACAAAACGTATCATATAGAGGTCAAAACCTCACTATGAAATCAATGAATGATGTATTCGTCCAAAGGGATTTGGAAGGATCGTCACAGTTGGTATCAGAGCTTGAGGTCATAGGGAACCATAATTTGCATTAGTGTGTTTAACTGGTAATTGTTAGGATGCATTAGTGAGTCTGGACTATGATCGTATCTGTTTTTACCGAGTTTTGCTTATCATTTCATGTTAGAAATTACATGCTTATAATTCTTAAGTCTAGACACGTTTGCCTGCATTTATTGCATGAATAGTGTATAGACAAAATTTATATCTTAGCATATCTGCTAATTCATATCTTAGCATATCTGTTACTGTAAACTTTTCCTGATATCTTTTGAAAATTTTTCCTTAATTTATGGGATTTTGGTATTATATATACATATGTAAATTAAGTGTTGAAGAATACCAATCTAAGTCCTATAATCTATTTCATATAAAAAAAATCAATTCCCTGATTATACAAGATGGATCCCGTATCTAGTTCAAATTCTTTAAACTCCGATAGTTATTCCGATATGGATATTCACCTGAACTCTGAAGACAGTGTAATCGGAATGGATCAACCAATCAGCCATCACCTATTCTGGATGAATTGGGGATGGGTTCGTAGCTTACTTAATCATTGGAGACAATAAGAAGGTGATCCCTTCCATCCACCACATTGCCCTCTTGGCGAAGAACCTGAAGCACTTACCGGCGAACCTGTTCGTAATACCATTTTCTCTCTCATCTCCAGAGTATCTCGTCATGATTATATACTCTCTCAAATTCTAGATCTTATTCATCCGCTCGTCTGAACCGCCAATCATCCCGGTGTAGTAGAAGAAGTCAACGAGCTTCGCGCTCGAGCATTGGCTTTGGAGAATATGATGCAGAACTTACAAGCATCACAAGCCCCACAACTACCAACTGCACCACCAACATCAACACCAATAGTACCATTACCACCACCAACAACATCCGCACCGCAAGCCTCAACATCACAATCTATACCTCGAACATCAACGTCATATGCACCATAGATACCAAGGAATACCAACAACAACAAACGATGAAGTATTGATTCATAACTTCATCGAAGAAATATTCTGCAGAGAATATGTAGTTTCTAAAAGTTTTAGAGATTACTTATTCTAGTTCTAATTGTAAACCAGATGAGTGAGTGAATAGAAATGATGAAATAGAAACCCTGACCGAAATGGTGCACGATTTACAAGCTAGACTTGTTTTACCAGCAGCATCAACAGTACCGTCAGTATCACCAACACCGGCAAAACCTGTAGCACTACAAGTTCCGCCAATTTCATAATCACCAACATCATCACAAATCCACAACGCGTATATTATATCAACGAGTTACGAAGTATTAACTCATTTTCCCTGAAGAAATTATATGTATATTTAATATATATGAATTTTGAAATCAAAATAAATCTTTTCGTATTAAGCTATTACGTGTGAATCTTAACTAGTAGGTACTACTCAGTTAGTTCATGTTACTGATATGCTATGATGTACATCATTCGTTAACCATAATCTCCGTTTCAACTCAATGAATTCCATTTCATAATAAACTAAGTATATTATTCAATTATATGTTTGATTTTATACTTTCATCTTCGATGTATTCGAAACTTTCTAGAAAACATCATTCGTATCTTGCGAAGTTAGTAAGAGTTCCATAAGCACCAACATGATTCACTGAGGAAATATCAATAAAACTGAATAACGAAGTATTGATTACATTAGTGAAATACTCCTGAAGATTATTAAATCTTTAATGTTTTAGAGATTATTCATTTCTAATCCAGCCGAAAATCAAATGAGCTTAATATGATATTAACTCATTAAATCTGTATCACATCTGAAGAAAATATACATACATATATTTTCATAAAGACTGTAATAAAATTTTCTGGTACAAAATATTACTTGTGAAACTTTTAACGGGTAGGTAATACTTGAAAGATATATAAATTCACAATTAATATGTTACATTCTTCAATTCTGATTCAGCAAATCATCAACTATACTCACTACTTTCACAACGATATACATTCTTTCATAGAAATCAAAACAACCATTCGCATCCAAATTTGATTACATATTCTGATTTTGAAAAATCAGAATCCAAGCCCAGATTTAACAGAAAACATCACTCTTAGATTCTTACATCTTTCAAATGCCATACTTTGAATTCAAAACTGTACTAGAACATCATATGTATACATATAACATTTATCTCTTAGAATTCTGAGCTTTCATTCTGAAAATCTGAAAAGCAACTAGTCTACGAATCAATAATCTGAATGTTGAAAAAGCTAATGAAGCAGCAAAAACTGTAAACGACCTTAACAGTAAAAAGTTGATGATAAAGAATAGTGTGCTAGCAAAGCTCAGAAAAAGAGAAAGTTTAGAAATGGAAAACGGATTGAGCAAAGTATGAAGGAGGCTGTGGATAAATCACAAAGACTAAACCTGCCTTCAAAGAATCCAAATGATTCAGTGTCTGCTGAAGTCATTAACGAATACCTTGCTCCTGACTCTAAACTTTTACGGACAAAATCTTCTTCATCATCTTTCGATATTAGAAATTCTAAGATATCATCATATCTTTTATTATAAATATCCTCGATATTTCTGAAGATATTTTCATAAGTATTCTTATTTGAAATTATTTATCTCCTCGCGTTATCTGTATTACATCATAAAGGAAACTGTTTAGTTTCTGTGTTCTGTAAACCTTCGAGTTTAAATTATGAATATTTTTGAAGCAGTGTTGGGAACTGAAGAATGAGTTAGTATAATATAATGACACTTGATCAATGTGATTATATTATAGTAAGTCATGCTGAGTTTCTAAATGGAACGTGATGGTTCACAGACCATATCGTCATCATGTGCCATGTTACACGACTCTTACATTCTACCTCATCTCCAAACATATTAAGAACATATCTTCTTGATAGTTCTATTTTTCAGGATATTCTGGTAATTTAACAAATCAAAATCATGCCATTACCATTTCCTTCCTAGAACATTAACAATGTTCATTCCGAAATTTATATATGCGAAATCTGGACCATTACAAGAGATGCCTAATCGCAAGAAGAAGAAACGAAGGGACAAAGCTCCGAAATAGAAATTGGAGTATAAATTGCAGTAAATAGGAGGGAGTATTAACTGTGGATGACAATGATTATAGAAGACAGAAGTAGTGACATTGAAATATAAGGGGAGATATAAAACCCGATAACAACGCATAAATTACAAACCGTGAATATCAATGTTTATCGCAACATAAAGACACGGGAGAATTAAAAGCACTATAACCCCAAGAGCAAAGTAGAAGTAAGCAGATTTCTCTGGTGGAAGTTGGAAAAGGAGAATGATTGTTGCGATAGTAAGGATAAGGACAAGGATCAGAACTGGATTAAGCATTTTCACAATCTTTTGAATTTGAGAATTAAGTATAGGAATGGTAAAAGTGACAACCCGGAAGAAGTTAATTTATAGTGAAATATTTGATAGAGAAATCAAGGCAGATCTCCGCATTTAATTAGAGAGATCCTAATTTCCTTATTCGCCGAAGAATCAAATCTTTTAGATTTAGAAAATTTTCTTTAAATCCCTTGAATTCCGGAATTCAACCAAGACAACGTCAAAAGTTAAGACAAAACTTTAGTTCTCATTTCATTCCTTTTAGGATAGCTTCACTCGTACTCTTCAAGTAATCGAATCGTTTTATCTATATTACTCAATAGTGATAAAACTCTATATACCAACTCATATTCGTCATAAAAATATTTTTATGATTAGCCATGACGACCACGATCAAATTTCGGGACGAAATTTCTTTAACGGGTAGGTATTGTGACGACCCGAAAATTTCCGAACAAATTTAAACTTTATCTTTATATCATTAGATAAATATTTCAAACATATATATTACGTACAAATTTACAATTCTAAATATATATATATATATATATATATATATATATATATATATATATATATATATATATATATATATTAACTTAGTCATAAAACGTCCTGATTTAATTTAATATATTTTGATAAACAACGAGCCACTGATTTATAGAAGCAAATGACCACAACGCTCAATTTTATAAGTTACATTTTTTATAAGATAATTTATTGATGAGTAAGTCAAATTTTTAATAAGAGTACACGCCACGTAACGTAAAAGGCTAGTTTTCTAAACGTACGAAAGTGCGTTCGAAAAACCGAAAGTGGTACATGAGTCGAGTGACAACGTACGAGTCATTTGAGTAAAAATTATATTTTTACCATGAACGTAAATATAATATAATATATAATTAATTATATAGATTAAATAATAATTTACATATAATAATAAATAATTAATGATTATGTCGATGAGGGAAGACATAAACCATGTGCCAGTATTGTTTTTTGTCATGCGCTCGCATGAAATTGATGTTAGACACTCATGCGATCACATGAGTGTCGGTGGTAGCTCACATCTATAAAACTAACCCGATGCTGGTTCCAGTTTTGATGCACTCAACCTCTCGATCTCTCTCTAAAATTAATGTATATATTATTATTATTATTATTATTATTATTATTATTATTATTATTATTATTATTATTATTATTATTATTATTATTATTATTATAAGTATTAGTAGTATTAGGAGCGATAATATTAATATTTATACATAAAATACTACGACGGAGTGTTGATGGAGTAATTTAAAAATAGATTTTTCGAGTAGGATAGGGCTAAGGAAATTATGAGTTATAGCTATGGAGGTGATGGGTATGGTTCATGGGTATGCTCGTGAGGTCAATTTAGTGTTTATCATCTCCGTTGTGTCTACGTACCTTTCCTGCAATATTGAATCTCAATATTGATATGTGAGTACTCGTAATTTAATTTTTATATATTAATAGTGTATCCATGTCTAGTGCTCGAGTATATATGTGTGATGACCCGAAAAGTTTTGACTTATTTAAACCAATTCTCTATACGATTTATTATTTTAACACGTTAAACAAAGTCTGTTAGATTGAGTCTCAAAATTTTAGAACTGTTACATATATACAATTACCTTTGACTACTCTCGCCGATTCATGAACAATTATATGTATGTATATATATATGTACAAGTAAAAACGACTTTCCTACAGTAAAACCCTATTTGCTACAGTAAAAATTACTTTGCTACAGTAAAACACTATTTGCTACAGTGAAACCGTATTTTACTACAGTACACACACTATTTACTATAGTAAACACTATTTGATGTCGACGAACTAGCAAACAAAAACAGAAAAGGCGGCCATGCGATCGCATGGCAAAAACACTGAAAACTCATGCGATCGCATGAGCTACAGTAAATCGAAAAGTACTATAAAAGGTCAGTTTTGCTCGACGAAATTTTTCATAATTATTTATGTACGTAAATTTTATATTTATAATTATAATTATAATTTTAATTTTAAGTTTAATAATAATAAAGTATATTCGAGGGTATTTTTAATTCGGGTTTCAAACCGTTTTAAAATAAGGAAATATTGGGTATTGTTCTTGAATCCAAGACCAACCATACAGTCGTCTACCATCATTACGTCTACGCAATTTGCCTACAATATTGAATCGCAATATTGAACAGTGAGTTATAGTCTCCCTTTTTAAATACTTTAAATATTTTTGGGCTGAGAATACATGCAATTTATTTTAAACGCAATAAGACACAAGTACATACAAAATTCTACACTGAGTTAAACCGAAAATCCCTTAGCTTTGGTAACTAGTAGCTGCCAGTACATAGGATATGGACTGGTGGGCGCGAATAATTGTATATGGATCCATAGGGCTTGACATCCCCGTCCGAGCTAGAGCGCTAGCCTTTTAACGGACGTATGTTATTTGAGTTTAAGACACGTTGGTTTGCGCGTATTAAAACGAATGGGGTAATTATCACTATAGCGTTAAGTTTAGTTACCAGGGTGCTCTGTTACGTAGAATCTATTGATAAACTTTTAATGAAATCTTGTGGTCTATCTTTATATATGCTTATAACTCGAGCAATTAAACCTATAACTCACCAACATCCGTGTTGACTTTTTAGCATGTTTTATTCTCAGGTCCTTAGAATGCTTCCGATGTGATGTGCTTGTTGCCTGCATGGAGTCTCTCATGCTTTGTACAAAGTTTATTGCATTCAAAATAAAACTGCGTTGTGTAATAAATAATTGGACTGTGATGTCAACCTGTAAATTAAAGACTTATGTATTTTGGGGTTTTGCTTATACCTAAGCACTCGCCCACATGTTTATAACTTTCTATGTTTAGAAAGTCACTTATTTTAATGAATGCAATATTTTATCAAAACGTATCATATAGAGGTCAAAACCTCACTGTGGAATCAATGATTAACGTGCCGCGTCAATAGCGATTTTGACGGGTCGTTACAATATGTTTATGCATGCTTGTATGCTTTAATTTTGTCGATAGATAGTTTATGATAATTTACGAATTTGATACATATGCTACTGATATAAAGTATATGATATGCATGTTTTTGGAAAGCTGGCGAAAAATTATTAACTTTTCATTTAGAAATCGTGTGTTTTCGAGGAACAGATTAAAAGATATGGTCAACTGAATCATGATTAACGTTAATTGAAATTATGTTTGAAACTGTAAATTAATATGTAGTGACCGAACTTTTCCATATTTATATATATTAATTGAGATTGATATTTACATGACTAAATGTTTCCAACGTGTTAAGCAATCAAACTTGTTAAGACTTGATTAAATGAAATAAGTTTCATATAGACAATTGATCACCCAAGTTGACCGGCGATTCACGAACGTTACAAAATTGTAAAAACTACATGTTGTGGTATATATAGACATATATATATATATATATATATATATATATATATATATATATATATATATATATATATATATATATATATATATATATATATATATATATATATATGGTTGACATAAGATTATTATGAGTAAGTATCTCACTAAATATATTAACAATGTGTGATATACATAAGAAATGAGATTACTAAGTTAAGAAACTCGAAATGATATATATAACGATTATCGTTATGATAACGTCTACTAAATACATATGTATCATATTAATATATTGATACACTATATTTAACATGATAAAATGATATTTAAATATATCATTAAGTGTGTTAACAATGAACTACATATGTAAAAACAAGACTACTAACTCAAGAATTACGAAACGAGACTTATATGTAACGATTATTGTTGTAACGATATTTTAATGTATATATTATATTAAGAGATATTCATACATCATAATATCATGATAATATAATAATTTAACATCTCATTTGATATAATAAACATTGGGTTAACAACATTAATTGAGATCGTTAACTTAAAGGTTTCAAAACAACACTTACATGTAACGACTAACGAAGACTTAACGACTCCATTAGAATGTATATACATGTTGTGTTTTGATATGTATTCTTACACTTTTGAAAGACTTCAAGACACATATCAAAGTACTTCTACTTAACAAAAATGCTTACAATTACATCCTCGTTCAGTTTCATCAACAATTCTACTCGTATGCACCCGTATTCGTACTCGTACAATACACGGGTTTTAGATGTATGTACTATTGGTATATATACTCCAATGATCAGCTCTTAGCAGTCCATGTGAGTCACCTAACACATGTGAGAACCATCATTTGGCAACTAGCATGAAATATCTCATAAAATTACAAAAATATTAGTAATCATTCATGACTTATTTACATGAAAACAAAATTACATATCCTTTATATCTATTCCATATACCAACGACCAAAAACACCTACAAACACTTTCATTCTTCAATTTTCTTCATCTAATTGATCTCTCTCAAGTTCCATCTTCAAGTTCTAAGTGTTCTTCATAAATTCCATAAGTATAGTTTCATAAAAATCAAGAATACTACCAAGTTTGCAAGTTACTTCCAAGCTTTCTAATCCATTCCAAGTAATCATCTAAGATCAAGGAACCTTTGTTATTTACAGTAGGTTATATTTCTAATTCAAGGTAATATTCATATTCAAACTTTGATTCAATTTCTACAACTATAACAATCTTATTTCGAGTGAAAATCTTACTTGAACTGTTTTCGTTTCATGATTCTGCTTCAAGAACTTTCAAGCCATCCAAGGATCCTTTGAAGCTATATCCATTTTTCTCATTTCCAGTAGTTTTATCTAAAAAACTTGAGGTAATAATTATGTTCATAACATCATTCGATTCATACATATAAAGCTATCTTATTCGAAGGTTTAAACTTGTAATCACTAGAACATAGTTTAGTTAATTCTAAACTTGTTCGCAAACAAAAGTTAATCCTTCTAACTTGACTTTTAAAATCAACTAAACACGTGATCTATATCTATATGATATGCTAACTTAATGATTTAAAACCTGGAAACACGATGAACACCATAAAATCGGATATACGCCGTCGTAGTGAAACCGTGGGCTGTTTTGGTTTGGATAATTAAAAACTATGATAAACTTTGATTTAAAAGTTGTTCTTCTGGGAAAATGATTTTTCATATGAACATGAAACTATATCCAAAAATCTTGGTTAAACTCAAAGTGAAAGTATGTTTTTCAAAATGGTCATCAAGATGTCGTTCTTTCGACGAAAATGACTACCTCTTTAGTAATTGACATGTAACTTAAATTTCCGACTATAAACCTATACTTTTTCTGTTTGGATTCTTAAATTAGAGTTCAATATGAAACCATAGCAATTTGATTCACTCAAAACGGATTTAAAATGAAGAAGTTATGGGTAAAACAAGATTGGATATTTTTGATCTTTTTAGCTACGGGAAATGTTTAACAAATCTATACAAATCATATCCTAGCTAACTTATATTGTATTATACATGTATTCTAATATATTATGTAATCTTGGGATACCATAGACACGTATGCAAATATTTTGACATATCATATCGACCCATGTATATATATTATTTGGAACAACCATAGACACTCTATATGCAATAATGTTGGAGTTAGCTATACAGGGTTGAGGTTGATTCCAAAAATATATATACTTTGAGTTGTGATCTAGCCTGAGACATGTATACACTGGGTCATGGATTGATTCAATATAATATATATCGATTTATTTCTGTACATCTAACTGTGGACAACTAGTTGTAGGTTACTAACGAGGACAGCTGACTTAATACACTCAAATCTTTAAAACATAATAAAAATGATTGTAATTATATTTTGATCATACTTTGATATATATATGTACATATTTGTATAGGTTCGTGAATCGATCCGTGGCCAAGTCTTATTTCCGAGGAAGGAAATATCTGTGAAAGTGAGTTATAGTCCCACTTTTAAAATCTAATATTTTTGGGATGAGAATACATGCAGGTTTTATAAATGATTTACAAAATAGACACAAGTACGTGAAACTACATTCTATGGTTGAATTATCGAAATCAAATATGCCCCTTTTTATTAAGTCTGGTAATCTAAGAATTAGGGAACAGACACCCTAATTGACGCGAATCCTAAAGATAGATCTATTGGGCCTAACAAACTCCATCCAAAGTACCGGATGCTTTAGTACTTCGAAATTTATATCATATCCGAAGGGTGTCCCGGAATGATGGGGATATTCCTATATATGCATCTTGTTAATGTCGGTTACCAGGTGTTCACCATATGAATGATTTTTATCTCTATGTATGGGATGTGTATTGAAATATAAAATCTTGTGGTCTATTGTTACGATTTGATATATATAGGTTAAACCTATAACTCACCAACATTTTTGTTGACGTTTAAAGCATGTTTATTCTCAGGTGAATATTAAGAGCTTCCGCTGTTGCATACTAAAATAAGGACAAGATTTGGAGTCCATGTTTGTATGATATTGTGTAAAAACTGCATTCAAGAAACATATGTCGATGTAATATATTTCTATTGTTAACCATTATGTAATGGTCGTGTGTAAACAGTATCTTTTAGATTATCATTATTTGATAATCTAAGTAATGTTTTTAAAACCTTTATTGATAAAATAAAGGTTATGGTTGTTTTAAAAATGAATGCAGTCTTTGAAAAACGTCTCATATAGAGGTCAAAACCTCGCAACGAAATCAATTAATATGGAACGTTTATAATCAATATGAACGGGACATTTCATAATATTTAAACAACTTGTCTAAGAGATTGATAAATGGAATTTTTTTTTACTAATCGAATAAATGAATTTCTATATAAGGCACGTCTCGTTTTGTTGACCAATTGTCAAAGTTGACTGTCTTATAATATTTTAAAGCTTTATAAATACTAAATCTGGTTTTACAAGTATTGGGAAACTATATGAAATGTTAAAATATATCCAATTTCCATGATCATTCAAATACAATATAACTCTTGAAATAAATAATGTTTTGAGTTTGATAAACTATAAATTCGTTCAACTATCAAGACTTATACTATGTTAATATAATAAACATGTATAGATTTAAAGATCATATTGAGTCAGGTTAACTTTTGAAATGACTTTTGTTAACTTTCACATGTCGGTCTCGAGCATTAGGATTGTGATACACTATGACCCGACCTAGCTTGTTAGACATGTATTGACCAACATATGTTCTCTAGGTTGAGATCTACGGTTATTTTGTATTTCGAGTTTCAGTCACATTTCGGTGAATGACCTTATGTGCTGCTAAGGTGAGTTTCATTTGCTCCCTTTTTAATTGCTTTTGCGATCTATATTTTTGAGCTGAGAATACATGCACTTTATTTTAAACGCAATGGATACAAGTACATACTAAATTCTACACTGAGTTTGAACCAAAAATCCCTTAGCTTTGGTAACTAGTAACTGCCGGTTATAAGAATTGGTGGGCGCAAGTAGTTATATATGGATCCATAGGGCTTGATATCCCCGTCCGAACTAGAGCACTAGCCATTTAACGGACGTATGCTATTTGAGAAGCGTACACGTTGGTTTGCGTGTATTATTAAGATGATTATACAAAGGGTATAAATTATATATACATTAAGTTTAGTTACCAGGGTTCTCAATTTCATAGAATATTTTGATAAACGTTTCTGGATGAAACAATTGAAAACTTGTGATTCACCTTTATATATAGATTATGCGCAACATTAAAACTATGAACTCACCAACCTTTGTGTTGACACTTTTAAGCATGTTTATTCTTAGGTTTCTAGAAGTCTTCCGCTGTTTGCTTATACGTTATACAAGCTATGTGCATGGAGTCATACATGCTTTATTCAAGAAAACTTTGCATTCCCAAAATCATCACCATTTATCTTATTTTGACTGCATTGTCAAATGATGTAGTATTGTAAACTATTATTTACGGTGATTGTCTATGTGTAGAAATCATCAGATGTTAAAGACCTTGGAATTAGATATTCATTTATGGTGCGCCTTTTCAAAAGAATGCAATGTTTACAAAACGTATCATATAGAGGTCAAAACCTCACTATGAAATCAATGAATGATGTATTCGTCCAAAGGGATTTGGAAGGATCGTCACATAGTTCCACTTTTAAAATCTAATATTTTTGGGATGAGAATACATGCAGTTTTATAAATGTTTTACAAAATAGACACAAGTACGTGAAACTACATTTTATGGTTGAATGATCGAAATCAAATATGCCCCTTTTAGCTTGGTAGCCTAAGAATTAAGGAACTGGCCCCTAATTGACGCGAATCGTAAAGGTAGATCTACGGGAACTAACAACCCCCATTCTGGAATTTGGAATGCTTTAGTACTTCGAGTTTATCATGTCCGATGGGTGTCCCGAAATGATGGGGATATTCTATATGCATCTTGTTAATGTCGGTTACTAGGTGTTCACCATATGAATGATTTTTATGCAGATTGCATGTTATTGAAAAATGGAAATGAAAATCTTGTGGTCTATTATTATGATTTGATAAATATATAGATTAAACCTATAACTCACCAACATTTTTGTTGACGTTTAAAGCATGTTTATTCTCAGGTGATTATTAAGAACTTCCGCTGTTGCATGCTAATTTATGGACAAGAGTCGGAGTCAGCATGCTTGTATAATATTGTTTAAAAACTGCATTCGAAGACTTAAATTGATGTGTAATATTATTGTAAACCATTATGTAATAATCGTGTGAAAACGCTATATTTTAGATTATCATTATTTGATAATCGTCGTAATATTTTTAAACCTTTATCGATAAAATAAAGGTTATGGTTTATTTTAAAATCGAATGCAGTCTTTGAAAAACGTCTCATATAGAGGTCAAAACCTCGCAACGAGATCAATTAATATAGAATGTTTATAATCGATATGAACGGGACATTTCATTATTTATTTACTCTCAAGATTGTACAACAGTATGGAGGTCACAATTGACAGCCCCACCATCTCAAAATCTTAATACATGTACATTGTCATTCTTTGTTGCTAACGAAGAAACTAATTGACATTCTACACTAGAAGACTATATGGATTATGCAATCAAGTATGTCAATCAATTTGTTTAATCTTGCATCTCTTCGTGATCCAATCGTAGTTCATGACTTGTATCTCACTAAGCGCCAACGGACTCGTCCAACACTTATTTTTAAAAACCTTTTGAATACTGTTTTTCCAAATAAGATAACTACTCGTCCATTCAACCGCTTGCCATATCTTCGCACCCAAATCCGACATCCCACAAGTTGTACGACCTTTGAATAACTCATTTATACTTAAGTTTGTCACTCCACCAAGTCGCCACCAATCGAAAATTTTAGTCCAAATCTCGAGGTTTAGAGGACATAGAACAAGTAGGGATGGCAATGGATCGGATATGGATCGGGTGATGCCATATTCACATCCATATCCATTTAATTTTTGCTCATCCATATCCATATCCATATCCATTTAATTTCAGTTCATCCGTCCATATCCATATCCGATGAATTAAGCGGGTTAATGGATATCCGTTGGATATCAAATGAAATATTAATTTAACAACGATTTTATCCATTTAATACAGATTATGACAAATGTAAATATTTAATTTTTATGTTTTTGATTTGTTACACATGTTTTGATTGTCGATTGTGAATTTAATTGAGGAAAATAAGTTATAATATAAGTAAATATACGTCGAAACTAATCTAAATATGTAACTTTGAATATTGTTAGTAACAATTTAATAATTGTGACTATCACAAACCTTATTTTCATTAATAGTTTAAGAATTTTGTAGGTTATATGTAAATGCATATCGATATGTAGATGTATATGCATATATTTTAGTATTTATATGTATATATAGATGTATTTCGGGTGATAATGGATATATCCATGAATGATAAATTGTCATCCATATCCGATCCACGAAATATTTAGATCATCCATATCCATATCCATATCCATATCCATATCCATATCCATATCCATATCCATATCCATATCCGTTAATCATCCATTTACATCATCCATATCCATTATAAATGGATCGGATCGGGTGGATGTCCATGGATGGAACATCCATTGCCATCCCTAAGAACAAGCGAGTGGTCGACCGATTCAACCCCGCCATCGCAAATTGGGCAATGGACGGAGTTTAGGTCGATGCCTCGTTTGTCCAATTCCTTCAATACCGGGATACTTCACGTTATTTTCGTGATTTGAAATATAATTTAAACCCCCCTTTTATTAAACTTTTAGGATAATTATTAGTTTTAGAATCTTAATTAAACTGCTCTCTGTGTAACGAACTGGTCAAATTACTTATTAGTTACTGCATGATCGGGTTTTAGTTGTCTGAATTTGTGTGATAATTGTTAAGTTTTTAGCTAGTTATTTTAGAGTATGATTTCACATATCAATTGCTTTAAAAAAGAAAAAGAAAATTTAGCTAAGGTTTGATGTCAATGGCTTTGTAAGTCGTTAGTCGTATAAGTTTTGTTGAGATTATTCTACTAGCGGACATGTTCATATCGCTTCAATAATTTAGCTCGATGGATATGTATATATAAATATCGTTTCCGTGTATATTGTATTAGACCTTAATTGTTTGATTTTTTAACAAATTACTAAATTAAAGCTTAGTCCAGGAATATGTCAGTTTAATTTTTTAAGGTCAAGTATGTCAAAAATGTGGTCGTTGTCAGGCCAAATTGGACTGAATTTTGTATTAGCTGGCATTAATTAGTACGGAGTAATTTAAATATCATGCATTTAAAATAATTCGTAGAATCTCAAAATATGCGTAGGGGTGTTCATTTGGTTGGTTTATGATTTACGTTATTTATTCGATTTTCAACAATATTTTTGATAAATAAAAACCGAATCAAATTTGACAAAATCAAATCAATCCAACCAAATGAGAAATCGGTTTACATGAATTGGTTTTGGTTAAACAAAATTATAACTTTTAGATAAAAAGTGTATAATTTTTGTTTTTTAAAAAACCAAACATATTTTATTGATTAAACAATAAGTATATAATATTTTTTGCCAATCATGTACTCCAGTATGAGAAGCAGCCCAAGAGTATACAACCCATATTTACAATATAATCTCTATTAATGATTTGAGTAGCACAAAAATAAAAATAAACCACCAACAACTAAGTTTTCAAGTATAAAAATTCATTATAGAGAGTAACTAATAAACAAATTCAATTGTTAGAATGAAATCAAACCAATAAAAACATTAAACTCAAAAAAAAAAAAAAACAAATAAAAGATAACACATACTAAAAATTCAAAATTAAATAAATTAAATATTTAATATATATACCATAAATAAAAGTATATTTCTGTTTTTCGGTTTGAAACCAAATGTTAATTTTAAAAACCAAATTCAAACCGAAAACTGTAAATATTTCTAGGTGAAACCAATAAACCATCAAAAAAAAATAAGTCATAAAGATGGTAGATCAAATTTCCATGAGTTTAGGTTTCAAGCGACAGTCAAATCATCAATAAATCGACGTTTGATATTTATTCGATTAATAAAGTCAATGTACAGTATAATATAAAAAAATGGGTGAGAGAGAAAATAGAGAGAGAGTGAATGTGAGGGCAGGCGCGGAACGGGTGCAGGACGGCTACAACGGCAAGAACTACAAACACCGATCTAAGTGGTCAAGCATAAACGACTTGACATCGTACATGTTCTTTAACTTTCCGAGTGACTACAAGGTTGTTGATCTGTGGAAAACATTCAAACCCTATGGTTCGGTTCGAGATGTATACGTCGCTACCAGGAGATTGAAGAATGGAGAAAAATTTGCTTTCGTAAGGTTTGCAGAGATCCGAGATGCTGATAGGCTGCTGAAAACGCTGGAGGGTATCAAATTTGGCGACAGGGCTATAAGAGTATTCAAGGCTACTGTTAGAAAACCTATCTCTAATGGACATGGTGATAACGCCAATGTCCCTAAAGGCGGTGGTAATGGAAGAAACAAATTTTTCGACAACAAATTCTGTGATGAAAGAGGATTTAGCGAGGTGGTGGGCAACAAGGGTGAGGATTTAAGGTCAAAACTCAACAACAAAAGCGAAGATTTAAGGTCGAAACTAAACAACAAAAACACTAATAAGTGTGAAGAGAAGACTTGCAACAAGACTATCATTATTGAGGAAGATAAATGTAACAGTGATTTATTAAAGAAAGCAATAGTCTGCGAGGCTTTAAATATGGAGATTCTTAAAAATCTTGAATCCATATGTGTGGAGGAGGGATTTGTAGATGTCCATATCAACTTGCTGGGCGGATTAAATGCTTTAATCATATTCAACAATGGTGAGGTGGCTACGGATGTGGTGAGTAGGGTTAATCACCCTCTTAGACAATGGATCCACAAGGTCATGAGGTGGGATGATTAATGTTGGCCGGATGGAAGAATGGTGTGGCTGAAGATTTCGGGTGTACCACCACAATGCTGGACAAAAGAAACATTCACATCCATTGCAGAATGGTGGGGCACGGTTTACGATTTAGAAAATTGCTCATTGTTGGAATCGTTGAATTTGGAATATGGAAGGGTGTTCGTGAAATTGTCCAAACCTGAAGTGGTTAAAGATTCCTTGAATTTGCAACACAAGAATAACACCTATTTCATTAGTGTTTCTGAAGAGGATAAGTTTTTTCCATCTCTCGATGGTGACCGTGATTATGATACGTCCTTATCGTCGGGTTACAGCACAGATTTGGTGGAGTCAGATGAGATGTCTAGTGATGATGATGACAATATTTACGACACGTACTGTGAGTCTGATGATGAAAGTATTGAGGAGTCGGTTAAGATTCCGGGTTTTAAACCAAATAGAGTAGATACCGGAGTTGATGCCGGACATGCTCCGGTCAATGCAGCGGTGGAAGAAGAAGGCCAAGAGTCTAGATGTGCTGAGGTGGACAAATTGGTCGAGGAAAACGAAGAGTTGGTTGGTGAGTCAAAAAGTAATGTTGATACAAACCCTAATTCCAAGAATTCGCATGCCAGCAGGTGTGAAGAAAATTCGGTGGGTGAAAATTCCAATAATTTGGGCAGTAAATGCACGGGTTACGAGTTTGTGGCAGGTGTGGACCTGGGTGATGGACATGAGTCCAATGTAAATGGGCCTGCGGATAATGGTGAGAAGACAGGAGGCCCAACTGACCCTATTGTCAATCCAGATAGTTATACTAGAGCCCAATCTTCCTTAAAAAATAAAAAGAAAGGCCCAACTTCGGCTAGGGGTTTAAACGAATGTGATGGAATCAGAAAAGAAAAAATTAGGGCTACGGGTGAGTCGAAGCAATCTGATGTCTCGGTCTGTAATGAATGCTACTGGAATGTAATGGGCAATTGGAAGGCATCATCGCGAATCATGAAATTAAAAAGCATGGCACGAAATGGTAGCAATTGTGGTGATAGATCCAAGTGTAAATCGTGTCGAAAGAAGACAACCACTGTTAGAACTCGAGCCAAAAAATCTGGAATGTCCCAAAGTACTAAGGTTTCATTGGGTGGGTCTATCAACAATGTGGAATTAAGGGACTATGGGGAACAGATTGGACTGAAATGGCCGAATCATCAGTAAGCCATTTCCTCTCATCTCGTTCATTTTTTTCGTTTTTTTTAATTTGTTATGAAGATACTTTCTTTGAATGTGCGTGGCTTTGGGGTAAGGGGTAAATTCAGTTGGGTGAAGGGCTTATGTCGTAGTGAGAGGCCTGGTATTGCGGTTTTCCAGGAGACTAAGTGTAGAAATTTAGATGATTGGTGGGTTCAACAATTATGGGGACAAACTGATTTTGGGTTTATTCAGAAGGAGGTTGTCGGAAACTCGGGGGGTATGCTGATTATCTGGGATAATACTCGGTTCAAGGTTAACTGTGCGGGTGGGGGTGACTTTTACTTGGCTATTAGAGGGAATTGGGTTGGGACTGGGTATGAATCGACTATTGTTAATATATATGGGCCGCATAATGATGAAGGGAAAAGGAAATTGTGGAACTCATTAGATAATCTCTTGATTGGTGACGATTTGGGATGGGTTTTGTGCGGGGACTTCAATGAGGTGCGTGAACACTCGGATAGACTTAATTGTGTTTTTCATGATGCTAGAGCGAGGAGATTCAATGAGTTTATATTTCGTAACAACCTAATTGAGATACCAATGAATGGGCGGAATTTCACAAGAATAAGTGATGATGGGACCAAGTTTAGTAAATTGGATCGTTTCCTAGTGTCGAACAACTTCATTAAATTGTGGAAGGACTTATCAATAAATGTGCTTGATAGGCGAGAATCGGATCATTGCCCGTTGATTCTTAAAGATGGTGTCATTGACTTCGATCCTAAGCCCTTCAAGATATTTGACGTTTGGTTCAACAATGAAGGTGTGGATAAAGTTATTCAAAATGGGTGGAATAAGGAGGTGCGTGGCTATAAAAAAGATTTTAACTTTAGAGATAAGCTTAAAAATGTGAAGATTGATTTGAAATGTTGGAGTAGGGACGAATTTGGTAATCTTGATGAGGAGATTAGAGTGTTGAAGGAAAGTGCTTTGGATGGGGAAGTAAAAGCCGAAAGTGGTACTTTATCCGAAGGTGAAAGATTGCATTGGCTTGAGACAAGGAAAAAGTGGATGGAAAAGGAAAGAATTAAGTCGGGTATGCTAAAACAAAAGGCGAGAATCCGTTGGGTGTTAGAAGGAGATGAGAACTCCAAGTACTTTCACGCTTCTATTCGAAGGAAATATAATAAGAACAACTTTAGGGGCGTGAATATTAACGGTAATTGGTGTGAAGACCCGGATATAATAAAGGCATTTGTATTTGAGCACTTCAAAAAGCGATTCGGTTCCTGTGATAAAGGCAGGCCTACTTTTAATTTTCGCAATCGGGCCTCGGAGAGGGCAAGGCCTGAATTGTAGTTGATTGGGCCTGTGGTGGCTGATTCACGTCAGGTACCTTCACATCTCACGCAGGCTGCTTCGGTTGGGCTCAATTCAGAGGTCAGCGGGCCTGAGTTTGGTAGATTATCCATTGAAAATGCAAAATTGCTTGAACTCAATTTTAGTGAAAGTGAGGTATGGAATGCGATAAATGATTGTGGTAGTTCAAAGGCCCCGGGTCCAGACGGTTTCAACATGCGTTTTTTCAAGAAATTTTGGCACATTTATAAGGATGATCTAATGTCTGCAATTGAAGAATTTTGGGTGTCGGGTAAAATAAATAATGGTTGTAATGCCTCTTTTATCACTCTTGTTCCTAAAAAATCGGATCCTTCGACCCTTAACGACTACCGCCCAATTAGCCTTATCGGAAGTTACTACAAAATTATTGCGAAGATACTTTCAAATAGGTTAAGGCGGGTGGTTCCAAACCTAGTCGGATTTGAGCAAAGTGCATTCATAAAAGGACGGAATATTCTTGATGGGGCCCTAATTGCGAATGAAACTCTCGATTTTTTAAAGTACAAGCGTTCAAAAAGTCTTATTTTCAAAGTAGACTTTGAGAAAGCCTTTGATTGCTTAAATTGGGATTTCTTGATGGAAGTAATGGAAATTATGGGGTTTGGTGTCAAGTGGCGGGGGTGGATTTTGTCATGTCTTCATTCGGCCTCTATTTCGGTCCTTGTTAACGGATCTCCCACTAGTGAATTCAAACTAGAGCGTGGTGTTAGACAAGGTGATCCTCTATCACCTTTCCTTTTTATCATTGCGGCGGAGGGACTAAATGTGATGGCAAAGCAAGCGGTAAGAAACAAAAAATTCATTGGTGTCGAAGTTGGAAATGATAAAGTTCCGATCTCGCATCTCTAATATGCTGACGACACTATTTTCTTCGGTGAATGGAGTGAGAGTAATATACGTGACCTCTTTAAGCTTCTCAAATGCTTTGAGCTCACATCGGGTTTGAAGGTGAACTATCTTAAGAGTAATTTATTTGGTGTTGGTGTTGAAAAAGCGGAAGTTGTGAATATGGCTAACATGTTTGGGTGCAACATTGGCACTCTTCCGTTTATCTATCTTGGGCTTCCGGTGGGGGGTAGAATGAATAAATTGGAAAGTTGGTACCCGGTTATTGAGAAATTTTCGAAACGACTCTCGGATTGGAAGGCTCGTGCGGTGTCTTTTGGTGGACGCTTGACCCTTGTGAAATCGGTGTTGAATAGTCTTCCGTTGTACTACTTCTCGCTCTTCCGTGCTCCGCCGTGTGTGCTAAAAAAGCTTGAGAGCGTAAGACGTTTTTTCTTTTGGAGCGGGACGGGTAATAAAAACAAAATTTCTTGGGTAAAATGGGAAGATACCCTTCTACCTTTTGAAAAGGGGGGGATTAAATTTGGGTTGTTTAAAGAGCAAGAATTTAGCCTTGATCGGCAAGTGGTGGTGGAGGTTTAAATCTGAGACCGCCTCTTTGTGGGTCAAGGTTATTTCGAGCATCTATGGGTCCTCGGGGGGGCTTTTGGCTACTAATAATTTTCATTGTGATATTTCTTATAAGTCGGTGTGGAGCAACATTATTAAGGCAGGAAGGTGCATCGATGATCTTGGGATTAATTTTCGGAACTCCTTTGTGCGAAAGATTGGTGATGGAAATACAACGTCGTTTTGGAATGACCTATGGCTCGGGAATGAGACTCTTAAAAACAGATTTTCCAGGCTCGCGCGTCTTGACTCTAATCCGGAGGCAACTGTTGGTTCGAGACTATGCTATAACGGGTCAGAATGGGTAGGGAATTGGGAATGGACTCGAAACCCAGGGGGTCGGGCTGCTGGGGAGCTACGGGTTTTATGTGACCTGCTGTCACACAGCAACACGTCGTTGGATCCTCAAAGTCGAGATTCGTGGGAGTGGTTGTCGGGTAACAATGGTGTATTCAAAACAAAGACACTTTCGGACCTAATCGACTCTAAGGTTCTACATTCGAACTCGTCTACTTTATGTACTTCTCGTAATAACTTTGTACCTAAAAAAGTAGAGGTGTTTGTTTGGAGAGCTAAAAGAGGTAGATTACCGGTACTTTTGGAATTAGATAAAAGGGGTGTTGACTTGCATTCGGTTCGTTGTCAATCATGTGACAATGATCTCGAATGTATTAGGTACGCCCTTTTGTCTTGTGATAAGGTGTGGGAAGTCTGGAAAAGGCTCTTTGATTGGTGGGGTGTCAATCTTCCTCCGAATGTGAACCTTATTGAGCTTATTGAGGGGAGGCTGGGACAATTTGGTTCGGACTTGGGGGAAAAGTTGTGGCAAGGGATGCTTTGGGTAAGTGTGTATGTTATATGGAAAAACCGAAATGAGAAGATTTTCAAGAATAAAAGTTGGAACGTCCCGGTTGCGGTAAGTGACATTCAAAGCAAAAGCTTCGAGTGGATATCAAAAAGGTGCAAGACGAAATCGATTGACTGGCATACTTGGATTTACAATCCTCGGTCCATCGCTTGAGTTTTCTTTATTTTGTTGTGTGCTTGAAATTTATAGTGTGATTAGTTGTAAATAAGTTACTGAGTTGCCTCCTTGGCATCTTATATATGTGTTGTATTGTGAACCGGGCAGTTTAAATTGTTGGACTGCTATTGAGATATTTAATAAAAATAATTATTGCCTTTCAAAAAAAAAATGTACAGTATAATATAATACGGAGTAATTAATTCTAAAGCATGGAGTACATGTTGTGCAATAAAGTAAACAGCCTTTACGTTGTAATCCCATGGTTGAAAAAAAATATGTTGAAAAGACATTTACTGCAATAACATCTACTTTGTAAAATGATATATACGTATTTTCTATACGTATAATTTATTTTATGAGGAATATTTAAATGAAATCAACTTTTAAGTTTAGATCCAAAGGACTAATCAGAGTGCGACATGTGGTGCGATAATCACATGTGATTAAAAAAAGTAAATTTTTTTTTCAAATTTTTTTTTCTTTTTTCGAATTTTTTTTTTCATTTTTTTTTTCAATCACATGTGATTGGAATTTGACATGCACTAAATCACATGTGATTCTGCATGCCAATCACATGTGATTTTGCATGTCAAATCCAATCACATGTGATTAATTTTTTTATTTTTTTTTAGTAAAATGACGAATTTCAGTAAGTTTGTGCTAAAACCTTTATACACTAAGTTTTTGATCAAAACTTGATCAAATCACCGAATTAAAGTCTAAAATTTTTAAGATATGATCACGAAACGCTAATAAACTTGATCAAATCACCGAATTAAAGTTTGTTTCCAGTTGATATTTTTTTTGAAAAAAAAAATTTGAATTTTTTTTTCCAATCACATGTGATTGGATTTGACATGCAGAATCACATGTGATTGTGTTTTACAATCACATGTGATTAGATTTTATAATCACATGTGAATGAATTTGAAATGCTAAATTTAAAAAAAAAAAAAAGAATATAATTTCTTTAAAAAAAGTTTTTTTTTTAAAAAAAATTAAAAAAAAACTTTTTTTGATTTTTTTTTCAATCACATGTGATTGTCGCGCCACATGTCGCGCTCTTATTGGTCCGTTGGATTTCAAGCAAATTGTTGAATTCAAGGGATTACAACTCATTATTTTATAGATAATATTACGGGTTACAATAAAAATATGTTTTCGATCTAAGATTAATTTTTAGTGTTCTAACTAAAGCTTTTTTAACATTATTCATTTGCTTTATTCAAAACGTGTATTTCTGAATCATATGGTAACTATAGTCACATGTATATTTTTTTTAGTCAAAATTTTCAACCAAGAAAAAAGACTCCTCCATGAATGAACGTAGCTTTAATTTTTTACTTTATCATTAAAAAACGTAAAGCATAAAAATGTTAAAATGATAGCACAATGATGAAGTGATAAACCTTAAGGGTTAGAAATGTAACAACAAAAGTCAATTTTCCAAAAGTGTTTACGAAAACATACACCAAGGACTATTTATGTATTTTTCAACATCTATATAAAATTCAACCTTCACTTCTAATCTATACAATTCATAAATTCATTAAAATATTCAAACCATTCTCTATTTGCACCTACATCTCAATCTCAATTCCAATCTATAACTCATCATTTTTACAATAACTGTAAAATAAATTCATCTGTTTCTACTAAACATGGCCATAAAACTATACGCACACGCCGGTTCAGACGCAACTCAACGCGTTCTAGCTTGCCTATATGAAAAAGAAGTCGATTTCGAGTTAGTTACAATTGACACATCCTCTGGACAACACAAAACACCTCAATTTCTTGCACGCAGCGTACGTTATTGTTACACTACAAAAATCGTAATAGTTATTCGCGTCGCGCGTTAGACTAACGTGTATATGTATTTAATTATATGCAGCCATTTGGTGAAGTTCCAGCACTCGAAGATGGAGCTGTTACACTATTCGGTAATTAAACATTTCTGTAAATAGTTACTCACCTTACTAAATTTTAAATTTGTCCCAAAATTAGTGGGCAATCATTTTGAGACAAAAAAGTATCTGATAAGATACTTGTGCTAATTATGTATAATTTTCATATATATGACAGAATCAAGAGCGATCACGCAGTACATAGCGAATAAATACGCTGGTACTGGGACCGATCTGATATTGACCGATCAAAACAAGTTAGCAATACAAACAGTGTGGATGGATGTCGAAAACCAAAGATTCGATCTACCATTCTCAAAGCTACTAGAAATGAAAACACAAGGGAACAATATTAGTGGTGGTCAAGAGTTCGAAAAGAAGATGATGAATGTGCTTGATGTGTATGAATCGCGATTAACCGAGAGTAAGTATTTGGGTGGAGATAGTTTTACGCTAGCCGATCTTCATCATCAACCGGGAATGCATTTTTTGAGGTCAACGAAAGTCAAAGGATGGTTTCAGGGACGGCCTCACGTGCGCGCTTGGGCAGCTGATATACTTTCGAGGCCTGCTTGGGTTAGAGTTGCGGCATCTTCTCCGTGGTGAATATGTTAGATTTGTTTGAGATCAATCTATTGTTGTATTTTTTTTTTTTTTTTTTATTTATTTATTTATTTATTTTTTTTTATTTTGTGTTTGTAATGAGTTGTATTAAACGATGATCTGGTTTATTCAGTCAAATGTGGCTTGCGTAAGATGATGCGAATCAACAATCAACAATAGTTTATTATTTCACGAGTGCTAATTAAATCGTCATTGTTTCTAGAAACTAGAAAAAAATAATGTTGGCGCTCTATCTGGTTTGTTTCAAACTACTAGTTCACTTCATGAACTTTTTTTTTCTTACTAGGTCAGTCCACGTGATTTCAATCTTACATGGACAATCCATACGACTACTAACAATCGTTAAAAAAAATCGTTAAATCCCGCACATGATACAATTCTGGGGAGGTGGACTTTTGACTGAATGTGATGGTCAAAAATGGGTTCTATTGTGCTACACATGATATATACGCGTTGCCATTTTAAATACATATTAGGCGAAAATATGTGATGTATAGCGTCATAGTAACTGATATATTCAGCTAAAACATGGTTTGGGTGACAGTTAAAAATTGAAAGTTCAAGACTTCTGTAAGAAAAAGTTGGTAAAGTTAATTCATCTAACATTTCCCTTTATGTTGATTACCAAATTAAAACGCACATCTACAGATTTACAGAAGGTCGATCAGGCGAGACTTCTTATAAATAAATGGTATACATTTAAGCTAGAAAAAGACGTAATAATATTGAATGGATCCAAAGATTGACAAGTATATTCGATACAAATATTGCATATTTAAACCTAGCTAAAACAAATACTCTCTGAATGGTATACATATAAGTATCGTTTGATGTACAATTAAATCATTATTATCATTTACGAGTAATAATTTAACCTTGCCTTATTTAAGAGTGTCATCAAGACATCCATATTATTTTCATCAAAAAACAGACTACTTAAGGTGTAACCTATTTATTAAGATATCACTTGATCTAGAAGCACGTACATTAAATTACGGTAAGAAATGGTCTAAGTTATGAGTTTGGTTATTAGTAGGTGATCATCTAGTTTTCGTTATAGGACTGTCCTAATGATTGGTAAATATAATTATTAATTATAAATATAATTATAAAATAATAAATGATTACTGCTCATTTTCATGGTTCTCTCAGAAGTTTCGGACAATTATGCGTTTGAGCATCATTCGAGAGGTTTTTACCACACGCGATCCGGTATGAATTCGCCATGGGTGTTTCCTCCGGGGGGCGATAGAACTGTGTTCCTTTGTCCAAAAAAATATATCGAGTGAGTGAATTCTAACATCGCGTTCGAACCTACATATGTGACTGTGACTTTAATCGCAGTTAAAAAAATGTGACATGTATGATATGGTATGTTATCTCATTTGGAAGTTTTGATTAGAATGGTACGTAAACTACTCATGCTAAAACAGTTTACTTTTTTCCTTTCTATCAAAGGGTGCGTTAGATTTTGAATCACGCGAATCAGTGCTTAGGCTATGAATCCATATGTTGGTGCATAAAAGGCCCAAGTTCGGATCAACCACTATAAGGCCTAAATGAGTATATAAGGGTGACTTAGTATTCATTTGAAAGTTAATGATCATATAACCCTAAACCGTTCCAGACGATTTCTCTCAACCTAGATCAATCCCAAAAACCCACCCAAGTCGAATAACGACTCTAGGCATCGATCTAATTTGATTTACACAATCCAGTTCGACTAAATCGATCCCTGAAAGTCAACGATTCGCTTGAACATCGATCCGATGATCCGAATAGCTCCAACAACGTGGTATTAGACCGTACGGTTGTAGGATTGAATCGTTTACAGCGAATTTTGTTTTTGAGTTGTTAAAAAAAATTGAATATTTGAGTGTTTTCATGTTTTGTGTACTAAAATTGAAAAATTCGATTTTTGGGTGTAAATGTTGAAATTGCTCAGTGTTAAATGAAAGGACCCGTTCATATACATTATAAACGATTCACAATAGTTGATTACATCGCGAGGTATTTGACCTACATCGCGAGGTATTTGACCTCTATATGATACGTTTTACAAACATTGCATTCGTTTTTAAAAGACAAACTTTCTTTACATCAAAAATTGACGGCATGCATACCATTTCATATTACATCCAACTATAATTGACTTAATATAAATCTTGATGAACTCAACGACTCGAATGCAACGTCTTTCAAAGTAGGTCATGAATGACTCCAAGTAATATCCTTAAAATGAGCTAATGCACAGCGGAAGATTTCTTTAATACCTGAGAATAAACATGCTTTAAAGTGTCAACCAAAAGGTTGGTGAGTTCATTAGTTTATCATAATCAATCATTTCCGTAATAGTAATATACCACAAGATTTCATATACATAAACGTTTTAATAAAAATATTCTAAGTGGTTGAGCACTTGGTAACCATACTTAACATTTAATCAACGTCGCATATTCCCTTTATTATGAAATCTCACTACACTGTACCAAGTGTAGTCACTGAAAACGAAGTACTGTGTAACCGTTGAATACTGGTCGTCCAGTCCGGTTGGGGTTGTCAGGCCCGATAGATCTATCAACAGGATTCGCGTTTACAATACCGCATGTAAATGGTAGTTACCAAGCTATTAGGAAAAAATATGCAAAGTGGTACAACTCAACGTAGAATATGTTTTTAGTACTTGTGTCCATTTCGTAAAACAGTTATAAAATAGTGCATGTATTCTCAGCCCAAAAATATATATAAAAAGGGAGTAATGAAACTCACTTTTGCCTTGAAGGTATTTAACACAACTTGGCCTTCGATAGATATCACGAACCTAACCATTTATATAATATATCAACATATTTTCTTTTCAAGTAATCGTTACATATATATATATATATATATATATATATATATATATATATATATATATATATATATATATATATATATATATATGTACTTATAATACTTTTAATGTTTTCTTAGTCCGTAGTTAGCAGTCCGATGTTAGTGGTCCACAATTAGTTGCTCAATAAAATAAATAAAGACCCCATCGTATTCGTATTGATCAGAATTAATCTCGACCCATGGTACCATGTTGTCAAATGACGTGTTGCGTACATAAAGTACCATGTTGTCAGATGACGTGTTGCGTACAATCATGAGGTCTTATGATTAATCTTCTCGTGTTGTTTACGGGTGGTCCTGAAATATATAAAATCAAATCATAAGTAAATATATATTAAATATTATGTTAATTAGCCAAGATATGATTAATCTGATTTTGTCATAATATGATATATTACAGGTTTTGAAGTGTTTTAAAAATCAAATTAGAAGGATCTATTTAGTTTGCGAACAGGTTTGAAATCATTCAAACTATGTTCTTGTTGTTAAAAATTTTATAACACAAAATAAGATAACTATATAAATATGAATCGAATAAGATTATGAATAAGGTTACTACCTCAAGTTACTTGGATAAAGCTACTGGAAAAGATAGAAAATAATCTTGATCAAACTTTCTTATGATGATTATAGGTTGTTCATGAAGCTAGTTCTTCATGAGTATTTGCTGAGATTGTGAAGAACACTTAGAGTTCCTAAGAGTGTATTTTTGGTTAGAGAAAGATGGTTGTAAGAATGAAATGAAAAACCAAGGTGATGGTGATACTTATAGGACAGTCTGGTTGTTGAGGGAACAAGGACAAATTATTGTGTTGAATTTTTGAGTAATAATGTATGCTAGCTTACAAATAAGATTCTCTCTTATCTAGGGCAGATCTAAGGCTGATAAGGATATTGATTTGATGTGTATTTACCAATAGTAAATACGTATAGATGATGGGTATGATACGGTAAAACAAACTCAAAATCAGGGGCTCTGCCCCTTAGACCCCGCCAGGGGTTGCCACCCCTTGGACCCCGCTTATCGGGGGCGCTGCCCCCGAACCCCCGTCATAATCAAGATAAGTTCAAACAAGTGTGCACTCCACACTTCCCCAAACTTGTTCGATATTTATCAAGATTATTTTGGTTACAAATTAATCCCATTACACTTAAATCATATTGGTGACATAAATCACAACACATTATAGATTGTAAGTATATATGTCAAAGAACGTTACATATAGTTATCGTTTTGAAAACTTAAGTTAGTGGTCTCAAAGTATACTTATAACTCATTGTTGTTAGTTCACAATGAAATGTTAAACCATCCTAAAATCATGTTAAATATGTATAGATATGTACATATACATAATCGTATAATTATCATGTGTTATATAGTTCGTGATATCATAGGTTAAATTGGACGGTCAAACGTTGTGTAAAACTCTTTTCAAAAATATAAGTCTCAACAGTTTCGATTGCTTATCATGTTGGTAAGGTTTAATTTATGTAAATATTAATCTCATAGGTATAAAATGATCGGAAAAATCCGGGTCGTTACAGTACCTACCCGTTAAATAAATTTCATCCCGAAATTTGATCGAGATCGTCATGGCTAACCATAAAAATGTTTTCATGACGAATATGAGTTGATAAATAGAGTTTTATAATCATTGAGTAATATAGATAAAATAATTTGATTACGCGAAGAGTATAAGTGAAGCTATCACAAAAGAGTGAAATGAATAAATGCAGATTCGTTTTAACCAGTGACGTAGTCACGGTTGATTTTCAGATTTAGAGGAAATCTTCGTCATAAGATTTGGGTTCTTCGATAATTAAGAAAATTAGAATCCTCTTTGGTTAAATGCGATGATCTGTCCTGATTGTTCTGTCTGGTACTTCACTATAAATCCACCATCTTCGTTTCCTTACAACTCACACCTTCTATTCTTTCTCCCTCAACTCATATTTTAAAGTATTTGTCAATATGCTCCATCCAGTGCTGATTCTTGATATACTCCTCACTTTCATATCTGTCGTTCTTCTTTTTCATCTGCCGCCGGAAGAATCTATTTACTTCTACTATACTCTTGGTTTTATAGTGTTTTTAGTTCTCCCGTGTCTTTATATTGCTATATGCATCGATATATATGGTTTATAATTTTCGGGTTGTCATTGGGCTTTATATCTTCCCTTATATTTCCAAGTCCCTGCTTCTGTCTTCTATAATCATTGTCATCTACAGTTAATGCTCCATTCTATTTGCTGCGATTTATACTCCCATTTCTATTTCAGAGCTTCATTCTTTCATTTCCTCTTCTTGCGATTAAGCACCGTATATAATGGTCCAGATTTCGTAGATATGAATTTCGAAATGAACATAGTTAATGTTCTAAGAGTAAAATTGAAATGGCACGATCTTGATTTATCAAATTACCAAAATTCAAGAGAAAAGATAGAATTATCTGAAAGAATATGTTCTCGATATGTTTGGAGATTAGGTAGAATGTAAGAGTCGTGTAACATGGCACATGATGACGTTATAATCTGTGAATCATCACGTTCCATTAGAAAAACAATAATGACTTACTGTAATATAATCACGTTGATCAAGTGTCATTATATTATACTAACTCATGCTTCAGTTCCCAACACTACTTCAAAAATATTCATAATTTAAATTCGAATTTTTCAGAATTTAGAAACTAATACAGTTTCCTTTATAATGTATCACTGATATCGCGAAGAGATAAAAGATTTCAGTTAAGAATAGTTATGAAAATATCTTCAAAAATATGGAGGATATTTATAATGAAAGATATGATGATATCTTAGAATATTTAAGATAAGAGGATGATGAAGAATATTATCCACAAGGGTTTAGAGTCAGGAGCAAGGTATTTGATAATGACGATACTGAATCATTTGGATTCTTTGAAGGCAGGTTTAGTCTTTGTGATTTGTCCACAGCCTCCTTCATACTTTGCTCAATCCGTTTTCCAGTTCCAAACCTTCTCTTTTTCTGAGTTTTGCCAACACAATATTTTTTATCATCAAACTTTTTACTGTTAAGATCGTTGACAGTTTCTGCTGCTTCATCAGCATTTTTTAAAATTTCGAGAACTAGTTCGCAGTTTAGGCGTTTTTCAGAAACTTCACATTCGAAGTATGTAAGTCTTGGAGGTAGACGTTATATGTATATATAACTGTTGATGTAGACATGATGCAAGATTTCAAAATACTGATTACTGATTCTCAATAATTGGTATGGCAATTCTTGTTACAAAGTGCGGATGAGTATATGATAGGGTTCTAATGAATATATCGATTTTTCTGAAAATCAAAGATCAGTGAAATTGTTGGTAAGTTTATTGCTAATGTGGTGGGACATAAACGGTTCTCAGGTAACGATGGCGAAAGGGCATCGTATATATCGAGATTATAATAAGACCGTTTTAATTGAAAAGTCGAAGTTGACTTGTGGAGCTGTGACACAACTATCTACTTTGGTAAGGAATTGAAAGGTCATTTTTGCTAATAAATGCCAAAGAGTCTGACACGGATACGTGTTAAACTATGACTTTAGTTTCGAGAGTTTTTTTTTAGGAGTATACTGTGGGTAATATGTGGTTGGATCATCATCTCGATTGTTCATTATTTGAAGCGTCTTCAGGAATTTCGAAGGGTTTAGACATAGATTGTAATCGTTAATATACCTATGATGTTCTAACACAGTTTTGAAGTCAAAGTATAGCTTTGCAAGATGTAAGGATTTAAGAGTGATGATTTTTGGCTATATCTCGAATTAAATTTTGCGATTTCAAAATCAGAATATGTAATTGAATTTGAATGAGTATGGTTATTTTGATTTCTATAAAAGAATGTATATTGTTATGACAATAGTGAGTATAGTTGATGATTGCTGAATCAGATTCGAAGAATGTAACATATTAATTGTGAATTTTATATATCTCTTGAGTATTACCTACCCATTAAAAAAAAATTTCACAATTAATATTTTGTACAAAAGAAATTTATTACAGTCTTTATGAAAATATACATGTGTATATTTTCTTCAGATGTAATACAGATTTGATGAATTAATACTAAATTAAGTTCATTTGATCTTAGGCTGGAGTTAGAAATGAATAATCTCTAACATTAGAGATTACATAATCTTCACAGAGTATTTCACTACTGTGATCAATACTTCATTATACGCGTTGTTGATTAGTAATGATGTCCACGGTGATTCTTGAACTGACGGAGCTTGTGATGTTATAGGTGCTGCTAATTCTGACAATGCTGACGGCAGTGACTATGCTGGTGATGCTAATGGTACTGCTGATGCTGTTGGTAAAACAAGTAAATCACGCACCATTCTTGTCAGGGTTTCTACTCTTCCTCCTATCATTTTGGTTCACTCATCTGATTTATGGTTAGGGCTAGAGTAGATAATTTCTAAGACTTTAGAGACTACATAATCGTCGCATAATGTTTCTTCAATGAAATTATGAATCAATACTTCATCGTTTGTTGTTGTTGGTATTCTTTGGTATCTACAGAGCGTATGACATTGGTGCTCGTGGGACAGATTGTAAAGTTGAGTTTTATGACGCAGTTGTGGTTGGGGGTGGTAATGGTACTATTGGCGTTAATGATGGTGGTACTGGTTATGCTGCGGGTGCTGCTGCTGGTGTTTGTAACCTTTGCAACATATTCTCCAAAGCCACTACCCGAGCGCGAAGCTCGTTGACTTCTTCTATTACACCAGGGTGATTGTCGGTTCGGACGAGCGGATAAATAAGATCTAGAATTTGGTGTAGTATATAATCGTGACGAGATACTCTGGAAATGAGAGAGAAAATGGTGTTTCGGACAGGTTCGCGGGTAAGTGCTTCAGGTTCTTCGCCAAGAGGGCAATGTGGTGGATGAAAAGGATCGCCTTCTTCTTGTCTCCAATTATTAAGGAGGCTATGAACCCATCCCCAATTCATCCAGAATAGATGATGGCTGATTGGTTGATCCATTCCAGTCACACTGCTTTCGGAGCTTGAGTGAGATTCCATTTCAGAATCCGAGGGACTTGAACTAATGATGAATTCCATTTCGTACGATTTAATAAAAGATTTTTCGATATGAAATGATTTTTCCGGCTATCAGGTGGTATTCTAATTACATAGAATATCTATATATATAGAACAAAATATTTCGTAGATTACGGAGGAATTTACGGAATATGCCAGGCAAAGTTTACTGTAACAGATACGCTAAGATATGAATTAGCAGATACGCTAAGATATGAATTTTGTCTATACACTATTCATGCAATCAATGCAGTAAGATGTGTCTAGACTAAGAATGATAAGCAAATGATTCCCTAAGAATGATAAGCAGGTAATTTTCGACACGAAATGATAAGCAAAACTTTTGACATGCAGACACGGTCGAAGTCCAGACTCACTAATGCATCCTAATGACTATCAGTTAGACACACTAATGCAGACCTGGTTCGCTAAGACCACCGCTCTGATACCAACTGAAAGGACCCGTTCATATACATTATAAACGATTCACAATAGTTGATTACATCGCGAGGTATTTGACCTCTATATGATACGTTTTACAAACATTGCATTCGTTTTTAAAAGACAAACTTTCTTTACATCAAAAATTGACGGCATGCATACCATTTCATATTACATCCAACTATAATTGACTTAATATAAATCTTGATGAACTCAACGACTCGAATGCAACGTCTTTCAAAGTAGGTCATGAATGACTCCAAGTAATATCCTTAAAATGAGCTAATGCACAGCGAAAGATTTCTTTAATACCTGAGAATAAACATGCTTTAAAGTGTCAACCAAAAGGTTGGTGAGTTCATTAGTTTATCATAATCAATCATTTCCGTAATAGTAATATACCACAAGATTTCATATACATAAACGTTTTAATAAAAATATTCTAAGTGGTTGAGCACTTGGTAACCATACTTAACATTTAATCAACGTCGCATATTCCCTTTATTATGAAATCTCACTACACTGTACCAAGTGTAGTCACTGAAAACGAAGTACTGTGTAACCGTTGAATACTGGTCGTCCAGTCCGGTTGGGGTTGTCAGGCCCGATAGATCTATCAACAGGATTCGCGTTTACAATACCGCATGTAAATGGTAGTTACCAAGCTATTAGGAAAAAATATGCAAAGTGGTACAACTCAACGTAGAATATGTTTTTAGTACTTGTGTCCATTTCGTAAAACAGTTATAAAATAGTGCATGTATTCTCAGCCCAAAAATATATATAAAAAGGGAGTAATGAAACTCACTTTTGCCTTGAAGGTATTTAACACAACTTGGTCTTCGATAGATATCACGAACCTAACCATTTATATAATATATCAACATATTTTCTTTTCAAGTAATCGTTACATATATATATATATATATATATATATATATATATATATATATATATATATATATATATATATATATATACTTATAATACTTTTAATGTTTTCTTAGTCCGTAGTTAGCAGTCCGATGTTAGTGGTCCACAATTAGTTGCTCAATAAAATAAATAAAGACCCCATCGTATTCGTATTGATCAGAATTAATCTCGACCCATGGTACCATGTTGTCAAATGACGTGTTGCGTACATAAAGTACCGTGTTGTCAGATGACGTGTTGCGTACAATCATGAGGTCTTATGATTAATATTCTCGTGTTGTTTACGGGTGGTCCTGAAATATATAAAATCAAATCATAAGTAAATATATATTAAATATTATGTTAATTAGCCAAGATATGATTAATCTGATTTTGTCATAATATGATATATTACAGGTTTTGAAGTATTTTAAAAATCAAATTAGAAGGATCTATTTAGTTTGCGAACAGGTTTGAAATCATTCAAACTATGTTCTTGTTGTTAAAAATTTTATAACACAAAATAAGATAATGATAATGCTAAAAACGAACATATATTTCATAGCATTATTCCTCAAGAAAGACAAGCTTTTAGTTGCAATTGTTCTATTTACAAGTGATATTCGTTTAAATAATAAAAGGTGAAGACAAAAGACAGATTCGACGAATTGAAGACGCAAACGACCAAAAAGCTCAAAAGTACAAAAGACAATCAAAGAGGTTCCAATTATTGATAAGAAACGTCTCGAAATTACAAGAGTACAAGATTCAAAACGCAAAGTACAAAATATAAAATTGTACGCAAGGACGTTCGAAAATCCGGAACCGGGACCAGAGTCAACTCTCAACGCTCGACGCAACGGACTAAAAATTACAAGTTAACTATGTATATAAATATAATATAATATATAATTAATTATATTAATTATATATATATTATATATATATTATATATATATTATAAACCGTCGGCAAACAAAGAGCCAAACTCCTCTGAGCTGTAAAAGCAAACTCCGCGACTCGCGGAGTTTGAAGGCCAAAAAGGCCGCGAGTCGCGGAGCCCCCAGTTTTGAAACTCCCTATAAAGCAAACCGAATTCTGATCATTTTCATCATCTTTTTTCTCCTCATTCATACGATATATTTATATTTATAATTTATATTTTAATTTTAATTTTAATTATAATTCTAATAATAAGGGTATGTTAGCGAATATTGTAAGGGTGTAAGTCAAAATTCTGTCCGTGTAACGCTACGCTATTTTTAATCATTGTAAGTTATGTTCAACCTTTTTATATTAATGTCTCGTAGCTAAGTTATTATTATGCTTATTTAAAACGAAGTAATCATGATGTTGGGCTAATTACTAAAATTGGGTAACTGGGCTTTGTACCATAATTGGGGTTTGGACAAAAGAATGACACTTGTGGAAATTAGACTATGGGCTATTAATGGGCTTTATATTTGTTTAACTAAATGATAGTTTGTTAATGTTAATATAAAGGTTTACAATTGGGCGTCCCTATAAATTACCATATACACTCAATCGGACACGATGGGTGGGGTATTTATATGTACGAATAATCGTTCATCTAACCGGACACGGGAATGGATTAATAGCCACTAGAATAATTAAAACAGGGGTGCAATTATGTACAAGGACACTTGGTATAATTGATAACAAAATATTAAAACCTTGGGTTACACTCAGTCGACATCCTGGTGTAATTATTAAACAAAATATTAAAATCTTGTTACAGTTTAAGTCCCCAATTAGTTGGAATATTTAACTTCGGGTATAAGAATAATTTGACGAGGACACTCGCACTTTATATTTATGACTGATGGACTGTTATGGACAAAAACCAGACGGACATATTAAATAATCCAGGACAAAGGACAATTAACCCATGGGCATAAAACTAAAATCAACACGTCAAACATCATGATTACGGAAGTTTAAATAAGCATAATTCTTTTATTTCATATTTAATTTCTTTTATTTTATATTTAATTGCACTTCTAATTATCGCATTTTTATTGTTATTTTATTTAATTGCACTTTTAATTATCGTACTCTTTAATTATCGCAAGTTTACTTTATCGCACTTTTATTATTCGCAATTTCATTATCGTTATTTACTTTACGCTTTAATTTAAGTCTTGTATTTATTTTTAATATTTTACATTTGGTTTTAACTGCTACTAAAGTTTTAAAATCGACAAACCGGTCATTAAACGGTAAAAACCCCCCTTTATAATAATAATATTACTTATATATATATATATTTGTATTTTTATAAAAGTAAACTAATATAGCGTTAAGCTTTGTTTAAAGATTTCCCTGTGGAACGAACCGGACTTACTAAAAACTACACTACTGTACGATTAGGTACACTGCCTATAAGTGTTGTAGCAAGGTTTAAGTATATCCATTCTCTAAATAAATAAATATCTTGTGTAAAATTGTATCATATTTAATAGTATTTCCTTGTAAAAATTAATAGTATTTTGTATACACCCCCTACGACATAAAGTATTTTTGGCGCCGCTGCCGGGGAATTCTCTTAAAAGCCGGAAGCGCAACGCTAATATAAAAAAAAAAAAAAAAATTAGTTAACTTTTATTAAAATTCGTTTTTGTAAAAATACGTTTTAATTATTCGAAAATATAAAAAGAAAAACAAAAATTTATGTATTTTTAGGAGTTTGATAAATATAAGTTTTATTTTGTAAAAATATGAGTTTTATTTAATTTATCTTATAAATATATTTTATAAATATAAAAAACCGAAAAAAAATAAAAAAAAATATATATATATATAAATCTATTTTTTTTTATAAAGTATTTTATTTTTATCTTAGTTATTAAAGATAAGTTTTATTTAGATTACATAAATATTTTAATAAGATAATATAAACAGAAAATATAAAAACAGAAAACAGAAAAAAAAATAAAAAAAATAAAGAAAAACGCGTCGAATTTGAAACCTGTCAGTTGAAATTTGAAACCCCGCGAGTCGCGGGGTTTGATGTTTTGAGTACCGCAAGTCGCGGAGATTATCTGACAGGCGACAAAACCCTAAATTAGCATTAATTACGGGTGATTAATTATTATTATTATTATTAACCCTAGTTTTTATAATTAGTTTTAATTTTAGTTTTACTTTTTATTTATTTTATATTTTGTTTAATTAGTTTAATTAAATTGTAAAATTAGTAGTTTTATTAAATAAATAATATAAAAAATAATATTTTTATAAAAATTGTACTTTTTACAACTTTTTGTATATTTTTATATTTTGTCCCTTTTTAATTGTTTTAGCGTAATATTTGTATTTTTAGCTCATATTTAGTTTTAAACTTAGTTTTTGCTATAGTCATTTTTACTCCTAGATTTTTAGGCTTTGCCGTAAAATTCCTTAAGTGTTTTTTCTTTAGACTAAGATTTAGGTGCTTTAGAATTTTGCGACGCCTTTTTAAGTTTTAGTTTCTTTTTAAGTTATTTCCATTTGGGATATAGTTTTTCCCATAAGCTTTAATATTTTTAGACACCTTTTACTATGTATCAATTATCATTCCAATTAGTAATCTCAATTTGCGATTATAATTTTAAGTTAGTTGTAGTAATAAGGTTAGGTTAGTCAAGTATTTTTAAGTTTTTATAAGTTTCTTTTATTTTTCCGTCACCTTTTATTTTTCAACCATTTTTCTTTTTCGACCTTTTTCGACGAGCTCTTTTTCTTTCTTATTTCTCGCTATTCTAGTTTTAGGACATAGATTTTTATTCTACTTCTTATCTAAATTTCTTAAAATTACGAAAATTTATTTTGAGTGGTTAAATTGATAGACATCAAAATTTTCTGGTTCGTAGTAATAGTTGGATTTGTACGTGGACCGGGTTATTGGAGCCAAACAGTCCTCAATTATATTAAGACCAAACGAATCCTGCCCCTCTGTTGCATCTTTTGGCTATTCGAAACGTGGGCAAAATCAGAAAAGTCTATTGATTGGATAACTTATTATAATTTTTCTTTCCTTTTTAAAACTAATAGGATATTCAGTGAATGCACCGAGCAAGACGTTCACCACCTTTTGTACGTTCACCACCTGTAACTAGATCAAGACATTTAGCAAATATTACTGCCGTTGATTTTTCTTTAGAATCATCATCCAGTCGACCAAGTACTTCAGTTCAAATTTCCGATAATCCATTTTTTGAACCCGACCTCACAATTGAGAATCCGGAGAATATTCAGGAACGGTTCGTAGATCCTGAACCATTAAACTTTCCCCCGGAACCACCAATCATTCAAACAGAGATTGTTGAGGAACGAACCATTAAATCAGAATCATCTAGTGATACCGATTCAACAAATTCAATTATGGAGAATCTGGAACCTTTAAGTATGGAAGACCGATTGAGAGCTAAACGCACTGGCCAAGGTCACGCAATTACTCATCCAGACATTAATGCGCCAGATTATGAAATCAAAGGACAAATTCTACACATGGTGACTAATCAATGCCAATTTAGTGGTGCACCGAAGGAAGATCCAAATGAACATTTACGTACCTTTAATAGGATCTGCACATTATTCAAAATCCGAGAAGTGGAGGATGAACAGATATATCTCATGTTATTTCCCTGGACTTTAAAGGGAGAAGCCAAAGATTGGTTGGAATCGTTACCTGAAGGGGCGATTCATACATGGGATGTTTTAGTTGACAAATTTCTTAAACAATTCTTTCCTGCATCTAAAGCCGTAAGACTTCAAGCAGAAATTGTTACGTTCACACAAAAACCGAATGAAACTCTATATGAGGCATGGACAAGATATGGAAAGTTGTTAAGAGGATGTCCGCAACATGGTTTAGACACCTGTCAAATAGTACAAATATTCTACCAAGGATGCGACATCACTACAAGAAAAGACATAGATATAGCAGCTGGTGGTTCTATTATGAAGAAAACCGAAACTGATGCTTACAAAATTATTGATAATACTGCTTCCCACTCACATGAGTGGCACCAAGAAAAAGACATCGTTAGATCATCTAAAGCAGCTAGAGCCGATTCTAGCCATGACTTAGATTCCATTTCCGCAAAAATAGATGCTGTGGAGAGACGAATGGAAAAGATGACTAAAGATATTCACTCAATACGAATTAGTTGTGAGCAGTGTGGAGGACCACATTTGACAAAAGATTGTCTCAGTATTGAATTAACAATGGAACAAAGAGAGAATATTTCATACATAAACCAAAGGCCTGGAAATAATTATCAGAATAATTATCAACCGCCAAGACCGATTTACAATCAAAACCAGAATTATAACCGAAATATTCCATACAACAACCAACAAGGTCCTAGCAATCAACAAGTATCCAATAATACTTACAACCAGCAAAGACCTAATTTTCAAAACAAACCACCACAACAAACCGATGATAAAAAGCCGAATTTAGAAGATATGATGACGAAGCTAGTTGAAACTCAAACGCAGTTTTTCACATCTCAAAAACAAACCAATGAACAAAATGCTCAAGCATTTAGAAATCAACAAGCTTCTATTCAAAATCTAGAACAAGAAGTGAGTAACCTAGCAAGGTTAATAGGTGAAAGAAAACCGGGAAGTCTACCTAGTGATACAAATGCTAACCCCCGGAATGAAACAGCTAAAGCTATTACCACAAGAAGTGGTACAACACTTAAACCACCGAAAATACCTGTAACTTCTGATGAAACTATTCCTACTCCACAAGAACCACAACCTGATCAAGATAAGGAAAAAGAACTGGTAGTTGAAAAGGTTAATGAAGATAACACAGTTAAGGATAAACCTTATGTTAAACCATATCAACCACCACTTCCTTATCCGAGTAAAATGAAGAAAGAGAAACTTGAAGCCGAGCAATCCAAATTCTTGGATATGTTTAAATAGATAAATGTAAATCTTCCTTTCATTGATGTGATTTCAGGAATGCCTAGATATGCTAAATTCTTGAAAGATCTAATCTCAAATAGAAAGAAAATGGAAGAACTCTCGGCTGTTACTATGAATGCTAATTGTTCAGCAGTGCTGTTGAATAAGATACCAGAAAAACTATCTGATCCAGGAAGTTTCACAATTCCATGTTTTCTGGGTAGTCTTAGTTCAATAGAAGCATTGGAAGACTTAGGTGCTAGTATAAATCTAATGCCGTATTCACTATACACTAAATTAGACCTTGGAGAATTGAAACCAACCAGAATAAGCATACAACTAGCCGATAGATCAATAAAATATCCTAGAGGGATAATGGAGAACATGCTAGTTAAAGTTGGTACTTTAGTATTTCCAGTAGATTTTGTTGTTTTGGACATGGAAGAAGATTCTCAAGTTCCTCTCATATTAGGAAGACCATTCTTAAACACGGCTAAAGCAATGATAGACGTGTTCGGTAAGAAATTGACCCTAAGTATAGAGGATGAGAGTGTTACCTTTTCAGTTGATAGAGCAATGCAACAACCACAATCTGCAGATGATACATGTTATTATATTCAAACTATAGATGCACATGCAGAATTATTAGAAGAATTTCCAGAATTACAAGGAACAGGAGAATGTTCTTTAGGAGAAGGTAATGAACCAATTGATGAAGCTGAAATGTTAGCCACACTTATAGCTAATGGATATGAACCAACAACAGAAGAAATTCAAATACTAAAAGAAGAAGACAGATATCGATACAAATCATCGATAGAAGAACCTCCGAAATTAGAGTTAAAGCCACTTCCAAACCATTTGGAATACGCTTATTTACATGGTGAACCTGAATTACCTGTAATAATATCGTCTTCTCTTACTGAAAATGAGAAATCACAACTCATTTCTATGTTGAAAGCTCATAAACTAGCCATTGCATGGAAGATTCATGATATTAAAGGAATAAGTCCTTCGTATTGCACACATAAAATCCTTATGGAAGAAGGTCATAAAACATATGTGCAACGCCAACGAAGACTAAATCCTAATATGCAAGATGTAGTTAAGAAAGAGATTATTAAACTGCTAGACGCAGGTCTAATTTATCCAATCTCTGATAGTCCATGGGTAAGCCCAGTTCAATGCGTGCCTAAGAAGGGCGGCATGACTGTCATTACAAATGAGAAAAATGAGCTTATTCCTACTAGGACTGTAACAGGATGGCGTGTGTGTATTGATTATAGAAAATTAAATGACGCCACCAGAAAAGATCACTTTCCCTTACCTTTCATAGATCAAATGTTGGAAAGATTAGCCGGAAATAGTTACTATTGTTTTCTAGATGGATTTTCCGGATATTTTCAAATTCCAATAGCACCCGAGGACCAAGAGAAAATCACATTCACGTGCCCTTATGGTACTTTTGCTTACAAACGCATGCCATTTGGACTTTGCAACGCCCCTGCAACCTTTCAAAGGTGTATGATGGCGATTTTTCACGACATGATAGAAGAATGCATGGAAGTATTCATGGATGACTTTTCAGTCTTTGGTGATACATTTAAATCATGTCTAGTTAATCTGGAACGAATGCTAATTAGATGCGAAAAATCAAATCTAGTACTTAATTGGGAGAAATGCCATTTCATGGTTAAAGAAGGCATCGTTCTTGGACATAAAATTTCAAAAGAAGGAATTGAAGTGGATAGAGCTAAAGTAGATGTAATTGCTAAACTTCCACATCCCACCAATGTTAGAGGAGTTAGGAGTTTTCTAGGGCATGCCGGTTTTTACCGACGTTTCATAAAAGATTTTTCTAAAATTGCCACTCCTATGAATAAACTCCTAGAAAAGGATGCGCCATTCATCTTTTCAGATGAGTGTATCAAATCTTTTAATATTCTTAAAGAAAAACTCACTAATGCACCGATCATGATAACACCAAATTGGAATCTACCATTTGAACTAATGTGCGATGCAAGTGATTTTGCAATGGGAGCCGTTTTAGGACAAAGGATTGAAAAACGATTTCAACCTATATATTATGCTAGTAAGACGTTACAAGGAGCACAAACGAACTATACAACTACTGAAAAAGAACTCCTTGCTATTGTCTTTGCGTTTGACAAATTTCGATCATATCTCGTTCTAGCAAAAACAGTGGTCTATACCGACCATTCTGCTCTTACATACCTATTTTCAAAACAAGATGCTAAACCAAGATTAATCCGTTGGATCTTACTCTTACAAGAGTTTGATATTGAAATCCGAGATAAAAGAGGAGCAGAAAATCTCGCCGCTGATCATCTTTCTCGTCTTGAAAATCCCGAATTAGAAGTTCTAAATGAATCGGCCATACAAGACAACTTTCCTGATGAATATCTATTGAAGATAGATTATAATGAAATCCCATGGTTTGCAGACTATGCAAACTACTTAGTTTGTGGATTCCTTGAAAAAGGATTATCGTACCAAAGACGAAAGAAATTCTTCAGTGATATAAAACACTATTTCTGGGAAGATCCACATCTGTTTAAAAGTTATCCCGATGGAATAATACGCCGATGTGTATTTGGAGATGAAGCTAGTAAAATATTAAACCATTGTCACACAGGACCAACAGGAGGGCATTATGGGCCTCAACTAACAGCAAGAAAAGTTTATGATGCTGGATTCTATTGGCCTACAATTTACAAAGATGCACACCTACTTTGCAAATCCTGTGATGCATGTCAAAGGGCCGGAAAAATAAGTCAACGTGATGAAATGCCACAAAATGTCATCCAAGTATGTGAAGTATTTGACATTTGGGGTATTGACTTTATGGGTCCATTTCCAAAATCTCATAATAATCTATATATACTCGTAGCCATTGATTATGTATCTAAATGGGCGGAAGCACAAGCTCTCCCAACTAACGATGCACGAGTTGTAGTCAACTTTTTAAAACGTCTTTTTGCAAGGTTTGGAACACCGAAAGCTTTGATAAGTGATCGGGGTACTCATTTCTGTAATAATCAACTTGAGAAAGTTCTTAAAAGATATGGAGTAACTCATAAAATCTCCACCGCATATCATCCACAAACAAGTGGACAAGTTGAAAATACCAACCGAGCTTTAAAACGTATTCTAGAGAAAACCGTAGGATCAAATCCGAAGGAATGGTCCATTAAATTGGAGGATGCACTCTGGGCTTTTAGAACAGCCTACAAAACTCCAATTGGAACCACACCTTTTAGACTTGTTTATGGAAAAGCATGTCATCTTCCAGTAGAAATTGAACACAAAGCATTTTGGGCTTTGAAGACATGTAATCTTGATTTACATGAAGCCGGACGTCTACGATTAAGTCAATTAAACGAATTAGAAGAATTAAGACATGAAGCATACGAAAATTCGTTAATCTATAAAGAAAGAACGAAGAAATGACATGATAAAAAAATCAGAAGTTCAAAAGAATTTAAAGAAGGAGACAGAGTTCTTCTTTTCAATTCACGATTCAAGCTATTTCCTAGAAAATTGAAATCAAGATGGTCTGGACCATTCATAGTCAAAAGAGTTTTCCCATACGGAACGATAGAATTAATAAATTCAAAAGGGATTGAATTTAAAGTTAATGGTCACAGAGTTAAACATTACATACATGGTCCGATGGAAGTCGACAACGAAGTTAATCTCAATTTCGACACCACAGCTAACTAAGTGTGGGGAGAATCAAGTCTTTAAAGGATAATATGTATTTCTTTTAGAGTTAGATTGTCTGTTTTCGTGTAGTTCTCGAAAATGGAACCCGAATGGTCTTTCCCTAGCAGACCCTAAAGAACTAGTCTTCTCCCCCCATTCTGAATTTTTATTTTTTTTAGGTTTTTACGAAATGAAGACTGCCTGTGAACTAAACCATGGTCTAATGCTACACGCTTTGATCACTAAACGTAATAATGACATACTACCGAGTGAATTAGTATCAGTAATCAGAGAAAGAATGGACAGAGTTAGAAAAGAATCCAGATGTGAAGATAATAAGTTACAATTTGGTAAAGGAAAATCAAAATCCGCAGCGAAAAGAAGAGCACGACACCTAGAACGATGTCACAAATGCGGAAAATGGTCACATGGAGGTAAATGTTCAAATAATCAAACCTATTCAAATACCGAATTTGTTACTTTATGCAGAGACGGACCGTTCATATGTTTAGAAGAAAAGACACTGAATGCTCGAGGTTACGCCTATGTAGCCATGGAAAACCAATTAAACCGACTATCTTATGAATGGGATAGATCATATAACTAAGAAATCTATTTCACAGGTATGTCTGTACAGTTTTTATTTTTATTTTTATTTTTTTTTATTTTTAACCTTTTGATAATAAACGCTAATTTGTTCGCTAAAAAGTATTAAATTGGTATTGAATAAAATTAGGTTTGGCGACCGAAATTATTGATATCATTCAAAAATTTATTACATCACTGCGAAATTTAACGTTTATTCTTAAGGTATAAATATCTTTAAACAATCAACCCAAAATATTTCAAAAATTCGTCATGAGTTAAATTAGGTCTTGGAACAGAAATTACTTTACCGAAAAGAGGGGTGCATATTTTTGATAATATTTGATTGATTAAAGTGGGATAAAAAGCCAAAAAGATTTTTAATTTTATTTTTACCATGTTTTTATAATTAATATTTAAATCTTAAATTAATATTGTAAACTTTGTAAAAACAATATATTTAAAATTGTAAATATTTGAAAAATTAATATAAGTTTGGTATGAATTTATAATATGAATTTTTAAATTAAGTTTGGTGTGAATTTTTAATTTTTAAAATATGAATTTTTAATTTTATGCATTTCAAATTTTAAGTTTGGTGTGAATTTTTAATATTAATTTTGAATTTTATATTTAAGTTGTGTGAATTTAAAAACAAAAATTTACTTTATCTCATTAAGTTAAAAATATGATTTTTAAAATTCGTCGTAAGTTGAAGACTAGGTCTTTGAACCGAAATTGCTTTACCCAAGGGAGGGACGAGAACTTTTATTATCATTATTTTTAATCTTATTGAATTAAAGTATGCCAAAAACATTAAAAAACTAAAAATCTTAGCTTTTAAAACAATCGCTACAAAAAGACAAATTTTAAAATTTTGTCGAGGGATGGACTAGGACATCGATCCGAAACGACCTCGTCCTAAATAACAAAGGAAACAAAATTTTAAAATTAAGTACTTAATTGTTTTATAAGTTATTGATTATATAAAAAAAAAAATATATCAAACTCCGCGACTCGCGGAGTTTGAAGGGTTATTCACCGCGAGTCGCGGAGTTACGAATAATCAGAAAAAAATAAAGAGCTGGAACAGATCAGTCCCAACCCCAAAACAAAAACATACTGCGAAAAATTGCACGCAAAAACCCGAAAAATACACCCCAAAATCACAATTTTTAACCGTTAATCACCAAATTTTTTACTAAAATCATGTTGAGAAGGATGCTATCTAGGAATTACTCAAGAAAAACGGTAAATTTCTACACCTAAACACCATTTAATCCGAAATTTGGTGTTCTTGAGCAATTTTTTTCCCAATTTGATTTTGATGCTTTTTAGTGTAATTAGGCTTAAATTGTTTATGTATTATGCTTGTATAACCTAGATTGATGCTGTTTAACATGATTAGAAGCCTTAAACTTCAAATTTTGAGTAATCTAGGGTTTGTGTTCTTGAGCAATTTGGGGCTTTTTGATATAAACAGGTTATGGCCGATTTTTTTCATGAATTGTTGCTAAATTAAGTAGCGTAACATGTTTAGGTAGTTAAATGATCCAAACTTTGAGCCTAAACATGATTTTGAGAATTAAAGTGGACTTTTTCAAGTCTAAAATTCATGAACTTGATTTTTGAAAAATAATGCCATTTGAGACTTGTTTAATTGCTAGTAATGATTATTTTGACATGTTATTTGAGTTGAATGCTTATGAACTTGGCGAACATTTTCGTATATGCTTATTTGAAAAAGTGTAGATTTGATAAAAATGTGAAAATAAGCTTAAGTTTAATATAAATTGATAATGTCATTGTAATTATTTTGATTGATGATTTTGCTGACACTAATGCATATTTGGATGCACAAAAATTGTGTTTGATGTGTTTTGCAGACTGAAAGGGGTGAATCTTCATCCCAAGCCCGCAATGCTCCTGCTGAGAATGCAGGACAACAGGAAGTGGATAACTACTACAAGCAGGATATACCTCATCCAGTCATGATCTTTTCTGATATGCACTTGGAAGAGTTGCACCCGAACCTGAGATTTGACAGACTTTGGATAGATTATCCAAAATATCAAAGGGGTTTGCATACTCTTCATTCTAAGGTTGTTGAGGTACCGAGGGTCATAGAATGGGGACCCTTAGAAGCTGTAGAATTGGCCGGGCCAATTAGGGAATTACTTGTACAGAGGTATGGTAATTCTACTTTTAATGACTGGGTACGTTTATTCACCATGCGTAGACCTGTATATAAAGTATGGTGTGAAGAATTGTTATGTAGTATAGAGTTGAATGATCGGGTAGCTAGTTTAACCGATCGTTCTTTTATTAGATTTTTGTTAGGCGGTTCGATGCGCCACATGTCTTTACTGGACATGGCTCAGGCTTTACGTATATATACGCCTGAGGAGTTAGCATCTGCCGATTGTAGAGGGTTGATACTAAACGGTAGAAAGATAGATGAAAATTTTGATACACACGGTGTGTGGAGTCAAATGACAAGCCATCACCGTTTCAAAGGGGAAATTACTCTTATTTGGATATAGATAGAGCCGAATTAAGAGTAATTCATAGGTTTTTAGCTAATTCGATTACACAAAGGGGTAAAAACAAGGAAAAGGTAAATGAACAGGATTTATTTTACCATATGTGTATTCGAGACCCACAAAGCGCTGTAAGTATACCATATTGTGTGGGTTATTATTTATCAGCTATGGTTCGGGGGATGCGACCGCATAGCATAATAGGAGGTGGTATTTTTATTACTTTGATTGGTGAATATCTCGGTGTGGATATAAGTCGGGGGGGATTATTAGTAGAAGAACCAGAACCCCGCGATACTATAGGTTTAAATGTATACCATGGTGCGAAAGTTTTGAAGAGGCGAAATAACGCCGCAGTACGATACCATGGTAGACATCCACAGGTGGAGAGAAACCAACAGCATGGTAATGTAGGAGGGGGGAATGAGATGCAAGAAATGCAAAGGTTTATAGCTTCTCAGGAGTACGAAAATGCTAGACAGAGAGCATTTGAAGATTGGCAAGTTCATCAGAACCAAATCATAGCTCATTGCCAACATATAGGTAGAAACGAACATATATTTCATAGCATTATTCCTCAAGAAAGACAAGCTTTTAGTTGCAATTGTTCTATTTACAAGTGATATTCGTTTAAATAATAAAAGGTGAAGACAAAAGACAGATTCGACGAATTGAAGACGCAAACGACCAAAAAGCTCAAAAGTACAAAAGACAATCAAAGAGGTTCCAATTATTGATAAGAAACGTCTCGAAATTACAAGAGTACAAGATTCAAAACGCAAAGTACAAAATATAAAATTGTACGCAAGGACGTTCGAAAATCCGGAACCGGGACCAGAGTCAACTCTCAACGCTCGACGCAACGGACTAAAAATTACAAGTTAACTATGTATATAAATATAATATAATATATAATATATAATTAATTATATTAATTATATATATATTATATATATATTATAAACCGTCGGTAAACAAAGAGCCAAACTCCTCTGAGCTGTAAAAGCAAACTCCGCGACTCGAGTTTGAAGGCCAAAAAGGCCGCGAGTCGCGGAGCCCCCAGTTTTGAAACTCCCTATAAAGCAAACCGAATTCTGATAATTTTCATCATCTTTTTTCTCCTCATTCATACGATATATTTATATTTATAATTTATATTTTAATTTTAATTTTAATTATAATTCTAATAATAAGGGTATGTTAGCGAATATTGTAAGGGTGTAAGTCGAAATTCTGTCCGTGTAACGCTACGCTATTTTTAATCATTGTAAGTTATGTTCAACCTTTTTATATTAATGTCTCGTAGCTAAGTTATTATTATGCTTATTTAAAACGAAGTAATCATGATGTTGGGCTAATTACTAAAATTGGGTAACTGGGCTTTGTACCATAATTGGGGTTTGGACAAAAGAACGACACTTGTGGAAATTAGACTATGGGCTATTAATGGGCTTTATATTTGTTTAACTAAATGATAGTTTGTTAATGTTAATATAAAGGTTTACAATTGGGCGTCCCTATAAATTACCATATACACTCAATCGGACACGATGGGCGGGGTATTTATATGTACGAATAATCGTTCATCTAACCGGACACGGGAATGGATTAATAGCCACTAGAATAATTAAAACAGGGGTGAAATTATGTACAAGGACACTTGGTATAATTGATAACAAAATATTAAAACCTTGGGTTACACTCAGTCGACATCCTGGTGTAATTATTAAACAAAATATTAAAATCTTGTTACAGTTTAAGTCCCCAATTAGTTGGAATATTTAACTTCGGGTATAAGAATAATTTGACGAGGACACTCGCACTTTATATTTATGACTGATGGACTGTTATGGACAAAAACCAGACGGACATATTAAATAATCCAGGACAAAGGACAATTAACCCATGGGCATAAAACTAAAATCAACACGTCAAACATCATGATTACGGAAGTTTAAATAAGCATAATTCTTTTATTTCATATTTAATTTCTTTTATTTTATATTTAATTGCACTTCTAATTATCGCATTTTTATTGTTATTTTATTTAATTGCACTTTTAATTATCGTACTCTTTAATTATCGCAAGTTTACTTTATCGCACTTTTATTATTCGCAATTTCATTATCGTTATTTACTTTACGCTTTAATTTAAGTCTTGTATTTATTTTTAATATTTTACATTTGGTTTTAACTGCGACTAAAGTTTTAAAATCGACAAACCGGTCATTAAACGGTAAAAACCCCCTTTATAATAATAATATTACTTATATATATATTTGTATTTTTATAAAAGTAAACTAATATAGCGTTACGCTTTGTTTAAAGATTTCCCTGTGGAACGAACCGGACTTACTAAAAACTACACTACTGTACGATTAGGTACACTGCCTATAAGTGTTGTAGCAAGGTTTAAGTATATCCATTCTCTAAATAAATAAATATCTTGTGTAAAATTGTATCGTATTTAATAGTATTTCCTTGTAAAAATTAATAGTATTTTGTATACACCCCCTACGACATCAGATAACTATATAAATATGAATCGAATAAGATTATGAATAAGGTTACTACCTCAAGTTACTTGGATAAAGCTACTGGAAAAGATAGAAAATAATCTTGATCAAACTTTCTTATGATGATTATAGGTTGTTCATGAAGCTAGTTCGTCATGAGTATTTGCTGAGATTGTGAAGAACACTTAGAGTTCCTAAGAGTGTATTTTTGGTTAGAGAAAGATGGTTGTAAGAATGAAATGAAAAACCAAGGTGATGGTGATACTTATAGGACAGTCTGGTTGTTGAGGGAACAAGGACAAATTATTGTGTTGAATTTTTGAGTAATAATGTATGCTAGCTTACAAATAAGATTCCCTCTTATCTAGGGCAGATCTAAGGCTGATAAGGATATTGATTTGATGTGTATTTACCAATAGTAAATACGTATAGATGATGGGTATGATACGGTAAAAGAAACTCAAAATCGGGGGCTCTGCCCCTTGGACCCCGCCAGGGGTTGCCACCCCTTGGACCCCGCTTATCGGGGGCACTGCCCCCGAACCCCCGTCATAATCAAGATAAGTTCAAACAAGTGTGCACTCCACACTTCCCCAAACTTGTTCGATATTTATCAAGAATATTTTGGTTACAAATTAATCCCATTACACTTAAATCATATTGGTGACATAAATCACAACACATTATAGATTGTAAGTATATATGTCAAAGAACGTTACATATAGTTATCGTTTTGAAAACTTAAGTTAGTGGTCTCAAAGTATACTTATAACTCATTGTTGTTAGTTCACAATGAAATGTTAAACCATCCTAAAATCATGTTAAATATGTATAGATATGTACATATACATAATCGTATAATTATCATGTGTTATATAGTTCGTGATATCATCGGTTAAATTGGACGGTCAAACGTTGTGTAAAACTCTTTTCAAAAATATAAGTCTCAACAGTTTCGATTGCTTATCATGTTGGTAAGGTTTAATTTATGTAAATATTAATCTCATAGGTATAAAATGATCGAAAAAATCCGGGTCGTTACATTAAATGTTAAGCCCATTTGCACTTAAAAAAAGGGGGACCTGGCCCAACATTTTCAAGGAGCTTGTATCTGTTCAAGAGATCCATCAATTTTGTAAATGATTTCCGTTGATTCTGACGTAAAGGACTAACGGTTTTACGAAACTTAATAATATACCAAGTCTAATTGACTCCCATAGTCAATTCTTGATCGTGTTTGTCGATATTTCGCGAGATTATTGTCGGTTTTTAAGGATTTAAACGGTTTTATTCAGTACAATGTTTTATTCACTGAACTAGTATGACGAAATGAAGGAAAATTAGGATAAGACCTTGAAACAGGAATGGAAAATATTTACAGAACATAGTACTGAGAACTTAATGGACATAATAACAAGATATTGTCATCTATTGTCCAAAATGGAACATTGTGGTATCGAGGTGGCGCCATCTAAAGTTGTAAAAGTTTTAAAAGAGGGATTGCCAAGGAAATGGGAGGCATACATTGAACAGCTTGAATCGAGAGCTTGGGCTATAAAAATTGTTCTCACTCTCAATTCAGTTATTTCCAAGTTAAGAGAGAAGAAATTGGAACGATGTATTAGATAGAATATGCTTCAAGATCCTAAGATAATTGTTGAATTTGCATTCGAATCTAATAATGAGATTGAGATTGTTGGTGATTGCGTCAAGGATGAATATTCAGATGACAATGGTGATGCTGCTACTGAATGTGAGAATCCGATTAGGGTTGAAGAGCCGATTGTGAATCTAGTAGTTGAAGAGTTAGAATCAAATCAAAATCAGAATCAAAATCAAAATTGAAATATGAGGAAGGCAATTGTGCTAAGACAAACTGTGCATTCATGGGATATGCTTCAAGCAGCTTCAAGGTACACACTGAACCTTCCTTTGTATGTAATGACTGTGTTGGTCATAAACTGGAGATAGGTAGACTTGAATGTGTGGTTTCTAAGTTGAATGAAATTCCTATAGATTGTGCTAGATGTCCTGAGTGGTTAGAGGAAATAGCTTATCCTAAGAAGGAAAACATGAAAACTAGAAACCTGTATGAGGACAATCTATACTGCATTAATAGAGACAAGGGATATAAAGAAATCATTAAGACTCTTAAAAATCAGGTTGGTGAATTAAAAGCAACTGTCATAGATGACCAGAAGGCCATAACTATGTACTTTAATTAGATTGAGAGCCTTAAGAAGGATAAAGAGTCTTATAAGATAAGTTACGAATTAGAAAAGGCTAGAATTGATAATTGGCAATGATCAGCGTATGTGACCAAGTACTTTAATCATGTTAAGAATGAGAAACAGAAAGGCCTAGGTTACAATCAGTGCCCTCCTCCGTTTAAGAATGACTATATCTATAATCCATCTGATGGAAAGGATGAGATGTTGGTGGCTCCTGTAGAAAGTGTGTCAAATTCCGAGAGTGCAAAAGAACCAGAGGATAAAGGAATAGGTGTAGATAAGTCCGAGACACCTAAGTTTTTGAGGAAGTGATGTCTGAGGATGAGTTTAGTACTTCAGGTTTAGAATCTACCCCTGTGTCAAAACCTGTTGGTAAACCTAAGTTAAAACCAAGAAAGGCCTCTAAATCTAAGTCCTCTAAGTCTAAATCAAAATCCAAGGTTAAGATTCATCACAATCCAGTGGCTAAGTATGTTACTGAGGAAGGAGACCTAGAATACAAGACTATCCCTGGGGTCCCCATAAAGACTCCGAATGTTGAAAATAGGTACATACCTCCACATAGACGGACTGTGAGTCACGATTGTAGACTTGATAGGAGAGCAGCTCATTACTCAGGTAAATTTGCTGACCATAGAACGTGTTTTAATTTTGAAGAATTAGGACATGTTGCATGGAATTGTCCAAAGGGGTCTCGTACACCATATAGGAAGGTTGACCTGAACCAAACGTTTAATGAAAATTTGTCTAGGTCAAAATGGAAGAACAATAGACTTTTCAAGAATCGTTCAGCCTCTCCTACTAAGAAATGTGCTTCCACCCCAATTTTCAGAACTTTCGCAGCTACTAACTTTAAATCGAAAATTATTTATCGTAAACAGTCGCCATCTAAGCGCCAGGTTTGGAAAGCTAAGTCTGATGGAGGTGGTAGTTAAAGTGGTGATGATGTGATTACGACATCGTCGGGATCCACAGGAAAATGGGTGGATCTGCAGGTTATTGGTGTCGACGGAAAACCCACTGCCATTTGCGCTTGGGTTCCCACTTTGAACTAATCTTGTTTTTGAGCTTGTGCAGGTCGCCATATTTGTTTAACCTTGTTGATAGTACCTAGATTGTCGACAATGGGGCGGTCCGCACATAACTGCCTAGGAAGAATGGCTTGCATATACTTCTGTATGCTACCCGGAACTAAACGTATGTTTTGGCTTCTACATAATTTAATGTAGAACCCGTGTAATAACGTCATTTTGTGTTAAAAATCAGTCTCATATCGTCCAGAAACAAAACGTCAAATGACTAACCATTTCATTTTTATTTATTTATCTTTTGTATATGTTTGCATCTGCATCTTTCTTTGAATATCTTCTTCTTTGCATGCTAGTTTTATTTTCTCTGTTGCATATTTTCTTATGTTTCTGTATAGATAAAATCTAAAAGCCAAAACGATTTTCAGTTTTTAGAATTTTAGGGGGAGAAAATGGTAACATCAGAAAATACAAAAATATAGAAAATGCTGAAAATGAGCAGTTGATCTATCTGTTGGAAAATGACTGTATTACTGAACTTGCATGTTTATCGTTATGCGTATGTAAGTTGTACATGTTAAGCCTATTATGTATTGTTAGGCTTTACTGACCAACTTCTAGATTGAGATGATCACACTAAGAACTTGTAAATATCGGGATAAGGAAATAATGAAAAGATTTACAGCGGTTGAGGGTAGTCACCTAATTATCACTGAGAATGTATCTAGAAATAATTGTTGAGTAAATCAACAGCCAGTTGAGGATCTCCCCTACTATGACTTATAATCATTAGAGAAAGTTGATGTTGGATATCCCCAAGCAATAATCAAATGTTGCTCCACCATTCAGTTTAATTACTATGATGGGATATTCAAAGGATCAATATGGAGCTGAGGGTTGTCTGTTTGGTGTGTGCACACCATTTTCTATTGACCTTTAATGCTTTAATCGAAACTAGTCACTCTAAAAGTTGGTTTATCCAAATGGGGATGTCTTTCCTATGAATGGGTTGAAAAGTGCAGCCATGTGTCACATACACTGAATGATTTGAGTACGCTACATCACAACTAGGGAGATGAGGTCAACACCAAAGTTTGAAGGCAGTCGAAAACTCGAGAATATACTTAATGTCAAAGACAATGATGCATCATCGCAAAAATTAAAAAATGAGAAAAATGAAATATGAAAATAAAAAAATGAGAAAAATGAGAAAAATAAAAAAAATAATTGTATTTCGGGTTGCTGCATCACAAATTCAAAGATCATGAACTGAATGTAATCTCAGAAAGTTATACAATTCTACGACCATGAAGTGTTTCAAGAACAGAAGATGTCTATTCACATCACCATGGATGGAAGAAGATACCTCAATTTGAAGAACTCGAATCATTCTGTCCACAAAGCTACCTTTTAATAGGACTTCTCATTTATTGTCTGTGGTATGGATTATGCCCATTAAGGCCTAGATAGCGAGCGATATTTTCTGGAGGGTATTATGACATTTCACTCTCAAAGAAAGCACAATCTTTCAAACATTCGTTTCCACCAATAACTTTAAGAATAATTACCAAGCATGGGGTCTATAGCGATTGACCATCAGGTATGTCATTGCACTTTGATATACCTGCGGCAATTAATGTACCCATTCAGATGATTCAACATACTCTAATATCTGCCGAGTCAACTAGATTGAAAAGTATGAGTTTAAGGTAGAAGCCAAAGGCTGCCATGGTTATTCGAAACGCCGTGAGAACCTTCCTGTTCAATTAAATTGAAAATGCATCGATGTGATAACGGACGCGTCAATAAATTTGTGCTCAATTGACTACCTAATAAATCGTGTAATCTCAAATGAGGACATAGTCTTTGATCAAAATCTAGCATAGAGATATGTTAAAGTAATTAATTTAACGTGATCATCAAAGTCTAAGAGGAAAGTTTGTGAATGCATAATAAGGATTCATACCAATAATTAGAAGATTAACTTGTAGGTATTTAATCTTAAGAAATTAGCAATGATAAATTGCTACTCTAGTTCAGGTATAATCTCAGGTTAAGACCAACAACTCGCAAAAATATTTGATGCTTTGTGTGTTTGATTTCCTCATGATGTTTGTCTTCTATATATAATTGTATGTGCATTTGCATGATGGCTGTAATTGTTGCAGGAATGCATTTCATATTATGGAAAATTCAAAAATATTTTTGATATGTTTTAGTATAATCTTTAGAAAATCCAAAAATATTTATGTCTTATTTATTTTCTGGTTATTCATTTGAATTCAAATTGACGTATCAGATTGAAGCTAAGTTTCTGTTTGAAAAGCAATAAGTGTTTTTGCTGTTTGAAAGTATAATGTGTTTAAATGTTTAAACAATGTGAATTGAATGTTAAGTGTGTGTGAAAAATGTTGAGTCAAAATGGTTAAGCCAGTGTTTGTTTGAAATAAATGTTTTATATGACCAACATTTTGTCAAAATTAATATACGTACGAGCCATGTTAACGGCAAGAAGTAGTTAAAGTTGGAGCTTCTGAAGTTCTGATGAAGTGAAGGAATGACGTACGTGAAAGGGAGGAATAAAGTTGGTTAAATTTTTTTTGAACTACGATTTTTTGGGATCAGTAGATCATTTCTTTCAACGACCCTCATCATTTGCACGTAATACACACGTTCGGGCGGAAACCCGAACACGATCGACGGTATCCGGGAACACATCCATTCGGGCAGTTGGTTAATTAGTTGTCTCGATGATTATAATGTTTATGTTGTAAAGAACGAGAGATTAATTATATCTATGTGTTCATGGTTATATATGTCATCCTACTTTGTGATGTTACCATGTGCATGTATGAAGCTTTTGAAGAAAATAGAAGTTAATGTGGGGTAATCATAATCGTCTGATTATTTATGGGTCAAACAAAGTCAAATCGTAAATTCCGCTGCTTCTAAGAAGATTTGTAGAGATTGAAGAACCTGAAGTCACAACAGTCATAAGTTAGGGTTAATCTGATGACTAGTGAGTTTTGAAGATTGTTGAGTATAACTCTCCGGGTATCGAAGGAGATTTTACTCAAAGGTTCAACAAATAGTATTTCCTAATAATTGTATCGACTTGCGATTATCATTGGAATATAACAAGGACAAAGATGAAGAGAGAAAGTATGTGCCATATTAGAGGAGTTCATAAAGGGAAATCTCGTGAATCTGAAAGTAACGCAACATCCGAGGGGGAATATGTTAATCCTCAAGGGAGTTTGTTGGCGTATAAATCTGAGAAAAGAAGTAATGTTGATCGAACTAGGTCCTAGGAGGAGTATGTTGATGCATAAAAAAGACCTAAGTTCGAATCAACCACTATAAGGCCCAAATGAGTATATAAGGGTGACTTAGTATTCATTTGAAAGTTAATGATCATATAACCCTAAACCGTTCCAGACGATTTCTCTCAACCTAGATCAGTCCTAAAAAACCCACCCAAGTCGAATAACGACTCTTGGCATCGATCTAATCAGATTTACACAATCCTTTTCGACTAAATCGATCCCCGAAAGTCAACGATTCGCTTGAACATCGATCCGAAGATCCGAGTAGCTCCAACACCATACATGTTTGTTAAAGATTTTACTGAAATATATTTTTTTTAGCTTCGTATAGAAAGTATTTTGACTCTTAACATCCCATCTCTATTATACCCACCGGCCTCTCCATGAGAATTGAATAATGTTCTTGTTTGAATCATCATCATTCGTATATAATATATTATTCAGTTATTTATCATCATCATCATCATCATCATCATCATCATCATCATCATCATCATCAAAATATAATAATAATAATAATAAAATGTATTTTATGATCGCAAACATGAAGGATATTATTGACCTATTTTTGGTATATATCGTTCTTTAATTTTATTTATCAAACAATTATCAATAACGTATAACTTAAGCAAGAATACTTTTATGCAACTGGGTTTAATTTGGAATTGGAACATAAAATATTTGGAATTGGCCTTGACGACGACCATCAAAAGTCAATATTGGTGGATTGCCATTTTTGTTTGGTGGGTACCTCGAAGAAAGAAAATGAGTGACGTAAACAATCGAGTCATGTTACAAAGAAACTCTAGAACTAGAATTTCATTTACTCTGTTAATAAAAAAACTGGTCAAAGTCAATACTAAGCCAAATGTGTATCTTTTAATAATACAATAACTATAGTCACTAATATAATACAAATATAAATATAAATATAAATATAAATATAAATATAAATATAAATATAAATAAATATATTTATATAAGTATATTTTATAAGTAAAATCTATAGCTTCTAATAAATCTCTAAAATGATGATATAATCATTTCACAATTTAACTCTTCATTTTGCTAAAACTTACTATTTATATAAATATAGATGAAACTTAATTAATTTAGAATTAAATATAATTATTTACTAAAAATCTATGTATAGTGTCTAATCTAATAAATTTATATAATAATGTCATAAATAAGAATTATTAAAGCTTAAACAAAATTAAAAAATAAAGAGAAAAATTCTAAAACTCACATGATGATGTTATTAAAATAATTAATTGTATTTAATAATAATATTAACATGTCAATTGTAAAATACATGAAGCATTATGTACAACCTTATGATAAAACACCTCCATAATTATATGTACAATATTTGAAGTATTATGTACACTCCTACAATAAAACACCTCATGACCATATGTACAATATTTGAATAATTATGTACAACCTTATAATAAAATGCGCTCTTAATCATATGTACAAACTTTGTAACAAATTGTACAATTTTTTACAAAATACCTTATGAACATATGTACAAACTTTGAAGCATATTGTACGACCTTTATATACTAATTATATTTTAATTTTTTAAATAATTTCAGGAGACATATGTTATTACTAATAATTATTATTAAAAATATAAATACTTCATTTTTAAGCAAACATTATTATAATAATTATAACTATAATTATTATATTATTATTATTCAAATAAAGGTTCTCTTTACGAGATTAATTACGTTACATATATATGCGAAATACATGTCTCAATAAAGGGTTGTAATATAGGCTTTTATGACAAAGAAAATAATAATTGTAATGAAAATTAGAAGAGAATGGTGGGAGAATAAATGTAGTTCATTTATCCTAACTAAATTAAGTACATCAATATGTTTGTAAAAATAACGAGAAGTTTCTTAGTCGGAATCCATGGTTCCACAGGTCATTAAAGTAACTACCTTTAACATCTACATTCACATCTAAAACATATCATTAAACTGTTTCGTTTAAACAACTCCGTGATTTTACGGGTCATTTCACTAGTAATATAATATAATACATGTGATTATACTGTTTTGTTTAAATATATTGGGAATTCTTTTTATATTGCAAATTGTCTGATTATAATAATAAAGTTTATATGTTAGGTACCTGTATAATAATTTAGGAATTCTTAGTTGAAGGTTGAATTGTAGTGATAATGTAGATCTCTTGGAAACACAAAAATTTAGAAAGTAAACGTCAATTATTATAAAAGTTTAAAAATCAGTTATGTGATATTCAATTCAGGTTAAGGTTTTTGCAAAAATAATTTATTTTTTTAATGAAAGTTAGGAATAAAGACTAATTTTTGACCGACTAAAAATGTGATAATTCTTCTTTATTAGAAAATTTTAGACCTTCAATTTATGTTTCTTGACATTTCTCTAAATTAAAGCTTATTGCTATAATTTTCACTCTATCCACAATGATTAACTTAATTAAACATGTTAATTCCCCTAATATGTGAGAATCAAGAATTTAAGGATCAAAATGCAAACATGGGATTCAAACAGACGAAAATAAACATGAAAAAAGAATATAAGGACTTTTCCTGTAAATATACTACATCTATATATAATCTTCTTCATTTTGCTACTTTCATTTCAAAATTATCTGCTTTACAATCATCTTCCAATTCACTTTTAAACTCACACCTCTATTATCCAATCTTTTTATAATTTAACGATCTCCGGCTACTTCAGTATGACCGTAAAAGTGTACGGATTCGTGGGTTCGAACGCAACATATCGCGTTCTAGCTAGTCTTTACGAGAAGAATGTCGATTTTGAGCTCGTTACAGTTAACATGGCCTCCTGGGAACACAAAAGGCCTAAGTTCCTTTCACGCAACGTACGTATGCATATCAATCATATATTAAATATTATCATTTTTAATACTTAATAAACTTTAAGTTTCATTAGATCTAATATATGTATGGATATATCTATATATGCAGCCATTTGGTCAAGTTCCAGCATTTGTAGATGGTGATCTCACACTATTTGGTAAGTCATCTCTATCTCTATATATACATAAAATATCACTTTTTATTGTATATATTTAGCTAAGTTGTGTTAGATAAAAGCAAATGATTAAGTGATGAAAGGTTCGGAATCTAAATAATTTAAATGTTCGTTTACACTTGTTTTTGAATAACAATAACATGTTCAATAATCGTTTTGATTAAATACTCCATATGATGTAAAATCATTGTAATATAGTTATTTAATGAATACATAAATGAATATATTTGTTTAATAGGAGTTTGAATACAATTAAGAAGAATATAAAGAAATATGAAGGCACTAATTAATTGAATGGTTAAAATAGTATTACTCATGTACAACTTGAATGATTCATCAATCATCACATATTATTCGAGTCACTCATAGTTTAATACTCCCTCCGTCCCACCAGAAGTGTCCAATTTGACTTTTTCCAGTATTTCTTAATCAACTTTGACTCTAAATATTTTAATTTGTGTTATATAATATTTGATGAAAATTATATGAATAGATTGAGTTTTAAATGTGTTTTCATTGGTATAAGTTTGATGATGTATTATATAACACAAACAAAAATATTTAAAGTCAAAGTTGATGTAGAAAGACTACTGAAAGTCAAAGTGGACACTTCTGGTGGGACGGAGCTCAAAATCGACATTCTTCTCGTATCTAACATTCTTCTCGTTACTAATTAATATGTTAGAATATCGAATATATATTTCAACATTTAGAGAGCTTAATCGTCCCATTAAGATGTAATCAAAGATGTATATTTATGATGTTCTCTAAAAAGAAAAAAGACAAACACGATTGTAGGAATTCGCTTCGCTTACTATAGGCTAAACACATAGTAATTGCTATTTCATTTCAGAATCAAGGGCGATCACGCAATACGTAGCACGCAAATATGAAGGCAAGGGAACCGAGTTAATAATGAAGGATCCACTACAAATGGCGATCCAAACAGTTTGGATGGAAGTCGAAAACCAAAAATTCGATAGGTCGTCATGGAAGCTAATGGAAATCGCTATGGGACGAGTTCGAGGAGGGCCCGAGTTAGTAGCCGAGTACGAAAAGAAACTATCGGACGTGCTTGACGTATACGAAGCACGGCTAACCGAATGCAAGTATTTAGCCGGAGATAGTTTCACATTAGCCGATCTTCACCATTTACCCAATATTAACTTTTTGATGTCAACAAGAGTTAAGAGGTTGTTTGAGGCGCGTCCACATGTACGCGCGTGGGCTAAGGATATTCAATCTAGGCCTGCGTGGGTCAAGGTAATGTCTTTGTCTCCATGGTGAATGTGAGGTCATGTTGTATGAGTTGTACGTTGTACTGATTTTGTTGTAGTTACTGGTTTGGTTTTATATTTGGTGTAAAATCAAAGGTCGTATTTGGTCGGCTGATGTTGCCTGGTTAACAATATTTTTTTTTCTATAATTTCATAAAATATGCAATAAATAAATAAATAAATCGTCATTGTTTCTAGAAACAGTTTCGTTACAAATATTCGGTAGTTAAGTAGTGTGTAAATATGGGCTTTGACTCTATCAACTTAAATGTTTGTTCTTTCGATAGAAAGAGTATTCATTCTAAAAAAAAAAAAAAAAGAGTCAAGTCTACCAGCAAAAAATTAATAGGTACGATAATTATTGGTGTGTTTTTATAACGTGTCATATGACATATTTTTTTTTTCCGACGAAAATATTAATATATATATATAAAAGATCGTAAAGATCCGGTAGTACACACGAACGACAAAAATTGAAAGGTCTCGCTCTGAACGTCCTACACAAAATGGACGAAATTTGAAAGAGAGCGAGCACATTGAAATTGTAAGAAACAGTACGTACGTACAAACCACCAAACCTAAATCTAAAACATACATAAAACCTAACTCGTATCTAACACCGCATTTGACGCTACTTAAAAGCCACACAACTAAAAAGAACGCCGGACACTCCAGCAGCACCTAACCCGAGACCTGCAAACCAAAATAACCTCTCGTACTCGACACAAGCCCGTCGAATCAGATCAAAACCCCGTTCGAGCGGGAAAAAGGACCCCGAGAGAACACTCCAGTAAACATCAATTTTCCGAGGTCAACTAAGTCAACACACGTCGGCAACAACATCGAGTCCACCCGAATAGACACGACTACGGAAAAGGTATGAACTAAACAGACATGCAGCAACCAACCAACGCTAAACGCATAGTCAAACCAAAAGAAATCAGACCATCTCCGCCAACTTTTCTGAGGACATACAAACCCGCAGATCCAAGCAACCAACAACCTACAGGTAGTTTCCGCGAACCACCAACGAAAACCGGAAGTCGTCAACAGACCCTGACTACCACCACATCACTATAGGCTACAGGCAGCCGCCAACGGCTGTCACCAACATCCGGAACACCGATTGCCAGCAACAGCCGCTAGTAACCACCGAATAACCACTATAGCATGAGTAGTAGCCCCCACCCACTAGTTGTAGCCACCTGCAACTACCAAGAACAGTCGTCAGCCACTAGCAACCACTCAAGGCCGCTAGCAGCCGTCAACCGCTCACAATAATCACAGGTAACACCCAGGCCACTGGAACCCACCGAATTTCAACACAAAGCAGCAACAATCACCGGTCAACCACCACGACCTAACCACAAAATGAAACAGAGAACTCACCTTAACGGTTGTAGAATACCGTTAGGAATTCGTCGCCTACAACCGGCAAAGAAAGAAGACGGCTACATAGAGCGGAGAGGAAGAATACGGCGAGAAAACAACTCCGACAGCAGTCCAAAAAACCCTAACAAACCCAGATCCCGAGAAAAGAAACCCGGAATCGCCGCCTGGAAGCTGCTGAGAGACCGGAGAAGCCGATCGTAGAACAATCACGCCGGAAAAGTAGGACCAGAGGCTACCTTTTATTACACAGAAAGCAAAAAAGCCGAAACCACTGGCGAGATGCCGGTGGTCGGACGTCCGTACAGCCTAAGAGCTACAAAACAGTGCCAGTGTATAGATCTAGAAGATGAGAAGATAGGATTGAAGAAGAAAGATGAAGAAAACTGTTAAAAGGTTTTTGTTTTTCGGTGGGTGGGTTTTTCACATATGACATATTTAGAAGCTGTCATTGAAAGCTCATTACACACAACAAAATTTCGATTAGTTCGACACACAGCAAGCACATCCCATGGGCTACATGGGTAGGGCGCAGGACAGCATGGATAATAGGAGCAGTAAGCTCAAGTTATAGTTGTAGACATTGGCGAAATTACATGGGGCAGAGGGGGCGCCCGTCTCAGGTGGATTATTTTGAAGTGTAAAATTTTTTGGTTTTTTAACTTTGCCTCCAGTGGATTTTCTTTTTTGCCATAAACATACATATTTTGCACCAAAATCTTAAAATTTTGCCCAAAATTCTCCAACTTTTGCCCTAAAACCTTCAAATTTTGCCCAAAAACTTTCAACTTTTGCCCAAAACCTTTATAATTTGCCTAAAAACCTCAATTTTTTGTCCAAAAAAATTGCTAAGGTTTTAAAATTTATTTGCCCCCGGTGAAAAAAATCCTAGTTCCGCCGCTGATTGTAGAAATTAGTTTAGCACAATATATATTTATAATTTCGAGTTAGTAAAAGTTATAAATAGTTTGGTTATCTGACTTGGGCAAACAATCCGTTCACTTGCACAGTTTAGTACAAGACTTTCTTGAGGTTGTGACGAGGTCGTCCCGTCAATGTAATGGCTCTGTTAAATAGATAGAAGGCGGACCTTTTGTAACTAAAATTTTCATATATATAAAAATAATAATATGTTTCATAAGAGTGTGTACGTAGCAACTTATACTCGAAACGAAGTGAGGTTGGCACTACACTTATAGTAAATACTAGCCTTTAAGAGCCCGTGCGTTGCACGGCGGGCCCTAATAAGACTAAGTATAAAATGTTAACGAACTTATCAAAAACAACGAAACAACATCGATATAAAACATCACACTTGATATAAAAAAAGACAATGTTTTTCATTGAACCAATGCATTGAAATTGTTCTAAGGATTGTTGTAAACATTAATAAAGATAGAACGCACGTTTCTTAAAGTCGTAGGTGAAAAACCACTTTGTGCCAGGTTTGAGACGATTTTCTTTTCGGAAACGGTTGAATCCGTACGTCACTGGAAGGTTTGGCTTTTTCTTCCTGTTTCAACCTCCATTTGTAGTGATTTTTGAAGTTCATAAGTTGACTTTGAGAAGCAGTTGCCATTATCACTCTTAAAAAGTGTCAACGCTACTTTCGAACCTACATGCGAATGGTTAAATACACCTTATATTCATAACAAAGATCGAGCATAAGTAATCATTATATTATTTTTTTTGTGTTACCTTAGGTAGACCTTTGGATCCCTGCCACATTTCTCGCATTAATGTTTCAAAGATAACAGTCAATCGGTGTTGAGAGTCATGTCAAAATTTGACACAAATGGTTTTAAAACATCATCATAAATACATCAAACAAACTGGTACATTATATAAAAAGGCATGCTCATTATAAGCAGTTGATGGAGTATATGTATTTTGTAATCTTAATTGTTCACAAAGTCACTATAGATGTATTTATAATGATGTGTATAATATTTTACAACTATTAAAAAACATAAAACATTTTAACAAATACCGTGTTGTGAATTCAGAGACATCTTGCACTTCCGCGTCAATTAGTACTTTAGTGAAGTTCGAACCCGAACTTACATTGAGTTGTTCTGTAATTATCATGTAAGCATGCATTTTGTATCAGGAGTGTTGTTATTTAAAAACGATATGAAAACCTGCTGCATTTAAAGCGTAAGTTTTAAGATCTTACCCCAATACATTTTGGTCCTACCGAATTGTGTGACCAAAATCAAACACTGATTATCGGTAGCGGTCTTCATATATCCAAAATAGTCGATTCAGAATTTAGCCCATAAGGTGTAAAACAAAACGACACCACTATGAGTAACAAACAAACAATGAAGTTTAAAAGTCTCCTATTACATCAAGCAAAGTATTATTACATAATAAATAATAATAACTATAAGAACAAAGAAGAAATGTTGTCAATTGTCAGTTTTCTCATTATACAAAGCTGAATGACTTTAGCACATACCTGAAGTCCTTCAATTGTATATTGATATATTTAGATGGGATGTCATTACTTTCACCATACTGCTTAATGTCACTATAATGATGAACTCTTTCAATTACATGTGCAGTTAGATGATATATTAGAAGAATATATTAAGATAAATAATAGAATAAATAGTTGAAAACAAAAGTTAATACAAATTTTATACCTCCAGTAGCTCATTCTTCTAATAGACTTGATGTCAGATTGGTGTGAAGATGAACTTGAACCCATCTAGTCCTTGCTCCATCAGTTGAATCAATTTGCACGACATGTAAATGAACTCATATTGTTACCTGCAATAAATCACTTATGAGAGCATTCAGAGTAAATCATTATCTCAGACAACATTTATGGAATTTACCATTAACTGTGCACATTTAATTTCAGTAAAGTTAATATTATGTACTATATTTGTCTCAGACCCACTTATAATTATGACTCATGGAGCAAGGATCACATTAACAATCAAAAGTATGATGGGTGGTCAATTAATTTTTTCATGACTAATATTACATCGGGTGTAGGATGCATATATCATTCAGCTGCTGATGTAAGCCCGCCTTTTTTCCCTGGAGGTGGTAGAACATTAGCGTGTCAAGCGGTTTCACCTAGTCATGAAAATAACGCAATATCAGAGCACGATTTGCATTAATTCAGAAACAAAAAGCTCTTTTAAAAAATAGTACTACAATATGCAAATAACATTTAGTCATGTTAGGTGCAGCAATTTCAGTGCATTAACTTAAATATTAGTCATTTTCGAATAAGTTTTATATAAACGGGCCAGATTGGTAAAATGGCCGAAATCAACAATATTGGCTAAAATGGGATAGAAGTTGCCCAATGTATACTATGATGCATTTAACCTTTTTAGTTTTTATTATTATGCATTGTCTGCCCAATAATGAATCACACTTAAATTATTAACTATAATATGAAAAGGAATGTTTTTGAGCCTCAACCCGATACAACCCGTTTCGACCCGTATGTCACTCCGCCAACTTTTTCATCGTGCCCACAACAAAATCGAAACTTCTCAGAATTTGCATAGTAGATGACTTGAGAAGCAAAGTCAGTACTTACATAGGTCATGTCATCTATAAAGTAAACATCATGTTTCTCTTTAAACATCATGTAATTGTTTACCTTGAAGTTGTGAAGTATAAATTTGAATATGCTTTTTCTCCACAGATTACAATTCATCAAAATACCTTTATTAAATTGTCTCTAATATTGAAGATCAATGGCTGCAGCCCTGGGTTTTTTGATTTAGTACTACCAAAACCAATAATAACTAATGAGCACAAATCAAAAGTAGATCAAATTATAAATAAGATATTAAACAATATTCCGTTTAACAACAGAAAAACATCTCAGAAGTATATCAAAAATTATGAATGCTTATTGTATTTACCTCCTGATTGTTGGTTGAGATCATTCAAATTCTCCTTAACATGCATCTTCATCAACAATGGTTACAAACTACCGTTAAAAGTGACATCTTACAACTGTCAGAGGACACCAGAAAGACTTTCCGGAACCATCTTCGGATAATGAACATTCCTACACAGCAAGACCACCAAATTTTAGGAGAGCTAGTCTAGTAACAAAATACAGTTAAAACTGAAGTAACAATGTCAACCCTTTTACCGTGAAACATGTTGATCTGGGATTACAATTACCTCAAAAAGCTCAAATAGATAAGTTTGAGAACTTAAATAATGATGTAAAAGGCCATAGAGATGTATCCTTAGTTTGGCGCATGATGTATTAAAATGATGACTTAACCTTCTAAATCACTATGTAAAGAGAATAATATATGCATTTTGATTGAGGTTGTGCATATGACCGGATCAATATAATCTGGATAATTTGTTTCCATAGGTACATTCCACAGGTTGCTCCCTGATTCAAAAAATATTCAGAAAAGCAGATCATTTACGCTAAAAAGTAAGGATTACAATCTGAAACTGTTTAAGAGAAGTACGCAAATATAAATTAGTGTTTTGCATCATGTTTGTAAAGGTACCTTGAAAAACAGCGTTTGGAGTAAGGATACATCATAAGACATTTTATAGTCATTAGAATAACTTTGCACTTTTGAATTATTTATAGATACTCTAAATAATACATTTTTCTAATATTGAAACGAAGACTGACCATTTAAGTGATCTTTGTTATTGTTGAGTTGGAGCCAGTAGAAGAAACTTAAATCTTCAGTGGACCATCCTGGAAAATGAATTACTCCATATTAAACATGGTTTTGGTCAAACAGGGGTCCAAGGAAGAAATTTTATCCTTAAACATAATAAAAACTTCTACTTGGATAAATTACGAAGTGATATTGTGAACATGATACCCAATTAATTGTTCCAGCAGAGACTAATAGACTTTCTTCTATGAAAACCAAGGGACTCGCCAGTGAGCATGGACTCATATCATGAATGCTTCTTCCTGTATGTACATTTAAAAATGAGTGTCTTTACATAAAAATAAAATCAAAATTATAGCATATGTTACATGTATAGATAAAAAACTTCAGGTATATTTCAAAGATATTACTTGGAGTCATTCATGGTATATTTCAAAAGACGTTACATTCGAGTCGTTGAGTTCAACAAGATTATTATTAAGTCATTTATAGTTTGGGTATATTATGAAATGGTATGCATGCCTGTCAACTTTCGATGTAATGAAAGTTTGTCTTTTGAAAATGAATGCAATGTTTATAAAATGTATCATATAGAGGTCAGAACCTTGCAATGTAATCAACTATTGTGAATCGTTTATAATTGATATGAACGGGTCCTTTCACACTTTGACCAAGTTTCAACCATCAATACACAACTAAGAGTAAAAGCTATCATTTTACAAGTTTTGAACATCAAGGTTGCCTCTTTATTGCATAAACCCAATAAAGCTTCAACCTTATGCATCTTCATCATATGAGATGATGAAGACTTGATCTTTATCATCACAACAATCACAAAAAGGTTCCAAGTAAGTGAGATCTACAATAATAACTTAGATCTCAAGTATTAAGAAAACCCTAAGCTAGAAAGCTTGGATCTTTACAAGATTAATGAGACCATAAGCTATGAAGCTAAGATCTAGTAAAATTAATGAGACCATAAGTCAAAAAGCTAAGATCTTTAACAAAATAATGAAACCCTAAGCTAGAAAGCTTGGATCTTTAATGTTCTTGAAGATCCTTAAAGCAAAAGACTAGATCTTCAAGTTACATGAAGATCATAAACACAAGTTTTGATCGTTATAATAAAATAAAGAAATCATAATCCAGAAAACCTATATCTAATAAGTAAATGAAGATTCAAAGCTAGAAAGCTTGAATCTTTCATGTTCTTGAAGGATTCAAACCTAAGTTTGAATCTACAAGATATAACAAGATCAAAAAGCTAAAAAGCTAGATCCTTTAATGATGATGATGATGTCGACATTGAGAAGAGAAGAAGAAGAAGAAGAAGAAGAAAAAAATTTAAAACTTACACTTTTTAGAGTGAGAAAGACTAGAGAGAGAATTAGAGAGTAAGTGTGTGTAATTTGTGAATGAGATCAAGTGTAAAATGGGTGAGGTTTGTGTGGTATTTATAGGGGGAATGGGGTGGTGGCCGTAGGTTAGGGGGACAAGGGGGGGGGGACAATTTTTGCTTTTTGGTTAATGGTTGTCTAAAGTTGGTGCTTACGTTGGGATCCCATGCAACAATTGTGATTATGGTTAACAAAAATGCTAGTATGTTCCCTCTAATAAATGAACATTTGTCTTACATTTATATGGGTCATAAACTTATTAAAATTCGGCTAATTAAATAGTCTATTAGCTAGAGTAGGGTGGGTTTGAGTCCAACAAGGTAGAAAGTCCAACAAGACTAACTAGTGAGCATAAGTAAATTACTAAGCGTAATTAACCAACCAATAACCCAAGTAATTGTTAAAATAACAATTAGTATTACGTAGTCATAATATTCCAATTATGACCAAAGTCAAACGTGTATCAAAATACATAGCTCGTTTTCAACGTCAAGTGACACTAACGGTCATAAAAGCATTCGGGGATCAAGTTAAGTAACTAAGTACTTAATGGCACGTTGTATGGTATAAACGAAGGTAATTAATCATGAAATAAGATTCCAGAATATAAACCAACACATTACGCACAAATACGCAGTTTCGCATAAAGTAACAAGCACAAAAGTAAGTCGAAAAAGTCGGGTCGTTACATTACCCACCTGTTAGTGAAAATTTCGTCCCGAAATTTTAAGCTGAGGTAGATACTAGAGTTGTGAAGAGGTGAGGATACTTCTGCATCATATGATCCTCTCGTTCCCAAGTAAACTCGGGCCCTCGTTTAGCATTTCAACGAACTCGAACAATTGGAATCTTGTTGCGTTTCAAGGTTTTTACCTCACGGTCCATAATTTCAACAGGTTCTTCCACGAAGTGGAGTTTGTCATCAATCGTAAGCTCCTCAAGTGGTATGAAAAGTTCTGATTCAGCCAGACATTTCTTCAGATTCGACACGTGGAAAGTGGGATGAACTGCACTCAACTGAGTCGGAAGATCCAAACGGTAAGCAACGGGTCCAATACGCTCCAAGACTTCAAAAGGACCAATATATCGCGGATTTAGCTTCCCACATTTTTCGAAATGGATTACACCTTTCCAAGGTGCGACCTTCAACATCACTCGGTCACCTACTTGGAATTCGCGAACTTTACACTTAAGATCGGCATAGCTCTTTTGATGATCGCGGGCTGTCTTGAGCCTCGCTTGAATTTGGAAAATCTTCTCCGTAGTTTCATGGACGAGTTCAGGTCCGGTGATTTGCTTTTCACCTACTTCGGCCCAACAGATAGGAGAACGACATCTTTGGCCATACAAGGCTTCGAATGTGACAACCCGGAAATTTTTGATCAAATTTAAACTTTATCTTTATATGTTTTCGACACGATATGCAAAGTTTGTTAGGTTAAATCTCAAGAATTTTAAATTGTGTTCATACATTCATTTAGCCTCGACCAAATTTCAATGATTCACGAACCATTATATGAACGGATTGATTATATATGTATATGTGTATATATTATAACTTGAAAATATTAACAAAGTATTAAACGTACAATACATTACATGAACATATTTGTTTCAATAAGTTTATCGGTGGAATTAGAAGATAATATCAAATGGTTGATTTATCAGATGAAATGTCCCGTTCCTATTGACTAAAAACGTTCCATATTAATTGATTTCATTGCGAGGTTTTGACCTCTATATGAGACGTTTTTCAAAGACTGCATTCATTTTAAAACAAACCATAACCTTTATTTCATCAATAAAGGTTTAAAAAGCTTTACATAGATTATCAAATAATGTTAATCTAAAATATCCTGTTTACACGCGACCATTACATAATGGTTTACAATACAAATATGTTACAACGAAATAAGTTTCTTGAATGCAGTTTTTTTACACAATATCATACAAGCATGGACTCCAAATCTCGTCCTTATTTAAGTATGCGACAGCGGAAGCTCTTAATAATCACCTGAGAATAAACATGCTTAAAACGTCAACAAAAATGTTGGTGAGTTATAGGTTTAACCTATATATTATCAAATCATAATAATAGACACAAGATTTCATATTTCAATACAAATCCCATACATAGAGATAAAAATCATTCATATGGTGAACACCTGGTAACCGACATTAACAAGATGCATATATAAGAATATCCCCATCATTCTGGGACACCCTTCGGATATGATATAAATTTCGAAGTACTAAAGCATCCGGTACTTTGGATGGGGTTTGTTAGGCCCAATAGATCTATCTTTAGGATTCGCGTCAATTAGGGTGTCTGTTCCCTAATTCTTAGATTACCAGACTTCATAAAAAGGGGCATATTCGATTTCGATAATTCAACCATAGAATGTAGTTTCACGTACTTGTGTCTATTTTGTAAATCATTTATAAAACCTGCATGTATTCTCATCCCAAAAATTTTAGATTTTAAAAGTGGGACTATAACTCACTTTCACAGTCATCGTTAGTCGTTACATGTAAGTGTTGTTTTGAGACCTTTAGGTTAACGATCTTGTTAAATGTTGTTAACCCAAAGTTTATAATATCAAATGAGATTTTAAATTATTATATTATCATGATATTATGATATATTAATATATCTTAATATGATATATACATTTAAATGTCGTTACAACGATAATCGTTACATATATGTCTCGTTTCGAAATCCTTAAGTTAGTAGTCTTGTTTTTACTTATGTAGTTCATTGTTAATACACTTAATGATATATTTAATTATCATATTATCATGTTATATATAATATAACAATGTATTAATATGCTTCATATATATTTAGTAAGACGTGGTTATAACGATAATCGTTATATGTATCATTTCGAGTTTCATACGTCAATAGTCTCCTTTTTAAGTATATAACTTATTGTTACTATTTTTAATGAGATACTTGATGATCATTATATCATGTTAAACATATATATTTATTCATTTATGTATCATCATGTCATATACAACTTATAGCGTTCGTGAATCATTGGTCAAACTGGGTAATCAGACGTTTACAAAATTTCCGTTTCAATTAACCAAGTCTTAACAAGTTTGATTGCTTAACATGTTGGAAACATTTAATCATGTAAATATAGTTTTCATTAAACATATAATCATAGAAAGGTTCGGGTCACTACAGTAATTGAACTGAAATGTCCCGTTCTTATTGATTAAAAACGTTCCATATTAATTGATTTCGTTGCGAGGTTTTGACCTCTATATGAGACGTTTTTCAAAGACTGCATTCATTTTAAAACAAACCATAACCTTTATTTCATCAATAAAGGTTTAAAAATATTTACGTAGATTATCAAATAATGATAATCTAAAATACCCTGTTTACACGCGACCATTACATAATGGTTTACAATACAAATATGTTACAACGAAATAAGTTTCTTGAATGCAGTTTTTACACAATATCATACAAGCATGGACTCCAAATCTCGTCCTTATTTAAGTTTGCGACAGTGGAAGCTCTTAATAATCACCTGAGAATAAACATGCTTAAAACGTCAACAAAAATGTTGGTGAGTTATAGGTTTAACCTATATATTATCAAATCATAATAATAGACCACACGATTTCATATTTCAATACACATCCCATACATAGAGATAAAAATCATTCATATGGTGAACACCTGGTAACCGACATTAACAAGATGCATATTTAAGAATATCCCCATCATTCCGGGACACCCTTCGGATATGATATAAATTTCGAAGTACTAAAGCATCCGGTACTTTGGATGGGGTTTGTTAGGCCCAATAGATCTATCTTTAGGATTCTAGTCAATTAGGGTGTCTGTTCCCTAATTCTTAGATTACCAGACTTAATAAAAAGGGGCATATTCGATTTCAACAATTCAACCATAGAATGTAGTTTCACGTACTTGTGTCTATTTTGTAAATCATTTATAAAACCTGCATGTATTCTCATCCCAAAAATATCAGATTTTAAAAGTGGGACTATAACTCACTTTCACAGATTTTTTTACTTCGTCGGGAAGTAAGACTTGGCTACTGGTCGATTCACGAACCTATAACAAATATGTACATATATATCAAAGTATGTTCAAAATATATTTACAACACTTTTAATACATTTTGATGTTTTAAGTTTATTAAGTCAGCTGTCCTCGTTAGTAACCTACAACTAGTTGTCCACAGTTAGATGTACAGAAATAAATCGATATATATTATCTTGAATCAATCCACGACCCAGTGTATACATATCTCAGTATTGATCACAACTCAAACTATATATATTTTGGAATCAACCTCAACCCTGTATAGCTAACTCCAACATTCACATATAGAGTGTCTATGGTTGTTCCGAAATATATATAGATGTGTCGACATGATAGGTCGAAACATTGTATACGTGTTTATGGTATCTCAAGATTACATAATATACAATACAAGTTGATTAAGTTATGGTTGGAATAGATTTGTTACCAATTTTCACGTAGCTAAAATGAGTAGTTTTTACCAATTTTGTTTTGCTCGCCATTTCTTCATTTCTAATCCGTTTTGAGTGATTTAAGTGGCCACGGTTTCGTATTGAACTTGACTATATGAAACTAAACAGAAAAGGTATAGGTTTATAGTCAGAAATACAAGTTACAAGTCGTTTTTTAAAGAGGTAGTCATTTTCGTCGAAAGAACGACATCTTGATGACTGTTTTGAAAAACATACTTTCACTTTGAGTTTAACCATGATTTTTGGATATGGTTTCATGTTCATAAGAAAAATCATTTTCCCAGAAGTATAGCTTTTAAATCAAAGTTTTTCATAGTTTTTAATTATCCAAACCAAAACAGCCCCCGGTTGTAACTACGACGGCGTAAATCCGGTTTTATGGTGTTTATCGTGTTTTCGGGTTTTAAATCATTAAGTTAGCATATCTATAGATATATATCATGTGTATAGTTGATTTTAAAAGTGTAGTTAGAAGGATTAACTTTATTTGCGAACAAGTTTAGAATTAACTAAACTATGTTCTAGTGATTACTAGTTTACCACTTCGAATATGATAGCTTTTTATGTATGAATCGAATGATGTTATGAACATCATTACTACCTTAAGTTTCTTGGATAAACCTACTAGAAAAGAAAAAAATGGATCTAGCTTCAACGGATCCTTGGATGGCTCGAAGTTCTTGAAGCAGAATCATGACACGAAAACAAGTTCAAGTAAGATCATCACTTGAAATAAGATTGTTATAGTTATAGAAATTGAACCAAAGTTTGAATATGATTATTACCTTGTATTATAATGATAACCTACTGTAAGAAACAAAGATTTCTTGAGGTTGGATGATCACCTTACAAGATTGGAAGTGAGCTAGCAAACTTGAAAATATTCTTGATTTTATGTAACTAGAACTTGTAGAATTTATGAAGAACACTTAGAACTTGAAGTTAGAACTTGAGAGAGATCAATTAGATGAAGAAAATTGAAGAATGAAAGTGTTTGTAGGTGTTTTTGGTCGTTGGTGTATGGATTAGATATAAAGGATATGTAATTTTGTTTTCATGTAAATAAGTCATGAATGATTACTCATATTTTTGTAATTTTATGAGATATTTCATGCTAGTTGCCAAATGATGGTTCCCACATGTGTTAGGTGACTCACATGGGCTGCTAAGAGCTGATCATTGGAGTGTATATACTAATAGTACATACATCTAAAAGCTGTGTATTTTACGAGTACGAATACTGGTGCATACGAGTAGAATTGTTGATGAAACTGAACGAGGATGTAATTGTAAACATTTTTGTTAAGTAGAAGTATTTTGATAAGTGTCTTGAAGTCTTTCAAAAGTGTATGAATACATATTAAAACACTACATGTATATACATTTTAACTGAGTCGTTAAGTCATCGTTAGTCGTTACATGTAAGTGTTGTTTTGAGACCTTTAGGTTAACGATCTTGTTAAATGTTGTTAACCCAAAGTTTATAATATCAAATGAGATTTTAAATTATTATATTATCATGATATTATGATATATTAATATATCTTAATATGATATATACATTTAAATGTCTTTACAACGATAATCGTTACATATATGTCTCGTTTCAAAATCCTTAAGTTAGTAGTCTTGTTTTTAGTTATGTAGTTTATTGTTAATACACTTAATGATATATTTAATTATCATATTATCATGTTATATATAATATAAAAATGTATTAATATGCTTCATATATATTTAGTAAGACGTGGTTATAACGATAATCGTTATATGTATCGTTTCGAGTTTCATACGTCAATAGTCTCCTTTTTAAGTATATAACTTATTGTTACTATTTTTAATGAGATACTTGATGATCATTATATCATGTTAAACATATATATTTATTCATTTATGTATCATCATGTCATATACAACTTATAGCGTTCGTGAATCATTGGTCAAACTGGGTAATCAGACGTTTACAAAATTTCCGTTTCAATTTACCAAGTCTTAACAAGTTTGATTGCTTAACATGTTGGAAACATTTAATCATGTAAATATAGTTTTCATTAAACATATAATCATAGAAAGGTTCGGAAAATTTCGGGTCACTACAGTACCTACCCGTTAAATAAATTTCGTCCCGAAATTTTAAGCGATTGGAGGTGTTGGCTCATCTTCTGGAAATAGGTGCGGGTACTTCTTCTTCATCTGATCTTCTCATTCCCAGGTGAACTCGGGTCCTCTACGAGAATTCCATCGAACCTTAACAATCGGTATCTTGTTTTGTTTAAGTCTCTTAACCTCACGATCCATTATTTCAACAGGTTCTTCAATGAATTGAAGTTTTTCATTGATTTGGATTTCGTCCAACGGAAAAGTGAGATCTTGTTAGAAAGCAGATTTACCTTTAATCTTGAAAGTGATTGAAAGCCAAATATATTCCATTCTGTATTTGTAATTGTATATTCATGTATTTTATACATCTGTATTCGTATATATATATAACCTGTTCTTATCTATATATATCGTTAATCTGTATTTATATATGGGTATCTAACAGTATGTATATATTTCAATAATTACATACTATAATTAGTCTTTTTATATAATTGTATTAATATTACACTTAATATTATAAAGGATAATAAAAGTAATAATAATGTCATGATAGTAATAAATTTTTAGTGTAGTTGATAATATTACTTCCTGAGAGAATAATTTATTACTTATTTAACAAGTTTGATTGCTTTCGAAAACTGTACTACTAGTTGTTGAAGAGACTAAGTAATACAAACTTTCACACTTTTATTTATTGCGGAATTATATTTTACAAAGAATTGTGTTTTGTAAGTAAGAAAACTTCAAGATGATTTCTTGTGTGTTTTTAAACTCTGAAATACACTCTATATATAGGCAACATAAATTATACAGACACAATCCACCTCACTAAAAAAAAATTGATTTTTTTTTACAGAAAGCAAAGAAGAACAAACTAAAATAAATTATTAAGTAAGGATTAACTTTATGTACTATTGGTATATACACTCCAATTTAGTTAATTTAGTTAATTCAAAAAGTTACCAACTGAAATGTCCCGTTCTTATTGATTAAAAATGTTCCATATTAATTGATTTCGTTGCGAGGTTTTGACCTCTATATGAGACGTTTTTCAAAGACTGCATTAATTTTAAAACAAACCATAACCTTTATTTCATCAATAAAGGTTTAAAAAGCTTTACGTAGATTATCAAATAATGATAATCTAAAATATCCTGTTTACACGCAACCATTACATAATGGTTTACAATACACATATGTTACAACGAAATAAGTTTCTTGAATACAGTTTTTACACAATATCATACAAGCATGGACTCCAAATCTTGTCCTTATTTAAGTATGCAACAGCGGAAGCTCTTAGTAATCACCTGAGAATAAACATGCTTTAAACGTCAACAAAAATGTTGGTGAGTTATAGGTTTAACCTATATATATCAAATCGTAACAATAGACCACAAGATTTCATATTTCAATACACATCCCATACATAGAGATAAAAATCATTCATATGGTGAACACCTGGTAACCGACATTAACAAGATGCATATATAAGAATATCCCCATCATTCTGGGACACCCTTCGGATATGATATAAATTTCGAAGTACTAAAGCATCTGGTACTTTGGATGGGGTTTGTTAGGCCCAATAGATCTATCTTTAGGATTCGCGTCAATTAGGGTGTCTGTTCCCTAATTCTTAGATTACCAGACTTCATAAAAAGGGGCATATTCGATTTCGATAATTCAACCATAGAATGTAGTTTCACGTACTTGTGTCTATTTTGTAAATCATTTATAAAACCTGCATGTATTCTCATCCCAAAAATTTTAGATTTTAAAAGTGGGACTATAACTCACTTTCACAGTCATCGTTAGTCGTTACATGTAAGTGTTGTTTTGAGACCTTTAGGTTAACGATCTTGTTAAATGTTGTTAACCCAAAGTTTATAATATCAAATGAGATTTTAAATTATTATATTATCATGATATTATGATATATTAATATATCTTAGTATGATATATACATTTAAATGTCTTTACAATGATAATCGTTACATATATGTCTCGTTTCAAAATCCTTAAGTTAGTAGTCTTGTTTTTACTTATGTAGTTCATTGTTAATACACTTAATGATATATTTAATTATCATATTATCATGTTATATATAATATAACAATGTATTAATATGCTTCATATATATTTAGTAAGACGTGGTTATAACGATAATCGTTATATGTATCGTTTCGAGTTTCATACGTCAATAGTCTCCTTTTTAAGTATATAACTTGTTGTTACTATTTTTAATGAGATACTTGATGATCATTATATCATGTTAAACATATATATTTATTCATTTATGTATCATCATGTCATATACAACTTATAGCGTTCGTGAATCATTGGTCAAACTGGGTAATCAGACGTTTACAAAATTTCCGTTTCAATTAACCAAGTCTTAACAAGTTTGATTGCTTAACATGTTGGAAACATTTAATCATGTAAATATAGTTTTCATTAAACATATAATCATAGAAAGGTTCGGAAAAGTTCGGGTCACTACATCAGATACATTGTATGATTATGAGTCTTTGTTGTGAGGTCCACGTTGATTTGAGAAATCGTTCATTTTTAACAATATTCGGAATAAATGGTAAAATGAGTTACAATTAAGAACAAATGTGTAAATTAACGGGAACTAGATAAGAGTTAGTTGAGACTCCTAATTCATACTCTACAATAATTTCCTCGTGACTCTGAATAGTTAAATCATTTAACTTTCATAAAATTTAAATTATGTAGAGTAAATTATTGAGTTAATAATTGCCGACAGGATATACCATTTGACAAGTAATAAGTTTATTATTCATTGGACTTAATATGTGATTTTACTTTCCTATAATGTTTTATGAACTAACGAGGTCTATTTATTACAACCTTTAAAATAAGATCTAATATAATTAGCTTTGAAAAACTAAAATTTATTTAATTTAGTTTTAAACTTATGAAAACGATTTCAATAACTGAGTTATTAAAACCCGTTGTTTATAATGGTAAATTGTTTTATAGAATTAAAAGAATTTAATTAAAGCCTTATATATATATATATATATATATATATATATATATATATATATATATATATATATATATATATATATATATATATATATATAGGGACAGGATCAATGGGGAAGTAACCAATCGGGGGGAAGCGGGGGGAAGCAATTTTTTCTTTTTTTTTTTGTTTTTTTGAATTTTTTTTCCGGCATCAAGATCACACAAAAATATGAACATTTAGAAGAGACACTTCATGATGAATGTTATTATTTAGGCGAGAAAACGATCGACAAAAATAACATTCAAGATAATATTGTTCGTGAAGAATATGAACGTTTTTTTTCATGTTTTGTGAAGTAAAATTTAGCCCGACTTAGAGTTTAGGGTTTATTCCATAAACCCAAAACACCAAACCCTAAACTCTAAACCCTAAACTCTAAATCGTTCGTGTTAAAAACTCAATCTAAATCCTAAATCTAAACCCTAAATCTAAACCCTAAACCCTAAATTTCTAAAGCCTAATATCTAAACCGTATAAACCCTAATATCTAAACCCCAATAGCTAAAACCTCAAAATACGCTCGAAAAACACGATAATTGTTATATATTACTTCTTCGAGCGTTTTCCTGCCAAAATAAAAAATTTTATCACAAAGTGTCTCTACTAAATGTTCATATTTTCATCTCATCTATAATGTTCGTGAATAAAGTTTTTTTAAAAAACGAATTTTTTTTTTGCTTCCCCCCGCTTCCCCCCGAATGGTTACTTCCCTCTTGATCCTACCACTATATATATATATATATATATATATATATATATATATATATATATATATATATATATATATATATGTATATGTATATATATATATTCAAAAACGTAACCGTGATACGATAAATTTAAAAAAAAATTATAAATGAAAGTTGAAATATAATTACTTTTGAAAAACTAAACGAATATTCAAAACTTATATTTCGAAATGAATATATATTTTACAAAGTAATAAGATACAGTAATAAAACGTTTTGTCTTAAAATAATATACTTGGGTAACCAACGAGACATTGAATTATAAAAGCAAATGACCACAATACTCAAATCTAAAGGTTATACTTTGAGTAATATAGCCTATATGTGATTAAGTCCAATTATTGATAAAAGTACACGTCACGGAACGTAAAGTGCTAGTTTTCTAAGCATACGAAAATGCGTTCGGAAAACCGAAACAGGCACATAGGTCGTGTGTCAACGTACAATTCATCGGTGCTAACATTACAAATCAACTATGCACGAGAATATAATATAATATTTAATTAATTCTAAAGATTAAATATATTATATATTAAATAATATATATATATATATATATATATATATATATATATATATATATATATATATATATATATATATATATATATAAAGTGTTGGCATTTTAAATTTACACGAGTTCTTTAAGGTGGGTGGTAGGTGGGTATAATGTTCTTTAAATTGCATTGAGTTCGGTTCCATTTTTTCATTCATTCTTTCCCAATTCACTCTATTTTGCTCCGTATTATTTATCTTATTTATTATTTTAATTATTAATATTTATTATTAATCTTATAATATTAATATTAGTAGTATTATTATTATTAGTATTATACATAAAATACTACGACGAGGTTATGAGCATGTTATTTCAAAACGAGTTTTATGAGCGGGATAGAGCTAAGGAAACTATGGGTTATTGCTTTGGAGGTTATGGGTATGATTCGGGGGTATGCTCATGAGGTCAATCTAGTGTTTATCGTCTCCGTTACGTCTTCGTACTTTCCTGCAATATTGAATCTCAATATTGATACGTGAGCACTCATAACTTAACTTTTATATAATATTAGTGTATCTCTGACTAGTGCTCGAGTATATAGGATTATGCATGCTTGTACGTTTGATATTGTCATTAGATAGGTTATGTTGAATCCTGAATTAGATACATATGCTACTAAGATAAAGTATATGATATGCATGTCATTGGAAAGCTAGCGAAAAATTAAGAACTTTTCATTTAGAACTCGTGTGATTTCGATGAACGGATTAAAAGTTATAGTCAACTGAATTATTATTAATTTTAGTATTGTTATTGTTAAAATGATTATTATTACTATCGTCGTTGTTATCGTCGTTATTATTATTATTTAAAAATTATTATTATTATCATTATCATTATCGTTATCAATATAAATATTATCATTAAAAATCGTTATTGTTATTATTAATATTATCGTAATTATAACTAAGTTATTATTATTATTATTATTATTATTATTATTATTATTATTATTATTATTATTATTATTAGTTTTATCATTATAGTAATTATTAGTAGTATCATCAGTATCATTATAATTATTAAATTTAGTATCATTATCATTAAAACTAATATTAGTATCATTTAATTATTATGATTGTTATTATTATTATTATTATTATTATTATGAATGCGATATAAAAAAAAAGAGTACTAAAAGCTCTTAAACTAATCAATTAGGAAAATAACGAGTATAAGTATCATGATGAAATAAAATATTGTAAGTATTGATTTAGATAAAAAACTATCATTTTCTTTATTTTTATCACTATTATTATTATTATTAAAAGTATTATTAATATTAAAACTATCATTTTTACTAAAATTATTATTTTTAATTGAAATATCATTGATATTATAAAATATCATTATTATTATCATTTTAGTATTATCATTAATAAAAATTATCATTTTATCATAATATCATTTTTAGTAAATATAAATATTGATATTTTTATTAGTAGAATAATAATTATTATTATTACAAAATAATACAACTTTTATTTATTATTATTATCAATATTATTTTATCAAATAAATATGTGTTACAAAGATATTTTTACCACACGTAATAAAATTACATTAATATTACATACCACTATATTTTTATTTAGTGACCTTTATAAATTTAATTATTTAAGATATGTAAAAGTATATTTTTATCATATATAATTTTTAAATATAAACAAATGACTTTTATTATTTACTCTAATAAAATTTGATAAATATATTTAAATATATAGAACGACTATTTAAGTATATAATAAACATGTATAGATTTTGTAAATCATTTTGGGTTAAATTGACTTTTGTTGACTTTTGCATATCGAACTCGAGCAGTAGGATTGTGATACACTACTACTTGACCTAAATTGTTAGACAGATATTGACCAACATATAAATATATATAATTAATATAGGTTCGTGAATCCGAGGTTAACCTTGCACTTGACCTAAATTGTTAGACAGTATAGTGAGTTTCATTTGCTCCCTTTTTAAATGCTTTTGCAATATATATTTTTGGGACTGAGAATACATGCGCTGCTTTTATAAATGTTTTACGAAATAGACACAAGTAATCGAAACTACATTCTATGGTTGGATTATCGAATCGAATATGCCCCTTTTTAGCTTGGTAGCCTAAGAATTAGGGAAATGGCCCCTAATTGACGCGAATCCTAAAGATAGATCTATGGACCTTGACACGTCCCATTCGGGTTACAAATGCTTTAGTACTTCGATTATCATGTCCGATGAGAGTCCCGGAATGATGGGGATATTCTATATGCATCCTGTTAGTTCGGTTATCAAGCGTTCACCATATGAATGATTTTTATCTCTAAGCCGTGCGAAATGCCTGATATGAGATTATGTTTATGAGAAATGGAAATGAAAATCTTGTGGTCTATTAAAATGATGGAAATGATTATTGATGATAAACTAATGAACTCACCAACCTTTTGGTTGACACTTTTAAGCATGTTTATTCTCAGGTATTAAAGAAATCTTCCGCTGTACATTTGCTCATTATAAAGATATTACTTGGAGCCATTCATGGCATTTTTCAAAAGACGTTGCATTCAAGTCGTTGAGTTCAATAGGGATTATTATTAAATAAATGACAGATTAGGTCATTTATAGGTTGAATATTATGAAATGGTATGCATGCCTGTCAACTTTCATTGTAATGAAACGTTATCTTTTGAAAAAGAATGCAATGTTTGTAAAATGTATCATTTAGAGGTCAAATACCTTGCAATGTAATCATATGTTATTATATTCGTCCTTATGGATTAGTACGGGTCGTCTCATGTGGTATCAGAGCGGTGGTCTTAGCGAACCAGGTCTGCATTAGTGTGTCTAACTGATAGTCGTTAGGATGCTTTAGTGAGTCTGGACTTCGACCGTGTCTGCATGTCAAAAGTTTTGCTTATCATTTTTGTAGGAAATTGTCTGCTTATCATTCATAGTCTAGACACATCTTATTGCAATGATTGCATGAATAGTGTATAGACAAAATTCATATCTTAGCGTATATGCTAATTCATATCTTAGCGTATCTGTTACTGTAAACTTTGCCTGACATATTCCGTAATTTCCTCCGTAATCTATGAAATCTTTTGCTCTATATATATAGATATTCTATGAGATTAGAATACCATCCGATAGCTAGAAAATCATTTCATATTGAAAAATCATTTATTCAATCGTACGAAATGGAATTCGTCATTAGTTCAAGTCCCTCGGATTCTTAAATGGAATCCCATTCAAACTCCGAAAGCAGTGTGACCGGAATGGATAAACCAATCAGCCATCATCTATTTTGGATGAATTGGGGATGGGTTCGTAGCCTCCTCAATCATTGAAGGCAAGAAGAAGGCGATCATTTCTATCCACCACATTGCTCTCTTGGCGAAGAACCGGAAGCACTTACCGGCGAACCTGTCTGAAACACCATTTTCTCTCTCATTTCCAGAGTATCTCGTCACGACTATATACTACATCAAATTCTAGATTTTATTTAACCACTTGTCTGAACTGACAATCACCCCGGTGTAATAGAAGAAGTCAACGAGCTTCGCGCTCGGGTAGTGGCTTTGGAGAATATGGTGCAAAGGTTACAAACCCCAACAGCAGCACCAGCAGCATAAACAGTACCACCATCAGCAATACCAATAGTACCATCACCACCACCAACAACAACATCCGCATCCCACACCTTAACATCATAATTGGTACCTCGAGCATCAACGTCACCCACACCATAAATACCAAGGAATACCAACAACAACAAACGATGAAGTGTTGATTCATAACTTCATTGGAAAAAAAACATTCTGCGACGATTATGTAGTCTCTAAAGTCTTAGAGATTATCTATTTTAGCCCTAACCATAAATCAGATGAGTGGATCAAGATGATAGAAGGAAGAGTAGAAACCATGACCGGAATGGTGCACGGATTATAAGCTAGACTTGTTTGCCAGCACCGTTAGTACCGTCAGCATCATCAGCACTAGCAGCACTAATAACATCACAAGCTTTGACAGTTCAAGAATCACCGTGGACATCCACTAAGCAACAACGCGTATATTGTATCAACGAGTTATGAATTATTAACTCAATCTCTCTGAAGAAATTATATGTATATCTTATATATATAAATTTTGAAACCATTATAAATCGTTCCGTACTAAGCTATTATGTGTGAATATTAACTACTCGGTTAATTCATATTACTAATATGCTATGGTGTACATCCTTCGTCCATGAGTTAATCATCGTTAACTACACTCTATGTCTCAATTTCAATAAATTCCAATTCATAATGAATCAAGTGTATTATTCGAATAAATGTTTGATTTTACATTTTCATCGTTGATGTACTCGAGACTTTTCAAATAACATCATTCGCACCTTACGTAGTTCACAAGAACTTCACGAAAACCAACATCATGCATCAACAAATAACAAAGTATTGATTCATAATTTCAATATCATTAAAGAAATACTTATGTGATTTCTAAAGTTTTAGGGATTATTCAATTCTAGTTTCAACCGTAAATCAAATGAGTTTAATTTAATATTAACTCATTAAATCTATGTTACATCTGAAGAAAATATACACATATAAATATTTTCATAAAGACTGTAATAAAATTCTTTTGTACAAAATATTAATTGTGAAATTTTTTTTAACGGGTAGGTAATACCCGAGAGATATATATAAATTCACAATTAACATGTTACATTCTTCGAATCTGATTCAGCAATCACCAACTATACTCACTACTTTCACAACAATATACATTCTTTTATAAACATCAAAACAACCATTCTCATCCAAATTTGATTACGTATTTTGATTTTGACAAATCAAAATCCAAGTCAAGATTTAACAGAAGACATCACTCTTAGATTCCTACATCTTTCAAAACTATACTTTGACTTCAAAACTGTGCTAGAACATCATATGTATACAATCTGTGTTCAAACCCTTCGAAATTTTTGAAGACACTTTAAATAATGAGCAATTGAGATGATGATCCAACCACATATTATCCACAATTATGTACCTGAAAAACTCTCGAAACCAAAGTCATAGTTCGACACGTACCCGTGACAGACCCTTTGGCATTTATTAGCAAAAATAATTTTTCAGCTCCTTTTCAAAATAGACAATTTTGTCACAGCTCCAGCAAGTTAACTTCGACTTTTCAATCAAAACAACCTCATTATAACCTTGATATATACGTTGCCCTTTCACCATCATTACCAGGGAACCGTTTATGTTCCACCACATTAGCAATAAACTTACTAACAACTTCGCTGAACTTTGATTTTCAGAAAAATCGTTATATTTATTGGAACCCTATCATTTACTCATCTGCATCTTGTAACGAGAATTGCCATACGAATCATTGAGAATTAGCAATCAGTATTTTGAAATCTCGCAGCATGTCTACGCCAACAGTTATATGTGTACATATAACGTCTATCTCCTGAACTTATATACTTTGAATGTGAAGTTTCTAAAAAAACCCCGAACTGTGAACTAGTTCTCGAAATACCGATGAAGCAGCAAAAACAATAAATGACCTTAACAGTAAAAAGTTTGATGATAAAGAATAGTGTGTTGGCAAAGCTCAGAAAAAGAGAAGATTTGGTACTGGAAAACGGATTGAGCAAACTATGAAGGAGGCTGTGGATAAATCACAAAGACTAAACCTGCCTTCAAAGAATCCAAATGATTCAGTATCTGCTAAAGTCATTAACGAATACCTTGCTCCTGACTCTAAATCCATGCGGACAATACTCATTATCATCCTCTGATATTAGAAATTCTAAGATATCATCGTATCCTTCATTATAAATATCCTCCATATTTCTGAAGATATTTCCATAATTATTCATATTTGAAATCATTTACCTCTTCGCGCTACCTGTGTTACAGCATAAAAGAAACTGTTTTAGTTTCTAAATTCTGAAACCTTCGAGTTTAAAATCTGAATGTTTTGAAGTAGTGTTGGAAACTGAAGCATGAGTTAGTATAATATAATGAAACTTGATCAACGTGATTATATTACAGTAAGTCATGTTGAGTTTCTAAATGGAACGTGATGATTCACAGATCATAACGTCATCATGTGCCATGTTACACGACTCTTGCATTCTACCTAATCTCTAAACATACTAAGATCATATCTTCTTGATAAATCTATTTTTCCAGGATATTCTGGTAATTTGACAAATCAAGATCGTGCTATTACAATTTTCTTCTTAGAACATTAATTATGTTCATTCCAAAATTCATATCTACGAATTCTGGATCATTACAAGCGGTGCTTAATCACAAGAAGAGGAAACGAAAGAATGAAGCTCCGAAATAGAAATGGGAGTATAAATCGCAGCAAATAAAAGAGAGCATTAACTATGAATGACAATGATCATAGAAGATAGAAACAGGGACTTTGAAACATAAGGGAAGGTATAAAACCCAACAACAACATAGAAAATTACAAATCATATATATCGATGCAAATAGCAATATAAAGACACGGGAGAACTAAAAACACTATAAAACCAAGAGTATAGTAGAAATAAATAGATTCTTCTGGCGGTAAATGAAACTAGAAGAATGACAGATATGTAAGTTAGAAATATATCAAGAAGCAGGACTGGATAGAGCATATTGACGAATACTTTAAAATATGAGCTAAGGGAGAAAGAATAGAAGGTGTGAGTTGTAAGGAAACGAAGGAGGTGGATTTATAGTAAAATATCCGACAGAGCAATCAAAACAGATGATCGCATTTAAAGCGGATCCTAATTCCCTGGATTATCGAAGAATCAAATCTTATTACGAAGATTTTTTTCAAATATCTTGAACTCTGGAAATCAATCCTATCTACGTCAAAAGATATGTCGAATCTATGCCTACTCACTTCACTCATTTGTGTTAACTTCACTCGTACTCTTCACAAAATTGAATTATTTTATCTATATTACTCAATGATGACAAAACTCAAATTTTCAGCTCGTATGAGTCATGAAAACATATATATTGTCAGCCATGAACATTCCAATCAAATTTCGAGATAAAATTTCTTTAACGGCTAGGTACTGTGACAATCCAGAAATTTCTGACCGAATTTAAACTTTATCTTTATATGTCTCCGACACGATAAGCAAAGTTTGTTAGGTTAAATCTCAAGAATTTTAAATTGTGTTCAAACATTCATTTAACCTCGACGAAATTTCAATGATTCACGAACCATTATATGAACGGATTGATTATATATGTATATGTGTATATATTATAACTTGAAAATATTAACAAAGTATTAAACGTACAATACATTAGATGAACATATTTGTTTCGATAAGTTTATCGGTGGAATTAGAAGATAATATCAAATGATTGATTTATCAGATACATTGTATGATTATGAGTCTTTGTTGTGAGGTCCACGTTGATTTGAGAAATCGTTCATTTTTAACGATATTCGGAATAAATGGTAAATTGAGTTACAAGTAAGAACAAATGTGTAAATTAACGGGAACTAGACAAGAGTTAGTGGAGACTCCTAATTCATACTCTACAATAATTTTCTCGTGACTCTGAATAGTTAAATCATTTAACTTTCATCAAATTTAAATTATGTAGAGTAAATTATTGAGTTAATAATTGCCGACAGGATAAACCATTTGACAAGTAATAAGTTTATTATTCATTGGACTTAATATGTGATTTTACTTTCCTATAACGTTTTATGAACTAACGAGGTCTATTTATTACAACCTTTAAAATAAGATCTAATATAATTAGCTTTGAAAAACTAAAATTTATTTAATTTAGTTTTAAACTTATGAAAACGATTTCAATAACTGAGTTATTAAAACCCGTTGTTTATAAAGGTAAATTGTTTTATAGAATTAAAAGAATTTAATTAAAGCCTTATATATATATATATATATATATATATATATATATATATATATATATATATATATATATATATATATATATATAGTTTCAAAAACGTAACCGTGATACGACAAATTTTTAAAAAAAAATTATAAATGAAAGTTGAAATATAATTACTTTTGAAAAACTAAACGAATATTCAAAACTTATGTTTCGAAATGAATATATACTTTACAAAGTAATAAGATACAGTAATAAAATGTTTTGTCTTAAAATAATATACTTGGGTAACCAACGAGACATTGAATTATAAAAGCAAATGATCACAATACTCAAATCTAAAGGTTATACTTTGAGTAATATAGTCTATATGTGATTAAGTCCAATTATTGATAAAGGTACACGTCACGGAACGTAAAGTGCTAGTTTTCTAAGCGTACCAAAATGCGTTCGGAAAACCGGAAACGGCACATAGGTCGTGTGTCAACGTACAATTCATCGGAGCTAAAATTACAAATCAACTATGCACGAGAATATAAATATAATATTTAATTTATTCTAAAGATTAAATATATTATATATTAAATAATATATATATATATGTATATATATATATATATATATATATGTATATATATATATATATATATATATATATATATATATATATATATATATATATATATATATATATATATATATATATATATATATATAAAGTGTTGGCATTTTAAATTTGTACGAGTTCTTTAAGGTGGGTGGTAGGTGGGTATAATGTTCTTTAAATTGCAATGAGTTCGGTTCCATTTTTTCATTCATTCTTTCCCAATTCACTCTATATTGCTCCGTATTATTTATCTTATTTATTATTTTAATTATTAATATTTATTATTAATCTTATAATATTAATATTAGTAGTAGTATTATTATTATTAGTATTATACATAAAATACTACGACGAGGTTATGAGCATGTTATTTCAAAACGAGTTTTATGAGCGGGATAGAGCTAAGGAAACTATGGGTTATTGCTTTAGAGGTTATGGGTATGATTCGGGGGTATGCTCATGAGGTCAATCTAGTGTTTATCGTCTCCGTTGCGTCTTCGTACTTTCCTGCAATATTGAATCTCAATATTGATACGTGAGCACTCATAACTTAACTTTTATATATTATTAGTGTATCCCTGACTAGTGCTCGAGTATATAGGATTATGAATGCTTGTACGTTTGATATTGTCGTTAGATAGGTTATGTTGAATCCTGAATTAGATACATATGCTACTAAGATAAGGTATATGATATGCATGTCATTGGAAAGCTAGCGAAAAATTAAGAACTTTTCATTTAGAACTCGTGTGATTTTGATTAACGGATTAAAAGTTATAGTCAACTGAATTATTATTAATTTTAGTATTGTTATTGTTAAAATGATTATTATTATTATCGTCGTTGTTATCGTCGTTATTATTATTATTTAAAAATTATTATTATTATCATTATCATTATCGTTATCAATATAAATATTATCATTAAAAATCGTTATTGTTATTATTAATATTATCGTAATTATAACTAAGTTATTATTATTATTATTATTATTATTATTATTATTATTATTATTATTATTATTATTATTATTATTATTATTATTATTATTATTATTAGTTTTATCATTATAGTAATTATTAGTACTATCATCAGTATCATTATAATTATTAAATTTAGTATCATTATCATTAAAACTAATATTAGTATCATTTAATTATTATGATTGTTATTATTATTATTATGCATGCGATATAAAAAAAAGAGTACTAAAAGCTATTAAACGAATCAATTAGGAAAATAACGAGTATAAGTATCATGATGAAGTAAAATATTGTAAGTATTGATTTAGATAAAAAAAATATCATTTTCATTATTTTTATCACTATTATTATTATTATTAAAAGTATTATTAATATTAAAAATATCATTTTTACTAAAATTATTATTTTTAATAGAAATATCATTGATATTATAAAATATCATTATCATTATCATTTTAGTATTATTATTAATAAAAATTATCATTTTATCATAATATCATTTTTAGTAAATATAAATATTGATATTTTTATTAGTAGAATAATAATAATTATTATTACAAAATAATACAACTTTTATTTATTATTATTATCAATATTATTTTATCAAATAAATATGTGTTACAAAGATATTTTTACCACACGTAATAAAATTACATTAATATTACATACCACTATATTTTTATTAAGTGAACTTTATAAATTTAATTATTTAAGATATATAAAAGGATATTTTTATCATATATAATTTTTAAATATAAATAAATGACTTTTATTATTTACTCTAATAAAATTTGATAAATATATTTAAATATATAGAACGACTATTTAAGTATATAATAAACATGTATAGATTTTGTAAATCATTTTGGGTCAAATTTACTTTTGTTGACTTTTGCATATCGAACTCGAGCAGTAGGATTGTGATACACTACGACTTGACCTAAATTGTTAGACAGATATTGACTGATGAAACATGACTAGGAACTTAGAAATCAATAGATTTAACTCACACAATGGCGGAATTAGTGAATCAAACCCTCTAGTGAATAGGTTAAGCTTTTTGGGATTAATTTAGTCAAACCACAACTAAATCAAGTGTGATTAGATCAACACCTAGAGCTATTATTCACCACCTGGGTGATTTGGGCTGAGGGAGAATCAAAGGAGCTCACCAGATCTGAGTGTGTGTAACAAATGAGAGGCTTAACCTAAAATGAAGAACATAAGACTTTATATACCCCTGTTGTTGACTCACCTGTACGAGTCATCCATCACACGTACGAGTTGGCTTCATCAGCCGTACGGGTGATCACTCACTCGTGTCTTCTCATTTAGGTTGTAATTATGACTTAGCTTAGCATCAACCGTGCGTATGAGCCTGTCAGCCGTACGAGTGAGGCTTCACTCGTACGTCTGACTAAGTCTAACATAGTCAAACATCCAAATCTCGTTCCTGTAGTTCATGTAACCACATACAAACACAGATAGGATAATAACGAGCGATCATGGTGGCCTGTAAACTGTTGTACCTGCAATGGACGTGGGTAGATGTCTAGGGACTTGCATAAAATGCATCAACAATGCCCCCTAGGACCTAGAACATCTATTGCAATTAAGTAAACGTCCATAAACCATGCAAGTTCATAAACACAAACAGTTTAGTAAAGTTATTACAGATCCATATTCTCTCTCTCGCATAAACAAACATCAAAAACTAAAAACAAACGAGCAACACAGTATCCGACATAGATCAGCTGGCTTGAACTTGGTTTGAGCTTTGAGCATCACTGTTTCTGTTGAGGTATGCATAGTAGACATCGATCACATGTTGATATCTCATAGCTTCCTCTTTTCGATCATCTCTAAAAGTAATGTGATGGCGGTGAAGAGTCTCCACATCAAATCTCGATAAGTTCCTCAGCCACATGGGATCTAGAATCCTCACATTGTCGAATTGTATGCTTCTATCTTCCTTCTCAATTGCAGTCAAGATCACTGCTTCTTCCGACAACTCATCATAGAACCACCATCTGAAGTTTTTACAGATATCCTTGGGTAATGGAATCAAGGGAGATTGTTTCATATACTTAGCTGGACGGAACTTAACAACACGGATTGGTCCTCCCTTAGAATTTTTCTTTGTCGGGTGTATGGAAAACCTAGCGGCCGTTGACTTAAAGATGTCCCATTTCCCTGTCTTATACTCATATCTGAGTTTTCTTTGAAACCACCTGGAAAGGTCACAATCTTCAGCGTTCAACATCTTCAGCTTCGTAAGTTGCATGATCTTGAAGTATGGTAGAGTTTTGAAGTGACTTGGACGTGCCATATAATCTACTTCGCCTTCCCTCTTGATCGCAAAACAATTTATCTCCTTGAAATAGCCCCAACTCAAAATTTTACCCTTGGAGTACTTCTTGGTTCTTTTACCTTTCTCATAGAAACTAACAAACTTCGGCTCGAGTTCTGGCTTATCTATTTGATCAGGGTTAACAACGTTCTGTCTCTACCAACTCTGACGGTCTTCGTCTTCTTTAACGTTTCTATTCACTTTAACCCTATCACTTTTGAACCATTCATTAATCTCATTCCATGTCTCGGCTTTAGCTTGTTCGGCTCGGAGTTTCTTATCTTTCAATTCAGTTTCTTTTCTTTCTTTCTCAATGAGCAGTTTCTCATGTCGGATCTTCTTGTTCCTTTCTATCAAAACATCCACTTCTTTCACTTGTTCTTTGTATACCTTCCTCGCCTTTTCTAACTCAATTAAGTTCTTTCTTTTCTCTTCACAACTCAGATTGAAGAAGTCACTTAAGGTGTTGAGTGACGGATGCGAGTACGGCTCAAGCGAAGGCATAACAATCTTAACTTCTTCTTCTTCTTTTTCTTCTTCATCATCAGATTCTGTCACAAATTCGTCCTCGGACTCAATAATCACATCCTCTGTTAAAATATCTTTACCAACAGAATCTTTACTCTTCTCATCAGCAAACAAATTATCGAAAACACTTAAGTTGATATTTTGGATTGATTCGGGAGGGATACTTGACAATGACTCTTCTTGTGGAGCCTTATTTTCAGCTTCAACTGACTCTGCATCCTCCGTATCATTTTCGCTGTCATATGCCAGAGCAGCAAGCTATTCCAAAGGAAACTCACTTGGTGGAACGTCCCCCTTTTCTGTATCATTAAAAATATTTGAATAATTCATATAATATTCAGCAGTAAAGACCTCACCATATTCATTAAAACTTTGAATAGGTATCACTAACGGTATATCAAAAGTGGGTCCTCCAGTTCCAGCGTCTTCTTCATCATATTTTTCATCACCTCCACCCAAATCAGAAGAATACTCTTCTTCTCTCTCCTTAATCAACTTTGTTTTACCAGAGGTAAGCTGTTCGATCTTTTCATTCAACTTCTTCAATTTCTCCTTGTTCTCACTCTTAATCACCAAAAACTTCTTCAACTTATCTGTCCTACTCTTCTATCGATCCAACCTATCAGATAACCTCTTGTTCTCTTCCACCAATGATTCAATCTTAGCATTACTGATCTTCTTCTCCTCAGTAGCTTGATTTTCCAGATTGGTTATTTTCGTCACCAAAGACATCAACAGATTTTGCTGAGTCTTATATTCATCTGACGTGACCTGAGGTGTTATGGTGGCAGGTTTTGGTGATGTAACAGCAGCCCTTGCATCCTTCATGAAACCGGATGGCTTCCTCTGAGCTTGTTGTTTTGAACCTCCTTGTGATGACTTCTGAGGTGACTCAAAAGAATACTTCGTTCTTTTCTCCTTCTTCTTGAGTTGTTCTGAGGTCATAGGACCCTTTCCTTTCCTTTTCCTCTGAATCAAGCTGACATCCTCCTCTGTCGCTTCATCATCACCCTCGATAACCTCGTCATCAACCTTATCTCCTCCTTGAACATTACCAGTAGCTTTCTGATTATCATCTTCACCTTCCTCATCAGTAACTTCGTAGTTAGAGTCTGAATCCTCATTCCTCCAAGCATTACCTGCTGGGCATCGATAGTTCTCCTTGATAAGATGACAAATGAGCTTTCTATTAAAGTCAGGCTTTAAATCCTCATTCCTTGTCTCCTCCATTCTGCGGAAAGTAATCGGATTCATCGGCTTAAGGTGGATAATATCCTCTTCAAGCTTAGGTAGAGCAGGTGCAGCGTCATTAATGATTAATTGAAGAAAACGGGCATAGATCAGGTATATCTGAGTAGTACTGAAGTGGTTTGCTTTGAAGTAGTATAAGACAAATCCCGAGAAATCGTATGGTGCCTTTAAAACAAGTGCCACAAACATACTTTGCACTTTCTCGTTCAGCTTAACAAATCCAGATTTGAGTCCACTCAAACAATGCATAATCACGTGAGCAAGATATCTAAACTGTAGAGGCAGTAGTGTCTCCATCAGTTCGGATTTACCACCAAGGTAATCAGAATAAGCACATCTTCTAAAGAAACCATGAATTCGTTCTCTGCTGATAGTCATGTGGGAGCAGTTCTCGTCATTAAAACCCAAAATCCTTCTAATCACATCCTTAGAAACAGTAATATCATGTCCTTGAACCTTACTAACAAGCTTATCTTCATCTACATCCAGTACAACATTTCTCTAGAACTCTCTCTGATGGTTGTAGTATGGTGTGCATTCAGTAGAAATAGCAGTGTGTATCCTTGATCTCTTAAGAAACTTAACAATCTCCTTAAAGTGAGAACCTCTCTCAAGATTAGTGTCATAAAGAGCAACTTGGTTGTTCAGTTCTCCCTTCTCTAGAGGAATCTCTTGCTGAGCAGGTGGATTAATAGGATTAGCTTGTTGCTCCCCCTGTCCTTCAACGTTAACAACCGGAATATTGACTTGTTGTTCAGCCATTTGATGATATCTAAACAAAAACTGAAACATTTACAGAATAGTTAGACATGTAAATCAATCACCATAAAGCATCATAGCATTTGCATCAAAGTGTCATAAACTTGTTAAACATGATGAACCGTACGAGTGATAATGTCACACGTGCGGCTGAGAGATCAACCGTGTGAGTGATATAGTCACTCGTGTCACTGTTGACACGTTTGAGCAATGATATGGTTTCAGACAATGTACACGGTTGAGGCAAAATTCTAAGCAAGTGAGTCAATCGTGTGGTGACTCGTGCGATTAATCACACGCGTCAGCTCTTGCAGACGAGTGATCAATAAAGTCAAGACAAACGAGTGAGCTCAAAGGTCCACACGGTTGATCATCAACCATGCACTGACTCGTGCGAGTCATGTCTCACGCATGCGAGTGACGTCACTCGTGCATGTCTGATGAAACTGAATATTAAATGCACTTTTTAAATTAACGGGATTACATGTTTGATCATTTTATGTGTCGATTTGCATCACAATAGCAAGTGTAAGTATCGTTTAACTCAAAACAATCACAGATATACATCAAAACGAGCTTCAATTTCATGAAATTCGAGTTAAGAACCCTTAGGGTTTCGACACATTAAAACACAAAATTAACTAACTTAAACTCGATGAAATCATACCTATTAGGTGGCGCTGAGGTCGTCTAAAGATGCTAAACAAATGCTGCGGAGGAAAACTTGATCGGTGATGATCGATTTTTGAGAGAGAAAGTTGAATGGGTGCACAAGTGTGAGCTTCTGTGCTCATCACCCCTATTTATACTCTCGTGATCAACCGTACGGTTGATCACACGATCCACAATCAACCGTGCGTGTCACCTTTATCACAAGTGCGTGTGACCCAATAGTCTTAGACCAATTTTGATCAGGGTCATCCGTACGGTTAACATCAAACGTGTGGTTACCCGTACGGTTCACACATCAAGCGTGCGTGTGAGCCACTTAGGCAATTTCAAATTTTCCAATTTTCACAAACTTAGGATTTCGACTCGTTTGCCAATCTTAGAGCTAACTAACACTTTCATATTGAGTCATAAATCACTAAAACCTTCAAGAGATGACCATTAACACTTAGGTAATCCAAACAACTTAACCTAATAGAGGTTATTACTCCAAACATTTTGTTTATCCTAAGTAAGTCCTACAGTGTAATGTTATCTTAAATTCACTAACAACCTTAAATCATTAAAGTCCTTCAAGTAATCACCAGCTCTAAAAACTTCAAACTTATGGATTTGGTGGCCAGAAATATCTTGATCTCAACAAGGTTCTTTCAGATGTCGTTATGCATTCCGAGGATAATCAGAAAACAAAGAAATGATAAAATCTTTATGGATTTTCTGATGTAAAATGTCATGCAACTAAAAATATGCAAATGAAAGACATTCTATCATGAAATGCAATAACATGTAAACCAAAATCTTTTTGTTGTTTTTACAGTTATCAGAACAAGCCATAAATGAAATATACAAATCCACATTCTTTTTGTGAGCAAAAATGATTAACAATATAAAAATGGATCAGAACTGACATATTGAATCAACTTCTATTGTTCATTCCTAATTATCCAGTCTATGTCAATTATCATGCAATTACTGATATCAATCCTCATTAAACATGAACATATTCATTCCGAACACTTCAACAATCATGTTGGCATTAAGTACTTTGAACATTATAGAGCAGTGATTTTTGAGATCACGCTAAGTTCATTAATCCTTGATTCTTTCATCACTTATGATTGTGCGTTGTTGTTGGGTTGTCAATTCATTACATGTAACTTTCCGTTATCTCTTTCCATGTATTTCATTCAAATTGAACACGATGGTTCTCACGGCATTTTAAATAACCCTGTCAGCCTTTGGCTTCTATCAGTGTATTGATAATCTTCAATCTAGTTGGAACGGCAGATTTTAGAATATATTGGATTATCCGAATAGGCGCATTATTCACCGCGGAGATTGGTCTATAGTTAAAGCAAACTTGCCTGATGACCAGTCGTCACACGAAATAAATCTCAAGGCCCTTAGCTTCATTATGTTCAAGTTGACATGGAAAACGAAATCGAAAGTTAAAATTATATATATATATATATATATATATATATATATATATATATATATATATATATATATATATTTAATTAGAGTATATCTAGATAAGTATCTTTCCAACTTACAGTCTTAATAGGTATAACTCTATATTGCAGACGATAAGAATCTTGATAGTTTAGTGTGAACATCGTGATTAAACAATTCAAGCTGCGCGGGGGCGTCACACTAAGAATGATCTGAGTTCTTTATGAGCACATCATGAATCAGCATTCTTCATACTTTCAGGACTTTTCCATCTTGATACGCCAATTATTTTTGACTTTGATTTTCTTTTGATATTTCCTTTTGAGCATATCACTGTCTTTTGACATATTGATTTTGAACGCCATCATGAATGGATTTTCCATTGTTATGCATGAACTCATGTTTCTTTGTTGTGTGCTCAGATCACTCGAAGGTGTTCTCCCTTAAATGCTTGAACGGTCCGTAATAAGGAATTATACTTTTCGACCTTAAGCGAGAAGGGACACTTACTTTCGACATAAACTTATTTTCTCTGATATTTTTGGGGTTTAGTTTCGATTATAAAGTCTTAGACCCGTGACAACGTGGTATGCAACAGCCAAACAGATAATCCTCAACTAAAAATCCACCCCCAACCTTTGCTAGTGATTATCAATTATGATAGGGGATACCCTCAACCAACTGTTGAGTTCCTCAAAAATTATCATTAGATACGATTTCGGAGATAATTAGGTGACTACCTTCAAACGCAACAGATTGTTCATGACTTCTGAATCTTAGATGATCATTATTCTTATTATGATTGTCTAATGCCAAGACTTCATAAGTCACATCTATCAGTACATCACACAACAGATAAACATAAACGTTCAAACCAGTCATTACTAATCAAATATATCAATTCTCAGTACAGTAATTTCTTCATCTCCAACAGATTAATCAAAACAAGCTCATTTTTGGATTTTTCAACTTTTTAAGATTTTCTGGTGAGGCATTTTTCACTTTTTAGGTATTTTCTGCTGATAACATATACTCCCCCTAAAATACTAAAATATAAAATCTTTTTGTGTTTTAGCATTTTAACCAAACAGAAAATATCTACAGACTAGCATGCAAACATGAGATAAATCATGCAAAGAAATGCAGACAGAAAGCAAAAATATGCAATACAGATAATTAGAAACTAAAAATCTATATGTCATGCATCCTACATGCAAAGTCTAAAAGTCTTGACTAAACCTCGCACACAACATCCGAAATCACTTTATCTCGATCAACAATGCCATTCATCTCTAGTAGGAATAAGAACCTAGGTCTATCAAAAGCCTTAGTAAATAAGTCATCCCTCTGGTCCTTAGTACCTATTCTCTTAACCTCAATAATCTTTTTCTCATGGCAATCCCTAAGAAAATGATATTTAACACCTATGTGTTTGGTCTTAGAATGTTGAACAGGATTCTTAGTGATCACTATAGCAGCAGTATTATCAATATAAAGAGGACAGAAAGAGATTCTTAGCCCGTAATCGCGAAGTTATTGTTGGATCCAAACAACTTACGAACAACAACTAGCAGCAGCTATATATTCAGTTTCACACGTGGAAAGAGCAACTGCAGTTTGTTTCTTGCACTGCCAGGTCACCAGCATTTCACCTAAAAATTGACATCCTCCTGATGTAGATTTGTTGTTAATTTTGCAACCTGCATAATCTGAATCGCTGTAAGCTACAAGATCAAATTTCTCATCGTTCGAATACCAGATGCCGAGATTTGGCGAATGCAACAAATAACGTAGGATTCTCTTGGCCGCTGTAAGATGAACTGTATTCGGATTAACTTGATAACGAGCACATAGACATGTTGCGAACATAATATCCGGCCTAGACGCAGTGAGATATATAAGCGACCCGATGATTGCTCGATAATACGTAGGATCAACAGGTTCTCCTTCGCACTCTAGTGAAATACCATGATTCACAGCTAATGGAGTTGACACAGGACGTTCTTGAGTCATACCGAAACATTCCAGTATATCATTCACATACTTTGCCTGATGAAGAAAAATTCTATTTTCTGTCTGTTCGACTTGTAAACCAAGAAAGTAGTGTAGAAGACCCAATTTACTCATTTCGAACTCGTCCTTCATCACCTGTTCGAACTCATCAACAAGTTCCTGCCTAGTAGCACCGAAGATAATATCGTCAACATAAATCTGGACTAAAATAATGTCGTCATCTTGAACTTTTGTGAACAGATTACAGTCTACCGTGCCCATTTGATATCCTTTTCCGATAAGATAACTTGATAATTTTCCGTACCAAGCTCTAGGAGCTTGATGTAAACCATAAAGGGCTCGTCGTAATTGGTAAACTTTGTCAGGATGAAGATGATCTTCAAAACCCGGAGGTTGACTGACATATACTCGTTCATTTAGCTTGCCGTAAAGAAATGCACTCTTAACATCCATTTGATAAACTTTGAACTTCATAAAAGAAGCGAAAGTCAAGAAAATGCGAATCGCTTCCAATCTGGCAACAGGATTAAAAACTTCATCTTAATCAAAATCAGGATCTTGCTGATAACCTTTAGCAACTAATCTTGCTTTGTTACGGGTAACATTGCCATCTTCGTCGAATTTGCACTTCCAAACCCATTTGAGATCAATTACTTTAGTACCATGCAACTTAGTAACTAGCCTCCAAATATCTAAATGATGGAATTGCTGAATCTCTTCTTGCATAGCCATGACCCAGTCAACATGCTTCAAGGCTTCCTTTGTAGTCTTTGGATCAATTCTTGAGATATGACATGAGTACTCATAATATGTAGCAGCAGCTGTCATATGATCATCAACTTGACCATCAAACTGAACTTATCTTCTTGTCCTAACGCATGCATTTGGATCTCCAATTATATTTTCTCTAGGATGAGCAGCTGTAGTTCTGGGAACTAGGTGTGCGGGAACAGGTATCTCATGGTGTAGATTCGTGGTATCTCCATCTTCAGGATTATCAAAATTCTCACTTGAAATATCAGATCTGCAGGTATCGTACACTGGATCAACATCTTGATCTGAATCTTGTGCTGGTTCAATGACAGTAGGTAATGGAGTTGGAGTAGGTGCAGACACTTGTGGCTCGTTTTGTAAATCAAACAGCATTTGTAACTCTACTTCATTCGCTGTCTGATCTGGAGCAAGATTAAATGAGTCAATCAGCTCATCACAGTTGTAGATCCAAGGATGACTTTTGGTAGTAGTCTTCGTGTAATTCCGTTGGACGTCAACTTCAGACCATTCTTCAACACATCTTGTCTCATTGTTGAAAACTCGCTTGTTAGGAGAACTATACCCTAGAAACACTCCAGTAACCACTTTCGAATCAAACTTACTTCCTGGTTTTCTCTTCAAAATGGTACACGGGGCACCAAATGGTTCTAAATGCTTCAAAGAAGGTTTACTTCCATGCAATAACTCATAGCACGTTTTACCTAGTCGTTTAATGGTTAAAACTCGATTCATAGTGTAATAAGCATTTGCAACAGCTTCACCCCAAAAATGAACAGGTAGAGATGAATCAGCTAGCATAGTTCTAGCAGTCTCAATCAAAACCCTATTCTTTCTTTCAGCAACACCATTCATCTGTGGAGCGTATGCAGAACTGAACTGCATATTGATACCTTTTTAATACAGAAACCTGCGAGATACTGATTCTTAAATTCTGTATCATTATCGCATCGAATCTTTCTAACTTTCAAATTAAAACCTGTCTCTAATCAATTGATTAGCACTTTCAAATTCTCAAACGTATCAGACTTCTCTTTTAAAAACATAACCCATGAGAATCTTGAATAATCATTAGTTACCACCAGAAAATACTTACTACCATCAATACTCTCAAACCGAATTGGACCAAATAGATCCATGTGCAACAACTGAAGCGGAGCAGAGATTGGATTATACTTCACCAACTTGTGTGCTTTCTTGCTCTGCTTACCCTTCTTACAAGGAACACATGTGCCTGGAATCTGAAATGAACGAAGATCAACACCTTCTACGAGATTGTTGTGAACCAGATGGTTCATCTTCTGAAAACTTAAATGACCCATGCGTTTATGCCATGTAATAGAATCTTGTTCAGTCGCTTTAAAAACAAAAGCTTGATGATGTTCAGCAGTTGAAGTAGCAACATTCATATCTAGCATGTATAAATCAGCTTGTCGAGGAGCCTTCATCAAAATCATTTCAGGAGAAATCACAAACTCTGGTTTCAAGATGTAGCTGAATTCGTCATCAAATGCTACTTTGAAGGATTTTTCACAGATTTGTGAAACTGATAACAAATTATTTGCAAGCTCTTGACAATAGTTCACTTTATCAAAACTGACTTTATCATTCTTCAATAAACCCTGAGCTAAAATATAACCACCCTTATCTCCAGCAAATGCAACATAACCTCCCTTAATTGGGTGTACATCCGAAAGAAGAGATAGATGTCCAGTCATATGTCTCGAAGCGCCGCTATCCACAATCCAGGTGTTGTTTGCAGGTAGCCTGGTTCCCTGCACATCACATTAAGAAAATTAATTGATAATGGGAACCCACGCCCTGACGGCAGTAGGTTGTCCATTAACACCCATAGCTTGAACTTCCATCTATTTCCCGTTTGAGTTCGGAGGAATCTCATCATTAGAAACCTTAAACTTAGAAAGTTTTGAAGGAGAGGTGTCACGCTCTTGGCATTTGACATTCCTCTCTGAATCGGAATGATTCATCCGTGGTCTAGTTCTTGAAAAATACTTTCTGCGACTAGCTCTTTGAGATGGAGACTTCAACTTTGGTTCAAAAGGTCTACCTTGCTCATTAGCATTGGCAACATTTGCCTCAAAATTTCTTTTAGGAATTTTTCCTTTCACAGGAGAAACAGATCTATTGAAGTACTTCCTTTTGGAGTCTCCAAAGACAACATTTGTCTTAGATCTTTTATCACGAAGTTCATCATTTACAGGGAAACCTGTTCGATGAACATGAGATGATCTAGAATCATCATGTGATAAGTCAACTTTATGTCTCGGGGATCGGAATTTTCTAGGACAATAAGCAGCAATGTGTCCAAAAATAGCACAATTAAAACATTGTCTAAACTCCCTATGTCCTCTGAATTGATACACATTATTAGAATTTGAAGATGACGGATCTTGTGTTTTACTAACACAGGAAAAACATTTGATCTCTCTTTCTGAACAGGCTTAGGGGTAACAGGAGGAACTGGTCTGTTATCAAATCTAGGATTTTTCAAAATCTTAACAGGACCTTTTGGTGTTCTAACTCTACTTGTCTTAGAGTTATCTCCTAACCCAGTTTTCCTATCTTCCTCATGATCTAGAGCACCTTCAGCAGTATCATCAGAAGTTGTATTCTTAGTTGAACTACATTTTTTATTCTTGTCAACATAAACTTCATAACTAGGAGGGATACAATCTTCTGGTCGACCGTCAACTACGTTAGCATTAACAAATGTGTTCTGAAAAGGAGGAGATGCAGAACTATATCCAATACCCTTTCCCTTGGTGTCATTAAGTTCCACCATTAATGCATTCCATTGTGACGCACTTGCCCAACATTTCATTTTGATTGAAATTACCTCTAAATCAGCTTTAACGCATTCATTTTCTTTCTTTAGTTCATTAATTATGTCAACACGTTTAATTAAAGCTTGATTTATGTCAAAGTTATAACATTTAAGATCGTGAAGTTGTTTTTTATAAACTTTGATTTGCTCTTTCAACTCATTTTCAACCTTAGTGGTCACATGGTCAGCATGCCATTTTTCTTTCATCTCCGCATATGCCTTTGTTAAATTATCTATTGTTACCTTAGATTCAGCACATTTAACACATTCAATAACAGTAGATGGATAAGAAGATACCTGTTGAGCGTTATTTGATGAAGAAGTCTCAGCCGTAAATGCAAAGAAATCTGTCTTCTTCCCATCATCGAGCTTATCTTCTGATTCTGACGAGTCTGTAAGAAACTCTGATGTATCAGCATCTTTACCCAAATGAATCTGCTCAAGTCTGTCCCATATATCCTTAGCTCTTATCAAACCGGAAACCTTTTCAAGATCACTTTCTGATAAGCACATCTTCAGTAAATCTACTGCTTGCTTGTTCAATGCTTCAAACTCAGATTGATCTAATCCAGTATGATTAGCTTTATCTTCAGCCTCTGATTCTGACGTCTTGTCCGAATCATCAACATCTGAACTTACACTCTCAAGATCTGAACCTTCACCCATGAGAACTAACATTTCCAATTCAGTAGCAAACATTTTACCCCATTTGTCTAGTTCTGTATCAGAATCAACCAATGTCTCTTCACTCTGATTACCCTCTAGACTTTCTTCAAACATAGAGGTATCACCATAGTTATCCTTCCAACTATTGAAGTAGTAGTCCTCTGACGATGTTGGTGAAATACTTCCAGATTCAGGTGTACGAGGAACTGAATCACGTGCCTTCTTGAATTTATTTTTAACCATCTTTTGAATCTTCTCTTTTCGAATGATTTGTGATAACTTTTCAGCTCTTTCAGCACGAGCATTCAGCTTCTCAATTATACTTTGACCGATAACACAGTTTTCTTTTTCTTCAGAAATCTTGGCCATATTAGCTTTTGGTTGTTGATCATCAACATTCAATTTGATAGACCAGTCATCATCGTCTCCATGAATGACAACTAAAGCTCTGTTCGGACTCTCAGCTATATCAGCTTCATTTACTTTATCAGTAATGTAAATCTCACGCTTTGTAGATTGACTCTGAGAACTGTAGTTCTGATTCTTGAACGGATTACGATTACTCTGCTTCTTCTATTTTGTGTACTGTCTTGAAAAATGACCTAATTCTCTACAGTTGTAACAAGTAACAGAATTCATATCAAAACCCAGTTTTGTATCTTTGGTCAGACTGATTGGTTTTCCAGTTCACTCTTCGTAATCTCTAGCTCGTCTTATAAGATTTGCCATACCCCACATAATATCCATCTTTTCTGCTTCATCTTTATCAAGCTGATGATAATCTTCTGTGGTTAGATGAATGTTACCCACACGACCATCAAGATAACTGTCATAAGAATTAACAAGGCTTGAAAACAAAGCTATATCTTCACTAATCTTTTCTTTTCCAACTTTCCTCAAGTTCTCGATCTTAAGAGCAGAAAGAACATCTGATGCAGTCGGTGTAGATGACGCTGTAGTATTGATAGTAGGCTGTGACTGAGTATTGAGAGAACATGGTGAAACTTGTGGTGGATATGAAGACTGTTGGATATGTGTACTACTGACATTCAAACCATACATATTCTGATTGTTCATAGCAAAAGTTGTTTGAAATGGTGCATGAGTCGATTTAGGCGGTGTATAACCATTTGGACAATACATTTTCATGTCTTGAACTTGTTTAGACCTCTTGACTTTGTTTAACAATTCTAACTCTTCTTCTTGAAGTCTTGCAATAAACGAGTTCACTGTAGCAGTAGCAAGTTCTCTACTGGTTTTCATAGTTAAAACGAAACCATTCAATTCCAAAGGTAATGCTCCAGCTAGACAAGTAACTTTATCTTTCTCTTCAATGGTTACATCATGCTTGTGTATTTCAGCTAGCAAATGACGATATCTTTCAACCAATTCTGTAATAGACTCTCCAACTTACCAGTGAAAATGATCAAACTCAGCTTTCAGTTCTAACCCTTTTCTTGTTCTGTAAGATGAATTCCCTTCATTGAAGGTACGAAGTGCTTCCCATATCTTGAATGAGTTATCATGACACAGAAATTGATGGAAAATCGGACCATCAAGAGCACTTGTCAAGTTACAGTACATCTTCTTTTCCAAGTTATACTCATCACGTTCTTCCGAAGGCATATTATGTAACGTATACAGTTCATTTGTCACAGGTGAACGTGGCCATTGAAATTCGGTTTCAATATACTTCCAAATTTTCGTGTCTTGACCATCAGACCAAATCTTAAACCTTGACTTCCAAGTGGAATAGTTATCCATATTCATTAATCTTGGACATTTCATGCCACTTCCGGATTCGCTTTCAGCAAGAAGTAATCGTTGAGTCATATTCGTAATGCTCTGAACTAACGGTGCAGCTAACGCATAGTCGTTTGAATTAAACATCTTGAAAATTTTACCAAAGGTAAATCGTACGGTTCAGAATATCAATAGTACGTGTGATAGTATCAACCGTACGTGTCACAGACTTAAGCGTACGTATCACTACTCAATCGTACATTAACAACTTAACCAAAAGAACCAGTCACAAAGTCTCAAATGTGCGAGTGACAATCACCCGTGTGATTACTCGTACGTGTCACTATCAATCGCGTGATCACTCGTGTGATCAGACTTATAGTTTCTTAACCTAAAAGATTATGATTACCCGTGCGTGTGAGTTCACGAGTGATGTCAACCATCTGGTCAACCGTGCGTGTGATCAAAAATCTTGACCCACTCGTGTGAGCTGTTGTTCACACACAAATCACTTAAAAACCCTAGAAATTAAAGCTAAACCTCAATTTCTTCGTTCACAAGCTGGATTAGCACTAAACTAACATAAACACTCTCAAAAGACTATTACACACGTAAAAATGATTCCTTTTTGCCAAAAATTGCTCTAAACTCAAAAACCCAAACAAATAAACTCTTTAATCACCAAAAATCACTAGGATGATGTTGAAATCACAACCAACGCTCTGATACCAATGATGAAACATGACTAGGAACTTAGAAATCAACATATTTAACTCACACAATGGCGGAATTAGTGAATCAAACTCTCTAGTGAATAGGTTAAGCTTTTTGGGATTAATTTAGTCAAACCACAACTAAATCAAGTGTGATTAGATCAACACCTAGAGCTATTATTCACCACCTGGGTGATTTGGGCTGAGAGAGAATCGGAGGAGCTCACCAGATCTGAGTGTGTGTAACAAATGAGAGGCTTAACCTAAAATGAAGAACATAAGACTTTATATACCCCTGCTGTTGACTCACCCGTACGAGTCATCCATCACACGTACGAGTTGGCTTCATCAGCCGTACGGGTGATCACTCACTCGTGTCTTCTCATTTAGTTTGTAATTATGACTTAGCTCAACATCAACCGTGCGTATGAGCCTGTCATCTGTACGAGTGAGGCTTCACTCGTATGTCTGACTAAGTCTAACATAGTTAAACATCCAAATCTCGTTCCTGTAGTTCATGTAACCACATACAAACACAGATAGGATAATAACGAGCGATCATGGTGGCCTGTAAACTGTTGTACCTGCAATGGATGTGGGTAGATGTCTAGGAACTTGCATAAAATGCATCAACATTGACCAACATATAAATATATATAATTAATATAGGTTCGTGAATCCGAAGCTAACCTTGCACTTGTTCAATGACGTCATATGTATTTTTACTACGAAATACAGTATAGTGAGTTTCATTTGCTCCCTTTTTAAATGCTTTTGTAATATATATTTTTGGGACTGAGAATACATGCGCTGCTTTTATAAATGTTTTACGAAATAGACTCAAGTAATCGAAACTACATTCTATGGTCGGATTATCGAATCGAATATGCCCCTTTTTAGCTTGGTAGCCTAAGAATTAGGGAAATGGCCCCTAATTGACGCGAATCCTAAAGATAGATCTATGGACCTTGACACGTCCCATTCGGGTTACGAATGCTTTAGTACTTCGATTATCATGTCCGATGAGAGTCCTAAAATGATGGAGATATTCTATATGCATCCTGTTAGTTCGGTTATCAAGCGTTCACCATATGAATAATTTTTATCTCTATGCCGTGTGAAGTGCCTGATATGAGATTATGTTTATGAGAAATCGAAATGAAAATCTTGTGGTCTATTAAAATAATGAAAATGATTATTGATGATAAACTAATGAACTCACCAACCTTTTAGTTGACACTTTTAAGCATGTTTATTCTCAGGTATTAAAGAAATCTTCCGCTGTGCATTTGCTCATTATAAAGATATTACTTGGAGCCATTCATGGCATTTTTCAAAAGATGTTGCATTCAAGTCGTTGAGTTCAATAGAGATTATTATTAAGTAAATGACAGATTAGGTCATTTATAGGTTGGATATTATGAAATGGTATGCATGCCTGTCAACTTTCATTGTAATGAAAAGTTTGTCTTTTGAAAAAGAATGCAATGTTTGTAAAATGTATCATTTAGAGGTCAAATACCTCGCAATGTAATCATATGTTATTGTATTCGTCCTTATGGATTAGGACGGGTTGTCTCATCGAAAGGTGCGGCCTTAATGCTTGCATGATAGCTATTGTTGTAAGAGAATTCGGCTAGCAGCAAATGCTTCTCCCAAGCCTTTCCGAAATCAATTACACAAGCACGCACATGTCCTCCAGGGTTTGAATCGTGCGTTCGCTCTGTCCGTCAGTTTGTGGGTGATACGCAGTACTCATATCTAAACGTGTTCCCAAAGCTTCTTGCAAAGAACGCCAAAATCTAGAAGCGAAACGGGCGTCTCGGTCTGAAATAATCGATAAGGGTACACCGTGTCGAGATACAACTTCCTTTATGTATAGTTGCGTGAGTTTCTCCATCGTATCAGTTTCCTTCATGGCTAGGAAGTGTGCATATTTGGTAAGACGGTTAACGATAACCCAGATGGTATCATATCCGCCTACCGTCTTTGGTAGCTTCGTAATGAAGTCCATCGTTATTCCTTCCCACTTACATTGCGGGATTTCGGGTTGCTGAAGTAATCCGGATGGCCTCTGATGTTCGCCTTTGATCTTAGAACAAGTTAAACACTTTCTGACGTAAGTTGCAACATCCTTCTTGAGGTTTGGCCACCAATATTGAACCTTGAGGTCGTGGTACATCTTACCAGCTCCTGGATGAATCGAATACCTTGACTTGTGGGCTTCATCTAGAATTAGGCTTCGTAAATCCCCATATCTAGGCACGCAGATTCTTCCAGAAAAGTATCAGAGTCCAGTCTCCTTGACCTCGAATCGAGAAACGAGAATGTTCAAGTGCTCTCGAGCAATATTCTCCTCCTTGAGAGCTTCCTCTTGAGCTACACGGATTTGGCTATTGAGATTCATGTGAATGGTGATGTTCAAGGCTCAGATACAAAGTGGTACCATTCTTTCCTTTCAGCTCAAGGCATCAGCTACAACATTTGCCTTACCAGGGTGGTAGCGAAGTTCACAATCATAATCGTTCAACGTCTTGATCCACCGTCGCTGTCACATATTCAATTACTTCTGATCGAATATGTGTTGGAGGCTCTTGTGATCGGTGAAGATTGTACTCTTGGTTCCATACAGATAGTGTCTCAACAGTTTGAGCGCAAAGACAACGGCTCTAAGCTCAAGATCGTGAGTATTGTAGTTTCGCTCGTGAATCTTCAGTTGTCGGGAGGCGTAAGCAATAACCTTATTCCGTTGCATCAATACACACCCAAAACCTTGTCGGGAGGCAACGCAATACACAACGAAATCATCACTGCCTTCGGGAAGGGACATGATAGGAGCGGTGGTTAACTTCTGCTTCAGGGTTTGGAATGTTGACTCTTGCTCGATTTCCTAAACGAACTTCTTCCCTTTGTGAGTTAACGTAGTCAAAGGACGCGCAATCAGAGAGAAATCTTCGATGAATCTACGATAGTAACCAGCGAGGCCTAAAAATTGACGGATATGAGTAGGAGTAGTGGGAGTTTCCCACTTGCTGATAGCTTCGATATTTGCGGGATCGACTTTGATAACCTGATCGCTCACAATATGACCAAGAAATTGGACTTCCTTCAACCAAAATTCAAACTTGGAGAATTTGACATAGAGTTGCTCTTGTCTCAAGAGTTCAATCATGAGTCCAAGATGTTGCTCATGTTCTTCTTCGCTTTTGGAATAGATTGGGATATCATCTATGAATATGATAACGAATTTGTCCAGGTATGGCTTGCATACGCGATTTATGAGATCCATAAACATGGCAGGTGTGTTAGTTAAACCGAATGACATCACTAGAAACTCATAGTGACCATAACGAGTTCGGAAGGAGTCTTCAGCACATCGCTCTCCTTCACCCTCAACTGGTGATAACCTGATCATAAATCGATCTTGGAGTAAATGCTGGACCCTTGCAACTGATCGAAAAGATCGTCAATCCTGGGAAGGGGATACCGATTCTTGATCGTCAACTTGTTCAGTTCACGATAATCGATACACATGCGGAAAGATCCGTCCTTCTTCTTCACGAACAAAACAGGTGCGCCCCAAGGCGATGAACTCGGTTGGATAAATCCATAGTCTAGTAGTTCCTGCAGTTGACTCTGCAACTCTTGCAGTTCAGAAGGTGCAAGTCGATAAGGTGCACGAGCTACAGGTGCAGATCCTGGCACGAGATCGATCTGAAACTCCACTGATCTCGGTGGGGTAATCCCGGCAACTCTTCTAGAAAGACGTCGGGAAATTCGTTCACAATTCACACTTCATCCACGCTTTTCTCCTCAGTTTCTAGTTTCTTCACATGTGCTAAAACAGCAAAACGCCCTTTTTTCATAACCTTTTGTGCCTTCATGCAACTAATAAGGTTTAGCTTCGGGCTACATCTATCTCCGTAAACAATTAGTGGCTCACTATCTTCACGAGGTATGCGAAGAATCTTTTCACCGCAGATAACTTCGGCTCTTACCTTGGATAACCAGTCCATACCGACTATCACATCAAAGCTTCCCAACTTAATGGGTACCAAATCAATCTCAAAATCCACACCAGCTAGGTTTATGATACCACCTCGGCCAACTTGGTTAAATTTCTCAAGTTTTCCATTGGCTACTTCGACAAGTATACTCTCATCCAGAGGCACTAACGACCAACTATCTTAGTGCAAAAGTGTCTACATACATAACTCCTATCGGCACCGGTATCAAATAAGATAGAAGCTAATAGTTTATTGATAGTGAATGTACCTGTAACCAAGTCAGGATCTTCACGAGCATCTCTGGCATTCATGTTAAAGACTCTTTCACGTGCTAGCCCGCCATCCTTTTTCTTGTTAGGACATTAATTCTTGAAGTGGTCCTGCTGACCGCATTCAAAACACTTCCTTGGCCCATTCGGGTTTGTCCTCACAGCTGGGGTGGTGATCTTACAATCTCTGCCAACGTGTCCAGTCCTTTTGTACTTCTAACACACTACGTTGCAGTATCCAGGGTGATGCTTGTAGCATCTCTTACACTGGGGAAGACTACCTTTGTAGTTAGGGTTAGAGCTAGGGTTCGGGTTAGGATTCCTCCAGTCATTGTTTCCCTTAAAATTCTCATACCTCTTAGCCGGGTTCTGGTCAAAACCTTTTCCCTTAATTTCATCCCACTTACGTTTCCCATTACTAGCTCTCGATTCTAATTTCGCCTTCTCTGGCTCTTGGCGGGTAATTTGATTCATCAGGGTGTGCGCCATACGCATAGCTTCTGGGACATTTGCTAATTTCGATGAAGTGACATTTCCTTGAATGTCCTTGGGGAGTCCCCACAGATACCTCTCCATCTGCTTTAACTCAGGTGTAACCATTGTAGGGCGCATCAACGCTAACTCCAGGTACCTTCGGTTATAGCCATCAAGATCGGTTCCTACAACTTTCAGTTCCCAAAACTCCGCTTCCATTTTCTGAATTTCGGTTCTGGGCAGTACTCCTCGATCATAGCCCTCTTAAACTCCTCCCATGGTGTAGCGTAAGCTTCGTTAATTCCCCGAGCCTGGGCGAGCGTATTCCACCAAGTCAAAGCGCCATCCGACAAAGTGCATGATGCGAACTTAGTCTTATTCCCTTCGGAGCAGTTACTCACACGGAACACAGATTCCAACTTCTCAAACCATCTCGTCAGCCCAACTGGCCCTTCTGTTCCACTGAAATTGTGGGGCTTGTAGCTCTGGAATTCCTTGAAAGTACACCCATTCTGGAAGTTCGGGTTAGTCGGTGGAGCTTGGGGGTTGGCATTCGCCATAGCTGCGGCTACTCGAGAGGCTATCATCTCCTCAACCTGTGCTGCGGTGGGGATTTCTCTTGGACCTCTTCCGTTAGCCATCGATCTTCCAAACAAAAATTTCGACTTAAGTCAAAATCCATTAACCAACAACATCACGGCATACGGTAAACAACATGGAGGCAACACAGTACAAGATAACTAAGTATGGCAACAAGTAGCAGGTAGAACAAAAGCCAACATGTAATAAAACACCGTACAATAAATCAACAACAATAATTCCATTCATAGTAAGAAAATTGCATACAATAGCATAAGGGTCGTACAATACATAAATGAAAAACAGGAAACTACAAACGAAATACATAAAGAAATCTATTACAACAGTCCTAGGCTGACGGTGGGTAAATGATGTCCATCAGGTGGGACATCTGGTCCTCGAGCTCTGTTACCCGAGCACGGAGGGCATGTGCTTCCCTCGTCTGTTCCTCAATGATAGGAGATGCTGGTGGGGCAGGTGGTGCAGATGGTGCAGATGGTGCCGGTGGTGCAGATGATCCAGATAATGCGATTGTAGTACTAGAAGTAGACGACACTGAGTAGGCGACCTTACGCACAAATGGATCGACAGGATACAGTACAACCCTTTTACAGGCGGTGACACTAACTAACTGTCCATGCGCGTTCATGAACGGCTTTCCTCCATTAACCCCTGGAATAACAGTACCATCGAAGCGGTACCGCTTCTTCGGCGGGGTAGAGGGTGGCTGCACGGGCACCTCCTCGAAGTCTTCCTCAGAATCCTCATCGCTAGTGTCATCGGATGATGATACGTATGAATCTTCGGAAGGTAGTGCGGGTACGTCACGGGTGGGAGAAAGCGTCTGGCCGGTGGTCATAAGTCGATATCTGCCAGGTGTAATCGGTACGACACGTCTGTCATTGGTGCGTCTAGTCCAATGTCTATGCTCGTTACGGAAAGGACTGTCTCCATTTCCCCCAGGGATCACAGTGCTACTGGAATGGTGCTGTGACCCTGGGAGTCTAGGGCTGGGTGGTGCTGGAATCTCCTCGGGATCCTCGTCTCTGTCTGAGATGTCCATTAGGTCAAGTGCGTGTCCACTATCTCCAGAAGACGAATCGCTGGAGTCGCCGGAGGGTAGCGGTGAGTCACTAACAATAATAGGCGAGGTAGCAGACGTATCTGAGTCACTCTCGAAGTAAAGGTCATGGGCGGCATATCTGATATCTGAACAAGGAAAAATAACTTTTTCCATGTCAGTAAGACATATAGCAAACACATAATCAGGCACAACAACATCCTAGCAGTACATAGCATGGCAATCGTAACAGTATTAAACAAAAGTAACATGCAATCAAAGACAGATAGTAGCATGCAGTAGCGAGAAAGTAGCAGTATACAGCAAGTCACATAGCAGTAAAGGTAAGCATTAGCATGCAGTAGTAGTAAGCAGTAACAAGTAAACGAGCAAGTTGTAGATTAGTCTTATTAGCGAATCCTACTCGGCTCAGTCAAGACTCACTAATGCAACCTAATTCCCTACAACCGATGCTCTGATACCAAATGTGACGCCCCTTACAAAACCATCATGTACGAATCGTCCACAACAGGTCCATTACACAGTACAATACTACATGCTGTTTTAAAACAAGTTTTGCATGAAAAAAGGATAACATTTTACAAAAGATAACGTGACACAAAGGTTGTTACAAGCCATTATTCAAATAACATAAGTTGTGAATGCAAGATAAAAGTTCCATGGTTGGGACATCTCTAAGTAATGCAGTGGAAGTATAACATAGCGAGTCTGTAACAGCAAGTCTATAACACCAAGACAGCAAGTCTAATAGCGGAAGCAACAACATCTAAGTACCTGAGAAATACACGCTTAAAAAGGTCAACACGAATGTTTGTGAGCTATAGTTTGTATTCAGTAATGTAATGTAGACCACGAAATTTTGTATTCCAAAACAGTATGAAAAGTATATGCTTATCCGTGGGCACCCGGTAACTAACTTAACGTAATAATAATACCCCCTAAAAGTACACTTGGCGAGTGCGTATGTCCTCGAAGTATCAAACACCCGTTAAATGCCAGCGCGACTAGCCTGGGTGGAGATGTCAAACCCTATGGATCCATATCTAATATTCGCGTTCACCGGTTTAAAAACCAATGATTAAACGTTACCGTGCTAAGGGGAATCTTTGTGCCGTTATATCACCCACACATATGTAAAGTTTAAGTACTCGTGTCTAGTATGTAAAACATAATAATCGCATGTATTCTCAGTCCCAAAAATAGTAAAGTAAAAAGGGAAGGCTATAACTCACAGTGAATGTGTGCAGTAAAGTCGATAGGAAAAGTATGCAAGTAGTAAGTCGGTCAACCTAAGTCAAAGGTCACTAAGTCAGTATTTTGTCATAAAAGGTTTAAAAGTACGTAAGTAAAATCCTAAACATCATCATTGTCATCATCATTCGTAAAAGATAAAGTAAGTTTTCATCAAGAATAGAGATCAAAACAAAAAGCTAACTTCGGAGAGCTTCTACGACCTCTATACAAAACTAAAAGATGCTTGGTCATTGACCAAGGCTCCGTATGTGAGTCTTCTAACCTCTTTCCAATTTTCAGAACCTAACTCATCTTTGTTTGACCGTGGCGACGGTTTAAGTGCGAGTAGGTCAGAATTTTCAGTACGTCATTACAAAGGCGTAGTGACTTTCGGAAGGCTATAAATCCTAAACCGTATATCAGATTTAGGCGAGGCCTAAACAAAAAGTCATATACTCGAAATGAACTATCTGAAAATCAATTTTCTAGAAGCACAGGATTCTGATCAGACCCTGAGAAACAGCAAACAAGTGCTCCGGTGGGTTTCTTGGTGCTTGATGCTCATCACGGTTCTCATCCTTGATGCGTGTAAGCTTCAAGTGTACAACTCTTTGATGTTTTAGCATCACTTTGACCAAGTTTCAACCATAAACATACAACTAAGAGTAAAAGCTATCATTCTACAAATTTTGAACATCAAGGTTGCCTCTTTATTGCATAAATCCAATAAAGCTTCAACCTTTGTCATTTTTACACAAGTTTATGCATCTTCATCATATGAGATGATGAAGACTTGATCTTTATCATCACAAAAATCACAAAAAGGTTCCAAGTAAGTGAGATCTACAATAATAACTTAGATCTCAAGTATTAAGAAAACCCTAAGCTAGAAAGCTTGGATCTTTACAAGATTAATGAGACCATAAGCTAGAAAGCTAAGATCTAGTAAAAGTAATGAGACCATAAGCTAAAAAGTTAAGATCTTTAACAAAATAATGAAACCCTAAGCTAGAAAGCTTGGATCTTTAATGTTCTTGAAGATCCTTAAAGCAAAAGACTAGATCTTCAAGTTACATGAAGATCATAAACACAAGTTTTGATCTTTATAACAAAATAAAGAAATCATAAGCTAGAAAACCAAGATCTAACAAGTAAATGAATATTCAAAGCTAGAAAGCTTGAATCTTTCATGTTCTTGAAGGATTTAAATCCAAGTTTGAATCTACAAGATATAACAAGATCAAAAAGCTAAAAAGCTTGATCCTTTAATGATGATGATGATGTCGACATTGAGAAGAGAAGAAAAAGAAGAAGAAAATTTAAAACTTACACTTTTTAGAGTGAGAAATACTAGAGAGAGAATTAGAGAGTAAGTGTGTGTAATTTGTGAATGAGATCAAGTGTAAAATAGGTAAGGTTTGTGTGGTATTTATAGGGGGAATGGGGGTGGTGGCCATAGGTTTAGGGGGACAAGGGGGGGGGATAACTTTTGCTTTTTGGTTAATGGTTGTCTAAAGTTGGTGCTTATGTTGGGATCCCATGCAACAATTGTGATTATGGTTAACAAAAATGCTAGTATGTTCCCTCTAATAAATGAGCATTTATCTTACATTTATATGGGTCATAAACTTATTAAAATTGGGCATATTAAATAGTCCATTAGCTAGAGTAGGGTGGGCTTGAGTCCAACAAGGTAGAAAGTCCAACAAGACTAACTAGTGAGCATAAGTAAATTACTAAGCGTAATTAAGCAACCAATAACCCAAGTAATTGTTAAAATAACAATTAGTATTACGTAGTCATAATATTCCAATTATGACCAAAGTCAAACGTGTATCAAAATACATAGCTCGTTTTCAACGTCAAGTGACACTAACGATCATAAAAGCATTCGGGATCAAGTTAAGTAACTAAGTACTTAATAGCATGTTGTATGGTATAAACGAAGGTAATTAATCATGAAATAAGATCCCAGAATATAAACCAAAACAGTACACACAAATAAGCAGTTTCGCAGAAAGTAACAAGCACAAAAGTAATTCGAAAAAGTCAGGTCATTACAGATGGAAAGAGCCCTTTAAATAGACTTGAATTTTGCCAGCAAACGGCTGGCAGGCCGTTTGGCAAGCCTTTTGCTATGCACGTTTGTGCTAGCCGTGTGGCAAGCCGTTTGACATACAGGCAAGCCGTTTGGCAGGCCGTTTGGCTTGCCTGGTCAGCTGAATTCACTGGATCGTAACTTGATTTCTTGTCTTTCACCGTTTTTGCTCTAGATTCTTCGTTTTAGCTCCGTTTTACTTGATTCTTTTTGGATTGCCTTCGTAATTACTAAATCTACAAAATCAACCAGCAAAGCAATTATTTTTGCGATAAAGTTTGAAACTTTTATGGATTCAGTGCCTAATATCGGGGGGTAAAAACGTGACTTTTTGGCCGATATCAAATACCCCACACTTAGCTTTGCTTGTCCTCAAGCAAGAAGCGGAAATATAAGGTTCTTTCTAATGGATTCTTCCTTGCCTACCCGTGGATCCTTTTGTTATGCCTTCATCAAAAGTCGTCACATCTTTCGAAAGTATTAGAGAAAGTTTCAAACTTCGATGGTTTTAGTCGCTAGATTTCAATCACGTCCATAGTGAAAAAGGCGTACTTTCCAACTCTCAGATGTAGAGTATACATGACCAGGCTCCTCACTAGCGGATCACTCATATCACTCAAGTGTTTAGGGTGCCCTAATCTAACTATATTGTCGCTCAGAAGCCAGTCGTGTAACAGGTCTCATCATAGGCTTGGTAAAGCATCGATATCTCCACCGGTTAAGTAAGGACGGTACTGATCTTCTTCCTAGGCATTCTTTCAAGAGGAAGACGGGTTGTAACTTGGTTGAGAAAATTATGGAATGGTGAAAGGTATCCAGATCTTTTTGATTTGAAAGAGAGAATTGATAGATTTTGATTCTTCAGAGTATCCATTTTTGGATAGAGAACGTCTTAGAGTCCGTAAAAAGTTTCTTTGGAAGATGCGGATTTTGCTAAGACTTTGTCTAGAATTTTCTTTGGCTCTTTCGGTAATTCTTCTTCGGGCAACTTCTCGAGTTTCTCTTGCCTTTATTTAGAGACTTTGCTCTTTCATAATCATTTTTTTTTGGCATACCCTTTCTTCATAACTTTTGTCTTTCATTTTTGGTGCCCATAGAGGAAGTGATAATTCACTGAAAATAGGTCTTTGACCTATCAAAAACAATCAAGGGTTCAGAATCTTTTAACAAGTGCTTTTGAAGCAAATTTGATCGATCTATCTCTTCATTAATCTCTGGATCTTTTGATAAGCGGAAAGGGGAATGAAGGTGAATGGGTAGTGTATTTTTGGGGTGAATTTGTGGTGAATATTTCTGATTCATAAACTCTTTATGTGAGTTGATCGGTTTAAATTTCGTGGAGTGGAAACGGAAACGGATGGCCTTTTGTCTTCTCTATTCAGAATGATTTCGGAAGGAGTATCGCACCTGCACCACGTATGGTGCTTACTAACCATTGGCCTTCAAACGTATGTCAAAACTAAGTTCTAACTTGAACCGTTCACCGGCACGCTCATCAATTGAATTGACAAAGTACTGTAGATTTGATGGGTCATACAGATACTTTGGGTCCAAGAGTCCTCACTTTTGGGAGTAGGGGTCGTGTGTAGTGACCCGAAATTTTCCATGTTTATATATATTAAATGAAATTGTTATTTACATGATTAAGTGTTTCCAACATGTTAAGCAATCAAACTTGTTAAGACTTGATTAATTGAATAGGTTTCATATAGATAATTGACCACCCAAGTTGACTGATGATTCACGAACGTTAAAACTTGTAAAAACTATATGATGTCATATATATGGATATATATAGTTAACATGGTATTATGATAAGTAAACATATCATTAAGTATATTAACAATGAACTACATATGTAAAAACAAGACTACTAACTTAAGGATTTCGAAACGAGGCATATATGTAACGATTATCGTTGTAACGACATTTAATTATATATATATATCATATTAAGATATATTAATATATTATAATATCATGATAACATAATAATTTAACATCTCTTTAGATATAATAAACAATAGGTTAACAACATTTAACAAGATCGTTAACCTAAAGGTTTCAAAACAACACTTACATGTAACGATTAACGATGACTTGACGACTCAGTTAAAATGTATATACATGTAGTGTTTTAATATGTATTCATACACTTTTGAAAGACTTTAAGACACTTATCAAAGTACTTCTACTTAACAAAAATGCTTACAATTACATCCTCATTCATTTTCATCAACAATTCTACTCGTATGCACTCGTATTCGTACTCGTACAATACCCAGCTTCTAAATGTATTTACTATTGGTATATACACTCCAATGATCAGCTCTTAGAAGCCCTTGAGAGTCACCTAACACATGTGGGAACCATCATTTGGCAACTAGCATGAAATATCTCATAAAATTACAAAAATATTAGAAATCATTCATGACTTATTTACAAGTAAACAAAATTACACATCCTTTATATCTAATCCATATACCAACGACCAAAAACACCTACAAACACTTTCATTCTTCAATTTTCTTCATCAAATTGATCTCTCTTAAGTTCTATCTTCAAGTTCTAAGTGTTCTTCATAAATTCTATAAGTTCTAGTTTCATAAAATCAAGAATACTTCCAAGTTTGCTAGCTTACTTCCAATCTTGCAAAGTGATCATCCAACCTCAAGAAATCTTTCTTATTTATAGTAAGATATCTTTCTAATACAAGGTAATACTCATATTCAAACTTTGATTCAATTTCTATAACTATAACAATCTTATTTCGAGTGGAAATCTTACTTGAACTTGTTTTCGTGTCATGATTCTGCTTCAAGAACTTTCAAGCCATCCAAGGATCCTTTGAAGCTAGATCTATTTTTTTCATTTCCAGTAGGTTTACCTACTAAAATTAAGGTAGTAATGATGTTCATAACATCATTCGATTCATACATATAAAACTATCTTATTCGAAGATTTAAACTTGTAATCACTAGAACATAGTTTAGTTAATTCTAAACTTGTTCGCAAATAAAGTTAATCCTTCTAACTTGACTTTTAAAATCAAATAAACACATGTTCTATATCTATATGATATGCTAACTTAATGATTTAAAACCTGGAAACACGAAAAAACCGTAAAACCGGATATACACCGTCGTAGTAACATCGCGGGCTGTTTTGGGTTAGTTAATTAAAAACTATGATAAACTTTGATTTAAAATTTGTTCTTATGGAAAAATTATTTTTCTTATGAACATGAAACTATATCCAAAAATCATGGTTAAACTCAAAGTGGAAGTATGTTTTCCAAAATGGTCATCTAGACGTCGTTCTTTCGACTAAAATGACTACCTTTACAAAAAAGACTTGTAACCTGTATTTTTGACTATAAAATTATACTTTTTCTATTTATATTCATAAACTTAAGTTCAATATGAAACCATAGCAACTTGAAACACTCAAAACGGATTTAAAACGAAGAAGTTATGGGTAAAACAAGATTGGATAATTTTTCTTGTTGTAGCTACGTGAAAATTGGTAACAAATCTATATTAATCATATCCTAGCTAACTCATATTGTATTATACTTGTATTCTAATATATTATGTAATCTTTGGATACCATAGACACGAATACAATGTTTTGACATATCATATCGACCCATCTATATATATATATTTCGGAACAACCATAGACACTCTATATGCAGTAATGTTGGAGTTAGCTATACAGGGTTGAGGTTGATTCTAAAATATTATATATACTTTGAGTTGTGATCTAGCCTGAGGCTTGTATACACGAGGTCGTGGATTGATTCAAGATAATATATATTGCTTTATTTTCTGTACATCTTACTGTGGACAACTAGTTGTAGGTTACTAACGAGGACAGCTGACTTAATAAACTTAAAACAACAAAACGTATTAAAAATGTTGTAAATATATTTTGAACATACTTTGATATATATACATATTTGTTATAGGTTCGTGAATCGACCAGTGGCCAAGTCTTACTTCCCGACGAAGTAAAAATATGTGAAAGTGAGTTATAGTCCCACTTTTAAAATCTAATATTTTAGAATGAGAATACATGCAATTTTATAAATGTTTTACAAAATAGACACAAGTAAATGAAACTACATTCTATGGCTGGATTATTAAACCGAATATGTCCCTTTTTAGTCTGGTAATCTAAGAATTAGGGAACAGACACCCTAATTGACGCGAATCCTAAAGATAGATCTATTGGGCCTAACGAGCCCCATCCAAAGTACCGAATGCTTTAGTACTTCGAATTCATCATGTCTGAAGGGAGTCCCGAAATGATAGGGGATATTCTATATGCATCTTGTTAAGGTCGGTTACCAGGTGTTCACCATATGAATGATTTTTATCTCTATGTATGGGATGTATATTGAAATATGAAATCTTGTGGTCTATTATTATGATTTGATAAATATAGGTTAAACCTATAACTCACCAACATTTTGTTGACGTTTAAAGCATGTTTATTCTCAGGTGATTATTAAGAGCTTCCGCTGTTGCATGCTATTATATGGACAAGATTTGGTGTCAGCATGCTTGTATAATATTGTTTAAAACTGCATTCGAGATTTATTTTGTTGTAACATATTAATATTTGTAAACCAATATGTATTGGTAGTGTGTAAGTGTGATATTTGTTAGATTATCATTTCTGGATAATCTAAGTGGTGTCTTGTTAACCTTGTCGATAAAATAAAGGTTATGGTTTATTTTAAAAACGAATGCAGTCTTTGAAAAACATCTCATATAGAGGTTAAAACCTCGCAACGAAATCAATTAATATGGAACGTTTATAATCAATATGAACGGGACATTTCAGTTGGTATTCAAGCGTTGGTCTTAGAGAACCAGAATTTTTGCATTAGTGTGTCTTACCGAGTTTGTTAGGATGCATTAGTGAGTCTGGACTTCGACCGTGCTTTTCTTCAAAAAAAAAAAAAAAAGGATTGCTTAACTTTTTTGTTGGAAACTGTATATTATTAACATGTAAATATTATGTGATATATTAATCTCTTAACGTGTTTAATATTGTGTGATAGATGTCTACCTCTAGTATAAATCCCATTGACTCACCTAATAATAATGAAGAGACGAATATACTTTGGGAAGATTCACAAATTCCAGAAGAGAAACCGGAAGAGGAGGAACCGGAAGAAGAGGAACCAGAAGAGGAGGAACCGGAAGAGGAAGAACCGGAAGAAGAAGAGGTTCCAGAGGAAGAAATATTGATACCTACAGTAAATCGGTTAAATAAAAGAAAATCCTCAACTAACAGACCAAAGTCAATAATGGTCAATGGTGTTTCCGTCGAGGAAGCAAAATATTGGGAAGATTACCAATTTTCTGATGAATCGGATCCCGATGAGGATTCTGATGATGTTATAGAAATTACCTCGATCCAATTTAATAAAGAAAAAGAAAATAATAAGGGAAAAGGTATAAAAATAGAGAAACCTGATTCCAACCCCGATGAACTTTATATGTATCGGCAACGTCCGTATTTCCTAAAATGTAACAATAACCCGGGAACCTCTAAACCACCAGGTTTTTCTAAACCATTGTGGAAAACGACAGCTCGTATTAGGAGAGCATCATATATCCCTAGGAAATTAGCAAAACGAACCAAGTCCGAAGAAGAAGAAACGAGTGAGTCGGATTAAAGAGTTGTAATCATGTTGTGTAATATATGTAATATAGTGTGCTTGTGCTTTTTTGATAAATGTAAAATTGCTTGTATTGTTTGTTAATTATCTTTTATGAATCTAACTCTCGTCTATTTTTACAGTATAAAAACATAAAATGGACGTTAAGGGTAAACAATCAAATATTTTAGAAGACCTACCAGAGGATATGATTGATGAAATCTTGTCTAGAGTCGGTCAGAATTCATCAGCACAATTAGTTATGGTGAAATTAACTTGTCAAACATTTTGAAAGACTTTCCAGAAATGTCTTAGTTTATAAAAGGCTTTCCTTTGATAGGTGGGGTATATCACATTGGGGAGACCGTAAGTTACGCCGTGTTTTCTTTAAAGCGTTAAATGCGGGGAACCCAAATGCAATTTTTCGCTACGGGTTAAGAACCTATTTTGACTCAACATATCCCAACATAGGATTTCGTGAATTAGAAAGAGCTTCTAACATGCAACATAAAGAAGCATGTTATGCTTACGGGTTAGTGATGTTCGTTTCTCACCAAAGTGAGAAAAAGAACATCGGATTACAACTACTAAATGAAACATTCCCACAAGTGACGGACTCAGTAGTTGGGGTAAGAAACAAGGTTTTTAGATTACTACGAGGCTGTTGGGCATTACGAAACCCTCGTCCTTTTGACGACATTACAACATGTTGCCTAGCCAATGGTCATAACGGTTACTTTCCACAAGATCAAGGATGGGAAGTCGTTTTAGTAAAACCAGAATGCATGTCCTGTTTCTGGACTTATGAATTACGTGTCTTTATTGCCTTTGCTGAACAGCTTGCGTATTAATTAGAATTACCTTTATAGCTGCCGTGTAGCAAGTTATTATGTGCTATATTTCATCCTATACGTATAATAGTGGTATTGTATGTTTGTAAAATATTGTGTAAAAGTTTGAACGCAAAATATTATTGTAATAAGTTTTTCATATAGAATCGTAGTAGTTGAATTGTATAATAGCTACTAAATATTAACTCAACGGGTAGGTACTACCCGAATTAAAACTATAAAATGCTAATATGAAGAAAAAGCTTTTATAAATAAGTTCATATTATGCTACGAAATACTATTGACTAAACTTAAATTCTATATGATTAACTCAATTCTTTTGGGCTATTTTTGAAGGAAATGGCACCGGCGACTCGTCAGAATTTGAACATGAGCGAGGAAGACTTCCGTGTTTTCCTTGCAGCAAACATAGCCGCAGTACAGGCTGCGATGCAAAATAATAATAACTCTGGATTTAGCAGTGGAACTAATTCCACAAGAAATCGTGTAGGATGCTCCTACAAAGAACTCACTGCCTGCAAACCTTTGGAATTTGATGGAACCGAAGGACCAATTGGATTGAAACGGTGGACCGAGAAGGTCGAATCGGTGTTTGCCATAAGTAAGTGTACTGAAGAGGACAAAGTTAAGTACGCTACGCATACCTTCACAGGTACTGCGTTAACATGGTGGAACACCTATCTTGAACAGGTAGGACAAAATGCTGCTTACGCACTACCGTGGTCGGCATTCAAGCAATTGATGAACGAGTAGTACCGTCCTAGAAACGAAGTCAATAATCTCAAGGTAGAACTTAGAGAGTTACAAACACAAGGATTCGACATTACCACATATGAACAACGATTCACAGAGTTGTGCCTATTGTGTCCGGGAGCGTTCGAAGATAAAGAAGAGAAGATCGACGCGTTTGTAAAAGGGTTACCAATAAGGATTCAAGAAGATGTGAGTTCACACGAGCCCGCTTCCATATAGAAGGCAATTCGAATGGCTCATAAACTCATAAATCATATTGAGGGGAGAATTAAAGAACAGGCTGCCGAAGAAACTAACACGAAACAACTCTAAAGGAAGTGGGAGGAAAATGGTGACAAGAGTCACCAGTACAACAACAATAACAATTACAACCACAACCGCAACAACAATCGCAACAATAACCGCAATCCTAACAATAACTACAACAAACGTCCCAACAACAACTACAACAACAACTACAACAACCGTTTCAATAACAATAACAATCCCAACAACAACCTCAATAACAACAAACAACAGAAACAACCATGCTTCAGGTGTGCAGAGTACCATCCGAATGTGTTTTGCACAACAGTTTGCACCAAGTGTAAGAGAAGTGGTCATGGCGCTGCAAAATGTGAGATTTACGGACCAAAGAACAACAAAAATAAAGAAACAAATAAGGTCGGAACAAATAATGCCGACGTAGTTTGTTATAAATGTGGAAAACCGGGCCACATTATTAGAAATTGCCCAAACCAAGGGAATACTAATGGGCAAGGCCGCGGAAGATTTTTCAATATTAATGCGGCAGAAGCGCAGGAAGACCCGGAGTTTGTTACGGGTACGTTTCTTATTGACAATACATCTGCTTATGTTTTATTTGATTCGGGTGCAGATAGAAGCTATATGAGTAGAGATTTTTGTGCTAAATTAAGTTGCCCATTGACGCCTTTGGATAGTAAATTTTTACTAGAATTAGCAAACGGTAAATTAATTTCAGCAGATAAAATATGTCGGGAGAGAGAAATTAAACTGGGGGATGAAACGTTTAAAATTGATTTAATACCAGTCGAGTTAGGGAGTTTTGATGTAATAATTGGCATGGACTGGTTGAAAAAGGTGAGAGCAGAGGTCGTTTGTTACAAAAATGTGATTCGCATTATGCGTGAAAAAGGAAAACCTTTAATGGTGTACGGAGAAAAGAACAACGCGAAATTAAATCTTATTAGAAGTTTGAAGGAGCAAAAACTAATAAGAAAAGGTTGTTACGTCATACTAGCACACATCGAGGAAGTTAAACCTGAAGAAAAGAACATCAGTGATGTTCCCGTCGCAAAAGAATTTCTCGATGTATTTCTGAAAGAATTACCGGGATTACCCCCACATCGATCCGTTGAATTTCAAATAGACCTTGTACCAGGAGCTGCACCAATAGTTCGTGCTCCATACAGACTCGCACCCAGCGAAATGAAAGAATTACAAAGTCAGTTACAGGAACTTTTAGAGCGTGGTTTCATTCGACCAAGCACATCACCATGGGGAGCTCCTGTTTTGTTTGTCAAGAAGAAAGATGGTACATTCAGGTTGTGTATCGACTACCGAGAGTTGAAAAAACTTACCATCAAGAACCACTACCCACTACCGAGAATTGATGACTTATTTGATCAACTACAAGGCTCGTCTATTTATTCGAAGATCGATTTACGTTCTGGGTATCATCAAATGTGGGTGAAGGAGGATGATATTCCAAAGACTGCTTTTAGGACGCATTACGGTCATTACGAGTTTATGATTATGCCGTTTGGATTGACTAATGCACCAGCTGTGTTCATGGACCTCATGAACCGAGTGTGTGGACCATACCTTGACAAGTTTGTCATTGTTTTCATCGATGACATACTTATTTACTCAAAGAATGACCAAGAGCATGAAGAACATTTTATAAAAGTGATAGAGTTATTAAGGAAGGAAAAACTGTACGCTAAGTTTTCAAAGTGTGCATTTTGGTTGGAAGAAGTTCAATTTCTCGGTCACATAGTGAACAAAGAAGGTATTCAGGTGGATCCAGCAAATATTGAAACCGTTGAAAAGTGGGAAACCCCGAAAACTCCGAAGCATATACGCCAATTTTTAGGACTGGCTGGTTACTACAGAAGGTTCATCCAAGACTTTTCCATAATAGCAAAACCATTGACTGCATTAACGCATAAAGGGAAGAAATTTGAATGGAAAGATGAACAAGAAAAAGCCTTTCAATTGTTAAATAAAAAGTTAACCACGGCACCTATATTGTCATTACCTGAAGGGAGAATTAAAGAACAGGCTGCCGAAGAAACTAACACGAAACAACTCAAGAGGAAGTGGGAGGAAAACGGTGACAAGAGTCACCAGTACAACAACAATAACAATTACAACCACAACCGCAACAACAATCGCAACAATAACTGCAATCCTAACAATAACTACAACAAACGTCCCAACAACAACTACAACAACCGTTTCAACAACAATAACAATCCCAACAACAACCTCAATAACAACAAACAACAGAAACAACCATGCTTCAGGTGTGCAGAGTACCATCTGAATGTGTTTTGCACAACAGTTTGCACCAAGTGTAAGAGAAGTGGTCATGGCGCTGCAAAATGTGAGATTTACGGACCAAAGAACAACAAAAATAAAGAAACAAATAAGATCGGAACAAATAATGCCTACGTAGTTTGTTATAAATTTGGAAAACCGGGCCACATTATTAGAAATTGCCCAAACCAAGGGAATACTAATGGGCAAGGCCGCGGAAGAGTTTTCAATATTAATGCGGCAGAAGCGCAGGAAGACCCGGAGTTTGTTACGGGTACGTTTCTTATTGACAATACATCTGCTTATGTTTTATTTGATTCGGGTGCGGATAGAAGCTATATGAGTAGAGATTTTTGTGCTAAATTAAGTTGCCCATTGACGCCTTTGGATAGTAAATTTTTACTAGAATTAGCAAACGGTAAATTAATTTCAGCAGATAAAATATGTCGGGAGAGAGAAATTAAACTGGGGGATGAAACGTTTAAAATTGATTTAATACCAGTTGAGTTAGGGAGTTTTGATGTAATAATTGGCATGGACTGGTTGAAAAAGGTGAGAGCAGAGGTCGTTTGTTACAAAAATGTGATTCGCATTATGCGTGAAAAAGGAAAACCTTTAATGGTGTACGGAGAAAAGAACAACGCGAAATTAAATCTTATTAGTAGTTTGAAGGCCCAAAAACTAATAAGAAAAGGTTGTTACGTCATTCTAGCACACATCGAGGAAGTTAAACCTGAAGAAAAGAACATCAGTGATGTTCCCGTCGCAAAAGAATTTCCCGATGTATTTCTGAAAGAATTACCGGGATTACCCCCACATCGATCCGTTGAATTTCAAATAGACCTTGTACCAGGAGCTGCACCAGTAGCTCGTGCTCCATACAGATTCGCACCCAGCGAAATGAAAGAATTACAAAGTCAGTTACAGGAACTTTTAGAGCGTGGTTTCATTCGACCAAGCACATCACCATGGGGAGCTCCTATTTTGTTTGTCAAGAAGAAAGATGGTACATTCAGGTTGTGTATCGACTACCGAGAGTTGAAAAAACTTACCATCAAGAACCGCTACCCACTACCGAGAATTGACGACTTATTTGATCAACTACAAGGCTCGTCTATTTATTCGAAGATCGATTTACGTTCTGGGTATCATCAAATGAGGGTGAAGGATGATGATATTCCAAAGACTGCTTTTAGGACGCGTTACGGTCATTACGAGTTTATGATTATGCCGTTTGGATTGACTAATGCACCAGCTGTGTTCATGGACCTCATGAACCGAGTGTGTGGACCATACCTTGACAAGTTTGTCATTGTTTTCATCGATGACATACTTATTTACTCAAAGAATGACCAAGAGCATGAAGACCATTTTAGAAAAGTGATAGAGTTGTTAAGGAAGGAAAAACTGTACGCTAAGTTTTCAAAGTGTGCATTTTGGTTGGAAGAAGTTCAATTTCTCGGTCACATAGTGAATAAAGAAGGTATTCAGGTGGATCCAGCAAATATTGAAACCGTTGAAAAGTGGGAAACCCCGAAAACTCCGAAGCATATACGCCAATTTTTTGGACTGGCTGGTTACTACAGAAGGTTCATCCAAGACTTTTCCATAATAGCAAAACCCTTGACTGCATTAACGCATAAAGGGAAGAAATTTGAATGGAAAGATGAACAAGAAAAAGCCTTTCAATTGTTAAATAAAAAGTTAACCACGGCACCTATATTGTCATTACCTAAAGGGAATTATGATTTTGTGATATATTGTAACGTCTTAAAGCAAGGTCTCGGTTGTGTATTAATGCAACAAACGAAAGTAATTGATTATGCGTCTAGACAATTGAAGATTCACGAACAGAATTATACGACACATGATTGGGAATTAGGCGCAGTTGTTTTTGCATTAAAGACTTGGAGGCACTACTTATATGGGGTCAAAAGTATTATATATACCGACCACAAAAGTCTTCAACACATATTTAATCAGAAACAACTGAACATGAGGCAGCGCAGGTGGATTGAATTGTTGAATGATTACGACTTTGAGATTCGTTACCACTCTGGGAAGGCAAATGTGGTAGCCGATGCCTTGAGCAGAAAGGACAGAGAACCCATTCGAGTAAAAGCTATGAATATAATGATTCACAATAACCTTACTACTCAAATAAAGGAGGCGCAACAAGGAGTTTTAAAAGAAGAAAATTTAAAGGATGAAATACCCAAAGGATTGGAGAAGCATCTTAATATTCGGAAAGACGGAACCCGGTATAGGGTTGAAAGAATTTGGGTACCAAAATTTGGAGATATGAGAGAAATGGTACTTAGAGAAGCTCATAAAACCAGATACTCAATACATCCTGGAGCGGAGAAGATGTACAAGGATCTCAAGAAACATTTTTGGTAGCCGGGTATGAAAGCCGATGTTGCTAAATATGTAGGAGAATGTTTGATGTGTTCAAAGGTCAAAGCTGAGCATCATAAACCATCAGGTCTACTTCAACAACCCGAAATCCCGGAATGGAAATGGGAAAACATTACCATGGATTTCATCACTAAATTGCCAAGGACTGCAAGTGGTTTTGATACTACTTGGGTAATAGTTAATCGTCTCACCAAATCAGCACACTTCCTGCCAATAAGAGAAGATGACAAGATGGAGAAGTTAGCACGACTGTATTTGAAGGAAGTCATCTCCAGACATGGAATACCAATCTCTATTATCTCTGATAGGGATGGAAGATTAATTTCAAGATTCTGGCAGACATTACAGCAAGCATTAGGAACTCGTCTAGACATGAGTACTGCCTATCATCCACAAACTCATGGGCAGAGTGAAAGGACGACACAAACGCTTGAATACATGCTATGAGCATGTGTTATTGATTTCGGAAATAGTTGGGATCGACATCTACCATTAGCAGAATTTTCCTACAACAACAGCTACCATTCAAGCATTGAGATGGCACCGTTTGAAGCACTTTATGGTAGAAAGTGCAGGTCTCCAATTTGTTAGAGTGAAGTGGGGGATAGACAGATTACGGGTCCGGAGATAATACAAGAAACTACCAAGAAAATCATCCAAATTCAACAACGGTTGAAAACTGCCCAAAGTCGACAAAAGAGCTACGCAGACATTAAAAGAAAAGATATATAATTTGAAATTGGAGAGATGGTCATGCTTAAAGTTGCACCTTGGAAAGGCGTTGTTCGATTTGATAAAAGAGGGAAATTAAATCCAAGGTATATTGGAGCATTCAAGATTATTGATCGTGTCGGACCAGTAGCTTACCGACTTGAGTTACCTCAACAAATCGCGGCTGTACATAACACTTTCTACGTCTCGAATTTGAAGAAATATTTTGCTAAAGAAGATCTCACTATTTCGTTAGACGAAATCCAAATCAACGAAAAACTTCTATTCATCGAAGAACCCGTCGAAATAATGGACCGTGAGGTTAAAAGACTTAAGCAAAACAAGATACCAATTGTTAAGGTTCGATGGAATGCTCGTAGAGGACCCGAGTTCACATGGGAACAAGAATATTAGATAAAGAAGAAATACCCGTGATGTTTTAGCAGAGTGGTATAAAATAGTTATTAAATTTTAGCAGGAAATACTATTAAATACGATACAATTTTACACAAGATATTTATTTATTTAGAGAATGGATATACTTAAACCTTGCTACAACACTTATAGGCAGTGTACCTAATCGTACAGTAGTGTAGTTTTTAGTAAGTCAGGTTCGTTCCACAGGGAATCTTTTTAAACAAAGCTTAACGCTATATTAGTTTACTTTTATAGAAATACATATATATATATAAGTAATATTATTATTATAAAGGGGGGTTTTTACCGTTTAATGACCGGTTTGTCGATTTTAAAACTTTAGTCGCAGTTAAAACCTAATGTAAAATATTAAATAAATAAAAGACTTAATTTAAAGCGTAAAGTAAATAACGATAATGAAATTGCGAATAATAAAAGTGCGATAAAATAAACTTGCGATAATTAAAAAGTACGATAATTAAAAGTGCAATTAAATACAATAACAATAAAAATGCGATAATTAGAAGTGCAATTAAATATAAAATAAAGGAAATTAAATACGAAATAAAAGAATTATGCTTATTTAAACTTCTGTAATCATGATGTTTGACGTATTGATTTTAGTTTTATGCCCATGGGTTAATTGTCCTTTGTCCTGGATTATTTAATATGTCCGTCTGGTTTTTGTCCATAACAGTCCATCAGTCATAAATATAAAGTGCGAGTGTCCTCGTCAAATTATTCTTATACCCGAAGTTAAATATTCCAACTAATTGGGGACTTAAACTGTAACAAGATTTTAATACTTTGTTTAATAATTACACCAGGATGTCGACTGAGTGTAACCCAAGGTTTTAATATTTTGTTATCAATTATACCAAGTGTCCTTTTACATAATTTCACCCCTGTTTTAATTATTCTAGTGGCTATTAATCCATTCCCGTGTCCGGTTAAATGAACGATTATTCGTACATATAAATACCCCGCCCATCGTGTCCGATTGAGTGTATATGGTAATTTATAGGGACGCCCAATTGTAAATCTTTATATTAACATTAACAAACTATCATTTAGTTAAAAAAATATAAAGCCCATTAATAGCCCATAGTCTAATTTCCACAAGTGTCGTTCTTTTGTCCAAACCCCAATTATGGTACAAAGCCCAATTACCCAATTTTAGTGATTAGCCCAACATCATGATTACTTCGGATTAAATAAGCATAATAATAACTTAGCTACGAGACATTAATATAAAAAGGTTGAACATAACTTACAATGATTAAAAATAGCGTAGCGTTACACGGACAGAATTTCGACTTACACCCTTACAACATTCGCTAACATACCCTTATTATTAGGATTAAAATTAAAATTAAAATTAAAATATAAATATAAATATATACGATATAGATAGAGAGATGGATATATTTGGTGAATTTTTACGATCAGAATGCGCGAGCTTTATAGGGATTTTCGACTTTTGGGGCTCCGCGACTCGCGGCCCTTTTGGCCTTCAAACTCCGCGAGTCGCGGAGTTTGCAATTACAGCTCACTCTGGTTTGGAGTCTTTCTTGCCGACGGTTTTTATTATTTATTATAATATATAAATAATTATAAGAATTATTTAAATATTATATTATATCTATGTGCATAGTTGACTTGTAATTTTTAGTCCGTTGCGTCGAGCGTTGAGAGTTGACTCTGGTCCCGGTTCCGGATTTTCGAACGTCCTTGCGTACAATTTTATATTTTGTACTTTGCGTTTTGAATCTTGTACTCTTGTAATTTCGAGACGTTTCTTATCAATAATTGGAACCTCTTTGATTGTCTTTTGCACTTTTGAGCTTTTTGGTCGTTTGCATCTTCAATTTGTCGAATCTGTCTTTTGTCTTCACCTTTTATTATTTAAACGAATATCACTTTTAAATAGAACAATTGCAACTAAAAGCTTGTCTTTCTTGAGGAATAATGCTATGAAATATATGTTCGTTTTTAGCATTATCAAATATTCCCACACTTGAGCGTTGCTTGTCCTCAAGCAATATCGTCTTGAAATACTAGAATCACTTCTTTATTCTTCACACTTTGTACATCAGTGATTTTCTATACGGCGGTATAAACAATGGTAGTAACGATATGGTTTACAGTCCCACATGACTATAAAAATTTAGATCCATTAAGGAAATTGGATCTTTATGAAAACATTTGATCTTTTGAAAATTAAATCTAGTTTTTACCCTAGATAAGTTTTCCGGAATAACCCTTTACCGGTGTTTGCAAAATATTTTTGTGGGTTTGGTGGGTTTCAGATTTGAAAATTTTAGCTCAAAACTTATGGTTTTGTGTCACCCACTTGCTAACCTTGTATTTGGAAAGCAACACGTCCAGTTCACTTGTCCCGTATATTACCTTTCGGTAAACTACCGTCCGGTTGTAAAGGAAAGCGTTGAACAAGCAACTGTTAAGGCAATGTCCCCTGACATGCTTTTAATTATGGTCTATAACGTGTCAGACGCAATTACTATCCTTGGTAGGAGCAATAGTAAAGCTCACCCTTATAATTTTTCGGTATGGCACAAGGTCCTGTCTTTGACCACTATGCAACCACCGTTCTTACGGTTGACACCCGATTTAGTTCAGGTGACCTAATGAATTCTAGGTGAATTCCTAGGATTTTACGTTCAATGGTAATGAACGCATTGAAAATAGGGTTTTCAGAAAACAAATCGGTTTGTAATTTTTTTGATCAAAATATTTTCTCGTTCAAGCTCGAGTTTAGATATCATTGAATTCCATGAGTTTGTAATTCTCAATCTTTAAGGTCAATATCAAGGATTGAGTAATATCAGTCTTAAAAGCTGATTTTTAATCTTTAAGGAGATTATCCTTTCTGGGGATCTGATTCATTAGTCTTATCCAGCTAATTTGCATGGTACCCCCCCCATTGTACAAGATAAATCCTTCTCATGGTTAGGATAAATCTGACCACTTGGCGACCCTGTTTAATGCTGAGGTCCGTGGATTTCCTGCTGATTTTAGTGATGACTTTTCTGGATTTTTTGTCAACCTACAGCTGGTCTGGACGACAACTTCATGACCTAAATCAAGAAGCGCGTGTCTTTTTCGGAAGACTTTACTTCCTTTTAATGATGGAATTGATTCATCGTGTAGATCCATCTTTTCTTTTCTTTCATCGGGTAAAACAGTTTAGTTTAGTCCAAAGCAAAAGTATTTTCAGTTATTTGTTACAGATATATGTGACATATGTTTAAGATAACTTGGTAAATTTTCCCACACTTGGCTTTTATTTTCCTTTTTATCGTCCTCTATTCCATTTTAAATGAATTTTAACATTTTAGTTTGTTTCTCAATTTATGTCCTTTCCGAGGTAACAATAATTTCGATGTTAAAACCTAGTTTTATCGTTCATAAATATGTATAAACATGATTTTGAGTTCATTTAATTGAAAATTTTGAAAAATTTTACTAGAATGGGTAGTCAGTATATAAGACTAGGGCTGTTCCTTTTTTATCAGAGAGCACTAGATTCTAATACAACTACTGCTTTACTAGTATTTTTAATGATAACCAAGTGTTTAAGATAAAAATTTTTAAAATCCGAAAGAATTTAACCCCTTCCCACACTTAAGATCTTGCAATGCCCTCATTTGCAAGAAATCAGTAATAATTTAAATTATTGAGGGTGATTTGTGTGAAAATGATTAAATTTTTACCAAAGTTTCCAAATATATTGGCGTTTGTTTGCTGAATGATAAATGGTGCACATCATTTGTTCATTCCGTCTTGTTGTTATTTCACATATATTTTGCATCTTGTCGTCAAAATTAGTTGCTTTTGCTAAACTTAATGCCAGTCTTTGAAAATGCGTTGTTTTACCCTGTTGTGTACATAAGATAAACTGCAAACATATATACATATTTTTGAAGTTTGGTATATTACCCCACATTCAAAAATTATTAAAATCTAAGAATAAAAGTTAGACAATTATAAAAACTATTACAATATTAACAAAAGTATTAAACGTATCAATCATTACAAATTACAAAATAAAATAAAAAAAATAAGTAGACTAGGGATGATATTGGTACCAATAGGGGTTCCAGGCATAACCATAGGTGCTATAGAATGCTTCGGCAGGGTTATACGTAGGATACGGTGGCTGCATCTCTATAGACCAGGGAGGGAAGATGGGTTTCGGTGTAGGAATATAGTTTCTACCTATATGTTGGCAATGAGCTATGATTTGGTTCTGATGAACTTGCCAATCCTCAAATGCTCTTTGTCTAGCATTTTCGTACTCCTGAGAAGCTATAAACCTATGCATTTCTTGCATCTCATTCCCCCCTCCTACATTACCTTGCTGTTGGTTTCTCTCAACCTGTGGATGTCTACCATGGTATGGTACTGCGGCGTTATTTCGCCTCTTCAAAACTTTCGCACCATGGTATACATTTAAACCTATAGTATCGCGGGGTTCTGGTTCTTCTACAAATAATCCCCCCCGACTTATATCCACACCGAGATATTCACCAATCAAAGTAATAAAAATACCACCTCCTATTATGCTATGCGGTCGCATCCCCCGAACCATAGCTGATAAATAATAACCCACATAATATGGTATACTTACAGCGCTTTGTGGGTCTCGAATACACATATGGTAAAACAAATCCTGTTCATTTACTTTTTCCTTGTTCTTACCCCTTTGTGTAATCGAATTAGCTAAAAACCTATGAATTACTCTTAATTCAGCTCTATCTATGTCCAAATAAGAGTAATTCCCCCCTTTGAAACGGTGATGGCTTGTCATTTGACTCCACACACCGTGTGTATCAAAATTTTCATCTATCTTTCTACCGTTTAGTATCAACCCTCTACAATCGGCAGATGCTAACTCCTCAGGCGTATATATACGTAAAGCCTGAGCCATGTCCAGTAAAGACATGTGGCGCATCGAACCGCCTAACAAAAATCTAATAAAAGAACGATCGGTTAAACTAGCTACCCGATCATTCAACTCTATACTACATAACAATTCTTCACACCATACTTTATATACAGGTCTACGCATGGTGAATAAATGTACCCAGTCATTAAAAGTAGAATTACCATACCTCTGTACAAGTAATTCTTTAATTGTCCCGGCCAATTCTACAGCTTCTAAGGGTCCCCATTCTATGACCCTCGGTACCTCAACAACCTTAGAATGAAGAGTATGCAAACCCCTTTGATATTTTGGATAATCTATCCAAAGTCTGTCAAATCTCAGGTTCGGGTGCAACTCTTCCAAGTGCATATCAGAAAAGGTCATGACTGGATGAGGTATATCCTGCTTGTAGTAGTTATCCACCTCCTGTTGTTCCGCATTCTCAGCAGGAGCATTGCGAGCTTGGGATGAAGATTCACCCCTTTCAGTCTGCAAAACACATCAAACACAATTTTTGTGCATCCAAATATGCATTAGTGTCAGCAAAATCATCAATCAAAATAATTACAATGACATGATCAATTTATATCAAACTTAAGCTCATTTTCATATTTTCATCAAATCTACACTTTTTCAAATAAGCATATACGAAAATGTTCGCCAAGTTCATAAGCGTTCAACTCAAATAACATGTCAAAATAATCATTACTAGCAATTAAACAAGTCTCAAATGGCATTATCTTTCAAAAATCAAGTTCATGAATTTTAGACTTGAAAAAGTCCACTTTAATTCTCAAAATCATGTTTAGGCTCAAAGTTTGGATCATTTAACTACTTAGACATGTTACACTACTTAATTTAGCAACAATTCATGAAAAAAATCGGCCATAACCTGTTTATATCAAAAAGCCCCAAATTTGCTCAAGAACACAAACCCTAGATTACTCAAAATTTGAAGTTTAAGGCTTCTAATCATGTTAAACAGCATCAATCTAGGTTATACAAGCATAATACATAAACAATTTAAGCCTAATTACACTAAAAAGCATCAAAATCAAATTGGAGAAAAAAAATTTTCAAGAACACCAAATTTCGGATTAAATGGTGTTTTGGTGTAGAAATTTACCGTTTTTCTTGAGTAATTCCTAGATAGCATCCTTCTCAACATGATTTTAGTAAAAGATTTGGTGATTAACGGTTAAAAATTGTGATTTTGGGGTGTATTTTTCGGGTTTTTTCGATGGATATTCGCAGTTTTTTTCTGTTGTGGGGAGTGAAACTGAGCTGTTGCAGCTCTTTATTTTTTTCTGTAATCCGGTACTCCCGCGACTCGCGGGGATTAAACCTCCAAACTCCGCGAGTCGCGGAGTTTGGTATTTTTTTTTTATAATCTTTAACTTATTAAAACAATTAATTAATTAATTTTAGAATTTTGTTTCCTTTGTTATTTAGGACGAGGTCGTTTCGGATCGATGTCCTAGTCCGTCCTTCGACAAAATTTTAAAATTTGTCTTTTTGTAGCGATTGTTTTAAAAGCTAAGATTTTTGGGTTTTTTAATGTTTTTGGCATACTTTAAATCAATAAGATTAAAAATAATGATAATAAAAGTTCTCGTCCCTCCCTTGGGTAAAGCAATTTTGGTTCAAAGACCTAGTCTTCAACTTACGACGAATTTTAAAAATCATATTTTTAACTTAATGAGATAAAGTAAATTTTTGTTTTTAAATTCACACAACTTAAATATAAAATTCAAAATTAATATTAAAAATTCACACCAAACTTAAAATTTAAAATGCATAAAATTAAAAATTCATAAAATAAAAAATTCACACCAATCTTAATTTTAGAAATTCATATTATAAATTCACACCAAACTTATATTAATTTTTCAAATATTTACAATTTTAAATATATTATTTTTACAAAGTTTACAATATTAATTTAAGATTTAAATATTAATTTTAAAAACATGGTAAAAATAAAATTAAAAATCTTTTTGGCTTTTTATCCCACTTTAATCAATCAAATATTATCAAAAATATGCGCCCCTCTTTTCGGTAAAGTAATTTTGGTTCCAAGACCTAATTTAACTTATGACGAATTTTTGAAATATTTTGGGTTGATTGATTAAAGATATTTATACCTTAAGAATAAACGTTAAATTTCGCAGTGATGTAATAAATTTTTGTATGATATCAATAATTTCGGTCGCCAAACTTAATTTTATTCAATACCAATTTAATACTTTATAGCGAACAAATTAGCGTTTATTATCAAAAGGTTAAAAAAAAAAAAAACTGTACAAACATACCTGTGAAATAGATTTCTTAGTTATATGATCTATCCCATTCATAAGATAGTCGGTTTAATTGGTTTTCCATAGCTACATAGGCGTAACCTCAAGCATTCAGTGTCTTTTCTTCTAAACATATGAACGGTCCGTCTCTGCATAAAGTAACAAATTCGGTATTTGAATAGGTTTGATTATTTGAACATTTACCTCCATGTGACCATTTTCCGCATTTGTGACATCTTTCTAGGTGTCGTGCTCTTCTTTTTGCTGCGGATTTTGATTTTCCTTTACCAAATTGTAACTTATTATCTTCGCATCTGGATTCTTTTCTAACTCCGTCCATTCTTTCTCTGATTACTGATACTAATTCACTCGGTAGTATGTCATTATTTCGTTTAGTGATCAAAGCGTGTAGCATTAGACCATGGTTTAGTTCACAGGCAGTCTTCATTTTGTAAAAACCTAAAAAAATAGAAATTCAGAATGGGGGGAGAAGACTAGTTCTTTAGGGTCTGCTAGGGAAAGACCATTCGGGTTCCATTTTCGAGAACTACACGAAAACAGACAATCTAACTCTAACAGAAATACATATTGTCCTTTAAAGACTTCATTCTCCCCACACTTAGTTAGCTGTGGTGTCGAAATTGTGATTAACTTCGTTGTCGACTTCCATCGGACCATGTATGTAATGTTTAACTCTATGACCATTAACTTTAAATTCAATCCCATTTGAATTTATTAATTCTATCGTTCCGTATGGGAAAACTCTTTTGACTATGAATGGTCCAGACCATCTTGATTTCAATTTTCCAGGAAATGGCTTGAATCGTGAATTGAAAAGAAGAACTCTGTCTCCTTCTTTAAATTCTTTTGAACTTCTGATTCTTTTATCATGCCATTTCTTCGTTCTTTCTTTATAGATTAACGAATTTTCGTATGCTTCATGTCTTAATTCTTCTAATTCGTTTAGTTGACTTAATCGTAGACGTCCGGCTTCATGTAAATCAAGATTACATGTCTTCAAAGCCCAAAATGCTTTGTGTTCAATTTCTACTGGAAGATGACATGCTTTTCCATAAACAAGTCTAAAAGGTGTGGTTCCAATTGGAGTTTTGTAGGCTGTTCTAAAAGCCCAGAGTGCATCCTCCAATTTAATGGACCATTCCTTTGGATTTGATCCTACGGTTTTCTCTAGAATACGTTTTAAAGCTCGGTTGGTATTTTCAACTTGTCCACTTGTTTGTGGATGATATGCGGTGGAGATTTTATGAGTTACTCCATATCTTTTAAGAACTTTCTCAAGTTGATTATTACAGAAATGAGTACCCCGATCACTTATTAAAGCTTTCGATGTTCCAAACCTTGCAAAAAGATGTTTTAAAAAGTTGACTACAACTCGTGCATCGTTAGTTGGGAGAGCTTGTGCTTCCGCCCATTTAGATACATAATCAATGGCTACGAGAATATAGAGATTATTATGAGATTTTGGAAATGGACCCATAAAGTCAATACCCCAAATGTCAAATACTTCACATACTTGGATGACATTTTGTGGCATTTCATCACGTTGACTTATTTTTCCGGCCCTTTGACAAGCATTACAGGATTTGCAAACAAGGTGTGCGTCTTTGTAAATTGTAGGCCAATAGAATCCAGCATCATAAACTTTTCTTGCTGTTAGTTGAGGTCCATAATGCCCTCCTGTTGGTCCTGTGTGACAATGGTTTAATATTTTACTAGCTTCATCTTCAAATACACATCGGCGTATTATTCCATCGGGACAACTTTTAAACAAATGTGGATCTTCCCAGAAATAGTGTTTTATATCACTGAAGAATTTCTTTCGTTTTTGGTACGATAATCCTTTTTCAAGGAATCCAAAAACTACGTAGTTTGCATAATCTGCAAACCAGGGAATTTCATTATAATTTATCTTCAATAGATATTCATCAGGAAAGTTGTCTTGTATGGCCGATTCATTTAGAACTTCTAACTCAGGATTTTCAAGACGAGAAAGATGATCAGCGGCGAGATTTTCTGCTCCTCTTTTATCTCGGATTTCAATATCAAACTCTTGTAAGAGTAAGATCCAACGGATTAATCTTGGTTTAGCATCTTGTTTTGAAAATAGGTATCTAAGAGCAGAATGGTCGGTATAGACCACCGTTTTTGCTAGAACGAGATATGATCGAAATTTGTCAAAAGCAAAGACAATAGCAAGGAGTTCTTTTTCAGTAGTTGTATAGTTTGTTTGTGCTCCTTGTAACGTCTTACTAGCATAATATATAGGTTGAAATCGTTTTTCAATCCTTTGTCCTAAAACGGCTCCCATTGCAAAATCACTTGCATCGCACATTAGTTCAAATGGTAGATTCCAATTTGGTGTTATCATAATCGGCGCATTAGTGAGTTTTTCTTTAAGAATATTAAAAGATTTGATACACTCATCTGAAAAGATGAATGGAGCATCCTTTTCTAGGAGTTTATTCATATGAGTGGCAATTTTAGAAAAATCTTTTATGAAACGTCGGTAAAAACCGGCATGCCCTAGAAAACTCCTAACTCCTCTAACATTGGTGGGATGTGGAAGTTTAGCAATTACATCTACTTTAGCTCTATCCACTTCAATTCCTTCTTTTGAAATTTTATGACCAAGAACGATGCCTTCTTTAACCATGAAATGGCATTTCTCCCAATTAAGTACTAGATTTGATTGTTCGCATCTAATTAGCATTCGTTCCAGATTAACTAGACATGATTTAAATGTATCACCGAAGACTGAAAAGTCATCCATGAATACTTCCATGCATTCTTCTATCATGTCGTGAAAAATCGCCATCATACACCTTTGAAAGGTTGCAGGGGCGTTGCAAAGTCCAAATGGCATGCGTTTGTAAGCAAAAGTACTATAAGGGCACGTGAATGTGGTTTTCTCTTGATCTTCGGGTGCTATTGGAATTTGAAAATATCCGGAAAATCCATCTAGAAAACAATAGTAACTATTTCCGGCTAATCTTTCCAACATTTGATCTATGAAAGGTAAGGGAAAGTGATCTTTTCTGGTGGCGTCATTTAATTTTCTATAATCAATACACACACGCCATCCTGTTACAGTCCTAGTAGGAATAAGCTCATTTTTCTCATTTGTAATGACAGTCATGCCACCCTTCTTAGGCACGCATTGAACTGGGCTTACCCATGGACTATCAGAAATTGGATAAATTAAACCTGCATCTAGCAGTTTAATAATCTCTTTCTTAACTACATCTTGCATATTAGGATTTAGTCTTCGTTGGCATTGCACATACGTTTTATGACCTTCTTCCATAAGGATTTTATGTGTGCAATACGAAGGACTTATTCCTTTAATATCATGAATCTTCCATGCAATGGCTGGTTTATGAGCTTTCAACACAGAAATGAGTTGTGATTTCTCATTTTCAGTAAGAGAAGACGATATTATTACAGGTAATTCATATTCACCATGTAAATAAGCGTATTCCAAATGGTTTGGAAGTGGCTTTAACTCTAATTTCGGAGGTTCTTCTATCGATGATTTGTATCGATATCTGTCTTCTTCTTTTAGCATTTGAATTTCTTCTGTTGTTGGTTCATATCCATTAGCTATAAGTGTAGCTAACATTTCAGCTTCATCAATTGGTTCATTACCTTCTCCTAAAGAACATTCTCCTGTTCCTTGTAATTCTGGAAATTCTTCTAACAATTCTGCATGTGCATCTATAGTTTGAATATAATAACATGTATCATCTGCAGATTGCGGTTGTTGCATTGCTCTATCAACTGAAAAGGTAACACTCTCATCCTCTATACTTAGGGTCAATTTCTTACCGAACACGTCTATCATTGCTTTAGCCGTGTTTAAGAATGGTCTTTCTAATATGAGAGGAACTTGAGAATCTTCTTCCATGTCCAGAATAACAAAATCTACTGGAAATACTAAAGTAACAACTTTAACTAGCATGTTCTCCATTATCCCTCTAGGATATTTAATTGATCTATCGGCTAGTTGTATGCTTATTCTGGTTGGTTTCAATTCTCCAAGGTCTAGTTTAGCGTATAGTGAATACGACATTAAATTTATACTAGCACCTAAGTCTGCCAATGCTTCTATTGAACTAAGACTTCCCAGAAAACATGGAATTGTGAAACTTCCTGGATCAGATAGTTTTTCTGGTATCTTATTCAACAACACTGCTGAACAATTAGCATTCATAGTAACAGCCGAGAGTTCTTCCATTTTCTTTCTATTTGAGATTAGATCTTTCAAGAATTTAGCATATCTAGGCATTCCTGAAATCACATCAATGAAAGGAAGATTTACATTTATCTGTTTAAACATATCCAAGAATTTGGATTTCTCGGCTTCAAGTTTCTCTTTCTTCATTTTACTCGGGTAAGGAAGTGGTGGTTGGTATGGTTTAACATAAGGTTTAGCCTTAACTGTGTTATCTTCATTAACCTTTTCAACTACCGGTTCTTTTTCCTTATCTTGATCAAGTTGTGGTTCTTGTGGAGTAGGAATAGTTTCATCAGAAGTTACAGGTATTTCCGGTAGTTTAAGTGTTGTACCACTTCTTGTGGTAATGACTTTAGCTGTTTCATTCCGGGGGTTAGTATTTGTATCACTAGGTAGACTTCTCGGTTTTCTTTCACCTATTAACCTTGCTAGGTTACTTACTTCTTGTTCCAGATTTTGAATAGAAGCTTGTTGATTTCTAAATGCTTGAGCATTTTGTTCATTTGTTTGTTTCTGAGATGTGAAAAACTGCGTTTGAGTTTCAACTAGCTTTGTCATCATATCTTCTAAATTCGGCTTTTTATCATCGGTTTGTTGTGGTGGTTTGTTTTGAAAATTAGGTCTTTGCTGATTGTAAGTATTATTGGATACTTGTTGATTGCTAGGACCTTGTTGGTTGTTGTATGGAATATTTCGGTTATAATTCTGGTTTTGATTGTAAATTGGTCTTGGCGGTTGATAATTATTTCCAGGCCTTTGGTTTATGTATGAAATATTCTCTCTTTGTTCCATTGTTAATTCAATACTGAGACAATCTTTTGTTAAATGTGGTCCTCCACACTGCTCACAACTAATTCGTATTGAGTGAATATCTTTAGTCATCTTTTCCATTCGTCTCTCCACAACATCTATCTTTGCGGAAATGGAATCTAAGTCATGGCTAGAATTTGCTCTAGCTGCTTTAGATGATCTAATGATATCTTTTTCTTGGTGCCACTCATGTGAGTGGGAAGCAGTGTTATCAATAATTTTGTAAGCATCAGTTTCGGTTTTCTTCATAATAGAACCACCAGCTGCTATATCTATGTCTTTTCTTGTAGTGATGTCGCATCCTTGGTTGAATATTTGTACTATTTGACAGGTGTCTAAACCATGTTGCGGACATCCTCTTAATAACTTTCCATATCTAGTCCACGCCTCATATAGAGTTTCATTTGGTTTCTGTGTGAACGTAACAATTTCTGCTTGAAGTCTTACGGCTTTAGATGCAGGAAAGAATTGTTTAAGAAATTTGTCAACTAAAACATCCCATGTATCAATCGCCCCTTCAGGTAACGATTCCAACCAATCTTTGGCTTCTCCCTTTAAAGTCCAGGGAAATAACATGAGATATATCTGTTCATCCTCCACTTCTCGGATTTTAAATAGTGTGCAGATCCTATTAAAGGTACGTAGATGTTCATTTGGATCTTCCTTCGGCGCACCACTAAATTGGCATTGATTAGTCACCATGTGTAGAATTTGTCCTTTGATTTCATAATCTGGCGCATTAATGTCTGGATGAGTAATTGCGTGACCTTGGCCAGTGCGTTTAGCTCTCATTCGGTCTTCCATACTTAAAGGTTCCAGATTCTCCATAATTGAATTTGTTGAATCGGTATCACTAGAGGATTCTGATTTAATGGTTCGTTCCTCAACAATCTCTGTTTGAATGATTGGTGGTTCCGGAGGAAAGTTTAGTGGTTCAGGATCTACGAACCGTTCCTGAATATTTTCTGGATTCTCAATTGTGAGGTCGGGTTCAAAAAATGGATTATCGGAAATTTGAACTGAAGTACTTGGTCGACTGGATGATGATTCTAAAGAAAAATCAACGGCAGTAATATTTGCTAAATGTCTTGATCTAGTTACAGGTGGTGAACGTACAAAAGGTGGTGAACGTCTTGCTCGGTGCATTCACTGAATATCCTATTAGTTTTTAAAAGGAAAGAAAAATTATAATAAGTTATCCAATCAATAGACTTTTCTGATTTTGCCCACGTTTTGAATAGCCAAAAGATGCAGCAGAGGGGCAGGATTCGTTTGGTCTCAATATAATTGAGGACTGTTTGGCTCCAATAACCCGGTCCACGTACAAATCCAACTATTACTACGAACCAGAAAATTTTGATGTCTATCAACTTAACCACTTAAAATAAATTTTCATAATTTTAAGAAATTTAGATAAGAAGTAGAATAAAAATCTATGTCCTAAAACTAGAATAGCGAGAAATAAGAAAGAAAAAGAGTTCGTCGGAAAAAGGTTGAAAAAGAAAAATGGTTGAAAAATAAAATGTGACGGAAAAATAAAAGAAACTTATAAAACTTAAAAATACTTGACTAACCTAACCTTATTACTACAACTAACTTAAAATTATAATCGCAAATTGATATTACTAATTAGAATGATAATTGGTACATAGTAAAAGGTGTCTAAAAATATTAAAGCTTACAGGAAAAACTATATCCCAAATGGAAATAACTTAAAAAGAAATTAAAACTTAAAAAGGCGTCGCAAAATTCTAAAGCACCTAAATCTTAGTCTAAAGAAAAAGTACTTAAGGGATTTTACGGCAAAGCCTAAAAATCTAGAAGTAAAAATAACTATGGCAAAAACTAAGTTTAAAACTAAATATGAGCTAAAAATACAAATATTACGCTAAAACGATTAAAAAGGGACAAAATATAAAAATATACAAAAAGTTGTAAAAATTACAATTTTTATAAAAATATTATTTTTATATTATTTATTTATTAAAACTACTAATTTTATAATTTAATAAAACTAATTTAACTAAATATACAAAATAATAATAAACACTAAAAACTAATTAAAAACTAAAAACTAATTAGGGTTTTAATTAAAAATAATAATAATTACGTAATTAATGCCTGATTAGGGCTTCTGTCGGCGTGTCAGGTTATCTCCGCGAGTTGCGGTATTCGATGCAGCAAACCCCGCGAGTCGCGGGGTTCCAGTTTTCAACTCTGGAACAGGTAATTTACGCGTTTTTTTTTTTTAATTTCTGTTTTTAATTTTCTGTTTTAATAAAAGTATTTATATAATAAAAACTTATATCTAAAAACTAAAATAGAAATATTTTATAAGTTTATAAATAAAAATCTTAAAACTAGAATTATATATATATATATATATTTTTATATGTTTTTAAATAAAAACAAAATACTTAAATAAAACTTATATAAAAATAAAGAAACTTTATAAAACTTAAATATTTAACAAAATCTTAAAAATAAATTTTTGTTTTTTCTTTTTATATTTTCGAATATTTAAAACGTATTTTTATAAAAACGAATTTTAATAAAAGTAAACTAAAAATCTTTTTTTTTTATTATTAGCGTTGCGCTTCCGGCTTTTAAGAGACTCCCCGGCAGCGGCGCCAAAAATACTTGATGTTTTAGCAGAGTGGTATAAAATAGTTATTAAATTTTAGCAGGAAATACTATTAAATACGATACAATTTTACACAAGATATTTATTTATTTAGAGAATGGATATACTTAAACCTTGCTACAACACTTATAGGCAGTGTACCTAATCGTACAGTAGTGTAGTTTTTAGTAAGTCCGGTTCGTGCCACAGGGAATCTTTTTAAACAAAGCTTAACGCTATATTAGTTTACTTTTATAGAAATACATATATATATAAGTAATATTATTATTATAAAGGGGGGTTTTTACCGTTTAATGACCGGTTTGTCGATTTTAAAACTTTAGTCGCAGTTAAAACCTAATGTAAAATATTAAATAAATAAAAGACTTAATTTAAAGCCTAAAGTAAATAACGATAATGAAATGGCGAATAATAAAAGTACGATAAAATAAACTTGCGATAATTAAAAAGTACGATAATTAAAAGTGCAATTAAATACAATAATAATAAAAATGCGATAATTAGAAGTGCAATTAAATATAAAATAAAGGAAATTAAATACGAAATAAAAGAATTATGCTTATTTAAACTTCCGTAATCATGATGTTTGACGTATTGATTTTAGTTTTATGCCCATGGGTTAATTGTCCTTTGTCCTGGATTATTTAATATGTCCGTCTGGTTTTTGTCCATAACAGTCCATCAGTCATAAATATAAAGTGCGAGTGTCCTCGTCAAATTATTCTTATACCCGAAGTTAAATATTCCAACTAATTGGGGACTTAAACTGTAACAAGATTTTAATACTTTGTTTAATAATTACACCAGGATGTCGACTGAGTGTAACCCAAGGTTTTAATATTTTGTTATCAATTATACCAAGTGTCCTTTTACATAATTTCACCCCTGTTTTAATTATTCTAGTGGCTATTAATCCATTCCCGTGTCCGGTTAAATGAACGATTATTCGTACATATAAATACCCCGCCCATCGTGTCCGATTGAGTGTATATGGTAATTTATAGGGACGCCCAATTGTAAATCTTTATATTAACATTAACAAACTATCATTTAGTTAAACAAATATAAAGCCCATTAATAGCCCATAGTCTAATTTCCACAAGTGTCGTTCTTTTGTCCAAACCCCAATTATGGTACAAAACCCAATTACCCAATTTTAGTGATTAGCCCAACATCACGATTACTTCGGATTAAATAAGCATAATAATAACTTAGCTACGAGACATTAATATAAAAAGGTTGAACATAACTTACAATGATTAAAAATAGCGTAGCGTTACACGGACAGAATTTCGACTTACACCCTTACAACATTCGCTAACATACCCTTATTATTAGGATTAAAATTAAAATTAAAATTAAAATTAAAATATAAATATAAATATATACGATATAGATAGAGAGATGGATATATTTGGTGAATTTTTACGATCAGAATGCACGAGCTTTATAGGGATTTTCGACTTTTGGGGCTCCGCGACTCGCGGCCCTTTTGGCCTTCAAACTCCGCGAGTCGCAGAGTTTGCAATTACAGCTCACTCTGGTTTGGAGTCTTTCTTGCCGAAGGTTTTTATTATTTATTATAATATATAAATAATTATAAGAATTATTTAAATATTATATTATATTTACGTGCATAGTTGACTTGTAATTTTTAGTCCGTTGCGTCGAGCGTTGAGAGTTGACTCTGGTCCCGGTTCCGGATTTTCGAACGTCCTTGCGTACAATTTTATATTTTGTACTTTGCGTTTTGAATCTTGTACTCTTGTAATTTCGAGACGTTTCTTATCAATAATTGGAACCTCTTTGATTGTCTTTTGTACTTTTGAGCTTTTTGGTCGTTTGCGTCTTCAATTCGTCGAATCTGTCTTTTGTCTTCACCTTTTATTATTTAAACGAATATCACTTTTAAATAGAACAATTGCAACTAAAAGCTTGTCTTTCTTGAGGAATAATGCTATGAAATATATGTTCATTTTTAGCATTATCAACCCGCACTTATTTCCAGAAGATACGTCAACACCTCCAACTGCTTAAAATTTCGGGACGAAATTTATTTAACGGGTAGGTATTGTAGTGACCCGAACTTTTCCATGTTTATATATATTAAATGAAATTGTTATTTATATGATTAAGTATTTCCAATATGTTAAGCAATCAAACTTGTTAAGACTTGATTAATTGAAATAGGTTTCATATAGACAATTGACTACCCAAGTTGACCGGTGATTCACGAACGTTAAAACTTGTAAAAACTATATGATGTCATATATATGGATATATATATAGTTAACATGGTATTATGATAAGTAAACATATCATTAAGTATATTAACAATGAACTACATATATAAAAACAAGACTACTAACTTAAGGATTTAGAAACGAGGCATATATGTAACGATTATCGTTGTAACGACATTTAATTGTATATATGTCATATTAAGATATATTAATACATCATAATATCATGATAATGTAATAATTTAACATCTATTTATATATAATAAATAATGGGTTAACAACATTTAACAAGATCGTTAACCTAAAGGTTTCAAAACAACACTTACATGTAATGACGAACGATGACTTGACGACTCAGTTAAAATGTATATACATGTAGTGTTTTAATATGTATTCATACACTTTTGAAAGACTTCAAAACACTTATCAAAGTACGTCTACTTAACCAAAAATGCTTACAATTACATCCTCATTCATTTTCATCAACAATTCTACTCGCATGCATTCGTATTCGTACTCGTACAATACCCAACTTCTAAATGTATTTACTATTGGTATATATACTCCAATGATCAGCTCTTAGCAGTTCTTGTGAGTCACCTAACACATGTGGGAACCATCATTTGGCAACTAGCATGAAATATCTCATAAAATTACAAAAATATTAGTAATCATTCATGACTTATTTACAAGTAAATAAAATTACACATCCTTTATATCTAATCCATATACCAATGACCAAAAACACCTACAAACACTTTCATTCTTCAATTTTCTTCATCAAATTGATCTCTCTCAAGTTCTATCTTCAAGTTATAAGTGTTCTTCATAAATTCTATAAGTTCTAGTTTCATAAAATCAAGAATACTTCCAAATTTGCTAGCTTACTTCCAATCTTGTAAAGTGATCATCCAACCTCAAGAAATCTTTCTTATTTACAGTAAGATATCTTTCTAATACAAGGTAATACTCATATTCAAACTTTGTTTCAATTTCTATAACTATAACAATCTTATTTCGAGTGGAAATCTTACTTGAACTTGTTTTCGTGTCATGATTCTGCTTCAAGAACTTTCAAGCCATCCAAGGATCCTTTGAAGCTAGATCTATTTTTATAATTTCCAGTAGGTTTACCTACTAAAATTAAGGTAGTAATGATGTTCAAAACATCATTCGATTCATACATATAAAACTATCATATTCGAAGATTTAAACTTGTAATCACTTGAACATAGTTTAGTTAATTCTAAACTTGTTCGCAAATAAAGTTAATCCTTCTAACTTGACTTTTAAAATCAACTAAACACATGTTCTATATCTATATGATATGCTAACTTAATGATTTAAAACCTGGAAACACGAAAAATACCGTAAAATCGGATATACGACGTTGTAGTAACACCGCGGGCTGTTTTGGGTTAGTTAATTAAAAACTATGATAAACTTTGATTTAAAAGTTGTTCTTCTGGGAAAATGATTTTTATTATGAACATGAAACTATATCCAAAAATTATGGTTAAAGTCAAAGTGGAAGTATGTTTTCCAAAATGGTCATCTAGACGTCGTTCTTTCGACTAAAATGACTACCTTTACAAAAACGACTTGTAACCTATATTTCCGACTATAAACTTATACCTTTTATATTTAGATTCATAAAGTTAAGTTCAATATGAAACCATAGCAACTTGAAACACTCAAAACGGATTTAAAACGAAGAAGTTATGGGTAAAACAAGATTGGATAATTTTTCTTGTTGTAGCTACGTGAAAATTGGTAACAAATCTATATTAATCATATCCTAGCTAACTCATATTGTATTATACTTTATTCTAATATATTATGTAATCTTAGGATACCATAGACACGAATACAATGTTTTGACATATCATATCGACCCATCTATATATATATTTCGGAACAACCATAGACACTCTATATGCAGTAATGTTGGAGTTAGCTATACATGGTTGAGGTTGATTCCAAAATATTATATATACTTTGAGTTGTGATCTAGCCTGAGGCTTGTATACACGAGGTCGTGGATTAATTCAAGATAATATATATTGCTTTATTTTCTGTACATCTAACTGTAGACAACTAGTTGTAGGTTACTAACGAGGACAACTGACTTAATAAACTTAAAACAGCAAAGCCTATTAAAAATGTTGTAAATATATTTTGAACATACTTTGATATATATGTACATATTTGTTATAGGTTCGTGAATCGACCAGTGGCCAAGTCTTACTTCCCGACGAAGTAAAAATCTGTGAAAGTGAGTTATAGTCCCACTTTTAAAATCTAATATTTTGGGATGAGAATACATGCAGTTTTATAAATGTTTTACAAAATAGTCACAAATAAATGAAACTACATTCTATGACTGGATTATTAAATCGAATATGCCTCTTTTTAGTCTGGTAATCTAAGAATTAGGGAACAGACACCCTAATTGACGCGAATCCTAAAGATAGATCTATTGGGCCCAACGTGACCCATCCAAAGTACCAGATGCTTTAGTACTTCGAATTCATCATGTTCGAAGGGAGTCCCGAAATGATAGGGGATATTCTATATGCATCTTGTTAAGGTCGGTTACTAGGTGTTCACCATATGAATGATTTTTATCTCTATGTATGGGATGTATATTGAAATATGAAATCTTGTGGTCTATTATTATGATTTAATAAATATAGGTTAAACCTATAACTCACCAACATTTTTGTTGGCGTTTAAAGCATATTTATTCTTAGGTGATTATTAAGAGCTTCCGCTGTTGCATGCTATTATATGGATAAGATTTGGTGTCAGCATGCTTGTATAATATTATTTAAAACTGCATTCGAGATTTATTTTGTTGTAACATATTAATATTTGTAAACCAATATGTATTGGTAGTGTGTAAGTGTGATATTTGTTAGATTATCATTTCTGGATAATCTAAGTGGTGTCTTGTTAACCTTGTCGATAAAATAAAGGTTATGGTTTGTTTTAAAAACGAATGCAGTCTTTGAAAAACGTCTCATATAGAGGTCAAAACCTAGCAACGAAATCAATTAATATGGAACGTTTATAATCAATATGAACGGGACATTTCATCGTGCTTGGTCATGCGTAGCCTTTTACATATTTTTTTCGAAAGAAATCTTTTGACATAAATCATGAGTTTTAGCTTAATCGTTCCGTTCTAGTAAATGTTCCAAAAACTGATTTCTAGCAATTTTATAGAATCTTTTGGGTAAAACGAGGTAAGAATTTTTCAAAATTACCTAAATATTCTTTGCTAATCACTTTTAGACAAAAGAATTTTTCAAAAATTTGACGTTTTACGGTTACTTGTCCTTAAACCTTTATCCAATACCCCACACTTAGAAGAACATTGTCCCTAATGTTCTCTGAAAAAGAATATTTTTAATATTTTATAAATTAAGGACATCGTCTTCTAAAATTTCTAAGTTGGTTGCGGGTGTGACCCCACATTTAGAGATTTTAGTGCGTGATAATTGAAAATAGATTTGAAGAAAGATTACTTCCGTACGGTCAGGTTACATTCCTAGTGCTGGGCCTTCCTACGGTCAAGCTCCTAATTGCTGAAAAGGACCAGTCTCTTTTAATAAAATTTCTGCATGAAAAACAAAAAGAGAAAAGCAGCATTTCCACTATATATATGACTTTTTAATACAATGCTTTAAAAAGATAACACTAAAACTAAAGTAAAGTAGTCTACGGAATACTATCCTGGCCAATGTGCTGAGCGGTGTCTGCGAAGTATCCATTAGGTCCGAAGGGATCATCATCATCCTCTAGTCTTGGTAAATACTCAAGCAGCTGTCCTGCATCCAACTCAGGGCCTAACAATGTATCCAGATAAAGGTCCGATGGCAACTCCAGGTGTGATAGGCTCGGAAATGGCTCCTCATCGGATATGTTCCTGGTAATCTCAAAAACCTGGGCCGTGGGCGGCTCACCTGATATAGGTACTGTGACTAGGTGACAGCCTTCAGGCAGCTCATGAACAGGGACTGTCTCAGTAACTGGATCAGGTGAAATGGCTAAGACAGGTGGCGTGATGGGAGCTGGAGTAGCATGTGCTGGGATGGTGGCTGAAGCTACTGAGTGAACTGAGACCGGTGGGGAACGCCTGGGAGTAGCTTGTCGTGTTGGCTGAACACGGCGTGCTAGTCTGAATGACGATGGGCCCAGAGTACTACGTGGCATCCCTTCGCGCTGAAGGTATGCTCTGAGAGCTCGATAAAGTCTCTGCTGGTCTTTGAGTAATGCCCATGCAACATCTTGGTCATTCAAGGTGGCTCCATAATGAATCACAGTCTGCGGCTCATGTGTCTCTAGTAGCTCCTGATACTTAGCTGGTCTCGAAGCTAGACGCATGGAGCGTCATACTAGAGGAGCTGGGGTGCCGTACTAACTGTGACAACCCGGAAATTTCTGACCAAATTTAAACTAATTCTTTATATGATTTCGACACGATAACCAAAGTCTGTAAATGTGAGTCTCAAAATTTTTGAACTGTTTCACATATTCAATTACCCTTCGACTGTTCTCGACGATTTACAAACCACTATTTGTATATATATATATATATATATATATATATATATATATTAATATATATATATATATATATATATATATATATATATATTAATTATTATTAATTAAAATATTATATGAGTTAATTATTTATGTAAATAAAATAATATATGATATGATATTATTATTAAACCTATATATATGTAAAATAGACATATATGGTTTCGACTTTATTTAGTAAGCAATAATAACACTTGCTCATTATTTTTGATTGATACTAAACATGTAAAGTGCGAGCTTGTGAGTGTATTAAAATAAATATTAGGCGAACCTATTTGATCATGTGTTTCACATTTAATTACTGAAATAAATAAAGATAATTACTATAAAAATTGGGATTTTTCAAAATACTGATATCATCCACTGTTTAACAACAGAGTACGAAACTCAGTTCGAAAAATACAACGGCTAATATTATCGCACGTTTTGAATTTTAAATTATATTATTATATTTATATAGTTACTTTAGGAATTATATATGTCGGCAATGAATCAAATAATTTGGTCCGTGGTTTGAATTACCACTTATAGAATTACTGTGCTTGATTATTTAACACTGTGCCTGATTATTCCTTTCCAACTACAACTTATGCATTCATATCGTTTACTGTTTTCATTTTATTATAAAATATCTAATTACATACACACGTTTGATTCTGATTTCATAATATATATTATTGTTTTTGTTCTCTGTCCCCCAATAGTCCACTTCATCATATTATATATCTATATGCATTTCTATATACATATACCCAGAGACATGATATCAAACCCATATCTCTTCATCACTTTGATCAAAAAAAAAAAAAAAAAAAACTGCCACACTATCGTATGCATATACATTATCATATATCATCCCCACCATGCTCAAATCAATCGAACACCATTTGTTTTTAATCCGGTACTAACTACTCGAAACCCATTCAAGAATACCATGATTGTTACTATCTACAGCTCGAACCAGACCTATATTAATACCATTGATCAATTGGTTTTTGCTACTATTGGTGTACTCTAGTACGATAACCATCAAACCCCTTCGGTCTCTTTTCTATTGAACTACTACTACAATTCCTGCGTACCATTGCTATTATGTCCATGTAACAAACTCGAACACCCATCTGTTGTACTGCAACACAGAACCCAAACCACCATTATCACTATTATTTATCTTTTACTTCAAAAACTGCAGCTTATATGATCATAATCTTCAAGCAATACCATTTTCTGTTAAAACCCATATCCTAACTTCACCTTCTTCTTCTTCTTCTTCTTCTTCTTCTTCTTCTCACAACCTTCGGCCACCCTAGCCATCACCATGATCACCACCTTACAATCATGAAACCACTTTTGTTTTTCTGTTTCTATGACTTGAACCACCATCTCTAATCTTCAAAACCATTTAACCACCACTTGATCATCACCAGCTGCTGCTATAAAAATTGTTGCTGTGTTGAATTGTTAATGAATACCGCCTCACTAGTTGCTTCCCTATATATATTAAACTATAACCTACATACAATTATATTATATATCAATTCTGTACCAGCAAAGTTATTGGAGTATGGGACCTAGACTAATTGGATTCTAGTCGTGGGCTGCATGAGCATTCCCTTCTTTTTCTCGTTGGCAGACAGACCCTACTCACCACTTGATGATTTCAAGGTTTAATATTGATCATAAGTAGTTAAATTGAAAACATAGACGATCTTGTATTGGGCTGTGAGGGTTTGTTTATGCTGTTGGGCCAAGACTTGCATGAAGCGACCCGTCCTAATCCATAAGGACGAATACAATAGCATATGATTACATCGTGAGGTTCTTGACCTCTATATGATACATTTTACAAACATTGCATTCATTTTTAAAAGACAACCTTTCATTACATCGAAAGTTGACATGCATGTATACCATTTCATAATATCCAACTTATAAATGACCTAATCTGTCATTTACTTAATAATAATCTCTATTGAACTCAACGACTTAAATGCAACGTATTTTGAAATATGCCATGAATGATTCCAAGTAATATCTTTAAAATGAGAAAATGCACAGCGGAAGATTTCCTTAATACCTGAGAATAAACATGCTTTAAAGTGTCAACCAAAGGTTGGTGAGTTCATAGGTTTATCGTAATCAATCTTTTCCATAATTTTAATAGACCACAAGATTTCATTTTTCATAAATAACATTACACTCTCAATTGTATAAAATTCATTCGTATGATGAACACCTGGTAACCGACATTAACATAATGCATATAGAATATCCCCCGCATACTCGCAAGTATTCCATAAATATTGGCAATCGCAATCACTATTTAAATCGAAGTACTAAAGCATTCCAAATTCTAGAATGGGGTTTGTTAGGCCCATAGATCTATCTTTAGGATTCGCGTCAATTAGAGGCCATTTCCCTAATTCTTAGGTTACCAGACTTGAAGGTGCGATATTCGGTATAGTAATCCAACCATACAATGTAGTTTCAAGTACTTGTGTCTATTTCGTCAAACATTTATAAGACATCGCATGTATTCTCAGTCCCAAAAATATATATTGCAAAAGCATTTAAAAAGGGAGCAAATGAAACTCACTATACTGTATTTTGTAGTAAAAATACATATGACGACATTGAACAATGCAGGGTTGGCCTTGGATTCACGAACCTATATCATTTGTATATATATTAAAACATATACTTGTAATTGAACAAATATATATATATATATATATATATATATATATATATATATATATATATATATATATATATATATATATATATATATATATATATATATATATATATATATATATATATATATATATATATATATATATATATATATATATATATATATATATATATATATATTAGTGATATTATTTTTATATTAATAATTTATAGGTTTCATTATTTGTTTAAATATATTCATTTCATATATCTTAAATAAATAAAGATATTAATATAGTTAAGTTATGTATATTAAATATATCTTTATATGAAGATCATTTATTTGTGAAATTATTAATTATAATATTAATATTAGTAATAATTATAATATTTTATAATAATAATGTTAATAAAAATAATGGTATTAATAATGATAATAATACTAAATTGTATTATAATTATAATAACTATGATAACAATATTTATAATAATTTTAGTAATTCCTTGAAATCATAATTTTGGTTAAAATTCTAATCATTTTCATAATACTATTTATATCAAAATTTCTATATTTATAATCTTAACTATATTATAGAAACCTTTATATTCATGGTCATGATAATCATAATTTTCGTGTTTAATTTCTATAGTAATGACTATAGCTTCTTATAACCTTAATTTGTCATCATAATTATAATTTTTACATGTATTCATATAATTGTAACCATTTTCTATAATCTTTAATATAACATCTTTTATTATATATTTGTGTTATTAACCTGTTTAATAACCTTGAAATTATAATAATAATACTAACAATAATAATACAATAATAATGCTACTAATAACAATAATATTAGTGATAATAATACTAATAAATTTTTAAATGATAATACTAGTAATTAAAATGATAATATCATAAATTTTATTAATAATCATTTCGTTAATAATAATAACTAACATAATAATAATAATAATAATAATAATAATAATAATAATAATAATAATAATAATACTAATAGTTATAGAATAATACTAATTAGATAATGATAATAATAATGATGATATTCATAATTTTTTTAATAACAATACTAATAACAATAATAATACTCATACTTGATAATAATAATTATAATAAAAATAATAATATTTGTAATACTTGTAATAATAATTGTAATGATAATTGTAATAATAACATTAATAATTAATAATAATAATCATAACAATAATATTAATGATCATAATAATAATAATAGAAATAAAAATAATTGTGTATACCCTTGTAAGCTTTTTCTAAAAAGAATTGCCATGAACCAGGATCGATCCCGTGACCTCCCGCTCACGCACAACCCTCCTTACCATCGTTCTGTTAATTCTTTTCTGATATATACTTAGACTGAATAATATTTAACCCGTAATATATGGTTCTCTTCTCATCTTCTTCCTCAGATTATTCATTCAACCAGATAATCCCATCATACAATCAAAATACTGATTTAAGATTTGAATCTCAATTTTAATTGACTTTCAACGAATATTGGTTCATTAAACAACAAAATATATATATATATATATATATATATATATATATATATATATATATATATATATATATATATATATATATATATATAACCAAGAAACACAAGTCTGCTGTGCGTCGCTAGTTCAAATAAAAAAAAATTGATAGAGAGATTGAGAACGTTTTGACAAAAAGTTACAACACGAATTACATTTAAAATCACTCCTAAAAACTACTGGAATCGTCAATTTAATCCAAAACAAAGAAACGCCTTCGAATTTTGCCAAGATAAATCGTTTGACTTTATGGTTTTGAAACTTTGATCCCGAAATTTATACTAAATTCGAGGAATTAAGGACTGAAAATTTGCAGGTAGATCTATTGAATGATTCCTAACACCTCTGCTATTATAGATTTTTGAATAAAGAACTGAATCTGAGCTTCTGAATTCAAGGTTTGGCGAAACAGAGGAAACCGAGCTCTTTATCTTATTTTCTGTTTATTTCATCGAGATTGGTTGTTATCATTGTTGTGTAACTGATAAAGATGGTGGAAGGATTGACGATTTTTGTTATCAATATGTGATATGATCGATTGATTTATCAAGGAGGTTCTATCGACATTAAATCATAAGAAAGTAAGAATACAGAAAAAAATAAAGGGTATGATAGTGATGTATGTACCCGCTTATAAACTGTTTCCTTCTATATAAAGTTTAATAATAATAATTAATAAACATATTAAATATAATAATAATTAATAAATTTATTAAATATATTAATATGCTAATATTAATAATAACAATAATAGTAATAATTCTACTAATGAGATTTATACTAAGTTAATAATAATGACTAATAATGATAATAAAAATGATAGTAATAATAATATTATTAATGATAATAATTTTAGTATAGTATTTGTAATTATATCAATTTATATTTAGCACACTTCATATTTATATATTATATATTGAGAATTATTAATTAATAATACAGATTTTAATATTAATGAAAGTAGTCATAGTATTATTAGTATAATAATTATATCTTTAGCTGATAATTTCATATTTTATTATTACAGTTTATTAATCTCGTAATATTTAATAATTACATGATATATGTAACAACATATTTTGAATATTCAATATCTATACATTTTATATATCAATGTACAAAATCAATAATTATGTATATCAATTATGTATATGTATATGTATATTCCCATTATTACATATTATGTTTTTAATACTAAGTAAATAAATATATTAATTATATACCTATGGAAATAATAATCTCAAAATATAACATTTAATACTTTGTTAATATTGGCAATTTAATTTCGAAATCATTTGTGTTTAATATACTCTATATAACAAGTTTTTGTTTATTTTAAATTGTCCCGTTCATATCGATTATAAACGATTCATAATAGTTCATTAATATATTTAATTTATTATATATAATTATTCACATATATAATCATTTATGTATACATTTTAAAAAAATAATTAAAGGTTCGTGAATCGTCATGCACGGTCAAAGGGTAATTGAATATAAGAAACAATTAAAACTTTTTGAGACTCAACCTTACAGACTTTGCATATCGTATCGAAATCATATAAAGATTAAGTTTAAATTTGATCAGAAATTTTTGGGTCGTCACATTGCAAACGGCATCGGTTTGGTTTTTGAATCGCTGTAATGATGAGTTATATTATGGTATACGATAGTGATGATGATTGACATGATGATTAGGATAATTATAAATTAATGATACATGAAATCACAATTTAAGATGATGATGTTAAGGACTCCGTGAAATTTGATAATGATAATAGGAATAAGATGATGATTATGATGTATAAAAGACTTGATTAAAAAGATTCGATTATGATTAAGATAGTGATAGTCGAAATATGCTGATAGTTATGATAAATAAGATCGTAACCATTGAATGATAATAATGAGTTTAAACGAAGGAAAATTATGAAATAACGAGGGTGAAGAGATGATTAATGATGTAGAGGATGATACGATGATGATAATTGAAGAACCAAAACTGCTCATTATTCGGTGGTTACCAAGAAACCTTCGAACCTGCTGCAGGTTACAATATAAATGAATTGGGCCGTGGACTTAATTTGATTAGTGGGCCATAAATATTGTTCTACTGGGCCGTATTTTTTATTGGGCTATGACCCAATAGTAGGTGATTGAGATAGTGAATCTAATAGGTACTGAATGTGAATGATGGTGATAATGGTTTATGTTAGGAAGATTACTCTGATTGATTATTAGGATGAAGAAGGATAACCATTTATTATACGGGTTATATGTAATTAGAACCTACTTTAATTCAGAAAAATGGAAACAGATGAATGGTTTAGAGATTGTTTGGTTAAACGAGAGGTCTCAGGTTCGAGCCCGGGCATAGGCATTTATTTTTAGGACTTTGTCTTGAGAGGTAGTTTTCATTATTTCTCTTATTATTATTATTATTATTACTACTATCATAGTTATTATTATTATTATTATTATTATTATTATTATTATTATTATTATTATTATTATTATTACCATTATTATTATTAAATTATAATATTTTTAATTATTTTTACTAGGATTATCATTATTATTAGTATTATAATTAATTTCATTATTATTAACATTATTATTATCATGGTTATTATTACTATTAAAAATATTTACTTTTATTATTATTAAAAGATAATACATTTTTTTATTTAATATTATTAATTTATCATATAACTATTAAAACTATACTCAATACATATAACTTAGCAATATTAATATTTTCATATATAAAATGAATATATTTAATTTATTAAGGAAACCTATAAAATTTTAATATAAAATTATATTACTAATTACATAAATTTGTCCGATTTCAATTATATGAGTTAATATATATATATATATATATATATATATATATATATATATATATATATATATATATATATATATATATATATATATATATATATATATATATATATATATATATATATATATATATAGGTTCGTGAATCCGAGGCCAACCCTGCATTGTTCAAAATCGTCATATGTATTTTTACTATAAAATACAGTATGGTGAGTTTCATTTGCTCCTTTTTAAATGCTTTTGCAATATATATTTTTGGGACTGAGAATACATGCGCTGTTTTTATAAATGTTTTACGAAATAGACACAAGTAATCAAACTACATTCTATGGTTGGATTATCAAACTGAATATGCCCCTTTTTAGCTTGGTAGCCTAAGAATTGGTGTTTATGATAATTGCCACCAATTGACGCGAATCCTAAAGATAGATCTATCGGGCCCAACGAGCCCCATCCGGGTTACGGATGCTTTAGTACTTCGATTTATCGTGTTCGATGTGAGTCCCGGAATGATGGGGATATTCTATATGCATCTTGTTAAGGTCGGTTACCAGGTGTTCACCATATGAATGAATTTTAATTCGCGAGTTACGCGTGTCAATATATGAAATCTTGTGGACTATTAAAATGATGGAAGTGAATGATTATGATAAACTAATGAACTCACCAACCTTTTGGTTGACACTTTAAAGCATGTTTATTCTCAGGTATTAAGGAAATCTTCCGCTGTGCATTTGCGCATTTTAAAGATATTACTTGGAGTCATTCATGGCATATTTCAAAAGACGTTGCATTCAAGTCATTGAGTTCAATAGAGATTATTATTAAGTAAATGACAGATTAGGTCATTTATATGTTGGATATTATGAAATGGTATGCATGCCTGTCAACTTTCAATGTAATGAAAGTTTGTCTTTAAAAACGAATGCAATGTTTGTAAAATGTATCATATAGAGGTCAAATACCTCGAAATGTAACCATATGTTATTGTATTCGTCCTTATGGATTAGGATGGGTCTTTACATTAATGTCCTCCTCAACACTCTCAAGGATCATACGCCTTGGACCTAACTGTCCTGTAGATGGCCTAAACTGATCTGTGCTGCTCTCCGATAGGTAAACTCTAGGAGTCCTCCTTCTGCGAACTGAGATGTAAACTGAAGCTCCTGAACTTGGCATTTGGCCTGAATATATTCAACAAACTTGTAAGTACTAAGCGCTAGTATGGCGCTTAGTGTTAGTGCACAGAGATAATATTTTTGTAGACTGAAAATAATTTAAATCAAGAAAAATAAAAAGGATAAGCAAGGGGTGCCTCCCAAGAGCGCTTTGTTTATCAAGTCGTTACAGCACGACTTTTCTTATCAGATCTTCAGAATGGATCAAAGGGGAAGAGGTTCTCCTCCTTGTTGTGGTCTTCTAGATAAGCTTTTAGTCGGTGGCTGTTGACTTTGAAGTTTCCAGTAGGTCCTTCTAATTCCACGGCTCTATGTGAAAAAGCATGTATAACTTTGTATGGTCCACTCCATCTTGATTTGAATTTCCTAGCGTATTTCTTGAATCGAGAATTAAAGAGTAGAACTTTATCTCCAAGAGCGAACTTTATAGGTATCAGTTTTGCATCGTGTGTTAGCTTCGTTAGTTCCTTGTAGATATATGACGTCTCGTAAGCTTGGTCTCTTAATTCAGTGAGTTCATTCATATGCATCTTCCGATGCCTGGCAGTTACTCACAGGCTTTCCCATAGATCATGCGGTAGGGTGTAGTTCCTAGAGGATTCTTGTAAGCAGTCCGGAAAGCCCACAGAGCATCGTCAATTTTCTCGACCCATTTATTCCCATGATGGCCGACGGTGCGTTCTAGGATTCTCTTGAGTGCTCTGTTAGTGACTTCTGCTTGTCCGTTAGTCTGCAAATGGTAGGCAGTAGACATTTTGTGGGTAACTCCATATTATTGCATCACCTTCATAAATTGGGTATTACAGAAGTGTGTGCCTCTATCACTTATTATAGCGCGGGGAGCTCCGAATCGGCATAAGAGTCTTTTCAGGAAGTTGGTGATGACCTTGGCATCATTGGTTGGAAATGCTTGGGCTTCAACCCATCTGGACACGTAATCTACTGCTACAAGGACATATTCTTTCCCATTAGACTTAGAGAATGGCCCCATAAAGTCTAATCCCCATATATCGAAGATCTCGCAAGCTTGGATATTAGTCCGAGGCATCTCATTCTTCATAGAGATAATACCTTGCCTTTGGCATGCGTCACAACGCTTTATAAGCTCTTGCGCATCTCGGAATATAGACGGCCAATAAAATCCTAATTTGTAGACTTTTCTTGCGGTTAAGTTTGCTCCATGATGACCTCCAGTTGGTCCGTGGTGACATTGGTGAAGAATCCTTGCTGCTTGTTTCTCATCTACACACCTCCTGATTATCTAATCAGGGAAAATTCTAAACAAGTACGGATCTTTCCAATAGTAGTACTTAGCATCCCTGAAGAACTTCCTTCTTCGGGATGTGCTCATTCCTTTGTGTACTACTCTAGCAACTAGGTAGTTTGCTATGTCAGCGTACCAAGGAGTATCAGTAAATTATGATCCTATGTGAGCTTGTCCTAAGCTCATAAGCTGTTCTTCCAGAAATTTGTCTATGATATCTTGTTCAGCAAGTTGTTCCATCGCTTGGTTTTCCAAACGACTAAGATGATCTGCTGTGACGTTCTCTGCTCCTTTCTTATCTTTGATCTCAATATCGAATTCTTGAAGGAGTAAGATCCATCATAGGAGTCTTGGTTTAGCATCTTTCTCAGTGAAGAGATATTTATGGGCTGAATGATCTGTATAAACCATAGTTTTGGACAGGATGAGATAGGAACGGAATTTGTCGAAGGCGAATACTACTGCTAGCAGCTCCTTTTTCGTGGTAGTATAATTCTCTTGAGCTCCGGTCAAGGTTTTGCTGGCGTAATAGATTGGATGAAAGTGTTTATCTTTTTGTTGTCCTAGTACAGCTCCAACTGCGAAGTCACTCGCATCACACATGATTTCAAATGATAAACTTCAATCAGGAGCTATCATGATGGGTGCATGTGTGACCTGTTCCTTCAGATAGTTGAATGCTTGTACGCATTCTTCATTAAAGACAAATGGAACTTCCTTTCCGAGGAGATGAGTAATAGGTCGGGTGACCTTTGAAAAATCTTTGATGAAACATCGGTAGAAACCGGTGTGTCCAAGGAAACTCCTTACCGGTTTTACTGTGGTAGGTTTTAGAAGTTTAGTTATGGTTTCAATCTTAGCCTTATCGACTTCTATTCCTGACTTTGAAATCTTATGTCCTAAAACTATTCATTCTTTAACCATGAAGTGACATTTTTCCCAATTCAGAACTAAATTCGAATCTTCACACCGGGTGAGCATCTTGCCAACGTTAGAAAGGTACGAATCAAAGGTACTACCAAATACTGAGAAGTCATCCATGAAGACTTCCATACAACGTTCAATCATGTCGTGGAATATTGCTACCATGCATCGCTGAAATGTAGCTGGTACATTGTATAACCCAAAGGGCATGCGTCGATAGGAAAATATTCCATAAGGACAGGTGAAGGTTGTATTTTCTTGGTTCTTTGGATCGAGGGGAATCTAAAAGTAGTCGGAAAAACCGTCAAGGAAACAATAGAATTCATTTCCTGATAGACGTTCCAACATTTGATCGATGAACGGTAATGGAAAATGATCTTTCCGAGTTGAATCGTTATGTTTACGATAATCTATGCAAACCCTCCAACCGGTGACCTCCCGTGTTGGAATAAGCTCATTATTCTCATTTTGAATTACGGTCGTCCTTCCCTTCTTGGGTGCCACTTGAACGGGACTTATCCATGGTGAATCGGAAATAGGATAGATCAGACCGGCGCCCAGAAGTTTAATTATTTCTTTCTGGAAGACTTCTGAATCATAGGGTTGACCCTTCTTTGCCTCTGAATTGACGGTTTGAAATCATCTACCATGAAGATCTTGTGGGTGCAATAGTTGGGGCTGATTCCTTTTATATCGAAGATCTTCCAAGCGATTGCCTTCATATGTGATTTCAAAACCTAAATCAATTCCGCCTTCTCTTATGGCGTAAGGTCTTTCGAGATAATTACGGGGAGTTGCGATTCTCCTTCTAAGAATGCATACTCCAAATTATCGGGATATTTGGATAGTTTTGCCGAGAAAGTTACTTTCGGAGAGGGGAGATTTATTTTAACCAGGATCTATGGCTGAATGGATGTCGAGATTTCCTTCAAAAAGTGTAAAGAACATATCCTTAGAAATTTGATCTTGGCTACATATAGCTATAATATCCTCCAGATATTCGTTGACGAGTTCTTGGAAAGAATCAGTGAGATTGATATCTTCTTCGCGAGGATAGTTCATGAGTCGGTCGACATTAAATGTGACTTCTTCACTTCCAACTCTTGATTTCAATGATTTCTCGTGTACATCAATTACGGCTTTGGTAGTATTTAGGAATGGCCTGCCAAGTATAAAGGGGAACTTCGTGTCTTCCTCAATATCCATAATGATGAAATCAACGGGGAATACGAACCTATCCACTCTGACTAGGACATCTTCAGCTATTCCTCGAGGAATCTTAACTGATCTGTCCGCGAGTTTGATAGTCATTCTAGTAGGTATTAAGTCTTTTAATCCCGGCTTTTTGAATAATGAATAGGGCATTAGGTTTACACTAGCTCCTAAGTCTGCTAACGCATTGCTAATTTGGACATCTTACAGGTAGCAAGGTACCGTAAATCTTCCTCTATCTACTAACTTAGGGGGAATACCATGTTTTAACACTAATGAGCATTCTTTACTTAAAGGTAAGCTAACTATCTCTTAATCTCTTTTTGTATGAAAGTAGTTCTTTGAAAAATTTAGCGCAGTTTGGCATTTCTACTAAAGCATCTGCTAGTCATACATTCAAATGTAACTTCTTAATAATATCCCAATACTTAGCGAATTGCTCCTCTTGTTTTTCCTTCCTAAGTGATGTTATGCGAGGTGTATACGAAATAGTTATATTTTTATTGCGAAATACTATTAAATACGATACAATTTTACACAAGTTATTTATTTATTTATTGAATGGATATACCTAAACCTTGCTACAACAATTATAGGCAGTGTACCTAATCGTATAGTAGTGTAGTTTTTAGTAAGTTCGGTTCGTTCCGCAGGGAGCTAACCAAGTTTAACGCTATATTTTTAAACTATATTTGTATAAATATAAATATATATATATATATATATATATATATATATATATATATATATATATATATATATATATATATATATATATATAAGTAGTATTATTATTATTATTATAAAAAGGGGGTTTTTACCGTTTAGTGACCGGTTTGTCGATTTTATGTCTTAAGTCACAATTAAAACCTAATGTAAAATATTAAAAATAAAAATAACTTAATTTAAAGCGTAAAGTAAATGACGATAATTAAAAGTGCGATAAATAAAAGTGCAATAATTTAAAGTACGATAAATAAAATGACAGTAAATAAAAGTTAAATGAGATATAAAATAAAGGAATTATGCTTATTTAAACTTCCGTAATCATGATGTTTGACGTGTTGATTTTAATTTATTACCATGGGTTAATTGTCCTTTGTCCTGGATTATTCGATATGTCCATCTGGTTTTTGTCCATAACAGTCCATCAGTCATAAATATAAAGTGCGAGTGTCCTCGTCAAATTATCTTTATACCCGAAGTCAAATATTCCAACTAATTGGGGACTTAAACTGTAACAAGTCTTAATACTTTGTTTAATAATTACACCAGGATATCGACTGCATGTAACCCATGGTTTTAATACTTTGTTAACAATTACGCCAAGTGTCCTTGTACGTAATCTACCCCTGTTTTAATAAGTCCATTTACTATTAATCCATCCCCGTGTCCGGTTAAATGAACGATTATTAGTACTTATAAATATCCCGTCCATCGTGTCCGATCGAGTGTATGTGGTTATTTATAGGTACGTCTAATTGTAAATCTTTATATTAAATTAACGAACTATCATTCAATTAAACAAATATAAAGCCCATTAATAGCCCATAGTCTAATTTCCACAAGTGTCGGTCTTTTGTCCAAACCCCAATTATGGTCCAAAGCCCAATAACCCCGTCTTTAATATTTAGTCCAACATCATGATTACTTCAATTTAAATAAGCATAATAATAACTTAGCTACGAGACATTAATTTAAAAAGGTTGAACATAACTTACAATGAGTATTAATCGCGTAGTGTTACACGGACAGAATTTTGACTTACAAACTTAAAACATTCGCTAACATAACCTTATTATTATTAAACTTTAATATAAAAATTATAATATGAATATAAATATATTGAGAGAGTAAGAGATTAGAAAAAGGTGTCCATAATCAGTCGAGCAAACTGCCTTTTTATAGGACTTGGCATGCTACAGTAAGCCATGCGACCGCATGGGTTTAAGGCACTCAGGCCATGCGATCGAATGGCCGTCGTTCACTGGTCACAAAGCACAAAAAACGTGGGCTGCTCGTATTTATAATAATATATAATATAATATATATAATTATATATAATTATATATATTATATTATATTCTTGTACTCTGTTGACTTGTAATTTTAGCTCCGTTGTGTCGTGCGTTGATAGTTGGTTCATGTCTCGGTTTCGAATTTTCGAACGTCCTTGCGTACTATTTAATATCTTGTACTTTGCGTTTTGCGGCTTGTACTCTTGTAATTTTGAGATGTTTCTCAACAATAAATTGAGCCACTTTGATTTTACTTTGTACTTTTTAGCGTTTTGGTCATTTGCGTCTTCAAATCATCGAATCTGTCTTTTGTCTTCACCTTTTATTATTTAAACGAATATCACTTGTAAATAGAACAATTGCAACTAAAAGCTTGTCTTTCTTGAAGGATAATGCTATGAAATATATGTTCGTTTTTAGCATTATCAAATATTCCCACACTTGAGCGTTGCTTGTCCTCAAGCAATATAGAACTTGAATAAAAACATACTTGAATCACTTCTTTATTCTTCACATTTTGTACATCAGTGATTTTTATACGGCGGTATGAACAATGATAGTAATGATGTGGTTTACAGTCCCACATGACTATAAAAATTTAGATCCTTTAGGAAATTGGACCTTTATGAAAACAGTTGATCCTTTGAAAATTCAATCTAGCTTTTACCCTAGATAAGTTTTCCGGATAACCCTTCACCGGTGTTTGCAAAATGTTTTTGTGGATTTCAGATTTGAAAATTTTAGCTCAAAACTTGCGGTTTTATGTCACCCACTTGCTAACCTTGTATTAGGAAAGCAACACGTCCAGTTTACTTTCTCTGTATATTACCTTTCGGTAAACTGCCATCCGGTTGTAAAGGAAAGCGTTGAACAAGCAACTGTTGAGGCAATGTCCCGTGACATGCTTTTGATTATGGTCTATATCGTGTCGGATGCAATTACTATCCTTTGTAGGAGCAATAGTAAAGATTACCCTATAGTTTTTCGGTCTGGCACAAGGTCCTGTCTTCAACCATGCTATGCAACCACCGTTCTTACGGTTGACACCCGATTTGGTTTAGGTGACCTAATAAATTCCGGTGAATCCTTAGGATTTTACGTTCAATGGTAATGAACGCATTGAAAATAGGGTTTTCAGAAAACAGGGTTTTCAGAAAACAAATCAATTTGTAATTTGATCAAAATATTTTCTCGTTCAAGCTCGAGTTTTGGATATCGTTGAATTCCATGAGTTTGTAATTCTCAATCTTTAAGGTCAATCCCAAGGATTGAGTAATATCAGGCTTAAAAGCTGATTTTTTTAATCTTTAAGGAGATTATCCTTTCTGGAGATCTGATTCATTAGTCTTATAAGCTAATTTGCACGGTGCCCTCCATTGTACGAGACATGTCCTCTCATGGTTACGATAAGTCTGACTACTTGGCGACCCTGTTTGATGCCGAGGTCCGTGGATTTCCAGCTGATTTTCGAGAAAAATTTTCAAGGTTTTTCGTAGACTCTACAACTGGTCTGGACGACAACTTCCTGACCTAAATCAAGAAGCGCTTGTCTTTTTTCTCGGAAGACTTTACTTCCTTTTAAATTCCATTTATATTACAATAAACTGGGTAAAACTGATTAATATCGTTCAAAACAAAAGTATCTTCAATTATTTGTACAAAAATATGTGATATATGTTCTAAATAACTTGGTAAATTTTTCCCACACTTGGCTTTTATTTTCCTTTCTTTGCCTTTTTATTCCCCTCTATTCCATTTTAAATGAATTCAAGCATTTTGGGTTGTTTCTCAATTTATGTCCTTTCCGAGGTAACAATAATTTCGGTGTTAACACCTAGTTTTATCGTTCATAAATATGTATAAACATGATTTTGAATTCATTTATTTGAAATTTTTTAAAAATTTTACTAGAGGTGGGTAGTTAGTATATAAGACTAGGGATGTTCTATAATATCAGAGAGCACTAGATTCTAATACAACTACTGCGTTACTAATAAAGTTTAACAGTGGCTATTAAACCAAGTATATAAGTCAAAAAATTTTAAAACCGAAAGAATTTAATCCCTTCCCACACTTAAGATCTTGCAATGCCCTCATTTGCAAGAAATCAGTAACAATTTAAATTATTGAGGGTGATTAGCGTAGAAAAATGATTAAATTTTATCAAAGTTTCCAAACATATTGTTGTTTGTGTTGAATGATAAATGGTGCACATCTTTTGTTCATTCCTGCAGTTGTTATTTCACATATATTTTGCATCTTATCGTCAAAATTAGTTGCTTTTGCTGAATTTAATGCCAGTCTTTGAAAATGCGCTGTTTTACCCTGTTGTGTACATGAGATAAAATACATACAATACAAATATAAACATGCATGGTAATTTGAAATGGGACTTAATATCCCACTTTCAAATTATAAAAATGAAATATTAGTACAAAATATTAAAAAATGTTAAATATTACATAAAAGTATCAAAATGTTAAATGTTTAACATAAATAGATAAAAATAATAAAAGATAAGACATCACCAATTGAACACTATTGATTTGGATAGGGGTTCCAGTTTATATCATCGTTCGGGTTCCATGATTGGTGATAGGTGTTCTGGTAGGCTTGATTGGGGTCGTACAGGTCAAAGGGTGGTCGCATGTCGGGCTGATGTGGTGGATAGTAACAGGTCGAGTCGGGATGTAGTTATTTGGTACCTGATATGATAGCTGGCTCATGATTTGGTGCTGATGAACTTGCTAGCTATCGTGTTGGCGTTGCCTGGAAGTCTCATACTCATTCGCGGCTTTCCACTGCTCATACCGATGATGCCTATCCTCATTACTCATTTCCACCTCATTTATACGCTGGAAAATGTCAGTAAAACTATCCCTAATGACATCCATGATGTCATCTGCTTCCTCCATCTCCTCATCCGAACCTCTCTCTACCTGTGGATGGTTGCCCCGATATAGCATTGCCTGATTGCGTCTCCTAGTTAATACCTTTGCACCTTGATAGACTTGCAAACCTAAAGTATCGTCTTGTTCCCGAACTACCATCATTGGACCCCCTTGTTCCCTATCTACACCTAAATACTCTCCAATGAGATTAACAAAAATGCCTCCTCCTATTATTCCCCCGTCCTGTATTCTTTCCACCATTTTGGACAGATAAAAACCAACACAGTAGGGGATATTAACAAAGCTTCTAGTGTCTCGAATGCACTTAAGGTAAAATAAATCATGTAGGGTCATTTTCTCCTTGTTGTTACCTCTTTGTGTAATCGAGTTTGCTAAAAATCTATGTATTATACGAAGTTCGGCTTTATTAATATCTAAATAGGAGTGTCTTTCTCCCCACGTAAACACATTAAAATTTGACATACGCCTCCAGATGGCGTTAGCGTCAAAATTTCTATCTACCCTCTCACCATGATAAATCAAATTTGTACAATCAGGTGATAGTAATTCAGCGGGAGTGTAAATCTGTAAAGCCCTGGCCATGTCCAGCATGGACATCCTGTACATCCTACGGCCAAGTAAAAATCTAAGAAAACTCTTATCGTCTAACCTATCTACATCCTTATTAAAAGCTATAGTACTCATTAGTTCAACACACCTTTCCTTATATACAGGCCTACGAGTGGTAAATAAACGTTTCCAATCGGAAAAAGAAGAGCTGCAATACCTTTGGATTAGATGCTGTGTAATTGGGTTAGCTAGGTGGATCCTTTCCAAAGGCTCCCAATCTATTACCCTTGATACTTCTACATTTTTGATCCAAAGCTTAAATTTGTTACTTTGGTACGTCGGGTAATCTCTCCAACTTTTATCAAATCTTAAATTGAGATTCAACTGTACTTCATGAATTGTTGGGTGTTCTATTATGTGGTGAACGGGAAATACTACGTATGCAATAAACAATTGTGGTTCTGGTTCATAGTATGGCACGTGTTGATCATAATGTTGTTGTTGTTCAGGTTGTTATTCCGGTTCGTGATATTGCATCTCTGGCTGTGGTTCCGGATCAGGTTGCCTAGACGATGATGCACCGTCCGTATCTGTATTTCTCTGCAAAACACATTAAACACAATATTTGTGCATCCAAATATGCATTAGTGTTAGCAAAATAACAAATTAAAATAATTACAATAACATGTTTAATCCATATTAAACTTATACTCATTTTCATATTTTTATCAATTCTACACATTTTCAAATATTCATATATGAAAATGTTTACAAAGTTCATAAGCTTTTATCTCAAATAACATGTCAAAATAATCATTACTAGCAATTAAACAAGTTTCTAATGGCATTTATATCAAATTAATCAAGTTCATGAATTTTAGACTTAAAAAGTCTACTTTAATTCTCAAAAATCATGTTTAGGATTAATGTTTGGATCATTTAGCAACTAAACATGTTACACTTCTTAATTTAGTAATAATTCATAACAAAAATTGGCCATAACCTGTTTATATCAAAAAGCCCCAAATTGCTCAAGAACACAAACCATAGATTTCTAAAAATTTTGAAGTTTAAGGCTTCAAATCATGTTAAATAGCATCAATCTAGGTTATGCATGCATAATATACTAACAATTTAATTCTAATTACACTAGAAATTATCAAAATTAAATTAGGTAAAATTTAGCTCAAGAACACTAAAATTCGAATTTAAAGAGTTTTAGGGGTGAAATCGTTACCTTCTTTGAAAAACTTTTGAACATACACATGATTAGAGCGGATTATAACAAGAAATTTGGTGAATTTTGGTTGAAAATTGTTGATTTTGGGTGAATTTGTGTGTGGGTGTTCATATATGTGTGTGTGTAAAAATGGAACAGAGAGTAGCTCGCTGGGACTTTGTAATCTGTCCAGAGTTTTTAGGCCATGCGACCGCATGACTTTGAAGTGTAAACCCCATGCGATCGCATGGGGTCTGATCTCTCTTTTTTTATATATAAAACCATTTACTTATAAAACAAATAATTAATTTTAAAATTTTGTTTTCTTTTAGAATGAGGGCGTTTAGGATCGTTGTCCCAGTTCGTCTCTCGACAAAATTTTAAAATTTGTCATTTTTAAGCGTTGTTTTAAAAGCTAAGGTTTTTTGAATTTTTTTTTATGTTTTTGGCATACTTTAGATCAATAAAATTAAAAATAATGATAATAAAATTTCTTGTCCCGCCCTAGGGTAATGCAATTTCGGTTACATAACCTAGTCTTCAACTTACGACGAATTTTAGATATCAAATTTTTAACTTAATGAAATAAAGTACATTTTTGTTTTTTTTTTAAATTCACACCAAACTTAAATTTAAAATGCATAAAATTAAAAATTCATATAAATATCATTAATATTTAAATATATTAGTTTTACAAACTTATATTAAATATATTAGTTTTTAAGATATTTAAAAACTTAAATATATTGGTTTTAAAAATTTACAATAATAATTTAATATTAATTTAAAAATAAGGTAAAAATAAAATTAAAAATCTTTTTGGTCTTTTATCCCACTTTAATCAATCAAATATTATCAAAAATATACGCCATTCTTTTGGGTAAAGTAATTTCGGATATTTTACCTAGTTTTACTCTTGACGAATTTTTGAAATATTTTGGGTTGATTGATTAAAGATATTTATACCTTATGAATAAATGGTAAATTTTGCAGTGATGAATTAAATTTTTGTATGATATCAATAATTTTGGTTTCGCATACCTAATTTTATTGAATATCAATTTAATACTTTATAGCGAATGATTCAGCGTTTATTATCAAAAGGTTAAAAGCAATAATTAAAAACAAATAAAAACTGTACATACTTACCTGTGAGATAGAATTCTCAGAGACCTGCTTTACCCGACGCATAGGAGAGTCGTGTGATTTGGTTTTCCATAGTTACATAAGCGTAACCTCGATTTTTCAATAACTTTTCTTCTAAACATATGAACGGTCATTCTCTGCATAAAGTAACGAACTCGGTATTGGAATGTGTTTGATTGTTCGAACATTTCCCTTCATGTGACCATTTTCCGCATTTATGACATCTTTCAAGGTGTCGTGCTCTTCTTTTTATTGCGGATTTTGATTTTCCTTTACCAAAATGTATCTTATTATGATTGTTCCTGAGTTCTCTCCTTACTTCGTCCATTTTTCCTCTTATGAATGATACCAGTTCACTCGGGAAGATGTTATTATTATGTTTAGTAATCATAGCGTGTAGTAGTAGACCATGGTTCAAATCAAAGGAATTCTTCACCTCGTAAAACCTAAAAGAAATAAAAATTCAGAATGGAGGGAGAAAACTAGTTCTTTATGGTCTGCTAGGGAAAGACCATTCGGATTCCATTTTCGAGAACTACACGAAAACAGAAAATCTAACTCTAACAGAAATACATATTACCTTTAAAAGATTAGAATCCTCCCACACTTAGTTAGTTGTGGTGTCAAAATTGTGATTAACTTCATCTTCAACTTCCATTGGATTATCTATGTAATGTTTAACTCTATGACCATTAACCTTAAATTCAATCCCATTTGAATTTATTAACTCTACTGTTCCGTATGGGAAAACTATTTTCACTATGAATGGTCCAGACGATCTTGATTTCAATTTTCCAGAAAATAGCTTGAATCGTGAATTGAAAAGAAGAACTCTGTCTCCTTCCTTAAATTCTTTTGAACTTCTGATTCATTTATCATGCCATTTCTTTGTTCTTTCTTTATAGATTAACGAATTTTCATATGCTTCATGTCTTAATTCTTCTAATTCGTTTAGTTGACTTAACCGTAGACGTCCGGCTTCATGCAAATCAAGATTACATGTCTTCAAAGCCCAAAATGCTTTGTGCTCAATTTCTACTGGAAGGTGACATGCTTTTCCGTAAACGAGTTTAAAAGGTGTGCTTCCAATTGGAGTTTTGTAGGCTGTTCTAAAAGCCCAGAGTGCATCCTCCAATTTCATGGACCATTCCTTCGGATTTGATCCTACGGTTTTCTCTAGAATACGTTTTAAAGCTCGGTTGGTATTTTCAACTTGTCCACTTATTTATGGATGATAAGCGGTTGAGATTTTATGAGTTACTCCATATCTTTTGAGAACTTTCTCAAGTTGATTATTACAAAAATGAGTACCCCGATCACTTATTAAAGCTTTCGGTGTTCCGAACCTAGCAAAAAGACGTTTTAAGAAGTTGACTACAACTCGTGCATCGTTAGTTGGGAAAGCTTGTGCTTCCGCCCATTTAGATACATAATCAATGGCAACGAGAATGTAGAGATTATTATGAGATTTTGGAAATGGACCCATAAAGTCAATACCCCAAACGTCAAATACTTCACATACTTGAATGACATTTTGTGGCATTTCATCACGTTGACTTATTTTTCCGGCCCTTTGACAAGCATCACAGGATTTACAGAGAAGGTGTGCGTCTTTGAAAATTGTAGGCCAATAGAATCCAGCGTCGTAAACTTTTCTAGCTGTGAGTTGAGGCCCATAATGCCCTCCTGTTGGTCCTGTGTGACAATAGTTTAAGATTTGACTAGCTTCATCCCCGAATATGCATCGGCGTATTATTCCATCGGGACAACTTTTAAACAAATGTGGATCTTCCCAGAAATAGTGTTTTATATCACTAAAGAATTTCTTTCGTTTTTGGTACGACAACCCATTTTCAAGGAATCCACATACTAAGTAGTTTGCATAGCCTGCAAACCATGGAATTTCATTATAATCGATCTTCAAAAGATATTCATCAGGAAAGTTGTCTTGTATGGCCGATTCATTTAGAACTTCTAATTCAGGATTTTCAAGACGCGAAAGATGATCAGCGGCAAGATTTTCTGCTCCCTTTTTGTCTCGGATTTCAATATCGAACTCTTGTAAGAGTAAGATCCAACGGATTTATCGTGGTTTAGCATCTTGTTTTGAAAATAGGTATCTAAGAGCAGAATGGTCGGTATAGACCACCATTTTAGCTAGAACGAGATATGAACGAAATTTGTCAAAAGCAAAGACAATAGCAAGGAGTTCTTTTTTAGTAGTTGTGTAATTCGTTTGTGCTCCTTGTAACGTCTTACTAGCGTAATAGATAGGTTGAAATCGTTTTTCAATTCTTTAACCTAAAACGGCTCCCATTGCAAAATCACTTGCATCGCACATGAGTTCAAGTGGTAGATTCCAATTTAGAGTTATCATGATCGGCGCATTAGTGAGTTTTTCTTTAAGAATATTAAAAGATTTGATGCATTCATCCAAAAAGATGAATGGAGCATCTTTTTCTAGGAGTTTATTCATAGGAGTGGCAATTTTAGAAAAATCTTTTATGAAACGTCGGTAAAAACCGGCATGCCCTAGAAAACTCCTAACTCCTCTAACATTGGTGGGATGTGGAAGTTTAGCAATTACATCTACTTTAGCTCTATCCACTTCAATTCCTTCCTTTGAAATTTTATGACCAAGAACGATGCCTTCTCTAACCATGAAATGGCATTTCTCCCAATTAAGTACTAGATTTGATTGCTCGCATCTAATAAGCATTCGTTCAAGATTAACTAGACATGTTTCAAAAGTATCACTGAAGACTGAAAAGTCATCCATGAAAACTTCCATGAATTCTTCTATCATGTCGTGAAAAATCGCCATCATGCACCTTTGAAAGGTTGCAGGCGCGTTGCAAAGTCCAAATGGCATGCGTTTATAAGCAAAAGTACCATAAGGGCACGTGAAGGTGGTTTTCTCTTGGTCCTCGGGTGCTATTGGAATTTGAAAGTATCCGAAGAAACCGTCAAGAAAACAATAGTAACTATTCCCGGCTAATCTTTTCAACATTTGATCAATGAAAGGTAAGGGAAAGTGATCTTTTCTGGTGGCGTCATTTAATTTTCTATAATAAATACAAACACGCCATCCTGTTACAGTCCTAGTAGGAATAAGCTCATTTTTTTTCATTTGTGATGACAGTCATGGTACCCTTCTTAGGTACGCATTGAACTGGGCTTATCCATGGACTATCAGAGATTGGATAAATTAAACCTGCATCTAGTAGTTTAATAATTTCTTTCTTAACAACATCTTGCATATTAGGATTTAGTCTTCGTTGGCATTGCACATAGCTTTTATGGCCTTCTTCCATAAGGATTTTATTAGTGCAATACGAAGGACTTATGCCTTTAATGTCATGAATCTTCCATACAATAGCTGGTTTATGAGCTTTTAGCACATAAATGAGTTGAGATTTTTTATTTTCAGTAAGAGAAGATGATATTATTACAGGTAATTCAGATTAACCATGTAAATAAGCATATTCCAAATGGTTTGGAAGTGGCTTTAACTCTAATATCGGTGGTTCTTCTATCGATGATTTGTATCGATATCTGTCTTCCTCTTTTAGCATTTGAAGTTCTTTTGTTGTTGGTTCGTATTCATTAGCCATGAGTGTAGCTAACATTTCAGCTTCATCAATTGGTTCAGTTCCTTCTCCTAAAGAACATTCTCCTGTTCCTTGTAATTCTGAAAATTCTTCTAACAATTCTGCATGTGAATCTATAGTTTGAATATAATAACATGTATCATCTGTAGATTACGGTTGTTGCATGGCTCTATCAACAGAAAAGGTAACACTCTCCTCCTCTATACTAAGGGTCAGTGTCTTACCGAACACGTCTATTATTGCTTTAGCCGTGTTTAAGAATGGTCTTCCTAATATGAGAGGAACTCGAGAATCTTCTTCCATGTCCAGAATAACAAAATCTACTGGAAATACTAAAGTACCAACTTTAACTAGCATGTTCTCCATTATCCCTCCAGGATATTTTACTGATCGATCTGCTAGTTGTATGCTTATTCGTGTTAGTTTTAATTCTTCAAGGTCTAGTTTAGCATATAGTGAATACGACATTAAATTTATACTAGCACCTAAGTCTGTCAATGCTTCTATTGAACTAAGACTACCCAGAAAACATGGAATTGTGAAACTTCCTGTATCTGATAATTTTTCTGGTATCTTATTCAACAGCACTGCAGAACAATTAGCATTCATAGTAACAGCCGAGAGTTCTTCCATTTTCTTTCTATTTGTGATTAGATCTTTCAAGAATTTAGCATATCTTGGCATTCCTAAAATCACATCAATGAAAAGAAGATTGACATTTATTTGTTTAAACGTATCCAAGAATTTGGATTGCTCGGCTTCAAGTGTTTCTTTTCTCATTTTACTCGGGTAAGGAAGCGGTGGTTGGTATGGTTTAACATAAGGTTTAGCCTTAACTGTGTTATCTTCATTAACCTTTTCAACTACTGGTTCTTTTTCCTTTTCTTGCTCAGATTGTGGTTCTTGTGGAGTAGGAATAGAGTTATCAAAAATTTCAGGTATTTTAGGTGGTTTAAGTGTAATACCACTTCTTGTGGTAATAGCTTTAGCTGTTTCATTTCGGAGGTTAGCTTTTGTATCGCTAGGTAAACTTCCCGGTTTTCTTTCACCTATCAACCTTGCTAGGTTGCTTACTTCTTGTTCTAGATTTTGAATAGAAGCTTGTTGATTTCTAAATGCTTGAGCATTTTGTTCATTAGTTTGTTTCTGAGATGTGAAAATTTGAGTTTGAGATTCAACTAGCTTCGACATCATATCTTCTAAATTTGGCTTTTTATCATTGATTTATGGTGGTTTATTTGGAATAATAGGTCTTTGCTGACTGTAAGTATTATTGGATACTTGCTGATTGCTAGGACCTTGTTGATTGTTGTATGGAACATTTCGGTTATAATTCTGGTTTTGATTGTAGTTTGGTCTTGGCGGTTGATAATTATTTTGATAATTATTTCCAGGCCTTTGGTTTATATATGAAACATTCTCTCTTTGTTCCATTGTTTGTTCAATAGTGAGACAATCTTTTTTCAAATGTGGTCCTCCACACTGCTCACAACTAATTCGTATTGCGTGAATATCTTTAGTCATCTTTTCCATTCGTCTCTCGAAAGCATCTATCTTTGCGGAAATGGAATCAAAGTCATGGCTAGAATCGGCTCTAGCTGCTTTAGATGATCTAACGATGTCTTTTTCTTGATGCCACTCATGTGAGTGGGAAGCAGTGTTATCAATAATTTTGTAAGCTTCAGTTGCGGTTTTCTTCATAATGGAACCACCAGCTGCTATGTCGATGTCTTTTCGTGTAGTAATATCGCATCCTTGATAGAATATTTGTACTATTTGATAAGTGTCTAAACCATGTTGAGGACATCCTCTCAATAACTTTCTAAATCTTGTACACGCCTCATATAGAGTTTCATTTTGCTTTTGCGTAAACGTAACAATTTCTCCTTGAAGTCTTACGGCTTTAGATGCCGGAAAGAATTGTTTAAGAAATTTTTCAACTAAAACATCCCATGTATCAATCGCCCCTTCAGGTAACGATTCTAACCAATCTTTGACTTCTCCCTTTAAAGTCCAGGGAAATAACATGAGATAGATCTGTTCATCCTCAACTTCTCTGATTTTAAATAAAGTACAGATCCTATTAAAGGTACGAAGATGTTCGTTTGAATCTTCCTTCGGCGCACCACTAAATTGGCATTGATTAGTTACCATGTGTAGGATTTGTCCTTTAATTTCATAATCTGGCGCATTAATGTCTGGTTGAGTAATTGCGTGACCTTGGCCAGTGCGTTTAGCCCTCATTCGGTCTTCCATACTTAGAGGTTCCAGATTTTTCATGATTGAATTTGTTGAATCTAAATCACTAGAGGTTTCTGATTTAATGGTTTCTTCCTCGACAATCTCTGGATGAGTGATTTGTGGTTCAGGAGGAATGATTAGTGGTTCAGGATCTCTGAATTGTCCCTGAAAATCCTCCGGATTCTCAATTGTGAGGTCGGGTTCAAAAAATGGTTTATCGGAAATTTGATTTGGAGTACTTGGTCAACTAGATGACGATTCTAAAGAAAAATCAACGGCGACAATGTTGGCTAGATGTCTTGATCGAGTTACAGGTGGTGAACGTATGAAAGGTGGTGAACGTTTTGCTCGGTGCATTTACTGAATATCCTATTAGTTATAAAAGATAAAAATTATATAAGTTATCAAATTAATAGACTTTTCTAATTTTGCCCACGTTTCGAATAACCAAAAGATGCAGCAGGTAGGCAGGACCCTTTAAATCGGAAGCCCACAACTCGCCACTAACAAATCCAACTATTACTACGAACCAGAAAATTTTGAATGTCTATCAATTTAACCGCTTAAAATAATTTTTCGTCGTTTAAAGAAGATAAATAAAATTATATGTTCTAAAAACTTGAGCGTCGAGAAATAAGAAAGAAAAAAAGTGCGTCGAAAAACGTCGAAAAATAATAATAAGAAAGTAAAGCGTCGAAACTCAAAAGTCTAAAAACTAAATATTAAAAGTTGCGTTTAAAGGTATTAAAGCTTAAAAGGAATTCTATATCCAAAACGGCAATAACTTAAAAAGTTCTAAAATCTTAAAACGGCGTCGCAAAATTCTAAAGCACCTAAATCTTAGGTTAAAGAAAAAGCACTTAAGGGATTTTATTGCAAAGTCTAAAAATTTAGAAATATAAAATAACTATGGCAAAAACTAGTTTAAACTAATTACAAACGAAAAAAATATAAATATTATGAATAAACGATTAAAAAAGATACGAAATATAGAAATATAACTTAAAGTTATGAAAATACAATTTTTTTAAAAAATATTATTTTTATATTATTTATTTTATAAAAATATTAAGTTTATATATTTAATAAAACTAGTTAAAACTTAAAATAAAAAATTAATTTAAAACTAAAACTAATTATTATTTAATTAAACCCTAATAATAATAATTATTATAAAATCTAACCCTAAACTTAATTATAATTAATATTAATTACTAACCCTAATTCGATCAGACTAAGGTTTCAGGCCTGTCAAGTCACTCCATGTGATCGCATGGAGTGTTAGTTATATTGTCATGTGGTCGCATGACCTGCGGATCTAGTTCAAATGTTTGGGCTGCTACAGTGTCGACCCGATTACTTTTATAATTTTTTTTTATGATTTTTATAAAAATAATATATAAGTAATATTTATAATTATATTTAAAAAAAATACTTTTATACTTTTTATAAAATATTTTTTCATTTTACTTAAACACTTAAATAATTATATATACTATATTTTTTTATGTTTTTAATATTTAAAACGTATTTTTTACAAAAATAGATTAAAAATCTTTTTTTATAGCGTTTCGCTTCGGCGTTAAGAGAATCCCCGGTAGCGGCGCCAAAAATAATTGATGTTATGCGAGGTGTATACGAAATAGTTATATTTTTATTGCGAAATACTATTAAATACGATACAATTTTACACAAGTTATTTATTTATTTATTGAATGGATATACCTAAACCTTGCTACAACAATTATAGGCAGTGTACCTAATCGTATAGTAGTGTAGTTTTTAGTAAGTCCGGTTCGTTTCGCAGGGAGCTAGCCAAGTTTAACGCTATATTTTTAAACTATATTTGTATATATATATATATATATATATATATATATATATATATATATATATATATATATATAAGTAGTATTATTATTATTATAAAAAAGGGGTTTTTACCGTTTAGTGACCGGTTTGTCCATTTTATGTCTTAAGTCACAATTAAAACCTAATGTAAAATATTAAAAATAAATATAACTTAATTTAAAGCGTAAAGTAAATGACGATAATTAAAAGTGCGATAAATAAAAGTGCAATAATTTAAAGTACGATAAATAAAATGACAGTAAACAAAAGTGCGATGAGATATAAAATAAAGGAATTATGCTTATTTAAACTTCCGTAATCTTGATGTTTGACGTGTTGATTTTAATTTATTATCATGGGTTAATTGTCCTTTGTCCTGAATTATTCGATATGTCCATCTGGTTTTTGTCCATAATAGTCCATCAGTCATAAATATAAAGTGCGAGTGTCCTCGTCAAATTATCTTTATACCCGAAGTCAAATATTCCAACTAATTGGGGACTTAAACTGTAATAAAGTCTTAATACTTTGTTTAATAATTACACCAGGATATCGACTGCGTGTAACCCAAGGTTTTAATACTTTGTTAACAATTACGCCAAGTGTCCTTGTATGTAATCTACCCCTGTTTTAATAAGTTCATTTACTATTAATCCATCCCCGTGTCCGGTTAAATAAACGATTATTAGTACTTATAAATATCCCGCCCATCGTGTCCGATCGAGTGTATGTGGTTATTTATAGGTACGTCCAATTGTAAATCTTTATATTAAATTAACGAACTATCATTCAATTAAACAAATATAAAGCCCATTAATAGCCCATAGTCTAATTTCCACAGGTGTCGGTCTTTTGTCCAAACCCCAATTGTGGTCCAAAGTCCAATAACCCCGTCTTTAATATTTAGTCCAACATCATGATTACTTCGATTTAAATAAGCATAATACTAACTTAGCTACGAGTCATTAATTTAAAAAGGTTGAATATAACTTACAATGAGTATTAATCGCGTAGTGTTACACGGACAGAATTTCGACTTACAAACTTAAAACATTCGCTAACATAACCTTATTATTATTAAACTTTAATATTAAAATTATAATATGAATATAAATATATTGAGAGAGTAAGAGATTAGAAAAAGGTGTCCATAATCAGTCGAGAAAACTGCCTTTTTATAGGACTTGGCATGCTACAGTAAGCCATGTAACCGCATGGGTTTAAGGCACCCAGGCCATGCGATCGCATGGCCGTCGTTCACTGGTCACAAAGCACAAAAAATGTGGGCTGCTCGTATTTATAATAATATATAATATAATATATATAATTTTATATAATTATATATATATTATATTATATTCTTGTACTCCGTTGACTTGTAATTTTAGCTCCGTTGCATCGCACGTTGATAGTTGGTTCATGTCTCGGTTACGGATTTTTGAACGTCCTTGCGTACTATTTAATATCTTGTACTTTGCGTTTTGCGACTTGTTCTCTTGTAATTTTGAGACGTTTCTCAATAATATATTGAACCACTTTGATTGTACTTTGTACTTTTTAGCATTTTGGTCATTTGCGTCTTCAAATCATCGAATCTGTCTTTTATCTTCACCTTTTATTATTTAAACGAATATCACTTGTAAATAGAACAATTGCAACTAAAAGCTTGTCTTTCTTGAAGGATAATGCTATGAAATATATGTTCTTTTTTAGCATTATCGCAAAGCCTACCTGGGAAAGGTATGCGGGTGCGCGGAATAATTTTCGAGGCCTTAGGAGAGATAGGTTCTGGTGGATTGACAACTGGGTCAATTGGCACAGGTTCCTTATCGGAAAAGTCTTGTATGGGTATATTAATAGTTGTTTCCTTCCCACCTCTAGTGACTACTAGGGCATCAAACTTACTACACTCTATATCAACTTTAGTGGTTAACCGTTTAGCGTAATCTGAAAATCGATTATTAATTCTTCAAAAGTCTTTATCAAAGTATCGAACTTATTTTGACATTCTATGACTTGAAGGTTTATCGTGTATTGCTTTTTCATAAATTCAGCTAAAATTTCCTTAGAGTGGAAAGTAGGTTTGTGTAATGGGAAGATTATATTATGGTCCAAGCTATTTTGCTGTTTATGTGCCCATCTAGGGTAAGGATACCTTAGATTGGTTCTGGTAGCATCGGAACTTTTAAGAATTGGTAAACTTTGAAGAGTGAGGGTGAGATCTTGTAACCTGGTTTCTAGCATTTTTACTGTATGAGTGAAGATGTCATCCTTCTCAGCAGCTTCATTGATCCAATCTTCCTGTTATGCAGCTATTGTGTCCAAAAGATTCCATGATTCGTTTTCTGTTAGTGACATGAAATTGCCTTACGAGGCCATGTCTAGGAGAGACTTATCATCCTTGGTCAAACTATTGTAAAGCGTACAGATTATGTCTGCCCGACTTAACGAATGATTAGAAGATCTTTTAAGCATCACCTTTACTCTATTTCATGCTAGACATAATGACTCGTTTTCTTTTTAAGAAAAGTTTGTGATGTCATTTCTTAAGCAGGTTTGCAGGGAGGGTGGATAAAATTTTTTTAGAAACTTGGTGGCTAATTCCTCCCATGAATGTATTGAAGTCGAGTTAAGTTCGTGAAACCATGCTAAAGCGTGTGTAGACAGAGAATATTGAAAAAGATGAAGTTTCAAAATATTTTTCTCGTTTTCTTCCTTCATAAAAGAGTCAACCAAACTGATAAATTTGTTTAAGTGAAAGTGGGGATCGTCAGTCGATAATCCTTGAAATTTACAGATCATACTGACCAGTTTAATCATATGTGAAATGATTTCGAGAATACCTTCGGTTCCTAAGGTGATTGGTCCTCCTCTATCCTCTAAGCATGATTTATGCATAGAAGCAAGGGTATTTTGTTGTTCCATTTTTAGATTTTCTGTTTATAAAGACTTGAAAAGTAACTTTTGGAAAATATTAATTAAAAGGATCAATAATTTTTAATAAAAACAATTATTCTTGAAATTCGGTCGCTAACCTTATCGAATATTCCAATTGATAGGATTTCTCACAGATTACTTGGTATCTAGGTGGCCAGACTGACTACGGAGAGGCAGGATCCTTTTGGTTCCAATATAATTGGAGACTATTTGGAAAATCCAACAACCAAGTCCATGTATAATTGTCTTTCTCAGACACCACCAAACAATACTTTTGTCTGTTCAAAATCTCTCACAATCAAAATATTCAATCCCCGGCAGCGGCACCAAAAAACTCTATTACCACAATGATATGACTGAAACGGTGTAGATCTGGTTGGATGAGCCAATTACACAGGCCTACTTATTCATGCAGTGTCGTTAGGCCGCAAGACGTCAGAATCAGCTGATCATAGTAGCGAACAGTGGTTTATTATTTATATTGTGCGAGGCCTGAATTTACTTTTAACTTTCTAAGGTGTAGAAGGTGTAAGTTAAGCTAGTATCGTGTTTTTGAATGGTTTAACGAATTGAAGATCAAGTGGATAATTGTCTTTTATTTAAATTACCTGGATACATGATAGTAGTTGGTTTAAGCTAAAGGTCCTAATTGCGGAAAAAGTAAATAAAATGGAAGGATATCTGGAGTATGAAGATCAAGGAAATGTTGACCAATATATTAGTTCGGGCTAGGAAAAGGTAATTATGTTGATGTTAAAGTTATGATTGTAATGGTGTAGATCTGGTTGGATGAGCCAATTACACAGGCCTACTTATCTCTAGACTTTCAGAGTTCTCGTTGAGTAGTGAAAAGTTGTCACTTGGTCGTATAATTGAAAGGTAACTATACCTCGGAGGTTATCCTTAGTAAAGTACTAGGTTTCTTAGTGAGTTGAGCTCTAATCCTAACCCTCGTTATCATTTTAATTAACTGAATAACAACGTGCCGTGTTGATTGAATACTGATAACAAACGAAAGGATTCCGTTGTGTTAAGTTGACAAAACCTTAATTGAAAACAAACAATCATTTCATCATACTAATGAGATCATACCAAATCAAACATTATACAACATTACTGTTGATATACTGAAAGTAAAGCAGATAGAAACCTAGCAGATACCTAAACAGTTGATATGACTTAATCTTAGGGCAACAATCAAACAAGAACATGCAATAGGTTTGGATCATACAGTCAAGGCACTAGCTAGATCTTAACAGCTCCTAAGAGGTCTCCTTGGAATAGTCAATAGGCATACTAGGTCATTCATGTCTCAATTCCTAAGTTCCGTGTCCTAAAAGCGCATTAGATGCCTCTCGGGAACTTCGGCCATACCGAGTTCATAGAATCTTCAGATACAGTATAACTAGGGGTCTTAATCCTATGAAGTAGCTAAGTTCATATATGTGGACAAGTCCTGATCACAACCTAGGTTGGTCAATCCTTAAGATGCTAGCATAAAAATCTATCAGACTCAAAAGTTCAGCATAACAATAGTAACCGTACTAATTTAACATAACTACGCTAACCCAAACTTCTATCATGGCAACATACAGATTAATTGAGCTAACATGGTAATATCAGAACGCATCATTAAACATAAAAAATTATAATACATGTTTAATACAAAAGACAAGCGTTTCGGATAAAAACCTGAAAAGGCTGAAGAAATCTGCCCGAGATCGCAGGGACTCACCGGGATATCCTCCGGAAAATAAAAGCTAAGCTAGCTACTACTACTAAAAACTAATTAAAAATCTTGAAAATATAAAATGAGTTGTAAATTGAGTGTGTGTTGAAATCGATGGAAAGAGCCCTTTAAATAGACTTGGAATTTGCCAGCAAACGGCTGGCAGGCCGTTTGGCAAATCGTTTACTGTGCCTGTTTGTTCTAGCCGTGTGGCAGGCCATTTGACATACAGGCAAGCCATTTTGCAGGCCATTTGACAGGCCGTTTGGCTTGCCTGGTTAGCTGAATTCACTGGATCGTAACTTGATTTCTTGTCTTTCACCATTTTCGCTCTAGATTCTTCGTTTTAGCTCCGTTTTACTTGATTCTTTTTGCATTGCCTTCGTAATTACTAAATCTACAAAATCAACCGACAAAGCAATTGTTTTTGCGATAAAGTTTGGAACTTTTATGGATTCAGGGCATAATATCGGGGGTAAAAACGTGACTTTTTGACCGATATCAAAGATGATAAGTAAAGTAATGTAAAGAACATAGATATAAGGATTAATAGTGGTTCAGGTGGATGTTAACTAATCCACCTTAATCCACTCCCTGATTACACTAATCGGGATTTCTTCCTTCACTAAGCACTTTTCTCCAAACTCGGTGGAGATCCGATTTACAAGTCTTCAACTTCTTTGGTAGACAACAAACCTAATCTTTCTATCCCTTTGAAAGACCAACTCCAACCTAGATCAACTTGTCTTCACCTTGGACAAGTATTAATCTTTAAATAAGATTAATCAACTTCCTTAGTCTCTTTACGGAAGTAGATCACTAAGCTAGCCTATGCTTCTACTAATTGAAGTTACAAGACTCATACCCTTTGCAATGATGATCCTAAGACAATACTAGGACATACATTACACTAAGTAAACTCACAAGATAAATGATTTTGATTAGTAAGTTTTACAACAACCAAATTCTATATCTATAAGATCATAGAATCTTCTCTTGCTTGATCACATTTGAGTAGTAATTAAAGCAATTGTGATCTCTGGAAATAAGCCTTTGAAATATGCAAGAGGGTCAGCTTTAAATGCTCTTAAATGCTTGCTTTTTATAGTGAGATTCAAAAACTAGCCGTTGTCACACAGTTGCAGACACGGTCGATCGTGCTTCGACCGTGCGTGCTCTAGTCCAAAATTATCTCTCCGTTGTATAGTCGTTGGACTTAGATTTGAACATCACATTTTAGAATCTTTATTCCATCTAGCACCTGCAAAAGAAATCCAACATCCTATACAAGTACTATATGCATTAAGTGTGCGGATTTTGGTCTTATTGAGTGAAAATGACATAACACTCCAAAAGTGGTAAGCTCAACATTCTTGGAGAAGTGTCTTGATTGATATTTTGGGTAATCTCAGTTTGGTCAAGACTTAGTTAGCCACATTAATGCATTTAGTTCAATCCTAAAGACTAGTCAACATGTCATTAACTTCCTAGTTTTAATTAATCACAAGTCATGTTCATTTTAAGATTAAGTAGAGATTAATTGTATGATGTCTTTCTAAAATAAGCATTAAGAATGTAAAGACATCAATGTTAAGTCATACTTGGACAAGTAAACAAAATGTGTTACTTAGACAAGACCAAATAGACAATTGACCATTATTCCTTTGTGAATCATTTTACACTTAATTTATTAGAGTAAACTAGTTACTTGAATCCTAGTATTCTAACTAGTAAACACATAGCAATCATAGTAATCAAGTTGGCAAATTGATGAGTATTAAACATATTAGCAAGTAGCAAGTAATACTCACACATAGAAAAAGATAGTTATTCTAAAATCAATCATAAAGATATTTGCACAACACTATGGTTTAAGCTTTAGCAAGCTTACTTGCAATATAACATATTGCATGATTAATGTGTAAGCACACATTAATGTCCAACACATGCATAAGGGAAAGGCAATCTCTAGATGGGACTTGGTGACCATCTTAAATGCATTTAAGTGAATTTTAGGATTACAAGTCTTTACTCAAAAGCATTGTTCTTCAAGTAGCCTTAATTTGTCATTAAGTAAACTTTAATTGTAATTAGTGTTCTAGTGACATTAGCCTATGTATGTTGGTACTTGGTGATCATCCTAAGAATGTCCAGATAGATTTTAAGATCACAAGTTATTGATTAACACTTATGTGTTATGCCTAATCATGGTTAATTTGTCATTAAGATGTAATTAAGCGTAATTAACCAAGATTAGTGTTTATATGACCAAGACTCAATTGAGTATGTAAAGGACATCTATTCTAAGCGTGTTGAAAAAGGTTTCATGAATTATAGATGTCGGGAAGTGGTTAAACTAAATTTGATCAAAAATGGTGACAGAAGATTCTGCGGTCGCACTACGGTTGACCGTGGTGGCAGCCGTGCAACTTGTTTTTACAAAACTGCATTGCAGATTCAGTCTGGGCTTCTACGGCTAAGTGTACGGTTGACCGTATTTTGACCGTGTATTTTAATGATCTTTATTTTCATTCTTTAAGTTTTGTTTGACTTGGTTATTTGCAAGATCAAGTATGGATTAGTGAACTTACGCGTTTTATGTTAAGATGTTGATCATCACTTATGCGTATGTATATGTCATCATCAAAACATATTCTTTTGGTTAAGCATCAAATTATTTCGGTTAGTCCATTAACCAAAATTCAACCAACAATTTCCTTATTTAGTCAGGTTGCCGTGAAGAGCATTCCGACCGCCGTGTTGGATAGCTTGTGTGGGAGCTTTTTTCCGTGTTGACTTTATTTTAGATCCCGTAGGTTATTTATTCAATGATAATATTCAAATGTTAATCACTTTATTTTGATGATGACACTAAGCCTTAAACATTTAATGCGTGTAGCAAACAACACAAGTTCACAAACCTACATGATCTCTAGAAAACTACCAATACACATAATAAACAACTCAAAAGAGTCCCATTGAAAAACTCAGGTGGTGCACGGTTTCGGTCCACGGTCGACCACAGGTCTGACCGTGGGTGTCCTGTACCACGGTTTCTGAGAAACCTGGTACACGGTCGACACCACCGCAGATCGTGGTTCGACCGCACAACTTTTGATCAAAATGCTTTGATCAAATAAAGTTTGACCACTTCGGGGTATCTATAATTCATGAAACCTTTTTTAACATGCTTAAAAAAGTTGCCCTCTTTATATCCATAAGGGTTTTGGTCTCTAGGATGTTAATCTTGATTAATCTCACCTAATGACATCTTAATGATACTTTATCTTAGGATTAAGGTTAAATACATAAGTGTTACAAAATATCCTTTTGAATCTAAAATATATCTTGACATGTTTTGGATGATCATTAAGTCCCAAATAAAGTGGCTTTACACATGCAAAGTAAATGATTACAAACACAAAGATATTTGTCTCACTTCCATTCATGACACCACCACTTTGTGACATAGGAGACTCGGACATGCAAATATGAAATTAATTCATAATATATCTTCTAAAGAAATGGTTAGAGACTTGCCTAAGCTAAAATATGAAAGTCATTTTTGTAATGCATGTAAAATAGGAAAACAAGTTCATACTAGTCATAAGCCTAAGAACTTAATTTAAACTAAAAGATACTTAGAACTTTTACATATGAATTTGTTTGGGCCATCGTCCGTTCAAAGTTATGGCGGGAATTTCTATACTTTGGTAATAGTGGATGACTTTTCTAGATATTCATGGACATTATTTCTAAAACATAAAAATGAGGCATTTGAAAGATTTGTAATCTTTTCCACAAAAATACAAAATTTACTTGGTTGTACAATAGTTACTATACACACGGACCATGGAAAAGAATTTAATAATGATACCCAATTTGGAGTCTTTTGTGATTTACATGGAGTTTCTCATAATTTCGGCTCCTCGCACACCTCAATCAAATGGGGTTGTTGAGAAGAAGAACCGAACTCTTCAAGAAATGATTAGAACAATGCTAAATGAACAATCAATACCTCAAAAAGTTTGGTGTGAGGCCGTATCAACTTCAACCTACATCCATGATGTGTGCAGCGGTGTATACGAAATAGTTATTATTTTTACTGCGAAATACTACAAAATATGATACAAATTACACAAGTTTTATTTATTTATTTATGGAATATACCTAAACCTTGCTACAACACTTATAGGCAGTGTACCTAATCGTAGAGTAGTGTAGTTTTTAGTAAGTCCGGTTCGTTTCACAGGGAGCTAGCTCAGTTTAACGCTATATTTTTATTATATATATATATATATATATATATATATATATATATATATATATATATATATATATATATATATATATATATATATATATATATATATATATATATATATATATAAGTGGGTTTTTACCGTTTAATGACCGGTTTGTCGATTTTATATTTTAAGCTTAAAGATAAATGACGATAATATAAATGACAGAATTTAAATTGCGATAAAGTAAATTGTAGTAATTAAAATGACAGTAAATAAAGGTACGATGAAATATGAAATAAAAGTATTATGCTTATTTAAACTTCCGTAATCATGATGTTTGACGTTTTGATTTTAATTAATTGTTACCCGGGTTAATTGTCCTTTTTCCTGGTTTATTTGATACCTATCTGGTTTTTGTCCATAATAGTCCATCAGTCATAATTATAAAATGCTCGTCAAATTAACCTTATTCCCGAAGTCAAATATTACAACTAATTAGGGATTCGAATTGTAACAAGGTTTTAATACTTTGTTAATAATTAAACCAGGTTATCCTTGTATGTAATCCACCTCTATTTTAATGAGATATGAATATTAATTTACTCACTTGATCAGAATGAATAATCAATTACCCAACCCGAATAATTAATTAAATGATCGTAAAAGATGTCGTATAAACGTCACTAAATAGAACATACATAATCATTTTAATAATTATTAGATTAACTAATTTGAAGATAGGTTCGACAGGTTCCAATGAGTTGTCGCTCAATTAGACAATACCCCCTATCTATTAACAGTCATAGTCCAATGTCCACAAGTGTCGGTCTTTTGTGCAAACCTTAATTATGGTACAAAATCTAATAACCCCATCTTAATATTTAGTCTAACATCATGATTACTTTGGCTCAAATAAGTATAATAATAACTTAGTTACGAGACATTAATTTAAAAAGGAAGAACATAGCTTACAGTGGTGATTAATCGTGTAGCGTTGCACGGACAGAATTTTGACTTAAAACCCGTAAAACATTCTTAAAATAACTTTATTATTATTAACTTAAAATTAAAATTATATTATAAATATATATATATTTACGTTACATATGAAGGAAAAGAAAAAGGTGTGTTTTGAGCTCGAGCACCAGACTGCCTTTTATAGGAATGTGGCCAGAAAAAGTAGGCCATGCGATCGCATGGGAATTAGGCCTCCAGGCCATGTGATCGCATGGAGCAAGGATCCAGCTCACAATCGTTTGTCTCCTAGTTTGCCGACGGTTTTTAATATATAATATAATATGTATATAATTTTAAGAATTATTTATATATTATATTATATATATATGTGCATAGTTGACTTGTAATTTTAGGTCCTTTGCGTCGCGCGTTGATAGTTGGCTCAGGTCCCGGTTCCGGATTTTCGAACGTCCTTTCGTACGCTGAGATATTTTTTATTTTGCATTCCGCGGCTCGTACTCTTGTAATTTTTAGACGTTTCTCATCAATATTTCGAACCACTTGGATTGTACTTTGTACTTTTTAGCTTTTTGGTCATTTGCGTCTTCAAATCGTCGTTTTATTCTTTTGTCTTCGCACTTATTTATTTAAACGAATATTACATAAAAATAGAACAATTACAACTAAAAGCTTTACATATTGGAAGGATATTGTGCCTAAATATATGTTCATTTAGAGCACTATCAAGTATCCCCACACTTGAGCGTTGCTTGTCCTCAAGCAATACAGAACTTAAAATAAAATCACACTTCACTCGAATCACTTTTTTTATTCTCACACTTTATACATCAGTGATTTTGATACGGCGGTATAAAAAATGATAGTAACGATGTGGTTTACAGTCCCACATGACTATAAAAATTTAGATCCTTTAAGGAAATTGGATCTTTATGAAAATATTTGATCTTTTGAAAATTCATTCTAGCTTTTACCCTAGATAAGTTTTCCGGAATAACCCTTCACCGGTGTTTGCAAAATATTTTTGTGGGTTTTGTGGGTTTCAGTTTTGAAAATTTTAGCTCAAAAACTTGTGGTTTTGTGTCACCCACTTGCTAACCTTGTATTAGGAAAGCACACGTCCAGCATACTTGCTCCGTATATTACCTTTCGGTAAACTACCGTCCGGTTGTAAATGAAAGCGTTGAACAAGCAACTGTTAAGGCAATGTCCCGTGACATGCAGATAATTATGGTCAAAAACGTGTCGGATGCAATTACTATTCTTTGTAGGAGTAATAGTAAAGATCACCCTATAATTTTTTGTTCTGGTACAAGGTCCTGTCTTCGACCATGCTATGCAACCACCGTTCTTACGGTTGACACCCGATTTGGTTCAGGTGACCTAATGAATTTCGGTAAATTCTTAGGATTTTACGTTCAATGGTAATGAACGCATTGAAAATAGGTTTTCAGAAAAAAATCGGTTTTAATTTGATCAAAATATTTTCTCGTTCAAGCTCGATTTTAGATATCATCGAATTCCATGAGTTTGTAATTCTCAATCTTTAAAGTCAATCTCAAGGATTGAGTAATATCAGGCTTAAAAGCTGATTTTTAATCTTTAAGGAGATTATCCTTTCTGGGGGTCTGATTCATTAGTCTTATCAAGCTAATTTACACGGTGCCCTCCCCATTTTACTAGACAGATCCTCTCATGGTTAGAATAAGTCTGAACACTTGGTGACCCTGTTTGATGTTGAGGTCCGTGGATTTCCTGCTGATTTTAGAGATGACTTTTCTAGATTTTTCGTCAACCTACAGCTGGTCTGGACGACAACTTCCTGACCTAAATCAAGAAGCGCGTGTCTTTTTCGGAAGACTTTACTTCCTTTTAATGATGGAATTGATTCATCGTGCAGATCCATCTTTCTTTCAAAGGTATTACAATAAATCGGGTAAAACTGATTAGTTTAGTCCAAAGCAAAAGTACCTGCAATAATCTGTACCAAATATGTGATATGTGTTTTAAAGAAACTAGTAAATTCTTCCCACACTTAACTTTTATTTATTTCTTTTTTTGCCTTTTTATTCTCCTCTATTCCATTTTAAATGAATTCAAGCATTTTGGGTTATTTCTCCATTTATGTTCTCTCTGAGGTAACAATAATTTCGGCATTAACACCTAGTTTTATCGTTCATAAATATGTATAAACATGATTTTAAATTCATTTAGTTGAAAATTTTTCAAATTTTCACAAAATTTGGCAATTAAACAAAGTGTAAACCCGAGAGAATTTATAACCCTTCCCCACACTTGAGATCATGCAATGCCCTCATTTGCATGAAATCAGACTATAATTATAAATTCATGAGGGTGATTAGTGTAAAAAGTGATTAAAAATACCGAGTTTGCAAACATATTATTTTATATCACATTTGATATTTTGCGTCTTGTCGTCAAAATTAGTAGCTTTTGCTGAACTTTAATGTTAGTCTTTGAAAATGCGATGTTTTACCCTGTTTTGTACATGAGATAACTACAAACATATATATACATACTTTTACATATATATATATATATATATATATATATATATATATATATATATATATATATATATATATATATATATTTTTTTTTTATTTGTTTTATAAAACCTTTATTTATTAAAACAATTTAAATGAATAATTTTTAAAATTTTGTTTCCTTTTACTTTAGGTAGTTTCGGTATGTTTACCTAGTCCGTCCCTCGACAAAATTTAAAATTTGTCATTTTTAAAGCGATTGTTTTAAAAGCAAAGATTTTTGGGTTTTTTAATTTTTTTGGTATACTTTAGATCAATAATATTAAAAATAATAATAACAAAATTTGTCGCCCCGCCCTCGGGTAAAGCAATTTCGGTTCCATGACCTAGTCTTCAACTTACGATGAATTTTAGAAATTATTTTTTAAACTTAATGAAATAAAGTAATTTTTATTTTTTAAAATCACACAAAACTTAAATTTAAAAATGCAAATTAATTTCATACAAAACCTACAAAACAAAAATTCAGAATGGGGGGAGAAAACTAGTTCTTTAGTGTCTGCTAGTGGAAAAGACCAATCGGATTTCATTCTCGGAACTACACGAGAACAAAACAACTAACTCTAGACAGCATTTTCTTTTTAGAACATCTGAATCTCCCCACACTTAGGTAGCTATGGTGTCGAAATTGTGGTTAACTTCATTGTCAATTTCTCTTGGACCATAATCAACTTGCATATCTGTGACTTTTGCTTTAAGCCATTAGTCGGATTCTTGTGTAATATCCACAAATTCAACTAGTTTTGCCTTTTCTTTAGGCGATTGATTGGATACTAACCGGTTACATAATTTAAAGTTCCCCTTGGTTCTAGCATCATGAATCCGTTTAATAAGTTTCTTCATTGAACTATTAATAACGGGGTCGTTTAATTTCGTATCAACAACGGGGTTCTTTGTTATCATGTCATCATTAGGTGTTACTTCATTTTCCCCACACTTAGGCGTTTTATTATTGTTAAGCACTACCGTTGGAGTTGGTAAAACAACATGGTTCTTACCAATCGTTTTTGTTGGTTCAACGGTTTTGGTTGGTAGAGATTTAGTCTTTTGAATCACAAAGGTGATCGATTTTTCACCATCACTAAGTGTCATTCTACCTTCTCTTACATCAAATAACGCCCCGGTGGACGCTAAGAATGGTTGAACTAAAATTAGAGGAATGTTTGAGTCCTCTTCTATGTCAATGACAATAAATTCGACTAGAAAGGTTAAATTACTACTTGAACGGGTAGGTTGTCAGTAATTCCAACTGGGTGCCTAATGGTTTGATCAAAGAGTCGAACACTCATTTCTGTTGGACTTAACTCACCTACTCCTAATCGCTTATATAATGAAAGAGGCATAACACTCACACTTGCACCTAAATCTGCTAGTGCATCATACATGACACAATCACTAAGTAGACAAGGAACAATAAATTCACCCGGATCACCCAACCTGGGTGGAACTTTTGGTGGAACTGTCTTCACCGGGTTAACTTTTACGATTTTTGTTTCTTGTACTTTCTTATTCTTCTTCTTCTTTCCAGAGGTATCACAAACTTTATTACCTATTACTTGCTCATACTCAATTCCTTTTCTTGGAAACAGGATGGGTGGTATGTATGGTGCCACCACTGGCTTTACATACTCGGGTGGTGGTGGTGTTGTAACTTCTTCATTGTTACTCACATCTAAAACCTTCCCATCTTCTGGAGCTGGTTTTTCAGAATTTGTTGAAACCATATTAACATTCTCATTCTGAGGATTTACTTTAGTATTACTTGGTAGCTTTCCTTATTCCCTCTCACTCATTATGTTAGCAAGAGTACCTACATGTTTTTCTAGATTCAGAATGGAAGCTTGTTGAGTTCTTAATGACTGATCAAACCTCTCATTTGTTTGGGTTTAAGATGTAATAAATTGTGTTTGAGATTCCATTAGCTTTGCCATCATTTCTTCCAGATTTGGCTTTTTCTCTTCGGTTTGTTGTGGTGGTTTATATAAAATAGGTCTTTGTTGATTGAAAGTGTTGTTTTGAGTTGGTTGGTTATTCGAACCTTGTTGGTTATACGAGTTATTGTTGGGTCCATTTGGATTGTAAAGAATGTTTTGATTTCAATTGAAATTTGGCCTTGGCGGTTGATAATTATTTTGATAATTATTTCTCGGCCTTTGGTTCATGTAGGAAACATTCTCACGTTGTTCCATCGTTTGTTCAACGTGACAATATTTCGTTAAGTGTGGTCCACCGCATTGCTCACAACTGATTTGTATTGCGTGAATATCTTTATTCATCTTTTCCATTCGTCTCTCGAAAGCATCTATTGGTGCCACTCATGCGAGTGGGAGGCTGTGTTGTCAATGATTTTGTGAGCTTCAGTAGCGGTTTTCTTCATAATGGAACCACCAGCTGCTATATCGATGTCTTTTCGTGTAGTAATATTGCATCCTTGGTTGAATATTTGTACTATTTTATAAGTGTCTAAACCATGCTGTGGACATCCTCTTAACAACTTTCCAAATCTTGCCCATGCCTCATATGTGACGACCCGGAAATTTCCGAACAAATTTAAACTTTTATCTTTATATTATTCTGACACGATAAGCAAAGTTGTTAAGTTGAATCTAAAGAATTTTAAACTATGGTCATACATTCATTCAACCTCGACCAAGTTTCGACGATTCACGAACCATTAAACAAATATGATTATATATGTATATGTGTATATATATATATTATAACTTGAAACGTAAACAAAACATTAGATTTAATACTTTACATGATTGTATCTATTTCAAAATGTTTATCAATGGAATTCGAAGATAAGATCAAATGATTGAATTATCAGATACATTGAATTATGATTTAGGAGTCTCTGTTGAGAGGTCCACATTGATTTGAGAAATTTGTTTTATTCGGAAAATGGTAATGTGATTAACAAGTAGGAACAAAGTGTCCAATAATGAAAGTTAGACAAAAGTTAGTGGAGAGTTGAATTTCATAATATTCGATTAAGCTATTTTCAAATGTGCTTATATATATGATTTTAAATTAGTTAAGTGAACGATAGTAACACTTGTTTATTTAATTCGATTGATATTAAGAAAGTTTAAGGAAATTAAAATAAACGTTAACGCATAAAGGGATTATATTATTAAAGCGTAAACGTTATATGATTTTCGATTATGTAAATGATCTTAAATTATACTTTGAAATATAATTAGTTTTGAAAAGTTAAATAGTATGTTATTAGTTAAATATTTTCAAACATATGTATAAGATTATAAATTTTAAATATAGATATATTTTAAATTAGTCATACAACGTTCTGATTTAAATCGATATTATTAAAATATATTTTGACAAACAATGAGACTTTGATTTATGGAAGTAAATGACCACAACGCTCGATTTTATAAGTTATATTTTTATAAAGGTAAATTATTGATGTGTAAGTCTAATTTTTGTAAAAGGTACACGTCGCGTAACGTAAAGGGCTAGTTTTCTAAACGTACGAAAGTGCGCTCGAAAAACCGAAAGTGGTACATGAGTCGTGAGACCACGTCCGTGTCATTTTTGTAAAAATTATATTTTTACCATGAACGTAAATATAATATAATATATAATTAATTATAAAGATTAAATAATATATTTATATATATTAATAACAAAATACGTGTAAGTTTGGCAAGAATTGGAAACGTGGTTGGTGAGCCTCCATTTGCTATAAAAACGCGTACTAGTTTGGATGTTAAAACACACACACACGTTACACCTTCTGCGCACACACACACACACACACACACACACATATATATATATATATATATATATATATATATATATATATATATATATATATATATATATATACATATATATATATATATATATATATATATATATATATATATATATATATATATATATATATATGTATATATGTATATATGTATATATGTATATATGTATATATATATATATGTATATATGTATATATATATATATATATGTATATATGTATATATATATATATGTATATATGTATATATATATGTATATATGTATATATATATATATATATATATATATATATATATATATATATATATATATATATATCTATAATATTATTATTATTATTATTAATAATAATGATTAGTATTATTAATAGTAAGAGTGTTATTATTATTATACATAAAAATACTACGACGAGGTCATGAGTGAATTATTTCAAGACGGGATTTTCGAGTGGGATAGGACTAAGGAAATTATGGGTTATAGCTATGGAGGTGATGGGGTATGCTCGTGAGGTCAATCTAGTGTTTATCATCTCTGTTGCGTCTACGTACTTTCCTGCAATATTGAATCTCAATAGTGATACGTGAGCACTCATAACTTAACTTTTATTTATTAATAGTGTATCCTTGACTAGTGCTCGAGTATTTAGGATTATGCATGCTTGTACTTTTGATATTGCCCTTAGTTAGGTTATGTTGAATCTCAAATTAGTTACACCTGCGGTTAAGATAAGGTATAAGATATGCATGTCGTTGGAAAGCTAGCGAAAAATTAAGAACTTTTCCTTTAGATGTCGAATGGTTTTGATGAACGGATTAGAAGTTATAGTCAATTGAATTTTTGATATTATTATTAAAAATGATTATTCTTACCGTCGTTATTATCGTCGTTATAGTTTTGATCAAATTATTATTATTATGATTTTTATTATTATTATTATTATTATTATTATTATCATTATAAATGAAATGTATTATCATTGAAAATTGTTATTTTTATTATTACTATCATTATTATTGTTAAAATTATAATTAGTATTATTATTATTATTATCATTATCATTAATATTATCATAATAATTATTATCATTAGTATTATTATAACTAGAAACCAATATTAGTAACACCTAAATTATTATAATTACAATGATTATCATTAACATGAACGCGATATAAAAGACGATTTAAAAGCTATTAAATGATTTGATTGGGAAATAATGAGTATGAGTATCATGATGAAATTTATATATTGTAAGATAATGATTTAGATAAAATTATCGTTATTATTATTTTTATCAATACTATTATTATTAAAAGTATCGTTAGTGTTAAAACTATCATTTTAACAAAAATTATCATTTTAATAGAAATGTCATTGTTATTATAAAATAGCATTATTATTATGATTTTAAATAAAATTATTATTTTAAAGTTAATATTAAAAAGTATCGTAAATATTAAATTTATCATAATTAGAATTATCATTTTATCATAACATCATTTTTAGTAAATATAAATATTAATATTTTTATTCATAAGAATAATAATAATTATTATTACAAAATAATACAATTTTTACTTATTATTATTATCAGTGTTATTTTATCAAATAAATATGTAATACAAATAATATAATTACTTTAATAAAACCTATTGTAATACTTTTACGATGTTAAATGAACTTTATAAAATTATTACTTAAGATATATAAAAGTATATTTTTAAATAAAGTTTTATTTATCAATAAATGAACTATATTATTTACTCTAATAAATCTTTTAAATATTTTAATATATAAAAACGACAAAATTTAAACTATATAATAATCATGTATAAATTTTGGAAATCATTTTGAGTCAAATTGATTTTTTTTAACTTTTACCTATTAGACTCGAGCATTAGGATTGTGGTACACTATGACTTGGCCTAATTTGTTAGACGAATATTGACCAATACATAAATATATATAATTAATTTAGGTTCGTGAATCCGAGGCCAACCTTGCACTTGTTCAATGACGTTATATGTATTTTTACTACGAAATACAGTATGGTGAGTTTCATTTACCTTTTTACCCTTTATATTTTTGGGACTTAGAATACATGCGCTTTTATAAATGTTTGACGAAATAGACACAAGTAATTGAAACTACATTCTATGGTTGAATTATCGAAATCGAATATGCCCCTTTTTATTAAAGTCTGGTAATCTAAGAATTAGGGAACAGACACCCTAATTGACGCGAATCCTAAAGATAGATCTATTGGGCCTAACAAACCCCATCTAAAGTACCGGATGCTTTAGTACTTCGAAATTTATATCATGTCCGAAGGAGGATCCCGGAATGATAGGGGATATTCTTATATGTATCTAGTTAATGCCGGTTACCAGGTGTTCACCATATGAATGATTTTTATCTCTATGTATGGGATGTGTATTGAAATATGAAATTCTTGTGGTCTACTAAAATGATGGAAATAAATGATTATGATAAACTAATGAACTCACCAACCTTTTGGTTGCACTTTAAAGCATGTTTATTCTCAGGTGTTAAAGAAATCTTCCGCTGCGCATTTGCTCATTTTAAAGATATTACTTGGAGTCTTTCATAGCATATTTCGAAGAATGTTGCATTCGAGTCATTGAGGTCATCAAAGATTATTTTTAAATCAATTAATAATTGGATAGTGGATATTATGAAATGGTATGCATGCCTGTCAATTTTCGATGTAAAAAAGTTTGTCTTTTAAAAACGAATGCAATGTTTGTAAAATGTATAATATAGAGGTCAAATACCTCACAATGTAATCAACTATTGTGAATCGTTTATATTGTATATGAATGGGTCCTTTCAGTTGGTATCAGAGCAGTGGTCTTAGCGAACCAGGTCTGCATTAGTGTATCTAACTGATAAGTCGATAGGATGCATTATGAAAGGACCCGTCATAATCCATCTGGACGAAGTCCATATCAATTATAAACGATTCACAACAGTTCGTTACATCGCGAGGTACTTGACCTCTATATGATACATTTTACAAACATTGCATTCATTTTTGAGAAGACAGTCTTTCATTACATCGAAAGTTGACGACATGCATACCACTTCATAATATATCTAACTATAATTAACTTAATAATAATCTTGATGAACTCAACGACTCGAATGCAACGTCTTTTGAAATATGCCATAAATGACTCCAAGTAATATCTTTAAAGTGAGCAAATGCACAGCGGAAGATTTCTTTCATACCTGAGAATAAACATGCTTTAAAGTGTCAACCAAAAGGTTGGTGAGTTCATTAGTTTAACATAAATAATCATTTCATAATTTTAATAGACCACAAGATTTCATATTTCCATTTTTCATAAACATACGTCCCATGCATAGAGACAAAAATATCATTCATATGGATTGAACACCTGGTAACCGACATTAAAAATATGCATATAAGAATATCCCCATCATTCCGGGATCCTCCTTCGGACATGATACAAATTTCGAAGTACTAAAGCATCCGGTACTTTGGATAGGGCTTGTTGGGCCCGATAGATCTATCTTTAGAGTTCGCGTCAATTAGGGTGTTTGTTCCCTAATTCTTAGATTACCAGACTAAATAGGGGCATATTCGGTTTAATAATCCAACCATTGAATGTAGTTTCGATTACTTGTGTCTATTTCGTAAAACAGTTATAAAAGCAGCGCATGTATTCTCAGCCCAAAAATATAAAGGGTAAAAAGGCAAATGAAACTCACCTAATGTATTTTGTAGTAAAAATACATATGACTATATTGAACAATGCATGGTTGACCTCGGATTCACGAACCTATATCTATCATGTATCTATTAAAACATATTCTTGTAGTAGAACAAATATATATATATAAATTTATTAGTTATATTATTCTTATATTAATAAAATATATATGTTTTTATATATATTAAATTTTAAATAATAAATTAAAATATAATTTTTGTTATGTTATAAGTAGTAATATATTTCCTATTTTATATATCCTTTGTTTATCAAAATCGTAATTCTACTTATACTTAGTTAAATTTAGTAATAATGATAATGATATTTATAATATACTTCTATTAATAATAATAGTTCTATTATTTATACTATGACGAAAATAACAATAAGTTGTATTATTTTTAATATTAATAACCATAATACTAATCATAATAATCATAATAATGATAATAATACTAAAATGGTAAATTTATTAATTATAACAATATTAGTAATATTTATAATAATACTAATGATAATATTAAGAATAATACTACTTGATAATAATACTTGTTATGATAATAATATAAACTCTGTTAATGATAATAATATTTATAATCATAATAATAATAATAATAATAATAATAATAATAATAATAATAATAATAATAATAATAATAATAATAATAATAATAATAATAATAATAATAATAATAATAATAATAATAAAAATAATAATAATTATAATTATAAATTACTACCTTAAGAGTAAGCTCCAAAAATAAAACTGTCCTTGTAAGACTCGAACCCGCAACCTCTCAATCACACAAACACACCTAACCAGTCTACTGCCCCCTGCATTTCTGTTTTAACTTATAACTTAAAGGTATTTAACTCGTGTCTTTCTGTTCTCCTTATTTGTTAACACAGATCGATCAGAGTATTACTCAATATTATAACCGAATGCTGAAACTCATATCAATCTAACAGATAGATTACCAGCGAGCCAGAAACATATAACAATATCGATTAATGGTTTTATGATTCTGGTCCAACAGTAAGTATACAATGAACCTTAGCCCAACAACACCACTAAACTCTCGGCCCAAGTAATAGTCCATGTTCTCTGAACCCATTTAATACAAAGGCCCAACAACACTTCAAATATACATACGCCCAATATGCAGTATTCGATTCTTTTTTTTTTATATATTCTAGCGGCCTACAGTTGGAAAGGGCACACAACCCTACAGCTTGTTTCCTCTTTTCTTTTATTTATTTATTTATTTTTTTAAACCGACAGAACAGGTAGGAGTAACGTGCAGTTGCCTTTTGGGTGGATTTGGAGTAATATTGATCGAATAAACAGGAGAGAAATAAATAAGGGAATGATCAATGAAGTGGTAACTTAAACAATAACAACGTATAGCAGCAGGATACAGCAATCTAATGGTGGCTGTTGTTGCACCAGGAAACAGAAAAACAGTAAACCTGATCGAGTAATTAATAGTAGGTTTGTTTGATAGTTTTCGAATAAAAAAAATAATAATAATAACGGTGGTGGTTAGTGTGGTGAAACAAGAGTTGAATAGCAGTAAGTAGCAGTAACCATTAAAACCAATGGTTCGTGGTTTTGGCTGAATTTCCATGTGGGTTTCGGTTTGCTTATGGTTTGAACAAGAAACAACAAATCATAGTTCAATCAAAGGTGTTCACTGATGCTTGATGATGGTTTCTGGTCAGCAAACATGAACTAAAGACAAAACTATATTAGATGATGTGGTGATCGGTTTGGTTATGAATTTGAACAGGAACAGAAGTAGTTAACGATAGCAGTAAAAAAAATTATATATCATCATTGTTATTTTATGTATCATATCATTTTGTCAAAAATGGGGGTGTTTGATTTAAAACGGGAACAAGAACTGAACGAAACACGTAATAATGAGGGTTGTATGGGTCTGTGTTAATGGTGTTCAAATGGTGGTTGTTGGTCTCGATTGTAGAAGTGTGTTGGTGATGGTGGTTGTAAAGGTTTGATAGACACGTAGAAACAGAAAGTTAGTAGCGGTTCTTCCTGGGTTTGGTGTTGGAGATTGAAGATGGTGGTAACCGGTGATAGAGATTAAACAGAGAACGTAAGGTTGGTGATAGTTATGATGAGTTCAAGAGAAATAGAAGAGAGGAAGAGACAAAGTTGTGATGTTTTAGACTTTTAGTTGCATAGGGTGGTTTAATGGGTAATAAGGTGGCGGTTTTGATGTGGTGGAAAGTGTTCATGATGAGTGTCGATGGTTAGCAAAATAAACAAGAAACAACTAGAGTGATCATTGAAGATGTAAGCCGAGTGAGGGTGGATATATATAAGTTGATTGGTCTTGGAACTTAACTAAAGGTGTGATTTATGGATGGTTATATAGAGATACATATAATATACATATCTTATATATAATATATTCATTAGATATTATGTATGATAATGGGTGGGTACATAAATGATGTAATAATTCAGAAAAGGAAAAGCTAAAGTATGCATTGGTAACAATCAAAGGTTGCAAGTGGTAGTATGTGTTTCCATAACTAACGGGTTTCATATATATATATATATATATATATATATATATATATATATATATATATATATATATATATATATATATATATATATATATATATAAATATAAATAAATATAAATATAAATATAAATATAAATATAAATATAAATATAAATAAATATATATATTAAATTAAAGTAATAATACTAATAATATAATATTAATAAGAATAATCAATCAAGAATTTTAAAAGAGTGAAACAGAAACATAATGCAAGTGGAGAATGAAAAGAACTAGCATAGTAGTAATCAGTTACCTGTCTTGATTCAATCACGATAAAGTTTCATCCAATTGACAAGAGAAATATATATATATATATATATATATATATATATATATATATATATATATATATATATATATATATATATATATATATATATATATATATATATATATTATGGTAATAATAATAAACATGCTTAATTCATAGCAGCCTCTAATTAATTCTATCGACAGTTTTCACGGGCTAATTTATCGTACTCCGTTGTTCACTCAGTGACGAATAAAAGTGTTCAGAAAAATTCCATATTTTTAAATTAACTATATTTATTTATTTTAGTCATTATGATATAAAATTCGATCCTTAATTTGTTAAGTAAAAATTACATCATCTGTCCCTCTCAATTCTGGGTAGAATATAAAAAGTGTTAAAATTAAATAACTAGATCCTAAATACATTTTTAGTAAGTCTAAAATTTATAGAACTCATTTTCGGATCACCGTTTATTTTATAATCACATAATTTCGAATTAAATTTCTCTAAATAATAATCGAACGTCCAATGAGTATTATAATCGTTTAATATTTATTTTTTAATATACATTATATATATATTTAAATATATATGTATCCATTTACAATTAGTTGTTCGTGAACCGTCGGTAATGGTCAAAGTTCAATTGAATATACGAAACAGTTCAAAATTTTGAGACTCAGCTTTATAAACTTTGCTTATCGTTCAAAGATATTAAATCGTATCGAGAGTTTGGTTCAAAATTAGTCGAAATTTTCCGGGTCACTACACATTAGTGAGTCTGGACTTCGACCGTGTCTGCATGTTAAAAGTTTTGCATATCATTTTTAGTCGGGAATCATCTCCTTATCATTCTTATGAAATTACCTGCTTATCATTACTAGTCTAGACACGTCTTGCTACATTAATTGCATGAGTAGTGTATAGACAAAATTCATATCTTAGCGTATCTGCTAAATCATATCTTATCGTATCTGTTACTTTAAACTTTGCCTGACATATCCCGCAAAGTCCTCCGTAATCTACGAAATCTTTTGATCTATGTATATATATATATATATATATATATATATATATATATATATATATATATATATATATATATATATATATATATATATATATATATATATATATATATTCTATGTAATTAGAATACCATCCGTTAGCCAAAATCATTTCATATCGGAAAAAAAAAATCCTTTATCCAATCGTACGAAATGGAATTCGTCATCAGTTCAAGTCACTCAGATTCTGAAATGGAATCCCATTCAAGCTCCGAAAGCAGTGTGACCGGAATAGATCAACCAATCAGTCATTATCTATTCTGGATGAATTGGGGATGGGTTCGTAGCCTCCTCAATCATTGGAGACAAGAAGAAGGCGATCCTTTCCATCCACCACATTGCCCTCTTGACGAAGAACCTGAAGCACTTACTGGCGAACCTGTCCGAAACATCATTTTCTCTCTCATTTCCAGAGTATCTCGTCATGATTATATACTACATCAAATTCTAGATTTTATTTATCCGCTCGTCCGAACCGACAATCACCCTGGTGTAATAGAAGAAGTCAACGAGCTTAGCGCTCGGGTAGTGGCTTTGGAGAATATGGTGCAGAGATTACAAACACCAGCAGCAGCACCAGCAGCATAACCAGTACCACCATCATCAACGCCAAAAGTATCATTACCACCCCCAACCACAACTGCGTCGCAAACCTCAACTTCACAATCTGTCCCACGAGCATCAATGTCATACACACCATAGATACCAAGGAGTATCAACAACAATAACTGACGAAGTATTAACTCATAACTTCATTGGAGAATCATTCCGCGGCGATTAAGTAATCTCTAAAGTCTTAGAGATTATCTAATCTAGCCCTAACCATAAATCAGTTAAGCGAACCAAAATGATAGAAGGAAGAGTAGAAACCCTGACAAAAATGGTGTGTGATTAACAAGCTAAACTTGCTTTACCAACAGCATCAATAGTACCGTCAGCGTTACCAGCATCGTCAGTACAGTCAACATCCGAATCAACAACACCGATAACATCACAAACTCCGTCAGTTCAAGAATCACTGTGGACATCATTACGAATCAATAACGTGTATATTGTATCAACGAGTTATGAAGAATTAACTCATTCCCTCTAAAGAAATTATATGTATATTTTATATATATATATATATATATATATATATATATATATATATATATATATATATATATATATATATATATATATATATATATATATATATATATATATATATATATATATATATATATATATATATATATATATATATTTTGAAATAAATCTTTCCGTGCTAAGCTATTGTGTGTGAATCTTAACTACTCGGTTAATTCATATTACAAATATGCAATAATGTATGTCCTTCGGCCGCAACTTAACCAGCGTTAACTACAATCTCTGTCGCAATTCAACAAATTCCAATTCATAATAAATCAAGTATATATTTGATTTTACACCTTCATCATCGATGTACCTGAAACTTTTCAGATAACATCATTCGTACTTTGCGAAATTCACAAGAATTCCACGAACCGAACATCATACATCAACAAATAACGAAGTATTGATTCATAATTTCAATGTCATTAAAGAAATACTGCGTAAAAGTTATGTACTTTTTAAAGCCTTTAGGGATTATTCAATTCTAGTTTCAACCGTAAATCAAATGAGTTTAATTTAACATTAACTCATTAAATCTATGTTACATCTGAAGAAAATATACATATATATATTTTCATAAAGACTGTAATAAAATTCTTTTGTACAAAATATTAAGTGTGAAATTTTTTTTAACGGGTAGGTAATACCCGAGAGATATATAAATTCACAATTAATATGTTACATTCTTCGAATCTGATTCAGCAAATCATCCATTATACTTCCTACTTTCACAACAATATACATTCTTTTATAGAAATCAAAACAACCATACTCATTCAAAATTTAATTACATATTCTGATTTTGAAATCTCAAAATTCAACTTGAGATATGACCAAAATCATCACTCTTAGATCCTTACATCTTTCACAAGCTATATTTTGACTTCAAAACTGTGTTAGAACATCAAATGTATGTTAACGACTACAATCTGTGTTCAAACCCTTCGAAAATTTCTGAAGACACTTCGAATGATGAGCAATCGAGATGATGATCCAACCACATGTTACCTATAGTTATGTACCCGAAAAACTCTTAAAACCAAAGTAAAAGTTTAAACAACGTATCTGCATCAAATCCTTTGGCATTTATTAGCAAAAATGACTTTTCAATTCCTTTCCAAAGTAGTCAGTTTTGTCACAGCTCCAACAAGTCAACTTCGACTTTTCATTCGACACAACCTTATTATAACCCTAATTTATATGCGTGCTCTTTTGTTGTTACTAGGAAACCTTTCATATTCCACCGCATTAGCAATAAATTTATTCACAACTTCACTGATCTTTGACCTTTCGAAGAATCATTATATTTATCGAAACCCCATCAGTTACTCCTTCGCATACGGTAACGAGAATTGCCATATGAATCATCGGAAATTAGCAATCAGTATTTTGAAATCTCGCAACATATCTATGCCAACAGTTATATGTTTACATATAACGTCTCTCTCCAAAGACTTATATACCTCAAATATGAAGTTTCTAAAAAACACCTTGAACTGCGAACTAGTTCTTGAAATGCTGACGAAGCAGCAACAACTGGAAACGATCTTAACAGTAAAAAAAAATAAAAAAATTGATGATAAAGAATAGTGTATTGGCAAAGCTCAGAAAAAGAGAAATTTTGGAACTGGAAAACAGATTGAGCAAAGTATGAAAGAGGCTGTGGACAAATCACAAGGATGAAATCTGCCTTCAAAGAATCCAAATGATTCAGTATCTGCTGAAGTCATTATCGAATATCTTACTCCTGACTCTAAACCCCTGCAAACAATACCCTTCATCATCCTCTGATATTAGAAATTCTAAGATATCATCGTATCTTTCATTATTAATATCCTCCATATTTCTGGAAATATTTCCATAATCATTCTTATCGGAAATCAATTTTCTCCTTGCGATATCTGTGTACATCATAAAAGAAACAATTTTAGTTTCTAAATTCTGAAACTTTCGAGTTTAAAATATGAATATTTTTGAAGTAGTGGTGGGAACTGAAGCATGAGTTAATATAATATAATGACACTTGATCAACGTGATTATATTACAGTAAGTCATGCTGAGTTTCTAAATGGAACGTGATGATTCACAGATCATAACATCATCATGTGCCATGTTATACGACTCTTGTATTCTATTTAACCTCTAAAATATCAAGAAAATATTTCTTGATGATTCGGCCTTTTCTAAGGTATTCTAATAATTTGACAAGTCAAGATCGTGCCATCATAATTTCCTTCCTAGAACATTAACAATGTTCATTCCGAAATTCATAACTGTGAATTCTGGACCATTACAAGCGGTGCTTAATCGCAAGAAGAAGAAACGAAAGGACAAAACTCCGAAATAGAAAGTGGGCTATAAATTGCAGCAAATAAAAGAGAGCATTAACTGTGAATGATAATGATTATAGAAGACAGAAGCAGAGACTTTGAAATATAAGGGAACATATAAAGCCCAACGACAAACCAGAAACTATAAACCATATATATCGATGTATATAGCAATATAAAGACACGGAAAAACTAGAAACACTATAAACCCAAGAGTATAGTAGAAGTAAATAGACTCTTCCGGCGGTAGATGAAAAAGAAGAATGACAGATATGAAAGTGAGGAATATATCAAGAAGTAGAAATGGATGAAGCATATTGACGAACGCTTTAAAGTATGAATTGAGGAGAAAGAATAGAAGATGTGAGTTGTAAGGAAACGAAGGGGATGGATTTATAGTAAAATATTCGACAGAACAATCAAAACGGATTATCGCATTTAAAGCGGACTCTAATCCCCTTGATTACTGAAGAATCAAATCTTATTATGTAGATTTTTCCTCCAAATCTCTTGAACTTGGAAATCATTCCTATCTACGTCAAAAGATATGACGAATCTATACCTACTCATTTCATTCTTTGGTGATAGCTTCACTCGTACTCTTCATATAATCAAATTGTTTTATCCATATCACTCAATGATGATAAAACTCTATTTATCAACTCATAATTGTCATGAAAACGTTCTTATTGTTATCCATGACGACCTCTATCAAATTTCGGGGACGAAATTTCTTTAACGGGTAGGTACTGTGACGACCCGGAAATTTCCGAACAAATTTAAACTTTTATCTTTATATTATTCCGACACGATAAGCAAAGTTGTTAAGTTGAATCTAAAGAATTTTAAACTATGGTCATACATTCATTCAACCTCGACCAAGTTTCGACGATTCACGAACCATTAAACAAATATGATTATATATGTATATGTGTATATATATATATATATATTATAACTTGAAACGTAAACAAAACATTAGATTTAATACTTTACATGATTGTATCTATTTCAAAATGTTTATCGATGGAATTCGAAGATAAGATCAAATGATTGAATTATCAGATACATTGAATTATGATTTAGGAGTCTCTGTTGAGAGGTCCACATTGATTTGAGAAATTTGTTTTATTCGGAAAATGGTAATGTGATTAACAAGTAGGAACAAAGTGTCCAATAATGAAAGTTAGACAAAAGTTAGTGGAGAGTTGAATTTCATAATATTCGATTAAGCTATTTTCAATTGTGCTTATATATATGATTTTAAATTAGTTAAGTGAATGATAGTAACACTTGTTTATTTAATTCGATTGATATTAAGAAAGTTTAAGGAAATTAAAATAAACGTTAACGCATAAAGGGATTATATTATTAAAGCGTAAACGTTATATGATTTTCGATTATGTAAATGATCTTAAATTATACTTTGAAATATAATTAGTTTTGAAAAGTTAAATAGTATGTTATTAGTTAAATATTTTCAAACATATGTATAAGATTATAAATTTTAAATATATATATATTTTAAATTAGTCATACAACGTTTTGATTTAAATTGATATTATTAAAATATATTTTGACAAACAATGAGACTTTGATTTATGGAAGTAAATGACCACGATTTTATAAGTTATATTTTTATAAAGGTAAATTATTGATGTGTAAGTCTAATTTTTGTAAAAGGTACACGTCGCGTAACTTAAAGGGCTAGTTTTCTAAACGTACGAAAGTGCGCTAGAAAAACCGAAAGTGGTACATGAGTCGTGAGACCACGTCCATGTCATTTTTGTAAAAATTATATTTTTACCATGAATGTAAATATAATATAATATATAATTAATTATAAAGATTAAATAATATATTTATATATATTAATAACAAAATACATGTAAGTTTGGCAAGAATTGGAAACGTGGTTGGTGAGCCTCCATTTGCTATAAAAATGCGTACTAGTTTGGATGTTAAAACACACACACACACGTTACACCTTCTGCACACACACACACACACACACACACATATATATATATATATATATATATATATATATATATATATATATATATATATATATATATATATATATATATATATATAATATTATTATTATTATTAATATTATTATTATTAATAATGATTAGTATTATTAATAGTAAGAGTGTTATTATTATTATACATAAAAATACTACGACGAGGTCATGAGTGAATTATTTCAAGACGGGATTTTCGAGTGGGATAGGACTAAGGAAATTATGGGTTATAGCTATGGAGGTGATGGGGTATGCTCGTGAGGTCAATCTAGTGTTTATCGTCTCTGTTGCGTCTACGTACTTTCCTGCAATATTGAATCTCAATATTGATACGTGAGCACTCATAACTTAACTTTTATTTATTAATAGTGTATCCTTGACTAGTGCTCGAGTATTTAGGATTATGCATGCTTGTACTTTTGATATTGCCCTTAGTTAGGTTATGTTGAATCTTGAATTAGTTACACCTGCGGTTAAGATAAGGTATAAGATATGCATGTCGTTGGAAAGCTATCGAAAAATTAAGAACTTTTCCTTTAGATGTCGAATAGTTTCGATGAACGGATTAGAAGTTATAGTCAATTGAATTTTTGATATTATTATTAAAAATGATTATTCTTACCGTCGTTATTATCGTCGTTATAGTTTTTATCAAATTATTATTATGATGATTTTTATTATTATTATGATTATTATTATTATTATTATTATTATTATTATTATTATTATTATTATTATTATTATTATTATTATTATTATTATTATTATTATTATCATTATAAATGAAATTTATTATTATTAAAAATTGTTATTTTTATTATTACTATCATTATTATTATTAAAATTATAATTATTATTATTATTATTATTATTATTATTATTATTATTATTATTATTATCATTATCATTAATATTATCATAATAATTATTATCATTAGTATTATTATAACTAGAAACCAATATTAGTAACACCTAAATTATTATAATTACAATGATTATCATTAATATGAACGCGATATAAAAGACGATTTAAAAGCTATTAAATGATTTGATTGGGAAATAATGAGTATGAGTATCATGATGAAATTTATATATTGTAAGATAATGATTTAGATAAAATTATCGTTCTTATTATTTTTATCAATACTATTATTATTAAAAGTATCGTTAGTGTTAAAACTATCATTTTAACAAAAATTATCATTTTAATAGAAATGTCATTGTTATTATAAAATATCATTATTATTATGATTTTAAATAAAATTATTATTTTAAAGTTAATATTAAAAAGTATCGTAAATATTAAATTTATCATAATTAGAATTATCATTTTATCATAACATCATTTTTAGTAATTATAAATATTAATATTTTTATTCATAAAAATAATAATAATTATTATTACAAAATAATACAATTTTTACTTATTATTATTATCAGTGCTATTTTATCAAATAAATATGTAATACAAATAATATAATTACTTTAATAAAACCTATTGTAATACTTTTACGATGTTAAATGAACTTTATAAAATGATTACTTAAGATATATAAAAGTATATTTTAAAATAAAGTTTTATTTATCAATAAATGAACTATATTATTTACTCTAATAAATCTTTTAAATATTTTAAAATATAAAAACGACAAAATTTAAACTATATAATAATCATGTATAAATTTTGGAAATCATTTTGAGTCAAATTGATTTTTGTTAACTTTTACCTATTAGACTCGAGCATTAGGATTGTGGTACACTATGACTTGACCTAATTTGTTAGACGAATATTGACCAATACATAAATATATATATATAATTAATTTAGGCTCGTGAATCCGAGGCCAACCTTGCACTTGTTCAATGACGTTATATGTATTTTTACTACGAAATACAGTATGGTGAGTTTCATTTACCTTTTTACCCTTTATATTTTTGGGACTTAGAATACATGCGCTTTTATAAATGTTTGACGAAATAGACACAAGTAATTGAAACTACATTCTATGGTTGAATTATCGAAATCGAATATGCCCCTTTTTATTAAAGTCTGGTAATCTAAGAATTAGGGAACAGACACCCTAATTGACGCGAATCCTAAAGATAGATCTATTGGGCCTAACAAACCCCATCCAAAGTACCGGATGCTTTAGTACTTCGAAATTTATATCATGTCCGAAGGAGGATCCCGGAATGATAGGGGATATTCTTATATGTATCTAGTTAATGCCGGTTACCAGGTGTTCACCATATGAATGATTTTTATCTCTATGTATGGGATGTGTATTGAAATATGAAATTCTTGTGGTCTACTAAAATGATTGAAATAAATGATTATGATAAACTAATGAACTCACCAACCTTTTGGTTGCACTTTAAAGCATGTTTATTCTCAGGTGTTAAAGAAATCTTCCGTTGTACATTTGCTCATTTTAAAGATATTACTTGGAGTCTTTCATGGCATATTTCGAAGAACGTTGCATTCGAGTCATTGTGTTCATCAAAGATTATTATTAAATCAATTTATAGTTGGATAGTGGATATTATGAAATGGTATGCATGCCTGTCAATTTTCGATATAAAAAAGGTTTGTCTTTTAAAAACGAATGCAATGTTTGTAAAATGTATCATATAGAGGTCAAATACCTCGCAATGTAATCAACTATTGTGAATCATTTATAATGTATATGAATGGGTCCTTTCATCATATAGAGTCTCATTTGGCTTTTATGTGAACGTAACAATTTCTCCTTGAAGTCTCACGGCCTTAGATGCCGGAAAGAATTGTTTAAGAAATTTTTCAACTAAAACATCCCATGTATCAATCGCCCCTTCAGGTAACGATTCTAACCAATCTTTGGGTTCTCCCTTTAAAGCCCAGGGAAATAACATGAGATAGATCTGTTCATCCTCTACTTCTCTGATTTTGAATAGAGTACAGATCCTATTAAAGGTTCGAAGATGTTCGTTTGGATCTTATTTTGGCATACCACTATATTGGCATTGATTAGTTACCATGTGTAGGATTTGTCCTTTAATTTCATAATCTGGCGCATTAATGTCTGGATTAATAATGGCGTGTCCTTGGCCAGTGCGTGTAGCTCTCATTCGATCTTCCATACTTAGAGGTTCCGCTATTTCCATATTTGAAATTATTGAATCTGAATTACTAGAAGATTCTGATTTAACGGTTTGTGGTTCAGGAGGAATGATTAGTGTTTCAGGATCTTGGAATTGTCCTTGAATATCCTCCGGGTTCTCAATTGTGAAGTCGGGTTCAAAAAATGGATTATCGAAAATTTGAATTGGAGTACTTGGTCGACTAGATGACGATTATAAAGAAAAATCAACGACGACAATATTGGCTAGATGTCTTGATTGAGTTACAAGTGGTGAACGTATGAAAGGTGGTGAACGTTTTGCTCGATGCATTCACTGAATATCCGATTAGTTATAATAGATAAAAAATTATATAAGTTATCAAATTAATAGACTTTTCTGATTTTGCCCACGTTTCGAATAGCCAATAGATGCAGCAGGTAGCAAGGACCCTTTAAATCGGAAGCTCACAACTCGCCACTAACAAATCCAACTATTACTACGAACCAGAAAATTTTAGATGTCTATCAATTTAACCGCTTAAAATAATTATTTGTTTTGAAATTTTAGAGAAGAAATAGAAAATTCTATGTCCTAAAAACTAGAGCGTCGAGAAATAAGAAAAAAAAAAGAGCGCGTCGAAAAACATCGAAAAATAAAAGGTCGAAAAATAAAAATAAGAAAGTAGAGCGTCACTTAAAAGTCTAAAAACTAAATATTAAAACTTGCGTCTAAAGGTATTAAAACTTAAATGCAATTCTATATCCAAAACGGCAATAACTTAATTAGGCACTAAAATAAATAAACGGCGTCGCACAATACTAAAGCACCTAAATCTTAATCTAAAGAAAAAGCACTTAAGGGATTTTACGGCAAAACCTAAAAATCTAGAAATATAAAATAACTACGGGAAAAACTAGACTTAAAACTAAATACGAACGATAAATATACAAATTACGAAATTAACGATTAAAAAGATACAAAAAGTAAAAATAAAACTTAAAGTTATAAAAATACAATTTTTATAAAAATATTATTTTTATATTATTATTTTATATAAGTATTAATCTATATAATTAATAATAATATTAAAACTTAAATACAAATAATATAAATTAAAACTAAAAACTAATTAAATTAAACCCTAATAATAATAATTATTATAAAATCTAACCCTAAAATCGTAATTAATGCTAGGGCTTCAGCTGTCAGGTACGCTCATGCGGTCACATGAGATTAATGCACTTCAGCCATGCGATCGCATGGCCCAGAATTTTCGGATCTGATTGTTGGTCTGCTACAGTACCAGGCCCAATAGTCTTTTTATTGTTTTGAGCTTCGAATTAGATTCGGCCCAATTACAGTTTTTTATAATAATCTGATTTTTATTTTTATAAAATAATAGATAGATAATTTATATAAAATAAAAATATATTTTAAAAACTTAAAATTAAAATACTTATTAATTTATAAATAGAAATCCTAAAAATAAATAAATAAATATATAAAAAAATTTATATATTTTTTTATTTTTTAACACTTATTATAAATACAAAATATTTTACAAAATAAGAAATAATATATTTTTACAAAAATATAGCGTTTTTTTACCGAGTCCCCGGCAGCGGCGCCAAAAACTTGATGTGTGCAGCGGTGTATACGAAATAGTTATTATTTTTACTGCAAAATACTACAAAATATGATACAAATTACACAAGTTTTATTTATTTATTTATGGAATATACCTAAACCTTGCTACAACACTTATAGGCAGTGTACCTAATCGTAGAGTAGTGTAGTTTTTAGTAAGTCCGGTTCGTTCCACAGGGAGCTAGCTGAGTTTAACGCTATATTTTTATTAACTATATATATATATATATATATATATATATATATATATATATATATATATATATATATATATAAGTAGTAATATTATTATAAAAGGGGAGTTTTTACCGTTTAATGACCGGTTTGTCGATTTTATATTTTAAGCGTAAAGATAAATGATGATAATATAAATAACAGAATTTAAATTGCAATAAAGTAAATTGCAGTAATTAAAATGACAGTAAATAAAGGTACGATGAAATATGAAATAAAAGTATTATGCTTATTTGAACTTCTGTAATCATGATGTTTGACGTTTTGATTTTAATTAATTGTTACCCGGGTTAATTTTCCTTTATCCTGGTTTATTTGATACCTATCTGGTTTTTGTCCATAATAGTCTATCGGTCATAATTATAAAATGCTCGTCAAATTAACCTTATTCTCGAAGTCAAATATTCCAACTAATTAGGGATTCGAACTGTAACAAGGTTTTAATACTTTGTTAATAATTACACCAGGTTATCCTTGTATGTAATCCACCTCTATTTTAAGAAGATATGAATATTAATTTACCCACTTGATCAGAATGAATAATCAATTACCCAACCCGAATAATTAATTAAATGATCGTAAAAGATGTCGTATAAACGTCACTAAATAGAACATACATAATCATTTTAATAATTATTAGATTAACTAATTTGAAGATAGGTTCGACAGGTTCCAATGAGTTGTCACTCAATTAGACAATACCCCCTATCTATTAACAGTCATAGTCCAATGTCCACAAGTGTCGGTCTTTTGTCCAAACCTTAATTATGGTACAAAATCTAATAACCCCGTCTTCATATTTAGTCTAACATCATGATTACTTTGGCTCAAATAAGCATAATAATAACTTAGTTACGAGACATTAATTTAAAAAGGAAGAACATAGCTTACAGTGGTGATTAATCGCGTAGCGTTGCACGGACAGAATTTCGACTTAAAACCCGTAAAACATTCTTAAAATAACTTTATTATTATTATCTTAAAATTAAAATTATATTATAAATATATATATATTTACGTTACATATGAAGGAAAAGAAAAAGGTGTGTTTTAAGATCGAGCACCAGACTGCCTTTTATAGGAATGTGGCCAGAAAAAGTAGGTCATGCGATCGCATGGGAATTAGGCCTCCAGGCCATGCGATCGCATGGAGCAAGGATCCAGCTCACAATCATTTGTCTCCTAGTTTGCCGACGGTTTTTAATATATAATATAATATATATATATATATAATTTTAAGAATTATTTATATATTATATTATATTTATGTGCATAGTTGACTTGTAATTTTAGGTCCGTTGCGTCGCGCTTTGATAGTTGGCTCAGGTCCCGGTTTCGGATTTTCGAACGTCCTTTCGTACGCTGAGATATTTTGTATTTTGCGTTCCGCGGCTCGTACTCTTGTAATTTTTAGACGTTTCTCATAAATATTTCGAACCACTTGGATTGTACTTTGTACTTTTTGCCTTTTTGGTCATTTGCGTCTTCAAATCGTCGTTTTCTTCTTTTGTCTTCGCACTTATTTATTTAAACGAATATTACATAAAAATAGAACAATTACAACTAAAAGCTTTACATATTGGAAGGATATTGTGCCTAAATATATGTTCATTTGGAGCACTATCAATCCAAATAGAGTCTTAATTAGGCCTTCAATGGATAAGACACCCTATGAAATTCTAAACGGTAGGAAACCTACCGTAAGTCACCTTAGGGTATTTGGGTGCAAATGTTTCATCTTAAACAAAAAGGAATATCGCACGAAATTTGAGCCCAAAGCCTATGAGGATATTCGTTAGAAAGTAAGGCATATAGAGTTCTAAATAAATACACAAATGTCATAGAAGAATCATTAGATGTCACGTTCGATGAAACTTCTCCTCCACCTAAGACTAGCCACTAGTCATGTGGTTGAACAAGAAGCTATGGTGATAACCACAACTCAAAATGAGTCCAACAAAGTTGAAGAAATAATGAGAAAGAATCTCATTTAGAAGAAGACCATAGTAAACATAACCTAGAGCCTACAACTGACCTCAAACATGTTAAGGATCATCTAATAGAACAAGTCATATGAGATATCAACATTAGAACCACACGATCACAAACCTTCAACCTAGTTGCAAACTATGCATTCATCTCTCAAATAGAACCCAAAAACATTAAGGAAACCCTACTAGATGAGAGTTAGGTGGTAGCCATGCAAGAGGAATTAAATCAATTCTAAAGGAGTGATGTATGAGATTTGGTTCCCTTTCCAAGTGAGCATAATATCATAGGAACTAAGTGGGTGTATAGGAACAAATTAGATGAAGATGGGAAGGTTGTTAGAAACAAAGCTAGGTTGGTTGCTTAAGGGTATAGTCAACAAGAAGGAATTGATTATGATGAAACCTTTGCTCCCGTAGCTAAGTTACAGTCCATTGGAATACTTCTTGCATATGCATGTGCCAAAGATCTAAAACTTTATTAAATGGATGTCAAAAGTGCTTTCCTAAACGTTGTCATAAATGAAGAAGTATATGTGTCACAACCTCCGGGATTTGTAGATTTTGAAAAACCATGTCATGTGTTTAAACTTAAGAAAGCCCTATATGGACACAAATAAGATCCTAGAGCATGGTATGAAAGATTTAGAACATTTTCATTAATCACGGGTATGAAATGGAAACAATTGATAATACGTTATTCATCAAAAAGCACGATAAATATTTGGTTATTGTTCAAATATATGTTGATGATATTGTATTTGGGTCTACTAACGAAAACCTATATGCTAAACACATGTTGATTAATCCTTGTCTAGACTAATTTTGAAAACAAGTGAATTGTGCCGTATTTGAAAAGATAGACAAGTTTCATCATTTCATTTTATGTTTGCTAAGACTTGATAAGTGTCATGTGTGACGAGCTGAAAATTTTTGACCAAATTTAAACTTAATGTTTATATATTTCCGACACGATAAGCAAAGTCTGTAATGTTGAGTCTCGAAAATTTTGGAACAATGTTCATATATTCAATTACCCTTCGATTATTCCCAACGATTCACGAACAATTATAGTTAACTTGATGTGTATATATAATTATATAGATACCAATTGAAAACATTAACAAAGTATTATGGGTATGATACCGTACATTAAACTTATTGGTTTCTATATCTATTTGATATATTAAACTATCAAAGTTAAAAGATAATGTCAAACGATTGAATTAAAAGATATTATCAAGTCCCTTAAGGATTATGATATTATTACAGGTCTCTGTTACGAGGTCCACATTGATTTGAGAAATCATTCTTTTTTAACGGTATTCGAAATAATTGGTAAAGTGATCTACATATGAGAACAAAGTGTCAAATAACGAGAATTAGGCAAAAGATAGTGGAGAACTAAAATTCATAATATTCAATTGATTTAGTTTCAACCGTGCGGAAACGTTTTTCGATAGAAGTTAATTATTAAAATATTTTGTAATATAATTTGAATAAGTTGAAATATTAATATTTGTGTCATCATTATTATTATATAAAGTATATATATATATATATATATATATATATATATATATATATATATATATATATATATATATATATATATATATATATATATATATATATATATATATATATATATATATGAAATTTGATAAGTATAAGTTGTTATATTATTATTCTTAATAATATTATTGTTAATAAAATTGATATTATTATAACTAATAATATTATTAGTACCATTAATAATATTAATATTTTTATTATTGTTATCATTATTAAAATTAGTGTTAGATATATTAGTATTTTCAATAGATAATATATAGATATAAAACTTGATATATATAAATTGATATAGTATTATTATTATTATTATTATTGTTATTAATAATATTAATATTATTATAATTAGTATTATTGTTATTAATAATATTATTATTATACATTTTATAATATTTACTACCTTTATTATTAGTAATAATATTATTATTATTACTATTGTATTATTATAAATTTGTATTACTATTATTTATAATATTAAGAGTATTATTATTATATTTATAATTATTAATAAGATTAATTATAATCTATAAATATAAATATATAAATATAATAGAAATACAAATACGAATATAAATACAGATATATGAATACTGTTATATACAGATATATATAAATACATATACATATATAAAATACATATATACATATATATAAATACATATACGAATAAATATATATAAATACTGTGATACATATATAAATACAAATAAATACATATTCTGTTGCAAATCATTTTCAAGCTGTGTATGATTTGTTTTTGTGTCTAAAAATCATACAAATCATATATTCAATCACAGGATATGAACAAATTCAATTACAGGTCGATATCACTTTTATTTTTTTTATTTTTTTCCTGTCTGATGAATTGATTCCCGTCGACCAAGTGGCTATAAATCAAAGACTTTAATAAGAATATGGACACATTCAATCAACCTCACATTCTCATTATCAATTATCATTTTCATCTGTTTTTTAATTGATTGATTTTAACACCGAAATTCAAGGAAGCAGCTCGTCACTCTGTTCTGGTTCAAATTATCAAATAACTCGAATTCACCTTATTTTTCAAAATTTATTAATACAGTTCTGTTAGGAATGATCTAATTAAACTATCTGCAAGTTTTCATGCTCCAATTATTTCTATTAAATGTGAATTTAATAGTCAAAGTTTATATTTCAAAAGTCAAACGAAGCGTTCATCAAGAAATTTGAGTTCGTTTTTGTGTTTCAGATTAAATTAATGAATCAGAAAGTTTACATGAATGATTTAGAACTTAGTTTATGTTGAAAGTATAATTTAAAACAGTCTTAAAATTCGAATTTGATTCTTGAGTTCATGTTCTTGAACTGTAATTGACAAAAGCTCGAATTCGAATCCCATTTGAAAATCCATAAATTCAGTCTTTTTAGGAATCCTCCAATCAAACTCTCTGTAAAATATCAATATCCAATTCCTTATATCGAGTTCTAATTTTAAGGTCAAATTTCTGTTATAAAAAGTCAAATAATATGTTCTTAGTAAAATTCGAAATTTCTGTTATGTTTTAAGTTAAATTTACAATCCAGAAAGTTTCTAGGAGTCATTTACAACTTGTTTCATGTTGCAATCGTGAGCTAAAACGTTCTTAAATTTGAGAATCAATTTTGAGTTCATACGGGTTCAAAACGAGCTGATAGAGTTTTGTATTTTTTTTTTTTTTTTTTTGTTTTAACTGACGTCAAACACAGTCAATCGATACTATTTTAGTTTAGTAGTTTAAAGACAACATCTAAATTGTTTTTATGAATGGTTTATGATTTTTGGTCGACTGAATTCAATTGAAGGAGAGGAAGAAAAGGGAAACATATTAAGGTGGTTTAAATATATTTACGGGGTGGATTTAATCGGAAAAATGGGCAACAACTCAATGGTTAAGGGTTAGTTCGTGTATTCGAGAGGTCACGGGTTTAAACCCGGCTCGGGGCATTTTTTTTTGGAAAAGCTTTGAAGGTAGTTTTATTATCAAAATTATTATCTTTTATTATTATTATTATTATTATTATTATTATTATTATTATTATTATTATTATTATTATTATTATTATTATTATTATTATTATCATTATCATTATCATTATCATTATTAAGATTATTATAATTAGTATAATTATGACTAATAATATTATTATTAGAATTATCATTATTTTTATCATTTTTGTCATTACTAGGATTTCTAGGAATATTATTATTGTTATTAATTTTATGAATATTGTAATTATTATTATCATTATTATCATTTTTATTATAACTAGTATCATTTTAAAATTATCATTTTTATCAAAACTATTATTTTTATTTTATTATTATTATTAGTAAGATTATCAAAAAATTTAAAAATTATTATTACTACTATCATTATTATTATTATTAGTATTATTTTATGTATACTATTATTATTATTGCTAATATTATTATTAATATGATTATTATTATTATTATTATTACAAAATAAAACAACATGTTATTCGTTATCTTTATTATCATCATTCTATCAAATAAATACTTATATGAAACATATATATAAATATATAACAATTGAAATAATAGATATTATTAATATCAATACATAACGTGTTCGATTACGATTATATGTTTTAATATATAAATATAAATGATATAGGTTCGTGAATCTGAGGCCAACCCTGCACTTGTTCAGTGCCGTCATATGCATAATTGCTACGAAATGCTGTATAGTGAGTTTCATTTGCTCCCTTTTTAAATGCTTTTGCAATATATATTTTTGGGACTGAGAATACATGCGCTGTTTTATAAATGTTTCACAAAATAGACACAAGTACTTGAAATACATTCTATGATGAATTATTATACCGCGTATCCCTTTTTTTTAGTCTGGTAACCTAAGAATTAGTGAACGCCACTAATTGACGCGAATCCTAAAGATAGATCTATGGGCCTTGACAAGCCCCTGTCAGAAAATTTGAACTGTTTTAGTACTTCGAGATTTATATTATATACAGACAAGGTGCCTGTATGGGGATATGCTAGATGCATTTTTGTTAATGTCGGTTACCAGGTGTTCATCATATGAATGAATTTTACAGTAGTGACCAGACCTGCACTTTATTATGAAAATGAAATCTTGTGGTCTATTAAAATTATGGAAATGATTGATAAACTAATGAACTCACCAACCTTTGGTTGACACTTTAAAGCATGTTTATTCTCAGGTATTAAAGAATTCTTCCGCTGTGCATTTTCTCATTTAAAAGATATTACTTGGAGTCATTCATGGCATATTTCAAAAGACGTTGCATTCAAGTCGTTGAGTTCAATCAGGATTATTATTAAGTAAATGAAAGATTAATTCATTTATAGTTTGGATATTTTGAAATGGTATGCATGCCTATCAACTTTTGATGAAATGAAAGTTTGCCTTTTAAAAACGAATGCAATGTTTGTAAAATGTATCATATAGAGGTCAAATACCTCGCAATGTAACCATATGTTATTGTATTCGTCCTTATGGATTAGGACGGGTCATCTCATCATGAGATTAACATTTATCATAATAGCTTGGTCAAGCATCCTTTTGCTAAATGTTTCACTTTCCTAGGAAATGTCCAACACACCGTACCTTCCCTTGGGAAAACTTTTTTTGGGTCAACATTTCAGGATAAAAGTGGGGCACAACTTTTTTTATCGTGTAGTCGACTTTCCCGAACGACTTATGTCGTCCGAAAAAGTACCGTCTGGAATAAACGATTTTCTAGTAGTGCATCCCTATTCATATGTCATGAAGGCGTATGTTAGTCAAATCCATATTATATGAGTCTTTGACTATAACTCGAATAGAACCTTTCAATGAGTCATCCAACCTTTCAATCTTCCAACCCAATTTTAAACCATCATATCCAAATTCAATCCCTTTAAAACATCAATCTCAGTTTTTTCATCAATCTTCAACACAAAACCACAACACAAATCATGCTTTTTTACCAAAGTCTACTCTCTTTTTGGGCAGTCTTTCAAGATTTACCAAACAGGAGACTATCAATTCTTTGTTTGGTAAGTTTGGGCATATTGAAGGAATAGCTTGGAGACAAAACCGTAATTTCGCTTTTATTAAATTCCAAACTTTAAGTCAAGCCAAAAAAGCGATGAACGGCAAGAGCATCAATGGCCGTTTCATGTTCATCGGCTTTGCTAAGAAAGATCTTGATAATGCTAAAAACGAACATATATTTCATAGCATTATCCCTCAAGAAAGACAAGCTTTTAGTTGCAATTGTTCTATTTACAAGTGATATTCGTTTAAATAATAAACGATGAAGACAAAAGACAGATTCGACGAATTAAAGACGCAAACGACCAAAAAGCTCAAAAGTACAAAGTACAATCAAAGTGGTTCAAATTATTGATGAGAAACGTCTAAAAGTTACAAGAGTACGAGCCGCAAAACGCAAAATACAAAATATTAAATTATACAAAAAGGCGTTTGAAAATCCAGAACTGAGACAAGAACCAACTTTCAGCACGCGACGCAACGGACCAAAAATTACAAGTCAACTATGCACAAGAATATAATATAATATATAAATAATTATATAAAATTTTATATATTATATTATATAATATAACGTTGACAAGCAAATGGCCAAAAGTTGGTGAGCTGGAAGGCGTGCCTTCGCGATCGCGGAGCTGGAAGGCACTTTTGCTTCGCGATAGCTGAGCAGCCAGGGACAAAAATGCCTATAAAAGCTCGAGCTTTCTGCCGGGTTTGATACATCTTTTTCTCTTCTCATCTCTCAAACGTATATATATATATATATATATATATATATATATATATATATATATATATATATATATATATATATATATATATATTATAATTTTAATTTTAATATTAATTTTAATAATAAGGGTATGTTAGCGAATGTTGTAAGGGTATAAGTCGAAATTCTGTCCGTGTAACGCTACGCTATTATTAATCATTGTAAGTTATGTTCAACCTTTTAAAATTAATGTCTCATAGCTAAGTTATTATTATGCTTATTTAAGCCGAAGTAATCGTGATGTTGGGCTAAATATTAAAGACGGGGTAATTGGGCTTTGGACCATAATTGGGGTTTGGACAAAAGAACGACACTTGTGGAAATTGGACTATGGGCTATTAATGGGCTTTATATTTGTTTAATTGAATGATAGTTCGTTAATTTAATATAAAGATTTACAATTAGACGTACCTATAAATAACCACATACACTCAATCGGACACGATGGGTGGGATATTTATAAGTACTAATAATCGTTCATTTAATATGACACGAGAATGGATTAATAGTAATGGACTTATTAAAACAGGGGTGAATTATATACAAGGAAAATTGGTGTAATTATAGTTTAAGTCCCCAATTAGTTGGAATATTTGACTTCGGATATAAGGATAATTTGACGAGGACACTCGCACTTTATATTTATGACTGATGGACTGTTATGGACAAAAACCAGATGGACATATTGAATAATCCAGGACAAAAGACAATTAACCCATGGTAATAAACTAAAATCAAAACGTCAAACATCATGATTACGGAAGTTTAAATAAGCATAATTGTTTTATTGTATTTTTCATCGTACTTTTATTTACTCGCTATTTTATTTAACGTCATTTATTTATTGTCATTTATTTTTTGCTACTTTAATTATCGTCATTTATATTTTGCATTAGGTTTTAATTGTGACTTAAAATATAAAATCGACAAACCAGTCATTAAACGGTAAACCCCCTTTTATATATTATTAATATAATATATTTTTTACAAATATAATTGTTTAAAAATATAGTGTAAAATAAGTCGTCTCCCTGTGGAACGAATCGGACTTACTAAAAACTATACTACTCTACGATTCGGTACACTGCCTATAGTGTTGTAGCAAGGTTTAGGTATATCCCATTTGTAAATAAATAATTAAAAATTGTGTAATTTGTATCGTATTTCGTAATAAAAATAATAGTATTTCGTACACCTCGTGCAACAACATCAAGTTTTTGGCGCCGCTGCCTGGGAATCGGCAAAATGCTATATTTTTTATATATTTGTATAAATATATTTTTAGAAAAACAATATAAAATTAAAAAAAAAGTAAAAAAGTAAAAAAAAAAAAAAAAAACTGCCGAACTGTTTTGAGTTTTGAGCCTGCACACAAAAATTGAATCTGCACACCTCCGTGATCGCGGAGCTACACAGAGAAAAACCTACGCGATCGCGCGACAAGGTCTGACAGTCAAACCCTTGTAATTAATGCGAATTTAGGGTTTATTTTTATATATTATTTATTATTTAGGGTTTAATTTATATATTAATGTATTTAGTATTTAGTTTTATTTTATATTTTGTAATATTAAGTTTAATTAATTGTTATTATTTATATACATTAATATTTTTATATACTAATAATATAAAAATAATATTTTTATATAAAATTTTAGTTTTATCATTTTTCTTTTATATCATTTTATATTTTGTATCTTTTTAATCGTTTTGTTCGTAATAATAATTTTAGTTTCTTTTTGCCTTAGTTTAAAATTAGATTTTTAGGCTTTGCTGTAAAATCCCTTAAGTACTTTTTCTTTAGATTAAGATTTAGACGCTTTAGAATTTTACAACGATGTTTATTGCTTTAGTTTTTAATATATTTTAGTACCTTTTTAAGTTAATGCCATCTTGGATATAGAATTTCTCTAAGCTTTAATACTTTTAGACGCAACTTTTAATTCTTAATTTTTAGAATTTTAAGTTTCGACGCACTAAGTTCTTTTTATTATTTTTCGACCTTTTATTTTTTCGACGTTTTTCGGCGCGCTCTTTTTCTTTCTTATTTCTCGCCGCTCTAGTTTTTAGGACATAGAATTTTCTATTTCTTCTCTAAAATTTCTTTAAACTTCAACGAAAAATTATTTTAAGTGGTTAAATTGATAGACATCCAAAATTTTCTGGTTCGTAGTAATAGTTGGATTTGTTAGTGGCGAGTTGTGGGCTTCCGATTTAAAGGGTCCTGGCTACCTGCTGCATCTATTGGCTATTCGAAACGTGGGCAAAATCAGAAAAGTCTATTAATTTGATAACTTATATAATTTTTATCTTTTATAACTAATAGGATATTCAGTGAATGCACCGAGCAAAACGTTCGCCACCTTTCATACGTTCACCACCTGTAACTCGATCAAGACATCTAGCCAATATTGCCGCCGTTGATTTTTCTTTAGAATCGTCATCAAGTCGACCAAGTAGTCTAATTCAAATTTCTGATAATCCATTTTTTAAACCCGACCTCACAATTGAGAATCCGGAGGATATTCAGGGACAATTCAAAGATCCTGAACCATTAATCTTTCCTCCGGAACGACCAATCATTCAAACAGAGATTGTCGAGGAACAAACCATTAAATCAGAATCCTCTAGTGATTCAGATTCAACAAATTCAATCATGGAAAATCTGGAACCTCTAAGTATGGAAGACCGAATGCGAGCTAAACGCACTGGTCAAGGTCACGCAATTACTCAACCAGACATTAATGCGCCAGATTATGAAATCAAAGGACAAATCCTACACATGGTAACTAATCAATGCCAATTTAGTGGTGCGCCGAAGGAAGATCCAAACGAACATCTTCATACCTTTAATAGGATCTGTACACTATTTAAAATTAGAGAAGTTGAGGATGAACAGATATATCTCATGTTATTTCCCTAGACTTTAAAGGGAGAAGCCAAAGATTGGTTAGAATCGTTACCTGAAGGGGCGATTGATGCATGAGACGTTTTAGTTGCAAAATTCCTTAAACAATTCTTTCCGGCATCTAAAGCCGTGAGACTTCAAGAAGAAATAGTTACGTTCACACAAAAGCCAAATGAAACTCTATATGAGGCGTGGACAAGATTTGGAAAGTTATTGAGAGGATGTCCGCAACATGGTTTAGACACTTATCAAATAGTACAAATATTCTACCAAGGATGCGACATCACTACAAGAAAAGACATCGATATAGCAGCTGGTGGTTCCATTATGAAGAAAACCGCAACTGAAGTTTACAAAATTATTGATAACACTGCTTCCCACTCACATGAGTGGCACCAAGAAAAAGATATCGTTAGATCATCTAAAGCGGCTAGAGCCGATTCTAGCCATGACTTTGATTCCATTTTCGCAAAGATAGATGCTGTCGAGAGACGAATGGAAAAGATGACTAAAGATATTCACTCAATACGAATTAGTTGTGAGCAGTGTGGAGGACCACATTTGACAAAAGATTGTCTCGGTATTGAACAAACAATGGAACAAAGAGAGAATATTTCATATATGAACCAAAGGCCTGGAAATAATTATCAGAATAATTATCAACCGCCAAGACCAATCTACAATCAAAACCAAAATTATAACCGAAATGTTCCATACAACAATCAACAAGGTCCTAGCAATCAACAAGTATCTAATAATACTTACAATTAATAAAGACCTATTTTTCAAAACAAACCACCAAAAACCGATGATAAAAAGCCAAATTTAGAAGATATGATGTCGAAGCTAGTTGAATCTCAAACTCAATTTTTTACATCTCAGAAACAAACGAATGAACAAAATGCTCAAGCATTTAGAAATCAACAAGCTTCTATTCAAAATTTGGAACAAGAAGTGAGCAACCTAGCAAGGTTGATAGGTGAAAGAAAACCAGGAAGTCTACCTAGTGATACAAATGCTAACCCCCGGAATGAAACAGCTAAAGCCATTACCACAAGAAGTGGTATTACACTTAAACCACCTGAAATGCCTGTACTTTCTGATGACGCTATTCCTACTCCACAAGAACCACAATCTGAGCAAGATAAGGAAACAGAACCGGTAGTTGAAAAGTTTAATGAAGATAACACAGTTAAGGCAAAACCTTATGTTAAACCATACCAACCACCACTTCCTTACCCGACTAAAATGAGAAAAGAAAGACTTGAAGCAGAGCAATCCAAATTCTTGGATATGTTTAAACAAATAAATGTCAATCTTTCTTTCATTGATGTGATTTCAGGAATGCCTAGATATGCTAAACTTTTGAAAGATCTAATCACAAATAGAAAGAAAATGGAAGAACTCTCGACTGTTACTATGAATGCAAATTGTTCTGCAGTGCTGTTGAATAAGATACCAGAAAAATTATCAGATCCAGGAAGTTTCACAATTTCATGTTTTCTGGGTAGTCTTAGTTCAATAGAAGCATTGGCAGACTTAGGTGCTAGTATAAATCTAATGCCATATTCACTATACGCTAAACTAGACCTTGGAGAATTGAAACCAACACGAATAAGTATACAACTAGCAGATCGATCAGTAAAATATCCTAGAGGGATAATGGAGAACATGCTAGTTAAAGTTGGTACTTTAGTATTTCCAGTAGATTTTGTTATACTAGATATGGAAGAAGATTCTCGAGTTCCTCTCATATTAGGAAGACCATTCTTAAACAGAGCTAAAGCAATAATAGACGTGTTCGGTAAGAAACTGACCCTAAGTATAGAGGACGAGAGTGTTACCTTTTCTGTTGATAGAGCCATGCAACAACCGCAATCTGCATATGATACATGTTATTACATTCAAACTATAGATTCACATGCAGAATTGTTAGAAGAATTTTCAGAATTACAAGGAACAGGAGAATGTTCTTTAGGAGAAGGAACTGAACCAATTGATGAAACTGAAATGTTAGCTACACTTATGGCTAATGGATATGAACCAACAACAGAAGAAATTCAAATGCTAAAAGAAGAAGACAGATATCGATACAAATCATCGATAGAAGAACCACCGACATTAGAGTTAAAACCACTTCCAAACCATTTGAAATACGCTTATTTACATGGTGAATCTGAATTACCTGTAATAATATCGTCTTCTCTTACTGAAAATGAAAAATCTCAACTCATTTCTGTGCTAAAAGCTCATAAACCAGCTATTGCATGGAAGATTCATGATATTAAAGGTATAAGTCCTTCGTATTGCACACATAAAATCCTTATAGAAGAAGGTCATAAAACGTATGTGCAACGCCAACGAAGACTAAATCTTAATATGCAAGATGTTGTTAAGAAAGAAATTATTAAACTGCTTGATGCAGGTTTAATTTATCTAATTTCTGATAGTCCATGGGTAAGCCCAGTTCAATGTGTACCTAAGAAAGGTAGCATGACTGTCATCACAAATGAGAAAAATGAGCTTATTCCTACTAGGACTGTAACAGGATGGCATGTTTGTATTGATTATAGAAAATTAAATGACGCCACCAGAAAAGATCACTTTTCCTTACCTTTCATTGATCAAATGTTGGAAAGATTATCCAGAAATAGTTACTATTGTTTTCTTGACGGTTTTTCTGGATATTTTTAAATCCCAATAGCACCCGAGGATCAAGAGAAAACCACGTTCATGTGCCCTTATGGTACTTTTGCTTACAAACGCATGCCATTTGGACTTTGCAATGCCCCTGCAACCTTTCCAAGGTGCATGATGGCGATTTTTCATGACATGATAGAAGAATGCATGGAAGTTTTCATGGATGACTTTTCAGTCTTCGGTGATACATTTGATACATGTCTAGTTAATCTTGAACGAATGCTTATTAGATGCGAACAATCAAATCTAGCACTTAATTGGGAGAAATGCCATTTCATGGTTAAAAAAGGCATCGTTCTTGGACATAAAATTTTAAAGGAAGAAATTGAAGTGGATAGAGCTAAAGTAGATGTAATTGCTAAACTTCCACATCCCACCAATGTTAGAGGAGTTAGGAATTTTCTAGGGCATGCCGGTTTTTACCGACGTTTCATAAAAGATTTTTCTAAAATTGCCACTCCTATGAATAAACACCTAGAAAAGGATGCTCCATTCATCTTTTCAGATGAATGCATCAAATCTTTTAATATTCTTAAAGAAAAACTCACTAATGCGCCGATCATGATAACTCTAAATTAGAATTTACCATTTGAACTCATGTGCGATGCAAGTAATTTTGCAATGGGAGCCGTTTTAGGACAAAGGATTGAAAAACGATTTCTACCTATTTATTATGCTAGTAAGACATTACAAGGAGCACAAACGAATTACACAACTATTGAAAAAGAACTCCTTGCTATTGTCTTTGCTTTTGACAAATTTCGTTCATATCTCGTTCTAGCTAAAACGGTGGTCTATACCGACCATTCTGCTCTTAGATACCTATTTTCAAAACAAGATGCTAAACCACGATTAATCCGTTGGATCTTACTCTTACAAGAGTTCGATATTGAAATCCGAGACAAAAAGGGAGCAGAAAATCTCGCAGCTGATCATCTTTCTCGTCTTGAAAATCCTGAATTAGAAGTTCTAAATGAATCGGCCATACAAGACAACTTTTCTGATGAATATCTATTGAAGATAGATTATATTGAAATTCCACGGTTTGCAGACTATGCAAACTACTTAATATGTGGATTCCTTAAAAAAGGATTGTCATATCAAAAACGAAAGAAATTCTTTAGTGATATAAAACACTATTTCTGGGAAGATCCACATTTGTTTAAAAGTTGTCCCGATGGAATAATACGCCAATGCGTATTCGGAGATGAAGCCAGTCAAATCTTAAACCATTGTCACAAAGGACCAACAGGAGGGCATTATGGGCCTCAACTCACAGTAAGAAAAGTTTACGATGCTGGATTCTATTAGCCTACAATTTACAAAGACGCACACCTTCTTTGCAAATCCTGTGATGCTTGTCAAAGGGCCGGAAAAATAAGTCAACGTGATGAAATGCCACAAAATGTCATTCAAGTATGTGAAGTATTTGACATTTGGGGTATTGACTTTATGGGTCTATTTCCAAAATCTCATAATAATCTCTACATTCTCATTGCCATTGATTATGTATCTAAATGGGCGGAAGCACAAGCTCTCCCAACTAATGATGCACGAGTTGTAGTCAACTTTTTAAAACGTCTTTTTGCAAGGTTTGGAACACCGAAAGCTTTAATAAGTGATCGGGGTACTCATTTTTGTAATAATCAACTTGAGAAAGTTCTCAAAAGATATGGAGTAACTCATAAAATCTCAACCGCTTATCATCCACAAACAAGTGGACAAGTTAAAAATACCAACCGAGCATTAAAACGTATTCTAGAGAAAATTGTAGGATTAAATCCGAAGGAATGGTCCATGAAATTGGAGGATGCACTCTGGGCTTTTAGAACAGCCTACAAAACTCCAATTGGAACCACACCTTTCAGACTCGTTTACGGAAAAGCATGTCACCTTCCAGTAGAAATTGAACACAAAGCATTTTGGGCTTTGAAGACATGTAATCTTGATTTACATGAAGCCGGACGTCTACGGTTAAGTCAACTAAACGAATTAGAAGAATTAAGACATGAAGAATACGAAAATTCGTTAATCTATAAGGAAAGAACGAAGAAATGGCATGATAAAAGAATCAAAAGTTCAAAAGAATTTAAAGAAGGAGACAGAGTTCTTCTTTTCAATTCACGATTCAAGCTATTTCCTGGAAAATTGAAATCAAGATGGTCTGGACCATTCATAGGAAAAGAGTTTTCCCATATGGAATAGTTGAATTAATAAATTCAAATGGGATTGAATTTAAGGTTAATGGTCACAGAGTTAAACATTACATAGATAATCTAATGAAAGTTGAAGATGAAGTTAATCACAATTTTGATACCACAGCTAACTAAGTGTGGGAAGATTCGAATCTTTTTAGGGTAATATTTATTTCTGTTAGAGTTAGATATTCTGTTTTCGTGTAGTTCTCGAGAATGGAATCCGCATGGTCTTTCCCTAGCAGACCCTAAAGAACTAGTCTTCTCCCCCCATTCTGAATTTTTATTTTTTTTAGGTTTTACGAGATGAAGAATTCCTTTGATCTGAACCATGGTCTAATGCTACACGCTATGATTACTAAACGTAATAATGACACACTTCCGAGTGAACTAGTATCATTCATAAGAGGCAAAATGGACGGTGTAAGAAAAGAACTCACAAAAGATCATCATAAGATACATTTTGGTAAAGGAAAATCAAAATCCGCAACAAAAAGAAGAGCACGACACATTGAAAGATGTTATAAATGCGGAAAAATGGTCACACGAAGGTAAATGTTCAAATAATCAAACATATTCAAATACCAAATTTGTTACTCTATGCAGAGAAGGACCGTTTATTGATGGAATTTAACAAGTTCATTAAACATGTTCTTATAGTTAACATAATTACAAAACCAATTTGTAGTAGTGTTAAAGCAAGCGGAAGCAAAAGTTTAAGTTCATGTTTATATGTAAAGCTATTAAGTTAAATTCCATGATAATATCAAGTCTTGAATAAATGCTTACAAATATAACAAGTAGAGAAGATATATATACCTCCTCAAGCAAGTTGAGGGTTGTTTACAAAGTTGCAAGATGATGATGAAGATGATGAAAATGGAGCTTCTAACTTGAAGCCTCAAGCAAGAAATACCCCAAACTATTAACCCCAACACCCTTGCTTTTGGTTAGGATTTATTAGACACTTGAATGAGCTTGCAAAATACAAATTAAGAACCTCCTTTTTCCAAGAAAAGGCCACGGCCAGAAACAGCAGAATTGGAGCTGTTTTGTAGTTTTTTTGAAGTGTATTTTTATGTATTTGCATGTCCTTGTGGTCTCCAATATTCTTAGTACTTATGCCTCACCAATATTGAAGTAACCACTCACATGGCTAGTCAAAATGTATGCTTGAATGGACTCCAATGCCACTTACATTTTTATAAAATGATTTTATAAAACTAGACAATTTTATAAAACTTGTTCATTTTATAAACTTGCATTTTAATTTTTATGTACATTTTATTATATAAAACCAATTTATATAAAATGTAACATAAATTAATTAATTATTTAACCTATAAATAATTAAATCCATATTATATAAATTATTCCATAATTCATATATATACACATCAAGTAATATTTCAGAAAACCATTTTTCTTAAAGTTCAAGTGTCGCGTATTTAATCAATGATCCAATCGTTAAGATCAAATACGAATAAGGTGTTGGTGAGCTTGTTATTGGGTATGACCCGACTTGAATCATAACATATTAGCCACATTAATTAAATATGTCTCTCGGGCATACGAAATACCTTCAATCTCCCACTTGCACGAGAAACATAAGAAATTAATGCAAGTGACGGATACCACCTAACAACCGTCCATCACCCCCAATATGTTATGACTTTGTGCCATTCAATAACATCATCCTTTTCGAGTTCCCATCTCGAATATGAATAGGTGAATCTTTTTATTATATCCTTTCGTCCTAGATGTCATGTTAAATCCAAGAGACACAGAGTGATCACTCTCTTCTGGATTTAACTTTATCAGGCCTTAGACATCTGACTCTCAACGAATAAGAAGGACAAATTCCATCTTGATTACATACGTCCTAAATATATACCTTGCATTATACCTGAGCTCTTCCTTATGAACTACCATATTTCAGAATAGCGAAGGAAAGAATTAAGTCACGATACTTGGTAAATATCCGAACCCAATATGTATCTCAGGTCAGAGGATACAATGATATTCGCCTTTACTCAAGATTACATGTGATCAACCACAAAGGCTCCATTTAGTAAATCTTGAGGGTGGGTCTTCCAATATTTGTATCCCACAAATATCTATGAACCTTGGTTGCAACCTTGCCCCACATTCAGCCTGTGAATGTATACCAATCCAAGTTCATAATAGTCTAAACCTCACTTTTGTTCCCACAAATGTGATCGACTACGGAATTTAGAATAATTACTTATTCATGGATAAAATATGCAAAATAGGAACATGACTCAAGATTAATAAATTAATACCATAATTATATTAATGAGTTTGAACAAATTTCATTCCGTTATAATACATAAAACAGATCATGACCAATCACTAGAATATCGAATCCCTAATGTACAAACATGTCCTGCATGTTTTGCTCCATGTAAGAGCTTCGTGAGAAGATCCGCTATATTAAGATCTGTGTGAACTTTGCGAATACATATCTTTCCCTTTTCAACTTCATCCCTTATGTAGTTGAATCTCTGCTCAATATGACGGGTCTTTTGGTGAGCATGAGGTTCCTTGATTTGAGCAATCGCACCATCGTTGTCACAAAAGATCTCAAGAGGGTCCTGAATGGAAGGGACTACTCCTAAGTCATCGATGAATTTCTTCATCCATGCAGCTTCCTGAGCTGCCAATGAGGCGGCAATGTACTCCGACTCTGTAGTGGATAATGCAACAACATCCTGTTTTGAACTCTTCCAAGAGACCGCACCTCCATTTAACGTGAAGATATAACCGAATTGTGATCGAGAATCATCTTGATCAGTTTGGAAACTCGCATCTACGTAACCTTTTACAGCGAGTTCCTCCTCACCAGACCCATATATCAGAAACATATCCTTAGTCCTCCTAAGGTATTTCAATATACTTTTGACAGCAATCCAATAACTGTTTCCTGGGTTATTCTGGTATCTACTTGTCAGGCTAAGAGCGCATGACACATCCGGTCTAGTGCATATCATTACATAAATGATTGACCCAATGGCAGACGCATATGGGACTTTCTTCATTCTCTCCTGTTCATCTTTCGTGGTGGGGCACTGAGATGAACTGAGAAGTGTTCCCTTTTGAATAGGTACCAAACCTTTCTTAGAGTTCTCCATCTTGAACCTTTTCAAGATCTTTTCAATGTATGCACTTTGATTCAAACCTATCAGTTTCTTGGATCTATCCCTGTAGATCCCAATCCCCAAAACGTACTGTGCTTCTCCAAGATCCTTAATGGAGAAGCATTTACTTAGCCAAGTTTTAACACCTTGCATTGCCGGAATATCATTTCCAAATAATAATATATCATTCACATATAATATAAGGAACATGATAGTACTCTCACTAGCTTTCTTGTATACACAAGCTTCATCACCATTTTTAATGAAGCCAAATTTCTTGGCATCCTCATCAAAACGATGATTCCACATTCTAGATGCTTGTTTTAATCCGTAGATTGACTTCTTTAACTTGCATACCTTCTTAGGATATTTCAGATCAACAAAACCTTCAGGCTGAACCATATAAACATCTTCCTCAAGATGTCCATTTAGGAAAGCGGTCTTGACATCCATTTGCCATATTTCATAATCATAATGAGCAGCAATGGCAAGTAATATCCTAATAGACTTTAGCATTGCTACAGGCGAAAAGGTTTCATCATAGTCAACTCCTTGAGTTTGAGTGAAACCTTTTGCTACAAGTCTAGCTTTATATGTATCCAAGTTTCCATGTATGTCGGTTTTCATTTTGAAAAGCCATTTACAATCAACTAGCATTGAGCCAGTAGGTTGTTCAACAAGTTCCCAAACTTGGTTGTCATACACGGATTGCATCTCAGTGTTCATCGCTTCCTGCCATTTATCCTTATCAATCCTTGATAAAGCATTTTGGTAGTTTGTTGGTTCATCCAAATCAACCACATAGCAACCATCCATGAGAAACCTATATCTCTCAGTAGGATTACTAATCCTACCAGATCTGCGAACGTCTTGTGTATTTTGATCATCCATTTGATCACTCTCAACATTTTCATATTGAGTGCTAGTGTCAACCAATTGTGTATCATCTACTTGATCTTGAACCTCTTCAAGATCTATCTTCCTTTCACTATTTCCTTCCATTAGGAACTTAGTTTCAAGGAATTCAGCCTTTCGAGCAACAAATACATTCTGCTCGGATGGATCATAGAAATAATATCCCATATCATCCTTGGGATATCCTATGAAGATACACTTCGTGGATCGAGCATTCAACTTATTAGGGACGTAACGCTTAGGATAAGCTTCACATCCCCAAACCTTTAAGTATGATAGAGATGGAGGATTTCCAAACCACATCTCATGAGGAGTTCGTTCCACTTTCTTGGTTGGGGCCATATTTAGAATACGAGCCACGGAGCATAGACAATAACCCCAAAATGATAGAGGTAACGAGCTTCTAGCCATCATAGATCGAACCATATCCATTAGGGTTCGGTTCCTCCTTTCGAAAACTCCATTAAGTTGAGGTGTTCCAGGAGGAGTGAGTTGCGAGATAATCCCACAACTTTTAAGATGATCTTGGAAAGCATCGCTAAGGTATTCACCTCCTCTATCGGTACGAAGTACCTTGATTGTCTTGTTGAGTTGATTTTGTACTTCGTTTTGATATTCTTTGAATGCTTCAAAAGTTTCGTCCTTGTGTCTCAATAAGTAGACATATCCAAAACGACTGAAGTCATTAATGAAAGTAACGAAGTATCTTTCACCATTCCTAGTCATGGGCTTAAAGGTTCCACATACATCCGAATGTATCAATCCCAGTAAGTCCTTAGCCCTTTCATAGGTCCCTTTGTAAGGTGCTTTAGTCATTTTACCTTGTAAACAAGATTCACATACATCAAATGAGTCTAGTTCATTTGATTTCAAAAGTCCATTCTTTTGAAGTGTATGCATTCGATTCTTGTTTATGTGACCAAGGCGGCAATGCCATAAGTAGGAATCACTCAAATCCCTTTTGAGTTTCTTGGTGTTTGCATGGAACATTGAGCTATTGTATGATGTGTCATCATGAACCAATTCATAAATACCATTCGAAGGCGAAGCCTTGAAATAGAACAAATTATCTAAAGAAACATGGATATCATCATTAATGAAATTAAGATTAAAACCATATTGTTTCAAACGGGATACAGAAATAATGTTTCGTGATAAATCGAGTGCATACAAAACATTTTTCAAAATAAGCTCCAAACCACTTGGAAGCTTTAAACAAAGTCTCCATGAGCTTTCACTTGCACCCTTGCTCCATTTTCCATGAAGAGACTTGTTGTTCCCGCATCTTGATTACTTCTTTTGAACCCCTGCAAAGAATTTCAAATATGAGTTCCACATCCTGTGTCTAACACCCATGTATTAGAAGAAGTAATACTAAGCTCAATAAATACCATATATACATTACCTGAGGTTTGCCCTGCATCCCTCTTTTCCTTCAACTCCTTAAGGTAGACCGGGCAGTTGCGTTTCCAGTGACCCATTTCACCGCAACCAAAGCACGGATCTTCCTTGGGGTTAGCTTTTCCGGCAACCTTTTGCTTCTTGTTGTTGTTGGTTGGGGTAACCATCTTCCCCTTTCCCTTGCCCTTGCCTTGGTAGGTGGGTCCTTTCCTCTTAGCCGCCTTCGGCTTAGAAGTGTTATTGTTTTTGGACCCGCCTTCATTGATCATAAACACGGATGAAGCCCTTTTACCCATGCTTGCTTCTGCCATCTTAAGCATGGCATGTAATTCGCCAATGCTTTTATCCCAACCATTCATGTTGTAATTCATTACAAATGTGTCAAACCTTTTTGACAATGAGTTGAGAATAAGGTCCGTGGCTAATTCATTAGACATGTTGCAATTTAGACGATTTGCTCGATCAATTAGGCTTTTCATCTTAAGGACATAAGATGAAACGGATTGGGAGTCGTCCATCCGACATGCATGAAGCGCTCGGACCGTTTCAAAGCACTCGATACGAGCTTGTTGAAGGAACATCTCCTTCAACTGTGTGATCATGTCATATGCACTATGATGCTCAAAATCCTTTTGGAGTTCGGGTATCATAGTCCCAAGCATGAGGCAAGAAAATTGCAATGAATCTGTGCAATATTTCTCCCAATAAGCCATGCCTTCCGTATCATCCTCGTCCGGTTGATCGGGAATGGGGTCTTCCAACACATACGCCCTGTCCTCTAGTTTGAGGACAATTCTTAGATTGCGGAACCAATCTATGAAGTTCGTATGGTTGAGTTTTTCCTTTTCGAGGATTGACCTCAACGATAGGTTGTTAAAGTTTATTGGTGCGTTTGGAATGTTGTTGTTATTGGCGGCCATCTACAAAATTTAACAAAGTTGTTTAAGTATTAATTTTAATTTAACAATCAATACCCTTTAAATCCAATTGATATTTATTAAATTTTAGAATCTAACGGTAAACCAAATTTCGGTTAGGTGACCTATATCCCGTCATTTGATTTAGTTAGGTAGTCATTGTATGACAATTGCAATCCTTTTGCAACTTCTAAGTTATGGGATCATGCAATCCTTTTGCATGGCCTATTAATCCCATCAACGCCTATTTGTTCCTCATGCTTCGGTGACCCTAAGTTCATGATTCCCAAATCAAGTCGTCCTACTTGTGTAAACGTATAAATTTAACATACAAGTGGTTAGGTGACCTTTATCCCACAAGTGTGCGAAATTCACCTTAATCATATTAGTTTGCTCATAACGGTTAGGTGACCTTAATAACCGTTTAGCCAATTACTTGATATAAACCATTTTATATATATAATCCTTATCATGTTCTTAATAACCATTTATTAATGTCCTTTTAGCCATTTTTAATTTAACCATTTAAATTGACATTTTGCATGTCGATTATTAATATCTAATTTAACTAATTAAATTGCCATTTTGCTTGTTGTTAACTTGTGTGATTAACTTGTAGTATACATACATACAACCCACAATCATACAATAAACAACCATGCATGCAAAACAAATATGTTCACAATCAAGCCATTTTGGTAGGCATTTGTTTAGCCGAAAACAAATGCCACCGATAAAGGGGTTATAACACAAAGTAGGAGATTTTAAATCTCCCACTTAATCTTGCATCCAAATGCTTCTTCTTGTGTTCTTCAAGACTTCATCTTGCATCTTTATTTTTACAAAATATATCCTAATACATTTTTTTCTAAAAAATGAAAATACAACCTAATCTATTTTACATACCAAATATAAAATAAATTACATAACCAAAATTAATATTACATACCAAATGAATAATTAATTTTACAAACCAAATGAATAATTAATGTTACATACCGAATGAATAAATATAAATCATTCAAACATGCAACCAAACACAAGGCCAAGGCTTAGATTGTGAACATGAACATGCAACCAAATATGACCAAAATGGAAGAACCAAAACCCATTTTGGAACCCCTAATATTTCCGCCAAATCAAACAACACACCCAAACCCAAAAATATTTGCATTCCATTTTCATGCATGTACTTGGAATTCAAATATAGTGGGTTTAAAGACAATATAAGAAGCATAATCCATAGACCTCGGCTCTAGATACCATTGATGGAATTTAACAAGTTCATTAAACATGTTCTTATAGTTAACATAATTACAAAACCAATTTGTAGTAGTGTTAAAGCAAGCGGAAGCAAAAGTTTAAGTTCATGTTTATATGTAAAGCTATTAAGTTAAATTCCATGATAATATCAAGTCTTGGATAAATGCTTACAAATATAACAAGTAGAGAAGATATATATACCTCCTCAAGTAAGTTGAGGGTTGTTTACAAAGTTGCAAGATGATGATGAAGATGATGAAAATGGAGCTTCTAACTTGAAGCCTCAAGCAAGAAATACCCCAAACTATTAACCCCAACACCCTTGCTTTTGGTTAGAATTTATTAGACACTTGAATGAGCTTGCAAAATACAAATTAAGAACCTCCTTTTGCCAAGAAAAGGCCACGGCCAGAAACAGCAGAATTGGAGCTGTTTTGCAGTTTTTTTTTTGAAGTGTATTTTTATGTATTTGCATGTCCTTGTGGTCTCCAATATTCCTTGGTACTTATGCCTCACCAATATTGAAGTAACCACTCACATGGCTAGTCAAAATGTATGCTTGAATGGACTCCAATGCCACTTACATTTTTATAAAATGATTTTATAAAACTAGACAATTTTATAAAACTTGTTCATTTTATAAACTTGCATTTTAATTTTTATGTACATTTTATTATATAAAACCAATTTATATAAAATGTAACATAAATTAATTAATTATTTAACCTATAAATAATTAAATCCATATTATATAAATTCTTCCATAATTCATATATATACACATCAAGTAATATTTCAGAAAACCATTTTTCTTAAAGTTCAAGTGTCGCGTATTTAATCAATGATCCAATCGTTAAGATCAAATACGAATAAGGTGTTGGTGAGCTTGTTATTGGGTATGACCCGACTTGGATCATAACATATTAGCCACATTAATTAAATATGTCTCTCGGGCATACGAAATACCTTCATTTATATGTTTAGAAGAAAAGATATTGAAGAATAGAGGATACGCTTATGTAGCTATGGAAAACCAAATCACACGACTCTCCTACGAGTCGGCTAAAGCAGGTCTCTGAGAATTCTATCTGATAGGTAAGTATGTACAGTTTTTATTTTATTTTATTGCTTTTAACCTTTTGATAATAAACGCTGAATCGTTCGCTATAAAGTATTAAATTGGTATTCAATAAAATTAGGTATGCGTAACCGAAATTATTAATATCATACAAAAATTTATTACATCACTGCGAAATTTACCGTTTATTCTTAATGTATAAATATCTTTAATCAATCAACCCAAAATATTTCAAAAAATTCGTCAGGAGTAAAACTAGGTTTTGGAACCGAAATTACTTTACCAAAAAGAGGGGCGTATATTTTTGATAATATTTGATTGATTAAAGTGGGATAAAAGACTAAAAAGATTTTTAATTTTAATTTTTATCTTGTTTTTAAAATTAATATATAAATATTAAATTAATATTGTAAACTTTTTAAATCATTATATTTAAGTTTTTAAATATTTTAAAAAATTAATATTTTTAATATAAGTTTGTAAAATTAATGTATAAAAATATTAATGATATTTATATGAATTTTTAATTTTATGCATTTTAAATTTAAGTTTGGTGTGAATTTAAAAACAAAAATTTACTTTATTTCATTAAGTTAAAAATTTGATATTTAAAATTCGTCGTGAGTTGAAAACTAGGTCGTTGAACCGAAATTGTTTTACCCGAGGGAGGGACGAGAAACTTTATTATCATTATTTTTAATCTTATTGAATTAAAGTATGCCAAAAACATTAAAAAAACCAAAAAACTTTGCTTTTAAAACAAACGCCAATATGTTTGGAAACTTTGGTAAAATTTAATCAATTTTCTATGCTAATCACCCTCAATAATTTAAATTGTTACTGATTTCTTGTAAATGAGGACATTGAAAGATCTTAAGTGTGGGAAGGGGTTAAATTCTTTCGGATTTTTAAAATTTTAAACTTAAACACTTGGTTACCATTAAAAAATACTAGTAACGCAGTAGTTGTATTAGAATCTAGTGCTCTCTGATAATAAAGAACATCCCTAGTCTTATATACTGACTACCCAATTCTAGTAAAAAAATTTCAAAATTTTCAACTAAATGAGCTCAAAATCATGTTTATACAAATTTATGAACGATAAAACTAGGTGTTAACACCGAAATTATTATTACCTCGGAAAGGACATAAATTGAGAAACAACCCAAAATGTTAGAATTCATTTAAAATGGAATAGAGGACAATAAAAAGGCAAAGAAAGGAAAATAAAAGCCAAGTGTGGGAAAAATTTACCAAGTTATTTAAAACATATATCACATATTTTTGTACAAATAACTGAAGATACTTTTGTTTTGGACAATTTTATCAGTTTTACCCAATTTCTTATAATATATTTGAAAGAAAGATGGATCTACTCGATGAATCAATTCCATCATTAAAAGGAAGTAAAGTCTTTCGAAAAAGACACGCGCTTCTTGATTTAGGTCAGGAAGTTGTCGTCCAGACCAGTTGTAGAGTCTACAAAAAATCTTGAAAAGTTTTCTCAAAAATCAGCTGGAAATGCATGGACCTCAGCATCAAACAGGGTCGCCAAGTGGTCAGACTTATCCTAACCATGAGAGGATCTGTCTCGTACAATGGGGGGCGCCGTGCAAATTAGCTTGATAAGACTAATGAATCAGACCCCCAGAAAGGATAATCTCCTTAAAGATTAAAAATTAGCTTTTAAGACTGATATTACTCAATCCTTGAGATTGAATTTAAAGATTGAGAATTACAAACTCATGAAATTCGATGATATCTAAACTCGAGCTTGGACGAGAAAATATTTTGATCAAATTACAAACTGATTTATTTTCTGAAAACCCTATTTTCAATGCGTTCATTACCATTGAACGTAAAATCCTAGGTTTTCACCTGGAATTCATTAGGTCACCTGAACCAAATCGGGTATCAACCGTAAGAACGGTAGTTGCATAGCATGGTCAAAGACAGGACCTTGTGCCAGACCGAAAAACTATAGGGTGATCTTTACTATTTCTCCTACAAAGGATAGTAATTGCATCCGACACGATATAGACCATAATCAAAAGCATGTCACGGGACATTGCCTTAACAGTTGCTTGTTCAACGCTTTCCTTTACAACCGGACAGTAGTTTACCGAAAGGTAATATACGGAGCAAGTATACTGGACGTGTTGCTTTCCCAATACAAGGTTAGCAAGTGGGTGACACAAAACCGCAAGTTTTGAGCTAAAATTTTCAAATCTGAAACCACCAAACCCACAAAAATAATTTGCAAACACCGGTGAAGGGTTATTCCTGAAAACTTATCTAGGGTAAAAGCTAGATTGAATTTTCAAGATCAAATGTTTTCATAAAGATCCAATTTCCTTAAAGGATCTAAATTTTCATAGTCATGTAGGACTGTAAACCACATCGTTACTACCATTGTTCATACCGCCGTATAGAAATCACTGATGTACAAAGTGTGAAGAATAAAGAAGTGATTCGAGTATTTTTATTTCAAGACTATATTGCTTGAGGACAAGCAACGCTCATGTGTGGGAATATTTGATAATGCTAAAAACGAACATATATTTCATAGCATTATCCCTCAAGAAAGACACGCTTTTAGTTGTAATTGTTCTATTTACAAGTGATATTCGTTTAAATAATAAAAGGTGAAGACAAAAGATAGATTCGAAGAATTAAAGACGCAAACGACCAAAAAGCTCAAAAGTACAAAGTACAATCAAAGTGGTTCAAATTATTGACGAGAAACGTCTAAAAGTTACAAGAGTACGAGCCGCAAAACGCAAAATACAAGATATTAAACGGATCAGTCGACTTGGTCTACGAATCTATTCTAACTATCACAGAATTCCTAGAATTTTAGGCGGGATGGGCATTGTTATTATACGAAAAGGCGTTTGAAAATCCGGAACCGAGACATGAACCAACTTTCAGCACGCGACGCAACGGACCAAAAATTACAAGTCAACTATGCACAAGAATATAATATAATATATAAATAATTATATAAAATTATATATATATATTATATTATATAATATAACGTCGACAAGCAAATGGCCAAAAGTTGGTGAGCTGGAAGGCGTGCCTTCGCGATCGCGGAGCTGGAAGGCACTTTTGCTTCGCGATAGCGGAGCAGCCAGGGACAAAAATGCCTATAAAAGCTCGAGCTTTCTGCCGAGTTTGATACATCTTTTTCTCTTCTCATCTCTCAAACGTATATATATATATATATATATATATATATATATATATATATATATATATATATATATATATATATATATATATATATATATATATATATATATATATTATAATTTTAATTTTAATTTTAATTTTAATTTTAATTTTAATTTTAATAATAAGGGAATGTTAGCGAATGTTGTAAGGGTATAAGTCGAAATTATGTCCGGGTAATTGGGCTTTGTATCATAATTGGGGTTTGGACAAAAGAACGACACTTGTGGAAATTGGACTATGGGCTATTAATGGGCTTTATATTTGTTTAATTGAATGATAGTTCGTTAATTTAATATAAAGATTTACAATTGGACGTACCTATAAATAACCACATACACTCGATCGGACACGATAGGCGGGATATTTATAAGTACTAATAATCGTTCATTTAACCGGACACGGGAATGGATTAATAGTCAATGGACTTATTAAAACAGGGGTGAATTATATACAAGGAAAATTGGTGTAATTATAGTTTAAGTCCCCAATTAGTTGGAATATTTAACTTCGGATATAAGGATAATTTGACGAGGACACTTGCACTTTATATTTATGACTGATGGACTGTTATGGACAAAAACCAGATGGATATATTGAATAATCCAGGACAAAAGACAATTAACCCATGGTAATAAACTAAAATCAAAACGTCAAACATCATGATTACGGAAGTTTAAATAAGCATAATTGTTTTATTGTATTTTTCATCGTACTTTTATTTACTCGCTATTTTATTTAACGTCATTTATTTATTGTCATTTATTTTTCGCTACTTTAATTATCGTCATTTATATTTTGCATTAGGTTTTAATTGTGACTTAAAATATAAAATCGACAAACCAGTCATTAAACGGTAAACCCCCTTTTATATATTATTAATATAATATATTTTGTACAAATATAATTGTTTAAAAATATAGTGTAAAATAAGTCGTCTCCTTGTGGAACGAATCGGACTTACTAAAAACTATACTACTCTACGATTAGGTACACTGCCTATAGTGTTGTAGCAAGGTTTAGGTATATCCCATTTGTAAATAAATAATTAAAACTTGTGTAATTTGTATCGTATTTCGTAATAAAAATAATAGTATTTCGTACACCTCGTGCAACAACATCAGATCTTAACTTTAAAATTAACCCAAAAGTGTCCGTTAACCCTACCCATAGAGTGGTTCAATAGTATGCAGATCACAAAATTCTCAAACCTTCGCTACCTGTGATTAACCTTTCAGCTAACCAAGAAGTGACTGAGCGTTTAAACTTAACAGCGTTAATTGTAGACACTGTTCCAATCAAGGCGTTGAAGTTGTTCGAATGGTTAAAGAGCAGAGCCGTAGCCATTGTTTCGATTTCTACTTGGGGGTCTTATGGTTACATTGTATGTTGTGCTGATGCAGAAAGTTTCAAGAGAATGACAAGAGGACCCTCGTCAAATGAATCGGAATTTGTTGAGGTCATCCCTATGATTAATTATAAAAATAAATTTTCAAGAATGGTTAAATTGGCCATAAAGGGGATCCGCTTTAATTGTTGTTCTTCCAATTGTGCTATCGAAGCGGCAACTGTGTTTGGAAGAATTATTCACATTGATGCTTTGTCACATAACCTCCAACGTGCTGATTCATTGCATGCTTTGATAGAGACAGACGACCCAGAACCCATAAATCAGTTGATGCAGGCTAAGATTAATGAGGTTAGTGTGGGTAAAGTTTGGGTGGATGAAAATTTTGAAGATGAACTCATGGAATCAGTGAGTGAACATATTATCAATGAGTATAATTTGATGCTACAAGAGGATAATAATGATTGTAATGGGCATAAATCCGGTGGTCATGCTGATCCTCCGGTAACAGAGTTTAAACCGGTTCTAGAAGAAACCCGGTTGGAAGAAGGAGAGATAGACGTTAACGGTTTGAATTTGAATTTCCTCACTCCACAAAAGTCAAGTGTATCACATTTGGGGCCCATACCAAGAATAATCCATAACTCTATGGAGAAGGTTACAAAAGTTGTTAAAGTACAAAATGCTAGGTATGAAGAGATCAAAAAAGCAGAAGAGGATATTAAGGTGTTCTTTTCAAGGTCAAAGATATGGGCCTACATAGTGAGAGGGTAGACAAAGCTGATAAGTCATTTTCACTCCCCAATTCTCCTTTAAAGCGTGCCAATTTTACCCCCAACCTTAATGACTATCCTACCCTTTCATCTAATTCACCAAACAATTCTGCCCCTTCCAATTCACATGTTCCTATCTCTTTTGATAATGATCCTTCTTTTGCATCTAAACTAAAAGGCTCCAGCCCAAGTAAAGGTGATCAGTGCATTAATCTTGGTTGTAAAGAGTCGTGTGATAAAATCAAGAAAAGGTGTATAATCGATTCTACTGTTGCAAAGAATGGTGACACTTCCAATAATCTCAAGTCAAAGGGTAAAAGTGTTCTTGAAGTCAAAGATAGGACTGAATTAATTTCCAACCTTGCTAGTGCTTTTGATACAGAAAGTGAAATTGGTCATGTAATGGTGATGGTAATGTTTTGAAACAGAACAAGTGTAACCGTAATCCGTTTGGGGGAAGAAAGATTTCATTTAAGGAAGAAATGGTCAATTTTGGTATAATAATGCAAGATATGGCCGATGATGAAACTCCGCCAATTAAATCCAAACCATGAGGATAGCCTCGTGGAATGCACGTGGCCTCGGTAACAAGTCGAGAGGTCGCATGGTGGGTACCTTAGTCAATCGTTTTCAGATTCAATTTTTAGCTATCCAAGAAACTATGGTTAAGGTGGTTGAACAACCTACGTTGAATGAAATATGGAGGCATTATGCTTTTTATTCAATACAAATGGAAGCGGATGGGAGATCGGGAGGTCTCCTTTCTATTTGGAGAGTAGACTTCTTTTCGTTAATTCAAGGGTGGGCACGAAAACATTGGATCGCAACCATCTTAAGGAAATCGAAACGGTCAATTATCTTTTGGTTCATTGTAAGTGGTCGTCTAAAATTTGGGCGGATTTGTTTAGATGGAGAAGATTAATTGGGTGATTCTGGGGTCAATCGAGCTTTTTTCGTATGATTGGTTTTATGGTATGGGCATTAAAGCTTCAAAATTTTGGAAACTTATCGGACCCGCGACTATTTGGGCAATTTAGTTGGCTTGCAATGATCTTGTTTTCAATGGCAAATTTCTATGTCGTTCGATTTTGGTGCGTAACATTAAACTGAAGACCTTTCTTTGGGCGACTAATCTCAAGCTTTGCAACGGGTTCCACTCTAATGTTTGGATGGATAATCCGAGTCTTTTATGCTTTTAATCTTTAGTTCAATTTGTATCTTTCATTATGGCCGAGTTCAAACCGCCATTGTATTGCACTTATCTTCGTCATTTTGATGAAGATATTTCAATTTCAATTTCAATCTATATATATATCCTTTTCGCCTTAAAAAAAAAATCCATATTATATAAAGACTTAAAAAATACTACTTTCTAGAAAGCTTTAAATAAAGCACTTACTTTAAAAAGAAAAAGCATTTATTATGTTTAATATTTTCACCAATCTACTCATTACTACCACTAGTACCTGTAACACGCACCCCATGTTATTATAATTTTGTCATGTTATTTAAACTCGTTCATCTTTTAACAAATCTCCATCATATTCTCAAATCTCAAATATTATTACTTCTACAGAAATTATAAAATTATTTCTTCGAAATAATCAACTAGAATGGCGATCAAAGTGTATGGCTCCATGCTTTCAACTGCCACCCTTCGTGTTCTTCTTTGTCTTTCCGAAAAAGATCTCGATTTCGAGCTTATTAATGTTGAACTAGCCGCCGGTGAACATAAACAGCCTCATATACTTGCGCGTAATGTAAGTACACCATTCATTATCATTATTAGTTTAAACATTTTAACATTTTTTTAACGTTTTCTTGGGATTTTACGTTTATGTATGTGTATTTATACGTAGCCGTTTGGTCAGATTCCTGCATTTGAAGATGGTGACGTGGAACTCTTCGGTAAGTATTAATCAATATCACCATAACACATTAATGTTGTTACTAACTATATGAATATTTATCAATGTCATACATAACAAATACGAAGTTTTCACTATTTTACATTTATGAGTTTGTCTAATGTATGCTTTAAGAGCATATGATAAAAACATTATTACATATAAGATTAATTATTATATATAATTCTTTCAAATATACCTTTATCTTGTCACTTCAAATTATTAAAATTTTGGGACTATGGAAAATTAGGGGAAAACATAATACCGAATTATTAGGAATTTTTGTTGGGAACCAAATCTCACATGTAATATTTGTCTTATTATCATGTGCCCTTACAACACAAATTAGATAATTCCTACTTTTATTTGTTAATTTGTGGTAGAATCAAGGGCGATTTCTGAGTACATAGCGCGTATGTACAATGACAAGGGGACGTGTTTAATAAACACAGATCCAAAAAAGGCAGCTATAGAATCTGTATATCATAAGGTAAAAGAATGTGTTCCCATTTGATCCAATTAATTTTTTTGTCCGCTTCGGACCCACCCCAAAAGAATTTGCGTCTTTTTGTTTCGAGTAAATTGATGATGTTGCAAGGGGCATGGAATAAGGAGAAGTAGTAAAGAGGGATACTAGATAATACGGATTTGATTAAGGTTAGTCGTCCGCCAAAATCAATCTCTTTTGGCGGACGACTAACCTTAATCAAATCCGTATTATCTAGTATCCCTCTTTACTACTTCTCCTTATTCCATGCCCCTTGCAACATCATCAATTTACTCGAAACAAAAAGACGCAAATTCTTTTGGGGTGGGTCCGAAGCGGACAAAAAAATTAATTGGATCAAATGGGAACACATTCTTTTACCTTATGATAAGGGTGGTTTAAACATTGGTTCATTATCTTGCAAAAACATCTCCCTACTTTCCAAATGGTGGTGGAGATTCCATAACGAAAAAGATGCTCTCTGGGTTAAAATAATATCTAGCATTTACGGTCCGGGTGGGGGGGGGGTTTGCGCTAATGTTTTATCTAGAAATGTTTCAGGTAGCACAATTTGGAATGAAATTATCAAGGCGGGTAATATCGCGGACAACCTCGGGACAAACTTCACCAAGTCTATCACCAAATGCATTGGAAACGGAACCGACACCAAATTTTGGCATGACACTTGGTGTGGTTCCGAAAAATTCAGCAATCAATTTAGAAGACTATACATGCTTGAAAGCAACAAACAAGCTCTGGTTGCCGATCGTATCACGTCACAAAACTCTACTTCCACCGGATTATGGAATTGGTCGAGAAACCCATATGGACGTACCCTCAACGAATTAACGGAACTCAACAATCTTATTGCCTCCTTTAATTTAACTGATAAACCTGACACTTGGAAGTGGGCCTTAGATAACGATGGTATCTTCACAACAAAGAAACTTGCTTCTATCCTCGACAACACCAAACTCGCCACTCCACAACACACCTTCAAAACTCCGAAAAACAAACTTTTACCCCAAAAAATTAACATATTTATCTGGAGATTAATTTATGGTAGAATTCCCACTCGCATTGAACTAGACAAACGTAATGTTGACCTTAATTCGCTTCTTTGCCCATTATGCAACTCACACGTCGAAACCATTGAACACATTCTTTTTCTTTGTCCGAAAACATCAAGTGTATGGCTATCTATACTAAAATGGTGGAACCTTCCTTCTAACACCCTCACCACCTTTACCGACATTACCATCTCGGAGCAACCGTTCCCTACGTCGAAATCCGGTTCATACATATGGCAAGCCACTAAATGGGCATCTACATACATTATTTGGAAACATAGGAATCTTAATGTCTTTAGCAAAAAGGAATGGTGTGTTGCTACAATTTTAGCCGAAATCCAATCACAATCTTACGCTTGGATCTCCAAAAGAGCAAAGAAGTCTATAATCGATTGGCATCAATGGCTCATCAACCCATCATCATACACCTCGGATCAACAAAGAACGGGCATTGGCTAATTTACTTCACGTCCTAAATAGTCCTTTTGTACTCATGCTTCTCCATGGATAGGTCTTTGCATTTTTTCACTTGGTTAAACGGATAGTATTAATCAACTTTGTCACCGAAAGTTCGGTACTGTTCGGTTAATTCTATCCTACTTGAATCCTCAAGTTCCGCGGTGTCAAAATGTGTGATTTATTCATGAAGGCGGCATTTGCTTTTTTCCGTTATCATCATATTGTATAGAATTTATAGGGCTTGTAACTTTCCATTATATAAATAAAATTTCTTGCTTTTCAAAAAAAAAAAAAAGAAGCTCACAGATTTGATCCTATAATGGTGAAATTGGCATGGGAGCTATGCATGAAACGAATGTTATTTGGACAGAAAGGGGATGAAGTTATAGTAGAGGCCGAAAAGAAGCGATTAGAGAGCGTGCTTGATGTGTACGAAACACGGTTGAAAGATAACAAGTATTTAGGGGGAGATAGTTTTTCGTTGGCGGATTTGTACCATGTCCCTATGATCAAGTTAATGATGGATACCGAAATAAAGAAGGTTTTTGAATCGCGACCGAATGTGAACGCTTGGGTTGAGGATATTTTGGCTAGGCCCGCTTGTTTGAAGGTATTTGGTGTGCCTGTGTACTGATCAATTGCACCGAGAGATTTGTATGGAAGTTGATCTGTACACTACAATTTTACATTTTAGAGTATAAGAAAAAAGAAAAAAAATTGGTCCAATTCTCTGGTTTTATATTTTGTGTATTCTTTGAAGTAGTAGGGCTTTTTTTGTCCAATTCTCTGGTTTTTTATATATATATATATATATATATATATATATATATATATATATATATATATATATATATATATATTTTTTTTTTTATCTTGTACCCTTTTAAGATTATGTTCTATAAAAAGGACCGAGTTTGGTAATTTTGGTTGTTGAAGGCTTATTTTTTTTCTCTTTCGGAATAGTTGTTTTTTAAAGTAGTTACATAAATAGTTTTTTTCAAAAAAAAAAAAGGTTTTTAATCGTCGGAAAATCGGCATTTGAAATGCCGGTTTAGTCACAGTCACCAGAAACGAGCGTTTTAAACGCCGGTTTGCAGGGGCGACTTTATGTGAGGACTCGTCCTGCGACACCACTAGTTTTTCGAAATTTAGTACAATTTTTTTTTTAACAGGACACCAATAAATATAATAATGGGACCTCATAAAATTTTAAAGATTATGATTTGATAGTTTGGACTACAAAAGTATTTGAAATTACCCTACTTATTATGATTATATAGTACGTGCTATTAATTAAATAAACTGAATAAAAAAATCAAGGTTTAGCCCAATAGTCAATAGCTCCTATCACGTGACTAATACTAACAATTTCTTTAAGATAACAAATACTGAGTATCTAATTAGCGAATAAATGCTGAGGGAGGCTTTCTCGGTAATCGTGTAAATTAAAAAAAATACAGTAACAAATCATAACGAAATATTATTTTGAGAACAATGTAAACAAATATAACCTTTTCTAAATAAAATTAACATATGATGCAAATCTATACATAAATTTATCGAAAATAATTTCAAAAATAATAAAAAATGCACGCGCCCACCATTTTTTTGAGGTAATCTGTCAATAGTAGTTAATGTAATGACCCGGAATTTTTCGACCAAATTATACTTATGAGATTAATATTTACATAAATTAAACCATACCAACATGATAAGCAATCCAAATTGTTGAGACTTGTGTTTTTGAAAAGAGTTTTACACAACGTTTGACCGTCCAATATGACCGATGATATCACGAACTATATAACATACGATAATTATACGTTTTTGTATATATATGTATTTATATATATTTAACATGATCTAAGGATGGTTTAACATCTCATTGTGTACTAATGACAATGAGTTATAAGTATATTTTGAAACTACTAACTTAAGTTTTCAAAACGATAACTATATGTAACATTCTTTGATATATATACTTATAATCTATAATGCTTATACATGTATCGTATATATAATGTATTTAATCACTTTTAAGGACTTAAATACATAAAACAATATAAGTATATTCACAAAAGATAGCTATATTTGAATTCTCATTCCGTTTCCTCAAGATTTCTATACGTATATCTAGGCTATATGTACCCGTATCATACCCAGCTTCTATACGTATTTACTATTGATATATACACATCAAATCAACATCCTAATCAACATTATTACTGCCCTAGATATGAGGTAACTAGAATTTGTCAAGTAGTATGAATTATTAGTAAGAAAACAAAATTAGGAATCCTTTTCTTTCTTTATAAACTAAAAACGTTTTTATAAATGAACACCATTTCTTCACTCCATTTTCTCATAACTACACCCTAATTTCTCTCTCAAAATACTCCTAACTTCATACTTGATCATCTCCAAGCATTTTCCCCATCATTTAGCTTCAATTACAAGCCTTAAACACCATAAGAAAACTCTTTCAAGAACATATCAAAATAACCACCCATTTGAAGAAGTTTACTTCCAACCTTTTGATCTAACTCCACCACTCTTTGATTCCAAGATTATTTCTTATCTTTTGCAGTAACTTTGTCCAAGTAACTTGAGGTAGTAACCTTGTTCATAATCTTATTCAATTCATATTCATATAGCTATCTTATTTTGTGGTATAAAATTTTAACAACAAGAACATAGTTTGAATGATTTCAAACTTGTTCGCAAACTAAATAGATCCTTCTAACTTGACTTTTAAAACACTTCAAGACCTGTAATATATCATAATGATATGCTAACCTAACAAGATATAACTTGGTTTTACAAAGAACATCTTAAAAACTGAATCTACGTCGTCGGAGTGCAACCGGGGGCTGTTTTGGGTTGGATAATTAAAAACCATCTTGAACTTTGAATTGGAAGTTTATGTTCTGGAAAAATGATATTTCTTATGAATATGTTAACACATAAAAATTTCATGGTTTAACTCAAAGTGTAAGCATTTTTAGAAAAATGATCATTAAATGTTGTTTTTATGATGGAAAATGATCACTTTCATAAGTTTCACCAAAGCTTGACCTATAACCTATGATTTCGAATACAAATTAAGGTATTTTCAGTTCATATTCTTAAAATTTGACTCGATCCAAGGAAGTGGCAAGTTGAACCAACAAAAACGGAGTTGTAATGAAGAAACTACGACTAAAACAAGATTGGGTATCCGAAGCTAGTTTAGCTACGAAAATATTTGGAGAAAAAGTAAATTAATCATATCTTTTCTAATTAATATGATATTTTATATATAATTACTTATGATTTGATTTTATATATTTCAGGACCACCCGTAAACAACACGAGAAGATTAATCATAAGACCTCATGATTGTACGCAACACGTCATTTGACAACACGGTACTTTATGTACGCAACACGTCATTTGACAACATGGTACCATGGGTCGAAATTAATTCTGATCAATACGAATACGATGGGGTCTTTATTTATTTTATTTAAGCAACTAATTGTGGACCACTAACATCGGACTGCTAACTACGGACTAAGAAAATATTAAAAGTATATATATATGTAACGATTACTTAAAAAGAAAATATGTTGATATATTATATATATGGTTAGGTTCGTGATATCTATCGGAGACCAAATCGAATTAAATACCTTCAAGGCAAAAGTGAGTTTCATTTGCTCCTTTTTTAATTGCTTTTGCAGTATATATTTTTGGGCTGAGAATACATGCGCTGCTTTTTTAAATGTTTACAAAATAGACACAAGTACTTAAAAATATATTCTACGTTGAGTTGTACCACTGGCATATTTCCCTGTAGCTTGGTAACTACTATTTACATGGGTATTGTAAACGCGAATCCTGTTGATAGATCTATCGGGCCTGACAACCCCAACCGGACTGGACGACCAGTATTCAACGGTTGCACAGTACTTCGCTTTGGTGACTACACTTGGTACGGTGTAGTGAGATTTCATAATAAAGGGAATATGCGACGTTGATTAAATGTTAAGTATGGTTACCAAGTGCTCAACCACTTAGAATGCTTTACATACACTTGCGAGTGTATTATGTTTATGATTATGAAATCTTGTGGTCTATTAACATATTGAAATGATTGTTATGATAAACCTATGAACTCACCAACCTTTTGGTTGACACTTTAAAGCATGTTTATTCTCAGGTACGAATTAAGTCTTCCGCTGTGCATTTGCTCAATATAAGGACATTACTTGGAGCCGATCATCGCAATGGGACCAAATGTTGATGACTTCGTCCAGGTGGATTAGGACGGGTCCTTTCAGTTGGTATCAGAGCGGTGGTCGTAGCGAACCAGGTCTTACATTAGTGTGTCTAACTAGTAGTTGTTAGGATGCATTAATGAGTCTGGACTTCGACCGTGTCTACATGTCAAAAGTTTTGCTTATCATTTCTAGTCGAAAATCATCTGCTTATCATCCTTAGGAAATTACCTGCTTATCATTCATAAGTCTAGACACGTTTTACTGCATTTACTGCATTGATAGTGTATAGACGAATTCTTATCTAAGCATATCTGTTATTGCGAACTTTGACTGATATCTTTTCAAAGATTCTCCGTAATTTATGGGATTTTGGTATTATATATACATATGTAAATTATGTATTGAAGAGTACCAAATCTAACTCCTATAATCTATTCCATACCAAAAATTCTTTTTCCCCATTATACAAGATGGATTCCGCATCTAGTTCGAATTCTTCAGATTCCGACAGTTATGCCGATATGAATTTCCATTCGGGCTCCGAAAGCAGCGTCACCGGAATGGATCAACCAATTTCCCATCATCTATTCTGGATGAATTGGGGATGGGTTCGTAATATACTAAATCACTGGAGACAAGAAGAAGGTGATCCATTCCATCCACCAAATTGCCCTCTTGGCGATGAACCTGAAGCACTTACCGGCGAACCTATTCGAAACACCATTTTCTCTCTCATTTCTAGAGTATCTCGTTACGATTATATACTATCCCATATTACAAATCTTGTTCATTCGCTCGCTCCAACCGCCAATCATCCCGGTGTACTAGCAGAAGTTAACGAACTTCGCGCTCGCGTGACGGCTTTGGAGAACATGGTGCGAAGGTTGCAAACACCAGCAGTAGCACCAGCAGCATAATCAGCACCATCAACAATACCATCATCACCACTAACAAACAACATCCGCATCACACGTCTCGATATCATAATCTGTCCCACAAACATCAACATCATACGCACCATAGATACCAAGGAGTACCAACAATAATGAACGATGAAGTATTGATCCATAACTTCATTGATATTCTGCGAAGAATACGTGGTCTCAAAAAGTTTTAGAGATTTCTTATTCTAGCTCAAACCGAAAAGCAAATGAGATTAATATCATATTAACTCATTAAATTCATGATTTCATCTGAAGAAAATATATATATATATATATATGTTTTCATAAAGATTGTAATTAAAAGTTCTTTTGTACAAAATATTAATGATGAAATTTTTTTTTAACGGGTAGGTAATACCCGAGGAATAATTAGATTTCATCTTAATAAGTTACATTGTACATTCGTCGAAGCTGATTCAATAGTCATTTACTATCCTACTTACAACCACCGATATACGTATCCGTTCACCGCAGAATAACCATTTTTATTCAATTTCATATTTGGATTTTGACTTCCCAGAATCCAACAAGTGGCATATGAAGAAAACATATGACAAAATAAAATCTGTTAGAAACAAACAAATTAACTATGAAAAATTTTGTAAAGAATCCACGCTAACTGTTCCAGCTAACTGTTCCTAGCTAACTGATTACATTTTATTTATCGCAGTTTATTTATCACAATTTAATTATCGCACTTTTATTTATCGTCATTTAACTTCTGTAATTATTTTACGCACTTTAAATATTTGGACACGTATACAATGTTTTGACATATCATATCGATGCATCTATATATATTATTTGGAATCACCATAGACACTCTATATGCAGTAATGATCGAGTTCTCTATACAGGGTTGAGGTTGATTCTACAATAATATATATAGTTTGAGTTGTGATCGAGTCTGAGAGGTATACGGGTCACGACACGTATTAATTAATTCGTATATTATATATTAAACTATATATGAATTATTGGACTGTTACTGTGGACTATCGACTGTGGACTAATGACATTGGACAATTAAAATGAATTAAAATATTGATTATAACATATGAAACTAAACATTTCTTCAAGATTACCACTTGATTTCATCTTAAACCTCATTGTATCTCGACGATTACAATCAGCGTTCAAATCTATCATGATTCTTAAAAACACCTCAATCGAGAGGATAAACCTACCGCACTTCATCTACGGAAGAAAAGATTGATGCATATAGTTATGCACCTGAAAAACCCTCGGAAACTGAGTAAACGTTTGACACGTATCTGTTCTAGTTCCTTTGACATTGTTATTATCGAAGATCGTTTTGCAATCCCTTTCCAAAGTAGCTAATTTTGTCACAGCTCCAGCAAGTCAACTCGAACTTTTCATCCGAAACAACTTTATTATAACCGCGATATATATGCGTACTCTTTATTGTTATTGGGGAACCTTTTATATTCCACAATATTACCATCAGCGATTAATCATTCTAAAAACACAATTCTCCTAAAACTACCTCGGTTTGATAACCGATGACCCAGATCAGTTAACTTTGAAAATGCTGACGAAGCAGCATGTTGTAGATGATCTTAATGGCCAAAAGTTTGATGATAAAGAAAGGAGTGTTAGGAACGCTCGATAGAAAATTTAGTACCGAAAAGCGGATTATGTGAAACTATGAAGAAAGCCGTGGACAAGTCACAAAGAATAAGTTTGCCTTCAAAGAATCCAAATGATTCTGTGCCTGCTGAAATCGTTAGCAAACATCTTATTTCTCATTCTAAACCTTCACAGACAAATCTTCTTCATCATCCATTGATATTAGAAATTCTAAGATATTCTCGTATGTTCTATTATAAATATCCTCCATATTTCTGGCGATATTTTCACAACTATTCTTATCTGAGATCATTTATCTCTCCGTAATATCTGTAACATAAAAGAAACTGTGTTAGTTTCTAAATTCTGAAACCTTCGAGTTTAAAATATGAATGTTTTGAAGTAGTGTTGGGAACTGAAGCATGGATTAGTATAATATAATGACACTTGATCAACGTCATTATATTACAGTAAGTCATGCTGAGTTTCTAATGAAGCATGATGATTCACAGTACCGTCATCATGTGCCATTTACACGACTCTTACATTTTATCTAATCTCTAAACGTATCAAGAGAATATTTTTTCTGGATGACTCGGTCTTCTCCAGGGTGTTCTGGTAATTTAATAAATCAAAATCGTTCTATTACCATTTTCTTCTTAGAGCATTAGCTATGTTCATTCTGAATTTCATATCTACGAATTCCGGACCATTACTCGCTTGACTCGAAGTCGGGAAGAGAAAACGAAAGCATGAAGCTCCGAAAAATAATGAAGAATATAAACTTCGATAATAACCCCGAAATTACAAACCGTGTATATTGATACAGATAGCAATATAGAGACACGGGAGAATTAGAAACACTATAAACACAAGAGTATAGTAGAAGTAAATAGATTCTTCTGGTGGTAGATGAAAAAGAAGAATGACAGATATAAAAGTTAGGAGTATATCAAGAATCAGGACTGGATGGAGCATATTGATGAATGCTTTAAAGTAAGAATCAAGGGAGAAAGAATAGAAGGTGTGAGTCGTGGAAAATAAGGAAACGAAGGGGTGAATTTATAGTGAAATATCCGACAGAGCAATCGAAACAGATTATTGCATATAATCAAAGAAGATGATTTCCTTAATCACCAAAGAACCAAATCTTATTACGTAAGATTCTCTTTAAATCCCTTAAATCCCGGAAATCAATCATAACTACGTCATCGGTTAAGACGAATATATTTTACTCATCTCACTCTTTTACGATAGTCTCATTTATATTCTTCGCATAATCGAATCGTTTTATCTACATTACTCAATGATGATAAAACTCCATTATCACCTTATATTTGTCATGAAAACCTTCTTATTGTTATCTATAACAACCTCTATCAAATTTCGGGGACGAAATTTCTTTAACGGGTAGGTACTGTAATGACCCGGAATTTTCCGACCAAATTATACTTATGAGATTAATATTTACATAAATTAAACCATACCAACATGATAAGCAATCCAAATTGTTGAGACTTGTATTTTTGAAAAGAGTTTTACACAACGTTTGACCGTCCAATATGACCGATGATATCACGAACTATATAACATACGATAATTTTACGTTTGTGTATATATATATGTATTTATATATATTTAACATGATCTAAGGATGGTTTAACATCTCATTGTGTACTAATGACAATGAGTTATAAGTATATTTTGAAACTACTAACTTAAGTTTTCAAAACGATAACTATACGTAACATTCTTTGATATATATACTTATAATCTATAATGCTTATACATGTATCGTATATATAATGTATTTAATCACTTTTAAGGACTTAAATACATAAAACAATATAAGTATATTCACAAAATATAGCTATATTTGAATTCTCATTCCGTTTCCTCAAGATTTCTATACGTATATCTAGGCTATATGTACCCGTATCATACCCAGCTTCTATACGTATTTACTATTGGTATATACACATCAAATCAACATTCTAATCAACATTATTACTGCCCTAGATATGAGGTAACTAGAATTTGTCAAGTAGTATGAATTATTAGTAAGAAAACAAAATTAGGAATCCTTTTCTTTCTTTATAAACTAAAAACGTTTTTATAAATGAACACCATTTCTTCACTCCATTTTCTCATAACTACACCCTAATTTCTCTCTCAAAATACTCCTAACTTCATACTTGATCATCTCCAAGCATTTTCTCCATCATTTAGCTTCAATTACAAGCCTTAAACACCATAAGAAAACTCTTTCAAGAACATATCAAAATAACCACCCATTTGAAGAAGTTTACTTCCAACCTTTTGATCTAACTCCACCACTCTTTGATTCTAAGATTATTTCTTATCTTTTGCAGTAACTTTGTCCAAGTAACTTGAGGTAGTAACCTTGCTCATAATCTTATTCAATTCATATTCATATAGCTATCTTATTTTGTGGTATAAAATTTTAACAACAAGAACATAGTTTGAATGATTTCAAACTTGTTCGCAAACTAAATAGATCCTTCTAACTTGACTTTTAAAACACTTCAAGACCTGTAATATATCATAATGATATGCTAACCTAACAAGATATAACTTGGTTTTACAAAGAACATCTTAAAAACTGAATCTACGTCGTCGGAGTGCAACCGGGGGCTGTTTTGGGTTGGATAATTAAAAACCATCTTGAAATTTGAATTGGAAGTTTATGTTCTGGAAAAATGATATTTCTTATGAATATGTTAACACATAAAAATTTCATGGTTTAACTCAAAGTGTAAGTATTTTTAGAAAAATGATCATTAAATGTTGTTTTTATGATGGAAAATGATCACTTTCATAAGTTTCACCAAAGTTTGACCTATAACCTATGATTTCAAATACAAATTAAGGTATTTTCAGTTCATATTCTTAAAATTTGACTCGATCCAAGGAAGTGGCAAGTTGAACCAACAAAAACAGAGTTGTAGTGAAGAAACTACGACTAAAACAAGATTGGGTATCCGAAGCTAGTTTAGCTACGAAAATATTTGGAGAAAAAGTAAATTAATCATATCTTTTCTAATTAATATGATATTTTATATATAATTACTTATGATTTGATTTTATATATTTCAGGACCACCCGTAAACAACACGAGAAGATTAATCATAAGACCTCATGATTGTACGCAACACGTCATTTGACAACACGGTACTTTATGTACGCAACACGTCATTTGACAACATGGTACCATGGGTCAAGATTAATTCTGATCAATACGAATACGATGGGGTCTTTATTTATTTTATTTAAGCAACTAATTGTGGACCACTAACATCGGACTGCTAACTACGGACTAAGAAAATATTAAAAGTATATATATATGTAACGATTACTTAAAAAGAAAATATGTTGATATATTATATATATGGTTAGGTTCGTGATATCTATCAGAGACCAAGTCGAATTAAATACCTTCAAGGCAAAAGTGAGTTTCATTTGCTCCCTTTTTAATTGCTTTTGCAGTATATATTTTTGGGCTGAGAATACATGCGCTGCTTTTATAAATGTTTACAAAATAGACACAAGTACTTAAAAATATATTCTACGTTGAGTTGTACCACTGGCATATTTCCCTGTAGCTTGGTAACTACTATTTACATGGGTATTGTAAACCCGAATCCTGTTGATAGATCTATCGGGCCTGACAACCCCAACCGGACTGGACGACCAGTATTCAACGGTTGCACAGTACTTCGCTTTGGTGACTACACTTGGTACGGTGTAGTGAGATTTCATAATAAAGGAAATATGCGACGTTGATTAAATGTTAAGTATGGTTACCAAGTGCTCAACCACTTAGAATGCTTTACATACACTTGCGAGTGTATTATGTTTATGATTATGAAATCTTGTGGTCTATTAACATATTGAAATGATTGTTATGATAAACCTATGAACTCACCAACCTTTTGGTTGACACTTTAAAGCATGTTTATTCTCAGGTACGAATTAAGTCTTCCGCTGTGCATTTGCTCAATATAAGGACATTACTTGGAGCCGATCATCGCAATGGGACCAAATGTTGATGACTTCGTCCAGGTGGATTAGGACGGGTCCTTTCATTTAATTTGTTAACATAGTTAAAATGGTAATAAAAGATATATCAAAATGTGAGCATATAGAAAATTGTACCTAATATGGTAGAAGTTGGACGCGTCTACGCTTGTTGACAACAAAAGCATCTGCTATATCATCCGAAGTAAATGAATCAGCAATTTCTCTTTCAATGTAAAGAATCAAACAACTTTTAAAGTAGTCATCACCCATGCTACAACGAAGTCTCGTTTTCATAATCTTCATCACTGAAAAAGCTCTTTCACTTGCTGTTGAAACTGGAAGCGTTAATACAAGACGAATCAATCTGTCAAGCATTGGATACACTTCAACCCTCCCAGTTTCTTGTAGGCCACTACATAACTCTGCAATCGTTTGAACATTTTTTTTAACTCTAGATGATTAAGCACATCTAACTCATAATGTTGCAACTCATATTGCAGCTGAATATTTTCTTGCTCTGTAAAGTCCAAAGGATAATTTTTTTTTTTTTGCTAGACTACAAATATAAGCTATATTGAATTGCTTTTTTGGGTTTAGAGCAACACTGAGTTGAAGAAGTTCCGTCATGGACTCATTAAATCTAGAGTTCAACTCTTGCAACTGACTATCAATAGCAGCAAAGAATACGACAACTCGATAATGATGTTCAACAGTCACATTCTCCTTTTTTGAACGAGACCGAATAATGTCTTTGTAAGATTCACTCATTTTAGGAACTTCAATGTTATTATTCTCACAAAAGGAAACAACTTTATCAAAAAGTGATTTCCATCCTTCATCTCTTAGATTTTAAATCAAAGTCTTAGTAGTGGAAACCAAAGACAAAGCATTGACGATATCTTTGGATTTGTGTTGCAAAGCTTGACAAAGTTTATCGGTTTTCTTCATTATTTTCTTCATCAAACGCATCACTAAAACAAAATCAAATGATAATAAGTGTGCGAGAGCAAAAGAAGCATCACCTTTTTTAGAAGGAGTAGATCCGTTAATAGCAATGTCATGTAGTATTACAACGGTGGGACTATATAATCTCAACAAGCTATGTATTGATCGATAGTGTGAACTCCATCTTGTATCTCCGGGTCTTTGCAAACTTTGTATTTAATTTATACCATTACCAGTCTCAAGCTCTCCAGTTTTGGCTAAAAGTGAAATTTCAGAAATCTGAGCATCTTGTAATTGATCGTGACACTTGGAAGAAGAATCAATGACATTAATTATAAAGTTCAATTTTTTTCAAAATTTATGCACTTCCAACACCTCGTTAGATGCTGCAACTAAAGCTAGTTGCAACTGATGAGCAAAACAATGTATATAATACGCGGGCATTCTTTTAATATTAAAGCTTGTAATCTATTCCATTCCCCACACATATTACTAGCCCCATCATAACCTTGACCTCGGATATCTTAAAAATCAAGTTTATGAAAAGAAAGAGATAACAAGATTTCATTTTTTTAATGTCAATACGATACTATCTTTGACATGAACTGTAACATCCCGTCTTTTTCCGTTTACTTTTCGTTTGTTTATTTTAAAGTCCGTTATTTAATTATAGCATCTCTCGTTTTCTCTACGTATTTAAGGTAATTCGTTTGGTTAATTCACGCATCCGCTTTAAAACTCGAGGGACTAAGGTTGCCAAGTATGCAAACTAGTTGACTAGGTAAACTAGTCACCCACCACTGATGATGTAGCGTGAGGGTACGAAATAGTATTATTTTTAATACAAAATACTACAAAATATGACACAAGTTTTATTAATTTACGGATGGGATATACCTAAACCTTGCTACAACACTATAGGCAGTGTACCTAATCGTAGAGTAGTGTAGTTTTTAGTAAGTCCGGTTTGTTCCACAGGGAGCTAGTAATTACGTACTATATTTTTATAAAACTATATATATATATATATATATATATATATATATATATATATATATATATATATATATATATATATATATATATATATATATATAAGTAGTAATATTATTATAAAAGGGGGTTTTTTACCGTTTAATGACCGGTTTGTCAATTTTATATTTTTAAGCGTAAAGATAAATGACAATAATTAAAGTGCGTAAAATATATAAATGACGATAAATAAAATAACAATAAATAAAATTGCGATAGAATATGAAATAAAAGGATTATGCTTATTTAAACTTCCGTAATCATGATGTTTAACGTTTTGATTTTAATTAATTGTTACTCGGGTTAATTGTCCTTTGTCATGGTTTATTTGATACCTATCTGGTTTTTATCCATAATAGTCCATCGGTCATAAATATAAAGTGCGAGTGTCCTCGTCAAATTACCCTTATACCCGAAGTCAAATATTCCAACTAATTAAGGATTTAAACTGTGACGCAGTTATCACTTCTGTCAACAATTACACAAGTTATCACTGTATGTAATCTACCCCTGTTTTGATTAGATATGAATATTAATTTACCCACTTGATCAGTTTGAATAATCAATTACCCAACCTGAATAATTAATTAAATGATTATAATAGATTCCATATGAACGTCACTAAATAGGACAACCATAATCATTATTAATTATTAGGATAATTAATTTGAAGATAGGTTCGACAGACTCCAATGAGTTGTCACTCAATTAGACAATACCCCCCATCTATTAATAGTCAATAGTCTAATTTTCACAAGTGTCGGTCTTTTGCTCAAACCTTAATTATGGTACAAAATCCAATAACCCCGTCTTAATATTTAGTCAAACATCACGATTACTTCAGCTTAAATAAGCATAATAATAACTTAGTTACGAGACATTAATTTAAAAAGGAAGAACATAACTTACAGTGATTATTAATCGTGTAGCGTTACACGGACAGAGTTTCGACTTTAAATGTAATGACCCGGAAAATTCCGACCAAATTTAAACTTTAATCCTTATATGCTTCCGACACGATAAACAAAGTTGGTAATGTTGAGTCTCTAAAACTTTGAACTATATCAATTACCCTTTGATCATGCCAGACGATTCATGAACATTTACGTATACATAGATATGCATATATAATATTTATTTGTTAATTGAAAACATTAACAAAGTATTTAATGTATAATGTTATACTCTGAGATTATTTTTTTTTAACATAATTAAACCTGAAGTAGTTGAAGTATCTGGATATATATGGAGTACATAATTATTGGCTATATATATATATATATATATATATATATATATATATATATATATATATATATATATATATTAAATATTAAATGTATAATATTTTATATTATATGATAATACATAACTAATCAGTTGTAACATTAATATATGTAACTACAAGTTACAAAATAGTTATTAGATTAATATTTTTATTACTTTCAAATATTAACATCAGTATTAATTTCAGTATTATTAATATTATAAAAATTTGATGCATTTAATCTATTGTATGGTAATTAATATTATTATTATCATCATTAATATCATTATAATTAAAAGTAAAATTATAATTAATATTATGAGTATTATTACCATTATCACTAAAAATAGTTAATATAAATACCATTATTATTATAAATAACACAAATTAGTATTGTTGTTATCATTTTTATAGTTAACATCACTATTATTATTTATTAATCTTATAAATATTACAAATATAAATATTATTAGTAGTATTATTAATATTAATAGATTTGGTATTAATAACTATTAGCTATAAAATTAAACTTAGATAAATACAAATTCTGTTTGATATTCTTATCAGTGCTATTTAATTTGTCTCTCTGATTGATCAACCACGCGACAATTTAATTTCCAATCAATATCACACAGTATTTTTTTTTGTTTATTTCTTTCTGTTTTATTGTTCCATTTAGGAATCTGTCGACATTTTTCTTGTTATAAATCCACCGATGCATAATTCAATTAATCTAGCATTATTATCAAATAACAGTTATCAACAACAGATATCGACTCATGTCTATCAAATTAAACAGAAAACTCCAACAGTTCGAATAACCTCTGTTATGGGTTCAATTAATCAAAATTTCGATTTCTTATTGTTATTCAAAATCTATAAGTGTAGTTCTGTTAAAAATCCTTTGTTTAAACTACATGTAAAATATTAGGTTCCAATTTTTCTGCATCATTCCTAATTTACGGGTCAAAGTAAAAATTCTAAAAGTCAAACTCGTGTTCTTCAAACAAATTAGAGATTTAGGGGGCATCTCTGTTGAAATTATTGGTTCATAAAGTTTCTTTGTACAATTTAAAAGGTATATTATGTTGGAAGTATAATTCAAAACTTGCTAGAATTCGAAAACACGATTTGAGATTTTAAAAGTTCTTCGTGATACAGCAGGTATCTATTTATTTATTTTATTTATTCAACTGAACAAAATCTATTTCACTACAGATCGTTTATAGTCATGCTTTTAAATCCTAATCCAAATCCGTAATTAATCCTGAGAACCCTTGGTCGAATTTGTGAATTTTGAAGAAGAAAGAGGAGTATAAACACATAAATAAATACGGGTTACAAATATTTATGGGGGATTTAAAACAGAAAACGGGCAAACAGCCCAACGGTTCAAGGTGTTAAGAGATTGAGCGGGAGGTCATGTGTTCGAGTCTCGTTTGGAACATTCTTTTTACAAAAGCTTTTTATAAGGGTATACTCTTTTATTTTAAATTTATTTTTATTAATATTATTATTAATATTATTATTATTATTATTATTAATATTATTATTATTATTATTATTATTATTATTATTATTATTATTATTATGATTAATGATTAAAATTATAATTGAATGAATTACTAATATTATTATCATCATTACTATAATATCATTATAATAACAAAAATATATATATATATTTCAATTATATTTATATTTATATCATATCTATAATAATATTAAATGCTATTTTTTAAAAAATAAAAGGTTACTATTATATAATATTGATTAAGTTATATATAATATATGTTTTCATATAATTATATGTATATAAATATAAATCTTAATACATTATATGAAGAGTTTTGAACATTTATATATAATAACTATCGTAAATGACATACATATAAATCTAATTTATAAACATTATGTATTTATTTAAAATATATAAAATAAATATAATTAAACATATGAATTAATTGTTTTAAACATTAGTACATGTTTTAATATAAATAACTGATATAGGTTCGTGAATCCAAGGCCAACCATATACTTGTTAAAAATGGCGTTATATGTATTTTTACTACAAAATACAGTATGGTGAGTTTCATTTGCTCCCTTTTTAATTGCTTTTGCAATATATTTTTGGGCTGAGAATACATGCGCTGCTTTTATAAATGTTTACAAAATAGACACAAGTACTTAAAAATATATTCTACGTTGAGTTGTACCACTGGCATATTTCCCTGTAGCTTGGTAACTACTATTTACATGGGTATTGTAAACGCGAATCCCGTTGATAGATCTATCGGGCCTGACAACCCCAACCGGACTGGACGACCAGTATTCAACGGTTGCACAGTACTTCGTTTCGGTGACTACACTTGGTACGGTGTAGTGAGATTTCATAATAAAGGGAATATGCGACGTTGATTAAATGTTAAGTATGGTTACCAAGTGCTCAACCACTTAGAATGCTTTACATACACTTGCGAGTGTATTATGTTTATAAATATGAAATCTTGTGGTCTATTAAGATATTGAAATGATTGATATGATAAACCTATGAACTCACCAACCTTTTGGTTGACACTTTTAAGCATGTTTATTCTCAGGTACGAATTAAGTCTTCCGCTGTGCATTTGCTCATTTTAAGGACATTACTTGGAGTCGATCATCGCAATGGGACCAAATGTTGATGACTTCATCCAGGTGGATAAGGACGGGTCGTCACAGGTGGTATCAGAGCATTGGTCCTAGCGAACCAGGTCTTGCATTAGTGTGTTTAACTGATAGTTGTTAGGATGCATTAGCGAGTCTGGACTTCGACCTTAGCTGCATATTATAAGTATTGTTTATCATTCCTAGTGGAAAATTACCTGCTTATTATTCCTAAGTCTATACACGACTTCCTGCATTTATTTGATAGATAGTGTACAGATAAATTCATATCTTAGCGTATCTGCTAATTCATATCTTAGCGTATCTATTACGATAAACTTTGCCTGATATCTCCCGTAAATTTCTCCGTAATTTAAGGAATCCTGGTACTATATATATCTATGCATATTATGCATTGAGAATACCATCCAACTATCAGTTGCTGTCTCTACGAATCGTCCAAGTTCCTCTGACTCCGAAGACAGTGTGACGGGAGCACACCAACCAATCAACTACCGTGATTACTGGAGAAGATGGGGGTGGGTTCGCGACATACTCACCCTATGGAGAAGGCAAGAAGGTACTCCATATCATGAACCGAATCTACCACCTAACCTTGGAGTACTCGACCCGCTCACCGGCGAACCTGTTCGCAACACCGTTTATACCCTTTTTGCGAGAATTTTTCGTCTTGAGACTACCATTAACGGAACTAGAGAAGATATCCGATCTCTACCTCACACTGATAACCAACCAGGGTTAGTAGAAGAAGTTAAAGAACTTCGAGCTCGAGTGCTAACCTTGGAGAATATGGTTCAAAACTTACAAGCACCAGCAGCATCACCGGCACTAACAGTACCACCAACAACAACATCTGCATCACCAGCTTCGACATCTCATTCTGTACCTCGAGTATAATCATCGTTCTACATATCATTCTACATCGATTATCTTCGCTCGACATGGTGATTACGTAATTTCTAAAGTTTTAGAGATTATGTAATCTAGTATTAACGATAAATCAAATGAGTTTAATATCTTATTGACTCATTAAATCCATGATTACATCTGAAGAAAATATATATGTATATATGTTTTCATAAAGAATGTAATTAATAATTCTTTTGTACAAATTGTTAATGGTGAAAATATTTTAACGGGTAGGTAATACCCGAGGAATATTTAGATTTCACATTAATAAGTTACACTGTACATTCTTTCAAATCTGATTCAACAGTCATTTACTATCCTGTTTACATCTACAGATATACGTGTCCATTCACCGCAGAATAATCATATTCATCCAATTTCATATTTAGATTTTGATTTATCAAAAATCAAGTGGCTTAATGAAGGAAACATTTGACAAAATAAAATTTGTTAGAAACAAACAAATTAACTATGAGAAATTTTGTTAAGAATCCACGCTAACTGTTCCTAGCTAATTGTTTCCAGCTAACTGATTACACTTTATTTATCGCAATTTAATTATCGCAATTTACATTCTCGCAATTTTATTTATTGTCATTTAATTTCTGTTATTTACTTTACGCATTTTATTTATCGTCATTTAATTTCTGTATTTATTTTACGCACTTTAAATATCGGGACACATATACAAGGTTTTGACATATCATATCGACGCATCTATATATATTATTTGGAATCACCATAGACACTCTATATGCAGTAATGATCGAGTTCTCTATACAGGGTTGAGGTTGATTCTATAATAATATATATACTTTGAGTTGTGATCGAGTCTGAGACGTATACGGGTCACGACACGTATTAATTAATTCGAATATAATATAATAAACTATATATGAATTACTGGACTGTTAACTGTGGACTAATAACACTGGACATTTAAAATGAATTAAAATATTGATTATAACATATGAAACTAAACAATTCTTCAAGTTTGCCACTTGATTTCATCTTAAACCTCATTTGTATCTTGACGATTCCAATCCGTGTTTAAATCTTTCATGATTCTTGAAGACACCTTAATCGAGAGGATGAACCAACCGTACTTCATCTACGGAAGAAAAGATTGAGGCATATAGTTATGCATCTGAAAAACTCTCAGAAACTGAGTAAACGTTTAACACGTAGCTGTGCTAATTCCTTAAGTGTTATTATTACCCAAAATAACTTGATAATCCCTTTCAAAGTAGCAAAGTTTGTCACAGCTCCAGCAAGACAACTTCGACTTTTCATTCGAAACAACCTTATTATGACCTTGATATATATGCGTGCTCATTTATTGTTACCAGAGAACCTTACATATTCCACCATATTACCATCAGCGTTTAATCATCTAAAAACACAATTTTCTTGAAACCACCTCGGATTAATAACCAATGATTCAAATATCGTAGCATTAAATGCAGAGGAAACAGAAAAATGGTAGATGGTCTAAACGGCCAAAAGTTTGATGATAAAGAATGAAGTGTTGGGAACGCTCGATAGAAAATTTGGTACTGAAAAACGGATTTAGCTAACCATGAAGGAAACAAAGAACAAATACAAGGACCAAACTCTATAAAATCCAGGAAAATCTGGATCCGATGAAATCTTTAGAGAATATTTTGCTCCGTGCCCACGTTAAAATCTTGCGGAAAATTTTTCTTCATCAAGCTTCGAACTTAGAAACTCTAAAATATCATCAAAAATATCTTCGATATTTCAGAGGATATTTTCATAAATATTCTTCTCCGAAATTATCTACCTCTTCGTGTTTTCTGTATTTCATTATATGGGAAACTCTGTAAAATCTAAGTATAAATTATGAATGAATTGTGGAGAAGTGTTGGGAATTGAAGCATGAGTTAGTATAATATAATGACGCCCGACCAACGTGATTATATTACAGTAAGTCATGCTGAGTTTCTAATGAAACATGATAAAGGATCACATACCATACCTTTATCATGAACCATGTTACATAACTCTTTCATTCTTCATAACCTCTGAAAATATCAAGAAAATATATTCTTGATAGTTCCATCCTCAGGAATTCTGGTAAATTGACAAATCAAATCGTACTAATACATTCCTTCCTGCTTAGAACATTATAATCTTTCGAAATTCTATATCTACGAATTCTGGACCATTATTTGCTTGACTTGAAGTCGGGAAGAGAAAACAAAAGCATAGAGTCTCGAAATATAAGGGAGAATATAAAGCACGATAACAACGCATAAATTACAAACCGTGTATATCAATGTTTATCGCAACATAAAGACACGGGAGAATTAAAAACACTATAACCCCAAGGGCGAAGTAGAAGAAAACAGACTCCTCTGGTGGAAGTTGGAAAAGGAGAATGAATGTTGCGATAGTAAGGATGAGGACAACGATCAGAACTGGATTAAGCATTTTCACAATCGTTTGAAAGTATGGATCGAGAAGAAAGAATTGAAGTGGTGAAAATAATGTAACGAAAGAAGTCAATTTATAGTGAAAATACTAGACAAAGAAATCAAGACAGATTTCCGCATTTAATTACAGAGATCTCAATTTCCTTATTCGCCGAAAAATCAAATCTTCTAGATTTCGAAGATTTTCCCTAAATTCCTTAAATTCCGGAAATCCACCATGACTACGTCAAAAGTTAAGACGAAACTTTTCACTCTTTTGTGATAGCTTCACTCGTATACTTCACATTATTGAATCGTTTTATCTATATTACTCAATAATGATAAAACTCCATTATCACCTCATGTTTGTCATGAAAACATTCTTATTGTTATCCATGACAACCTCTATCAAATTTTGGGGACGAAATTTCTTTAACGGGTAGGTACTGTAATGACCCGGAAAATTCCGACCAAATTTAAACTTTAATCCTTATATGCTTCCGACACGATAAACAAAGTTGGTAATGTTGAGTCTCTAAAACTTTGAACTATATCAATTACCCTTTGACCATGCCAGACGATTCACGAACATTTACGTATACATATATATGCATATATAATATTTATTTGTTAATTGAAAACATTAACAAAGTATTTAATGTATAATGTTATACTCTGAGATTATTTTTTTTAACATAATTAAACCTGAAGTAGTTGAAGTATCTGGATATATATGGAGTACATAATTATTGGCTATATATATATATATATAAATATTAAATATTAAATGTATAATATTTTATATTATATGATAATACATAACTAATCCGTTGTAACATTAATATATGTAACTACAAGTTACAAAATAGTTATTAGATTAATATTTTTATTACTTTCAAATATTAACATCAGTATTAATTTCAGTATTATTAATATTATAAAAATTTGATGCATTTAATCTATTGTACGGTAATTAATATTATTATTATCATCATTAATATCATTATAATTAAAAGTAAAATTATAATTAATATTATGAGTATTATTACCATTATCACTAAAAATAGTTAATATAAATACCATTATTATTATAAATAACACAAATTAGTATTGTTGTTATCATTTTTATAGTTAACATCACTATTATTATTTATTAATCTTATAAATATTACAAATATAAATATTATTAGTAGTATTATTAATATTAATAGATTTGGTATTAATAACTATTAGCTATAAAATTAAACTTAGATAAATACAAATTCTGTTTGATATCCTTATCAGTGCTATTTAATTTGTCTCTCTGATTGATCAACCACGCGACAATTTAATTTCCAATCAATATCACACAGTATTTTTTTTGTTTATTTCTTTCTGTTTTATTGTTCCATTTAGGAATCTGTCGACATTTTTCTTGTTATAAATCCACCGATGCATAATTCAATTAATCTAGCATTATTATCAAATAACAGTTATCAACAACAGATATCGACTCATGTCTATCAAATTAAACAGAAAACTCCAACAGTTCGAATAACCTCTGTTATGGGTTCATGATGTTAAAGCTAAGGGGTATAAAATACTATTAAAGTTTACAAGGAAATACTATTAAATACGATACATTTTTACACAAGATATTTATTTATTTATAGAATGGATATACTTAAACCTTGCTACAACACTTATAGGCAGTGTACCTAATCGTACAGTAGTGTAGTTTTTAGTAAGTCCGGTTCGTTCCACTGGGAATCTTTTTAAACAAAGCTTAACGCTATATTAGTTTACTTTTATAAAAATACAAATATATATATATAAGTAATATTATTATTATAAAGGGGGGTTTTTACCGTTTAATGACCGGTTTGTCGATTTTAAAACTTTAGTCGCAGTTAAAACCAAATGTAAAATAATAAATATAAATACAAGACTTAAATTAAAGCGTAAAGTAAATAACGATAATGAAATTGCGAATAATAAAAGTGCGATAAAATAAACTTGCGATAATAAAAAAGTACGATAATTAAAAGTGCAATTAAATAAAATAACAATAAAAATGCGATAATTAGAAGTGCAATTAAATATAAAATAAAGGAAATTAAATATGAAATAAAAGAATTATGCTTATTTAAACTTCCGTAATCATGATGTTTGACGTGTTGATTTTAGTTTTATGCCCATGGGTTAATTGTCCTTTGTCCTGGATTATTTAATATGTCCATACGGATTTTGTCCATAATAGTCCATCAGTCATAAATATAAAGAGCGAAAGCCTTCGTCAAATTATTCTTATTCCCGAAGTCAAATATTCCAACTAATTGGGGATTCGAATTGTAACAAGGTTTTAATACTTTGTTTAATGAATACACCAGGTTATCGACTGCGTGTAAACCAATGTTTTACTACTTTGTTAACAATTACACCAATTACCCTTGAATGTAATTCACCCCTGTTTCAACAAGTCTATTAACTATTAATCCAGTTCCGTGTCCGGTAAAATGAATAATTATTGGTATTTATAGATATCCCGCCCACCATACCCAGTCAAGCGTATGTGGTTATATATAAATACGTCGAATTATAAGTTTGTATATTAAATTAACAAGGTATTGTTTAGTTAATATAAAACCCATTAATAACCCATAGTCAAATGTCCACAAGTGTCGTTCTTTTATCCAAACCCAAATTATGGTACAAAGCCCAATTACCCAATTTTAGTAATTAGCCCAACATCATGATTACTTTGGATTAAATAAGCATAATAATAACTTAGCTACGAGACATTAAATTAAAAAGGTTGAACATAACTTACAATGATTAAAAATAGCGTAGCGTTACAAGGACAGAATTTCGACTTACACCCTTACAACATTCGCTAACATACCCTTATTATTAGGATTAAAATTAAAATTAAAATTAAAATATAAATTATACATATATATTTTACGTATATAGATAGAGAGAATGATATATGATGGATTAAAAATGCTCAGAATTCGGTTGCTTTTATAGGGAGTTTCAAAGTTTGGGCCTCCGCGACTCGCGGCACATTTTGCCTTCAAACTCCGCGAGTCGCGGAGTTTATAAATACAGCTCAGTCCCTTTTGGAGTCTTTCTTGCCGACGGTTTTAAATATTAATATAATATATATATAATTTTTAAGAATTATTTATATATTATATTATATTATATTTATGTGCATAGTTGACTTGTAATTTTTAGTCCGTTGCGTCGAGTGTTGAGAGTTAACTCATGTACCGGTTCCGGATTTTCGAACGTCCTTGCGTACAATTTAATATCTTGTACTTTGCGTTTTGAATCTTGTACTCTTGTAATTTCGAGACGTTTCTTATCAATAATTGGAACCTCTTTGATTGTCTTTTGTACTTTTGAGCTTTTTGGTTGTTTGCGTCTTCAATTCGTCGAATCTGTCTTTTGTCTTCACCTTTTATTATTTAAACGAATATCACTTGTAAATAGAACAATTGCAACTAAAAGCTTGTCTTTCTTGAGGAATAATGCTATGAAATATATGTTCGTTTTTAGCATTATCAAATATTCCTACACTTGAGCGTTGCTTGTCCTCAAGCAATATCGTCTTGAAATACTAGAATCACTTCTTTATTCTTCACACTTTGTACATTAGTGATTTCTATACGGCGGTATAAACAATGGTAGTAACGATATGGTTTACAGTCCCACATGACTATAAAAATTTAGATCCATTAAGGAAATTGGATCTTTATGAAAACATTTGATCTTTTGAAAATTAAATCTAGTTTTTACCCTAGATAAGTTTTCCGGAATAACCCTTTACCGGTGTTTGCAAAATATTTTTGTGGGTTTGGTGGGTTTCAGATTTGAAAATTTTAGCTCAAAACTTATGGTTTTGTGTCACCCACTTGCTAACCTTGTATTTGGAAAGCAACACGTCCAGTTTCCTTGTCCCGTATATTACCTTTCGATAAACTACCGTCCGGTTGTAAAGGAAAGCGTTGAACAAGCAACTGTTAAGGCAATGTCCCCTGACATGCTTTTAATTATGGTCTATAACGTGTCGGACGCAATTACTATCCTTGGTAGGAGCAATAGTAAAGCTCACCCTTATGATTTTTCGGTCTGGCACAATGTCCTGTCTTTGACCACTATGCAACCACCGTTCTTACGGTTGACACCCGATTTAGTTCAGGTGACCTAATGAATTCCAGGTGAATTCCTAGGATTTTATGTTCAATGGTAATGAACGCATTGAAAATAGGGTTTTCAGAAAACAAATCGGTTTATAATTTTGATCAAAATATTTTCTCGTTCAAGCTCGAGTTTAGATATCATTGAATTCCATGAGTTTGTAATTCTCAATCTTTAAGGTCAATCTCTAGGATTGAGTAATATCAGTCTTAAAAGCTGATTTTTGATCTTTTAAGGAGATTATCCTTTCTGGGGATCTGATTCATTAGTCTTATCAAGCTAATTTGCATGGTGCCCCCCATTGTACGAGATAAATCCTTCTCATGGTTAGGATAAATCTGACCACTTGGCGACCCTGTTTAATGCTGAGGTCCGTGGATTTCCTGCTGATTTTAGTGATGACTTTTCTAGATTTTTCGTCAACCTACAGCTGGTCTGGACGACAACTTCATGACCTAAATCAAGAAGCGCGTTTCTTTTTCGGAAGACTTTACTTCCTTTTAATGATGGAATTGATTCATCGTGTAGATCCATCTCTTCTTTTCTTTCATCGGGTAAAACAGTTTAGTTTAGTCCAAAGCAAAAGTATTTTCAGTTATTTGTTACAGATATATGTGACATATGTTTAAGATAACTTGGTAAATTTTCCCACACTTGGCTTTTATTTTCCTTTTTATCGTCCTCTATTCCATTTTAAATGAATTTTAACATTTTGGTTTGTTTCTCAATTTATGTCCTTTTTGAGGTAACAATAATTTCGGTGTTAAAACCTAGTTTTATCGTTCATAAATATGTATAAACATGATTTTGAGTTCATTTAATTGAAAATTTTTTAAAAATTTTACTAGAATTGGGTAGTCAGTATATAAGACTAGGGCTGTTCTTTATTATCAGAGAGCACTAGATTCTAATACAACTACTGCTTTACTAGTATTTTTAATGGTAACCAAGTGTATAAAGTAAAAAATTTTAAAATTCGAAAGAATTTAACCCCTTCCCACACTTAAGATCTTGCAATGCCCTCATTTGCAAGAAATCAGTAACAATTTAAATTATTGAGGGTGATTTGTGTGAAAATGATTAAATTTTTACCAAAGTTTCCAAATATATTGGCATTTGTTTGCTGAATGATAAATGGTGCACATCATTTGTTCATTCCTTCTTGTTGTTATTTCACATATATTTTGCATCTTGTCGTCAAAATTAGTTGCTTTTGCTAAACTTAATGCCAGTCTTTGAAAATGCGTTGTTTTACCCTGTTGTGTACATAAGATAAACTGCAAACATATATACATATTATTGAAGTTTGGTATATTACCCCACATTCAAAAATTATTAAAATCTAAGAATAAAAGTTAGAAAATTATAAAAACTATTACAATATTAACATAAGTATTAAACGTATCAATATTACAAATTACAAAATAAATAAAACTAAGTAGACTAGGGATGATACTGGTACCAATAGGGGTTCCAAGCATAACCATAGATGCTATAAAATGCTTCGGCAGGGTTATACGTAAGATACGGTGGTTGCATCTCTATAGACCAGGGAGGGAATATGGGTTTCGGTGTAGGAATATAGTTTCTACCTATATGTTGGCAATGACCTATGATTTGGTTCTGATGAACTTGCCAATCTTCAAATGCTCTCTGTCTAGCATTTTCGTACTCCTGTGAAGCTATAAACCTTTGCATTTCTTGCATCTCATTTCCCCCTCCTACATTACCTTGCTGTTGGTTTCTCTCAACCTGTGGATGTCTACCATGGTATTGTACTGCGGCGTTATTTCGCCTCTTCAAAACTTTCGCACCATGGTATACATTTAAACCTATAGTATCGCGGGGTTCTGGTTCTTCCACTAATAATCCCCCCTGACTTATATCCACACCGAGATATTCAGCAATCAAAGTAATAAAAATACCACCTCCTATTATGCTATACGGTCTCATCCCCTAACCATAGCTGATAAATAATAACCCACACAATACGGTATACTTACAGCGCTTTGTGGGTCTCGAATACACATATGGTAAAACAAATCCTGTTCATTTACCTTTTCCTTGTTCTTACCTCTTTGTGTAATCGAATTAGCTAAAAACCTATGAATCACTCTTAATTCAGCTCTATCTATATCCAAATAAGAGTAATTTCCCCCTTTGAAATGGTGATGGCTTGTCATTTGACTCCATACACCGTGTGTATCAAAATTTTCATCTATCTTTCTACCATTTAGTATCAACCCTCTACAATCGGCAGATGCTAACTCCTCAGGCGTATATATACGTAAAGCCTGAGCCATGTCTAGTAAAGACATGTAGCGCATCGAACCTCCTAACAAAAATCTAATAAAAGATCGATCGGTTAAACTAGCTACCCGATCATTCAACTCTATACTACACAACAATTCTTCACACCATACTTTATATACAGGTCTACGCATGGTGAATAAACGTACCCAGTCATTAAAAGTAGAATTACCATACCTCTGTACAAGTAATTCTCTAATTGGCCCGGCCAATTCTACAGCTTCTAAGGGTCCCCATTCTATGACCCTAGGTACCTCAACAACTTTAGAATGAAGAGTATGCAAACCCCTTTGGTATTTTGGATAATCTATCTAAAGTCTGTCAAATCTCAGGTTCGGGTGCAACTCTTCCAAGTGCATATCAGAAAATGTCATGACTGGATGAGGTATATCCTGCTTGTAGTAGTTATCCACCTCCTGTTGTTCCGCATTCTCAGCAGGAGCATTGCGAGCTTGGGATGAAGATTCACCCCTTTCAGTCTGCAAAACACATCAAACACAATTTTTGTGCATCCAAATATGCATTAGTGTCAGCAAAATCATCAATCAAAATAATTACAATGACATGATCAATTTATATCAAACTTAAGCTCATTTTCACATTTTTATCAAATCTACACTTTTTCAAAATAGCATATACGAAAATGTTCGCCAAGTTCATAAGCATTCAACTCAAATAACATGTCAAAATAATCATTACTAGCAATTAAACAAGTTTCAAATGGCATTATCTCTCAAAAATCAAGTTCATGAATTTTAGACTTGAAAAAGTCCACTTTAATTCTCAAAATCATGTTTAGGCTCAAAGTTTGGATCATTTAACTACCTAGACATGTTACACTACTTAATTTAGCAACAATTCATGACAAAAATCGGCCATAACCTGTTTATATCAAAAAGCCCCAAATTTGCTCAAGAACACAAACCCTAGATTACTCAAAATTTGAAGTTTAAGGCTTCTAATCATGTTAAACAGCATCAATCTAGGTTATACAAGCATAATACATAAACAATTTAAGCCTGATTACACTAAAAAGCATCAAAATCAAATTGGGAAAAATATTGCTCAAGAACACTAATTTCGGATTAAATGGTGTTTAGGTGTAGAAATTTACCGTTTTTCTTGAGTAATTCCTTGATAGCATCCTTCTCAACATGATTTTAGTAAAAGATTTGATGATTAACGGTTAAAAATTGTGATTTTGGGGTGTATTTAGGGTTTTTTTCGCAGTGTTTTCGGCTGTTCTTTGCTGTGTTTTACTTGTGGTGTGTGGACTGAGCTGTTCGTTCAGCTATATTTTTTTTCTGTAAATTGGTCCCTCCGCGACTCGCGGTGTTTAAGGCTTCAAACTCCGCGAGTCGCGGAGTTTGTTTTTTTTTTTAACATCTTATATTAATTAAAACAATTAAGTAATTAATTTTAAAATTTTGTTTCCCTTGTTATTTAGGACGAGGTCGTTTCGGATCGATGTCCTAGTCCATTCCTCGACAAAATTTTAAAATTTGTCTTTTTGTAGCGATTGTTTTAAAAGCTAAGATTTTTGGGTTTTTTTTTTTTTTTTTTTATGTTTTTGGCATACTTTAATTCAATAAGATTAAAAATAATGATAATAAAAGTTCTCGTCCCTCCATCGGGTAAAGCAATTTCGGTTTAAAGACCTAGTCTTCAACTTACGACGAATTTTAAAAATCATATTTTTAACTTAATGAGATAAAGTAAATTTTTGTTTTTAAATTCACACAATTTAAATATAAATTCAAAATTAATATTAAAAATTCACACCAAACTTAAAATTTAAAATGCATAAAATTAAAAATTCATATTTTAAAAATAAAAAATTCACATCAATCTTTATTTAAAAATTCATATTATAAATTCACACCAAACTTATATTAATTTTTCAAATATTTACAATTTTAAATATATTGTTTTTACAAAGTTTACAATATTAATTTAAGATTTATATATTAATTTTAAAAACATGGTAAAAATATAATTAAAAATCTTTTTGGCTTTTTATCCCACTTTAATCAATCAAATATTATCAAAAATATGCGCCCCTCTTTTCGGTAAAGTAATTTCGGTTCCAAGACCTAATTTAACTCATGACGAATTTTTGAAATATTTTGGGTTGATTGATTAAAGATATTTATACCTTAAGAATAAACGTTAAATTTCGCAGTGATGTAATAAATTTTTGAATGATATCAATAATTTCGGTCGCCAAACCTAATTTTATTCAATACCAATTTAATACTTTATAGCGAACAAATTAGCGTTTATTATCAAAAGGTTAAAAATAAAAAAATAAAATAAAAACTGTACAGACATACCTGTGAAATAGATTTCTTAGTTATATGATCTATCTCATTCATAAGATAGTCGGTTTAATTGGTTTTCCATAGCTACATAGGCGTAACCTCGAGCATTCAGTGTCTTTTCTTCTAAACATATGAACGGTCCGTCTCTGCATAAAGTAACAAATTCTGTGTTTGAATAGGTTTGATTATTTGAACATTTACCTCCATGTGACCATTTTCCGCATTTGTGACATCTTTCTAGGTGTCGTGCTCTTCTTTTCGCTGCGGATTTTGATTTTCCTTTACCAAATTGTAACTTATTATCTTCGCATCTGGATTCTTTTCTAACTCCGTCCATTCTTTCTCTGATTACTGATACTATTTCACTCAGAAGTGTGTCATTATTACGTTTAGTAATCAAAGCGAGTAGCATTAGACCATGGTTTAGTTCACAGGCAGTCTTCATTTCGTAAAAACCTAAAAAAATAAAAATTCAGAATGGGGGGAGAAGACTAGTTCTTTAGGGTCTGCTAGGAAAAGACCATTCGGGTTCCATTTTCGAGAACTACACGAAAAACAGACAATCTAACTCTAACAGAAATACATATTATCCTTTAAAGACTTGATTCTCCCCACACTTAGTTAGCTGTGGTGTCGAAATTATGATTAACATTATTTTCAATTGAATCATCAACAACTTGTATATCTTTGACTTTTACTTCAATCCATTTGTTGATTTTCTCCGTAACTTTCACAAATTCAACTAACATTGCCTTTTCTTTTGACGATAAATTGGATATTAATCGGTTATATAACTTAAAGTTTCCTTTAATCTTAGCATCGTGAATCCGTTTATAAAGTTTCTTCGTTGAACTGTTAAAAATGGGTTCATCTAATTTCGTATCATCAACGGCATTCTTTGTGATTGGATCATCATTAAGTGTTTCTTCATCTTCCCCACACTTATGCGTTTTTATTGGCCTAACAGTTTTGGTTTGTGGAGATCTAAACTTTCGGTTCACAAAGGTGATCGATGTATCACCATCCCTAAGTGTCATTCTACCTTCTCTTACATCAATGAATGCCTCGGTGGTTGCTAAAAATGGGCGACCTAGAATTAGAGGAACATCAAGGTTTTCCTCCATATTAATCACTATGAAGTTTGCAACAAAGGTCAAACTTCCCACGTTAACAAGTAAATTATTTGCTATTCCAAACGGGTGTTTAATGGTTTGGTCAAATGATTGAACACCTATTTTGGTTGGTTTTAATTTACCCATGCCTAATCTTTTGTATAAGGAAAGAGGCATAATATTTGCACTTGCTCCTAAATCTGCGAGTCCATTATATACAGCACCATCATTAAGTAAGCAAGAAATGATAAATTCACCCGGGTCTCCTGCTTTAGTAAGTCGAGTTGGTTTGTAAACTTTTTTCGGGTGTTCTTTCCTTGATTCTTTCATTTCTATTTGAATTTCTTGTTCACATTTTTCTTCGTTTCTTGGAATGGGAGGTTTGTATAGGAATTCTTCTTCATCACTCAAATTTGAATCCTCCCTATATTCCAGTTTTGATTTTTCATATGTTGTTGATAACATATTTATGTTTTCATTTTGAAGGTTTTCTTGGGTGGTGAAATTATGATTAACTTCATTGTCAACTTCCATCGGACCATGTATGTAATGTTTAACTCTGTGACCATTAACTTTAAATTCAATTCCATTTGAATTTATTAATTCTATCGTTCCGTATGGGAAAACTCTTTTGACTATGAATGGTCCAGACCATCTTGATTTCAATTTTCCAGGAAATAGCTTGAATCGTGAATTAAAAAGAAGAACTCTGTCTCCTTCTTTAAATTCTTTTAAACTTCTGATTCTTTTATCATGCCATTTCTTCGTTCTTTCTTTATAGATTAACGAATTTTCGTATGCTTCATGTCTTAATTCTTCTAATTCGTTTAGTTGACTTAATCGCAGACGTCCAGCTTCATGTATATCAAGATTACATGTCTTCAAAGCCCAAAATGCTTTGTGTTCAATTTCTACTGGAAGATGACATGCTTTTCCATAAACAAGTCTAAAAGGTGTGGTTCCAATTGGAGTTTTGTAGGCTGTTCTAAAAGCCCATAGTGCATCCTCCAATTTAATGGACCATTCCTTTGGATTTGATCCTACGGTTTTCTCTAGAATACGTTTTAAAGCTCGGTTGGTATTTTCAACTTGTCCACTTGTTTGTGGATGATATGCGGTGGAGATTTTATGAGTTACTCCATATCTTTTAAGAACTTTCTCAAGTTGATTATTACAGAAATGAGTACCCCGATCACTTATTAAAGCTTTCGGTGTTCCAAACCTTGCAAAAAGACGTTTTAAAAAGTTGACTACAACTCGTTCATCGTTAGTTGGGAGAGCTTGTGCTTCCGCCCATTTAGACACATAATCAATGGCTACGAGTATATATAGATTATTATGAGATTTTGGAAATGGACCCATAAAGTCAATACCCCAAATGTCAAATACTTCACATACTTGGATGACATTTTGTGGCATTTCATCACGTTGACTTATTTTTCCGGCCCTTTGACAAGCATCACAGGATTTGCAAAGAAGGTGTACGTCTTTGTAAATTGTAGGCCAATAGAATCCAGCATCATAAACTTTTCTTGCTGTTAGTTGAGGCCCATAATGCCCTCCTGTTGGTCCTGTGTGACAATGGTTTAATATTTTACTAGCTTCATCTCCAAATACACATCGGCGTATTATTCCATCGGGACAACTTTTAAACAGATGTGGATCTTCCCAAAAATAGTGTTTTATATCACTGAAGAATTTCTTTCGTCTTTGGTACGATAATCATTTTTCAAGGAATCCACAAACTAAGTAGTTTGCATAGTCTGCAAACCATGGAATTTCTTTATAATCTATCTTCAATAGATATTCATCAGGAAAGTTGTCTTGTATGGCCGATTCATTTAGAACTTCTAATTCGGGATTTTCAAGACGAGAAAGATGATCAGCGGCGAGATTTTCTGCTCCTCTTTTATCTCGGATTTCAATATCAAACTCTTGTAAGAGTAAGATCCAACGGATTAATCTTGGTTTAGCATCTTGTTTTGAAAATAGGTATCTAAGAGCAGAATGGTCGGTATAGACCACCGTTTTTGCTAGAACGAGATATGATCGAAATTTGTCAAAAGCAAAGACAATAGCAAGGAGTTCTTTTTCAGTAGTTGTATAGTTCGTTTGTGCTCATTGTAACATCTTACTAGCATAATATATAGGTTGAAATCGTTTTTCAATCCTTTGTCCTAAAACGGCTCCCATTGCAAAATCACTTGCATCGCACATTAGTTCAAATGGTAGATTCCAATTTGGTGTTATCATGATCGGCGCATTAGCGAGTTTCTCTTTAAGAATATTAAAAGATTTGATACACTCATCGGAAAAGATGAATGGAGCATCCTTTTCTAGGAGTTTATTCATAGGAGTGGCAATTTTAGAAAAATCTTTTATGAAACGTCGGTAAAAACCGGCATGCCCTAGAAAACTCCTAACTCCTCTAACATTGGTGGGATGTGGAAGTTTAGCAATTACATCTACTTTAGCTCTATCCACTTCAATTCCTTCTTTTGAAATTTTATGTCCAAGAACGATGCCTTCTTTAACCATGAAATGGCATTTCTCCCAATTAAGAACTAGATTTGATTGTTCGCATCTAATAAGCATTCGTTCAAGATTAACTAGAAATGTTTCAAATGTATCACCGAAGACTGAAAAGTCATCCATGAAAACTTCCATGCATTCTTCTATCATGTCGTGAAAAATCGCCATCATACACCTTTGAAAGGTTGCAGGGGCGTTACAAAGTCCAAATTGCATGCGTTTGTAAGCAAAAGTACCATAAGGGCATGTGAATGTGGTTTTCTCTTGGTCTTCGGGTGCTATTGGAATTTGAAAATATCCGGAAAATCCATCTAGAAAACAATAGTAACTATTTCCGGCTAATCTTTCCAACATTTGATCAATGAAAGGTAAGGGAAAGTGATCTTTTCTGGTGGCGTCATTTAATTTTCTATAATCAATACATACACGCCATCCTGTTACAGTCCTAGTAGGAATAAGCTCATTTTTCTCATTTGTAATAACAGTCATGCCACCCTTCTTAGGCACGCATTGAACTGGGCTTACCCATGGACTATCAGAGATTGGATAAATTAGACCTGCATCTAGCAGTTTAATAACCTCTTTCTTAACTACATCTTGCATATTAGGATTTAGTCTTCGTTGGCGTTGCACATACGTTTTATGACCTTCTTCCATAAGGATTTTATGTGTGCAATACGAAGGACTTATTCCTTTAATATCATGAATCTTCCATGCAATGGCTGGTTTATGAGCTTTCAACACAGAAATGAGTTGTGATTTCTCATTTTCAGTAAGAGAAGACGATATTATTACAGGTAATTCAGATTCACCATGTAAATAAGCGTATTCCAAATGGTTTGGAAGTGGCTTTAACTCTAATTTCGGAGGTTCTTCTATCGATGATTTATATCGATATCTGTCTTCTTCTTTTAGCATTTGAATTTCTTCTGTTGTTGGTTCATATCCATTAGCTATAAGTGTAGCTAACATTTCAGCTTCATCAATTGGTTCATTACCTTCTCCTAAAGAACATTCTCCTGTTCCTTGTAATTCTGGAAATTCTTCTAATAATTCTGCATGTGCATCTATAGTTGGAATATAATAACATGTATCATCTGCAGATTGTGGTTGTTGCATTGCTCTATCAACTGAAAAGGTAACACTCTCATCCTCTATACTTAGGGTCAATTTCTTACCGAACACGTCTATCATTGCTTTAGCCGTGTTTAAGAATGGTCTTCCTAATATGAGAGGAACTTGAGAATCTTCTTCCATGTCCAAAACAACAAAATCTACTGGAAATACTAAAGTACCAACTTTAACTCGCATGTTCTCCATTATCCCTCTAGGATATTTTATTGATGTATCGGCTAGTTGTATGCTTATTCTGGTTGGTTTCAATTCTTCAAGATCTAGTTTAGCGTATAGTGAATACGGCATTAGATTTATACTAGCACCTAAGTCTGCCAATGCTTCTATTGAACTAAGACTACCCAGAAAACATGGAATTGTGAAACTTCCTGGATCAGATAGTTTTTCTGGTATCTTATTCAACAGCACTGCTGAACAATTAGCATTCATGGTAACAGCCGAGAGTTCTTCCATTTTCTTTCTATTTGAGATTAGATCTTTCAAGAACTTAGCATATCTAGACATTCCTGAAATCACATCAATGAAAGGAAGATTTACATTTATCTGTTTAAACATATCCAAGAATTTGGATTGCTCGGCTTCAAGTTTCTCTTTCTTCATTTTACTCGGGTAAGGAAGTGGTGGTTGGTATGGTTTAACATAAGGTTTATCCTTAGCTGTGTTATTTTCATTAACCTTTTCAACTACCGGTTCTTTTTCCTTATCTTGATCAGGTTGTGGTTCTTGTGGAGTAGGAATAGCTTCATCAGAAGTTACAGGTATTTCAGGTGGTTTAAGTGTTGTACCACTTCTTGTGGTAATAGCTTTAGCTGTTTCATTCCGGGGGTTAGCATTTGTATCACTAGGTAGACTTCCCGGTTTTCTTTCACCTATTAACCTTGCTAGGTTACTTACTTCTTGTTCCAGATTTTGAATAGAAGCTTGTTGATTTCTAAATGCTTGAGCATTTTGTTCATTGGTTTGTTTTTGAGATGTGAAAAACTGCGTTTGAGTTTCAACTAGCTTCGTCATCATATCTTCTAAATTCGGCTTTTTATCATCGGTTTGTTGTGGTGGTTTGTTTTGAAAATTAGGTCTTTGCTGATTGTAAGTATTATTGGATACTTGTTGATTGCTAGGACCTTGTTGGTTGTTGTATGGAATATTTCGGTTATAACTCTGGTTTTGATTGTAAATCGGTCTTGGCGGTTGATAATTATTCTGATAATTATTTCCAGGCCTTTGGTTTATGTATGAAATATTCTCTCTTTGTTCCATTGTTAATTCAATACTGAGACAATCTTTTGTCAAATGCGGTCCTCCACACTGCTCACAACTAATTCGTATTGAGTGAATATCTTTAGTCATCTTTTCCATTCGTCTCTCCACAGCATCTATCTTTGCGAAAATGGAATCTAAGTCATGGCTAGAATCGGCTCTAGCTACTTTAGATGATCTAATGATATCTTTTTCTTGGTGTAACTCATGTGAGTGGGAAGCAGTGTTATCAATAATTTTGTAAGCATCAGTTTCGGTTTTCTTCATAATAGAACCACCAGCTGCTATATCTATGTCTTTCCTTGTAGTGATGTCGCATCCTTGGTAGAATATTTGTACTATTTGACAGGTGTCTAAACCATGTTGCGGACATCCTCTTAATAACTTTCCATATCTAGTCCACGCCTCATATAGAGTTTCATTCGGTTTCTGTGTGAACGTAACAATTTCTGCTTGAAGTCTTACGGCTTTAGATGCCGGAAAGAATTGTTTAAGAAATTTGTCAACTAAAACGTCCCATGTATCGATCGCCCCTTCAGGTAACGATTCCAACCAATCTTTGGCTTCTCCCTTTAAAGTCCAGGGAAATACCATGAGATATATCTGTTCATCCTCCACTTCTCGGATTTTAAATAGTGTGCAGATCCTATTAAAGGTACGTAGATGTTCATTTGGATCTTCCTTCGGCGCACCACTAAATTGGCATTGATTAGTCACCATGTGTAGAATTTGTCATTTGATTTCATAATCTGGCGCATTAATGTCTGGATGAGTAATTGCGTGACCTTGGCCAGTGCATTTAGCTCTCATTCGGTCTTCCATACTTAAAGGTTCCAGATTCTCCATAATTGAATTTGTTGAATCTGAATCACTAGAGGATTCTGATTTAATGGTTCGTTCCTCAACAATCTCTGTTTGAATGATTGGTGGTTCCGGAGGAAAGTTTAGTGGTTCAGGATCTACGAACCGTTCCTGAATATTCTCTGGATTCTCAATTGTGAGGTCGGGTTCAAAAAATGGATTATCGGAAATTTGAACTGAAGTACTTGGTTGACTGAATGACGATTCTAAGGAAAAATCAACGGCGGTAATATTTGCTAAATGTCTTGATCTAGTTACAGGTGGTGAACGTACAAAAGGTGGTGAACGTACAAAAGGTGGTGAACGTCTTGCTCGGTGCATTCACTGAATATCCTATTAGTTTTTTAAAAGGAAAGAAAAATTATAATAAGTTATCCAATCAATAGACTTTTCTGATTTTGCCCACGTTTCGAATAGCCAAAAGATGCAGCAGAGGGGCAGGATTCGTTTGGTCTCAATATAATTGAGGACTGTTTGGCTCCAATAACCCGGTCCACGTACAAATCCAACTATTACTACGAACCAAAAAATTTTGATGTCTATTAATTTAACCACTTAAAATAAATTTTCGTAATTTTAAGAAATTTAGATAAGAAGTAGAATAAAAATCTATGTCCTAAAAACTAGAATAGCGAGAAATAAGAAAGAAAAAGAGTTCGTCGAAAAAGGTCGAAAAAGAAAAATGGTTGAAAAATAAAAGGTGACGGAAAAATAAAAGAAACTTATAAAACTTAAAAATACTTGACTAACCTAACCTTATTACTACAACTAACTTAAAATTATAATCGCAAATTGAGATTACTAATTGAAATGATAATTGATACATAGGTAAAAGGTGTCTAAAAATATTAAAGCTTACAGGAAAAACTAAATCCCAAATGGAAATAACTTAAAAAGAAGCAAAAACTTAAAAAGGCGTCGCAAAATTCTAAAGCACCTAAATCTTAGTCTAAAGAAAAAGCACTTAAGGAATTCTACGGCAAAGCCTAAAAATCTAGAAGTAAAAATAACTATGGCAAAAACTAAGTTTAAAACTAAATATGAGCTAAAAATACAAATATTACGCTAAAATGATTAAAAAGGGACAAAATATAAAAATATACAAAAAGTTGTAAAAATTACAATTTTTATAAAAATATTATTTTTATATTATTTATTTATTAAAACTACTAATTTTACAAATTAATTAAACTAAATTAACTAAAATATAAAATAAATAAAAAGTAAAACTAAAAATAAAACTAATTATAATAATAATAAAAACTAGGGTTAATAATAATAATAATTCATAATCACCCGTAATTAATGCTAATTTAGGGTTCTGTCGCCTGTCAGAAAAGCTCCGCGAGTCGCGGTATTCCAAGCAACAAACCTCCGCGAGTCGCGGGGTTCAGAAATTCAATTGACAGCTTATTTAAAAATCGACGCGTTTTTTTTTTTTTTTTATTTTCTGTTTTTATATTTTTCTGTTTTATAATGTATAATAAAAACTTATAATTAAAAACTTAAATAAAAATAGAACTTCTTTATAAATTTAAAAATATCTTAAAAAGAGATTTATATATATTAAAAATTTTTATTTTTTCGGTTTTTTTTTTTTTTTTATATTAGCGTTGCGCTTCCGGCGTTTAAGAGTTATCCCCGGCAGCGGCGCCAAAAATACTTGATGTCAAAGCTAAGGGGTATAAAATACTATTAAAGTTTACAAGGAAATACTATTAAATACGATACATTTTTACACAAGATATTTATTTATTTATAGAATGGATATACTTAAACCTTGCTACAACACTTATAGGCAGTGTACCTAATCGTACAGTAGTGTAGTTTTTAGTAAGTCCGGTCCGTTCCACAGGGAATCTTTTTAAACAAAGCTTAACGCTATATTAGTTTACTTTTATAAAAATACAAATATATATATAAGTAATATTATTATTATAAAGGGGGGTTTTTACCGTTTAATGACCGGTTTGTCGATTTTAAAACTTTAGTCGCAGTTAAAATCAAATGTAAAATAATAAATATAAATACAAGACTTAAATTAAAGCGTAAAGTAAATAACGATAATGAAATTGCGAATAATAAAAGTGCGATAAAATAAACTTGCGATAATTAAAAAGTACGATAATTAAAAGTGCAATTAAATAAAATAACAATAAAAATGCGATAATTAGAAGTGCAATTAAATATAAAATAAAGGAAATTAAATATGAAATAAAAGAATTATGCTTATTTAAACTTCCGTAATCATGATGTTTGACGTGTTGATTTTAGTTTTATGCCCATGGATTAATTGTCCTTTGTCCTGGATTATTTAATATGTCCATACGGATTTTGTCCATAATAGTCCATCAGTCATAAATATAAAGAGCGAAAGCCTTCATTAAATTATTCTTATTCCCGAAGTCAAATATTCCAACTAATTGGGGATTCGAATTGTAACAAGGTTTTAATACTTTGTTTAATGAATACACCAGGTTATCGACTGCGTGTAAACCAAGGTTTTACTACTTTGTTAACAATTACACCAATTACCCTTGAATATAATTCACCCCTGTTTCAACAAGTCTATTAACTATTAATCCAGTTCCGTGTCCGGTAAAATGAATAATTATTGGTATTTATAGATATCCCGCCCACCGTACCCAGTCAAGCGTATGTGGTTATATATAAATACGTCAAATTATAAGTTTGTATATTAAATTAACAAGGTATTGTTTAGTTAATATAAAACCCATTAATAACCCATAGTCTAATTTCTACAAGTGTCGTTCTTTTATCCAAACCCAAATTATGGTACAAAGCCCAATTACCCAATTTTAGTAATTAGCCCAACATCATGATTACTTTGGATTAAATAAGCATAATAATAACTTAGCTACGAGACATTAAATTAAAAAGGTTGAACATAACTTACAATGATTAAAAATAGCGTAGCGTTACACGGACAGAATTTCGACTTACACCCTTACAACATTCGCTAACATACCCTTATTATTAGGATTAAAATTAAAATTAAAATTAAAATATAAATTATATATATATATATATATATATATATATATATATATATATATATATATATATATATATATATTACGTATATAGATAGAGAGAATGATATATGATGGATTAAAAATGCTCAGAATTCGGTTGCTTTTATAGGGAGTTTCAAAGTTTGGGCCTCCGCGACTCGCGGCACATTTTGCCTTCAAACTCCGCGAGTCGCGGAGTTTATAAATACAGCTCAATCCCTTTTGGAGTCTTTCTTGCCGACGATTTTAAATATTAATATAATATATATATAATTTTTAAGAATTATTTATATATTATATTATATTTATGTGCATAGTTGACTTGTAATTTTTAGTCCGTTGCGTCGAGCGTTGAGAGTTGACTCATGTCCCGGTTCCGGATTTTCGAACGTCCTTGCGTACAATTTAATATCTTGTACTTTGCGTTTTGAATCTTGTACTCTTGTAATTTCGAGACGTTTCTTATCAATAATTGGAACCTCTTTGATTGTCTTTTGTACTTTTGAGCTTTTTGGTCGTTTGCGTCTTCAATTCGTCGAATCTGTCTTTTGTCTTCACCTTTTATTATTTAAACGAATATCACTTGTAAATAGAACAATTGCAACAAAAAGCTTGTCTTTCTTGAGGAATAATGCTATGAAATATATGTTCGTTTTTAGCATTATCAGTTCAATTAATCAAAATTTCGATTTCTTATTGTTATTCAAAATCTATAAGTGTAGTTCTGTTAAAAATCCTTTGTTTAAACTACATGTAAAATATTAGGTTCCAATTTTTCTGCATCATTCCTAATTTACGGGTCAAAGTAAAAATTCTAAAAGTCAAACTCGTGTTCTTCAAACAAATTAGAGATTTAAGGGGCATCTCTGTTGAAATTATTGGTTCATAAAGTTTCTTTGTACAATTTAAAAGGTATATTATGTTGGAAGTATAATTCAAAACTTGCTAGAATTCGAAAACACGATTTGGGATTTTAAAAGTTCTTCGTGATACAGCAGGTATCTATTTATTTATTTTATTTATTCAACTGAACAAAATCTATTTCACTACAGATCGTTTATAGTCATGCTTTTAAATCCTAATCCAAATCCGTAATTAATCCTGAGAACCCTTGGTCGAATTTGTGAATTTTGAAGAAGAAGGAGGAGTATAAACACATAAATAAATACGGGTTACAAATATTTATGGGGGATTTAAAACAGAAAATGGGCAAACAGCCCAACGGTTCAAGGTGTTAAGCGATTGAGCGGGAGGTCATGTGTTCGAGTCTCGTTTGGAACATTCTTTTTACAAAAGCTTTTTATAAGGGTATACTCTTTTATTTTAAATTTATTTTTATTAATATTATTATTAATATTATTAATATTATTAATATTAATATTATTATTATTATTATTATTATTATTATTATTATTATTATTATTATTTTTATTTTTATTATTATTATTATTATTATTATTATTATGATTAATGATTAAAATTATAATTGAATGAATTACTAATATTATTATCATCATTACTATAATATCATTATAATAACAAATATATATATATATATATATATATATATATATATATATATATATATATATATATATATATATATATATATATATTTCAATTATATTTATATTTATATCATATCTATAATAATATTAAATACTATTTTTTTTAAAATAAAAGGTTACTATTATATAATATTGATTAAGTTATATATAATATATGTTTTCATATAATTATATGTATATAAATATAAATCTTAATACATTATATGAAGAGTTTTGAACATTTATATATAATAACTATCGTAAATGACATACATATAAATCTAATTTATAAACATTATGTATTTATTTAAAATATATAAAATAAATATAATTAAACATATGAATTAATTGTTTTAAACATTAGTACATGTTTTAATATAAATAACTGATATAGGTTCGTGAATCCAAGGCCAACCATATACTTGTTAAAAATGGCGTTATATGTATTTTTACTACAAAATACAGTATGGTGAGTTTCATTTGCTCCCTTTTTAATTGCTTTTGCAATATATTTTTGGGCTGAGAATACATGCGCTGCTTTTATAAATGTTTACAAAATAGACACAAGTACTTAAAAATATATTCTACGTTGAGTTGTACCACTGGCATATTTCCCTGTAGCTTGGTAACTACTATTTACATGGGTATTGTAAACGCGAATCCTGTTGATAGATCTATCGGGCCTGACAACCCCAACCGGACTGGACGACCAGTATTCAACGGTTGCACAGTACTTCGTTTCGGTGACTACACTTGGTACGGTGTAGTGAGATTTCATAATAAAGGGAATATGCGACGTTGATTAAATGTTAAGTATGGTTACCAAGTGCTCAACCACTTAGAATGCTTTACATACACTTGCGAGTGTATTATGTTTATAAATATGAAATCTTGTGGTCTATTAAGATATTGAAATGATTGATATGATAAACCTATGAACTCACCAACCTTTTGGTTGACACTTTTAAGCATGTTTATTCTCAGGTACGAATTAAGTCTTCCGCTGTGCATTTGCTCATTTTAAGGACATTACTTGGAGTCGATCATCGCAATGGGACCAAATGTTGATGACTTCGTCCAGGTGGATAAGGACGGGTCGTCACATTAAAACCCGTAAAACATTCCTTACAATAACCCAATTATTATTAAACTTAAACTAAAATTAAAATTAAAATTATAAATATATATATATATTACATGTAAAGAGAAAGAAAGAAGAAAAGGTGTACATAAATTGATCAAATGAATTGCCTTTTATAGGCAAATATTGAATTGAAATTTTCACTTATGACCCCTTAACTATGCTCAATTAACAACTTTTTATTATTTATTATTATTCTTTTTAAATATTATATTATATTCTTGTGCATAGTTGACTTGTACTTTCAGCTCCGTTGCGTCGAGCGTTGATAGTTGGCTCGGGTACCGGTTCCGGATTTTCGAACGTCCTTTCGTATAATTTAATATCTTGTACTTTGCGTTTTGTAACTTGTACTCTTGTCATTTTTAGACGTTTCTCATCAATAAATTGAACCTTTTGAATTGTATCTTGTACATTTGAGCTTTTTGGACGTTTGTGTCTTCAAATCTTCGTTTTCGCCTTTTGTCTTCGCACTTATTTATTTAAACAATTACAAGGAAAATATAATACAATTACATATGAAAACCTATTATTTAGAAGGAATATTGCTATGAAATATATGTTCCTTTTTAGCCTTATCAAATATCCCCACACTTGAGCGTTGCTTGTCCTCAAGCAATACAGAACTTGAAATAAAAACATACATGAATCACTTTTTTATTCATCACACTTTGTACATTAGTGATTTTGATATGGTGGTATAAACAATGATAGTAACGATAGAACCATGGTTAAAGGTGGGTGTGTCATCCACAGTTGCCTCGGGTTTAGGTCAACGACACTTGCAATCAAATAGCCGATTTACTTTCGGTTTCCAAAGCAAAGTGCACATTTGAAAGGTGGTTTACAGTCCCACATGACTATGAAAATGTAGATCCTTAAGGAAATTGGATCTTTATGAAAACATTTGATCTTTTTGAAAATTTAATCTAGCTTTTACCCTAGATAAGTTTTCCAAAATAACCCTTCACCGGTGTTTGCAAAATATTTTTGTGGGTTGTGTGGGTTTCAGATTTGAAAATTTTAGCTCAACACTTGTGGTTTTGTGTTACCCACTTGCTAACCTTGTATTGGGAAAGCAACACGTCCAGTTTACTTGTTCCGTATATTACCTTTCGGTAAACTACCGTCCGGTTGTAAAGGAAAGCGATGAACAAGAAACTGTTAAGGCAATGTCTAATGACATGCATATGATTATGGTCTTAAAACGTGTCGGATGCTAGTACTATCCTTTGTAGGAGCAATAGTAAAGATCATCCTATGATTTTTCGGTCTGGCACAAGGTCCTGTCTCCGACCATGCTATGCAACCACCGTTTCTTACGGTTGACACCCGATTTGGTTCAGGTGACCTAATGAATTCTGATGAATTCTCAGGATTTTACGTTCAATGGTAATGAACGCATTGAAAATAGGTTTTCAGAAAACAAATCGGTTTTATTTTTGATCAAAATATTTTCTCGTTCAAGCTCGAGTTTAGATATCATTGAATTCCATGAGTTTGTAATTCTCAATCTTTAAGGTCAATCTCTAGGATTGAGTAATATCAGTCTTAAAAGCTGATTTTTGATCTTTAAGGAGATTATCCTTTCTGGGGATTTGATTCATTAGCCTTATCAAGCTAATTTGCACGGTGCCCCCCCATTGTGCGAGATAAATCCTTCTCATGGTTAGGATAAATCTGACCACATGGCGACCCTGTTTGATGCTGAGGTCCGTGGATTTCCTGCTGATTTTAGAGATGTCTTTTCTAGATTTTTCGTCAACCTACAGCTGGTCTGGACGACAACTTCATGACCTAAATCAAGAAGCGCGTTTCTTTTTCGGAAGACTTTACTTCCTTTTAATGATGGAATTGATTCATCGTGTAGATCCATCTTTCTTACAGTAAATCGGGTAAACCAGTTAATTTAGTCCAAAGTAAAAGCACCTGCAATAACTTTACAAAAACATGTGATAGATAGTTTTTAATTGAATAACTTGGTACATTCTCCCCACATTTGGCTTTTTTCATGCGTCTTTTTATATCTTAATAAATAAATTCAAGCGTTTTAGTTGTTTCTCAATTTATGTCCTTTCCGAGGTAACAATAATTTCGGCATTAACACCTAGTTTTATCGTTCATAAATATGTATAAACATGATTTTGAATTCATTTAGTTAAAAAATTTTAAAATTTTCATAATATTTAGAAAATAAGCCAAGTATAAACCCGAGAGAATTTATAACCCTTCCCCACACTTGAGATCATGCAATGCCCTCATTTGCATGAAATCAGACTATAATTATAAATTCATGAGGGTGATTAGTGTAGGAAAGTGATTAAAAATACCCAGTTTGTAATTACAAAGCTTGTCGAATGATAGATGGCGCGCCTCATCGTTCATTCCTTCATTTATTATATCACATTTGTTGTTTTGCATCTTGTCGTCAAAATCAGTAGCTTTTGCTGAACTTAATGTTAGTCTTTGAAAGTGCGTTGTTTTACCCTGTTGTTTACATGATAAAATACAAACATATATACATATTTTTAAAGTTGGGTATATTACCCCACGTTCAAAAATTTATAAAATCAAATATTTTTTTTTTTTTTGCATACTTTAAATCAATAAAATTAAAAATAATGATGACAAAATTTTTCGCCACGCCCTCGGGTAAAGTAATTTCGGCTCAACGACCTAGTCTTCAACTCACGACGAATTTTAGAAATCATTTTTTTCAACTTAATGAAATAAAGTAAATTTTTGTTTTTAAATTCACACAAAACTTAAAAAGAAAACATATTAATTTCATATAAAACCTAAAAAACAAAAAAATTCAGAATGGGGGGAGAAAACTAGTTCTTTAGTGTCTGCTAGTGGAAAAGACCAATCGGATTCCATTCTCGGAACTACACGAGAACAGAACAACTAACTCCAAACAGCATTTTCTTTTTAGAGTATTTGAATCTCCTCACGCTTCGGTAGATGTGGTGTCGAAATTGTGATTAACTTCATCGTCAATTTCTCTTGGACCATAATCAACTTGCATATCTGTGACTTTTGCTTTAAGCCAGTGACCAGCTTTTTTCGTAATATCCACAAATTCAACTAGCTTCGCCTTTTCTTTAGGCGACAGATTGGATACTAACCGGTTATATAACTTAAAGTTCCCCTTACTTTTAGCATCAATAACCCGTTTAAAAAGTTTCTTCATTGAACTGTTAATAACGGGGTCATTTAATTTCGTATCAACTATGGGGTTCTTTATTATCAAGTCATCATTAGGTGTTACTTCATTTTCCCCACACTTAGGCGTTCTATTATTGTTAAGCATTACCGTTGGAGTTGGTAAAACAACATGGTTCTTACCCATCGTTTTTGTCAGTTCAACGATTTTGGTTTGTGGATATTTAGACTTTCGAATCATAAAGGTGATCGATTTCTCATCATTACTAAGTGTCATTCTACCCTTTCTTACATCAAATAACGCCCCGGTGGACGCTAAGAATGGTCGACCTAAAATTAGAGGAACGTTTGAGTCCTCTTCTATGTCAATGACAATGAATTCGACTAGAAAGGTTAAATTACCTACTTGAACGGGTAGGTTGTCAGCAATTCTAACTGGGTGCTTAATGGTTTGATCAAGGAGTCGAACACTCATATCCGTTGAAGTTAACTCAACTACACCTAATCTCTTATATAATGAAAGAGGCATAACACTCACACTTGAACCTAAATCTGCTAGTGCATCATACATGACACAGTCACTAAGTAGACAAGGAACAATAAATTCACCCGGATCACCTACCCTAGGTGGAGGATTTGGTAGAACTGTCTTCACCGGGTTTACTTCTACTGTTTTTGTTTCTTGCACTTTTTTATTCTTCTTCTTCTTCTTCTTTCCAGAGGTATCACAAACTTTATTACCTATTACTTGCTCATACTCAACTCCTTTTCTTGGAAACGGGATGGGTGGTCTGTATGGTGCCACCACTGGCTTTACATACTCGGGTGGTGGTGGTGGTGTAACTTCTTCATTGTTACTTACATCTAAAACCTCCCCATCTTCTGATGCTGGTTTTTCAGAATTTGTTGAAACCATATTAACATTTTCATTCCGAGGATTTACTTCAGTATTACTCGGTAGCTTTCCTTGTTTCCTTTCACTCATCAATCTAATAAGAGTACCTACTTGTTTTTCTAGATTCAAAATAGAAGCTTGTTGAGTTCTAAATGACTGATCAAACCTCTCATTCGTTTGAGTTTGAGTTTCAATAAATTGTGTTTAAGATTCAACTAGCTTAAATACCACTTCTTCCAGATTTGACTTTTTCTCTTCGGTTTGTTGTGGTGGTTTATACAAGCCAGGTCTTTGTTGATTGAAAGTGTTGTTTTGAGTTGGTTGGTTATTCGGACCTTGTTGGTTATACGAGTTATTGTCGGGTCCTTTTGGATTGTAAAGAATGTTTTGATTTCGATTGAAGTTTGGCCTTGGCGGTTGATAATTATTCTGATAACTATTTTCCAGCCTTTGGTTCATGTAGACAACATTCTCACGTTGTTCCATCGTTTGTTCAATGTGACATTCTTTCATTAAGTGTGGTCCACCGCATTGCTCACAACTGATTCGTATTGCGTGAATATCTTTATTCATCTTTTCCATTCGTCTCTCGAAAGCATCTATTTTTGCGGAAACGGAATCAAAGTTATGGCTAGAATCGGCTCTAGCCGCTTTAGATGAACGATATATATCTTTCTCTTGGTGCCACTCATGAGAGTGGGAGGCTGTGTTATCAATAATTTTGTAAGCTTCTGTTGCGGTTTTCTTCATAATGGAACCACCAGCTGTTATGTCGATGTCTTTTCGTGTAGCAACGTTGACACCTTGGTAGAATATTTGTACTATTTGATAAGTGTCTAAACCGTGTTGAGGACATTCTCTCAACAACTTTCCAAATCTTGTCCACGCCTCATATAGAGTTTCATTTGACTTTTGTGTGAACGTAACAATTTCTCCTTGAAGTCTCACGGCTTTAGATGCCGGAAAGAATCTTTTAAGAAATTTCTCAACTAAAACATCCCATGTGTCAATCGCCCCTTCAGGTAACGATTCTAACCAATCTTTGGCTTCTCCCTTTAAAGTCCAGGGAAACAACATGAGATAGATCTGTTCATCCTCAACTTCTCGGATTTTGAATAGTGTACAGATCCTATTAAACGTACGAAGATGTTCGTTTGGATCTTCCTTCGGCGCACTACTATATTGGCACTGATTAGTTACCATGTGTAGGATTTGTCCTTTGATTTCATAATCTGGTGCATTAATGTCTGGCTTAATAATGACGTGACCTTGGCCCGTGCGTGTGGCTCTCATTCGGTCTTCCATACTTAGAGGTTCCAGATTTTCCATAATTGAATTTGTTGAATACGAATCACTAGAAGATTCTGATTTAATGGTTTGTGGTTCAGGAGGAATGATTAGTGGTTCTGGATCTTGGAATTGTCCCTGAATATTCTCCGAATTCTCAATTGTGAGGTCGGGTTCAAAAGATGGATTATCGGAAATTTGAGTTGGAGTTCTTGGTCGACTAGATGATGATTCTAAAGAAAAATCAACGGCGACAATATTGGCTAGATGTCTTGATCGAGTTATAGGTGGTGAACGTATGAAAGGTGGTGAACGTTTTACTCGGTGCGTTCACTGAATATCCTATTAGTTTTTAAAAGGAAAGAAAAATTATATAAGTTAACCAATTAATAGACTTTTCTGATTTTGCCCACATTTCGAATAGCCAAAAGATGCAGCAGAGGGGCAGGATTCGTTTGGTCTCAATATAATTGAGTACTGTTTGGCTCCAATAACCCGGTCCACGTACAAATCCAACTATTACTACGAACTAGAAAATTTTGATGTCTATCAATTTAACCACTTAAAATAAATTTTCGTAATTTTAAGAAATTTAGATAAGAAGTAGAATAAAAATCTTATCCTAAAACTAGAATAGCGAGAAATAAGAAAGAAAAAAAAAACGCGTCGAAAAAGGTCGAAAAATAAAAGGTCGAAAAATAGGCGTCGAAAAATAAAAATAAGAAAGTAGCGCGAAAAACGGTGTCGCAAAATTCTAAAGCACATAAATCTTAGTCTAAGGAATAAGCACTTAATGAATTTTACGGCAAACCTAAAAATTCTAGAAATAAAAATAACTATGGCAAAACTAAACTTAATACTAAAAATTGTAACTAGAGTCTAAAAATCTAAAGGTAATAAAAAAAAAAACTTTTTTTTTAATTTTTTTTTATATTTCGTTTTTTAAGGATTTTAAAATTTTTTTTTTAAATTTTTTTTATATATATATATATTTTTTTAAACTTTTTAAAAAAAAAAAAATTTCTTTAAAAAAACGATTTTTTTTTACAATTTTTTTTTTAAAACGAAATTTTTTTTCTTTAAAAAAAACAATTTTTTTACACACATTTTTTTTTAAAGGAATTAATAATTTTTTTATTATTATTATTTTTTTTTCAAAACTTTTTTTAACTCATTTACTATTCATGAATAGTAAATGAAAAGAAATTACTTAATTTACTATTCACATGAAAGCGACATGATAGAAATTATTAATTGCAAGTTACATAATATACCACTGAAATATTTAATAAATACGACTTTTTAAAACTTTTAAAACTTTTACGATTCATAATAGTAAAGGAAAGAAATTAATTAATTTACTATTCACATGAAAGCGACAATATAGAAATTATTAATTATAAGTTACATAATATACCCCTGAAATATTTAACAAATACGACTTTTTAAAACTTTTAAAACTTTTACGTATCAATTCTAAAATATTATTATATTTTATTTCAATATTATTATATTATTATATTTATTAAATTATTATATTTAAATTAATATATCTTTAATCAATCAAAAACTAAAAAAAAAACTTAAATACCCCGTGAAAACACAAAAAGTGTCCCCGAAATTACTTTTTTTTATAACTATATTTTTACAGATATAAATTAAAAATATAGCGTTTTAGCGCTCCCCGGCAGCGGCGCCAAAAACTTGATGATGTAGCGTGAGGGTACGAAATAGTATTATTTTTAATACAAAATACTACAAAATATGACACAAGTTTTATTAATTTACGGATGGGATATACCTAAACCTTGCTACAACACTATAGGCAGTGTACCTAATCGTAGAGTAGTGTAGTTTTTAGTAAGTCCGGTTCGTTCCACAGGGAGCTAGTGATTACGTACTATATTTTTATAAAACTATATTTATATATATATATATATATATATATATATATATATATATATATATATATATATATATATATATATATATATATATATATATATATATATATAAGTAGTAATATTATTATAAAAGGGGGTTTTTTACCGTTTAATGACCGGTTTGTCGATTTTATATTTTTAAGCGTAAAGATAAATGACAATAATTAAAGTGCGTAAAATATATAAATGACGATAAATAAAATAACAATAAATAAAATTGCGATAGAATATGAAATAAAAGGATTATGCTTATTTAAACTTCCGTAATCATGATGCTTAACGTTTTGATTTTAATTAATTGTTACTCGGGTTAATTGTCCTTTGTCATGGTTTATTTGATACCTATCTGGTTTTTATCCATAATAGTCCATCGGTCATAAATATAAAGTGCGAGTGTCCTCGTCAAATTACCCTTATACCCGAAGTCAAATACTCCAACTAATTAAGGATTTAAACTGTGACGCAGTTATCACTTCTGTCAATAATTACACCAGTTATCACTGTATGTAATCTACTCCTGTTTTGATTAGATATGAATATTAATTTACCCACTTGATCAGTTTGAATAATCAATTACCCAACCCGAATAATTAATTAAATGATTATAATAGATTCCATATGAATGTCACTAAATAGGACAACCATAATCATTATTAATTATTAGGATAATTAATTTGAAGATAGATTCGACAGACTCCAATGAGTTGTCACTCAATTAGACAATACCCCCCATCTATTAATAGTCAATAGTCCAATTTCCACAAGTGTCGGTCTTTTGCTCAAACCTTAATTATGGTACAAAATCCAATAACCCCGTCTTAATATTTAGTCAAACATCACGATTACTTCGGCTTAAATAAGCATAATAATAACTTAGTTACGAGACATTAATTTAAAAAGGAAGAACATAACTTACATTGATTATTAATAGTGTAGCGTTACACGGACAGAGTTTCGACTTTAAAACCCGTAAAACATTCCTTACAATAACCCAATTATTATTAAACTAAAACTAAAATTAAAATTAAAATTATAAATATATATATATATTACATGTAAAGAGAAAGAAAGAAGAAAAGGTGTACATAAATCGATCAAATGAATTGCCTTTTATAGGCAAATATTGAATTGAAATTTTCACTTATGACCCCTTAACTATGCTCAATTAACAACTTTTTATTATTTATTATTATTCTTATTATGAATTATTTAAATATTATATTATATTCTTGTGCATAGTTGACTTGTACTTTCAGCTCCGTTGCGTCGAGCGTTGATAGTTGGCTCGGGTACCGGTTCCGGATTTTCGAACGTCCTTTCGTATAATTTAATATCTTGTACTTTGCGTTTTGTAACTTGTACTCTTGTCATTTTTAGACGTTTCTCATCAATAAATTGAACCTTTTGAATTGTATCTTGTACATTTTAGCTTTTTGGACGTTTGTTTCTTCAAATCTTCGTTTTCGCCTTTTGTCTTCGCACTTATTTATTTAAACAATTACAATGAAAATATAATACAATTACATATGAAAACCTATTATTTAGAAGGGATATTGCTATGAAATATATGTTCCTTTTTAGCCTTATCAACCACCACCACCACTCATTCATTCATCACCTCCTCATCTCTTAATACTTCCACTTTATGCTCTAAAACTCCCAATTCATTCAATCATCATATAAATCCGATCTAGCAAGTGTTCTTCAAAACAAATTACATATTTGGAATCCTTGCATCTTCCTCTTCAATTCCATACCAATTTCATCTCTTTTGGGTAACTTTCTAAAAACTCTAGATTTCTTGTTCTTGATGTTTTTGACTTATAAAAGTGTTAATTAGTGTCTATGGCTCAAGTCTAACATGAATATGTGATTTATATGCTCGATCTTGTTATTTTGAGTAACTAGCATGAACTTGAAAATGGGTGTGTTTGATCTTGAGATTTGTTTGCTTAAATGTTGTTATTATGTTAAAGTTCATGTATTAAATGTGTTACTAGCATCACTAGCTTCAATTTGATGTGTAGGTTGACTTAGAAATACTCCATTAACTTGATTGATGAAATTATGATTTTTGGTTAGGGTTTGGTAGCCTTAAATGTGATGCATTAAATGATTTGCAATGTTGTTTGTAAGTGTTTAGTTGTATTGTATGCGTAATTATCAACGAAATGGCATATTATATGTGTGCATTTATTTTCCCGAATCATCAAAGTGCATTTATGAACTTGAAGAATTTATGATGAACATTTAATGAACTTTCAACTTGGGTTTGATTATTGTAAATGATGAATTTGATTGATAAAATGTGTTTAGTTGTATTCCTCGTTAAATTATCTTTCCAACGATGTATGGTATGCGTTTTAAGTGTTTACGGTTCATTAGTTGTGTTAAAATGAGTTTTGGCTCGAGACTTGAACATTTGAACCAGCCCAGGGATCAGCTCCCGTGTATGGCCGCGGCGCGGCCCACCTATGTCGCGGTGCGACGTTTGCCTTGTTTAGGGACTGTTCCACTTTTCATTTACACGAAAAATTCTAACTACGCTACGCACCTCCGATTATCATGTAACTTGTTCTAACATGCTTATATATGATTAATTAGCTCAGAAAAATAGTTCGAGACCCGACCCGAATGTGTTAACTTTTTCGTTGACTTTGACTTGACCAAAGTTGACTTTTATTCAAACTTAACCAATACCTTGTTTAACCGTTCTAATCTTCTTTTATACTTGATTCTTGCATGAAACTTGACAACTTGATTCACATGCTATATAATCGTGTCGTAACGAGCCATGGGACTAATTGAACAACTTTGACCAACCGTGTTTACCGTTATTGATAGGACCTACTTGTTTTGGTCAAGACTAGCATTTGTTCTTGCACACGTTACTTTGTAAAGTACCTTTATACTCGTGCATTCAAGGTGAGATCATAGTCCCATCTTTTCAACAACTTTTATACTTTTAAATCATGGGATGAGAAACATATACGTATCATACTTTTATACTTTGAACACAAGTACGAAAACAAACATTCCACAGCGAGTTAGAACAAAAAGCCTCAATTCAGTTATCATTAGTTACACTTGTAGGGTGTAAACGGGAACTTATGTTATGTGGATCCATGCAGGCTTGACGCGCCCTCATTCGGATGGTTCGCTACCGTTAGCGGAGGAAATATATTTTCGAGTATAGTGTATGTTCTAACACTACGTAACAGGGTACAAAACAGTTAATTCTTGATAATTGGGTGCTGGCGAGCGTACAACAACTTATGGAATGCAAACGATTTGGATAATCAACTTTATGGAAATATTAAATCTTGTGGTTCAAAAACAACGTTTACTAATTCACCTATTATTTCACCAACGTTTTTCGTTGACAGTTTTCTATATGTTTTCTCAGGTCCTTGAACGCTAAGTGATACATGCTTCCGCACTCTATTTTGATACTTGCTTGGATGTCGAGTATACATGCATACGTGGAGCGTCTTTTGACTTTACTTAAATTGTGTCGCATAGGTATATTTGCACTTAAAACGTTGTAACTTATTTAGTCGTTGAACTACTTTGTAAACTTTGAAACATCTTTACATTTGAAATGAATGCGACATATTTTGGTCAACTATCACACCCCCAAATAGGGCCTAGGGTATTTGTGACTAATTATATCAAATCACAGTTGTACAAACGAGAACGACTCTAAATGAGACGTTTTATTTATTAAATAAACAGCGGAAGCATTATTCAAAGTTTTACATCATAAGAGTACAGTAAATGGGAGATGTCTAAACAAAATGATAAATATGAATGATGGATTCCATGCAAGCAGCAAAGTATACATCAATCATCTAGTAGCAAGTAGCAGCTAGCTCAATCATTACCTGAGACAAAACATGCTTAAAGTGTCAACCAAAAAGGTTGAGTGAAATTCATAGGTTTATAAATAATATCCAAAGTTTTAGACCACAAGATTTAGTTTAAAGTTGATCAATATAGATATATCAATCTAAAAGTGTTGCTGCAGTTTGTAATATCGCTACTAAACAATTTACCCTATGACACCTTGTACTGTCAGTGTCTTGGAATCATAATTATGTAACCAAAGACCAACTGTCGAATGGTTAGAGACGTTACTCTCAATAGGCCTACTCACAATAATTAAGTTTGCATTTAAACGTAGCAATTGACGATATATAATAATAGAGTTTAATTATATAATAATTACTTGGGTCGTCAATTGCATAAGAGTACTCGTCAATTGCTACGTTTAAATGCAAACTTAATTATTGTGAGTAGGCCTATTGAGAGTAATGTCTCTAACCATTCGACCGTTGGTCTTTGGTTACATAATAATGATTCCACGACACTGACAGTACAAGGTGTCATAGGGTAAATTGTTTAGTAGCGATATTACAAACTGCATCAACACTTTTAGATTGATATATCTATATTGATCAACTTTAAACTAAATCTTGTGGTCTAAAACTTTGGTTATTATTTATAAACCTATGAATTTCACTCAACCTTTTTGGTTGACACTTTAAGCATGTTTTGTCTCAGGTAATGATTGAGCTAGCTGCTACTTGCTACTAGATGATTGATGTATACTTTGCTGCTTACATGGAATCCATCATTCATATTTATCATTTTGTTTAGACATCTCCCATTTACTGTACTCTTATGATGTAAAACTTTGAATAATGCTTCCGCTGTTTATTTAATAAATAAAGCATCTCATTTAGAGTCGTTCTCGTTTGTACAACTGTAATTTGATATAATTAGTCACAAATACCCTAGGCCCTATTTGGGGGTGTGACAGATTGGTATCAGAGCAGAATTGTTGTAGAGAATCAGGATTGCATTTTATGCGTGCCTTGTACAATTAGGTACCTTAGCAATATAGGACTACAACTTTCCTTGACTATAGTGCCTTTAATTGTTGCCTTTAACTGTTAAATGCTACAATATACTTTAGAAACTTTACTTATCTTAGAATGCCGAGCCAACCTAAGAACTCTGCTCACTTTCCTAAGTACTATTCAATTCCGCCGTCACATTTAAATGCGACACCGTTCTCGACATTCCTATGTCATCTATCATAGTTTTGTGTATTACATATGTATTACATGAAATGTTATCCATGATTTTTGAAACTCCTATATTTGTTACTGCTCATACTCAAACGTATATAACCTCCTTGTTATATCACGTACTTATATGCTTTATGCCTTTATGAATCGGTTTACGAACCGAAAAATGTCATTGGGTTATCGAGAATCTCAAAGACATTATAATGTCATCACTACTCATATTCATTACTTTTAAATCTTTGATTTCTCGTTCTTTTTTTATCATTGAATTTTCTTGACGGATGGCGTCTACGAAACTCTAGAATGGAAGGGTTTGGATTACCGATTTAAAGGATCCTATAGCTCAAGCCCCTAGACTTGAATAGGCCATTATGAATTGAAAGTCTTTAATCAAAAGATTATCAGATTACATACTTATCATTTTATGATCTCGACACGTCATACTGCTATTATTGGAGTATAGACACATCATATCTTATTATATCTTATCATATCTATCTTAATAGACTTTGTCTAACACTTTTTCTAAATTTCCTCCGTAAATTACGGAAATATTTTTGCTATATATACGTATATCAAGAAGACAAATATATCATTCAATATTCAACACTCATCTTATAACAAAAACCCTTATTCCGATCAGATAATATGGATTTCTCACTTGATTCCTCGAACTCCTCAAGCTCTAATGGCAGCGTAACCGGAATGAACCAACCAATTAGTCATCACCTTTTCTGGATGAATTGGGGGTGGGTTCGTAGTCTACTTAATCAATGGAGAAGTGAAGAAGGTGATCCTTTTCACCCACCACATTGCCCTATTGGCGAAGAACCTGAAGCACTTACCGGCGAACCCATTCGGAACACTATTTTCACCCTCATTTCCAGGATATCCCGTCACGAATATATAATATCTAGAATTTCAGATCTTATTCATCCCCTTGTCCGAACCGCCAATCATCCCGGAATAATAGAAGAAGTCAACGAGCTTCGCGCTCGAGTAGTGACTTTGGAAAATATGGTGCAAAACCTACGAGCACCAGCAGCATCACCAACAGCATAACCAGCACCACCAGTACCATCAGTATCACCACCAACAGCATCAGCTTCACCAACAACAACATCTGCATTTCACGCCTCAACATCACACTCAGTACCTCAAACATTAACATCATACGCCACATAGATACCAAGGAATATTAGTAATAATGAGTTAATATGTATTGACTCATTCTTCCTGAAGAATTATATATGTATACTTTATATATATATATATATATGGTTTGGAACAATAATAAATCTTTTCGTACTAAGCTATTACGTGTGAATCTTAACTAGTAAATACTACTCGGTTAATTCATATCACTAATATGCTATGATGTACATCCTTCGTTAATGACTTAACAATCGTTAATCACTGCTTCAGCACAATAAACTCCATTTTCATAATAAATCAAGTGTATTATTCAAATACATGTTTGATTTAAATTTCCATTTTCGATGTACTCAAAACTTTCTAGAAAACATTATTCGTGCCTTGTGAATTTCACAAAAAAAAAATCCACGAGCACCAACATCATATACCGAGATATATCAATAACAATGAATGATGAAGTATTGATTCATAACCTCATTAGCGAAATATTTCGTGACAATTATGAAATCTCTAAGGTTTTGGAGATTATTAATTCTCATTTCAACCGTAAATCAAATAAGTTTAATATTATATTAACTCATTAAATCCATGATTACATCTGAAATAATATATATGTACGTATATTTTCATAAAGATTGTAATTAAATATTCTGTTGTACAAACTGTTGACGGTGAAAATATTTTAACGGGTAGGTAATACCCGAGAAATATTTATATCTCACATTAATATGTTACACCGTACATTCTTCAATTCTGATTCAATAGTCATTAACTATACTACTTACATCCACATATGTATCTGTTCACTAAAGAACAACCATTTTCATACAAATTCAATTACATATTTTGATTTTGACATATCAGAATTTAAGTAAAGCTTTAGCAAGTGTTATCTTCTTAAAGATCACTACATTCATGAATTATATTCATTCGTATTCTATGATGAATTATCACATCAAACCACCGAACTTACCATTCCTTACTTTTGAAAATCACAAACATTTCTTCGTCAACCGTTAGATCCATTGATGGATGCATCTTACGCTTAAACACTTCAAATTCAAAAATTTTGAAAATATCCTTTGAATCTTGACGATCACAATCAGCATTCAATCATCTAAAAACAAAATTTCTTGAAACCATCTCGGATTGATAACCGACGATTCAAATATGGCTGCATTAAATGCAGAGGAAACATCAAAAGTATAGATGGCATAAATGGCCAGGAGTTTGATGATAAAGAATGGGGTATTGGGAACGCTCGATAGAAAATTTGGAGCTGAAAAACGAAATGAGCAAACCATGAAGGAGACCGTGGACAAATCATAAGGACTAAACCTGTAATCAAAGAATCTAGACGATTCGATTTCTGATGAAAACCATAAAAGATCTCCTTACGCATTCTAAATCCTTACAGACGAATTTTCCTCGTTATCATTTGATCTTAGAAAATTCTAAGATATCATCATATCTTTCGTTATAAATATCCTCCATATTTCTGAAGATACCTTCATAACTATTCTTGTCCGAAATTATTTATCACTTCGCACTATCTGTGTTACATAATAAAGGAAACTTTTTTAGTTTCTATATTTCTGTAACATACAAGTTTAAATTTTGAATGATTTGAAGTAGTGTTGGGTATTGAAGCATGAGTTAGTATAATATAATGACGTCAGGCCAACGTGATTATATTACAGTAAGTCATGCTAAATTTTTAATGGAAGATGATGATTCATAGACTTTATAATCATCATTTACCATGTTACATGACTTTTACATTCTGCTTAACCTCTGAACATATCAAGAACATATATTCTTGATAGTTCTATCCTTAGTAATTCTGGTAATTTGACAAATCAAATCGTGCTATTACCTTTCCTTCTGCTTTGTATATTATGATCATTCGAAACTCCATACCTACGAATTCTGGACCATTATTCGCTTGACTTGAAGTCGGGAAGGAAAAACAAGAACATAGAGCTCCAACATATAAGGGAAAATATAAAGCCCGATAACAACACGGAAATTACAAACCGTGTATATCAATGCGTATAGCAACATAAAGACACTGGAGAATTAAAAACACTATAACCCCAAGGTAATTGTAGAAGTAAACAAATTCCTCTGGGGGTAAATGAAAAAGAAGAATGACAGAAACGATAGTCAGAAAAATATCCAGGATAAGAACTGGATGGAGCATTTTCACAATCTTTGGAAGTATGAATCGAGAAAGAAAGTGCAGAAGTGGTGAAGATAATGAAACAGAAGAAGCTAATTTATAGCAAAATTCCAGACACAGCAATCAAGGCAATTTTAATTTCCTTAATTACCGGAGAATCAAATCTTATACAGATTATAAAGATTTTCTTTAAATCCCTTAAATTCCGAAAATCAACTTTAATTACGTCAAGAGTTAAAACAAATCTTTATTTTCCTCATTTCATTTTTTTTATGATAGCTTCACTCATACTCTTCACGTAATCAAATTGTTTTATTACTCAATAGTGATAAAACTCTATTTTTCTACTCATATCCGTCATGAAAACATACTTATTATCAACCATGACGATCTCTGTTAAATTTCGGGACGAATTTCTTTAACGGGTAGGTACTATAACAACCCATATTTCCATACTTGAATTGACTAATTTTCCCCTAGGGTTGTTATCCATACTTAATATATGATTAAATTAGACATTGATTAAATATATTTTTTTGTCGACACATTTTGTTAACTAAAGTTTATACTAATTATATAAAATAACTTTAGTTAATATTAATATTAATGTGTACTATATATAAAACTATATGTAACATAATTATTAATTAAATGATAAGTTATTTTAATCATTATTTATATTTTTAGCTTATAAAAAAAAGAAATAAGATTTTTTTTATAAATTAAATAATGAGCCCATGAATTTTGACTAAATATTTTCAAAAACAAAAACTTATTAAAAACATTTTTAACATGTTTTTATCATTTTGTCAAAATTGACACCTTTATTTTATTAATTTTTTTTTCACCAACCATTTTTACCTATAAATACATGGCTCCTCATTCATATTTTCTTGCTAAAAACAAAAACTTATGTTGTTCTCTCAAAACATTGAAGAAAATTTGAGGTACTTTCTATTATATATATATATATATATATATATATATATATATATATATATATATATATATATATATATATATTATCGATTATATTTATATTTACTGTATATTCTTTATAAAATTAGAAATTAATTATGTTTATATGTTATAATTAGTATTATAAGTATTATGATGTATAAAAATAATTTTGATATTTTATGAAATATTATTTATAATTAAATACGAATTATTTAGTGTTTAAACGTAAAAATAATGTAAAATTCGTAATAAATACTTTTAACCAAAAATAAAATATATATAATTTTTTTCTGAGTTTATAAAACTTATATAGATATGAGAAAATTATAAAAATAATTACTTGGGTCGAATTGGTAATTATTATATAATTAAACTCTATTATTATATAATTCGAAGGTAAATTAAGAATAAATATAAAATAATAAAAAATATTTTTTAAATATTTTTTCTACAGGTTATTAGACTGATAGAAACTTATAAAAATTATAAAAATAATTGTTTGGGTTTATATATAATTATGTAGAATTAAACTTTTTTTGTGAATAAATTAAGGGTAAAAACAAAAATAAATACAAAAATATAATAAAAATGTTTTCTTAAATTTTTCTACTAATCTATATGATTAACTAAGACTATAAAAATTATGTATGTAATTTTTACACATTTAATTAATTATTTAGATATTTTTGGATAATGTTCGATTAATAAAACACTATTATTTTTGAAGTAATTTAGGTATTTATTTAAAGGTAATTATATTTAATATATATAAGACATACTAAGGTATAATAACTAAATATTAAATAATACTTAGGTTAAATTATTACATATATAATTATTAAGTACATTAATAATTCGTTGTGTGTATACACCTAAAGTGAAGGTTAATCAAAGATAATGTACAATTCATGTGAACTTCATCGCTACTCACGGTCGTAAGTGAATGATGTCTAGGTTGCCATTTATGGGTAAGCTTGTGGATCTCGAATGCCATGACTTAGATTCTGGTCAAGAATCCTGGGCCCCCGGTTACATCTGGTCATTCCTGACTTATTTGATTGCAACGAAGTTTGAGTAAAGTTGTACAACGTCTTGCTAAAGATTAACCCGAACTTTCTAAAATTGGAAAATTACTATAAGTGGAAACTTTCCATAAATAGTAACCTTCCAAAAATGGAAATTCTTTAGTGAACCATTACTATCAATATAGTACTATATACTATTGTCTGTTAGGCAATGTCTGATCATACGTTCTATCTCTAGGTTGAGATCTCGGTCACGTCCTTCCGTTCAATTCTTTCGTGGAATACTCTTTTGTGCTACTAAGGTGATTTTCATAGCCCCACTTTTACTGTTTACTTAACTATTTATAACTTTTGGGGTGAGACACATGCTTGCTTTATAACTGTTTTACACTTAGACACAAGTACTAAATTGTTAACTATGCTGTCATGCTTTGATTCATGCTAAATCCCTACCGTAATATCGTCAATTGCTACGTTTAAATGCAAACTTAATTATTGTGAGTAGGCCTATTGAGAGTAACGTCTCTAACCATTCGACCGTTGGTCTTTGGTTACATAATAATGATTCCACGACACTGACAGTACAAGGTGTCATAGGGTAAATTGTTTAGTAGCGATATTACAAATTGCAGCAACACTTTTAGATTGATATATCTATATTGATCAACTTTAAACTAAATCTTGTGGTCTAAAACTTTGGATATTATTTATAAACCTATGAATTTCACTCAACCTTTTTGGTTGACACTTTAAGCATGTTTTGTCTCAGGTAATGATTGAGCTAGCTGCTACTTGCTACTAGATGATTGATGTATACTTTGCTGCTTGCATGGAATCCATCATTCATATTTATCATTTTGTTTAGACATCTCCCATTTACTGTACTCTTATGATGTAAAACTTTAAATAATGCTTCCGCTGTTTATTTAATAAATAAAACGTCTCATTTAGAGTCGTTCTCGTTTGTACAACTGTGATTTGATATAATTAGTCACAAATACCCTAGGCCCTATTTGGGGGTGTGACATCAACGTTGTTTTAAAGACTTATGACCACGTAACGGGACCTATGTAGACGGCGCCGTCAATGACGATTTTGTCGGGTCGCTACATGAACCAAGTGTAAAAACCTTTCTTTTACATTCCCATCTCGATCAACGAATCTCACAATAATTTTCATTTGCTCTTTCTTAGATTCATCTCGCGACTCATCAACGATCGAACAAAATTTTGCGTTCTCGATTTCATCACGAATTGACTGTTGACCATTTCTAGCAAAAATATGCAAAATTTCTTTTTGCACATCGGGTGAAGTAGAGCATTATCTAAAACAACATTCTCAACTTCCTTGCTGTAAGAAGAAATAAACTTTAGCAATTCTAAAAAGTTTCCCCGATTTATTGAACCAGGCCGCTCATCATGGCCCCTAAGAGCACAAGCTTGCATGGTGATCCATTTAATTATCTCAACATAAGTTTTGACTTGCAATCTATTGCCAATAATCTCTTGCGCTGTTTGTTTTTCTATCACATTTTCTATATGACAAACCTGGTTTACAAACCATCATAACATTTCACAGAAAAATTATGAGCAGAAGCCGAAGATGTACCTTCATGTCTAATGAATACACAATCTTTACCACAATTAATCTTTTTCCATTTATTGAACCCTTTTGCAGTAAATCTATATGAACCAACTCGTCTAATAGGTTTCTTATTAAATAAATAACATGGAAAACTATATGCAGCATCTTTTTCTAGGGAATATTCTAACCACCAAAATCTATCAAACCAAGCTGCTTGAAAGCTTCTATTGCCCTTTGAACCACTAGCACTCAGAGGATAATTCGATCTATGAATTTGATAAGATACTAGTCTAATATATTCTCCTCTAATCTCATCACGTTGTTTACTTGGATATTTCACTATTGAAGGTCATAGACCAAGATCCCTAACTAATGAATCTAACTTAAACTCTCTCTAGAGTTTGGTTTGTCATTCTTTTCAACATTAATTGGAGGAGACTCTTCCATATTATCATCATTCGTTTGTGGTTGTGCTTCATTAACATCTTTCACAACATTATTGACTTTTCCTTTTGATCGTTGATCATCGACAACACTAGGTTCGCGAGAAAAAATCAACAATAGTTTTTTTTACCCATAATTTAACCTAAAATCATATCAATAAAAATTGGTATACTGTAAGCCTAAATCATTAAATGATATGAACGATAATCGTTAATAAAAAAAACGTTAAAAACAATAATTAAACAAACAAGAGAAATATTCAAATGAAACCAACTTTTAAGTTGAGATCCAAGGGACCAATCAGCATGCGACACGTAGCGCGATAATCACATGTGATTGAAAAAAAAAATTAAATTTTTTTAAAAAAAAAAATGTAAATTTTTTTTTTTAAATTTTCGAAATTTTTTTTTTCGATTTTTTTTTTCAATCACATGTGATTGGATTTGACATGCAGTAAATCACACGTGATTCTGCATGCCAATCACTTGTGATTGAAAAAAAATTATTTAGTAAATGACGAATTTCAATAAGTTTGTCCTAAAACCTTTAAACATCAAGTTTTTGATCAAAACTTGATCAATCACCGAATTAAAATCTGAAATTTTGAAGATATGATCACGAAACGCTCAAAAACTTGATCAAATCACCGAATTAAAGTCTGTTTCCGGTTGAATTTTATTTTTTAAAAAAAATTGATTTTTTTTTTCAGTCACATGTGATTGGATTTAACATGCAGAATCACATGTGATTGTGTTTTACAATCACATGTGATTGAGTTTTATAATCACATGTGATTGTATTTGAAATGCTAAGTTTAAAAAAAAAAGTAAAAAAAATTTCAAAAAAAAAAATTCAAAAAAAATTAAAAAAAATATTAAAAAAAATTTTTAAATTTTTTTTTCAATCATATGTGATTGTCGCGCCACATGTCGCACTCTGATTGGTCCGTTGAATTTCAAGCAAAAATTATTGGATTCAAGTGATTACAACTCAAACAAACAATTATTAAAAAGGAAAAACCTTACGAAGCATGAAGCAATTTGCAAGCAGCAATAATTCAATATATATATATATATATATATATATATATATATATATATATATATATATATATATATATATATATATATATATATATATATATATGTATATATATATATATATTGATGGACGGCTTACGGCTACAATTCGTATGACTAATTTTAATATACTTTCGTAAAGGTTTTTTTTGTTTTTTTAACATACTTTCATAGTTAATTAGTTCAAGTAATGTTGGGCTCATCTAATAATTGAGGGTGGCAAATTTTTTATACGAGTTAAATTATATTCTAAATACTAGTTTTATGAACCCGTGTGTTGCACGACGATAACATAAGTTAGTATTTGAATGTTAGTGTTGATACTTTATCCATAATACAATTACAATGAAAAAACTCTTTATTACTGGTAATATTTGTATAAGAAGCATTAGTATTTAATACTAACACGTAAATTATGAGCTCGTAAGCTGAAACTATTTTAATTTCAATTAACAATTAATCGATAAAACACCAAACATGAGTCCGTAAAAGTTATTTTTAAAACTAATCGTTAATAATAATATTTTATGTACATCTTTAATTGTAAGTGCTTTTAGACAAAGTAATTTTATTATGTCAAAATCTCAAACGAAGTAAAGTATGCATAGATCTAAATATTTATAAGGGTTAACAAATAACAATATTAACTTCAATTAACAAACATGAGCCCGTAACAAAGTTATTTTTACGTGTTAACCGATGGCAATGACTAAACATACATTAACTAATATTGAACAAACATATTGATAATAAAAACTTAAGTTGTAGTTCAAATATCATGTAAGCATAAAGTAAATATTATTAGTAACTACTTCATTGTAATTAATTATTAATAATTAATTGATATAAAAGAGTATAAATCAAACTTGAAAGACTTATTTGTAATTAGATATATCTTAAGGGTAGTAGAATAAAAATATGATGAATATATATATATATATATATATATATATATATATATATATATATATATATAAAATACAATTATAATAAAGTAATATGAATATGAATATAAATACAAATATAAATATGATAGATATAATAAATATTTATCATAGTTAAAATATATAAACTGACCCACAAGAAAAAATATAATATGTATTAGTTTTAAATATTATATTAGAAATATTTATGATATGAAGTTATCGTATAGTGATAAATATCTAGCTAGCTTTTAATGTAATAAAAATATTATATTTATATTTAGAAATAATATCTATATAATATTCTAAGGAATTAATTATAATTATAAAATTATGTAATGCATGAGACAGTGACACGCGACAGAATTAACCAGGAGGTGACACGTAAGATTATTGTCACGTACTTTATATAATGTGTAAATATTAAAGACTTGGGCCTTTTAGGGGTGACTCAATACCCCATGCCCCCTCTCTCTCTGCCATTGCTAACAATTCACTAACAACTTCATTAGTTCATTTAGTCATCTGTATCCTTCGATCTTCTAGTCTCCATTCAACCTTCATCAATCATCCTTTGGATAATGCAATCTGCCTCAATCAATTTATCCATACATAATATGTGGTAGCACTATCCAATTAGATGGTATTAGCAATAATGTAATTATGGAATAATTTTATCGTATGAAATCTCGTAGTCAACAATAAAAGCTTACCTTTAGTATTAAGTGGATTGAATATCGTATGAAACCTCGTAGCAATGTTTTGGGTGCGATCTGACCCAACCCGATTTGACCCAACCCGATTTGACCTGACACATTAAACATTTTATGCAAGTAAGTTATCGAATAAAATTTTGGGAACCCATTGAGTTTTGATCCTAAAATCGCCACTGCCGGTTTCTCCTATGTGTCAACACTTTTCCAGCCCGTGACTTCTTTTCCTGCCACACATGCCCTAAAATGGCATTTCAAATGCCAGTTTCTTCTGCTATAAATTACCCGTTTTTTCTTGACATTTTCACTCACTCCCTCAATTCACTTACTCAAAAAGGTTAACTCTTCATCCGATCATTGTCAACGTGTATTACAATAGTCAATTTTGTAAAGAAAATAAAGTTTACGATATTCACATGCGTCGACTTTAGTGGAAACATGGCTCTAAGTGATCATCGATCATCACCACCTAGCCTACCATTTTGAAAAGCAATTTCACGACCCCAAACAAAATGAACCATAAATTCACGAATTTCAGCCATTAAAGTGAGTTAAGTGTGTTTAGCGTTTTTGAAAATTAACTGACTGAACAAATGTTGAATGCTTTTGGAGATTATATGAGTTTGGTGTGTTTATGATTAACAAAAATATGAACTCTATAAATAAAAGAAAAATCTGCAAATTCAAACTAAAAACCAATTTCATTAATGCACTAGGATGATAGGGTTGCAGCCTTGCATCAATGGTTCAACAATAGTGCATCTTTGCAGAAATAATAGACTGAAATTGTTGGAATTCAAAAAAGTACTAAAACCGACGTTTGGAATGCATGTTTAAGTACAATCAGCAAAAAGTAGGGCACACGTAGGACAAACAGGCGTTTAAAACGCCGGTTTCTGATAACTGAGACCAAACCGGCATTTCAAATGCCGGTTTTCCTACGATTACAAACTTCTTTTGAAAAAACTAATGTAAACTACTTTAAAAAACAACTATTCCAAAAAAATTCAAGGCACCGTGTAACTTCTTTTGGTTATGTATTGTCGTAATAAAGTGTTAATTTGTGTAGATATATGACGGGTTCTCATATATTTAGAAGATATAATTGAATCAAATTAATTAAACTTTTAGAGAAAGATAAGGCGTAAATTAATCTTGTGTATCAAAAGACTTTAAGAGTAGCAGTATGTGAGAGCCTTATCGATCAAGATGTGGGAGGTTAAAATTTAATGGGATAAATTTGTGTGTAATGTGTAAGTTGCTTTCAAAAAAAAATTATTGATTTATGTAAGTTTTGAACATTATTAATAATAATAATGATTACTGATGTACTATCTCCCTCTCATTACAATGTCCACTTACTTTATGCATACAGTTTTAGAAAATCCTACTAACTTCATTCTCCATCAATTAGAAATCTTCTCCTTTCAGAATTACCTTTTCTCATCGGTTAAAAAAACAAAGTTGAAACATCTCAAAATAAAAATGTGGACACTTATAGTGAGACATGAGGAGTACAATATTTGTATCACTAATATATTATCAGTGACATTTATAAAACTGAGCCACTAATATGTTGATACATCAATATCAATAAGTTAAAAATGTTATTAAAACTCATAGTTAACATAGTATTTATATTAACCTTATATACTAAGACATAGAGTAATGTTTATAAGCCTTTTATTTTTTATTACCTTTTTTTGTCATTGTTTGTTGCATAATTAGTAATATATGAAACACTATGGACAAGGTTGCAAAATTCTTTATTCAAAGATTAATCGATCAGGACTTTAGAAGGATTAATTGGCAATTCGGAGATTAATCGGATTGTAATTGATATATTTAAATATTAAATTTCGAAAATTATATGTGTAAATATAGAAAAAAAATCATAAACATAAAACATAAACTTTAACATAATTGTCTAAAATTGTTAATTTTATTCAAATACTCTAAAGTTTTAGTTTAAATTAATGTTAAAATGTTGACCAATTTTGACTTTGACCAACTTTGATACCAAAATTCGATTTCGACTCATCAATCGACGTTGACCAATTAATTAAACGGATTTCGAAAAAATAGAACAAATTACTCTTAAAAATAAGTAATCGGAGATTAATCGGTAACTAAACGAGTTTTTAACAATAGTCCCTAGGGACTGGGGTAGCTGGTTCGATGTTATGTTTCTTGATACGAGATGATGAGTTCAATTACATATAACACATCCTTTTTCTTTATTTTTTAATTCATCTTTTTTTCATTATTATTTCCATTCCATTCCAAACAAAATAACATCTTATTTAACAAAAAATTATCTTTCTTTCCTTTTTTTTTTTTTTTTTTTTTTTTTTTTTAATTTCTTCTTTTTAATTACATTATGTTACATTTTTTAATAAATAATATAAGAAGGTAAGTGTTAAATTTTATACAAATAACCGATACGTGAAATTGCAATTTTAAATTATTAAATTAATGTTTGATATTTTGCACGAAATTTTTTTTCGCTGCAAAGCGAAAATATATAATGTTGAAGCAATGGGCAATTAGTACCACAAAACAAAACTAATTTAAGTTAAAATATGCCAATGACATCACAAACGTAATCAAAACCGCTTCATAAAAACACAACACCACATCAGGGCCGGACCTGAGAATTTGGATGCCCATTGTGAGATGGTAAAAAATATGCCCCTGTCAAAATTTAATATCATATCACAATATTTTTAAAGGTTCAGAACCTATTCAAGCTAGATGATTTTTCCTCACACCGATTACTTATTAAAATAAATAGATTTCAAGTTTTGTAGAATCACCTAAAATGATGTCTACATTTATATTTTGATACAAATTTTTTTCATATTTTATCATAATCTGCGTTAGATAAAAGCGTATTTTAAATAATTAAAATTGATAACCAGTTAGGCAGTTATTGACTCATTTTCTTATATATATATATATATATATATATATATATATATATATATATATATATATATATATATATATATATATATATATATATATATATATATATATATATTATTTTTAAAATAAACTGAGACTACTAAAATTGTTCCCTTTAAAATAAAGTTGTTGTACTTACTCGTAATCAACCTACGTATATGTTATATTTAAAAATTACTACAGTACGTATTTAATTAATTTTTTAATAGCTTTTGGAATGAAAATCAATAGGATTTTATTATACTTTACGAATAAATTTCAAGAGTTAAATGACAAGTATAAAATATAATTTAAAAGTTATGGGGGTTAATTGTATATTGGTACAAGACCAAGGGATTATTAATAAAATTGTCTAAAAGGAAACAATAGACTGAGAATGTCAGTCTTCTCATTCGTGGAATCTTGCAAATTTTAATCATTCTTCAAAACTTTAAAATTAAAATCTAACTATATAAACATATCATAGACACAAGGTACGATGTAATCGTTTGATGCCCCTTTTATATGATGACTGGTACTGTCGCACATCCCACACGGCATCAAGCTTGACTCTGCACACATTCGCAGTAACGCGCGGCTAACTCCACTAGACCTTATCTATCTATCTATCTATATATTATTTATATTTGCACGTAAATAAAGTATCGTTCAAAGTAAATGCCACTAAATATCAAATTGACACTCTCTTTCTTGTTAATTCATTCTTGCTTCATTTATAGTAACAAAACTTTTAGAAAAGCTAAATACATATTTTGCTAGAGAGAACTTCATAAAACTATTCTTATCTATAAAATTTGTCTTTAGAATCACATTGTATCACATTTAGTGATGGATCTTGAACGTAATTACTAGAAGTACCAAAATTGTTTACTAAAGTATTGACATGGCCCATATATAAATTTTTTAATTTCTACTATACAAAACAACCCCTTATAATACGGCGCTGGCCACATCCGCATCATCTTAGAATTTCCTTCTCATTACTAACTCATCACACTACACTAATATTTATGACATACACATTTACCATCAAATAGACTCACCTAAATTAATTAATTAATATAAGATATAATGTACCACTCTTAATAGATAATGTATAACAAAATAAAGCGAATTGCTCCATATAAAATGAGCTACACAATCGCGTGGGGTAACACCGTCTTAGCAAGGAAGCATCAACCACACTTCACACTTGCTAGTAGTGGTGTCTTAGTAATGGAGTTCCAAGGGAGCTCTAACCACACTCCCGATATTGGTTGTCTAAGCCATTAAATTTGTTTATTAGTTTTTTGTTAGTTACTAATGAGTTAGTAGCTCAGTAGTACCCATTACCTTAAAAGTTGTGGCGCTTCATGTGGAAGCCTTTACCTATATGAGCACAAGTTTAATTCTCACTTTTGGCAAATATTTACAACTCTTTATAAAGTGGGATGATAATTGTTCCTGTCACATAGCGTGGTATCTCGCGGAGATATTTTACAGGCATTCGCCTTTTACTGGGTGAGTTTGATGCGTTTTCAATCAAACAATGTTTATGTGTCACTCCCTATATATACCTTCTGGCCAAATTTTTATTAGTTTGTAGAATAATGTTTTTTTAGAGTCGTTAGGAATATCATTGTTAATTTATTTATAAATATATATATATAATACATTTAAATAACCGTAAGATTGTCAATATTATGTGCTAAGTACAAAGCTTATGCATATTAATGGTCGTCGAAACTTGACCGAAAAGAATTTATTAAATTCTCTGAGTATGTAACTATGTATATGTGAGAAATATTCATTTGAATCCTTAATTTCTCTTGAGATCTGTATAATCACATTTGATATGTGATTATCCCGCGTTTTAATCCTAGTCATTGATTAAATTAATCCAAAAGCTGAGATTTATCCCCTAATTTTCAAACAAAATTAAGGATGTAAATGAATATTACTCATATACAAGGTTGCAGAAATCGGTTCTCGGGGAGTTCTCGGCAGGGTCTCCAAAACGAGAACTCGAAGAACTCGGGGAGTTATCGGCGGTTGACTTTCGTTGACTTTTAAGATTTTACCGAGTTTTTCCCGAGATTTGACTGATTTTACCGATATTTGACCGATTTTTTCGAGATTTGACCGATTTTTTCGGGATTTGGCCTATTTTTTCGAGATTTGGTCGATTTTTCCGAGATTTGACCGATTTTTAGTCGTTGATTGATTTTTTGGTCGATTCCAAAACGAGTTCTCGGCAGGGAGGTCAAACCGATTTCTCCCCGAGAAATCGGCCGAGTTTTCCGATTTTTGCAACACTGCTTATATATATATATATATATATATATATATATATATATATATATATATATATATATATATATATATATATATATATATATATATATTATTTTGAATTCTAGGAATCCTATATATAACTGGTATTTGAATATGTGTAGTTTGGGTGATCTAAATACAACAAGCAAAACCTAGTTGAAAGTAAGATAGTTGTTGAAAGTTTATTTAATTCAAGGTCAGGGTCTTTGCGACAGACAATATTTAGTGTGTTCGACGTACCAAACATTTAAGGTCATACGTTTGCTTATTTGTAGGCCTTCTAGAATGTTTCACCGTATGATGTCACAATTAAAGTCAACTAAACGGAACATAGTCACATAGATCGTGTTTAACCTTTTATAAAGTTGACTTATATTTGTGTTCTAAGCCTAATTATGTGTAGGTGTGTAGTGGTGTCACATGGGGATTACATGTGTAAGCGCGCATAATCATATTGGAATATTTTTTTCTAATTTTCTAATTTTAAATTTAATTTTAATTCATTGATTTATTAATTCCAAAGAAACAAAAAAGAAATAAAGCATATATGTGAATATTGTTGTAATTTAGTAGTTTACTAGTTGTGGAGCCCTCGCTTCGCGCCGGGGGCTCCGTTTTGAATGCGAGTTAAAAAAAAAAAGTCTTGATCTATTTTGTAAAAAAGAATTTTTTTCGACATAACATTGAAGGGTTGTTCCTTTTGTGAAAGTTGCTTCTTTTAGCGTTCGGGTTTTATTTTAAAAAAAAAAAGTTAGTAAAGTGGGGGTTCGATTTGTATTTTAATAAAAGTTAGTGGGTTAAGTTTGTAAAATTTGAAAAAACTTTACGTATAAAGTGGGGGTTCGATTTGTATTTTAATAAAAGTTAGGGGGTTAAGTTTGTGAAAATTGAATATTAGTAAAAAAAAAAAAAAAGTTAATAAAGTGGGGGTTCGATTAGTATTTTAATAAAAGTTAGGGGGTTAAGCTTGTGAAATTTGGGGGAAAAATATACGTATAAAGTGGAGGGTTCGATTTGCATTTTAATGAAAGTTAGGGGGTTAAGTTTGCGTAAAGTGAAAAAATAAATAGTACTATTCATTGGCACTTTACCTTTTAGATATAGGTATAATTAGTACATTTTGCCTAAGCTTATACAATACTTAAATATTAAAGATTAGTAATAGAGAGAGAGGAGTATATATTTCATATATATATATATATATATATATATATATATATATATATATATATATATATATATATATATATATATAAATGATGCACCTCATATGGTTACATTTACTCGATATATATACTACTAAAATATCTGTACATTTGAGATTCTTCAATTATGAAGCATGTGAAATAGTGATATGTAAAAGTTGTCATCCACTTTTGACTTTTGGGATAACATCTTTTCACAACACTCCCCCTTGGATGACAATTTTATTGAAAAAACAACTAGTACTGCCTCGTTAAAAACCTTGCTAAAGAAAAATTCAGTGGGATAAAAACTTTAGCCAAGGGAAAAAGAGTGCAGCATAAAGTTGACTCCGCCTCAAGTAGATATCGCTGAGTCATCACATCTTTTGAACTTGCCTCATGCCAATATTGTGAACGTGTGTTCTGAAGATAGCAGTTGACAGTGCTTTGGTATAAAGATCAGCAGAGTTGTTGATTGAACGTATCTCATTTTAATCTGGTTGTCTTTTATGAGATCTTGAGTATATAAAAGAATATGATGTTTTCATCTGAAACTATATCATCTAAATCTTTTATGTACAAGTTTAGCCCCTGTGATTTGTCTACAGTCTCCTTCATGGTTTGCTCAAACCGTTGCTTCGATTCCTATTCCCTTTCAGTCCTTTTCTGAGCCTTACCAACATACCATTTTTTTCCATCAAACTTATGACCTTTAAGACCGTCTATGGTTTTAACGACTCGTCAGCATTTATGTTTTGTTCTGTCACTTTTGATACTCTTCTTTCATTTGTACTATGCAAGCTGAATTATCTTCATAGATAGTTGTTGGGCTTTTATAGCGTTCTAGTCCACAAGAATCAATAATTATTTGTGTCATTGATCTCAACCAAAACACATTATTGGGTAGCTTCATGTAATACAATGACTTTGGCATGATTTGAGGATGTAGCAATAAGTGTTTGTTTCTGGAACCGCCATGAACTTATTGTACCTCTATTTAGGAATACATATCCAGTTTAAGATTTTGATTTATGTGGATCAGATAAATAACCTGCATCTATATAACCAAACAAATCTTGTTTTGAATTGTTAGAATAAAATAATTTTAAATCAGCAGTTCCTCAAGGGTATCGAAATATGTGTTTGATCCTATTCTAGTGTCTTTTTGTATGAGCTGAGCTAAACCTTGCCAACAAAGTAACTGCAAAATAAATGTCAGCTCTTGTACAATTTGTAAGGTACATAAGAGCTCCAATTGCACTAAGATATGGAACTTCTGAACCAAGAACATCTTCATGTTCTTCTCGGGGACGAAAAGGATCAGTGTCAACATTGAGTGATCTAACCACTATAGGAGTACTTAATGATTTTGCCTTGTCCATATTGAAGTGTTTTAAAAAACCTTTTTGGTATAATTTGTTTGATGTACAAGTAAACCATTAGGCATATGCTCAATCTGTAAACCAAAGCAATACTTGGTTTTTTCGAGATCTTTCATTTCAAATTCTTTCTTTAGAAGTTGAATGACTTCATGAATCTCTTTATTTGTACCTATGATGTTAAGATCATCAACATAAACAGCTATAATCACATATCCGGATGTTGTTTTCTTAATGAAAACACATGGACAAATAAGATTATTTGTATACCCTTTGCTTATCAAGTAATCACTTAATCGGGTATACCACATGCGATCCAATTGTTTCAACCCATATAAAGACCTTTGTGATTTAATGGAATACATTTCATTGGATTTTGCATTTGATGCTTCCGATACCTTAAATCCTTCATGTATATTCATGTATATATCACAATCAAGTGATTCATTTAAATAAGTAGTAATAACATCCATTAGATGCATTTCTAAATCTTTAGAAATTGCCAGGCTGATTAAGTAATTTCATCCATAACAGGAGAATAAGTTTTCTCATAATCAATTTCTAGTCTTTGAGAGAAGTTTTGAGTTACAAATCTAGCTTTACCTTGTAACTTCATTTTTCTCATTTCTTTTTCGGATAAAAATTCATTTGTATTCCATATATTTCACAATGATAACTATTGATATGAGAACTTTTCTTTATTGAGCGATTCAAATTTAGCTCGTATTGTTTCTTTCTATTGAGCTCAGTCGTGTCTATTTTGACATTTAATGACATATTTTGGTTCTGGATCATCATCATTCATGATGTCATATGCAACATTATATGAAAATATCTCATCAAGATTTTTCATTTCATTTTGGTTCCATGATATTTTTGAATGTGCATAATTGATTGAAAAATCCGTGTTGACATCATCAATCTCATCTGCAGAAGGAGTATTGATTTGTGGTTCTTTTTGAACACTTTCTTTTACCTCATTATCAGCTGATTTTCTTTTTCGAGGATTTTTATCTTTGAAACCAATTGGTCTTCCACGTTTCTGTCGTGACAAAGACTCATGAGTGACATTATTGCCAGCTTTTAGAATTTCAATTCTAGCAGAAGCATTTACTGCTAGTATATATGATTTAGTCACTACTTTTTGTATCTGTAAATATATCAGGTAATTTATTTGCAAGTTCTTGCATATGTATTATTTTTTAACTTTCTTTTCGCATTCTTTTGTGTGATGTCTATATACCTTAATTGATGTTCACATCATGAAGCATCTTTTTCTTTATTTTTCATTTCTCCCCTTAATATAGGGAACAATGTTTCATTAAAGTGACAATCAGCAAAACGTGCTGTAAAAACATCACACGTCATGAGTTCAATATATCTTATGATTGAAGATATTTCATATCCAACATATATTTCCATCCTTCTTTGAGGACCCATTTTAGTGCGTTGTGGTGGTGCGATAGGAACATAAATCACACAACCAAATATTCTAAGGTGGGAAATATTTGGCTGATGGCCAAAAGCAAGTTACAAGGGAGAATATGTATGACTTGCACTTGGTCTAATGCGAATTAATGATGCGGCATGTAAAATTGCATGACCCCATACAGATACTGGGAGTTTTGTTCTCATTATCAATGGTCTAGCTATTAACTGCAATCGTTTGACTAGTGATTCGGCTAAACCATTTTGTGTATGCACATGGGTAGCAGGATGTTCAACAACAATCCCAATAGACATGCAAAAATCATTAAATGCTTGAGATGTAAACTCACCAGCATTATCCAATCTCACCCTTTTAATAGTATAATCAGGGAAATGTGCCCTCAATTTAATAATTTGAGCAAGAAACTTTGCAAATGCCATATTACGGCTTGATAACATACAAACATGAGACCATCCGCTAGATGCGTCTATTAGAACCATGAAATATCAAAATGGTCCACATGATGGATGAATTAGTCCATATATATAACCCTGAATTCTTTCAAGAAACATTGGTGATTCTTTCTCAATATTCTTTTCATTAATCACCATATGTGCTATTCATTAATCACCATATGTGCTTTTCATTAATCACCATATGTGCTTTTTCATTAATCACCATATGCGCTTTTCATCATATATCCTTTTCACCATATGCGCTTTTAATCATATGCGCTGCGCTTTTCATCATATTCACTTTTCATCATATGCGCTTTTAATCATATGCGCTGCGCTTTTCATCATATGCGCCTTTTATCATATGCACTTTTAATCATATGCGCTACGCTTTTCATCATATGCGCTTTTCATCATATGCGCCTTTTATCATATGCACTTTTAATCATATGCGCCTTTTATCATATGCACTTTTAATCATATGCGCTGCGCTTTTCATCATATGTGCCTTTTATCATATGCACTTTTAATCATATGCACTGCGCTTTTCATCATATGCGCTTTTCATCATATGCGCCTTTTATCATATGCACTTTTAATCATATGCGCTGCGCTTTTCATCATATGCGCTTTTCAGTGCTACATAGATATTTCTCATTTTCGGTTATCATTGACTGATAATCATATCCAGTATGATATTTATCATAGAAACTTAACAAATTTCTCTTTGATTTGGGAGAAAACGGGGCATTGTTTATCAGTGAAAGGACCCGTCCTAATCCACCTGGACGAAGTCATCAACATTTGGTCCCATTGCGATGATCGGCTCCAAGTAATGTCCTTATATTGAGCAAATGCACAGCGGAAGACTTAATTCGTACCTGAGAATAAACATGCTTTAAAGTGTCAACCAAAAGGTTGGTGAGTTCATAGGTTTATCATAACAATCATTTCAATATGTTAATAGACCACAAGTTTTCATAATCATAAACATAATACACTCGCAAGTGTATGTAAAGCATTCTAAGTGGTTGAGCACTTGGTAACCATACTTAACATTTAATCAACGTCGCATATTCCCTTTATTATGAAATCTCACTACATTGTACCAAGTGTAGTCACCAAAATGAAGTACTGTGCAACCGTTGAATACTGGTCGTCCAGTCCGGTTGGGGTTGTCAGGCCCGATAGATCTATCAACAGGATTCGCGTTTACAATACCCATGTAAATAGTAGTTACCAAGCTACAGGGAAATATGCCAGTGGTACAACTCAACGTAGAATATATTTTTAAGTACTTGTGTCTATTTTGTAAACATTTATAAAAGCAGCTCATGTATTCTCAGCCCAAAAATATATATTGCAAAAGCAATTAAAAAGGGAGCAAATGAAACTCACTTTTGCCTTGAAGGTATTTAATTCGAATTGGTCTCCGATAGATATCACGAACCTAACCATATATATAATATATCAACATATTTTCTTTTTAAGTAATCGTTACATATATATATATATACTTTTAATACTTTTAATATTTTCTTAGTCCGTAGTTAGCAGTCCGATGTTAGTGGTCCACAATTAGTTGCTTAAATAAAATAAATAAAGACCCCATCGTATTCGTATTGATCAGAATTAATCTCGACCCATGGTACCATGTTGTCAAATGATGTGTTGCGTACATAAAGTACCGTGTTGTCAAATGACGTGTTGCGTACAATCATGAGGTCTTATGATTAATCTTCTCGTGTTGTTTACGGGTGGTCCTGAAATATATAAAATCAAATCATAAGTAATTATATATAAAATATCATATTAATTAGAAAAGATATGATTAATTTACTTTTTCTCCAAATATTTTCGTAGCTAAACTAGCTTCGGATACCCAATCTTGTTTTAGTCGTAGTTTCTTCATTACAACTCCGTTTTTGTTGGTTCAACTTGCCACTTCCTTGGATCGAGTCAAATTTTAAGAATATGAACTGAAAATACCTTAGTTTGTATTCGAAATCATAGGTTATAGGTCAAACTTTGGTGAAACTTATGAAAGTGATCATTTTCCATCATAAAAACAACATTTAATGATCATTTTTCTAAAAATACTTACACTTTGAGTTAAACCATGAAATTTTTATGTGTTAACATATTCATAAGAAATATCATTTTTCCAGAACATGAACTTCCAATTCAAAGTTCAAGATGGTTTTTAATTATCCAACCCAAAACAGCCCCAGTTGCACTCCGACGACGTAGATTCAGTTTTTAAGATGTTCTTTGTAAAACCAAGTTATATCTTGTTAGGTTAGCATATCATTATGATATATTACAGGTCTTGAAGTGTTTTAAAAGTCAAGTTAGAAGGATCTATTTAGTTTGCAAACAAGTTTGAAATCATTCAAACTATGTTCTTGTTGTTAAAATTTTATACCACAAAATAAGATAGCTATATGAATATGAATTGAATAAGATTATGAACAAGGTTATTACCTCAAGTTACTTGGAAAAAGTTACTGCAAAAGATAAGAAATAATCTTGGAATCAAAGAGTGGTGGAGTTAGATCAAAAGGTTGGAAGTAAACTTCTTCAAATGGGTGGTTATTTTGATATGTTCTTGAAAGAGTTTTCTTATGGTGTTTAAGGCTTGTAATTGAAGCTAAATGATGGGTAAAATGCTTGGAGATGATCAAGTATGAAGTTAGGAGTATTTTGAGAGAGAAATGAGGGTGTAGGTATGAGAAAATGGAGTGAAGAAATGGTGTTCATTCATAAAAACGTTTTTAGTTTATAAAGAAAGAAAAGGATTCCTAATTTTGTTTTCTTACTAATAATTCATGCTACTTGACAAATCCTAGTTACCTCATATCTAGGGCAGTAATAATGTTGATTAGGATGTTGATTTGATGTGTATATACCAATAGTAAATACATATAGAAGCTGGGTATGATACGGGTACATATACCCTAGATATACGTATAGAAATCTTGAGGAAACGGAATGAGAATTCAAATATAGCTATCTTTTGTGAATATACTTATATTGTTTTATGTATTTAAGTCCTTAAAAAGTGATTAAATACATTATATATACGATACATGTATAAGCATTATAGATTATAAGTATATATATCAAAGAATGTTACGTATAGTTATCGTTTTAAAAACTTAAGTTAGTAGTTTCAAAAATATACTTATAACTCATTGTCATTAGTACACAATGAGATGTTAAACCATCCTTAGATCATGTTAAATATATATAAATATATATATATATACACAAACGTATAATTATCGTATGTTATATAGTTCGTGATATCATCGGTCATATTGGACGGTCAAACGTTGTGTAAAACTCTTTTCAAAAACACAAGTCTCAACAATTTGGATTGCTTATCATGTTGGTAAGGTTTAATTTATGTAAATATTAATCTCATAAGTATAATTTGGTCGGAAAATTCTGGGTCATTACAGTACCTACCCGTTAAAGAAATTTCGTCCCCGAAATTTGATAGAGGTTGTTATGGATAACAATAAGAAGGTTTTCATGACAAATATAAGGTGATAATAGAGTTTTATCATCATTGAGTAATGTAGATAAAACGATTCGATTATGCGAAGAATATAAATGAGACTATCGTAAAAGAGTGAGATGAGTAAAATATATTCGTCTTAACCGATGACGTAGTTATGATTAATTTCCGGGATTTAAGGGATTTAAAGAGAATCTTACATAATAAGATTTGGTTCTTTGGTGATTAAGGAAATCAGGATCTTCTTTGATTATATGCAATAATCTGTTTCAATTGCTCTGTCGGATATTTCACTATAAATTCACCCCTTCGTTTTCTTATTTTCCACAACTCACACCTTCTATTCTTTCTCCCTTGATTCTTACTTTAAAGCATTCATCAATATGCTCCATCCAGTCCCGATTCTTGATATACTCCTAACTTTTATATCTGTCATTCTTCTTTTTCATCTACCACCAGAAGAATCTATTTACTTCTACTATACTCTTGTGTTTATAGTGTTTCTAATTCTCCCGTGTCTCTATATTGCTATCTGCATCGATATACACGGTTTGTAATTTCGGGGTTATTATCGGAGTTTATATTCTTCATTATTTTTTGAAGCTTCATGCTTTCATTTTCTCTTCTCAACTTCGAGTCAAGCGAGTAATGGTCCGGAATTCGTAGATATGAAATTCAGAATGAACATAGCTAATGCTCTAAGAAGAAAATGGTAATAGAACGATTATGATTTGTTAAATTACCAGAATACCCTGGAGAAGACCGAGTCATCCAGAAAAATATTCTCTTGATATGTTTAGAGATCAGATAGAATGTAAGAGTCATGTAAATTGCACATGATGACGGTACTGTGAATCATCATGCTTCATTAGAAACTCAGCATGACTTACTGTAATATAATGACGTTGATCAAGTGTCATTATATTATACTAATCCATGCTTCAGTTCCCAACACTACTTTAAAACATTCATATTTTAAACTCGAAGGTTTCAGAATTTAGAAACTAACATAGTTTCTTTTATGTTGCAGATATTACGGAGAGATAAATGATCTCAGATAAGAATAGTTGTGAAAATATCGCCAGAAATATGGAGGATATTTATAATAGAACATACGAGAATATCTTAGAATTTCTAATATCAATGGATGATGAAGAAGATTTGTCTGTGAAGGTTTAGAATGAGAAATAAGATGTTTGCTAACGATTTCAGCAGGCACAGAATCATTTGGATTCTTTGAAGGCAAACTTATTCTTTGTGATTTGTCCACGGCTTTCTTCATAGTTTCGCATAATCCGCTTTTCGGTACTAAATTTTCTATCGAGCATTCCTAACACTCCTTTCTTTATCATCAAACTTTTGGCCATTAAGATCATCTACAACATGCTGCTTAGTCATCATTTTCAAAGTTAACTGATCTGGGTCATCGGTTATCAAACCGAGGTAGTTTCAGGAGAATTGTATTTTTAGAATGATTAATCGCTGATGGTAATATTGTGGAATATAAAAGGTTCCCCAGTAACAATAAAGAGTACGCATATATATCGCAGTTATAATAACGTTGTTTTGGATGAAAAGTCGGAGTTGACTTACTGGAGCTGTGACAAAATTAGCTACTTTGGAAAGGGATTGCAAAACGATCTTCGGTAATAACAATGTCAAAGGAACTAGAACAGATACGTGTCAAACATTTACTCAGTTTCCGAGGGTTTTTCAGGTGCATAACTATATGCATCAATCTTTTCTTTCGTAGGTGAAGTGCGGCTGGTTTATCCTCTCGATTGAGATGTTTTTAAGAATCATGATAGATTTGAACGCTGATTGTAATCGTCGAGATACAATGAGGTTTAAGATGAAATCGAGTGGCAATCTTGAAGAAATGTTTAGTTTCATATGTTATAATTAATATTTTAATTCATTTTAATTGTCCAATGTCATTAGTCCACAGTTGATAGTCCACAGTTGATAGTCCACTGTAACAGTCCAATAATTCATATATAGTTTAATATATAATATACGAATTAATTAATACATGTCGTGACCCGTATACGTCTCAGACTCGGTCACAACTCAAACTATATATATTATTGTAGAATCAACCTCAACCATGTATAGAGAACTCGATCATTACTGCATAAAGAGTGTCTATGGTGATTCCAAATAATATATATAGATGCGTCGATATGATATGTCAAAACATTGTATACGTGTCCCGATATTTAAAGTGCGTAAAATAATTACAGAAATTAAATGACGATAAATAAAAGTGCGATAATTAAATTGAGATAAATAAACTGCGATAAATAAAATGTAATCAGTTAGCTAGGAACAGTTAGCTGGAACAGTTAGCGTGGATTCTTAACAAAATTTTTCATAGTTAATTTGTTTGTTTCTAACAGATTTTATTTTGTCATATGTTTTCTTCATATGCCACTTGTTGGATTCTGGGAAGTCAAAATCCAAATATAAAATTGAATGAAAATGATTATTCTGCGGTGAACGGATACGTATATCGGTGGTTGTAAGTAGGATAGTAAATGACTGTTGAATCAGCTTCGACGAATGTACAATGTAACTTATTAAGATGAAATCTAATTATTCCTCGGGTATTACCTACCTGTTAAAAAAAATTTTCACCATTAATATTTTGTACAAAAGAACTTTTAATTACAATCTTTATGAAAACATATATACATATATATTTTCTTCAGATGAAATCATGAATTTAATGAGTTAATATGATATTAATCTCATTTGCTTTTTGGTTTAAGCTAGAATAAGAAATCTCTAAAACTTTTTGAAACCACATATTCTTCGCAGAATATCAATGAAGTTATGGATCAATACTTCATCGTTCATTATTGTTGGTACTCCTTGGTATCTATGGTGCGTATGATGTTGATGTTTGTGGGACAGATTATGATGTCAAGACGTGTGATGCGGATGTTGTTTGTTGGTGGTGGTAATGATCCTGTTGATGTTGATGATGGTGATAACGTTGATGCTGGTGATGCTGCTGGTGCTTAGGGTATTGAGGTGAAATGTCCCGTTCTTATTGATTAAAAACGTTCAATATTAATTGATTTCGTTGCGAGGTTTTGACCTCTATATGAGACGTTTTTCAAAGACTGCATTCATTTTTAAACAAACCATAACCTTTATTTCATCAATAAAGGTTTAAAAAGCTTTACGTAGATTATCAAATAATGATAATCTAAAATATCCTGTTTACACACGACCATTACATAATGGTTTACAATACAAATATGTTACAACAAAATAAGTTTCTTGAATGCAGTTTTTACACAATATCATACAAGCATGGACTCCAAATCTTGTCCTTATTTAAGTATGCGACAGCGGAAGCTCTTAATAATCACCTGAGAATAAACATGCTTAAAACGTCAACAAAAATGTTGGTGAGTTATAGGTTTAACCTATATATATCAAATCGTAACAATAGACCACAAGATTTCATATTTCAATACACATCCCATACATAGAGATAAAAATCATTCATATGGTGAACACCTGGTAACCGACATTAACAAGATGCATATATATAAGAATATCCCCATCATTCCGGGACACCCTTCGGATATGATATAAATTTCGAAGTACTAAAGCATCCGGTACTTTGGATGGGGTTTGTTAGGCCCAATAGATCTATCTTTAGGATTCGCGTCAATTAGGGTGTCTGTTCCCTAATTCTTAGATTACCAGACTTAATAAAAAGGGGCATATTCGATTTCGATAATTCAACCATAGAATGTAGTTTCACGTACTTGTGTCTATTTTGTAAATCATTTATAAAACCTGCATGTATTCTCATCCCAAAAATATTAGATTTTAAAAGTGGGACTATAACTCACTTTCACAGATTTTTACTTCGTCGGGAAGTAAGACTTGGCCACTGGTTGATTCACGAACCTATAACAATATATACATATATATCAAAGTATGTTCAAAATATATTTACAACACTTTTAATATATTTTGATGTTTTAAGTTTATTAAGTCAGCTGTCCTCGTTAGTAACCTATAACTAGTTGTCCACAGTTAGATATACAGAAATAAATCGATAAATATTATCTTGAATCAATCCACGACCCAGTGTATACGTATCTCAGTATTGATCACAACTCAAACTATACATATTTTGGAATCAACCTCAACCCTGTATAGCTAACTCCAACATTCACATATAGAGTGTCTATGGTTGTTCCGAAATATATATAGATGTGTCGACATGATAGGTCGAAACATTGTATACGTGTCTATGGTATCTCAAGATTACATAATATACAATACAAGTTGATTAAGTTATGGTTGGAATATATTTGTTACCAATTTTCACGTAGCTAAAATGAGAAAAATTATCCAATCTTGTTTTACCCATAACTTCTTCATTTTAAATCCGTTTTGAGTGAATCAAATTGCTATGGTTTCATATTGAACTCTATTTTATGAATCTAAACAGAAAAAGTATAGGTATATAGTCAGAAAAATAAGTTACAAGTCGTTTTTGTAAAGGTAGTCATTTCAGTCGAAAGAACGACGTCTAGATGACCATTTTAGAAAACATACTTCCACTTTGAGTTTAACCATAATTTTTGGATATAGTTTCATGTTCATAATAAAAATCATTTTCTCAGAATAACAACTTTTAAATCAAAGTTTATCATAGTTTTTAATTAACTAACCCAAAACAGCCCGCGGTGTTACTACGACGGCGTAAATCCGGTTTTACGGTGTTTTTCGTGTTTCCAGGTTTTAAATCATTAAGTTAGAATATCATATAGATATAGAACATGTGTTTAGTTTATTTTAAAATTCAAGTTAGAAGGATTAACTTTTGTTTGCGAACAAGTTTAGAATTAACTAAACTATGTTCTAGTGATTACAAGTTTAAACCTTCGAATAAGATAGGTTTATATGTATGAATCGAATGATGTTATGAACATAATTACTACCTTAAGTTCCTTGGATAAACCTACTGGAAAAGAGAAAAATGGATCTAGCTTCAATGGATCCTTGGATGGCTCGAAGTTCTTGAAGCAGAATCATGACACGAAAACAAGTTCAAGTAAGATCATCACTTAAAATAAGATTGTTATAGTTATAGAAATTGAACCAAAGTTTGAATATGATTATTACCTTGTATTAGAATGATAACCTACTGTAAGAAACAAAGATTTCTTGAGGTTGGATGATCACCTTACAAGATTGGAAGTGAGCTAGCAAACTTGAAAGTATTCTTGATTTTATGAAACTAGAACTTTTGGAATTTATGAAGAACACTTAGAACTTGAAGATAGAACTTGAGAGAGATCAATTAGATGAAGAAAATTGAAGAATGAAAGTGTTTGTAGGTGTTTTTGGTCGTTGGTGTATGGATTAGATATAAAGGATATGTTATTTTGTTTTCATGTAAATAAGTCATGAATGATTACTCATATTTTTGTAATTTTATGAGATATTTCATGCTAGTTGCCAAATGATGGTTCCCACATGTGTTAGGTGACTCACATGGGCTGCTAAGAGCTGATCATTGGAGTGTATATACCAATAGTACATACATCTAAAAGCTGTGTATTGTACGAGTACGAATACGGGTGCATACGAGTAGAATTGTTGATGAAACTGAACGAGGATGTAATTGTAAGCATTTTTGTTAAGTAGAAGTATTTTGATAAGTGTATTGAAGTCTTTCAAAAGTGTATAAATACATATTAAAACACTACATGTATATACATTTTAACTGAGTCGTTAAGTCATCGTTAGTCGTTACATGTAAGTGTTGTTTTGAAACTTTTAGGTTAACGATCTTGTTAAATGTTGTTAACCCAATGTTTATAATATCAAATGAGATTTTAAATTATTATATTATCATGATATTATCATGTATGAATATCTCTTAATATGATATATATACATTAAATGTCTTTACAACGATAATCGTTACATATATGTCTCGTTTAAAAATCATTAAGTTAGTAGTCTTGTTTTTACATATGTAGTTCATTGTTAATATACTTAATGATATGTTTACTTATCATAGTATCATGTTAACTATATATATATCCATATATATGTCATCATATAGTTTTTACAAGTTTTAACGTTCGTGAATCACCGGTCAACTTGGGTGGTCAATTGTCTATATGAAACATATTTCAATTAATCAAGTCTTAACAAGTTTGATTGCTTAACATGTTGGAAACATTTAATCATGTAAATATCAATCTCAATTAATATATATAAACATGGAAAAGTTCGGGTCACTACAGTACCTACCCGTTAAATAAATTTCGTCCCGAAATTTTAAGCTGTTGAAGGTGTTGATGAATCTTCTGGAAATAGATGCGGGTATTTCTTCTTCATCTGATCTTCACGCTCCCAGGTGAACTCGGGTCCTCTACGAGCATTCCATCGAACCTTAACAATTGGTATCTTGTTTTGCTTAAGTCTTTTAACCTCACGATCCATTATTTCGACGGGTTCTTCGATGAATTGAAGTTTTTCGTTGATTTGGATTTCATCTAACGGAATAGTGAGATCTTCTTTAGCAAAACATTTCTACAAATTCGAGACGTGGAAAGTGTTATGTACAGCCGCGAGTTGTTGAGGTAACTCTAGTCGGTAAGCTACTGGTCCGACACGATCAATAATCTTGAATGGTCCAATATACCTTGGATTTAATTTCCCTCGTTTACCAAATCGAACAACGCCTTTCCAAGGTGCAACTTTAAGCATGACCATCTCTCCAATTTCAAATTCTATATCTTTTCTTTTAATGTCAGCGTAGCTCTTTTGTCGACTTTGGGCGGTTTTCAACCGTTGTTGAATTTGGATGATCTTCTCGGTAGTTTCTTGTATAATCTCTGGACCCGTAATCTGTCTATCCCCCACTTCACTCCAACAAATCGGAGACCTGCACTTTCTACCATAAAGTGCTTCAAACGGCGCCATCTCAATGCTTGAATGGTAGCTGTTGTTGTAGGAAAATTCTGCTAACGGTAGATGTCGATCCCAACTGTTTCCAAAATCAATAACACATGCTCGTAGCATGTCTTCAAGCGTTTGTATCGTCCTTTCGCTCTGCCCATCAGTTTGTGGATGATAGGCAGTACTCATGTCTAGACGAGTTCCTAATGCTTGCTGTAATGTCTGCCAGAATCTTGAAATAAATCTGCCATCCCTATCAGAGATAATAGAGATTGGTATTCCATGTCTGGAGATGACTTCCTTCAAATACAGTCGTGCTAACTTCTCCATCTTGTCATCTTCTCTTATTGGTAGGAAGTGTGCGGATTTGGTGAGACGATCAACTATTACCCAAATAGTATCAAAACCACTTGCAGTCCTTGGCAATTTAGTGATGAAATCCATGGTAATGTTTTCCCATTTCCATTCCGGGATTTCGGGTTGTTGAAGTAGACCTGATGGTTTCTGATGCTCAGCTTTGACCTTAGAACACGTCAAACATTCTCCTACGTATTTAGCAACATCGGCTTTCATACCCGGCCACCAAAAATGTTTTTTGAGATCCTTGTACATCTTCCCCGTTCCAGGATGTATTGAGTATCTGGTTTTATGAGCTTCTCTAAGTACCATTTCTCTCATATCTCCAAATTTTGGTACCCAAATCCTTTCAGCCCTATACCGGGTTCTGTCTTCCCGAATATTAAGATGCTTCTCCGATCCTTTGGGTATTTCATCCTTTAAATTTCCCTCTTTTAAAACTCCTTGTTGCGCCTCCTTTATTTGAGTAGTAAGGTTATTATGAATCATTATATTCATAGAATTTACTCGAATGGGTTCTCTGTCCTTCCTGCTCAAGGCATCGGCTACCACATTTGCCTTCCTCGGGTGGTAACGAATCTCAAAGTCGTAATCATTCAATAATTCAATCCACCTACGCTGCCTCATATTCAGTTGTTTCTGATTAAATATGTGTTGAAGACTTTTGTGGTCGGTATATATAATACTTTTGACCCCATATAAGTAGTGCCTCCAAGTCTTTAATGCAAAAACAACCGCGCCTAATTCCAAATCATGCGTCGTATAATTTTGTTCGTGAATCTTCAATTGTCTAGACGCATAAGCAATCACCTTCGTTCGTTGCATTAATACACAACCGAGACCTTGCTTTGATGCGTCACAATAAATCACAAAATCATCATTCCCTTCAGGCAATGACAATATAGGTGCCGTAGTTAGCTTTTTCTTCAATAACTGAAACGCTTTCTCTTGTTCATCATTCCATTCAAATTTCTTCCCTTTATGCGTTAATGCAGTCAAGGGTTTTGCTATTCTGGAAAAGTCTTGGATGAACCTTCTGTAGTAACCAGCTAGTCCTAAAAACTGGCGTATGTGTTTCGGAGTTTTCGGGGTTTCCCACTTTTCAACAGTTTCTATCTTTGCCGGATCCACCTTAATACCTTCTTTGTTCACTATGTGACCGAGGAATTGAACTTCTTCCAACCAAAATGCACACTTTGAAAACTTAGCGTACAATTCTTCCTTCCTCAATACTTCTAACACCTTTCTCAAATGTTCACCGTGTTCTTGGTCATTCTTTGAGTAAATAAGTATGTCATCAATGAAAACAATGACAAACTTGTCAAGGTATGGTCCACACACTCGGTTCATAAGGTCCATGAACATAGCTGGTGCATTAGTTAAACCAAACAGCATGACCATAAACTCGTAATGACCGTAACGTGTTCTGAAAGCAGTCTTTGGAATATCATCTTCTTTCACCCGCATTTGATGATACCCGGAACGTAAGTCAATCTTTGAATAAACAGACGAGCCTTGTAGTTGATCAAATAAGTCGTCGATTCTCGGTAGTGGGTAACGGTTCTTGATGGTAAGTTTGTTCAACTCTCGGTAGTCGATACACAACCTGAATGTACCATCTTTCTTCTTGACAAACAAAACAGGAGCTCCCCACGGTGATGTGCTTGGTCGAATGAAACCACGCTCTAAAAGTTCTTGTAATTGGCTTTGCAGTTCTTTCATCTCGCTGGGTGCGAGTCTGTAAGGAGCACGAGCTATTGGTGCAGCTCCTGGTACAAGATCTATTTGAAATTCAACGGATCGATGTGGGGGTAATCCCGGTAATTCTTTCGGAAATACATCGGGAAATTCTTTTGCAATGGGAACATCATTGATGCTCTTTTCTTCAGTTTGTACTTTCTCGACGTGTGCTAGAACAGCATAGAAACATTTTCTTATTAGTTTTTGTGCCTTCAAATTACTAATAAGATGTAGCTTCGTGTTGCCCTTTTCTCCGTACACCATTAAGGGTTTTCCTTTTTCTCGTATAATGCGAATTGCATTTTTATAACAAACGATCTCTGCTTTCACTTCTTTCAACCAGTCCATACCGATTATCACATCAAAACTCCCTAACTCTACTGGTATTAAATCAATCTTAAATGTTTCGCTAACCAGTTTAATTTCTCGATTCCGACATATATTATCTGCTGAAATTAATTTACCATTTGCTAATTCGAGTAAAAATTTACTATCCAAAGGCGTCAATGGGCAAATTAATTTAGCACAAAAATCTCTACTCATATAGCTTCTATCCGCACCCGAATCAAATAAAACGTAAGCAGATTTATTGTCAATAAGAAACGTACCCGTAACAAGCTCCGGGTCTTCCTGTGCCTCTGCCGCATTAATATTGAAAACTCTTCCGCGGCCTTGTCCATTCGTGTTCTCCTGGTTCGGGCAATTTCTAATAATGTGGCCCGGTTTTCCACATTTATAACAAACTACATTGGCATAGCTTGCTCCGACACTACTTGCTCCGCCATTACTGGTTCCGACACCATTTGTTCCTTTCGTTCTATTAACCCCTGGTCCGTAGACCTCACACTTCGCCGCGCTATGACCATTTCTTTTACACTTGTTGCAAAATTTGGTGCAGAACCCCGAGTGATACTTTTCACACCTTTGGCATAGCTGCTTTTGATTGTTGTTGTTGTTGCGGTTATTATTGTTGTTGGGATGATTGTTGTAGTTGCTGTTGTTGTTGTTGTTGTTGTTGGGTCGTTTGTTCTAGTTGCGATTGATGTTGCGATTGTTGGGATAATTGTTGCGATTGCTGTTGTTGTTGTATTGGTGATTCTTATCACCATTTTCCTCCCACTTTCTTTTGACTTGCTTCACATTGGCCTCTTCAGCAGTCTGTTCTTTAATTCTTTCTTCAATCTGGTTCACTAGTTTGTGAGCCATTCTACATGCCTGTTGTATGGAGGTGGGCTCGTGTGAACTTATATCTTCTTGGATTCTTTCCGGTAATCCTTTCACAAACGCGTCGATCTTCTCTTCCTCATCTTCGAATGCTCCCGGACACAATAGGCACAATTCTGTGAATCGTCTTTCATACGTGGTAATATCAAATCCTTGGGTTCGTAACCCTCTAAGTTCTGTCTTGAGCTTATTGACCTCGGTTCTGGGACGGTACTTCTCGTTCATCAAGTGCTTGAATGCTGACCACGGTAGTGCGTACGCATCGTCTTGTCCCACTTGCTCTAGATAGGTATTCCACCATGTTAACGCAGAACCTGTGAAGGTATGCGTAGCGTACTTCACTTTGTCCTCTTCAGTACACTTACTTATGGCAAACACCGATTCGACCTTCTCGGTCCACCGTTTCAATCCGATCGGTCCTTCGGTTCCATCAAATTCCAAAGGTTTGCAGGCAGTGAATTCTTTGTAGGTGCATCCTACACGATTTCCTGTACTGCTAGATCCAAGGTTATTATTGGTATGTAGCGCAGCCTGTACTGCGGCTATGTTTGAAGCTAGAAAAGTACGGAATTCCTCTTCATTCATATTCACTGTGTGTCGAGTAGTCGGTGCCATTTCCTTCAAAATAGTCAAATGGAACAAGTTAATCATACAGAATATTAAGAGTAGTTAATAGTATTTCGTAGCATAATATGAACTCATTTATAAAAGCTTTTTCTTCATATTAGCGTTTTATAAGTTTAAATTCGGGTAGTACCTACCCGTTAAGTTCATACTTAGTAGCTAATATACAATTCAACTACTACAATTCTATATGAAAAACTGATTATAATAATATTTCGCGTTCAAACTTTTATACAATATTTTACAAACTTACAATACCACTTATTTTACATAAAGCATGAAATATAGCACACAATAACTTTGATACAAGATAGTTGTGAAGATAATTCTAGCTAGTACACAAGTCGTTCAGCAAAGGCAATAAAGACACGTAATTCATACGTCCAGAAACAAGTCATGCATTCTGGTTTTACTAGGACTACTTCCCATCCTTGGTCTTGTGCAACATAACCGTTATGGCCGTTGATAAGACAGCGTGTTGTAACGTCGTCAAAGGGACGAGGGTTACGTAATGTCCAACAGTCCCGTAACAATCTAAAAACCTCATTTCTTACCCCAATTACCGACTCCGTCACTTGTGGGAACGTTTTGTTTAATAGCTGTAGCCCGATGTTCTTTTTCTCACTTTGGTGAGAAGCGAACATTACTAACCCATAAGCATAGCATGCTTCTTTATGTTGCATGTTAGCCGCTTTTTCTAAATCATGAAGTCCTATATTCAGATACATTGAGTCAAAATAATTTCTTAACCCGTTGCGTAAAATAGCATTTGAGTTCCCCGCAATATATGCATCAAAGTAAACACATCGTAACTTATGGGTTTCCCAATGTGATATCCCCCATCTTTCAAACGAAAGTCTCTTATAAACCAAGACATTCTTGGAACGTTCTTCGAATGTCTTACAAACTGATCTCGCCTTAAATAGTTGTGCCGAGGAATTCTGACCGACTCTAGACAAGATTTCATCAATCATGTCTCCGGGTAGGTCTCTTAAAATATTGGGTTGTCTATCCATTTTGTGTTTTTATACTGTAAAATAGACAAGAGTTAGATTCATAAAAAAAAATACTTATTAATACAAGCAATTTTTACATATATCATAAAGCATAAGCACACTATATTACATATATTACACCACATGAATACAACTATCTTATTCCGACTCGCTTGTTTCTTCTTCTTCGGTTTTGGTTCGTTTTGCCAAGTTTCTAGGGATATATGATTTTCCCCTAATACGAGCCATCGTTATCCACATTGGTTTAGAAAAACCTGGTGGTTTAGAGGTTCCCGGGTCATTGTTACAACTTAAGGACTTCGGGGGTTGACGATACATATAAAGTTCATCGGGGTTGGAATTAGATTTCTCTATTTTTATGCCCTTTCCCTTATTATTTTCTTTTGCCTTTTTAAATTCAGTTGGGATAATTTCTATAACATCATCGGAATTCTCGTCGGAATCCGATTCATCGGAGAATTGGTAATCCTCCCAATATTTTGCTTCCTTGGCGGAAACACCATTGACCATAATTAACCTTGGTCGGTTGGTTGAGGATTTTCTTTTACTTAACCGTTTTATTATTTCCCCCACCGGTTCTATTTCTTCTTCCGGTTCCGATTCTTCTTCCGGTTCCGACTCTTCTTCCGGTTCCTCTTCGGGAACTTGTGAATCAGTCCACGAATCATTCCAATTTACATTTGACTCTTCATTATTATTAGGTGAGTCAATGGGACTTGTTCTAGAGGTAGACATCTATCACATAATATCAAACGCGTTAAGAGATTAATATATCACATAATATTCACATGTTAAAAATATATAGTTTCCAACAAAATTTGTTAAGCAATCATTTTTCAAGTAAACACTGTCGAAGTCCAGACTCACTAATGCATCCTAACAAACTCGATAAGACACACTAATGCAAAATTCTGGTTCTCTAAGACCAACGCTCGGATACCAACTGAAATGTCCCGTTCTTATTGATTAAAAACGTTCAATATTAATTGATTTCGTTGCGAGGTTTTGACCTCTATATGAGACGTTTTTCAAAGACTGCATTCATTTTTAAACAAACCATAACCTTTATTTCATCAATAAAGGTTTAAAAAGCTTTACGTAGATTATCAAATAATGATAATCTAAAATATCCTGTTTACACACGACCATTACATAATGGTTTACAATACAAATATGTTACAACAAAATAAGTTTCTTGAATGCAGTTTTTACACAATATCATACAAGCATGGACTCCAAATCTTGTCCTTATTTAAGTATGCGACAGCGGAAGCTCTTAATAATCACCTGAGAATAAACATGCTTAAAACGTCAACAAAAATGTTGGTGAGTTATAGGTTTAACCTATATATATCAAATCGTAACAATAGACCACAAGATTTCATATTTCAATACACATCCCATACATAGAGATAAAAATCATTCATATGGTGAACACCTGGTAACCGACATTAACAAGATGCATATATATAAGAATATCCCCATCATTCCGGGACACCCTTCGGATATGATATAAATTTCGAAGTACTAAAGCATCCGGTACTTTGGATGGGGTTTGTTAGGCCCAATAGATCTATCTTTAGGATTCGCGTCAATTAGGGTGTCTGTTCCCTAATTCTTAGATTACCAGACTTAATAAAAAGGGGCATATTCGATTTCGATAATTCAACCATAGAATGTAGTTTCACGTACTTGTGTCTATTTTGTAAATCATTTATAAAACCTGCATGTATTCTCATCCCAAAAATATTAGATTTTAAAAGTGGGACTATAACTCACTTTCACAGATTTTTACTTCGTCGGGAAGTAAGACTTGGCCACTGGTTGATTCACGAACCTATAACAATATATACATATATATCAAAGTATGTTCAAAATATATTTACAACACTTTTAATATATTTTGATGTTTTAAGTTTATTAAGTCAGCTGTCCTCGTTAGTAACCTATAACTAGTTGTCCACAGTTAGATATACAGAAATAAATCGATAAATATTATCTTGAATCAATCCACGACCCAGTGTATACGTATCTCAGTATTGATCACAACTCAAACTATACATATTTTGGAATCAACCTCAACCCTGTATAGCTAACTCCAACATTCACATATAGAGTGTCTATGGTTGTTCCGAAATATATATAGATGTGTCGACATGATAGGTCGAAACATTGTATACGTGTCTATGGTATCTCAAGATTACATAATATACAATACAAGTTGATTAAGTTATGGTTGGAATATATTTGTTACCAATTTTCACGTAGCTAAAATGAGAAAAATTATCCAATCTTGTTTTACCCATAACTTCTTCATTTTAAATCCGTTTTGAGTGAATCAAATTGCTATGGTTTCATATTGAACTATATTTTATGAATCTAAACAGAAAAAGTATAGGTATATAGTCAGAAAAATAAGTTACAAGTCGTTTTTGTAAAGGTAGTCATTTCAGTCGAAAGAACGACGTCTAGATGACCATTTTAGAAAACATACTTCCACTTTGAGTTTAACCATAATTTTTGGATATAGTTTCATGTTCATAATAAAAATCATTTTCTCAGAATAACAACTTTTAAATCAAAGTTTATCATAGTTTTTAATTAACTAACCCAAAACAGCCCGCGGTGTTACTACGACGGCGTAAATCCGGTTTTACGGTGTTTTTCGTGTTTCCAGGTTTTAAATCATTAATTTAGCATATCATATAGATATAGAACATGTGTTTAGTTTATTTTAAAATTCAAGTTAGAAGGATTAACTTTTGTTTGCGAACAAGTTTAGAATTAACTAAACTATGTTCTAGTGATTACAAGTTTAAACCTTCGAATAAGATAGGTTTATATGTATGAATCGAATGATGTTATGAACATAATTACTACCTTAAGTTCCTTGGATAAACCTACTGGAAAAGAGAAAAATGGATCTAGCTTCAATGGATCCTTGGATGGCTCGAAGTTCTTGAAGCAGAATCATGACACGAAAACAAGTTCAAGTAAGATCATCACTTAAAATAAGATTGTTATAGTTATAGAAATTGAACCAAAGTTTGAATATGATTATTACCTTGTATTAGAATGATAACCTACTGTAAGAAACAAAGATTTCTTGAGGTTGGATGATCACCTTACAAGATTGGAAGTGAGCTAGCAAACTTGAAAGTATTCTTGATTTTATGAAACTAGAACTTTTGGAATTTATGAAGAACACTTAGAACTTGAAGATAGAACTTGAGAGAGATCAATTAGATGAAGAAAATTGAAGAATGAAAGTGTTTGTAGGTGTTTTTGGTCGTTGGTGTATGGATTAGATATAAAGGATATGTTATTTTGTTTTCATGTAAATAAGTCATGAATGATTACTCATATTTTTGTAATTTTATGAGATATTTCATGCTAGTTGCCAAATGATGGTTCCCACATGTGTTAGGTGACTCACATGGGCTGCTAAGAGCTGATCATTGGAGTGTATATACCAATAGTACATACATCTAAAAGCTGTGTATTGTACGAGTACGAATACGGGTGCATACGAGTAGAATTGTTGATGAAACTGAACGAGGATGTAATTGTAAGCATTTTTGTTAAGTAGAAGTATTTTGATAAGTGTATTGAAGTCTTTCAAAAGTGTATAAATACATATTAAAACACTACATGTATATACATTTTAACTGAGTCGTTAAGTCATCGTTAGTCGTTACATGTAAGTGTTGTTTTGAAACTTTTAGGTTAACGATCTTGTTAAATGTTGTTAACCCAATGTTTATAATATCAAATGAGATTTTAAATTATTATATTATCATGATATTATCATGTATGAATATCTCTTAATATGATATATATACATTAAATGTCTTTACAACGATAATCGTTACATATATGTCTCGTTTAAAAATCATTAAGTTAGTAGTCTTGTTTTTACATATGTAGTTCATTGTTAATATACTTAATGATATGTTTACTTATCATAGTATCATGTTAACTATATATATATCCATATATATGTCATCATATAGTTTTTACAAGTTTTAACGTTCGTGAATCACCGGTCAACTTGGGTGGTCAATTGTCTATATGAAACATATTTCAATTAATCAAGTCTTAACAAGTTTGATTGGTTAACATGTTGGAAACATTTAATCATGTAAATATCAATCTCAATTAATATATATAAACATGGAAAAGTTCGGGTCACTACATGAGGCTTGCGATGTTGATGTTATTGACGGTACTAGTTATGCTGCTGATGCTGCTGATGGTGTTTGTAACCTTCGTACTGTATTCTCCAAAGCCACTACCCGAGTGCGAAGCTCGTTGACTTCTTCTATTACACCGGGGTGATTGTCGGTTCTGACGAGTGGATAAATAAAATCTAGAATTTGATGTAGTATATAATCATGACGAGATACTCTGGAAATGAGAGAGAAAATGGTTTCTCGAACAGGTTCGCCGGTAAGTGCTTCAGGTTCATCGTCAAGAGGGAAATTTGGTGGATGGAAGGGATCACCTTCTTCTTGTCTCCAATGATTGAGGAGGCTACGAACCCATCCCCAATCTATCCAAAATAGATGATGACTGATTGGTTGATCCATTCTAGTCACACTGCTTTCGGAGCTTGAGTGGTATTCCATATCGGAATCCGAGGGACTTCAACTAGTTACGAGTTCCATTTCGTATGAATGAATAAAGGATTTTTCGATATGAAATGATTTTCCGGCTATCGGGAGGTATTCTAATTATATAGAATATCCACATATATAGAACAAAAGATCTCATAGATTTCGGAGGAATTTACGGAATATGTCAGACAAAGTTTACAGTAACAGATACGCGTAGATATGAATTAGCAAATACGCTAAGATATGAATTTTGTCTATACACCATTCATGCAATGAATGCAGTAAGGTGCGTTTAGACTTAAGATGATAAGCAGGTAATTTCCTATAGATGATAAGTAGATGATTTTCGACACCAAATGATAAGCAAAATTTTGACATGTAGACACGGTCGAAGTCCAGACTCATTAATGCATCCTAACAACTACTAGTTAGACACACTAATGCAAGACCTGGTTCGCTACGACCACCGCTCTGATACCAACTGAAACGACCCGTCCTAATCCACCTGGACGAAGTCATCAACATTTGGTCCCATTGCGATGATCGGCTCCAAGTAATGTCCTTATATTGAGCAAATGCACAGCGGAAGACTTAATTCGTACCTGAGAATAAACATGCTTTAAAGTGTCAACCAAAAGGTTGGTGAGTTCATAGGTTTATCATAACAATCATTTCAATATGTTAATAGACCACAAGTTTTCATAATCATAAACATAATACACTCGCAAGTGTATGTAAAGCATTCTAAGTGGTTGAGCACTTGGTAACCATACTTAACATTTAATCAACGTCGCATATTCCCTTTATTATGAAATCTCACTACACCGTACCAAGTGTAGTCACCAAAATGAAGTACTGTGCAACCGTTGAATACTGGTCGTCCAGTCCGGTTGGGGTTGTCAGGCCCGATAGATCTATCAACCGGATTCGCATTTACAATACCCATGTAAATAGTAGTTACCAAGCTACAGGGAAATATGCCAGTGGTACAACTCAACGTAGAATATATTTTTAAGTACTTGTGTCTATTTTGTAAACATTTATAAAAGCAGCGCATGTATTCTCAGCCCAAAAATATATATTGCAAAAGCAATTAAAAAGGGAGCAAATGAAACTCACTTTTGCCTTGAAGGTATTTAATTCGACTTGGTCTCCGATAGATATCACGAACCTAACCATATATATAATATATCAACATATTTTCTTTTTAAGTAATCGTTACATATATATATACTTTTAATACTTTTAATATTTTCTTAGTCCGTAGTTAGCAGTCCGATGTTAGTGGTCCACAATTAGTTGCTTAAATAAAATAAATAAAGACCCCATCGTATTCGTATTGATCAGAATTAATCTCGACCCATGGTACCATGTTGTCAAATGACGTGTTGCGTACATAAAGTACCGTGTTGTCAAATGACGTGTTGCGTACAATCATGAGGTCTTATGATTAATCTTCTCGTGTTGTTTACGGGTGGTCCTGAAATATATAAAATCAAATCATAAGTAATTATATATAAAATATCATATTAATTAGAAAAGATATGATTAATTTACTTTTTCTCCAAATATTTTCGTAGCTAAACTAGCTTCGGATACCCAATCTTATTTTAGTCGTAGTTTCTTCATTACAACTCCGTTTTTGTTGGTTCAACTTGCCACTTCCTTGGATCGAGTCAAATTTTAAGAATATGAACTGAAAATACCTTAGTTTGTATTCAAAATCATAGGTTATAGGTCAAACTTTGGTAAAACTTATGAAAGTGATCATTTTCCATCATAAAAACAACATTTAATGATCATTTTTCTAAAAATACTTACACTTTGAGTTAAACCATGAAATTTTTATGTGTTAACATATTCATAAGAAATATCATTTTTCCAGAACATGAACTTCCAATTCAAAGTTCAAGATGGTTTTTAATTATCCAACCCAAAACAGCCCCCAGTTGCACTCCGACGACGTAGATTCAGTTTTTAGATGTTCTTTGTAAAACCAAGTTATATTTTATTAGGTTAGCATATCATTATGATATATTACAGGTCTTGAAGTGTTTTAAAAGTCAAGTTAGAAGGATCTATTTAGTTTGCAAACAAGTTTGAAATCATTCAAACTATGTTCTTGTTGTTAAAATTTTATACCACAAAATAAGATAGCTATATGAATATGAATTGAATAAGATTATGAACAAGGTTACTACCTCAAGTTACTTGGACAAAGTTACTACAAAAGATAAGAAATAATCTTGGAATCAAAGAGTGGTGGAGTTAGATCAAAAGGTTGGAAGTAAACTTCTTCAAATGGGTGGTTATTTTGATATGTTCTTGAAAGAGTTTTCTTATGGTGTTTAAGGCTTGTAATTGAAGCTAAATGATGGGTAAAATGCTTGGAGATGATCAAGTATGAAGTTAGGAGTATTTTGAGAGAGAAATGAGGGTGTAGGTATGAGAAAATGGAGTGAAGAAATGGTGTTCATTCATAAAAACGTTTTTAGTTTATAAAGAAAGAAAAGGATTCCTAATTTTGTTTTCTTACTAATAATTCATGCTACTTGACAAATCCTAGTTACCTCATATCTAGGGCAGTAATAATGTTGATTAGGATGTTGATTTGATGTGTATATACCAATAGTAAATACATATAGAAGCTGGGTATGATACGGGTACATATACCCTAGATATACGTATAGAAATCTTGAGGAAACGGAATGAGAATTCAAATATAGCTATCTTTTGTGAATATACTTATATTGTTTTATGTATTTAAGTCCTTAAAAAGTGATTAAATACATTATATATACGATACATGTATAAGCATTATAGATTATAAGTATATATATCAAAGAATGTTACGTATAGTTATCGTTTTAAAAACTTAAGTTAGTAGTTTCAAAATATACTTATAACTCATTATCATTAGTACACAATGAGATGTTAAACCATCCTTAGATCATGTTAAATATATATAAATATATATATATACACAAACGTATAATTATCGTATGTTATATAGTTCGTGATATCATCGGTCATATTGGACGGTCAAACGTTGTGTAAAACTCTTTTCAAAAACACAAGTCTCAACAATTTGGATTGCTTATTACGTTGGTAAGGTTTAATTTATGTAAATATTAATCTCATAAGTATAATTTGGTCGGAAAATTCTGGGTCATTACAATCAAAAAATTCGTACCATTTGGTAATATAAATTTTTTGCCTTTTTTGTTCCTTATATCAAGTTTGCAAGACCTGATATAGTATTTATAATTCATTCATTTGATTTAAATCAATGAAATATTTCTTAGATTTGATCATAGTGTGCATGTTACCACTATATGCAATACATAGGTCTTTACCATTTAATTTATGTTGTATTTCAGCAGGATTCATACGAAAACTTCAAATAAGATAAGCAAATAATGAGTTATATTTCAGCAAGATAATAAAATTATATTACATGCAAATAAGTTATAATTTGAAGTACATAAAAGATAACACTTAATAAAACATATGCGTTATGGTCTAAAACCATTTATTTATGACTGATACATAACAAGCTAGGCATCTTAGAAAATTCAAATCATTCAAGTCTTAAGGTAGCTCAGGGTTTATTTAATCAAGATTTTTCAACAGATTTACTCTCGTTTTCTTTTCTTTTGGGACTTATTTGTAGAGCTAAACAAGATGTTCATGTATTCAAGAAATACTAGACTGATGATCCACGTTACCAGATCATTAATAAGAATCTCCGGGATTCTTATAAGAGCATCTACTAACATCTTCAATTTTATTCTTTCATGGATCACCGTTATTTCTTGATAACTAATATCGTATCTATCTTTGAGTATTTTACATAATACACTTGGATCTTCGATCATATAATATGTAGATTCTAAGGACTCGTCAATATGTTTGCTAAGAAAAATACTTGCTATTGCTTTCTCTTGTTCGGAACAATTGTTATTTTCATTCAGGGTGTCTAAAATACCAATTGATTCGAGATGTTTTTCTACATTCATAACCCTGTTAAGTAGTTGTTTCCACTTGATTCTAAAGGAGCAAATTTAAGCCTTTTTAAATTCGACATTTTCTATTATCAAAAAAGATGAACAACATAAATCATAATCATAATAAACTTCTATTCATAAACAAATAATAAAATGAAATTAGAATCATTTTAAATTCATAAGTAGCAAACAACAGAATACTGGCATGATTACAAATGATAAAACCACAAGGGCAGGATAGAATATAGGTTCACCCGGTGGTATATTAGCAACAATGATGATAGTTAGTATGACCAATACAATAGGAAAAATCATCCGTGTGTGAATCATCTTTACAAAAAAAAAAAACTTTTTAAGTGTGGTAATCTGAGAAAATGAAGATTGATTTGTGAAAATGTGAAAACGGAGATGTTTATTTTATATTTAAAAAATATAGTCGTTGTAACGTCGCCAGTTGACGTTAACAACCGTTATGTATATATGACCGTTGTAACGTCGTTAGTTGGCGTTAATGACTGTTATGTACTCGTTGAATTAATAATAATTTTAATAAAAGAATATAATTAGTATATATAGAACTATTATAAATACATTTAGTATAAAAACGAAGATTAAGAGAATAAACATATTAATAATAAATTTAAGAATAAATATTAGTATGCATGAAATAAATAATGATTAGTAGTTGCATAAGTAATCATAAATAAATGTTTGATAACAATAACATAAATGTTAGTGAAGTTAATAAGAGTTAAAATAACATAAATGTAATGTTAGTAAACATAAATTATACTTAGCAACAGTGTCGACCATATACAATTCAGGCGGTATAACCGATCATGTATAACTTAAATAACATAAATATAAATGTTAGTGAAGTTAATAAAAGTTAGATTATAGAAATATAATTCAGGCAGTATAACCGACCATATATAACTTAAATAACATAAATATAAATGTTAGTGAAGTTAATAAAAGTTAGATTACAGAAATATAATTCAGGCGGTATAACCGACCATATATAACTTAAATAACATAAATATAAATGTTAGTGAAGTTAATAAAAGTTAGATTACAGAAATATAATTCAGGCAGAATAACTGACCATATATAACTTAAATAACATAAATATAAATGTTAGTGAAGTTAATAAAAGTTAAAATAACAGAAATATAATTTTACTTATGATGATAATAATATTTACCTCACTAATAAATAATAGAAGATATCGTTAAAGAATTTCTTACCTTGATTAGTGACTTGTGCTTGCTTAGATAAACCTTGATTATACGGAGCACTTCGTGCTGATAACGTGTTGTAATTTAGTAGTTTATTACTACCTTTTGCCTAAGCTTATACAATACTTAAATATTAAAGAGTAGTAATGGAGAGAGAGGAGTATATATTTCATATATATGTAAGAATGGTGCACCTCATATGGTTACATTTACTCGATATATATACTACTAAAATATCTGTACATTTGAGATTCTTCAATTATGAAGCATGTGAAATAGTGATATGTAAAAGTTGTCATCCACTTTTGACTTTTGGGATAACATCTTTTCACAACAAATATGATCTTTTCATGCCAAAATCATCTTTTTAGGAACCTTTTCATATTCACCGCTCAATAGTAGTGTAACGTGAATTTTAAAGTTTTAACTTTTAAGATAATTACTACTTCTGCATTTATATTACTACATTTATTTCAACATTATTTTAATTCTTATTTTTAATTTTTATTTAATATTGTATCTAGGTACACTAAGAATCCTTTTTAGGCTAGTAGTCACCACTAGCCATAAATTCTTACTTTCATAGTTCGAGTATTTTGTGCCGCTTTTTATGTCTCTCCTTTCAAAACCTTATTTTTGTTTTTGTTTCAAATTTTCGTATTGCATGCGAATAGATGATAGTATAGTTTTGTTTCGACAATAATTCATGGTCTCAAAACATATATTTGAAGTCACTGCATTCGCCACAAAATCGTTCAGAATTTTGTGGAGAATTTGCCAAAAAAAATTCGGTTGCAGATTGCACTCAATTTTGCAAGATTAATAGAAAATTACGGTACCAGCAAGATTTTCTGAAGACTTTTCCATGTTCGAAGCAGTTTGGATGCTGAAAATGACATTTTACCATTTCTAGAGGTGAATTTTGAAGTTTAAAATTTTACGATATATATATATATATATATATATATATATATATATATATATATATATATATATAATATTGTATTTAGGTACATTGAGAATCTTTTTATGGCTAGTATCTCACCACTAGCCACAAATCCTTACGAGTTTTATGACATCTTGGTTTCATTGTTCGAGTATTTTTTGCCGCTTTTGAATTAATTTCTTACATCTCATAACCTTATTTTCATTTTTTTTTTTCAATATTACATATCGAATGCAAATATATGAAGTTTAGTTATGTTTCGACAATAATTCATGGCTACAAAACGCATATTTGAAATCACCACATTCACCACAAAATTATTCAAAATTTTGTCGAGAATTTGCCGAAAATTGCCAAAATGCGGGAAAGTAAAGGTTTGGAGGTAAGTGCAGTACTGGAAGTTTAAACTGTGTTTATTATGAATGTAAGTTGCGTCCCGAATTGTATTAATTTGTTTCAAGGAATATACTATCATTTTTATTCTATCTAATATATTCTTACCCATTAATTTATTTCCAGAAAACCCAATTCAGGCATAAAAAATTAATGTGTCACGTGATAAAAATATAAGGTTTGATATAAAAGAGAATTTCTGTTATAATAAAATAGATCAACCCAACAACCACCCTCGAATCTTAATTCTCTTATGGAAACTCTTGCAAGAGTGTAACAAGAACGATTAGACCTGTTAACAACACCGGTCAGAAATAAGAATATCATTCCTAGCGAACTAAGTTGGTAATGGTTAATTTGAACAGTTGAGAATGACCTTCGGCTATGAATAAAGGGTTATATATTTGTCGTTTAAATATAATACAGGTGTTAATAACTACTGCTTTATAAATACTTTAGACTCCAAATATAAAATGATGGACTTTATAAGTTGAATGAAAAACGACATCGACTGCGTATCAAGCTAGTTATAAAAGATCACAAGTCCATAATGTTAAACTTTACCAATTGACTAAAAACGACATCAGCTGCGTATCAAGCCATTTGTTGAAAGAGTGTTGTTATATTATTTAGTTTCATGTATCATAAATCCCGAATTTCTCCAACATGATATTTATCATAGTTTTTGAAAACACATTTATCTCGAGTCTTATACCCCGTGCCCGGCCTAATCTTTCAATTTCCGGAACACCGGCCATCATGATTTTTAAAACGTTGAATACTTAAAACACTTGTGCAGAATTAAGGACGGTACAAGTTGGATAAAATTTATATAAGCTAGCAAAAACTCACTCCATTTATAAAGCATTGAATCAAACACTTATAATGATTCAAACGAGACAAATTAACCATCATAAACTTACATCATAATAAATACGAAGTTATTCTAATCCATTTTGATAATATTATAATCAACAAATACCATTATATATATATATATATATATATATATATATATATATATATATATATATATATATATATAAGCATGAAAGTAAATAAATATTAATGAAAAACCTTTTATATATATATATATATATATATATATATATATATATATATATATATATATATATATATATATTTTATATAATAAACGTTCAGAAGGCAACATGATTACAATAAGCTTCTCGAGTTTCCTTCCCGCAACACTTCCTTTATTTATTTACAAACTAACTAACAAAGATGGAATCAAGCTAGCAAATATTCTAGAGAGAGAGAGAGAGTGAAGAGAGATGTGTGAAATCAACAGACCGATTAGTCAATTTATAGGCAGTCCGGGTCGCCAGTTGCACCATTTGGGTGGCCTGGGTCTCCAGTTGGTGATCCGGGTCACCAGTTTGGCGACCCGGGTCGCTAGTTGCAAGAATCGGGTCACCAGTTGAAAGATTCGGGTCGTCAGTTCAAACAATTGGGTCGCCAGTTGTGCTAACTGGGTCACCAATTGTGCTAACTGGGTCGCCAGTTTGGATAACTGGGTCTCCAGTTTGGCTAACTGGGTCACCGGTTAGCTTTGTGCATTCCGTAGTTTTCGTATACTGGTTTTTGACCGTTCGTTCTTGGACACCGGTATGCGTTTTGACCTAAAGTTGAGTAAATGTACATTCTTAGGGTTCCTTAGAATTGTAATAGTCCCACACAATCCCCTGAATTGCTTCTTGAAGTTCCTTGTGGTTGTAGTTAAAGTATAGTGTGATTAGGGTTTTATGTATGTTTTCAGTGTGTGTAAGTCTTAGAACGTCTTGATCATTGTATCATTGTATATGAATCAGATGATACTCTATGTTCTTGGTAGATCTACATATACATATCTTAGTTAAGTGTTGGCACCTCCGGTTAGTTATCTTGAGCTTCCATGATGGTCTTTTGGCTGAATCCTGAATTAGGGTTCATGGAAACCCTAATTTATACTTTTCCTTATGTTTCATCTTTTCAGCTCGTGAACTTAAGACTGAGAGTTCTCGATTGATTTTATGAGTCTTACGATCCATGTTTTAAGTCTAAGTACGTAGAATATACCTTCTGGATACAAATTACTAAAAACCTTGTTAAAAACTCACTTTTGAACACTTTTTGACATTTAGGCACTTTCAGCCCTTAATAATAATATAACGACCCGTCCTAATCCATCTGGATGAATACATTACATTTGGTTACATCGCGAGGTACTTGACCTCTATATGATACATTTTACAAACATTGCATTCGTTTTTAAAAGACAAACTTTCATTACATCGAAAGTTGACGGCATGCATACCATTTCATAATATATCCAACTATAATCGACTTAATAATATTCTTGATGAACTCAACGATTCGAATGCAACGTCTTCGTAATAAGATTTGGTTCTTCGATAATTAAGGTAATTAGAATCCCCTTTGGTTAAATGCGATGATCTGTCTAGATTGTTCTGTATGATATTTTACTATAAATTCACTCCCTTCATTTCCTTATTATTTTGAAGTTCCATACCTTTGTTTTCTTTTCCCGACTTCAAGCCAAGCGAATAATGGTCCAGAATTCGTAGGTATGGAGTTTTGAATGAACCTGATTAATGTTCTAAGAGAGAAATTGTAATAGCATGATCTTGATTGGTTAAATTACCAGAATTCAAGAGAAAAGATAGGACTATCAGGAAATTATGTTCTTGATATGTTTATATATTAGATAGAATGTAAGAGTCGTGTATCATGGCACATGATGACGTTAGGGTCTGTGAATCATCACGTTCTATTTAGAAACTCAGCATGACTTACTGTAATATAATCACGTTGATCAAGTGTCATTATATTATACTAACTCATGCATCAATTTCCAACACTACTTCAAAATCACTCATAATTCAAACTCGAATTTTAAAGAAATTTAGAAACTAAAGTAGTTTCCTTTATGATGTAATATAGATAGCACGAAGAGATAAATAATTTCGGACAAGGATATTTATGAAAATATCTTCAGAAATATCGAAGATATTTATGATGATATTTTGGAATTTCTAAGTTCGATGGTTGATGAAGAAAGATTTTCCGCAAGATTTTAACATGAGTACGGAGAAAGATATTCGTTGAAGATTTCATCGGATCCATAATTACCTAGTTTCTTTGAATATATGGTATGGTCTTTGTATTTGGCCTTGGTCCCCTTCATGGTTTGCTCAATCTGTTTTTCAGTACGAAATTTTCTAAGCTTTTCCAACATACTATTCTTAATCATCAAACTTTCGACGATTAAGGTCGTTTACAGTTGCCTACAGTTTTCAGCTGCTTCATTCAGATTTTTCAAAGTTCAATGTATTGATTCGTAGGCTGGGTGCTTTTCAAAATTTCAGAATTGAAGATCGTAATTCTAGAAGATAATTGTTATATGTATACATATAACTATTGATGTAGAAAGGCTACGAGATTCAAAATACTGATAGCTGATTCTCGGTAATTGATATGGCAATTATTGTTACAGGGTATAGATGAATACATGATGGGGTTCCAATGAATATAATGATTTTTTAGAAAGTCCAAATTCATTGAAGTTGCTGGTAAGTTTACTGCTAATGTGGTGGAATATAAACGGTTCCCCAGTAACGATGACGACAGGCAAACCTATATATCGAGGTTATAATAAGGCTAATTCAAATGGAAGTCAAAGTTGATTTGCTGAAGCTATGACAAAATTAGCTGATTTGAAAAAGATTTGTAATGTTATTTTCGGTAATAACAATGCCAAAGGAGCTAAAACAGACACGTGTTAAATATTTAGACAGGTTCTGAGTGTTTTCAGGTGCATAACTATATGCATCAATCTCTTCTTCCGTAGATGAAGTGCGGTTGGTTCATCCTCTAGATTGAGGTGTTTTCAAGAATCATGAAAGATTTGAACGCATATTGTAATTGTCAAGATACAAATGAGATTTAAAATGAAATCAAGTGGCAAACTTGAAGAATTGTTTAGTTTCATATGTTATAATCAATATTTTAATTCATTTTAATTGTCCAATGTTATTAGTCCACAGTCGATAGTCCACTGTTAACAGTCCAATAATTCATATATAGTTTAATTTATAATATTCGAATTAATTAATACGTATCGTGACCCGTGTACATGTCTCAGACTCGATCACAACTCAAAGGATATATATTATTGTAGAATTAACCTCAACCCTGTATAGCGAACTCGAGCATTACAGCATATAGAGTGTCTATGGTTATTCCAAATAATATATATATATATATATATATATATATATATATATATATATATATATATATATATATATATATATATATATATATATATATGCGTCGATATGATATGTCAAAACCTTGTATACGTGTCCCGATATTTAAAGTGCATAAAAATAAATAACAGAAATTAAATGACGGTAAATAAAATTGCGATAAATAAATGTAATCAGTTAGCTAGGAACAGTTAGCTAGGATTTCGTTAGCGTGGATTCTTAACAAAATTTCTCATAGTTAATTTGTTTGTTTCTAACAAATTTTATTTCGTCAAATATTTTCTTCATTATGCCACTTGTTGGATTCTGATAAGCCAAAATCCAATTATGAAATTGAATGAAAATGGTTACTCTGTGGTGAACGGATTCGTATAGCTGTGGGTGTAAGTATGATGGTAATTGACCGTTGAATCAGATTCGAAGAATGTACAGTGTAACTTATTAATGTGAAATCTTAAATATTCATCGGGTATTACCTACCCGTTAAAATATTTTCATCATTAACAGTTTGTACGAAAGAATTTTTAATTACAATCTTTATGAAAATATATATAGCTATATATTTTCTTCAGATATAATCATGGATTTAATGAGTTAATATGATATTAATCTCATTTGCTTTTCGGTTTGAATTAGAATAAGTAATCTCTAAAACTATTAGGAACCACATATTCTTCGCAGAATATTAATGAAGTTATGGATCAATACTTCATCATTCATTGTTGTTGGTACTCCTTGGTATCTATGGTGCGTATGATGTTGATGTTCGAGGTATAGATTGTGATGTCGAGACGTGTGATGCGGATGTTGCTGTTGGTGGTGATGATGGTACTGTTAGTGTTGTTGCTGGTGGTACTGTTGCTGCCGGTGCTGTTGCTGGTGCTTGAAACCTTTGCACCATATTCTCCAAAACTACTACCCGAGGGTGAAGCTCGTTGACTTCTTCTATTACACTTGGGTGATTGTCAGTTCGAACGAGCGGTAAATAAGATCTAGAATTTGGTATAGTATATAATCGTGATGAGATACTCTGGAAATGAGGCTGAAAATGGTGTTTCGGATAGGTTCGCCGGTAAGTGCTTCAGGTTCTTCACCAAGAGGGCAATATGGTGGATGAAAGGGATCACCTTCTTCTTGTCTCCAATGATTTAGTAGACTACGAACCCATCCCCAATTCATCCAGAATAGATGATAGCTAATTGGTTGATCCATTCCGGTCACACTGCTTTCGGAGCTTGAGTGGAACTCTATATCAAAATCTGAGGGACTTGAACTAGTGACTAGTTTCATTTTGTACGATTGAATAAAGGATTTTCCGATATGAAATGATTTTCGGATATCGGATGATATTCTATTTACATAGAATACCTATACATAGTACAAAAGATCCCGTAAATTACGAAGGGAATTAAGGAAACGTGTCAGATAAAGTTTACAGTAATAGATACGCTAAGATATGGATTAGCAGATACGCTAAGATATGAATTTGTCTATACACTATTCATGCAATCAATGCAGTAAGACGTGTCTAGAATAAGAATGATAAGCAGGTAATTTTCGACACCAAAATGATAAGCAAAACTTTTGACATGCAGACACGGTCGAAGTCCAGACTCACTAATGCATCTAAACAACTATCAGTTAGACACACTAATGTAAGACCTGGTTCGCTAAGACCACCGCTCTGATACCAATTATAACGACCCATCCTAATCCATCTGGACGAATACATTACATTTGGTTACATCGTGAGGTACTTGACCTCTATATGATACATTTTACAAACATTGCATTCGTTTTTAAAAGACAAACTTTCATTACATCGAAAGTTGATGGCATGCATACCATTTCATAATATATCCAACTATAATCGACTTAATAATATTCTTGACGAACTCAACGACTCGAATGCAACGTCTTTTGAAATATGCCATGAATGACTCCAAGTAATATCTCTAAAATGAGCAAATGCACAGCGGAAGATTTCTTTCATACCTGAGAATAAACATGCTTTCAAGTGTCAACCAAAAGGTTGGTGAGTTCATTAGTTTAACATAAACAATCATTTCCATTAATTTAATAGACCACAAGATTTTCATTTTCAGTTCTCATAAATATACGTCTCATGCATAGAGACAAAAATATCATTCATATGGTGAACACCTGGTAACCGACATTAACAAGATGCATATAAGAATATCCCCTATCATTCCGGGAAATCCTTAGGACATGATAAAACAACATCGAAGTACTAAAGCACCCGCAACCATGGATGGGGTTTGTTAGGCCCAATAGATCTATCTTTAGGATTCGCGTCAATTAGTAGATCGGTTTACTAATTCTTAGGTTACCAAGCAAAAGGGGCATATTCGGCTTCGATCATTCACCCATATAATGTAGTTTGAATTACTTGTGTCTATTTCGTAAAACATTTATAAAAATTGTGCATGTATTCTCAGCCCAAAAATATAAAGGGTAAAAAGGCAAATGAAACTCACAATACTGTATTTTGTAGTAAAAATACATATGACAATATTGAACAATGCAGGGTTGGCTTCGGATTCACGAACCTATATCAAGTATATATATATACTCTTTATATAGTAATTATTATATATTATTATTATTTTTCAACATTGATTATATCAATTACAAAATATAATATTTCTTTTTATAATATATATATATATATATATATTTATATATATGCATATCTATATATATTATATATTAAATTAATAATATTAAATATACTGATATTATTTTATATATTTATTTCCAACAATTAAATCATATATTATTTCAAATAATATTTCAAATGAAAATTATATAAATCTATTTACAAATTAGTTGTTCGTGAATCGTTCGAGAATAGTCAAAGGTCAAATGATATTATGAATATAGTTTACAAACTTTGTTACTCAACATTACAGACTTTGCTCATCGTGTCGAAATCATATAAAAATTAAGTTTAAATTTGGTCGGAAATTTTCGGGTCATCACAAATAATATTTTTGTGATTTGTGAATGTTTTAAGCTCTTTTATTAATTATTAAGGTTGAAATATGGGTGATATCACTAGTAAAAATATGACCATTTTGAGTGATATCAAGAAGCAATAATAAAACTGTTTTAATACAGCACAATGAATGAAGGAAGAGTTGAGGTAGTAGTGCGGAAAGCCGTTTTTGATGGTAGGCGCAATAAATAGGGCATAGAGCCATTACGCGTTTGATGGATGGAAGCCCTACGTAGAAGATATTGTGGGGAGCATCAAAGATAACATACAACTACGTAGAAATTACAAGTGCAGGATTACGACGTTTCAAGTGGATTTATATGGGCATGCGGGAGAGTATGGGATGGATTACGAGTAGAGATGTAAGCGAAAGCTTCTCCTAGTATGACTACCATAAAACATTATATGAAGGGAGAGAAGGATATGGAATTTCAAGTTCCATAGACGTGGTCGTCAATAACCTAGTTATGGCAGTGTTGAAAAAAGTTTGACCACTCCCCGTATTGGGTGAGAAAGGTCAGGTCCGATTAAAACTACAAGATGGATTGTATTGAAATCAAGCATGTATAGATCGGATGTATGTGAGGAAAGGTAGTAAAAGATGGACATATAAAGCGTCATCAAGGAAGGACGTGAAGTGGAAGAGGAGTTCTGCTTGTTGGTCTTTAACTTATGGAGTTAACCGCTAATGATGCGCATAGTTGCACATCTATTTGTGCAGTATCAGATTAGCGCGCATCACCCGTATCACCCTACATAATCGCGCATAATCATATCCATGTGCTGGCTAACGTGCCATCTAATTGTTCTCGGATAATAGGCCCACAAAAGTTGATCACGCAGTTTAAACATAGCGCCATATTTAGGAAATGGATAAGGCTAGAAATGTACTATGGCGACATTAAAGAAGAAAGGACACATGTGGCAACACGATGCAATCCTGACATTGCAGGGCAGCCAGAAAAGGACAGCATGGTATAAAGGAGACATCACTAAGATAATGGTAGTACTTTTACAGCTTTTTTGGAATAAAAGGACGAAGATAATACAACGTGGCACCAACATATCCTTTTGTCCCCTTACGTGGCACTAAGGGACAAAAGCTCACAAATATAAATAGGAGTAACTTGAACGAAAACATATACAACTCTGGAATTACATTCCATTTCACCCACAAGAATACTCTCAAGCATATCCCACTCCAGCTAACCCGCGCAACCGGAATAGCTCCCTCAAACACTTAGCGATTTCAGGTAGCGCATACAACGTAAATCCTAACATCGCCCTTGGGCCATCAACTCCGGTTAACCCGAATGATGGTGGGTTACATTTAACCACCATTTCTGAGATCATCTCTCGTATGAGGGTTGTTCACGGTACTCCGGACCGGAGAGTTAAACTCAAAAAACCCTAAAACCCCCTTACTTTTGATCTTGCATGAACCAAACCCATTGGACCATTTTATGCTTGATCAAATGGCGCCATCCGTGGGACTCTAAGTTAAAAGGTTTTGTTAAAATCTTTTTTCCTTAAAGTTCTTTACATTCAAACGTTTCTTTTTGCATGTGTATTTCAGTACCAGGAAACTTTGAGCGTATCGCGAAGAAATGACGAGCCAACAGGAAGCTTCAAAGGTAGTTCCAGCGCGCTCGCAAGCACCACGCTTATCCAAGCCTGGAGGAATGCAGGTGAGCAGTGGCACAAGTGCGCTACCGACAAGAACCACCTTTCCTTTCTCACCAGAGACTCCTACTCAAGGATTCAAATCCCAGAAGTTACGCGACCAATACCATGGGCGACGAATACCACATACGTGGGAACCATTCCCATCTACATTGGTGCGTCCGGGTCGTCTGCGCACGATACTAACGCCGAGTTCTCAAGTATCGAATCGCGCACACCCACTACACCGGCCAGCGCAATAGAAGCTTTGCAAAAAATGGGCCTTGATACGTGAGAATTAAACATTCAAAGCACTCAGCTGAATTCGGGTTTATATCAAATGGCACCGTTAGTAGAACCGCACCCAACCCCAATAGACTATGCCTCCTAGCAAACACCTCTCAGCACAGTGTCAAACTCTGCGCCAAGCACTCGAACACTTGAAGAGCGCACCCAAAGCTGATCTACTCGCTAATGAAAGCTGCACTAGATGATATGGTTGAAGACTTTGAGCAACCATGAAAGGCGAAGCACATGATTAGGAATTTGTTCGCAGGCATGAAGGGAGTCAGTGTTAAGCCTAACTTTGAGACTGCACCTACTTATGAAAAGCTTGAATCTCACATACTTAGCTACGTCGCCCCTAATTTACCCACGATTCCGCTCACGTTAGGATACTACGATGGACTTTCGGATCCTGATGATTTCTTGGAAAAATATAAGGGCATTACTGGCAATCAAATGTGGGCCGATGAAACCAGATGCGCATAATTTCCTCCCCCTCTCGAAGGAACAACGCGTTAATGGTTTAAAAACTTATATGTGCCACTTATCATCTCTCACCGTGATGAGGGAGAACGCTCCTTGCCCCGCCTTCACAACGTGAGAGCGCCTAGAAGGACCTATGTCAAATGTCATGACATTAAGAAAAGACACGAAGAATCTGTGGGACAGTTCATCGATAGGTACAGTCAAGAAATCGCGCACATTCCGAATTTAGCGGAATCACAGATATTTTTCAGATTCGATCATGGAATCTGTAAAGAGTGTCACTCATAATTGTGGCAAAAGTTGCAAAATAGTGATCGGGAACACAACCAAATGCTCATAAAAAACTTGGCAAAAAGTCTCAAAGAAATTCTTGCAACAGAACCGATCTCTCTGAATTTTAGCAGGCTAACGCGAATGATGGGATATGCAAAGTGCGACAAGTCAAAGTTCTACAATTTCCATGATTATTATGGGCATGAGACTGAAAGATGCCATGCGTTGAGAAATAAGGTAGTTGCGTGTAAGAAGCAATGTGAGCATCGACACTTGAAGGAGCATAAAGAACGATCACTAAAGGAAGAGTATGACGAAGATAAGGAAAAGGAGCAAGATAAGGTAATCCATTTCATCACAAAGGAGATTATCATTACGAAGACATGACCTGCGCACTCTCGGGAATACATGCAGGTCCCGTTTTCAGCCAGCAAAGTTCAAGAATCTAAGAGAAACCTCATAACGATTGGTGGATGTTTACCGAAGTTAGGACTCAAGATCAGGCGCCTTTGCGTAGACACTGGCAGTAGCACCGACATCATGTTCGAGCCATACTTCCAAAAAATCTCGCGCAAACTCAAACTCGGCTTGAAGCCATCAAAAGAAAGATTCTGAGGACTCTCTGGTGACCCATTGCCGACCCTGGGGACCTTAGAGGTCAAACTACAGCTCAAGGATGATGACAATGGGGAGAAAAGGCGAGCTGAGAAAGTGAAGTTTAGCATCGTGCGTGTGGAATCACGTTATGATGCACTATTGGGATACTCGTCGTTGCAGAAGTTTGAAGCAGTGCTCTCCATCACGCATGGTTTGTTCAAGTTTCCCACAAAAGCTGGAGTTTCAAAAATGATGTCAAAATCGCCAAAAAGCAGCAACGATCAGGTAATTTACTAATTGTTGATCCTGCGACTATAATATGGTTACTTGATCTGAATAGATGCCTAAACACGCAAACAGTTAAGCGCGCATTTAAATGAGCACAATCATGTACAATCCGAAACATAAGACGCACGTTTTAAATGCACAATAACGCATATTCACGCGCATTCGTTGATTTTGAAAAAAACATTGAACTGGTCAAAACAGGTCCCAAGGAACAACGCAATGGAAGTTGGAGAAGAAAACGACCCGACCAAATGAGCAAAGGATGATGGGAATCATGGCGATCAGCCATGATGAAATGCCCCGTTCATATTAATTATAAACGTTTCATATTAATCGGTTTCTTTGCGAGGTTTTGACCTCTATATGAGACGTTTTTCAAATCTTGCATTCGTTTTTAAAAACAACCATAACCTTTAATATTGAATAAGGGTCTTAATGACATAATTTAGATTGTCTATTGATAGTGCTCCAAATGAACATATATTTAGGCGCAATATCCTTCCAATATGTGAAGTTTTTAGTTGCAAATGTTCTATTTTCAAGAAATATTCGTTTAAATAAATAAGTGCGAAGACAAAAGGCGAAAACGAAGATTTGAAGACGCAAAAGTCCAAAAAGCTCAAATGTACAAGATACAATTCAAGTGGTTCAATTTATTGATGAGAAACGTCTAAAAATGACAAGAGTACAAGTTGTAAAATGCAAAGTACAAGATAATAAATCGTACGAAAAGGCGTTCCAAAATCGGGAACCGAGACATGAACCAACTTTCAGCACGCGACGCAACGGGCCAAAAATTACAAGTCAACTATGCACAAGAATATAATATAATATATAAATAATTATATAAAATTATATATATATATATATATATATATATATATATATATATATATATATATATATATATATATATATATATATATATATATATATATATATATATATATATATAATATAACGTCGATAAGCAAATGGCCAAAAGTTGGAGAGCTGGAAGGCGTGCCTTCACGATCTCGGGGCTGGAAGGCCCTTTTGCTTCGCGATAGCGGAGCAGTCAGATCCCAAAATGCCTATAAAAGGCACGAGCTTCTGCCGAGTTCTTTACACCAACATATATCAATATCTCTCTGTATTTTAATATATTATATATATATATATATATATATATATATAAATAATATATTAGTTTAGTTTTATATTAGTTAGTTTAGGTAATGTAAAGGTTATTTTACGGGTGTTAAAGTCGGAACTCTGTCCGTGTAACACTACGCGATAAATAATCAATGTAAGTTATGTTATCCTTTTTAAATTAACGTCTCAAATTTAAGTAATTATTATGCTTATTTAAGCCGAAGTAATCATGATGTTGGACTAAATATTAAAGACGAGGTAATTGGGCTTTGTACCATAACTGGGGTTTGGACAAAAGAACGACACTTGTAGAAATTGGACTATGGGCTATTAATGGGCTTTATATTTGTTTAATTGAATGATAGTTCGTTAATTTAATATAATGATTTACAATTGGACGTACCTATAAATAACCACATACACTCGATCGGACACGATGGGCGGGATATTTATAAGTACTAATAATCGTTCATTTAATCGGACACGGGAATGGATTAATAGTCAATGGATTTATTAAAACAGGGGTGAATTATATACAAGGAAAATTGGTGTAATTATAGTTTAAGTCCCCAATTAGTTGGAATATTTGACTTCAGATATAAGGATAATTTGATGAGGACACTCGCACTTTATATTTATGACTGATGGACTGTTATGGACAAAAGCAGATGGACATACTGAATAATCCAGGACAAAAAACAATTAACCCATGGTAATAAACTAAAATCAAAACGTCAAACATCATGATTACGGAAGTTTAAATAAGCATAATTGTTTTATTATATTTTTCATCGTACTTTTATTTACTCGCTATTTTATTTAACGTCATTTATTTATTGTCATTTATTTTTCGCTACTTTAATTATCATCATTTATATTTTGCATTAGGTTTTAATTGTGACTTAAAATATAAAATCGACAAACCAGTCATTAAACGGTAAACCCCCTTTTATATATTATTAATATAATATATTTTGTACAAATATAATTGTTTAAAAATATAGTAAAATAAGTCGTCTCCCTATGGAACGAATCGGACTTACTAAAAACTATACTACTTTACGATTAGGTACACTGCCTATAATGTTGTAGCAAGGTTTAGGTATATCCCATTTGTAAATAAATAATTAAAACTTGTGTAATTTTTATCGTATTTTGTAATAAAAATAATAGTATTTCGTGCAAACAACATCAAGTTTTTGGCGCCGCTGCCGGGGAATCGGCAAAACGCTATATTTTTTTATATATTTGTATAAATATATTTTTAGAAAAACAATATAAAATTAAAAAAAAATTGCCGAACTGTTTTGAGCCTGGACACAAAAACTGAATCTGCACACCTCTGCGATCGCGGAGCTACACAGAGAAAAACCTACGCGATCGCGAGACAAGGTCTGACAGTTAAACCCTTGTAATTAATGCGAATTTAGGGTTTATTTTTATATATTATATATTATTTAGGGTTTAATTTATATATTAATGTATTTAGTATTTAGTTTTATTTTATATTTTGTAATATTAAGTTTAATTAATTGTTATTAATTATATAGATTAATATTTTTATATGCTAATAATATAATAATAATATTTTTATATAAAATTTAAGTTTTATCAATTTTCTTTTATATCATTTTATATTTTGTATCTTTTTAATCGTTTATTTCGTAATAATAATTTTAGTTTCTTTTTGCCTTAGTTTAAAATTATATTTTTAGGTTTTACCGTAAAATCCCTTAAGTGCTTTTCTTTAGATTAAGATTTATGCGTTTTAGAATTTTGCGACGCAGTTTTTAGATTTTAGTGCCTAATTAAGTTATTGCTGTTTTGGATATAGAATTCCTTTAAGCTTTAATACCTTTAGGCGTAACTTTTTAGATATAGTTTTTAGGCTTTTAAGTTTCGACGTTTTTCTTTCTTATTTTTCGACGTTTTTCGACGTTCTTTTTCTTTTTCGTTTCTACGCGCTAATTTTTAGGATATAGATTTTTATTTTTAAATTTCGATGAAAAAATTATTATAAGCGATTGAATTAATAGACACCAATTTTCTGGTTCGTAGTAATAGTTGGATTTGTTAGTGGCGAGTTGTGGGCTTCCGATTTAAAGGGTCCTGTCTACCTGCTGCATCTATTGGCTATTCGAAACGTGGGCAAAAGCAGAAAAGTCTATTAATTTGATAACTTATATAATTTTTAGTTTTATAACTAATAGGATAATTAGTAAATGCACCACATTGTAGCTAAAATTTGGTAATAAGCGCATTATGGAAAATCTCGAAAATATCTTGGAAACTCTTTATGACATCCGAAATCAATTTAATCAATACTCTCAAACGGGTGTTGATGACAATTCGTTCGGTCAAACTTGGATCACGAATGACGAAACAATAACTGGTTGTGAAATCTGTGGAGATTATCACTCAACATGGGAATGTTATTATTACGTTCCTATGGAAAATTACGCACCCATAAAGCCTGAATGGAATGATTATGAGGAATACAATTCAAATTGGGATTATTCTCAAGAATATATCCAAACACAACAACCAGAAGACGAGGAAAATTATGTATCTGAAAATTCTTTAGATTATATGAAAATCAAACTCGAAGAACTTGATGCTCAAAATGAACAAATGAGAGAATTTGTAAATAGGCAAGCTGAAACTCTATCAGATTACACACCTGTTAATCTGAGGAGTATTGTGCAAGAAAATCTCATATCATCAAATTTTGATGAATTCGAGAGCTTCGAAATCACCAATTATCCCGATGATACTTTTTATTCAGCTTTACCAAATTCACAACATGTCGACACATTAGCCTCTACCGACGAAATCATCAATCCATCAATAGATGAAGAAGAAGTAAGGGTGAAAAATTCGTACTCTTGGGAAAACGATAACGTTAAAAATTTTACCCCCGAGACCAAAGTGGTGGGACCAATAAGTACCGTTAAAGAAGAAGAATTTGCTTCGATCCCGAACTTCACCATTCCACAACCTTCCAACCCAATATTCTCAATAGACGAGTCATCTATAAAAAAGGAACTACGAGCTGTAATAGATAATGACACCTTGAATTTCACCCAATTGGGTAATAGAGGTGAAAACTTTGATCCCGAGAATAAAAGTAAGGAAATGTTAGGAATTGTCCACCCTATAGAAATATATATGTCGGTGTATATCGATCCATTTGACCAAGAACCAGAAAAGAGACATATCCATTTACTAAAAGCTACACTTAAAAAAGAATTAAGTAGTGACGATCGGGTGGGTCTAAACTTTAAACCCATTGATATATCATACACCACCCGAGATGTAAATAACTGGCTCACTATTCTAATTCGTGGAACTTATTCTACCAACTTCACATGTCGTCAGCTTAGTGTGGGAAAGTCTAACCCCACTTAATATTAAATTAGGGGTTCGGGTTAGTGCATAACTCGTTAATAAACATGCATGATGAGTAAGGGTAAAAGACGCATTTTCAAAGATTAGCAAACGGTTCAGAAAAGCAACTGTTTTTGAAGAAAAACATGTGTGATAAAACAAGAAGGAATGAACGATGAGGCGTGCCATCTATCATTCGACGAACTTTGTATTTTAATCACTTTTCTACACTAATCACCCTCATGAATTTATAATTATAGTCTGATTTCATGTAAATGAGGGCATTGCATGATCTCAAGTGTGGGGAAGGGTTATAAATTCTCTCGGGTTTACACTTGGTTTATTTGCCAAATTTTGTGAAAATTTGAAAAATTTTCAACTAAATGAATTCAAAATCATGTTTATACATATTTATGAACGATAAAACTAGGTGTTAACACCGAAATTATTGTTACCTCGTAAAGGACATAAATTGAGAAACAACCCAAAATGTTAGAATTCATTTAAAATGGAATAGAAGAAAATAAAAAGGCAAAGAAAAAAATAAATAAATAAAAGTCAAGTGTGGGGAGAATGTACCAAGTTATTCAATTAAAAATATCTATCACATGTTTCTGTAAAGTTTATTACAGGTGCTTTTGTTTTGGACTAAATTAAATGTTTTACCCGTAATATTATAATAAAAATAAAAGAAAAGATGGATCTACACGATGAATCAATTCCATCATTAAAAGAAAGTAAAGTCTTCCAAAAAAGAAATGTGCTTCTTGATTTAGGTCAGGAAGTTGTCATCCAGACCAGTTGTAGAGTCTACGAAAAACCTTGAAAAGTTTTCTCGAAAATCAGCTGGAAATCCACGGACCTCAGCATCAAACAGGGTCGCCAAGTGGTCAGACGTATCCTAATCATGAGAGGATCTGTCTCGTAAAATGGAGAGGGCACCGTGCAAATTAGCTTGATAAGACTAATGAATTAGACCCCCAGAAAGGATAATCTCCTTAAAGATTAAAAATCAGCATTTAAGCCTGATATTACTCAATCCTTGAGATTGACCTTAAAGATTGAGAATTACAAACTCATGGAATTCGATGATATCTAAACTCGAGCTTGAACGAGAAAATATTTTGATCAAAATTACAAATCGATTTGTTTTCTGAAAACCCTATTTTCAATGCGTTCATTGAACGTAAAATCCTAGGAATTCACCTGAAATACATTAGGTCACCTCAACCAAATCGGGTGTTAACCATAAGAACGGTGGTTGCATAGCATGGTCGGAGACAGGACCTTGTGCCAGACCGAAAAATCATAGGGTGATCTTTACTATTGCTCCTACAAAGGATAGTAACTGCATCCGACACGTTTTTAGACCATGAACAAATGCATGTCATTAGACATTGCCTTAACAGTTTCTTGTTCATCACTTTCCTTTACAACCAGGCTGTAGTTTGCCGAAAGGTAATATGCGGAACAAGTAAACTGGATGTGTGCTTTCCGATACAGGGATAGCAGTGGATTACACGAACCTAAAAGTTTTTAGCCAAAATATTGATCCACAAACATATTTTGCAACACCGATGGTGGATCAAATCAGAAAACTTATCTAGGGTAAAAGCTAGATTGAATTTTCAAAAGATCAAATGTTTTCATAAAGATCCAATTTCCTAAAGGATCTAAATTTTAATAAGTCATGTGGGACTGTAAACCACATCGTTACTATCATTGTTTATACCGCCATATCAAAATCACTGATGTATAAAGTGAGAGAATAAAAAAGTGATTCGAGTGAAGTTTGTTTTAATTTCAAGTTCTGTATTGCTTGAGGATAAGCAACGTTCAAGTGTGGAGATATTTGATAGTGCTCCAAATGAACATATATTTAGGCGCAATATTCTTCCAATATGTGAATTTTTTAGTTGCAAATGTTCTATTTTCAAGAAATATTCGTTTAAATAAATAAGTGCGAAGACAAAAGGCGAAAACGAAGATTTGAATATGCAAACGTCCAAAAAACTCAAATGTACAAGATACAATTCAAGTGGTTCAATTTATTGATGAGAAACGTCTAAAAATGACAAGAGTACAAGTTGTGAAACGCAAAGTACAAGATATTAAATCGTACGAAAAGGCGTTCGAAAATCGGGAACCGAGACATGAACCAACTTTCAGCACGCGACGCAACGGACCAAAAATTACAAGTCAACTATGCACAAGAATATAATATAATATATAAATAATTATATAAAATTATATATATTATATTATATAATATAACGTCGACAAGCAAATGGCCAAAAGTTGGTGAGCTGGAAGGCGTGCCTTCGCGATGTCGGAGCTGGAAGGCCCTTTTGCTTCGCGATAGTGGAGCAGTCAGATCCCAAAATGCCTATAAAAGGCACGAGCTTCTGCCGAGTTCTTTACACCAACATATATCAATATCTCTCTGTATTAAGATATATATATATATATATATATATATATATATATATATATATATATATATATATATATATATATATATATATATATATATATATATATATAATATATTAGTTTAGGTTTATATTAGTTAGTTTGGGTAATGTAAAGGTTATTTTACGGGTGTTAAAGTCGGAACTCTGTCCGTGTAACACTACGCAATAAATAATCAATGTAAGTTATGTTCTCCTTTTTAAAATTAATGTCTCGTATTTAAGTAATTATTATGCTTATTTGAGCCGAAGTAATCATGATGTTGGACTAAATATTAGAGACGGGGTAATTGGGCTTTGTACCATAATTGGGGTTTGGACAAAAGAACGACACTTGTGAAAATTGGACTATGGGCTATTAATGGGCTTTATATTTGTTTAATTGAATGATAGTTCGTTAATTTAATATAAAGATTTACAATTGGACGTACCTATAAATAACCACATACACTCTATCGGACACGATGGGCGGGATATTTATAAGTACTAATAATCGTTAATTTAACCGGACACGGGAATGGATTAATAGTCAATGGACTTATTAAAACAGGGGTGAATTATATACAAGGAAATTGGTGTAATTATAGTTTAAGTCCCCAATTAGTTGGAATATTTGACTTCGGATATAAGGATAATTTGACGAGGACACTCGCACTTTATATTTATGACTGATGGACTGTTATGGACAAAAACCAGATGGACATATTGAATAATCCAGGACAAAAGACAATTAACCCATGGTAATAAACTAAAATCAAAACGTCAAACATCATGATTACGGAAGTTTAAATAAGCATAATTATTTTATTGTATTTTTCATCGTACTTTTATTTACTCGCTATTTTATTTAACGTCATTTATTTATTGTCATTTATTTTTCGCTACTTTAATTATCGTCATTTATATTTTGCATTAGGTTTTAATTGTGACTTAAAATATAAAATCGACAAACCAGTCATTAAACGGTAAATCCCCTTTTATATATTATTAATATAATATATTTTGTACAAATATAATTGTTTAAAAATATAGTAAAATAAGTCATCTCCCTGTGGAACGAATCGGACTTACTAAAAACTATACTACTCTACGATTAGGTACACTGCCTATAGTGTTGTAGCAAGGTTTAGGTATATCCCATTTGTAAATAAATAATTAAAACTTGTGTAATTTGTATCGTATTTCGTAATAAAAATAATAGTATTTCGTACACCTCGTGCAACAACATCATCTATCAAAGACAATCTCCTCAAATAAATAAGTTTTTACACAACCCATTACAACATGATCAAATATATTACAACAAACACTCCGAATGCAAGTTTAAACAATATAAACAATTATGCCGACTCCAAATCTTGACCTTGGATTGGCATACAACAGCGGAAGCGTTTTTAATACTCACCTGAGAATAAACATGCTTAAAACGTCAACAAAAATGTTGGTGAGTCATAGGTTTAATTTCTACTTTAATAATCATAATATTTAATAAGCCACAAGATTTCATTTAATTAAATGCGCAGGATCATTACAACTGCAAAAATCATTCATACGATGAGTCGCCTGGTAACCGACCGTAACATAGAGTGCTTAAGATATCTGACATCATACATTCCACTATTCAAATGTATGACAAGAACTCTTCGAAGTACTAAAGCATTTCCACTATTCGAAAATGGGGGTGGTTGGTGCCCGTAGATCTACCTTTAGGATTCGCGTCAATTAGTGTTTTTCACTAATTCTTAGGTTACCAAGCATAATAATAATAAGTACAGATATCCGGTATAACAAAATAATCGTAGAATGTAGTATCATGAACTTGTGCTTATTTTGTAAAATATTTATAAATTTTGCTTGTATTCTCATCCCAAAATAATTTAGATAGTAAAAATGGGACTATAACTCACTTGTGATGATTTCCGAATAGATGGTGGTAAGATTTGGCCTTTGACAAATTCATGAACCTAATAATAATATTCTTGTGTCAAGATATATATATATATATATATATATATATATATATATATATATATATATATATATATATATATATATATATATAATTAATATTCCATACTTATGATACTTGTGATAATTTTAATTGTCCATTGTTAGTAGTCCAACTTTCGTAGTCCAATAGTCTAACAGTATAAATATATATATATATATATATATATATATATATATATATATATATATATATATATAAATATAAATGCGTATATTGTGTTAGAATTCACTAACAATATAATATATTGTCTTAATATAATAAGACACATAATATGTATATTGTCTGAAGCAATCCGCGACCCATTGTATACATGTCTCAGGCTCGATCACAACTCAAAGTATATAATATTTTGGAATCCACTTCGACCCACAGCTAACTCGAAATTACTGCCAATGGTGTCTTATAGTTCGTTCCAATAATATATATAGAAGAAATCAAAATGATATGTCAAAACGCTGTATACGGATCCACGGTGATCAAGTCATATATATATATGGTGCCTTACGATCTTTATTAAGACTATAATATATTGTCGTAGAACTTAATCACGACTATTATAAATTGTATTTCCATAAGTTCGGGAACAAGACATGTATAAATACATGTAGGATACAAGGTAAGTAAGCTAGGATAAGGTTAGCATCCATTTTTATGAATCATGTCCGTAGCTAAAAATTAAGAAAAATATCCAATTTTGTTTTACCAAAAATTTCTTCGTTACAAATCCGTTTTGAGTGATTTGAGTTGCCATGGTTTCGTATCGAACTCTACATTATTAATCTTAACAGAAAAAGTATAGGTTTATAGTCTAAAATACAGCTTAGGTGTCAAATAAGAGAAGATAGTCATATCCGTCGTAAGAACGACATCTTGATGACCCTTTTGAAAAACATACTTCCACTTAGAGTTTAACCATGGATTTTGGATATATTTCATATCCATATAAAATAAGTTTTTTTACCAAAGGAAATCTTTTAATTCAAATTTTAAGATAGGTTTTTAAAATTAAACCCAAAATAGCCCCCGATGATCTATGACATACTGTCATAATACATGTGTTAAAGTATTTTAAAAGTCAAGTTAGAAGGATTAAGTTTGTTTGCAAACAAGTTTAGAAATAATCTAAACTATGTTCTTGTTATTATTAATTATAAACTCAAAATAAGATAGCTATATGAATACGAATCGAATAAGATTATGAATAAGGTTACTACCTCAAATCAAATGAATAAAGTTGCTGAAGAAATAAGGAGAATATCTTGAGTTCAAAGATACCCTTGATGGCTTGGAATTCTTGAAGTATAAACATGGAATGAACAAAAGTCGAATAAGAATTCTATCTTAAATTAAGATAGTTGTAAGTATATAAATTGAACCAAAGTTTATATATGATTCTTACCTTGATTATTAGATGAGAAGCTACTAATATGAAAGTAGGATTATGGATTCTAAAGAGTTGTGGAGTTGGATTGAAAGATTGGAAGTAAACTTGTACACTTGGAATGATTCTTGAAGTGTTCTTGATCAAGCTTTGTTATGATGATTATAACTAGGATTATGAGACCAATACTTGCTGAATTGAATGGAGGTTTGAGAGAGTGTTTGAGTATGTGTTTAGAGAGTAAAATGATGTAGTTAACTGAAATGAAATGGATGGTTATTTATCCTACATGTTGGCGTCAAAATGGGGGCAACAACATGGCTCCATGGTTTGTAATTTTATGCATTTAGTCATACTGGTTTCCAAGCCATGGTTCCCACAAGTCTACATCATGTTTATACATGTCTCATAACTAATTGAGGGATGCTAAGATCAATGATTTGTGTGATGACCCGTCCTAATCCTCCTGGACGAAGTCTTCAACATTTGGTTCCATAGCGAGGTACTGACTTAAATATGCCATGAATGACTCCATGTAATATGAGCAAATGCACAACGGAAGATTTCTTTAGTACCTGAGAATAAACATGCTTAAAAGTGTCAACCAAATGGTTGGTGAGTTCATAGGTTTATCATAACAATCATTTCAATATCTTAACAGACCACAAGATTTCATATACACAAACGTTTTAATAAAAATATTCTAAGTGGTTGAACACTTAGTAACCATACTTAACATTTAATCAACGTCGCATATTCTCTTTATTATGAAATCTCACTACACTGTACCAAGAGTAGTCACCGAAACGAAGTACTGTGCAACCGTTGAATACTGGTCGTCAAGTCCAGTTGGGGTTGTCATGCCCGATAGATCTATCAACAGGATTCGCGTTTACAATACCACATGTAAATAGTAGTTACCAAGCTATTAGGGAAGATATGCAGGGTGGTACAACTCAACGTAGAAGATACTTTAAGTACTTGTCACTATTTCGTAAAGCATTTATAAAAGCAACGCATGTTTTCTCAGCCCAAAAATATATATTGCAAAAGCAATTAAAATGGGAGCAAATAAAACTCACCATACTGTATTTTGTAGTAAAAATACATATGACGTCATTGTACAAGTATAGGGTTGGCCTCAGATTCACGAACCTATATTAGTAATATATATTAAAACATATAATCACATAATTCCATCTGATAATTATATAGTATTTATTTATTAAGTATTTTATAATACTCATGCCCAATTTTAATTAAGATATATGTATATATATACATATATAAACTTTACCCATATTATATATTTAATTATATGTTACATATATTTATTTTGTAAAATAATTAATATTCATACATATAGCCATATTAATATATGTATATAAGTAAAAAAATTATCAATAGTTTACTATATGTAATATTTATATAATTAATGTTAATAGGTTTATTCAAAAATTTATGTAATACTAATATCCTTATATTATGTATCAAAAATATTTTTATGTATCTAATTTCTATTTTAATAAATAATGTTAATAATAATTATTTTAATAAAAGTCATGTTAAGGATAAGAATAATAATAATAATAATAAAAATAATAGAAATGCTACCTTAATTTAATAGGCTTTAAAAAGAAATAAACGACTCTGCCCAGGCTTGAACCTGTAACCTCTCGTAATCCCAATAAAACCCCAAACCAACCTTCTGTCCTTGCTTTTCTAATTAAAATAGTATACCATATATATTTAGCCAATTCTTTCGGCCCAAATAGAATGGCAGCACAACAATGGTTTTTCAAGCCCAACATATATTTTATCTAAACCCACTCGGTTAAGAAGTCCGTTTAAAGGAAGCCCAAGACAAAAAAATCTCATCTTTGGTTTTGATTAACATCAAAGTGTAGACAACTATCACTTTCATCTTTTTCTTTTCTTTTTTTAAACGTCATAGTCTTCATCAATCATAACTCTCTTTCTTCCATATTATTATCATAAAATCATTTATCGTCTTTATAATCCATCATCACTAACATTATGTGCATATCACTATCGTCACCAATCGTTATTATCGTGACTACTCAAATAGACTACCGAAGCATAGCAGCTGCAGTAAGTAATCGAAGGAAAGAGAAGCATATCAGCAGCCTCGAACAAAATAGAAAGATCACAGCAGTCTTACGGTTTAGAGTTTAAATAGAAAAACAGGAAGGCTGCAGCATGAACATGGTTGTTTATTGTGGCGGATGAGGGTGTTCATGACAGAAATACAAGTGAGGGTAGCAGGGGTGGTTGTGGTGTTAGTTTACGATGGGAAATAGAAAACAGAAGCTGCACATCAGCAGTAAGAAGATAGTTGCAGGTGTAGTTGTTTAGCTTACGTGGATGTTTGTTCGTGGTGATTCAAGAGGGTGTTTAGGTGAAAGAGAGGAGAGAGAGATGACAGATGGTGGTGGCTATGGTTCGAATGGACAGGAAACAACAACAGTTGTAGGTGATCAGTTTTGATGGTTGTGGGTTTACGATTATAAAAATAGCAGCAGTAGGTGTTCGGTTGAAGTTGCAGGTTGTGGTGGTTGTGCTCGAGCATGATGGTGGGTGTGGTGGTGGCGGATTACGGTGATGGTAAGGGTGGTGGAGGTTGGCGTAGGTGATGGCTCTAATGATGATGATGGTTGCGGGTTTTTGGACAGAAACAGATACATATATAGGTAATAAACACAACAAAAGTTACGGTTATGATCTTGGGTATGGTGGTGTCGGGTTGGCGATTAAAACATGAAAGAACAAGTAACCGGTTGATGATATCTCGATGAAGATGAGGTGTTATGGTTTTAATGGTGGTTATAAACTTCTTATAGCAGTACAATAACAAAGTGATGGGGAAAGTCTAGTGTTTTTCATAAGCAAGTGTATATGCACATTATATAATCAATTAAAGTAATAATAATAATATAACAATAATTAATTATCAAATGTAAACTAAACGTGTGAAACTGGTTGCCGACACCTTTACATAGCGAAAATTCGTAGTCCATTGCTAAACATTGACGTTTAAAAGTTTTCAGAAAACTCCCAAATTTTTACATAAAATATGAATATTCATACTGCTCGTTACTTTAGAAAACTTGTTGTAAAAAGGGTTATTTGATAGATATTATCTATAACAAATAATATATACGGAGTGTTAAAATTTAGACTGAAACGGTAAAAAAAAATATTTATCAAAACTATTATCTTTTAATCAAATTATGGACCAACTTTTATTTTAAAACTTTATATATATATATATATATACATATATATATATATATACATATATATATATATACATATATATATATATATACATATATATATATATATATATATATATATATATATATATATATATATATATATATATATATATATATATATATATATTAGACCTATTTTAAAATCGACGAAACGTTAACCAAAAGTTACAGACATGTACAAATTAGGCTCAAAATTAATTATTTTTAATATATATTCTCTTTCTATATGCAAACAGTTTTAAATAGCAAGTTTAACTACTAAAATAAATATATTATATATTTTTAACAAATACATTTAATATAATTTTATATATTTATTTCCTACCATTAAATCGTATAATATTTCAGATAATATTTCAAATTATTATTTATATATACATTTAATTATATATGTATTTATTTTTAAATAATTGTTCGTGAATCGTCGGGAATGGTCGAAAGTCATTTGAATATATGAAATAGTTCAAAATTTTTAGGACTCAGAATAACAGACTTAGCTTATCGTGTCAAAATATATTAAACCGTATCGAGAGTTTGGTTTAAAATTAGTCGAAATTTTTTTCGGGTCATGACAGTACCTACCCGTTAAAGAAATTTCTTCCCGAAATTTGATCGAGGTCATCATGGCTAACAATATAAATGACGAATATGAGTTGATAAAAAAAGTTTTATCATCATTGAGTAATGTAGATAAAACGATTCGATTATACGAAGCGTACGAGTGAAGTTATCACAAAAGATTGAGATAAGTAAATGCAGATTTGTTTTAATCGGTGACATAGTCATGGTTGATTTTCGGGATTTAAGGAATTTAAAGAAAATCTTTGAAATCTGAGTGAGATCAAATTCTTCGGTGAATAAGGAGATTAAGATCTCTTCAATTAAAGGCGATGATCTGCCTCTATTGCTCTGCCGGATATTTCGATTATAAATTCACTTTCTCCGTTCCATTAATTTTCACCACTTCTATACTCAATTCCCAAATTCAAAAGATTGTGAAAATGCTTAATCCAGTTCTGATCCTTGTCTTCATCCTTACTATCGCAACAATCACTCTCCTTTTCCAACTTCCACCAGAGGAGTCTGCTTATTTCTACTTTGTCCTTGGGGTTATAGTGCTTTTAATCCTCCCGTGTCTTTATGTTGCTATAAACATTGATATACACGGTTTGTAATTTATGTGTCGTTATCGGGCTTTATATCTTCTCTTATACTTCGAAGTCCTTGCTTCTGTTTTCTATAATCATTGTCATCCCCAGTTAATACTCCCCCGATTTGCTGCGATTTATACTCCAATTTCTATTTCGGAGATTTGTCCCTTCGTTTCTTCTTCTTGCAATTGGCATATCTTGTAATGGTCCAAAATTCGTAGATATAAGTTTCAGAATGAACATTGTTAATGTTCTAAGAAAGAAACGGTAATAGCACAATTTGACTTGTCAAATTACCAGAATATCCGGGAAAAGACCGAATCATCAAGAAAATATTTTCTTGAAATGTTTAGAGGTTAAATAGAATACAAGAGTCGTGTAACATGGCACATGATGACGGTACTGTAAATTATCACGTTCCATTAGAAATTCAGCATGACTTACTGTAATATAATCACGTTGATCAAGTGTCATTATATTATACTAACTCATGCATCAGCTTCCAACACTACTTCAAAATCATTCATATTTTAAACTCGACTGTTTTACAGAAATTTCCAATATAATGTGTTACAGATAGCACGAGGAGGTATATAGTTTTGGATGAGAATATTTATGAAAATATCTTCCGAAATATCGAAGATATTTATGATGATATTTTGGGATTTCTAAGTTCGATGGTTGATGAAGAAAGATTTTCCGCAAGATTTTAACATGACTTCGGAGCAAGGTATTCTCTAAAGATTTCATCGGATTCAGAATTATCTGGGTTCTTTGAATATAGGGTATGGTCCTTGTATTTGTCCTTGATCTCCTTCATGGTTTGCTCAATCCGTTTTTCAATACCATTTTTATTATTTTTTTTTTCTATCGAGCGTTCCCAAAATTCCATTCTTTATTATCAAACTTTTGGCCATTTAGGTCATCTACAACATGCTGCTTTATCAGCATTTTCAAAGTTAACGGATCTGGATCATCAGTTATCAAATCGAGGGTTTTCAAGAATATCGAAGGTTTTTAGATGATTAAACGCTGATTGTGATCGCCAAGATACAAAGGATGTTTAAAATGAAATCAAGTGGCAAACTTGAAGAATTGTTTAGTTTCATATGTTATAATCAATATTTTAATTCATTTTTAACTATCCAATCTTGATAGTCCACAGTTAACAGTCCAATAATTCATATATAATTTAATTTATAATATTCGAATTAATTAATACGTATCGTGACCCGTGTACATGTCTCAGACTCGATCACAACTCAAATTATATATATTATTATAGAATCAACCTCAACCCTGTATAGAGAACTCGATCATTACTGCATATAGAGTGTCTATGGTTATTCCAAATAATATATATAAATGCGTCGATATGATATGTCAAAACCTTGTATACGTGTCCCGATATTTAAAGTGTGTAAAATAAATAACGGGAATTAAATAACGATAAATAAAGTGCGTAAAGTAAATAACAGAAATTAAATGACGATAAATAAAATTGCGAGAATGTAAACTGCGATAATTAAATTGCGATAAATAAAATGTAATCAGTTAGCTAGGAACAATTAGCTAGGAATAGTTAGCGTGGATTCTTAACAAAATTTCTCATAGTTAATTTGTTTGTTTGTAACAAATTTTATTTTGTCTAATATTTTCTTTATTATGCCACTTGTTGGATTCTGATAAATCAAAATCCAAATATGAAATTGGATGAAAATGGTTATTCCGTGGTGAATGAATTTGTATATCGGTGAATGTAAGTAGGATAGTAAATGACTGTTGAATCAGATTCGAAGAATGTACAGTGTAACTTATTAGTGTGAAATCTAAATATTCCTCGGGTATTACCTACCCGTTAAAATATTTTCACCATTAACAATTTGTACAAAAGAATTTTTAATTACAATCTTTATGAAAACATACATACATATATATTTTCTTCAGATGTAATCATGGATTTAATGAGTTAACATAATATTAATCTCATTTGATTTACCGTTAGAACTAGAATGGATAATCTCCAAAACTTTAGAGATTACTTAATCGCCATGTCGAACGGGGATAAATGATGCAGAACATCATGTAGAACGATGATTACGCTTGAGGTACAGAATGAGGTGTTGAGGCATGGATTGTTGATGATACTGGTGCTGTTGCTGATGGTACTGTTGGTACCGGTGATGTTGCTGAAGCTGGTAAATTTTGCACCATATTCTCCAAATTTATTAATCGAGTGCGAAGCTCATTGACTTCTTCCATTACTCCAAGATGATTGTCGGTCGGAATGAACGGATGAATAAGGTTTAGAATTTTAGATAGAATATAATCAAGGTGAGATATTCGGGAAATGAATGAGAAAGTAGTATCTCGAACAGGTTCGCCGTTAAGTGCTTCAGGTTCACCGCCAAGAGGTGAATTTGGTTGATGGAAAGGATCACCTTCTTTTTGTCTCCAATGATTGAGTAGGCTACGAACCCATCAGATGAATTGGTTGATTCATTCTGGTGACACTGCTTTCGAAGCTTAGGTGAAACTCCATATCAGAATAGCTGTCGGAATCCGAGGAATTCGAACTGGTTGAGGGATTCATCTCGTACGATCATATAAAGAATTTTTGATAAGAAATAGATTATAGAATGTAGATTAGTACCCTGCAATACATAATTTACATATGCATATATAATAATAAAATCCCATAAGTTACGGAGGAATCTACAGAAGCTATCAGGCAAAGTCTACAGTAATAGATACGCTAAAATATGAATATTTGTCTGTACACTATTCATGCAATCCAGGCGGTAAGATATGTCTAGATTAAGAATGATAAGCAAGTGATTCCCTAAGAATGATAAGCAGATAATTTTTGACACGAAATGATAAGCAGAACTTTTGACATGCAGACACGGTCGAAGTCCAGACTCACTAATGCATCTAAACAACTATCAGCTGGACATACTAATGCAAGACCTGGTTCGCTAAGACCACCGATCTGATACCACCTGTGATGACCCGTCCTAATCCTCCTGGACTAAGTCTTCAACATTTGGTTCCATAGCGAGGTACTGACTTAAATATGCCATGAATGACTCCATGTAATATGAGCAAATGCACAGCGGAAGATTTCTTTAGTACCTGAGAATAAACATGTTAAAAGTGTCAACCTAAAGGTTGGTGAGTTCATAGGTTTATCATAACAATCATTTCAATATCTTAATAGACCACAAGATTTCATATACACAAACGTTTTAATAAAAATATTCTAAGTGGTTGAGCACTTGGTAACCATACTTAACATTTAATCAACGTCGCATATTCCCTTTATTATGAAATCTCACTACACTGTACCAAGAGTAGTCACCGAAACGAAGTACTGTGCAACCGTTGAATACTGGTCGTCCAGTCCGGTTGGGGTTGTCAGGCCCGATAGATCTATCAACAGGATTCGCGTTTACAATACCACATGTAAATAGTAGTGACCAAGCTATTAGGGAAGATATGCAGGGTGGTACAACTCAACGTAGAAGATACTTTAAGTACTTGTCTCTATTTAGTAAAGCATTTATAAAAGCAACGCATGTTTTCTCAGCCCAAAAATATATATTGAAAAAGCAATTAAAAAGGGAGCAAATGAAACTCACCATACTGTATTTTGTAGTAAAAATACATATGATGTCATTGTACAAGTATAGGGTTGGCTTCGGATTCACGAACCTATATTAGTAATATATACTAAAACATATAATCACATAATTCCATCTGATAATTATATAGTATTTATTTATTAAGTATTTTATAATACTCATGCCCAATTTTAATTAAGATATATGTATATATATACATATATAAACTTTACCCATATTATATATTTAATTATATGTTACATATATTTATTTTGTAAAATAATTAATATTCATACATATAGCCATATTAATATATGTATATAAGTAAAAAAATATCAATAGTTTACTATATGTAATATTTATATAAGTAATGTTAATAGGTTTATTCAAAAATTTATGTAATACTAATATCCTTATATTATGTATCAAAAATATTTTTATGTGTCTAATTTCTATTTGAATAAATAATGTTAATAATAATTATTTTAATAAAAGTCATGTTAAGGATAAGAATAATAATAATAATAATAATAAAAATAATAGAAATGCTACCTTAATTTAATAGGCCTTAAAAAGAAATAAACGACTCTGCCCAGGCTTGAACCTGCGACCTCTCGCAATCCTAATAAAACCCCAAACCAACCTTTTGTCCTTGCTTTTCTAATTAAAATAGTATACCATATATATTTAGCCAATTCTTTCGGCCCAAATAGAATGGCAGCCTAACAATGGTTTTTCAAGCCCAACATATATTTTATCTAAACCCACTCGGTCAAGAAGTCCATTTAAAGGAAGCCCAAGACAAAAAAATCGCATCCCTGGTTTTGATTAACATCAAAGTGTAGACAACTATCACTTTCATCTTTTTCTTTTCTTTTTTTTTAAACGTCATAGTCTTCATCAATAATAACTCTCTTTCTTCCATATTATTATCATAAAATTGTTTATTGTCTTTATAATCCATCATCACTAACATTATGTGCATATCACTATCGTCACCAATCGTTATTATCGTGACTACTCAAATAGACTACCGAAGCATAGCAGCAGCAGTAAGTAATCGAAGGAAAGAGAAGCATTGCAGCAGCCTCGAACAAAATAGAAAGATCACAGCAGTCTTACGGTTTAGAGTTTAAATAGAAAAACAGGAAGGCTGCAGCATGAACATGGTTGTTTATGGTGGCGGATGAGGGTGTTCATGACAGAAATACAAAAGAGGGTAGCAGGGGTGGTTGTGGTGTTAGTTTACGATGGGAAACAGAAAACGGAAGCTGCACAACAGCAGTAAGAAGATAGTTGCAGGTGCAGTTGTTTATCTTACGTGGATGTTTGTTCGTGGTGATTCAAGAGTATGTTTTGGTGACAGAGAGGAGAGAGAGAGAGATGACAGATGGTGGTGGTTGTGGTTCGAATGGACAGGAAACAACAACAGTTGTAGATGATCACAGCAGTCTTACGGTTTAGAGTTTAAATAGAAAAACAGGAAGGCTGCAGCATGAACATGGTTGTTTATTGTGGCGGATGAGGGTGTTCATGACAAAAATACAAGTGAGGGTAGCAGGGGTGGTTGTGGTGTTAGTTTACGATGGGAAACAGAAAACAGAAGCTGCACATCAGCAGTAAGAAGATAGTTGCAGGTGCAGTTGTTTAGCTTACGTGGATGTTTGTTCGTGGTGATTCAAGAGTGTGTTTAGGTGAAAGAGAGGAGAGAGAGATGACAGATGGTGGTGGCTATGGTTCGAATGGACAGGAAACAACAACAGTTGTAGGTGATCAGTTTTGATAGTTGTGGGTTTACGATTATAAAAATAGCAGCAGTAGGTGTTCGGTTGAAGTTGCAGGTTGTGGTGGTTGTGCTCGAGCATGATGGTGGGTGTGGTGGTGGCGGATTACGTTAATGGTAAGGGTGGTGGAGGTTGGCGTAGGTGATGGCTCTAATGATGATGATGGTTGCGGGTTTTTGGACAGAAACATATACATATATAGGTAATAAACACAACAAAAGTTACGGTTATGATCTTGGGTATGGTGGTGTCGGGTTGGCGATAAAAACAGGAAAGAACATGTAACCGGTTGATGATATCTCGATGAAGATGAGGTGTTATGGTTTTAATGGTGGTTATAAACTTCTTATAGCAGTACAATAACAAAGTGATGGGGAAGGTCTAGTGTTTTTCATAAGCAAGTGTATATGCGCATTATATAATCAATTAAAGTAATAATAACAATATAATAATAATTAATAATTAAATGTAAACTAAACGTGTGAAACTGGTTGCCGACGCCTTTACATAGTGAAAATTCGTAGTCCATTGCTAAACATTGACGTTTAAAAGTTTTCAGAAAACTCCCAAATTTTTACATAAAATATGAATATTCATACTGCTCGTTACTTTAGAAAACCTGTTGTAAAAAGGGTTATTTGATAGATATTATCTGTAACAAATAATATATACGGAGTGTTAAAATTTAGACTGAAACGGTAAAAAAATATATTTATCAAAACTATTATCTTTTAATCAAATTATGGACCAACTTTTATTTTAAAACTTCATATATATATATTAGACCTATTTTAAAATCGACGAAACATTAACCAAAAGTTACAGACATGTACAAATTAGGCTTAAAATTAATTATTTTTAATATATTCTCTTTCTATATGCAAACAGTTTTAAATAGCAAGTTTAACTACTAAAATAAATATATTATATATTTTTAACAAATACATTTAACATAATTTTATATATTTATTTCCTACCATTAAATCGTATAATATTTCAGATAATATTTCAAATTATTATTTATATATACATTTAATTATAAATGTATTTATTTTTAAATAAATGTTCGTGAATCGTCGGGAATGGTCGAAAGTCATTTGAATATATGAAATAGTTCAAAATTTTTAGGACTCAGAATAACAGACTTAGCTTATCGTGTCAAAATATATTAAATCGTATCGAGAGTTTGGTTTAAAATTAGTCGAAATTTTTTTCGGGTCATGACAGTACCTACCCGTTAAAGAAATTTCGTCCCGAAATTTGATCGAGGTCGTCATGGCTAACAATAAAAATGACGAATATGAGTTGATAAATAAAGTTTTATCATAATTGACTAATGTAGATAAAACGATTTGATTATGCGAAGCGTACGAGTGAAGTTATCACAAAAGATTGAGATAAGTAAATGCAGATTTGTTTTAATCGGTGACGTAGTCATGGTTGATTTTCGGAATTTCAGGAATTTAAAGAAAATCTTTGAAATCTGAGTGAGATCAAATTCTTCGGTGAATAAGGAGATTAAGATCTCTTCAATTAAAGGCGATGATCTGCCTCTATTGCTCTGTCGGATATTTCGATTATAAATTCACTTTCTCCGTTCCATTAATTTTCACCACTTCTATACTCAATTCCCAAATTCAAAAGAATGTGAAAATGCTTAATCCAGTTCTGATCCTTGTCCTCATCCTTACTATCACAACAATCATTCTCCTTTTCCAACTTCCACCAGAGGAGTCTGCTTATTTCTACTTTGCCCTTGGGGTTATAGTGCTTTTAATCCTCCCGTGTCTTTATGTTGCTATAAACATTGATATACACGGTTTGTAATTTATGTGTCGTTATTGGGCTTTATATCTTCTCTTATACTTCGAAGTCCTTGCTTCTGTTTTCTATAATCATTGTCATCCCCAGTTAATACTCCCCCTATTTGCTGAAATTTATACTTCAATTTCTATTTCGGAGCTTTGTCCCTTCGTTTCTTCTTCTTGCAATTGGCATCCCTTGTAATGGTCCAAAATTCGTAGATATAAGTTTCAGAATGAACATTGTTATTGTTCTAAGAAAGAAACGGTAATAGCACAATTTGACTTGTCAAATTACCAGAATATCCGGGAAAAGACCAAATCATCAAGAAAATATTTTCTTGAAATGTTTAGAGGTTAAATAGAATACAAGAGTCGTGTAACATGGCACATGATGACGGTACTGTAAATCATCACGTTCCATTAGAAACTCAGCATGACTTACTGTAATATAATCACGTTGATCAAGTGTCATTATATTATATTAACTCATGCATCAGCTTCCAACACTACTTCAAAATCATTCATATTTTAAACTCGACTGTTTTACAGAAATTTCCAATATAATGTGTTACAGATAGCACGAGGAGGTATATAGTTTTGGACGAGAATATTTATGAAAATATCTTCCGAAATATCGAAGATATTTATGATGATATTTTGGGATTTCTAAGTTCGATGGTTGATGAAGAAAGATTTTCCGCAAGATTTTAACATGACTTCGGAGCAAGGTATTCTCTAAAGATTTCATTGGATTCAGAATTATCTGGGTTCTTTGAATATAGGGTATGGTCCTTGTATTTGTTCTTGATCTCCTTCATAGTTTGCTCAATCCGTTTTTCAATACCAATTTTTTTTTTCTGTCGAGCGTTCCTAAAATTCCATTCTTTATGCTGCTTTATCAGCATTTTCAAAGTTAACGGATCTGGATCATCGGTTATCAAACCGAGGGTTTTCAAGAATATCGAAGGTTTTTAGATGATTAAACGCTGATTGTGATCGCCAAGATACAAAGGATGTTTAAGATGAAATCAAGTGGCAAACTCGAAGAATTGTTTAGTTTCATATGTTATAATCAATATTTTAATTCATTTTTAACTGTCCAATCTTGATAGTCCAAAATCGATAGTCCACAGTATTAATTCATATTAATACAATACATATATATACATTTTAACTTAGAAGTTATTACAACGTTAATCGTTATATATATGTATATAGTCTTGAAGTCTTTAACTTAGTAATCTCATTTTATGTATATAACCAATTGTTATTATATATAATGAGACACTTAAATATCATTTTAACAAATCATAAGTATATATATATATATATCCATATATACATCATTATATAATTATTTCAAATTATGACGTTCGTGAATCGTCAGACAGACTGGGTGGCCAAACGTTTGTATAAAATTCATTTCAAATAACCAATTCTTAATGAGTTTGATTGCTTAAAATGTTGGAAACATTAATTATGTAAATATTAATCTTATATATATTAGCGAAAAAATCCGGGTAGTTACACATGAAGTTGCGCACAACGACTGCAATGATGTGTTTAGAGCCTTTGTAATTTAAGCCATGTCTTCGTATGTTGTTCTTAGAAGAAAACCATCGTACCACTTATGTAACTGCGTTAGCAGAAAAAACTGCTGTAATCAGACTCGGCAATGTGCCTATGTTTCGTTTATTTTTCCAAGATATTGTCTGAACAAATCTTTGTGCCATATATAATGCAAAGTAGCTCTTTAACTTGGACTAGTGCGTACGGTCACGAATACCCCACGCACTCTTGCCTTCGAAGGGGTGTTTTCTCCAACCCCCGCACAACAGGAGCTTGTTTGGCGACAAGCTAGATTTAATTACCGGAATGTGATGGACATTGGTTTGTCCTAGCCACACCCGAGCAGAATACGAGATCTGCAAGTCATAACTATAAGCGATATGGTTGGTCGCCTTGACCACAGTCCTAAGTGTTGGCACACTTAGAAGACTCTAGATGCGCAGCTATTAGGGTGCGTGATTTAAGTCTATGGTGTGTGCACAACAACATATATGATAAATCATGCGCTGACATGACTTGAGTATAACATCCGGTTAACAAATTTAACTTGTTCAAGTCGCACACAAAACGCGCTTGGAATGATTAAGTCAGTGCGCCAACAATTGGTGTCACCATAATTCACAAGTACAGTTCTAAACCCGGTATCATGCATGCACAGTATTTAAATACAAGAAACAAAAGTAATAACGCGAATAGGAAGAAACATTACTTAAGAGAACGAAATACTTCATTTCGTCAAATGTTTATTACAAAAATCACGATGCGCGTACAATACATAAACACAAAAAACTACAAAACATCATTTAGTAGCTGCACGGTTGTAGCATTTTCGTTTTGGGTCATAGCAATAAGGTCGGGCACATTCACGTGTTCTAGCGCGCTCGCAACAGCTTTTTCCTCCGCGGAAACATTTGAAGGCATCTTCTGGGCCACAACAGGTGGCGGAGTAGCAGCAAGTGGAAAGTGTTTCCTCAAAAACCTCCAGAACCTGCACCTCTCGGCTGCTTTCATGGCGTCGGCAGCCCTATTATATGCATCGTTCATGGTAGGAGAATTGCAAGCACGCTTAATCAACCCGGGAAGCCTGAGCTTCAGAGTGGAGAATTGATCCCAGGTGTACTTGTGTATCTCGTCTAGTTCCTTGAGCTGCACGAAATGTTGCTCGACAACTTTGTTGAGATTGGCGTTGGTAGTTTTCAGTTGATCCCTCTCCGGCTTGACCACCTCGAGCTCCTTGGCAAACATCTCTTTCTCAGAGGACGCCTGAATAGCTGCCGCCTCTGCGCTAGCACACGCATCCTGGGCCACCTTCACCTCATCGTGAAGCTCGTTGAGGCGATTGCGCGCCTCCTGCACACTCAAGGCCTCCTACCCTAAGCCAGATTCCCCCTTTAGCACTGCATACTTGTCTTTAATCCGAGAGGCATCACGGAAAAACGTGGTGAGCGTTGTCTGCACATCCATGTACAGATCTGCCTATGGATTCTCCATTTTGAACAGCTTCATCGCTCTCACAGGAGTATAGTCCATCAAAAACTTCAGCTGGGTCGCAGCAGCTCCGGATGGAACATCCAAAAACTCAACCAGCTTGTTAAATTGCAAAAGGAAGTCCTGAGGAGGGCAATGCGCCCCCTCACTACTCTCTGCACAATATAGATAAGATGAAAACAAGCGTTAGTAAGCAGTGCATCAAATCAAAGTAATAATGAGCTGTAAAAAGAAGTGCTCCTACCAGACGTCCTCTTCTTCTTCTTCTTCTTCTTCTTCTTCTTCTTCTTCTTCTTCTTCTTCTTCTTCTTCTTCTTCTTCTTCTTCTTCTTCTTCTTCTTCTTCTTCTTCTTCTTCTTCTTCTTCTTCTTCTTCTTCTTCTTCTTCTTCTTCTTCTTCTTCTTGTGGGACTTCTCCCCACTCTTATCTGAATGTCTGTGGTTATTCTTCTTGTGGCGCCTTGGACGGTCGCATCACCTTGGCCGACAATAGGAGGAACATGATCCCTAGTATCATGATCGCTGGATTCCACGTCTGTGTGTGGAACCCCCTCCTCCTCATGCGGATCACCACCCTTGGGCGCATGAGACTCGAAGCCAGAAGGATGAACGTTATCCTCTGTTCCGGTAGTTGGGATGGCATCTCCCTCAACCTGAGGTCCCTCGACCTCCTCGCCCCCATGACGGGCAGTAATCTCATCAAGCTCCTCATCCTAGAGCATAGTAAGGACTGGCATTACTGCAAAACAGACACTGTAAAGTTATTATAAGCAGTCAGTAAATAATCTAAACTACGAACTATAAAGATAACATATGTTGGTCGTCGTACCCTGCCCTTTATAGAGCAGCACTGGCGCGATGGCAGGATAAGTACATACTTGACCAACGCGAAGAATGTTAGTAGCGTATGTTCGCACTAGGAGCTTTTTTCCCTTGTATATATTGAATATATGCTCCTCTTCAGGTGTCATGGTGGGTGTGTCATTCAAGTCCCTGTTAACACCGGAGTGCCACAGACACACATTGACATAAGAATTGGGAATGAAAGTGTTGTCGACAAAGAAAAAGGAATTCTTCCAATTCTCACGCATGCCCGCCTTTGTGTGCTGGGCAAACCCCACGCGCTCTCGAAATCCAAACCAGCCATTGTCATGTACCTGGTAGGATTAGACATTCCTGAATAGGTTCACTGTAGGGATAAAGTTTTCGGCCCTACACCACATCTCAAAGAGAGATAGTTTGCAGTCGCTATATGGGTGGAGCTGCCCAGCACCAATGCAAAAATTATGAAGAACATATAAGAAGAAGGAGGTGGGTGGATATCGAAGGTTGCCGTATTGCATCACCTTCGAGTATATGGCTACCTTTTTGGCAGGAGGGTCATGAGCACGTTGCTCGTCACTGGGGGGAATAGGGTTTAAAGCACGAAGAGGAGGATAATTCCTCATGATCTCTTCTAGATACTGGCGGGTGATCACAGAAGACATCTCATCGACATTCTTGCTTTCTGTAGTGGAAGTAGAAGAAGACATAATTTTTTCGTAGGAAAAAAGGAAGGTGGGAAAGAAGATCTTAACCTGATGATCGTTGGAGAAGAAAGCGAAGAAAGCTGGAAAAAGCGTCGAGTCGATTGCACAATGAAGGAAGAAGAAGTTGTGTATGTGGTGAATTTTTTTCATAAGGTTAATTGGGTATTTATAGGGAAATTTTGGAAAACGTGGGGAGAAGGAAAACGCGTCGCTACCGTACACGTATTGCAAATCCAACAAAGGAAAAACTGACATGCAACATGAACCGTATAAGGGTGACGGTTGAGTTGACAGCCTCCCATCCATTAGTATTCGAATCCCAAGGCTAGCTCAACGAATGGTATCGTCAACATCGAACTTAATTCCCATTTGTCCTAATAAATGTGGTATCATCAACATCGAACTTAAACCCACATATGAGGTATTGTCAACATCGAACTTAAATCTTCATCGAATTTCACTACAATAGCGGTATGGCTTCGTCAAAATCGAACTTTAAATCCATACATGAGGTGTCGTCAACATCGAACTTAAACCCTCATCAAAACGAACCAACAATACATTCTAGGATATGGTATCGTCAACATCGAACTTTAACCCATACCCCACAAGTAAATAAATCATATACATACATATATAATTATTCCACTCACCTCAACGATTTGGTGATGATTTTATACTTCCAAATGCTTCAAAGCCGAGTACCTAATACAATAAGTGCTCAATCAACAAACAAACTTGTTGGGCTAAACACCAACGATTCACTCAAGTGCATTTAATGACTTAAATGCATTAAATGCCCCATTTTCACCAAAACCACCCCTTAAGGGTCAAGACCATCGTCAATCACTTAAAAGCTAGTGATTAAGGTCTATCAACACTAACTATAACACAATTAGGGTAATTCATACCCATTTCGGGTAATCCACTAACCCAACTAACACCCATTTACCAATTAGCTAGGTGTGCTAGTAATTAACTAACCAATTATGACTCATAAACATATATATATATATATATATATATATATATATATATATATATATATATATATATATATATATATATATATATATATATATATATATATATATATATATATATATATATATATATATATATAGTTACCCTTGAGTCTTCATGACTCCATCTTACCCAAGAACACCCAAAATCAACAAATATGGATTTTATGTTCTTCATTTACCCAAACCCTAACCCTACACAAAATCAAAGTAAGGAAATCACGATTAGAGCTTACCACTACAACCACAGCGTAGCTAGAGAGGAGATGAACAACTTTAATGCTTGAACTTTATCCCGAAACAAGCTCCTTCCTCTTGGATTCAAGCTCTCTCACTCAAGAAATCACAATCTCTCTCTAAATTAAAGTGGAGAAGATAAGGTTGTTGAAAATGGAGTGAATGATACTCCACAAACTGACCAAACTGCCTTTAATTCGTCCACAAGTACAATTACCAAAATGCCCATCAAAATATCTGATTAAAAAGGGCTGAACCCGGCTACAGTAAAGGGTGCGCGGCGCGCTCCCTTTGATGTGCGCGGCGCGCACTAAGCTCAGATCACTCTCTGACTTCTGTTTAACTACACAACTTCACCCATACACTATGTAACATATTTACACTGCTGTACAAACTGATTAGGGTCTTACAACTCTCCCCAACTTGAATCGGAGCGCGTCCTCGCAATCCAAGCCGCATGACAAGAGGGAAGATAAACCAACACGAATTCTTCGGGCTCCCAAGTTAACTCGAAACCCTTACTACGACGCCATTGAACTTTAAAAGTTCTAACCTCTTTATGCCTTAACCTTTTGACCTTCTCATCGAGTATGGCAATCGGCTCCTCAATATACTCTAACTTATTGTTTAGCTCGATTTCATCCAAAGGCACCCATGATGAATCATCCGCAAGACACTTACGGAGATGGGAAACATGAAATGTATTATGGATCCCCGCAAGCTCTTCGGGTAATTCAAAATGATACGCGACTTCACCAACACGAGCTAAAACCTTAAATGGCCCAATAAACCAAGTAGCTAACTTTCCCTGTTTTCGAAATCGAATAATACCTTTCCATGGCGAAACCTTAAGCATCACCATGTCACCTTCTTGAAATTCGATCGTTCGTCTACGTTTGTCAGCATACGACTTTTGCCTATCTTGAGCCTTTTTCAAATGCTCTCGAATCATGTCAATCTTGCTATTCGTCTCTAACACCAAATCGGTACTCCCGATTTCCTTTTGACCCACTTCACCCCAACAAATCGGGGTTCGACACCTACGCCCATAAAGCATCTCATAAGGTGGCATCCCAATACTAGTATGATAACTATTATTGTACGAGAATTCCACCAAAGGTAAGTGCTCGTCCCAACTTTCACCAAAATCAATAATACACGCCCGTAACATATCCTCTAAAGTTTGGTTCGTACGTTCGGTTTGACCGTCCGTTTGAGGATGATACGCCGTGCTCAATTTCAATTGTGTACCCATATCTTCGTGAAACTTTTCCCAAAACCGAGATGTAAAACGGGTATCTCGATCCGAAATAATAGATATAGGAACTCCATGTCGAGCGACTACCTCCTTGATAAACAATTTAGCCAAGGTCTCCGACGATATCGCTTCTCGAATGGGAAGAAACAAGGCACTCTTCGTCAACCGATCAACTATTACCCAAATCGAATCAAATTGGGTTCTCGCAGTCTTTGGTAATTTCGTAACGAAATCCATGGTAATGTGCTCCCATTTGATTTCTAACGGTAGTAACTTACCATACGGCTTTTGGTGTTCGGCTTTAACTTGCAAACACGTGACACATTGCTCAACATACTTAACAACATCACGTTTCATGCCCGGCCACCAATAATCCTTTCTCAAATCAAGATACATTTTCGTCGCGCCCGGATGAATGGAATACTTTGAATTATGTGCTTCATCAAGTAGCACTCGTCGATAATCCCCCATCTTAGGCACCCACACTCTTCTTTGAAAAGACAACAAACCACGCGAACCCATAGTAATGAATTCCGATTGCACCACAATTCGTTCCGCATGCTTGTTGTGAACATAAGCCTCTATTTGAATCACACCAAGTTTTTCAAGAAAATCGTTAGTAATGATCATACGTAACAATCCCAATCGTAACACCGGGTGATGACTCTTTCGACTTAACGCATCCGCAACCACATTCGCCTTGCCCGGATAATAAAGTATCTCACAATCATAGTCTTTTACCACATCCATCCACCTACGTTGCCGATAATTCAAATCTCTTTGATCGAAAAGATGTTTCAAACTCTTGTGATCCGAATAAATCGTACACTTGACACCATACAAGTAATGGCGCCAAATTTTCAACGCATGCACAACCGCCACCAACTCAAGATCATGAGTCGGATATCTCGTTTCGTGTTCCTTTAGTTGTCGAGAGGCATAAGCGATGACTTTACCCCGTTACATTAGAACACAATCGAGCCCATTTAAAGAAGCATTACAATAGACCGTCATGTCTTCCACACCTTCCGGCAATACTAACACATGAGCTTGACATAACTTCTCTTTTAATAATTGAAAGGCAATTTCTTGCTCGTTCTCCCAATTAAATCTCGCGTTCTTTCTTGTCAATTTCGTCAATGGAGAAGCGATCTTAGAAAAGTCTTGGATAAACCGACGATAATAACCGGCCAATCCGAGAAAACTTCGAATTTCCATAGGCGTAGTCGGTCGTCCCCAACTCTTTACCGTCTCAATCTTCCTCGGGTCTACTTGAATACCATTTTCGTTCACGATATGGCCAAGGAATTGAACTTCCCTTAGCCAAAATTCACATTTGGAGAATTTAGCATACAACTTCTCCTTCCGCAACGTCTTTAATACACTCCGCAAATGATGTTCATGTTCCTTCATACTCTTCGAATAGACAAGTATGTCGTCGATTAACACAATTACGGACTTGTCCAACATAGGTTGGCACACTCGGTTCATAAGATCCATGAATGCCACCGGTGCATTCGTAAGACCAAAAGGCATAACCACAAACTCAAAATGCCCATAACGCGTTCGAAAAGCCGTTTTCTCGATATCTTCCTCACGGACCCACATTTGGTGATAGCCAGACCGTAGGTCGACTTTGGAGAAATACATTGCACCTTGGAGTTGGTCAAACAAATCGTCGATCCTAGGCAAAGGATAACGATTCTTGATTGTCACTTTGTTCAACTCCCGATAATCGATGCACATCCGCATGCTACCATCTTTCTTCTTTACGAATAAAACCAGAGCGCCCCATGGCGAAGCACTCGGTCGAATAAAACCCTTCTCAATCAACTCTTGGGTTTGATTTAACAACTCTTGCATTTTCGTCGGCGCTAAATGATAAGGAGTTTTAGCAATGGGAGTAGCTCCCGGAACCAACTCAATGCGAAAATCAACTTGTCTTTCTGCCGGAACACCCGGTAACTCATCCGAAAAAACATCTTCAAACTCATTTACCACCAGAATTTCACGAATGGAGGGTGGCTCATCTCGAGTATCAACAACATGGGCTAGAAAAGCCATGCCACCACTAACAAGGAAACGACGTGCCCGTGCAAAAGTGCATATCGGCACAAGTCTTCTTCGTTTATCACCGTGAATAATTAACTCTCCCCCACTTGGGGTTTTTACCCGAATAAACTTATCATGGCATGCAATATCGGCTCTATTATGATCGAGCCAATCCATACCAACGACGATATCAAAATCACCCAAAGTCATCGGAATGAAATCGATTTTAAAATTTTTGGCACCAAACACAACATTACAATTTTTACACACATCAACCACTAGCGCCGTCTTGCCATCCGCTATTTCAACTTCTACCGGATGACTTAACTTAACTAGCAATTTATTTAACTTAGGCACGAATCTTGGAGAAACAAACGATAAATTGGCACCACTATCAAATTGGATTCGTGGCGGATTAGAGTTAACCATGAAAGTACCTGAAACGACTTCGTTGGATTGCTTGGCCTCCTCATTCGTCATCAAATAGTTGCGACCCCTAGCCGTGCCCGCTGCTTTCTCCAACCGTTTAACATGATCGGTGTTCAAGTCGGGGCACTCCGACTTTCGGTGTCCTTCTTTGTTGCAATTAAAACAAGTGAGCTTGTTTGTTGAAGGAGGCTTTGTACAATCCCGAGCCAAATGACCTCGTACCCCACAATTGTAGCAAGTAGGGATAAAGTTCCCGAAACCTCCCTTCTTCACACTATTTACACTTTTGGAACCTTTCTTGTTCTTGTTCTTCTTGTTGGAAAAGTTAAAATGACTAGAACCTTAAACTTTCTTTTAGAAAAAGTGAAATCGCTTTTTCTTGGAACCTCCAGCTCAAAACCCCGAGCTAATTCAAATAACTCTTCAAAAGACTTAGCCGCTCCTCGACTAATCTTACCCTTATACTCATCATTCATGGTACGGTAGAAATCTTTCATTAGCTTGTGATCGTCACCAACATATTCCGGACAAAAACGAGTCTTTGCCAAGAAGGTAGACTTGAGAGTGACCAAGTCCATTGAACCTTGTTGCAAATTGTGCAACTTGTCCCGGATTCTATCAAGATCGGAAGAAGTACGGTATTCTTGGAAAAATTCCTTCTTAAACTCCTCCCATGTCAAGCTCATGCATTGCTCTTCACCATATAATTTGATTTTATTGTCACACCACAACTTGCCTTCTTCGCACAACATGTTAGATCTATACCTCGTCTTCTTCTTGGGAGGACATTCCGCGGTACGGAAAGCTCCCTCGATATCGGAAATCTAACAAGTACTTTTCAATGGATCCCTTACCCCAATCAACATCGGAGGTTGAGTATCCTTGAAATTTTTGTAGTGGAAGTCCCGCCTTCCACCCCCACCATTACCTTCACCCCCTTCGCCTCGAGGATAAATATTTCTAGCTTCCAAAGCCTCCTCTATTGCGGCTTTCATTCGTTCATTTATCATTTCGGTCACTTGTCCATCAACCGACTCTTGGAAAACCTTTCGAACATCGTCAACAAAATCCTTCTTTAGCCTTTTAAAGATGGCCTCGACCTTGGTCGTGAGTTCAACGTCCTCACTCGTACTTCAGTCATTGGTGTCGTGTCCATTTCTCATCTTCATTCTATAAAACGAAGTAAATTAAGCACAAAACGAAAGGATTTAACACATATGTATATACATCTACACCACACTACCCCATCTTGCTCAACAATCGTCGTACATCGCTTGTTTGACACGATTTGAACCCGTAACAATGGTAGCCAATCATTGTTACGCGAGCACGTCGCATTAACTTGCTAGTACAACGCCCATCTCGCTTGATGATCGCTAAAACAACACAAAACAATTAGTGCAAGGTTAATTCACATAAACCTAAGCACTAATCAACTCCCGGTCTGACCCGTCTCCTACAAGTCCCGCATAAAGCGCGTACACAAATAAGTCTAAGTCTAGGCACCTATCTCAAGTCGCCTAAATCCCTTAGACCATGCTCTGATACCACTTGTAACAACCCAACCCATTATCCTTCCAAAATTGCAGCATAATTTTTTTTTTAAAGCAGGGCTGACTAGGAGGGGTGCGCGGCACGCACAGCCACCTGTGCGCGGCGCGCACAGGGCCTGGCAGTCCGCTGTCCAGTTTTTCCATTTCACGCAAAAAGATCTTTGACTTCCCGACATATTTAGACAAAACGCTTTTCACAATATGTTCATATAAGTAAAAATATCACGTTTCAATCATAATATAAGTTTTACAAAATGGGGCCCACATCGGCCGTTTTACGAGTTTCGTTCAAAAGAATAAAAGTTCGACCATAAGAGTTTAATTTCCAAATGACATTATGGGCATGGTGTTTGGGGGTTAAACTACCCAAATCTCGGTCAAACTCCAAAAGCAATTGCATCCCAAAAGCGTCCCCTAACAACCAAACGGGATCTCTAGTCCAACCGAATGCCCTTACCCTTATCAACGCCGGAGCCTATAAAAGATAAACAACGAGAGGGTAAGCAAAGCTTAGTGAATCCAATAATTATACATATACATATATAACTTACTTACTTGCAAACACTTACAACATATCCGCATACATACTAGCAACATAATTAGCATACCTTTATAACGTATAACGCTAAATCCTCGATAACATAAGCTAGTATAATAATATCATATAACGCAACAATACAATACGTTACAACACAATACATAAGCATTGATGTTCACAACATCCATTAGTATTCGAATCCCAAGGCTAGCTCAACGAATGGTATCGTCAACATCAAACTTAATTCCCATTCGTCCTAATAAATGTGGTATCGTCAACAGCGAACTTAAACCCACATATGAGGTATCGTCAACATCGAACTTAAACCCTCATCGAATTTCACTACAATAGCGGTATGGCTTCGTCAACATCGAACTTTAAATCCATACATGAGGTATCGTCAACATCGAACTTAAACCCTCATCAAAACGAACCAACAATACATTCTAGGATATGGTATCGTCAACATCAAACTCTAACCCATACCCCACAAGTAAATAAATCATATACATACATATATAATTATTCCACTCACCTCAACGATTTGGTGATGATTTTATACTTCCGAATGCTTCAAAGCCGAGTACCTAATACAATAAGTACTCAATCAACAAACAAACTTGTTGGGCTAAACACCAACGATTCACTCAAGTGCATTTAATGACTTAAATGCATTAAATGCCCCATTTTCACCAAAACCACCCCTTAAGGGTCAAGACCATCGTCAATCACTTAAAAGCTAGTTATTAAGGTCTATCAACACTAACTATAACACAATTAGGGTAATTCATACCCATTTCGGGTCATCCACTAACCCAACTAACACCCATTTACTAATTAGCTAGGTGTGCTAGTAATTAACTAACCAATTAGGACTCATAAACATCAATTAACACTTTGAAACCCTAAGTTAGTTACCCTTGAGTCTTCATGACTCCATCTTACCCAAGAACACCCAAAATCAACAAATATGGGTTTTATGTTCTTCATTTACCCAAACCCTAACCCTACACAAAATCAAAGTAAGGAAATCATGATTAGAGCTTACCACTACAACCACAACGTAGCTAGAGAGGAGATGAACAACTTTAATGCTTGAACTTTATCCCGAAACAAGCTCCTTCCTCTTGGATTCAAGCTCCCTCACTCAAGAAATCACAATATCTCTCTAAATTAAAGTGGAGAAGATAAGGTTGTTGAAAATGGAGTGAATGATACTCCACAAACTGACCAAACTGCCTTTAATTCGTCCACAAGTGCAATTACCAAAATGCCCATCAAAATATCTGATTAAAAAGGGCTAAACCCGGCTACAGTAAAGGGTGTGTGGCGCGCTCCCTTTGATGTGCACGGCGCGCACTAAGCTCAGATCACTCTCTGACTTCTGTTTATCAGCAAAACTTCACCCACACACTATGTAACATATTTACACTGCTGTACAAACTGATTAGGGTCTTACACTAAATATTACAATAGTGGAGATATCTATTTACATGAGTCATATTAACCATGTAATAGATCTATTATTCACTGGTACATAGGATGTATGTACTTGTGTCGACAACATCATCAGAGAGTGTGATCTCTTTCTTTCCTCTTTGATGACTATTTGCATGAACACCCAAAATTGGGTTGGAAATACTATTTAAATAAACAAATAGAATATTGGGTTCCCTAGGCGTTGACAAAGTAATAGCCCATGTTTTTACATGCGTTAAACTTCTGCATTCTCACGTGGTATTGTAAAGTCACTTGTCAGCCACCGACGTGTGTCCTTTTCTGTTCAACTTGGTCTTCGACTTCTGTTGAATAGTAAAATTGATGTAGACTACACTGAAAACTAATATGCTTGTAATGGATCATAATTGTCTAAGTGTTGTATGCTACTACCAGCTATGTTGGTTCTTTAATTGGTTCACGTGATCTTCTATACTTTGTCGGGCACACATCCTGTGCTAGTTGGAGAGTACTTTCTATCTTGTGTTGATAGACCAGGAAACATACTGAGACCCTTGACACAACAACAAATTCTGTCTAAACATAAATATACCTATGCTGGCCACACATAATAATTAGTTTACATAATGTTGTTTTGTCATAAATAAATCCTTAATCTCTTTGAGGACTCAACAATATCTCCCTATTGATGATGACAAAACCTATGACTCATAAAGAAAACACTAAGGCCCAACAGTAAGGAAATCAAAAAAAAAAAAAAAAAAAGCAGTGACATTGTCCCTTTGAGGTTTATTTTTGGGATCTTTTGCTGAGTTATCTATATCTTATAAATTGATATGATTTTTAAGATTAACTCATTTCATATTCATCATACATTAAATACAGTTCAGTATAGTGAAAATGAAATTATACAAAAGATAAATTAATGAAGCAGTAGGCTACCTATCTTTATCTTTCTGCTTTTCTCTTTCTTCTTCAAATAGCTCCTCCTGCTTGACTCTCCAGGCTTCGGGGAATAATCCACGAAGATCTTTAGGTTTGTACGATGAAATATGATCAGGTAGAATGATGGGGTCTCGTCTGAATGGACCACCAGCAGATTTCTTCTTCTTCTTGGACTTATTATTCACATTCACTAGCTGGTGCATTGGCATACTTGGTAGCTTTCTTGAATAAATTTTGAAAATAAGAGACCACCATGTCCCTAATCCTACTTTCTCCATTGCCAATAAAATATTGAAGCATTGCCATTCATTCAGTGAAACTAAATAATCTTAGATCTCTCAGATCTACCTACTCATGAACTCTGTTATCTCTTGTGATGCTGAAGGGTCTCTTAGATCTTCTATGACACTTGATGATTTTACCAACATTTTGTCTCCTTGTCATTACATCAGCATATGTTCTTCAAAGAGTTCAGTATGGCAAAGCTTGTGAGTGGCCTGCTACTTTTGGATCAACCTTGGGTGCCCTCTCAGCCGCTTCATTTTTATCAAAAACCTTATCATGTGCCTTAGCAATGGCTTTTGCAAATTTAAGTGATTTTTCAGCTTGAAGCTTATCAGCAGCCATTCTTTCCTCTTGTTCCCTAAGCCTCATTCTTTTAACATACTCAGCATCGTCCCTCGCTTGTTGTTCTAATTGAACACTCAAAATGTATTCTTTCATGGTGATGTTGAGGGAACGTGTTATTGTGATAAGTTATCTATCATAAGTACTCATCAAATTGCAGAATTGTTCAAGATCCATATCCAGTTGTATTGCTTCATAAAATAGTGCTTTCTCCTCATCAGTATAAAACCTCAATTCACTGGCTTTCATATACTGTGCAATGTCAATGTTGAAGTTTAGAGCATCAATGAAAAATTGCTGATCAAGAGGATGATACAACATTCTGATTTGTCAAATACATTCAGCTATTCTAGCTTCTTCTCTACTTGACCATTCATCAACAGTAATTTGCAACCTATGAGCTTCTCTTTTATCAGGGTTCATTTTTGGAGGATAAGGCATTCTTTGTACAACTGGTTCATCTTCCCATGTAGTATGTTTATCATTTTTCTTTGGGGAAGATGGAGGATATGTGTAAGGTAACGCTGCTGTGACAGATGGACCCACTATTTATAAGGATGAAAATCACTCAGTGTCCTATCAAAAGCAGCATAGAAGACTGATGGTAAAGGTGATAGAGTATAAGTAGAATCACCATCACTTCAAATAGTTGAAACATCAGTAGCAGCTACATTTTCTTCATTAGCACCCAACTCATCCTCCTTTGCCGGGTCTTCAACACTTTGTTCAACTAGCAGGACACTACTGGCTGAGTCTTCTTTCACATCACTCCTTGTTGTGTCTTGAGTTCCAGCTGACTTAGTGATATCAAATGGTGGAACAATTGGCTCAATACTTTCATCACCTGCCTCAAATTAGGGTTTTTTTCTCAGGGGCTGGTTATCCCTAGAAGCAGTTTTCATCCTTTATTTATCAATAGGCATGGGTTCAGTTGATGGTTCTTGTGGTAGCACTGGTTCTTGTGTGGCTAAGAGGGGAGTAGAAGCATGTTGCTCCCCCTCAGCAGAGTGATTAGTCTCTACTGGTTTTTCTTCATTAATAGTAGAGGGTTGAACTACCTCTACTGGTTCTACTGCTGCTGGCTGTGTAAAGACTGCTGGTTGAGCTGATTTGCTGGTTTTCATTCCAGAAACTAACTACTGCTGAAATACTGCTGATTTTCTTTATCATATCTATCAGACTTCATGTAATCCTGGAGTTCTTCAACAGTGATATTTCTTATGCGTTCAGCTCTTTCAACATACAGTTTTGACTTCTTCTTATCATATTTCACAAAAAATTTGGCTTCTCTTTTCCATTGTTCTTTCTTGTGCTGCCTGCGACTAAGAAGCTTATTGTGAAGTTCTTTTGGTTCACCAGTGAGACTTATGCGATAATTAATTTTCTTATTCTTCTTTGTAGCATAAGCCTCAAATTTTGAGTTTAAGGCATCATTAAGTTCCTGCTTCTCTTCTGATGTCTCTCCAGTTTTATTTTTAGCTTCTTTTTGATTGTTTGAGACACAACAAAAGTTTCAGCCAGCTTAACAGCCATTACAACATCAATGGGCTTACTTCCAGAACCTATATCATCAACAAATGTATCAGGCTTGTTGGTTTCAGAATCACCAGTATTAGTACCCTTTCCACCTGCCTCAGTATGAGCATTGTGAAATGTCCCGTTCATATTAATTATAAACGTTCCATATTAATTGATTTCGTTGCGAGGTTTTGACCTCTATATGAGACGTTTTTCAAAGACAGCATTCATTTTTAAAACAACCATAACCTTTATTTTATCAATAAAGGTTTTAAAAACATTACGTAGATTATCAAATAATGATAATCTAAAATATACTATTTACACACGACCATTACATAATGGTTTACAATAGAAATATATTACATCGACATATGTTTCTTGAATGCAGTTTTTACACAATATCATACAAACATGGACTCTAAATCTTGTCCTTATTTTAGTATGCAACAGCGGAAGCTCTTAATATTCACCTGAGAATAAACATGCTTTAAACGTCAACAAAAATGTTGGTGAGTTATAGGTTTAACCTATATATATCAAATCGTAACAATAGACCACAAGATTTCATATTTCAATACACATCCCATACATAGAGATAAAAATCATTCATATGGTGAACACCTGGTAACCGACATTAACAAGATGCATATATAAGAATATCCCCATCATTCCGGGACACCCTTCGGATATGATATAAATTTCAAAGTACTAAAGCATCCGGTACTTTGAATGGGGTTTGTTAGGCCCAATAGATCTATCTTTAGGATTCGCGTCAATTAGGGTGTCTGTTCCCTAATTCTTAGATTACCAGACTTAATAAAAAGGGGCATATTCGATTTCGATAATTTAACCATAGAATGTAGTTTCACGTACTTGTGTCTATTTTGTAAATCATTTATAAAACCTGCATGTATTCTCATCCCAAAAATATTAGATTTTAAAAGTGGGACTATAACTCACTTTCACAGATATTTCCTTCCCCAGAAATAAGACTTGGCCACGGATCGATTCATGAACCTATACAAATATGTACATATATATCAAAGTATGATCAAAATATAATTACAACCATTTTTATTATGTTTTAAAGATTTGAGTGTATTAAGTCAGCTGTCCTCATTAGTAACCTACAACTAGTTGTCCACAGTTAGATGTACAGAAATAAATCGATATATATTATCTCGAATCAATCCACGACCCAGTGTATACACGTCTCAGGCTAGATCACAACTCAAAGTATATATATATTTGGAATCAACCTCAACCCTGTATAGCTAACTCCAACATTACTGCATATAGAGTGTCTATGGTTGATCCAAATAATATATATATACATGGGTCGATATGATATGCCAAAACATTTGCATACGTGTCTATGGTATCCGAAGATTACATAATATATTAGAATACATGCATAATACAATATAAGTTAGCTAGGATATGATTTGTATAGATTTGTTAAACATTTCCCGTAGCTAAAAAGATCAAAAATATCCAATCTTGTTTTACCCATAACTTCTTCATTTTAAATCCGTTTTGAGTGAATCAAATTGCTATGGTTTCATATTGAACTCTAATTTAAGAATCCAAACATAAAAAGTATATATAGTCGGAAATTTAAGTTACATGTCAATTACTAAAGAGGTAGTCATTTCCGTCGAAAGAACGACATCTTGATGACCATTTTGAAAAACATACTTTCACTTTGAGTTTCACCAAGATTTTTGGATATAGTTTCATGTTCATATGAAAAATCATTTTCCCAGAAGAACAACTTTTAAATCAAAGTTTATCATAGTTTTTAATTATCCAAAGCAAAACAGCCCCCGGTTTCACTACGACGGCGTATATCCGATTTTATGGTGTTCATCGTGTTTCCAGGTTTTAAATCATTAAGTTAGCATATCATATAGATATAGAACATGTGTTTAGTTGACTTTAAAAGTCAAGTTAGAAGGATTAACTTTTGTTTGCGAACAAGTTTAGAATTAACTAAACTATGTTCTAGTGATTACAAGTTTAAACCTTCGAATTAGATAGCTTTATATGTATTAATCGAATAGAACATCATTACTACCTCAAGTTTTCTGGATAAAACTACTGGAAATGAGAAAAATGGATCTAGCTTCAAAGGATCCTTGGATGGCTTGAAAGTTCTTGAAACAGAATCATGACACGAAAACAGTTCAAGTAAGATTTTCACTCGAAATAAGATTGTTATAGTTGTAGAAATTGAATCAAAGTTTGAATATGAATATTACCTTGAATTAGAAAGATAACCTACTATAAATAACAAAGGTTCCTTGATCTTAGATGATTACTTGGAATGGATTAGAAAGCTTGGAATTAGACTTGCAAACTTGGAAGTATTCTTGATTTTTATGAAACTATACTTATGGAATTTATGAAGAACACTTAGAACTTGAAGATGGAACTTGAGAGAGATCAAGTAGATGAAGAAAATTGAAGAATGAAAGTGTTTGTAGGTGTTTTTGGTCATTGGTGTATGGATTAGATATAAAGGATATGTAATTTTGTTTTCATGTAAATAAGTCATGAATGATTACTCATATTTTTGTAATTTTATGAGATATTTCATGCTAGTTGCCAAATGATGGTTCTAACATATGTTAGGTGACTCAAATGGGCTGCTAAAAGCTAATCATTAGAGTGTATATACCAATAGTACATACATCTAAAAGCTGTGTATTGTACGAGTACGAATACGGGTGCATACGAGTAGAATTGTTGATGAAACTGAACGAGGATGTAATTGTAAGCATTTTTATTAAGTAGAAGTATTTTGATAAGTGTCTTGAAGTCTTTCAAAAGTGTATGAATACATTTTAAAACACTACATGTATATACATTTTAACTGAGTCGTTAAGTCATCGTTAGTCGTTACATGTAAATGTTGTTTTGAAACCTTTAGGTTAACGATCTTCTTAAATGTTGTTAACCCATTGTTTATTATATCAATTGAGATGCTAAATTGTTACATTATCATGATATTATGATATATAATATATCTTAGTATGATACATACATTAAAATATCGTTACAACGATAATCGTTACATATAAGTCTCGTTTCGTAATTCTTGAGTTAGTAGTCTTGTTTTTACATATGTAGTTCATTGTTAAAACACTTAATGATATATTTAAATATAATTTTATCATGTTAAATATAGTGTATCAATATCTTAATATGATACATATGTATTTAGTAGACGTTATCATAACGATAATCGTTATATATATCATTTCGAGTTTCTTAACTTAGTAATCTCATTTCTTATGTATATCACACATTGTTAATATACTTAGTGAGATACTTACTCATCATAATCTCATGTCAACCATATATATATGTCTATATATACCACAACATGTAGTTTTCAAAATTTTGTAACGTTCGTGAATCGCCGGTCAACTTGGGTGATCAATTGTCTATATGAAACTTATTTCATTTAATCAAGTCTTAAAAAGTTTGATTGCTTAACATGTTGGAAACATTTAGTCATGTAAATATCAATCTCAATTAATATATATAAACATGGAAAAGTTCGGGTCACTACAGTACCTACCCGTTAAATAAAAAGTTTGATTGCTTAACATGTTGGAAACATTCATCTGATCTTCATGCTCTTAGGTAAACTCGAGTCCTATACGAGCATTCCATCGAACCTTAACAATCGGTATCTTGTTTTGCTTAAGTCTCTTAACCTCACGATCCATTATTTCGACGGGTTCTTCAATGAATTGAAGTTTTTCATTGATTTAGATTTCGTCCAACGGAATAGTGAGATCTTCTTTAGCAAAACATTTCTTCAAATTCGAGACGTGGAAAGTGTTATGTACAGCCGCAAGTTGTTGAGGTAGCTCCAGTTGGTAAGCTACTGGTCCGACACGATCTATAATCTTGAATGGTCCAATGTACCTTGGATTTAGTTTCCCCCGTTTACCAAATCGAACAACGCCTTTCCAAGGTGAAACCTTAACCATGACCATTTCTCCAATTTCAAACTCTATATCTTTTCTTTTACTGTCCACGTAGCTCTTTTGTCGACTCTGGGCGGTTTTCAATCGTTGTTGAATTTGGATGATTTTCTCGATACTTTCTTGTATTATCTCCGAACCCGTAATCTGTCTATCCCCCACTTCATTTCAACAAATTAGAGACCTGCACTTTCTACCATAAAGTGCCTCAAACGGCGCCATCTCAATACTAGAATGATAACTGTTGTTGTAGGAAAATTCTGCTAACGGTAGGTGTCGATCCCAACTGTTTTCGAAATCAATAACACATGCTCGTAGCATGTCTTCAAGCGTTTGTATCGTCCTTTCGCTCTGCCCATCAGTTTGTGGATGATAGGCAGTACTCATGTCTAGACGAGTCCCCAATGCTTGTTGAAACGTCTGCTAGAACCTTGAAACAAATCTACCATCCCTATCAGAGATAATAGAGACGGGTATTGTATGTCTGAAGACAACCTCCTTCAAAAACAATCGCGCCAACTTCTCCATTTTGTCATCTTCTCTCATTGGCAGGAAGTGTGCTAACTTGGTGAGACGATCAACTATTACCCAAATAGTATCATAACCACTTGCAGTCCTTGGCAATTTAGTAATGAAATCCATGGTAATGTTTTCCCATTTCCATTTCGGGATTTCAGGTTGTTGTAGTAGACCTGATGGTTTCTGATGTTTAGCTTTGACCTTAGAACACGTTAAACATTCTCCTACATATTTAGCAATATCGGCTTTCATACCCGGCCACCAAAAGTGTTTCTTGAGATTTTTATACATCTTCCCCGCTCCGGGATGTATTGAATATCTGGTTTTATGTGCTTCTTTAAGTACCATTTCTCTCACATCTCCAAACCTTGGTACCCAAATTCTATCAGCCCTATATCGGGTTTCGTCTTCTCGAATATTAAGATGTTTCTCTGATCCTTTGGGTATCTCATTCTTCAACTTTCCTTCTTTTACAACCCCCTGTTGCGCCTCCTTTATTTGAGTAGTAAGGTTAGTATGAATAATTATATTCATAGCTTTTACCCGTATAGGTTCCCTGTCCTTTCTACTCAAAGCGTCGGCTACCACATTCACCTTCCCCGGGTGGTATCGAATCTCAAAATCATAGTAATTCAACAGTTCAATCCACCTGCGTTGTCTCATATTCAGTTGCTTCTGATTAAATATATGTTGGAGACTTTTGTGGTCGGTATATATTATACTTTTGACCCCATATAAATAATGCCTCCAAGTCTTTAATGTAAAAACAACAGCACCCAATTCCAAATCGTGAGTTGTATAATTTTGCTCGTGAATCTTCAATTGTCTAGACGCATAAGCAATCACCTTCGTTCGTTGCATTAATACACAACCGAGACCTTGCTTTGATGCGTCACAATAAATCACAAAATCATCATTCCCTTCAGGCAATGACAATATAGGTGCCGTAGTTAGCTTTTTCTTCAATAACTAAAACGCCTTCTCTTGTTCATCCTTCCATTCAAATTTCTTCCCTTTATGCGTTAATGCAGTCAAGGGTTTTGCTATTTTGGAGAAATCTTGGATGATTCTTCTGTAGTAACCAGCCAATCCTAAAAATTGACGTATATGCTTCGGAGTTTTTAGGGTTTCCCACTTTTCAACGGTTTTGATCTTTGCCGGGTCCACTTGGATACCTTCTTTGTTCACTATGTGACCGAGGAATTGAACTTCTTCCAACCAAAATGCACACTTTGAAAACTTAGTGTTCAGTTTTTCTTTCCTCAATACTTCTAGCACTTTTCTCAAATGTTCTTCGTGCTCTTGATCATTCTTTGAGTAAATAAGTATGTCATCGATGAAAATAATGACAAACTTGTCAAGATATGGCCCACACACTCGGTTCATAAGGTCCATGAACACAGCTGGTGCGTTAGTCAATCCAAACGGCATAACCATAAACTCGTAATGACCATAACGCGTCCTAAAAGCAGTTTTTGGAATATCATCCTCCTTTACTCTCATTTGATGATATCCAGAACGTAAATCGATTTTCGAATAAACCGACGAGCCTTGTAGTTGATCAAATAAGTCATCAATTCTCGGCAGTGGATAACAGTTTTTGATGGTAAGTTTATTCAACTCTCTGTAGTCAATACACAACCTAAATGTACCATCTTTCTTCTTGACAAACAAAATAGGAGCTCCCCATGGTGATGTGCTTGGTCGAATGAAACCACGTTCTAATAGTTCTTGCAGTTGGCTTTGCAGTTCTTTCATCTCGCTGGGTGCGAGTCTGTAAGGAGCACGAGCTATTGGTTCAGCTCCTGGTACAAGATCTATTTGAAATTCAACAGATCGATGTGGAGGTAGTCCCGGTAATTCTTTCGGAAATACATCGAAAAATTCTTTTGCGACGGGAACATCATTGATGCTCTTTTCTTAAGTTTGTACTTTCTCGACGTGTGCTAGAACAGCATAGCAACCTTTTCTTATTAGTTTTTGTGCCTTCAAATTACTAATAAGATGTAGCTTCGTGTTGCCCTTTTCTCCATACACCATTAAGGGTTCTCCTTTTTCTCGTACAATGCGAATTGCATTTTTGTAACATACGATCTCTGCTTTCATCTCCTTCAGCCAGTCCATGCCTACTATTACATCAAAACTCCCTAACTCTACTGGTATCAAATCAATCTTAAATATTTCGCTACCCAGTTTAGTTTCTCGATTCCGGCATATATAATCTGCTGAAATTAATTTACCATTTGCTAATTCGAGTAAAAATTTACTATCCAACGGTGTCAATGGACAACTTAATTTAGCACAAAAATCTCTACTCATATAGCTTCTATCCGCACCCGAATCAAATAAAACGTAAGCAGATTTATTGTCAATAAGAAACGTACCCGTAACAAGCTCCGGGTCTTTCTGTGCCTCTGCCGCATTAATATTGAAAACTCTTTCGAGGCCTTATCCATTCGTGTTCTCCTGGTTCGGGAAATTTCTAATAATGTGGCCCGGTTTTTCACATTTAACAAACTACATTGGCATAACTTGCCCCGACACTACTTGCTCCACCATTACTCGTTCCGACACCATTTGTTCCTTTCGTTCTGTTAACCCCTGGTCCGTAGACCTCACACTTCACCGCGCTATGACCATTTCTTTTACACTTGTTGCAAAATTTGGTGCAGAACCCCGAGTGATACTTTTCACACCTTTGGCATAGTTGCTTCTGATTGTTGTTGTTGCGGTTGTTGCGGTTGTTATTGTTGTTGGGATTATTGTTGTAGTTGTTGTTGTGCCATTTGTTGTAGTTGCGATTGATGTTGCAATTGTTGTGATAATTGTTGTTGTTTTGGTGACTCTTATCACCGTTTTCCTCCCACTTTCTTTTGACTAACTTCACGTTGGCCTCTTCGGCTACCTGTTCTTTAATTCTTCCCTCAATCTGGTTCACTAGTTTGTGAGCCATTCTACATGCCTTTTGTATGGAGGCCGGCTCGTGTGAACTTATATCGTTTTGGATTCTCTCCGGTAACCCTTTCACAAATGCGTCGATCTTCTCTTCCTCATCTTCGAACGCTCTCGGACACAATAGGCACAATTATGTGAATCGTCTTTCGTACGAAGTAATATCGAATTCCTGTGTTCGTAACCCTCTAAGTTCTGACTTGAGCTTATTGACCTCGGTTCTGGGACGGTACTTCTCGTTCATGAAGTGCTTGAATGCTAACCACGGTAGCGCGTAAGCAGCATCTTGTCCCACTTGCTCTAGATAGGTATTCCACCATGTTAACGCAAAACCCGTGAAGGTATGCGTAGCGTACTTCACTTTGTCTCCTTCAGCACACTTACTTATGGCAAACACTGATTCAACTTTCTCGGTACACCGTTTCAATCCGATTGGTCCTTCAGTCCCATCAAATTCTGAAGGTTTGCAGGCAGTGAATTCCTTGTAGGAGCATCCTACACGATTTCTTGCGGCGTTAGCTGTATTGCTAGATTCAGAGTTATTGTTGGTATGTAGCGCGGCCTGTACTGCGGCTATATTTGAAGCAAGAAAGGCACGAAATTCCTCTTCACTCATATTCAAGGTGTGTCGAGTAGTCGGTGCCATTTCCTTCAAAATAGTCAAATGAAACAAGTTAATCATACAGAATATTAAGAGTAGTCAATAGTATCTTGTAGCATAATATGAACTAATTTATAAAAGCTTTTTCTTCATATTAGCGTTTTATAAGTTTAAGTTCGGGTACTACCTACCCGTTAAGTTCATACTTAATAGCTAATATACAATTCAACTACTATAATTCCATATGAAAAACTGATTATAATAATATATCACATACAAATATTCTTCAAACTTACAACTTCGCTATATTACATATAACATGAAATATAGTACACTATGATACAGGACCGTTTTGAAGATAAATCTAGTTAATACGCAAGTTGTTCAGCAAAGAAAATAAAGACACGTAATTCATAAGTCCAGAAACAAGTCATGCATTCTGGTTTTACTAAGACGACTTCCCATCCTTGGTCTTGTGGAAAATAACCGTTATGACCATTAGCTAGGAAGCATGTTGTAATGTCGTCAAAAATGACGAAGGTTTCGTAATGTCCAACAGCCGCGTAATAATCTAAAAACCTTGTTTCTCACCCCAACTACTGAATCCGTCACTTGTGGGAAAGTTTTATTTAAAAGCTGCAATCCGATGTTCTTTTTCTCACTTTGGTAAGAAGCGAACATCACTAACCCGTAAGCATAACATGCTTCTTTATGTTGCATGTTAGAAGCTCTTTCTAATTCACAAAATCCTATTTTGGGATATGTTGAGTCAAAATAGGTTCTTAACCCGTAGCGTAAAATTGCATTTGGGTTCCCCGCATTTAACGCTTTAAAGAAAACACGGCGTAACTTAAAGTCTCCCCAATGTGATATACCCCACCTATCAAAGGAAAGCCTTTTTATAAACTAAGACATTTCTCGAAAGTCTTTCAAATGTTTGACAAGTTAATTTCTCCATAACTAAATGTGCTGATGAATTCTGACCGACTCTAGACAAGATTTCCTCAATCATATCCTCTGGTAGGTCTTCTAAAATATTCGGTTGTCTACCCTTAACGTCCATTTTGTTTTTATACTGTAAAATAGACAAGGATTAGATTCGTAATAATAAACAATACAAGCAATTTTTACATAGAACATAAAAGTACAAGCACACTACAATACATTTATTACATAACATGCTCACACCCCTCTAATCTGAATCACTGGTTTCTTCTTCTTCTTCGGACTTGGTTCTTTTTCCTAATCTTCTAGGGATATATGATGTTCCTCTAATACGAGTCGTCGTTTTTCACATCGGTTTAGAAAAACCTGGTGGTTTACAGGTTCCCGGGTTATTGTCACGATATTGAAAATACGGGTGTTGACGGTACATATAAAGTTCATCGGGGTCGGAATCAGATTTCTCTATTTTGATGCCTTTTCCCTTATTATTTTCTTTTGCCTCATTAAATTGGGTCGAGGTAATTTCTATAACATCATCGGAATCCTCATCAGGATTCGATTCATCGGAAAATTGGTAATTTTCCCAATATTTTGCTTCCTTAGTGGAAACACCATTGACCATTATTAACTTTAGTCCATTGGTTGAGGATTTTCTTTTATTTGACCGGTTTTATGTGGTTCCTACTATTCCCCCTCCGGAACCTCTTCTTCTTCCGGTTCCTCTTCTTCTGGTTCCTCTTCTTCCGGTTCCTCTTCTTCCGGTTCTTCGGGAACTTGTGAATCTTGCCAATATATATTCGACTCTTCGTTATTATTAGGTGAGTCAATGGGATTTGTGCTAGAGGTAGACATCTATCACACAGTATCAAACATGTTAAGATATTAATATATCACATAATATTTACATGTTAATAATATATAGTTTCCAACAAAAATGTTAAGCAATCATTTTTAAAGAAAACACGGTCAAAGTCCAGACTCACTAATGCATCCTAACAAACTCGATAAGACACACTAATGCAAATTTTCTGGTTCTCTAAGACCAACGCTCGAATACCAACTGAAATGTCCCGTTCATATTGATTATAAACGTTCCATATTAATTGATTTCGTTGCGAGGTTTTGACCTCTATATGAGACGTTTTTCAAAGACTGCATTCATTTTTAAAACAACCATAACCTTTATTTTATCAATAAAGGTTTTAAAAACATTACGTAGATTATCAAATAATGATAATCTAAAATATACTGTTTACACACGACCATTACATAATGGTTTACAATAGAAATATATTACATCGATATATGTTTCTTGAATGCAGTTTTTACACAATATCATACAAACATGGACTCCAAATCTTGTCCTTATTTTAGTATGCAACAGCGGAAGCTCTTAATATTCACCTGAGAATAGACATGCTTTAAACGTCAACAAAAATGTTGGTGAGTTATAGGTTTAACCTATATATATATATCAAATCGTAACAATAGACCACAAGATTTCATATTTCAATACACATCCCATACATAGAGATAAAAATCATTCATATGGTGAACACCTGGTAACTGACATTAACAAGATGCATCTTTAAGAATATCCCCATTATTCCGGGACACCCTTCGGATATGATATAAATTTCGAAGTACTAAAGCATCCGGTACTTTGAATGGGGTTTGTTAGGCCCAATAGATCTATCTTTAGGATTCACGTCAATTAGGGTGTCTGTTCCCTAATTCTTAGATTACCAGACTTAATAAAAAGGGGCATATTCGATTTCGATAATTCAACCATAGAATGTAGTTTCACGTACTTGTGTCTATTTTGTAAATCATTTATAAAACCTGCATGTATTCTCATCCCAAAAATATTAGATTTTAAAAGTGGGACTATAACTCACTTTTACAGATATTTCCTTCCTCGGAAATAAGACTTGGCCACGGATCGATTCACGAACCTATACAAATATGTACATATATATCAAAGTATGATTAAAATATAATTACAACCATTTTTATTATATTTTAAAGATTTGAGTGTATTAAGTCAGCTGTCCTCGTTAGTAACCTACAACTAGTTGTCAACAATTAGATGTACAGAAATAAATCGATATATATTATCTTGAATCAATCCACAACCCAGTGTATACACGTCTCAGGCTAGATCACAACTCAAAGTATATATATTTTTGGAATCAACCTCAACCCTGTATAGCTAACTCCAACATTACTGCATATAGAGTGTCTATGGTTGTTCCAAATAATATATATACATGGGTCGATATGATATGCCAAAACATTTGCATACGTGTCTATGGTATCCCAAGATTACATAATATATTAGAATACATGTATAATACAATATAAGTTAGCTAGGATATGATTTGTATAGATTTGTTAAACATTTCCCGTTGCTAAAAAGATCAAAAATATCCAATCTTGTTTTACCCATAACTTCTTCATTTTAAATCCGTTTTGAGTGAATCAAATTGCTATGGTTTCATATTGAACTCTAATTTAAAAATCAAAACAGAAAAAGTATAGGTTTATAGTCAGAAATTTAAGTTACATGTCAATTACTAAAGAGGTAGTCATTTCCGTCGAAAGAACGACATCTTGATGACCATTTTGAAAAACATACTTTCACTTTGAGTTTAACCAAGATTTTTGGATATAGTTTTATGTTCATATGAAAAATCATTTTCCCATAAGAACAACTTTTAAATCAAAGTTTATCATAGTTTTTAATTATCCAAATCAAAACAGCCCCCGGTTTCACTACGACGGCGTATATCCGATTTTATGGGGTTCATCGTGTTTCCAGGTTTTAAATCATTAACTTAGCATATCATATAGATATATAACATGTGTTTAGTTGATTTTAAAAGTCAAGTTAGAAGGATTAACTTTTGTTTGCGAACAAGTTTAGAATTAACTAAACTATGTTCTAGTAATTACAAGTTTAAACCTTCGAATTAGATAGCTTTATATGTATGAATCGAATGATGTTATGAACATCATTACTACCTCAAGTTTTCTGGATAAAACAACTGGAAATGAGAAAAATGGATCTAGCTTTAAAGGATCCTTGGATGGCTTGAAAGTTCTTGAAACAGAATCATGACACGAAAACAGTTCAAGTAAGATTTTCACTCGAAATAAGATTGTTATAGTTGTAGAAATTGAATCAAAGTTTGAGTATGAATATTACCTTGAATAGAAAGATAACCTACTGTAAATAATCAAGGTTCCTTGATCTTAGATGATTACTTGGAATGGATTAGAAAGCATGGAATTAGACTTGCAAACTTGGAAGTATTCTTGATTTTTATGAAACGTTACTTATGGAATTTATGAAGAACACTTAGAACTTGAAGATGGAACTTGAGAGAGATCAATTAGATGAATAAAATTGAAGAATGAAAGTGTTTGTAGGTATTTTTGGTCGTTGGTGTATGGATTAGATATAAAGGATATGTAATTTTGTTTTCATGTAAATAAGTCATGAATGATTACTCATATTTTTGTAATTTTATGAGATATTTCATGCTAGTTGCCAAATGATGGTTCCCACATCTGTTAGGTGACTCACATGCGCTGCTAAGAGCTGATCATTGGAGTGTATATACTAATAGTACATACATCTAAAAGCTATGTATTGTACGAGTACGAATACAGGTGCATACGAGTAGAATTGTTGATGAAACTGAACGAGGATGTAATTGTAAGCATTTTTATTAAGTAGAAGTATTTTGATAAGTGTCTTGAAGTCTTTCAAAAGTGTATGAATACATATTAAAACACTACATATATATACATTTTAACTGAGTCGTTAAGTCATCGTTAGTCGTTACATGTAAATGTTGTTTTGAAACCTTTAGGTTAACGATCTTGTTAAATGTTGTTAACCCATTGTTTATTATATCAATTGAGATGTGAAATTGTTACATTATCATGATATTATGATATATAATATATCTTAGTATGATACATACATTAAAATATCGTTACAACGATAATCGTTACATATAAGTCTCGTTTCGTAATTCTTGAGTTAGTAGTCTTGTTTTTACATATGTAGTTCATTGTTAAAACACTTAATGATATATTTAAATATCATTTTATCATGTTAAATATAGTGTATCAATAATTTAATATGATACATATGTATTTAGTAGACGTTATCATAACGATAATCGTTATATATATCATTTCGAGTTTCTTAACTTAGTAATCTCATTTCTTATGTATATCACACATTGTTAATATACTTAGTGAGATACTTACTCATCATAATCTCATGTCAACCATATATATATGTCTATATATACCACAACATGTAGTTTTCAAAATTTTGTAACGTTCGTGAATCGCCGGTCAACTTGGGTGATCAATTGTCTATATGAAACTTATTTCATTTAATCAAGTCTTAAAAAGTTTGATTGCTTAACACGTTGGAAACATTTAGTCATGTAAATATCAATCTCAATTAATATATATAAACATGGAAAAGTTTGGGTCACTACACATTGTTGGACTTAGGGCCAGTATTCCCTTGATCATCACCATCACCATCTCTCTTCCACTGCTTAGGAGCATTTTCATGTTCATGCTCCCCCTCAGATTGTTTTCTTTTCTTTTTCTTCTTCTCCCCCTTTTTGTCATCACCAGGGGTTGAAGTGGAGACAGGGGGAACAATTATCTCACAATTACTATCACTATCAGGTCATGACCAGGCAAAATTTTTCCAATCAACATCAACTGGAGAAAGGTGAGCTTTTGGATCAGCACCATAGTTTTTGAGGTAGAGATTAGCAGTACGAACCTCATTGTGAGACACACCCATAGCAATTCTTTTAACATTAGTACGAACATTAAAGTGGAGTTCAGCCATTCATTGTAGAGTCTCGACCAATCAAAGATACTCTACCACAGGTACCATTGTAGCCATCTGCCGTTGATAATCCTCTAACCTATCTTCAAGCACTCTGTTCTCCTCATTCATAGAGTATAGCCTTGCCCTTTTGATAATGCTAAAAACGAACATATATTTCATAGCATTATTCCTCAAGAAAGACAAGCTTTTAGTTGCAATTGTTCTATTTACAAGTGATATTCATTTAAATAATAAAAGGTGAAGACAAAAGACAGATTCGACGAATTTAAGACGCAAACGACCAAAAAGCTCAAAAGTACAAAAGACAATCAAAAAGGTTCCAATTATTGATAAGAAACGTCTCGAAATCACAAGAGTACAAGATTCAAAACGCAAAGTACAAGATATTAAATTGTACGCGAGGACGTTCGAAAATCCGGAACCGGGACCAGAGTCAACTCTTAACGCTCGACGCAACGGACTAAAAATTACAAGTTAACTATGTATATAAATATAATATAATATATAATTAATTATATTAATTATATATATATTATATATATATATTAAAAACCGTCGGCAGAGAAAACTCCAAGGACTGAGCTGTAAATACTATCTCCGCGACTCGCGGAGTTTGAAGAGCATTTTGCCGCGAGTCGCGGAGCCCCAAAATTCAACTCTGGCTATAAAGCAAACCGAATTCTGATCAAATTTCATATTCTATTTCAATCTCTCTCTCAATATATACGTAATATATATATATAATTTATATTTTAATTTTAATTTTAATTTTAAATCCTAATATTAAGGGTATGTTAGCGAATGTTGTAAGGGTGTAAGTCGAAATTCTGTCCGTGTAACGCTACGCTATTTTTAATCATTGTAAGTTATGTTCAACCTTTTTACATTAATGTCTCGTAGCTAAGTTATTATTATGCTTATTTAAAACGAAGTAATCATGATGTTGGGCTAATTACTAAAATTGGGTAATTGGGCTTTGTACCATAATTGGGGTTTGGACAAAAGAACGACACTTGTGGAAATTAGACTATGGGCTATTAATGGGCTTTATATTTGTTTAACTAAATGAAAGTTTGTTAATGTTAATATAAAGATTTACAATTGGGCGTCCCTATAAATTACCATATACACTCGATCGGACACGATGGGCGGGGTATTTATATGTACGAATAATCGTTCATTTAACCGGACACGGGAATGGATTAATAGCCACTAGAATAATTAAAACAGGGGTGAAATTACATTCAAGGGTAATTGGTGTAATTGTTAGCAAAGTAGTAAAACCTTGGTTTACACGCAGTCGATAACCTGGTGTATTCATTAAACAAAGTATTAAAACCTTGTTACAATTCGAATCCCCAATTAGTTGGAATATTTAACTTCGGGTATAATAATAATTTGACAAGGACACTTGCAATTTATATTTATGACTGATGGACTGTTATGGACAAAAACCAGACGGACATATTGAATAATCCAGGACAAAGGACAATTAACCCATGGGCATAAAACTAAAATCAACACGTCAAACATCATGATTACGGAAGTTTAAATAAGCATAATTCTTTTATTTCATATTTAATTTCCTTTATTTTATATTTAATTGCACTTCTAATTATCGCACTTTTATTTATTGTTATTTAATCGCACTTTTAATTATCGTACTTTTTAATTATCGCAATTTTATTATCGCATTTTTATTATTCGCAATTTCATTATCGTTATTTACTTTATGCTTTAATTTAAGTCTTGTATTTATTTTATATTTTACATTAGGTTTTAACTGCGACTAAAATCTTAAAATCGACAAACCGGTCATTAAACGGTAAAAAACCCCCTTTATAATAATGATATTACTTATATATATATTTGTATTTTTATAAAAGTAAACTAATATAGCGTTGAGCTTTGTTTAAAGATTTCCCTGTGGAACGAACCGGACTTACTAAAAACTACACTACTGTACGATTAGGTACACCGCCTATAAGTGTTGTAGCAAGGTTTAAGTATATCCATTCTATAAATAAATAAATATCTTGTGTAAAATTGTATCGTATTTAATAGTTTTCTGCTAAAATTAATAACTATTTTATATACTACCCCGCTGCACATCAAGTATTTTTGGCGCCGCTGCCGGGGACTATCTTAAAAGCCGGAAGCGCAACGCTAATATAAAAAAAAAAGATTTTTAGTTACTTTTATTAAAATTCGTTTTTGTAAAAATACGTTTTAATTATTCGAAAATATAAAAAGAAAAAAAAAATATAAGTATTTTTAAGATTTTGTTAAATATTTAAGTTTTATAAGTTTCTTTATTTCTATTTTAGTTTATAAAAATATAAGTTTTATTTTAAAATCTTTTATTTATTTAAAAAAACAGAAAACATAAAATAAAAAAAAAATATAAAGAAAAACGCGTAAAAATTATAACCTGTCAGCTGAATTCTGGAACCCCGCGACTCGCGGGGTTTGACGCTTTAATTGCCGCGACTCGCGGAGCCCTTCTGACACGCGCACAGAAACCCTAATCCTGCATTAATTACGGGATTTAATTAATTATTATTATTATTTAAACCTAATTATTATTATTATTATTATTATTATTATTATTATTAGTTTTAGTTTTATTTTTACTTTTACTTTTTATTTATATATTTTAGTTAAATTAGTTTTATTAAATTGTAAAATTAGTAGCTTTATTAAATAAATAATATAAAAATAATATTTTTATAAAAATTGTACTTTTTACAACTTTTTGTATATTTTTATATTTTGTCCCTTTTTAATCGTTGTAGCGTAATATTTGTATTTTTAGCTCATTTTTAATTTTAAACTTAGTTTTTGCTATAGTTATTTTTACTCCTAGATTTTTAGGCTTTGCCGTAGAATTCCTTAAGTGCTTTTTCTTTAGACTAAGATTTAGGTGCTTTAGAATTTTACGACGCCTTTTTAAGTTTTAGTTTCTTTTTAAGTTATTTCCATTTGGGATTTAGTTTTTCCTTGTAAGCTTTAATATTTTTAGACCTTTTACTATGTACCAATTATCATTTCAATTAGTAATTTCAATTTGCGATTATAATTTTAAGTTAGTTGTAGTAATAAGGTTAGGTTAGTTAAGTATTTTTAAGTTTTTATAAGTTTCTTTTATTTTTCCGTCACCTTTTATTTTTCAACCATTTTTTTTCTTTTTCAACCTTTTTCGACGAACTCTTTTTCTCTCTTATTTCTCGCCATTCTAGTTTTTAGGACTTAGAATTTTTTCTACTTCTTATCTAAATTTCTTAAAATTACGAAAATTTATTTTAAGTGGTTAAATTGATAGACATCAAAATTTTCTGGTTCGTAGTAATAGTTGGATTTGTACGTGGACCGGGTTATTGGAGCCAAACAGTCCTCAATTATATTGAGACCAAACGAATCCTGCCCCTCTGCTGCAACTTTTGGCTATTCGAAACGTGGGCAAAATCAGAAAAGTCTATTGATTGGATAACTTATTATAATTTTTCTTTCCTTTTAAAAACTAATAGGATATTCAGTGAATGCACCGAGCAAGACGTTCATCACCTTTTGTACGTTCACCACCTGTAACTCGATCAAGACATCGTTTAACAAATATAACCGCCGTTGATTTTTCTTTAGAATCGTCATCCAGTCGACCAAGTACTTCAGTTCAAATTTCCGATAATCCATTTTTTGAACCCAACCTCACAATTGAGAATCCGGGGAATATTCAGGAACGGTTCATAGATCCTGAACCATTAAACTTTCCTCCGGAACCACCAATCATTCAAACAGAGATTGTTGAGGAACGAACCATTAAAACAGAATCATCTAGTGATACCGATTCAACAAATTCAATTATGGAGAATCTGGAACCTTTAAGTATGGAAGACCGAATGAGAGCTAAACGCACTGGCCAAGGTCACGCAATTACTCATCCAGACATTAATGCGCCAGATTATGAAATCAAAGGACAAATTCTACACATGGTGACTAATCAATGCCAATTTAGTGGTGCGCCGAAGGAAGATCCAAATGAACATCTACGTACCTTTAATAGGATCTGCACACTATTTAAAATCCGTGAAGTGGAGGATGAACAGATATATCTCATGTTATTTCCCTGGATTTTAAAGGGAGAAGCCAAAGATTGGTTAGAATCGTTACCTGAAGGGGCGATCGATACATGAGATGTTTTAATTGACAAATTTCTTAAACAATTCTTTCCTGCATCTAAAGCCGTAAGACTTCAAGCAGAAATTGTTACGTTCACACAGAAGCCAAATGAAACTCTATATGAGGCGTGGACAAGATATGGAAAGTTATTAAGAGGATGTCCGCAACATGGTTTAGACACCTGTCAAATAGTACAAATATTCTACCGAGGATGCGACATCACTACAAGGAAAGACATAGATATAGCAGCTGGTGGTTCTATTATGAAGAAAACCGAAACTGATGCTTACAAAATTATTGATAATACTGCTTCCCACTCACATGAGTGGCACCAAGAAAAAGACATCATTAGATCATCTAAAGCAGCTAGAGCCGATTCTAGCCATGACTTAGATTCCATTAACGCAAAGATAGATGCTTTCGAGAGACGAATGGAAAAGATGACTAAAGATATTCATGCTATACGAATTAGTTGTGAGCAGTGTGGAGGACCACATTTGACAAAAGATTGTCTCAGTATTGAATTAACAATGGAACAAAGAGAGAATATTTCATACATAAACCAAAGGCCTGGAAATAATTATCAGAATAATTATCAACCGCCAAGACTAATTTACAATCAAAACCAGAATTATAACCGAAATATTCCATACAACAACCAACAAGGTCCTAGCAATCAACAAGTATCCAATAATACTTACAATCAGCAAAGACCGAATTTTCCGATTAAACCACAACAAACCGATGATAAAAAACCGAATTTAGAAGATATGATGACGAAGCTAGTTGAAACTCAAACGCAGTTTTTCACATCTCAAAAACAAACCAATGAACAAAATGCTCAAGCATTTAGAAATCAACAAGCTTCTATTCAAAATCTGGAACAAGAAGTAAGTAACCTAGCAAGGTTAATAGGTGAAAGAAAACCGGGAAGTTTACCAAGCGATACAAATGCTAACCCCCGGAATGAAACAACTAAAGCTATTACCACAAGAAGTGGTACAACACTTAATTCACCTGAAATACCTGTAACTTCTGATGAAACTATTCCTACTCCACAAGAACCACAACCTGATCAAGATAAGGAAAAAGAACCGGTAGTTGAAAAGGTTAATGAAAATAACACAGTTAAGGATAAACCTTATGTTAAACCATACCAACCACCACTTCCTTACCCGAGTAAAATGAAGAAAGAAAAACTTGAAGCCGAGCAATCCAAATTCTTGGATATGTTTAAACAGATAAATGTAAATCTTCCTTTCATTGATGTGATTTCAGGAATGCCAAGATATGCTAAATTCTTGAAAGATCTAATCTCAAATAGAAAGAAAATGGAAGAACTCTCGGCTGTTACTATGAATGCTAATTGTTCAGCAGTGCTGTTGAATAAGATACCAGAAAAACTATCTGATCCAGGAAGTTTCACAATTCCATGTTTTCTGGGTAGTCTTAGTTCAATAGAAGCATTGGCAGACTTAGGTGCTAGTATAAATCTAATGCCGTATTCACTATACGCTAAACTAGACCTTGGAGAATTAAAACCAACCAGAATAAGCATACAACTAGCCGATAGATCAATAAAATATCCTAGAGGGATAATGGAGAACATGCTAGTTAAAGTTGGTACTTTAGTATTTCCAGTAGATTTTGTTGTTTTAGACATGGAAGAAGATTCTCAAGTTCCTCTCATATTAGGAAGACCATTCTTAAACACGGCTAAAGCAATGATAGACGTGTTCGGTAAGAAACTGACCCTAAGTATAGAGGATGAGAGTGTTACCTTTTCAGTTGATAGAGCAATGCAACAACCACAATCTGCAGATGATACATGTTATTATATTCAAACTATAGATGCACATGCAGAATTATTAGAAGAATTTCCAGAATTACAAGGAACAGGAGAATGTTCTTTAGGAGAAGGTAATGAACCAATTGATGAAGCTGAAATGTTAGCTACAACCAACAACAGAAGAAATTCAAATGCTAAAAGAAGAAGACAGATATCGATATAAATCATCGATAGAAGAACCTCCGAAATTAGAGTTAAAGCCACTTCCAAACCATTTGGAATACGCTTATTTACATGGTGAATCTGAATTACCTGTAATAATATCGTCTTCTCTTACTGAAAATGAGAAATCACAACTCATTTCTGTGTTGAAAGCTCATAAACCAGCCATTGCATGGAAGATTCATGATATTAAAGGAATAAGTCCTTCGTATTGCACACATAAAATCCTTATGGAAGAAGGTCATAAAACGTATGTGCAACGCCAACGAAGACTAAATCCTAATATGCAAGATGTAGTTAAGAAAGAGATTATTAAACTGCTAGATGCAGGTTTGATATATCCAATTTCTGATAGTCCATGGGTAAGCCCAGTTCAATGCGTGCCTAAGAAGGGTGGCATGACTGTCATTACAAATGAGAAAAATGAGCTTATTCCTACTAGGACTGTAACAGGATGGCGTGTATGTATTGATTATAGAAAATTAAATGACGCCACCAGAAAAGATCACTTTCCCTTACCTTTCATAGATCAAATGTTGGAAAGATTAGCCGGAAATAGTTACTATTGTTTTCTAGATGGATTTTCCGGATATTTTCAAATTCCAATAGCACCCGAGGACCAAGAGAAAACCACATTCACGTGCCCTTATGGTACTTTTGCTTACAAACGCATGCCATTTGGACTTTGCAATGCCCCTGCAACCTTTCAAAGGTGTATGATGGCGATTTTTCATGACATGATAGAAGAATGCATGGAAGTTTTCATGGATGACTTTTCAGTCTTCGGTGATACATTTAAATCATGTCTACTTAATCTGGAATGAATGCTAATTAGATGCGAAAAATCAAATCTAGTACTTAATTGGGAGAAATGCCATTTCATGGTTAAAGAAGGCATCGTTCTTGGACATAAAATTTCAAAAGAAGGAATTGAAGTGGATAGAGCTAAAGTAGATGTAATTGCTAAACTTCCACATCCCACCAACGTTAGAGGAGTTAGGAGTTTTCTAGGGCATGCCGGTTTTTACCGACGTTTCATAAAAGATTTTTCTAAAATTGCCACTCCTATGAATAAACTCCTAGAAAAGGATGCTCCATTCATCTTTTCAGATGAGTGTATCAAATCTTTTAATATTCTTAAAGAGAAACTCACTAATGCACCAATCATGATAACACCAAGTTGGAATCTACCATTTGAACTAATGTGCGATGCAAGTGATTTTGCAATGGGAGCCGTTTTAGGACAAAGGATTGAAAAACGATTTCAACCTATATATTATGCTAGTAAGACATTACAAGGAGCACAAACGAACTATACAACTACTGAAAAAGAACTCCTTGCTATTGTCTTTGCTTTTGACAAATTTCGATCATATCTCGTTCTAGCAAAAACGGTGGTCTATACCGACCATTCTGCTCTTAGATACCTATTTTCAAAACAAGATGCTAAACCAAGATTAATCCATTGGATCTTACTCTTACAAGAGTTTGATATTGAAATCCGAGATAAAAGAGGAGCAGAAAATCTCGCCGCTGATCATCTTTCTCGTCTTGAAAATCCTGAGTTAGAAGTTCTAAATGAATCGGCCATACAAGACAACTTTCCTGATGAATATCTATTGAAGATAGATTATAAAGAAATCCCATGGTTTGCAGACTATGCAAACTACTTAGTTTGTGGATTCCTTGAAAAAGGATTATCGTACCAAAGACGAAAGAAATTCTTCAGTGATATAAAACACTATTTCTGGGAAGATCCACATCTGTTTAAAAGTTGTCCCGATAGAATAATACGCCGATGTGTATTTGGAGATGAAGCTAGTAAAATTTTAAACCATTGTCACACAGGACCAACAGGAGGGCATTATGGGCCTCAACTAACAGCAAGAAAAGTTTATGAAGCTGGATTCTATTAGCCTACAATTTACAAAGACGCACACCTTCTTTGCAAATCCTGTGATGCATGTCAAAGGGCCGGAAAAATAAGTCAACGTGATGAAATGCCACAAAATGTCATCCAAGTATGTGAAGTATTTGACATTTGGGGTATTGACTTTATGGGTCCATTTCCAAAATCTCATAATAATCTATATATACTCGTAGCCATTGATTATGTATCTAAATGGGCGGAAGCACAAGCTCTCCCAACTAACGATGCACGAGTTGTAGTCAACTTTTTAAAACGTCTTTTTGCAAGGTTTGGAACACCGAAAGCTTTAATAAGTGATCGGGGTACTCATTTCTGTAATAATCAACTTGAGAAAGTTCTTAAAAGATATGGAGTAACTCATAAAATCTCCACAGCATATCATCCACAAACAAGTGGACAAGTTGAAAATACCAACCGAGCTTTAAAACGTATTCTAGAGAAAACCGTAGGATCAAATTCAAAGGAATGGTCCATTAAATTGGAGGATGCACTCTGGGCTTTTAGAACAGCCTACAAAACTCCAATTGGAACCACACCTTTTAGACTTGTTTATGGAAAAGCATGTCATCTTCCAGTAGAAATTGAACACAAAGCATTTTGGGCTTTGAAGACATGTAATCTTGATTTACATGAAGCCGGACGTCTACGATTAAGTCAACTAAATGAATTAGAAGAATTAAGACATGAAGCATACGAAAATTCGTTAATCTATAAAGAAAGAACGAAGAAATGGCATGATAAAAGAATCAGAAGTTCAAAAGAATTTAAAGAAGGAGACAGAGTTCTTCTTTTCAATTCACGATTCAAGCTATTTTCTGGAAAATTGAAATCAAGATGGTCTGGACCATTCATAGTCAAAAGAGTTTTCCCATACGGAACGATAGAATTAATAAATTCAAATGGGATTGAATTTAAAGTTAATGGTCACAGAGTTAAACATTACATACATGGTCCGATGGAAGTCGACAACGAAGTTAATCACAATTTCGACACCACAGCTAACTAAGTGTGGGGAGAATCAAGTCTTTTAAAGGATAATATGTATTTCTGTTAGAGTTAGATTGTCTGTTTTCGTGTAGTTCTCGAAAATGGAACCCGAATGGTCTTTCCCTAGCAGACCCTAAAGAACTAGTCTTCTCCCCCCATTCTGAATTTTTATTTTTTTTAGGTCTTTACGAAATGAAGACTGCCTGTGAACTAAACCATGGTCTAATGCTACACGCTTTGATCACTAAAAGAAATAATGACATACTACCGAGTGAACTAGTATCAGTAATCAGAGAAAGAATGGACGGAGTTAGAAAAGGATCCAGATGCGAAGATAATAAGTTACAATTTGGTAAAGGAAAATCAAAATCCGCAGCGAAAAGAAGAGCACGACACCTAGAACGATGTTACAAATGCGGAAAATGGTCACATGGAGGTAAATGTTCAAATAATCAAACCTATTCAAATACCGAATTTGTTACTTTATGCAGAGACGGACCGTTCATATGTTTAGAAGAAAAGACACTGAATGCTCGAGGTTACGCCTTTGGAGCCATGGAAAACCAATTAAACCGACTATCTTATGAATGGAATAGATCATATAACTAAGAAATCTATTTCACAGGTATGTCTGTACAGTTTTTATTTTTATTTTTATTTTTAACCTTTTGATAATAAACGCTAATTTGTTCGCTAAAAAGTATTAAATTGGTATTGAATAAAATTAGGTTTGGCGACCGAAATTATTGATATCATTCAAAAATTTATTACATCACTGCGAAATTTAACGTTTATTCTTAAGGTATAAATTAGGTCTTGGAACTGAAATTACTTTACCGAAAAGAGGGGCGCATATTTTTGATAATATTTGATTGATTAAAGTGGGATAAAAAGACAAAAAGATTTTTTATTTTATTTTTACCATTTTTTTAAAATTAATATTTAAATCTTAAATTAATATTGTAAACTTTGTAAAAACAATATATTTAAAATTGTAAATATTTGAAAAAAAATTAATATAAGTTTGGTGTGAATTTATAATATGAATTTTAAAAAAAATTTAAGTTTGATATGAATTTATAAATTTTTAAATTAAGTTTGGTGTGAATTTTTAATTTTTAAAATATTAATTTTTAATTTTATGCATTTCAAATTTTAAGATTGGTGTGAATTTTTAATATTAATTTTGAATTTCATATTTAAGTTGTGTGAATTTAAAAACAAAAATTTACTTTATCTCATTAAGTTAAAAATATGATTTTTAAAATTCGTCGTAAGTTGAAGACTAGGTCTTTGAACCGAAATTGCTTTACCCGAGGGAGGGACGAGAACTTTTATTATCATTATTTTTAATCTTATTAATTTAAAGTATGCCAAAAACATTAAAAAACCCAAAAATCTTAGCTTTTAAAACAATCGCTACTAAAAGACAAATTTTAAAATTTTGTCGAGAGACGGACTAGGACATCGATCCGAAACGACCTCGTCCTAAATAACAAGGGAAACAAAATTTTAAAATTAATTTCTTAATTGTTTTTATAAGTTAAAGATTATAAAAAAAAAAAAAAAAAAAAAAAGAGCAAACTCCGCGACTCGCGGAGTTTGAAGTACAAAACCTCCGCGACTCGCGGAGGGACAAAAAATCAGAAAAAAAATAAAAGAGCTGCACGATCAGTTCACTTCCCCCACACAAAAACACCCAAAAACACTGCGAAAAGAGCTGCGAAACTGCAACCGAAAACCACCCAAAAACACCCCAAAAATCCCAATTTTTAACCGTTAATCACCAAATTTTTTGCTAAAATCATGTTGAGAAGGATGCTATCTAAGAATTACTCAAGAAAAACGGTAAATTTCTACACCTAAACACCATTAATTCGAAATTAGGTGTTCTTGAGCTATTTTTTCCCCAATTTGATTTTGATGCTTTTTAGTGTAATTAGACTTAAATTGTTTATGTATTATGCTTGTATAACCTAGATTGATGCTGTTTAACATGATTAGAAGCCTTAAACTTCAAATTTTGAGTAATCTAGGGTTTGTGTTCTTGAGCAAATTTGGGGCTTTTTGATATAAACAGGTTATGGCCGATTTTTGTCATGAATTGTTGCTAAATTGAGTAGTGTAACATGTCTAGGTAGTTAAATGATCCAAACTTTGAGCCTAAACATGATTTTGAGAATTAAAGTGGACTTTTTCAAGTCTAAAATTCATGAACTTGATTTTTGAAAGATAATGCCATTTGAGACTTGTTTAATTGCTAGTAATGATTATTTTGACATGTTATTTGAGTTGAATGCTTATGAACTTGGCGAAAATTTTCGTATATGCTTATTTGAAAAAGTGTAGATTTGATAAAAATGTGAAAATAAGCTTAAGTTTGATATAAATTGATAATGTCATTGTAATTATTTTAATTGATGATTTTGCTGACACTAATGCATATTTGGATGCACAAAAATTGTGTTTGATGTGTTTTGCAGAATGAAAGGGGTGAATCTTCATCCCAAGCCCGCAATGCTCCTGCCGAGAATTTGGAACAACAGGAGGTAGATAACTACTACAAGCAGGATGTACCTCATCCAGTCATGACTTTTTCCGATATGCATTTGGAAGAGTTGCACCCGAACCTGAGATTTGACAGACTTTGGATAGATTATCTAAAATATCAACGGGGTTTGCATACTCTTCACTCTAAGGTTGTTGAGGTACCGAGGGTCATAGAATGGGGACCCTTAGAAGCTGTAGAATTGGCCGGGCCAATTAGGGAATTACTTGTACAGAGGTATGGTAATTCTTCTTTTAATGACTGGATATGTTTATTCACCATACGTAGACCTGTATATAAAGTATGGTGTGAAGAGTTGTTATGTAGTATAGAGTTGAATGATCGGGTAGCTAGTTTAACCGATCGTTCTTTTATTAGATTTTTGTTAGGCGGTTCGATGCGCCACATGTCTTTACTGGACATGGCTCAGGCTTTACGTATATATACGCCTGAGGAGTTAGCGTCTGCCGATTGTTGAGGATTGATACTAAACGGTAGAAAGATAGATGAGAATTTTGATACACACGGTGTGTGGAGTCAAATGACAAGCCATCACCGTTTCAAAGGGGGAAACTACTCTTATTTGGATATAGATAGAGCCGAATTAAGAGTGATACATAGGTTTTTAGCTAATTCGATTACACAAAGGGGTAAGAACAAAGAAAAAGTAAATGAACAAGATTTGTTTTACCATATGTGTATTCGAGACCCACAGAGCGCTGTAAGTATACCATATTGTGTGGGTTATTATTTATCAGCTATGGTTCGGGGGATGCGACCACATAGCATAATAGGAGGTGGTATTTTTATTACTTTGATTGGTGAATATCTCGGTGTGGATATAAGTCGGGGGGGATTATTACTAGAAGAGCCGGAACCCCGCGACACTATAGGTTTAAATGTATACCATGGTGCGAAAGTTTTAAAGAGGCGAAATAACGCCGCAGTACGATACCATGGTAGACATCCACAGGTGGAGAGAAACCAGCAGGAAGGTAATGTAGGAGGGGGGAATGAGATGCAAGAAATGCATAGGTTTATAGCTTCTCAGGAATACGAAAATGCTAGACAGAGAGCATTTGAAGATTGGCAAGTTCATCAGAACCAGATCATAGCGCATTGCCAACATATAGGTAGAAACTATATTCCTACACCGAAACCCGTCTTCCCTCCTTGGTCGATAGAGATGCAGCCACCATATCCTACGTATGACCCTGCCGAAGCATTCTATAGCACTTATGGTTATGCCTGGAACCCCTATTGGTACCAATATCATCCTTAGTTTACTTATTTTTTTTTTATTTTGTAATTTGTAATTATTGATATGTTTAATACTTTTGTTAATATTGTAATCATTTTTATAATTATCTAACTTTTATTCTTAGATTTTAATAATTTTTGAATGTGGGGTAATAAACCAAACTTCAAAAATATGTATATATGTTTGCAGTTTATCTTATGTACACAACAGGGTAAAACAACGCATTTTCAAAGACTGGCATTAAGTTCAGCAAAAGCAACTAATTTTGACGACAAGATGCAAAATAAATGTGAAATAACAACAAGACGGAATGAACAAATGATGTGCACCATTTATCATTCAGCAAACAAACGCCAATATATTTGGAAACTTTGGTAAAAATTTAATCATTTTCACACAAATCACCCTCAATAATTTAAATTGTTACTGATTTCTTGCAAATGAGGGCATTGCAAGATCTTAAGTGTGGGAAGGGGTTAAATTCTTTCGGATTTTAAAAATTTTTACTTTATACACTTGGTTACCATTAAAAATACTAGTAAAGCAGTAGTTGTATTAGAATCTAGTGCTCTCTGATAAAAAAGAACAGCCCTAGTCTTATATACTGACTACCCAATTCTAGTAAAATTTTTCAATTAAATGAATTCAAATCATGTTTATACATATTTATGAACGATAAAACTAGGTTTTAACACCGAAATTATTGTTACCTCGGAAAGGACATAAATTGAGAAACAAACTAAAATGTTAAAATTCATTTAAAATGGAATAGAGGACGATAAAAAGAAAAATAAAAAGCCAAGTGTGGGAAAATTTACCAAGTTATTTTAAACATATGCCACATATATCTGTAACAAATAACTGAAAATACTTTTGCTTTGAACTAAACTAAACTGTTTTACCCGATGAAAGAAAAGAAGAGATGGATCTACACGATGAATCAATTCCATCACTAAAAGGAAGTAAAGTCTTCCGAAAAAGAAACGCGCTTCTTGATTTAGGTCATGAAGTTGTCGTCCAGACCAGCTGTAGGTTGACGAAAAATCTAGAAAAGTCATCACTAAAATCAGCAGGAAATCCACGGACCTCAGCATTAAACAGGGTCGCCAAGTGGTCAGATTTATCCTAACCATGAGAAGGATTTATCTCGTACAATGGGGGGGCACCGTGCAAATTAGCTTGATAAGACTAATGAATCAGATCCCCAGAAAGGATAATCTCCTTAAAGATTAAAAATCAGCTTTTAAGACTGATATTACTCAATCCTAGAGATTGACCTTAAAGATTGAGAATTACAAACTCATGGAATTCGATGATATCTAAACTCGAGCTTAAACGAGAAAATATTTTGATCAAAATTACAAAACCGATTTGTTTTCTGAAAACCCTATTTTCAATGCGTTCATTACCATTGAACGTAAAATCCTAGGAATTCACCTGGAATTCATTAGGTCACCTGAACTAAATCGGGTGTCAACCGTAAGAACGGTGGTTGCATAACATGGTCAAAGACAGGACCTTGTGCCAGACCAAAAAATTATAAGGGTGAGCTTTACTATTGCTCCTACCAAGGATAGTAATTGCGTCCGACACGTTATAGACCATAATCAAAAGCATGTCACGGGACATTGCCTTAACAGTTGCTTGTTCAACGCTTTCCTTTACAACCGGACGGTAGTTTACCGAAAGGTAATATACGGGACAAGTAAACTGGACGTGTTGCTTTCCTAATACAAGGTTAGCAAGTGGGTGACACAAAACCGCAAGTTTTGAGCTAAAATTTTCAAATCTGAAACCCACCTAACCCACAAAAATATTTTGCAAACACCGGTAAAGGGTTATTCCGGAAAACTTATCTAGGGTAAAAACTAGATTTCAAAAGATCAAATGTTTTCATAAAGATCCAATTTCCTTAATGGATCTAAATTTTTATAGTCATGTGGGACTGTAAACCATATCGTTACTACCATTGTTTATACCGCCATATAGAAATCACTGATGTACAAAGTGTGAAGAATAAAGAAGTGATTCTAGTATTTCAAGACGATATTGCTTGAGGACAAGCAACGCTCAAGTGTGGGAATATTTGATAATGCTAAAAACGAACATATATTTCATAGCATTATTCCTCAAGAAAGACAAGCTTTTAGTTGCAATTGTTCTATTTACAAGTGATATTCGTTTAAATAATAAAAGGTGAAGACAAAAGACAGATTCGACGAATTTAAGACGCAAACGACCAAAAAGCTCAAAAGTACAAAAGACAATCAAAAAGGTTCCAATTATTGATAAGAAACGTCTCGAAATCACAAGAGTACAAGATTCAAAACGCAAAGTACAAGATATTAAATTGTACGCGAGGACGTTCGAAAATCCGGAACCGGGACCAGAGTCAACTCTTAACGCTCGACGCAACGGACTAAAAATTACAAGTTAACTATGTATATAAATATAATATAATATATAATTAATTATATTAATTATATATATATTATATATATATATTAAAAACCGTCGGCAGAGAAAACTCCAAGGACTGAGCTGTAAATACTATCTCCGCGACTCGCGGAGTTTGAAGAGCATTTTGCCGCGAGTCGCGGAGCCCCAAAATTCAACTCTGGCTATAAAGCAAACCGAATTCTGATCAAATTTCATATTCTATTTCAATCTCTCTCTCAATATATACGTAATATATATATATATAATTTATATTTTAATTTTAATTTTAATTTTAAATCCTAATAATAAGGGTATGTTAGCGAATGTTGTAAGGGTGTAAGTCGAAATTCTGTCCGTGTAACGCTACGCTATTTTTAATCATTGTAAGTTATGTTCAACCTTTTTACATTAATGTCTCGTAGCTAAGTTATTATTATGCTTATTTAAAACGAAGTAATCATGATGTTGGGCTAATTACTAAAATTGGGTAATTGGGCTTTGTACCATAATTGGGGTTTGGACAAAAGAACGACACTTGTGGAAATTAGACTATGGGCTATTAATGGGCTTTATATTTGTTTAACTAAATGAAAGTTTGTTAATGTTAATATAAAGATTTACAATTGGGCGTCCCAATAAATTACCATATACACTCGATCGGACACGATGGGCGGGGTATTTATATGTACGAATAATCGTTCATTTAACCGGACACGGGAATGGATTAATAGCCACTAGAATAATTAAAACAGGGGTGAAATTACATTCAAGGGTAATTGGTGTAATTGTTAGCAAAGTAGTAAAACCTTGGTTTACACGCAGTCGATAACCTGGTGTATTCATTAAACAAAGTATTAAAACCTTGTTACAATTCGAATCCCCAATTAGTTGGAATATTTAACTTCGGGTATAATAATAATTTGACAAGGACACTTGCAATTTATATTTATGACTGATGGACTGTTATGGACAAAAACCAGACGGACATATTGAATAATCCAGGACAAAGGACAATTAACCCATGGGCATAAAACTAAAATCAACACGTCAAACATCATGATTACGGAAGTTTAAATAAGCATAATTCTTTTATTTCATATTTAATTTCCTTTATTTTATATTTAATTGCACTTCTAATTATCGCACTTTTATTTATTGTTATTTAATCGCACTTTTAATTATCGTACTTTTTAATTATCGCAATTTTATTATCGCATTTTTATTATTCGCAATTTCATTATCGTTATTTACTTTATGCTTTAATTTAAGTCTTGTATTTATTTTATATTTTACATTAGGTTTTAACTGCGACTAAAATCTTAAAATCGACAAACCGGTCATTAAACGGTAAAAAACCCCCCTTTATAATAATAATATTACTTATATATATATTTGTATTTTTATAAAAGTAAACTAATATAGCGTTGAGCTTTGTTTAAAGATTTCCCTGTGGAACGAACCGGACTTACTAAAAACTACACTACTGTACGATTAGGTACACTGCCTATAAGTGTTGTAGCAAGGTTTAAGTATATCCATTCTATAAATAAATAAATATCTTGTGTAAAATTGTATCGTATTTAATAGTTTTCTGCTAAAATTAATAACTATTTTATATACTACCCCGCTGCACATCACCTTTCCAAATACTACTCCTCTTGTAGTTTATTAAGGTTGGAAAGGTATTTCTTATGAGAAAGAATGCATTGATTGATTGCATCTTGTTGTTCATGGTAACATTGGAATCAAAAACTGCAAGATTAGTAAAAGCTGTGATCTGATGCACTCTGCCTTCAACAACAGATGTGGTGGCTTAATCAGCAAGTTTAAGTGCTTTGCCCATAGAATAGACAACAGTCTTCTCAATGGTTTGTTAAATAGTAGGAGTGATTTTGGCAACCGTGTTGTATACAACAAGGGTAGATAACCATTGCATCTCAAACACATCCAAATTGCTAGGTGGTAGTGGAGGAGTAGATACTTGAACTTGAATAGCATTGTAGGGTGGTGGAGGTGGAAAGTCATTATCATTATCAGACTCATCACCATGATCGCCATCATTTTTACCTTCACCCGAAGGCTTATAACCAATGTTATCATTTTCAAGTGAATCAGCTTCATCGGGAAGATCCACTGGTTTGTCTTTGGAACAAGTGGTTTTATTATCAGCATTATCAGAAACCACTGGCTCATCCTTACCAGTACCTTGGTCAGCACCACCATCAGAAGATGATGAGGAAGAAGCCGATGAATCAGAAGGTACTAGCAAATCAGGAACATTATGAATAGTGACCATACCAGTAACATGATCAAACTGAAGCTTAAGAGGCTTCCAGTGACAGGCCATGAAGAAGCAGCAGGACGCATACCAAAATAATCATAGTATGGCTGTTCATTTATATTATCAAGAGTGTCAACCTTTCAAACACCACATCTTGAGCTGATTCATCTAGTTGTTGAAGCAGCTCCATCAACTACTCTTTTGGTAATTTGCTGGGTGCACTCTTGGGATCAATAGTCAGCTGATCAACTAGTATGGCGATTTATGGAGCAATGGTTACCCCCTTATAGACAAACCTGGGGATAACCTCATCTGGATCATCAACTTTGGGCCTATGATGAGTATCAGCACCCTTAGAAGATTCATCATTAACAATAATAGTAGTGGCAGTGGATTCATTATCAACATTATCAGCTTTGCTGCCACCAGCATCCACACAATTACCCTTAGTACCATCATCTAGAACTATATCAGTAGTACCCACAAAGTCACCCTTGGAACCATCATCAAGAGTACCACCAACAGAAATGGGGTCAATGACCATAATATTTGTATTAACTACACCACCAGCAGTAGTTCGGTCATCGGTACCCATAACAATATCAGGAATGACTACATCACCAGTATTATCCATCTCCTTATCATCAACAGAAACTGTTGGACCAGCACCAACATTATCACCAGCATCTATAGAGGCAGTTTTTTCAATCGCATCTACAGAGGCAGTTTGTTCAATCGCATCAGCTTCTCTGCCCTATGTAAGCTTATCATCTGTAACATGGGAACATTTTATGTTAACAAAAGTAGAACCAAATAAATATGACTCAACAAATGTATCTCATTGTAGTCTCTGGGGACATACTTTTGTTTTGGTCAGCCCATTGATTGAGACATATTTTGGTGTCTGTGAGTGCAGCTGTGACTCTACTGACTCATTGGCAATACATGTTGACTCAGATTTTGTAAGAGATTTGTCAGGTTTAGATAGATTAGTGTGACTCTCTTACATGTTTTAAGTTGCAGCTAGGCTGAGCAGTATCATGAGCTGGTTCAACACGATGAAGACCCAGCTTATGTATGCTTTGGGGCTAAAGTATGTTCTCTGCTTGTTGTACTGTCAGTAGAGGATATTTCTTGAAGAATGCTTTTGAAAAATGTGGAAGTGCCTGGTTAGAGGAATATGGGTTGCTATTCCTCTTAACATTAGTTTTAATACCAGTTAGCTTGGGAGTAAAGATTATACATTTAACTCCACTTTCAACATTTGTGTCAGTAGATAAAAGATTTTCAATTATGTTAGATATTGCTGCTGATTGGTTTAGAGACGCATCGGGTTCTATAACCATCTCCTTCATAGGAAAAACATTTGAGACTGGTGATTTCTCCCCTTTAACATGCTTGGAGCCAACTTTTGCACATTTGGACTTGCATGTTACCAAGAAATGGATAAGCAACGGGTTTCAAAACTAGAGATGGATAGTTAGTATATAAGACCAGGGCTATTCTTCATTAAAAGAAGCACTAGGTTCTAATACAACTACTACTTTAATAGTTTTTGCGATAGTGGCTCTTCAAGTTGTGGTAGCTGGATGGTTCTTTGGTGCTGCTGGTTCCAGCTGAGAACCCTCCCCCTCAGCTTATTCACTGCCATAGGAAGTCTTAAGGTATGCTCCTCGCTTAGCAGCAAGGTACTGCAACATTACTGGTGAAGGACCAGTATGAGGTTCAATAGGTTTATACTTCGGAGCACCACCCTCTTTTGGTTTTATGTCAGCAGTCGAAATAGTGATTCTCCCATAGATATCACCAAGAGTATTTTCAAATACAATACTTAAGAATTTTGGAAAGGGAATTAATTTACTTCTTGTTGGTGCCACCATCATTTCCCCTAATTTGATGTAAATCTCAGTAGTATAATCAATGTTTCGATTAAAGATTAGCCCATGACCAATTTTAAACACAAAATTAGAACACTGGTCAAAACTTCCAGTCTTTGGACTCACACATTGAGGCAATATACCAAAGAAATAGTTTCAAATCGCCGGCATATTCTTCCTTTGAGGGCTGTGGTCGATAATCTCGCCTTCATAGTCAAAGAATTGTAGAACCTCCTTCTTGAACTGATCACTAGTGAAGGAATCAACGTATGGTCCTGCATGCAGTTCAAGGGCTCGGCGAATGTTCTCAGAAGTGATAGAACAAATAATTGCTTCAGTTACCATTCCTCGGATGCATGGATTTCCCTCAGGAGTTTTAGCAATCGTTGCCGTATACCAGAAACGACCAAGAAAAGTAGGATAGTACTTGGAGGGGACACCAAGAACAGATTTGGAAATTGGGGATTGTTTGATGTAATCTGCCATGGAATCAAATCCCCGATCCTTCTTTGATTTAGGGATGGAAAGAGTATGAGCAACATTGCCTCTAGAAAGGCGAAGATGTTCATGAGATGGTGCATGGTTAGCTTTGATGAGATTTAGGTGAAGAACATAGAGTGCTTGTTGTTGTAGGTCCTCTTATTGCTGTTGTTGTTATTGTTGTGGCTGATGTTGTTCCTCTGGTTGGTTCTGGAGCAGTTGTTGTTGTTGTTCTGCCATTGATGAGAGTGAAAAGATGAAGATGAAGATTTAAAGATTTGGGGTTTTCGACAGAGAAAAGAGTATGCGAATTTAATTAACTGGGGGTTTAAAAGGAAAATGAATCACCCTTTTTAAACTATACGAATTGGCAGAAAAAGTGAAGGAGAGAGAAAATGGAAACTGACATCTGTAGACGCGTGGGCATATGTGACAGTCTGGCACATTTTCGAGGTGTAATAGACTGTTGATATGACGTTTAACCAGCTTGAACACTCATGAATCCCATTACGCATTAAATGCAGTAGGTTTTAATTCTAATTTTTGATATATAAACCTCAAGATATTTTCTGTAATAAATACAAAAATATTTTGCTACATTTAATTTGTCGTGAATTTAATTTAAATTATTGGAATCAAATGAGGTTCATTAAAGGGTTCTCCTTTTAATTTTGTGAGCTATTTGTTACTTCTTTTGATAATAAGTGACCAATTAAAAGATCTTGCAATGTTGGGTGGTCTATACATATACAGGCAGTAGACAGCAAATTATGTCATACTGGTTTGTCCTGTATACTGTATAACCAGTACAACAACAAAATTGTCTTCTATTTTTTAAAGTTCCAGCATACCTAGCTCATAGATGAGGTAGGTAAAACGTTTCTCATCTAAGGGCTTTGTGAATAGGTCAGCTAGCTATTGATTAGTTGTTATGAAGTGCAGCTCCACATTTCTTTTTTGAACATGATCCCTTATGAAGTGGTATCGAACGTCAATATGTTGGTCCTAAGTGCATTACAAGATTGTTGGTGATGGTAATGGCACTGGTGTTATCACAGTAGATTGGAGTCTTTGTAAAATGAACATCATAGTCCTTTAGCTGACTTTGCATCCATAGTACTTGAGCAGTACAACAACCAGCAGAGACATACTCTGCTTTTGCAGTGGATGTTGACACATTATTTTCCTGTTTGCTGGTCCAGCTGACTATCCTGCCACCCAGTAACTGGCAACCACCAGTTGTACTTTTGCTGTCTATTTACAACCTGCAAAGTCTGCATCTGAGTACCCAATTAGTTTGTGAATATCTATAAAGTTGAGATGTGAGAGTATCTTGTGCTATAACCACTTGAGGTTGTCTGCTGACTTTGAATAAAATTAAGTTTCAGTTATTGTGACTGCTGTGTTCATATCAATTTGATACATGTTCTCATGTAATTTTGCTATCAGCAGAGGCTTCCCTGTCTTATCAAAAATAGTGCCAACGACATATGCTACATTGGTGAATGTAACATTCCCATTTGTTAAAGTACCAAAACCTTTTTGTAATCCAATGAATTATCTGCATATGAAACTACTGGACCATATTTTTCTTGATAGTCCATTAGAAGGGACTTACATCTGGTCATATGTCTCGAACAACCACTGTCGAGATACCAGATTTACTTGTTTCAAATGCCCTGCACAGTAACCTAGATATTATTTCTTTTTGGGACCCATCCGAGGATAGGTTCTGGAAGAGTCATCTTTGATGCTCTCTTCCTTTCTACTGGCTTGCTTGAAGAAGCAGTAGCAGTAGTGGTCAGGGTTTGAGTACACTGGTTGGATATGTGAGCTTTACTGCCACATTTGTAGCATTTTCTCACTTTTGATCTTGGTAGATGGTTAGCAGTAAATGTACTGGGAGTCTGATTCTTCTGATGGCTTTGGGTAACAGCCAGTAGCAGCTGCAGCTGGTCTAGCTTCAGAGTTAGTATTTCAGTGATAGATGACCCAACACATCACATCACAATCTTGTCCACTTTAGCGTTTCCCTTATGGCCAGCTTTCTGCTTGGAACCAGTACCATAATCGTGGTAGATTACTTTGCCTTTGTCTTTTAACTTACCAGTGTGGGAAGTTACTGGTTTGTCTATTGATACTGGTTGACCAATATGAGTCTTAGCAGCTGCTTTAGACTTACCAGCATTGGAATTTACTGGTTAATCAGCTGCTACTGGTTGACCAGTATGATTTTTAGCAGGTGGCTCAGCATTTGTAGAACTTAGACAAGATGGGGAATTGACTGATTTTGAATTTCTTGGATTATTTTCAGTTTTTTTCCTTTTAATTTTTCTTTCTTTTAGAGACGTGTAGTAGATGCATGAGGGATCAGTAATCTCATCATTTGAGGTACTAGCGTCCCTAGCTTTAACTTCATCCTTCAGCATTTCTTTCATGCAAGGTGATGAGGTTACTGTAGGTCTGAAAAACTTATTTGTTAACAAATTTTACCCTTAACTATCTTGGAAAAGGTGTTTGGCAAGATAGCTTTAGGATCATTTTCAAGAACAGGGTCCATTAAAGTAACTTCTGCAGGGGCAGCAGCAGCATAGTCACCAGCAAAGAATGCTTCTACCTGGGCAGGCACATGCTCATTAATGCAATTAGCAGTGCGTTGAACAGATGTACACTAAGAAGCTACAACCTTTTTAAGATCATTAAACTGGTTCTTGACTTATGCTGCTTCTGAGTGAAAAGATTGTAAAGCATAATTTTGATTTTCAAGTTTGGAGATTTCACCAGTTAAGGTCTTAATTTCATAAGTTTTGCTTTTAAGTTTTTCATTTAAAGATTGATTTCATTGTTGAAAACTTCTTCACGTTTGCTGCCTTTGCATATGTTAATTCTCAGATGGTCAAACATTTCAGCTTCTTCATCATCAGTATAAGTTCAAAAATTATCAACCTTATACAACATTTCAGATTCCATTGAGGTGAATCTATTTTCAGATCAGCTTCCCTCATATCAGCTAAAAATGTACTACCACTTTAGCGCTCTTGTCCAGAGTTAAGAGAAGGTGAAACACCGCCGAAGCAGCATAAGCAGGATTGCTACGTAACATTAAAGCATGATAGCCTTTTGTGCCCAAATGTTTGAATTTAAGGGTAAAAAGCTTGCTTGTTCTACGGGATCCGACGCATCCAGCAGAGCTAAAGAGCCTTCCATTCTTTTCGGCGTCATCCTTTCACATTGGCAGTGAGTGGAGTGCCACAATCCCATTCATCATTTTTGATCAACATAAGCCAAAGCCCATAGCACTGGCGACGGCTCTGGCATAAATGCAAGGAGGATGTATAACTGATATATGATCTCATCAAACTCCTCATCCTCTCTGGCCATGAAACACAGCTTTTTACCAAATGAATTACCAGTACAATTCTTATCACTTTCACTATCTGAAGATGAAGATGATGAAATGGTTTCATCCCAATCATGGTGCTCAACAACTAACACTTTTTCTGGTTTCTTCTCCTTCTTCTCAGCCTTTGAGTTTTCCTTCATCTGGGCATTCATAGCTTTATACGTATTCTTGTACTTTTCAGCTTTTGAAAAAGAGTTAGCATGTGTAGAAGGTTTTCTAGACATGCACTCAGATGTAAAGTGTCCTACCTTCCCACAATTAAAACAGTTAGATTTGAGGCCCTTTACTGACTTGCTTGCATACCTAGCACTGTGTTTCTTGCTGACTTTGGATGGTTTACTAGTCCTACTACGGTTAAATTTCTTGAACTGCCTAGCCAGTAATGCCAATCCTTCAGCAAACCCTTCAACATCATCACCATCACTACAACCCTCTGACCCAGTCACACTACCCTCATCATCCTCAGTTGACCCTTAAACCGCTAACAAATTTTAAACCAGCAAACCCTTTTGCGCTTTCTTTTTAGCAGTAGCAACAAGAGCAGTATCATCAGTTTTTGTAGATTTTGAGGTAGTGGGGGCAAAATTAAAATTTTCTTTCAAATTCAATTCCAGTTTTGCTTCTACCTTCTCATAGTTCCAAAGTGTACCGTACATATATGACATGTCAAATTTTTTTTAAAGTATGAGTTATCCTTAAGGGGTCAGTAACAAATTTCGAATTTACAGGTAATGAGTCAATGAATTTGTTGATATGTTCAAAGTCAGTGTATTTGACTTTCAAATGTTCCAGGTCAGCAACCAAAAAATTAAATCTAATAAAGGTATGTTTCAAGGTCTCATTCTTATAAGCAAAGAAGAGCTCATATTTCCTTTTCAAAGCAATGATTTTGTGTTGCCTTACCTCATCTTTTCCATCATAAGTGACATCAAGATAGTCTAAAATAGCTTTAGCAGATGTTTTCCTCTTAATAAATTTGAACACATGATTAGGTAATGTAATATCTATCATAGTTTTGATTTTAGGGTCAAGTCAAACACGAAGTTTGTCTTCATCTGCCCATCTAGATGGAGGGAGAATTACCTCTCTTCCTGCGATGGTAGGAGTGTCTGCAGGTGCAGGTATACTATCAAGAGTTTCAGTAGGGACATATGGGCCATTGTTTGCGATTCCAGGCATGGGTGGGTCAGTAAACTCATGCTGAAACATAAAGCTATCTCTTCAAGTCTCGTATTCATCTTCATCAAACTTTGGTGGTCTATTTGAAGAACCATTTTAGAGATAAGCTATGTTACTGTATGCATCCAATAGAGAATTCAGATCCAAGATATGAGATTATCAAGACTGAAACTTTGATACCAGTTGTTGGTCCCGAAATAACAACATGAGTATTGTAGAGGGGGGGTGTGAATACAATTCCTTTTCGTTTAAATAGCAAATGTAACAGTTAAGTGTATTTAAACAAGTACTCCATTTGTCCCATATTAATAGTCCATAGACAAATAACACACAGTTTAAGGAAATGTCATAAAAGTACTGCACTTTCTACTTATTTTCAAGTTTTACCCTTACATATTCTTCCTTTTTAATCATATCCATATACATTAAGGGCATAATAATACTTAAGCTTCTTATTCATTTTTATTTATGGAAGTGGACTATTAATTTGGGACATCCCAATATGGAATACTAGACTATTAATATGGGACGGAGGGAATAATTAAATAAGAGTCATGGGTAATTTTCAACTTATTCTTTTATTGATATAAATCTCAAAGAATCACAACTATTTAAAGGCTGAATAAATAGTTGGTTGATACAAATTACACCTAAAATAGCTAGAGAGGATATCTTAGACTTTTACAAAGTTCGAACTCTATTTAATTAAACCCACACCACTAAATATTACAATAGTGGAGATATCTATTTATAGGAGTCATATTAACCATGTAATATATTTATTGTCTACTGGTACATGGGATGTCTGTACTTTTGTCGACAACATCATCAGAGAGTGTGCTCTCTTTATTTCCTCTTTGGTGACTATTTGCAAGAACAACCCAAATTGGTTTGGCAATACTATTTGAATAAACAAACAGAATGTTGGGTTCTCTAGGCATTGACAAAGTAATAACCCATGTCTGCACAAGCGTACATTAAACTTCCGCATTCCCACATGGTCTTGTAAGGTCACTTGTCAGCCCCCGACGCATGTCCTTTTCTGTTCAACTTTGTCTTCAACTTTTGGTGAATAGTACAACTGATGTAGACCACACAGAAAACTAATATGCTTGTAATGGCACATAATTGTATAAGTGTTGTTCTTCAACTGGTTCACTTGATCTTCTTTAATTTACTGGGCATGCATCCTGTGCTTGTTGGAGAGTACTGTCTATCTTATGCTGATAGACCAGGCAGTATACTGAGACACTTGACACATCAACAAATGATGTCTAAACATAAATAAACCTATGCTAGCTGCACATAACAAGTAGTGTACATAATGTTGTTTTGTCATAATTAAATCCTTAATCTCTTTGGGGAATCCTCAGCTTTAATCCTTGAAGTACTGACAAATTTCTATTCTCGGAAGGTGGTTGCAAGACAAGAAGTGTCAGTTTCCTTTGTTTCTAGCGCATATACGTGTTTTACAAAGCACTTTTAAAGAAATCCATTTGAAGAATCTGGGTGTAGAACTGCTTATTGTTACCGCTTTTTACAATCTAATTAGCAGATAGAGCGAGACAATGATTTGAATCTTAAAAGACCCATTGTGAGTATGAGTTATTGAGATTGGAGGGAACTTCAATGCTTTGTAAAATGAAGTATAGAATTTCATTTTAATGAGGAGAAATCGGTTAGCGGTTGTTAGGAAGTGCTAACGTTGGATTGCTGTCAATAGAAGAACTGGGCATATTAGAGAAATCTCGAAGATGATGTAAATTAGTAGAGATGTCATGCCAACAAATGAAGAAAATCGATAGAGTTTCAAGTGAGAGATTAAGAGATGCTTAAAACTCTCATGAGAAGGATATCACTAGAATTCAGTAAGCGAAGGAAGTTAGGCATGAGTTTTGAGGGACTTGTCGAAGTCCTATCCGAATAGGAAAGTGGCGTGTTAATTATCGTTATTAAAGAAGCTTATTACAAATTATGACACTTTTCACGTGTCACAGTGTAGAACGTTCTTATCAGATGAAGCGACATAATTGCTGAAGTCATAAGTGGGGGTAGATGAAAAGTGGTGGTATATTGATGAGCCGGGTCGATAGCATGATTGATGATTCAATGAGGTACGGGGAGGGGTGAGTTTAATTGGGAGTTGGAAGAGAGCAAATGATGGTTTGTAGCATACCGGAGTATCAAGGGTGGTTCAAGAGGACACGAACAATCCAACGGGGATGAGTTGCAACATCCCATTTCCAGAGCAAGTGTTCTTATCAGATGAAGCGTACTATGACTGAACAACAAGGACCTGTTTACTATTTTCGAAAAATGAAGTACTATATGTGTAGAAGTTAAGACTTTATGAAAACGTGTGTTTAGTTAATCTTTCGTACAAGATGATTAATTCATGATATTGATTTGGTATGTAGTGTTTGTCTTTAAGTAGGGAAATGTTTTTACAATTTGTTCAAATAAATTGAAGAAAGGGTTTATTAAGCACATTCGTACAATCGCCACACATTACTTTAGTGTGATTCTAAGTGATTTTATAATGACCTCAGTTTGGGCCTAGTGGTAATGACTATTTTACTTTTAGTGTCATTATGAAGAAAACTCAATTAGATTAATAACCTGATCGTGCTTTCACTTACCACTTTTAGAAACTATAAGCCCTAACACAACCTACTTCTCTTGTAATCGTTAAATTCAAAAGTGTAAATTCAAAATAGTAACCTTGTGCATCTGATTCTAGTGGTTACAAGAATTATAACAAGGTAAATATCCCTGAATTTGAAGAATTTAAATGAGTTTTTGATATATTTAGTCAAGCTAGATTTTGAGGCTTGATTCTTGCTTACATGTGTTTATTGACTTGGTTTGAATATTGGAACAGTTTATATATGTGTTATGTGACATTCGTGAACCAGCGACCAAAACATGCAGAAATCGTGATTTGGGTATTTGATAATGCTAAAAACGAACATATATTTCATAGCATTATCCCTCAAGAAAGATAAGCTTTTAGTTGCAATTGTTCTATTTACAAGCAATATTCGTTTAAATAATAAAAGGTGAAGACAAAAGACAGATTTGACGAATTGAAGAAACAAACGACCAAAAAGCTCAAAAGTACAAAGTACAATCAAAGTGGTTCAAATTATTGATGAGAAACGTCTCAAAATTACAAGAGTACAAGTCGCAAAACGCAAAATACAAGATATTAAATTGTACGCAAGGACGTTCGAAAATCCGGAACAGGGACCAAAGTCAACTCTCAACGCTCGACGCAACGGACTAAAAATTACAAGTCAACTATGCACATATATATAATATAATATTTAAATAATTCTTAAAATTATTTATATATTATATATTATATTTAAAACCGTCAGCAAGATATAAACAAGCTCATGTGAGCTGGAAAAAGGGGTCATGCGATCGCATGGTCTGGAAGAACAAATTCCATGCGATCGCATGGCAGTAGGTGGCTGGTCACATCCTATAAATATCGCAGTTTGGTGATCAGTTTTATATACCATATATCTATCTCTCATTCGTAATATATATATATATATATATATATATATATATATATATATATATATATATATATATATATATATATATATATATATTTAATTTTAATTTTAATTTTAAATTCTAATAATAAGGGTATGTTAGCGAATGTTGTAAGGGTGTAAGTCAAAATTCTGTCCGTGTAACGCTACGCTATTTTTAATCATTGTAAGTTATGTTCAATCTTTTTAATTTAATGTCTCGTAGCTAAGTTATTATTATGCTTATTTAATGCCGAAGTAATCGTGATGTTGGGCTAAATACTAAAATTGGGTAATTGGGTTTTGGACCATAATTGGGGTTTGGATAAAAGAACGACACTTGTAGAAATTAGACTATGGGCTATTAATGGGTTTTATATTAACTAAACGATACCTCGTTAATTTAATATATAGACTTATAATTTGACGTATTTATATATAACCACATACGCTTGACTGGGTATGGTGGGCGGGATATCTATAAATACCAATAATTGTTCATTTTACCGGACACGGGATTGGATTAATAGTTAATAGACTTGTTGAAACAGGGGTGGATTACATTCAAGGGTAATTGGTGTAATCGTTAACAAAGTAGTAAAACCTTGGACTACACGCAGTCGATAACCTGGTGTATTCATTAAACAAAGTATTAAGACCTTGTTACAATTCGAATCCCCAATTAGTTAGAATATTTGACTTCGGGAATAAGAATAATTTGACGAAGACTTTCGTACTTTATGATTATGACTGATGGACTATTATGGACAAATCCGTATGGACATATCGAATAATCCAGGACAAAGGAAAATTAACCCATGGTAATAAAACTAAAAACAACACGTCAAACATCATGATTACGGAAGTTTAAATAAGCATAATTTATATATTTCATATTTAATTCCACTTTTAATTATCATACTTTTATTTATTGTCATTTTATTTAATTGCATTTTTAATTATCGTACTCTTTAATTATCGCAATTTTATTTTATCGCACTTTTATTTATCGCAATTTCATTATCGTTATTTACTTTATACTTTAAATTAAGTTATATTTATTTTTAATATTTTACATTAGGTTTTAACTGCGACTAAAGTTTTAAAATCGACAAACCGGTCATTAAACGGTAAAAACCCCCTTTTATAATAATAATACTACTTATATATATTTTTTCATTTTTACAATTATAAGTTACAAATATAGCGTTAAGCTTGGCTAGAGTTCCCTGTGGACGAACCGGACTTACTAAAAACTACACTACTGTACGATTAGGTACACTGCCTATAAGTGTTGTAGCAAGGTTTAGGTATATCCACTCTATAAATAAATAAATAACTTGTGTAAAATTGTATCGTATTTAATAGTATTTTCTTGTAAAAATTACTATTATTTCATATACCCCTCGCATAACATCAAGTATTTTTGGCGCCGCTGCCGGGGACACTAAAATGCCGGAAGCAAAAAGCTATATATATATATATATATATAAAAAGATTTTTAGTTTACTTTTGTAAAAATACGTTTTAAATTTTATTAAAAATTCAAAAATTTAAAAAGAAAAGAAAAACAAAAATTATATATTTTTAATAGTTTGTTAAATATATATACAATTATAAAGTTTTTATTTTTATTTAAAAATTAATTTTTTATTTAAATTATATATATATTTTATATAAATATTTTAAAACAGAAAAAAAAATTAAATATAAAATTACTCGGTCCAGTACTATAGCAGCCCAGCATTTGGCCCGAAACCCTAGCTCATGTGACCGCATGAGCCCGAAGGCAAAAATTCATGTGATCGCATGAACATACCTGACACGTCACAGTTGACCTGCTACATCAATCATTACGGAGTATTATTATTAATTATAATTAATTAAAACCCTAATTAGGTTTTTAGTTATTTTATTATTTAGTTTAGTTTTATTATTTAATTTGTATTATTTAGTTTATTTAGTTTTAATAAATTATAAAATTTATACTTTTATAAATAAATAATATAAAAATAATATTTTTATAAAATTGTACTTTTTACAACTTTAAGTATATTTTTATATTTTGTATCTTTTTGTTTGTTTTAGCGTAATATTTGTATTTTTCGCTCGTATTTAGTTTTAAGTCGTAGTTTTTGCCATAGTTATTTTTATTTCTAGATTTTTAGGCTTTGCCGTAAAATTCCTTAAGTGATTTTTCTTTAGACTAAGATTTAGGTGCTTTAGAATTTTGCGACGCCGATTTTAGTATTTTAGTACCTTTTTAAGTTATTGCCGTTTTGGGATATAGTATTTCTTTTAAACTATAATATTTTTAGACGTAACTTTTAATTCTTAGTTTTTAGTTCCTTTTTAAGTTTCGACACGCTATTTTCTTATTTTTATTTTTCGACGCCTATTATTTTTCGACCTTTTATTTTTCGACGTTTTTCAACGCGCTCTTTTTCTTTCTTATTTTTCGCCGCTCTAGATTTTCAGGACATAGAATTTTCTATTTCTTATCTAAAATTTCTTTAAATTTCAACAAAAAATTATTTTAAGTGGTTAAATTGATAGACATCCAAATTTTCTGCTTCGTAGTAATAGTTGGATTTGTTAGTGGCTGAGTTGTGAGCTTCCGATTTAAAGGGTTCTGGCTCCCTGCTACATCTATTGGCTATTCGAAATGTGGGCAAAAGCAGAAAAGTCTATTAATTTGATAACTTATATAATTTTTATTTTTATAACTAATAGGATATTCAATGAATGCACCGAGCAAAACGTTCACCACCTTTTGTACGTTCACCACCTGTAACTCGATCAAGACATCTAGCAAATATTGTCGCCGTTGATTTTTCTTTTGAATCGTCATCCAGTCAACCAAGTACTCCAATTCAAATTTCCGATAATCCATTTTTTGAACCCGATCTCACAATTGAGAATCCGGAGGATATTCAGGGACAATTCAGAGATCCTGAACCATTAATCTTTCCTCCGGAACCACCAATCATTCAAACGGAGATTGTCGAGGAAACAACCATTAAATCAGAATCCTATAGTGATTCAGATTCAACAAATTCAATCATGGAGAATCTGAAACCTCTAAGTATGGAAGACCGAATGCGAGCTAAACGCACTGGCCAAGGTCACGCAATTACTCAACCTGACATTAATGCGCCAGATTATGAAATTAAAGGACAAATCCTACACATTGTAACTAATCAATGTCAATTTAGTGGTGCACCGAAGGAAGATCCAAATGAACATCTTCGTACCTTTAATAGGATCTGTACACTATTTAAAATAAGAGAAGTGGAGGATGAACAGATATATCTCATGTTATTTCCCTGGACTTTAAAGGGAGAAGCCAAAGATTGGTTGGAATTGTTACCTGAAGGGGAGATTGATACATGGGACGTTTTAGTTGAAAAATTTCTTAAACAATTCTTTCCGGCATCTAAAGCCGTAAGACTTCAAGGAGAAATTGTTACGTTCACACAAAAGCCAAATGAAACACTATATGAAGCGTGGACCAGATTTGGAAAATTATTAAGAGGATGTCCGCAACATGGTTTAGACACTTGTCAAATAGTAAAAATATTCTACCAAGGATGCGACATCACTACAAGGAAAGACATCGATATAGCAGCTAGTGGTTCCATTATGAAGAAAACTGCAACTGACGCTTACAAAATTATTGATAACACTGCTTCCCACTCACATGAGTGGCACCAAGAAAAAGATATCGTTAGATCATCTAAAGCAGCTAGAGCCGATTCTAGCCATGACTTTGATTCCATTTCCGCAAAGATAGATGCTGTCGAGAGACGAATGGAAAAGATGACTAAAGATATCCACTCAATATGAATTAGTTGTGAGCAGTGTGGAGGACTACATTTGACAAAAGATTGTCTCAGTATTGAACTAACAATGGAACAAAGAGAGAATGTTTCATACATAAACCAAAGGCCTGAAAATAAATATCAGAATAATTATCAACCGTCAAGACCAATCTACAATCAATATCAGAACTATAACCGAAATGTTCCATACAATAACTAACAAGGTCCTAGCAATCAACAAGTATCCAATAATACTTACAATCAGCAAAGACCTATTTTTCAAAATAAACCACCACAAACCGATGATAAAAAGCCAAATTTAGAAGACATGATGTCGAAGTTAGTTGAATCTCAAATGCAGTTTTTCACATCTCAGAAACAAACCAATGAACAAAATGCTTAAGCATTTAGAAATCAACAAGCTTCTATTCAAAATCTGGAATAAGAAGTGAGCAACCTAGCAAGGTTGATAGGTGAAAGAAAATCGGGAAGTCTACCTAGTGATACAAATGCTAACCCCCGGAATGGAACATCTAAAGCCATTACCACAAGAAGTGGTATTACACTTAAACCACCTGAAATACTTGTAATTTCTGATGAAGCTATTCCTACTCCACAAGAACCACAACCTGAACAAGATAAGGAAAAAGAACCGGTAGTTGAAAAGGTTAATGAAGATAACACAGTTAAGGCTAAACCTTATGTTAAACCATACCAACCACCACTTCCTTACCCAAGTAAAATGAGAAAAGAAAGACTAGAAGCCGAGCAATCCAAATTCTTGGATATGTTTAAACAAATAAATGTAAATCTTCCTTTCATTGTTGTAATTTCAGGAATGCCTAGATATGCTAAATTTCTGAAAGATCTAATCACGAATAGAAAGAAAATGGAAGAACTCTCGGCTGTTACAATGAATGCTAATTGTTCTGCAGTGCTGTTGAATAAGATACCAGAAAAACTTTCAGATCCAGGAAGTTTCACAATTCCATGTTTTCTGGGTAGTCTTAGTTCAATAGAAGCATTGGCAGACTTAGGTGCTAGTATAAATTTAATGCCGTATTCACTATACGCTAATCTAGACCTTGGAGAATTGAAACCAACACGAATAAGCATACAACTGGCAGATCGATCAGTAAAATATCCTAGAGGGATAATGGAGAACATGCTAGTTAAAGTTGGTACTTTAGTATTTCCAGTAGATTTTGTTATTCTGGACATGGAAGAAGATTCTCGAGTTCCTCTCATATTAGGAAGACCATTCTTAAACACGGCTAAAGCAATAATAGACGTGTTCGGTAAGAAACTGACCCTAAGTATAGAGGACGAGAGTGTTACCTTTTCTGTGGATAGAGCCATGCAACAACCGCAATCTGCAGATGATACATGTTATTATATTCAAACTATAGATTCACATACAGAATTGTTAGAAGAATTTCCATAATTACAAGGAACAGGAGAATGTTCTTTAGGAGAAGGAACTGAACCAATTGATGAAGCTGAAATGTTAGCTACACTCATGGCTAATGAATACGAACCAACAACAGAAGAACTTTAAATGCTAAAAGAGAAAGACAGATATCGATACAAATCATCGATAGAAGAACCACCGATATTAGAGTTAAAGCCACTTCCAAACCATTTGGAATATGCTTATTTACATGGTGAATCTGAATTACCTGTAATAATATCATCTTCTCTTACTGAAAATAAAAAATCTTAACTCATTTATGTGTTAAAAGCTCATAAACCAGCTATTGCAGGGAAGATTCATGACATTAAAGCCATAAGTCCTTCGTATTGCTTACATAAAATCCTTATGGAAGAAGGCCATAAAAGCTATGTGCAATGCCAACGAAGACTAAATCCTAATATGCAAGATGTTGTTAAGAAAGAAATTATTAAACTACTAGATGCAGGTTTAATTTATCCAATCTCTGATAGTCCATGGATAAGCCCAGTTCAGTGCGTACCTAAGAAGGGTGGCATGACTGTCATCACAAATGAGAAAAATGAGCTTATTTCTACTAGGATTGTAACAGGATGGCGTGTTTGTATTGATTATAGAAAATTAAATGACGCCACCAGAAAAGATCACTTTCCCTTACCTTTCATTGATCAAATGTTGGAAAGATTAGCCGGAAATAGTTACTATTGTTTTCTTGACGGTTTCTCCAGATATTTTCAAATTCCAATAGCACCCGAGGACCAAGAGAAAACCACGTTCACGTGCCCCTATGGTACTTTTGCTTACAAACGCATGCAATTTGGACTTTGCAACGCCCCTGCAACCTTTCAAAGGTGCATGATGGCGATTTTTCATGACATGATAGAAGAATGCATGGAAGTTTTCATGGATGACTTTTCAGTCTTCGGTGATACATTTGAATCATGTCTAGTTAATCTTGAACGAATGCTTATTAGATGCGAACAATCAAATCTAGCTCTTAATTGGGAGAAATGCCATTTCATGGTTAAAGAAGGCATCGTTCTCGGTCATAAAATTTCAAAGGAAGGAATTGAAGTGGATAGAGCTAAAGTAAATGTAATTGCTAAACTTTCATATCCCACCAATGTTAGAGGAGTTAGGAGTTTTCTAGGGCATGCCGGTTTTTACCGATGTTTCATAAAAGATTTTTCTAAAATTGCCACTCCTATGAATAAACTCCTAGAAAAGGATGCTCCATTCATCTTTTCAGATGAATGTATCAAATCTTTTAATATTCTTAAAGAGAAACTCACTAATGCGCCGATCATGATAACTCCAAATTGGAATCTACCGTTTGAACTAATGTGCGATGCAAGTGATTTTGCAATGGGAGCTGTTTTAGGACAAAGAATTGAAAAACGATTTCAACCTATATATTATGCTAGTAAGACGTTACAAGGAGCACAAAGGAATTATACAACTACTGAAAAAGAACTCCTTGCTATTGTCTTTGCTTTTGATAAATTTCGTTCATATCTCGTTCTAGCTAAAACGGTGGTCTATACCGACCATTCTGCTCTTAGATACCTATTTCAGAAACAAGATGCTAAACCACGATTAATCCGTTGGATCTTACTCTTACAAGAGTTCGATATTGAAATCCGAGACAAAAAGGGAGCAGAAAATCTCGCCGCTAATCATCTTTCTCGTCTTGAAAATCCTGAATTAGAAGTTCTAAATGAATCGGCCATACAAGAGAACTTTCCTGATGAATATCTATTAAAGATAGATTAAAATGAAATTCCATGGTTTGCAGACTATGCAAACTACTTAGTATGCGGATTCCTTGAAAAAGGATTATCGTACCAAAAATGAAAGAAATTCTTTAGTGATATAAAACACTATTTCTGGGAAGATCCACATTTGTTTAAAAGTTGTCCCGATGGAATAATACGCCGATGTGTATTCGGAGATGAAGCTAGTCAAATCTTAAACCATTGTCACTCAGGACCAACAGGAGGGCATTATGGGCCTCAACTCACAGGAAGAAAAGTTTACGATGCTGGATTCTATTGGCCTACAATTTTCAAAGACGCACACCTTCTTTGCAAATCCTGTGATGCTTGTCAAAGGGCTGAAAAATAAGTCAACGTGATGAAATGCCACAAAATGTCATTCAAGTATGTGAAGTATTTGACATTTGGGGTATTGACTTTATGGGTCCATTTCCAAAATCTCATAATAATCTCTACATTCTCGTTGACATTGATTTTGTATCTAAATATGCGGAAGCACAAGCTCTCCCGACTAATGATGCGCGAGTTGTAGTCAACTTTTTAAAACGTCTTTTTGCAAGGTTCGGAACACCGAAAGCTTTAATAAGTGATCGGGGTACACATTTTTGTAGCAATCAACTTGAGAAAGTTCTTAAAAGATATGGAGTAACTCATAAAATCTCCACTGCTTATCATCCACAAACAAGTGGACAAGTTAAAAATACCAACCGAGCTTTAAAATGTATTCTAGAGAAAACCGTAGGATCAAATCAGAAGGAATGGTCCATTAAATTAGAGGATACACTCTGGGCTTTTAGAACAGCCTACAAAACTATAATTGGAACCACACATTTTAGACTCGTTTACGGAAAAGCATGTCATCTTCCAGTAGAAATTGAACACAAAGCATTTTGGGCTTTGAAGACATGTAATCTTGATTTACATGAAGCCGAACGTCTAAGATTAAGTCAACTAAATGAATTAGAAGAATTGAGACATGAAGCATATGAAAATTCGTTAATCTATAAGGAAAGAACGAAGAAATAGCATGATAAAAGAATCAGAAGTTCAAAAGAATTTAAGGAAGGAGACAGAGTTCTTCTTTTCAATTCACGATTCAAGCTATTTCCTGGAAAATTGAGATCAAGATGGTCTGGACCATTCATAGTTAAAAGAGTTTTCCCGTACGGAACAGTAGAATTAATAAATTCAAATGAAATTGAATTTAAAGTTAATGGTCACAGAGTTAAACATTACATACATGGTCCGATGAAAGTTGACAATGAAGTCAATCATAATTTCACCACCCAAGAAAACCTTCAAAATGAAAACATAAATATGTTATCAACAACATATGAAAAATCAAATTGGAAAATAGGGAGGATTCAAATTGGAGTGATGAAGAAGAATTCTTATACAAACCTCCCATTCCAAGAAACGAAGAAAAATGTGAACAAGAAGTTCAAATAGAAGTGAAAGAACCAAGAAAAAAACACCCAAAAAAGGTTTACAAACCAACTCGACTTACTAAAGCAGGAGACCCGGGTGAATTTATCATTTCTTGCTTGCTTAATGATGGTGCTGTATATAATGGACTCATAGATTTAGGAGCAAGTGCAAATATTATGCCTCTTTCCTTATGCAAAAGATTAGGTATGGGTAAATTAAAACCAACCAAAATAGGTGTTCAATCATTTGACCTAACCATTCAACACCCGGTTGGAATAGCAAATAATTTACTGATTAAGGTGGGAAGTTTGACCTTTGTGGCAAACTTCATAGTGATTAATATGGAGGAAAACCTTGATATTCCTCTAATTTTAGGTCGCCCATTTTTAGCAACCACCGAGGCATTCATTGATATAAGAGAAGGTAGAATGACACTTAGGGATGGTGATACATCGATCACCTTTGTGAACCAAAAGTTTAGATCTCCACCAACCAAAACTGTTAAACCAATAAAAACACATAAGTGTGGGGAAAATGAAGAAACACTTAATGATGATCCGATCACAAAGAACCCCGTTAATGATACGAAATTAGATGAACCCATTTTTAACAGTTCAACGAAGAAACTTTATAAACAGATTCACGATGCTAGGATTAAGGGAAACTTTAAGTTATGTAACCGATTAGTATCCAATTTATCGCAAAAATAAAAGGCAATGTTAGTTGAATATGTGAAAGTTACAGAGAAAATCAACAATTGGCTTGAAGCAAAAGTCAAAGATATACAAGTTGTTGATAGTCCAATTGAAAACGAAGTTAATCACAATTTCAACACCACAGCTAACTAAGTGTGGGGAGGTTCGAATCTTTTTAGGGTAATATATATTTCTGTTAGAGTTAGATATTCTGTTTTCGTGTAGTTCTCGAGAATGGAATTCGAATGGTCTTTCCCTAGCAGACCCTAAAGAACTAGTCTTCTCCCCCCATTCTGAATTTTTATTTTTTTAGGTTTTACGAGATGAAGAATTCCTGTGAGCTAAACCATGGTCTAATGCTACACACTTTGATCACTAAACGTAATAATGACACACTCCCGAGTGACCTGGTATCAGTAATAAGAGCCAAATTGGACGGAGTAAGAAAAGAACTCAGGAACGATCATAATAAGTTACATTTTAGTAAAGGAAAATCAAAATCCGCAGCGAAAAGAAGAGCAGGACACCTTGAAAGATGTCACAAATGCAGAAAATGGTCACACGAAGGAAAATGCTCGATGAATCAGATATATTCCAATACCGAGTTCGTTACTTTATGCAGAGAAGGACCGTTCATATGTTTCGAAGAAAAATCGTTGAATGCTCGAGGTTATGCCTATGTAGCTATGGAAAACCAATTAGTCCAACTATCTTATGAGTGGGCTAAAGCTGGTCACTGAGAATTCTATCTCAGAGGTAAGTATGTACAGTTTTTATTTTTATTTTATTGTTTTTAAACCTTTTGATAATAAACGCTGAATCGTTCGCTATAAAGTATTAAATTGGTATTCAATAAAATTAGGTATGCATAACCGAAATTATTGATATCATAAAAAAATTTATTACATCACTGCGAAATTTACCGTTTATTCTTAAGGTATAAATATCTTTAATCAATCAACCCAAAATATTTCAAAAATTCGTCATGAGTAAAACTAGGTAATATAGCCGAAATTACTTTACCGAAAAGAGGGGCGTATATTTTTGATAATATTTGATTGATTAAAGTGAGATAAAAGACCAAAAAGATTTTTAATTTTATTTTTACTTTGTTTTTAAAATTAATATTAAAATAATACTGTAAACTTTTTAAAATCAATATATTTAAGTTTGTAAATATTTGAAAAATTTATGTTTTTAATATAAGTTTGTATGTATAAAAACAAAATTATAATATAAATTTGGTGTGAATTTTTAAAATTTTAATAATATGAATTTTTAATTTTATGCATTTAAGTTTGGTGTGAATTTAAAAACAAAAATTTACTTTATTTCGTTAAGTTAAAAATTTGATTTTTAAAATTCGTCGTGAGTTTAAAACTAGGTCGTTGAACCGAAATTGCTCTACCCAAGGGAGGGACGAGAACTTTTATTATCATTATTTTTAATCTTATTGAATTAAAGTAAGCCAAAAACATTAAAAAAAACCCAAAAATCTTTGCTTTTAAAACAACCGCGTTTAAAAATGACAAAATTTTAAAATTTTGTTGAGGGACGGACTAGGACACCGTTCTGAAACGCCCTCTTCCTAAAAAGAAACAAAATTTTAATTTTTTATTAATTATATATTTTATTAAGTATAAGGTTTTTATAAAAAAAAAAAAATTCACTGTACCCGGACTCCATGCGATCGCATGGAATTTGGCCTATGAAGCCATGCGATCGCATGGAGCTGAATTTTTGGCCAGAAACAAAAAGGGTAGCGAGTTCTGCTCTCTCCACTCCAACACACACATAGACGAATACACTCCCATATCACCTCTAATTTTCATCAAATTTTCACCAAATTCAACCAAATTTCTCACTACAATCCGCTCTAAACATGAGGAGTTTATCAAAAAGGGTAACAATTTTAACCCTAAATTTGATTTTAAGTGTTCTTGAGCTATATTTTTCCTAATTTGATTTTGTTAGTTTCTAGTGTAATTAGTGTTAAATTGTTAGTATTTTATGCATGTATAACCTAGATTGATGCTATTTAACATGATTTGAAGCCAAAAACTTCAAAAATTTTAGGAATCTAGGGTTTGTGTTCTTGAGCAATTTGGGGCTTTTTGATATAAACAGGTTATGGCCGATTTTTGTCATGAATTATTGCTAAATTAAGTAGTGTAACATGTTTAGGTAGCTAAATGATCCAAACTTTGATCCTAAACATGATTTTTGAAGATTAAAGTGGACTTTTTAGGTATAAAATTCATGAACTTGATTAATTTGATATAATTGCCATTTGAGACTTATTTAATTACAAGTAATGACTGTTTTAACATGTTATTTGAGTTAAATGCTTATGAACTTTGTATACATTTTCATATATGCTTATTTGAAAAAGTGTAGAATTGTTAAAATTATGAAAATGTGTATAAGTTTAATTTTGATTTAACATGTTATTGTAATTGTGTTAATTTGTTATTTTGCTAACACTAATACATATTTGGATGCACAAATTTCGTGTTTAATGTGTTTCGCAGAGATTTACTAATACTGAAACTGGAGGTTCATCATCATCATCTAGACAACCACAACCAGAACCTGAACCAGAAATGCAATATGAACCTGAACCGGAGCAACAACAGGAACCACAACAACAACCTGATCAACACGTACCTTATTATGATCCGCTACAATTTGTTGATGCCTTCACAGTATTTCCGATGCATCCACCAGTAGAATACCCAACAATTCCTGAACACACGTTGCATCCTAATCTGAGATTCGATAGAAGCTGGAGGGATTACCCGACATATCAAAGTAACAAATTCAAACTGCTACTGAAAAATGTAGAAGTGCCAAGGGTAATCGATTGGGATCCTTTGGAAAGGGTCCAACTAGCTAACTCAGTTATGGAGCATCTGATCCAAAGGTATGGCAGTTCTTCTTTTACCGATTGGGAACGTCTATTCACCATTCGTAGACCTGTATATAAGGAATGGTGTGTTGAGCTGATGAGTACTATAGCATTAAATGTAGATGTAGATAGATTAGATGATAGAAGTTTTCTTAGATTTATACTTGGCCGTAGGATGTACAGAATGTTCATGCTGGACATGGCCAGGGCATTACAGATTTACACTCCTAGTGAATTGCTACTACCCGATTGTATGAATTTGATTTATCGTGGTGAAAGGGTAGATAGGAATTTTGACGCGAACGCCGTCTGGAGGCGTATGTCAAACTATAATATTTTTACGTTGGGAGGAAAACACTCCTACTTACATATTAACAAAGCCGAACTTCGTATAATTCATAGATTTCTAGCTAACTCGATTACACAGAGAGGTCACAACAAGGAGAAAATGACCTTACATGATTTATTTTACCTAAAGCATATTCGTGACCCAAGAAGCTTTGTTAATATCCCCTACTGTGTTGGTTTTTATTTGTCTAAGATGATGGAAGGAATACAGGAAGGGGGATTATAGGAGGAGGTATTTTTGTTACTCTCATTGTAGAGTACTTAGGTGTAGATAGGAACCAAGGGGGTCCACTTTTGGAATGTAGGGAACAGGTTGAGCCTTTAGGATTGAAGGTCTATCAGGGTGCTAAGGTATTAAAGAGCAGACGCAACCAGCCAGTACCCTATGAAGGTAGTCATCCTCAGGTAGAGAGAGTTTCAGATGAGGAAATGGAGGAAGCGGATGACATTAGGGATGTCATTAGGGAGGCTATGACTGACGTCTACCAGTGTGTAGATGAGGTAGATATGACAAACGGGGAGAGATTTAGTCGGATGGAGCAGTGGTAAGCCAGGAATGATTACGAGCATTCCAGGCAATGACAGCATGATAGATGGGACTATCATCAGCGTCAGATTATGAGCCGGCTGTCACCTCAGGATCACTACGTTCCGACCCGGCCCGCTTACTATCCTCCACACCAGCCCGAGATGAGACCACCATATACTCTCTACGACCCTAACCAGGCCTACCAGTACACCTATCACCAACCATGGAACCCGGACGACGACATGAACTGGAACCCATATCCAGATTGATATAGTTCCTGTTGGTGATTTCTATGATTTTTATCTTTTTATCATTTCTATTTATTTATGTTTAAACATATGATATTGGGATACATTAATGTATTGTTTAATATTTTTATTATTTGGTACTAATATTTCATATTTGATTTGAAAGTGGGATTTTAAGTCCCATTTCAAATTACCATGCATGTTTATATTTGTATGTATGTATATTGTCAATTGTACACAACAGGGTAAAACAGCGCATTTTCAAAGACTGGCATTAAGTTCAGCAAAAGCTACTAATTTTGACGACAAAATGAAAAACAAATGTGATGTAACAACAAGACGGAATGAATAAATGATGTGCACCATTTAACATTCAACAAACAAACGTCAATATGTTTGGAAACTTTGGTAAAATTTAATTATTTTTCTACGCTAATCACCCTCAATAATTTAAATTGTTACTGATTTCTTGCAAATGAGGGCATTACAAGATCTTAAGTGTGGGAAGGGGTTAAATTCTTTCAGATTTTTAAATATTTTAACTTATACACTTGGTTACCATTAAAAATACTAGTAACACATTAGTTGTATGATAATGCTAAAAACGAACATATATTTCATAGCATTATTCCCCAAGAAAGACAAGCTTTTAGTTGTAATTGTTCTATTTACAAGTGATATTCGTTTAAATAATAAAAGGTGAAGACAAAAGATAGATTCGACGAATTGAAAACGCAAACGACCAAAAAGCTCAAAAGTACAAAATACAATCAAAGCGGTTCCAATTATTGATAAGAAACGTCTCAGAATTACAAGAGTACAAGATTCAAAACACAAAGTATAAGATATTAAATTGTACGCAAGGACGTTCGAAAATTCGGAACCGGGACCAGAGTCAACTCTCAACGCTCGACGCAACGGACTAAAAATTACAAGTTAACTATGTATATAAATATAATATAATATATAATTAATTATATATATTATATATATATTATATTTATATATTAAAACCGTCGGCAGACTATGATCTAAACTTGTGTGAGCTGGTTTTACGAACTCCGCGACTTGCGGAGTTTGTAGTGGAAAAATGCCACGACTCGCGGAGAGACCCTGGACAAAAATGCCTATAAAAGCCAGCGCATTCTGAACATAAAATATATCCTTTTTCTTCTTCTCTCATTAAACGTATTATATATATATATATATATATATATATATATATATATATATATATATATATATATATATATATATATATATATATATATATATATATATATATATATATATATATATATATATATATATATATATATATATATATATATATATATATATATATATATTATAATTTTAATTTGAATTTGAATTTTAATTCTAATAATAAGGGTATGTTAGCGAATGTTGTAAGGGTGTAAGTCGAAATTCTGTCCGTGTAACGCTACGCTATTTTTAATCATTGTAAGTTATGTTCAACCTTTTTAATTTAATGTCTCGTAGCTAAGTTATTATTATGCTTATTTAATCCGAAGTAATCATGATGTTGGGCTAATTACTAAAATTGGGTAATTGGGCTTTGTACCATAATTGGGGTTTGGACAAAAGAACGACACTTGTGGAAATTAGACTATGGGCTATTAATGGGCTGTATATTTGTTTAACTAAATGATAGTTTGTTAATTTTAATATACTGATTTACAATTGGACGTCCCTATAAATAACTATATACACTCGATCGGATACGATGGGCGGGGTATTTATATGTACGAATAATCGTTCATTTAACCGGACACGGGAATGGATTAATAGTCTATGAAATTATTAAAACAGAGGTGAAATTATGTACAAGGACACTTGGCATAATTGATAACAAAGTATTAAAACCTTGGGTTACACGCAGTCGATAACCTGGTGTAATTATTAAACAAAGTATTAAAACCTTGTTACAGTTTAAGTCCCCAATTAGTTGGAATATTTGACTTCGGGTATAAGGATAATTTGACGAGGATACTCGCACTTTATATTTATGACTGATGGACTGTTATGGACAAAAACCAGACGGACATATTAAATAATCCAGGACAAAGGACAATTAACCCATGGGCATAAAACTAAAATCAACACGTCAAACATCATGATTACGGAAGTTTAAATAAGCATAATTCTTTTATTTCATATTTAATTTCCTTTATTTTATATTTAATTGCACTTTTAATTATCGCACTTTTATTTATTGTTATTGTATTTAATTGCACTTTTAATTATCGTACTTTTTAATTATCACAATTTTATTTTATCGCACTTTTATTTATCGCAATTTCATTATCGTTATTTACTTTACGCTTTAAATTAAGTCTTTTATTTATTTAATATTTTACATTAGGTTTTAACTGCGACTAAGTTTTAAAATCGACAAACCGGTCATTAAACGGTAAAAACCCCCCCTTTATAATAATAATATTACTTATTTATATATTTGTATTTTTTATAAATTAAAACTAATATAGCGTTAAGCTTTGTTTAAAGATTCCCTATGGAACGAACCGGACTTACTAAAAACTACACTACTGTACGATTAGGTACACTACCTATAAGTGTTGTAGCAAGGTTTAAGTATATCCATTCTATAAATAAATAAATATCTTGTGTAAAATTGTATCGTATTTAATAGTATTTCCTTGTAAAATATAAGCTATTTTATATACACCTCGCATAACATCAAGTATTTTTGGCGCCGCTGCCGGGGAACGCCGAAGCAAAACGCCACACATAAAAAAAAGAGATTTTTATTAAGTTTTATTTAATTTTTGTAAAAATACATTTTTTTAAATATCAAAAATAAAAAAAAATTAAAAACCAAACGAAAAAAATATATATATATATATATAAATCTATTTTTAAGATTTTTATAAAATTATAAAGTATCTTATTTTTTTAAAAATATAAGTTTTATTTAGTTTTTATAAATATTTTATATAAATATTTAAACAGAAAATAAAAAATATATTAAAAACGGAACCTGTCGAAGTAAAGCCTGGTACACGTTTGAATTTACAAACCCCGCGACTTGCGGAGTTTTTCAGCTAATTGTCATGCGACTCGCGGAGGTCTCTCTGACAGGTCACACAGAACCCTAACCAGCATCATTACGGAGTAATTATTATTATTATTATTTTATTTAAAACCCTAATTAGGTTATATATATTATATTATTTAGTTTAGTTTATTTATTATTTGTATTATTTAGTTTAATTAGTTTAATTAGTTTATAAAATTAATAGTTTTATAAAATAAATAATATAAAAATATTATTTTTATAAAAATTGTACTTTTTACAACTTTTAGTATATTTTTATATTTTGTCCCTTTTTAATTGTTTTAGCGTAATTTTTTGTATTTTTCGTTCGTATTTAGTTTTAAATATAGTTTTTTTTTTGCCATAGTTATTTTTATTTATAGATTTTTAAGCTTTGCCGTAAAATTCCTTAAGTGCTTTTTCTTTAGACTAAGATTTAGGTGCTCTAGAATTTTGCGACGCCTTTTTAAGTTTTAGTACCTTTTTAAGTTATTGCCATTTGTGATATAGTTTTACTTGTAAGCTTTAATATTTTTTAGACGCAACTTTTAATTTTTTTAGTTTTTAGTTCCTTTTTAAGTTTTAACGCGCTACTTTCTTATTTTTATTTTTCGACGCCTTTTACCTATGTATCAATTATCACTCCAATTAGTAATCTCAATTTGCAATTTTAATTTTAAGTTAGTGATAATAATAAGGTTGGGTTACTCGAGTGTTTTAAAGTTTTATAGTCACTCTTTTTCTTTCTTATTTTTCGACGCCTTTTATTTTTCAACCCTTTTCTTTTTCGACCTTTTTCGACGCGCTCTTTTTCTTTCTTATTTCTCGACATTCTAGTTTTAGGACATAGATTTTTATTCTATTTCTTCTCTAAATTTCTTAAAATTACAAAAATTTATTTTAAGTGGTTAAATTGATAGACATCAAAATTTTCTGGTTCGTAGTAATAGTTGGATTTGTACGTGGACCAGGTTATTGGAGCCAAACAGTACTCAATTATATTGAGACCAAATGAATCCTGCCCCTCTGCTGCATCTTTTGGCTATTCGAAACGTGGGCAAAATCAGAAAAGTCTATTAATTGGATAACTTATATAATTTTTCTTTCCTTTTAAAAACTAATAGGATATTCAGTGAATGCACCGAGCAAGACGTTCACCACCTTTTGTACGATCACCACCTGTAACCAGATCAAGACATCTAGCTAATATTGTCGCTGTTGATTTTTCTTTAGAATCGTCATCCAGTCGACCAAGTACTCCAATTCAAATTTTCGACAATCCATTCTTTGAACCCGACCTCACAATTGAGAATCCGGAGAATATTCAGGGACGATTCATAGATCCTGAACCATTAATTTTTCCTCCGAAACCACCAATCATTCAAACAGAGATTGTTGAGGAACGAACCATTAAATCAGAATCCTCTAGTGATTCAGATTCAACAAATTCAATCATGGAGAATCTGGAACCTTTAAGTATGGAAGACCGAATGCGAGCTAAACGCACTGGCCAAGGTCACGCAATTACTCATCCTGACATTAATGCGCCAGATTATGAAATCAAAGGACAAATTCTACACATGGTGACTAATCAATGCCAATTTAGTGGTGCGCCGAAGGAAGATCCAAATGAACATCTTCGTACCTTTAATAGGATCTGCACACTATTTAAAATCCGAGAAGTTGAGGATGAACAGATATATCTCATGTTATTTTCCTGGACTTTAAAGGGAGAAGCCAAAGATTGGTTGGAATCATTACCTGAAGGGGCGATTGATACATGGGACGTTTTAGTTGAAAAATTTCTTAAACAATTCTTTCCGGCATCTAAAGCCGTAAGACTTCAAGGAGAAATTCTTACGTTCACACAGAAACCGAATGAAACTCTATATGAGGCGTGGACAAGATTTGGAAAGTTATTAAGAGGATGTCCGCAACATGGTTTAGACATCTGTCAAATAGTACAAATATTCTACCAAGGATGCGACATCACTACAAGAAAAGACATAGATATAGCAGCTGGTGGTTCCATTATGAAGAAAACCGAAACTGATGCTTATAAAATTATTGATAACACTGCTTCCCACTCACATGAGTGGCATCAATAAAAAGATATCGTTAGATCATTTAAAGCAGCTAGAGCCGATTCTAGCCATGACTTAGATTCCATTTCCGCAAAGATAGACGCTGTCGAGAGACGAATGGAAAAGATGACTAAGGATATTCACTCAATACGAATTAGTTGTGAACAGTGTGGAGGACCACATTTGACAAAAGATTATCTCAGTATTGAACTAACAATGGAACAAAGAGAGAATATTTCATACATAAACCAAAGGCCTGGAAATAATTATCAGAATAATTATCAACCGCCAAGACCAATTTACAATCAAAACCAGAACTATAACCGAAATATTCCATACAACAACCAACAAGGTCCTAGTAATCAACAAGTATCCAACAATACTTACAACCAGCAAAGACCTAATTTTCAAAACAAACCACCACAAACCAATGATAAAAAGCCGAATTTAGAAGATATGATGACAAAGCTAGTTGAAACTCAAACACAGTTTTTCACATCTCAGAAACAAACCAATGAATAAAATGCTCAAGCTATTAGAAATCAACAAGCTTCTATTCAAAATTTGGAACAAGAAGTAAGTAACCTAGCAAGGTTAATAGGTGAAAGAAAACCGGGAAGTTTACCTAGTGATACAAATGCTAACCCACGGAATGAAATAGCTAAAGCCATTACCACAAGAAGTGGTACAACACTTAAACCACCTGAAATACCTGTAACTTCTGATGAAGCTATTCCTACTCCACAAGAACCACAACCTGAGCAAGATAAGGAAATAGAACCGGTAGTTGAAAAGGTTAATGAAGATAACACAGTTAAGGCTAAACCTTATGTTAAACCATACCAACCACCACTTCCTTACCCGAGTAAAATGAAGAAAGAGAAACTTGAAGCCGAGCAATCCAAATTCTTGGATATGTTTAAACAGATAAATGTAAATCTTCCTTTCATTGATGTGATTTCAGGAATGCCTAGATATGCTAAATTTCTGAAAGATCTAATCTCAAATAGAAAGAAAATGGAAGAACTCTCGGCGGTTACTATGAATGCTAATTGTTCAGCAGTGCTGTTGAATAAGATACCAGAAAAACTATCTGATGCAGGAAGTTTCACAATTCCATGTTTTCTGGGTAGTCTTAGTTCAATAGAAGCATTGGCAGACTTAGGTGCTAGTATAAATATAATGCCGTATTCACTATACGCTAAACTAGACCTTGGAGAATTGAAACCAACACGAATAAGCATACAACTAGCCGATCGATCAATAAAATATCCTAGAGGGATAATGGAGAACATGCTAGTTAAAGTTGGTACTTTAGTATTTCCAGTAGATTTTGTTGTTCTGGACATGGAAGAAGATTCTCAAGTTCCTCTCATATTAGGAAGACCATTCTTAAACACGGCTAAAGTAATGATAGACGTGTTCGGAAAGAAACTGGCCCTAAGTATAGAGGACGAGAGTGTTACCTTTTCAATTGATAGAGCAATGCAACAACCACAATCTGCAGATGATACATGTTATTATATTCAAACTATAGATTCACATGCAGAATTATTAGAAGAATTTCCAGAATTGCAAGGAACATGAGAATGTTCTTTAGGAGAAGGTACTGAACCAATTGATGAAACTGAAATGTTAGCTACACTTATGGCTAATGGATATGAACCAACAACAGAAGAAATTCAAATGTTAAAGAAGAAGACATATATCGATATAAATCATCGATAGAAGAACCTCCGACATTAGAGTTAAAGCCACTTCCAACTCATTTGGAATACACTTATTTACATGGTGAATCTAAATTACCTGTAATAATATCGTCTTCTCTTACTGAAAATGAGAAATCACAACTCATTTCTGTGTTGAAAGCTCATAAACCAGCCATTGCATGGAAGATTCATGATATTAAAGGAATAAGTCCTTCGTATTGCACACATAAAATCCTTATGGAAGAAGGTCATAAAACGTATGTGCAACGCCAACGAAGACTAAATCCTAATATGCAAGATGTAGTTAAGAAAGAAATTATTAAACTGCTAGATGCAGGTTTAATTTATCCAATCTCTGATAGTCCATGGGTAAGCCCAGTTCAATGCGTGCCTAAGAAGGGTGGCATGACTGTCATTACAAATGAGAAAAATGAGCTTATTCCTACTAGGACTGTAACAGGATGGCGTGTATGTATTGATTATAGAAAATTAAATGACGCCACCAGAAAAGATCACTTTCCCTTACCTTTCATTGATCAAATGTTGGAAAGGTTAGCCGGAAATAGTTACTATTGTTTTCTTGATGGTTTTTCCGGATATTTTCAAATTCCAATAGCACCCGAAGATCAAGAGAAAACCACGTTCACGTGCCCTTATGGTACTTTTGCTTACAAACGCATGCCGTTTGGACTTTGCAACGCCCCTGTAACCTTTCAAAGGTGCATGATGGCGATTTTTCACGACATGATAGAAGAATGCATGGAAGTTTTCATGGATGACTTTTCAGTCTTCGGTGATACTTTTGAATCATGTTTAGTTAATCTTGAACGAATGCTTATTAGATGCAAACAATCAAATCTGGTACTTAATTGGGAGAAATGCCATTTCATGGTTAAAGAAGGCATCGTTCTTGGTCATAAAATTTCAAAGGAAGGAATTGAAGTGGATAGAGCTAAAGTAGATGTAATTGCTAAACTTCCACATCCCACCAATGTTAGAGGAGTTAGGAGTTTTCTTGGGCATGCCGGTTTTTACCGACGTTTCATAAAAGATTTTTCTAAAATTGCCACTCCTATGAATAAACTCCTAGAAAAGGATGCTCCATTCATCTTTTCAGATGAATGCATCAAATCTTTTAATATTCTTAAAGAGAAACTCACTAATGCGCCGATCATGATAACACCAAATTGGAATCTACCGTTTGAAATTATGTGCGATGCAAGTGATTTTGCAATGGGAGCCGTTTTAGGACAAAGGATTGAAAAACGATTTCAACCTATATATTATGCTAGTAAGACGTTACAAGGAGCACAAACGAATTACAAAACTACTGAAAAAGAACTCCTTGCTATTGTCTTTGCTTTTGACAAATTTCGTTCATATCTCGTTCTAGCTAAAACGGTGGTGTATACCGACCATTCTGCTCTTAGATACCTATTTTCGAAACAAGATGCTAAACCAAGATTAATCCGTTGGATCTTACTCTTACAAGAGTTCGATATTGAAATCCGAGATAAAAGAGGAGCAGAAAATCTCGCCGCTGATCATCTTTCTCGTCTTAAAAATCCCGAATTAGAAGTTCTAAATGAATTGGCCATACAAGACAACTTTCCTGATGAATATCTATTGAAGATAGATTATAATGAAATTCCATGGTTTGCAGACTATGCAAACTACTTAGTATGTGGATTCCTTGAAAAAGGATTATCATACCAAAAACGAAAGAAATTCTTTAGTGATATAAAACACTATTTCTGGGAAGATCCACATTTGTTTAAAAGTTGTCCCGATGGAATAATACGCCGATGTGTATTCGGAGATGAAGCTAGTAAAATTTTAAACCATTGTCACACAGGACCAACAGGAGGGCATTATAGGCCTCAACTAACAGCAAGAAAAGTTTATGATGCTGGATTCTATTGGCCTACAATTTACAAAGACGCACACCTTCTTTGCAAAACCTGTGATGCTTGTCAAAGGGCCGGAAAAATAAGTCAAAGTGATGAAATGCCACAAAATGTCATTCAAGTATGTGAAGTATTTGACATATGGGGTATTGACTTTATGGGTCCATTTCCAAAATCTCATAATAATCTCTACATTCTCGTAACCATTGATTATGTATCTAAATGGGCGGAAGCACAAGCTCTCCCAACTAACGATGCACGAGTTGTAGTCAAATTTTTAAAACGTCTTTTTGCAAGGTTTGGAACACCGAAAGCTTTAATAAGTGATCGAGAAACTCATTTATGTAATAATCAACTTGAGAAAGTTCTTAAAAGATATGGAGTAATTCATAAAATCTCCACCGCATATCATCCACAAATAAGTGGACAAGTTGAAAATACCAACCGAGCTTTAAAACATATTCTAGAGAAAATCGTAGGATCAAATCTGAAGGAATGGTCCATTAAATTGGAGGATGCACTCTGGGCTTTTAAAACAGCCTACAAAACTCCAATTGGAACCACACCTTTCAGACTCGTTTACAGAAAAGCATGTCATCTTCCAGTAGAAATTGAACACAAAGCATTTTGGGCTTTGAAGACATGTAATCTTGATTTACATGAAGCTGGACGTCTACGATTAAGTCAACTAAACGAATTAGAAGAATTAAGACATGAAGCATACGAAAATTCGTTAATCTATAAGGAAAGAACGAAGAAATGGCATGATAAAAGAATCAGAAGTTCAAAAGAATTTAAAGAAGGAGATAGAGTTCTTCTTTTCAATTCACGATTCAAGCTATTTCCTGGAAAATTGAAATCAAGATGGTCTGGACCATTCATAGTCAAAAGAGTTTTCCCATACGGAACAGTAGAATTAATAAATTCAAATGGGATTGAATTTAAAGTTAATGGTCACAGAGTTAAACATTACATAGATAGTCCGATGGTAGTCGACAACGAAGTTAATCACAATTTCAACACCACAGCTAACTAAGTGTGGGGAGAATCAAGTCTTTAAAGGATAATATGTATTTCTGTTAGAGTTAGATTTTCTGTTTTCGTGTAGTTCTCAAAAATGGAACCCGAATGGTCTTTCCCTAGCAGACCCTAAAGAACTAGTCTTCTCCCCCCATTCTAAATTTTTATTTTTTTTTTTAGGTTTTTACGAAATGAAGACTTCCTGTGAACTAAACCATGGTCTAATGCTACACGCTTTGATCAATAAACGTAATAATGACACACTTCTGAGTGAAATCGTATCATTAATCAGAGGTAAATTGGACGGAGTAAGAAAAGAATCCAGATGCGAAGATAATAAGTTACAATTTGGTAAAGGAAAATCAAAATCCGCAGTGAAAAGAAGAGCACGACACCTTGAAAAATGTCACAAATGCGGAAAATGGTCACACGAAGGTAAATGTTCAAATAATCAAACCTATTCAAACACCGAATTTGTTACTTTATGCAGAGACGGACCGTTCATATGTTTAGAAGAAAAAACGTTAAATGCTCGAGGTTACGCCTATGTAGCCATGAAAAATCAATTAGTCCGACTATCTTATGAGTGGGCTAGAGCATATCACTAAGAAATCTCTTTCACAGGTAAGTTTGTACAGTTTTTATTTTTATTTTTATTTTTATTTTTAACATTTTGATAATAAACGCTAATTTGTTCGCTATAAAGCATTAAATTGGTATTCGATGAAATTAGGTCTTGCGACCGAAATTGTTGATATCATACAAAAATTTATTACATCACTGCGAAATTTACCGTTTATTCTTAAGGTATAAATATTTTTAATCAATCAAACCCAAAATATTTCAAAAATTCGCCATGAGTTAAATTAAGTCAATGAACCGAAATTACTTTACCGAAAAGAGGGGCGTATATTTTTGATAATATTTTATTGATTAAAGTGGGATAAAAGCCAAAAAGATTTTTAATTTTATTTTTACCATATTTTTAAAATTAATATATAAATCTTAACTTGATATTGTAAACTTTTTTAAATCAATATATTTAAAATTGTAAATATTTGGAAAATTAATATTTTTAATATAAGTTTGTATTTATAAAAAAAATATAATTTAAGTTTGGTGTGAATTTTTAAAATATGAATTTTTAATTTTATGCATTTTAAATTTAAGTTTTGTGTGAATTTTTAAAATATGAATTTTTAATTTTATGCATTTTAAATTTAAGTTTTGTGTGAATTTAAAAAACAAAAATTTACTTTATCTCATTAAGTTAAAAATACGATTTTTAAAATTCGTCGTGAGTTGAAGACTAGGTCGTTGAACCGAAATTGCTTTACCCAAGGGAGGGACGAGAACTTTTATTATCATTATTTTTAATCTTATTGAATTAAAGTATGCAAAAAAAAATAAAAAATTCTTTGCTTTTAAAACAACGCTTCAAAAAGACAAATTTTAAAATTTTGTCGAGGGACGGACTAGGACATCGTTCCGAAACGACCTCGTCCTAAATAACAAAGGAAACAAATTTTTAAAATTAATTAATATTTGTTTTATAAGTTAAAGATTTAGAAAAAAAATAAAAAATAATAAAATAAAATAAACTCCGCGACTCGCGGAGTGTGAAGGGGAAATCCACCGCGACTCGCGGAGTATGTAAAATACAGAAAAAAATATAACTGAACGAACAGATCAGTCCCCAACACACACAACTCAATTTACTGCGAAAAAACCCGAAAAAACACTCCCAAAATCGAAATTTTTCACCAAAAATCATCACATTTTTTACTAAAATCATGTTGAGAAGGATGCTATCAAGGAATTACTCAAAGAAAACGGTAAATTTCTATACCTAAACACCATTTAATCCGAAAATTAGTGTTCTTGAGCAATTTTATACCCAATTCGATTTTGATGCTTTTTAGTGTAATTATGCTTAAATTGCTTATGTATTATGCCTGTATAACCTAGATTAATGCTATTTAACATGATTAGAAGTCTTAAACTTCAAATTTTGAGTAATCTAGGGTTTGTGTTCTTGAGCAAAATTGGGGCTTTTTGATATAAACAGGTTATGGCCGATTTTTGTCATGAATTATTGCTAAATTAAGTAGTGTAACATGTTTAGGTAGTTAAATGATCCAAACTTTGAGCCTAAACATGATTTTTGAGAATTAAAGTGGACTTTTTCAAGTCTAAAATTCATGAACTTGATTTTTGAGAGATAACGCCATTTGAAACTTGTTTAATTGCTAATAATGATTATTTTGACATGTTATTTGAGTTGAATGCTTATGAACTTAGCGAACATTTTCGTATATGCTTATTTGAAAAAGTGTAGATTTGATAAAAATATGAAAATGAGCATAAGTTTGATATAAATTGAACATGTCATTGTAATTATTTTGATTGATGATTTTGCTGACACTAATGCATATTTGGATGCACAAAAATTGTGTTTGATGTGTTTTGCAGACTGAAAGGGGTGAATCTTCATCCCAAGCTCGCATTGCTCCTCCTGAGAATGCGGAACAACAGGATGTTGATAACTATTACAAACAAGATATACCTCATCCAGTTATGACATTTTCAGATATGCACGTGGAAGATTTGCACCTAAACTTGAGATTAGACAGACGTTGGATAGATTATCCAAAATACCAAAGGAGCTTGCACACTCTTCATTCTAAAGCTGTTGAAGTACCTAGGGTAATAGAATGGGAACCGTTAGAAGCTGTAGGATTAGGCGAACGGATTAGAAAATTTTCAAAATTTTCAATTAAATGAATTCAAAATCATGTTTATACATATTTATGAACGATAAAACCAGGTGTTAACACCGAAATTATTGTTACCTTGGAAAGGACATAAATTGAGAAACAAACCAAAATGTTAAAATTCATTTAAAATGGAATAGAGGACAATAAAAAGGAAAATAAAAGCCAAGTGTGGGAAAATTTACCAAGTTATTTTAAACATAAGTCACAAATTTCTGTAACAAATAATTAAAGATACTTTTGCTTTGGACTAAACTAAACAGTTTTACCCGATTTACTTAAGAAAGATGGATCTACACGATGAATCAATTCTATCATTAAAAGGAAGTAAAGTCTTCCGAAAAAGAAACGCGCTTCTTGATTTAGGTCATGAAGTTGTCGTCCAGACCAGCTGTAGGTTGACGAAAAATCTAGAAAAGTCATCACTAAAATCAGCAGGAAATCCACGGACCTCAGCATCAAACAGGGTCGCCAAGTGGTCAGATTTATCCTAACCATGAGAAGGATTTATCTCGTACAATGGGGGGCACCGTGCAAATTAGCTGGATAAGACTAATGAATCAGATCCCCAGAAAGGATAATCTCCTTAAAAGATCAAAAATCAGCTTCTAAGACTGATATTACTAAATCCTAGAGATTGACCTTAAAGATTGAGAATTACAAACTCATGGAATTCAATGATATCTAAACTCGAGCTTGAACGAGAAAATATTTTGATAAAAAAATTAAAACCGATTTGTTTTCTAAAAACCCATTTTCAATGCGTTCATTACCATTGAACGTAAAATTCTAGGAATTCAACTGGAATTCATTAGGTCACCTGAACCAAATCGGGTGTCAACTGTAAGAACGGTGGTTGCATAGCATGGTCGAAGACAGGACCTTGTGTCAGACCGAAAAATTATAAGGGTGAGCTTTACTATTGCTCCTACAAAGGATAGTAATTGTGTCCGACACGTTATAGACCATAATTAAAAGTATGTCAGGGGACATTGCCTTAACAGTTGCTTGTTCAAAGCTTTCCTTTACAATCGAACGGTAGTTTACCAAAAGGTAATATACGGGGCAAGTATACTGGACGTGTTGCTTTCCTAATACAAGGTTAGCAAGTGGGTGACACAAAACCACAAGTTTTGAGCTAAAATTTTCAAATCTGAAACCCACCAAACCCACAAAAAGAATTTGCAAACACCGGTGAAGGGTTATTCCGGAAAACTTATCTAGGGTAAAAGCTAGAATGAAATTTTTAAAAGATCAAATGTTTTCATAAAGATCCAATTTCCTTAAAGGATCTAAATTTTATAGTCATGTGGGACTGTAAACCACATCGTTAATACCATTGTTTATACCGTCGTATAGAAATCACTGATGTACAAAGCGTGAAGAATAAAGAAGTGATTCTAGTATTTCAAGACTATATTGCTTGAGGACAAGCAACGCTCAAGTGTGGGAATATTTGATAATGCTAAAAACGAACATATATTTCATAGCATTATTCCTCAAGAAAGACAAGCTTTTAGTTGCAATTGTTCTATTTACAAGTGATATTCGTTTAAATAATAAAAGGTGAAGACAAAAGATAGATTCGACGAATTGAAGACGCAAATGATCAAAAAGCTCAAAAGTACAAAATACAATCAAAGTGGTTCCAATTATTGATAAGAAACGTCTCAGAATTACAAGAGTACAAGTTTCAAAACGCAAAGTACAAGATATTAAATTGTACGCAAGGACGTTCGAAAATCCGGAACCGGGACCAGAGTCAACTCTCAACGCTCGACGCAACGGACTAAAATTTACAAGTTAACTATGTATATAAATATAATATAATATATAATTAATTATATAAATTATATATATACATATATATATATATATATATATATATATATATATATATATATATATATATATATATATATATATATATATATATATATATATATATTATATCTATATATTAAAACCGTCGGCAGACTAGGATCCAAACTTGTGTGAGCTGGTTTTACGAACTCCGCGACTTGCGGACTTTGTAGTGGAAAAATGTCGCGACTCGTGGAGAGACCCTGGACAAAAATGCCTATAAATGCCAGCGCATTCTGAACGTAAAATATATCCTTTTTCTTCTTCTCTCATCAAACGTATTATATATATATATATATATATATATATATATATATATATATATATATATATATATATATATATATATATATATATATATATATATATATATATATATATATATATATATATATATATTATAATTTTAATTTTAATTTTAATTCTAATAATAAGGGTATGTTAGCGAATATTGTAAGGGTGTAAGTCGAAATTCTGTCCGTGTAACGCTACGCTATTTTTAATCATTGTAAGTTATGTTCAACCTTTTTAATTTAATGTCTCGTAGCTAAGTTATTATTATGCTTATTTAATCCGAAGTAATCATGATGTTGGGCTAATTACTAAAATTGGGTAATTGGGCTTTGTACCATAATTGGGGTTTGGACAAAAGAACGACACTTGTGAAAATTAGACTATGGCCTATTAATGGGCTTTATATTTGTTTAACTAAATGATAGTTTGTTAATTTTAATATAAAGATTTACAATTGGACGTCCCTATAAATAACCATATACACTCGATCGGATACGATGGGCGGTGTATTTATATGTACGAATAATCGTTCATTTAACCGGACACGGGAATGGATTAATAGTCTATGAAATTATTAAAACAGGGGTGAAATTATGTACAAGGACACTTGGCATAATTGATAACAAAGTATTAAAACCTTAGGTTACACGCAGTCGATAACCTGGTGTAATTATTAAACAAAGTATTAAAACCTTGTTACAGTTTAAGTCCCCAATTAGTTAGAATATTTGACTTCGGGTATAAGGATAATTTGATGAGGATACTCGCACTTTATATTTATGACTGATGGACTGTTATGGACAAAAACTAGACGGACATATTAAATAATCCAGGACAAAGGACAATTAACCAATGGGCATAAAACTAAAATCAACACGTCAAACATCATGATTACGGAAGTTTAAATAAGCATAATTCTTTTATTTCATATTTAATTTCCTTTATTTTATATTTAATTGCACTTTTAATTATCGCACTTTTATTTATTGTTATTGTATTTAATTGCACTTTTAATTATCGTACTTTTTAATTATCGCAATTTTATTTTATCGCACTTTTATTTATCGCAATTTCATTATCGTTATTTACTTTACGCTTTAAATTAAGTCTTTTATTTATTTAATATTTTACATTAGGTTTTAACTGCGACTAAGTTTTAAAATCGACAAACCGGTCATTAAATGGTAAAAACCCCCCTTTATAATAATAATATTACTTATTTATATATTTGTATTTTTTATAAATTAAAACTAATATAGCGTTAAGCTTTGTTTAAAGATTCCCTGTGGAACGAACCGGACTTACTAAAAACTACACTACTGTACGATTAGGTACACTGCCTATAAGTGTTGTAGCAAGGTTTAAGTATATCCATTCTATAAATAAATAAATATCTTGTGTAAAATTGTATCGTATTTAATAGTATTTCCTTGTAAAATATAAGCTATTTTATATACACCTCGCATAACATCATTGTATTAGAATCTAGTGCTCTCTGATAATAAAGAACATCCCTAGTCTTATATACTGACTACCCAATTCTAATAAAATTTTCAAAATTTTCAATTAAATGAATTCAAAATCATGTTTATACATATTTATGAACGATAAAACTAGGTGTTAATACCGAAATTATTGTTACCCCGGAAAGGATATAAATTGAGAAACAAACCAAAATGTTAGAATTCATTTAAAATGGAATAGAGGATAATAAAAAGGAAAATAAAAGCCAAGTGTGGGAAAAATTTACCAAGTTATTTAAAAACATATATCACATATTTTTGTACAAATAATTGAAGATACTTTTGTTTTGGACAAAATTAACCGTTTTACCCGGAAAACTGTAATATATTTGAAAGAATAGATGGATCTACACGATGAATCAATTTCATCATTAAAAGGAAGTAAAGTCTTCCGAAAAAGACACGCGCTTCTTGATTTAGGTCTGAAAGTTGTCGTCCAGACCAGTTGTAGAGTCTACGAAAAACCTTGAAAAGTTTTCTCGAATATCAGCTGGAAATCCACGAACCTCAGCATCAAACAGGGTCGCCAAGTGGTCAGACTTATCCTAACCATGAGAGGATCTGTCTCGTAAAATGGGGAGGGCGCCGTGCAAATTAGCTTGATAAGACTAATGAATCAGACCCCCAGAAAGGATAATCTCCTTAAAGATTAAAAATCAGCTTTTAAGCCTGATATTACTCAATCCTAGAGATTGACCTTAAAGATTGAGAATTACAAACTCATGGAATTCGATGATATCTAAACTATAGCTTGAACGAGAAAATATTTTGATCAAAATTACAAACCGATTTGTTTTCTGAAAACCCTATTTTTAATGCGTTCATTACCATTGAACGTAAAATCCTAGAAATTCACCTGGAATTCATTAGGTCACCTGAACCAAATCGGGTGTCAACCGTAAGAACGGTAGTTGCATAGTATGGTCGAAGACAGGACCTTGTGCCAGACCAAAAAACCATAAGGGTGAGCTTTACTATTGCTCCTACAAAGGATAGTAATTGCATCGACACGTTATAGACCATAATTAAAAGCATGTCAGGGGACATTGCCTTAACAGTTGCTTGTTCAACGCTTTCCTTTACAACCGGACGGTAGTTTACCGAAAGGTAATATACGGAGCAAGTATACTGGACGTGTTGGTTTCCCAATACAAGGTTAGCAAGTGGGTGACACAAAACCGCAAGTTTTGAGTTAAAATTTTCAAATATGAAACCCACCAAACCCACAAAAACAATTTGCAAAACACCGGTAAAAGGTTATTCCGGAAAACTTATCTAGGGTAAAAGCTAGATTGAATTTTCAAAAGATCAAATGTTTTCATAAAGATCCAATTTCCTTAAGGATCTAAATTTTCATAGTCATGTGGGACTGTAAACCACATCGTTACTACCATTGTTTATACCGCCGTATAGAAATCACTGATGTACAAAGTGTGAAGAATAAAGAAGTGATTCTAGTATTTTTATTTCAAGAATATATTGCTTGAGAACAAGTAACACTCAAGTGTGAGAATATTTGATAATGCTAAAAACGAACATATATTTCATAGCATTATCCCTCAAGAAAGACAAGCTTTTAGTTGCAATTGTTCTATTTACAAGCAATATTCGTTTAAATAATAAAAGGTGAAGATAAAAGACCGATTCGACGAATTGAAGACGCAAACGACCAAAAAGCTCAAAAGTACAAAGTACAATCAAAGTGGTTCAAATTATTGATGAGAAACGTCTCAAAATTACAAGAGTACAAGTCGCAAAACGCAAAATACAAGATATTAAATTGTACGCAAGGACGTTCGAAAATCCGGAACCGGGACCAAAGTCAACTCTCAACGCTCGACGCAACGGACTAAAAATTACAAGTCAACTATGCACATAAATATAATATAATATTTAAATAATTCTTAAAATTATTTATATATTATATATTATATTTAAAACCGTCAGCAAGATAGAAACAAGCTCACGTGAGCTGGGAAAAGGGGCCATGCGATCGCATGGCCTGGAAGAAAAAATTCCATGTGATCGCATGGCAGTAGGTGGCTGGCCACAACCTATAAATTTCCCAGTTTGGTGATCAGTTTTATATACCATCTATCTATCTCTCACTCGTAATATATATATATATATATATATATATATATATATATATATATATATATATATATATATATATATATATATATATATATATATATATATATATATATATATATATATATATATATATATTTTAATTTTAATTTTAATTTTAAATTCTAATAATAAGGGTATGTTAGCGAATGTTGTAAGGGTGTAATTCGAAATTCTGTCCGTGTAACGCTACGCTATTTTTAATCATTGTAAGTTATGTTCAATCTTTTTAATTTAATGTCTCGTAGCTAAGTTATTATTATGCTTATTTAATACCGAAGTAATCGTGATGTTGGGCTAAATACTAAAATTGGGTAATTGGGCTTTGGACCATAATTGGGGTTTGGATAAAAGAACGACACTTGTAGAAATTAGACTATGGGCTATTAATGGGTTTTATATTAACTAAACGATACCTCGTTAATTTAATATATAGACTTATAATTTGACGTATTTATATATAACCACATACACTTGACTGGGTATGGTGGGCGGGATACCTATAAATAGCAATAATTGTTCATTTTACCGGACACGGGATTGGATTAATAGTTAATAGACTTATTGAAACAGGGGTGGATTACATACAAGGGTAATTGGTGTAATTGTTAACAAAGTAGTAAAACCTTGGACTACACACAGTCGATAACCTGATGTATTCATTAAACAAAATATTAAGACCTTGTTACAATTCGAATCCCCAATTAGTTGGAATATTTGACTTCGGGAATAAGAATAATTTGATGAAGAATTTCGCACTTGATGATTATGACTAATGGACTATTATGGACAAATCCGTATGGACATATCGAATAATCCAGGACAAAGGAAAATTAACCCATGGTAATAAAACTAAAAACAACACGTCAAACATCATGATTACGGAAGTTTAAATAAAGATACTTTATATATTTCATATTTAATTGCACTTTTAATTATCGTACTTTTATTTATTGTCATTTTATTTAATTGCATTTTTAATTATCGTACTCTTTAATTATCGCAATTTTATTTTATCGCACTTTTATTTATTGCAATTTCATTATCGTTATTTACTTTATGCTTTAAATTAAGTTATATTTTACATTAGGTTTTAACTGCGACTAAAGTTTTAAAATCGACAAACCGGTCATTAAACGGTAAAAACCCCCTTTTATACTAATAATACTACTTATATATATTTTTGCATTTTTACAATTATAAGTTACAAATATAGCGTTAAGCTTGGCTAGAGTTCCCTGTGGACAAACCGGACTTACTAAAAACTACACTACTGTACGATTAGGTACACTGCCTATAAGTGTTGTAGCAAGGTTTAGGTATATCCACTCTATAAATAAATAAATAACTTGTGTAAAATTGTATCGTATTTAATAGTATTTTCTTGTAAAAATTACTATTATTTCATATACCCCTCGCATAACATCAGTATTAAAACCCGAAAAGTAAAGGATGTTGTTGTTCTTGCAGGTTCGTTCAAATGACCTATCATTCGCACGAACGAGACTTCATCCGTGCGAACCAAACGGGGTTCGTGCGAATGATCTTTAGTGTTAGAATCCTTGTTTTTGAAGTGGTATGTACGAATTAAGCCTTACTCGCACGACTGAGATGGTAGGTTGTGCGACCCAAATAGAGATTTGTACGAATGTGTTGTTGTGACTCCCTCGTGCGAACTAAAAGTGGCTTGTGTGAATGAACCCTTCATCCGCACGAATGACTTGTGGATCGTACGAATAACATTGTGACCAATTATTTTAACCTGACATGTCATTCGCACGAATGAGATCTCATTCACAGGAATTAGATCTCATCCACGCGAGTGAGAGGTTATTCGTGCGAGTGATAGTGTTGGACAATCGGGTTATGCGAAATTCTGACCCATTTGCTGTGTTGATGTGCTAATATGCTAAGTTCTGTACATGTTATTAATAAACATGTTTTTACTTAGAATAGAATATTCTAAGGTGATAAAAGCAAAGGTGGAGGCTCGTTAAAAAAAAAAGACTTCAGATTTCTTGTGCTTCCAGGTGAGTAGGACCATCTTTATGGATATGATTATATCATGACAAGTGTAGTAACCCATGTCGCGCTTATGATTAGACTATGCAGTGTTGTATATGATAGTGTAAGTGATTCTATGTGATTACGTGCACACAGTAATATCGTCATGGTGTTTTCTTGACGGAAGATGTCAACTCTTCCTTCATAGTGTCTTTTTCACGGAAGTGTGTTGGGTCCAAGTGTTACTGATTGGTGGTATAGTTTAAATGACGAGTGTGTTACTTCAGGAAGACTATACCAGTGATTTAGTAATAGGGGCTATCACTAAACTCTAGCCCGATCAGCTAGTAGTTGAAGGCTCGGCCAGGCCGCGGGTCATCTTGATTATGTTATGTGTTTAGTGACATGTGCCTTAAGCTGTGCTTGAAGCTTATAGTGATATCCAATTTGATATTCCATTCATTTAGCGGCGCGCTAATTCTCCCACAGTTTTCCTTCTCTGCAAGTTAGGTGTTACGAGTTTATGGGACGCGTGCAGCAAGATTTAAAGTGATGTTTGACACGGATATTAACTCTGATGTATTGTATAAACAATTATTACATATGGTCTGTAATTAAGTAACACCGGTGATTTTATATAATCTTATATTATGTATAATTAATAATTAATATATGTGGTGTTTTAAGACTTTCGTTGTGAAAGTGTGATGTAGAGCTTGTAAATCTTCACATAGTAGGTGGTGTTAGACATTTAGCAAACGGTGTTTCTGTTGTGGAATAATGGGATATGAGCCTCAAAATTGTTCATTTAAAGATAATGTTTGCTGGAACTTCTAGAAAGAAGGCCATTGATTCGTAGAGTGTCCATATGAAAAGAAACTGTATTCCGAGGCTAGGGCGGGGTCAGGGGTACGTGTAGTGTCAACCGGAGGATCACATGCTTCCACCACGGGGCATAAATGAAAGAATCCTCCAGTTCCTGAAGCAAGAGCCTTTCAAATGTCAGTATATGCTGCTACTGCTAGTCACGACATGATCATCGGTATGTTTTTATTAAATTCTTTATCAGCTCGTGTATTATTTGACTCTGGAGCAAATCGTTATTTCATGTCTACTACTTTATGTGCTAAATTGAATGTGCATGTTAAAGTGAAGACTGAATCTCTAAGTGTGGAAGTGGCTGTAACACCGACCATTTTCTGTTTTTTGAAACATAACTGAAGACTTTAATTATTAAAATCACAACAATAATTTAGTTATTACACAGTCAGTAATCAAGTCTTGATATTATCACAACAACAAGACAACATATCGATATACGACACTTAATCACTTAATCAAACAAATCTGTCAATCGTACGAGTGGCACTCACTCGCACATTTGAGAACTCACAATCGGGCGGTTGACACTTCACTTGTACATTTGATCCTTTACCAAACATCAAACTCAATAGCAGCATCTCTGTACGGTTGACCACACAAGTGACCAGTGACTCGTATGAGTCACAGCTCAACCGTACGGGTCAGCCATTCCATTAAATAGTTCAAATATCAACTCACTCGCACGGTTCTCCATACGGTTGACCATCCAACTATACGAGTGAGGGCTCACTCCTGCGAGTAATGAAGAACATCAACAATAGCTATTTGGACGGGTTTCAACCCAAAAATCACTATTTGTGATGTATCTGACAAATTGCTTGCTCACGAAGCATATACAACATAAATAGATCATTTAACAAGCAACAAACAACATAAACATCACAAAAACAACAAGATTCAAGCTAATTTATGCAACAAAACTCATTTTAACACAAACCTAATTTTCTAAGAATTCAGATAATGATTCAAACCTGCTAACCTGGTTTGATGATCACAAGGATGATAAGAATTAATTTTTAAAGCCTCTTGATCTGATTTCTAACTTGAATCAATTAGGGGTTTGAAGGTGATAGAAATAAAGTACGGTTCTAGCTTGGGAGAGTTCTAGAATGTACTCAAGAAATAAATTGCACTCTTAAGGGGTTACTAAAACCACACCCCCACAGCACACAGGTATTTATCAGTTATCTAATATCTTTGGTACTTCATTAGGCGGCCCTAAAGGAGTCCAATTTCAACAAACGAACATGTTCTATAGCCGTTGTCACAAACTGGTCTTAACCGCATACACAATTAATAATAGTCATATTATTAAAATAAGAGCATGTATTAATGCACACGTAAACCTAAGGGGAAAATAGTCATCTTACTTCTAGCTCAGGTTTCATTCTGTTACAGTGGCATATGGTAAGATGTTTCTAGTCACAACGTGTGTGTGTGTGTGGAGCTACCATCGACATAGAGGGTAGTTTATTTCCAGTGATTTTCCTATTGATGCCTTTTTTGAAAGGCGATGCCCCAAAGTGAAATTAGAGGGGATTGAACCTGAGTCTCCTTTGAAGATTCCCAATCACCCAACCAATCAACCAACCCTTTGGGGTTTTTCTATTGATGCCTATATCTAGTTTTGATGTAGTGCTATACTTGTACTAGCTAAGTGACCATAAGGATAGTTTTAAGTTCCATAGGAAGATTATATATTTTCCTTTGATCAATGGGAGATGTGTGGTGGCTGGTGGAGAACGTGGTGGGTTATGTTTCCTTTAATATCAATGATGAAAGCCTAAAAGTGTTTGTCCAAGGGAAGTGATTCTTTTCTAGCCTATGTAATTGATATGAAGAAAGAAAGGAAAATGGTGTCCGATATTCCTATGATATCCGAATATCGGGAGGTGTTTCCAGATGATATGCCGGGATTACCTCCAGTTAGGGAAGTTGAGTATAAAATTGAATTAGTGCTAGGGCCAGGCCCATTGCTAAGGCTCCTTACAGATTTTCTCCTTCCATAATTCGTGAAATGATGTCTCAGATTCAAGAACTATTAGACCGCATGGTTATTCATCCAACTTCCTCGCCATGGGGTGCGCCAATGTTATTTGTGAAAAAGAAAGACGGAACGCTCCGAATGTGTATTGACTATCGTGAGTTGAACAAAAGAACAGTGAAGAATAAATATCCGCTTCCGAGGATAGACGCTTTATTTGATCAACTTTACGGAGCTTCGTTCTTTTCGAAAATCGATTTACATTTGGGATATCATCAAGTTCGTGTTGCTGAATCTGATATTCCTAAATTTGCATTTCGTACATGGTATGGTCATTATGAATTATTGGTTATGCCTTTCAGGCTGACAAATGCTCCAGCAATCTTTATGGATCTCATGAATCGTGTGTGTAGACAATTCTTGGATAAATGTGTGATTGTATTTTATGATGACATCTTGGTCTATTTGAAATCTGAATATGAACATGCAAAGCAATTACGACAAGTTTTACAACTTTTGAAATGCGAGATAATGATGCGCATAAAATACGCTAACATATCACGTAAGCTTACGACCACATGGCCTTGTTCGATCATCCCTAAAGGCCAACGACGCACAATACTTGGCGCGATTCAGCTACATGACAACGCGTATAGAGCAGCGCGCTATTAGGAGAATGCACAGAATGATGACGAGGATTGAATAAGACAAATGACTGTACAAGGCATTAAGAACGGAATCTCAGTGGACGTACCAATGTCAGTGGTAAAATAACACGACATGGAGGGGACCACGTGAGTGCACGATCCAATGTGACAGAATAGTACTACTCTGTGCTATCATGTCCCCTCCCTTTTTTCTCGTCGCTTACGTGGCAGAGAAAAGGACAGCAACTCTTGCCTATAAATACTCACATCCTACTTCACATTATTCAATCAAGATAGAGAGAAAAAACCCATCTTTCACAACACTCTATCTGCGCGATTGTATTTACAGTTCTCAGGAAACTTTCCTTGAACATTAAATCCTAACGCCGTCCAACGAGCCATTGTTTTCGGTTAACCCGAATGATGGTGGGTTACGCTTAACCACCCTTTCTGAGATCATCATCTCGTATGAGGGTTATTCACGGTACTCCGGACCGGAAAGTTAAACTCAAAAAACCCTTAAATCCCCCTCTATCGTTGTTCTTGCATGAACCAAACCCTTTGGACCATTTTTAGCTTTATAAATTGGCGCCATACGTGGGACAAGAAAGTTAAAAGGTTTAAATATATCTTTTTCCTTTATTGTTCTTAACATTTTTTCGGTTTTTCCTATAACGACCCTCATTTTTCCATTCTATATTTTTCCAATATTAAATGCCAAACAATATAATTAAAACTTAATGATTAAACTTTAATCAACAATTGTTAAGTATAAAAAGTTATAAAACATATTAATTAACTTTGTACAATAATTTACAAGTTAATAAAAGATGAAAAATAAAAGCTAATTAACTTTCATGAACAAAATGTAAAACTTTAAAACTTGTAGCCCTTAAACGATTAAACTAGAACATTTAATGAGCTGTTTTAACTAACCAAAATTACAAGGACTAAAATGAAAAAGTTTCATTCCCCTCCTCCTAATCACCACCACCTTAAGTATTCCTAACTAAACCCTAAACCTAGAACCTTCTAACCTCACCTATAAATAGGAACCTAGGCTAATGCTTTTCTTGTACAAAACATTCTTACAATCTTCTCTCAAAAACCCTCTCCCTCTTGTGATTTTCGGCCAAGAAACCGAACACCACCACCACTAGGAAGTTTTGGTTGATTGCTTCTAATTTTCAAGTGATCTTCATCGTGTTCTTCGTGTTCATCAAGATCTTCAAGCGTGTTCTTCATTATTTGGGTTATTTGATTTTCATCTTCAAGTGATATTCATCTTTTCTTGTTAATCTTCATCCATCTTCAAGGTATAAGACTATAAACCTAAACTTGTTCATTCAATTCTTGTTTTGATTCATGTTTGTTCTTGATCTATATTAATCATATTTAATTAATCTAAACAATATACATATATTCATATGCAATCGACATACATATATACATATACATATCGACTTTAAAAAAGAGAGGAAGTTTTGTTGAATCTTAAAAACCCTAAAGATTTTTCAAAGATTTGTTAATGTTTAAAATGGAAACAAATATATACACATAATATATATACATATACGACATATATATATATATATATATATATATATATACAAAAAAAATATTTTTATTATACATATATATATACATACGAATATATTTAAAAAATATATATATACATATAAACTATATATATACATATATACACGATACATATACATATATACATATTAAATACTTAAACCATAATCATATAATAATAATAATAACTCAACCCTAATTATATAATAATCATTACCTAATCATTTCTTTATTATTAAACATTAATTACTTATCCCTACTCATTAATTAATTATTAAACCCTAATATTTAATACTACTCTAATTAATTAAAACCCTAATACTACTACTTATACTACATACTACTTAACACTTATACACTTATACTAATACTAACACTTATAATATACTACTTATATTATAAAATTTTGACATACGATTACAATAGTCATTCACGATTACGTGAAATTACTCGAACGTCAACGCTACTTAAGGCCTAGGGTGATCCTTGGTACCATTATGGGATGCTTGTGGATCTCGAATGCCAAACTTAGATTTTGGTCAAGAAATCCTGGGCCAACCTGTAACAATTGATCATTCAAGTGACTCGGCGGTGGCATAGATGTTTGGGTATGGTGCACAATATCAAACCTGACTATAGTGATCATACACTCACTAAGTGAACAACACGTGGTCACTTGCACACTTAATAAGTGGTAGACTTATTAATAACAACTCACCAGTGTTCAACACTAACTTACTAAAAATGGAAACTTACTAAAAATGGAAACTTACTAAAAGTGGAAACTTACTAATAATGGGAACTTAGTAAAACGAACTACACTTAAACACATGCATACTTAAACTTAAACTTGGGCAAACATTTAACTACTCTTAAATGTCATTACGTTGACCTTCCGCTCACATTCATCCAACTCTTCTATTCCGAGGAATAACAACTCATCTCCTACTTACTAAGGTGAACTTCATAGCCCCACTCTTTATTGCTAGCAATTTATTTTAACTGACTGGGGTGAAACATATGCTACTTTTAATATTTACAATTTAGACACAAGTACCAACTATTAAACTGTGCTATACCTGGCTATGTCTTGCAAGTCCCCACTGTGATATTTTTAATTGCTTTTACATAACGCATTCTTAATTATTGGGGGTAGGTCTATCGGGAGTAACGTCCCCGATACATTTGACCAAGTCATTGTATTACTTAATAATGATTCAAACCGATAAGGACAGTACAACTTGTCACGGGGCAAACTTTGAAACTGTTTAGTCTAAATATCACAAACTTGGCACTACTTTTAGATCCCTGCGAGATCTACCTTTATAAATAAAAATCTTGTGGTCTAAACAACGGTCAACTATTTTGTTAAACCTATGAACTTCACTCAACCTTTTTGGTTGACACTTTTACATGTTTTGTCTTAGGTTGATCAGCTTGCTATTATCTATGTGATTCTACCTGGACTCTAAGACTTGAAAAATGTGAAGACCCGTCCTAATCCATCCGGACGAAGTCATCAACCTTTGATCCCAGAGCGATGATCGACTCTAAGTATTGTCCTTAAAATGAGTAAAATGCACAGCGGAAGGTTTCTTTCACACCTGAGAATAAACATGCTTAAAAGTGTCAACCAAAAGGTTGGTGAGTTCATAAGTTTATCATAAAACAATAAAATTCATCATTTTGATAGACCACAAAATTTAAATGCTGCATGGTACAAATGGGCCTGAATCCTATACCCACCTGTAATGTACATGCTATATCTTTTAAATACAGTACATCTTTCTCATGTACGAAACCATTTTCATAAATCATAGTAACCGTACACATATCTTGTGCACAAAAATAACATACACATACCCTGTGTATAAAATCATTCTCTCGATATATAACATTCACATCAACTGGTGGCAATTATCATGTCCACATAATTCAATGGTGGCAATTATCATGTCCACATAATTCAATGGTGGCAATTATCATGTCCACATAATTCAATGGTAGCAATTATCATGTCCACATAATTCAATAATAATCCACAGAATTTCTGTCTGCATAATAATTCATTCGAGGAATGTTTTGCTTGTGTCTATCTCGTCAAACATTTATAAAAGCATTTCATGTATTCGTAGTTCAAAATATATTTCAAAAGCATTTAATAAGGCAGTTGTAAAAGTAGCGCATGTATTCTCAGTCCAAATATGTAAAGAGTAAAAGGGAATCAAATGAAACTCACCTAATGTATTTTGTAGTAAAAATACATATGACTATTGAACAACTGAACAAAACAGGGTTGGCCTTGGATTCACGAACCTATATTATTCATATATTTATTAAAACATATACTTGTAATCGAACAAGTTTATATATATATGAATTTATTCGTTATATCATTTTTATATTAATAATCTATATGTTTCATATATTAAAATAAATAAAAATAAATTTTGTTATGTTATATATATTAAATATATTTTTGTATGTGTATGTGTATATATATATATATATATATATATATATATATATATATATATATATATATATATATATATATATCGTTTGTTTGTTAAAATTATGACAATACTAAAATAATATTAGAAATAAAAGAAATAATTATGATAATAGAGTTAAAAATGATACTTTTAATATTAATGACAAAGATGATATTTTTCATAAAAATGATATATTTTTTTAAAAATGTTAATGAATACTAATAAAAATAAATAAATAAATAATGATTTTACTAATAATAATAGTGATACTAACCTTTATATTAATAACTATAATGATAATAATACTACTAATAATAATACTAATACTTACGATAAAAATAATAATAATACCTATAACTATGTTACTAGTAATAATAACAATCAATAATAATTAATAATAACAATAACAATAATAATAATAATAATAATAATAATAATAATAATAATAATAATAATAATAATAATAATAATAATAATAATAATAATAATAATAATAATAATAATAATAATAATAATAATAATAATGAAAAAATAATAATAAGAGTATTAGTATTAACTACCTTAAAATAGGCCAAAAAAATATATGCTGCCCACGACGGGACTCGAACCCAAGACCTCTCGCTCGCCCTGTAACCTCCTAACCACTTGTCTAATTTCTGTTTTCTTGAATACATCCCCACGAATTTTCTTTTAACCTATTCCTTCTAATTCCCCTCTATCTTCTTCTTTTAAAAAAAAAATGCCATCGCCGAGGATTGAACCCACGACCTCTGGATCACACCCAACACTCATCCAAACCATTCAGCCAATTATGTCTTTCTGATTTTTAAATACCTGCTAAGATTATATAACCCGTATGCCTCGTGTCTCCTTCTTCTTAAATTAATATTCCCAAATAATCACCATCGACATTTACCATCCTATATATCTTATTAATCTAACACTTCCACAATTCAGCCCATAACCCACAAATTGATATGTTCGGCCCACTATCCCCCATTTAACATATTCGGTTAAAAAAAAAATTTAAATAGGATATCGTTGGAATATAATCGAATAGCAGTAAAGATATAATCCAAGTAACATCTCCTTTACAGCTCACTTCCCATTTACCGATTTATATTATTATAACCGAAACTTTTAACATCAATCATCTTTATCATTATTTACTATCTATCTTCTTCTTCGCCATTATAGGAGTAGAAACAGAAAAGTTTTACAGCGGTAACCGTAGCTGCAGTAATTAGTGGTACGTGGTTGTTTAAAAAACAAAACAGGAGCATTAATAGGTTTCGAAGGTGGTAATGATGGTGTAAGGAGGAGGATTGTAGAGAGAGATGTTGGTTAAATGGTTGTCAATGATATTTGATGGTGAAGGTGATGGTGGGACGATAGGAGGTGTTGAGAGTGGTTTGATTGTGGGTCTCGATGAATGTCACATGGAATGAATCATGGTTGTTTGTTGTAACCGAGCTAGTAACAGGAGAGAGAGAAGAAAAGAGAGGTGACGATGGTGATTGTTATGGTGTCATGGTTGTTCGGACTGCATCAACAGAAAACGAGTAACACATACATATGATTAATAGTGGGGTGTTCCGGTTATGATGGTGACGATTTTTGATAGTGGGTTGTAGTGGTCGTTCATGGTAGTCGTAGGGTTAAAGTAGGTGGTGGTTGATCGGTGATAATAAGGGAAATGGTTAGATAAAAAAAATGATAAGGTGACGGTTGCTTGTACACAATTAGAGATTGATGGTGAGGTTTATTAGGACTGAAATAGAAAACAGATTGTATACCGTAGCTGTAATGATGATGGTTTGCTGTGGTGTTTTGGGCTGTAAAAGACAGAAATGGGCAGTAGCAAACATGAAGTACACCGTGTAGCAGCAGCCTTGTATGCTGATGATTTGCAGCAGGAACAAGAGAAGGAAGGTGGTGGCTGTAGGTAGTTCATGGTAGTTCGCGACAAAATAGAAAAATAATAACAGCAGGGTCTGTGGTGGTGGTTTGACTTTGGTTAATGGTGGTGATGGTAATCGAATGATAGGTTGTCGAGAATGATGGAAGGCCGAGGGTGGTTTCAAGACGAAGAGAGAGAATCGAGGTTTGGTGGTGATTTAAAGATGGTGATGATGAAGTAGTGGTTTGGGTTTTTATCTAATAACAATCATAAGCTATAACAAGTGGGTTTATATTGTGGTTTCTTCAAGTTGAAGTGTATGTATATAATATTGATTAAGTATTGAATAAAAGTAAAATAGTAATAACACAGTTATCAACAATATTCTCAATATAAATCACAGATGACACAAGTGGATTTGTATCTATCATGCATATAATCATATAAGTTAATACTTGAAAGACATATGATTGTCAATTAGAAACATGATTGTCAATTAGAAACAGTGAATCATATAGCAGCCATCTCACTTGTATTCTTTCTACCGACGGTTTTCCCGAATGACCATATCATGTCCATTACTAAACAGCTAACGTATAAAAGTGTCCCTAAAAATCCCAAATTTTTAAATTAAGTTCCTTTATTTATTTCAGTCATTAACTGTTTGGAACCTGATCAAAAAGGTTCGGTAATTATCTATTTTCTGTACCAATTAATATGTACGGAGTACTAATATTTAAACTTGAAAAGGTAAAAATATAGTTAACAAATCTAAAGTCTTCGTAATCAACTTACAGTCCAACTTTTATTTCAATCCTTCATGAACATGTACTATATCTATATTAAAACTAACAAAACGTCAACCGAGTGTTGCTGACGTTTACTAATTAAGCTCGAAATTATTTATTTTTAATATATTCTCTTTCTATATATAAACAGTTTTAAAATAGCAAGTTTAATAACTAAAACAATTATATTATATATTTTTAAACAATTAGATTTAATATAACTTTATATATTTACAAGTAATATTTATATATATATATATATATATATATATATATATATATATATATTCTTAAAATTAGTTTTCATTACATCGCATTTTATTTAATTTATTTTACAATATAAATTCTACAACAACAACATATAATATTCAAAATTATATATATAATTAAATTATATAATATTCAAAATTATATTTCAAATCATAAATACTTATTTAAATATATATGATATCTATTTACAAATAGTTGTTCGTGAATCGTCGGGAATGGTCGAAAGTCAAATGCATTCATGGAAATAGTTCAAACATTATGAGACTCAGTTTAATAGACTTTGCTTATCATGTCGAAATCATATAAGATTAAGTTTAAAGTTGGTCGAAAATTCCCGGGTCTTCATAGTACCTACCCGTTAAAGAAATTTCGTCCCGAAATTTGAGTGGGATCATCATGGCTGACAATAAGTATGTTTTCATGACGCATTCGAGTTCGAAATTTGAGTTTTATCATTAGTGAGCAATTTAGATAAAACGATTCGATTACTTGAAGCATATGAGTGAAGTTATCGCAAAAGATTGAAATAGGAAAAGTAAAGATTCGTCTTAACTCTTGACAGAGTCAGGGTTGAATTCCGGAATTCAAGGGATTTAAAGAAAATCTTCGAAATCTAAAGGATTTGATTCTTCGGCGAGTAAGGAAAATTAAGATCTCTAAAATTAAATACGGTGATCCGCCTCGATTACTCTGTCTGATATTTTCATTATAAATTTAGCTCTCCCGTTCCATTATTCTCACCATTCCTATACTTTCCTTCTTATTTCATACATCCAAAAGATTGTGAAAATACTTAATCCAGTTCTAATCCTTGATATTTTCCTAATTATCATTCCTGTCATCCTTCTTTTCAATCATCCATCCGAAGAATCTGTTTACTTCTATTATTACCTTGGGATGATGCTATTCTTAATTATACCGTGTCTTTATATTGCTATTCGTATTAATATTCACGGTTTGCAACCTCCGTGTTGTTATCGGGCTTTATATTTTCTCTTATATTTCGAAATCGGTGCTTCCGTTTTCTATAATCATTGTCATCCATAGTTAATGCTCTCTCCCATTTTGCTGCAATTTATACTCCAATTTTCTATTTCTTTTGAAGCTTTGTCCCTTCGTTTCTTCTTTTTATGATTGGACATCTCTGGTAATGGTCCAGAATTCGTAGATATGGAGTTTTGAATGAATTTAATGTTTTAAACTTGAAAGAACGTTATAGCACAATTTGATTTGTCAAATTACCAGAATCACTGAAAATAGAACTATCAAGAATATATTTTCTTGATATGTTCAGAAGTTAATCAAAATGAAAGAGTTATGTAACATGACACTTGATGACGTTATAATCTGTGAATCATCATGTTCCATTTAGAAACTCAGCATGACTTATTGTAATATAATCACGTTGATCAAGTGTCATTATATTATACTATCTCATGCATCAGTTCCCAACATTACTTCAATAACATTCATATTTTAAGCTCGAAAGTTTACAGAATATAGAAACTAACAGTTTCTATATGATGTAACACTGATATCAGGAAGAGATTAATGATTTCAGATAAAATAGTTATGAAAATATCTTCAGAAATATGGAGGATATTTATAATGAAAGATACGATGATATCTTGGAATTTCTAATATCGATGGATGATGGAGAAAAATTTTCCGCAAGATTTTAACATGACTTCGGAGCAAGATATTCTCTAAAGATTTCAACGGATCCAGAATTATCTGGATTCTTTGAATATAGGGTATGGTCCTTGTATTTGTCCTTGGTCTCCTACATGGTTAACTTTATCCGTTTTCCAGTTCCAACGTTTCTGAGCTTTTCCAACATATTATTATTTATCATCAAACTTCCGACGACTAAGTTCGTTTACGGTTGCCTACAGTTTCTGCTGCTTCAATCAACTTTTTCAACATTCAGAGTATCAATTCGTAAACTAGGTGCCTTTTCAAAATTTCAGAATTGAAGATCGTAATTCTAGGAGATAATTGTTATATGTATACATATAACTATTGATGTAGAAATGCTACGAGATTCGAAATACTGATTGCTGATTCCCGGTAATTGGTATGGCAATTATTGTTACAAGGTATAGTTGAATACAAGATGGGGTTTCAATGAATATAATGATTTTTGGGAAAGTCCAAATTCATTGAAGTTGCTGGTAATTTTACTGCTAATGTGGTGAATATAAACATTTCTCTGGTAACGATGACGACAGGCAAACTTATATCTCGAGGTTATAATAAGGCTAATTCGAATGGAAGTTGAAGTTGATTTGCTGGAGCTGTGACAAAACTGACTATTGTGAAAAAGAGTTGCAAAGTTATTTTCGGTAATAATAACGCCAAAGAAGTTAGCACAGATACGTGTTAAACGTTTACTCAAGTTCCGAATGTTTTCAGGTGCATAACTATATGCATCGATCTTTTCTTCCGTAGATGAAGTGCGGTTGGTTCATACTCTCGATTGAGGTGTTTTCAAGAATCATGAAAGATTTGAACGCAGATTGTAATCGTCGAGATATAAATGAAGTTTAAGATGAATTCAAGTGGCAAACTTGAAGAATGTTTAGTTTCATATGTTATAATCAATATTTTAATTCTTTTTAATTATCCAATGTTATTAGTCCACAGTCGATAGTCCACAGTAACATTCCAATAATTCATATATAGTTTAATATACAATATTCGAATTAATTAATACGTGTCGTGACCCGTATACGTCTCAGACTCGATCACAACTCAAATTATATATATTATTGTAGAATCAACCTCAACCCTGTATAGAGAACTCGATCATTACTGCATATAGAGTGTCTATGGTTATTCCAAATAATATATATAAATGCGTCGATATGATATGTCAAAACATTGTATACGTGTCCCGATATTTAAAGTGCGTAAAATAAATGCAGAGATTAAATGACGATAAATAAAGTGCGCAAAGTAAATAACCGAAATTAAATGACGATAAATAAAATTGCGAGAATGTAAATTGCGATAATTAAATTGCGATAAATAAAATGTAATCAGTTAGCTAGGAATAATTAGCTAGGAATAGTTAGCGTGGATTCTTAACAAAATTTCTTATAGTTAATTTGTTTGTTTCTAACAAATTTTATTTTTTCAAATGTTTTCTTCATTATGCCACTTGTTGGATTCTGATAGGTCAAAATTCAAATACGAAATTTAATGAAAATGGTTACTCTGTGGTGAACGGATTCATATAGCCGTGGATGTGAGTAGGATAGTAAATGACTGTTGAATCAGATTTAAAGAATGTACAGTGTAACTTATTAATGTGAAATCTAACTATTCCTCGGGTATTACCTACCCGTTAAAATATTTTCACCATTAACAGTTTGTACAAAAGAACTTTTAATTACAATCTTCATGAAAATATATATACATATATTTTTTCTTCAGATGTAACTATAGATTTAATGAGTCAAAATGATATTAATCTCATTTGATTTATCGTTAGAACTAGAATACATAATCTCTAAAATATTAGAGATTACATAATCGGCATGAAGAACGAAGGTAATTAATGTAGAACGATACGTAGAACGATGATTACATTCGAGGTACAGAATGAGATATTGAGGCATGGATTGTTGATGGTACTGGTGCTGTTTATTGATGGTACTGTTGGTGCCGGTGATGTTGCTGAAGCTGGTACGTTTTGCACCATATTTTCCAAGGCTACAACTCGGGCGCGAAGCTCGTTGACTTCTTCTATTACTCCGGGATGATTGTTTGTCGAAACGAGTGGATGAATAAGGTCTAAAATGTGAGATAGTATATAATCATGATGAGATACTCTGAGAGAAAAAATGATGTTTCGAACAGGTTCACCGGTAAGTGTTTCAGTTTCTTCACCAAGAGTGCAGGTTGGTGAGTGGAAAGGATCGTCTTCTTCTCGTCTCCATTGATTTAGTCAACTACAAAACCATCAGATGAATTGGAGATGGCTGATTGGTTGATTCATTCCGGTGACACTGCTTTCGGAGCTCGAGTGAAACTCTATGTCGGAATAGCTGTCGAAATAGTTATCGGAATCTAAGGGACTCGAACTGGTTGAGGGATTCATCTCGTACGATCAGATGAATGACTTTTCGATAAGAAATAGATTAAAGGATGTAGATTAGTAAACTGCCATACATAATTTACATATGCATATATAATACTAAAATTCCATAAGTTACGGAGAAATCTACGGAAGCTGTCAGGCAAAGGTAACAATAACAGATACGCTAAGATATGAATTTATCTATACACTGTCTATGCAACAGAGGCAGTAAGACGTGTCTAGACTTTAAGGATGATAAGCAAGTGATTCCCTAAGAATGATAAGCAGGTAATTTCCTAAGGATGATAAGCAGACGATTTTTGACTAGAAATGATAAGCAAAACTTTTGACATGCAGACACGGTCGAAGTCCAGACTCACTAATGTATCTAAACAACTATCAATTAGACACACTAATGCAAGACCTAGTTCGCTAAGACCACTGCTCTGATACCAACTGTGAAGACCCGTCCTAATCCATCTGGACGAAGTCATCAACCTTTGATCCCAGAGCGATGATCGACTCCAAGTATTTTCCTTAAAATGAGCAAAATGCACAGCGGAAGGTTTCTTTCACACCTGAGAATAAACATGCTTAAAAGTGTCAACCAAAAGGTTGGTGAGTTTATAAGTTTATCATAAAACAATAAAATTCATCATTTTGATAGACCACAAAATTTAAATGATGCATGGTACAAATGGGCCCGAATCCTATACCCACCTGTAATGTACATGCTATATCTTTTAAATACAGTACATCTTTCTCATGTACGAAACCATTTTCATAAATCATAGTAACCGTACACATATCTTGTGCACAAAAATAACATACACATACCCTGTGTATAAAATCATTCTCTCGATATATAACATTCACATCAACTGGTGGCAATTATCATGTCCACATAATTCAATGGTGGTAATTATCATGTCCACATAATTCAATGGTGGCAATTATCATGTCCACATAATTCAATGGTGGCAATTATCATGTCCACATAATTCAATAATAATCCACAGAATTTCTGTCTGCATAATAATTCATTCGAGGAATGTTTTGCTTGTGTCTATCTCGTCAAACATATATAAAAGCATTTCATGTATTCGCAGTTCAAAATATATTTCAAAAGCATTTAATAAGGCAGTTGTAAAAGTAGCGCATGTATTCTCAGTCCAAATATGTAAAGAGTAAAAGGGAATCAAATAAAACTCACCTAATGTATTTCGTAGTAAAAATACATATGACTATTGAACAACTGAACAAAACAGGGTTGGCTTAGGATTCACGAACCTATATTATTCATATATTTATTAAAACATATACTTGTAATCGAACAAGTTTATATATATATGAATTTATTCGTTATATCATTTTTATATTAATAATCTATATGTTTCATATATTAAAATAAATAAAAATAAATTTTGTTATGTTATATGTATTAAATATATTTTTGTATGTATGTGTGTGTATATATATATATATATATATATATATATATATATATATATATATATATATATATATATATATATATATCGTTTGTTTGTTAAAATTATGACAATACTAAAATAATATTAGAAATAAAAGAAATAATTATGATAATAGAGTTAAAAATGATACTTTTAATATTAATGACAAAGATGATATTTTTCATAAAAATGATATATTTTTTTTTAAAAATGTTAATGAATACTAATAAAAAATAAATAAATAAATAATGATTTTACTAATAATAATAATGATACTAACCTTTATATTAATAACTATAATGATAATAATACTACTAATAATAATACTAATACTTACGATAAAAATAATAATAATACCTATAACTATGTTACTAGTAATAATAACAATCAATAATAATTAATAATAACAATAACAATAATAATATTAATAATAATAATAATAATAATAATAATAATAATAATAATAATAATAATAATAATAATAATAATAATAATAATAATAATAATAATAATAATGAAAAAATAATAATAAGAGTATTAGTATTAACTACCTCAAAATAGGCCAAAAAAATATATGCTGCCCACGATGGGACTCGAACCCAAGACCTCTCGCTCGCCCTGTAACCTCCTAACCACTTGTCTAATTTCTGTTTTCTTGAATACATCCCCACGAATTTTCTTTTAACATATTCCTTCTAATTCCCCTCTATCTTCTTCTTTTAAAAAAAATACCATCGCCGAGGATTGAACCCACGACCTCTGGATCACACCCAACACTCATCCAAACCATTCAACCAATTATGTCTTTCTGATTTTTAAATACCTGCTAAGATTATATAACCCGTATACCTCGTGTCTCTTTCTTCTTAAATTAATATTCCCAAATAATCACCATCGACATTTACCATCCTATATATCTTATTAATCTAACACTTCCACAATTCAGCCCATAACCCACAAATTGATATGTTCGGCCCACTATCCCCCATTTAACATATTCGGTTAAAAAAAATTAAATAGGATATCGTTGGAATATAGTCGAATAGCAGTAAAGATATAATCCAAGTAACATCTCCTTTATAGCCCACTTCCCATTTACCAATTTATATTATTATAACTGAAACTTTTAACATCAATCATCTTTATCATTGTTTACTATCTATCTTCTTCTTCGCCATTATAGGAGTAGAAACAGAAAAGTTTTGCAGCGGTAACCGTAGCTGCAGTAATTAGTGGTACGTGGTGGTTTAAAAAACAAAACAGGAGCATTAATAGGTTTCGAAGGTGGTAACGATGGTGCAAGGAGGAGGATTGTAGAGAGAGAGAGAGATGTTGGTTAAATGGTTGTTGATGATATTTGATGGTGAAGGTGATGGTGTGATGGTAGGATGTGTTGAGAATGGTTTGATTGTGGGTCTCGATGAATGTCACATGGAATGAATCATGGTTGTTTGTTGTAACCGAGCTAGTAACAGGAGAGAGATAAGAAAAGAGAGGTGACGATGGTGATTGTTATGGTGTCATGGTTGTTCGGACTGCATCAACAGAAAACGAGTAACACATACATATGATTAATAGTGGGGTGTTCCGGTTATGATGGTGACGATTTTTTATAGTGGGTTGTAGTGGTCGTTCATGGTAGTCGTAGGGTTAAAGTAGGTGGTGGTTGATCGGTGATAATAAGGGAAATGGTTAGATAAAAAAAATGATAAGGTGACGGTTGCTTGTACACAATTAGAGATTGATGGTGAGGTTTATTAGGACTAAAATAGAAAACAGATTGTATACCGTAGCTGAAATGACGATGGTTTGGTGTGGTGTTTTGGGCTGTAAAAGACAGAAATGGGCAGTAGCAAACATGAAGTACACCGTGTAGCAGCAGCCTTGTATGCTGATGATTTGCAGCAGGAACAAGAGAAGGAAGGTGGTGGCTGTAGGTAGTTCATGGTAGTTCGCAACAAAATAGAAAAATAATAACAGCAGGGTCTGTGGTGGTGGTTTGACTTTGGTTAATGGTGGTGATGGTAATCGAATGATAGGTTGTCGAGAATGATGGAAGGCCGAGGGTGGTTTCAAGACGAAGAGAGAGAATCGAGGTTTGGTGGTGATTTAAAGATGGTGATGATGAAGTAGTGGTTTGGGTTTTTATCTAATAACAATCATAAGCTATAATAAGTGGGTTTATATTGTGGTTTCTTCAAGTTGCAGTGTATGTATATAATATTGATTAAGTATTGAATAAAAGTAAAATAGTAATAACACAGTTATCAACAATATTCTCAATATAAATCACGGATGACACAAGTGGATTTGTATCTATCATGCATATAATCATATAAGTTAATACTTGAAAGACATATGATTGTCAATTAGAAACATGATTGTCAATTAGAAACAGTGAATCATATAGCAGCCATCTCACTTGTATTCTTTCTACCGACGGTTTTTCCCGAATGACCATATCATGTCCATTACTAAACAGCTAACGTATAAAAGTGTCCCTAAAAATCCTAAATTTTTAAATTAAGTTCCTTTATTTATTTCAGTCATTAACTGTTTGGAACCTGATCAAAAAGGTTCGGTAATTATCTATTTTCTGTACCAATTAATATGTACGGAGTACTAATATTTAAACTTGAAAAGGTAAAAATATAGTTAACAAATCTAAAGTCTTCGTAATCAACTTACAGTCCAACTTTTATTTCAATCCTTCATGAACATGTACTATATCTATATTAAAACTAACAAAACGTCAACCGAGTGTTGCTGACGTTTACTAATTAAGCTCGAAATTATTTATTTTTAATATATTCTCTTTCTATATATAAACAGTTTTAAAATAGCAAGTTTAATAACTAAAACAATTATATTATATATTTTTAAACAAATAGATTTAATATAACTTTATATATTTACAAGTAATATATATATATATATATATATATATATATATATATATATATATATATATATATATATATATATATTCTTAAAATTAGTTTTCATTACATTGCATTTTATTTAATTTATTTTACAATATAAATTCTACAACAACAACATATAATATTCAAAATTATATATATAATTAAATTATATAATATTTAAAATTATATTTCAAATCATAAATACTTATTTAAATATATATGTTATCTATTTACAAATAATTGTTCGTGAATCCTCGGGAATGGTCGAAAGTCAAATGCATTCATGGAAATAGTTCAAACATTATGAGACTCAGTTTAATAGACTTTGCTTATCATGTCAAAATCATATAAGATTAAGTTTAAATTTGGTCAAAAATTCCCGGGTCATCACAAAGAAAGAGTCACCTTTTTACTTATGCATTTATTTACATTCCTGTAATTTCAATTCTTGTAACGACTTTCTGTTTTATTCTGTTGCGTACTTAATAAAGTTTGTTTTTATCATATAGTGTCGTTCTCGTTATATAATATGTTGGTATTTTTGATATTAATGTCACATTCACCCAGGTCCTAACTGGGGGTGTAATAGATTGGTATCAGAGCATAACCAGGCTGTTATAGAGAACCAGGATTTCATTTTTATGAGTGCCTTACTTGCTAGCTAGGGTGCCTTAGCAATCTAGGAAACTATAACCTTTCCTGCCTTAGACTTAAAGCAAAGTTATTAAGATTAAAACTTTAATAATCTTGGCTTAAGATTCTAATTAAAGTCTCTTTCCTAATGTTAGGATGTCAAGCGTTAATCAACCAACCAAAGCAACTCTCTTCAAACCATCTGAAGTAATGGCTCACTTCAAACCTACCATTGAAGTAGGTACTGGATACTCTTCAACTGCAAGACTAGTTCGAAGCCCTCTTTATGGTCCTGACTCCCCACCATTGAACTATAGTCCAAATACTCTTCAAGATTCACCTAAGTCTCCCGAATACTACCCAACCCTGAGAACTGAAGACAAGGGGAAACGTCCTGAGAAAACGGGTCCATCCAGGAAAAGAGCCTGGTCTCCTTTTTGTGATAATGATGCTAACTATGAGATAATGAACTTGCGAAAGACTACCGAAAAGAACTTGGAAGGTTTTCTTCGCCACGTGGCGAGAGTTGAGGTTCGAATGGATGAGAAAGATTGAGAAGTTAAGAAACTGGTGGAAGAGAATGCTAAGCTGAGAAAACAGTTGATGATGCTGAAATATGAGGAAGAGCGCAACACCCGCTGGGGAAAGCAGTCACTTGCTTATCTAAAGGAGGATGTTGATTTTCAGTTGAAGATGGAGAGAAATCGAGTTGATAAGCAGCTTGCCTTAAAGGAGTACAACAACAACACAGCCAACAACCGTGTTACTAACCTCTATGATAACCTTGAGTATCTCTATGACAAACAAAAAGAGAAGAACGAGCAAATAGAGAAGTTTATGAAGGAGGCTGAGAAGAAGAAGTGAACCCGACTTTTGTTTTATTTTGTTTTGTTTTTCATTCTTCTATTTCCTAATTATGTAAAGGTTTTACCTAAGACTATTCCTATATTCAACTCGTGTAGTAAAAGGCTTATTTAATGCCTCATTTCTAATAATATAAAGTGTTTTATCTATATCATGTTGATATCAATGCTTTATCTTATCATACTTGTGATTGCTCAAACTTATAACTTGTCAACTTATCAAACTTATGTTCACTTTTATGTAGTGAAGCGTCATGGCTCGCACACCTACCGTTAACAACATTGTGTTGACCAATGAGCAATTTCAACAGTTACTTGCTGCCACCCAAGGCAACATCCAACCTAATCATGCTAACAATCAACCAAAACCTTATTCTTACAAGGACTTTATGAACTGAAATCCTCCCGCTTTCAAGGGAAGTGAAGAGGCCGTTGAACTAGTTCGATGGTTCGAAAAACTTGAGCCAACTTCCGTGTCTGCAACTGCGGGGACAATGATCTAGTTAAATATGCCACTAGTTCATTAGCTGGCAATGCTATGACTTGGTGGACCGCTCATGCTAAGTCTGTGGGAATTGATAATGCTAATGCAACCCCATGGGACGAACTTAAAAGCATGATGGTTAATAAGTTTTGTCCTAGAAGTCAAGTCCAAAAGCATGAAGCCGAGTACTGGGAACTCAAAGTTAAGGGTACCGACATTGAAAGCTATACTAATCGTTTTCTTGAGCTTTCTACTTTGTGTCCCGAGATGTTTCCTACTGAGCCGTGAAGGATCGAAAGGTACATTGAAGGTCTCCCTGAGGATGTTCAGGGAAATGTTATCGCTGCTGAGAAAGTTACCCTTGATGCCGTGATTCTCATGGCTCAAAATCTAATGATGGCCAAAAGAAGAAGAGCTTTGGCTAGTAAGCAAGTTGATGCCAAGAGTAGTGATGGTAAAAGGAAATTTGAGCCGTCCCAGGGTTCAAACCAGAATATTTATAAGAAGCTTGCTGATAGTACTAGGACCGGTTATGTAGGGACTAAGCCCTATTATGCTCGTTGTGAAAGGCACCACCCAAGGCGGTGCACTGCTACTTGTTCTTTGTGTAAGAAAGTGGGACATGTGGCTAAGACTTGTAAGACTCCTCCGAAAGATAAAGTTATTGTTCCTTCTAAAGCTCCTCCTACTTGTTACACCTACGGAGAGAAGGGGCATATTAGTCCTCACTGCCCGAAGAAGAAAGATACCCCTGCTAATGGAGCCAACACCACCAATGCGAAGAGCCGTGCGTTTGTCATAACGGCTGAGGACGCCCGTGAGGATGATGAAGTCATTACAGGTACGTTTCTTGTCAATAATTGCTACGCAAATATTTTATTCGATACGGGTGTCGATAAGAGTTACATGTCTAGTGAATTTTTTTTACCTTATTCACTGAGAAACCACATCCCCTAGAAACTAAACGACTAGTAGAAGTAGCAAATGGAAAAGTTATGAAAGTTGATCACATCTATAAAAACTGTAATCTAAAACTAGCCGACCAAGAATTTAAGATTGACCTTTTGCCAGTCGAGTTAGCAAGCTTCGATGTCATAGTCGGAAGGGACTGGTTACGTCCATTACATGATGCAAACTTGTGTTTCGATAAGACTGTTAACATTCTGTTGGGAAATGGAGAGACTCTCGTCATTCAAGGCGACAAGAGTGGTTTCAAGCTCAACATCATCTCTTGCATCAAAACCCGTAAATACCTTATGAAAGGTTATCCCGCGATATTAGCCCATGTTAAGATAGTCGAACCGAAGGAAAAGCTTATTGATGACGTGCCGGTGGTTAAAGATTATCCCGATGTATTTCCTGAAGATCTTCCTGGTCTTCCACCTCCTCGTCAAGTCGAATTTCAGATTGATTTATCTCTTGGTGCTGCTCTTGATGCTAAAGCACCATACCGTTTAGCACCCTCCGAAATGAAGGAACTTTCCAACCAACTCCAGGAACTATTGGATAAAGGTTTCATTCGTCCAAGCTCGTCCCCATGGGGAGCTCCTATTCTATTCGTTAAAAAGAAAGATAGTACATTGAGGATGTGTATTGATTACCGCAAACTCAACAAGCTTACTATCAAGAACCGCTATCCATTACCGCGTATCGATGATCTATTTGACCAACTTCAAGGGTCGAGTGTTTATTCAAAAATTGATCTGAGGTCCGGTTATCACCAACTTAGAGTCAAGGAATCCGATATTCCTAAGACTGCTTTTAGCACTCGTTACGCGCACTATGAATTTTGTGTCATGCTTTTTGGTTTAACTAATGCTCCTGCCATGTTCATGGATCTTATGTATCGTGTCTGCAAGCCATATCTCAACAAATTTGTCATTGTTTTCATTGACGACATCTTAATCTACTCAAAAAGTGAGAAAGAACATGGGCAGCATTTGCGCATGATTCTTGAACTCTTATGAAAGGAACAACTCTACGCTAAGTTTTCAAAGTGCGAGTTTTGGCTCAAAACCTTACAATTCCTCGGACATGTTGTTGATAGTAACAGAATACATGTCGATCCAGCTAAGATTACCGCTATTCAGAACTGGGAGATACCAAAGACTGCGAAGCATATTCGTCAATTTTTGGGACTTGCCGGTTATTATCGGAGATTCATAAAAGATTTTTCCCTCCTTGCTAAACCCCTTACAAAGTTAACTCACAAAGGGAAGAAGTTTGAGTGGTCTGAAGAATAGGAATCTGCTTTCCAGATTCTGAAGGATAAATTGACCACAGCCCTGATTCTATCCTTACCTGAAGGTATTGACAATTTTGTTGTTTAATGCGATGCCTTAAAGCAAGGCTTTGGTTGTGTTTTAATGCAACGTGAAAAGGTTATTTCCTATACATCTAGACAGTTGAAGAAACATAAGAAGAACTATACCACACATGACCTTGAGTTAGGTGCCGTTATATTTGCATTAAAGATATGGAGACATTATCTATATGGTACTAAGTTTCCGGTGTACACTGACCATAAAAGTCTTCGACACATCTTTGATCAGAAACAGCTGAACATGTGGCAAAGCCGATGGCTCGAGTTATTGAACGATTATCACTGTAAGCTGGAATATCATCTTGGGAAGGCAAATGTGGTTGCCGATGCCCTTAGTCGGAAAGACGATGTTAGACGTGTTCGTGCTTTAAACCTGAAAATCAAATCAAATCTTATATCACGAATCTGTGAAGCTCAACTTGAAGCTATTAAACCAACACATATCGAAGGTGAAGGACCTATCGGTTTTGAGAACCAACTCCAAGTGAAAGCTAATGGTACACGGTACTTTGGTAACAGAATTTAGGTTCCTCGCTTCTGTAATCTTCGTGAACTAGTCTTGGATGAAGCACATAAGACTAGATATTCTATTCACCCGGGTTCCAGTAAGATGTACCACGATGTGAAGGAATTCTACTGGTGGCCTAACATGAACGCCGACATTGCTACTTATGTTAGTAAGTGTCTCACTTGTTTGAAAGTCAAGGCTGAACATCAAAAGCCTTCTGGTCTGTTGACACAACTCGATATCCCGCAGTGGAAGTGGGAATGTATCACTATGGATTTCGTTACTAAGTTGCCTAAGACTTCGAACGGCAACGATACTATTTGGATCATAGTTGATCGTCTTACTAAATCTGCACATTTCTTACCAATCAAGGAAGCCGACAAGATGGAGAAATTATCACAACTCTATATTAAAGAAATTGTCTCACGTCATGGAGTTCCTATCTCAATTATTTCTGATCGCGACAGTCGATTCGTTTCTAGATTCTGGAAAACTTTGCAATCTGCTCTTGGAACTCAACTCGACATGAGTACAGCCTATCATCCACAAACTGATGGTCAAAGTGAACGAACCATCCAAACAATGGAAGATATTCTACGTGCTTGTGCAATCGATTTCGGCAAAGGTTGGGATAGACACTTGCCTTTAGCTGAATTTTTCTACAACAACAGTTATCACTCTAGTATTAAAGCTGCACCTTTTGAAGCCTTATATGGACGAAAATGTAGATCCCCATTGTGCTAGGATGAATTAGAGGACGGACATTTAACTGGTCCTGAAATTATTCATGAAACTACCGAAAAGATCGTTCAGATTAAGCAACGATTAGAAACTGCCTGCAGCCGACAAAAGAGCTATGCCGATAAGCAACGGAAGGATATAGAATTCCAAGTTGGAGATAAAGTCATGTTGAATGTATCCCCTTGGAAAGGTATCATCCGCTTCGGTAAACGAAGTAAACTCAGTCCACGCTATGTTGGACCTTTCACAATCACTCAAAGAGTCGGTCTCGTGGCGAACCGATTAGAACTGCCAACTGAACTTAGCCAAGTACATGATGTGTTTCATGTCTCGAATCTCAAAAAGTGTCTTGCTGATGACACGCTTGTTATTCCTTTGGATGATATCCGCATTGATGAGCAAATGCACTTCGTTGAAGAACCTATAGAAATCATGAATGAAGAGGTCAAAAAACACGTAAAAGCAACATACCTATCATTAAAGTCCACTGGAATTCGCGTATAGGCCCCGAATATATGATGTGTGCGAGGTGGTGTATAAAATAGTTATATATTTGCTACAAAATACTATTAAATACGATACAATTTTACACAAGATAGTTATTTATTTATAGAATGGATATACCTAAACCTTGCTACAACACTTATAGGTAGTGTACCTAATCGTATAGTAGTGTAGTTTTTAGTAAGTCCGGTTCATTCCACAGGGATCTTTTAAACAAGCTTAACGCTATATTTTTAAAACTATATTTGTAAAAATACAAAAATATATATAAGTAGTATTATTATTATAAAAGGGGGTTTTTACCGTTTAATGACCGGTTTGTCGATTTTAAAACTTTAGTCGTAGTTAAAACCTAATGTAAAATATTAAAAATAAATATAACTTAATTTAAAGCGTAAAGTAAATAACAATAATGAAATTGCGATAAATAAAAATGCGATAAAATTAAATTGCGATAATTAAAAAGTACGATAATTAAAAGTGCAATTAAATACGATGACAGTAAATAAAAGTGCGATAATTAAAAGTGCAATTAAATATGAAATAAAAGAATTATGCTTATTTAAACTTCCATAATCATGATGTTTGACGTGTTGATTTTTAGTTTATTCCCATGGGTTAATTGTTCTTTGTCCTGGATTATTCAATATGTCCATACAGATTTGTCCATAATAATCCATCAGTCATAATCATAAAATGCGGAAGTCTTCATCAAATTATTCTTATTCCCGAAGTCAAATATTCCAACTAATTGGGGATTCGAATTGTAACAAGGTCTTAATACTTTGTTTAATGAATACACCAGGTTATCGACTGCGTGTAAACCAAGGTTTTACTACTTTGTTAACAATTACACCAATTACCCTTGAATGTAATCCACCCCTGTTTCAACAAGTCTATTAACTATTAATCCAGTTCTGTGTCCGGTAAAATGAACAATTATTGGTATTTATAGATATCCCGCCCACTGTACCCAGTCAAGCGTATGTGGTTATATATAAATACGTCAAATTATAAGTCTATATATTAAATTAACGAGGTATCATTTAGTTAATATAAAGCCCATTAATAGTCCATAGTCTAATTTCCGCAAGTGTCGTTCTTTTATCCAAACCCCAATTATGGTACAAAGCCCAATTACCCAATTTTAATATTTAGCCCAACATCACGATTATTTTGGCATTAAATAAGCATAATAATAACTTAGCTACGAGACATTAATTTAAAAATAACATTAACCATAACTTACAGTGATTAAAAATAGCGTATCGTGTCACGGACAGAATTTCGACTTACACCCTTACAACATTTGCTAACATACCCTTATTATTAGAATTTAAGATTAAAATTAAAATTAAAATATAATATATATATATATATATATATATATATATATATATATATATATATATATATATATATATATATATATATATATATATATATTACGTATATGAATGAGAAGAGAAAAAGATAGATATAAACTGAGCCAAAACCGCGAATTTATAGGGGTGTGGCCTGCCACCTACTGCCATGCGATCGCATGGAAAATGGTCATGCTGGCCATGCGATCGCATGGCCCTGGAATTCAGCTCACATGTCTTTGTTTGCATTCTGCCGACAGTTTTTATTATAATATATAATATATAAAAAATTTATATAATTATTTAAATATTATATTTTATTCTTGTGCATAGTTGACTCATAATTTTTAGTCCGTTGCGTCGAGCGTTGAGAGTTGACTTTGGTCCCGGTTCCGGATTTTCGAACGTCCTTGCGTATAATTTAATATCTTGTATTTTGCGTTTTGCGTCTTGTACTCTTGTAATTTTGAGACGTTTCTCACCAATAATTTGAACCACTTTGATTGTATTTTGTACTTTTGAGCTTTTTGGTCGTTTGCGTCTTCAATTCGTAGAATCTGTCTTTTATCTTCACCTTTTATTATTTAAACGAATATCACTTGTAAATAGAACAGTTGCAACTAAAAGCTTGTCTTTCTTGAGGGATAATGCTATTAAATATATGTTCGATTTTAGCATTATCAAATATTCCCACACTTGAGCGTTGCTTGTCCTCAAGCAATATAGTCTTGAAATAAAAATACTAGAATCACTTCTTTATTCTTCACACTTTGTACATCAGTGATTTCTATACGGCGGTATAAACAATGGTAGTAACGTTGTGGTTTACAGTCCCACATGATTATAAAATTTTAGATCATTTAAGGAAATTGGATCTTTATGAAAACATTTGATCTTTTGAAAATACAATCTAGCTTTTACCCTAGATAAGTTTTCCGGAATAACCCTTCACCGGTGTTTGCAAATTGTTTTTGTGGGTTTGGTGGGTTTCAGATTTGAAAATTTTAGCTCAAAACTTGTGGTTTTGTGTCATCCACTTGCTAACCTTGTATTGGGAAAGCAACACGTCCAGTATACTTGCTCTGTATATTACCTTTCAGTAAACTACCGTCCGGTTGTAAAGGAAAGCGTTGAACAAGCAACTGTTAAGGCAATGTCCCCTGACATGCTTTTAATTATGGTCTATAACGTGTCGGATGCAATTACTATCCTTGGTAGGAGCAATAGTAAAGCTCACCCTTATAATTTTTTTTTTTTTTGGTCTGGCACAAGGTCCTGTCTTTGACCATGCTATGCAACCACCGTTCTTACGGTTGACACCCAATTTGGTTCAGGTGACCTAATGAATTCCAGGTGAATTCCTAGGATTTTACGTTCAATGGTAATGAACGCATTGAAAATAGATTTTCAGAAAACAAATCGGTTTGTAATTTTGATCAAAATATTTTCTCGTTCAAGCTCGAGTTTAGATATCATTGAATTCCATGAGTTTGTAATTCTCAATCTTTAAAGTCAATCTCAAGGATTGAGTAATATCAGTGTTAAAAGTTGATTATTGATCTTTAAGGAGATTATCCTTTCTGGGGGTCTGATTCATTAGTCTTATCAAGCTAATTTGCATGGCGTCCTCCCCATTGTACGAGACAGATCCTCTCATGATTAGAATAAGTCTGGCCACTTGGCGACCCTATTTGATGCTGAGGTCTGTGGATTTCCTGCTGATTTTAGAGATGACTTTTCTAGATTTTTCGTCAACCTATAGCTGGTCTGGACGACAACTTCATGACCTAAATCAAGAAGCGCGTTTCTTTTTCGGAAGACTTTACTTCCTTTTAATGATGGAGTTGATTCATCGTGTAGATCCATCTTTCTTTCAAATATATTATAAGAAATTGGGTAAAACTGATAAAATTGTCCAAAACAAAAGTATCTTCAGTTATTTGTACAAAAATATGTGATATATGTTTTAAATAAATTGGTAAATTTTTCCCACACTTGGCTTTTATTTTCCTTTCTTTGCCTTTTTATTGTCCTTTATTCCATTTTAAATGAATTCTAACATTTTAGTTTGTTTCTCAATTTATGTCCTTTCCGAGGTAACAATAATTTCGGTGTTAACACCTAGTTTTATCGTTCATAAATATGTATAAACATGATTTTGAGTTCATTTAATTGAAAATTTTGAAAATTTTTACTAGAATTAGGTAGTCAGTATATAAGACTAGGGTTGTTCTTTATTATCAGAGAGCACTAGATTCTAATACAACTACTGCGTTACTAGTATTTCTAATGGTAACCAAGTGTATAAGTCAAAAAATTTTAAAATCCGAAAGAATTTAACCTCTTCCTACACTTAAGATCTTGCAATGCCCTCATTTGCAAGAAATCAGTAACAATTTAAATTATTGAGGGTGATTAGCATAGAAAAATGATTAAATTTTACCAAAGTTTCCAAACATATTGGCGTTTGTTTGTTGAATGATAAATGGTGCACATCATTTGTTCATTCCGTCTTGTTGTTACATCACATTTGCTTTTCGTTTTGTCGTCAAAATTAGTAGCTTTTGCTGAACTTAATGCCAGTCTTTGAAAATGCGCTGTTTTACACTGTTGTGTACAATTGACAATATACATACATACAATACAAATATAAACATGCATGGTAATTTGAAATGGGACTTAAAATCCCACTTTCAAATCAAATATGAAATATTAGTACAAAATAATAAAAATATTAAACAATACATAAAAGTATCAAAATATCATATGTTTAAACATAAATAAATAAAAATAATAAAAAGATAAAAATCATAGAAATCACCAACAGGAACTATATCAATCTGGATAGGGGTTCCAGTTCATGTCGTCGTCCGGGTTCCATGCTTGGTGATAGGTGTACTGGTAGGCTTGGTTAGGGTCGTAGAGAGTATATGGTGGTCTCATCTCGGGCTGGTGTGGAGGATAGTAAGTGGGTCGGGTCGGAACGTTGTGATCCTGAGGTGACAGCCGGCTCATAATCTGACGCTGATGATAGTCCCATCTATCATGCTGTCGTTGCCTGGAATGCTCGTAATCACTCCGGGCTTGCCACTGCTCCATCCGACGAAATCTCTCTGCGTTTGTCATATCTACCTCATCTACACGCTGTAGACATCAGTCATAGCCTCCCGAATGATATCCCTAATGTCATCCACTTCCTCCATATCCTCATCTGAGCCTCTCTCTACCTGAGGATGACTACCTTCATAGGGTATTGCCTGGTTGCGTCTACTCTTTAATACCTTAGCACCCGCATAAACCCTCAATCCTAAAAGCTCAACCTGTTCCCTACATTCCAAAAGTGGACCCCCTTGGTCCTTATCTACACCCAAATACTCTCCAATGAGAGTAACAAAAATACCTCCTCCTATTATCCCCCCTTCCTGTATCCCTTCCACCATCTTAGACAAATAAAAACCAACACAGTAAGGGATATTAACAAAGCCTCTTAGGTCTCGAATACACTTTAGGTAAAATAAATCATGTAAGGTCAATTTTTCCTTGTTGTGACCTCTCTGTATAATCGAGTTAGCCAAAAATCTATGAATTATACGAAGCTCGGCTCTATTAATATGTAAGTAGGTATGTGTTCCTACCCGCCCAAAAACATTATAATCTGACATACGCCTCCAGACGGCGTTCGCATCAAAATTCCTATCTGCCCTTTCGCCACGATAAATCAAATTAATACAATCAGGTAGTAGTAATTCAGCGGGCGTATATATCTACAAAGCCCTGGCCATGTCCAGCATGGACATCCTGTACATCCTACGGCCAAGTATAAATCTAAGAAAAATTTTATCATCTAATCTATCTACATCTACATTTAATGCTATAGTACTCATCAGCTCAACACACCATTCCTTATATACAGGCCTACGAATGGTGAATAAGCGTTCCCAATCAGTAAAAGAAGAACTGCCATACCTTTGAATCAGTAGCAGTCTAACACGGTCAGCTAGATGTACCGTTTCCAAAGGATTCCAATCAATTACCCTAGGCACCTCTACATCTTTCGTTACTAATTTGAATTTATTACTTTGATATGCCGGGTAATCTCTCCAGCTTCTATCGAATCTCAGATTAGTATGCAATGTATGTTCAGGAATCGTTGGGTATTCTACTGGTGGATGTATCGGAAATACTATGAATTCATTAACAAACTGTAGCGGATCATAATAAGGTACATGTTGATCAGGCTGATGTTGTTGTTCCTGTTGTGGTTCTTGTTCGGGTTCTGGCTCGTATTGTGGCTTATATTCTGGTTCAGGTTCTTGTTGTGGTTGTCTAGATGACGATGAAGCACCAACAGTATCGGTTTTCTGCAAAACACATTAAACACAAAATTTTTGCATCCAAATATGCATTAGTGTTAGCAAAATAACAACTTGAAACAATTACAATAACATGTTAAATCAAAATTAAACTTATACACATTTTCACAATTTTATTAATTCTACACTTTTTCAAATAAGCCTATATGAAAATGTATACAAATTTCATAAGCATTTAACTCAAATAACATGTCAAAATAGTCATTACTAACAATTAAACAAGTCTTAAATGGCAATTATATTAAATTAATCAAGTTCATGAATTTTGTACCTAAAAAGTCCACTTTAATTCTCAAAAATCATGTTTAGGATCAAAGTTTGGATCATTTAACTACCTAAACATGTTACACTACTTAATTTAGCAATAATTCATGACAAAAATCGGCAATAACTTGTTTATATCAAAAAGCCCCAAATTGCTCAAGAACACAAACCCTAGATTTCTAAAATTTTTGAAGTTTTTGGCTTCAAATCATGTTAAATAGCATCAATCTAGGTTATACATGCATAATATACTAACAATTTAACACTAATTACACTAGAAATTAACAAAATCAAATTAGGTAAAATATTGGTAAATATCACAAAAACTAGAAAGTTTATGAGTTTAGGGATGTAATTTTTACCTTTTTGTTGAAGAATCCGAACCTAGGCATGATTAGAGCAAGAAATTTGATGAGTTACGGTGAAAAAATGGTGAAATTTGGTGAGGATTTGAGAGAGTTTCGTATGTGTTTGTGTGTGTGAAGTGTGGAGACAGACCAGTCGACTAGGCTTTTGTTTCTGGCCAAAATTCCAGCTCCATGCGATCGCATGGATTGGAAGGCCAAATTCCATGCGATCGCATGGGATTCGGGTACAGTGATTTTTGCTTTTTTTTTTTTTTTTTGTAAAAACCTTATAACTTAATAAAACATATAATTAAATTAAATTTTTTAAAAATTTGTTTCTTTTTAGGATGAGGGCGTTTCGGATCGTTGTCCTAGTCCGTCCCTCGACAAAATTTTAAAATTTGTCAATTCAAAGCGCGGTTTTAAAAGTAAAGATTTTTGGGTTTTTTTTTATGTTTTTGGCATACTTTAATTCAATAAGATTAAAAATAATGATAATAAAAGTTCTCGTCCCTCCCTTGGGTAGAGTAATTTCGGTTCAACGACCTAGTTTTCAACTCACGACGAATTTTAAAAATCATATTTTTAACTTAACGAAATAAAGTAATTTTTTTTTTAAATTCACACCAAACTTAAATGCATAAAATTATAAATTATAAATTCACACCAAACTTTTATTATATTTTTGTTTTTATACATACAAACTTATATTAAAAATATTAATTTTTCAAATATTTACAAACTTAAATATATTGATTTAAAAAGTTTACAATATTATTTTAATATTAATTTTAAAAACAAAGTAAAAATAAAATTAAAAATCTTTTTGGTCTTTTATCCCACTTTAATCAATCAAATATTATCAAAAACATAGGCCCCTCTTTTCGGTAAAGTAATTTCGGCTATATTACCTAGTTTTACTCCTGACGAATTTCTGAAATATTTTGGGTTGATTGATTAAAGATATTTATACCTTAAGAATAAACGGTAAATTTCGCAGTGATGTAATAAATTTTTGTATGATATCAATAATTTCGGTCGCAAAACCTAATTTTATTGAGTAATAGTAAAGCTCACCCTTATAATTTTTTTTTTTGGTCTGGCACAAGGTCCTGTCTTTGACCATGCTATGCAACCACCGTTCTTACGGTTGACACCCGATTTGGTTCAGGTGACCTAATGAATTCCAGGTGAATTCCTAGGATTTTACGTTCAATGGTAATGAACGCATTGAAAATAGATTTTCAAAAAACAAATCGGTTTGTAATTTTGATCAAAATATTTTCTCGTTCAAGCTCGAGTTTAGATATCATTGACTTTCATGAGTTTGTAATTCTCAATCTTTAAAGTCAATCTTAAGGATTGAGTAATATCAGTGTTAAAAGTTGATTTTTGATCTTTAAGGAGATTATCCTTTCTGGGGGTCTGATTCATTAGTCTTATCAAGCTAATTTGCATGGCGTCCTCCCCATTGTACGAGACAGATCCTCTCATGGTTGGAATAAGTCTGGCCACTTGGCGACCCTATTTGATGCTGAGGTCCGTGGATTTCCTGCTGATTTTAGAGATGACTTTTCTAGATTTTTCGTCAACCTATAGCTGGTCTGGACGACAACTTCATGACCTAAATCAAGAAGCGCGTTTCTTTTTCGGAAGACTTTACTTCCTTTTAATGATGGAGTTGATTCATCGTGTAGATCCATCTTTCTTTCAAATATATTATAAGAAATTGGGTAAAACTGATAAAATTGTCCAAAACAAAAGTATCTTCAGTTATTTGTACAAAAATATGTGATATATGTTTTAAATAACTTGGTAAATTTTTCTCACACTTGGCTTTTATTTTCCTTTCTTTGCCTTTTTATTGTCCTCTATTCCATTTTAAATGAATTCTAACATTTTGGTTTGTTTCTCAATTTATGTCTTTTCCGAGGTAACAATAATTTCGGTGTTAACACCTAGTTTTATCGTTCATAAATATGTATAAACATGATTTTGAGTTCATTTAATTGAAAATTTTGAAAAATTTTACTAGAATTAGGTAGTCAGTATATAAGACTAGAGTTGTTCTTTATTATCAGAGAGCACTAGATTCTAATACAACTACTGCGTTACTAGTATTTCTAATGGTAACCAAGTGTATAAGTCAAAAAATTTTAAAATCCGAAAGAATTTAACCCCTTCCTACACTTAAGATCTTGCAATGCCCTCATTTGCAAGAAATCAGTAACAATTTAAATTATTGAGGGTGATTAGCATAGAAAAATGATTAAATTTTACCAAAGTTTCCAAACATATTGGCGTTTGTTTGTTGAATGATAAATGGTGCACATCATTTGTTCATTCCGTCTTGTTGTTACATCACATTTGCTTTTCGTTTTGTCGTCAAAATTAGTAGCTTTTGCTGAACTTAATGCCAGTCTTTGAAAATGCGCTGTTTTACACTGTTGTGTACAATTGACAAGATACATACATACAATACAAATATAAACATGCATGGTAATTTGAAATGGGACTTAAAATCCCACTTTCAAATCAAATATGAAATATTAGTACAAAATAATAAAAATATTAAACAATACATAAAAGTATCAAAATATCATATGTTTAAACATAAATAAATAAAAATAATAAAAAGATAAAAATCATAGAAATCACCAACAGGAACTATATCAATCTGGATAGGGGTTCCAGTTCATGTCGTCGTCCGGGTTCCATGCTTGGTGATAGGTGTACTGGTAGGCTTGGTTAGGGTCGTAGAGAGTATATGGTGGTCTCATCTCGGGCTGGTGTGGAGGATAGTAAGCGGGTCGGGTCGGAACGTAGTGATCCTGAGGTGACAGCCGGCTCATAATCTGACGCTGATGATAGTCCCATCTATCATGTTGTCGTTGCCTGGAATGCTCGTAATCACTCCGGGCTTGCCACTGCTCCATCCGACGAAATCTCTCTGCGTTTGTCATATCTACCTCATCTACACGCTGTAGACATCAGTCATAGCCTCCCGAATGACATCCCTAATGTCATACACTTCCTCCATCTCCTCATCTGAGCCTCTCTCTACCTGAGGATGACTACCTTTATAGGGTATTGCCTGGTTGCGTCTACTCTTTAATACCTTAGCACCCGCATAAACCCTCAATCCTAAAAGCTCAACCTGTTCCCTACATTCCAAAAGTGGACCCCCTTGGTCCTTATCTACACCCAAATACTCTCCAATGAGAGTAACAAAAATACCTCCTCCTATTATCCCTCATTCCTGTATTCCTTCCACCATCTTAGACAAATAAAAACCAACACAGTAAGGGATATTAACAAAGCCTCTTGGGTCTCGAATACACTTTAGGTAAAATAAATCATGTAAGGTCAATTTTTCCTTGTTGTGACCTCTCTGTGTAATCGAGTTAGCCAAAAATCTATGAATTATACGAAACTCGGCTCTATTAATATGTAAGTAGGTATGTGTTCCTACCCGCCCAAAAACATTATAATCTGACATACGCCTCCAGACGGCGTTCGCATCAAAATTCCTATCTACCCTTTCGCCACGATAAATCAAATTAATACAATCAGGTAGTAGTAATTCAGCAGGCGTATATATCTGCAAAGCCCTGGCCATGTCCAGCATGGACATCCTGTACATCCTACGGCCAAGTATAAATCTAAGAAAACTTTTATCATCTAATCTATCTACATATACATTTAATGCTATAGTACTCATCAGCTCAACACACCATTCCTTATATACAGGCCTACGAATGGTGAATAAGCGTTCCCAATCAGTAAAAGAAGAACTGCCATACCTTTGAATCAGTAGCAGTCTAACACGGTCAGCTAGATGTACTGTTTCCAAAGGATTCCAATCAATTACCCTAGGCACCTCTACATCTTTCGTTACTAATTTGAATTTATTACTTTGATATGCCGGGTAATCTCTCCAGCTTCTATCGAATCTCAGATTAGTATGCAATGTATGTTCAGGAATCGTTGGGTATTCTACTGGTGGATGTATCGGAAATACTATGAATTCATTAACAAACTGTAGCGGATCATAATAAGGTACATGTTGATCAGGCTGATGTTGTTGTTCCTGTTGTGGTTCTTGTTCGGGTTCTGGCTCGTATTGCGGCTCATATTCTGGTTCAGGTTCTTGTTGTGGTTGTCTAGATGACGATGAAGCACCAGCAGTATCGGTTTTCTGCAAAACACATTAAACACAAAATTTTTGCATCCAAATATGCATTAGTGTTAGCAAAATAACAACTTGAAACAATTACAATAACATGTTAAATCAAAATTAAACTTATACACATTTTCACAATTTTATTAATTCTACACTTTTTCAAATAAGCTTATATGAAAATGTATACAAATTTCATAAGAATTTAACTCAAATAACATGTCCAAATAGTCATTACTAACAATTAAACAAGTCTTAAATGGCAATTATATCAAATTAATCAAGTTCATGAATTTTGTATCTAAAAAATCCACTTTAATTCTCAAAAATCATGTTTAGGATCAAAGTTTGGATCATTTAACTACCTAAACATGTTACACTACTTAATTTAGCAATAATTCATGACAAAAATCGGCAATAACTTGTTTATATCAAAAAGCCCCAAATTGCTCAAGAACACAAACCCTAGATTTCTAAAATTTTTGAAGTTTTTGGCTTCAAATCATGTTAAATAGCATCAATCTAGGTTATACATGCATAATATACTAACAATTTAACACTAATTACACTAGAAATTAACAAAATCAAATTAGGTAAAATATTGGTAAATATCACAAAAACTAGAAAGTTTATGAGTTTAGGGGTGTAATTTTTACCTTTTTGTTGAAGAATCCGAACCTAGGCATGATTAGAGCAAGAAATTTGATGAGTTACGGTGAAAAAATGGTGAAATTTGGTGAGGATTTGAGAGAGTTTCGTATGTGTTTGTGTGTGTGAAGTGTGGAGACAGACCAGTCGACTAGGCTTTTGTTTCTGGCCAAAATTCCAGCTCCATGCGATCGCATGGATTGGAAGGCCAAATTCCATGCGATCGCATGGGGTTCGGGTACAGTGATTTTTGCTTTTTTTTTTTTTTTTTTTGTAAAAACCTTATAACTTAATAAAACATATAATTAAATTAAATTTTTTAAAAATTTGTTTCTTTTTAGGATGAGGGCGTTTCGGATCGTTGTCCTAGTCCGTCCCTCGACAAAATTTTAAAATTTGTCAATTCAAAGCGCGGTTTTAAAAGTAAAGATCTTTGGGTTTTTTTTTTATATTTTTGGCATACTTTAATTCAATAAGATTAAAAATAATGATAATAAAAGTTCTCGTCCCTCCCTTGGGTAGAGTAATTTCGGTTCAACGACCTAGTTTTCAACTCACGACGAATTTTAAAAATCATATTTTTAACTTAACGAAATAAAGTAAATTTTTTTTTTTAAATTCACACCAAACTTAAATGCATAAAATTAAAAATTATAAATTCACACCAAACTTTTATTATATTTTTGTTTTTATACATACAAACTTATATTAAAAATATTAATTTTTCAAATATTTACAAACTTAAATATATTGATTTAAAAAGTTTACAATATTATTTTAATATTAATTTTAAAAACAAAGTAAAAATAAAATTAAAAATCTTTTTGGTCTTTTATCCCACTTTAATCAATCAAATATTATCAAAAACATAGGCCCCTCTTTTCGGTAAAGTAATTTCGGCTATATTACCTAGTTTTACTCCTGACGAATTTCTGAAATATTTTGGGTTGATTGATTAAAGATATTTATACCTTAAGAATAAACGGTAAATTTCGCAGTGATGTAATAAATTTTTGTATGATATCAATAATTTCGGTCGCAAAACCTAATTTTATTGAGTATCAATTTAATACTTTATAGCGAACAATTTAGCGTTTCATATCAAAAGGTTAAAAGCAATAAAATAAAAATAAAAACTGTACATACTTACCTGTGAAATAGAATTCTTAGTGACCTGCTTTAGCCCACTCATAAGATAGTCGGACTAATTGGTTTTCCATAGCTACATAGGCGTAACCTCGAGCATTTAACGTTTTTTCTTCGAAACATATGAACGGTCCATCTCTGCATAAAGTAACGAATTCGGTATTGGAATATGTCTGATTCGTCGAACATTTTCCTTCGTGTGACCATTTTCCACATTTGTGACATCTTTCAAGGTGTCGTGCTCTTCTTTTCGCTGCGGATTTTGATTTTCCTTTACTAAATTGTAACTTATTATGATCGTTTCTGGATTCTTTTCTTACTCCGTCCAATTTGCCTCTGATTAATGATACCAATTCACTTGGAAGGGTGTCATTATTTCGTTTAGTGATCAAAGCGTGTAGCATTAGACCATGGTTTAATTCACAGGAAGTCTTCATCTCGTAAAACCTAAAAAAAATAAAAATTCAGAATGGGGGGAGAAGACTAGTTCTTTAGGGTCTGCTAGGGAAAGACCATTCGGATTCCATTCTCGAGAACTACACGAAAACAGAAAATCTAACTCTAACAGAAATACATATTACCCTAAAAAGATTCGAACCTCCCCACACTTAGTTGAAATTGTGATTAACGTTATTTTTAATTGGATCATCAACAACTTGTATATCTTTGACTTTTACTTCAATCCATTTGTTGATTTCCTCCGTAACTTTCACAAATTCAACTAACATCGTCTTTTCTTTTGGCGATAAATTGGATATTAATCGGTTACATAACTTAAAGTTTCCCTTAATCTTAGCATCGTGAATCCGTTTATAAAGTTTCTTCGTTGAACTGTTAAAAACGGGTTCATCTAATTTCTTATCATCAACAGGGTTCTTTGTGATCAGATCATTATTAAGTGTTTCTTCATCTTCCCCACACTTATGCATTTTTATTGGTTTAACAGTTTTGGTTGGTGGAGATCTAAACTTTCGGTTCACAAAGGTGATCGATGTATCACCATCCCTAAGGGTCATTCTACCTTCTCTTACATCAATGAATGCCTTGGTGGTTGCTAAAAATGGGCGACCTAAAATTAGAGGAATATCAAGGTTTTCCTCCATATTAATCACTATGAAGTTTGTAACAAAGGTCAAACTTCCCACGTTAACAAGTAAATTATTTGCTATTCCAACCAGGTGTTTAATGGTTAGGTCAAATGATTGAACACCTATTTTGGTTGGTTTTAATTTACCCATACCTAATCTTTTGTATAACGAAAGAGGCATAATATTTGCACTTGCTCCTAAATCTGCGAGTCCATTATATACAGCACCATCATTAAGCAAGCAAGAAATGATAAATTCACCCGGGTCTCCTACTTTAGTAAGTCGAGTTGGTTTGTAAACCTTTTTCGGGTGTTCTTTTCTTGGTTCTTTCACTTCTATTTGAACTTCTTGTTCACATTTTTCTTCGTTTTTTGGAATGGGAGGTTTGTATAAGAATTCTTCTTCATCACTCCAATTTGAATCCTCCCTATTTTCCAATTTTGATTTTTCATATGTTGTTGATAACATATTCATTTTTTTATTTTGAGGGTTTTCTTGGGTGGTGAAATTATGATTGACTTCATTGTCAACTTCCATCGGACCATGTATGTAATGTTTAACTCTATGACCATTAACTTTAAATTCAATCCCATTTGAATTTATTAACTCTATTATTTCGTATGGAAAAACTCTTTTGAGTATAAATGGTCCAGACCATCTTGATTTCAATTTTTCAGGAAATAGCTTGAATCGTGAATTGAAAAGAAGAACTCTGTCTCCTTCTTTAAATTCTTTTGAACTTCTGATTATTTTATTATGCCATTTCTTTGTTCTTTCTTTATAGATTAACGAATTTTCGTATGCTTCATGTCTTAATTCTTCTAATTCGTTTAGTTGACTTAATCGTAGACGTCCGGCTTCATGTAAATCAAGATTACATGTCTTCAAAGCCCAAAATGCTTTGTGTTCAATTTCTACTGGAAGATGACATGCTTTTCCGTAAACGAGTTTAAAAGGTGTGGTTCCAATTGGAGTTTTGTAGGCTGTTCTAAAAGCCCAGAGTGCATCCTCCAATTTCATGGACCATTCCTTCGGATTTGATCCTACGGTTTTTTCTAGAATACGTTTTAATGCTCGGTTGGTATTTTCAACTTGTCCACTTGTTTGTGGATGATAAGCAATGGATATTTTATGAGTTACTCCATATCTTGTGAGAACTTTCTCAAGTTGATTGTTAAAAAAATGAGTACCCCGATCACTTATTAAAGCTTTCGGTGTTCCGAACCTTGCAAAAATACGTTTTAAAAAGTTGACTACAACTCGTGCATCGTTAGTTGGGAGAGCTTGTGCTTCTGCCCATTTAGATACATAATCAATGGCAATGAGAATGTATAGATTATTATGAGATTTTGGAAATGGGCCCATAAAGTCAATACCCCAAATGTCAAATACTTCACATACTTGAAGGACATTTTGTGGCATTTCATCACGTTGACTTATTTTTCCGGCCCTTTGACAAGCATCACAGGATTTGCAAAGGAGGTGTGCATCTTTGAAAATTGTAGGCCAATAGAATCCAGCATCGTAAACTTTTCTTGCTGTGAGTTGAGGCCCATAATGCCCTCCTATTGGTCATTTGTGACAATGGTTTAAGATTTGACTAGCTTCATCCCCGAATACACATCGGCCTATTATTCCATCGGGACAACTTTTAAACAAATGTGGATCTTCCCAGAAATAGTGTTTTATATCACTAAAGAATTTCTTTCGTTTTTGGTACGATAATCCTTTTTCAAGGAATCCACATACTAAGTAGTTTGCATAGTCTGCAAACTATGGAATTGCATTAAAATCTATCTTCAATAGATATTCATCAGGAAAGTTGTCTTGTATGGCTGATTCATTTAGAACTTCTAATTCGGGATTTTCAAGACCCGAAAGATGATCAGCGGCGAGATTTTCTGCTCCCTTTTTATCTCGAATTTCAATATCAAACTCTTGTAAGAGTAAGATCCAATGGATTAATCGTGGTTTGGCATCTTGTTTTGAAAATAGGTATCTAAGAGCAGAATGGTCAGTATAGACCACCGTTTTAGCTAGAACGAGATATGAACGAAATTTGTCAAAAGCAAAGACAATAGCAAGGAGTTCTTTTTCAGTAGTTGTGTAATTCATTTGTGCTCCTTGTAACATCTTACTAGCATAATAAATAGGTTGAAATCATTTTTCAATCATTTGTCCTAAAACGGCTCCCATTGCAAAATCACTTGCATCGCACATTAGTTCAAATGGTAGACTCCAATTTGGAGTTATCATGATCGGCGCATTAGTGAGTTTCTCTTTAAGAGTATTAAAAGATTTGATGCATTCATCTGAAAAGATGAATGGAGCATCCTTTTCTATGAGTTTATTCATAGGAGTGGCAATTTTAGAAAAATCTTTTATGAAACGTCGGTAAAAACTGGCATGCCCTAGAAAACTCCTAACTCCTCTAACATTGGTGGGATGTGGAAGTTTAGCAATTACATCTACTTGACCAAGAACGATGCCTTCTTTAACCATGAAATGGCATTTCTCCCGATTAGGTACTAGATTTTATTGTTCGCTTCTAATAAGCATTCGTTCAAGATTAACTAGACATGATTCAAATGTATCACCGAAGACTGAAAAGTCATCCATGAAAACTTCCATGCATTCTTCTATCATGTCGTGAAAAATCGCCATCATGCACCTTTGAAAGGTTGCAGGGGCGTTGCAAAGTCCAAATGGCATGCGTTTGTAAGCAAAAGTACCATAAGGGCACGTGAATGTGGTTTTCTCTTGGTCCTCGGGTGCTATCGGAATTTGAATGTATCCGAAAAAACCATCAAGAAAACAATAGTAACTATTTCCGGCTAATCTTTCTAACATTTGATCAATGAAAGGTAAGGGAAAGTGATCTTTTCTGGTGGCGTCATTTAATTTTCTATAATCTATACAAACACGCCATCCTGTTACAGTCCTAGTAGGAATAAGCTCATTTTTTTCATTTGTGATGACAGTCATGCCACCCTTCTTAGGTACGCATTGAATTGGGCTTACCCATGGACTATCAGAGATTGGATAAATTAAACCTGCATCTAGCAGTTTAATAATTTCTTTCTTAACAACATCTTACATATTAGGATTTAGTCTTCGTTGGCGTTGTACATACGTTTTATGACCTTCTTCCATAAGGATTTTATGTGTGCAATACGAAGGACTTATTCCTTTAATATCATGAATTTTCCATGCAATAGCTGGTTTATGAGCTTTTAGCACAGAAATGAGTTTAGATTTTTCATTTTTAGTAAGAGAAGACGATATTATTACAGGTAATTCAGACTCACCATGTAAATAAGCATATTCCAAATGGTTTGGAAATGGCTTTAACTCTAATGTCGGTGGTTCTTCTATCGATGATTTATATCGATATCTGTCTTCCTCTTTTAGCATTTGAATTTCTTCTGTTGTTGGTTCATATCCATTAGCCATAAGTGTAGCTAACATTTCAGCTTCATCAATTGGTTCAGTTCCTTCTCCTAAAGAACATTCTCCTGTTCCTTGTAATTCTGGAAATTCTTCTAACAATTCTGCATGTGAATCTATAGTTTGAATATAATAACATGTATCATCTGCAGATTGCGGTTGTTGCATGGCTCTATCAACTGAAAAGGTAACACTATCGTCCTCTATACTTAGGGTCAGTTTCTTACCGAACACGTCTATTATTGCTTTAGCCGTGTTTAAGAATGGTCTTCCTAATATGAGAGGAACTCGAGAATCTTCTTCCATGTCCAGAATAACAAAATCTACTGGAAACACTAAAGTACCAACTTTAACTAGCATGTTCTCCATTATCCTTCTAGGATATTTTACTGATCGATCGGCTAGTTGTATACTTATTCGTGTTGGTTTCAATTCTCCAAGGTCTAGTTTAGCGTATAGTGAATACGGCATTGCTTCTATTGAACTAAGACTACCCAGAAAACATGGAATTGTGAAACTTCCTGGATCTGATAATTTTTCTGGTATGTTATTCAACGGCACTGCAGAACAATTATCATTCATTGTAACAGCCGAGAGTTCTTCCATTTTCTTTCTATTCGTGATCAGATCTTTCAGAAATTTAGCATATCTAGGCATTCCTGAAATCACGTCAATGAAAGGAAGATTAACATTTATCTGTTTAAACATATCCAAGAATTTGGATTGCTCGGCTTCAAGTCTTTCTTTTCTCATTTTACTCGGGTAAGGAAGTGATGGTTGGTATGGTTTAACATAAGGTTTAGCCTTAACTGTGTTATCTTCATTAACTTTTTCAACTACCGGTTCTTTTTCCTTATCTTGTTCAGATTGTGGTTCTTGTGGAGTAGGAATAGCTTCATCAGAAATTACAGGTATTTCAGGTGGTTTAAGTGTAATACCACTTCTCGTGGTAATGGCTTTTGATGTTTTATTCCGGGGGTTAGCATTTGTATCGCTAGGTAAACTTTCCGGTTTTCTTTCACCTATTAACCTTGCTAGGTTGCTCACTTCTTGTTCCAAATTTTGAATAGAAGCTTGTTGATTTCTAAATGCTTGAGTATTTTGTTCATTGGTTTGTTTCTGAGATGTGAAAAACTGTGTTTGAGATTCAACTAGCTTCGACATCATATCTTCTAAATTTGGCTTTTTATCATCGGTTTGTGGTGGTTTATTTTGAAAAATAGGTCTTTACTGGTTGAAGTATTATTGGATACTTGTTGATTACTTGGACCTTGTTGGTTGTTGTATGGAACATTTCGGTTATAATTCTGGTTTTGATTGTAGATTGGTCTTGGCGGTTGATAATTATTCTGATAATTATTTCCAGACCTTTGGTTTATGTATGAAACATTCTCTCTTTGTTCCATTGTTAGTTCAATACGGAGACAATCTTTTGTCAAATGTGGTCCTCCACACTGCTCACAACTAATTCTTATTGAGTGGATATCTTTAGTCATCTTTTCCATTCGTCTTTTGACAGCACCTATCTTTGCGGAAATGGAATCAAAGTCATGGCTAGAATCGGTTCTAGCTGCTTTAGATGATCTAACGATATCTTTTTCTTGATGCCACTCATGTGAGTGGGAAGCAGTGTTATCAATAATTTTGTAAGCATCAGTTGTGGTTTTCTTCATAATGGAACCACCAGCTGCTATGTCTATGTCTTTTCTTGTAGTGATGTCGCATCCTTGGTAGAATATTTGTACTATTTGACAAGTGTCTAAACCATGTTGCGGACATCCTCTCAATAACTTTCCAAATCTTATCCACGCTTCATATAGAGTTTCATTTGGCTTTTGTGTGAACGTAACAATTTCTCCTTGAAGTCTTACGGCTTTAGATGCCGGAAAGAATTGTTTAAGAAATTTTTCAACTAAAACGTCTCATGTATCAATCGCCCCTTCAGGTAACGATTCTAACCAATCTTTGGCTTCTCCCTTTAAAGTCCAGGGAAATAACATGAGATATATCTGTTCATCCTCCACTTCTCTGATTTTAAGTAGTGTGCAGATCCTATTAAATGTACGAAGATGTTCATTTGGATCTTCCTTCGGTGCACCACTAAATTGGCATTGATTAGTCACCATGTGTAGAATTTGTCCTTTGATTTCATAATCTGGTGCATTAATGTCAGGTTGAGTAATTGCGTGACCTTGGCCAGTGCGTTTAGCTCGCATTCGGTCTTTCATACTTAGAGGTTCCAGATTCTCCATGATTGAATTTGTTGAATCTGAATCACTAGAGGATTCTGATTTAATGGTTGGTTCCTCAATAATTTCTGTTTGAATGATTGGTGGTTCCGGAGGAAAGATTAATGGTTCAGGATCTATGAATTGTCCCTGAAGATCCTCCGGATTCTCAATTGTGAGGTCGGGTTCAAAAAATGGATTATCGAAAATTTGAATTGGAGTACTTGGTCGACTGGATGACGATTCTAAAGAAAAATCAACGGCGACAATATTTGCTAGATGTCTAGATCGAGTTACAGGTGGTGAACGTACAAAAGGTGGTGAACGTTTTGCTTGGTGCATTCACTGAATATCCTATCCTATTAGTTATAAAAGATAAAAATTATATAAGTTGTCAAATTAATAGACTTTTCTGCTTTTGCCCACGTTTCGAATAGCCAATAGATGCAGCAGGGAGCCAGAACCCTTTAAATCGGAAGCTCGCAACTCAGCCACTAACAAATCCAACTATTACTACGAAGCAGAAAATTTGGATGTCTATCAATTTAACCGCTTAAAATAATTTTTCGTTGAAATTTAAAGAAATTTTAGAGAAGAAATAGAAAATAAACTAAGTCCTAAAAACTAGAGCGGCGAAAAATAAGAAAGAAAAAGATTGCGCGTCGAAAAACGTCAAAAAATAAAAGGTCGGAAAATAATAGGCGTCGAAAAATAAAAATAAGAAGTAGCGCGTCGAAACTAAAAATGAACTAAAAACTAAGAATTAAAAGTTACGTCTAAAAGTATTAAAGGTTAAAAGAAATACTATATCCCAAAACGGCAATAACTTAAAAAGGTACTAAAAAGGTTAAAAGTTACGTCTAATTTCCGCAAGTGTCGTTCTTTTATCCAAACCCTAATTATGGTACAAAGCCCAATTACCCAATTTTAATATTTAGCCCAACATCACGATTATTTCGGCATTAAATACGCATAATAATAACTTAGCTACGAGACATTAATTTAAAAATAACATTAACCATAACTTACAGTGATTAAAAATAGCGTAGCGTTACACGGACAGAATTTTGACTTACACTCTTACAATATTCTCTAACATACCCTTATTATTAGAATTTAAGATTAAAATTAAAATTAAAATATAATATATATATATATATATATATTTACGTATATGAATGAGAAGAGAAAAAGATAGATATAAACTGAGCCAAAACCACGAATTTATAGGGGTGTGGCCTGCCACCTACTGCCATGCGATCGCATGAAAAATGGTCATGCTGGCCATGCGATCGCATGGCCCTGGAATTCAGCTCACATGTCTTTGTTTGCATTCTGCCGACGGTTTTTATTATAATATATAATATATAAATAATTTATATAATTATTTAAATATTATATTTTATTCTTGTGCATAGTTGACTCATAATTTTTAGTCCGTTGCGTCGAGCGTTGAGAGTTGACTTTGGTCCCGGTTCCGGATTTTTGAACGTCCTTGCGTATAATTTAATATCTTGTATTTTGCGTTTCGCGTCTTGTACTCTTGTAATTTTGAGACATTTCTCACCAATAATTTGAACCACTTTGATTGTATTTTGTACTTTTGAGCTTTTTGGTCGTTTGTATCTTCAATTCGTCGAATCTGTCCTTTGTCTTCACCTTTTATTATTTAAACGAATATCACTTGTAAATAGAACAGTTGCAACTAAAAGCTTGTCTTTCTTGAGGGATAATGCTATTAAATATATGTTCGTTTTTAGCATTATCAATATACATGGGAACGCAAAGACCAAATGATATGGAAATATCCCCATCTCTTCTCAAACGCTGATGCATCTGAGAAGTCTACCTAAAACTTCGGGATGAAGTTTCTAATAACGGGGAGGTACTATAACGACCCTCGTTTTTCATTCTATATTTTTCCAATATTAAATGCCCAAACAATATAATTAAAACTTAATGATTAAACTTTAATCAAAAATTGTTAAGTATAAAAAGTTATAAAACATATTAATTAACTTTGTACAATAATTTACAAGTTAATAAAAGATGAAAAATAAAAGCTAATTAACTTTCATGAACAAAATGTAAAACTCTAAAACTTGTAGCCCTTAAACGATTAAACTAGAATATTTAATGAGCTATTTTAACTAACCAAAAGTACAAGGACTAAAACCAAAAAGTTTCATTCCCCTCCTCTTAACCCTAGCCGATTTTCGGGCAAGGCAAAATGACCATTTTGCCCTCTAAAATTTCGGCCATAATCACCACCACCTTAAGCCCTAACTTGTTCCCTAAGTACTCCTAACTAAACCCTAAACCTAGAACCTTCTAACCTCACCTATAAATAGGTACCTAGGCTAATCCTTTTCTTGTACCAAAACATTCTTACAATCTTCTCTCAAAAACCCTCCCCCTCTTATGATTTGTGGCCAAGAAACCGAACACCACCACCACTAGGAAGTTTTGGTTGATTGCTTCTAATCTTAAAGTGATCTTCATCGTGTTCTTCGTGTTCATCAAGATCTTCAAGCGTGTTCTTCATTATTTTTGTTATTTGATCTTCATCTTCAAGTGATATTCATCTTTTCTTGTTAATCTTCATCCATCTTCAAGGTATAAGACTATAAACCTAAACTTGTTCATTCAATTCTTGTTTTGATTCATGTTTGTTCTTGATCTATATTAATCATGTTTAATTAATCTAAACAATATACATATATACATATGCAATCGACATACATATATACATATACATATCGACTTTAAAAAAAAAAAAGAAGTTTTGTTGAATCTTAAAAACCCTAAAGATTTGTCAAAGATTTGTTAGTGTTTAAAATGAAAACAAATATATACACATAATATATATACATATACGACATATATATATATATATATATACAAAAAAAATATTTTTATTATATATATATATATATATATATATATATATATATATATACATACGAATATATTTAAAAAATAAATATATATATATATATAAACTATATATATACATATATACACGATACATATACATATATACATATTAAATACTTAAACCCTAATCATATAATAATAATAATAATAACTAAACCCTAATTATATAATAATCATTACCTAATCATTTCTTTATTATTAAACATTAATTACTTAACCCTACTCATTAATTAATTATTAAACCCTAATATTTAATACTACTCTAATTAATTAAAACCCTAATACTACTACTTATACTACATACTACTTAACACTTATACACTTATACTACTACTAACACTTATAATATACTACTTATATTATAATACTTATATTATAAAATTTTGACATACGATTACAATAGTCATTCACGATAGCGTGAAATTACTCGAACGTCAACGCTACTTAAGGCCTAGGGTGATCCTTGGTACCATTATGGGACGCTTGTGGATCTCGAATGCCAAACTTAGATTTTGGTCAAGAAATCCTGGGCCAATCGGTAACAATTGATCATTCAAGTGACTCGGTGGTGGCATAGATGTTTGGGTATGGTGCACAATATCAAACCCGACTATAGTGATCATACACTTACTAAGTGAACAACACTTGGTCACTTGCACACTTAATAAGTGGTAGACTTATTAATAACAACTCACTAGTGTTCAACACTAACTTACTAAAAATGGAAACTTACTAAAAATGGAAACTTACTAAAAGTGGAAACTTACTAAGAATGGGAACTTAGTAAAACAAACTACACTTAAACACATGCATACTTAAACTTAAACTTGGGAAAACATTTAACTACTCCTAAATTTCATTAGGTTGACTTTCTGCTCACATTCATCCAACTATTCTATTTTGAGGAATAACAACTCTTCTCCTACTTACGAAGGTGAACTTCATAGCCTCACTCTTTATTGCTAGCAATTTTTTTTAACTTACTGGGGTGAGACACATGCTACTTTTAATATTTAGAATTTAGACACAAGTACCAACTGTTAAACTGTGCTATACCTGGCTATGTCCTGCAAGTCCTCACTGTGATATTTAAAATTGCTTTTACATAACGCATTCTTAATTATTGGGGGTAGGCCTATAGGGAGTAACATCCCCGATACATTTGACCAAGGCATTGTATTACTTAATAATGATTCAAACCGACAAGGACAGTACAACTTGTCACGGGGTAAACTTTAAAACTGTTTAGTCTAAATATCACAAACTTGGCACTACTTGTAGATCCCTGCGAGATCTACCTTTATAAATAAAAATGTTGTGGTCTAAACAACGGTCAACTATTTTGTTAAACCTATGAACTTCACTCAACCTTTTTGGTTGACACTTTAGCATGTTTTGTCTCGGGTTGATCAGCTTGCTTTTATCTATGTGATGCTACCTGGACTCTAGGACTTGAAGAAAGAGTCACATTTTTACTTATGCATTTATTTACATTCATGTAATTTCAATTCTTGTAACGACATTCTGTTTTATTCCGCTGCGTACTCAATAATGTTTGTTTTTATCATATAGTGTCGTTCTCGTTATATAATATGTTGGTATTTTTGATATTAATGTCACATTCACCCAGGCCCTAACTGGGGGTGTGATATTTGCTTTCTCAGCTCTTGCAGCGCTATCCATCAGTTAGCTCATAGAAGAAAGGCATATACAACTATGACTACTATATCCTAGCGCATAGATGAAAAGCCCAAAGCTGACCTGATAAGTGAAGGGGTTACAGCGATCTCTTTTCCTGGTATTCGGTTGCATAACACTTCATGCACACCTATTGTGGTTCAGGGTTACTTGCCCGAATCCGGATACAGGATAAGGCATTTACATATTGACACCGGTAGCAGTGTGTACATAATGTACGAGCAATGTTTCAGAAAGTTGCTAGAGGTCGTAAAGAAAGGCATCAGACCTTCGACTATGGCAGTCTCTGGTTTCTCAGGGGAATCGGCATGGCCCATAGGCCCCCTGGACCTGAAACTAGAATTGAGGGATGACAACGATAAATCTAAGACGCGCACTGAAGATGTGGAGTTCTGTGTAATGCGCGCGCACTCCAGATATAACTCCATACTAGGCCAAATATCCCTTCAAATATTTGGAACAATACCATTTACGGTTCATGGACTAGTAAAATTCCCGATGAGTAAGGAATTGCTACTCTCGAGTCAAACCAACTTGAGGCACTATGTGCTTCACTCACAGTAAAAGAGGAAGATAAATCCTCCAAAGATGCATCGACAGGGTATTACATTGTAATAAACCCTACTTACCCGGATCAGAAAGTGAAAATAGGGGCGGGTTTGACAAAAAGAAACAAAAGCCAAGTTGCGCAACATCCTTATAACCAACTTTGCATATTCTGATGGCGCGACGCATATATGACAGACCTTCCGTGAGACATCGCGCAACACTGCCTCAATGCTAACATAAACATGACACATGTTCGGCAAAAGAAAAGGCCCATGGCGCCGGATAGGAGTGAGTGGCTGCATGGAGAAGTAAACCAACTGGTCAAGGCGAACATCTTGCGCAAAGTCAATTATCAAAAATGGGTTGCTAATCCAGTCCTGGTCCCTAAGGCTAACGAATCATGGCACTTGTGTGTCGACTTCAAATACATTAACAAGGCGTGCCCGAAGGATAATTACCCTCCACCGAAAATTGATTGGAAGTTTAAATCTCTTGGCGGGATTCTAATTAAGTCTTTTTTAGACGCGTTCAAGTGGTACCACCAAATCCCCATGGCATTGGAAGATGAGGAAAAGGCAACATTTCATATAGACCACGTGTAACACTGTAACGACCTGACTTTTTCGACTTGCTTTTGTGCTTTGTGCTTTCCCGTAACTGCGTATTTGTGCGTACTGTGCTATATTATACTCTGGTATTTTATTACATGTTGATTACTTTCGTTTATATGCTAGAATGTGTCTTTAAGTACGTAGGTTACTTAACTTAATCCCCATAAGCTTTTACGACCATTAGTGTCACTTAACGTTTTGAACGAGCTATGTTTATCGATACACGTTTAACTTGGTCATAATATTATGACTACGAAATACTAATTATTATTTTATAATAATAATTACTTGGGTTTTTGGATGCTTAATTACGTTTAGTAACTTACTAGAGCACACTAGTTAGTCTTGTTGGACCTTAGCCCACCCTACTCTAGTTAGTGGACTATTTAATTAGCCCAATTATAAGTGACTAGTGACCCAATATTATGTAAGACAAATGCCCATTTATTAGAGGGAACATACTAGCAATTTTGTTAAGCATTATCCTTAATGTTGCATGGGATCCTAACATAAGCACCAACTTTAGACCACCACTAATCAAAAAGCAAAAAGGTGTCCCCATTATCCCCCTTGATGCCCACGGTCACCACCACCCAACCTCACCCTCACATCCTATAAATACTAAGCCATTTCCTCACTATTCACACTTGATTACATTCACAATTTACACACACTTGTTCATTTATTTTCTCTCTAGTCTAAAGCTTGTAAGTATTTTGAATTTCTTTTCTTCTTCTTCTTCTCATCATCACAAAATCATCATCATCATTAGAAGATCAAGCTCTTTAGCTTTTTGATCTTGTTATATCTTGTAGATTCATACATGGATTTGAATCCTTCAAGAATATGGAAGATTCAAGCTTTCTAGCTTTGAATCTTCACCTATTTTGTAGATCTAAGTCTTTTTAGCTTTTAAACTTTGTATTTTGTTGTAAAGATTCAAACTTGTGTTTGTAGTCTTCATGTAACTTGAAGATCTAGCTTCATGCTTCAAGGATCTTCAAGAACAATCAAGATTCAAGCTTTCTAGCTTTGAATCTTCATACTTTTGTTGAAAATAGGTTTTCTTACTTATAATCTTGTTATTTTGTTGAAAAGATTCAAACTTGTGCTTGTAGACTTCATGTAACTTGAAGATCTAAGCTCTATGCTTCAAGATCTTCAAAGACACCAAAGATTCAAGCTTTCTAGCTTTGTAATCTCATAATTTGTGTGGAAAGGATCCACGCTCTCTGGCTTAGGGTTCCATCATTTTGTTTGATCAGGTGTATGTTTGTACTTGTTTGATTTAAATGAAAGTTGTAGCTTTTGTTGTAGATAGAATTTGTGTTTATGTTAAGACTAAGAATATGATGTAACCTTGGTTCATCATCCTTTCCACTCTCTTAAGGGAGTTGAATCCTTACTTAGTCTTAATACTTTGTGTGTTGAAGGTTAAATCTTGGTCAAAGTGATGCTACCACATCATTGAGTTGTACACTTGAAGCTACAAGCATCAAGGATGAGAACCATGATGAGCATCAAGCACCAAGAATTCCACCGGAGCACTTGTTTGCTGATTTTTGAGGTCTGATCAGGCTCTTTAGTCTTCTGGAAAGTTGATTTTCAGATAGTTCATTTTGAGTAGATGACTTTTCGTTTAAGATTCACTTAAATTCGAGATACGGTTTAGGATTTATAGCCTTTTTAAAATCACTACACCCTTGTAACGCCGTGCCGAAATTTCTGACCTACTCGCACTTAAACCGTCGCCACGGTCAAACGAAGACGAGTTTGGTTCTAGAAATTGGTCAGCAATTAGAGGACTCACATACGGAGCCATAGCACTGATTTCGCTTCTTTTCGATTTACATAGTGGCCGTAGAAGCTGATCAAAGTCAGCCTATTATTTCGACCTCTATACTTGTTAGACTTACTTAGTTTTTACGATGATGAATGATGATGATGATGATGACACTTAAACTTATTTTATGCACTATTAGAACTTATGAGGACAACATACTGACCTAGTAACCTTTGACTTAGGTTGACTACCTTTCGGACCGACTTACTACTTGCACACTTTCGTATCGACTTTTACTGCTTATTCACTGTGAGTTATAGCATCCCTTTTTACTTTTTACTATTTTTAGGACTGAGAATACATGCGCTTTTTATGTTTTACTTACTTGACACGAGTACCTAAACTTTATTATGTGTGGGTTATATAACGGTATAAACTTTCCCCGTAGCTCGGTAACGTTTAATCATTGGTTTCCTAACCATGAACGCGAATCTTAGATATAGATCTATAGGGTTTGACATCCCCACTCGGACTAGTCGAGCTAGCATGGACATACGCACTCGCCAGGTGTACTTTTAGGGGGTGATATATTATATTTAAGTTAAGTTAGTTACCAAGTGCCCACGGATAAACATATACTTTTCATACTGTTTTGAGAACCAAAATCACGTTGTCTACATTATATTATTGTCTGTTAAAACTATCTCTCACCAACATTCGTGTTGACATATTTAGCATATTTTTCTCAGGTGCTTAGACGTTGTTGCTTCTGCTGTTAGACTCTGCTGTTAGACATGCTGTTATAGTCACGCTGTGTTAGACTTCCGCTTCATTACTTAGATATGTCTCAATCATGGAATTTATATTTTGCATTCGTAACTTATGTTATTTTGAATAATGGTTTTGTAATGACTTTTGTGTCACGTTATCTTTTGTAAAACATTTGAAGTTGTCTTTTTCATTAATGCAAAACTCGTTTTTAAACAGCATATAGTGTTTGACCTTATAAAGATCCTGTTGTTGATGATCCGTACACGTTGATTTTGTACGGGGCATCACAAACACCCTGAATTTTATACATCAGAAGAGTCAGCAAAAGTGTTCATCAGAAAGTGTCACTGAAAGTCAACCTATCACTTATGCATTTTCAGAATTTACATCAGAATCAGAATCTGTCAACCTCAGTCCCAGAACTTTTAAATTGAAGCTGAAAACTGAAATTCGATTGAAGAGCTGCAGGTATCGCGTTTGGAGCACATGTGTCACGTCCTGGTACGTCGCGGAATGCGACAAACATGGTCAAAACTCAACGGCCTTAAAAAGCATGGTCCTGGTCAATTTGCCGCGTTTTGGTAGGGTGTATCGCGTTTGGGGTGTCGCGAAACGCGACAAGTAGTCGTGAAACACGACAGAGGTGCTGAATGATCATTTTGAACTCGTTTTTGGGGTTTAATTTAGGGGTATTTGTGTCATTTCACTTGAGGACGGGTTATATGCTTCAGGACTAATCTAGAGCTTAAACTTAGCTCATTTCTCACCCACACAAATACTTTCATCCATTTCTAGAGAGAGGAACCCATTTTAGAGAAAGAGAGCTTGGTTTGAGGAAGAAGAAGAGTGAATCGGGTCAAGTCACGAGAGGTAAAGTTGTTTATCTCATTCCTTGCTACATTTTGGTAGTGGTGGTAAGTTCTAACTCCGATTTTCATTGTTTGATTCTTGTTTGGGTTAGGGTCTATGTTAGTGATGAGTTGTAGAACCCACTTCTTATGAAATTTGGGGGTTTTGGGTATTGTTAGTGCAAGTAAACCCGATTATTTTGGGTTTAGGGTTTGATGATGAATTTGGAAGTATTTGTCATGGATTTGGGTGTTAGTCACTAGTTTGTAAGTGTATTGGTGGTTTTGATGTTCTAAAGAATATGTTTGCTAGTCAAAATGGGTGTTGACTTTGTTTTGGAGTCAAAATAAGTTTTGAGTCAAGTTTTGGCAAATCAAGTATGTAAATACTTGGTTTAGGTGTTAATTAGTGTTTTGGAAATATACTTACTAGTCGTTAGTGATTTTGAGCGTTTTTATGATTTGGTCAAAATAGGTTGACTTTGATTGGGTCGAATTTTGGTAATGACGCTAATTTTGGATAAATAGATGTTTAAACACATGTGTTTAGTGTTAAATGGCATTTTTGAAAGAAATCACGCATGAGAAGTGATTTCTGGTCAAAGTGATGTCTTAAACATAAGTTAAATGTGGTCAAACGCAATATACATCAATATTGCACGTGTTGGGGTTTTGGTGTAAATGACGTTCGAAAGGATTACTACCTAAGTAGTAATTTAGTGTTAAGACCTAGGTTGGTCTAATTGGTGTAAAGTATAAATTGGGTCAAATTGTACTTTGTAGAGTGGGTTTGAATTACCACCCGAAGTGGTAATTGGTTTGTGTCCATTAGGTATTAAATAAGCGGGTTCGACGAGCAAGGTGTGATCCCTCGGATAAGGGATGTTTGTGTCGGGTCCTCTTTTAGAGAATGGCTATTTATGTGTATATTGTACCTATGAGTGATATAGGTGATTACTTGCTTGGATTTAAGGACGCAGATCATATTATACATTACTTGTGCGGGCATTTCCAAGGTGAGTGGAATATCTATGTATGTATGTATATGATTTATTTGCCCGTATTAATTGTGTACATAGTCGTTTTTGTGCACATGGTTGTGAGTAATAGCCGGTTTTTACTCACACGATGATTAAGTGATACGATAGCCATTTTTCGTACACTTGGGGGTGATACCATAGCCGTTTTTGGGACACCTCGGGGTTAGCATACCATAGCCGTTTTTGGGCGTTAACGATTGTTATGAGTTTTACTCACACGTTGATTAAGTGATACGATAGCCGTTTTTTGTACACTTGGGGTGACACCATAGCCATTTTTGGGACACCTCGGGGTTAGCATACCATAGCCATTTCTAACGGTTGTTATGAACACCGATGACTCATTCGCAAGGTCATTCCCTTGCGATTTTGGCTAACCATGGTTTATACTTGTTGATGTTTAGCATTTTATTATTATTATGATTATTATGCTAATGATGTTGCTAGTTGTACGTTTTGATGATACTAGCTCTCGTTATGAAATGGTATGCGATTATATGCATTGTATGAGTTCGTGAATGCGAGTAGGTAAACTGTATATGCATGTACATATTTATTTTACTCACTAAGCTTTAAGCTTACCCCTCTCGTCGTTTACCTTTTTACAGGTATTGTGATTGTGAAGCTAACTAGTTGTTAGACTAGATGCGTAGGAGTACGTGGGCTCGATTGGGTAGGTTTTGGATAATTGGACGCGGATTGGGGATTTGGTAGTCCCCGGGATTATGCTCTTGGTATCGGGTTGGGTTATTGAGTATTATCCCGTAATTCGTGTGATTGAGTCATTATTGCAAATGCTTTTGTAATATGTCATTTGTGTATCAAGAGTCATATCAAAATGTTAAATGTGTCATTATGATAATGCGTATTCGGTTAAAACTATTTGAAATGGTTTATGTAAAGTGGATGTTTGATGGGACCTAAACTATATAAAAAAAATGTGCTTCATTTTTGGTAAACAGATTTGGGGTCGTTACACCACGACATATATTGTTACACCAAAATGCCATTCAGACTCAAAAATGTTGGTGCTACTTATCAGCGCATGATCGATACTACTTTCGCAAAGCAGATTGGTCATAACTTAGAGGCGTACGTCGACGACCTAGTTATCAAAAGAAACAGTGAGGAACAACTTCTGGCAGACATCCTTGAAACTTTTGATACTCCGCGCAACGTCAACACGTAACTTAAGCCATCAAAGTGCAGTTTTGGGGAAGAAGAAGGGTCATTCTTGGGGCATGTGATTACCACTCGAGGAATCAAAGCTAACCCGAAAAAGATTAAAGCCATTGAGCGCATGCAGTCTCCAAAGACCAAAAAACAGGTTTAAAGCCTCAATGGAAAACTTGCCATGCTGACTCGATTCCTATCAAGAGTCGATGAAAGGTCTCTCCCTTTCTTCAGTACACTAAAGAATTGCACGAAGAAGTCAAACTTTAAATGGATAGAAAAGGCTGAGAAGGCATTCCGAGAAAAGAAAGCGCTACTTTAAAACCTCCCCACCTTAACTGCTCTAATTGCTGGGGAAACCCTCATTCTATATTTGGCGACCGCGCAGGAAGCCGTCAGCTCGGTCCTAATTACCGAAAGAGAGGGAGCGCATATGCCTAAATATTTCGTTAGCAAAGCATTGACCGGAAGCAAACTCAAATATCGTCCAATTGAAAAGTTTGTATACGCGCTCGTAATTACTAGTGACGGCTCGGCGATACTTCCAAGCTCATCCCATAGTGGTATTGATGGATCAGCCTATTCGATAAATCATGTATAAACCAGAAACTTCAGGGCGATTAATGAAATGGCCAATCGAGTTGGGAGAACATGAAATCAACTTCTGCGCCAGAAGCGCAGTCAAAGGGCATATACTAGCATATTACCTCGCAGAAACCACATCTGAAATACCAATTGCGCCTGACTTAGAAAATGTTACAACACAAGCAGCCGAGTTGTGGGAGTTGTACACTGACATTCAATCATCTTGAGAAGAAAATTTGGTTGAGCAAATATTCAAGAAATCCAATGAACCCAATCAACTAGCTGCCGTTGTGGAAGAAGATAAGCATTGATGAAGTTCACTCAGGAAGCCAAAAAGATAAGAGTCAAATCTCCAATTTATGAGTTACACGATGATGTTCTCTAAAGAAAATCGTATCCTGGACCAAGCTTTCGTTGAGTTGGCCCCAAGCAAGACGAAAGCATCATAGATGAAGTTCACTCAGGAGCTTGTGCTTTGCACTCTGGCTTTCGAATGGTGGCAGAGAAAATTAAAAGGTTGGGTTATTACTAGCCTGACATGTACAACGATGCGGCAGAAAGGATACGGGTATGCCAAGAATGTCAATTGCACGCTCCCATTAGTAATGCTCAGCGCCACCCAATGATCCCCATAACATCACCATGGCCCTTCTGCAAATGGGATATTGATATAGTGGGACCGTTCCCCGCTGGATCCAGTAGCGCTGATTACTTAGTTGTTGCAATAGACTTTTTCACTAAGTGGGTCGAAGCGAAGCCGCTGAACAAAATCACAAGCAAGAAGATGAGAGATTTTTTCTGGGAAAGTTTTGTTTGTAGGTTCGGCATCCCAAATGAAATAGTGAGCGATAACGGGACACAATTCGAAGGAGAACCTTTCCACAGTTGGTGTTGAGGGCTGAACATAAAACAAAGCTTCACGTCGGTTGCGCACCCTAAAGCCAATGGACAATGCGAAGTAACCAACAGGGATATAGTCCACGCGATCAAGGAAAAGTTAGGAAAACAACGAAGAGGATGGGTAGATCAACTTCCTAAAGTCCTTTGGGCGCACCGCACGACACCAAAAAATAGTACCGGAGAGATACCATTCAGCCTGGTATACGGTTCGGAAGCAGTCTTGCCTGTAGAAATAGCCATACCCACAGAGCGAACATTTTCGTTTAGTCAAGACAAGAACGCTCGAGATCTGCGCACTAATCTGGATTTACTGGAAGAGCGCAGAGAAATGACAGTCGCGCGTGAATCTATCAATAAACAATGAATCGCAAGGTATTACGATAAGAGGGTTAGACTTATCACGTATGCGGTTGGTGATCTTGTTTGGCGTGACAATCAGGCAAGTAGAATCGAAGATGCCGGGAAGTTAGGTGCCAACTGGGAGGGTCCCTACAGGGTCATTGGAATTAGCAAAACTGGAACCTACAAACTGGTGGAGCTCAATGGTAAGGAAATTAAACGCACTTGGCACGCTACCGCGATGAAACGATGTTATATGTGGTAAAGAAAGTAGAGGAACTGGTCATTCCCCTAATTTGTCTTAGTTTACACATAGCGATACTATTATTACGTGCAAAGATAGTTTCCTAACTAAATTTACTATTAAACAATGTCTTTACAATTGTACTTTTCATACATCATGTCATTTTCAGTCTACAATTTCATGTACTTTTATTAAGCAGAATAGCTATTTGACTTAAACTGTCAGTGCACAGAAGTTGTCTTCGTTGGTCCTGCCTACGTAAGGGATGTCTTCTCTAGCTCCCGCGGTGTAGAAGCCTGTCTGGCGACAGGCTAGCTTTACATACCGGAGGGTGACAGACATTGGTTTGTCCTAGCCCCACCCGTGCAGAACTAGAGATCTGTAAGTCATGACTATTAACGAAAGGGTTGGTTGCCCTTGACCTCGATCCTAAGTTGGCGCACTTAGAAGACTCTTGAACATGCAAGTGTTGTGTCAATATGTATATTATGTGCACAACAATATACGTATAGATCAATACTAATAAGCCTTGAGTATAAAATCGGGTATATTCGCAAGCCCACAACACGATGCGTGAAACGCGCATAAACTCAATATCAAGAGACAAACAAAACGATATATACTACTTTACGCGCACTAAACAATGACAATAATATGAAAGATGGTGAAAAGGCTTATAAACATCATATTTTCATTAATCACATAGAACGCGTAAAGTTACATATACAGTTGAAAAACAAAAATCTTTCAAATATACACATGCTCTAATTACAATTCGGCGTTTTTCAAATCATGCGATGTCATCCTTGGAACACGCGAATATCTCTTCAGGCAAATAATCTCAATATTTTCTAAGGATTTCACCACTTCCTTGGAAATTTCCTCGGCGTTGGGAATAAAACGAGCCTGGATAGCAGCTGGTGGAGGATCGGGAACAGACACATGCTTCTTAATGAAGTTCCAAAATCGAATGCATTCCCGTTCCTGGACATCCTTCACTAATGACTTATAAGCGTAATTGACTGCCTCACAATTAAGTGCATTGCTAACAATATGTGGAAGTCCGACCTTTAAACGCTTAAACTCGCGCTCGGATTTTCCTATCTCCTGGATAAGAGCGTAATGGCGACCCATTAACTTGCTCATGTCCGCGTCCCTTTGCATTTTCTCTGAAAGAGCAACTCCCAGCTTGAGTTGCAAATCATCTCTTTCAGAATTAGACTTTTCGAGCAACTCGCGAAGGCGCTGATTTTCCTCTCACAAAGCTTGCACCTCGTCCATTGCATCCACACCCGCATCATCACCCAAACCTTCGCTGGTTTGGCGCTTGCCCTGGGGGGAGTATCTGCGGAATCAGATGGGATTGCTCCTTCACCATCGACATCATCATCGTCATCTGAAAAAGACGAAGACACATTCAATCAGTAACACGCGGTAAGGAAATCAAGCGCGCAAGTAGAATTTTACCAGGTCTTCCGCACTTCGAGGAGGATGAGGGTTTATAAACAAAATGTGGAACAATAGGCACAAACATGTCATTGAATTCCTTGGGTTTCAGTTTTCGCTTACCAACGTAAAATGGCTGGTGACTAGACGACCCCGCTTCAGCAGACCCGCGCGTATGTAAAGATCTACGAGGCACACCAGATGCGCGAGCACACCCAGTAGTTTTGTGCAATGGCGCATAAGAAGCAGCCACGTGCGCCAATTTCTCCCCCTTGTGATACACTGCGAATGGTATCTCTGAAAAGAAGAAAAACACAAGGAACAATGATGCATTAAGCAAAGAGTCGCGCAATACACAAACGAATTCTAAATAAATTCACTAACCTTTGAGGTGGTGCGTGAAGCAAGGGCGACAATCGGGGCACGACCAATGCTTAGAGATACCGCCAGCGTACATGGCAATGTTCTTGTGCATATATGTACACAGATTGGCCCATGCATTTGTCTAACATGTCGCACTCCAATGAACTTAATGGAGGCGCACGATTAATATCAGCGTTAAAACCATATTTTCGTTGCTTTATCTTGGCCTAAGTCGAAGGAACAAAAGTGTTATCGACGAAAAAGTAAATTTCTTTCCAGTTGGGGGAATCTTCCACCAATAGTCTTGGGTAACTCCTGACTATCTTTAAAAGTATAACAGCCCCGATCAACTCGCTCATAGGTGAAAATGTTCTTGAAAAGATTCACCATGGGCGTAAAATCGTGTGCATGGCACCACATTTGAAAAAAAAAAACTCTGCAAGCGCCATTTGGGTCCAGCTGCCCAATGCCAATGTTAAAATGAGATAATACTAACATATAAAATTTGGTGGGGGATACAAAAATTACCCCTCTCCATTACCATGTCATAAATCGCGACCTTTCCATAAGGAGGACGATTAGCGCCCTCACAAAAGCTCGGAACAGAAGGTTAAACTCCTTAATCGGAGGGTACCATTTGGTCAGCTTATCTATATGCTCTTGACTTATGTCGGACATAATATTCCTCACATTTGAAAAATCGGCGCTCGTGCTACTTGCAGCCATTATAAGAATATGTGTGTGAAAAAGACAGAAGATATAAGTAAAAATGAAAGTGAGAAATTGGGAAGTATTTATAGGAGAAGAAAAGGAGGAGAGAGAGTACGGCACGAATCTAGACCGTACATGAAATGTCCCATTCATATTGATTATAAATGTTCCATATTAATTGATTTCGTTGCGAGGTTTTGACCTCTATATGAGACGTTTTTCAAAGACTGCATTCGTTTTTAAAACAAACCATAACCTTTATTTTATCAACAAGGTTAAAAGGACACCACCTAGATTATCAGAAATGATAATCTAAAAATATCACACTTACACACTACCAATACATATTGATTTACAATATTAATATGTTACAACAAAGTAAATCTCGAATGCAGTTTTAAACAAAATTATACAAGCATGCTGACACCAAATCTTGTCCATATATTAGCATGCAACAGCGGAAGCTCTTAATAATCACCTGAGAATAAACATACTTTAAATGTCAACAAAAATGTTGGTGAGTTATAGGTTTAACCTATATATCAAATTGTAATAATAGACCACAAGATTTCATCTTTCAATAACATGCAATCTGCATAAAAATCATTCGTATGGTTGAACACCTGGTAACTGACATTAACAAATGCATCTAGAATATCCCCATATATAAATATCGAAGTACTAAAGCAGTTCAAATTCTCTTACTGGGGCTTGTCAATGGCCCATAGATCTATCTTTAGGATTCGCGTCAATTGGCGGCAATTATAATAAACACCAATTCTTAGGTTACCAAGTTCAACAAGGGTGATATCCGGTATAACGATTCAACATAGAATGTAGTTTCAATACTTGTGTCTATTTTTCAAATCATATTCAAAACTGCATGTATTCTCATCCCAAAATATTAGATTTTAAAAGTGGGACTATAACTCACTTTCACATATTTCTACTTCGTCGGGAAGTAAGACTTGGCCACTGGTCGATTCACGAACCTATAATAAATATGTACATATATATCAAAGTATGTTCAAAATATATTTACAACATTTTTAATACGTTTTAATGTTTTAAGTTTATTAAGTCAGCTGTCCTCGTTAGTAACCTATAACTAGTTGTCCACAGTTAGATGTACAGAAAATAAAGTAATATATATTATCTCGAATCAATCCACGACCTCGTGTATACAAGCCTCAGGCTAGATCACAACTCAAAGTATATATAATATTTTGGAATCAACCTCAATCATGTATAGCTAACTCCAACATTACTGCATATAGAGTGTCTATGGTTGTTCCGAAATATATATATATATATATATAGATGGGTCGATATGATATGTCAAAACATTGTATTTGTGTCTATGGTATCCCAAGATTACATAATATATTAGAATACATGTAAAATAAAATATGAGTTAGCTAGGATATGATTAATATAGATTTGTTACCAACTTTCACGTAGCTACAATTAAGAAAAATAACCAATCTTGTTTTACCCATAACTTATTCGTTTTAAATCCGTTTTGAGTGATTCAAGTTGCTATGGTTTCATATTGAACTTAAGTTTATGAATCTAAACAGAAAAAGTATAAGTTTATAGTTAGAAATACAGGTTACAAGTTGTTTTTGTAAAGGTAGTCATTTCAGTCGAAAGAACGACGTCTAGATGACCATTTTGGAAAACATACTTCCACTTTGAGTTTAACCATGATTTTTGGATATAGTTTCATGTTCATAAAAAAAAATCATATGTATTTAGTAAGACGTTGTTATAACGATAATCGTTATAAATATCATTTTCGAGTTTCTTAATTCAATAGTCTCATTTTTATGTATATAACACATTGTTAAAATACCTAATGAGATACTTACTTATCATAATATCGTGTTAACTATATATATAACCATATATATGTCATCATTTAGTTTTTACAAGTTTTAACATTCGTGAATCACCGGTCAACTTGGGTGGTCAATTGTCTATATAAAACCTATTTCAATTAATCAAGTCTTAACAAGTTTGATTGCTTAACATGTTGGAAACACTTAATCATGTAAATATCAAATTCATTAAATATATATAAACATGGAAAAGTTCGGGTCACTACAGTACCTACCCGTTAAATAAATTTCGTCCCGAAATTTTAAGCAGTTGGAGGTGTTGACGTATCTTCTGGAAATAAGTGCGGGTATTTCTTCTTCATCTGATCTTCTCATTCCCAGGTGAACTCAGGTCCTCTACGAGCATTCCATCGAACCTTAACAATTGGTATCTTGTTTTGCTTAAGTCTTTTAACCTCACGATCCATTATTTCGACGGGTTCTTCGATGAATTGAAGTTTTTCGCTGATTTGGATTTCGTCTAACGGAATAGTGAGATCTTCTTTAGCAAAACATTTCTTCAAATTTGAGACGTGGAAAGTGTTATGTACAGCAGCGAGTTGTTGAGGTAATTCAAGTCGGTAAGCAACTGGTCTGACTCGATCAATAATCTTGAATGGTCCAATATACCTTGGATTTAATTTCCCCCGTTTACCAAATCGAATAACGCCTTTCCAAGGTGCAACTTTAAGCATGACCATCTCTCCAATTTCAAATTCTATATCTTTTATTTTAATGTCAGCGTAGCTCTTTTGTCGACTTTGGGCAGTTTTCAATCGTTGTTGAATTTGGATGATCTTCTCGGTAGTTTCTTGTATTATCTCCGGACCCGTAATCTGTCTATCCCCCACTTCACTCCAACAAATAGGAGACATGCACTTTCTACCATAAATTGCTTCAAACAGCGCCATCTCAATGCTTGAATGGTAGCTGTTGTTGTAGGAAAATTCTGCTAACGGAAGGTGTCGATCCCAACTGTTTCCGAAATCAATAACACATGCTCTTAGCATGTCTTCAAGTGTTTATATCGTTCTTTTGCTCTGCCCATCAGTTTGTAGATGATAAGCAGTACTCATATCTAGACGAGTTCCTAATGCCTGCTGTAATGTCTGCCAGAATCTTGAAATAAATCTGCCATCCCTATCAGAGATAATAGAGATTGGTATTCCATGTCTGGAGACGACTTCTTTCAAATACAGTCGTGCTAACTTCTCCATCTTGTCATCTTCTCTTATTGGCAGGAAGTGTGCTGATTTGGTGAGACGATCAACTATTACCCAAATAGTATCAAAACCACTTGCAGTCCTTGGCAATTTAGTGATGAAATTCATGATAATGTTTTCCCATTTCCATTCCTGGATTTCGGGTTGTTGAAGTAGACCTGATGGTTTCTAATGCTCTGCTTTGACCTTAGAACACGTCAAACATTCCCCTACGTATTTATCAACATCGGCTTTCATATCTGGCCACCAAAAATATTTCTTGAGATCCTTGTACATCTTCCCCATTCCAGGATGTATTGAGTATCTGGTTTTATGAGCTTCTCTAAGTACCATTTCTCTCATATCTCCAAATTTTGGTACCCAAATTCTTTCAGCCCTATACCGGGTTCCGTCTTCCTGAATATTAAGATGCTTCTCCGATCTTTTGGGTATTTCATTCTTTAAATTTCCCTCTTTTAAAACTCCTTGTTGCACCTCCTTTATTTGAGTAGTAAGGTTATTGTGAATCATTATATTCATAGCTTTTACTCGAATGGGTTCTCTGTCCTTTCTACTCAAGGTGTCGGCTACCACATTTGCCTTCCCCGGGTAGTAACAAATCTCAAAGTTGTAATCATTCAACAATTCAATCCACCTGCGCTGCCTCATGTTCAGTTGTTTCTGATTAAATATGTGTTGAAGACTTTTGTGGTCGGTATATATAATACTTTTGACCCCATATAAGTAGTGCCTCCAAGTCTTTAATGCAAAAACAACCGCGCCTAATTCCAAATCATGTGTCGTATAATTTTGCTCGTGAATCTTCAATTGTCTAGACGCATAAGCAATTACCTTCGTTCGTTGCATTAATACACAACCGATACCTTGCTTTTAGGTGTCACAATATATCACAAAATCATCATTCCCTTCAGGTAATGACAATATAGGTTCCGTAGTTAACTTTTTCTTCAGCAATTGAAATGCTTTCTCTTGTTCATCCTTCCATTCAAATTTCTTGCTTTTATACGTTAATGCAGTCAAGGGTTTTGCTATTTTGGAAAAATCTTGGATGAATCTCCTGTAATAACCAGCCAGCCCTAAAAATTGGCGTATGTGCTTCGGAGTTTTCGGGGTTTTCCACTTTTCAATGGTTTCAATCTTTGCTGGACCTACCTGAATACCTTCTTTGTTCACTATGTGACCGAGGAATTGAACTTCTTCCAACCAAAATGCACACTTTGAAAACTTAGCGTACAGTTTTTCCTTCCTTAACAACTCTAGCACTTTTCTCAAATGTTCTTCATGCTCTTGGTCATTCTTTGAGTAAATAAGTATGTCATCGATGAAAACAATGACAAACTTGTCAAGGTATGGTCCACACACTCGGTTCATGAGGTCCATGAACACAGCTGGTGCGTTAGTCAACCCAAACGGCATAACCATAAACTCGTAATGACCGTAACGCATCCTAAGAGCAGTCTTTGGAATATCATCCTCCTTCACCCGCATTTGATGATACCCAGAACGTAAATCAATCTTCGAATAAACCGACGAGCCTTGTAGTTGATCAAATAAGTCATCTATTCTCGGTAGTGGGTAGCGGTTCCTGATGGTAAGTTTTTTCAACTCTCGGTAGTCGATACACAACCTAAATGTACCATCCTTATTCTTGACAAACAACAGGAGCTCCCCACGGTGATGTGCTTGGTCGAATGAAACCACGTGCTAAAAGTTCCTGTAACTGACTTTGTAATTCTTTCATTTTTCTGGGTGCGAGTCTGTATGGAGCACGAGCTATTGGTGCAGCTCCTGGTACAAGGTCTATTTGAAATTCAACGGATCGATGTGGGGGTAATCCCGGTAATTCTTTCGGAAATACATCGGGAAATTCTTTTGCGACGGGAACATCACTGATGTTCTTTTCTTCAGGTTTAACTTCCTCGATGTGTGCTAGAATGACGTAACAACCTTTTCTTATTAGTTTTTACGCCTTCATACTACTAATAAGATTTAATTTCGCGTTATTCTTTTCTCCGTACACCATTAAAGGTTTTCCTTTTTCACGCACAATGCGAATCGCATTTTTGTAACAAACGACTTCTGCTCTCACCTTTTTCAACCAATCCATGCCAATTATTGCATCAAAACTCCCTAACTCGATTGGTATTAAATCAATTTTAAATGTTTCGTCAACCAGTTTAATTTCTCTATCCCGACATACTTTATCTGCTGTAATTAGTTTACCTTTTGCTAATTTGAGTAAAAATTTACTATCCAAAGGCGTCAATAGGCAACTTAATTTAGCACAAAAATCTCTACTCATATAGCTTCTATCTGCACCCGAATCAAATAAAACATAAGCAGATTTATCGTTAATAAGAAACGTACCCGTAACAAGCTCTGGGTCTTCCTGCACTTCTGCAGAATTAATGTTGAAGACTCGTCCACGACTTTGCCCATTATTATTCACTTGTTTAGGGCATGCTTTACTGAAATGGCCCGGCTTTCCGCATCCATAACAAATAATGGAATTATTTGTTCTGTTATTTTTATATGCCTTTGGTCCATAGACATCACACTTCGTTACACTATGTCCGGTTCTATTACACTTGGTACACACTACTACACAGAACTTATCTGGATGAAACCCTCCACACCTTAGACATTTATTGTTTTGATTGTTGTTGCCATTGTTGTTATTGATTTGGTTGTTGTTGGGATTGTTATTGTTGTTGGAACGGTTGTTGTAATTGTTGTTGTTGTTGGGATGTTTGTTGTAGTTATTGTTAGGATTGCGGTTATTATTGCGATTGTTGTTGCGGTTGTTGGGATAGTTGTTGCGATTGTTATTGTTGTTGTACTGGTGATTCTTGTCACCGTTTTCCTCCCACTACCTCTTGAGTTGTTTCGTGTTGGCTTCTTCGGCTGCCTGTTCTTTAAGTCTTCCCTCAATCTGATTTATGAGTTTATGAGCCATTCGACTTGCCTTTTGTATGGAAGCGGGCTCGTGTGAACTTACATCTTCTTGAATCCTTACTAGTAACCCTTTTATAAACGCGTCAATCTTCTCCTCTTCATCTTGAACGTTCCTGGACATAATAGGCATAACTCTGTGAATCGTCGTTCATATGTGGTAATGTCGAACCCTTGTGTTCGTAACTCTCTAAGCTCTACCTTGAGCTTATTGACTTCGTTTCTAGGACAGTACTGCTCGTTCATCAGTTGCTTGAATGCTGACCACGGTAGTGCGTAAGCAGCATTTTGTCCTACCTGTTCAAGATAGGTGTTCCACCACGTTAACGCAGTACCTGTGAAGGTATGCGTAGCGTACTTAACTTTGTGCTCTTCAGTACACTTACTTATGGAAAACATCGATTCGACTTTCTCGGTCCACCGTTTCAATCCAATTGTTCCTTCGGTTCCATCGAATTCCAAAGGTTTGCAGGCAGTGAATTCTTTATAGGAGCATCCTACATGATTTCTTGTGGGATTAGTTCCACTACTATAACCAGAGTTATTGTTGTTATTTTGCATTGTAGCCTGCACTGCGGCTATGTTTGCAGCAAGGAAAACACGGAAGTCTTCCTCGCTCATGTTCAAATTCTGACGAGTAGTCAGTGCCATTTCCTTCACAAATAGCCAAAAGAATTAAGTTAATCATATAGAATTTTAAGAGTAGTCAATAGTATTTCATAGCATAGTATGAACTCATTTATAAAAGCTTTTTCTTCATATTAGCATTTTATAGTTTTTAATTCGGGTAGTACCTACCCGTTAAGTTCATACTTAGTAGATAATATACAATTCCACTACTACAATTCCATATGAAAAAACTGATTATAATAAAATTTCGCGTTCAAATTTTATATAATATTTACAACTTACAATACCGCTATTATACATTTAGGATGAAATATAGCACATAATAACTTTGCTACTCGGCAGCTATAAAGGCATTTCTAGTTAATACGCAAGTTGTTCAGCAAAAGAAATAAAGACACGTAATTCATAAGTCCAAAAATAAGTCATGCATTCTGGTTTTACTAAGACGACTTCCCATCCTTGGTCTTGTGGAAAGTAACCGTTATGACCATTGGCTAGGCAGCATGTTGTAATGTGGTCAAAAGGACTAGGGTTTCGTAATGCCCAGCAGCCTCGTAGCAATCTAAAAACCTTGTTTCTTACCCCAACTACTGAGTTCATCACTTGTGAGAATGTTTTATTTAAAAGTTTCAACCCAATGTTCTTTTTCTTAATTTGATGAGAAGCGAACATTATTAACCCGTAAGCATAACATGCTTCTTTATGTTGCATGTTAGAAGCTCTTTCTAAAGAACGGAGTCCTATGTTGGGATATGTTGAGTCAAAATAGGTTCGTAACCCGTAGCGTAAAATTGCATCTGGGTTTCCCGCACTAAATGCTTTAAAGAAAACTTGGCATAACTTAAAGTCTCCCCAATGTGATATACCCCATCTTTCAAAGGAAAGCCTTTTATATACTAAGGCATGCCTGGAATGTCTTTCAAATGTTTGACAAACTAATTTTGTCGTAACTAATTGTGCTGATGAATTCTGCCCAACTCTAGACAAGATTTCATCAATCATATCTCCTGGTGGATCTTCTAAAATTTTTGGTTGTCTATCCTTAACGTCCATTTTGTGTTTTTATACTGTAAAATAGACAAGGATTAGATTCGTAAAAGATAAGTAACAAACAATACAAGCAATTTTTACATAGAACATAAAAGTACAAGCACACTACAATACATATAATACACAACATGATTACAACCATCTAATCTGAATCACTGGTTTCTTCTTCTTCGGACTTGGTTCGTTTTCCTAATTTTCTAGGGATATATGGTGTTCCTCTAATATGAGCCGTCGTTTTCCACAATGGTTTAGAAAAACCTGGTGGTTTAGAGGTTCCCGGGTTATTGTTACAATTTAGGAAATACGAACGTTGTCGATACATATAAAGTTCATCATGGTTGGAATCAGGTTTCTCTATTTTTATACCTTTTCCCTTATTATTTTCTTTTGTTTTATTAAATTGGGTCGAGGTAATTTCTATAACATCATCGGAATCCTCATCGGGATCCGATTCATCGGAAAATTGGTAATCTTCCCAATAATTTGCTTCCTCGGCGGAAACACCATTGACCATTTTTAACGTTGGTCCGTTGGTTGAGGATTTTCTTTTATTTAATCGATTTACTGTAGGTATCAATATTTCTTCCTCCGGAACCTCTTCTTCTTCTGGTTCCTCCTCTTCCGGTTCCTCTTCTTCCAGTTCCTCCTCTTCCCGTTCCTCCTCTTCTGGTTCCTCTTCGGGAATTTGTGAATCTTCCCAAAGTATATTCGACTCTTCATTATTATTAGGTGAGTCGATGGGATTTGTACTAGTAGTAGATATCTATCACACAATATCAAACATATTAAGAGGTTAATATATCACATAATAATTACATATAGTTTCCAACAAAAGTGTTAAGCAATCATTTTTAAAGAAAATACGGTCAAAGTCCAGACTCACTAATCTATCCTAACAAACTCGATAAGACACACTAATGCAAATTTCTGGTTCTCTAAGACCAACGCTCGGATACCAACTGAAATGTCCCATTCATATTGATTATAAACGTTCCATATTAATTGATTTCGTTGCGAGGTTTTGACCTCTATATGAGACGTTTTTCAAAGACTGCATTCGTTTTTAAAACAAACCATAACCTTTATTTTATCAACAAGGTTAAAAGGACACCACCTAGATTATCAGAAATGATAATCTAAAAATATCACACTTACACACTACCAATACATATTGGTTTACAATATTAATATGTTACAACAAAGTAAATCTCGAATGAAGTTTTAAACAATATTATACAAGCATGTTGACACCAAATCTTGTCCATATTTTAGCATGCAACAGCGAAAGCTCTTAATAATCACCTGAGAATAAACATGCTTTAAACGTCAACAAAAATGTTGGTGAGTTATAGGTTTAACCTATATATCAAATTGTAATAATAGACCACAAGATTTCATCTTTCAATAACATGCAATCTGCATAAAAATCATTCGTATGGTTGAACACCTGGTAACCGACATTAACAAATGCATCTAGAATATCCCCATATATAAATATCGAAGTACTAAAGCAGTTCAAATTCTCTGACTGGGGCTTGTCAATGGCCCATAGATCTATCTTTAGGATTCGCGTCAATTGGTGGCAATTATAATAAACACCAATTCTTAGGTTACCAAGTTCAACAAGGGCAATATCCGGTATAACGATTCAACATAGAATGTAGTTTCAATACTTGTGTCTATTTTGTAAATTATTTTCAAAACTGCATGTATTCTCATCCCAAAATATTAGATTTTAAAAGTGGGACTATAACTCACTTTCACAGATTTCTACTTCGTCGGGAAGTAAGACTTGACCACTGGTCGATTCACGAACCTATAACAAATATGTACATATATATCAAAGTATGTTCAAAATATATTTACAACATTTTTAATACGTTTTAATGTTTTAAGTTTATTAAGTCAGTTGTCCTCGTTAGTAACCTACAACTAGTTGTCCACAGTTAGATGTACAGAAAATAAAGCAATATATATTATCTCGAATCAATCCACGACCTCGTGTATACAAGCCTCAGGCTAGATCACAACTCAAAGTATATATAATATTTTGTAATCAACCTCAATCCTGTATAGCTAACTCCAACATTACTGCATATAGAGTGTCTATGGTTGTTCCGAAATATATATATAGATGGGTCGATATGATATGTCAAAACATTGTATTCGTGTCTATGGTATCCCAAGATTACATAATATATTAGAATACATGTATAATACAATATGAGTTAGCTAGGATATGATTAATATAGATTTGTTACCAATTTTCACGTAGCTACAATCAAGAAAAAATAACAATCTTGTTTTACCCATAACTTCTTCGTTTGAAATCCGTTTTGAGTGATTCAAGTTTCTATGGTTTCATATTGAACTTAAGTTTATGAATCTAAACAGAAAAAATATAAGTTTATAGTCAGAAATACAGGTTACAAGTCGTTTTTGTAAAGGTAGTCATTTCAGTTGAAAGAACGATGTCTAGATGACCATTTTGGAAAACATACTTCCACTTTGAGTTTAACCATGATTTTTGGATATAGTTTCATGTTCATAAGAAAAATAATTTTCCCAGAAGAACAACTTTTAAATCAAAGTTTATCATTGTTTTTAATTAACTAACCCAAAACAGCCCGTGGTGTTACTACGACGGCGTAAATCCGGTTTTACGGTGTTTTTTGTGTTTTCAGGTTTTAAATCATTAAGTTAGAATATCATATAGATATATAACATGTGTTTATTTGATTTTAAAAGTCAAGTTAGAAGGATTAACCTTTTTTGCGAACAAGTTTAGAATTAACTAAACTATGTTCTAGTGATTACAAGTTTAAACCTTCGAATAAGGTAGTTTTATATATATGAATCGAATAATGTTATGAACATCATTACTACCTCAGGTTTTGTGGATAAACCTACTGTAAATGAGAAAAATAGATCTAGCTTCAAAGGATCCTTTGATGGCTTGAAAATTCTTGAAGTAGAATCATGACACGAAAACAAGTTCAAGTAAGATTTCCACTTGAAATAAGATTGTTAAAGTTATAGAAATTGAATCAAAGTTTGAATATGAGTATTACCTTGTATTAGAAAGATATCTTACTGTAAATAAGAAAGATTTCTTGAGGTTGAATGATTACTCAAAGTGGATTTGCAAGATTGAAAGTAAGCTAGTAAACTTGGAAGTGTTGTTGGTGTGTTCTTGAGTAGTTGTTTTATAACTTGGTTAATGTATGAATTTATGAACTAGATTGAGCTATATTTTGTTGAAGATGATAAAGCACACTTAGAACAAAGGAAGAACACTTGAGAGAGAGTAATTTGATGCATGAAAATTGAAATCAAAATGTGTTTGTGGTGTTGATCATTCACGTGAATATGGGTGGCAATATAGTCTTCATTAGTTTGTAATCTTATGAGATATTTCATGCTAGATGTTAAATGATGGTTCCCACATGGTTAGGTGACTCATATGGGCTGCTAAGAGCTGATCATTGGATTGTATATACCAATAGAAAATACATTTAAAAGCTGTGTATTGTACGAGTACAAATACGAGTGCATACGAGTAGAATTGTTGATGAAAATGAATGAGAATGTAATTGTAAGAATTTTTGTTAAATAGAAGTACTTTGATAAGTGTCTTGAAGTCTTTCAAAAGTGTATGAATACATATTAAAACACTACATGTATATACATTTTAACTGAGTCGTTAAGTCATCGTTAGTCGTTACATGTAAGTGTTGTTTTGAAACCTTTAAGTTAACGATCCTGTTAAATGTTGTTAACCCATTGTTTATTATATCAAATGAGATATTAAATTATTACATTATCATGATATCATGATGTATTAATATATCTTAATATGATATATATACATTAAATGTCGTTACAACGATAATCGTTACATATATGTCTCGTTTCGAAATCATTAAGTTACTAGTCTTGTTTTTACATATGTAGTTCATTGTAAATACACTTAATGACATGATTACTTATAATGTATCATGATTAAACATAGTGTATCAATATCTTAATATGATTCATATGTATTTAGTAAGACGTTGTTATAACGATAATCGTTATATATATCGTTTTCGAGTTTCTTAATTCAATAGTCTCATTTTTATGTATATAACACATTGTTAAAATACCTAATGAGATACTTACTTATCATAATATCGTGTTAACTATATATATAACCATATATATGTCATCATTTAGTTTTTACAAGTTTTAACGTTCGTGAATCACCGGTCAACTTGGGTGGTCAATTGTCTATATAAAACCTATTTCAATTAATCAAGTCTTAACAAGTTTGATTGCTTAATATGTTGAAAACACTTAATCATGTAAATATCAAATTCATTAAATATATATAAACATGGAAAAGTTCGGGTCACTACAGTACACGTGTCAGATTAGATCTGACAGCGGAGCAGTGCATTTAAAGACCTGACTCTGAAAGCGACAGTTACGGAACCCAATGATTATTGTGTCAGAACTGTCACATCACAATTCAATACGGAATAATAATAGTTCTACGCCATACGCGAATAAAACTACGCATACCATAGAAATGGGGGGACTTAATGACGCGCATAAAATACGCTAACATATCACGCAAGCTTACGACCGCATGGCCTTGCTCGATCATCCCTAAAGGCCAACGACGCACAATACTTGGTGCGATTCGGCTACATGACAACGCGTATAGAGCAGCGCACTATCAGGAGAATGCGCGGAATGATGACGGGGAATGAATAAGACAAAAGACAGTACAAGGTACCAAGAACGGAATCTCAGTGGACGTACGAATGGCAGTGGCAAAAAAACACGACATGGAGTGGACCACGTGAGTGCACGATCCAATGCGACAAAATAGTACTACTATGTATTATCCTGTCCCCTCCCCTTTTTTCTCATCGTATACGTGGCAGAGAAAAGGACAGCCACTCTTGCCTATAAATACTCACATTCGACTTCACATTATTCAATCAAGATAGAGAGAAAAACCCATCTTTCACAACACTCTATCTGCGCAATAATAATAAAGGTTCTCAGGTAACGTTCCTTGAACATTAAATCCTAACGCCGTTGAACGAGCCATTGTTTCCGATTAACCCGAATGATGGTGGGTTAAGTTTAATCACCCTTTCTGAGATCATCATCTCATGTGAGAGTTATTCACGGTACTCCGGACCAGAGAGTTAAACTCAAAAAACCCTTAAATCTCCCTCTATCGATGATCTTGCATGAACCGAACCCTTTGGACCATTTTATGCTTGATCACGAGACTCTCTATGCAAAATTCTCCGAAGGTGAATTATGGTTGCGTGAAATCAAATTTTGGGGGCATATTATATGTGCAAAAGGTATTAAAGTAGATCCATCCAGAAATGAAGCAGTAATGAATTTGAATTCAGTAAGAATCTGACAGAGATTAAGAGATTCTAGGATTAGCTGGATACGATCAATGATTTATTATAGATTTCTCAAAAATCGCAGGTCCTTTGATATATATGACTAAAAATGATGTAGCTTTTCGATGGAGTAAGGAACAGGAGAAAGCTTTTCAGACTTTGAAACAGTTATTGTGCCAGGCACCAATGTCAGGCGACTTTATTATATATTGTGATGCATCTTTAGCTGGTTTGGGTTTTGTTTTGATGCAGATAGATCAGATGATTGCTTACGCCACATGACAGTTGAAACCACATGAGAAAAGTTACCCTGCACATGATTTAGAATTAGCAGCAGTGGTGTTTGTGTTAAATTATGGTGAAACTATCTATACGATACTCATTGCATTATTTGTACAGGCCACAAGATTTTACAGTATATCTTTTCGCAAAAGGAAATGAATATGTGTTAGAGGAGGTGTAGGAACTAATCAAGGATTGTGATTGTGAAATCCGATATCATCCCGGTAAAGCGAATATCGTTGCTGACGCACTAAGTCATAAAATATCCATTGATAATGTGAAATTCATGCGAATTGAGATTGTATCCGACCTAGTGAATCGTTTGAAATTAACACAATTGTAAGCCTTGAAGGATGAACATCTGAAATCAGAGTTAATGGTCAAACAAAAATAGGATTTACTGGATGACTCTCGAGGATTAAAGACTTAACGTGATCGATTCTAGGTGCCATTTCTTGGAGGAATGAGGGATCTGATGCAGACTGAAGCGAACAAGTCGAGATTATCAGTTCGGGGCGGTACAAAGATGTATCATGACCTGAAAGTGTTATATTGGTAACCGAGAATGAAAACCGAAATTGCGCAATTCATGGAAAAATGTCATATATGCGCTCAAGTGAAATCAAAAAATTAGAAACCTTTATGAATCTTTACGTCAATTAGAGATTCCGGAGTGGAAGTGGGAACATATAACGATGGATTTCATGGAAAAATTACCTCAAACCCAGAAGGGAAATGACATGATCTGGGTGATAGTGCATTGGATTTTGACAAATAGTGCGCACTTATTAGCTTCCAGTGAGACAACTTCGTTGACTAAGTTAGCTCATTTGTATATAAATGAAATAGTGTCGCCATTGAATACCATTATCGATTGTGTCATATCGAGACTCAAGATTCGTTTTAACTTTTAAAAGAGTCTACATGATAATTTAGGTACTCATGTCAACCTTAGTACAGCTTATAATCCTTGATCAGTAATGATACGCATAGTGTATCGGGCTAATATATGGTCTTATGCTTGAGTCTGGCCCGTTAGCGGTCCATTGGCCTTTTCCCTTAAAACCCTAATATTGTCTCTATAAATAAAGGGCATGACCTCTACCCTAAACACATCCTGGAAGCTCAAACGCTGTCCTCTCCCCTCTAGGGTTTTACCTACACAAGTGTAGGGTTTTCCCCTAAAACAGCCATAACCACCCTCCCGAAATCATCATCTCGGCTAGGGTTATCAAGGTAACCGGACCGGAGGTTAACGTCGTTGTACATAACAAGCTCACCTCTATTGCACTCAAGCGTATATCTAACATTCGGTGGAAATATGCATGATCATTTGGCGTCATCCGTGGGACTGGCGACAAGATGTCTCGTGTCCTAGATGTAAAACTGATTTCATGCTACGTGTCTGTAAGTTATTACTTTTATTGCATATTACTACATATACAACATCGTAATGGAAAAAAGTTGTTGGCATGAGATGTCGATATATAATTTTGTCATATATGTAGTTTAATCAATGGAAAAGGTTTCACACCTACCTTCATATTTGATGTTTATGTTTTCTGATCAATTTATTTGATCAGATCGCATATTCCAATGCAAATTCATACCATACCACTTGCCACTAATAATTAAACTAAGAGTCATATTTTTTGTATATGAAATTGTTAAGTGGTAAGTTCTTATTTCCATTATGATGACTGGTATATACTTATGTTGCATGAATACATGTAGTCTCACCTGGACTTACAGTTTAAATTACCATGTCGCTTGCGTGAATAATTTTAAAAATATATATATCTAAATTTGACATGGACTTATATTCAACTATACATGTTCAACGAATCAACTTTGAACAAGTATTCGAATCTTAAAAAACTATGGCACTTCATTTGTTTATGCGTTGAATAAGTGTTTGAATTTTATAAATGAATAAATAAATAGATAAATATACGTAAGTATATTTACAAATCTTTCAAACATATCGAATTGTAAGGTTTGGATGGACCTTTTTTCACGTTAGTCACGAAGTGACCGCACATATAAAAACTGAAATTCAGTTTCCATATTTTTCAATTATGTGTACAAATTTCAAAGCTGAAATTACAAGCGTTACACATGCATAAAAGAGATCAAGATACGATGCAATTTTTGCAACTAATATTTGAATATGCCTGATTAATTCGATCTTAATTCGATCTTTTATAAAGAATTGGCATATTTATCATCAAGATTAATTTTTCCTTATTATTGGATCACATACATAAGTTAATACTCAATCCCGTATTAAAAGGGATATGACATCTTTTGAGTATATCTCTAATTTTAAGTTGATCTGACTCTTATCATCATTATTTGATTCACGGGGTGCAACGTTAGTTTGGCAAATGCTTTACTTCTGGTACAAACTATTCTTGCATATCAACATGCGTACTAACTGAATGGACTAAATAATCCATATGTACGAATTCGATTAAGTACAATTAACTAAGTTGTACGCACTAAATTAAACCGGGCTAAATTGAACCGGGTGGTGCGCTCTTGATAAGTACAGGTTGTGCATCCTGATTAAGCCAAGCTTTGCGCTCTACATAAATCAAATATATCACGTCCATATAGTGTGAATTAGTTTGATCCTCATGATCTACACACCTTCTACATATGTTGGCTTATTATAAATTTGACAGGGGGATAAAACCCAATATTTTGGTTTACCGTAAAATCCGCGGTGGTAAAACCAAAAAATAATAAAAGATATATGACAACTTTCGACTATATCTTTAATATCATTTTAATCAAGCTCTTATTTGAGTATACAGCTTAATCGGCAAAGCTTATTCCGTGTATTTATGAATTATACCGTTAAGCTTAATCCCTGAAATTTAAAGACCACATGGCATACGATTTAAGTCGAAATTATAAATTGAAACTATATTGCTACTCATAGTAGCATGTCTGCTTTGCCTTAAAACAGGCTTCGCGCACACCTTTATGCTGCCCATTGTGGCCCTATTATTACCTCGAAAGCGAATGCTCTCGTGCATTACAAGAAAAGCTGATTATCACTTGCTAGTGTTCCATCCTTCACCGCAAGTGTTTCTATCGTATGGTTTACGCACTAAAGGGTTAAGCGGTTATGATCGTCACTTATATATGATATACATGAATCTTGGAACTATTTATAATCGATAATTAATGGTGAACTCTCTAAAACATCTTTATGAAAATATAGAGTCATCTTTACGAGAACCAGCTTATGAGTTGTCCGTTCAATCACATCCGCATTTGGCAGCCGTATTGTGTAGATCATGGCTAATAAGCCAGCCTTGCTTCTACCTGAATCATAAAGTTGTTTTCAAAGGATGATAAAATTCATCCTTAAAACACTTGGATCAATGCACAAGTAACAATCATAATCAATAAGTGCATACATGGCCTTCATATTGCTCGATTTTAGACTTGTTCGCAATCTTTACTGGGCTAATTGCACCCATTATCGCAGCTTTCACGCTGCTTGATTGCAGCCCTGCCAACACACAAACATAACCCAACATAGCTTTGTTGGCAATATTATCACAGCTCGTGCGCTGTTCGCAGCCTTTGTGATGCCTAATCACGGCTTACGTGCGGCTAGTACGTTGCACGAAAACGGCTCTCGCATTACATTACCACACAACTCTGCGAGTACTCTACGTACCATAATATGGTTTGCGCTCTTCTCTCACTACATCTTTGTGCACCCCCAAAACTCAACTCTATGTGTATTGCCACATTCTAAAATTTAATAGGCGTATATACTCTGATTGCTATATTGAAACAAATGTTTCACCATAGTTAAATAAGTGGTTTGTCGCACAGGAGTACATATCATTTTGTATAACGTTTTCCGCAACATATATGTGGATATAATACGAATATTAATCTTAATGGTTTACCAAATTTATGGTGAATCACATGCACTGCCTAGATGCGAAGATATTATAAAAGTAATACCTTTTATTTTTTAGCTAAATGCAAACTGGATACGTGTCACATGTGCATAATCGAAATGTCGCACAAAAGATTCAATATCAGGAGTACACTCCGAATATTTGAAGAACTCGCTTAATGAGTGCCAAACGCATGGCCTCTTGGTTGTTTGGTGCGTAACAATTATAGTTCAACACAACTAAATACTTTAGTTATGTTGAACTCGGGGCTGACATAGTATATATTATAACTAGCGGAAAATGAATGTTTCTTTTATTGGTAACGATTGTACAACCTAAAACCTTTTGAAAGGTAGAAATGTGGAGATGAACATCATGATGCCAAAACTCCACAATGATACTCCACAACGCCGCTCTATAATGCCCCCTTATAGTGTTAATCACACGATACCACATCTCGCATTATTTGCGCACTAAAATAGTTCATGGCTGCAACGCGTAAGACCATGGACCATTATTTGAAGACCATGGTCGCATAAGTACGCCCATTGCATATTTGTTATTTCCATGGCTGCATCGCATAAGACCACGGTCACTTATCATAATCTCATGGCAGCATTGTGTAAGTCTATGAGACTGCTTTATTTGGTCATGGTTGCAAACGTGCTTTTGCACCTCCCTTCTAAAAAAGTGGTTCAAGTTTCATTCTAGATTTCAACACCACTAAATACTTTAGTGCTATTGAAATGGGAGCTACCATGATTAGCGGTCGCATGCCGAAAATCCTTTAAACATGTAAGGATAGACCGGTATACACATCACATATATTATTTTTACGGTTAAGCCCATAGAGAAAAAACACACTTATCGAGGAACTGATCCACCCTCTGCAGACTCAGTGTTTCTTATTTAGTGCGTCCAAAACATTATAAACATTAAGTATGTTGATTGCACGCATCGCTGCACAGGGAACGCTCCGAATCCCAAGTGGCATAGTATAGTTTGGTTACTAAAACTATAAATAATGGTGACAGTAGTAAAACATTGGTTTGTTTCAAACGCTTGTACACCGCGCAGGACGGAGATCTGCAAAGTCATTACTATAAAATACAAGTTTGGTTTACTTGTTTAAAATACCCGGACATTGGCGTGGCCAGAAGACTCTTGAATAAGCATTCGTTTGCTTATATACGGATAGTGACATTGGTTTGTCCATGCGTAAAATACTTATAATAAATTTATAAAAGTCAAGAGTATAATATTTAGAGCATTGGCTTGCTCTTTGCGGACAACATTGGATTGTTGCCGCAAGAATAAAAAGATTATGTTAGACATAGAGGGGTCGCACCCGTCATGCAATATAACATTTATTCTAAGTTATTTTGCAAATGACGAAGACTGGCTTTCAACAAAAATCAAGGAACTAAGATGTTTCTTTGCTCGAGCATATGCCAGAATAAACACTAAATGCAGAATAACGACGCGCGCATAAAAATACTATCAGAAATAAAAAAGGCATTAGTTTGCCTGCATAAATATACACAAATTACGGCATCGAATTGCCCGCGCAATTAAATACTCCTCACCTTTTGGTTGGGATGCCTCAAAATGACTGAGTACGTAGCTCGCAAGTCAGAGATGCCTTGAATGCAACATCGATCTCTGATTTATCGTATTGTTGCATCAAGAAGCCTCTTATGCGGATAGCTGGAGATGCCTCAATGTGGCCTTGAGATTCAGAACTCAAAGTCACTAGCGAGATGTCTTGAACGTAAATTGAAAATTCCGAACAATGTTTGCTTCAGAAAAACCTCACTTTACAAGAAAACGTTTTATGAGTAGACCATGACTTTGTGCTATGGCCTACTCTTCACTAAAGTCCATGGTCGTGTAAGCGCGCCCATGGCATATCTTCAGAAGTCCTTGGTCGCAAAATACCCTTGGCCGTTATACGTAAGACCGTGGACGCATGGCAGTACTTTGTAAATCCATGATCGCGAAATGCTCATGGCCATTATCTTAGTTCAACACAACTAAATACTTTAGTTATATTGAACCGGGGGAGTAACGATATACTAATATACTATTAGTATACTTTTACGGCATTATTATATAGGGTTTATGTTTCGTAATTGTCCCGCATAGACATAATTGTCTAAATCACACCTAAAGTATATCATTCATAAGTATAGGTGTTCGACATTGGAGCAGTCATGATCACGGTGTCACTTGGCACAATAGATGCTCATTACGCATCATTACTTGGCACACAAGATGCGCATCAAATGCTTATTGCAACTTTATTAAATGTGACAGTTCTTTCAAGTTACATGTCGTGGCATATATAATAACTTCGATATGATACATTTGCTATATATCATACCGAACTTGGGGGACTTAATGATACGCATAGTGCATTGGGCTAATATATGGTCTTATGCTTGAGCCTGGCCCGTTAGCGGTCCATTGGCCTTTTTCCTTAAAACGCTAATATTGCCTCTATAAATAAAGGGCATGACCTCTACCCTAAACACATCGTGGAAGCTTAAACGCTCTCCTCTCCCCTATAGGGTTTAACCTACACAAGTGTAGGGTTTTCCCCTAATACAGCCATAACCACCCTCCCGAAATCATCATCTCGGCTAGGGTTATCACGGTAACTGGACCGGAGGTTAACGTCGCTATACATAACAAACTCTCCTCTATTTCACTCAAGCGTATCTCTAAAATTCGGTGGAAATATGCATGATCAATAGGTGGTCAAAGTGAAAGAACTATCAAACCTTAGAGGATATGTTAAGAGCTTGTGTGTTGGAATACGGTGGATCTTGAGATTCTCATCTACCATTAATCAAGTTTTCCTATAATAATTTGTATCATTCAAGTATTGGCATGCCGGCCTACGAGATGTAATATAGCAGACGGTGTAGAACTCCTACTTATTGGTTAGAAGCAGAAACTCTTTGCAGTAACTCATGAAAAGTTAAAAGCCGACAGAGATAGACAAAAGATGTATGCAGATCCTCACTGACGACTAGTGATATTTGCTGACAGTGAACGTGTGTATTTGAAAGTGTCACCGTGGAAAGGTGTACTTCATTTTGGAAAAAGAGGAATGTTAGCACCGAGATATATTGGTCTGTTCAACATCCAACAAATATTAAATGATCAAACTGTGGTATTGGATCTACCTCCAGAATTAGCAGGTATTCATGCTATGTTCAACGTGTGTTATCTCCGCAAGTGTAAAGTGGATGACAAACGGAAGATTCTACCTCTTCAGGATTTCAAAGTGGATAGGAGTAAGAAATTAGTGGAGGAATCTATCAGACTCTTAGACAGAAAGATTACTAAGTGGCGTAAGAAACAGATTCTGATGGTTCTTGTGGAGTTATAACAGAGTTTGGGTTCAAACTTAACGTGGGAGACCGAGGAGTTAATCGAATCTAGATACCCAAACCTGTTTAATCGTGACCAGATTCCGAGGACGAAATCTTCTTAAGAGAGGTAGATTTGTAACAACCTCAACTTGGGCCTAGTGGTAATGACCATTTTACCTTTATGGCCATTATAAGTGATTTTATAATTATGTGTTTTATATATATATTTGTATGGGATAAAGTGCATTTTATGACAAAGGTCACAGAACATATTTGTTTATGTGAAATGGACCTCGTTATGACTGCTTATGAGGTACGTTGTGTTCCAGATAACTGGTAAATACCCGTGTATTATGGGGAGTGGGGTTTTCTCCCTATGAAGAAACACCAATCAGATAAATAACCCAATCGTGCTTTCACTTACCACTTTTAGCAACTATAAACTGTAACACATCTACTACTATTATAATCCTTAAATTCAAAAGTGTGAATTCAAGCTAGTAATCTTGTGCATCTAATTCTAGTGGTTTCAAGAATTGTAACAACGTTATTATCCTTAAATTTGATGAATTCAAATGGGTTTTTTTGATAAGTTTAGCCAAGCTAGCTTTTGAGGCTTTATTCTTGCTTACATGTGTCTTTTGACTTGGTTTGATGATTTAAATACTTTGTATATGTGTTATGTGATATTCGTGTACCAGAGAATCGACAAAAATAAGCAGAAATCGTGATTTGGGTGTTAAAACCCAAAAAGTGAAGGTTGCTTCTGCTCTTACAGGTTCGTACGAATGACATGTCATTCGTATGAATGAGACTTCATCCATGTGAACTAAACGTGGTTCGTTTGAACGACCTTTAGTGTTAGAATCCTTGTTTGTAAGTGGTCTGTACGAATGACACCTCACTCGCACGAGTGAGATGGTGGGTCGTGCGACCCAAATGGTTATTCGTACGAATGTACTGTAGTGACTCCCTCGTGCGAACGAACCCTTCATCCACACAAATGACTTGTGTATTATACGAATGACATTGTGACCAATTATTTGACCTGACATGTACTCCTTCGCACGAAAGAGATCTCATCTGCGCGAGTGAGAAGTTAGTCTTGCAATTGATAGTGTTGAACAATCGGGTTAAGTGTATTTCTAACCCATTTGCTATGTTGTTGTGTTTATCTGCTATGTTCTGTAAATGTTATTAAAACAAGTGTGTTGACTTGGAATATGATATTCTCAGGTGATAAAAGCAAAGGTGAAGACTTGATAAAATAAGACTTCGGAGTTCTTGTGCTTCCAGGTGAGTAGAACTATCCTTATGGATATAATAATGTAGTGACATATGCAGTGACCAGTGTCGTGCTTGTGATTTGACTGTGTAATGTTGTCTGTGATAGTGTAAGTGATTTTATGTTACTACGTGCACCCAGTGATGCCGTCAATGTGTATTCTTGACGGAAGAGGTTAACCCTTCCTTCATAGTGTCCTTTTGACAGAGGTGTGTTAGGTCGAAGTGTAACTTATTGGTTATATAGTATAAATGACGAGTGTTTCATGTCAGGAAGACTATACTAGTGACTTAATAATAGGGACTATCGGTAAACTCTAGCCCGATTAGCTAGTAATTGAAGACCTAGCCTGGCCGCCGGTCCTCTTGATTATGTTATGTGCTTAGTGATCGGTGACTTAAGTTGTGCTTGAAGCTTATTGTGATATCCATTTAGATATTGCGTTCACTTAGAGGTGCACTAATTTCCCCACAGTTTTCCTTCCCTGTAGGTTAGGTGTCACGAGTTTATTGGACGGGTGCAGCAAGGTTTAAAGTGATGTTTGACATGAATATAAACTCTGAAGTTTTGTATAAACAATTATTAGATCTGGTCTAAAATTAAGTAACACAGTGATATTATATAATCTTATATTATGCATAATTAATATATGTTGTGTTTAAAGACTTATGCTGTGATTTAAAAAAAAAGGAACGATTACAAATGACATCCACCTAAGTCCATGTTTATAGAATTCTTCTCCGACTTCTATAATACTCAGGATCTGTTTGATTGTTTGGGACTTCAAGAAGCTATGACAACATGGTGTATATTACGTGAGTGTATGTAATAAACACCGCATTGTCAAAGCTTCTATAAGTCCCAAACACTCAAACAGGCCCTATGTATCAAAGCAATTGGAAAAGAATTGGATAAACATGGACTTAGGTACATGTCATCCTTCTTTCAATTGGTTATAAGAGTCACATGTTGTACTTAATGGCTGTTGTTGTATGAACAAATACAGAAAAATCATCCATTCGGGTATTGAAAATATTACGGTGTTAACAAATACTTATTATCATCCTACCCACCAACGGTGTAACTATATTTTTATAAGTCTAAGTGTAAATATGCAATAAATAGACTATATGCAGTCCACACTTACAATTTGATGAAACCTGAACCACTAAATGCAACACCCCATATTTTCAATCAAGAAGGATTTAGGGTTATATGTTGGTTCAAGGCCAAAAAGCCTTGTTTGGTGTAAAACTGACAAATGCCCTCTATGTCGTCGGTAAAACTGAATCTAAGACTTGCACGGATTTTGTGAGTTATAGAATAAGGAACGACGTTCCAAAGGGAGGAACGACGTTCCAAATGGTGGAACGACATTCCAAAGGCCAAGAATGACGTTGTGTAATGAATGAAGAGTGTAATAGTTGAACAGAGCATTTTGGTGCTATTTGAGGAACACTGTTCCTATATGTGGAATGACGTTCTAGATTTACGTATAGGAGGAACGACGTTCCTGTTTCTGGAACGGCGTTCCTGTGCCAGATCAGAGTTGTTTTGTTATTTTGTAAAATGGTTGAGGGCATTTGGGTCTTTTCACATGTAAATGTGTATATGGCTTGAGACCAAATCTTATCCTCATTCTTATATTCACTTCCACCAATCAAACCCTTCCTAGAGAGGGCTTGAATTGATGAAGATGATGATGAGTCTTGCCCAAATTGGAGTGGATCTTGATGCATCTTGATGTTTCTAGCTACTATGACTCGTTTTGTGCTTGAGGTAAACCCTAATCCGAGTTTTAAGTGTTTGATTCGTGTTTTGAGTTAGGATTTGTGTTAGTGTTGGGTTATAAACCATATTTCTCATGAAATTAGGGGTTTTATTGTATGTATTGTGTAAGTAAACCCGATTATTGTGGGTTTGGCGGTTGATGACGAATTTGGAAGTATTTGTCATGGTTTGGGTGTTAAATCACTAGTTTGCAAGTGTGTTGGTAATTTTGATGTACATAAAAACATGTTTGTTGGTAAAAATGGGTGTTGACCTTAATTTGGTGTCAAACTAGGATTTGAGGCTAGTGTTGGTGTAATAAGTACTTAAGTACTTGGTGTATATTGTTAATTTGTAGATTAAGGCCTAATCACTAGCCATTAGTGATTTTGGGTTAAATTTGACATGAGTTAAAGGAGGTCAAGTGTGATATGGGTCAATATTGCACGTGTTGTAGTTTTAGTGTAAATGACATTTTGAGATGATCAGTACCTAAGTAGTAATCTAGTATCGGGACCTAGGTTGGTCTAATTAGTGTCAAGTATAATTTTGGTTAAATTGTACTTTGTAGAGTGGTTTTGAATTACCACCTGAAGTGGTAATTGGTTGTGTCCATTAAGTGTTAAGTGGGCGGGTTTTGGCGAGCAAGGTGTGATCCCTCGGCTAAGGGATATTTGTGTCGGGGTCTCTTTTAGAGAATAGTTATTTATGTGTATATTGTACCTATGTGTGATATAGGTGGTTACTTGCTCGGATTTGAGGACGGAGATCATGTTATACATGAATTGTGTGGGCATTCCAAGGTGAGTGGAATAATTATGCGTGTATGTATATAGTGTATTTATTTATGTGTTATGGTATGAACCAAAGAGCCAGTAGTACCATAGCATGTGCGAATGGGTGCTATGATGTATACCAAAGAGCCGGTAGCATCATGGCATGTGTGTTGTAGTGTGAACCAAAGAGCCGGTAGCACTATAACAAGAGTTGTTAGTGTAACAGACTGAAACCGGGGTTAGAAGTAAGATTACTTAATTGCCCTTAGGTTTATAATTGTGTTTAAAATATGCTTTTATTTTAATAAAATGTGTATTGTTAATTGAATATGTGGTTAAGACCAGTTTGTGAAAAGGGTCACAGAAATGGTTCGTTTGTTGAATTTGGATTCCATTAGGGTTGCCAAATTAAGTACGAAAGATATTAGATAACTGGTAAATACCCGTGTATTATGGGGTATGGGTTTATAACCCACATAAGTGAGTAATATCTAGATGTTTCTTCCATTTCTTGAACATTCTCAAATAAGAATGTACCAAACTTCATCCCTTCACAAACCCTAATTGAATCTAAGCTAGAAATTGGATCAAGAGACTTTAAGGAGTGATTATTATCATCTTTGTGATCATTTATCCAGGTTTGTTAGCTTGAATTCGTGCTTTAATTCCTAAAAATTGGGTTTGGGTGTAAAATGGGTTTTAGGCATTTTTGAGCTTGAATCTTCATGTTTTGTGTTTGTATGTGTTAATTGATGTTAGATGTAGCTTTTATAAGGTTTATATGATATTTTTCAAGTGGTTTTGATGTTAGAACTTGCAAAAATCGAGTTTTTGGGTCAAAAACGCGAAAAACAACGTGCTGGAGCTGTTCTTCAGCTCCCACACAAGTGACAGGTCACTCACACGAGTGACCACACTTTTGAGGCTCAACCACGCAGTTGAGGACTCACTGGCACGAGTGAGGTCTCAGCCACGCGTGTGAGCACCAGTCAGATTTGTGGAAACTTGTTTTTGTCATAACTTTCACACCGTAATTCCGTTTTTGATGAATCAAGTATCTTCGGAATCATAATGAAAAACACTTTCCAATGGTAAACTTTTTAGAAGCTATATAAAAGTGTATTTGGGTCGAAAATAGAGGTATTAGCGTGTGTCTCTAGTGTACATGCGTTAATATGTTATTAGGGGTTGAATTCTTGATATAGGCTTATGAATGAATGAATATATGATTAATATAGGTTGAAAAATGTCATTACATGTTTCTATTGATGTTCCTTATCACTCGCACAAGTGAGCCTTCACTCGTATGGTTGAGGCGGTCAACCGCATGGTGAACCGCACGAGTGAGTGGTTACTTGAACTGTTATATTTGCTAGTTGGATCGTACGGTTGAGATATGACTCATACGAGTCATATGTCACTCGTTTAGTTAACCGTACGGATCTACTATTGTCTAATTAGATATTTGGCCAAGGACCAAACGTACGAGTAAGGTGTCAGCCGCACGGTTGAGGTTTCTCAGACGTGCGGATGAGTGTCACTCGTATGGTTGACATGTCAGATTGATTAAGTGTTCAAGTGCTTGTTTATTGATGTTATTGTCTTGTTGTTGGGATGATATCAAGACATGATTACTGACTTGATTATGTCTATTCTCAGGTGAAAAGGAGAAAGAGAAGACTCAGAAAGATTAGACCTCTGAGAATCTTCAGTTGCTGGTAATTGGTGAGTGGGTCTATCTTCGGATAGAGTTTAAGTAGCAAATCATGCTACTGTGGATTACTCTGATTACCTTGTGTAGTGTAGTGATTGCCATGCTAGATAGATAGTTGCATGCTATGTGATCTATATATGTTGTATATGTGCACTGTGTTTGACACCAGCCATTCCTAGGGCGGTTGGGACTTTCAACCATTCCTAGGGCAGTTGAAGTCCGTGTGAGGTCAACCATTCCAATGGAGGTTGAGTCCAAGTTCTACAGTCTGTTGTTATAGCATAGAAGAATGCATGTGTTGTGTTTGGATAGTTATGCAGAGACTGGTAGGAAGGACTATCGGTAGATCCTAGTCTGATCAGCTAGGTCGTGTGCCCGTACAAGCCGTCGATCCTCATATTGTCGTTGTTTGTATGCTTGATGGTTGTAAGCATGTTAGTTGACTGTTGTATGATGGATTGCTTAAGCTTAATCTGTTGGTAGATTCTATTTACTTAGCGGTGCGCTAATCCCCCACATTCCTCCCCCTGCAGGTTTAGCTACTGCTGATGGGATCGGGCATTGATGTAGAAGACATGTTTGACTTGCAACTCTGATGTGGACTTTTGTAATCGTGTCTGTAATAACGTAACACTGTTTGATAAAGTAAACTCAATTAAGTGACTTTTGTACTAATGTAATTAGGTTGTGATATTATTAAATAAGACTTCCGTTGTGTTATAAAAAAAATGGCCGGTGTTACAAGTTGGTATCAGAGCATAGGTTTGACGGCAAGTACATGCGTGTATCTTGTTCTCAAACCTTGAGAGGAGTCAAACATGTCCGTGGGTGGGTCTAAGTGAATGCAGGGATATGTGTACGTTAGTTGTGTTGAGCTAACCCGTTATCCACTAAGCTTTTGTGTGAGTTGTTTTGTAGCACAGGTATGGCTAACAGAGATGCAAACGCTACCGGCCCGACAAACCCTGGAACATACAGAGCACCAGATGAGGGTGTGGAGTCCGATGATGATGATCAACAGAGTTAGATTCATAAGTTAGAAAGTAAACTAAAAGAAGCTCAGGATAAAATTATTGAGCTTGAGTTGGTAAATCCTGCGGGAAATGATGATACGCCACCTGGATTTCCGACAGCAAAATCTTAAACAATACCCAACATGAACCAGACTCAATTTCAATACCCAATGCAAAATCAACCACCTCAACAGTACTACATGCCAACACAAAATACTTTCCATTTTCAAAATCTAATGTTAATGAACCCATACCAAACACAGATGTTCCAACAACCCTTTGTTCAACCGCATAAGAAATGTACTTATAAACAGTTCTTAGATTGCAAACCCCCAGAGTATTCAGGAAGTTCTGACCCGACAGAAACTATGAATTGGTTGATGGAGGTTGAAAGGGCTTTGGAAGCCTGTCAATGTGAACCGGATTTGCGGGTTATGTATGCTTGTAGATTTCTAAAGGGTAGAGCTATGGTTTGGTGGAATGCGTTAACGTCAAGTATTCTAAAGGAGAATGTTAAGCAAATTACTTGGGAACAATTTCAATGGAAAGTTGGTGAACAGTATTGTTCCTCGTTCGATCTTAACCGATTGAAGACTGCGTTTTCAGAAATGAGAATGACGCCTCAGATGTCAATCGATGAAGTGATTGGTCAGTTTATGGATAAGTTAAGATTTGTATCTCAGTGGGTACCAGATGAAGCATCAAGAATTCAACATTTTGTTAATGTGATTTTTCCAGAATACAGAATGTCAGTGAGAATGGCAACGAGTTTGTCTCAGGCCTTTGTTATAGCCAGAATGGTGGAAAGTGATTTGAAAGCGGCAAGAGGAATGATGACAGGGAGTATGATGACTTCGAGTGGTCAAACGGGTGGTCAATCCAGTGGTAAGTCAAAGAAATCATTTGGGTTTAGACAGAAAAGTAAGAGTCGACAGAGTGGTTCAGGTTCTGGATCAGGTAGAGGGAATTGGTGCCACACTTGTAAGTCTACACACAGTGGTCAATGCTTAGAGGCTACCAAAAGATGTCTGAGATGTGGTGCAGTAGGACATGAGTCCCAAAGGTGTTCGTTTCTAGGAAATATGTGTTGGAGTTGTCATCAACCAGGGAATCGTGCTATAAATTGTCCGTATAAGAGTGTGAATTCCGGGGTAGGGTCAGGTGCGCATTCAGCATCAGTTGGAGGGTCTACTGCCTCGAGTAGGCAGAAGAGGAAGAACCCTCCCATAGAAGAGGCTAGAGCTTTTCAGATGTCAGTTGAGAAGGCTACTGAAACTGACGATGTGATCACCGGTATGTTTTTAATCAACTCAATACCTGCTCGTGTATTGTTTGATTGTGGTGCGAATAAGTCTTTTATGTCGTTAGACTTTTATGCTAAGTTGAATTTACCTAATACTGTGATGCCTGAACTGGTTAGAGTAGAGGTAGGTGATGGAAAGATCACACCCGTCACAACATTTGTGACTGGGGTTCGTATTGATATTGAAGGAAAGTCATTTCCTATGACTTGTTTAGTGTTACCCATTCCTAGTTTTGATGTGGTGTTAGGAATGGATTGGTTGAGCCCACTTAGAGCTAGTATTAAGTGCGATAGGAAAATGATTTACTTTCGTTTAGCTGATGGAACCCGTGTTATAGCCCAAGGGGAACGGGGTGGGTATAGTTTTCCGTTGATATCAATGATGAAAGCCAAGAAATCATTATCCGAAGGGTGTGAATCGTTCCTAGCCTATGTAATAGATGGTAAGAAAGAAAAGAAAGCAATAGCTGATAATCCGGTAGTTTAAGAGTTTCAGGAAGTGTTTCCAGATGAATTACCAGGGTTACTGCAGGTAAGAGAAATAGAGTATAATATTGAATTGGTGTCTGGAGCCACTCCAGTTGCCAAAGCCCTGTATCGTTTAGCGCCTTCAGAAATTTGTGAGATGATGTCACAAATTCAGGAGCTATTGGATCTTGGTTTTATTAGACCGAATTCTTCTCCTTGGGGTGCACCAGTATTATTTGTTAAAAAGAAAGACGGAACCATGCGTATGTGTATAGATTATTGGGAGTTGAATAAGAGAACAGTAAAGAATAAGTACCCGCTGCCTAGAATAGATGATTTATTCGATCAGTTGCAGGGTGCTTCATACTTCTCAAAGATAGATTTACGACCTGGGTATCATCAGGTTAGAGTTGCAGAATCTGACATCCTGAAGACAATGTTTAGAACTAGGTATGGTCATTTTGAGTTCTTGGTCATGCCGTTTGGGTTAACCAACGCGCCAACAGTCTTCATGGATCTGATGAATAGGGTGTGTCGTCCGTTTCTAGATAAATTCGTGATTGTGTTTATAGACGACATATTAGTGTATTCAAAGACAGAGGCCGGGCACGTTGAACATTTAAGACATGTGTTGAATGTGTTGATACATGAGCAGTTATTTGCAAAATTTTCTAAGTGTGAATTCTGGTTGAGAGAAGTATAGTTTTTCGGTCATGTAATTTGTGCCGAGGGTATAAAAGTTGATCCATCAAAGATTGATGCGGTTATGAATTGGAAATCGCCAAGAAATCCGACAGAAATTAAGAGTTTTCTGGGATTAGCTGGTTACTACTGAAGGTTCATAAAAGATTTCTCTAAAATAGTGGGTCCGTTGACTAAGTTGACTCGAAAAGATATAGCCTTTCGATGGGGTGATGATCAAGAAAAGGTTATTCAAACTTTGAAACAGTTATTGTGTCAGGCTCCAGTGTTAGCATTACTAGAAGGTTTAGATGACTGCATGGTCTATTGTGATGCATCCTTCGCCGGTTTGGGTTGTGTATTGATGCAGAGAGATAAAGTGATTGTGTACGCTTCCAGACAGTTGAAAGTTCATGAAAGAAATTATCTTGTACATGATTAAGAAATGACTGCCGTAGTGTTTGCCTTGAAGCTATGGAGACATTATTTGTATGGGACACATTGTGTAATATGTACAGATCACAAAATTTTGCAGTATATTTTCTCTCAGAAAGAATTAAATATGCGTCAGAGACGGTGGCAAGAGCTGATTAAAGACTACAATTGTGAAATCAAGTACCATCCGGGTAAAGCAAATGTCGTAGCAGATGTGCTAAGTTGTAAAAAGTCAGATGAGAATGTGAAACTTTTACGTTTGAGTATAACTTTAGATTTGATCGATCAATTACGAATTTTTCAAGCCTGTGCTTTGGAGGATGAACTATTAAATTTGAACTTATGACTAAACGAAAATTTGACCTAATTGATGATTCTCGTGGACTTAAGACTTTAAATAATCGTATTTAGGTGCCTAAGCTTGGAGACTTGAGGGATTTGATCATGACTAAAGCTCACAAATCCAGATTGATAGTACATCCAGGAAGTAATAAGATGTATCATGATTTGAAATCAGTGTATTGGTGGCCGACTATGAAAACAGAGATCGCTCGTTTTATTGAAAAATGTCATATTTGCGCGCAAGTGAAGGCAGAACACCAGAAACCGTATGGTTCGTTGTGTCAGTTACAGATTCCAGAGTGGAAATGGGAGCATATCACGATGGATTTTGTGACAAAATTACCTAGAACTAAGAGAAAACACGATATGATTTGGGTAATAGTTGATCGTTTGACCAAGAGTGCTCATTTTCTTGCTACTCGTGAGACAGCGTCATTAAGTGAACTTGCCGATTTATATGTGAAAGAGATAGTTAGTCGTCATGGGGTGCCATTATCGATTGTGTCAGACAGGGATTCTAGGTTTGTGTCGAATTTCTGGAATAGTCTGCAGCAGAATTTGGGTACACGTGTAAATTTGAGTACAGCTTATCATCCTCAGACAGATGGTCAGAGTGAACGAACGATACAGACACTAGAGGACATGTTGAGAGCGTGTGTATTAGAATATGGTGGTTCATGGGATACACATTTGCCGTTGGTTGAATTCGCGTATAATAATTCTTATCATTCGAGCATAGGGATGCCGCCTTACGAAATGTTATACGCCCATCATTGCAGAACTCCGACTTGTTGGTTAGAAGTCGGAGAGAAACAATTTGCTGGTCCCGAAATTGTTCAAATGACAGTCGAAAAAGTTGCTATTGCACGAGAAAAGTTGAAGGCTGCCAGAGATAGACAAAAGATGTATGCAGATCCGCGTAGACGTCCAATAACTTTTAATGTGAGTGATCGTATGTATCTTAAGGTTTCACCGTGGAAAGGGGTTATCAGATCTGGCAAACGTGGTAAGCTTGCACCAAGGTATATTGGACCGTTTCCAATTAGTGAGATTCTAAATGATCAAACAGTGGTACTGGATCTTCCGCCAGAGTTAGCTGGTATTCATAATACCTTCAATGTGTGTTATTTACGTAAGTGTAAAGTCGATGACGAGACACAGATCATCCCGCTAGTAGATTTGAAAGTTGATTTGAGTAACAAGTTGGTTGAGAAACCAATTCGAGTGGTCGACAGAAAGGTTACTAAGTTAAGAAAGAAAGAGATCCCGATGGTTTTAGTAGAATGGAAACACAGCTTGGGGTCTAACTTGACATGGGAGACAGAAGAGTTGACGAAGACCCTTTACCCTCATCTGTTTGACCAAGACCAGATTCTGAGGACGGAATCTCTTTAAGGGGGTGGATTTGTAACAGACTGAAACCGGGGTTAGAAGTAAGATTACTTAATTTCCCTTAGGTTTATAATTGTGTTTAAAATATGCTTTTATTTTAATAAAATGTGTATTATTAATTGAATATGTGGTTAAGACCAGTTTGTGACAAGGGTCACAGAAATAGTTCGTTTGTTAAATTTGGACTCCGTTAGGGTTGCCAAATTAAGTACGAAAGATATTAGATAACTGGTAAATACCCGTTTGTTATGGGGTATGGGTTTATAACCCACATAAGTGAGTAACATCTGGATGTTTCTTCCATTTCTTGAACATTCTCAAATAAGAACATACCAAACTTCATCCCTTCACAAACCCTAATCGAATCTAAGTTAGAAATTGGATCAAGAGACTTTAAGGAGTGATTATTATCATCCTTGTGATCATTTATCCAAGTTTGTTAGCCTGAATTCGTGCTTTAATTCCTAGAAATTGGGTTTGTAAAATGGGTTTTAGGCATTTTGGAGCTTGAATCTTCATGTTTTATGTTTGTATGTGCTAATTGATGTTAGATATAGCTTCTATAAGGTTTATATGATATTTTTCAAGTGGTTTTGATGTTAGAACTTGCAAAAATCGAGTTTTTGGGTCAAAAACGCGAAAAACAGCGTGTTGGAGCTGTTCTTCAGCTCCCACACGAGTGACAGGTCACTCGCACGAGTGACCACACTTTTGAGGCTCAACCACGCGGTTGAGGACTCACTCGCACGACTGAGGTCTCAGCCACGTGTGTGAGCACCGGTCAGATTTGTGGAAACTTGTTTTGGTCATAACTTTCACACCGTAACTCCGTTTTTGATGAATCAAGTATCGTTGGAATCATAATGAAAAATCCTTTCCAATGGTAAACTTTTTAGAAGCTATATCAAAATGTGTTTGGGTCATAAATAGAGGTATTAGCGTGTGTGTCTAGTGTGCATGCGTTAATATGTTATTATGGGTTGACTTCTTGATATAGGCTTATGAATGAATGAATATATGATGAATATAGGTTGTAAAATGTCATTACATGTTGCTATTGTTGTTCCTTATCACTCACACAAGTGAGCCTTCACTCGCACGAGTGACTTTCACTCGTACGGTTGAGGCGGTGAACCGCATGGTGAACCGCATGAGTGAGTGGTTACTTGAACTGTTATATTTGCTAGTTGGATCGTACGATTGAGATATGACTCGTACGGGTTATATGTCACTCGTGTGGTCAACCGTACGAATCTACTGTTGTCTAATTAGATATTTGGCCAAGGACCAAATGTACGAGTGAGGTGTCAACCGCACGGTTGAGGTTTCTCAGATGTGCGGATGAGTGTCACTCGTATGGTTGATAGGTCAGATTGATTAAGTGTTCAAGTGCTTGTTTATTGATGTTATTGTCATGTTGTTGGGATGATATCAAGACATGATTACTGACTTGATTATGTCTATTCTCAGGTGAAAAAGAGAAAGAGAAGACTCAGAAAGATTAGACCTCTGAGAATCTTCAGTTGCTGGTAATTGGTGAGTGGGTCTATCTTCGAATAGAGTTTAAGCATCAAATCATGCTACTGTGGATTACTATGATTACCTTGTGTAGTGTAGTGATTGCCATGCTAGATAGATAGTTGCATGCTATGTGATCTATATATGTTGTATATGTGCACTGTGTTTGACACCAGCCATTCCTAGGGTGGTTGGGGACTTTCAACCATTCCTAGGGCAGTTGAAGTCCGTGTGAGGTCAACCATTCCAAGCGAGGTTGTGTCCAAGTCCTACGGTATGTTGTTATAGCATAGAAGAATGCATGTGTTGCGTTTGGATAGTTATGCAGAGACTGGTAGGAAGGACTATCGGTAGATCCTAGTCCGATCAGCTAGGTCGTGTGCCCGTACAAGCCGCCGATCCTCATATTGTCATTTTTTGTATGCTTTATGGTTGTAAGCATGTTAGTTGACTGTTGTATGATGGATTTCTTAAGCTTAATCTGTAGGTAGATTCCATTTACTTAGCGGTGCGCTAATCCCCCACATTCCTCCCCCTGCAGGTTTAGCTACTGCTGATGGGATCGGGCATTGATGTAGAATACATGTTTGACTTGCAACTCTGATGTGGACTTTTGTAATCGTGTCAGTAATAACGTAACACCGTTTGATAAAGTAAACTTAATTAAGTGACTTTTGTGCTAATGTAATTAGGTTGTGATATTATTAAATAAGACTTCCGATGTGTTATAAAAAAAATGGCCGGTGTTACAGTTAGGGTGTGAACGAAAGAGCTGGTAGCACCTTAGCGTGAGTATGACTCAGTGTTATGATGTGAACCAAAGAGCCGGTAGCATCATGACAAATGCATAATGGCGTGAACCAAAGAGCCGGTAGCGCCATAGCTTGTGACGTATGGTGTGAACCAAAGAGCCGGAAGCACCATAGCGTGGGTATGGTTAACCATATTGTGTGTGTGTGTGTGTTGTTTATTTAGCATTTTATATTGTGATGAATATATGCTATTGGCGATGCTAGCTTATTGTGAATTGTGGATAGTTAGTTTATGCATTGTGATTGCATGGTTATTGAATTGCTAGCTCGTATGCGGTATTTGTGTAAGTGTTTACAGGTAAGTAGATTATATATGTATATGTATAATTATTGCATTCACTAAGCGTAAGATTATCCCTCATTGTTGTTACCTTTTTATAGGTACTATTTGTTAAGGAGAAGACTACTAGTTGCTAGACTAGTTGCTCTTGGGTTGCTTGAGCATGATGTGGTAGCTTATGGATATTCGGACGTAGATTGAGGACTTGGTAAATCCTCGAAATTATGCTCTTGGTATCGGGTTGGGTTATTGAGTCTTAACCCGGTTTGTAGCGTAAATGGGTCGTAATTACTCACTTGATGTGTAACGGGTCGAAAGGTGTCGGATTGAACGTTCTGGACATGATCATATGTTAAACATGTATTTTATTGTATATTGGGCACGTTAAAGCTAGTGTAACACGAATCGTGCGTTTTGATGTATTTAACTTTGTTTATATAAAAAAATGGTATCATTTTCGGATAACCGGATTTGGGTTGTTTCACTAAAGAGGACAAATATGATCGACAAGTTGAGAAAGCGTGGTTACCTGAGCTGTTATTTTCGTCATCTATCAAGGCTGCTCGGGAACTGAGGAAAAAGGTGATTGTGAATAATAAGATCTTGCAACAAATGGTGGATCATAAAGAACTTAAAGATGTGCTGAACAAGATCAGTTACCCTGAAAAACAAAGTAGTTGATCAGTTATCCTGAAAACTCAAGATACATTCGAAGAGCTGTTTTAAGCTTGTGAAATATATTTATTTTAAATCAGATGTCGCTTGAAACTTCTTTATTATCTAATTTTTTCGCACTCACCATGCACCATGCAACACGCACCTCACACCATTCACCATGCAACACGCATCACTGATGTTTTAGCAGAGGTATACGAAATAGTTTATATTTTACTAGGAAAAACTATTAAATACGATACAATTTTACACAAGATATTTATTTATTTATAGAATGGATATACTTAAACCTTGCTACAACACTTATAGGCAGTGTACCTAATCGTACAGTAGTGTAGTTTTTAGTAAGTCCGGTTCGTTCCACAGGGAAATCTTTAAACAAAGCTCAACGCTATATTAGTTTACTTTTATAAAAATACAAACATATATATAAGTAATATTATTATTATAAAGGGGGGTTTTTACCGTTTAATGACCGGTTTGTCGATTTTAAAACTTTAGTCGCAGTTAAAACCTAATGTAAAATATAAAATAAATACAAGACTTAAATTAAAGCGTAAAGTAAATAACGATAATGAAATTGCGAATAATAAAAGTGCGATAAAATAAACTTGCGATAATTAAAAAGTACGATAATTAAAAGTGCGATTAAATAACAATAAATAAAAATGCGATAATTAGAAGTGCAATTAAATATAAAATAAAGGAAATTAAATATGAAATAAAAGAATTATGCTTATTTAAACTTCCGTAATCATGATGTTTGACGTGTTGATTTTAGTTTTATGCCCATGGGTTAATTGTCCTTTGTCCTGGATTATTTAATATGTCCGTCTGGTTTTTGTCCATAACAGTCCATCAGTCATAAATATAAAGTGCGAGTGTCCTCGTCAAATTATTATTATACCCGAAGTTAAATATTCCAACTAATTGGGGATTCGAATTGTAACAAGGTTTTAATACTTTGTTTAATGAATACACCAGGTTATCGACTGCGTGTAAACCAAGGTTTTACTACTTTGTTAACAATTACACCAATTACCCTTGAATGTAATTTCACCCCTGTTTTAATTATTCTAGTGGCTATTAATCCATTCCCGTGTCCGGTTAAATGAACGATTATTCGTACATATAAATACCCCGCCCATCGTGTCCGATCGAGTGTATATGGTAATTTATAGGGACGCCCAATTGTAAATCTTTATATTAACATTAACAAACTATCATTTAGTTAAACAAATATAAAGCCCATTAATAGCCCATAGTCTAATTTCCACAAGTGTCGTTCTTTTGTCCAAACCCCAATTATGGTACAAAACCCAATTACCCAATTTTAGTAATTAGCCCAACATCATGATTACTTCGGATTAAATAAGCATAATAATAACTTAGCTACGAGACATTAATGTAAAAAGGTTGAACATAACTTACAATGATTAAAAATAGCGTAGCGTTACACGGACAGAATTTCGACTTACACCCTTACAATATTCGCTAACATACCCTTATTATTAGAATTATAATTAAAATTAAAATATAAATTATATATATATATATATATATATATATATATATATCGTTTACGTATGATAAGAGAAGAAAAAGATTATTTTTTGCGATCAGAATTCGGTTGGCTTTATAGGGATTTTCGATTTTTGGGGCTCCGCGACTCGCGGTGAATTTTGCCTTCAAACTCCGCGAGTCGCGGAGAATGAATTTACAGCTCACACCCTTGGAGTCTTTCTCTGCCGACGGTTTTTATTTATAAATATAATATATATATAATTAATATAATTAATTATATATTATATTATATTTATATACCTAGTTAACTTGTAATTTTTAGTCCGTTGCGTCGAGCGTTGAGAGTTGACTCTGGTCCCGGTTCCGGATTTTCGAACGTCCTTGCGTACAATTTAATATCTTGTACTTTGCGTTTTGAATCTTGTACTCTTGTAATTTCGAGACGTTTCTTATCAATAATTGGAACCTTTTTTATTGTCTTTTGTACTTTTGAGCTTTTTGGTCGTTTGCGTCTTCAATTCGTCGAATCTGTCTTTTGTCTTCACCTTTTATTATTTAAACGAATATCACTTGTAAATAGAACAATTGCAACTAAAAGCTTGTCTTTCTTGAGGAATAATGCTATGAAATATATGTTCGTTTTTAGCATTATCAAATATTCCCACACTTGAGCGTTGCTTGTCCTCAAGCAATATCGTCTTGAAATACTAGAATCACTTCTTTATTCTTCACACATTGTACATCAGTGATTTCTATACGGCGGTATAAACAATGGTAGTAACGATATGGTTTACAGTCCCACATGACTATAAAAATTTAAATCCATTAAGGAAATTGGATCTTTATGAAAACATTTGATCTTTTGAAAATTAAATCTAGCTTTTACCCTAGATAAGTTTTCCGGGATAACCCTTTACCGGTGTTTGCAAAATATTTTTGTGGGTTTGGTGGGTTTCAGATTTGAAAATTTTAGCTCAAAACTTGCGGTTTTGTGTCACCCACTTGCTAACCTTGTATTTGGAAAGCAACACGTCCAGTTTACTTGTCCCGTATATTACCTTTCGGTAAACTACCGTCCGGTTGTAAAGGAAAGCATTGAACAAGCAACTGTTAAGGCAATGTCTCCTGACATGCTTTTAATTATGGTCTATAACGTGTCGGACGCAATTACTATCCTTGGTAGGAGCAATAGTAAAGTTCATCCTTATAATTTTTCGGTATGGCACAAGGTCCTGTCTTTGACCACTATGCAACCACCGTTCTTACGGTTGACACCCGATTTAGTTCAGGTGACCTAATGAATTCCAGGTGAATTCCTAGGATTTTACGTTCAATGGTAATGAACGCATTGAAAATAGGGTTTTCAGAAAACAAATCGGTTTGTAATTTTGATCAAAATATTTTCTCGTTCAAGCTCGAGTTTAGATATCATTGAATTCCATGAGTTTGAATTCTCAATCTTTAAGGTCAATCTCAAGGATTGAGTAATATCAGTCTTAAAAGCTGATTTTTAATCTTTAAGGAAATTATCCTTTCTGGGGGTCTGATTCATTAGTCTTATCTAGCTAATTTGCACGGTGCCCCCCCATTATGCGAGATAAATCCTTCTCATGGTTAGGATAAATCTGACCACTTGGCGACCCTGTTTTATGCTGAGGTCCGTGGATTTCCTGCTGATTTTAGTGATGACTTTTCTAGATTTTTCGTCAACCTACAGCTGGTCTGGACGACAACTTCATGACCTAAATCAAGAAGCGCGTGTCTTTTTCGGAAGACTTTACTTCCTTTTAATGATGGAATTGATTCATCGTGTAGATCCATCTCTTCTTTTCTTTCATCGGGTAAAAACAGTTTAGTTTAGTCCAAAGCAAAAGTATTTTCAGTTATTTGTTACAGATATATGTGACATATGTTTAAAATAACTTGGTAAATTTTCCCACACTTGGCTTTTTATTTTTCTTTTTATCGTCCTCTATTCCATTTTAAATGAATTTTAACATTTTGGTTTGTTTCTCAATTTATGTCCTTTTTGAGGTAACAATAATTTCGGTGTTAAAACCTAGTTTTATCGTTCATAAATATGTATAAACATGATTTTGAATTCATTTAATTGAAAATTTTGAAAAATTTTACTAGAATTGGGTAGTCAGTATATAAGACTAGGGCTGTTCTTTTTTATCAGAGAGCACTAGATTCTAATACAACTACTGCTTTACTAGTATTTTTAATGGTAACCAAGTGTATAAAGTAAAAAATTTTAAAATCCGAAAGAATTTAACCCCTTCCCACACTTAAGATCTTGCAATGCCCTCATTTGCAAGAAATCAGTAACAATTTAAATTATTGAGGGTGATTTGTGTGAAATTGATTAAATTTTTACCAAAGTTTTCAAATATATTGGCGTTTGTTTGCTGAATGATAAATGGTGCACATCATTTGTTCATTCCGTCTTGTTGTTATTTCACATATATTTTGCATCTTGTCGTCAAAATTAGTTGCTTTTGCTGAACTTAATGCCAGTCTTTGAAAATGCGTTGTTTTACCCTGTTGTGTACATAAGATAAACTGCAAACATATATACATATTTTTGAAGTTTGGTATATTACCCCACATTCAAAAATTATTAAAATCTAAGAATAAAAGTTAGATAATTATAAAAATGATTACAATATTAACAAAAGTATTAAATGTATCAATAATTACAAATTACAAAATAAAAAAAAATAATAAGTAAACTAAGGATGATATTGGTACCAATAGGGGTTCCAGGCATAACCATAAGTGCTATAGAATGCTTCGGCAGGGTCATACGTAGGATATGGTGGCTGCATCTCTATAGACCAAGGAGGGAAGATGGGTTTCGGTGTAGGAATATAGTTTCTACCTATATGTTGGCAATGAGCTATGATTTGGTTCTGATGAACTTGCCAATCTTCAAATGCTCTCTGTCTAGCATTTTCGTATTCCTGAGAAGCTATAAACCTATGCATTTCTTGCATCTCATTCCCCCCTCCTACATTACCTTCCTGCTGGTTTCTCTCCACCTGTGGATGTCTACCATGGTATCGTACTGCGGCGTTATTTCGCCTCTTCAAAACTTTCGCACCATGGTATACATTTAAACCTATAGTATCGCGGGGTTCCGGTTCTTCTACTAATAATCCCCCCCGACTTATATCCACACCGAGATATTCACTAATCAAAGTAATAAAAATACCACCTCCTATTATGCTATGCGGTCGCATCCCCCGAACCATAGCTGATAAATAATAACCCACACAATATGGTATACTTACAGCGCTTTGTGGGTCTCGAATACACATATGGTAAAACAAATCCTGTTCATTTACTTTTTCCTTGTTTTTACCCCTTTGTGTAATCGAATTAGCTAAAAACCTATGTATCACTCTTAATTCGGCTCTATCTATATCCAAATAAGAGTAATTTCCCCCTTTGAAACGGTGATGGCTTGTTATTTGACTCCACACACCGTGTGTATCAAAATTTTCATCTATCTTGCTACCGTTTAGTATCAATCCTCTACAATCGGCAGACGCTAACTCCTCAGGCGTATATATACGTAAAGCCTGAGCCATGTCCAGTAAAGACATGTGGCGCATCCAACCGCCTAACAAAAATCTAATAAAAGAACGATCGGTTAAACTAGCTACCCGATCATTCAACTCTATACTACATAACAATTCTTCACACCATACTTTATATACAGGTCTACGTATGGTGAATAAATATACCCAGTCATTAAAAGAAGAATTACCATACCTCTGTACAAGTAATTCCCTAATTGGCCCGGCCAATTCTACAGCTTCTAAGGGTCCCCATTCTATGACCCTTGGTACCTCAACAACCTTAGAATGAAGAGTATGCAAACCCCGTTGATATTTTGGATAATCTATCCAAAGTCTGTCAAATCTCAGGTTCGGGTGCAACTCTTCCAAGTGCATATCAGAAAAGGTCATGACTGGATGAGGTATATCCTGCTTGTAGTAGTTATCCACCTCCTGTTGTTCCAAATTCTCAGCAGGAGCATTGCGGGCTTGGGATGAAGATTCACCCCTTTCATTCTGCAAAACACATCAAACACAATTTTTGTGCATCCAAATATGCATTAGTGTCAGCAAAATCATCAGTCAAAATAATTACAATGACATTATCAATTTACATCAAACTTAAGCTCATTATCACATTTTTATCAAATCTACACTTTTTCAAATAAGCATATACGAAAATGTTCGCCAAGTTCATAAACATTCAACTCAAATAACATGTCAAAATAATCATTACTAGTAATTAAACAAGTCTCAAATGGCATTATCTTTCAAAAATCAAGTTCATGAATTTTAGACTTGAAAAAGTCCACTTTAATTCTCAAAATCATGTTTAAGCTCAAAGTTTGGATCATTTAACTACCTAGACATGTTACACTACTCAATTTAGCAACAATTCATGACAAAAATCGGCCATAACCTGTTTATATCAAAAAGCCCCAAATTTGCTCAAGAACACAAACCCTAGATTATTCAAAATTTAAAGTTTAAGGCTTCTAATCATGTTAAACAGCATCAATCTAGGTTATACAAGCATAATACATAAACAATTTAAGCCTAATTACACTAAAAAGCATCAAAATCAAATTGGGGAAAAAAATTGCTCAAGAACATCAAATTTCGAATTAAATGGTGTTTAGGTGTAGAAATTTACCGTTTTTCTTGAGTAATTCTTAGATAGCATCCTTCTCAACATGATTTTAGCAAAAAATTTGGTGATTAACGGTTAAAAATTGGGATTTTTGGGGGTGTTTTTCGGGTTTTTCGCGTGCAGAATTCGCTGTGTTTTTTGCTGTTGTTTGAGTTGTGTGGTGCACTGATCTGTGTTTTTACGTTTTATTTTTTTTCTGTAAATTGGTCCCTCCGCGAGTCGCGGAGATTAACCCTCCAAACTCCGCGAGTCGCGGAGTTTGGTATTTTTTTTTTTTTTTTTATAATCATTAACTTATTAAAACAATTAAGTACTTAATTTTAAAATTTTGTTTCCCTTGTTATTTAGGACGAGGTCGTTTCGGATCGATGTCCTAGTCCGTCCCTCGACAAAATTTTAAAATTTGTCTTTTTGTAGCGATTGTTTTAAAAGCTAAGATTTTTGAGTTTTTAATGTTTTTGGCATACTTTAAATCAATAAGATTAAAAATAATGATAATAAAGTTCTCGTCCCTCCCTTGGGTAAAGCAATTTCGGTTCAAAGACCTAGTCTTCAACTTACGACGAATTTTAAAAATCATATTCTTAACTTAATGAGATAAAGTAAATTTTTGTTTTTAAATTCACACAACTTAAATATAAAATTCAAAATTAAAAATTAAAAATTAAAAATTCACACCAAACTTAAAATTTAAAATGCATAAAATTAAAAATTTATATTTTAAAAATTAAAAATTCACACCAAACTTAATTTAAAAATTTATAAATTCATATCAAACTTATATTAATTTTTCAAATATTTACAATTTTAAATATATAATTTTAAAAACATGGTAAAAATAAATTTAAAAATCGTTTTGGCTTTTTATCCCACTTTAATCAATCAAATATTATCAAAAATATGCGCCCCTCTTTTCGGTAAAGTAATTTCGGTTCCAAGACCTAATTTAACTCATGACGAATTTTTGAAATATTTTGGGTTGATTGATTAAAGATATTTATACCTTAAGAATAAACGTTAAATTTCGCAGTGATGTAATAAATTTTTGAATGATATCAATAATTTCGGTCGCCAAACCTAATTTTATTCAATACCAATTTAATACTTTTTAGCGAACAAATTAGCGTTTATTATCAAAAGGTTAAAAATAAAAATAAAAATAAAAACTGTACAGACATACCTGTGAAATAGATTTCTTAGTTATATGATCTATCCCATTCATAAGATAGTCGGTTTAATTGGTTTTCCATGGCTACATAGGCGTAACCTCGAGCATTCAGTATCTTTTCTTCTAAACATATGAACGGTCCGTCTCTGTATAAAGTAACAAATTCGGTATTTGAATAGGTTTGATTATTTGAACATTTACCTCCATGTGACCATTTTTCGCATTTGTGACATCTTTCTAGGTGTCGTGCTCTTCTTTTCGCTGCGGATTTTGATTTTCCTTTACCAAATTGTAACTTATTATCTTCGCATCTGGATTCTTTTCTAACTCCGTCCATTCTTTCTCTGATTACTGATACTATTTCACTCGGTAGTATGTCATTATTTCTTTTAGTGATCAAAGCGTGTAGCATTAGACCATGGTTTAGTTCACAGGCAGTCTTCATTTCGTAAAAACCTAAAAAAAAATAAAAATTCAGAATGGGGGGAGAAGACTAGTTCTTTAGGGTCTGCTAGGGAAAGACCATTCGGGTTCCATTTTCGAGAACTACACGAAAACAGACAATCTAACTCTAACAGAAATACATATTATCCTTTAAAGACTTGATTCTCCCCACACTTAGTTAGCTGTGGTGTCGAAATTGTGATTAATTTCGTTGTCGACTTCCATTGGACCATGTATGTAATGTTTAACTCTGTGACCATTAACTTTAAATTCAATCCCATTTGAATTTATCAATTCTATCGTTCCGTATGGGAAAACTCTTTTGACTATGAATAGTCCAGACCATCTTGATTTCAATTTTCCAGGAAATAGCTTGAATCGTGAATTGAAAAGAAGAACTCTGTCTCCTTCTTTAAATTCTTTTGAACTTCTGATTCTTTTATCATGCCATTTCTTCGTTCTTTCTTTATAGATTAACGAATTTTCGTATGCTTCATGTCTTAATTCTTCTAATTCATTTAGTTGACTTAATCGTAGACGTCCAGCTTCATGTAAATCAAGATTACATGTTTTCAAAGCCCAAAATGCTTTGTGTTCAATTTCTACTGGAAGATGACATGCTTTTCCATAAACAAGTCTAAAAGGTGTGGTTCCAATTGGAGTTTTGTAGGTTGTTCTAAAAGCCCAGAGTGCATCCTCCAATTTAATGGACCATTCCTTCGGATTTGATCCTACGGTTTTCTCTAGAATACGTTTTAAAGCTCGGTTGGTATTTTCAACTTGTCCACTTGTTTGTGGATGATATGCGGTGGAGATTTTATGAGTTACTCCATATCTTTTAAGAACTTTCTCAAGTTGATTATTACAGAAATGAGTACCCCGATCACTTATTAAAGCTTTCGGTGTTCCAAACCTTGCAAAAAGACGTTTTAAAAAGTTGACTACAACTCGTGCATCGTTAGTTGGGAGAGCTTGTGCTTCCGCCCATTTAGATACATAATCAATGGCTACGAGTATATATAGATTATTATGAGATTTTGGAAATGGACCCATAAAGTCAATACCCCAAATGTCAAATACTTCACATACTTGGATGACATTTTGTGGCATTTCATCACGTTGACTTATTTTTCCGGCCCTTTGACATGCATCACAGGATTTGCAAAGAAGGTGTGCGTCTTTGTAAATTGTAGGCCAATAGAATCCAGCTTCATAAACTTTTCTTGCTGTTAGTTGAGGCCCATAATGCCCTCCTGTTGGTCCTGTGTGACAATGGTTTAATATTTTACTAGCTTCATCTCCAAATACACATCGGCGTATTATTCCATCGGGACAACTTTTAAACAGATGTGGATCTTCCCAGAAATAGTGTTTTATATCACTGAAGAATTTCTTTCGTCTTTGGTACGGTAATCCTTTTTCAAGGAATCCACAAACTAAGTAATTTGCATAGTCTGCAAACCATGGGATTTCTTTATAATCTATCTTCAATAGATATTCATCAGGAAAGTTGTCTTGTATGGCTGATTCATTTAGAACTTCTAATTCGGGATTTTCAAGACGAGAAAGATGATCAGCGGCGAGATTTTCTGCTCCTCTTTTATCTCGGATTTCAATATCAAACTCTTGTAAGAGTAAGATCCAACGGATTAATCTTGGTTTAGCATCTTGTTTCAAAAATAGGTATCTAAGAGCAGAATGGTCGGTATAGACCACCGTTTTTGCTAGAACGAGATATGATCGAAATTTGTCAAAAGCAAAGACAATAGCAAGGAGTTCTTTTTCAGTAGTTGTATAATTCGTTTGTGCTCCTTGTAATGTCTTACTAGCATAATATATAGGTTGAAATCGTTTTTCAATCCTTTGTCCTAAAACGGCTCCCATTGCAAAATCACTTGCATCGCACATTAGTTCAAATGGTAGATTCCAATTTGGTGTTATCATGATCGGTGCATTAGTGAGTTTCTCTTTAAGAATATTAAAAGATTTGATACACTCATCTGAAAAGATGAATGGCGCATCCTTTTCTAGGAGTTTATTCATAGGAGTGGCAATTTTAGAAAAATCTTTTATGAAACGTCGGTAAAAACCGGCATGCCCTAGAAAACTCCTAACTCCTCTAACATTTGTGGGATGTGGAAGTTTAGCAATTACATCTACTTTAGCTCTATCCACTTCAATTCCTTCTTTTGAAATTTTATGTCCAAGAACGATGCCTTCCTTAACCATGAAATGGCATTTCTCCCAATTAAGTACTAGATTTGATTTTTCGCATCTAATTAACATTCGTTCCAGATTAACTAGACATGATTTAAATGTATCACCGAAGACTGAAAAGTCATCCATGAATACTTCCATGCATTCTTCTATCATGTCGTGAAAAATCGCCATCATACACCTTTGAAAGGTTGCAGGGGCGTTGCAAAGTCCAAATGGCATGCGTTTGTAAGCAAAAGTACCATAAGGGCACGTGAATGTGGTTTTCTCTTGGTCCTCGGGTGCTATTGGAATTTGAAAATATCCGGAAAATCCATCTAGAAAACAATAGTAACTATTTCCGGCTAATCTTTCCAACATTTGATCTATGAAAGGTAAGGGAAAGTGATCTTTTCTGGTGGCGTCATTTAATTTTCTATAATCAATACATACACGCCATCCTGTTACAGTCCTAGTAGGAATAAGCTCATTTTTCTCATTTGTGATGACAGTCATGCCACCCTTCTTAGGCACGCATTGAACTGGGCTTACCCATGGACTATCAGAGATTGGATAAATTAAACCTGCATCTAGCAGTTTAATAATCTCTTTCTTAACTACATCTTGCATATTAGGATTTAGTCTTCGTTGGCGTTGCACATACGTTTTATGACCTTCTTCCATAAGGATTTTATGTGTGCAATACGAAGGACTTATTCCTTTAATATCATGAATCTTCCATGCAATGGCTGGTTTATGAGCTTTCAACACAGAAATGAGTTGTGATTTCTCATTTTCAGTAAGAGAAGACGATATTATTACAGGTAATTCAGATTCACCATGTAAATAAGCGTATTCCAAATGGTTTGGAAGTGGCTTTAACTCTAATTTCGGAGGTTCTTCTATCGATGATTTATATCGATATCTGTCTTCTTCTTTTAGCATTTGAATTTCTTCTGTTGTTGGTTCATATCCATTAGCTATAAGTGTAGCTAACATTTCAGCTTCATCAATTGGTTCATTACCTTCTCCTAAAGAACATTCTCCTGTTCCTTGTAATTCTGGAAATTCTTCTAATAATTCTGCATGTGCATCTATAGTTTGAATATAATAACATGTATCATCTGCAGATTGTGGTTGTTGCATTGCTCTATCAACTGAAAAGGTAACACTCTCATCCTCTATACTTAGGGTCAGTTTCTTACCGAACACGTCTATCATTGCTTTAGCCGTGTTTAAGAATGGTCTTCCTAATATGAGAGGAACTTGAGAATCTTCTTCCATGTCCAAAACAACAAAATCTACTGGAAATACTAAAGTACCAACTTTAACTAGCATGTTCTCCATTATCCCTCTAGGATATTTTATTGATCTATCGGCTAGTTGTATGCTTATTCTTGTTGGTTTCAATTCTCCAAGGTCTAGTTTAGCGCATAGTGAATACGGCATTAGATTTATACTAGCACCTAAGTCTGCCAATGCTTCTATTGAACTAAGACTACCCAGAAAACATGGAATTGTGAAACTTCCTGGATCAGATAGTTTTTCTGGTATCTTATTCAACAGCACTGCTGAACAATTAGCATTCATAGTAACAGCCGAGAGTTCTTCCATTTTCTTTCTATTTGAGATTAGATCTTTCAAGAATTTAGCATATCTTGGCATTCCTGAAATCACATCAATGAAAGGAAGATTTACATTTATCTGTTTAAACATATCCAAGAATTTGGATTGCTCGGCTTCAAGTTTTTCTTTCTTCATTTTACTCGGGTAAGGAAGTGGTGGTTGGTATGGTTTAACATAAGGTTTATCCTTAACTGTGTTATCTTCATTAACCTTTTCAACTACCGGTTCTTTTTCCTTATCTTGATCAGGTTGTGGTTCTTGTGGAGTAGTAATGGCTTCATCAGAAGTTACAGGTATTTCAGGTGATTTAAGTGTTTTACCACTTCTTGTGGTAATAGCTTTAGCTGTTTCATTCCTGGGGTTAGCATTTGTATCACTAGGTAGACTTCCCGGTTTTCTTTCACCTATCAACCTTGCTAGGTTACTTACTTCTTGTTCCAGATTTTGAATAGAAGCTTGTTGATTTCTAAATGCTTGAGCATTTTGTTCATTAGTTTGTTTCTGAGATGTGAAAAACTGCGTTTGAGTTTCAACTAGCTTCGTCATCATATCTTCTAAATTTGGTTTTTTATCATCGGTTTGTTGTGGTGGTTTGTTTTGAAAATTAGGTCTTTGCTTATTATAAGTATTATTGGATACTTGTTGATTGCTAGGACCTTGTTGGTTGTTGTATGGAATATTTCGGTTATAATTCTGGTTTTGATTGTAAATCGGTCTTGGCGGTTGATAATTATTCTGATAATTATTTCCAGGCCTTTGGTTTATGTATGAAATATTCTCTCTTTGTTCCATTGTTAATTCAATATTGAGACAATCTTTTGTCAAATGTGGTCCTCCACACTGCTCACAACTAATTCGTATTGAGTGAATATCCTTAGTCATCTTTTCCATTCGTCTCTCCACAGCATATATCTTTGCGGAAATGGAATCTAAGTCATGGCTAGAATCGGCTCTAGCTGCTTTAGATGATCTAACGATATCTTTTTCTTGGTGCCACTCATGTGAGTGGGAAGCAGTGTTATCAATAATTTTGTAAGCATCAGTTTCAGTTTTCTTCATAATAGAACCACCAGCTGCTATATCTATGTCTTTTCTTGTAGTGATGTCGCATCCTTGGTAGAATATTTGTACTATTTGACAGGTGTCTAAACCATGTTGCGGACATCCTCTTAATAACTTTCCATATCTTGTCCACGCCTCATATAGAGTTTCATTTGGCTTCTGTGTAAACGTAACAATTTCTGCTTGAAGTCTTACGGCTTTAGATGCAGGAAAGAATTGTTTAAGAAATTTGTCAACTAAAACGTCCCATGTATCAATCGCCCCTTCAGGTAACGATTCCAACCAATCTTTGGCTTCTCCCTTTAAAGTCCAGGGAAATAACATGAGATATATCTGTTCATCCTCCACTTCTCGGATTTTAAATAGTGTGCAGATCCTATTAAAGGTACGTAGATGTTCATTTGGATCTTCCTTCGGCGCACCACTAAATTGGCATTGATTAGTCACCATGTGTAGAATTTGTCCTTTGATTTCATAATCTGGCGCATTAATGTCTGGATGAGTAATTGCGTGACCTTGGCCAGTGCGTTTAGCTCTCATTCGGTCTTCCATACTTAAAGGTTCCAGATTCTCCATAATTGAATTTGTTGAATCGGTATCACTAGATGATTCTGATTTAATGGTTCGTTCCTCAACAATCTCTGTTTGAATGATTGGTGGTTCCGGAGGAAGGTTTAGTGGTTCAGGATCTACGAACCGTTCCTGAATATTCTCTGGATTCTCAATTGTGAGGTCGGGTTCAAAAAATGGATTATCGGAAATTTGAACTGAAGTACTTGGTCGACTGGATGACGATTCTAAAGAAAAATCAACGGCGGTTATATTTGCTAAATGTCTTGATCTAGTTACAGGTGGTGAACGTACAAAAGGTGATGAACGTCTTGCTCGGTGCATTCACTGAATATCTTATTAGTTTTTAAAAGGAAAGAAAAATTATAATAAGTTATCCAATCAATAGACTTTTCTGATTTTGCCCACGTTTCGAATAGCCAAAAGATGCAGCAGAGGGGCAGGATTCGTTTGGTCTCAATATAATTGAGGACTGTTTGGCTCCAATAACCCGGTCCACGTATAAATCCAACTATTACTACGAACCAGAAAATTTTGATGTCTATTAATTTAACCACTTAAAATAAATTTTCGTAATTTTAAGAAAATTTAGATAAGAAGTAGAAAAAATTCTAAGTCCTAAAAACTAGAATAGCGAGAAATAAGAAAGAAAAAGAGTTCGTCGCAAAAGGTCGAAAAACGAAAAATGGTTGAAAAATAAAAGGTGACGGAAAAATAAAAGAAACTTATAAAACTTAAAAATACTTGACTAACCTAATCTTATTACTACAACTAACTTAAAATTATAATCGCAAATTGAAATTACTAATTGGAATGATAATTGATACATAGTAAAAGGTGTCTAAAAATATTAAAGCTTACAAGAAAAACTAAATCCCAAATGAAAATAACTTAAAAAGAAACTAAAATTTAAAAAGGCGTCGCAAAATTCTAAAGCACCTAAATCTTAGTCTAAAGAAAAAGCACTTAAGGAATTCTACGGCAAAGCCTAAAAATCTAGGAGTAAAAATAACTATAGCAAAAACTAAGTTTAAAATTAAATATGAGCTAAGAATACAAATATTACGCTACAACGATTAAAAAGGGACAAAATATAAAAATATATAAAAAGTTGTAAAAAAAGTACAATTTTTATGTAAATATTATTTTTATATTATTTTTTTTAATAAAACTACTAATTTTACAATTTAATAAAACTAATTTAAACAAAATAAAACAAATTAAATAAAAAGAAATTTTAAAATAAAACTTAATTATAATAATAATACATAATTAGGGTTTATATTAATAATAATTAATAATAATCCGTAATAAATGCTGAATTAGGGCTTCTGTCGGCGTGTCAGAAAGTCTCCGCGAGTTGCGGTAATATATAAAGAAAACCCCGCGAGTCGCGGGGTTTAGAAATTCAGATGACAGCTTATAATTTCAACGCGTTTTTCTTTATTTATTTATTTTTTTTTTTTTTTTCTGTTTTCTGTTTTTTTCTATAAATAAAAGATATTTAATAAAACTTATATTTTTATAAATTAAAATAAAAATAAAGAAACTTATAAAACTTAAATATTTAAAAAAATACTTATATTTTTGTTTTTCTTTTTATATTTTTGAATAATTAACACGTATTTTTACAAAAACGAATTTTTAATAGAAGTAAGCTAAAAATCTTTTTTTTTTTATTATTAGCGTTGCGCTTCCGGCGTTTAGAAATCTCCCCGGCAGCGGCGCCAAAAATACTTGATGTTTTAGCAGAGGTATACGAAATAGTTTATATTTTACTAGGAAAAACTATTAAATACGATACAATTTTACACAAGATATTTATTTATTTATAGAATGGATATACTTAAACCTTGCTACAACACTTATAGGCAGTGTACCTAATCGTACAGTAGTGTAGTTTTTAGTAAGTCCGGTTCGTTCCACAGGGAAATCTTTAAACAAAGCTCAACGCTATATTAGTTTACTTTTATAAAAATACAAACATATATATAAGTAATATTATTATTATAAAGGGGGGTTTTTACCGTTTAATGACCGGTTTGTCGATTTTAAAACTTTAGTCGCAGTTAAAACCTAATGTAAAATATAAAATAAATACAAGACTTAAATTAAAGCGTAAAGTAAATAACGATAATGAAATTGCGAATAATAAAAGTGCAATAAAATAAACTTGCGATAATTAAAAAGTACGATAATTAAAAGTGCGATTAAATAACAATAAATAAAAATGCGATAATTAGAAGTGCAATTAAATATAAAATAAAGGAAATTAAATATGAAATAAAAGAATTATGCTTATTTAAACTTCCGTAATCATGATGTTTGACGTGTTGATTTTAGTTTTATGCCCATGGGTTAATTGTCCTTTGTCCTGGATTATTTAATATGTCCGTCTGGTTTTTGTCCATAACAGTCCATCAGTCATAAATATAAAGTGCGAGTGTCCTCGTCAAATTATTATTATACCCGAAGTTAAATATTCCAACTAATTGGGGATTCGAATTGTAACAAGGTTTTAATACTTTGTTTAATGAATACACCAGGTTATCGACTGCGTGTAAACCAAGGTTTTACTACTTTGTTAACAATTACACCAATTACCCTTGAATGTAATTTCACCCCTGTTTTAATTATTCTAGTGGCTATTAATCCATTCCCGTGTCCGGTTAAATGAACGATTATTCGTACATATAAATACCCCGCCCATCGTGTCCGATCGAGTGTATATGGTAATTTATAGGGACGCCCAATTGTAAATCTTTATATTAACATTAGCAAACTATCATTTAGTTAAACAAATATAAAGCCCATTAATAGCCCATAGTCTAATTTCCACAAGTGTCGTTCTTTTGTCCAAACCCCAATTATGGTACAAAACCCAATTACCCAATTTTAGTAATTAGCCCAACATCATGATTACTTCGGATTAAATAAGCATAATAATAACTTAGCTACGAGACATTAATGTAAAAAGGTTGAACATAACTTACAATGATTAAAAATAGCGTAGCGTTACACGGACAGAATTTCGACTTACACCCTTACAATATTCGCTAACATACCCTTATTATTAGAATTATAATTAAAATTAAAATATAAATTATATATATATATATATCGTTTACGTATGATAAGAGAAGAAAAAGATTATTTTTTGCGATCAGAATTCGGTTGGCTTTATAGGGATTTTCGATTTTTGGGGCTCCGCGACTCGCGATGAATTTTGCCTTCAAACTCCGCGAGTCGCGGAGAATGAATTTACAGCTCACACCCTTGGAGTCTTTCTCTGCCGACGGTTTTTATTTATAAATATAATATATATATAATTAATATAATTAATTATATATTATATTATATTTATATACCTAGTTAACTTGTAATTTTTAGTCCGTTGCGTCGAGCGTTGAGAGTTGACTCTGGTCCCGGTTCCGGATTTTCGAACGTCCTTGCGTACAATTTAATATCTTGTACTTTGCGTTTTGAATCTTGTACTCTTGTAATTTCGAGACGTTTCTTATCAATAATTGGAACCTTTTTTATTGTCTTTTGTACTTTTGAGCTTTTTGGTCGTTTGCGTCTTCAATTCGTCGAATCTGTCTTTTGTCTTCACCTTTTATTATTTAAACGAATATCACTTGTAAATAGAACAATTGCAACTAAAAGCTTGTCTTTCTTGAGAAATAATGCTATGAAATATATGTTCGTTTTTAGCATTATCAATCACACATAAGTAGGATAAGTGTGTGGTGCTTTATTATCAAGGGTATAATAGTAAATGATTTGAAAGTAATGGTGGTGGTGATGCAAGTACATTATGAAGTGAATGAATGGGAGGAAACATGGTGGTACATGAAACATGGTGGAACATGAAACATGAATGATGGCATAGATGCACTATGACTTTGTGATGAATTTTTGCGACTATAAATACATCTACAGGAAAACATTACGGTGGTGGTAGTGGTGGTGGTGGTGGAGGTGGTGGTGATGGTATGGTGGTATAGTCATTTGGTGATGAACGATGGTGGTGATAATGGTGGTATAGATATTTGGTGATGAACGATCGTGGTGATGATGTTGGTATAGACATTTGTTGATGAACGATGGTGGTGATGTGGTCGGTGGTAGTTGATGCGGTGGTGGTGATGTTGGTTTAGATGTTGTTGGTGGTGATGAACGATGTGGTTGTTGTAATGATGCCATTGGTGGTGGTGGTGATGTTGGTTTGTAATGAAAATGTTGGTTGTGATGATGATGATATTTATGCTGTTTAATATTAGTGTTCGTGACTTTCAGGACCACCATTTTTGCCTTTTAAGATATTGGTAATCTACTAAGTTAGCAAAATGTCGGGGAATTCTATCATGATCATATCGTATCTAGTGAAAGAATCCTCCATGCACCAAAGAACTTGCACGGTGCGTGGTACCCTATGCGTGGTACGTGTTGGATGGAGTACTAGCATCACCACCAAGATTTCTCGATAACACGCATCACGAACGTACTTGAACGCATGATGCGTTGTATGTGATACGTGGTCAAATGACATTTTTTTAAAATTATCTTAATCTAAGGGTATATTGTGAATCACTTTCAGAAATGAAAGCATTTTGACTAATATCACAATTTTAAATGAATTTTTGTGTAATTACTTTTTACTTTTTTATATAACATTAGTAGCTGTTTAAATTTTCCTGTATTTACTTTTTATTTTTCATATAATATTAGTAATTTTAATATAACATTTTACTTTTTCTGTAGTTTTTCGTAGTTTTTTCATTAATTTTAAAAAAATAACTTTTAGGATTGTTGTTAGAAAATCTATTTTTATATATTGTTTCTCGATTTATAATTTCGATGCTCCACATGACAATTATATACAGCACACATTTACATTTTTTATTATGTAATAACTGAATATGTACACCCATGTGGCAACATATATTATTTGAGTATATACTTTAAAAACTACTTTAGCCACTTTTTAGTAAATAACTTTAAATGTGCCTAGAGACTACTCAATAAAAACAATATAAAAAGTCGAAACAATCATAAATTAGGTGGTAATAAGCAGGAAAAAAAAATCACCATACTTGTATTAATTTAATTGTAATACATTCGAAAATCAACCACTTCAAAGAGCATGGTATATAAAACATCTTAATTCTTAATTAATCTTAATTGATCTTAATAATATATCAACCGGTATTAATCGTAATAATACTGTATTAATCTTAATACAGTATATATATACACCAGCCTTTTCTTTTTCAAGTTGGCGATTAACATATATAAATACGTCTCTGTTCCAATTTAATTAATCACTATTTTTTTTTCTTAGGTCCTAAATTAATTATCGACTTTAAAAAAAAATGAATAAAGTATTTTTTATATCAGTAATGTATGCACATATATGAAATAAAATGTGGGTAAAAAGAGAAGAGTAATAATACTATAATTATAACAAAAAAAATAAAATGTAATAATAAAATTTCTTAACATGAATATTTTTAATTTAAGATCGAACAATATATGTGAGACAAATGGAGCAATACTATCATCATTCTCGCCCCCTTATATATACTACATCCTCATTCAACTTGCACATTGTTACCTACAAATACTCTCAAATCGAAATCGGTATAAATCACTTTAGTATATATGACGATTAAAGTGTTCGGTTCCATGCTATCCCATCAAAGTATCCGAGTTCTACTTTGCCTCGCCGAGAAAGATATCGATTTTGAGCTTATAAATGTTGAACTAGCTGTCGGTGAACACAAACAGCCTCATATACTTGCACGAAATGTGAGTATCTGTCTGTATCTTATATCATTACTTTTCTACCTATATATATATATATATATATATATATATATATATATATATATATATATATATATATATATATATATATATATATATATATATATATATATATATATATGTCTATTCATTTACTTTAATGTCTTTTAGTTTGATCGATGTATAAACATATGTATGCAGCCATTTGGTCAAGTTCCTGCGTTCGAGGATGATCACGTTAAACTCTTCGGTAACAAATCACAAAAAATTATTCATATATAAGATATAAATTGTTGAACTCAATATTTGAAATTGGTTGAGTGTAGGGCAGCTAAAGGACAAAACATTAAACGAGCTATTTGATTTCGAACTTATTTATTTCAAATTCAAGCATTTACAATTTCAAATTCGAGTCGAGTTCGAACAAAAGTTCGATTAGTTGTACGAGTTTTGTTCCAGTTTGGCTCGCTAGTAGTCCTAGTTGAGTGTCTCAATATTACTTAAATTAGTTGAAACACTATATATATCGTATGTATGCAATATAAGACTCGTTGTTATGGTTGAGGGTTTTTTGGAGCTTTCAGTTTTCAAAAAGTTTTGAAAGCGAAGTGATAAGGTTGTGAAAAGGTTATAAGAGAATGTTATTGTAGTGTGCTTTATGGAGAAATTTTCTGGTTATAATGTGAGAAATTGTATGTATCGGTTTTCCTTAAATAATTTAGTAATAATTAGTAATTAAATAAAATTAATAATGAATGCTCCCTCCGTTTAATCATCAGCCACCAGTATTCACTATTGACTTTCTTAAAGTTTTCCTTTGTCAACATCGACGGTATATATTTATATTTGTGTTATATAATATTTGGTTAAAGTTATATGAATAAACTGAATAATAAATAGTCTTCATTATTAAAATTTTCATCAAATATTATATAACATAGACACAAATGTTTACATTCAGAGTTGATAAAGAAAAATTTTAAAAAGTCAATATACAATGAAACAAAAACAGGAATCAATAATTAATAATTAGTACTTATAATTATGATCTGTTCGGTACTTATTCATAACCCACGTTTCAACTTGTTACAGAATCGAGGGCTATTTCACAGTACATAGAACAAACATATGTTGGTAATGGGAAAGAATTAATAAACAAGGATCCAAAGAAGGCGGCCGTGGAATCAGTATGGATGCATGTAGAGGTAACGAAGTTTGATCCTGTAATAGTGGCTTTAGCGTGGGAGCTATGTATTAAGCCGATTATATTTAAAATAGAAGGTAATAAGGAGATTGTGGATAAAGAGCAAAAGGTACTAGAGAGCTTGCTTGATGTGTACGAAACACGGCTGACTGAAAGCATGTATCTTGGAGGAGATAATTTCTCGTTGGCGGATTTATATCACATTGCTGTGATTAAGTTCTTGATGGATACGGAAATGAAAAAAGTGTTTGAATCGCGGCCTCATGTGAGCGCATGGGTTGCAGATCTTTTGTTTAGGCCTGCTACTATCAAGATATTTGGTGTGACTGTGTATTGAAATTTGGATCACTTGGTTGTGGTTGATGTTATTGTTGGTTCTTAATAAATAATGGAGGTTGTATTTGGCAGTCATCACTGCCTATTCATCTTAGGATTGGTAAAATTTTCTTGCAATTTGTCTTTCAATTTATTTCTCCGTGTACTATATAAACCCTTTATGTCTAAAAAATCATCTAAAATGTCAACAAAACAAGTGTAATGTTCTTGTAAATGATTGAATTCGATGATTTGCATTCCAATCAATAAGTCGTATAAATACATTAGGATCCTATCAATGTGTAACTAACAACCCTGCAAATCAGGGATACAATATATCTATGTTATACATAACTCGTTTGACTTGAGAGAGTTTCTATACATGTGTGTAACTAAATTAGGACAATATATGATACAATATTATATCGGTTAATACAGCCCCTCAGTTTGAGCGGGAGATAGAGCGGACGTTTAAACTGCTTCTGAATTCTTCAAATAGAACACGAGGTAATCCCTTAGTAAAGATATCGGCTAACTGAAACCGTGTTGGAACATGAAGAACACGTACTTGTCAACGTGCGACTTTTTCACGTACAAAACGTATGTCCATTTCTATGTGTTTAGTCCGTTGATGTTGCACGGGGTTACCAGAAAGAAAAATTGCACTAACATTGTCACAGAACACTATAGTAGTCTTGGAAATGGGACAGAGAAGTTCGAGTAGAACATTTCGAAGCCAACATGATTCGGATACAACATTAGCTACACCGCGATATTCGACTTCGGCACTCGAACGGGAAACAATAAGTTGACGTTTAGCAGTCCACGATACTAAATTACCTCACAAGAAAACGCAGTAACCTGACATTGATCGTCGTGTATCCAGACACCCACCCCAATCAGCATCTGTGTAACAAACTAAGGAGGAAATAGAACTCTTAGTCAACTGTAACCCATGTGAGATAGTACCACGAATGTACCTGATGATACGATGTAATGCTTGCATGTGACATTCTTTAGGATCGTGCATATGCAAACAGATTTGCTGAACCGCGTAAGAGATGCCGGGTCTAGCGAAAGTTAAGTACTGTAGACCACCAGCTAAACTCCTGAATTCGGATGGATTTGAATATGCTGGCGCGCGTGTAGCACTCATTTTACCATTTGTATCGACTGGAGTTTTAACGGTTTGCAATTAGTCATACCTGCATGGGTAATTATGTCGTCGGCATACTTCTCTTGACTTAAAACAGACCATGTTCATTTCTAGTAACGGAGATACCGAGAAAGTAATTGAGTGACCCTAAATCTTTCATGGCAAATTCGTGAGCGAATAAGGACACGAGTGTTGTACATAACGAGGTTGAGGATGTGACGAGTATAATGTCATCAACATATAATAATAGGTAAGCTGTCTCATTGCCATGAGTATAGACAAATAAAGAATGATCTGAGGTGTTGTGTTTGAAACCAATAGTTGAAGCAAAAGTGGCAAAATGTTGGTACCATGCACGGGGCGCCTGTTTTAACCCATATAGTGATTGCTTTAATAAATAGACATGTTCCGGTTTGGTAGTGTCTCTAAACCCATAGGGTTGATAAATAGACATGTTCCGATTTGGTAGTGTCTCTAAACCCATAGGGTTGATACATGTATACGGTTTTGTCAAGAGAACCATGTAAAAATGCATTTTTGACATCTAGTTGATTTATATTCCAGGATTTCGATAATGCAATAGATAACACAAGTCAAACCGTAGCCGATTTTACAACCGGAATGAAGGTTTCATTGCAGTCAATTCCAACTGTTTGTGACCTCCCATCTCCAACTAGGCGAGCTTTGTAGCGTTCGAGTGTACCGTCGGATTTCATTTTATGCCTGAAGATCCACATACTACGAATAACATGCATGTTAGGTATTCGCGGAACAAGTTCCCAAGTATTATTATCTATTAAGGCTTTGTATTCATCGGCCATGGCCATGTTCCAATTCTGGTCTAATAGAGCTTCTTTAGGTGAGCGAGGAATAGGCGAGAGAGTAGTTAGTGAGGAGAGATTGAAGGGGACTTTAAGTTTGTATATACCTTGCATGCTTCTAGTAGTGATAGTACGAGCGGGAGGTGGTGTGGGTGTATTTTGTATATTAATAAAAACTTGAGGACTAGGTGGAGTAGTTGTTGAGGAATGATAAGAAGGTTGTGAAATAGAAGTAGAAGAGATCGATGCTGGAGAATTGGATTGTATCGAGTTTGTGGTATTAGAGTGGGTCAAGATAGGAGTGGATAATTGGGCCGGAGAGGAGAGCAATGGTAAATTGGGCCCAGTGGTAGATGGCCCAGTTGAAGATGAAGATTGTGGTAATGGGCTTGGCGTTGAAAAAATAGAGTTGGGATCATGGATGGTATTATTTGGTGAATGGGCCGTAGGACTAGCTTGTGGCCTGCTCGAATTTGAATCAACAGAAGCGTTGGAGAGATGTTTATAGGTGTAGAATGATGGTTGTATAGTGTCAGTTAGGAGTTGATAGTTAGGTGCATTAGACTTTGAGAGTGTAGAAAATAGAAATATTTGTTTCATAAAATATGACATGGCGAGATATAATGAATTTTTTAGTAGATAAATCATAGCATTTATATCCTCGATGGGTAGACGGATATCCTAGACAAACGCATGGGATGGAACGTGGTTGTAGTTTATTGAGTGTATGTGATGGTAGTAACGGGTAACATAAGCATCCAAATGTGCGTAAATGAGAGTAAGATGGGGTGCATTTGTAGAGGCATTCGGTAGGTGTGCGAAGATTTAGTATTTTAGTAGGTAAGATGTTTAAGAGGTATGTGGCCATTTGAAGGGCATGAGGCCAAAAGTTTAAGGGAACGAAGGCGTGGGATAGAATAGTGCGCATTATGTTATTGATGGCTCGTATTTTTCTTTCGAATTTTTTGTTTTGCGGGGATGAGTATGGACAAGAGAAGCGAAATTGCATGCCATTCTTTTCACAAAATTGGTGGAACTTTTGATTATTATATTCAGTCCCATTGTCACATTGAAAGGTTTTTATACGTTTATCAAATTGTGTTTGGATATATTTACTGAATGTGAGGAAAGTAGAGAAGACATCAGATTTGTTAATAAGAGGATATGTCCACAAGAAATTAGTGTGATTGTTTAAGAAAAGTATGTAATATCGATGGCCGGTTGCACTTGGAAACGGAGATGTCCATAAGTCACTATGTATTATATCAAAGGGACATAACGTAGTAGAAAGAAAAGAAACAAAAGGTAATTTTATTTGTTTTCCCAAATACGCAAGACTGACAAACAGAATGTAAAGGTTGTTTATTACAAGAAATAAACTTTTTATTATTAAGGGAGCGTATGATGTCATCGCCTGAATGTCCAAGACGGTGATGCGATACATCCGGAGATAAAGCAGCAAATGTGGAAGATTTGGATAGATGACGTAGCAATGAGTTGGTAATCGGATAGAGATCGCCCGTACTGTTACATCTCAGAACCGGCGTGCCCTGCGGAAAATAATTTACAGTAAAACCAAAAGGATCAAATTCCAAAGAAATATTATTATCATTCGATAGTCGACGAACAGAATTAACGTTTTTAATTAGATTAGGTGAGTGAAGAATATTTTGTAAGTAAAGAGGACGGGACGGATTAAATATTGTAGAGTTGCCGAAACCTTTAATTGGAATACCATGGCCATTACCAACAATTATATTTTTATGTTGCCTTATAGGATAATAAGACTAAAGATTACCTGAGTTCGCGGTCATGTGAGATGTGGCGCCGGTGTCCATGTACCATGTGTCATCTGGAGGATTGAGAGTCATAGTATGCATGGCGCTATCGATGTCTGTTGGACAGTAACCTGAAGATACTGAACCATTTGAGTAATTGGCCTGTGATGGTCTTGGGCCAAGAAAGCCGGCCTGGTTGAAGCTGTTACTATTATTGGGCCTGATCCAATTGTTGGTCGAATATGGGCAGGGTGGGGCAGCCCATTGTGATGAGGAGGCCTAAGGTTGTTGAGAATAGACCCAAGGTGGGTATGATGACCAGTTCTGAGCAGATGAATTGGGGAAATAATTCCGACCGCGACCACGATTGTTTCTCCCTCTATAATTGTTCTCACGACCTCGACCTCAGCTTGAATTGTACCGGTAGTTTGGATTTGAGTTCGGTGGTGGATTCCGGTTAGTCGGTGGTGAGAATTGCACAGAATCGGTGTTGACAGAGGGTTTGTGAGTAGCGGTGGTGATGAGTGCAGCTTTAGTAAGGTTCGAATTGTTGATGGCTTGCTTCTTCTTACGGGTTTCTTCTAACAGTAATTTGGATCTGGCCTCATAAAACGAAGGGAGATCAGTTAATTGAGTCAAATAGGTACCAACAGTATCAAAGTTTTCGTTCAAACCAGCGATTAATTGCAGAACCATACGGTCATCACTGACTTTATCACCAACATTACGTAGCTGATCGGCAATAACTTTGATTTCTTGACAGTACGCTGCACAATTGGGAAAATCATCCAGACGGAGTGTGTTGAATTGTCTCTGAAGATAAAGGGCTCATGAGTTTTTGTTGTCTTGAAAAGTGTTATGCAAACAAGTCCACGCATTGGCTGTAGTGGATTCATCCTCGATAATATTGCTTAAGAGATCATTAGAGATGGTGCCATAAATCCATTGAAGGACTATGGCATCCAAAAGAGACCAGAGAGCATCTTTGGTGGTGTCTGTGGTAACAGTGGATCCTAAATTAGCAGCAGGGGTTGGTGGGATGATGTGATCAATCACATCATTGGCTCTACAGTGGATCTTAAAGAGATGATCCCAAGAGTTGTATTGTGCGTTGTTGATGTCGAGAGTTATAGGGATTAGATTTTTGATGTTGGAGATTGAGAGAGCAGGGTGGAATAATTTTTCGGCCATTGGAAATTGGTGATGATGGAAGAAGAAATCTGCAGGAAAACTTTAGAGAAAGCAGAAAAAGAGGATCACTTGGCCTGATACCATGTAAGTGATTGAATTCGATGATTTGCATTCCAATCAATAAGCCGTATAAATACATGAGGATCCTATCAATGTGTAACTAACAACCCTGCAAATCAAGGATACGTTATATCTATGCTATACATAAATCGTTTGACTTGAGAGAGTTTCTATACATGTGTGTAACTAAATTAGGACAATATATGATACAATATATATCGGTTAATAGTTCTGCATTTGGTAAAATTCCATATTTCCCATTAGTTAATGTACCTAGTCTACCTACATGGTAACTAAAGTAAACTCATTAAGCTAAATATTCCTTTCTTGCTCCATATTTGCAAATTAAAGAGTGATCATATATTTACTTAACGTTAACGTTATGATAAATTCACCAAAATTGTGTTTTACTACGTAAAAGCTTGCATAATACAATACAATTGTTCAATGTGTAATTCTGATAGATGGATTTCTTGCATTCTTGCTTAGCTTATTTTAAAGGGGAGGCAGTGGACCAATAAGCTAGTTTGGCATGAGGTGAAGGCCATAGGTGAAGATTGCCCTTTTTTTGGACTGCGAAGTGCCGAAGAAGGAGAGAGCAACCATCATACTCGCATCCTTTAGGTTTAGGTAATCGTCAGATTTCCAAAGTCGACGGGCCTTAACACCCCGATCCTCATACTTGTCGGCTTAGGTTGACAGTGGAAGGCTCCGCACCTGAGCCTCGTTAGACTCGGCAGTCCCTAACGTTCAGAGTTGTTATGGTTTGAGAAAGGAGCACCGACCAATAAAAATTTTAGGCGGGATAGGGATCGTAATTATTTATACTTCTCGAGGTATAATGACAGACCGGGAGGCTAGATTTGAAGGAATCGACGTATCAACTTTGTATTATATATGGTGATCCTTCTGACGCTCGATAACTGTAGTTGACTATAGATCTTAACGAGTTACTTGTCATCACCCGGATTCATCTTCTTGTAGTACTTTTTCTTCAGTGTGAGGCAAACGACGACCTCCGTTTGCAGGAAGGAAATTAGCAACCACCCCAAGTAAAGACATCAAAAACAACCTGATTTCCAACATCTTGCATTGCATTACCGTAACGATAAAAGTATGTTTAAAAAATGCCATGATCCTGTTAGAGTATGGAGTCGTTAAACAAATAAGAAAACTGAAACTGGGCATCGATGCGACGCATCCAAGGGTGGATGCGGTGCATTCATAGAGCAAAAATTGTCCGAAGGTTTTAGATGCGGAGCATTGAGCTGATATGGCGCATCAAAGGGCAGAGATGCGGCGCATCTCATTCAGATGCGGCGCATCTGGAGCTGGTTCTTGAATCTGCAGTCGTGGAAAGCAAAGGGATGCAGCGCATTCCATGGTGATGCGGCGCATCGCCTGCCTGTCAGCAAGTTGTCAACTTGCACACTTGACATCCGAGCATGCTTAGCCTACCTTTCACTTTTGGTGTAAAGTTTGATACTTTACACCTAAAATTAGGGATGTGATCATGCCATTACAAGGTGGAAAGCATGGCTAGTTGGTAAACAAGATGATTACTTGACATGATGAAGATTCCTAGCTAGTTGTCATGGTGTTCTTGTTTTCTCCTATATATAGAACTCATTGTATGCAATTGTAACATACCACTCTCAAATATTCAGTAAATAAATGATCTCTAGTTGGTCCGTGGACTAAAGCAATCACAACTATTGCATATAACCACGTTATATCTTGTGTCGTTCTTACATTACTTGCATTTTAATCTTTCGTTCATTAAGTGGGTTGAGTGATCTTGATAGTATCACTACTCGGCTAGTAGTCTTGTAGAATTACTAGCGTTGTTTGGGTCCTAATATCCTAACAACTGGTATCTAGAGCACAAGGTTTCGTTAAGGGAACAATGGCGGAAGCTGGGAAGTTTAGAATCGACCGATTCGATGGGAGAGACTTTAGCTTTTGGAAGATGCAAATTGAAGATTACTTGTATCAAAAGAATCTACACCAACCCTTGTTAGAGACTAAGCCCGAAAGCATGGACGATGCAGATTGGACACTTTTGGATCGTCAAGCTTTGGGTGCTATTCGTCTTTCACTTGCTAAGAACGTTGCATACAACGTTGTGAATGAGAAGACGACGTTTGCTTGCTTGAAAGCACTCTCTAACATGTATGAGAAACCTACAGCTGCAAATAAGGTATTTCTCATGCGTCAGTTGTTCAATACTAAGATGAAGGAAGGTACGAGTGTAACGGATCATATCAATGAATTTAATAATATCGTTTCAAGGCATGAATCGGTAGAGATTAAGTTTGATGATGAACTAAAAGCACTTATATTGCTTTCATCATTACCGGAAAGTTGGTCGGGTACGGTTACCGCAGTTAGTAGCTCTACGGGAACTACTAAGCTAGCGTTTGAAGCAATAAGGGATTTGATTCTTGGTGAAGATACTCGTAGGATAAACTCGGGAGAATCAACGTCTGGTTCTTTGTTAAGTACCGACAACCGGGGTAGGAAATTTGAACGCGGTGAGAAGAATGGTAGGAAGAAGTCTAAGAAGAGGAATTTATCGAAAGATAGAAGTGAAGTTACTTGTTGGGGTTGCAATCAAAAAGGGCACTTTCAAAGGAATTGCAAAAACGGTTCCGCGAAAGGTGTAAACTTGGCCGAAGGGGAAAGTGATGATGCACTTTTGTGTAGTGTTGAAAATTCTATGGAGTCCTGGATTTTGGATTCGGGAGCTTCGTTTCATGCTACTCATGTCAAAAGCATGATGAAGAATTTTCGTTCATATCAAGGCAAGGTGAGATTGGCGGACAACAAGCAACTCAACATAGAGGGCATTGGAGATGTTGTTTTGAAGACTACTCTTGGTTCTAATTGGACTTTGAAGAACGTAAGGTACATTCCTAAATTGAAAAGGAAACTTATTTCGGTTGGTCAATTAGATGATGAAGGTAACGCGGTTACTTTTGAAAACCGCCAATGGAAGGTGGTTAAGAGTAGTTGTGTAGTGGCTCATGGACATAAAAGGGGAACTCTTTATATGGTTGAAGTGTTAGATGAAGATACGGTGGTTGCTACGGTTAATGTTGAGTTCGAATCAACTTTATGGCACCGAAGACTCGGGCATATGAGTGAGAAGGCTATGAAGATGCTTGTTTCGAGTGGGAGAATTCCATATTTGAAAAAGGTAGAACTTGAGTTTTGCGAACCATGTGTATATGGGAAGCAAAAAAAGGTGACTTTTGGGAAATCAGGAAATGCACCCAAGTTGGAGAAATTGGAGCTCGTTCATACGGATGTGTTTGGTCCAACTAATGTAGAATCACATGGAGGTTCTCGCTATTATGTCACCTTCATTGACGACTCCACTCGAAAGGTATGGGCTTATTTTCTTAAAGCTAAATCCGATGTATTTAATACTTTTGTGAAGTGGAAAGCTATGGTAGAAAATGAGACTAACTTGAAGGTTAAGTGCTTAAAGTCGGATAATGGAGGAGAATATGGTAGTCTTGAGTTTAAAGACTATTATGAAAAGCTCGGTATTCGAATGTTGAAAACGGTATCGGAGACACCGCAACACAATGGGGTCGCCGAACGTATGAATCGTACGTTAAATGAAAGGGCTAAGAGTATGAGACTACATGCCGGTTTGCCTAAAATGTTTTGGGCGGATGCAGTTAATACGGCGGCTTATTTGATAAATAGGGGACCCTCAACACCGTTGGGTTTCCGAATTTCCGAGGAAGAATGGCAAGGTAAGAAGGTGAGTTATGGTCACCTTAGGATCTTTGGGTGTAATGCATATGTGAAGACCAAAGATGCGGATAAAGACAAGCTTGAAGCTAAGTCAAAGAAGTGTATTTTCATAAGCTACGGGTCGGATGAAATGGGCTATCGTGGTTGGGACAACGAAGCTAGAAAAGTAATTCGTTCGCAAGATGTTACTTTTGATGAAGATTCGGTCTATGACAAACCGAAAACGGGGAGTCCTAAACCGAGTCAAGTTACTTTTGACGATGTTTCTAATGATGATCTTACAGGTTCTAGTGGGAGTTTGGGAAACAATGAATTGCCGAATGACGGTGAGGCATCGGAAAATGCTAATGATGGGAATGATTCGGAAAGTGGTGATGATTCCGAACATAGTGCGAGTTCTAGTGATGAGGAGGACACAAATGAAACCGGTCCAACCATTTCGGTTACTCCTATACCAAGACGCTCGACTAGAGTGCCCAAACCTAATCCTAGGTATTCTCCATCAGCAAACTACTTGCTCTATACCGAGAATGGAAAAACCCGAAAGTTACTTTGAGGCAAGGAAGACAAAAGAATTCATACAATGGGAGCTTGCCATGAAAGAAGAGATGGGATCACTTGAGAAGAACAAGACTTGGTCACTAGTGAAGTTACCTCATGATAAAAGGGCATTGCAAAGCAAATGGGTGTATAGAATCAAGAATGAGTTAGATGGCAAGAGAAGGTACAAGGCTCGTTTGGTAGTCAAAGGCTTTCAACAAAAGGAAGGGGTTGACTACAAAGAGATATTTTCACCGGTAGTTAAGATGACTACTATCCGTTTGGTACTTTCTATGGTTGCATCCGAAGACTTACATCTTGAGCAACTAGATGTAAAAACTGCATTCTTACATGCTGATCTTATTGAAGAGATCTACATGAGGTAACCCGAGGGCTTTGAGGTAAAGGGTAAAGAGAAATGGGTTTGTAAGCTAAAGAAAAGTTTGTATGGATTAAAGCAAGCACCTCGGCAATGGTACTTGAAGTTTGACGAGTTTATGAAGAAGATTGGTTTCTTAAGATGTGAAGCGGATCACTGTTGCTACTTGAAGAAATTCAAGTCTTCTTACATAATCTTATTATTGTATGTTGATGACATGTTGCTTGCAGGTTCTAACATGTCCGAAATTAACAAGTTGAAGGGATTACTTTCCCGAGAATTTGAGATGAAAGATCTTGGCGGTGCTAGGCAAATACTTGGTATGAGTATTGTACGCGATCGTGTGAAGGGTACTCTATACTTATCTCAATCCAAATATATTGAGAAAGTAGTAGAGAGGTTCAACATGGAAGATTCAAAGGCTCTTTCTATGCCTTTGGGAAGCACCTTAAAACTATCAAAAAGTCAATCACCAAAGACGGAAAGAGACAAGAAGGATATGGAAAAGGTTCCATATGCATCGGCCGTGGGTAGTATTATGTATGCCATGGTTTGTACAAGACCCGATATTGCTCAAGCAGTGGGAGTTGTAAGTTGTTATATGTCTAATCCGGGGAAAGAGCATTGGGAAGCAGTCAAATGGTTGCTTCGTTATTTGAAAGGTACTTCTAATATGGGATTGTGTTTCTCCAAAAACAATCACATACTTAGAGGTTATGCGGATGCTAATTTGGGTGGATGTGATGATTCGGGGAAAAGCACTACGGGTTATGTTTTCACAATGGGGAAGACGGCGATTAGTTGGTTATGTCGATTGCAAAAGAGTGTTGCTTTGTCAACCACCGAAGCCGAATATATGGCTATTGCGGAAGCTTCTAAAGAGCTAGTGTGGTTAAAGAACTTCTTAGGCGAGTTGGGTAAAAGACAAGACTATTGCGTTTTGTATTGTGATAATCAGAGTGCGGTTCATCTTGGGAAGAATCCGGTGCTTCATACTAGAACGAAACACATCAAGATAAGGTATCATTTTATTCGACAACACATAAATGATGGCACTTTATTCTTGGAGAAAATCCTTGGTACGAAGAATCCTGCCGATATGTTTACTAAGGTGGTTACGACGGAGAAATTGAGGTTTTGCATTACCTCAATTGGTCTTCTCACGAATTGATGAGAGAAGACCCCAGCTAGAGATTTGAATGGTGTTACAAGTTTAACAAGTAGTATTGAAGACCTTTTATCGAAAGTCTACTCATCCGAAGTATGTGTTGAGCGTGCGTGTTCCAAATGGTATTTGGCGGTAATCGAAGGTGGTTTAATGTTCTTGGTTAAAATCATTGATATGAATGGAGTTTGTTCAAAGCCTCCAAGTGGGAGATTTGTTAGAGTATGGAGTCGTTAAACAAACAAGAAAACTGAAACTGGGCATCGATGCGGCGCATTCAAGGGTGGATGCGGCGCATTCATAGAGCAAAAATTGTCCGAAGGTTTTAGATGCGGAGCATTGAGCTGATATGGCGCATCAAAGGGCAGAGATGCGGCGCATCTCATTCAGATGCGGCGCATCTGGAGCTGGTTCTTGAATCTGCAGTCGTGGAAAGCAAAGGGATGCGGCGCATTCCATGGTGATGCGGCGCATCGCCTGCCTGTCAGCAAGTTGTCAACTTGCACACTTGACATCCGAGCATGCTTAGCCTACCTTTCACTTTTGGTGCAAAGTTTGATACTTTACACCTAAAATTAGGGATGTGATCATGCCATTACAAGGTGGAAAGCATAGCTAGTTGGTAAACAAGATGATTACTTGACATGATGAAGATTCCTAGCTAGTTGTCATGGTGTTCTTGTTTTCTCCTATATATAGAACTCATTGTATGCAATTGTAACATACCACTCTCAAATATTCAGTAAATAAATGATCTCTAGTTGGTCCGTGGACTAAAGCAATCACAACAATTGCATATAACCACGTTATATCTTGTGTCGTTCTTACATTACTTGCATTTTAATCTTTCGTTCATTAAGTGGGTTGAGTGATCTTGATAGTATCACTACTCGGCTAGTAGTCTTGTAGAATTACTAGCGTTGTTTGGGTCCTAATATCCTAACAGATCCCTTCCCGAACCAAACATGAATCTTCACTTTGCTCTCACGCTCAATGTAAATTCCCAGTTCCGATATCTTTATTGTTAATGTAATGAGCCTATCCTCTATTCTCATATCACATTCCAAAATGAAATCAAAATTTCAAAAGGAATCACTAATCCAAGACAAAATATCAATCTTTATTCGCAGACCATTTCAACTGTATTGTCAACATTAATTGTCGTTACTAAACTCTTAATGAAAAAAAATCATGTTTAAACATTTTTTCTTCAAAAATCAACTTAAACAGCTAAAGCGTCATCAACTTACCAAGTATTCTTCCATTATTCAAAAATAAAAAATAAAATAGATCTGCCACATCTTCCATATATATCAACTAAATTAGTGGCGGACTTCAAAATATTTTTCTTGAGGGCCAAAAGTATTAGAAATATGTACTCCGTATGTAAAGTACAGGGAGTAACTATGTAATTTGTTCTAAACCGTACGGACCACCTGCTTACAAATTACAATCGTACAAAAGTATAAAAGTATAAGAAAAATGAATTTTGTACGGGAGTATAATTTACCGGTCTCCGGTTGAATTATATGCATTTCTCAAGTTTCAGATTACAATCGTACACAACAAGTCATTACACTGCCGCTCATTGACGCCAAAACATTTTATCAGGTTTGTTTATTTCCTGTACTATGGGGTTGCTTCGTTTGTTTCACCTTCTACTTCAATTCCATTGTTTCAATATTGAAATTAATTTCTGTCAATAGCAACGAAATTGAGATCAAAGTTTATATATTGTAGTATGAGCATTATTCGATTTCCTCACCCGGGGCAACAAAAACTCAGGACCTGAATGTGTTAGTGTGCAGTTGGTTCTTTAATACTGATACTTAGCATTAATACTGATATGATTGAGTTCAATGTCTCCGATTATACGTTTCATGTGGTGTCATTCATATATCATGACAGTGTATATAAATTAGGATCGTTATTGGGGGCAAAATGGTTGGTGAAAAAGTGATATAAACATGACCTTATTGTTTATTCTTGTGGTATTTGGTAATTTGTTGTTGATTCATCACATTATACGCAGTTGCAAAAACTTTGCTTTCGCGAGATTTGGAGTTGATGAAAAATGAGGGTAATAGGATTGACAGGTGGAATTGCGAGTGGGAAGAGTACTGTTTCCAATCTCTTTAAAGCTAATGGCTTTCCGGTCATCGATGCTGATGTCGTTGCTCGTGTAAGCTTCTCCTAGCATTCTGTTATTTTAATTTTCAGACTTGAGTTTCATTTATGTGCACAGATAAAACGCTAGTTTTGAATGTTAAACATGCTTATGAATTTGAGCTTCTAATCTAATATGGTAATAAACGTGAGATTCTTACCACCCATTTTGATTGGTTTCTCTATTTGCACTCTCACCAGGATGCTAGCAAGTAGCAACTGTAGGAGGAACCTTAAAAGGCATAATTTTTAATTCTTGATTGAAGAAAAGTATTGAAAAAATAGGTTATTGGTGGAGGTTTTCCCTGTTCAGGTTACCCTGGGAGCGCGAGTATTTCTACTCAGATGTACGCGCCCTAAGTCCCTAACGGGATTCCTTTCACCAATTCCGACGATTTCCAAAATGAGGTTTAAAGTTGAGACCTTTTGTAAAGATATCATGACGTCAACCACTCTGCAATCTTGTGATGGTTTTGAAAAAATAGTTTATCCAATGTAATTTATCAAGCATTCAATACCCCATGTCTTCTTTTTTTTCATCATAAACTGCAAGGGAGATAAACATTCCATTGCTCTCTATGCTTCCCTTCGCTTCAACAGCTCCCATGTTAGTTGTTTAATGGCATTCATTTGAATCAATTGATACCTAAAGGGCCAATTAAAAATAGTTTTGTACCATCTTTGAGTGTTTTTGGTGATCAAAGTCAAAAGCAGATGTTGAACGGTGTAATGCCTATTGATAAAAGGTTTGAAGAACTTCAGTGGTACATAAGTGCATTATGGTCAAATCAACATCTTTGTTCCCAGCTTCAATATCAATTTCTTTATGATGAGTATCAATAGTTACACTGCCTCTAACCTTTATATTGTTACTAGCATTCACATTATTACATTTCGTTAAATAGTTACAGTAGAGTTCTGATCCAGATTATTCAAAATAGCCTTCAAACCTCCGTATTCATTTGCAATTTATTGAGTATATCTAATATTCATAAAACTCCGCACATCAGGAGTATGTCATATACAACTCAGATTTGGGATTAACGGAGTAGGCATTAACTTTTTTTTTATTATGTCACAAATGTGTCATGATCAAACTACATAGTTATTCGTTTACACGTTAAATTTTCGAGATTTTATAAGTGCATAGTTTAGGACTTTTGGAACCCGAAAAAAATCTTTGTTCCATGATGACTAAACTGCATTTCCAGTTGTTTCATATCCCACACTATTAGACCTAAACTATGTATGTAACCATTATATTTCAAGAACCATATCACATCCTCCCAATGGAACCAGGTACTCATCAACCATAAACTCGACTCATTGTAATCTTTAAATTTCATATTTTTGCAAATTTCTTCTCTAGAAAGTTGTGGGTGCTGTCTAATAACAATTGTATGAGCTTCTTCTTGTTACCAGTCATCACCCTCCTTATTAGAAAAGTATTCAACCCCGAAAAATTCTCAGTGCTGATCTTTAAAAATATGAGTTTAGACGTATTTGCAGATTCATTTTGATAATTGTTAGTGGGGCTACTAATCCTTATCACCCTTAAATGAACTAACTAAGTTGCTGATCTGCATACTTAACCCAACAAGCATGTCATTAATTTTAGAAATAGCACGAGAATTCATTTATAATTTCATTGGGCAAAAAGAGACAGAATTTGTATTAAAAACCTTGCTGTATCCCGAAACCGAGTGCACTTGACAGTGGGACCTGATCTGTGTTAGCAATTGGCTTTCATTTTTTGGTTGTATCATCTAAATATGTGATCGAACAATAAAGCCCTCGTTTGCAGGATATTATTTTATATGCACTAACTATGTTACTTTGTGTGTTCTTCCAGTAACTAATTTTTTAGTTTATCATATAAAAAATATTGGAAGTTGATATTTGGGTGGTGGTTCACATTGCAGGATGTGTTGAAGAGAGGTAGTGGTGGTTATAGAAAGGTTGTAGTGGCTTTCGGAAATGACATATTGCAAGATAACGGGGAAGTGGATCGCGCAAAACTCGGCCAGATTGTATTTACTGACCCTTCAAAACGCCAACTTCTTAATAGGTACAGTAACTATACATCACATTTTATGAATAAATTACCATCCCAATACACTATATGTGCCTTATAGGAAAGTTTTACAAAGATGTTGAAGTCCACATACTATTAGTGAAGCTAAATAAAGTTCTCTATAACTATAGTCACTGTTGTAAAAGTTGGCCAACGCGTTGGTTTGGGGACTAGCCCGTATTGATTCGTCCAAAACGCCTTAGAAATCGGTCAACGAAAGTCGGGTATGAGCCGGTCAAAGTCGGTCATAGTCAAAATTAGGTCAAAATATTCAAATCTTTTAAAATTAGATTTTACGTTGTTCTTGAAATTTTTATGTTTTATGTTTGATATATTTATGTGGAATATATATGTGTTTAATTTATTGAGTACTAAAAACGCCCGACTCGTCCCTGACTTGACTTACATGTCAACCGTGACTTTAGTGTGTAGTATTAGGGAAAAACAGGGTTTGGAGATTGATTATCGTCGTTAATTTAATTGAAGTTTTTATAAATCTCTTTGTAGGCTTCTTGCCTCCTACATTTCATATGGTATATTATGGGAAGTTTTCAAGCTTTGGATAAAAGGTTGTAATATCATCATTCTTGATGTCCCTTTATTGTTTGAGGCCAAAATTGATCGATGGACAAACCCAATTATCGTTGCGTGGATTGATCCTGAAACACAACTTCAACGACTAATGGCCAGAGACAGGACGTCTGCACAAGACGCTCAAAATAGGATAAACGCTCAAATGCCTCTAGATTTAAAAAGGTCAAAAGCAAATATAATGATCGATAACAACGGTTCTTTAGATGATTTAAATGAAAGTTTTAAGAAGATTTTTAGTCAGGTTACTAAGCCTTTGACATGGACCGAATTTTGGCTTTCTAGACAGGGTGCTATAGTGGCTGTTATATCAATATTTTCAGGTGTTCTTGGATGTAAGAAGTTGATTGCACACTTATGATACGACAATCGGTTATCATCGTATTTGAAGTTTGAGAATAGAGATAATTTGAAGTTATTTTGTTACCAGAAAAGTTCCTCTTAATATTTGGTTTCATTCGCCTTTATTTTGGGTGCATTTCTATAGTTCTTTTGGTGATAGATTTGTTTAGACTCAGTATTATGTACGTGAATTAATGATCTTGCTTTTAGGCTCCTAAGGTGCGAGATCAAACTTAAAATTTAAAACAAGAAATAATAATAATAAAACTATCATACACAATAGGCAATTGGTCCTAATCGTCGTGTAGTACTAATTAACAATAAATTTGGTTTGATTCAAACAGAAGTAAACTTAACAAATCAATTACTCTGTACTATAACTTAATTAAACTAAATAAAGGCGGGTTTTAGTAAAAAATAACTTTAAAGTTTAAACTAAATTATTATTATTTTATTATTATTATTATTATTATTATTATTATTATTATTATTATCCCTATATACTAAAAATCCCCCCAAATTCTTGTAGTTCCAATTAACTGAATTGTCGTTTTGAGTTTCCGTTCACATTACAAACGGTCCTTCAAATTCTGCTTAATTTACACAACAGCCCCTCAAGTTTACACTTTTGCAAGGGTAGAATGCGGAAATATATAGTTTTATTAAAATAAAAGAAACTAATTCTACCCGAATTTTTAACGGGCCCTATCTTCTCGCTCGGTGCGAGTTAAATTTTTCCGAGATCACCGTTCAACTCGAAAAAATCTGACGAGCACAACGCGACTAACTATACGCGGAACGGACATCGTTAAAAAAACACTAAATAACGGGCCCTATATTCTTGCTCGGTGCGAGTTAAATTTTTCCGAGACAACCGTTCAACTCGAAATAATTTTACGAACACAACGCGACTAACTATACGCGAAACGGACATCGTTTAAAAAACACTAAATATTTCGGACTATATTTCATACATATACATACACGTCCAACCAACAACCCAACATACTAGATATATTAGTTACCAAACAACGTATATTCAAATTCGACCGCGCGTTGAATACAACCGCAGCACGCGCTATCGAATTTTTTTCTAGTTAACAACTAACACAAAAATATAAAGTAATTAAGATAAGTAGAGATGATATTATTCACTTAGGATCATTCGCGCTAGCATGTAATTTAATTCGATTGACTATTGTGTTTTTTTTTTTTTTTTTACCAGCAAAATGAATTTTATTATTAAAACTTCCCTAACAAGGCGCTAGAGAGAAATAACAAAAGATTACAACGACTTTATAAGCCAATTATCTCAACGGATAACGAGTTTTCCTATATTACAAAGCCAATTAAAAGAAAAACTACGAATCGAATCTAATAGACAATTCTTCTTTAACGAGCGCGAACCAAATAAACGTTGTTCCGATATCTCCAAAGATGTCAAAGATATGCTGCCATTATCACATACAATTTGATTTTCGAATCCGTATTAATTTGCCAACCTTGAAACCAATCAAACCAATTAACCCATGAGTCGAAGTCGGTGACATAGCTTTCATTAATCCATATCTTGATCTTGCTCCACAATTCACGAGCCAAAAAACAATTAAAGAGCACATGATTTAACGATTCGACTTGGCAGTTGTAAACAAGACAGCCGATGTCATTTATATCCATTCCACGAGATGAAATATTTAGACGAGTCGGAAGCCTATCCCAAGCTACTCTCCATAAAAAAATGTTCACTTTCCGAGACACTTGATTAAACCATGAAATTTTGACATCCGTAGAGGGAAGTAAAATGGTATCCAAACTCTTTCGCGTGCTGCTAACGTTAAAAATACCATCTTCCGATATACACCATTCCCATCTATCATCGATTGAATTAATAATGGTAGGACTGCCTATTTCTGAAATCATTTGATGAAGAGAAGCTTCGTTCCGAGACCCAATATCGTTCCTGCACCAATCCCATATCCAGTTTTCATTTACAAGACGCTCGGACAAACAACAATTTGGGTTACTTTCGAGATGATACAACCTGTGATACTTAGTACTTAAGGAGCCATCACCTCTCCAATTGTCTTTCCATAATTTAACGGACGATCCATTTTCGATTTTCACCCGAAGCGTGTTACTAGGAATCAAACCATTAGATTTAGCTTTCAAAAAAAAAGGTTGACAATGGATAACCATGTAGAGGAACCATTCGAATAACATCCATCAAGGCCACCTTGTGGACCGTAAATGGCACGAATTAACTTACACTAATTTGAGTCTTCGGATGAGACAAATCTCCACACCCACTTAAAGAGAAGAGAAAAATTAAACGCTCTCACACTACTCACATTCAAACCGCCATGATCAATAGAAGCTAAGGTTTGATTCCAACTTATCAAATGAATTTTCTTTATATCCGAAGTCGAACCCCAAAAGAAACCCGCTCTCAACCTTTCGATTTCATTCAAGATTGAATCCGGGCATTTGAATAGAGAAAGGTAACATATGCCTAAAGAACCCAAAACCGAGCAGATGAGAGTTAACCGACCTCCAATAGATAACATGTTTGTGTTCCATCCGGACAACTTCTTTTTATAACGATCTGTCAATGGTTTCCAATGGGCTAAACGATTCATCGACACACCCATAGGAAGACCAAGATACGTAAACGGGAAAGAACCTTTAGTGCAGTTGGCAAACGAAACAAATTCATCGAGTTCCAAGTTTGAAACTCCCACACCAAAAAGAGATGATTTAGAAACGTTAATGGACAATCCTGACCAAGAAAAAAACGAGTCAAAAATACGAATCATACCTACGAGCTCGTCTCTACTCCACTTAGAAATGATAACAGCATAGTCTGCATACAATAAGTGAGAAACCTTGACCGTACCCGAGCCAATCGAAGCACCTGATAAATGACCCGATGCAATTTCACGTTTAATACAAAGATATAGACTCTCCATCACTATAAGAAAAAGAAACGGGCTCAATGGATCTCCTTGTCGCAAACCGCGTTTAATTAAAAACTCTTTTGTAGGGATCCCATTAATAAGAATCGACGTATGTGCCGAATAAAGGCACATGTGAAACCAAGATCTCTGTAACATCCCAAGTAACATGTTTCCCGTAGTATGATATTGTCCGCTTTGCCCGTAGGCGCACGGATTTTTCTTGGCGACCAAAAACGACGAACACTTCCCAGGAGGTCACCCATCCTGGTAGTGCACTCGTCCGAGCACGCTTAACTGCAGAGTTCTCATGAGATCTGCTGCGCTTGTGGTCCCAAAACGTGTCATGCTAGGAAAGGTCTCCCCACCCTTATAAGGCATGCTTCGTTCTCCTCTCCGATCGATGTGGGACGGATGTAACACGGATGTTACAATCCTCCCCTCTAATGGGACACAGCGTCCCCGCTGTGCACGTTTGGTCCGGGACCTGGCTCTGATACCATCTGTAACATCACAGGTAACATGTTCCCCGTAGCATGATATTGTCCGCTTTGCCCGTAGGCGCACGGATTTTTCTTGGCGACCAAAGACAACGAACACTTTCCCAGGAGGTCACCCATCCTAGTAGTGCACTCGTCCGAGCACGCTTAACTGCAGAATTCTCATAAGATCTGCTGCGCTTGTGGTCCCAAAACGCGTCATGCTGGGAAAGGTCTCCACACCAATATAAGGCATGCTCCGTTCTCCTCTCCGACCGATGTGGGACGGATGTAACACGGATGTTACAATCTCCATTTCATTCAAAATCCCAATAATCCGAGCATATAATCTAAAAAGTCCCAACGCACCGAGTCATACGCCTTCTCGAAGTCAATCTTAATAATCATAAGTTTCTCCTTCCTCTTTTTATACCATCCTATGGTCTCGTTAAGAATCAACGGACCATCTAAAATCTGACGGTTAGCAATGAAAGCCGTTTGTTCATGTCCGATTACTTTATCAATAACATTCGCCAATCTAGAAGTGAGAATCTTTGTAATGATCTTATAAGTGACACTAATGAGAGAAATAGGCCGATAATCTTTTATGAAAGCCGGATTAGAAACCTTAGGAATAAGAGTAATGAATGCTGACTCCGCACCTTTAGGCATTTCATTGTCCCTAAAAGCCTTCGCGATACAGTCCACGAATTCAGTTTTTAAAATGTTCCAAAATTTCTTTATAAACGCGAAAGAAAAACCATTGGGACCGGGAGATTTATTGCTCCCACAATCCCAAACCGCGTCCCTTATCTCATCCTCCGAAACGTTGTCTTCAAGAGCACACCGATCCTGATCTGTAATTATATTAGCAGCCATGAATCCAGGATTCGAAAAACTAGTTGTTGGATGCGAAAACTTTTCCTTATAAAAATCAAAAAATGCATTTTTAATGACCACTGGCTCCGTTATCCAATCCCCATTAATGATAATACCATTGCGTTGTGTGGCAAATGACTAGAGTGACAAAACAATATCTTATATATATAAAGTAATTCAGATAAGAGGAGATGATATTATTCACTTAATTAGGATCATTCCCGTAGCATGTGTTGCTTATTTAACCGATTAACTATTGTGTGGTAAACGACTCTAGAGAGTATGTTGATTCTCTCGGTTTAACTAGCCTATTCCAATTAACTTTAACTGTCACCTAACTAACTAGATTACTAATTATTTCAAACCATATTATTTATAGTGTGATCTAATCCAAATTTTACTATTGTAAAACAAAGATAATGTTGATGTCTCGCATGTGCTCACACATCAATCAGATTCTATGCATACTTCAATCATCACGGGTGTCATGTATTTAGTTCATAATTGTGTAAATATAAGTGCATATTTCTTTGGTCAATACCATTCACCCTAGCTACCTCCATACAACTAGAGACAAAACAATATCTTATATGGTTGACATGAAGCTTTGAACACTTCTATTTTCCACATATATTTTTTTACACATTACATCATATTCTTTGGTTAGGTTTAGAACATTTCATAATGCCAACTCTATGCCAGCTATAAGAACGCGTTTGAATAACAATGAATGTATCATAATGTTTAAAATAATCATTAAACTACTAAGTATCAAGTAAAATATATGTATGTTTTTCAGGTATAGATTAGGACAACAAATCTGATGGTTGTTGGTACCATGTATTCTTCACATTATTTGCTTAGTCATCAAACAACTAAACTTTAGCATTTAATTCATTTGGGGTTGGTGTTGAATAGATTACTAAAACTCCTATATCATCATTTTACCTAAATCTCAACAATTTACAAGTGCTCAGTTGTGATATTTAAACAACTTTAGTGACAATTGCAACACATTTCATGTGTGACGAGGTTAACACAAAGAACCTTATTGTAACAAAGTTAGAGACAGAAATAATTTATGAACTATTTTTGTAGACCACTATGCTACGCTCACTAACGGGGTCCACCTAATCATAACCTATCAGGGAAAATCTATTCAACTCGAATCTGGACCACGTATTTTGAGGGAAGTAAAACCCTTGGGTGAGAATCGAACCCGGATCATGTTCTTCAATTTTCCCTTGAATCCGGGACACGTATTCCAAGATTGAATATCACTCAGCTAACTATTTGAAATGAACATTGATTATACACTTCTAATTCACATAAAATACACTTCTAAATCGCATAACATAATAAGTTGGTTTTTCATCTTTACAAGAAACAATTTGATACAATTTTCATCCGTTTAGAATTTTTGATACATTTGCAACATCTGAATTTGTTTTAGAAAGCTCGATACATTTACAACCTTTTTAGTATGAAAAAATAATATATTTTGTTAAAACTTAAAAGATAAACTTCTTTTTTAATATCATTAGAGTATTTACCCTTTTTATATTAAGATTTTTTTTTATGGAATCAATCTCTATCCAAATATCTATATTCTTTCGACGTGCCTCTACAAGGCCTCGAGATCATCTTGTCGTAAGATTGATAGCAAAACTACCACCGTGAATTGTTATACTCCCTCCGTCCCATATTAATAGTCTACAGACAAAAAACACGCATTTTAAGAAAAAATAACTGTCACGTATACTTTTTAAAAAATTTAAAGTTTTACCACTTATTTTTTACCTATTTTTTTGTCTTATATGTAAAAGTTAAGGGCATAAAGGAAATTCACCTTATTATTCTCATATATTTATGAAAGTGGACTATTCATTTTGGACAACTCAAAAAGAATACCGGACTATCAATATGGGACGGAGGGAGTCTATATTATTACATGTATGAGTGCGTTGTATTGAGGTTAAATTAAAATTGAGAACATTGTTTTCTTGTACCTAGGTATTGTTTTATTATACTAATTCAAATGTAACAGGAACCTTTGAGCATAAATGTTTCTATACGTTTTTATAGCTAAAATATCGGTCCTACAATTACTAAACTATCTTGAGATAGTTGATAGCAATTTTCTTAGTTTTCAACTTACACATCTTCTGAATTGTTAGTGGTGCGACGTTTGCTAAATTGAGGTGTATTCATAATGTTTGGTTTAATTTTAGAGTTGTGAGAGGTCGATATTCATAAATGCGTTGTTTGGTTTTATATATGTAAGAGGGTCTTGTTTTGATGTATTGTATATTCTAACATCTTGCTGTCTATTTGATAAATTTCTTTTTTCTTTTCTTTTCTTTTTTGAAAAGCAAAAAGGTGTATGTGATAAATTTCTTTTGTTTTTAAAAAATTATTCAATTGGTTAAGCGTTACTTATATGTGATATGAATAAATAAATAAAGATACACCGGTGAAATCTACATAAGAAAAGGGTAACTAAGTAAGTATTAATTTTGATATAATAATAATTATTATTATAATATTATATTATACTATATATTAGTAATGGGGGATGATTCTCACACACACTTTTTTGATCCTCACACACCAATTGAGTATTATTAGAAGAGTAAAAGGTTAAAATAGGTGTGTGAGGATCAAAAAAGTGTGTGTGAAAATCATCCCCCATTAATAATAGACAAAAAACAAACCACCGACCCCCCAACAACACCCCAACCCCCCAACAACAACTTTGTTCAAAAAATAAAACCGACTTCCCAAACAGGGGGTAAAGTGTTAACTAACTATTTTCATAAAAAACCTTAACTAAACTCCACCCAAATATTCAGCAGATCATATCTTCTCGCTCGCAACGAGTTAAATCTTTTCGACAACATCGTTAAACTCGAAATAATTTTAGGAACACAATGTCACTAACTATAGGCAAAACGGACGCTTTTTAAAAAACGGTAAATATTTGAGGTACTTTTCATACACGTTGATTTTGCGTTAACTTTTTAAATGTCGACAATTCCATAGCAAAACGCGGAGATGTAAAATAACATTTAAATCTTTGACGGGTTATACCTTTTAGTTCGACTCGAGTTGCGCTTCAACGACGTGATCGTTAGCCACATAATAATTTTACAAACTAAACACAATAAAATACATTGGAAATCGAACCCCGATGCAACGCGAGGGAACACAACTAGTTATAATTTATAATTATAATATAATATACTAGTCAAACTTATTCAAATTGAAGTTATTAATATTAAATCATTTGTTAATCGGCTCAAGTTGACCGTACAAAAGATATACATATGTCTCTTTTATTTCCTTAAGGTAGGGGTGTTCATCCGTTCGGTTTTCGGTTTGTTCGGTTTATTCGGTTCAGTGTATTCGGTTTTGAAATTTTTTTGGGCAAAACCGAAAACCGAACCTAAGACCGAATTCAAAGTTAAAACCGAATTCAAAGTTAAAACAAATTCGGATTCGGTTCGGTTTTCGGTTAAAACCGAATATTATGAAAAAACTGAGAACGATGGTAGTTTAATTGTGGTGTTACTGATGTCTTAGTTATTTATATCCTAAAACAATGACGTACTATTAAATTATAAAGAATTCGATGATTTATTAATATTTACAGCTTAATTATAACGTTTACCGCTTCTGTAATTAAGAAGAAGAACATAATAATCTGAGTAACATAATTATGTTGTGAGTTACCAAATCGTCATATGAGTATGAATATATTTTATTGATTGGATCTCAAATTATAATGACATTAAAACATAAATATATAAATTAAATATATAAAAACATTGAATTCGATTTTGAATTCGGTTTTTGGTTAAACCGAATTCAGAATTTTCAAAACCGAAAACTGAACCGAAAACCGTATTCAAATTCGGTTTCGGTTTGACTCGGTCCGAAAACCGTTTTTCAAATTCGGTTTGGTTTTTTTCCAGTTTGATTTCGGTTTAGTTTTCGGGTTCCACGGTTTCAAACCAAATACTGACCACCCCTACCTCAAGGGATCTTTTTAGGAAATATCTCAAAATATCGGTTAGACAAACATATGTTTGTGATCGAAACAAAAAATCTGTTAACAATAGGTCATAATGAACATACTCAATGTAGTTTAGAATACGAAACAAAAAATTTATTAACAATAGCTCATAATGAATTAAACTACATTTGTAAGTAAATTCTAGGATATTATCAAAGATGACCTCTTAAATGCAATTAATTGAATTTGGAAATCAGGCAAATCTCCAATGGGTGTAACGCTTCTTTCATCACGCTTATCTCAAAGGTAAACGATCCGTTCAATTTCTCTAACTATCGCCCCATAAGCCTCATTGGAAGCTATTATAAAATTCTTTCAAAAATTCTTGCTAATCGAATTAGAAAAATCATCCCGAGGCCAATTGGTGACGAACAAAGTGCTTTTATCTCTTATAGGTATATTTTGGATGGGGTCCTAATAGCACTTGAATCGATTGATGACCTAAAGGATAGAAAACAAAAAAGTTATATCTTTAAAGCTGATTTTGAACAAGCTTTTGACTGCTTAGATTGGGACTTCCTTTTTTCTATCCTTAATCACATGGGGTTTGGGGCTAAATGGATTAAATGGATACAATCTTGTCTAACCTCCACCTTTATTTCTGTTCTAATAAACGGTTCACCAACTAATCAATTTTTTCCTAAAAGAGGTGTAAGACAAGGAGACCCGCTCTCGCCTTTTCTTTTCATAATTGCTGGAGAAGGTCTAAACCATCTTTTAAATGTTGCGGTAAATAAAAATCTAATTAATGGGGTCGAGGTCAGGCGGGATAGAGTTGTCGTGTCACACCTCCAATATGCGGATGACAAGATCATTTTTGGTAAATGGAACAAGCTTGAAGTTAGGAACACTCTTAAAATTCTCAAATGTTTTGAAAATCTTTCGGACCTTAAAATTAAATTTAAAAATAAAAGCTGTGTATACGGAGTTGGAAGCTCAACCTTTGAATTAAATCAATTAGCTTCTTGGTTCAGATGTAATGAAGGATCCTTTCCGTTTAACTATCTTGGACTACCAATTGGTGCTATTCTAAAACTCCATCATAATTGGTCACCTATCTTCGAAAAATTTAAAAAGAGATTAGCCGATTGGAAGACTAAATCTATCTCGTTTGGTGGAAGGTTACAATTATCAAATTGATTTTAAGTAACCTCCCGATATACTACTTCTCTCTTTTTAAAGCTCCCGTGGGAATCATAAAAGAACTCGAAGGTCTGCGTCGTGATTTTTTTGGGGACGGGTCTATAGACAAAAGAAAAATGGCTTGGATTAATTGGGAACAAATTTTATTACCTTATGAATTTGGAGATTTAAATGTTGGCTTTTCGAAACTTAAAAACTTTTCACTTCTTGCAAAATGGTGGTGGAGATTTCTCATGAAGCGACCCGTCCTAATCCATAAGGACGAATACAATAACATATGGTTACATCGCGAGGTATTTGACCTCTATATGATACTTTTTACAAACATTGCATTCATTTTTATAGACAAACTTTCATTACATCGAAAGTTGACAGGCATGCATACCCTTTCATAATATATCCAAACTATGAATGACTTAATAGTAATCTTGTTGAACTCAACGACTTGAATGCAACGTCTTTTGAAATATGCCATGAATGACTCCAAGTAATATCTTTAAAAAGAGCAAAATGCACAGCGGAAGATTTCTTTCAAACCTGAGAATAAACATGCTTTCAAGTGTCAATCAAAAGGTTAGTGAGTTCATTAGTTTATCATAAACATTCATTTCCATCATTTTAATAGAACACAAAATTTTATATATTTAATTGTACACGCAACCCGAGTACAAAATAACACGCGTAACCCGCGAATTAAAAATCATTCATATGGTGAATGCTTGATAACCGACTTAACTTTAATGCATAGAATATCCCCAAACAGAACCTCTCGTATGTATAATAATAATAATCTCGAAGTACTAAAGCATCCGTACCCCGGATGGGACTTGTCGAGGTCCATAGATCTATCTTTAGGATTCGCGTCAATTAGGGGCCATACCCGTTTCCTAATTATTAGATTACCAAGATAAAAAGGGGTGATATTCAATATTCATAATCCAGCCATAGAATGTAGTTTTTGATCACTTGTGTCTATTTCATAAAACATTAATAAAATCAGCGCATGTATTCTCAGTCCCAAAAATATATATAAAAAGGGAGTAATGAAACTCACAATCCAATATTTTGTAGTAAAAATATTCATACGACAAAACTGAACAATGCAGGGTTGGCCTTGGATTCACGAACATATATCATTTGTATATTCATTAATACATATAATCGTAATCGAACAAATATTTATATTATTATTGGTGATAATTTTTATATTAATAACTTATATATTTTATTATATATTCATCTTGTATATTTTAAATAATTAGAAGTAGTAATATATATAGATTATGGGTGTTAAATATATTTTTATATAATTTCACTTTCGTTTACAAAATACTATTTATAATAGCACTAGAATAATTATATTGATAATAATAATAGTTTTCATACTAATAATAATAATAATAATAGTATTAATAATAGTTTTTATAAAAATATAGATTGAAAGTAATGATACTTTTAGTAATAATTATATTAATTCTTAATAACAACAGTAATTGTTAATGACATTTATATTAACGAAAATGCTAATATTAATAATAATACTTACGTCAATATTAATAGTACTAGTAATTATAAAATGATACTAATACTAATAATAACAATTTGTATTATTTTAATAATAATAATAATCATAATAATAATAATAATAATAATAATAATAATAATAATAATAATAATAATAATAATCATAATCATAATCATAATCATAATAATGATAATAATACTAAAATGATAAAATTTATATTTTTAGTAATGCTTATAATACTACTAATGATAGTAATTTTTAATAATCATTTTGTTAATAATATTGGTAATAATTACTAATACCATAATATTAATCAATAATCAATGATATTAATAATAATAATGTCAATAATACTAATTAATAATACTTAATAATGATAAAAATAATAATAACCATAATACTACTCATAATAACAATAATGATATAATGATACAATAATAATAATAATACAAATAATAATAATAGTGTCAATACTAATAATATTAATAAATGATAATAAGTAGTAATATGATAATAATAATAATAATAATAATAATAATGATAATAATAATAATAATAATAATAATAATAATAATAATAATAATAATAATAATAATAATAATAATAATAATAATAATAATAATAATAATAATAATAATAATAATAATAATAATAATAATAATAATAATAATGAAAGATTTCCACCTTTGAAGAAAAGCTCAAAAAATACGCCACCGCGGGGCTCGAACCCGAGACCTCTTGAATACACACACTCGTCCCTACCATTGGGTTGTTGCCCATTTTATGTTTCATAATCCCTTCTAATAGTTTATAACCCGTATTTTATCTGTTTCCCTTTCTTCCCCAAATCACTCGACTTCCATTCTCATCTTCATCATCATCAATATATTATCTCATCATCATCATCATCATCATCATAACCGCGTGTAACATACTCATTATTCTAACATGACCATCGTGATAATCATCCTAATTCATTCACAGTCACCCTCGATTATCATCATCATCGTTTCTACTTAATATGAACGTTTATCAATCTCACAGAATCATCTTGTCATCATCATTTTAATCCCATCACCCTTACCATAACCGTTGCCATTTATGTTAATCATCACAGAATCATACACGTCCATGTATCATCTTCATCGTATTAGAAACAAGAGGTGTGTTGGGTTTTCGTCCAACCCAACATAAGCCCACCATTAAAATCCCATTTGCCAAGTCCTCTTAACTAGGAAACGGCCCAACAATTACTCATATATGATATATTAGTCGAGCTTTTTAATTACCTAGTCCAATATTATAACAGTTTAAGAAAAGCCTAAAGTGAAGGAGGCAAATAAAAAAAATCGACTGCAAGTGGAGAAAAAAGGGTTCTCTATGTGGCCGACCATATTTCTTGTTCTTTTATGAAAACCGACAGGAACAATTTGATCTGTTGCAATAATCGAATAAATCATATGGGTATTTGGTTATCTGTTGGGTGATTGGTCACATAATAAAGAAAATAACATAGCAGAAATTCGAATAATCACTAGGATGGATCTTGATGGATTCTTGATGGCGTTGAATGATGGTGGTGTTGAGTTGCTGATGGATCTGCTCGAGTAGTAACAAAATAACAAAGTTAACAGTGCATCGATGATTATGTTTCTGGGTTTGTGTTAGTGCTATGAATTGAACAACAAATAGCTGCGTGTAGTGGTGATTGTAATGAGTCATGTTCATACAGCAGTATACAACGAAGAAGAAAATTTCAAGTTTTCGTGTAGGTTGATGAATGATAACGATGGAACCAGAAAACAGAATAAAAGCAGTAGCAGTCACAATTATCTTGTTGATGGTTTTTGTATGAGGGTTCACAAAGATGTTCCGGAAAAAAAGAGGAGAGAGATTGAGATGATGGTTACGATGGTTGTTGATGAATGGTTCTATTGATGGTGATAACCAATGAAGATGATGTCGAGCATAAACAGAAAACAGTTGTATGTATATGTGAGACGATGATGAATGATGGTTATATGATGGTGTTTTAAAACGAACCAGAAAATATTAGCAAATTTCAGGTTGATTTTCATGGGTAGATTATTAGGGAAATAAGATGATGGTGGTGTAATATATCTCTGTCTCTCATACATAACATCTCTATATAGATAGATAGATGATAGATTTATTCTTTACATACATAATCCTACAAATACAGTAAATAATAATAATAAAATAATAATTATAATATATTATATAATAAAAAACGTGTAAAATCAAAAAAATAGTGAAGCCGTCGGTTACTATTGGTTTTCACGGAGGGTATTTCGTACCCCGTTGCTTAAACAGTGACGAAATAAAGTCTACAGAAAATTTCCAAATTTTTACAGTAATTATATTTATTTATTTTTGTCATTATGGTATGAAATTCGATCATTAACTATTAAATAAAAATTAACTCACTGTCTACGCTCAATTCCAGGTAAAATATAAAAAAAAAATTAAAACTTAACAAATAGTTCCTAATTGCCTATTTAATAAGCCTATAATTTATGTCTCTCATTTTCGGATCACCGTTTATTTTAAAAATAATATAAGTTTGTTTGAATTACCATTCGAATGATAAACGAGTGTTATTATTGTTTCCCTAAATGAACTCAAAACCATTTATTTTCGAATTACATTATATTTATATAAATATATATTACCTAACAATTTGATTATTAAATCAAATCATCAATTCATATAATATTTTATTTAATATCTCTAATTATTATTTATATATATATATATATATATATATATATATACATATTCATTTACAAATAATTGTTCGTGAATCGTCGGCCACAGTCTGAGGTTAAATGACTTCATGAAAATAGTTCACAAGTTTTGAGACTCAACAGTACAGACTTTGCTTTTTGTGTCAAAATCATATAAAGATCAAGTTTAAATTTGGTCAAAAATTTCTGGGTCATCACAGTACCTACCCGTTAAAGAAATTTCGTCCCGAAATTTGATCGAGGTCGTCATGGCTAACAATAAAAATGTTTTCATGACTATTATGAGTTGATAACTAGAGTTTTATTACCATAGAGTAATAAGGATAAAATAATTTGATTACTCGAAGAGTATGAGTGAAGCTATCACAAAAGAGTGAAATGAGAAAATAAAGTTTCGTCATAACTTTTGACGTAGATAGGGTTGATTTTCGGAGTTCAAGGGATATAAAGAAAATCTTCGAAATCTAAAAGATTTGATTCTTCGGCGAATAAGGAAATTAAGATTCTATAATTAAATACGGTGATCTGCCTCGATTACTCCGCCTGATATTTCCATTATAAATTTACCTTTTCCATTCCATTAGTTTTCACCACTCCTATACCTTCCTTCTCAGTTCATATACCCAAAAGATTATAATAATGCTTAATCCGGTTCTAATCCTTGTTCTTATTCTGACTATCGTAATGATCGTTCTTCTTTTTCAACTTGCACTAGAAGAATCTGTTTATTTCTACTATGCTCTAGGGATTATTGTATTTATAATCCTCCTGTCTTTATATTGCTATACGCACTGATATCCACGGTTTGTAATTTCTGTGTTGTTATTGGGCTTTATATTTTCTCTTATATTTTTGGAGCTCTTTGCCTTTTTATTCTCTTCTTGGCCTCTAATAAAGCGAGTAATGGTCCAGAATTCGTAAGTATGGAGTTTCGAATGAACTTAATGTTCTAAACAAGAAAGAACGTAATAGCACGATTTGATTTATCAAATTACCAGAATCACTGAGAATAGAACTATCAAGAATATATTTTCTTGATATGTTCAGAAGTTAAGCATAATGAAAGAGTTATGTAACATGGCACATGATGACGTTATGATCTGTGAATCATCACATTTCATTTAGAAACTCAGCATGACTTACTGTAATATAATCACGTTGATCAAGTGTCATTATATTATACTAACTCATGCTTCAGTTCCCAACACTACTTCAGAATTCATTCCTAGTTTATACTTAGATTTTACAGAAATTTCCAATATAATGTATTACAGATAGCACGAAGAGGTATATAATTTCAGAAGAGAATATTTATAAAAATATCTTCAGAAGTATCGAAGATATTAATGATGATATTTTGGAATTTCTAAGTTCGAAAGTTGATAAGAAAAAATTTTTCCGTAAGATTTTAACATGACTTCGGAGTAGGATATTCTCTAAAGATTTCATCGGATCCAGAATTACCTGGATTCTTTGAATATAGGGTTTGGTCCTTGTATTTGTCCTTGGTATCCTTCATGGTTAGCTCAATCTGTTTTTCAATACCAAATTTTCTATCGAGCGTTCCCAACATTCCATTTTTTATTATCAAACTTTTGGCCGTTTAGACCATCTACAATTTTGCTGTTTCCTCTTTATTTAATGCTACCATATCTGAATCATCGGTTATTAATCTGAGGTGGTTTCAAGAGAATTGTATTTTTAGATGATTAAACGATGATAATAAAAGATTCTCCGGTAATAATAAAAGAGCACGCATATATATCAAAGTTATAATAAGGTTGTTTCGAACGAAAATTCGAAGTTGATTTGCTGGAGCTATGACAAAGTTGGCTACTTTGGAAAGGGGTTGTAAAGTTATTTTTGGTAATAACAACTCCAAATGAGCTAGCACATATACGTGTTAAACGTTTACTCAGCTTCCGAGTTTTTTTTTAGGCGCATAACTATATGCATCAATCTTTTCTTCCGTATATGAAGTGCGGTTGGTTCATCCTCTCGATTGAGATGTTTTCAAGCTCATGAAAGTCTTGAACGCAGATTGAATTTGTCAAGATACAAATGAGGTTTAAGATGAAATCAAGTGGCAAACTTGAAGAAATGTTTAGTTTCATATGTTATAATCAATATTTTAATTCATTTTAATTGTCCAATGTTATTAGTCCACATTAGTAGTTCAACAATTCATATATAGTTTAATATATAATATTCAAATTAATTAATACGTAGCGTGACCCATTGTATACATGTCTCAGACTCGATCACAACTCAAAGTATATATATTATTGTAGAATTAACCTCAACCCTGTATAGCTAACTCGAGCATTACAGCATATAGAGTGTCTATGGTTATTCCAAATAATATATATAGATGCATCGATATGATATGTCAAAACCTTGTATACGTGTCCCGATATTTAATGTGCGTAAAATAAATAACATAAATTAAATGATGATATATAAAATTGCGAGAATTAAAATTGCGATAATTAAATTGCGATAATTAAATGTAATAAGGAATTAACAGTTAGCTAGGAACAGTTAGCTAGGAACATTTAGCGTGGTTTCTTAACAAAATTTCTCATAGTTAATTTGTTTGTTTCTAACAAATTTTATTTTGTCCAATGTTTTCTTCATTATGCCACTTGTTGGATTCTGATGAGTCAAATCCAAATATGAAATTGAATGAAGATGGTTATTCTGTGGTGAACGGATTCGCATATCTGTGGATGTAAGTAGGATAGTAAATGACTGTTGAATCAGATTCGAAGAATATACAGCGTAACTTATTAATGTGAAATCTAAATATTCCTCGGGTATTACCTACCCGTTAAAATATTTTCACCATTAACAGTTTGTACAAAAGAATTTTTAATTACAATCTTTATGAAAACATATTTACACATATATATTTTCTTCAGATGTAATCATGGATTTAATGAGTCAATATGATATTAAACTCATTTGATTTACCGTTAGAACAAGAATATATAATCTCTAAAATATTAGAGATTACATAATCGCCATGTTGAACGAAGATAAATGATGTAGATCTTCATGTAGAACAAAGATAATCGATGTAGGACATCATGTAATATGATGATTATGCTGGAGGTACAGACTGTGAATTTGAGGCGTGTAGTGTTGAGGCTTGTGCTGCGGATGTTGTTGTTGGTGGTACTGGCGTTGACGGTGTTGTTGTTGAAGCTGGTAGGTTTTGCACCACATTTTCCAAATTGATTACTCGAGCGCGAAGCTCGTTGACTTCTTCCATTATTCCGGGATGATTGTCAGTCGGAACGAGTGGATGAATAAGGTTTAGATTTGTGGATAGAATATAATAGTGTCGAGCTACTCTAGAAATGAGGCTGAAAATGGTATTTCGGATAGGTTCGCCGGTAAGTGCTTCAGGTTCATCGCCAAGAGGTAAATTCGGTTGGTGAAAAGGATCGCCTTCTTCGCATCTCCATTGATTAAGTCAACTACGAACCCATCCCCAATTCATCCAGAATTGATGATGACTGATCGGTTGATCCATTTCGGTTACACTGCTTTCGGAGCTCGAGTGGAAATCCATATCGGAATAGTTATCAGAATCTAAGGAACTTGAACTAGTGGTGAGTTTCATTTCGTACGATTGAATAAAGGATTTTTCGATATAAAATAATTTTCAGATATTGGATGATATTCTAATTACATAGAATACCGATATATAGTACAGAAGATCTCGTAGATGTCAGGCAAAGTTTACAGTAACAGATACGCTAAGATATGAATTTTGTCTATACACTATTCATGCAATCAATGCAGTAAGATGTGTCTAGACTAAGAATGATAAGAAGGTAATTTCCTAAGGATGATAAGTAGGTAATTTTTGACACAAAATGATAAGCAAAACTTTTGACATACAGACTCACTAATGCATCTAAGCAACTATCAGTTAGACACACTAATGCAAGACCTGGTTCGCTAAGACCACCGCTCTGATACCACATGAAGCGACCCGTCCTAATCCATAAGGATGAATACAATAACATATGATTACATCGCGAGGTATTTGACCTCTATATGATACTTTTTACAAACATTGCATTCGTTTTTAAAGACAAACTTTCATTACATCGAAAGTTGATAGGCATGCATACCCTTTCATAATATATCCAAACTATGAATGACTTAATAGTAATCTTGTTGAACTCAACGACTTGAATGCAACGTCTTTTGAAATATGCCATGAATGACTCCAAGTAATATCTTTAAAATGAGCAAAACGCACAGCGGAAGATTTCTTTCAAACCTGAGAATAAACATGCTTTCAAGTGTCAACCAAAAGGTTGGTGAGTTCATTAGTTTATCATAAACATTCATTTTCATCATTTTAATAGACCACAAGATTTCATATATTTAATTGTACACGTAACCCGAGTACAAAATAACACGCATAACTCGCGAATTAAAAATCATTCATATGGTGAATGCTTGATAACCGACTTAACTTTAATGCATAGAATATCCCCAAACAGAACCTCTCGTCTGTATAATAATAATAATCTCGAAGTACTAAAGCATCCGTACCCCGGATGGGACTTGTCGAGGTCCATAGATCTATCTTTAGGATTCGCGTCAATTAGGTGCCATACCCGTTTCCTAATTATTAGGTTACCAAACTAAAAGGGGTGATATTCATTATTCATAATCCAGCCATAGAATGTAGTTTTTGATCACTTGTGTCTATTTCGTAAAACATTAATAAAATCAGCGCATGTATTCTCATTCCCAAAAATATATATAAAAAGGAGTAATGAAACTAACAATCCAATATTTTGTAGTAAAAATATTCATACGACGAAACTGAACAACGCAGGGTTGGCCTTGGATTAACGAACCTATATCATTTTTATATTCATTAATACATATAATCGTAATCGAACAAATATTCATATTATTATTGGTGATAAATTTTATATTAATAACTTATATATTTTATTATATATTCATCTTGTATATTTTAAATAATTAGAAGTAGTAATATATTTAGATTATGGGTGTTAAATATATTTTTATATAATTTCACTTTCGTTTACAAAATACTATTTATAATAGCACTAGAATAATTATATTGATAATAATAATAATTTTCATACTACTAATAATAATAATGATAGTATTAATAATAGTTTTTATAAAAATATAGATTGAAAGTAATGATACTTTAGTAATAATTATATTAATTCTTAATAACAACAGTACTTGTTAATGACATTCATATTAACGAAAATGCTAATAATAATAATAATACTTACGTCAATATTAATAGTACTAGTAATTATAAAATGATACTAATACTAATAATAACAATTTGTATTATTTTAATAATAATAATAATAATAATAATAATAATAATAATAATAATAATAATAATAATAATAATAATAATAATAATAGTAAACATAATAATAATAATAATACTAAAATGGTAAAATTTATATTTTTAGTAATGCTTATAATACAACTAATGATTGTAAATTTTAATAATCGTTTTGCTAATAATATTGGTCATAATTACTAATACCATAAAATTAATCAATATTCAATGATATTAATAATAATAATGTCAATAATACTAATTAATAATACTTAATAATGATAAAAATAATAATAACCATAATACTACTCATAATAACAATAATGATATAATGATACAATAATAATAATAATACAAATAATAATAATAGTGTCAATACTAATAATATTAATAAATGATAATAAGTAGCAATATGATAATACTAGTAAGTAATAATAATAACATAACAATAATAATAATAATAATAATAATAATAATAATAATAATAATAATAATAATAATAATAATAATAATAATAAAAATAATAATAATAATAATAATGAAAGATTTCCACCTTTGAAGAAAAGCTCAAAAAAAAATTCGCCACCGCCGGGACTCGAACCCGAGACCTCTCGAATACACACACTCGTCCCTAACATTGGGTTGTTGCCCATTTTCTGTTTCACAATCCCTTCTAATAGTTTATGACCCGTATTTTATCCGTTTCCCTTTCTGTAACATCCCGCGTTTTTCCGTTAAATTTATTTTTAACACCGTTTTTTTTTTTTTAAATAATATCTTTCGCTATTTAAATTCCCAATTTCCGTTGACTAACGTTTATAATATTCCCGTTATTTAATTATAACATCACTCGTCTACTCGAGCGTTTTTAAAATATTCGTTTGGTTAAATCCCGCACCCGCTTCTAAACTCGAGGGACTAAAATTGACACGGGGCAAACTAGTTGACTAGGTCAACTAGTCCACCCCAATCACCACCATTCAATCCCTCCATCTCTCTCTCTTTCTTTCTTTTTCTCTCAAGAACACAAACATAATTCATCATCTAAATTCGGATCGGGAAGCAAACTTCAAAACAAATTACATATTCGTGATCCTCTCATCATCCTCTTCGATTTGGTACCAATTTCATCCATTTTGGGTAACATTTCTAAAACACTAAATTTCTTTAAATTCGTGTTTTTGACTTGAAATGTTGTTAGTTAGTGTCTATGGCTCGTGTCTAGCATGATTATATGATTTGTGTGCTCGATCTTGATGTTTTGGTGTAACTAGCTTGAAAATGAAAAGTGTATGCTTAATCTTTGATTTTGGATGATGAAATGTGTTTAGATGTTAATGTTTGTGTGTTCAAAGTGTTAGTTACTTCAATAGCTTCGTTTTGGTGTGTTGATTGACATGAAAACCTTACATTAACATGATTAGTGATTTTGAGGTTTGGTTAGGGTTTGACAACTCTTAAAACGAACTTTTGATGCGTTGAATGCTTATTAATGTTATTGATAAGTGTTTAGTTGTATTACATGTTTCATTACCTTCAAAACGGCATATCATATGTATAAATCGGATTCCCGAAACTTGAATTGCAATTGATGAACTTGAAACCTTGTTTTGGAACGTTTAACGAACTTTCGACGAGATTTTTGTTGTCTAAAATGATAAATTTGATTTAGGAAATGTATCTAGTTGTGTTCCTTGTCGAAAGAGCTTTCCGGTGATATAAAATACATGTCTTGATTGTTTGCGGATCATAAACTAGGATTGATTGAAGTTTGGCTCGTGCCTTGTGTTTTCTGCAAACAGGACCTGTAAGCCTCTTGGGACGCCGTCCCAACCTCCTAGACGCCGTCCCACCTTTTGAACCTAGACGCCGTCTAGGGTATCAGGACGCCGTCCCACCCTTCAATGTGGGACGCCGTCCCATTGTACTAAAACTGGCTGTTTTGCTTGGTCATTTGACGTAAAATGTTTGATATGCTACGGACCTCCGATTAACATGAAACTTGGCCAACATGCTCATATATGATTATATAACTTAGAAAAATTGTCGGATACCCGACCCGACATCGTTGACTTTGACTCTGACCAAGTTTGACTTTTAGCCAAACTTAACCAAACGTTTATGCAATCGTTCTAACATGTTTTTATACTTCATTCTCGCATGAAACTTGACAACGTGATTCACATGCTATACTTTTCGAGTCTTAACGAGCCATAGGACTAATTGAACACATTTCACCCGACCTTGTGTCGTAACCGGTTAATTGACACAACTTACTTGTTTAGGTCAAGGCTAAGCAACTTTCATGCATACGTTACTTTGTGAAGTACTTTTATACTCGTGCACTCGAGGTGAGATCATAGTCCCACCTTTTCAACAACTTTTTATACTTTTAAATTGTGGGCTGAGAAACATATACTTTGTTACATTTTGTACTACTTGCTTTTATACTTTGAACACAAGTACAAGGAAAACAAACATTCTACAGCGAGTTTAGAACGAAAATCCTCAATTCGATTATCATTAGTTACACTTGCCGGGTGTAAGCGAGAACTTATGTTATATGGCCATATGGGTTGACAACCCTCATCTTTGACGGTTCGCTACCGTCTACGGATGAAATATATTTTCGAGAATCAGTGTTTGTTCTAGCACTAAGTGATGGGGTATACAATGGAAGGAATGTTAAGCTTTGATAATTGGGTGCTCGCGAACCAACTTTTGGAATGCAACTTTTGGATGATCAATTTATGGAAATACTAAATCTTGTGGTTCAAAATATAACTTTTACTAATACACCTATGATTTCACCAACGTTTTTCGTTGACAGTTTTCTATATGTTTCTCAGGTTCATACATGGCTATTTGATACATGCTTCCGCGTACATTCATACTTGCTTGGAGTCAAGCATACATACATGCATACGCTAGTGATAGCATCTTTGGATTCAAACATATTGTTTACATACTTACGCTATTTATAGCAACTGTGATTTTAAACTAATTATGTCGCAAGATATTTCATTTGTACTTTACTACTTTTGTAAACTTAAACTTGTTGTCGATCCGTTTGGTGAACTAAACTTTGCAAGTCATGCACGTTTCAAATGAATGCGACATAATTTTGGTCAAACGCGTCTCATATAGAGACTATGACCACGCAACGGGACCTAAGTAGCGGCGCCGTCAATGATGATTTGGTCGGGTCGCTACAGATGGTATCAGAGCGTTGGTTGTAGAGAACTAGGATGCATTAGTGTGTCTAACAGAGTCGTTAGGACGCATTAGTGAGTCTAGACTACAACCGGATAGTTAGCCATTGCATTCTGACATACATTTGCTATAGATAGCACTTACTTGACTACTTGTGCATTATACTTGAATCATTCTTAGGCAAACTTTTTTAATGGTACCCAACCTTCATTATACGAACTCGTATCCTGCCACTTTAGTTCGGGAACTCTGACTCCTTGGTTGTTATTTCCCCCGTCTCATCTTACTATCCATGAATATTGTAAAGTCACTGTCACTACTCTAGATGAGTATCGTCATCACCATTTATCGCTACGGTTGCGTAGTACTTGTTATCATGACTTGTTACTCTTTTCATACCTAAATACATTATTGTTTGAATCGTTTATACCCTTCCCGCGGGGAAACGCTTCTTTAGAGTTGTAGAAACTATTTCGATTTAATACAAGTCACGTTTGAGACGTCGTTACATTTTGTTCATTTTAGATTTTCGCGATGACACGAACTTGAATCTATAGAGTGATGTGGGAATGGAGGTATGAGTTAGCGTAATATAACGACACTCGATCAACGTGGTTATATTACGGTAAGACATACCAAAGTTCTAGTGACACGTGATGGTGGTTAGACTCGATCAACCTAAACACCACCATGTGCCATGTACATGACTTCATCTTTTCATGGTTGGACATCCGAAAACTCCGAGAATATTTATAACAACCATACCGGGGACACACCTTCAATTATTGTCAAATTATATTTATGCTTCCGAATGAATTACCGATTCCATTCGACTTCAACCGTATGTCACACGGGTATACTAGCTCATTCTCGCGCAGTCTTATTGACTAACTACAATTTACTCGTTATGCTCACATCGGGGCGGAAACTTCTCTTGCATCACCCTCGTACTTCCGGTTCAGGAGGTCCTTATTCTAAATTCGCAATGGAGAGCGACTCTTCACGTCGTACAAATATTCGCCGCGAGGGTGGATAGTCCTAACAATCGTTTTCAAAACCCGATAAGAACTTGCCCCGACGAACGTTTTTGGAAACCGATAAATCTTCCGCGACGCGAATTTTCTTGAGAAACTTGTCCTAGCTAACGTTTTCAATTCCTAGCAAACTTGTTCACTATGCCTTAGGGAAATGTACCCCGTTTTGGATCGAGATCCTCGTTTCACTTCTAGATTTTGGAGTACCTTACAAAAAGCCTCGGGACCGCGTTTAGACATGAGTACCGCGTACCATCCACAACCCGACGGACCAAACAAACATGTGATTTAAACCTTGGAAACCATAATACAAGTTTGTATTACCAACTTCAAATTTACTTGAAAAAAAAAAAAAAAAAAAAAAAAAAAAGTATTTTCCTTTAACCGAATCCTCGTACTACAATGATTTTCATTCGAGTTTTAACGTCACTCCTTTTGAAACCACATGTGACCGGAAACGTCATTCTCCTTTGTCGAACTAAGTAAACGATGATCAATTCACCGGGGCCGAGGTTATTCATGAACAACCGAGAAAATTTATTCATATTCAGGTAAAACCCTACGCGACTCGTAATCACCAAGAGTTACGCCGATGTTAGACGTAAACATTTCAAATTCCACGTGGGAAACCGCGTCACGTTAAGAGTCGCACCTTGGGAAGGTGAAATCCGTTTCGGGAAAACGTAGGAAGCTAAATTCGTGATATTTTAATCCTTTTGAAATCTTGGGGAGTTTTGGACCCGTTGCTAACCGTTTAGATTTTCCGACCCATTTTGAGTCTTCGTTTATCCTACATTCGGTGTATCAACTCAAAGACGTGTTTTGCGAAACGAGAACTTGTTATCTCCTTTGATGAACTCACTATCGACGATAAACCTCACTTCCTAGGAGGACCGATTGAAACCATGAATCATGGAAGCCAAACCTTAAAACAACATATGATCCCGACCGTCAAAATTCGTGGAAATACTCAAGGACGTACCTTCACTTATTCGTAGAATTTACAACGCAAGATCTCGAGTAAGATTCAACAACTACTACTTCCAACTAAATTTCGGGACGAAATTTCTTTTGAGGTGTGGATAATGTAACATCCCGCGTTTTTCCGTTAAATTTATTTTTAACACCGTTTTTTTTTTTTTAAAATAATATCTTTCGCTATTTAAATTCCCAATTTCCGTTGACTAACGTTTATAATATTCCCGTTATTTAATTATAACATCACTCGTCTACTCGAGCATTTTTAAAATATTCGTTTGGTTAAATCCCGCACCCGCTTCTAAACTCGAGGGACTAAAATTGACACGGGGCAAACTAGTTGACTAGGTCAACTAGTCCACCCCAATCACCACCATTCAATCCCTCCATCTCTCTCTCTTTCTTTCTTTTTCTCTCAAGAACACAAACATAATTCATCATCTAAATTCGGATCGGGAAGCAAACTTCAAAACAAATTACATATTCGTGATCCTCTCATCATCCTCTTCGATTTGGTACCAATTTCATCCATTTTGGGTAACATTTCTAAAACACTAAATTTCTTTAAATTCGTGTTTTTGACTTGAAATGTTGTTAGTTAGTGTCTATGGCTCGTGTCTAGCATGATTATATGATTTGTGTGCTCGATCTTGATGTTTTGGTGTAACTAGCTTGAAAATGAAAAGTGTATGCTTAATCTTTGATTTTGGATGATGAAATGTGTTTAGATGTTAATGTTTGTGTGTTCAAAGTGTTAGTTACTTCAATAGCTTCGTTTTGGTGTGTTGATTGACATGAAAACCTTACATTAACATGATTAGTGATTTTGAGGTTTGGTTAGGGTTTGACAACTCTTAAAACGAACTTTTGATGCGTTGAATGCTTATTAATGTTATTGATAAGTGTTTAGTTGTATTACATGTTTCATTACCTTCAAAACGGCATATCATATGTATAAATCGGATTCCCGAAACTTGAATTGCAATTAATGAACTTGAAACCTTGTTTTGGAACGTTTAACGAACTTTCGACGAGATTTTTGTTGTCTAAAATGATAAATTTGATTTAGGAAATGTATCTAGTTGTGTTCCTTGTCGAAAGAGCTTTCCGGTGATATAAAATACATGTCTTGATTGTTTGCGGATCATAAACTAGGATTGATTGAAGTTTGGCTCGTGCCTTGTGTTTTCTGCAAACAGGACCTGTAAGCCTCTTGGGACGCCGTACCAACCTCCTAGACGCCGTCCCACCTTTTGAATCTAGACGCCGTCTAGGGTATCAGGACGCCGTCCCACCCTTCAATGTGGGACGCCGTCTAGCCATTTGGGACGCCGTCCCATTGTACTAAAACTGGCTGTTTTGCTTGGTCATTTGACGTAAAATGTTTGATATGCTACGGACCTCCGATTAACATGAAACTTGGCCAACATGCTCATATATGATTATATAACTTAGAAAAATTGTTGGATACCCGACCCGACATCGTTGACTTTGACTCTGACCAAGTTTGACTTTTAGCCAAACTTAACCAAACGTTTATGCAATCGTTCTAACATGTTTTTATACTTCATTCTCGCATGAAACTTGACAACGTGATTCACATGCTATACTTTTAGAGTCTTAACGAGCCATAGGACTAATTGAACACATTTCACCCGACCTTGTGTCGTAACCGGTTAATTGACACAACTTACTTGTTTAGGTCAAGGCTAAGCAACTTTCATGCATACGTTACTTTGTGAAGTACTTTTATACTCGTGCACTCGAGGTGAGATCATAGTCCCACCTTTTCAACAACTTTTTATACTTTTAAATTGTGGGCTGAGAAACATATACTTTGTTACATTTTGTACTACTTGCTTTTATACTTTGAACACAAGTACAAGGAAAACAAACATTCTACAGCGAGTTTAGAACGAAAATCCTCAATTCGATTATCATTAGTTACACTTGCCGGGTGTAAGCGAGAACTTATGTTATATGGCCATATGGGTTGACAACCCTCATCTTTGACGGTTCGCTACCGTCTACGGATGAAATATATTTTCGAGAATCAGTGTTTGTTCTAGCACTAAGTGATGGGGTATACAATGGAAGGAATGTTAAGCTTTGATAATTGGGTGCTCGCGAACCAACTTTTGGAATGCAACTTTTGGATGATCAATTTATGGAAATACTAAATCTTGTGGTTCAAAATATAACTTTTACTAATACACCTATGATTTCACCAACGTTTTTCGTTGACAGTTTTCTATATGTTTCTCAGGTTCATACATGGCTATTTGATACATGCTTCCGCGTACATTCATACTTGCTTGGAGTCAAGCATACATACATGCATACGCTAGTGATAGCATCTTTGGATTCAAACATATTGTTTACATACTTACGCTATTTATAGCAACTGTGATTTTAAACTAATTATGTCGCAAGATATTTCATTTGTACTTTACTACTTTTGTAAACTTAAACTTGTTGTCGATCCGTTTGGTGAACTAAACTTTGCAAGTCATGCACGTTTCAAATGAATGCGACATAATTTTGGTCAAACGCGTCTCATATAGAGACTATGACCACGCAACGGGACCTAAGTAGCGGCGCCGTCAATGACGATTTGGTCGGGTCGCTACACTTTCTTCCCCAAATCACTCGACTTCCATTCTTATCTTCATCATCATCAATATATTATCTCATCATCATCATCATCATCATCATCATCATCATCATCATAACCGCGTGTAACATACTCATTATTCTAACATGACCATCGTGATAATCATCCTAATTCATTCACAGTTACCCTCGATTATCATCATCATCGTTTCTACTTAATATCAACGTTTATCAATCTCACAGAATCATCTTGTCATCATCATTTTAATCCCATCACCCTTACCATAATTGTTGCCATTTATGTTAATCATCACAGAATCATGCACGTTCATGTATCATCTTTATCGTATTAGAAACAAGAGATGTGCTGGGTTTTGGTCCAACCCAACATAAGCCCAACATTAAAATCCCATTTGCCAAGTCCTCTTAACTAGGAAACGGCCCAACAATTACTCATATATTATATATTAGTCGAGCTTTTTAAATACCTATTCCAATATTATAACAGTTTAAGAAAAGCTCAAAGTGAAGGAGTCAAATAAAAAAAAATTCAGCTGCAAGTGGAGGAAAAAGGGTTCTCTATGTGGCCGACCATATTTCTTGTTCTTTTATGAAAACCGACAGGAACAATTTGATCTGTTGAAGTAATGGAATAAATCATATGGGTATTTGGTTATCTGTTGGGTGATTGGTCACATAATAAAGAAAATAACATAGCAGAAATTCGAATAATCACTAGGATGGTTCTTGATGGATTCTTGATGGCGTTGAATGATGGTGGTGTTGAGTTGTTGATGGATCTGCTCGAGTAGTAATGATAATGCTAAAAACGAACATATATTTCATAGCATTATTCCTCAAGAAAGACAAGCTTTTAGTTGCAATTGTTCTATTTACAAGTGATATTCGTTTAAATAATAAAAGGTGAAGACAAAAGACAGATTCGACGATTTGAAGACGCAAACGACCAAAAAGCTCAAAAGAACAAAAGACAATCAAAAAGGTTCCAATTATTGATAAGAAACGTCTCGAAATCACAAGAGTACAAGATTCAAAACGCAAAGTACAAGATATTAAATTGTACGCGAGGACGTTCGAAAATCCGGAACCGGGACTAGAGTCAACTCTTAACGCTCGACGCAACGGACTAAAAATTACAAGTTAACTATGTATATAAATATAATATAATATATAATTAATTATATTAATTATATATATATTATATATATATATTATTAAAACCGTCGGCAGCCAGAAACTCCAAGGGTGTGAAATGAAAATACCTCTCCGCGACTCGCGGAGTTTTAAGGGCTTTTTGCCGCGAGTCGCGGAGCCCCAAATTTCATTTCTGGCTATAAAGCCAACCGAATTCTGATCGAATTTAACATCCTTTTTCTCTTCCTCTTCATAAGTAATATATATTTATATTTATAATTTATATTTTAATTTTAATTATAATTCTAATAATAAGGGTATGTTAGCGAATGTTGTAAGGGTGTAAGTCGAAATTCTGTCCGTGTAACGCTACGCTATTTTTAATCATTGTAAGTTATGTTCAACCTTTTTATATTAATGTCTCGTAGCTAAGTTATTATTATGCTTATTTAAAACGAAATAATCATGATGTTGGGCTAATTACTAAAATTGGGTAATTGGGCTTTGTACCATAATTGGGGTTTGGACAAAAGAACGACACTTGTGGAAACTAGGCTATGGGCTATTAATGGGCTTTATATTTGTTTAACTAAATGAAAGTTTGTTAATGTTAATATAAAGATTTACAATTGGGCGTCCCTATAAATTACCATATACACTCGATCGGACACGATGGGCGGGGTATTTATATGTACGAATAATCGTTCATTTAACCGGACACGGGAATGGATTAATAGCCACTAGAATAATTAAAACAGGGGTGAAATTACATTCAAGGGTAATTGGTGTAATTGTTAACAAAGTAATAAAACCTTGGTTTACACGCAGTCGATAACCTGGTGTATTCATTAAACAAAGTATTAAAACCTTGTTACAATTCGAATCCCCAATTAGTTGGAATATTTATCTTCGGGTATAATAATAATTTGACAAGGACACTTGCAATTTATATTTATGACTGATGGACTGTTATGGACAAAAACCAGACGGACATATTGAATAATCCAGGACAAAGGACAATTAACCCAAGGGCATAAAACTAAAATCAACACGTCAAACATCATGATTACGGAAGTTTAAATAAGCATAATTCTTTTATATCATATTTTATTTCCTTTATTGTATATTTAATTGCACTTCTAATTATCGCACTTTTATTTATTGTTATTTCATTTTATCGCACTTTTAATTATCGTACTTTTTAATTATCGCAATTTAATTTTTATCGCATTTTTATTATTCGCAATTTCATTATCGTTATTTACTTTACGCTTTAATTTAAAGTCTTGTATTTATTTTATATTTTACATTAGGTTTTAACTGCGACTAAAGTTTTAAAATCGACAAACCGGTCATTAAACGGTAAAAACCCCTCTTTATAATAATAATATTACTTATATATATATTTGTATTTTTATAAAAGTAAGCTAATATAGCGTTGAGCTTTGCTTAAAGATCTCCCTGTGGAACGAACCGGACTTACTAAAAACTACACTACTGTACGATTAGGTACACTGCCTATAAGTGTTGTAGCAAGGTTTAAGTATATCCATTCTATAAATAAATAAATATCTTGTGTAAAATTGTATCGTATTTAATAGTATTTTCTAGTAAAATATAAACTATTTTATATACACCTCGTTCGACATCAAGTAACAAAATGACGAAGTTAACAGTGCATCGATGATTATGTTTCTGGGTTTGTGTTAGTGTTATGAATTGAACAACAAACAGCTGCGTGTAGTGGTGATTGTAATGAGTCATGTTCATGCAGAAGTATACAACGAAGAAGAAAATTTCAGGTTTTCGTGTAGGTTGATGAATGATAATGATGGAACCAAAAAATAGAATAAAAGCAGTAGCAGTCACAATTATCTTGTTGATGGTTTTTATATGAGGGTTCACGAAGATGTTCCAGAAAGAAAGAGGAGAGAGATTGAGATGATGGTTACGATGGTTGTTGATGAATGGTTGTTTTGATGGTGATAACCAATGAAGATGATGTCGAGCATAAACAGAAAACAGTTGTATGTATATGTGAGACGATGATGAATGATGGTTATATGATGGTGTTTTAAAACGAACCAGAAAACATTAGCAAATTTCAGGTTGATTTTCATGGGTAGATTATTAGGGAAATAAGATGATGGTGGTGTAATATATCTCTGTCTCTCATACATAACATCTCTATATAGATAGATAGATGATAGATTTATTCTTTACATACATAATCCTACAAATACAGTAAATAATAATAATAAAATAATAATTATAATATATTATATAATAAAAAACGTGTAAAATAAAAAAAAATAGTAAAGCCGTCGGTTACTATTGGTTTTCACGGAGTGTATTTCGTACCCCGTTGCTTAAACAGTGACGAAATAAAGTCTTCAGAAAATTTCTAAATTTTTACAGTAATTATATTTATTTATTTTTGTCATTATGGTATGAAATTCGATCATTAACTATTAAATAAAAATTAACTCACTGTCCACGCTCAATTTCAGGTAAAATAAAAAAAAATTAAAACTTAACAAATAGTTTCTAATTGCCTATTTAATAAGCCTATACTTTATGTCTCTCATTTTCGGATCACTGTTTATTTTAAAAATAATATAAGTTTGTTTGAATAACCATTCAAATGATAAACGAGTGTTATTATTGTTTCCCTAAATGAACTCAAAACCATTTATTTTCGAATTACATTATATTTATATAAATATATATTAACTAACAATTTGATTATTAAATCAAATCATCAAATCATATAATATTTTATTTAATATCTCTAATTATTATTTATATACCTATATATATATATATATACATACATACATACATATACATACATATTCATTTACAAATAATTGTCCGTGAATCGTCAGCCACAGTCTGAGGTTAAATGACTTCATGAAAATAGTTCACAAGTTTTGAGACTCAACAGTACAGACTTTGCTTTTTGTGTCAAAATCATATAAAGATCAAGTTTAAATTTGGTCGGAAATTTTCGGGTCGTCACATCTCAACAATAAAAACTCCTTTGATCACGAGTTTTTAAGAGCATTTATGGTCTTAACGGGGGGTTGGGTTGTATCTCTTCATTACCGAAAATAAATTAAAAAAAAAGTCTCGGGAGAACATGGTTTAACATCATTAATATCGAGCAAACCTTAACTAAGTTAGGGTTATAGGTAATGGAATGGATACATGTTTTTGGAATGATAATTGGTGTTGAGGTGTTATCATAAAAGACAAATTCCCTAGGCTCTACAGACTCAAAGTGGGTAAGCATGCATTGGTTGGAAACAGGATCCAGTGGGCTGAAGACTCCAGCAGCTTCACTTGGGCCTGGACAGCCCAACCCAAATGGCGTACACAAACTAAGCTCGAATCTCTGTCTGAATTGCTAAAAGGCGTTGATGTTTCGGGTAATCAATTTGATACATGGATTTAGAAATTCTCTAATAATGGACTTTTCTCCTCAAACTCATGCATGGAGATGTTAAATGAAATTACAGCAGCTAATCTAAATGCTCCTGATCCTACAAATGTTAATTCTTTGCTACCTCAAAAAATTTAAATTTTCATATGGCGTGCAAAAGAAAACAAACTCCCCGTAAGATCCGAGCTTGACAAACGTGGTATAGATCTTCACTCAACAAGATGTCCCGTTTATGACAACGATATCGAAACTCTCCATCACTCTCTCATTTCATGTAAGTTTGCCACTGATATTTGGAACGGAATATGCAATTGGTGGTGTTTTCCTTACTGTAACATCGCAAGTCTTGCCGATCTTTCCAAATGCCATCATCCATGTATCAAAACGCATTCGGGCCTTGCATTATGACAAGCGATAGTGTGGACCACAAGCTACAATATTTGGAAAAACCGTAATGATCACGTGTTCAGGAATTGTAAGCTAACTGCTCCAAAGTTAATCTCCGATATATAATCAAAATCTTTCGAGTGGATAAATGGTCATTGGAAAATGGGTAAATTATCATGGCAAGATTGGATCTATAACCCACAAACTTTCGATGTGAACCCCATATCAAAAGTGGGCATCGGCTAATTCTCACAGGTTTTTTTGCCTCGGTCGTCAACTGCTTCATAGACTAAGGGCTAAATAGGTTAATTCCGGCCACTTTGTCGCTAAGTTTCTTTAGCACTGTGCCTCGGTCCTATTCCTTTCTTGTTGTTACAAGTTGTCCTATCTATGTTAGCAACTGTCCGACAAAGGCTTTTTCCTGCTCGATATAAATCTTTCATACTGCTTGAGTTACCCCTCTGTCTCTTTATTCATTCTATTCTTTCTGTATATTGCTTGTAATAGTATAGATGTTGCTAATGTTCGTGTATATGGGCTCATTTTGCCCACTAAGTTGTACTCTTTTTTTAGTTTTTGATAAATTTTGGCT